>NC_037347.1:7500000-10000000 GCF_002263795.3 Bos taurus | reverse complement strand
TTTCGACATGGTCAAGTTGTCAGATAAATTATTTCCTTCTTCTTCCCCCTCCTCCCCCACCCCCCTACCACCCCACTCCTGGAAAACTTACGAAAATCTTCCTTCCTGCTTTCATCTCAACTGAGTCTTCACAGGTCTCCATGTGCAGCACAGTTGCCATGCTGGGTCTTCTCTTGTGAGTCCACTACCCTTCTTTGGTGGTTTGGACTCCCTATTTCTGGAGCCCATGTCTTTGTTTTTCTTGATTTGATTCGGAGAAGGATATCTTCCCCTATTTACTGCAGAAGGGTATGTGGATGATACTGTAACTTGAGACTTTACGTGTCTGAGAGTTTCTTTTTTCTATTCTCTCACTTAGTTGGGCTCTAAGTGGAATTCTTGAGTAATTTGAAAATAGTTTCCGCTTCATTTCAGAATCATCCTCTGATTATATTCTGGTCTTCAGTGTTTAAAAAAGTCTGCTGCTATTCTGATTCCCTGTCCTTTGAATGTGGGCCACTGTTTACATGTTTTCTGACCCTGGTACTCTGCATAGTGGGCTTCCCTGTGGCTCAGTGGTACAGAATCTGCCTTCCAAGCAGGAGACTCGGGTTCAGTGCCTGGGTCAGGAAGATCGCCTAGAGAACGAAATGGCTACCCATTCCAGTATTCTTGCCTGGAAAATCCTATGGACAGAGGAGCCTAGTGGGCTAGTCCCTGGGGTCCTAAAAGAGTCAGATATAGCTTAACAACTGCACCACCACCATGGTGCACGATAATGTGCCACCCCCATCGCTTCCTGCCCCCACATGTCATGGGCCTTTTTAATATGGAAACCCATTTCCTTCCCTTCTGGCAAAAGTTCTTGCATTATTTGATAATTTCTCTCTTCCATTTTCACTGTCTGCTACCTGAAATTCCTATGAATCAGATTTTTAAATCTCCTTTCAGTCAGTTCAATTCAGTTCAGTCGCTCAGTCGTGTCTGACTCTTTGCGACCCCATGAATCACAGCACGCGAGGCCTCCCTGTCCATCACCATCTCCCGGAGTTCACTCAAACTCACGTCCATTGAGTCGGTGATGCCATCCAGCCATCTCATCCTTTGTCGTCCCCTTCTCCTCCCGCCCCCAATCCCTCCCAGCATCAGAGTCTTTTCCAATGAGTCAACTCTTCGCATGAGGTGGCCAAAGTACTGGAGTTTTCAGCTTTAGGATCAGTCCTTCCAAAGAAATCCCGGGCTGATCTCCTTCAGAATGGACTGGTTGGATCTCCTTGCAGTCCAAGGGACTCTCAAGAGTCTTCTCCAACACCACAGTTCAAAAGCATCAATTCTTCGGTGCTCAGCTTTCTTCACAGTCCAACTTTCACATCCATACATGACTACTGGAAAAATCATAGCCTTGACTAGACGGACCTTTGTTGGCAAAGTAATGTCTCTGCTTTTGAATATGTTATCTAGGTTGGTCATAACTTTCCTTCCAAGGAGTAAGGGTCTTTTAATTTCATGGCTGCAGTCACCATCTGCAGTGATTTTGGAGCCCCCCAAAATAGTCTGCCACTGTTTCCACTGTTTCCCATCTATTTCCCATGAAGTGATGGGACCGGATGCCATGATTTTCGTTTTCTGAATGTTGAGCTTTAAGCCAACTTTTTCACTTTTCTCTTTCACTTTCAAGAGGCTTTTTAGTTTCTCTTCACTTTCTGCCATAAGGGTGGTGTCATCTGCATATCTGAAGTTACTGATTTTCTCCCAGCAATCTTGATTCCAGCTTGTGCTTCATCCAACCCAGCATTTCATGTGATGTACTCTGTATATAAGTTAAATAAGCAGGGTGACAATATACAGCCTTGATGTACTCCTTTTCCTGTTTGGAACCAGTCTTTTGTTCCATGTCCAGTTCTAACTGTTGCTTCCTGCATACAGGTTTCTCAAGAGGCAGATCAGGTGGTCTAGTATTCCCATCTCTTTCAGAATTATCCACAGTGTGTTGTGATCCACACAGTCAGAGGCTTTGGCATAGTCAATAAAGCAGAAATGTTTTTCTGGAACTCTCTGGCGGTAAATTGTTTGTCTACAATGTGAGAGACCTGGGTTCGATCCCTGGGTTGGGAAGATTCCCCAGAGAAGGAAATGGCAACCCACTCCAGTACTCTTGCCTTGAAAATCTCATGGACGGAGGAGCTTGGTGCAGGCTACTGTCCATGGGGTCGCAAAGAGTTGGGTACGACTGAACGACTTCACTTTCTTTGTTTCTGGAACTCTCTTGATTTTTCGATGATCCAGCAGATGTTGGCAATTTGATCTCTGGTTCCTCTGCCTTTTCTAACCAGCTTGAACATCCTAGAAGTGACTTTGTTGGTCACAAAACCCATAGAGAGAAGGCCAAAAGTCGATGCTTCAGACTAACAAATGTGCACAATTAAGTCAAAATCTGAGTTCTTTGACTTAGTTCATAATTTTGAATCAACAGTTTTTTCCAATGGACATTTTTAGAGCATAATTTGCATTTAATAAAGTACATAGATCTTAAGTATTCAGTTTGAATACTGACAATGTATACAGCTGTGTTCAGTTCAGTTCAGTTCAGTCGCTCAGTCGTGTCTGACTCTGCGACCTCATGAACCACAGCACGCCAGGTCTCCCTGTCCATCACCAACTCCCGGAGTTTACCCAGACTCATGTCCATCGAGTCAGTGATGCCATCCAGCCATCTCATCCTCTGTCGTCCCCTTCTCCTCCTGCCCCCAATTCCTCCCAGCATCAGAGTCTTTTCCAATGAGTCAACTCTTCGCATGAGATGGCCAGCGTATTGGAGTTTCAGCAAAACAATGTTTTCATCCTCCCAGGAAGTTCCTTTAAGCCCTTTCCCCACTGCCACCCACCCAGGTTACTTCTACCTGATCTTGAACTTTATATTATGTATTCCTTTGTATCTGATTACTCTTGCTCAACATGTTTTTGGGACTCACTAATTTTGTAGTGTGTTAGCAGCTCCCTGTTATTACTAAGTTGTATTCCATTTTATGCCTGTTCCACATATGAATATACCGTAGTTGTCTATCCATTTTCCTATTGATTGTTTCTGAATTTTACCTCTTGAATAAAGCTACTGTAAATATTCTTGTATAAATCTTTTGGTAGACACGTTTTTATTTCTCATGTGTAAAAACCTAGATTTATTTTTCTAAGTACTTGATGTTCTTTGACGTGTTTACAAATGGTATTTTTAAATGCCCATTTTTATTTATGTTTATTGCTGGAACTTAGAGAAACAGTTGATTTTTGTATTGCAATTAAGATTTTAGCAAATGAGGATTCCTCTGGCAGTCCAATGGTTGTGACTCTGTGAAAGTTCACTGTTAAGGCCATGTGGCAAGGCCAAAAAAAAAGATGTTAGGAAGTGTATTTTCTATACATCCATTCACAGTCTTACCTAGCCTTTGGAGCTATTAAAGCAAGCCTTTAAAAAAAAAATATATATATATATATAGGAATGCTATTTGTTCTTAGAAAACAGACTTAGAAACTCAGTTATTGGGACTTCCCTGGTGGTCTAGTGGCTAAGACTTCTAGCTCCCACCTCAGGGGGCTTGGGTTCCATCCTTGGTCAGGGAGCTAGATCCCACATACCACAACCAAAAATCCTGAGTGCTGCAAGCAAAAATCCTATATGCCCTAACGAAGATAGAAGATCCTGTGTGCTGCAGCTAGGACCTGGTGCTGTCAAATAAATAAATGAAACTCACTTATAATAAGATAAACAGAATAAAGTAAAATTTTAAGTAATAAAATTTAATGCTCCTGGGAAACATTTGCTAACTTCTCATTTATTTAATAAATTTAAAGGGTAACAGAGTATCTTACCTCTTTAAAACCTTGTTTTCCCATCCTTTTAATAATTTCTCATTAGGGAATTCCCTGGCAGTCCAGTGGTTAGGACTCTGTGCTTCCACTGCAGGGGGTACGAATTTGATTGCTGGTCAGGGAACTAAGACCCACATGTTGTGGGGGCAACTAAGCCCAGGCTTGCAACTACCCTGGAGCCTGAGCGCCACAACTAGAGAAGCTCATGTACCACAAGGAAGAGCCCAGGAGCCCTGCACGCTGGGACAAAAGGCCCCGCGTGCCGCAGGGAAGGTCCCACGTGCCACAACTAAGACACGATGCAGCCAAATATTCTTTAAAAATCAGTTGCATTTCTATGTGCTAATAATGTACAAACTGAAAAGGAAATTACAAAAGTAACTCCGTTTACAGTAGCCTCAAAAATAACAAAATAGAAATTAACCAAGGAGGTAAAAGACTTGCACAATGAAAACTAAAAAACAGTGCTGAAAGAGATTAAAGAAGACATAAATAAATGGAAACATCCCATTTTCATAGATGGGCAGACTTTAATACTGTTAAGATGTCAGTGCTACCCAGTGTGATCAATAGATTCAGTGCAGTCCCTATCAAAATTCTGAGATTTTTTTTTTGACAGAAATAGAAAAATATACCTCTAAAGTTAATATGGAATGTAAGGGATCTCAGATAGTCAAATAAATCTTGAACAAGAATAAAGCTAGAAGACTTAACATTTAATGATTTCAAAACTTACTACAAAGCTACAGTAAAAAAAAAAAAAAATTGTGGTTTTAACATAAAATACAGACGTATAGGACCTAGAATATAATACAAAGTCAGAGATAAACCACTGCGTATGAAATAATTTCTGACAAGCGTGCCAAGACTATTTAATGGAGAATGGACAGTCTTTATGACAAAAGATGTTGGGAAAACTGGATATCCACATAGCAAAGAATGAAGCTAACATTGTGTACAAAAATTATCTCAAATCTAAGACTAAGTGGACTAAGGAAGATAATTTTTTCTCATTTTCCAGTGTGTGAGAAATTGTGAGGAAGCTCAGATTGTTGTTGTTATTTCTCAGCCACTCAGTTGTGTCTGACTCTTTGTGACCCCATGGACTGCAGCACATCAGGCTTCCCTGTCCTCTGTTTCCTGGAGTTTGCTCAAACTCATCCATTGAGTCGGTGATGCCATCCAACCATCTCATCCTCTGTCTTCCCCTTCTCCTTCTGCCCTCAATCTTTCACAGCATCAGGTCTTTTCCAATGAGTCAGCTCTTCACATCAGATGGCCAAAGTATTGGAGCTTCAGTATCAGTCCTTCCTATGAATACTCAGGTTTGATTTCCTTTAGGATTAACTGGTTTGATCTCCTTGCTGTCCAAGGGACTCTCAAGAGTGTTCTCCAACATCACAGTTTGAAAGTTCTTTGGTGCTCAGCCTTCTTTATGATCCAACTTTAGCATCTGTACATGACTATTGGAAAAACCAGTTTTGACTAGATTGACCTTTGTCGGCAAAGTGATGGCTTTGCTTTTTAACATGCTGTCTAGATTTGTCATACCTTTTCTTCCAAGGGAAAGCATCTTTTAATTTCATGGCTTCAGTCACCATCCACAGTGATTTTAGAGCCCAAGAAAATAAAATCTGTCACTGTTTCCATTTTTTCCCCATTTATTTGCCATGAAGTGATAGTACTAGATGCCATGATATTAGTTTTTTTGAATGTTCAATGTAAGGCAAGTGCGGAGAAAAAGAAAATGAACTGGACAGCCAGGCAAAGAAAAGGAAGTTTATTAAAGGGAAACGAGAGTGAGTGGCCCTTGAGAAGAACCAGCCCCTTCCCTTCTGGTGGGTCCCTCTTACACCCTCCAGGCGGGAAACTGGGTCCCCTCGGGGTGGTTAGTTCATCTTTAGTCTGCAGATGGAATTTGGCAGTTGGTAGTCTTGAGAAAGCCAAAGGTGTTCAATGGTAGGGTGGTCACTTAGTCTTGGCAAAGAGTGCCAGTGGCTAAAACAGGATGTCACTTGAGCAATGTGGTCAGTTTCATGGGTCACTGTGACTTTATATTTTATTTGCAAGCCATTTTTAACAATGAGATCCCATGTAGGCCCTATCATTGAGTTTTAAGCTAGCTTTTTCACTTTTTCACTCAGATCTGTTATAGGCAACTTTGCCTTACTTTGCCAACAAAGTTCCGTCCAGTCAAAGCTATGGTTTTTCCAGTAGTCATGTATGGATGTGAGAGTTGGACCTTAAAGAAAGCTGAGTGCTGAAGAATTCATGCTTTTGAACTGTGGTGTTGAAGAAGACTCTTGAGAGTACCTTGGACTGGAAGGAGATCCAACCAGTCCATCCTATAGGAAATCAGTCCTGAATATTCATTAGAAAGACTGATGCTGAAGCTGAAGCTACAATACTTTGGCCACCTGATGTGAAGAACTGACTCATTGGAAAAGACCCTGATGCTGGGAAAGATTGAGGGCAGGAGAAGGGGAAGACAGAGGATGAGATGGTTGGATGGCGTCACCGACTCGATGGACATGAATTGGAACAAGCTCTGGGAGTTGGTGATGGACAGGGACCATGGGGTCGCAGAGTCGGACACAACTGAGCGGCTGAACTGAGATGACTTGTTATAGGCTAGGTTTAGAAGTACGTTATAATCGTACATCTAAGATGTACTTTATCACTACCAGAATTTTAAATTTATGTTCTCTCCGCTTTATAAAAGGGTACGTTTGGCTTGTTCTCCAGTGTATCCCCAGCTCCAAAAGAGCACCTGATAGGGTACACTGAAGAAATATTTGTTGAACGGATGGTTATCGCCTTTAAAGAGTTTAATTTCTTAGGACAGTTTTATAAGCCTGTTCGGTTTCCAGCTCTCATATAAGAATAAGCTTTTTCAAGTCCCGGAATACCCTTTCTAGCAGTAGGGGGAGAAGAAAACAGCACGTAGAAGAAGCTCTCAGACAAGCAAAGAAATTCAGCCGCGGCTCCGGAGCTCCGTCCTAGGATTCGCAATGCTCAAGGGCTCGGGAACGGACCGGCCTCGCGAGGTTGCATCACTGTCCCTCATTGGCTGAGTTAGGGGGGCGTGGTGCTCAACATCGACCAATCAGGGGCCGCGTTCGCCGACACGTGCCTAGGCTTACCGGAGAATCCCGGAGGTTTCAGGCAAGTTGGGACAGCAAGGATCTGGGCCGAAGTGTATCCCGAAGCCGAGGAGTTGGCAGGGAAAGCTTCGGCTCCGAATCGGCGCAGGCCGCTCTCTCACGCAGCTTCCTGCCTCTGTGCCTGCTGCCATGTGGGCCGCTCTGAGATTAGCCCTGCGGCCGTGCGCCCGCGCCGCTGCCCCAGCGCTGCGTTCCTATCATGGGGACTCCGTGGCTACCCTGGGCACCCAACCGGACTCGAGCTCTGCCATCTACCAGGTAGGGTGGGTGAGCGGCCCGGGTCAGTGATTCCTCTTCACCGACGGGACAAGGTGTTGGCCGGACTGGGAAGCATAGAGGGTAGGCTACTTTTAAGAGTAGCTCCTCTTTTCTCTGGATCCGCAGTCATGATTCTGGGACGCACTAGGAGGTCGTGAAGTTTGAAAAAGAAAACAAATCAGATACATTTTAGTTCACTTTTAGCACTGGCACTGTCCTTTGTATCTTTAAAATCAGTGGTTCTCAAAGCCAGTGGTTCTCCGGGAGCTTGTTCGAGTTACAGCCGCCTTAAGCCTCACCCTGGGACGTTTTGGTCTTCCAGGGTGGGGTCCTGGTGTTTGCATGGTTAATTAGGTTGGGGGTGAGGAGGGGCAAAGGCCTTGGAGGCAGCTAGCTTTGGGAACCACTGGCCGAACACTAGCTAACCCTGGTCTGTGGTTACTAGATTTGAGATAGTTGGTTATGTTAATGGGAAATACTTGTATTTAAATAGCTTTTCTTGGAATTTGGAGGTGCCACAGGTCACACAATCTACTCCTCTTGGAATTTGGAGGTGCCACAGGTCACAATCTACTCCTGGCTTATGAAATATCAGCTGGAAATTTTCAGTCTATCCCATGGTTTCTAAGCCTATACAGATAACGTTTAAGTTGTGCCAGATAACTCTCAGGAGATACATTTTATTTTATTTATTTAAAAAAAATGTTTATTTTTGGCGGTGCTGAGGCTTCCTTGCTGCTAGTGGGCTTTCTCTAGTTGAAGTGTGTGGGCTTCTCCTTGCGGTGGCTTCTCTTTTTGCGGAGCACAGGCTCTGGGCCCGTGGGCTTCGGGCTAAGTAGCCCCTCAGCATGTGAGATCTTCCTGGACCAGGGGTCAAACCTGTGTCCCTTGAATTGGCAGGCAGATTCTTAACCTCTGGACCACCAGGGAAGTCCCCAGAAAAGACGTTTAAATAATTCCTCCCTTTGGAAAAGCAAATAGGTTGAAAGAAAATCAGACTGAGGCAGAAATAATATCTAGTGAGAGACTTCCAGAAGTTTTTAGATTTCCTGGGATCAAGGGAGAATGTTTCACTCAGAAACATTAAATGGTTATTGTGATTTAGGCACTGTGTGAAAGTGAAAGTCGCTCAGTAGCGTCCCACTCTTTACCACTGCGTGGATTATTCTGTCCATGGAATCCTCCAGGCCAGAGTACTGGAGTGGGTAGCCTTTCCCTTCTCCAGGGGATCTTCCCAACCCAGGTATCGAACCCTGGTCTCCCTCACTGCAGGCGGAGTCTTTACCAGTTTAGCCACAAGGGAAGCCCAAGAATACTGGAGTTGGTAGCCTATCCCTTCTCCAGCAGATCTTCCCGACCCAGGAATTGAACCGGGGTCTCCTGCATTGCAGGCAGACTCTTTATCAACTGAGCTATCAGTTCAGTTCAGTTCAGTTCAGTCGCTCAGTCGTGTCCAACTCTTGGCGACCCCAAGAATCACAGCACGCCAGGCCTGCCTGTCCATCACCAACTCCTGAAGTTCACTCAGACTCACGTCCATTGAGTCAGTGATGCCATCCAGCCATCTCATCCTCTGTCATCCCCTTCTCCTCCTGCCCCCAATCCCTCCCAGCATCAGAGTCTTTTCCAATGAGTCAACTCTTACTAAGTTTCAGCTTCAGCATCAGTCCTTCCAAAGAAATCCCAGGGCTGATCTCCTTCAGAATGGACTGGTTGGATCTCCTTGCAGTCCAAGGGACTCTCAAGAGTCTTCTCCAACACCACAGTTCATAAGCGTCAATTCTTTGGCACTGAGCTATCAGGGAAGCCACTATTTAGGTACTTGGAATAGATGTGCAGGAATGGAATCATATTTTTGTCGGGGAGACAGACAAGAAAGCAGTGCATTGTGATGAGGGGTGTCTAAAGCCTAGAAAGTGGTTGCAGAAAGATAGGAAGTAATGAGTGAGTTGGCTCTTGAGTGGAGTAAGAACTGTCCAGGTTCAGGGTGGAGAATGGGCCTGTACAACCAAAAGAAGTCATGAGAACATAGGTTCTAAATTATGAAAGCAGTTAGTGGGAGTGAGAACTTGGAAGTCCTGGCCACGGTGTGGAGTTCATGGGGTAGATGGGATTGCTTATGTGGCCAGGTAGAGGAGGGAAGCCATGTGCCGGAGCCACGTTTTGATGTCCCTTTGCAGTCTGTTTGCTGGTATTTAAGTAGAGAAGTGGCATGATACTGTCAACGTGGCAGAATAATTGGCAGGGCAGCAGGGTAGAGAATGGGTTTCCCGCTGCATCGAATGTGACTTCTTCGTGGTGTGTTCTCTTGATTGCTGTAGACCTCTGAGTGTTCTCCAGAGCTCCTGTAAGGTTACGCTAGTCGGTTTGGGGTTGTTCTGTGATGTCTCTGTGAGGGAATGAGCTCCTGGAGCTTATTGGTCTCCCGTCTTTTTGAGGTCAGGTCTGGGCTGATGTCTTTGATAAGCAGCTGCTAATCAGGGGTTAGGGAGTGTGAGCCTGAGATTATAATTTCTTTCTCTGTGTAAAATGTTTTATGTTCTGGTTTAGTCTGTGCGCTAGTAATTAGAATAGGGAAGTAATTGTGCTGTGGTGGAAAAAACACTGATTTAGTATTTCATATATATTTAAAAGTAAACAAGGAACATTTTTCCATAGAGGGGGAAAACCTGGAGGAAATGTTAACAGTGGCCCTTTCAGTGGGCAGAAGAGGTGTTGTGCTTTAAGAACAAGATTCCAGAGCTTTGGTTTAAAATCCTAATTCTACTGCTTGTTAGCTGAGTGATCTTGGACGAATCACTTACTTCTCTGTGCCTCACTTGTGTTGTGGCGTTAATGATTAGGTGTATGTTTCATTTATCAAGACAGTTAGTGACGGTGCCTGAAGTACAATAAACCCTCAAGAAGTATTAGCTCTTGCTACTTTGCCTCCTCTTCTCAAGGTCATCTTGTGATCTATTTTAGCTAGATGTTATTTCAGTAATGCTGAGTAGCAACCAATCCCAAGATTTTAGTGTTCAAAAGAACAATATTTAGTTTTCACACTTGGGGCTGCGATGGCAGCTCTGCTCCAGGGCCATATTAGATTCAGGTCCGCACTGTTGCTTTTTCTTTTTTTTCTTTTTGGTTTAATAGACATTTATTCTGTTATTATGTAGTTGAACAACCTCCACACACAAAATAATATGGTTTAAGATTTTTTTGAGTTGGAAGGAATTTGGGTCTTAAAAGGTTTTGCAAGCCTGTTTTCTGGAAATCACTTAAGTGGGCCTTTTTAAAGACCCTTGAAGGAAAAAAACTGGTTCAAGAAAACCAGCAATTAAATTTCAAAATCAAACCATTTATGAAGATAGCAAGCCAAGAATTGGGGTAATTCGTCTTCTGTATTTCCTACACTCAAACCCACCCTGGGAAATAGAAGCCTAGTCTACGGGAGGACGTGATGGAACAAGCAGAATGAGGTGGTAAGGGCAACCACAGCTGGCGCCCAGCAAGTCTGGAACTGTGAGGCTGGTTTGAGCAGGGATGGGAACTGTAGACAACATGAAGTTGGAGGCCAATTGAACTTGCATTGACACCAGTGATGAGTTTTCTCAATAGCATTTTCAAGAGTGGAGTGACTTGACCATTGCCTGTATTAGCAGTAGCGGTGGAGCTGGAGAGTATTGCGCCTTCTCCACGCTGCCCGGCGAGAGCCACCAATGGTGTGGTGGAACTTGTGGCCCTTGCCCAGGCCGCGGCTCTTTCTGCCTGCAGATGTCAGCCCCCGCATTTCCCTGTGCTTGTGGACTGGTTTGGTGATCCACTGGGTGCCAGGGTTTCTTCTGATAACTTTATGGAATGGATCAATGAGGATAATCTCAAAGAATTTGTACGTAGAATCTTCACCAACCCAGTAGGAATTCAGGACCCTCAGGGCCCCACGGTGGTGGCCAGCATGCTCCTCCGCAACCGACTGCAGGCTTCGAGCAAACTTGAGCTGGTTGACACCATGGTGGACAGGCTTGCTGTAGGTGGCACCCTTAGAAACTGGGCGTTTGCGGCCCCCGCAGCGCACACGGATCCGGTATATGACATAGCCTTGTTTGGCCTTGTAGCCCAGGCTGTGCGCCTTGTCAGGCCGAGTGGGGCCCAGAGCGTGAGGATCGGTGCAGTGCCGAGAGCTGGTGGTACTGCCAGCAGCGCACCTGCAGCAGGAAGCACGTCACGTCCAACTGCTTCTTCCTCCACAGCTCCTGGATGTACTTGTAGGCGCCCACGTCGGCTCACCCTTATGGCTGCCCTCTTTTCTTTTTTAAAGTTCTGGCTGCATTGTGTCTTCACTGGTATGTACTGGTATAGTTGTCCTGTGGCATGTGGGATCTTAGTTCCCCAACCAAAGATCGCACCCACATCCCCTGCTTTGAAAGGCTGATTCTTAACCACTAGACTACCAGGGAAGTCCCTGCTCCACTTGTTTCTTATTCCAGGACCCAGAATGAGGGGGCAGTGGCAGCTGTGGGATGCTCCTCTCATCATGGAAGTCTGGGGCACAAGAGGAAAGAGTGTGGAAGTACCTTGTCCCTCTTAAAGGCTCTGCTTGCAGTTGGTACACTGTCCCTTTTGCCTACATTCCACTTGTCAAATCACATAATGTGGACAGATTCAGAGATTGATTTTATTTTTCTAGTTTTTGGCGGTGTCTCATGGTTTGTGGGATCCTAGCTCCTTAACCAGGGATTGAATCCGTGCCCTTGGCAGGGCAGTGAAAGCCTGGAATCCTAACTACTGGACCACCAGGGAATTTCCCTCTGATCCTTTTAAAACATAAAATAGGATCCGTTTTCCCCTGGGCTTTGTTTTTAAGTGTAAATTGTCAGTAAGTGTAAAAGCAAGTATTTCTGAATTGGTTGGTGTCTCCTCACAATAGTATTTGATAGGACAGAAAAAGAAGATGGCATTCTAACCCTCCAAGAGGTTATATTCCCGAACAAAGTAAAGCAAGTAGAGGTAAGCTCAGTAGGCGTGTAAGGAAGGAAGTGGGTAAAATGAGTGGCAGTAGCCAAAAACTAAGTTGGAGATGAGATGGAATATGAATTAGGCTTTAAAAGGGGATGGTGAGGGACTTCTCTGGCAGTCCAGTGGTTAAGACTCAGCGTTTCCACGCATGCCAGGGGCATGAGTTTCATCTCTGATCAGGGAACTAAGCTTCCACATGCCTTGAGGGGTGGCTAATAAATAGATAAATAAATAGAGGGTGAGATTTATATAGATGGACTAGAGAGGGGGTCGTGGTAGTGCAGAAGACATTGAGCAAAGACAGAGAGGCATGAACTAACTTTTTTAGTTTATGTTGGAGTTGGCTCAGTACGGAAGTGGCCCAGTGTGGAGGCCACATACGGTTGGCATCTAATGCTGTGCTCCTTAACCCTCGTTATGGTGAAAAAAAAAAAAAAAAAAAACTTCATTGGTTTCCTAGAATACTCTCCCTCTTTTTCCTTGCTTCTCTTTTAGGAAAACTATGAACAGATGAAAGCACTAGTAAATCAACTCCACGAGCGAGCACAGAGCATCAGACTAGGTAAGCACTCAGTTACTCTTCAGTTTATGCTGTTAATTAAGCTGTCCCTTTATTTGTTTTAGAAAAACTAGTAGCATCAGCGCTTTGACTCTTCAAGACTGTGCATTTGCTGTGGGTGGGAATGTAAATTGGGGCAGCCACTGAGTAAGACAGTATGTTGTTGTTGCTAACTCGTGTCCGACTCTTTTACGACCCCATGGACTGTAGCCCACCAGGCTCCCCTGTCCATACGATTTCCCAGGCAAGAATACTGGAGTGGGTTGCCATTTCCTTCTCCAGGGAATCTTCTCCATCTAGGGACTGAAGCTGCGTCTCCTGCATTGGCAGGTGGATTCTTCCCTGAGCCATCAGGGAAACCATGTAACACAGTGTGGAGGTTCTTAAAAAGTAAAAATAGAGTTACCATATGATGCAGCAATCCCACTCCTCGGCTTATATCTGGAAAAGATGAAAGCTCTTAATTCCCCAGTGTTCATAGCAGCATGGTTTACAAGAGCCAAAAACATGGAAACAACCCAGATACCTATGAACAGGTTATTGGTTTAAGATGTGATATATATGTATATATATATACATGTGGATATATGCTCAGTCATAAAAAGAGAATGGAATATTGCCATTTCTAGCAACATGGATGGACCTAGAGAATATCATACTAAGTGAAGTAAGTCAGGAAGAGAAAGACAAATATTATATAATATCATTTATATATGGAATCTAAAAAATAATGCAAATGAATCTATGTACAAAGCAGAAACAGACATGGAGGATAGCTCAGTGGTGGAGCATTTGACTGCAGAACAGGCACAAAGACATAAGAAACAAACTTCGGGGAAAGGAAAGGGGGACAGAGAAATTAGGAGTAGCGATTAACAGATAAAAAGTTAATACACACAAAATAGACAAGCAGCATGGATTTACTAAACATGGAGAACAGTGTTTACTATCCTGTGATCACTGGTAATGGAAAATAAACTGAAAAAAATATATATAAATGAATCACTTTGCTGCACACCTGAAACTAACACAATATTGTTATTTAACTATATTTCAATTTAAAAAAGCCTGCATTTGTCGGCATGCAGACATTTTATTTTTTCCTGGTATTTGGTCAGTTTTTTTGCCATTATTTGGGGGAAAGTAGAAATTCAGATTCATCATTTTTTTTTTTTTTTTTTTGTCCACACTCTGTGGCTTGTGGGACCTCAGTTTCTCAACCAGGGATTGAACCTGGGCCGTGGCAGTGAAAGCACCAAATGCTAGCCACTAGAGCACCAGAGAACTTCCTCATCAGTATTTTAAACTGTTTCTTCTTAAGCTTTTTATTTCAGTCACAGGATCACACTGAAATTTTTGTTTTACTTGAAGCAACTAAAAACATTTTCTCTTCATCATATTCATACTATATACTGTATTTTGCATAATTGTGCTTTTTCTGCTGTGTTGTATAATTTGGAAATAATTTCTGTGTGGGTTTATTGCTAATTAAATAAATGAGATTTCCTAAAAACTTTGTAAATTGTCATTTTTTATTTTTAAATTGTGGACATAATAGACATTCTTTTTCTTGGAAGAAATTGCATCATAGGAATATAAAATGCTAATGTTTAAATAAGTGTTTAAATAATGTTTAAATAAGTACTAACTTATTCAACTTCTGTTGTGCCTTTATTGGTATATATGATAATTTACTTTAGAAGGCTCTGTGACTTGAAATAATAGCCATTTCCAAAGTAAGAGTCCTCATGTTGTAGTACCTGAGAAGGAGCTATTTGAATTTTATGGCCTTCATTTAAAAAGAGTTCTCTGACTCCAGGGGCACAGCGAGGAGAGAGATGAGGCTGAGTTGGGTCTTGACAGTACTGTCCATCTGCCTGAGCGCCGTGGTCATGGCCACAGGGGCCGAGGGCAAACAGAAGCTGCAGGTCGGAGTCAAGAAGCGGGTAGACCACTGTCCCATCAAATCGCACAAAGGGGACGTCCTGCACACGCACTACATGGGGAAGCTAGAAGACGAAAGAGTTTGACAGCAGCCTGCCCCAGAACCAGCCCTTTGTCTTCTCCTTGGGCACAGGCCAGGTCATCCAGGGCTGGGACCAGGGGCTGTTAGGGATGTGTGAGGGGGGAAAGCGGAAGCTGGTGAGTCCATCAGAGCTGGGGTATGGAGATCAGGGAGCTCCCCCAAAGATTCCAGGTGGTGCAAACTTGGTGATCGAGGTGGAGCTGCTCAAAATCGAGCGACGTTCAGAACTGTAGCCAAACTGGAGCGGGGCGGTGGAGAGGCCCCCATCTGGGACCAGACTGTTTAAAGAAAGAAAAAAAAACCTTCAGTTCAGTCGCTCAGTCCTCTCAGACTCTTTGCAACCCCATGAATGGCAGCACGCCGGGCCTCCCTGTCCATCACCATCTCCCGGAGTTCACTCAAACTCATGTCCATCGAGTCGGTGATGCCATCCAGCCATGTCATCCTCTGTCATCCCGTTCTCCTCCTGCCCACAATCCCTCCCAGCATCAGAGTCTTTTCCAGTGAGTCAACTCTTCGCATGAGGTAGCCAAAGTACTGGAGTTTCAGCTTTAGCATCATTCCTTCCAAAGAACACCCAGGGCTGATCTCCTTTAGAATGGACTGGTTGGATCTCCTTTCAGTCCAAGGGACTCTCAAGAGTCTTCTCCAACACCACAGTTCAAAAGCATCAATTCTTCAGAGCTCAGCTTTCTTCACAGTCCAACTCTTATGTCCATACATGACCACTGGAAAAACCATAGCCTTGACTAGACGGACCTTTGTAGGCAATGTAATGTCTCTGCTTTTCAATATGCTATGTAGGTTGGTCATAACTTTTCTTCCAAGAAGTAAGCGTCTTTTAATTTCATGGCTGCAATCACCATCTGCAGTGATTTTGGAGCCCCCAAAAATAAAGCCTGACACTGTTTTCACTGTTTCCCCATCAAAAACCTTAAGATCCCCCCCAAAACAAACAAACAAAAAAAGAATTCTCTTCAATATCCTCATAGATAGAATCTGTTTGGTCTATCAACCTGTAGTTTAAGGGTGTTGTATTCCTGGATATGATCTTATCACATTCAGAGGACAGACTTTGAGTAGAAGTCATTAGTGAAATAATTTGGCAAAATCTTAGTGGATTTGTTTAAATTAAAATATTTTTATATGTTTTTTCTTCTAAGCACTTTAAGGATGGAGACAAGGTAATTGATTGATGGTAGATGGACAGAAAGATCATCTAAAATTGTGTATTCATTTGTATAGGCAATAGGAAAGAAATAAGCTCAGTATTTTCATCCTTTGTAGAATTTTGAGGGTGGTAGTTACTCCAATAAGTAAACCACTTTGGTCCAGTTATTTAATCCCTCTTGAACATTTTCAGTACCTCATTTGTAACTTGAGACTCAAGAGTGGGTCTGTGAAGTACAAGCATTATTTACTCAAAGCACACATTTCTGTCTTCTTTTGACTTAATAGATTAATCAAAGTTAATTGAAAAAAACCATAAACGAGATCCATTTGGAATATACTGGTCTCTGCCTTTTGTACTGTAGTAGTTTCATGTCAACGGAGAAGGCAACGGCACCCCACTCCAGTACTCTTGCCTGGAAAATCCCATGCACGGAGGAGCCTGGTGGGCTGCAGTCCATGGGGTCTCGAAGAGTCGGACAGACTGACTTCACTTTCATTTTTCACTTTCATGCATTGGAGAAGGAAATGGCAACCCACTCCAGTGTTCTTGCCTGGAGAATCCCAGGGACGGGGGAGCCTGGTGGGCTGCCGTCTATGGGGTCACACAGAGTTGGACACGACTGAAGTGACTTAGCAGCAGCAGCAGTTTAGTGTCAAAATCAATTAAATCCTCTAAAAGTTACCATGACATGAACAAGTGGATATGAAATTCAATGTGGGGCCAGGTGAAGCAAAGACCTCATTCAGATGGCAGTAATTGCTCCCATTCTATCTATAAGGATATAGGGGAGAATTAAAAAAAAAAAAAACAGGCGAAGACGGTAAACTTCCTATAGGTCCTTCTGTATTCTGTGTTCTCAGTCGTATCTGACTCTTTTTGGCCCCATGCATTTAGTCCACTGGGTTCCTCTTTCCTGGAATTTTCCAGGCGAGAATACTGGAGTGGGTTGCCATTTCCTACTCCAGTGGATCTTTCTGACCCAGGGATTGAACCCATGTCTCTTGTGTCTCCTGTATTGGTAGGCAGATTCTTTACCCCTGTGCCACCTGGGAAGCCATTTCTTCTAGGTTAGGTACTTGTAATATAAGAAGAATATTATTTTGATAATGGCTGTATCCAGTCCCTTTGGTTGTAAGTCACAAAGATCCAAATCAAACTTGTTTAATCCAGAAGCCAACAACCAAACCATGCAAAGGAAGTGCTGAATGACCAGGGGACTCCAAGCCCTCCAGGACTCACTGTCTCTGCCCCTTTTCTCTCATTTAAGGATGCCTCTGTATGTTGGACCACATTCTCTTTCTCCATGAGGTGGGGGGCTAGGTTGCTCGGAGACCAGCAACAATCTGAAGTAAATTGTAAACAATCAGTTTATAATGTGAAGCAAAGATCTAGTTATCCTTTCACCTCCAATCTGGAAAACTTTGATGGGTTCTCTGGGGTCCCGTGTTCTCTCCTTAGCCCAGTCACTGTATCCAGTGGGGTGTGGTACTTCACAGTGCCAGCCTGAACCCATGTCCACCAGGACTCCAAGACAGTGTGCAGCTGGCAGCTCCTGAAACTTCATGGAGGTAGCAGTGGTTTTCAGGAAAGAAGGAAAGGAAAGCAGGCAGTCAAAAAGCAAAGAATGTCAATTACACTGTCTCCAGACCACCCTGGGCTTCCTTGGTGGCTCAGTGGTAAAGAGTCCAGCTGCAATGCGAGAAACAAGGGTTCTGTCCCTGAGTGGGGAAGATCTCCTGGAGAAGGAAATGGCAGCCCGCTCCAGCATCCTTGCCTGAGAAATCCCATGGACAGAGGAGCCTGGAGGGCTGCAGTACATGGGTTGCAAAGGAGTTGGACACGACTTCGTGACTAAACAGCAACAGTTCAGATCAGATCAGTCGCTCAGTCGTGTCCGACTCTTTGCGACCCCATGAGTCGCAGCACGCCAGGCCTCCCTGTCCATCACCAACTCCCGGAGTTCACTCAGACTCACGGCCATCGAGTCAGTGATGCCATCCAGCCAGCTCATCCTCTGCCACCCTAATTTCTGTCTAGGAAGAGAGGGGTGTGTAAATAGGAGGGTGAGTTGTAAAAACAGAGGTAGTGGACATTTGTCATTCTTTTTGACCAGGTAGCTCCTGAACCCCTATTCTAAGTGTGAGGAAATGGTGTTAAAAAATGACATGAGTTTTTGTCTATTGGATATGATTTGAGAGGCAAGATATCCTGCTGGTATGCTTTTCAGAAAGATGACTAGAATCATAGTCTTGAAGTCATCTTGGAATAAGGCATTGTCTCCTGAAAAAGAATCAGAACGCTTGCGGAAATGAAAGTATGTTTTGTTGGGAGCAGAACTGAAGAGTTAATTATTCCCTTTGGATGTTAAGCCTAATGGGTCTGACTAAGAAGCAGTAGAGGCCTCCAGCGCTGGGCCTCTGCTGGGGATGGCAGGTTCTGAGCCTCTGGCGGTCTGATTTCTGCAGGAGAGCAGAGCATTGAGTGGGGCTCCTTGGGAGGGAAGCCAGGGAAGGACAGACAGCTGTCCTCACGGTGTTGCCTGGTGTTAGCACTGTTATGCTAGGAAAGTGGGTATTACAAGGTACATATAATGTACAAGTGATATACACTTCTGTCCATGGGATTCTGTAGGCAAGAATACTGGAGTGGGTTGCCATGCTGTCCTCCAGGGCATCTTACCCTCCCAGGGATCAAACCCATATCTCTTACATCTCCTGCATTGGCTGGCAGGTTCTTTACCACTAGCGCCATCTGTGAAGCCCTATGTTATTCATATGTAACATATCAGTAATATTTCTAAAGACACATTAAAAAATATATTTTATTGGAGTATAGTTGATTTACTATGTTATGTTAATTTGTGCTGTATAGCAAGCAAAGTTCAGTGATTCTTGTTCATACTCTTTTCCATTATGGTTTATCACAGGATATTCAATATCCCTGTGCTATGCAGTAGGATCTTTTTGTTTATCCTATATATAATAGCTTGCATCTGCTAATCCCAAACTTCCTGTCCATCCCTCCATGACCCCCTCTCCCTCTTGGCAACTACAAGTCTATTCTCTACGTATATGAGTCTGTTTCTGTTTCATCCATTCAGTTCAGTCGCTCAGTTGTGTCCCAGTCTTTGTAACCTCATAGGCTGCAGCACGCCAGGCCTCCCTGTCCATCACCAACTCCTGGAGTCTACTCAAGCTCATGTCCATTGAGTCGGTGATGCCATCCAACCATCTCATCCTCTGTCATCCCCTTCTCCTCTCACCTTCAATCTTTGCCAGCATCAGGGTCTTTTCAAATGAGTCAGCTCTTTGCATCAGCTGGCCAGAGTATTAGAGTTTCTGCTTCAGCATCAGTCCTTCCAAAGAATGTTCAGGCTTGATTTCCTTTAGGGTGGACTGGTTGGATCTCCTTGCAGTCCAAGGGATTCTCAAGAGTCTTCTCCAACACCACAGTTCAAAAGCATCAATTCTTCTGCGCTCAGCTTTCTTTATAGTCCAACTCTCACATCCATATGTGACTACTGGAAAAACCATAGCCTTGACTAGACGGACCTTTGTTGGCAAAGTAATGTCTCTGCTTTTTAATATGCTATCTAGGTTGGTCATAACTTCTCTTTCAAGGAGTAAGAGTCTTAATTTCATAGCTGCAGTCACCATCTGCGGTGATTTTGGAGCCCCCCAAAGTAAAGTCTGTCACTGTTTCCATTGTTTCCCCATCTATTTGCCATGAAGTGATAGGATCAGATGCCATGATCTTCGTTTTCTGAATGTTGAGCTTTAAGCCAACTTTTTCACTCTCCTCTTTCACTTTCATCAAGAGGCTCTTTAGTTCTTCTTCACTTTCTGCCATAGGGGTGGTGTCATCTGCATATCTGAGGTTATTGATATTTCTCCCACCAATCTTGATTCCACCTTGTGCTTCTTCCAGCCCAGCGTTTCTCATGATGTACTCTGCATATAAGTTAAATAAGCAGGGTGACAATATACAGCCTTGACGTACTCCTTTTCCTATTTGGAACCAGTCTGTTGTTCCATGTCCAGTTCTAACTGTTGCTTCCTGACCTGCATACAGATTTCTCAAGAGGCAGATCAGGTGGTCTGGTATTCCCATCTCTTTCAGAATTTTCCACAGTTTATTGTGATCCACACAGTCAAAGCTTTGGTATAGTCAATTAAGCAGAAATAGATGTTTTTCTGGAACTCTCTTGCTTTTTCAGTGATCCAGCGGATGTTGGCAATTTGATCTCTGGTTCCCCTGCCTTTTCTAAAACCAGCTTGAACATCTGGAAGTTCATGGTTCACGTATTGCTGAAGCCTGGCTTGGAGAATGTTGAGCATGACTTACTAGCGTGTGAGATGAGTGCAACTGTGCGGCAGTTTTTGTTTCATAGATAAGTTCCTTTGTGTCATGTTTTAGACTCTGCCTATAAGTGACATCACATGGTGTTTGTCTTTCTAATTTACTTCCCTGAGTGAGCAGTCTGTAGGTCCCTCCCTTTCGCTGCAGATGGCATTGCTTCATTCTCTCTTATGGCCGAGGAGTGCTCCGTTGTGTGTATGTGTATGTGTGTATCCATCACATCTTCTTCATTCATCTGTCAGTGGGCATTTAGCTTGTTTCCATCTCTTGGCTGTTGTGAATAGTATTGCTATGAACAGAGGGGTGCATGTGTCTTTTCGAATTATGATTTTGTCTGGCTGTGTGCCCAGGAGTGGGATGGCTAGTTCACGTGGCAACTCTATTTTTAGTTTTTTGAGGAACCTCCATACTGTTTTCCATAGTGGCTGTACCAATTTACATTCCCACCAACAGTGCAGGCGTTTTCGCCGCACCTTCTCCAGCATTTGTTATATGTAGACTGTTTACTGATGGCCATTCTGAATGCTGTGAGGTGGCAGTTCACTGTAGTTACGTTTTGCATTTCTCTAATCATATTGATGTTGAGCATCTTTTTATGTCCCCGTTGACCTCATGTATAGATATGCTCAGTTTTGAATTCATAACATTTCCGAAGTAATTTTCAGGTAAGAGGAAGGGACAGTGTTTCAAGTTGCTTCTGAGGTTAACCCTCCAAGTTTTCATCTAAGAGAACTTGTGGTAAGTAAAAAGTTTGGCGATAATGGGTGGATTCTCGTCCTCCGATTTGTGTCTTCTTTTCCTCTGCCTCATTGCTACTGTTATTTCAGATTTCTTCTCAGGGCACCATGTTTGCTTCCCCTTTGGTTCCCACAGAGTATGTAGGGGCTTCCCTGGTGGCTCAGCGGTAAAGAATACACCTGCAAGGAGGGAGGCACAGGTTCTATCCCCCCGTTTGGAAGATCCCCTGCAGGGTGGCATGGCAACCAACTGCAGTATTCTTGCTGGGAGAATTCCATGGACAGAGGATCCTGGTGGGCTGCAGTCCATGGGGTCGCAAAAAGTCAGACACGACTGCAACGGCTAAGCACACCCAGCGCATGTGGCATATAGGATGGCTGGGAGCGACTTAGTCGTTCCTATAGGTGGGACGAGCATTACCGCAGCTGTGTTATTTGTGCTAGCCAGAACTCAAGTATTTTGATTAACAAGTTAACTGAAGGCCTGTAAGTGTTTTGATAGTTTCAGAAGTGCTTAGTTTTTCTAAAACTGGGTAATAACTTTATTGATATAGAAAAATGCAAAGAGTTCTGGTGGTTGAAACAAGGGCCTCTTAATGACCTTAAGATAAGGCTTATGTATGTTTTTTAAAATATTATTTTATTAATAGTTGATTTACAGTGTCATGTTAATTTCTGGTGTATAGCAAAGTGATTCAATTATACATATATACACATTTTTCATATTCTAATTATGGTTTGTTACAGGATGTTGAATAGTTCCCTGTACTATATAGTAGGACTTTGTTGTTTAAGGACTTTGTGTAGTTTTAAAAACACTTTGGAGTGGAAGTTAAACTGCATGTCTGTAGCTCCAGCAATGCGTATAGCATCACTTAAGTGACCACAGTTAAGCATTTGTGCTGAGCATGCAGAGGCTGACCGCTATGTCTCAACTGCCCCCTGGTGACAGGAATAGTATAAAGATGGTATAAACTGTAAAATCCTTCCTGATTTGAGGAGTGTTAAAATGTGAACAAAATGCGTGTTTTAGAATCAGTGCAATATGGTAAATGAGATTGAAGGAAAACATGGCTTTTCCAGCTCTGAGTCTGTGGGAGTGGAGATAATTAATGCAAAAGTCTTTAAGAGTTAATGTTTAGAAAACTAAGGTGCTGTGACATGCTGTCTTTCTGTGGTCTGCATGAATTCTGTGACCTGAGAATTTATATCAAGGATAGCACTCTTTCTGGTTTTTCCTAATAAAATCTGAATTCACTAGATGCTCTTAATAGCAAAGTCAGGGTTTAGGCAGAAGAATAATATTGGTCTAAGTACTTAAAAAAAACCAGACAAGCCACAGATCTGTTTTCTTACCTCTTTGTCATCTCACCCTCCCCTGCTGTCCTTATCCTGGTAGCCACTGAGTGGAGCCTTGTGTCCCTCGGCTCTCCAAAGACCCTCACCCAAGCCTCGTCTTCTTTGTAGTGCCTTAGGTTCACTTTTCTTTAATGTTTATTTTTAAACAGCTTTATTAAGGTATGATTGGCATGTGATAAACTGCAGTATTTTAAGTGTATGGTTTGATGAGTTTTGACATACGTATATACCCGTGAAACTGTCCCTGCCATCGAGATGATGATGAAAATGTCACTCAGAAGTTTGCTCTGCCCTCTGTCACCCTCCTGTTCCCACTCTCTCCTACCCCCACACATACCTCACTTAGGAACTCTGAATTCCCTGGGGCTGGGAGAAAGGAGGAAAGCCCTTTGATTTAATTCACACTATCTTGTAAGTCTTTCCCTCCCAGAATTGTTTTCTTTTTAAAAGATTAGATGTATGATATGTTCTTCTTGGTTACCTTAAGGCAGGCTTAGTCTTAAAAATAAGCCCTCTACCTCTTCAGAAAAAAATTAAACATCCCCTTAGATACAGGAAAGTCTTGATTTGAAAATAAAGTTGTGCTACCTGGAGGCTTCTTTGAAATCTGTATGAATGTATTTTCTCACCTAAAAAAACAAATCGTTTTTAAAAATAGCTAAACATTTCAGTGGACAAGGAGTTTATTAAGATGAAATTCTTAGGCAGCAGTGAAGGTAAAGATACTAAGGTGCGATATGATGGTCTCTTCTGCTCGGTTACTGTGGTTTGCTGAGGGTAGGGTGTGGCTGTTCCCCAGGTACTGAGCCTGGCAGCTCTCAGGCTGGGTGAGGCTCCGTGCACCCCTCACCTCAAACAGCCTCATGGGTCGGTTACCCCAGCGAACTCTTCAGTCACTGTGATTTCCTTCTGTCTGGGGCAAAGTCAGGAAACACTGAAGACAATCTCTGAGTCAGGATAGTAACAAGAGGGGACTTTTTTTTTCTTTTTGGCCCCACGACTGTGGCGTGCACAGTCTCAGTTCCCCCGCCCAGGAATCCAACCTATGCCCCCTGCAGTGGAAGCACAAAGTCTGAACCACGGCACTGCAGGGAAGTCCCCACAGGGGCTGTTTTAGTTATTATATAATGTGTTCAACTCTGTCCTGTTTGAGGGCCGTAAAAGTGATGGGTCGCTAGTGGCACCTTGGCTTCCCAGGTGGCGCTAGAGGTAAAGCACCCACCTACCAATGCAGGAGACTAAGAGACTCGGTTTCGATCCCCGGATCAGGAAGATCCCCTGGAGGAGGAAATGGCAACCCACCCCAGTGCTCTTGCCTGGAGAATCCCATGGAACTAGGAGCCTGGCGGCCTATCGTCCATGGCGTCGCAGAGTCGGACACGACTGAAGCGACTTAGCACGCACAGAGTGGCACCTTTAGCCAAGATTTGTTGTGTATATTATGGAAGTCAGAAAATGCTTTTTACCTGGTACAGATGATGTTAGAAACATTTCAAATTTTATAGAGCATATAGTACAGTGCTAGATATTTATAATGGGTGCAATAAGTATGGTGGAGATGAGGCAGTATTTGCAGTATATGAGATGCAGAGAAACATATTACATTATTTCCTTAAGTAATTACTGCTGAATTTAGAAAATGTATAATATACTGTGGGCTTATAATACACTGATTTTTTAAAAAATTCCAGTTTGAATGATCTGAAAAATTATCTGTTTTTCATAGGATATGTTAATTTTTTTTGTTTGCATTAAGTGTTATATGTTTTTCTGGTATTCAGTTGAATGAAGACCTTATATTGAATTCATCTCATCTATAATGTTTTTGTTTTTTTTTAATCACAGGAGGTGGTGAGAAAGCCAGAGCACGGCACATATCAAGAGGAAAACTGTTACCCAGAGAAAGAATTGACAATCTCATAGACCCAGGGTTGGTACATAACCCAGGTGTTGGCTCAGGGTGTCCTCTGTTCCATGGTACTTTCTTGGTTGTTTTTTTTCTTTTTTGGCTGTGCTGTGCAGCTCTCGGGATCTTGGTTCCCCAACCAGGGATTGAACCCAGGCCTGTGGCAGTGAGGTGCAGAGTCCTAACCATCAGACCGCCAGGAAATTCCCATCTTAGAAAGTTTTGTGAAATAAGTGGTTTTACGTTCTGGTTCTTACCTAAGCTTCAGCAACAGGTGTTTGTTGTGAGGCTGCTGTATGTCAGGTGCTATTCTAGGTGCTAGCGATGCAGCAGTGGGCAAAGCAGACCAAGTTCCTTGCCCTGCTGGAGCTTACAGGGGAGCAGGAGGAGACAGGAAATAATTGATAAATGTCACAAATTATATAATAAGTCAGAAGGTGATACATGTCATGGGAAAAAAAGAAAAGGTCGGCCAGGGTTACAAGAGAGAAAGATGAAGATCAAGTTGCAGTTTCAAATGAGGTGGTTAGGATCGGCCTCGCTGAGGTGGTGACATTTGAGCAGAGATTGGAAGGAGTGGAGAGAGATGGGCTGTATATATCTGGGGAGAGGGGATTACAGGTGGATGGAGCAGCCAGTGCGAAGTTTCTGTGGTGGGAGCTGGGAGTGGGTCACAGATGCCAATATGCTGAAGGGCCCGGGAGGCCGTCTCGTGGGAGCAGAGGTTTGGTGAAGTGGGGAGTAGCGGAAGATGGGGTCAAATTCATAACGCGTTTGTGGGTCAGTGTCAGAGTTTGGACTTTTACTCTGAAAGAAACGGGGAGACTTGGTAGGACTTACCTGACTTATGTTTTGAAAAGGTATTCTGGCCACGTGTGTGAGTAGACTGTGGGGCTCGAGGGTGGAAGGGCCAGGACCAGTTAGAGAAATGAAGATTCAGAAGTATCGTTTCTGCGGACATGCACACACGTGCCCAGCCTGGAGACAAACAGCATTAACACCTGGTGTGCATTAACACACTAGTGTATATACCGTTAACACCTACACTATTTTCATGCAAATGCGGATCAGACACACTTTTTTGTTTGTTTTAGAAAAATGGAATCTTGTGTTTTATAACCCCCTTCTCCCCCTCCCCCACTGCCCTTAATGTATCTTGAACATTTAAGTGAGAGAATAATAACAGTGGCTAAGAGCCTGGTCCCCTATTAGAGAGCTTATCAAAGCAGCTCTGCCACGTACTGGTAGTCATGTGACTGCAGACAACTGACCTCATCGCTGTGTTTCAGTTTCCTCACTGGTCAGCGGGGATCCTAGTAGGATCTATAGCAGAAGGTAGTCCTGAGGACTGAATGAGTTAGCATTTCCGAAGCTCCTAGGAGAGGCTGGCACATGGTTAAGTGCTACGTAAGTGTTAGCTGCTGTTCTCTTTCTATATCATAAGTACATCTGTACAATATCTTCAAAGATAAATGTGTTCCTTTGTGTGGCTATATTGTGTCAATCCCCAAAGTGTTCACACTAGACTTTGTTTTAGACATTCTTCCTTTTGTAAACTTTATATCCAACACACATATTTGAAAGGTTGACTCATTAAAGAAAAAAAACTCTTTTCCTTTTCCATGTGTAACTATTCACATATGATTTTAAAAAAAGAAAACATTAATTCAAGCAGCATTCTTTCTTCCATTCAGGTCTCCATTCCTGGAATTATCACAGTTTGCGGGTTACCAGTTGTATGGTGATGAGGAGGTCCCCGCAGGTGGCGTTATTACAGGCATTGGGAGAGTGTCAGGGTGAGTATTCTGACCGTGCTCAGCCCCGTGAGTCAGGAAGCAGGCCGACAGGGCAGGGCATCCACCACTCACCGCTTTGCACGTGAGTGTGTGAGTGTCATGCTAGTGATATTATTTAGATCTGAGGCTTCCTACCCAGGTGTGTTAGAGTCATCTGTGGAGCTTCAAGGATAGAAAGTGAAGGGAAAAACCGCAAGCAGTGATCCTGGGGACCCAATACAAACCTTCATACTAAATCAGAATCTCCAGGGTTTGGACTTGGCTCTGCAGGTGATCTCTTGTACATCTAGAGCAAAAAACCGCTGTCTTAGAGGAGTAGGTCTTGGAGTGTGGTCCCTGGGGAACATCAGCCTCAAGTGAGAACTTGTTAGAAGTGTCAATGGTCAGGTCTTCCCAAAAAATACTAAGTCATATTCAGGGAGTAGAGCCCCGAAATCAGCATTTAAACAAGCTGTCCGGATTCTCCAGTGCTATCCTTTGAGAACCGCCATAGACTTAGGGCATCTTGATCGCTAGATATTACATTTGTTTGTGTGTATTCTGTATGCTCTCACACTGACCATGCAGTCACCGTTCCTCGTACTGCAATAAACATTCCCCACTGCCTAGTTGTCTTAATCTCCACCACAATCCTGTGAGAAGGGTGCTATAATCATCACCATTCTGCGGGTAAGGAAACTGCCTTGGAGTGTTAAAATAACTTGCCAAAGATCAAGCCACTGGTAAAACTTGACTTTGAGATCAGGCAGCCTGATCCAGTTGCATTTGACTCGGACTCTGATTTACGTGTGTGTCCCTCCACCTTCACCCCGTGGTGTGTGCCTTCACGGGAGGTGTGACTATAGTCGTTCACCGTTGTTGCTTCTTTCTCGCTTCCTTCTTTAACTCCTAAGCCTTACGCCCCAGTGATAAATCAGAGAGACAGAGGGCTAGGGACCAGAACACAGCCTTGCTTCATTCCACTGAAGATTTTAAACTTTGTATCAGTGCTCTTCTCAGACACCCATTCTCTGAGGCTCTCTATGAACATCAGTAGCCAGGGCTCAATATTGAGTGTATGCACTTTAGCTCACAAGATTCCATGGAGGCAGGGGCCAAGACCAGACAGATTTTGTCTTTTCCCTGAAGCTGCTCTGGTGTTGGATAGTATGACTGGAAAAGGATTCACTTATTCAAAACATCTAAAGTAGTACTTTGCTATAATTAAAGTGACCTTTCTTACATAATCATATGGTTGAATATGGTTAGCACCCTTTCTCTAGCAGATGATAGATGTTTAAACTAGTTTAAATAAAAAAAGATTTGTTGACTCTTAACTGATTTTGGGCCAAGCCAGATCTAGGAGTTCAAACAGCATCACCAGGCCACCAGGCTGGTTTTTGGTTTTGTTCCTAGGCAGTCTGTTCAAGTCTCGAGGCAGAGCTGGCCGTAGGCTTCCCCAGCTTCTGCTCTATGAGCTTAGCAGCTGCGGTAAGAGGATTGTTCCTGAGGGCACAGACCCAGGGCCAGTGCCCATCGCTGAACCCACCACATGGACACTGAGTAGAAAGGCCTGGTCCTTGTGCTCACCTCTGAAGATGGATGGACTTTGGGGTCAGTCCTTCTAGAACCACATGGATTAAAAATAGAGAAGAAATAGTTTCTGAAAGAAAGTTTAGTTTTGTTGCCAATATAATAGATGGTGGATAGGCAAAATCAATAGGTGTCTAATACAGTGTATGTATTTTTGTTTTAGCCATGCCTTGTGGCATGCGAGATCTTACTTCCCTAAGCAGGGATCAAATCCATGCCCCATGCAGTGGAGGCATGGCTTCTTAACCACTGGACCACCAGAGGAGTCTCTAATATAATATTTTGTGGCCTTATTTTTCTTCTCATTCTGTACTATGTCTGTGCTTTTGTTCTGTTTTTTTTTGGCGGGGGAGCTGCACTAGGTCTTCATTGCTGCACGTGCTCTTTCTCTAGTTGCGGTGAGCGGGGTTATTTTCTCCACTTGTGATGCACAGGTTTCTTATTGCGATGGGTTCTCTGTTGCAGAGCACAGTCTCTAGGATGTGCAGGCTTCAGTAGTTGCGGCACTGGGGCTCAACAGTTGTGGTTCGCATGACCTAGAGCATGGGGTTAGTAGTTGTGGCACACGAATTTAGTTATCCTGGGGCACGTGGAATCCTCCCGGACCAGGGATCGAACCAATGTCCCCTGCGTTGGAAGATGGTTTTTAAACCACTGGACCACAAGGGAAATCCTGTGATGTTTCCATAAAACAAGTAAAAGTTACTAGTAATGTCTTTCGTGCAAGGTTGATAGAGGCAAGTGACAGAGTCAGAAGTTCAGCCTCCCTTTGCCTGACTTCATAGCCTGGGCTCTTTCCTGCACCAGAACTTCTTAGCTTTTCTAATGCAGCACCCCCAGGAAAGGGAAGAGTGGCCATACTCTGGAGGTGTGGGGTTATGGCCCAGCAGCCTGCCAAGAGCCTCAGTTCCTTTTGAAGTGATTTATTTAATATGAAAGTCATTAAAAATGTACTTCCCACTCTGTAAAATGTTAATTATAATGTGGGAAAATGCTTGCTGTAACCTAGTGAATAAAATTGATACTCAGAGGAGAGGAACCACTTACCCTAATAAAAGAAATTTAACATTACCTAAGGTCTTGGGCTCAGTTGCTGTTCTCTAGTTCATGTTCAACAAGAACTCAATAAGTTATTTTTTAGAATTCTAGAGAATATAAAGTGAGGTAACGAAAACATCATAAATATAAAGAAGATTAAATTTTGTGAAGACCACACTTCTCTCAAGTTTCGAGTGAGCCTCCAGCCCTCGGTTTTCCTGGCAGCACTCAGCAGGCTCTCTGCTGGCCCTCTTCATTCACTTTCCCACTTCTTGCTAGTTGCCTGGGGGCCGTGGTACCTGACAAACAGGTTTTGGTGAGAAAGGGCCCCACTAATGACTCATTATAGTATATGCTTTCAAAAATACTATTTTAAAATTTGCACTTATTGTTACTTTAAGCAGGATAAATGTTGTATTTTTAACTTCTTTTAGTTTTATAGAAAAGCATATGGCAGTAACACGAAGAACTTCTGAAAATATGAAACATAAATACTTTTGATGACTCAATTTTCCTTTTTGAAAATTACCTTCCTAAAAGGAAATGCTGAAGTTTATCACGAGGGATTTTCTCATCTCGAGACTTGGATTTGTTGTTGTTGTCGTCTTATCATGTTAGGACTGTTTCATTCAAAGAACATTGCAAAATGTGGCTTAGGTTGTCAGTTTTTCTCTGCTAACGTGGGGTGATGATTCTTTAAAAAAATAAGATGTGAGTTTGTAAACTTATTAGAAGTGATTCATTTTATATAAATGAATAAATGAACAGTGATTAAAGCTCCTATACCATAAGATTGCCTAATGGCTATCATTAGTGATATGTGTTAATACTGGAAATTGCCAGGTTGTATTGGGAATGTCTTATAATGAGATGCAGTTGGTCTTTACTTTTAAAAAATCTCTCATATTCTCTCTCCAATGAAATTTCTGCCTTTCAGAGTAGAATGCATGATTGTTGCCAATGACGCCACAGTCAAAGGAGGCAGCTACTATCCAGTAACTGTGAAGAAACACTTAAGAGCACAAGAAATTGCAATGCAAAACAGGCTCCCCTGCATTTACTTGGGCAAGTTATAAGAACTGTAAAATAAACTGTTATTCAGCTAGAGAAGTAAAAGATTGTTTAGAAGAATATATGACATTATCAATGGGCATTTCAAGAAGAGCTATTGGTTTCTCTCATAATTTCAAAAGAGATACTTATTCTTTGTTAAAACCCTTGGGAGGAAAAGTAAATAAGAACTACCCATTATAACATCACTGAGGAGGAATCCCTGACACTATTTTGGGGTGTGCTGTTTTTTCCTCTACATGAGTGGTGTTTTTTTCCTTCTATATATTTTTGTTTTTCTATTCATCATAATGGATTCAAACTATGAAAAAATAATAGTTAATATTTATGAGTCTCTTGAGTGTCAGATACTAGGTTAAATGCTTGAGTATGTACATAATTTGGGCAAACATAATTTAAAGAAATTTGATTTTCAGTGAAAGTAAATTTATATTTGGAATTAAAATACATTAATCATAAAATCTAAGGATATTTTTTAAAGAACATAAAAGCAAAGCAGTTTAAAATTGGCACTTCCTGGATATTAGCTTAGTTTGTAAAAACACCAGTATCTGTTGTTCATTTCTGTGAATATTTGAACAGGTACACATGAGATTTCTTTTTCCTATGAAAGTGAATTTACCTGATTGATTTAGAGTGTGAACTGCTTTGCACATATAGAAAACAACAAATGGGACCCTACAGCCTGCAACTGCTGTGCCCAACGCTGTAGGGAAAGCAGTTAAGGGCGTCGTGTTGTCTGTCTTCCTCATAGTGAATTGGAGACAGGATATAATGTATTAAACGTCAATAGAAGACTCATACTGATAGATATAAGACTAGCTAGCTTTCTGTAACATTGGCTCTGTACGCTCACAGTATGTGCTGAACTAAGTGCTTTGCATACACTATTTCATGTCATCCTGATAACGACCCTGTGGTACACTGCTGTTACCTTCATTTCACAGGTGGGGAAACTGAGGCATAGAATGGCTCAGAAATGCTTCTGTGGTCACACAGCTGTGAAGTAATGAAATTCTGTTTTGAATTCAGCTGACATTCTTATCCACCACTGTTATCACAGTAAAAAGAGAAACAGAAGGCGATGTGTGATAAAATTATCCCATGAATTTGGTAGATGATTTTTGGATTGTTTTTAAAGAGAGAGCAATCCATTTTCAGCTGAACTGGTTAAGGATTTTTTGCGATTTCTGGGGCTAATCCTCAAAGCAGAGAATGTCCTAAATAATTTCAAGTGGAATTTTGTATAGGGGTAGGAGAGCCTAATATGTTTGAAGAAAGCAATACAATTTAGGGAGCTGTGTGGGAAGAATGGAGAAAGAGGCTGAAGAAGAGTTTAGAAAGACAGAGCAAATTTTTTTCTGTGAATGTAATTAAGAACTGGTGCTATTATCATTGAGACAAGTCTTCCTGTGTATAGGATGTTTTGTTCATTGAGATGTACTTATATCTGTTATTTCCCCTGTCTTCAGTTGACTCAGGAGGGGCAAACTTACCTCGACAAGCAGAGGTATTTCCAGATCGAGATCACTTTGGCCGCATATTCTACAATCAGGCAGTTATGTCTTCTAAAAGCATTACACAGGTAATTTCTTATTAATGAGATATGTTGCTTTTTGCATCAAATGTCTTTGCTAACCAGGTATTCTGAGATGACTTAAAAGAGAATTTTACTTTTTTTTGGCTATGCCATGCAGTTTATGGGGTCTTAGTTCCCTGACTGGGGATTGAACCCAGGCCCTTGGCATTGAGAGCATGGAATCCAAACCACTGGAATGCCAGGGAAGTTCCAAAAGAGAATTTAATATACAATTTAGTCTTCAAGAAATCATCTGATAACCTTATGAGATTTCCCTTGTATGTTGTCTGTCTTTTTTCTCTTGTTGCTTTTAATATTTTATCTTTGTCTTTAGTTTTTGTCCATTTGATTACTATGTGTCTTGGTGTGTTTCTCCTTTGGTTTATCTTGCTTGGGACTCTCTGTGCTTCTTGGACGTGGTTGACTATTTCCTTTTCCATGTTGGGGAAGTTTTCAGCTATTATCTCTTCAAATATTTTCTCAGGTCCTTTCTCTTTCTCTTCTGGGACCCATATAATATGAATGTTGGTGCATTTAATGTTGTCCCAGAGGTCTCTTAGGTTGTCTTTATTTCTTTACATTCTTTTTTCTATGTTCTGTTTTGCAGCATTGATTTCTACCATTCTATCTTCAGGTCACTTATCCATTCTTCTGTCTCAGTTATTCTGCTATTGATTCCTTCTAGTATATCATTTATCTCTGTTCTTTAGTTCTTCTAGGTCTTTGGAAACATTTCTTGCATCTTCTCCATTCTTGTTACAAGATCCTGTATCATCTTCACTATCATTATTCTGAATTCTTTTTCTGGGAGGTTGCCTATTTCTACTTTGTTTAGTTGTTTTTCTGGGGATTTATCTTGTTCCTTCATCTGGGACATAATTCTATTTCTTTTCATTTTAGTTAGCCTTCTGTGATTGTGGTATTAGTTCTGAGGCTGCTAGGATTGTAGTTCTTATTTCTTCTGTCTGCCCTCTGGTGGATGAGGATAAGAGGCTTATACAAGCTTCCTGATGGGAGGGACTGGCTGTGGGCAAAAGTGTCTCTTAGTTTTCCCTGGTGGGCAGGGCCATGCTCAGTAAAACTTTAATACAGTTACCTGCTGATGGGTGGGGCTGTGCTCCCTCCCTGTTAGTTGTTTGGCTTGGAACTGACCAAGTCCTTGAGTCTAGAGACTCTGTGCTGTGTGTGCTAAGACACTTTAGTCATATCCTACTCTTTGCGAGCCTATGGACTGTAGTCCGCCAGGCTCCTCTGTCCGTGGGATTCTCCAGGCAAGAGTACCGGAGTGGGTTGCCATTTCCTCCTCCAGGAGATATTCCACCCAGAGATTGAACCGGTGTCCCTTATATCTCCTGCCTAGACAGATGGGCTTTTACCACTAGTGCCACCTGGGAAGCCCCTTAAGGCTCTGTGATAGGGCTATTGACATCCTCCAAGAGAACTTATGCTGAGACCCATCACCCAGGGCTGCTGCTACCAGTGCCCTTCTCCCTGTGGCAGGCCACTGCCCACCCACGCCTCTGCAGGAGACCCTCACACACTCAGGGGAGGTCTGACTCCGTCTCCTGTAGGGTCAGTGCTCCTTTCCCCTGGGACCTGGGCACACATTGCTTTGTTTCTGTTTCCCCTAGTCCTGTGGAGGTCCTGTAATCCAGTGACTATGGTGAACAGTATGGAAATTTCTTAAAAAAAACAGGAGTCAAACTACCAGCAATGCCACTACTGGGCATATATACCCTGAGAAAACCATAATTGAAAAAGACACACGTACTCCAATGTTCATTGCAGCACTATTTACAATAGCTAGAAAATGGAAGCAACCTAGAAGTTCATCGACAGATGAATAGATAAAGAAGTTGTGGTGCATATATATAGTGAAGTATTACTCTGCCATAAAAAGGAATGCATTTGAGTCAGTTTTAATGAGGTGGATGAACCTAGAGCCTATTACACAGAGAGAGGTAAGTCAGAAAGAGAGACAAGTATCGTATATTAACATATAGATACGGAGTCTAGAAGGGTGGTACTGGTGACCCTATCAGCAAGACAGTGATGGAGATGCAGACATAGAGAACAGACTTGTGGACACAGTGGGGAAAGGAGAGGGTGGGACAGATTGAGAGAGTAGCACTGAAACATATACGTTACCATGGGTACAATCAGATAGCCACTGAAAATTTGTTGTATCATGCAGGGAGCTCAAATCCAGAGCTCTGTGACAACCTAGAGGGTGGGATGGGGTGGGAGGTAGGAGGGAGGTTCAAAAAGGAGAGAACATATGTATACCTATGCCTGATTCATGTTGATGTATTGCAGAAACTATCACAATATTGTAAAGCAAGTATCCTCCAACTAAAAAAAAAAAAAAAATAAGATGAACAAACTAGAATTGTATGCATCAACAGAAATAAGTCTCAAAGAATATATTGGGTTAAAAAAAAGTAAATATATAATCAGTTGCTCTGTATGCAAATGTTAAATATATCAAATAACCTATTATTTGTGTCTAAACAGGTACATGGGAAAGATGCACTCAATTTTAGAACAGTGGTTACTTTTGAGGTGGGAGGGAGGAGAAAAAGGCCAGTAGGAGGTCTGTAGAGCCTTCAACTGTATCTGAAATATTTTATTCTTTTAAAAAAATTCAGAAGTAAAGTTAGCCAAATGTCAAGATTTACTGAGACTGGGTATTAAGTAAAGAATATTTATTTTATTCTAATCTTTTTTGTATGTTTGAAATATTTAATAATACTGCTGTGATTCCTTTCGGTTTTTTGTTGTTATTGAATTTCTTAAGTTTTTAGTATTTTTATTAATACTCTAATTAGTCATCACCTGCACTTATTATATCTCTTCTTTATATTCTACTAATACAATGTATTGTTATTTTTATTCTATATTCTACTGTTACTGTTATATGAGCTTCCCAGGTGACGCTGGTGGTAAAGAACCCTCCTGCCAATGCAGGAGACCTAAGGGATGCAAGTTCCATCCCTGGGGCCAGAAAGATCCCCTGGAGAAGGAAATGGCAATCCACTCCAGTATTATTGCTTGGAAAACTTCATGGACAGAGGAGCCTGCTGGGCTAGATTCCATGGGGTCGCAAAGAGTCAGACACGGCTAAGTGACTTAGCAGATTACTGTCATGTGACGACCTTGCCTATCTCTGTGCCTTGTTTATCTAAACAGAAACTTCAACTTTGTTCACTTTTGCACAGTCAGCCCTTCCATCCATTATCTGGTAAGAAATTCTTATTGTGATCTTTTGTCTTTTAGGAGAAATTTCTGGAGGCTAGAGGTCTGAAATCAAGGTAGCGCCAGGGCCACGGTGCTTCACAAGGCTCTAAGAAAGACTCTGTTCATCTCCTTGGGTTTCCGATGGCTCCAGGGGTTTCCGACGGCTCCAGGCGTTCCCTCGGCGTGTGGCCGCATGACTCCGGTTTCTGTCTTGGTCTTCACATGGCCTTCTCTTCTGCGTCCCATCTCCTCCTAATAAGGGCTCTTGTCACTGGATTACCCCTGGGTAATCCAGAATGATCTTACCTCAAGATCCTTAACTTAATTACATCTGCAAAGACCTTCCCCACCCCCCAGCCTACCCCCCTTTCACCCCGCAGTAAGATCACATTCACAGGTTCCAGAGATTCGAGTGTGGACATTCAACCCACTGTAGACTTCTGCCACCTTGCATGCTTCTTCTGTGCTCTGGCTTTCGGTTCATGTAGCTTCTGTAGAAACCACAAAATACGTCAACCAACATCCAGCAAATATTTGTGGAGAAGCTGCTTTAAGCCAGGCCCTGCACTGGTGAATAAAACTAGGTAGAGTCTCTGCTCCTGTGGAACCTGGAGCTTAAAGAGTGTTTTAAAAACTGAGACTTTTTACAATTAAAAGTGTCCTATATTTTTAATAAGCAATTATCTGCTTATCATAAAATAGTATGTCTGAGGCATTTGACTGAATGCCTTCAGTTTGCGTATTTAATTTTTGTTTCCTAAAATGTTTTAAAAATTTTATTCATTTATTTGTTTTTGACTGCACTGGGTCTTCATTGCTGTGTGGGCGTTCTCTACTTGCGGCAGGCGGGACTGTTCTCTGTTGGGCTGTGCCGTGCCAGGGCCTCTCATTGCCGTAGCTTCTCTTGTTGTGGATCACAGGCTCTAGAGTGTGGATTCAGTAGCTGTGGCGCATGGGCTTAGCTGATCCACGGCATATGAAATCTTTCCAGACCAGGGATCAAACCCACGTTCCCTCTATTGGCGGATGGATTCTTAACTGCTGGACCAAGAGGAAAGTCCATATTTCCTAAAAATTTTAACATCAGTTTTTCCTTAATTGAGCTCCTTCTCTTAACATTTGTTTTTTTGTATTTCATGCCAGTAGGATGTTTGTGGTTAAGGTTTGCCTTCCTGTATTCTTTTTTTTTTAAATAAATATTTATTTATTTGACTGCCCTTAGTCAAATAGTTGCAGCATACAGGATCTTTTAGTTGTGGCGTATGGGATCTGGTTCCCTGACCAGGGATCTAATTCAGGCCCCCTGTATTAAGAGCACGGAGTCTTAGCCAGTGGACCACCAGGGAAGTACCCCTATATTCTATGAACCTTGTCGAATTAAAAAAAATCTAATTGTTATCGTACTCTAGCATCTGTGGTGCCTCTTCTAGTCTTTTCCCCAATATATGAATGCTAAACTGGTTATCTGCACTGAAGCTTTACTGAAAAACTCAAGATATTTGTGAGCACTATTCTATCTTGTTGACTTCCCCTTCATTTTTTTTTTTTAAAGAACAAGTACCCCAAAAAATAAGGCCCAAAGAAAAGGACCTTTTCTAACTTCTGCTGTTCCATGAAACTTTTCTTCCTCCCTGGATTACCAGACTTATTACGATTTGGCCCAGTATCTTCATTCCTGACTGCTTAGTCTCCTAAAAACCTTGTTGCTTTTAGAAGTTCCTGCTAACATTAACCTCCTGGAGACCACACAGATTGTTTGTTTTGTCATTTTTCCCTTTCCTGAAGTTCTCCGTGTGTGTGTGTTAGTTGCTCAGTTCAGTTCAGTTCAGTCATTCAGATGTGTCTGACTCTTTGCGACCCCATGAATTGCAGCACGCCAGGCCTCCCTGTCCATCACCAACTCCCGGAGTTCATTCAAACTCACGTCCATCGAGTCAGTGATGCCATCCAGCCATCTCATCCTCTGTCATCCCCTTCTCCTCCTGCCCCCAATCCCTCCCAGCATCATGGTCTTTTCCAATGAGTCAACTCTTCACATGAGGTGGCCAAAGTACTGGAGTTTCAGCTTTAGCATCATTCCTTCCAAAGAACACCCAGGGCTGATCTCCTTCAGAATGGACTGGTTGGATCTCCTTGCAGTCCAAGAGACTCTCAAGAGTCTTTTCCAACACCCACAGTTTAAAAGCATCAATTCTTTGGCATTCAGCTTTCTTCACAGTCCAGTTCTCACATCCATACATGACTACTGGAAAAACCATAGCCTTGACTAGACGGACCTTTGTTGGCAAAGTAATGTCTCTGCTTTTCAGTATGCTATCTAGGTTGGTTATAACTTTCCTTCCAAGGAGTAAGCGTCTTTTAATTTCATGGCTGCAATCACCATCTTCAGTGATTTTGGAGCCCCCCAAAATAAAGTCTGACACTGTTTCCACTGTTTCCCATCTGTTTCCCATGAAGTATGGAACCAGATGCCATGATCTTCATTTTCTGAATGTTGAGCTTTAAGCCAACTTTTTCATTCTCCTCTTTCACTTTCATCAAGAGGCTCTTTAGTTCCTCTTCACTTTCTGCCTTAAGGGTGGTGTCATCTGCATATCTGAGATTATTGATATTTCCCCTGGCAATCTTGATTCCAGCTTGTGCTTCTTCCAGCCCAGTGTTTCTCATGATGTACTCTGCATATAAGTTAAATAAGCAGGGTGAAAATATACAGCCTTGATGTACTCCTTTTGTTATTTGGAACCAGTCAGTTGTTCCATGTCCAGTTCTAACTGTTGCTTCCTGATTTGCATATAGGTTTCTCAAGAGGCCAGTCAGGTGGTCTGGGATTCCCATCTCTTTCAGAATTTTCCACAGTTTATTGTGATCCACACAGTCAAAGGCTTTGGCGTAGTCAATAAAGCAGAAATAGATGTTTTTCTGGAACTCTCTTGCTTTTTCCATGATCCAGCAGATGTTGGCAATTTGATCTCTGTTTCCTCTGCCTTTTCTAAAACCAGCTTGAACATCTGGAAGTTCATGGTTCATGTATTGCTGAAGCCTGGCTTGGAGAATTTTGAGCATTACTTTACTAGCGTGTGAGATGAGTACAATTGTGTAGTAGTTTGAGCATTCTTTGGCATTGCCTTTCTTTGGGATTGAAATAAAAACTGACCTTTTCCAGTCCTGTGGCCACTGCTGAGTTTTCCAAATTTGCTGGCATATTGAGTGCACACTTTCCCAGCATCATCTTTCAGGATTTGGAATAGCTCAACTGGAATACCATCACCTCCGCTAGCTTTGTTCGTAGTGATGCTTTCTAAGGCCCACTTGACTTCACATTCCAGGATGTCTGGCTCTAGGTAAGTGATCACACCTTCGTGATTATCTTGGTCATGAAGATCTTTTTTGTATAGTTCTTCTGTGTATTCTTGCCACCTCTTCTTAATATCTTCTGCTTCTGTTAGGTCCATACCATTTCTGTCCTTTATCAAGCCCATCTTTGCATGAAATGTTCCCTTGGTATCTCTAATTTTCTTGAAGAGATCTCTAGTCTTTCCCATTCTGTTGTTTTCCTCTATTTCTTTGCATTGATGGCTGAGGAAGGCTTTCTTATCTCTTCTTGCTATTCTTTGGAAGTCCGCATTCAGATGCTTATATCTTTCCTTTCCTCCTTTGCTTTTCGCTTCTCTTCTTTTCACAGCTATTTGTAAGGCCTCCCCAGACAGCCATTTTGCTTTTTTGCATTTCTTTTCCATGGAGATGGTCTTGATCCCTGTCTCCTGTACAATGTCACGAACCTCCATCCATAGTTCATCAGGCACTCTGTCTATCAGATCTAGTCCCTTAAATCTATTTCTCACTTCCACTGTATAATATAAGGGATTTGATTTAGGTCATACCTGAATGGTCTAGTGGTTTTCCCTACTTTCTTCAATTTAAGTCTGAATTTGGCAATAAGGAGTTTGTGATCTGTGCCACAGTCAGCTCCCGGTCTTGTTTTTGTTGACTGTATAGAGCTTCTCCATCTTTGGCTGCAAAGAATATAATCAATCTGATTTCATTGTTGACCATCTGGTGATGTCCATGTGTAGAGTCTTCTCTTGTGTTGTTGGAAGAGGGTGTTTGTTATGACCAGTGCATTCTCTTGGCAAAACTCTATTAGCCTTTGCCCTGCTTCATTATGTATTCCAAGGCCAAATTTACCTGTTACTCCAGGTGTTTCTTGACTTCCTACTTTTGCATTCCAGTCTCCTATAATGAAAAGGACATCTTTTTGGTCTTTTTGGGGTGTTAGTTCTAAAAGGTCTTGTAGGTCTTCATAGAATTGTTCAACTTCAGCTTCTTCAGCGTTACTGGTTGGGATGTAGACTTGGATTACTGTGATATTGAGTGGTTTGCCTTGGAAACAAACAGAGATCATTCTGTTGTTTTTGAGATTGCATCCAAGTACTGCATTTCGGACTCTTGTTGACCATGATGGCTACTCCATTTCTTCTAAGGGATTCGTGCCCGCAGTAGTAGATATAATGGTCATCTGAGTTAAATTCACCCATTCCAGTCCATTTCAGTTCGCTGATCCCTAGACTGTCGACGTTCACTCTTGCCATCTCCTGTTTGACCACTTCCAATTTGCCTTGATTCATGGACCTGACATTCCAGGTTCCTATGCAATATTGCTCTTTACAGCATTGGACCTTGCTTCTATCACCAGTCACATCCACAACTGGGTGTTTTTGCTTTGGTTCTGTCCCTTTATTCTTTCTGGAGTTATTTCTCCACTGATCTCCAGTAGCATATTGGGCCTCTACTGACCTGGGGAGTTCCTCTTTCAGTATCCTATCATTTTGCCTTTTCATACTGTTCATGGGGTTCTCAAGGCAAGAATACTGAAGTGGTTTGCCATTCCCTTCTCCAGTGGACCACATTCTGTCAGACCTCTCCACCATGACCTGCCTGTCTTGGGTTGCCCCACGGGCATGGCTTAGTTTCATTGAGTTAGACAAGGCTGTGGTCCTAGTGTGATTAGACTGACTAGTTTTCTGTGAGTATGGTTTCAGTGTGTTTGCCCTCTGAAGCCCTCTTGCAACACCTACCATCTTATTTGGGTTTCTCTTACCTTGAACGAGGGATATCTCCTCACCGCCGCCCCTCCTGACCTTGAACGTGGAATAGCTCCTCCAGGCCCTCCTGCACCCATGCAGCCATCTGAGATGGATGGTGGCATCCATTTTAGATGCTACCTTTTCCCGGAAAACTTCTGAGAATCCCTTACTGGAAGTCATCTTTTCTTCCCCCAACTCCCGTCTGTAACTCTTGCACTTTGCCTTACTAGTGGCATTTATCCCTTTTATCTAGACGTATCCTGACTAATTTCCTTTACTAAACTCTATGCCAGTTGGGATTAGAGATGGTATTGGATTATTTACATCCCAACACATGTATTTGTCTACCTAATAATTTATTAAAAGAGTGAAACCCTTTATGGCTATAAAGTGGTTCTGTTTCTTGTGTTTTAATCATTGGCAGGCAGATTCTTTTACCACTGGGCCATCTGGAAAATCCCATGTTTTATTGTTTACTGTATTTAAGATGTTAGCTTAGATGGATTGTTAAAAACAATCTTTTTTTTTCTTGTATTTTACCGCATAAAGCAATCACTATTGTAACCGCAGTTATGTTATATGTGTGCATTTTGATAGTGAGCTCTATGTGCTGTGCCGTGTCCGACTCTTTGCAGTCCTGTGGACTGAAGCCGGCCAGGCTCCTCCGTCCATGGTATTCTCCAGACAAGAACACTGGAGTGGGTTGCCACATCATTCTCCAGGGGATCTTCCCAGCAGAGGCATCGACCCTCATCTCCTGTGCCTCCTGTACTGACAGGTGGATTCTTTCCCACTGAACGACCTGGGAAGCCCAGTGAGCACTAACTTTCTATGTTGGTTCAATTCCTGTTTTCCTCCCCAAGATTGGTTTTTATTTAATATTATTAACCTTGACCATTTTAAATCCATTTATCCATTTCTAAGAAGTATGTCTCGTACAACGATATCTCTGTTATGTCCTATATTTTGCAGCTGTAAAGATGTGACTAGATTCCTACAGATCTTCCAGATCCAATAATTTTGTTTCTGGACTCGAGAAAAAACAGTTAACTAGATACACTCTGTATTCTCTCCTGTTTCATTTTTCCTTACTTTCTCATAGGTTTTAGGACCCCTGATTTGTTTTTGAAGTTTAAAGACTTGGCATATTGGTGTCCATTAGTGTTTAGTTTCTTTTGTGACTCCCGTGTTGCTGACTTTTTAAGTGTGAGACTTCCAGTTCTCTTCAGAAGTGGGATCTTGGTGTTTCTTTTCTTCGGATCTTACATTACCATTAATTTTTATAGTCTAGTGAGAGTCTAGTCTGGACTGATCTTTGCTCTGATGCATTAATTCTCTTCCTTGTTTTACTGTGATCCTTACTACACCAGCAACAAATGTTTCTGTTTTTATTAACAGTTTATTTCTTCTGATTCAGGCATTATTCACCTAGCTGTGCTAGTTGCAGCTCCTCGGGCCTTTCTTCCTTTTTTCTTCTTTGTATTTCTGCCCATTCTTCTTTTTGGAGATGTACCTGAAATTATTCTCAAATGTCCTTACTTTCCTCTTTTTCTTACCATTTCCTTCTTATCCCCTTTGGCTTAGCTTATTTTTGTAATTTATTTTTGGTTCAGACCTTGGTAAATGTTTGGAGGGTCTTAGGATAAACACTGAGTATTATTTTTGAAATGCACTTGAACTTGCTTATGAAACCAGACAGGGTCAGGGGTAGAAGAAACCACTCTGTTTGATTGTTTTGAAGTTCTCTGATAAAAACCTTGGAGCAGAAGCAGAATGTTCTGGGTAAGGTGGATTTTTTGTTTTCTATGTACATTTTGTCCTATCCACTGGGCACAGATAAGCATGCATGTTCTAGGATCAACAGTGTGATCAGATGGTTTAGTTGATAATATTCTTAAATTCTAGACAGCTATTGACTTGATATGTGTATATTATGGCTTTTATTTTTTTAATGGTAACTCTTTAGGTGCCTTATGCTCAGTCATATCCTACTCTTTGTGACTCCATGGAGTGTAGCCTGCCAGGCTCCTCTGTCCATGGGATTTTCCGGGCAAAAATACTGGAGTGTGTTGCCATTTCCTTCTCCAGGGGATCTTCCCCACCCAAGGATAGAAGCAAATAGTGTGATACAGGCAGTATTTGCTTTCTGCATTACTTTGAAAGGAAAAAGGAATAAGATGAGAGATTTAAAAAAGTATATAGTTTAATGGCTTTTCCATCAAGCAGCTGAAAATCTCTGTCCCCAAGTTCTGTTACATCAGAGAGAGCCTTTGAACTGCATGGTCTTCTGCAATTTTTCAGTGGAAAGATGGAGGTCTAAGGTTAACACAGCTTCTCAGAATTAGATGTAAAACCTCTTGACTTCATCTCAGAGACCCCGTCCACAGGGCAGGCTGCTGACCTACAATATGTAATTTGTTTTTGGTGCAGTGACAACCAGTCTCTGTTTGTGCAGACAAAGCCTGGAGGGTAATGCAGGTTTGTCTAAAGTTTTTCCAGCCTCTTCCCTCTGTTCTTTAGCCTCTCGTTTCCTTTCTTTGACAGCTTTTGCTGTGCTGCCCTTGGCGGTGATGACGAGGATTGTTGCTGTCAGTTACACATCATTCTTAGCCTCCTTGCTGTTTTCTTGCTCTGGATTCCAGTTTTTGAGTCGCCATGGCCCTGCTGACCCTGCAGGAGGGGTCTCTTGGTTTGTCTGTGTCACAGAGCAGGCCCACCTCAAAGGTGAAGGAGTGGACAGTGGCCTCTCCGTGGAGCTGGCGGGAGGTCTCGTGTTCTCATGCAGATGAGGGGCGCTGTGATGTCTCTGCTGACACAGTGCCTGGGCTGTGTCACCCACACAGCCAAAGCTATGCTGAGTGTGGCCCGAGCGGCTTATGGCCACAGAGCTTCCTTATGTCCTTTTAGTGTCCTCTTGGTAGAGAAAGCAGCAGAATCTCCTTTCTGGGGTTCTGGATCCCTTGTTCAGTGTGGCCCAGTGTTAGGTCTTCACTGCACTCTGGACAAATGTTCGGGGCCTGGAAAGTCCTCAGTGCTGTTTGGGCCCTGGGGTCCCCACGCTCTGTGAGAAATAGCGGTAGGCACAGAGGCAGAGCTCTCAGTGCATGCTCACTCTATTTGTGAGTGAGTGAAGGACTCAGAATTAAATACAGAAGAGGAGATTGTGTGACACTGGTGACTTCACTGTGTTCTTTTATTTCTATTTTCAGAATTTGCTTTAGCGATATTAAGTTTGTGTTGGATGCTTAGAACTAGAATAGCCTCTCTTATTCATGAAAAATGTGAGGATATTAATTCTTATATACTTAGTCACTCTAACTCTTGTGCTTTGTTTTAATTTTATAAGTTTTATAGAAAAGTAATTTGTTGAGGTATATTTCACATACTATACAATTTACTCATTTAATATGTATAATTCAGTGGTTTTTAGTATATTTACAGGGTTGAATCAATTTTTAACAACTTTAAATGACTTTAAAACAACTTTAAATGACTCCAGAAGGAAATACCACACCCATTGGCAGTTAATCTCATTTTTTAACTTAGTCCCTCCAGGTAACCTATGGATGTGCCTCTTCTGGACATTTTGTATAGATGGAATTGCACAGTAAGTGGTCTTTTGTGACTGGTTTCTTTCACTTAGCATAATGGCTTCACCGTTTATCCCTGTCTTTCCCTTGGTTTCTCATCACTCTCTGGGGTGGTACAGAGTGCTAGTGCTGGTCTGGCTCCCACCTCTGGACTAGAGGAGCAGTTCACAGACACTTAAAGAGCAACAGCAACAAAGCACTTCAAACTCGGGTTATCCCAGGTCTTCAGATGTGCCTCAGTTGCAGTCACATGCTGCTGCTGCTGCTGCTAAGTCGCATCAGTCGTGTCCGACTCTGTGCGACCCCAGAGACGGCAGCCCACCAGGCTCCCCTGTCCCTGGGATTCTCCAGGCAAGAACACTGGAGTGGGTTGCCATTTCCTTCTCCAATGCATGAAAGTGAAAAGCGAAAGTGAAGTCGCTCAGTTGTGTCCGACTCTTAGTGACCCCCATGGACTGCAGCCTACCAGGCTCCTCCATCCGTGGGATTTTCCAGGCAAGAGTACTGCAGTGGGGTGCCATTGCCTTCTCTGCAGTCACATGAGGGAGATGGTTTTTGATCTCTGTATTAGTTCTCCGTTACTGCAGAACAAATTATCCCCAAACATAGCAGTTTAAAACAACAATGCTTATTGTCTTGCAGTTTCTATGGATTCAGGGTCTGAGCACAGCTTAGCTGGATCTTGGAGCTCTCCTCTTAGCTGGATCACGTGACTGACTTCGTCCTCTCAAGGCTCCACCCCGTATCACTGGCTGATGGCAGGATTCGGTCCTCTGCAGGCCTTTCTTAGTTCCTTTTGAGCTGTTGTATGTTCTTTCCTACTGTGTGCCTCTCCATACAGCACATCACAGCATGTCAGCTGCTGCATTAGAGTGTGCAAGCAGGTGGGCAAGAGAGAGGCCAGCAAGACACAAGACATTGTCTCTCATACCCTGGGCACAGCAGTGACGTCCCATCACTCACCATATTCCATTTGTTAGAGGCATATCACCAGACCCACCACACAATCAAGGCAATGGGATCATACAGGATGTGAATACCAAGAGTCTAGGATGATGAAGCGGGGTAGGGAGTGTTTTAGAAGTTGCCTGCCACACTATCCCACTCATTACTAAGCAAAGGTCTTCTCTATACGTTTGTGATGTCTTCTCTGGCTTTGGAGAAGTGGATTGTTGATTTCCTTGATTATAGAGCTTCTGCAGAGAAAAGGCATCTGAAGTGTTCTTTGTTTTAGTTTTTCAGTCTCTCAGTCGTGTCTGACTCTTTGTGACCCCATGGACTACAGCATGCCAGGCTTCCCTGTCCTTCCCTATCTCTCAGTTTGCTCAAACTCATGTCCATTGAGTTGCTGATGCCACCTAACCATCTTATCTTCTGTCGCCCCCTTCTCCTCCTGCCCTCAATCTTTCCAGCATCAAGGTGTTTTCCAACAAGTTGGCTTTTGGCATCAGATGGTCAAAATATTGGAGCTTCAGCTTCAGCATCAGTCCTTCCAATGAATAGTCAGGGTTGATTTCCTTTAGGATTGACTGGTTTGATCACCTTGCTGTCCAAGGTGTCTCAAGGGTCTTCTCCAACACCACAGTTCAAAAGCGTCAGTTCTTTGGCATTCAGCTTTCTTCACAGTCCAACTCTCACATCCACACATGACCACTGGAAAAACCATAGACTTGACTAGATGGACCTTTGTTGGCAAAGTAATATCCCTGCTTTTCAATATGCTATCTAGGTTGGTCATAACTTTCCTTCCGAGGAGTAAGTGTCTTTTAATTTCATGGCTGCAACCACCATCTGCAGTGATTTTGGAGCCCCCAAAATAAAGTCTGACACTGTTTCCACTGTTTCCCCATCTATTTCCCATGAAGTGATGGGACCAGATGCCATGATCTTAGTTATATGTATACATATATCTCCTCCTTCTTGGCCTCCCTCCCACACCTCCCGTCCCACTTCTCTAGGTCGTCACAGAGCTCAGCTGAGCTCCCTGTGCTATGCAGCAGCTTCCCACTAGCTTTTTTTATACCATTTTACGCATGGGTAATGTATGTATGTTGATGCTACTCTGTCAATTCGTCCCGCCCTCCCCTCTCCTCCACCCACCATGTCTGTTTTATCTGCATTTCTATTCCTTCCCTGCAAAGAAGTTTATTAGTACCATTTGCCTCAGATTTTTAAAGAATTTATTTATCTACAATATCCCTTTCAAAATATCGTATTGATAGACCTGTTGGTTATTTGCATGTATTTGCTATTATAAACATTGCTATGATGAATATTTCTTTGTACTCATGGGCAAGAGTTTTTCTAGCCATAGATATTTTAAAACAAACTTCTGCAGGGAGGCGGGGCAGGGACAGGGGGAGAAATAGGTGAGGGAGATTAAGAGGTGCAAACTTCAAGTTGTAAAATGAGTCATGGGTATGAAAGGTACAGTGTGCGGAGTATAGTCAGGAATTATGTGCTGTCTTTATATGGGGACAGACTGTGGCTGGACTTATTGTGGTGATCATTTTGACATGTATAGTGATATCAAATCCCTCTGTCATGTTACAGTAACTAACATAGTGTTTAGGTTGATTATACTTCAAAACCAACCAACCAACCAAACAAACCCATAGAAAAAGAGATCAGATTTATAGTTACCAGAGACAAGGGATTGGGCAGAAAGGGAACTGGATGACAGTGGTCAAAAAGTACAAACTTATAAGATAAATAAGTAATGTGATATAATGTGCAATATGAATAATATAATTAAGGCTATTCTATGTTATGTGTGAAAGCTGTTCAGAGTAAATCCTAAGAGGTTTTTTCATCATAAGAAAAACATTTTTCTTCCATTTTAAAAATTTTAGGGATTTCCCTGGCAGTCCATGGCTCAGACTCCATGCTTCCGCTGCAGGGGGCATGGGTTTGATCCCTGGTCAGGGAACTAAGAATCCCATACACGGCATGGTGCAACAAAAAAAAAAGTTATATCTAAATCAGATGATGGATATTTTCTAAACCTACTAAGATAATCTTTCATGATACATGTAAGTCAAATCATTATGCTGTACACCTTAAACTTAGGCTGCACTGTATGTCAATTATATTCCAATAAAACGGAAAGAAAAAGACTTCTCAGTGACTGATAAGCAAACAAGCAAAAGAGTAAGTGATAAACATTTCTGTTATATATTGACAAAGAAATGTTACAGCTATTTTTAATAACATTACATGAAATAGGAGAAAATGCCTTTTGTGACAGCCATCTAAATAGAAGGCAGCACATGAGTTAACATGACAGCCATCTACATAGAAAATGTTAAATCATGCTGCCTTTTGCTTTTGGATTAATAATAGTGTGGCTTTTTTGTTTTCCAAAGTAGGTATTTATATGACTAGAAGGAAAACTGATGGAATATTGGAATTAGTAAAACTACTTTCATATGGTAATTTAGGAAAATATTCACTACATACTTCTCATTTTTCTTCGTGGTAGTATTTATTCCTATCTAGGACTAATCAGCAAAACCTATATTTATTATTTGTATCATACTAATCTCTAAGCAAGAATTTTTTAAAAACTTTTATCATGGAAAATTTCAAGCACCCACAAAAGTAGAAAAATAGTACTGTGAACCCTCAAGTATGCATCACCCAGCTTCAACACAACTGACTTTCTTTTGAGCAAGATTTTCAATTGTGATGCTAACATTCGTTTTATATTTAGAAAGTCTTATATTCAGGGTAACACAAAATTAACATTGCTCATTTGGAGAATTATTTCAGTATTCATATGAGGTAAGTGGCAATTGTTTAGAGAACTTATTATTGCTATTATTAGATATAAAAGTTGTCCTTTTAATATAATTTTGCTAATTTATGGGTTGATTGTGAGTTTCTTCTCTCCATTAGTTGCTCAGTGTAATGGTGTGTTTGGCCAGTCTTCCATTTGACAGGGAGGTTGTCCACAAGCTTTGTAAAAGTGTGACCTAAGCCCTTCAAAATGTTTTGATACAAAAGTTAGGTAACAGTTCTAAACGCTTAGAGAACTCCATTTTAAAAATGAAACACAAGGAGTTCCCTGGTCACCTAGTGGTTAAGAATCCAAGCTTTTCTGCCATGACCTGGGTTTAATCCCTGGTCAGGAACTGAGATCCTGCAAGCCACACAGCATAGACAAAAACCCAAAAAACCAAAAAATAAAAACAAAGACAACATAGGGACAAGCTAGTAACATGCCCTGGTACTGTTTGTAGAACTGTAGATCCAGAGACTGTGTAATTCACTGTTCGAGCTGTACTGCATGAGTTTCCTGTGTGCTTGGATTCCAGATAGCAGTGGTCATGGGCTCCTGCACAGCAGGAGGAGCTTACGTGCCTGCAATGGCTGATGAAAACATCATCGTCCGCAAGCAGGGTACCATTTTCTTGGGTGGACCTCCCTTGGTAAGAACCTGCCTGTTCGTTTCTTTTTTGGTAAGAACATAGTCTTGCTTGCTTGCTTGAAGTAAAATATACATAATGTAAAATATACCATTCTGACCATGTTTAAGTATACAGTGCTCTGGCATTAAGTATAGTCACTTTGTTGTACAGCTGTCACTACCGTCCATCTCCCGAACGTTCTCATCTTCCCCAGCTGAAACTCTGTACCTATTAAACACTAACTCCCTATTCCCTGCCTTCTTCACTACCCCGGAAACCATGATTCTACTTTGTCTATGAATTTGACTACTTTCGGAACCTCATTTAAATGGATCCTATAATATCTGTCCTTCTGTGTTTGCCATATTTCACTTAGGAAAATGCCCTCAAGATTTGTCCATGTTGTAACATGTGTCAGAATTTCCTTCCTTTTAAAGGCTGAATAATATTGCAATGTACATGTATATACCACATTTTGTCTATTTGTCCTTCAATAGACTTCTGGGTTGCCTCCACTTCGGGGCTATTTGGAATAATGCTGCTGTGACCATGTGCAAATGTCTGTGTGAGCCCCTGCTTTCATTTCTTCTTCTTTCATTTCTTATATGTTCAGAAGTGGGATTGCTGAGCCATGTGGTAACTCTGTATCTAAATTTTTGAGGAATTACTTCATTCCTCTTTATAGCTGAGTGATATTTCATTGTATGGATAGGCTGTATTTTGTTTATGCATTTATTGGTTAATAGACATTTGGGTTGTTTCCACTGTCAAAGGTACTAAAATATAAAACATTTTCCTTTCTTCTGTGATCTGTCTAGCAGTTTCATGATGTTGCACCCCCCACCGCCGCTCCAGGCATCTCTGCTTCCCATGGGCCCACTATGACCCCAAAGTTGTGCCATCTCCATGTGAAAATGTGCTTGGTACCCGGGTGGAGATGGGCAAAAGGCTAGCCCTTAGCCCCCCTCCTCCCCTCAAGTGGCCTGTTGGTGAGCACATCTCAGCACTGCCTAGCCCAGGTCTGTGATGGGCTACCATGATCCTCCCAGAGACACCATGGGGTGCACGCCTGACCTATGACCCTGCTCCTGAGCCAGAGCCCCACTGGGGACAGATGGAACAATCGCTGGTCAGGGGCAGGGAAGAGAAGGTAGGGCAAGACCCAGGGCACAGGCACCAGTCAGCCAGGAAGCAGGGAGCAGAGGGGAGGAGGACTGCACAAGAGCAGAGGCTGTAAACCTTAACACATATGCTCCATTGTCCCATCAGACTTCATTACAGAAAACAGCTTCAGAGATAAAATTGTTTAGACCTGCACCAGGGTACCCCAGTGAGCATTAAACTCCGAGCACAGGACTCTTCTGAGAGTGGGACCCTGTGTATCCTCACTGGCCACCTGCCTGTGAAGTAGGCACTGGGGACTGGATTATGTTATCCCTGGTTTTTCCTTACTTCCCATTTGACCATCTCCATTACTGTGAGTGCCGTGTCCAGCAGGGCAGGTAAGAAAGACTTGCGACAGGGGCGGGTGCGTAATGAAAAGACAGACACATATCATTTGGCAAGCGGGGAATCGGGGGTCCTCCTGCTCCCCATGGCAGGAAGACAAAATGGCTCCTTTCAGCCCGCACTTTTATTGGTAGAAGTCACATGAGATCATTAGGGAATAGCTATACTGGGGAGTTTGATCAGTGCACCATAATGAGGGAGTCAAGTTAAAGCTTTGCTTTTGATCAGGAGTGACTTGTTTTGTTTCCATGGGGACGGACGCAGTGGCAGGCAGTGAAGCGGAGCAGGGAGCACGTTCCGCCCCAAGTATGTCTGGTCGGCGTGCTTATTAGGACAATCACGAGGGCGCAGTTTGCCGCACCCTCGAGTCGTGGGGCAGGTTCTGGTCTCTGCTCTGCCAGGCTGCAGCATCTCCCCCTTTTTGTTTTGATTGCAAGACTATCATGGTCAGTCCAGAATAATAATATAGGGCTCTTTCTGTGTTAAATTTGGGGGTACCCCGTTAGGATCTGGGAACCAATGGGAATCGTTGGTCCAAACTGTAGGGGAAGTGTCAGTCCACGTTAAGGGTCTAGCTAATGGAGGGTCTGGAACATAAGTTCAATACAAATCGGCATCTGCCCCAGTTACTGGAGAAGGCGATGGCACCCCACTCCAGTACTTTTGCCTGGAAAATCCCATGGACGGAGGAGCCTGGTAGGCTGCAGTCCATGGGGTCGCTAAGGGTCAGACACGACTGAGCGACTTCACTTTCACTTTTCACTTTCATGCATTGGAGAAGGAAATGGCAACCCACTCCAGTGTTCTTGCCTGGAGAATCCCAGGGACGGGAAGCCTGGTGGGCTGCCGTCTATGGGGTCACACAGAGTCACGACTGAAGTGACTTAGCAGCAGCAGCCCCAGTTACAGCACAGGAGACCAATGCCACCATAGCCAGCAGCATGGTCTCGGGAGCCTTAGTCAGGTGTTTGAGTGTGCAAGAGCATCTGTTCACTCTTTTGACTGCGGCTCTTCAGTTGTCCGCAAGTCATAGGAGGTGCCTGAGGAGTGCGTGGTTGTCCTTCTTGCTTGGGGCGGTGGGGGGGGCAGGGCTCAGGGCGCAGTCCGCCAGGTGCAGCCTCTGGACTTTCTGTGTCACCATCGCCATGCTCACTGTGGGATCCCACATCTCCCGTGGTGCAAATGGGGAATCCATGGTAAAGCTTGATGCACCTGCTTCGTATCTAACCAGGGCCTTGACCTGTTGAGACACAACCATATCCTCCTCCCCACGTTAGTAGGGGGGTTGGTCCTTTCCATGGACTACCTTCTGGCACCTTCCACCAGACCTGTGGGTATCACACTGAAGGAGTATGTGAATGGTGTTTCTCATGTGGGGTTGATTTTTGGTCATCTGTTGTGAAAAAATTTAAGGTTAGGAGAGCTAGACGTAGATGTGCAGGTGGAGATTTCCCTGCTATTCCCCCTTTCTGTTTTAAAAGTTGACTTTTAAGAGCATAATGTGCTCATTCAACAATAACTTGGCCAGTTGGATTATGTGGGATGCCTGTAGAATGACTAATAGGCCAGAGAGAGCAACAGGCTGTAAAAGCTTTACGGGTGTAAGTTGGCCCGTTGTCAGTTTTAAGTTTCTTTGGGATGCCCATATGAGCGGAAGCTGAGCAGAAGCCCAAAGCATATGAGAATAAGTATCAGTAGAAACACGAAGGTAGCTAAGGTGTCCAAACTCAGGAAAATGGGTTACATCCTTCTGCCAAATTTCATTTGGAGTAACCCCTGGAGGGTTAACTCCAGGTGATGGAGGTTGGTAAGCACTGACTTGTTAACAGGAAGGACAGGCTTGAATAATTTGTGTTGCTTGGGATTTAGTAACGTTAAACTGATGTCTAAGGGAATGGCAGATTGATAAAGAAGTTGATGAAACTGGTAAGCCTGCTTAAAAATGGGCATCATTAGAAGGTCAGCCTGAGAATTGCCAAGGGTGAGAGGCCCCGGGAGAGGGGAGTGAGCTTGAATATGTGTAATAAAGAAAGGGAAGGAATGGGAGCGAATGGCTTCTTGAAGTTGGAGAAATAGGAGGAATAAGTCCTCAGAATTAACATGTTTAATTTTTGTAGTCTCAGTAGACTTGGTCATTCCAACCACATAGGCAGAGTCACTAACAATATTAATAGAGGTCTTTAGAAACAAGTACTGTAATTTCTGTTACTAGGTCCACCCGCTGAGCCGAGGTGTGGGGAGTTAATAGAGTTTCTCACTCCTCAGGGTCAGTAATGCCTGCTTTGCCATTGTTAGAGCCATCTGTAAAATAAGTAGGAGCGCCTGGGATAGGCGTGGCCTTGGTGACTCTGGGCCACACAAAGGGAGTTAGGGAAATAAATTGTAATAATTTATGTGCAGGAGGGTGATTGTCTAAAATGCCCACAAAAGCAGTGAGGGCAACCTGCCATGATAAGCAAGTCTGTCAAAGATGCTGTTGTTGAGTTTTGTCAAATGGAACATGAGTAGTTTGAGGATCAAAGCCAGTTAACTGGCAGGTATGCTTTCTTTCTTGTATAATTAAATTAGACACAAGGGTAAGGTACGTCATCTGAGTTTTGCCCTCCTGAGAATGTGCCAACAGCCATTCTATGATGCCAAAGGTGGGCTGTTCTTGAAATAGAACTCCTGTAGGGGCTTCTGAAGAAGCTACGACAATAAAGAGAATAGGATGATCATCATGAATATGATTAAGTTGAGCATTTTGAATGGCAATATTTACTATATCGAGTTCCTTTTTAGCTTGTGGCGTCAGAGTCTGAGGAGAAGAAAGGGCTGAGTCCCCTTTAAGGGTCTCAAAGAGGTGTGTAAGTGAACTGGTAAGAATGCACAAAGCAGGGCACAACCAATGAATATCTCCTAAAAGCTTCTGAAAATCACTGAATGTTTTGAGATTGTCGCATCTAATGGATACCTTTTGGGGTATAATGGTATGTTCTGAAACCCAATAACCTAAATAGGAAAAGGGAGCTGTTTTTTAAATTTTTGGGGGGGCTACATGTAGTCCCCATCATTTAAGATCGTGTTGAACTTGGTGAAAAAGTGGGTTTAGGAGAGACTTCCGGGGCAGCTAAGAGTATGTCATCCATATAGTGAATGATGGAGGCTTGAGGACAGAGGGATTGAGCTCCCTCCAGAGTGCTAGCCACGTATTGTTGCCATAGCGTCATCATCCCCTGAGGCAACATTTTCTATTGGTACCATTTCATGGGGGCTGGTTGGTTAATACTAGGTACTGAAAAGGCAAATTTTTCTTTGTCTTGTGGAGCTAAGAGGATTGTATAAAAACAGTCTTTAAGATCCAGAACTACAATTGGCCAATCTTGAGGTATGGCCAAAGGGGATGAGTCCGGGCTGCAAGGCCTCCATGGGTTGCATTACAGCATTAATAGCTCGAAGATCATGAAGCAGCCTCCATTTGCCTGATGTTTTTAGGGACTGTGAAAACTGGAGTATTCCAAGGACTAGTACTTTCCTCTGTGTCCTGCTTGAAACTGTTCTTCTACCAAGGCTTGTAAATGCGTAAGTTTCTCCTTTGCCAGAGGCCATTGATCCACCCAAACAGGTTTAGATGTCAGCCACGTTAGAGGTGTGGCATATGGTGGCGGAGAAATGTCAGTGACCTTCATTAAAAATTTTTATATAGTAGCTCTTTTCTTTCCAGTTTGGGTTGAATAGGTGAAGGAGAAGGATCTCCCTGTAAATTTTTTCCTAGCCCTTTTCTCTGTTGTTACCCCATTCTCATCATCATATGATCTGCCTTTCCCTTGTTGGAGAGAACTAGGTGCCATTGGGCAAGTCGTTTGTCGGGCCCTAGGCAAGGAAGAATTGCTGAACTCTGAGCAAGTTGTTGGGATTCTTCCAAACCTGAGATTTTTTCCTGGGGTTCAGTCAAGGGCCAGTCATCTGGCCATTGACAAGAAATAATGATGGAAAAGTCAGCTCCAGTATCTAAGAGATTAGATAAGGTTTTTCCTTGAATTTTAACCTTACAAGTGGGCCGATCTGAGAGTATTTGTTGAGTAAAGCACACTACTTGATCACCAGTGCTCCCAAATCCTTGTTTTCCTCTGGTGATAGGATTATAATTGTTAGGGGCATGGTAAGGCAAGAGAAGGAGCTGAGCAGTTCGTTGACCTTGAAGAATGACATGGGATGAGCGGGAAAGAGCCATTACTTTAATTTCTCCCAAGTAGTCTAGGTCAATAAGGCCAGGAAGAATTTGGAGGCCCTTGGGAGTAAGGCCACTTCTGCCCAGAATGAGTCCTATAGTCCCCAGTGGAATGGGGCCTCAGATCCCAGTAGGGATTGCTGCAGGGGGTCTGATTCATTAATCTGAACAGTTACTCTGGTTGGGAGGTCCAATGCAGCACTTCCGCTGGCAGCAGCTGGGAGGCTGGAGATAGGCTGCAGGGTGTGCTGGAGATCCTCACCAGCTGTGTCCCATCATTTGTGGGGCCCTGGGCTGGCCCCGTTGGCTGTTTCCTGGCTGTAAAGGGGAACCGTTCTTATGAAATTCTGATCTGTGGTGATTAGCCCAGTGATTGCCTTTCTGGCATTGAGGACACAGTCCCGGTGTTTTATTGTTACAAGTGGGTGGAGGTATTGTAATACCTGTTTTAGATCGGGAACAGCAATCCTTTTTCATATGTCCAGGCTTTTCACATTGAAAACATTTGGCAGGGGAAGAGCTAAAATTATTTTTAAAGGCAGCACAAATTGCTTGAGCTAGCACGGTTTGTTTGTGAGCCTGTGTACCAATATTCTGACATGCTCGAACAAAATCTGCAAGGCTGACATTTTGATGAAGAGGGTTAAGGGCAGCCTTGCAATCTTCATTGGCATTTTCATAGGCTAATTGTTTTAACAAAATGTCCTCCACCGTAGGACTATTAATTTGACAGTGGAGAGCAGATGAGAGCCAGTCTACAAATTCAGTGAGTCGTCTCCAGGTCTCTGTAAAATTTTGACCGATGAACTGGTAGGCTTGTCAGGGTCTGATGCTGTCTGCCACGCCCTTCGGCAACATTTGGTGACCTGTTGATACGCTTCCACCACTGTACCTTCATAAGTCAGTTGGGCTGTTGGACTGGTATGTTGCCCTGTGCCTATGAGCATTTCAAAAGTAAGATTATGTCCAGTGGCCAAATTGGTATGGGCTTGCTCTTGGCACAACTCAGTATAAGAGGCAAAAAACTGTAAATATTGGGGACCACTTAAAGCTGCTTTGGCTAACATTTTAACATTGTAAGGAGAACTTCTTCCAGGGAAACAAATTTCCAACAGTTCCTGTGTTAAGGGGAATTAGCCCCATTCAACCTAACACTAGATTTTAGTTCCTTTAAAACACTGATGTCAAAAGTTTCATGGGTTGCAATAACCTGAGTGGGATTATTGGCGTCGGGTCTGTAATTAATAGGGAAAGCAAGATGGTCCTCAATGTTTAAAGCACACGTATGAAGGGTGGAGGCCATGGCAGGCTGAAATTGAGTCAGCGGCTTATCCTCCCAAGACATTTCTGGATCCAGTGGAGGTGGCAGTGGTGGAAAATCATCCTCAAGTTTAGGTGGCAAAGGGGTGGAAGGGTAAACAAGAGTCGCTTCTGGGGACACTGCCTTCTGGCATGATTTCTCAGTCTGAAAAGGGTGTAGGACCGAGCGCACTAGCCCCAGGTTGCAAATACCATCACGAGTATGCGATCCCCTCTCCTGTGTGCTGGTTTCAAATTCTCTCCCACTCAATCCCAATTTTCAATATCTAGAGTGCCTTCTTCCAGAAACCAAGGATTATATTTAACCACCTCTGACTTCCCTGGTGGCTCAGACGGTAAAGCGTCTGCCTACAATGTGGGAGACCGGGGTTCAATCCCTGGGTTGGGCAGATCTCTTGGAGAAGGAAATGGCACCCCATTCCAGTATTTTTGCCTGGAAAATCCCATGGACAGAGAAGCCTGGTAGACTACAGTCCATGGGGTTGCAAAGGGTCGGACACGACTGAGTGACTTCACTTTCACTTTCACTTAGCAATCTCTGGAGGAGGTGCCTCAAAAGCTGGAGATAATGTTTCTCAGCTTTATTCAAATCATTCCCCATTGTTACCCTGACTTTGTAAGACAACAAGGGACTTTCCACCCTTAGATTCTGAGGGCCTGGCCATGATCCAGGCGCCTCACTTTCACTTTTTTCTTCACTTTCACGTCTTCACTTTCTTCACGTCTTCACTTCACTTTTTCTTCACTTCTTTCTTCACGTCTTCACTTCAGTTTTTTCCCTCGGGGGAATTCTTCCCAATTTCAGGTCCCTGTTTGGGCGCCACCTGCCACGTCCAGCACAACGGGTGAGAAAGTCCTGAAACGGGGGCCGGCGCATAATGAAAAGTCAGACACATAATTGGGCAAGCAGGGAATCAGGGGGTCCTCCTGCTCCCCATGGCAGGAAGACAAAATGTCTCCTTTCAGCCCGCACTTTTATTGGTAGAAGTCACATGAGATCGTTAGGGAATAGCTATACTGGGGAGTTTGATCAGCACACCATAAAGAGGGAGTCAAGTTAAGGCTCTGCTGTTGATCAGGAACATCTTGTTTTGTTTCCATGGGGATGGACGCAGGGGCAGGCAGTGAAGCGGAGCAGCGAGCATGTCCTGCCCCAACTATGTGCATTTGGTATGCTTACTAGGACAATCACGAGGGCGCAGTTTGCTGCACCCTTGAGTCATGGGGCAGTTTCTGGTCTGTGCTCCACCAGGCTGCAACAGCGAGTTTCAGGAAAGCAGCGGTCACCCTGCAGTGTTTATGCCACGACTTGATCCTAGATTTCAGAGGGATAAACAGAGGGTGGGTAAAGACACAGATAGTTAGTACAGATTACAAGGAAATGTCCCACTGTGTATGTATAATCCAAGAATATTAAAGAGGTAAACAGAATAATGCCAAGGAAATTCTAAAGGTACAGTAAACCTACAGTGGAGTATTATTCAGCCGTAAAAAGGAATGAAGTTCTGACACATCCTACAACATGGATACACCTTGAAAACACTGAGCCAGACACAAAAGGACAAATATTGTATGGTTCCATTTCTATGAAATATGTAGAATAGGCAGATTCATAGAGACAGAAGGTAGGTTAGCGGTTGCCAGGGTCTAGGGTGGGGGTGTATGGGTAGGAATGCTTCTTTTGAGAGTGATGGAATTTTCTGAGATTGGGTGGTGGTGGTGATTACACAACCTTGTTAATATGATAAAGAACACTGAATTGTATTCTTTTAAATGGCGAATTTTCTGGTACATGAATTATATCTTACAAAGGAAGTTTATTGCTTCAAAAGTTTATCTTGGTTTTGGAATACTAACACAAGTTTATTAAAAAGAGTATGTTAAAAGATCTTATGCTTCATGTTAATTTTCAATAACTTTTTTATGGAGGATCAGGTAAGCCTGAAAAACTACCATTTCAGATGTAGTAAAAGTCTCAAGGCTTCATTCCAAAAGCCTGCAGAATAATACTAAATATTATTCTTTAATATCTCTCTAGCTATATTCATAGCGATTGTTGGTTAATTTACTATGTATAGTAAATTTTCCTGGGTAGTCTTGTTTATTTTTTATTAGAGAATGAGTACAGATATGACTAGAATTTAAAACATCTTTTTGGGAATAAGGCATTATCATAATATGGATATAATGCTGTTTTTGAGAGAGGATTTTGTCAGCATCAACATCACAGTGTCTGTTCAGTGGATTCAGATTTAACTTATACCTTGGGAAAAAGCAAACTGGCCACTGAAGTCTGCAGTTCTGTTAGAGAACTGAACCCTGTTCCGTAGTCTGCCATCAAAAGGCCATGTTTATAGGTAGAAAAAAAGCAGCAGCAGCCTCAGCTGTTGGAGAATTCTAAATTTTGATGCTTGTTTTACTGAAAGTTGAGAAAAGGCTTTGCAAACAAGGTTTTGAAGGAGCTGTTTTGTTATCCTATCTTCTATTGTCCAAGCTTGTTATTTAATAGAATGAGCTATTTTCTTTTTCACTTAAACTTTTATCAAATTTTTATATATGTCACAGTTTCAGTCATGTGTAAGTGTTTCAGTAAATATTAACTGATGACAAATTTTATTTTTTCATCTGGTATTAGTTCCCTGAAAATGAATATCATTTATCAGCTATTTATTAGTTTTTAAATATCCAGACACCTTTGTAACTAGTTATTGTCTGGACTGAATGTTATTTTACACTGAATTTTTTGGGAAGAAGAGAATCAAGAATTTAGTTCTGGGGGTGGAATATTTGGAGGTAAAAAATTTAATTACTTCTCCCTGTAGAATAATATTTAAGACAGAGCTTTTGATGTAGTGAATAAGTCATTCCTATGCTGTGTTTTAGATTAATGTTCATTATTCTAATAAAAGCCTTTTAAAAAATTACTTGGAGAAAAAGAAATAAATCAACCAACTCAAAGAAGTAGGAATCAATAAACGATTTCTAAGGGACTAGGTTGGCATTTAGCCTTAAATCATTTTTCTTGTTAAAACTTCTCAGACTATAATTAAGACAGTCTTAATTTATTACTTAACATTTCTTTCTTTTTGGTCATATTCTCATGAATCTTAGATGTGGGTAATCATGGAGATTTTTTTCCCCCATCTTAAAGATACTATACCTTTAAGAGTTTGTTTTTGGTAGTCACTGGAATTATTTAGCAAAGATGAAAAAAAAATTAGCGTTACTCCAGTACATTTATTGAGTGTCCAAAGATGAATAAATCACAATTTCTGCCATCCAGGAACTCACAGTATAGAAAAGATGAGAGAGACACACGCAAATTAGTGAAATACAGTCTGGCAAGTGCCATTGGAGGTGTAAGTGGAATATGCTTGAACCACAGATGAGCAAGCATTGCTCTGTTAATACCATGGAGTGTCATTAATGGTTTAAAGGCCTGGGCAGATCAGAGAAAGCCCCATAGAGCAGGTAGGGCTTGAACAATAAGTGGGGATTCATTGGGTGGATGAGAGGAAGAAGGGAGCCCAGGTAGTGGGAACAGCATATGCACAGATACAAAGGCTTTAAGGTGCATGTGGAGGCAGAATAAAGTAGGGGAAAGAGGGTGCTTTCAAGCCAGGAATGTCTGGGTTCAAGTCAGTTTCTGTCCCTTGCTTGGGGGCAATGGGCAAGTTCCTTAGTGACTCTGGGTTCGCATTTCTTGTCTGTAGACTAGAGGCAATATTATCCAGGTGGGTTAAATGAGAAACAAAATATGTAGTTCTGTGAAAGAAAGAATGGTAGATATAGCCAGGTTAGGGAATGTATGGGAAGGCATTTTAATAACTCTGATGGACAAAACTCACCTTTGACTTTTATCTTTGTTGTAGGTTAAAGCAGCCACTGGAGAAGAGGTGTCAGCTGAGGATCTTGGAGGGGCTGATCTTCACTGCAGGTGAAACAGAAGCAGTTGTTTCTTCCCAGGATTGATCGTCATTTATCTGTTTAAAAGAAATTTTAAATTATTTTTTCCAAGTGTTAAACTTGCCAGATCAAACCAGTTTACTTATTCTAGATCTGCAGTTTTGGGGTTCAGTTCTTTAGTGTTCCATTTCTAAGCAAGAACATCAGCTTTTTATTATAGCCTAGAAAGACTGGAGAGACAGAGTTATCATTTGTTTAACAAATACTCATTGAACACCTGTTACGGACCAGGCACTGTGTAGGTATTCAAGGTAGTAAGATAGACATTGTCTTTGATCTCAAGCTTATAGTCTAGTCAGGGAGGTTTGTTTCACCTCCTTCAAAATAGTACATAAATGTGTATACATGATAAGGGCCACAAAAAAAGAAGTATAGGGAAGGCATATAGAAGGTAGAGCTAAGCCAGTGGCGTGCAGGCATTATGACATTGCTTAATTAACACTTGTTAAGTGGAGGACAGGGTGCTGGATGGTGAGCCATGATTCAACAATAGACCATAAGAGAATCTGAAATAGAGAAGTTTATTAGTCATAGGTCCTGGAGAAATTATACAGCACACCTTGAGGGACCACATGAGGTGGTCAAGCCAGGCTGCCCAGAGATGAGACAGGACCTGGGGTACATGTTTTTATTAGGGTTGATGATTGGAGTGCTTTGGGGTCCCCTGACTAGGGCCAGATTGGTCAATCAAACCAGAAGATTGGGGCTAGTGTTAAGTTCCTTGGAGACTGTATATAAGCATGCAGACCATGAGAGGCAGTGCGGACTGTTGATCATAAGGGCTGTTGGGGAAGTCATTGAGAACTTACATTTGCTCGTGACTGAGCGGCTACCTAGGTCTTGCTTGAGGAGCCTGTGTCCATTCAAGGTCCCTGCAGGCTGCATGGAATGCTGAGGAATAGCTTAGCTAAATGCTCAATAAGAGGTAAACACTTAGCTTGTTCTCTGAGAAGAGAAAATATCCTGCTTTGTGGCATCTGCCAATCCATATTTGTGGTATAAATTATCCCACAATGCCTGATTTTAAGCTACCAGTGGGACAACACTGGTCATGGCATCAGGAAGAGATACATACAATTGGCTCTTGTGAGTCAGGCGTGAGCCAGCTCCATTACATCACCGGTTGGCCCATTTCAGGCTAAAGTTCAGGAGTAAGAATACCACCATCTACCTCCTAGAATTTCATGAGGATTAAATGAGATATTATGTGTAAATTGCTTGAAACAATACCCACTTTAAACTGCTGCTGCTAAGTCTCTTCAGTTGTGTCCGACTCTGTGCAACCCCAGAGACAGCAGCCCACCAGGCTCCTCTGTCCACGGGATTCTCCAGGGAAGAACACTGGAGTGGGTTGCCATTTCCTTCTCCAATGCATGCAAGTGAAAAGTGAAAGTGAAGTAGCTCAGTCGTGTCCGACTCTTAGCGACCCCATGGACTGCAGCCCACCAGGCTCCTCCGTCCATGGGATTTTCCAGGCAAGAGTACTGGAGTGGGGTGCCATTGCCTTCTCCCACTTTAAACTAAGTACCTATAAATGTTAACTGCCATTATTATCATGTTTATCATCATAATAATCAGTATTCTTATGAGCAATGAGGAAATCATTGAAGAGTATTAAGGAGAGATGTACTATTATAAAATCTTTCATTAGAAAAATCCCTCCGGTTGCTAGACGGAAGATGCTTAGTAGGTTGGCAAGAGTGTATGAGGGACCAGTTGGATGGTTCTATCAATAACATAGGCACTGCTGTCTTAGATGGTTATGGTGGTGGTGAAGGTAGGAAGGGAGTAATCACATTTGTGCTCTATTTTAGGGGTAGAATTGAGGGATTTGTTGATGGATTTCATATATGGGGCACAGGAAAGTGAGGTAATGAAGATAATGACATGAAATGGTTTTATTCCCTGAGTCTGGGAGGGAATAAAATGTTGGTCAAGTGTTGGGAGGGGTCAAGTGTTGCTAAGTTAGAGATGCTCCAGGCATCCAAGTAGAGATGCTGAGTAGGCAGTTAACTATAAGTGTCTGGAGCCCAGATCAGTGCTTGAGAACCATCAGCACAGAGGTGGAATTTAAACCATGGGACTAGATAAGTCCACCTCGAGCTGAGTGTAGATAAGGAACAGGGCCTAGGACTAGACTTTATAGAACCCAGGCATAAGTGGCAGGTAGATTTAATCATTGAGCTCAGTGGCCTGGGAGGTGCAGTAAACCTTTCTTTGCTCTGCCATACCACAAACCAGCAGGTGGCTGTAGGAACAGTCTAGTGAGTGGGAGAAGGAAAATATGTACAACGTTTCCACTCTCCTATCAAAGAACACTGCCATGCCTTTTGAAGAGCTGGCTAAGGGACCTACCTCTGCCTCAGTTTTCCATTCACTCCTTTCTCACTGAGCACTTACTGTGGATAGATGGATTATACTAAGTGTTATGAGTAATGCAGAAGAATTTTAGGCCTAGTCCTTGCCCTCAAGGATTTATAATTTAATTAGGCGGATAAATGAATGAACTAAAAAACAATTACAGAGCGAATATGCTAGCTTGCGTCCAGTTAGGGAGTTTGTGATTGACGTGCACGTACTACTATATTTAAAATGGATAACCAGTAAGGACCTACTGTGTAGCACAGGGAACTCAGCTCAATGTTATATAACAACCTAAATGGGAAAAGAATTTGAAAAAGAATTGACATATACATGTGTCTAACTGAGTCACTTTGTTGTATACCTGAAACTAACACAGCCTGTTGATCAGCTACTCCAGTATAAAGTCAAAAGGTGAAAAAGTTAGGGGTGCAGATTCTAGGATGCATCTTCCATTTGCCTCACTTGTTACCCTTGTGACTAGACAAACTACTAAACTTCCCGGAGCCTCATTTCCTCATGAGTGAAACGGAGATGTGAATTGCTTCTGCCTCACAGCACACTGTGGCATCCTAAGCGCTCTATTACTGCCAGCTATTATCATTAATAATAGCTTGTTTAAAGTCATGTGGATTAGGTGGTAATGGCTTTTTTCGGGAACAGTGTCATAAAATTTACTAGTCACAAGTTGCTTTGGTTCTCTCTGTTACTATAAATAAATACATACTTGTACATAACGATTTGTCATCCTTAGTAGGTAATTTGACACAAAGCTTTACATAATACAGTGTCTCATCAAAAGTTTCTCTTTCCTACTATTTTGGTACATACTAGGCAGTTTTTAAAAGAAGACATTTTATTTTAAATATTTACTGATTGGGAAGCAATCTCTTCAATTTCTCTTTGTTTACTGAGTTGCTATAGTGTAGATAGAAGTCAGCAAATGCAGCTGGTATTATGTGTGAAATGTTTGAAAGATATGGTCAGTTGTAAAATGCCTTATTAAGTTGATGAAACTGAAGGATCTACCATTTGCAAAGGTATTGGAGGATACATGGTCCCTGCTCTTACTGAGGAACACCCAAGCCCAAAGTGGACGGGACATGAGACCACCGTGAGAGCCCTAGTCTGGACATAGCTCCTGAGGATTTGGTGTTTTCCTTAGACAAGACATCAAAATTTAGACTATGGCAGCTTAGTCTCTGCTTATTTGTTGCTGTTTAATCACTTTGTCGTGTCTGACTCTTTGCTACCCCGTGGAGTAGCCCACCAGTCTCCTCAGTCCATGGAATTCTCCAGGCAAGAATACCGGAGTGGGTTGCCGTTTCCTTCTCCAAATCTTTGCTTATAAAATAAACTAAAATTCTATTCTTTTCAGGTATATATTTTTGCCTGACTCTATAGTTCTTCTTAAAATACTGCATTAGAAAGTCATAGCCATACATCTACAAGTGAAATAACAAGCCATCTAAGAACCAGAGTATGCCCAGGCTTCATTCACATTGAACTTGAAATGAGAAGGACTTCCATGGCCCTTACCACAGTGCCACGTTATCAGTTATTTTCACCATTGATCTGAGGGACAATGTCTTCAAGACTTTGTGTGTGCTACCTGCGACAGCTGACTCTGGGGGTGTAACTTGATAAGGGAGGCCTCAGCAATCTCTCAGAAATGGGAAGTCACAGTTGGCATCTTCACAGTTGATGAAGATAGTGAGGTTGTGATCATCTTTACAGTTGATGAAGGTACACAGTTGTACCTCAGTGAGTCTTGTCGTTGTTGGCAACTACATCACAAAAGTGGGCCAGCTGAGGTTGAAATGCATCATATGCAGTTTTATCTGTGGTGTATGGGATGAGCATCAAATAGAAGTTCTTGCCAGTAAGGCCCTGTGGTCTACTAAAAGAAAGTCAGGATTGAGAAACAAGGTGAGGGTTCTTACGCAGCTACTGGCGGTCCTAGGGCAAGGTATATAACTTCTGTGTACCTCAGTTTTCCCTGTTCGTAAATCCTTAGACGAGAGAAGATTCTTGGGGTTTAAGGTATTTAATTATTTTTCTTTCCCCTGTTCTGATTATTTTAGTGTGCTTTACTCTGTAGAAAGTCTGGAGTAAGTGACTACTACGCTTTGGATGATAATCATGCCCTTCACTTAGCTAGGAAGATTGTGAGGAGTCTAAATTATCAGAAGAAAATGGATGTGAGTTGAATTTGTTCTTATATTTTTTTATTTTTCCAATGCATTTTGGCTTATGTCACCTTGAAATAATATCTTTAAACAGGCTAATGTTGTTATTCTGTATTTCTGCAGGTTACCATTGAGCCTTCTGAAGATCCTTTATTTCCTGCTGATGAATTGTATGGAATAGTTGGTGCCAACCTTAAGAGGAACTTTGATGTCCGAGAGGTGTGTAAAGTGGAACTGTGAGCTATAAGCTATGCTGTCATAGTTTAAGGCATGTGTTTAAACTTCGTGTGAACTAGTAAGCTGTATGTATCCATTTTCAAAGCTGAAGTCTGTTTTATATATGGGACATAAAAGGGAAAAGATACCTTACTAAAAGAAAAAAGGGGGAACACCTCTTAATTATCAGCAAGTTTTCCCTGCACGATGCCTAAGCTTGCTTTGTTCATATTTAGTGCTCTGTATTCCTGTGGACATGAGGAAAGATGTAGGGCAACGCTATAATTTCCAGCTGTTTCTTTTTTGGGTTCTTATTTCGGGAAATGGATGGAATGTCAGTAAGTTGTTGAAAGAAAAAACATACCCTTTTAGATCAATAGGACATGAACAAAGGATTAGACTTCTGATTACAGTTGAAGATGTTGCTATGGTTACAGATTGTCTTCCATGGTCTAGGTCGACAGTTTTTAGTGCTTGCATACAGCATGTAATCTTCTCTGGCAGAATAGTTTTTAAGTTAGGAAATTGTCCTAATAGCAGATTCTGTGCCTTTAATATTTTGTTATGTTTCCCCTTGACTATAAAACTATTATGTACTAATCGTGAAAAATACAGAAAATACAGAAAAACAAAAATCGCTTGGAATTCCACCATCTAGAGAAAGCAGCCAATATTTTGGTATTTTGGCTTAATGTGTATGTATACATTTTTATGTAGTTCAGATAGTATATACATATATACTAGGAGTGGAAATCAATGCTTAAATTATAAACATTTCCCCATTATTGAAAAGTTCTTCATGAAACATTTTTTTGTAGCTAGGTCCTCATTCTTATGCTAGTACTTGGTGACGTGGCAGGCACTCAGTAAATCAATTTTTGGAAGAATTGATGAATGTAATATCCAACTTATGGATGTGAGCAATTATTTATTTAGGAAATACCCTATTATTGTTAGAGAGTCTTAAATCCTGGATTTTAATGAAGCTTCATCTGTTACTTCACTTTGGCAAGGTAACTTAGTTAACTATACATTTTAAAATTAGGTTTTTGATTTGACTTCTCAGTTAATTACAGACATAGAGAAAAAAATGGTACTTACAGGGATGCTGTCCCTGAAAAATGAGTTGTTTTAATAGTCAAGTTTTCTAGATGGTGAAGGATTCATTCTTTCAAGCATAATCACTTTTTTCATATATTTGACAGTATTTATTGCATGCTTTTTCTGTGAAGATACTATTTCAGGAACCAAGGGTAGAGAAATAAACAAAACAGATGCAAATCCATGCCTTCGTGGTAGTTCATCTTTTTTTTTTTTAAACAGTATTTCAATTTCATCCTCAGTTCATTTCAGTTCAGTCGCTCAGTCGTGTCTGACTCTTTGCGACCCCATGAATCGCAGCACGCCAGGCCTCCCTGTCCATCACCAACTCCCGGAGTTTACTCAGACTCACGTCCATCGAGTCAGTGATGCCATCTTAACTGGTATCTTTTTATAAAGATAGACCTCTGCCTTCTTAAATTGTATCCTAGCTTCTTCATGTTCATCACTGTGATGATAATTTATTATATTTTTCTGTAATAGCAAATAAGCCTTGTTTGGAGATATTAGTATATGGAGCTGTGGAACTGCATTGGGATACTAACTGAAAAACCCAGTTCTGGTCCTTGTTTCCCTAGTCAGTGGTATTGAGATTGAACCTCTGAGCATTGATTTCCACTCCTACAAATAGGGATAATATCATGTGATATGTCTGTTTCCTAAAGTTTACTTCTTTGGGAAGATGAGTTAGTATATTTTATGTGGTTAAATGAGCTTCATCATAAAGCAGATAGAAGGGAGTTTCACATTAATTGGCCCCAGGTTTCTCTGACCTTGAGTGATTTTATTTTTGTATGGAAGAATGGTTGTTGTTATATGTTTGTTTTTCAAAAGGTGTAATTTTAGAACTCCATAGCCCTTAGACAACTGTTATATCCCCATTATATTATTGGACCTTTTCAGGAAAATAACTAAAACATAATTCAAAGTAAGTTATTCACTCATTTTTCAGCCTTTGCATCTTGTAAAATATGTCTTTGATTGACATGGTAAGGAGGGAAAAGGAAGTTTGAACTGGACTGAAAAAATGATGCATAGCATCTAAAATAGTTTCTGAAAAAATTTGGAATATGCTTCATGTTTAAACACTTTGAAATAGTCCTGATGTTTAATGCTGAGCACTGAGGATTATCTGGTAACTTTGATCTCTTATAGATTAATGACATGTATATATACATGTGTGTATGTAGAAACATCTGTCAGATTCAGAATCAAAGAACCTTTATTGAAGACTTAATAACAGCTGCCTTTCAGTGAGTGCCAGGCAGTGTGCTTTGTTATTAGCACATAAGTATTATTATTATTAAACAGATGAGGAAACTGAGGTTTTGAGGATTTTAGGTAACCAGCCTATGACTCCAGTGTCTCAGTGGTGGAGCTGGGAGATGCTGGGAGTCAGAGCTGGTTCTTCATCTCAGCATTATTTTCTTAGGTTCCTTTGTTACTAGTTCATCACATCTTCACAACTTTGTTCCGTTTCTGCAGAAGTGAGAACTGAGACTCAGAGGGGCTAATTGACTTACTCCAGGACACACAAATGGCCCACAAATTATATGTGATCCCTTAGGTTGGAGCCTAAGTCTTCTGACTCTAAGGCTGGACCTTTCTTTCTTTCTTTCTTCTTTTTCTTGTTTTAATATATTCTCTTAATTGAAGTATAGTTGATTTACAATGTTGTGTTAGTTTCAGGTGTACAGTCCAGTGATTCAGTTTTACATATATGTAAAATATACATATATATGTGTGTGTATGTATATATATACACACACATATATTCTTTTTCAGATTCTTTGCCCTTTAGGTTATTACAAAATATTGAGTATGCTTCCCTGTTCTATACAGTGGGTCCTTGCTTTCTGATTGAATCCCTGACCCTCAGCTAATACATTTGACAGCCCCTGAAGCTCTGAGTCCAGTAGCCAGCCCTTGTAGCCTCTGCTTCTCTGCTTCTCAGCCCTTGTAGGATGCCATGTGGTTCAGTTCAGTTCAGTTGCTCATTCGTGTCTGACTCTTTGTGACCCCATGGACTGCAGCATGCCAGGCTTCCCTGTCCATCACCAGCTCCTGGAACTTCCTCAAGCTCCTGTCCATGAGCTCAGGTCTGGTGATGCAATCCAACCATCTCATCCTCTGTCGTCCCCTTCTCCTGCCTTCAATCTTTTTGAGCATCAGGGTCTTTTCCAGTGAGTCAGTTCTTCCCATCAGGTGGCCAAAGTATTCTAGTTTCAGCTTCAGCATCAGTCCTTCCAGTGAATATTGAGGACTGACTTCCTTTAGGATGGACTGGTTGGATCTCCTTGCAGTCCAAGGGACTCTCAAGAGTCTTCTCCAACACCACAGTTCAAAAGCATCAGTTCTTCGGCACTTAGCTTTCCTTATAGTCCAACTCTCACCATCCATACATGACTACTGGAAAAACCATAACTTTGACTAGATGGACCTTTATCAGCAAAGTAATGTCTCTACTTTTTAATGTGCCGCCTAGGTTGGTCTAGGTTGGCCATGTGGTACTGTAGCTTTTATAGTGAAGTGTAATATCAGGACTGAGAATGACTTCAGGGCATTAACCATACAAGTCTAGTGAAATTCTACTGAGATTTTCTGAACAGGGTGAAATTTTGTGAAAGTGACAACTTCATTAAGAATTTGTTTTCCTTATGAATAACTTGAATGCACAAAGTCTTTTGTAATATAATTCCTCAGGGACATTGTTATTTTTTCCTCTTAGGTCATTGCTAGAATCGTGGATGGAAGCAGATTCAATGAGTTCAAAGCCTTATATGGAGACACATTAGTTACAGGTATAAAGATGAAGAATTGAAAATGTGAACATTTTATGATGCTTTGAAAACAAATGATCTCGTGTCTCATGCCTCTGATGCACTTGGCATGAGCTTTGTTATTTAGAGCAGTACAAATGTGAGTCAGTATTCAAGAGGAAGTGTTTTGTAAGGATCATTTGTAGCTGAATGGCTTTATGGATCCAGAGTTTAAAATCACGAGGGCAAAATGCTATGGTCCAGGCCCTTATTCTGTGACTTTGTGGCTTTAGCTGTATAAAAAGATTCTTATGATCATAAAATTAAAAGAAATATTTGTAGTTCTTTTTATTTCTCTGGATAGCTATAATTGTTTTGAAAATTTCAGCATGGTCTTCTTCATTCTTTTTTTTTTTTTTAATTAATTTTATTTTATTTTTAAACCTTACATAATTGTATTAGTTTTGCCAAATATCAAAATGAATCCACCACAGGTATACATGTGTTCCCCATCCTGAACCCTCCTCCCTCCTCCCTCCCCATACCATCCCTCTGGGTCGTCCCAGTGCACCAGCCCCAAGCATCCAGCATCGTGCATTGAACCTGGACTGGCATCTCGTTTCATACATGACATTTCACATGTTTCAATGCCATTCTTCCAAATCTTCCCACCCTCTCCCTCTCCCACAGAGTCCATAAGACTGTTCTATACATCAGTGTCTCTTTTGCTGTCTCGTATACAGGGTTATTGTTACCATCTTTCTAAATTCCATATATATGCGTTAGTATACTGTATTGGTGTTTTTCTTTCTGGCTTACTTCACTCTGTATAATAGGCTCCAGTTTCATCCACCTCATTAGAACTGATTCAAATGTATTCTTTTTAATGGCTGAGTAATACTCCATTGTGTAAATGTACCACAGCTTTCTTATCCACTCATCTGCTGATGGACATCTAGGTTGCTTCCATGTCCTGGCTATTATAAACAGTGCTGCGATGAACATTGGGGTACACGTGTCTCTTTCCCTTCTGGTTTCCTCAGTGTGTATGCCCAGCAGTGGGATTGCTGGATCATAAGGCAGTTCTATTTCCAGTTTTTTAAGGAATCTCCACACTGTTCTCCATAGTGGCTGTACTAGTTTGCATTCCCACCAACAGTGTAAGAGGGTTCCCTTTTCTCCACATCCTCTCCAGCATTTATTATTTGTAGACTTTTGAATCGCAGCCATTCTGACTGGTGTGAAATGGTACCTCATAGTGGTTTTGATTTGCATTTCTCTGATAATGAGTGATGTTAAGCATCTTTTCATGTGTTTGTTAGCCATCTGTATGTCTTCTTTGGAGAAATGTCTATTTAGATCTTTGGCCCATTTTTTGATTGGGTCATTTATTCTTCATTCTTTAGTCTTCAATTCAACTGTGAAGTTTCATGTGATATTTTCCCAGAAAACTGAGTTAAACCTTCTCACTGTCTATGTGTAGATCTTATGTTGACCCACACAAATACAGGACAGAATATCAAGTCTGAAAAAGCAAAATAAGAATATTTATAAAAGTTAATTCATTTACCTAAAGTGTTGTTTGTAGGCCTTTGAAAAAAAAAATATTTGAAGCATAGATACCAGATCCATAATAATCTGTCTTGAACAAACAGCAAAACAAATTTGGGCATTTTATTTGGTCTTGTAGAAGCTCCAAAATGTAGTAGTTAACCTGAAGGTAACATATCAGAGTAGAGAAAACAACTAGCTGCAAAAATCCAAATTGCAAATATACATTGAGGTTTAAGGATAAGTCACAGCACTTTCTTCTGGTCTGATTTATGAGCAAGAGAAGGGTTCATCCTGGGAGTGGAATTTATGTGTTTGTATGTAGGTGTTTAAGTGATTAAGAGCCTTTTGTTTGATATATAGACAGGATTTGTCACCAAATAGTTCAGCATGTAACCCGCATTGTGCAGCAATTTAAAACAAGTCAGAACTGTTTCACCTTCTTTCTTGAAGATGGATGGGCTGTCTTTGTCATCTCTTTTTATGTAGTTGCCCTGGACTTGCTAAAAGACTTATGGTACCTTTGCCTCCTAAAATACCAGGGTTATATCCACTGTCCTCCATTTCTTTTAGTCTGTATTGGAATTCAAATAAGGTTGAGGGGAGGGGAGGGGAGTGAGAGGAAGAAGAGAGGACTGAGAGGTGGGGGGAGGAGGGAGTGAGTGGGCGAGGGAGGAGGGAGAGAGGAGGAGGTGGGGAATGAGAGGGGAGGGGGCTGGAGGGGAGGGTGGTTTGAGAGGAAGTGGGGCAGTAAGAGATGGGGAGGGGAAATGAGAGGGGCAGGAGTTGGGGGGGGTGATGATCAGGGGGCCCTGAGAGGGTCGGGGCCCTGAGTGGGAGCAAGGAGAACAAGGACAGATTTCTCCAAGGAGCTGGTGCTGTTGGCGGTTCTTACAGCTTCCCTCCTGCCCCTGCACTTAACCATAGGGGTTTCATAGACATTTCACTGTTTTGTTTGACCCATAGGAAGTTGGTGAAGATGTTCCCTTCATGGGTGGGTGAGCCTAGTGTAGTGAGAGATGCACCCTACTCAACAGAACTAAGGATGGATGGAAAGTCTAAGTAGTTAACAGGGCAGAACACCTTCAGGGTTAGCACCTTACTGCTGAGACAGGGTGGAGAAGGCAATGGCACCCCACTCCAGTACTTTTGCCTAGAAAGTCCCATGGACGGAGGAGCCTGGTAGGCTGCAGTCCATGGGGTCGCTAAGAGTCGGACACGACTGAGCGACTTCACTTTCACTTTTCACTTTCATGCATTGGAGAAGGAAATGGCAACCCACTCCAGTGTTCTTGTCTGGAGAATCCCAGGGACGGGAAGCCTGGTAGGCTGCTGTCTATGGGGTCACACAGAGTTGGACACGACTGAAGCGACTTAGCAGCAGCAACAGCAGCAGCTGAGACAGGGACCAAATTCCCAGCTCTTTTTGTGGGACAGGCATGGACTCAGAGTGGATTGCTAGAGCTCTGGGCAAGTTTGCCTCTCCCTGAACTGCCTCTGTAAGAGGCAATGGCTTTTAGGGTGTGTAGCATAGGGTTTTGGCTGAGATTTTAGGTCTGAAAGACCAGAAGAATTATAGGTGACCATCAAATCAGTGTTTCATTTTATCACATTAAATAACCATCAGTTCACTTCAGTCACTCAGTTGTGTCCGGCTCTTTGCAGCCCCATGGACTGCAGCACGCCAGGCCTCCCTGTCCATCATCACCAACTCCTGGAGCTTGCTCAAACTCATGTCCATCGAGTCGGTGATGCCATCCAACCATCTTATTCTCTGTTAGTATTCTTAAATAACCATAAGAATTTTTAAAAATAAATCAAGACAAAGACAGAGAAAAGAACAAAAATAAATCTTAAGGTTGACATTCTCTCTTATCCATTCACTTTTTGAGCACCTGCTTTTTGTTGGCCCCCCTGCACTGGGGGTCTTGGCAGCAGCCTGTCCAGCTTGAGCTTGGAGACGGAGCCTGGTCCAGGAATTGGTAGCATACTTCTGGTGACTCGCTCTAACAAGCACAGTTTGTTGATACTTGGCTTCCAAGTACCTGACACCTGTTTATAATCCAGTAGGTTTGGAAATGTCTCTAGTCACCTCCTTCATGTTTACAAAATAGCATCCTAGAGTCACCCAGAGTATCTACTTCATAAAGTTACAGAGTTTTCTTCACCATTTTTCTTCTCTCTTACTTCTGGTGTGTGTGTGTGTGTGTGTGTGTGTGTGTGTGTGTGTGTGCGTGTGTGTCTGTGCGTGTGTGTGTGTGTGTGTGTGTGTGCATGTGTGTGTAGTGGGCATTTGGAGTGGTAGTGAAAGTGGTGGTGAGACAAAAACAAAACTTGTGAAAGGGAGGAAAAAAAGATGCAAGCACAGAGAAAAGCAAAGTGGAGTGATACGCTCTTCTAAGTTTAACCGTATTTCTTACCTTCAGCTCGGTTACCACTGGGCTTGATTGTGTCTGCTTTTTAAAAAGATTTGTCTTTGCTGAGTTTATCCCCTTTATTTCAAAGGGGTATCATTAACACAGGCATTTTAAGGCGAGCTTGTCACTTGAAACTGGCTGATGACTCTGGACACTGACCTTTTAAGGGATCCATGTCTCTGACTTGTTCTAGTTCAGAATACTCTGTATGTGAGGTACATAGTGGATGCTCTTACATACATGTTATGTGAGTGAATGGATGACGCACTGACCCGATCATCTAACCAAACCAGTAGATCAGACAAGTGGATAATTTACTTTACATGTGACACAACCCTTTCAAGAAAGCATAAATCCCAGACTTTAGTGCTTTAGAAATAAATCATGCCCTGAGCTGTTTTGTACCATAGATGAAATCTGTACATTTTAAACATTGATTTGAAATTAAACAATGTATAAATATGTCTGCTTGTGATGAATTAAAAGCCCTCTGAAATACATACATCTTTTTCTCTTTTTTCAATTTTCTTTTCAGGATTTGCTAGAATATTTGGATACCCAATAGGTATCGTTGGAAACAATGGAGTTCTTTTTTCTGAATCGGCAAAAAAGGCAAGTACTGTTAAAATGTTCCAGGGTTTTCCTGTTTTAATTTAAACATTTCAAATAATGAGTGAAAATTTATTGCATGAAAGCTTTCAAATATTTAACCAGATGCCTTAGCAAACAGAACAGTGTGTGCGTGTGAGCGTGTGGCCATGTGTGTGTGTGCGTGTTTGATTGAAACAGCTTTATGGAGGTTTACATAAACATGATGAACTGTCTGGAGCACTATTAAGATACAAATGATTGTTAGGAAAGTTCTAATACTTGAATTATAACTGCTATGGATTGTGTGTATATATTCTAAGAATATGGAAATACTTGCCTTAATAGTATTTCATGCACTTGAGGGATTCAAAGATATTAATACTATTCTTATAGTTCTGAGACATCATCTGCTCTATTCTATCCTGTCATCATTTTAACCTGATTATATTTTCACTTTTTGGAACAGGAAGATAGTGAGAACTAAAGCTCTGGTTTTAAGAGAGGAAATTAATGAATACCTTTTGGGTTCAGTATTCAGTTTCATACATCATTGTTCAGATTTACCTAAACTTGGGTAAATGTAATTCATGTACTTATTTGACAAAATGTTTTCTTAAGAAAATAAACATACTCAGTGTTTTGTTTTTCCTCTTCATAAGGTAGGTAAATAATAAGGTGAAGCATCTCTTACTGAGGCAGGTAGCAGGCAGTTAAGCACTTTCGTACCTCAGTTAGGAAGAGCTTGTCTTTGGTGGAATGTTTTACCAGTAAAGTTGGTTTCTGGATTCTGTATTCCTTGTCATTTCCCCACTGTGATTATAAGATGAAAGTAAAGTAAAAATAAAGAACAGAAAAGTCAGCTACACTCTTACCAGAAACAACCTTGGGTAGCATTTTATTATATTCCTTAGTTTTTTTTTTTTTTTTAATTCCCTCTCTTTAAAACACAAAAGACAAAAACCAGAATGGGTTCTGCCATATATAGAGAGATTTTGCTTGCTTTCATTTAATAATATGAATAGTGAGTGTTTCCTAAAATACTAAATATTCCTAATACACTGACTTTTAATGACTGTATAATATGCATATTTCAATAGAGGATATGTCAGACGGGGGTCAGCAACTCCACCTCATTTTATTTGCTGGCTTGTCACAGATAAGCCCAGGAGAAGAGCTGTGTTTGGCCCCAGTCTGACATTTCATTTGTTGACGTTAAGCCACACAAGTCTGTGTGATTTCTTCATCCTCATATTTGAGGTTGAGCAATTGCTTTGCCATCTTGTACTTGCCAAGGCATTTTCAGCTAAGTTAAGGGCATCTGTGAATAGAGTAAAATATGAAACAAATGGTTTAATTGTTCTTTTACTCATATAATCTTTAGAAAAAATAGGGAAAGGAATATTTTTGTGTCATTAACTAATTTCCTTAGCTTAAGGTTAAAGGGTTTCTAGCACTTATCTAAAATCCCATTTATTTGAAACACGTTGGCAGGAAAGATATATTTTACTATAATCTTGGTGCATGAGAGAATTTCAGATGATCATCAAAACATAGATATCCCAGAAGGATTTATATTCTATCCTTTTAAAAGTGGAAAGCCAGAGAATGCCTTATGGTGAGACTCAGAAATTCTCATTGACAAGCAATTCTTCCTTCCCTGGTCCTTAAATTTTCCTTGTTGTTTGGCATGTTAGTGATCGGTGTCATCTTGGACACAGGAGTTGTGCTATGGCCGTGTGTCAGTGATCAGACAGGTGCCTGGGCAGCACAGGTTCAGCGCAGGCCACATCAAGTGCTCCGTTGACAGTGGGTCTCACTGTGGTATCACCATTACTGTTACCGCAAGGTCAGACTAGCCAGGCAGAGGGTACTCTTGTTTTGACCCCAGCTGGCGTCTGCAGGATGCATGGTGATCACAGATTTGTTAACCTCCTCTGAAAAGATTTGTTTCTTATTTGGTTATAGGGGGCTCATTTTATCCAGTTATGCTGCCAAAGGAATATTCCTCTGCTCTTCCTTCAAAATATTACTGGTAAGAAAATAGTTCCACCAGTTTGGTTGCATTTATTTCAGAGCCGCACTGTCCAATATGTCCATGTCCATGCAGTGCCAACATAGAACGCTTCCATCAGAACGGAAAACTTGATTGGACTTGCTCTCTCTAGATTGTCTTCAAAGGTTACTGCTTCATGAATCTTAAAGGTTTGGAGGAGTTTATACATATTTTTTAGCCAAGCAGGTTTTGAGTTTCATGCACCACATTCACGTGACCTCCTTTCACGCCTGCGTATCCGCACCCACCCCAAGAAAGCAGCGGTATCCTGAGCTAGTTCCACTGTCATCAGGGGCAGACGATGTTGTCTGCCCCCTGGTCTCTTTCCCGTACTTCGTTGCCCTTAAAAGATTTCAAGCACATGCTCTGGTCTTCCCTTTTCCTCATCTTTCATTGTGTAATTCTCCCTGAAGCAACATCTTTTTTAAATGGACACGTACATCCTGAACCAAAGTCTGGAATTGGAGTTTTGACTCCAAAGAACAATATGATCGATGTCACCTGTCCAATTTCATGATCTATGGATCATCCTAATGTGGTGGATAAAATGATTCTTTAAGGGCTCTTATGATTCTAGAGTTCTTTTTCCTGGAATTCTCTGACTTTCCTATTTATACTTTTTCTGTGTTGCCTGGTGTTTGACATATAGGAAGCACTCTAATATGTAGCTGAGCTGAAAACTTTTTCTACCTCTAAGTCATGCATGGTTATCTCAGGTTCAAAGGAAGGAGAGGCCCCTTAATTAGTTGCTGGGATCAGGCATGCCTTTATGAGAAGGAGTTTGGCCTTTGACAGTTAGCAGGGTTTTACTCAGTACTGATACTAAAACAGCTTCATCTGGTACTGTTCTTGAATTGAAGATCCTTGGTTAGATGACTCTTGGAGAAGTTGTATCCAGCTGCGGCTGGAGAGGACCCTGTGCGGCAGACTTTCTAAGAGGTCATGTAAAAGTCTTCTGAAGATTTGCTAGTCCAGAGATCTTGTTTCTAATAATGAGTCATGGTTTATTAATCACCAGTAAGTTAAACTGTATGCTTGGAAGATTCCTACATTTTTGTTCTATTTTATTTTTAGGTGTGTTGGGGACAGAGAGTGGAGTTTGGTTTACAACACTGTATTTGAGGGGCCTATGGGACACCCATCTGGAGATGTGTGGTGGGCAGTTGAACAGTCTTGAGCACAAAAGCTGTGTTAGCTGGAGGGGAACATGGAGACATCCATGGAGATGGGACATAAAGCTGTGGGAATAGAAAAGACCCAGGGAGAAGAGAAAGGGACAGTCTTTGAGTAATTTCTTCCAGGAGATGAGAGTAAAGGAAGAAAGGCATCGTGATTATGTTGTTCTTTATGGTGAAAGAAAGAAGGGTCAGAGAAAGCCAGGTGAAATGGCTTGTCGTCTTTTTCAAGGTAAAATCATTCACAGGGACTAGAGGGGCAGTGGAGTGGTGGGTGGGGGTGAGAACTTTTAAAGAGTCGATATTTGAGATAACTATTGTGGAAATGTGACAGGGAGTCAAGATAAAACGGATAAAGGAGTTTCTGAGCTGTTCTGAGGGCCCAATTCAGAGGGCTGGGGTGGGTAACCAGAGGAAGCAGATGGTGCCTGGTAGGGCAAGGGTTATTGTATCAGTACTGTTGTAGCCACAGCACGTACAGGTGATCCGGAAAAAGTGGTTGAATTGAATTACCCAATGCAGGAGATGTGCAAAGCAAGAAGAGCAACTATCAAGTAGGCATGTGAATCTGCGTATGGGGAGGGAGACAGATGAAGCCTGACTTGGTGTCTGTAAGGTGAAGGGGGAAAGGACCCCAAGGCCTGGAAGGCCCAGTGAGGCTGCAGATCAGTTTCAACAGAGCTGGGAGCTTGGAGAAGTAGAAGGATCCTGTAATGATAATGAGAATTCTTTTATCTTGCTATTGAGTCACTGACAAGGACTCTGAGCATCTCTCTGAAACATTAATTTTATTTCCTCAAAGTTTTAAAGCAGCGCTTCAGAAGGAATAATCTATATTGTGAACCAGGTCAGTGAGCCTGGAAACCCACAGTTTCACAGTTGGACTTGCCCCACTACTTTTCCTTAACTTGCCTCATCCTGTTCTTTCCTCACCAAGCTGTAGTTTTGACATTAATTTCTTGAAGATATGTGGCATTGTTATCTTGTCTGAATATCTCTGTGTGTATCCAGATGAAACATTTAAGCAATTTTTTAAATGATTAGAGAAAATTTTACTTTACCCTTAAAAGTAAATTTGGGGGCGGGGTGCATATTTCACATATAAATATTTTATTAAGGTGAGAGACCTCTGGTAAAATATATGTAGTTTGACAAGATGTCCTTCCAGTACCTTGGTGAAAATGACTGCACATTAATCTCATCACCCTGAGGCTGTCTTTCTGTTCTTTCCTCATAGGATTTATGGTTGGTCGAGACTATGAAGCTGAAGGAATTGCCAAGGATGGTGCCAAGATGGTGACTGCCGTAGCCTGTGCCAATGTGCCGAAGATAACTGTCATCATTGGGGGATCTTACGGGGCTGGAAACTACGGGATGTGTGGCAGAGCCTATAGGTAGGTGGTTGTCATGACTTTCTCTGAAGGAATGAATCATACTTCAGGTATAATTATGAATGGTTAGTTTATTTCAAGTTTATTTGAAACACAGAATGACATTCACAAATCCTATTCAATTAGGCCGTAATTTGCATCCTCTGGAGGGGTGAAATGAAATTTAATGCTAAAGGTACCACTTGGAAGAAAGCCAAAGTGGGAATTAGGAAATATTTTGAGATGGCTGATAATGAAAACACTATATATCATATCATAACTTGTGCGATGCAGCTAAAGTCTTGTTTTGAAGGTGTGTAGACTTTATATATATATATATATGCTGGAAAAGAGGTAAGGCTGAAAATCACTGAGCCAAGCAGCTAGCCCAAGAAGTTCAAAGAAGAGCAGGATATTAAAACAAGAAAAATAGAGACAGGACGTAATAAAGCACAAACATTATAAAGATAGAATAATCAGGAAAGCCCAAAGTTGGTATTTTTAAAAGGGTTACAAACTTGAGAGTCCCCTGTTAAAACTAAAAAATAAAGGGAGAAGGCGATGTATCACCAATTTTAGGAATGGAAAATAGCATATAACCATACATAAGAAGATCTTTTGAATACATTTTTGCCCCGTAAATTTGGATAAACTGGAAAAATATAATTCATCAAAACAGACATTAGAATCACCTGGAGAACTTAGAAATTCTACCATGCTGAAGCCCCACTGCTGGAGATTAGTCTATGGTAGGTTGTGGGCATTGTTTTTGTTTTTCTTAATCTTCAGATAATTATAGCATGCAACCAGAATGAAGAACCACTAATTTAAAAGGTAAACATGAGCCTCTGAAAATCTCTGTGTTGTACAGTGAATTCATTTGATCATTCTTTCATTTCTCCCTGCATAGCCCAAGATTTCTCTACTTGTGGCCAAATGCTCGCATCTCAGTGATGGGAGGAGAGCAGGCAGCTAACGTGTTGGCGACAGTAGCAAAGGACCAACGAGCGCGGGAAGGGAAGCAGGTAAAGTGCTGTTTGAGGTTTGCCAGGCACTGGAGCCGGGGAGCAGCACACCCGGAACCCCGCCAAGTTCACGGGCACGGTTCCAACATGCAGGGCTTGGCTTTGTCTAGAAGATGCTGGCCTGGAATTTGCTTTAGCAACTTAGACCTCCACATTCTCCATCTCTCTTTTTAAAGCCATTTCATTTGAAGTAACTTCTGTAGTAATTTACACATTTTTAAGAATCTCTAAGAAAACACTTCAGAAACTCTTGTCTGTGAGTGCCTGAGGCATAAAGATGTTTGATTCTTAGTTATTTGCAGTGAAAGAGATTTAAATAAACCTGACTTACGTCTTTGGTTTTATGATTTAAAGCCGCAGAATTTTGTTTCCTGTTTTACTTGTAGATTGTTAAGGATACCTTGAGTGGAGGCCCTGTCATATAATGAGAATTGAATACCATTATTACACTGTGAAAGTATCAATGAAGAAGGCTGGAGGGCCCTGGAAGCTTAATGAAAGGCAGATCAGCAAATGACTGCTTTTAGATGGAGTCTTTTGTTTGTGTCTGTTAAAGATTCATCTGAAATTTTACACTGTAACTTATTATAACTTACAACTATTTCATGATTGGTGAATGTTCCTGAAGTTGCTTGGATGCACTGTTTCGTCATAGTAAGGCATGGCATAGAGGAGGCCCTGCCTTTTCAGGCTCTCAGTTCTGTCATTTAGAGATTGATCATCTGGTCAACTGCCCAGTGTGTAGCGTGAGGATAGTATAAAGCCAGAGGTGATTCCTGCCTCCCTGAATGCATCTCATCCATGCCTCTCATCCCAAGTGACAGGAATTCTGCGGAATTGAGGTTTCAGATTCACTTTAGTGCTGACTAGTATCCAAGCAAAAGGAAAGCCTTACTTTTGTGTGTGCAGAGGGGCACGTGTGTGCAGTGGGGTCTATGAAATTCTACCTGATGTTTTGAAGACATGTCTTAAATGCTAGCCCAGCACAGTGATACCTTATTAAATAGTTATTTGATTAATTTGGTATACAGATATATGAATTCATCTATTTTTATGTCTTAAAGGAAAGTGTAGGATTTTAGTGGTTTTCCCTTTAAATTCTTGAGTTATAAATGACATTAGTCAATGAAAGTACATTAAAAAATCTTGGGTTTATTTGAAAAAATAATCTTTAAGTTGAAAATACTTTTCAGGATTTCAAAATTAATTTGCATAGAGAGTTTGCAGTCCGAATTAATTATCACTTGTTTCTGGCAATATGGATGGGCCAGTCCTTAAGTGTTAATTAGAGAAAAATCTCAGCTATCTGGGAAGTTGCAGAGGTTATTTAAAATGTGGTTTATTGTCTTATCCCTTTAAACTTTAAAATCTTTAAAATTTTGGCTATTTTGAATGAAAATCCCCAACTTCTCTGCCTCCTTAAACAGAAGCTGTTAAATGTAATATAATATAGTCCTTTTGTTATGTTGTATAATTCACATCCAGTTGCTCTACCCTGCTAAAGTATGTCAGAGAAGGCAATGGCACCCCACTCCAGTACTCTTGCCTGGAAAATCCTATGGGCAGAAGAGCCTGGTAGGCTGCAGTCCATAGGGTCACTGAGGGTCAGACACGACTGAGCGACTTCACTTTCACTTTTCACTTTCATGCATTGGAGAAGGAAATGGCAACCCACTCCAGTGTTCTTGCCTTGAGAATCCCAGGGACGGGGGAGCCTGGTGGGCTGCCGTCTATGGGTCGCATGGGGTCGCATAGAGTCAGACACGACTGAAGTGACTTAGCAGCAGCAGCAGCAGCTGAAGTATATGATAACCTTGGTGTTGACCTTATGTTAAACAACTTCAGGATGTTGGCTCTGATGAAGGAGATGTAACAGTGCACTAATTTATTAGATACTCACATCTCAGGTGAGATCAGATGTGTTAAAGCACCACATGTAATCTACACCTCACTGTTCAGATGTTGGTTGTAACATTGTCATTCATGAAATCTGTTGCCCCCTTTTCCCTTGAGATTCTCTTGAGTGGATCCGTGTTCCCCTGCAGGAGGACTTACTCATGGTCCCTTTTCTTTCAGTTCTCCAGTGCTGATGAAGCAGCTTTAAAAGAGCCCATCATTAAGAGGTTTGAAGAGGAAGGAAACCCTTACTATTCCAGCGCAAGGTGGGAGCCAGAGAATAACTAACTCTTTGATGGGCACATCTTGATAGTCAGAGCAATAGCTTTACGAGATCTGAGCAGTTGGCATCATCCAGCCCTCGTGGGAAGCAAAAAATAATTTTTGGACACAATTTTGTACAGTTGTTTCTCTAATGGGAATGCCTGCTGCTGAAATGCTGGCTCTTCTTCCAGGCTGGACTTTGGATCCATCCCTATTGGTGTGACCCTGCCACTCTCCCCGCCTCTTCCCTTAGCCCGGTCCTAGTTGAGCGGTCTACGGCCTGGACCACACTGGGGCGAGAGGTGGACCACACTGGGGCTGGGAAGTTGAGTTATAATCCTGGCTGTGTCACTTTCAGGAATTAGTTCTGCAATAATTTTTGCTTGGACACATGAATCCCAGTCATCCCCCTCTCTGATTATTTTGCTTTTACTCCATTTAAACATGAAAATGGTCACTTAGTGACACTTCTTAACAAGTGAGCCTGGTGCATTCAGAAGGTGATTATTCACAGCCAGGGTCCACGTGTTGACATTAAGCAATTACCTCACATACCACTGTGGTTCTTATTCTGTTTGTTTCTTACACCACTTAAATGAGGTAATAAATTATCCCAGCTGTCCCCATTGGAGATATGTGTGTGCTTTCAGACCTCTTTTTCAACAACTTTAATGTTCTGCATTCTGAAGAATAATTTAAGCTTTATGTCTTCCTTTTATCCTTTGGGCAGATGGAAAAAAGAAAATAACTATTTGTGTCTTTTAAAATTAGATTATGCTGTGATTTGTGTCATTTACTGGAGAAACCAGAGAGAAGGGAGAAAGGAAAATCAAAAAGTAGAATCCATGTCAGTCACTTGAATGCATACTTTGTGGCAGACTCTGCTCCTAATGTTGGGGGGCTGCAAAGGCTGAACATACTTATCTCCCAGAGCATCCTTAGTTTCAAATTTTAAATTAATACCATTTGGGATTTTTGAAGAACCTGTTTCTCTTCTTGTTCATATGTATTTCTGAAAGCAAATGTCCAAGTGTATTTTGTCATGGCAGGTCATTGATTCACTTTAATTAAGAACAGAATATTTTATATAGTCTTTGGTTTGAGAAATTGTATGTTCTTTTTTACCCTCACTGAAATAGGCTTACATAGTAGCCAGTAGGAACAAAGAAGGGATAGAAAATCATATAAAAATTTAAGAGAAAATATACATTATAAGCTCACCTATAATTTGTTTTTACATAAGACTTTGAAATTTAAAAGGACAGTGGAATATTAAACTTTGAAAAATAGCATATTTTGTGTGAGCCATTAATTTGTTTTTCAGTCCTAGCTAGACTGAATCCCTTATTATTTTCATACTTAACATTATTATTTTTTTTAATGGATTATATTCAAGACAGGAGAGCATATGGCCCACCTAGACTTATCTCTAGGATTTAATATTGAAAGACTAAGGTTTTTCTGTTAATTTGTAGATGTTTGATCTGTTAAAACAATTGGTGGCATGGATATACCAACTTTGTTTCAATGATTAAAGGATTTTCAAGCCAGTTTATGGTACCTTCCTTCAGTTGGATAAATCTCAGTTTAATAATAAATTTCCTCATCTGTTTAGGCTTTAATGTGGCTAGGTGTGTCTTTTCAGAGAGCTCTGTCATCATCTGCACTGTAACCTCCTGTGTTTTTCTTAATCTTTACAGGTTACATGTACAGCATGCCAATTTTCTTCTTCTCAATTGTTTTTATATCCAAACTTATCCAGACATTTGATTAAGGACCTTCTACCTGGAGCAACCTTGATATCATTGTGCTTGCTGTATTTACTCCGCTGTAGGTCCCAGAAGGGGCTTCCCAGGTGGGGTAGTGGTAAAGAATCCACCCGCCGATGCAGGAGACGCAGGTTCAATCCCTGGTTCGGGAAGATCCCTGGAAAGGGAAATGGCAACCCACTCCAGTATTCTTGCCTGGAGGATTCCATGGACAGAGGATCCTGGTGAGGGGCTACAGTCCCTGTGGTTGCTAAGAGCTGGACATGACTGAGCACACAGGCATGCAGGCTTCAGAGGGAGTGTATAGTCAATTGAACAGGTTACAAAAATAATTTTTTTATTGCCTGTTGATGCTTTAGGGTACTTATTATGAATGTTTTATGAGTAAAGATTTGATTCATGGTCTGTCAATGTAAGTATGGTTTAATAATTGATGCTATGTCTAGATACTGAAGGCAGTTTGTTTACAAAAAGCAAAACTGACACCCACTAATGACCTTTAAAAAATATTATTTCTTATTCATTTTTCTGTATAAATATGAGGTTGTCCATGAATAGCAAACTAGGATATCTACTTGTAAATTTTTTCTGAAATCAGTTTAAAATCAGTTTACTTGCTTTTCCTATTGTAGCAAAAAGTAAAGAACTACATATGAAGATATTTATTTTATTAATAAAATGGACTGAAGTCTATTTAATAATTTTCATAGTTTCTTAGGAGTTTGGGGGACTATACCTTTTTCAGTGGGGACTTTGGTTGGAGACTCTTACCTTGGTTTATATGGATCTCCATAATAATAGCAATAATATAACATTTTGGTTTGTATGTTTGTGTGTGCAGAGGAGGGATGGGAAAGCTTTTCATGAAATAAAGTATTTTAAAACCAGGGTTTATTTTGAGGTTCCTTATAGTAAGCTGCTCCTAAAGCCTCAAGTTCAGCTTGACATTCTGTGGGTTCTGAGACAAGTCACTTTTCTTTCCTTCCTCTCTCCTGTTCCTGATCATGGTTTCTATTGTGAGATTATAATACACAGAAGCTCATCAGGGGATCCATATATTACCTGCAGAAAGACCTCCTTGGCACTTTTAGGCATTGTGAGTATAACTGGGTGTTTGGTGCAGGATGCATAATCACTCATTTTTTGGTCTTTTTTCAGGCTGTGGGATGACGGGATTATCGATCCAGTGGACACCAGGCTGGTCCTGGGCCTCAGTCTTAGTGCCGCCCTCAACGCACCCATCCATAAAACTAACTTCGGCATCTTGAGGATGTGATTGGAATATAAAGCATCTTCTATTGGACGTGTACTGAAATTTAATATATTTGTAGCCTTAAAATTTTAGACTTTTTCAACATGTCGCTATTAATAGTAAAAGTGTTTTCTTAACACAGTGCATTGTACTTTTCTACCTTTAAACAAAAATCAGTGAAGATATTTATCTGATGAAGTGTCATTCCTTGTAAATTCTCTTAGAAAAAGCTTTCTGTGGCTCAACTCTGCCATGCTTAGAAGGAAGGAAATAATTTAGAGTTATCCTTTCTAAGCCCTAAGAAGTATGAGAAGTTCTGTTATCTGTAAATTCCAGGTATTATTGAGATATTTTAAACAGAAAATTGTATTTTCCCTGAAGTGGTTGCTTTGCCAATTATGCATGGTGATATGTTAATGTACGTTTTTAAAAACAGCATCTATTACTTTCCCCTGCAGCCACCGTCCTCCTCTCCACGGCATCGACCTTCTGGCTGTCTGCACCCTGGCTTCTGTTTCCTACCCATTCTCGCCTCTCTGGTTTCTACTGTCAGCAGCCCTCCTCTCCAGGGTCACCACTGACCTCCATGTTCCCGAAACCAGTGGGTCTTTTCCCAGCTTTACCTGATTCAGTTCCCTGGAGCATTCACGTCGGTCAGACACTTCCTTCCAGCAGTGCTGTTCTGAGCTTCCACGCTGTAACCTCCCAGCCTCCGAGCCGGTCCTCCTTCTGTTTCCTTTGCAGGCCCGGCTTCCTCTGCTCCTTCCTCCTTCCCTTCACCATTCGTCCTGATTTTTCATTAGCAGTTTGTGAATACATTCTTACTCTAAAAGATACAAATAGCACAAAAGTGTCTCTTTTTTTTCTTTTAACTGTGGCAAAATACACCTTAAAGTTTACCATTTTAACCATTTTCAAGTGTGCACTTCTGTGATGTTAAGCACCTCAACGTTGTTGGTAATCATCAGCACCATCCATCTCCAGCACATTTCATCATCCCAAATTGAAGCTCTGTTATTAAATCATAACTCCCCATTCCCTCTTCTCCCTGCTCCTGGCACATTTCCTTTTTCTTTTTTTAAACTGAGATATAATTGAATGTAACATTATATTAATTTCAGGTGTACAACATAATGATGGGATATTTCTGTACACTACAAAAATGATCACCAAAATAAGTCTAATCATCATCCATCATCATGAACAGTTACGAAATTTTTTCTTTTTTTTTTTCTTGTGATGAGGACTTTTAAGATTTACTTGTTTAGCAAATTTCAAATATGCAATACAGCATTATTAACTGTAGTCCCCATGCTGTACATTACATCCCCAGGACTTATGTATTTTATAGCTGGACCTATGCTGCCTTTTGACCCTCTTCAGTCATTTTGTCCACCCTCACCCCTCTCCCTTCTCACAAATACTAATCAGTTCTGTATAAGCTTGTTTTGTTGTTTAGATTCCACATATCAGTTAGATATGGTGTTCCTCTTTCTCTGACTTATTTCACTTAGCATAGTGGACCTCAGGGTCTACTCATGTTGTTGCAAATGGCAAGATTTTATTCTTTTTATGGCTGAATATTATTCCTCCTCATTCTTAAATGTATGTGTTTTTCATGGCTTCATTTATGCTGTCTGGCCATTCCAGCCCTTCTTTTGGCTTTAGTTACCGTCTAAATGGGGATGATTCCTGTGCCGACAGTTCTTAACACAGCTCTCCCCTGAGCTCCAGACCTCTGTGTCAAACAGCTTCAGGGAACCTCAGAATTCGATCCTCATGTTCAATTGATTTTGCCTCCTGACCATCTCTTGAATTCCTCCACTACTTTTGTCATTTACTGCAGAGCTTAAAAGGAGTCTGCCTGCATCCAGTCTTACCTATCTCTGCCTCACTCTGGAATTAGAATGGCCATTCTAAGGCGCACATCTGGCACGTTGCTGCCTTACTTACATCTTTCACTTGTTCCCCTTAGAAGTGCCAAACCCCTAATGCCCTCCATGGGTCTTGATCATCACTTCTTAAGTCTCATCTCCTTGACTCCTCTTTTCACATTGGGTACTCCTCCCATTCTAGACTTCTTCCAATTCCTTGAACCTAAAAAGTCCTTCCCCTCTTAGAGTCTATGAGGTTCTCTCTACCTGAACTCTTCTCCCTTCTACTTAAACACTTATCTTTTTATCTCTGTGGTTTCCCTGGGCTGGGTTAGACACCTGTTATGTGCTCATGTAGAACACCATTTTCTTCCTCTGACTTACATGTTTATAAGAAATATAAGCATTAAAAAAAAAAAAAAATTGCCCTCCTGTTAGAATGTAAGCTCTGTGAGAGCAGGGATCCTCCTGCTTGACCTGTGTCCCCAACGCCTGGCACTGGTAGGTGCCCAGATACATGTCAAATGAATGAAAAGTTTGTATTTTAATTGTATTTAAAATGAAGTGACTGATTATATGATCTGATACTACTATGAAATGCTTTCCTAATAAAATTAATATTTCAAACATTTGTGCGTGATGTTCAGTTTAGGCTGCATTGTGTATCTGAAGTCAGTTTAGTTCTTTGAGATGTGTACAGATAGAAGATCACAATTCAGAGTTGCATTTTCAGATGAATATTTTGAGGAGGTCCTGTGGAGGAGGAGACCACCAGGTGACCCCTGACCTTGAACGGGGCAATCATTGGCTCCTCCCCACTCCCCCGACTGCCCACCAGTCCCATAGGTTGCTGAAAGCAGCGTGGAGAAAGTAAGGTGTTGCCAGGGCCATCTGGCCTAAATACATAAACTGAACTCAGATAAGGACTCTATAATAACTTCTAAGATTCTGGTGAGTGGGTGGGAGACTCTCTCCTGGTATGGCCCAGCCACCACGCTGGTCTGTGAGTTCCCTGCCTTCATAAACCTGCCTCTTCCCAGTCTGGGGTGGCTGTGTCTCCTCCTCTCTCCTTGCCCTCTGTGTGTGGCAGCGAGGAAAGGAAACCAAACCAGCAAAGGAACACAGTGTTTTTAAATAGTAAATTATATTAAATTTTCAGTTAAAATTTACATCCTTATCAGAAAACAGTGATTTTTTTTTTTTAATCAAGACTAGTTGGTATTTCATTGTAGGAACCATCAACAAGGCAAAGAAAGATTCATGCTATTTTAGAAGTGTTTTTACCTTTCTTTAGGAAGATCATGGTCACCACTAACACCACACTTAAAATAATTATTTTGTTCATTTTATCAGATAAAAAGCATTTATAATGCTTTGCCAAAATAGGCAGCAGTTTTTGCCTGCCCTTTGGGCTTTATTTAGGTATAATTGACATACATTATGTAAGTGTCAGGTATACAATGTGATGATTTGATGCTCTTGCATATTGTGAAATGATTACCACAATGTGGTTACTTGGCACATCCATCAACATACATAAAGACTACTTTTTTGTAATGAGAATTTAAACATTTTGGTAATTAAAATATGAATTTCAGCTAGGATAATATGAGTATCTTAGAATTTTGAGTATTTCTTAGAATTTTAAGTATTTCTTAGAATTTTAAGAAACATACAGTTCTCAAGTAGGCTTTCTGGGCACTTACAGAATGAAAAAGAGACAAAATTACTTCTCTTTTTCAGTTTTCAAGGGAAATGTTTTCAAGTGAGGATTTGTCATGCTAGCGGAAGGCACTGGTGAATGTACAAGTGAAAAATTGGTCATTTACCAAACGAGCATGGCTGCATGCAAGGCATGACTAGAGAGAGGGTGTATATTACCTTTACAGGGGCAAGAACAGGTTTTTGAATGATATCGTTAATAAGACTTCTAGGATGGTGGGGGAGGATCACATACTTCTTGTTAGTTGTAAAGTGTATTGATGATGGTGTTCTGGAAGGATAATTGTTGTTGAGTGCTCTGGCCAAAGCTGGATCTTTTAATGATTGGCTCTGAAATTCAATATTTAGAAATGAAAGAAATGAACTAGATACTAATGATCTGTCATTTATAACATTTGTCTGTAAATGGTACAATTAAATACAACTAATATTTAATGATGACGGTTTTCATCATTTTCACAAAATACTAAAATAACTTTTTATTTAATGTGCCTTGAATTTTCTTGTGTCTGGAGTCAAGATGCTAAGGATTAAGTTATTCTTGGACCTAAATGAAATTTCTGTCTGCCTTTGACCTTTGTAGGCAAGGGTGCGTTCCAGGTGAGGAGGCTTATAATCAAGATGACTGTGTAATTGGTCAGCCACTCTGAGCCCTACTGCTAATAATTCCATGAGAAACAGATGTGAGCCAGGACTAACCAGGCAGACTTCAGCATGTGGTTGCTCTCTTTCTAACTCACTGTCGTGGACTGAGTGCTGATGTTACACATCAGGTGTTGATAATTCTTGCAAACCAGTATTCCAGATAGTTGCTCTGTAGCTTTGTAGTGGCTTGAAAAACACAGGATTATTCTCTTAACAGTTCTAGAGGTCAGAAGTCTAATCAAAACGGCAGGGCTGTATTCCTTCTGAGGCTTTGAGGGGAAATCCAATTCCTTGCTGATTTCAGCTTCTAGAGGCCATCTGCCTAATATGTAAATTTTAATGTAGATTTCCATGTGATATCAAACACATGACATGTGTTAGTATTCTAGAGCTGTGTAATTGACTCAGGAGGGGACTTTACCATAGGGCAAGGGCAATTTGGTTTTCTGTGGCAGCCAGCATTTCAGCCTGTCTGGAAGCTTTTTCTTTCACAAAGGTGACCCACGTCACAGGTTTGAGCTGCTCCTTATGTTAAGGGAGAGAAGTGTCTGAGGGAGAACAAGGTCTTAGAAGGTGGGGATTTAGTGGAGAACTTACTGAAGAGAAAACGTGACCAGAACTACTTGTCAGAAGTACGCTAGACATTTGAATCAGTTCTAATGAGGTGGATGAAACTGGAGCCTATTATACAGAGTGAAGTAAGCCAGAAAGAAAAACACCAATACAGTATACTAACGCATATATATGGAATTTAGAAAGATGGTAACAATAACCCTGTGTACGAGACAGCAAAAGAGACCCTGATGTATAGAACAGTCTTTTGGACTCTGTGGAAGAGGGAGAGGGTGGGATGATTTGGGAGAATGGCATTGAAATATGTATAATATCATGTATGAAACGAGTTGCCACTCCAGGTTCAATGCACGATACTGGATCTTGGGGCTGGTGCACTGGGACGACCCAGAGGGATGGTATGGGGAGGGAGGAGGGAGGAGGGTTCAGGATGGGGAACACATGTATACCTGTGGCGGATTCATGTTGATAGATGGCAAAACCAATACAATATTGTAAAGTTAAATAAAATTAAAAAAAAGAAGTACGCTAGAGAAAATGAATTCTTTTAAATGTGTTGTTGAGTAGATATTAACTGTAAGATGTGAACTAGAATTTTGGAGAACTTGGACCAATATAGAGATTTCTATAGAAGATAACATTTTCAACCATATCTCTATTCATCACATTCCTATGATAATTAAAAATAACTTTTCTTGTAAAATGATTTATAATTAAAAACCCAACAATGTTATTTGTAGAAAACTTCGAGACAAGTGAAGAAAATAAGTGAAAGTTCTCTGTAATTTCACCACCCAGAGATAACTGCTATTCATAATTTCCTGTATACTGTTGTCTTTTCTTCTATCTGTAGGAATTTTTTTCACAGAAAAACTTATTCTGCAATCTGCATTTTCACTTAATGTAATGTGACTCTGTTAACATGTTTTTAATGTCATTTATTGTCCCCTCTACAATAATCTTGATACTGCCTAACTACTTTGTGTAGACGCCCTGTTTGACTTAACCACTGCCATATTGTTGGCACTTAGGTTGTTTCTGGATGCCCTCTATTATAGATGATGCTGCAACAAGTATCTTGTAGTTTCTTTATATGACTATGATTATTAGTACAAATTCCTAGTAGAGGAATTGTTAGATCAAGGTATATGTTAGATCAAGCTTTTTAAGGCACGTTACTAAACTGTGCTCTATAAATGTACATTTATGGTACAAGTATTGCCGGATATAATGATGACCCTGGGACTCTCAGATGCTGAAATAGCTGCCAGTAGAATCAAACGGTTTACAAAATGAGTGTTTCCTTTAATTCTTAAAAGTTGTGTGTAGGTGACAGTGTCACATCAGTAACAAGTTGTGAAGACAGCATAAATGCATGGGAGGTGTCATGCTTGTGGAAAGAACACTAGGCTGAAAAGGACTGGGAGCAGACCAGTTCAGTCCTAGTTCTGCTACTAAAAAATTGTGGGAGCTTGGGGAAGATCACAGGGGACCACAATCAGCCTCTCTGGCCTAGTACTAGTTGTTTTCCTTCCTTTTCCAGAGGCCCGTTTTCTTTCCCCCTCCCCATATTTCCGCCAGTACCAGGGCAAGTGGGCCGAGGAGGCAAGGTCTGGGAGGGAAGGTCTGGGAAGGTGCAGGAGGAGCTGGAGGGGTACTGAGCAGGAGGAAAGACCCTCCCATGTCACTGTCTCACTGCTGCAGAAGAATGGGGCCTTGTTGTACTTATTTTTGCTAGAATTTTTTGCCAGAAACTCCAGGCTACAGTCCCTGGGGTTGCAAAGAGTTGGCAGGACTGAGTAACACTTTCACTTCACAAAGAGACAAAGTAACTTCTTAAGTAGGCTTAAGTGGATCTTTGGTAGCCTGAAGATCAGAGTGCTGGTCTTATATGAATGGTAAATAGATTTTCCACAATCCATTTTGAAATGTAAACACTTTTCATTTATTATATGCTTGTTTGCAAGTATTTGTAAGGTTCTTGTTTTTATTTTGGAGTACTCATGGTAAAGAACTCGCCTGCCAATACAGGAGACGTAAGGTTTGATCCTTTGGCCAATCCCTGAGTCAGGAAGATCCCCTGGAGGAGGAAATGGCAACCCACTCCAGTATTCTTGCCTGGAGAATCCCATGGACAGAGAAGCCTGGCAGGCTTCAGTCCATAGGGTCGCAAAGACTCAGACACGACTGAATCAGCTTAGCACGCATGCACACACTCATTGGTATTTTAATTTTATTTTTCCCCTACTTTGTGTTGATTTTTCATGGCCTAACCTTCATTTTCCATCATGAGGGATATAAGAACAGTAACCAGAAGGTCAATTTCCTAGAACTGAGCGCTGTGAGGGACAATGAAGTCTTCAAACTGAGTCACAGCTTAAATCTATACCAGATTGGATCTAGCATCCTGAGTAGAAGAACCTAAATTGGCTGCTAGACAGAGAGCTCAATTTGGAATCAAAAGATTTGTGTTCTTTTCCAGCTGGTTTTCCATCCCAGTTTCACAGTGAAATCAGTTGAGGTTCAAAAAGAAAAACCCCTTGTATCAGAATCTTTGAAGTGTGATGGGATATTGTTTAAAATTCCCGGTTAACTGCTCTTGAACAATGGTTCTCAATTTCAGTTGATAGCTGAATGGCCTTGAGGGCCTCTTAAAACTCAGGTAGCTGGGCTCCACCTTAGATTTTTATTCCACAGATCTGGAGTGGGCCCTGTAATATGCTTTTTCTAATACACGTCCTGCGGCTGCAGATGTTGCTGGTCTGGGTATCCCATTTTGAGACCCACTGACCACCTAGACTATCTTGAGTGCGTGCACGCTCAGTCGTGTCTGACTCCTTGTGACCCTATGGACTGTAGCTTGCCAGGCTCCTCTGTCCATGGGATTCTCCAGGCAAGAGTACTGGAGTATGTTGCCTTTACCTACTCCAAGACTATCTTGAAGTTCCTTCTAAAGTTTTAGGATTCTTATATCAATTTCTTCTGTGATGATATGATTACTCTCACAGGTTTTTAGTTGGATACATTTCTCTCCATCTCTCATTTTCAGGATACAGGGAATTTGTCTTACTTTCTAAGCCAGTGGCTGAATATAATCACCCAAGGAGCTCAGGTTATAAAAATTCTGATGTACAGGCTGGACTCCAGATAACTAAATCTTTCAGGTTCGGATGCAGGTATCGGCAATTTGTAAAACTCCCTCAAATGATTCCAGTGTGTGACCCAGGCTGAGAGTCACTTCACAGGGCTAGATTAGGAGATTTCAAAAGGAGCCACTGTTCATCTCAAGACACTTCCATAAATTTAAAGTCTGAAATTTCAGATTGTATATACATTTTTTGTTAGGTATTTACTTACAACCCAGATAAAAACTTGTCTTATTTTGACTTCTGTATGTACCACATTTCAGGCTATTTGCTGAAAGTGTTTCAGTTCAGTTCAGTTACTCAGCCACGTCCAACTCTTTGCAACCCGATGGACTGCAGCATGCCAGGCCTCCCTGTTCATCACCAACTCCCGAAGTCCACCTAAACTCATGTCCATTGAGTCAGTGATGCCACCCAACCATCTCATCCTCTGCCGTCCCCTTCTCCTCCCACCCTCAATCATTCCCAGCATCAGGGTCTTTTCAAATGAGTCAGTTCTTCATATCAGGTGCCCAAAGTATTGGAGTTTCAGCTTCAGCATCAGTCCTTCAAATGAATATTCAGGACAGATTTCCTTTAGGACTGACTGGTTGGATCTCCTTGCAGGCCAAGGGACTCTCAAGAGTCTTCTCCAACACCACAGTTCAAAAGCATCAATTCTTCAGTGCTCAGCTTTCTTTATAGTCCAACTCTCACATCCATACATGACTACTGGAAAAACCAAAGCTTTGACTAGCAGGACCTTTGTTGGCAAAGTAATGTCTCTGCTTTTTAATATGCTATCTAGGTTGGTCATAACTTTTCTTCCAAGGAGCAAGCATCTTTTAATTTCATGGCTGCAGTCACCATCTGCTGTGATTTTGGAGCCCCAAAAAATAAAGTCTCTCACTGTTTCCACTGTTTCCCCATCTATTTGCCATGAAGTGATGGGATCAGATGCCATGATCTTAGTTTTTTGAACGTTGAGTTTTAAGCCAGTTTTTTCACTCTCCTCTTTTACTTTCATCAAGAGGTTCTTTAGTTCTTCACTTTCTGCCTTAAGGGTGGTGTCATCTGCATATCTGAGGTTATTGATATTTCTCCTGGCAGTCTTGATTCCAGCTTGTGCTTCATCCAGCCCAGCATTTCTTATGATGTACTCTGCATATAAGTTAAATAAGCAGGGTGACAGTATACAGCCTTGACGTACTCCTTTTCCTATTTGGAACCAGTCTATTGTTCCATGTCCAGTTCTAACTGTTGCTTCTTGACCTGTATATAGGTTCCTCAGGAGGCAGGTCAGGTGGTCTGGTATTCCCATCTCTTTCAGAATTTTCCACAGTATGTTGTGATCCACACAGTCAAAGGCTTTGGCATAGTCAATAAAGCAGAAGTAGATGTTGTTTTGGAACTCTCTCGCTTTTTTGATGATCCAACGGACATTGGCAGTTTGATTTCTGGTTCCTCTGCCTTTTCTAAATCCAGCTTGAACTTATGGAATTTCATGGTTCATGTACTGTTGGGGCCTGGCTTGGAGAATTTTGAACATTACTTTGCTAATTTGTGCTGCTGCTGCTAAGTTGCTTCAGTCGTGTCCGACTCTGTGCGACCACAGAGAAGGCAGCCCACCAGGCTCCTCCGTTCCTGGGATTCTCCAGGCAAGAACACTGGAGTGGGTTGCCATTTCCCTCTCCAATGCATGCATGCATGCTAAGTCGATTCAGTTGTGTCCTACTCTGTGCAACCCCATGGACAGCAGCCCACCAGGCTCCTCTGTCCACGGGATTCTCCAGGCAAGAATACTGGAATGGGTTGCCACTTCATTCTCCAAGATAAAGACTGCTGCTGCTGCTAAGTCGCTTCAGTCGTGTCCGACTCTGTGCAACCCTATAGAAGGCAGCCCACCAGACTCCTCCGTCCATGGGATTTCCCAGGCAAGAGTACTTGAGATGAGTGCAATTGTTTTGGCATTGCCTTTCTTTGGGATTGGAATGAAAACTGACCTTTTCCAGTCCTGTGGCCACTGTTGAGTTTTTCAAATTTGCTGGCTTATTGAGTATAGCACTTTCACAGCATCATCTTTTAGGATTTGAAACAGCTCAACTGGAATTCCATCACCTCCACTAGCTTTGTTCATAGTGATGCTTCCTAAGGCCTACTTGACTTCTATATGTACCTCATTTCAGGCTATTTGCTGAAAGTGTTTATCAGTAGGTAAAAGTTGCTATGAGATTTATTCAAGGTGATGGAAAGATGAGATCAGAACAAAAACCAGTAAAAACAGAAGTATTCTACATCATGGGCCATCACAGCAGCTGACAGTTTGCTTCCGAGGAGTTGGTCCTTTATGCCTTGAGGCCTTTGCTGTAACTTCTCAGTGAATTGTTTTCTGAGTTGGTCCTTTATGCCTTAGTGCCTTTGTTGTAACTTCACAGTAAATTAAACAGAAGGTTTAAGTCTCTCAGGACTTTTGTCAGTTCCTCAAGCCCAACCAACCGTAACTAGAAAAAAAGTGGAATGCTCATCAACATCAGTGGTTGATAACGTGAGGTCCATTTAAAACAGTTTTCGTTGCAGCAAAACGTACATCAAAACTTTTCCATTGTCACTCTTGTTAGGTGTGCAATTCAGTGGAATTAGTTTATTTACATCGTTGTGCCGCCACCACCACCACTGTGCATTTCCAGAACGTTTCCATCACCCCAAACTGAGGCTGTGATTCATTAAAAAATAATTGCCATTCTTCCCTTTCCCCCAGGCCCTTCTATTTTCTGTCTGTATGAATTTGCCTGTTTTAGGTATCTTATGTAAGTGGAGTCACACAGTATCTGTTCTTTTGTGTCTGGTTTATTTCACTTAGCATAAGGTCTTCAAGGTTATCCGGAGATTATTTTTAATCAATTCTGTCTGTGTCACAATTGAGTTAGGTCCATAAAGTCATCAGCCCCATTTCAATTAAACACACGCACAGGTGATAGAGAACATTTTTATTTCCCTGGAGCCTTTAGGCATGGATGTCATTGTGATTCTTCCCTCTTCCTTATCCTGACATTCTTATTCTTGTCCAATAAATATTATTGATTATACCTCTCCATAGCTCCCTAAATCTTCCTTGTTTATCAGTGAACCAATCTCAGTTCAGACCATCCATTCATATTTAAATCAGTACAAGAGCCTCCTAACTAGTCTCCCTGGTTATCACTGCTATCAGTCATTACATCATTAATTCATTCAACAAATTTAGCGCACGAACATTTCTTGTAAGGATTTGTGCTGAGCTATTTGAGTCATTTGTCTCAATAAAATAAATCTGATTGTACCTAAGCATGTCTAATGCTAGAGTCCAACTCTTCACAGTCCATTCATTGCCATCCAATAAAGGATGGACTGAAGATTTAGGACTCCTGGCAGGTGAAATTAAGGGGTTAAAACAACAAGAGGAAATCTAAGAGTAAAAAGTACATACACTTACATCTAATTCTAAAGGAGAATAAAAAGCTGATGTGTAGAACTGGGGAAATCTGACTTTGTAGCAGTTCATAGGGGGAAAAAAGGCCTGGAGGTTTTGGTTATCAACAGACTTGATAAGGGTTAATAGTGTGATGAGACCCCTGAAGCTGGTCACGCTTCAGGCTGGTCACACTTCAGGCTGCTCTCATTATGGGCATAATAATGCCTATATTTAAGACAAATCATTGTCTTCAGCTCTGTAAGCTGCATTCTAAGGAGAATATTATCAATAAGATACTGTAGGGCATGTAAGGCAGTGGTTGGCTGAACTTGGGGAGTATGTAAAAAGCACAGATGCTTAGGATTTACGTCTGGGTATTTTCAGGTGATTCAATACACATATCAGATCAGGGACCACTGATATGAAGGAAATGAACAGCGTGACCTGGAAAACATTGAAGGCGCTTAGAGAGGGAGGACCATGGTGGGATGTAATATGTATTTCTAAAATTTGAAGAGTTCCCTTTTGTAAGTTGAGATGACAGACTGGGGGAAGGAGTAGAATGATCAGAGAAACTTTAGTAAGAATTTAATAATAATGGGAGCTGTGTTGTTATGGAGTCAGCTGTCCCCAGGAAAAATTAGAGGAGCCCAGATGTCAGGGATGCTATAGAGCAGTAATTCAAACTTTAATGTGCATGTAAATTGCCCGAGTGAGTGAAAGTTGCTCAGTTGTGTCTGACTCTTTGCGACCCCATGGACTACAGTCTATGGAATTCTCCAGGCCAGAATACTGGAGTGGGTGGCTGTTCCCTTCTCCAGGGGATCTTCCCAACCCAGGGATGGAACTCAGGTCTCCCACATGAATTGCCCGAGGATCTTATTAAAATACAGTTCTAGTCTACTAAGTTAGGGGTAGGGTCTGTGACTCTGTGTTTCTATTGAGCTTTTACTGATGCCAAGACTTCTGATCTGTGGACCACACTTTAGTAGAAGACAATAGGGAATACTCGTACTGATTGGCCGGGTGACCTAGGTGTTGTTTAAGGGCAGAGAGGGTATTTAGGAAAGGTTACTTAAGTGAAATTGGATTTAAAAAAAATAGTTACTCGGTTGTGTCCGACTCTTGGTGATCCCATGGACTGTAGCCTACCATCCTCCTCCGTTCATGGGATTTTCCAGGCAAGAGTATTGGAGTGGGTTGCCATTTCCTTCTCCAAATGGATAAAGCCTGCTACCAAAACTACATTAGACTTCTTCAGAACTTTTGGTATAGACCATGGTTTAATTTGTTTAGTTTAATTCCTCCATTTTTCTAGAAACTATTGTAGATGAATGACTAAGAGCATGAGCTTCAGAATCAAATAAATTCGAGTTTGTGTCTTGTCTTTGTCATTACTAGGATTATGAAGCTGAGCAAGTAACAACCTACCTGAGCTTCATTTTCTTCATCTTTGATGACTCCTCATTGAGTTTTTGGCACCCCACTCCAGTACTCTTGCCTGGAAAATCCCATGGACAGAGGAGCCTGGTGGGCTGCCGTCTATGGGGTCGCACAGAGTCGGACACTACTGAAGCGACTTAGCAGCAGCAGCATTGAGTTTTTATGAGCATTTTGTGTGTTAATGCATGTAAAGTGCTTAATGTAGAGCAAGAGCTTGGTACATTCTATGCTATGGTATGTAATTATTCATTCAGACATTCATGGGTTCTGCATCGGTACCTTCCTGTGCCTCCTGTATTCTTGGAGGCTTCTTGAGAGCTGAGATCTCAGAGGCCACATGTTCTCCCAGATTTCTGTGAGATTATTAGAAATACTTTTTTGTGGGTCTTATGTCCTGTTAGCATTTTCTTTCCTTTACTTTCAGAAATCAGGATATTTTCCCTATTGATTTTGAACAAAATTACCAGTTAGTATAGTTTGATTTCCTGACCCCATAAGCCAGTTTTCCCACGTAGATGTTATAATGGATGTTAGTGGATGTCTGCCCAGTGTCCAGGCTACTCTCTTCTCTCCTGTATAACTCTGTTTGTTTTTTCTTCAATTATTCATACCGATGAATGCATCCACATGCCTCAGGTAAGTCCTGTCAACCCTTGGCTCCAGGTGGGCTTGTCTGGTTTAAAGGGTTTCCCAGTCTCTTTCTCAGTGATTGGCCCAGGAATTGGCATGGGAAGAAGTCTGTAGAGGGGTGGTTCTAGGAAATGTTTCTCTGCTCCAGAGAAAAGCCAAAAATTTGATCTCTTTCTTCTGGATCTTGTCTTGTGGGGACGTGGCTTTGGGATTGGAGACTGGTTGCTTCCCATCAGAGGATGAAGCTGATGTTGAATGTGGCAGAGCAGGTTGAAAGGATCCTTGGTCTGGATCCTTGGTCACATCACTGAGCCACAGAATCACCATTTTGAAGCTCTTCCCTCCTCTCTTCATCCATCCATACTATATATATATATATATATATATATTTGGGTTAAAATTTGATGGGTAGTATTTTCAAATATTTGCAAATTCAGGATCAGTTTAAAGACTGAGTACATTAACTCTTGGTTATCTTCCTCTCCAAGTCTCACTCACACATGTCAGCAGGGAAGTGAGTGGGCATGGGAGTACCTGGGGCATCTGAAGCATGCCATTCAGATCCTTGTTCTGTCCACACCTTTATCCCATGGCCATTAAATACCAGGCATCCACCTTGACTCTTTGGTTCTTAGTGGAAGACTTTTTCTGCTAATCCTCTAGATTGGGCCTCAGTACAATATGGGGCCATATATAGCTCTTTATGTTGTTATTCAGTTGCTCAGTTGTGTCTGACTCTTTGTGATCCCATGGACTTCAGCATGGCAGGCCTCCCTGTCCATCACCAACTCCTGGAGCTTGCTCAAACTCATGTCCATCGAGTCGGTGATGCCATCCAACCATCTCATCCTCTGTCGGCCCCTTCTCCTCCTGCCCTCAATCTTTCCCAGCATCAAGGTCTTTTCTAATGAGTCAGCTCTTTGCATCAGGTGGCCAAAGTATTGAAGCTTCAGCTTCAGCATGAGTCCTTCCAATGAATATTCAGGGTTTATTAACTCTATACCCTAAGGTAATAATATACCCCAAAGTAATAATGATAACTAATAGATTAAAAAACAGCCTTCATTGGTGTGCTGTCTGACCATATGAGAGCTGTATGAGGGATGAGCTTAAATATTCTCACTGCTGGAACTTGGAATTGCAAGTGAAATAGTTTCTGAACTATTCAGCTATGAGAACTATGGGTGTGGAAAGTTCCCCTCTGACTAGTCTTGATACACTCCTGTGCCCCACCTTCTAATAGGCCTCTGATATGATCTTTTTTTTTTTACATTAAAAATATATATTTTTTAGTTTTATTGTGTACAACTGACAAAAGTTATATATATTTAAAGAGCTTCCCTGTACTCAAATGGTAAAGAATCTGCCTGCAATGCAGGAGACCTGGGTTTGATCCCTGGGTGAGGAAGAGCCTCTGGAGAAGGGAATGGCAACCCACTCCAGTATTCTTGCCTGGAGAATCCCATGGATGGAGGAGCCTGGAGGGCTACAGTTCGTGGGGTCGCACAGAGTCAGACACGGCTGAGCAACTGACACCGCTACTACTATATGTATTACGTTGTACAGCATGATGCTCCTACACACACATACATTGTTGAAATAGTTACCACAATGGAGCTAACATACCATCACCTCACATAGTTACCATTTCTGTTTGTGTGTATGTGTGCATGTGTCTGTGTGTGTATGTTGAGAACACTTAAGATCTAGTTTCCTAGGAAATTTCAAGAATACAACACATTATTATTAACAGTCGTCACAGGCCATACATTTGGTCTCCAGAAGGTAGTTTTTTCTAATGAAGTTGTGTGCCCTTTCACTAACACCTCCCTGTTTCTCCCACCATTCAGCCCCTGGTCACCACTGTTCTATCAATCCTTTCTGGTTTTACGAGTTTGACTTTTTTAGAGTCCATATGTAAGTGAGATCATGTGGTATACTCCTTACACTGCAGACCCCCGACCTTTCTTAAAACATTTTTTGATCATGCTGTCCTCTTGCTTAAATACTTTTGTTGATTCCCTATCACTTAGCGGATCAACATGATTCCTTAACATGTCTTAACATGACTTTCCTTGGCATCCCTGACTGATCTGGGCTTGGCTTAAATTCTTTAAATTAAAAAAAAAAAATCAAATGATACTTACAAATGGTTGAAATAAATAGAAGAAGCGGGTACATAACAGTCCCCCAGATCCACCTTTCTCATCCATCTTTTATCCATAGGAGTAATCACTGTAAAACATTTCTGTTTTGTTTTTAGGTGATATCCCCATTTAAAAGATTAATAGTTTCTTTGCTTTTTAGCTTTAGAAATAATCTGTTTAATTCTTGCTAGAATAAACTTTTAGCTCACCTACCCAGCCATCCCCATCTCCTCTTTTTTTCTCCTCCCAGTATAGTTTTATTATCACAGGTTCATCATCTTTTGTCTACAGTTTTAAAACTCAGAAATCTATGAAATTGAAAAGATTAAAAAAAAAATCTTGGTGTTGAAACCCATTTGCTGGCAAATTCAACCTCTGAACGATCTCATGTGTGGCTAATTGTGATGCAGCGTCTATGGAAGCAAGTGTCCGTGGGAACAAGAGGCTGTTGCTCTTGACCAGTGTGGCAGCAATGATGGCCTCAGAGGACAACAGCCTGGGATGGAGTCTCCTGGGAACTCGGGAGAAAGAAAGTGACAAGCTTAGATGTTTAAATTCTCAGTTCTAGTTACAGAGAACCAGAGAGCTTCTAGGGCAGCCCTAAAATAATCTCCTGTTATAGCCACAGAGCCAATCTCGTTGAAAGAAAAATACAAAATTTAACTGAGTTCACAGCTTTGCATGACAAAGCTGTCTTTCTTGTGAGAGTGAAACCATTGAGAAGGAATGAAATATTTAGACTTGGAATGGGGAACTTTCCTGGTGGTCCAGTGGTTAAGAATCCAGCTTCCAATGCAGGGGATGTGGGTTCAATCCATGGTCTGGGAACTAAGATTCCACATGCCGCAGGACAACTAAGCCCATGCAACACAAGTGGAAAGCCCAGCACTGCAACTGCTGAGCCCGTATACCCGAGTCCACGCTCAGCAATAAGAAGAACCTGCATGCTGCAATTAAGACCCAGCACAGCCAAAAAAAAAAAAGACTTGGAATGGGGATATCTTATGGACCCAGGTAGAGTTGAGAATCTCAAATCCCCAAGTCTTTTCAAGGTTCTCTTGTTGGAGGAAGCAGGCTACCCTGCATCTGAGAAGACAAGCTTTCTCTAGCTTGTAGACTGTAATAATTTTACTCAAGGAAGTTGCCTTACAAGAGGATGCCTGATGTCATCAAGACCCACCCCACTCTCTCCTTGTTGTCACGAGATCCATAATTAGGGTGACAAGCACACAGTCTGATGTGGGAGGAAATAGCTGGTATGCAGAAGAATTGCAGAGCTGCTGTCAAATACGTAAAAGATGTGAGCTGCTGCTGCTTACTGCATCCTCGTTTCACCTTCCTATTTTGCATTTTGGGGCTTCCCTGGTGGCTCAGATGGTAAAGAGTCTGCCTGCAATGCAGGAGACCCAGGTTTGAACCCTGGGTCAGGAATATCCCCTGGAGAAGGAAATGGCAACCCACTCCAGTATTCTTGCCTGGAGAATCTCATGGACAGAGGAGACTGGAAAATTACCGTGCGTGGGGTCTCACAGAGTCAGATAGAACTGAAACGACTTAGCACACAGGCATCTGGTATTCAGATTTTGACCCAGAAAAATGCCCTTTTCTTCTTACCAATTTCTGAGTATCACCAGAAGCAATTTTGCTCTTACATGAAAGAACCAACAGTGTGTTTGCCCAGTCTTACCTCAGGTCTACACGACCTGTTCTGCCCTCTTGTTATAACACAATCCACCAAAGCCTTGGTCATTTTGACTTTCCATACAGCATTATAATTCACCACTATTTTGATGTCAAGTTAATTAGATTTGGTGAGCAGGAAGTAGCAGATACTTAAGATGCCTTAGTGAGACATACGTGAACTTGGGGTGGGAGATAAAGCCTGTGAACATTTAGGAATCTGTCTCCCTGGTGAAGTTTCTGGGGGTCCAGTTGAAATAGCGCCTGAGGGGGAGAGACAGGTTGCTCTGTCTTTCATTGTCCGCCAGTAAAATGAGGTCCAGAACTTGGCGGGCCTTTTCGGATTTTGGAGGAAGCACACTTGAGTCTGGTACCACCACTCTTCATAACCTTTCAGTTTTGGATGAATAATAGAGCAGGAGAAGGGTAATGATCTGACTGCAGAGCCTACCTCGCATGGTGTTGTGAGAGAACATTTGCTTGGTGAGCTGAACTTCAGCTAGTTTCCAGCTAATACCTGCCCCATTCCTGCTGTCCTTCACACATTCTGAGTCTGGAGCCTATTGTACATAGCAGAAGCTGCTTATACCTGGCACCACATCCCTGCAGATCACCTCTGAATTTACGTGCAGTCCCAGTGCCTGTTGTTCAGTCGCTCAGTCGTGTCCAACTCTTTGCAACCCCATGGACTGCAGCATGCCAGGCTTCCCTATTCTTCACCATCTTCCGGAGCTTGCTCAAACTCATCTCCATTGAGTCGGTGATGTCATCCAATCTTTCCCAGCATCAGGGTCTTTTCCAGTGAGTTGGCTCTTCACATCAGGTGGCCAAAGTATTGGAGCGTCAGCTTCAGCATCAGTCCTTACAATGCCTATTCAGGGCTGATTTCCTTTAGGATTGACTAGTTTGTTCTCCTTGCAGTCCAAGGGACTCTCAAGAGTATTCTCCAACACCACAGTTCAAAAGCATCAGTTCTTCAGTGCTCAGCTTTCTTAATAGTCCAACTCTCACATCCATACATGATTACTGGAAAAACCATAGCTTTGACTAGACAGACCTTTGTCAGCGAAGTAATGGCTTTGCTTTTTAATATGCTATCTAGGTTTGTCAGCTTTCCTTCCAAGGAGCAGCGTCTTTTAATTTTGTGGCTGTAATCACCATCTGCAGTGATTTTGGAGCTCAGGAAAATAAAGTCTGTCACTGTAGATACCACCAACTTCCTACTTCAGGTACCTGCCTCTCCCTGCATGTAGGCTTTCTCCCAGGCCAGGAGGGCTTGGCTCAGCATACGGGGCAGCCTGAAAGTGCTGGAGTTTTAAGCCTCCAGGGACAATCTTTAACCAGTGAGGGATGGAATTTGTTGGATAAATACTCCAATTCTGAGTTCATTACATCCCCACCAGGATGGATCCCTAGTTAGTACTAATAACCTTCAAACTGGGCTTCCCTGGTGGTTCAGATGGTAAAGAATCTGCCTGCAATGCAGGAGACCTGGGTTTGATCCCTGGGTTGGGAAGATCCCTTGGAGAAGGAAATGGCAACCCACTCCAGTACTCTTGCCTGGAGAATTCCATGGACAGAGGAGTCTGGTGGGCCACAGGCCATGGGGTTGCAAAGAGTAGAACACAACTGAGTGACTAAGACACACACAAAACCTTCAAATTAACATGTACTTTATTGAATTTTTCACCCTTTGTTTGCAATTTGCCTCCTTATGCTTTTTAGGGATCACCTCCCAAATAAACTAACTGTACACAAGTCTTTGTCTCAGGATCTGCTTTTGGGAAACCTCAAATTTGGATGTTTGTCATCTACTCTGCTTTATGAATCACCACCATTTCTTGTGCTTTCCACCTTGATACATCCACTGATGAGCCCCTTCCTGTATCTTTGCTGTTGTCAGCTTATTCCTCTTGTGCTGCTTCCTGTCATTTTTCCTGGTGTGTAAAGGGGGTGAGGAGACACACATCCTTGCTTAGTTTACCTTCTTCAGTCAAAGGCTGCCGAATCTCTTTCACCTGACTTCCTGTCCTGCCATCGTTTGCCCATAATCCCACAGTCATGGGACCCTCCAATCTCTTTCCTTCTTTTTAAAAAAATTTTATTGAAGTATAGTTAATTTACAATGTTGTGTTAATTTCTGTTGTACAGCTAAGTGACTCAGTTATACATATATATATATACTCTTTTTCATATTCTTTTCCATTCTGATTTATCAAGGGCTATTGAATGTAGTTTCCTATGCTATACAGTAGGGCCTTATTGTTTATCCATCTTATATATAATAGTCCCAAATTCCCAATCCATCCCTCCCCTTCCCCTACTCCATTGGCAATCACAAGTCTGTGAATCTGTTTCTGTTTGTAGATTAGTTTTTTTGTGTCATATTTTTAAAAATTTTAGTTTGAATTGGGGTATTCAGTTCAGTTCAGTTCAGTTCAGTTGCTCAGTCGTGTCCAACTCTTTGTGACCCCATGAATTGCAGCATGCCAGGCCTCCCTGTCCATCACCAACTCCTGGAGTCTACTCAAACCCATGTCCATTGAGTCGGTGATGCCATCCAGCCATCTCATCCTCTTTCGTCCCCTTCTCCTCCTGCCCCCAATCCATTCCAGCATCAGGGTCTTTTCCAATGAGTCAACTCTTTGCATGAGGTGGCCAAAGTATTGGAGTTTCAGCTTTAGCATCAGTCCTTCCAATGAACACCCAGGACTGATCTCCTTTAGGATGGACTGGTTGGATCTCCTTGAAGTCAAGGGACTCTCAAGAGTCTTCTCCAACATCACAGTTCAAAAGCATCAATTGGGATATAGCCAATTAATAAACAATGTTGTGATAGTTTCAGGTGAACCGAGAAGGGACCCCGTCATACATATCCATGTATCTATTCTCCCTGAAACCCCCTCCCATCCGGTCTGCCCCATAACACTGAGCAGAGTTCCATGTGCTCTCCAGAAGGTTACCCATTTTAAATATAGCTATGTGTACATGCCCATCCCAAACTCCCTAACTATTCCTTCCTCTCATCTTTCCCCTATCACCTGGCAACCATAAGCTCCTTCTTGAAGTCTGTGGGTCTGTTTCTGTTTTGTAAATAAGTTCATTTGTATCATTTCCTTGCAGATTCCACCTATATGGGATGTCATATGGTATTTCTCCTTCTCTGTCTGACTTCATTCAATGTATTTGTGTCATATTTTAGATTCCACATGTAAGTGATATCACATGGTGTTTATCTTTGACTTACTTCACTTAGTATGATAATCTCTTGGTCCATCCATATTGCAGCAAATGGCATTATTTCATTCTTTTGAATGGCTGGGTAATATTCTATTATATATATTCCATATAGATACGTATCACATTATCTTCTCTATCCATTCAGCTGTTGATGGACATTTAGCTTGCTTCCATGTCTTCTCTATTGTAAATACTGCTGCTGTGGACATTGGGCTGCATGTATCTTTCTGAATTATAGTTTTGTCTGGGTGTATGCCCAGGGATGGAACTGCTAGATCATATGGCAACTCTAATTTTGGATTTTAAGGAACCTCAGTACTGTTCTCCAAAGTGCACAGTGGCTGTACCAGTTTCATTCCCACCAACAGTGTATTTTCATGTCTTTGCATGTGCTTGACCTCAACTTGGAATTTTATTCTGCTTGTTTGACTGACAAACTCCCACAAAAGCCTCCAATTTCTGCTCAAATGTCAGCTCTTCTGCTACATTTCCCTATTTTTTTCTTCCTCTTCAAACTGTTAATTATGAGTTCACTGTCTGTCTTCTTTACTTGGTTGTATATTCTTCACAGGCATGGATTATTCTTGTTTATCTAGCTCTGTATTCCCAGGTCCTGGCACAATGCCCAGGCTGGCACATAATAGGTGCTTGATAAATATTGGTGGGATGAACAAATGGATGCATTCCTTACGGGTAAGAAAGCCAACTTGGCTTGAGGTGCCAGCACTAGAAGAGACCCGCACGGTAGATAGACCCTCCGCAGTGACCACAGGGGGCTGTCTCTCACTCTTGGGGGAGGTGCTTACATGACGGACATTTGGAGCAGTCAAGGGGAGGCTGTGGGGGGCAGCAAATTAGTGGCAGGGACATGAGTAAGAAGTGAGGTTACTGCGTTCTGTCCCAATGTTTGGCTAAGCCCCCGGAAGTTGGGGCTAAAAATGAGTTGATTTTGTGTTGACTCCGTCTTTCACCTTCCTTGACCAGAGGCTGTGTGGGACGGAGGTGAAGAGCTGGAGCCAAGTCTTGGCTTTGAAGCCTCAGCTCTGCCACTTTCTGGTTTTTAGTTTGAGGGCAAGTTACTCAAGTTTTCTCTGTCCCAGTTTCATCATCTATAGTGAGGATTAAGTGCATATATATTATTTATTTATAATATATTATTTATTAAATTATACATATGTATTATATATTATACATGTGTATAATATAGTCACTTAGTGCCCATTCAGAGCATATATTAAGGCCCAAGTGCTCGGTTTAATTAATATAATAATTACCAGTGACAAATGCAAGATTCTAGGAGGTCAGGTGTTTTGCCCATAGCCACAAAGGAAGTCTGGGATGGGTCTAGAGTGATAACTATATTTTGAGATTGATGAACCATTAAAAAAATTCTCAGCTGCCAGAGGCCTCCAGGCACTGGCGGCACCTCACTGAACAAGAGGACTTGTCAGAGACGTGCAGAGCTGTGCCTGGACCCAGGCAACAAAATGGGATGATTCAGAAAGTCTGTTTGATTTCCACCACCTGAGTTCCAATGTATTTGGCAACAACAGCTGGCTTTCCCGGAGGGCTCATTCAAGGCCAAGTTGCTGTGTTTTGTCTCTGTCCTTTTGTGGATGCAAAAAGGAACTGAATCTTAGAAAAATTGATCCCTTGATATTGAAAAATGCCAGCAGACTTCCACTTTGGTTATCATACCTGAAACTGTATTAAAAAGTGAATCTAAAATGTCTTCAGTGGTGATAAACTGTTAAAATAGAAAAAGGGTGATTAATGTCAAAGCTTCAGGACCCAAGCTTCTCTGGTTAATCTTACTCTCAATAGTTTGTACACCTGCTTCCCAACCCCTATATGCCCTTCCTCTCCTTCTCCACACTGGTAACTACTATTTTTGTCTTCTATGAGACTGTTGCTTTTTTGTTATATTCGCTAGTTTGTGTATTTTTTAAGATTCCCCATGTAAGTGATAACATGTAGTATGTGTCTGACTGTGTCTGACTTATTTCATTTAGCATAACGCCCTCTAAGTCCAACCACACTGCAGCAAAAGGCAAGACTTTGTTCCTTTTTATGACTGAGTAGGATTCCATCGTGTGTGTGTGCACCACATCTTCTTTATCCATTCATCTGCCGATGGACACTTAGGTTGCTTCTGTATCTTGGCAGTTATAAATAATGCTGCTGTGAACATTGGGGAGTGTATATCTTTTTGAATTAGTGTTTTTGTTTTTTTTCAGATACATACCCAGGAGTGGAATTGCTGGGTCACGGTAGTTCTATTTTTAGCTTTCTGAAAAACCTCCATACTGTTTACCATAGTGGCCGCACCAGTTGACCTTCCCGTCAGGTGTACGAGGGTTCTTTTCTCTATATCCTTGTCAACAGTTGTATTTGTGTGTGTGTTTTCCACTTTATTTTTTTAATTGAAGGATAATTGCTTCACAGAATTTTGTGGCTTTCTGTCAAACATCAACAAGTTCAGCCATTGGTACGCCCGTGTCCCCTCCCTCCCGAGCCTCCCTCCCAACTCCATCCCCATCCCACCCTTCCAGATTGTCATAGAACCCCTGCTTGAGTTCCCTGAGTCATATAGCAAATTCTCATTGGCTATCAAGCCGTTCTGACAAGTGTGCAGTGATAAACCATGTGGTCTTATAAAATGATTTTTATTCTTTTTTCATTGTGGTTTTGATTGGCATTTCCCTGATGATTAGAGATGTCACATGCCTATTGGCCACCTGCACGCCTGCTTTGGAAAAATATCTGTTCAGGTTTTCTGCCTATTTTTTAATCAGGTTGTTTGATTTTTTGATGTTGAATTGTATAAGCTGTTTGTATATATTGACTATTAATTCATTATTGGTCATATCATTTGCAAGTATTTTATTCCACTCAATAGGTTGTCTTTTCATTTTTTTATTTTTTTGCTGTGTAAAAGCTTTTAATTTTAAGAAAGTTCTCTCCTTCTTTAAATATCAGTTATTGGAATCATATAATTGCTGTCTTATTTCATACTTTTGTTTTAAATGTATAACAGTTGCTGTCAGGTCTACAATGTACATCTTTTCACATTTTACTTCAATTATACCACTTCCTGAATAATGTAAGAACCTACCAGAGTTTGCTTCCATTTTTTCCTGCCACCTTTTGTGCTGTTATTGTCATATCTTTCGAGTTTATTCCTGTTACAAAACCTGGGATACACTGTTATTCCTTTTTGTTTTAAAGTTTAAATTATATTTTATAGATGTGTAAAAAAAAACAACAAAAAGTTGTTTACTCGCGTATTTACCATCTGATGCACCTTATTCCTTTGTGTGTGTGTAGGTTTCTGTCTGGAATGATTTTCCTTCGGTCATAGGAACTACTTTTCACACTTGTTCATAGCGTAGATCTGCTAGTAGCAAATTCTTTTAGCTTTCATTATTCCAAAAATGTCTTTATTTAACCTTCCTATTTTTTGGGGGTGGTAATAACAGTTGTTAAATATGTATATCCGTATAATCAAGCATATGTAGCTGCTTAATGCAGAAATACATTTAAAGACATTTCCTGTGTCTTTAGTGGACAATAACAGTTTACGGAAATGGATATACAATATAATGTCATTTTATATAAAAATTACATATGTATGTTGAGTCACAGAATATCCCTGGAACAATATACATGGGACGGTAAACAGTGGTATTTCAGTGAAGTGTCATTTTGCATATTGAAACTTTCTAAGTTTCTAAAATGAATCTGCAACACTTTTATCATAAGAAAGTAAAGTTTGTTTAATCTATTTGGTTTTTCTTTCAAATCTTTTCATACTACTAAAATGCATAACTCAGTAAAAGTAAATGTCATTTAAACTGTCTCCTAATAACACAAATATTAATTGGTAGGATTAAATTGAAAGCATGTTTATGGATTCTGGGCTTTGCAAATACCATAGGGAAAAATGAGACATTTTGTAAGAGTACTGGGAAAACTAAAAGAGCAGTGCGTTGACTTCACATATTCATTGAAGCTGAAGAAACCTTTTTAAAGAGAGAAAATATTAGGGATACAGCTCTGTTCAGTTTTTTTCCTCACCTCCCCATCCTGATGTCTTTTACCCCCTCTTTCCCTAATGAACCACATAGAAATACTTTTACATAATACATTTATATGCTAGTAGCTAACATGTGGTATTATTATAACATATATGTGTTCTTAAAGTTTCCATGAATTATGTCTTGTATAAAATTCTGCATCCTTTTTTCCCCATTCTCATTTTATTTTGACTTCTATCATTTTGATTCCAATAGAGAAATAGATAGCAATGTGGTTAGAACCACAGGGCCTGAAGTCAGATGGTCTGGGTTGAATTCCAGCCCTGCCATCACTAGTGTGTGACCTCGGGAAACTCCCTATTTTCTTTGTATCTTAGTTTCTTTGTCTGTGACATGCAGGTTCTTATCGTCTTTATTGTGTTGTTGAAGCAGAAATTGAGTTAACCATGTAAAGTGTGCACAACAGTGCCTGACCCAGAAAGAGCTCAGTAATTGCTGTTCATTTTTGCTGCTATTTATTAAAGATGCCCCTGGCTGTCCATCACTAAGACAAAGTTGTTGAATTGTTTTTTTCTATCACTGATACAGATTTCCACCAAATCCCTCTTGCGTCCTCAAACAAGCAATACCAACATTACTGCATGGGAGGTGGATTTGGAATCATTGGTCATAGAACAGAAATTTGTCCGGTTATTCCACTGTAAGCACTTGATAAACATAAGCTGTTGTAAACATCTAGATCACCTCTTCTAACTCTTGTATAGTGTTCCAGCACAGCAGCGCATTTCCTTAGGGTGGACATTTAGGTTGCTTTCTTTGTTTTTCTGCTAAACACAGTGCTACAGTATTCATCTATGTCCATAACTCGTTATGCACATAGGGGAGGACAGAATTGCTGGGCTAGGTTTTAACCCAGGCACGTTTAATGCCAAAGTACTCAGTTACGTTTCTCTCACTTACAGGGTCATGTGTAGCCACAAACTTATTACATTTTGAGAATGGTGATGACCCATGACTAATGGAAAAATTCCCCAGAGGTGAACATTGTCGCTGAGAGGCAGTGGCAGCAGTCATCCAGCAGAGCCTTTGGCTAGGGAGCTATTAAAAGTCTCCTTGATCTGTAAATGAATTCATGTTGAGCCTTTAGCTGAAAGTGAACACATGAGACCAATAGAAAAAAAAAAAAAGATTTACAGGGATATTGTCACACAAACCATTTTTATTGCTCTAAGAATTAGGGTTTATTAGAAAGCAGCATTTTAATTTTTTTTATTCAGTTGATAATTGTAGATATCTGTTGCAGACTTGAAAGAGCAGTGACTTGTGGGGCAAAGATGTTTTAAATGTTCTTTCCTTTTCAGTCTGACATAATAAGTCTTATTACTGAGCCCCAAACTATTTAGTTGTCTATATATCAAGGAGGTCAAGAAATTATTGGATGGTGTGACTAAGTTTTGGACAAGAAGTAAAGTGTTTCAGACTGTCAAATCAGTGAAGACTTACAGAGAGGGAGAAAGAAAAGGGCAGATAGAAGAAGACAAAAGAGGATTTCACTGGGGTGGGGGTGGAACAATAGCAAAATGTCCTGGTCTGATGGAAGGACATTCAGCATGCAGCCGAGGGGACTGTCCATCCTCTGTTGTAAAGTTCAAGGACAGACTCTACAGTCTCCCTCAAAAAGACCTCTCTTAGCTTTTCAGTTCAGTTCAGTTTAGTTCAGTCGCTCAGTCGTGTCCAACTCTTTGCGACCCCATGAATTGCAGCACGTGAGGCCTCCCTGTCCATCACCAACTCCTGGAGTTCACTCAAACTCACATCAAACTCGAGTTGGTGATGCCATCCAGCCATCTCATCCTCTGTCGTCCCCTTCTTCTCCTGCCTCCAATCCCTCCCAGCGTCAGGGTCTTTTCCAATGAGTCAACTCTTCACATGAGGTGGCCAAAGTACTGGAGTTTCAGCTTTAGCATCATTCCTTCCAAAGAACACCCAGGAGTGATCTCCTTTAGAATGGACTGGTTGGATCTCCTTGCAGTCCAAGGGACTCTCAAGAGTCTTCTCCAACACCACAGTTCAAAAGCATCAATTCTTCAGCACTCAGCTTTCTTCACAGTCCAACTCTCACATCCATACATGACCACTGGAAAAACCATAGCCTTGACTAGACGGACCTTAGGCTCAAAAAATTTTTTTGAAAATTCATGTGTTGCCTCATTTCCTCTCCTTCAGGCCTCTGAGGACCGCAATGGCAGCCCTAAGGTGGGTCTGGAAGCTTATGCTCTCTCACCAGGTCCAGGGAGTGGAGGGCATGATGCAGATGGTGAGGCTTTCCCCTGGTGCTCAAACCCCTGCTCTGGGCTTACCCTTCTCTTCCCAAGGCACCTGCAAAGGTGCTGGGGTGCCCCACTGGCAGAGCTGTGGTCCTTGGTAGTGGGCTCTGGAGCCAGCTTGCTGGGTTTTGTAGTCCCAGCTGGCACTTCGCTTTCCCCTTCTGGGCAAGGATGCAGATGGTAGCACTCACTCCGTATGGCTGCTGTGTATGGGGGTCAGGCTCAGCACATTGTCTGGGAAATGCTGTGCCTTTATGGTTGCTCAGGACACGGGAAGAGCACTTCAGTGTGGTTGCCGAGCAAGAGGGGAGGGGCCTCAGCCTGTGAACATTCAGGGCTCTGCTTTGGCTCATGCCTGTCCCCAGCTCTAACCTTAACCCAGTCTCTCAAGTGGTTGAGAGACACACAGGCCACAGGCCTTAAGTGGACCACTTGCTTCTTTGAGTTGGTGGGGGGCTGAGGTAGCTGGACCCCCACACCAGGCAGTTCTGATAGGAGCAGCCTGAGTCTTAAACCCTCCAGCCGTGATCTTTCCTGTGTGCCCCTGACATTTAGGAAGTCATCACGCATGACCTTAGGGTTGGCTAGCTAGTTGAAGCCAACCGAAGGGTAGAAACATGCCTCAGGGATGAAGTCAAAGGCAAAAAAGATCAAATGGTGTTTTTTAAATGAAGCGGTTGAAAAAAAAAAGCAGCTTACAGGCATTTTGTCCTGTGCACCTGACCCAGATGTGATGAAGTCTGACCATTTTTCTCATTTCTTCCCTTTTTTCCTCACCTGCTTTGTAGACAATATATTATCCGGAGTTCTCTTGTCTGTCATCATTGTGATAAGGATTCATGATTTCAGTGAGTAACAAGAGAGAGGACAAAATGATAACAATATGCACAGTTTTGTTTCCCACAAAATCCTTTGGTTTCCATTGCTATTTTTTGGGTTAAAATTAGTCATTTAGAAAAAGGAAGAAAGGAACAATTTTAGTTTATGGTACACTAAAAAGAAATACTGTAAAACATGAATTCTAAGCATTTAGCAAACCTACTTCACAGAATTTTTTTTTTTCATTTTTGAATGTTGAGTTTTTTTTTAATTTAATTTTATTTTTAAACTTTACAATATTGTGTTAGTTTTGCCAAATATCGAAATGAATCTGCCACAGGTATACATGTGTTCCCCATCCTGAACCCTCCTCCCTCCTCCCTCCCCATACCATCCCTCTGGGTCGTCCCAGTGCACCAGCCCCAAGCATCCAGTATCATGCATCGAGCCTGGACTGGCGACTCGTTTCATACATGATATTATACATGCTTCAGTGCCATTCTCCCAAATCTTCCCACCCTCTCCCTCTCCCACAGAGTCCATAAGACTGTACTATACATCAGTGTCTCTTTTGCTGTCTCGTACACAGGGTTATTGTTACCATCTTTCTAAATTCCATATATATGCGTTAGTATACAGAATTTTTAAGTAAAAACAATCAATTAAATAGATAATCTTTTTAATGACAACCAATATGACTTATGAAAGACCTTGGGGATACAAAACTTACAGAAGATAGAAAATAAATAGATCAAAGAATGGCAGATAAATCATACTTTATGAGTGTTAGGTCTGTTTATCTCCTTTTGATGAATAACTTTTAACATAAATTCAAGGTTTCATAGAAAAACATAGCTGAAACCTCTTCTCATTCTGTTTTTTCAGAAAGGCAGTGTAGTGAGTAAGTAGTGGACACGTTACGTATTCTACCTGAGTGTCCTATTTCCCACCAATAAACATTGCAGGCTACTGTCTGTTACACACACACACACACACACACACACACACACACACACACACACACACCTGATTAAGTATGTTTCCCCAAGATTCATCTGCATGTGGGTTGTAGCTGAGTATCCACTGAGAGCATGAATATCCAGTGAGTATATTACATGTGGTTCCTGTTGATTTATAAATGGAGACACTAACAAATTACAGTTAGAAATGCTAACATGTGTATACCTGTGGCGGATTCATGTTGATGTATGGCAAAACCAATACAATATTGTAAAGTAATTAACCTCCAATTAAAATAAATAAATTTATATTAAAAAAAAGAAATGCTAATAAGTATTGTAAGCACTTCTAAGTCTTTATTTACTTAATCTTAAAAGGTTAGGATCTCTGTAGTGTGCAACATTAAACACTTTTTTTTTTTTTTTAATCAACTTAAGTGTGTAAAAGACTTCCCTGGTGGCTCAGATGGTAAAGAATCGCCCGCAGTGCAGAAGACCTGGGTTCAATCCCTGGAAAAGGGAATGGCTACCCATTCCAGTATTCTTGCCTGGAGAATTCCATAGGCAGAGGAGCCTGGTGGGCTACAGTTCGTGGGTTGCAAAGAGTTGGACACAACTGAGCAACTAACACTTTCACTTTCAGTGTGTAAAAGTGTTCCTATGAGATGTATGTGATTCTGACTCTGTCACAGGATGGACTTGTCTGAATCTGCTAATTTTTTTTTTTTAATGCAATCATTAGCTTTATGCAATTATCCTTTGCCTTCTCAAGAAGTTGGCCGCCGGAATCATTTGTAGCAGCAAAGCGAAGAGGCCATAAGCTTGGACTCTGAAATCAGATTGGTAGGGTTCAAATCTCCATTAGGCTATCAATTTGCTGTGTGACCCTGGGCAAATTACTTACTCTCTCTGGACCTCAGTTTCCTTATCTGCAAAAAAAAAGGATAATAATGTAGTGGTGTTGTGCACCCCAATGTTCATCGCAGCACTGTTTATAGTAGCCAGGACATGGAAGCAACCTAGATGTCCATCAGCAGCTGAATGGATAAGAAAGCTGTGGTGCATATACACAATGGAATATTACTCAGCCATTAAAAAGAATACATTTGAATCAGTTCTAATGAGGTGGATGAAACTGGAGCCTATTATACAGAGTGAAGTAAGCCAGAAAGAAAAACACCAATACAGTATACTAATGCATATATATGGAATTTAGAAAGATGGTAATGATAACGCTATATGCGAGACAGCAAAAGAGACACAGATGTATAGATCAGTCTTTTGGACTCTGTCAGGGGGGGATGATTTGGGAGAATGGCATTGAAATATGTGTATTATCATATGTGAAACAGACTGCCAGTCCAGGTTTGATGCATGAGACAGAGTGCTCAGGGCTGGTGCACTGGGATGACCCAGAGGGAGGGGATGGGGAAGGAGGTGGGAGAGGGTGTTCAGGATGGGGAACACATGTACACCCATGGTGGATTCATGTCAATGTATGGCAAAAACCAATACAATATTGTAAAGTAATTAGCCTCCAATTAAAATAAATAAATTTATATTTAAAAAAGACTATAACCATCAAAAAAAATAATGTAGTGTTGCTAAGAAGAATGAAATGAATTAATCTTTAGAGTGCCAGTGCCGGTGTTCAGTCATGTCTGACTTTTTGTAGTCCCATGGTCTGTGCTCTGTCCATGGAATTTCCTAGGCAAGAATACTGCAGTGGGTTGCCATTTCCTACTCCTGTCTGTATAGGGCCTGGCTCTATTCTAAACTATAATTGCTATAAAAATCTGAAAGATTGAAATTACTAACCTTGCGAATGATTTGAAATAGATAAACAAAATACTTTTAATAATACCTTCATACTAAGATACTATGAATAGCCATTAATAGCTGTTAAAATGTTAGTACAGTGTGCATTGTTCATGATACAGCTATTTAAGAGAAATATCTATGTAATTCATGACACATAGTAGATATTCAGTAAACACTAGCCATTTATTACTATTATTACATAATTCTATGATAATACAATAATAATAGTAAAATATATCAGGAAAGAAATATACCCTGGATTATGTTTAAAGGGCACCCATTAGACTCAGCTCTTAGAGCTTTGAAAGAGCAGCTTATTGAGAGCACATTGCTTTCAAGTTCAGCAGATACTGTCAGGTTTGAAAGCCGTGTCATCAGTGTTCTTTGTGGTGGGACCCTGGATGCGGGCTCCTGTGGGCTGTGTGAGTCAGTGGCAGGAGAGGGTCTTGCCCTCTGGTCCTCTGTTCTCCTCACTGTTCCCGCAGGTCCCATTTCCAAGCAGCAGCCTTGAGGGCTGTCTGCCTGGGGCGGCTGGTGATGAGACCACCTAGATGGGCAATAGGGAGCAGACAGTGTGGCAGTGGCTGGTGGATTTTAAGCTGGTTACCTCCCTGGCTCTCTTGCTGACTCCCAAGTTCACAAGCAACAGAGATGATGGCAGGAAGAACTGATGGAGCCATGTGGCAAAGGGCTGAGTCACTTATAAGCTGTGTGACTACTTAAACTCTCTGAGCCTTAGTTTCTTCATGTGAAAATAGAATAATTTCTGACCCTCAGTTTAAATGAGACATGCCTGTTGCTTTGCTCAGTGCCTGGCCCAGAGTAAGGGTTCTGGTAGCGTCCCTGGCGGGGTTCTGATGTCAGAGTCTATTGAGCGTATCCCCTAAGACACTAATGCATCTTTTCTTCATAGCTGCCCTTCAATAAGCTCTATGGTATCTTAAAATTTAATTAGGTTATTATGAAACTGTCTTCACTATACAATCCTAAAAGGTTTTTTTCCATTTCTCTAATGCTGTATATTTTAGAGCTAAAATGTTCGCAGTAGATGTAGCTTTAAAGGAATAAGCTCTCTGATAACAAGACCCAGGCTTTGTTCAGGGGAATGGCCCTTGAGATGCAATCAGTGGGTATTATCAACACCCATTTCAGCATGATCTGTCTGATCCCTAGGAAATGAGATCTCAGCCATCTCTTTCTGGAGGCATCAAATCTATATTTTCTGGTTCTTGTGATGAAGTTCATGCTGTGCCGTGTTGAAAGTCCAGTGCTAGGTCATGTATGATGTCACCTAGTGCCCACAGTCACGCACTGACATCGCTGAAAACTCTGGTCACACTGGATGTTCTGGGCGGCAGTGGCCCAGCCTTCCCTCAGGCTGACTCAGGAGGGTTTTTGCAGGTGCTCCAGAGCAAGGGCCCAGCACAGACTCCCGTGGGAAACAGCTTGGGAGTGAGGGACCAGGAGTTGAAGATCTCAGAATAAAGCCAGAATTGTACCTGTTGGATAGTTTGTGTCTCTATTTGTGGAAGCCCAGCCATGCTTTCCTGATGCGCACATGTGTGTGTGTGTGTGTGTGTATATGTGTGTGTGTGCACGCACACCTGTTAGGGAGGTGCGATGAGGAAGGAGAGGAAGGAACAGGTTTCTCTTGGCATCCAGTCCATTTTCCAAAGGCTTGCCTGGAGGCTGGGTGGGGAAAGAACTCAGGAACAGGAATGCAACTGCAAAGGGGCCCTGAGATGCTGCTGGACTACCAGGTGTGTGGGAGAACCTGCTCCTGCTCGGCTGTGGCCAGGTGCGGGGTGACTGGCTTCAGACAGCACAAGCCCCAGATATCAGGGGAGTGGTGATGGATGGGGGCATGGAGGAGGGCTGCTGTCCTGAAGGCTGACCTTCTGACTCCATTCATCATTCAGAACCATTGGTTCTGGAGAGGCTCTGTGTGCAGTGCTCTTCCACTCAGACCAGAACCCGGTCATCACTGAGTCTGCAATCTAAGGAGGAAGATAAACCTTTGACAAGGAGACAGGTTAATCCATTTCAGACAGTGATAAGTGCTCTGAAGGAAATGGCGTTCTGTAATTGAGAGCAACAGAGGGCAGCTATTTTAAGTGGCCATCGAGGTGACATTAGAACAAAAGACACAGAGGAGGAGAAGAAACCACTCAGGAGCAGGTGAGGGTCAAGGGGAGTGGCCTGAAGAGAGATGAGTGGAGGCCTGCAGCCTAGATGCTGAAAGGACCAGTAAATGTGGGTGGAGAGGGCAGCAAGGAACAGATCACTCTGCATCTTTTTCTTCCCCCCATATTTGAATTTCTCATTCTCCTTATTTTACTTTTTAAAAATTTAATTGGAGTATAGTTGTGTTAGTTTCTAGTGTATGGCAAAATGAATCAGCCATACATATACATTTGGGTGTGTGTGTGCTCAGTTGCTCAGTCATGTTTGATTCTTTGGGACCCCATGGACTTTAGCCAGCCGGTTTCCTCTGTCCTGGGGATTCTTCCAGTATCCAGGCAAAAATACTGGAGTGGGTTGCCATTTCCTCTTCCAACATATACATACATCCTCTCCCTTCCCGACTTCCTCCCCATTCAGGTCACCACAGTACATCAAGTAGAGTTCTCTGTGCTGTACAGCGTGTTCCCAACAGTGGTCTATTTTATAACAGCTATTCTATTTTATAGCTTCCCTGGTGCTCAGGCGGTAAAGAATCTTCCTGCAGTGCATGAAACCTGGGTTTGATACCTGGATCGGAAAGATCCTTTGGAGAAGGGAATGGCTACCCACTCCAGTATTCTTGCCTGGAGAATTCCATGGACAGAGGAGCTTGGCAGGCCACAGTTCACAGGGTCGCAAGGAGTCGGACACAACTGAGCGACTATCTCTTTCACTTTTTCATCAATAATAGTGTGTATGTGTCAATCCCAATCCCCCAATTCCTCCCACCCTCCTCCCCTTTCCCCCTTGGTATCCATGTATTTGTTCTCTATGTCTCCATTTCTGCTTTGCAAAAGAATCATTTATACACACCATGTCTTGTAGACTGTGAAAAGAATTAGGAATTCATTCTAAGTGCAAAGCCAGCCTTCAGGGGATCTGAGCAGGGGAAAAATAAGACTCAGGACTGCCACGGCTGCTCTGCGGGAGCACGGGATCTGAGCTGGAAGCGCAGCTACCAAGGTCCAGTTTGTAGCATTCCGTGCTTTCCTTTTTTACAGCTCATCTCACACTGCTCTGAAATTGTTTCATGTATCCTCATCCTATCTCCAGTAGCTTAGCCATGGCTTCAGGGCAAATAAGTGTTTATAATTCTCCACCAGCAGCCTTGCATGCATGAGGGCTCAATAATTGTTTCCTAATTAAATAAACTACAATGAATCTTCCAAGAAGGGGGTGCAGGTCCTTAGGTTTAGAGAATAAGAATACTGTCTCCAAGAATGTCTGCTCTGAAGGAACTTGTTAGGGAGAAAAAGATTTTACCTGTTTGATTCAGTGGTTGGGTGTCTGCAAATTTGACTGGCATTAGACATATCAACACAATTAAAAACACACATTTTTATTAATATTTACATGCATGGGAGTTCACAGAAAAGAAGTGAAACTCAGAGAAGCAGGTAGACATGGTAGCTTATATGACCTTTTTAACAGAGGAAAGAGGGTTTGGGCTTCAGGGGACAATAAATTTTAAGAAAGTGACTAGGAGATACATGGGGAAAACTTACAGAAGATGAGGGCCATTTTGGTAAGTTTGTTTCTGCAGACTCATCTTGGTGCTGTCTCTCAGTCTTCAGTTAAAAGGGTCACTCTTCTCTTCTAGTACATAAAAATTTATTTTCTGCTTATAGGCAGATAAAGGGGGGACAGAGAATTCTTTCTGTGTCTGTTGATTCTCTTCAGCTCAAATTCTTATTGAAATAAACCTTAGGCTAAAGTACTTATTTTGGGGGTAGCATACTCTGATCTCTTTCCAGGTGTATTTGCACACAAAAGCTTTACTTTTAAACAATCAGTTATAGCTAACTCAAAAAGACATATACACCCCAGTGATCATAGCAGTATTTATAATAGTCAAGATATGGGAACAACCTATGTAACCATCAATGGATGAATGGATAAAGAAGAGGTAATATATTCAGAAATAGAATATTCAGTTCAGTTCAGTTGCTCAGTCGTGTCAGACTTTTTGCAACCCCATGAATCGCAGCACGCCAGGCCTCCCTGTCCATCACCAACTCCCAGAGTTCACTCAAACTCATGTCCATCGAGTCGGTAGTGCCATCCAGCCATCTCATCCTCTGTCGTCCCCTTCTCCTCCTGCCCCCAATCCCTCCCAGCATCAGGGTCTTTTCCAATGAGTCAACTCTTTGCATGAGGTGGCCAAAGTACTGGAGTTTCAGCTTTAGCATCAGTCCTTCCAATGAACACCCAGGACTGATCTCCTTTAGGATGGACAGGCTGGACCTCCTTGCAGTCCAAGGGACTCTCAAGAGTCTTCTCCAACACCACAGTTCAAAAGCATCAATTCTTCAGCACTCAGCTTTCTTTATAGTCCAACTCTCACATCCATACATGACCACTGGAAAAATCATAGCCTTGACTAGATGGACCTTTGTTGGCAAAGTAATATCTCTGCCTTTTAATATGCTATCTAGGTTGGTCATAACTTTCTTTCCAAGGAGTAAGTGTCTTTTAATTTCATGGCTGCAATCACCATCTGCAGTGATTTTGAAGCCCAAAAAAATAAAGTCTGACACTGTTTCCACTGTTTCCCCATCTATTTCCCATGAAGTGATGGGACCAGATGCCATGATCTTCATTTTCTGAATGTTGAGCTTTAAGCCAACTTTTTCACTCTCCACTTTCACTTTCATCAAGAGGCTTTTGAGTTCCTCTTCACTTTCTGCCATAAGGGTGGTGTCATCTGCATATCTGAGGTTATTGATATTTCTCCTGGCAGTCTTGATTCCAGCTTGTGCTTCTTCCAGCCCAGCATTTCTCATGATGTACTCTGCATATAAGTTAAATAAGCAGGGTGACATTATACAGCCTTGACGTACTCCTTTTCCTATTTGGAACCGGTCTGTTGTTCCATGTCCAGTCCTAACTGTTGCTTCCTGACCTGCATGTAGGTTTCTCAAGAGGCAGGTCAGGTGGTCTGGTATTCCCATCTCTTGAAGAATTTCCCACAGTTTATTGTGATCCACACAGTCAAAGGCTTTGGCATAGTTAATAAAGAAGAAATAGATGTTTTTCTGGAACTCTCTTCCTTTTTCCATGATCCAGCGGATGTTGGCAATTTGATCTCTGGTTCCTCTGCCTTTTTAAAACCAGCTTGAACATCTGGAAGTTCACGGTTCACGGTTCTGAAGCCTGGCTTGGAGAATTTTGAGCATTACTTTACTAGCGTGTGAGATGAGTGCAATTGTGTGGTAGTTTGAGCATTCTTTGGCATTGCCTTTCTTTGGGCTTGGAAGGAAAACTGACCTTTTCCAGTCCTGTGGCCACTGCTGAGTTTTCCAAATTTGCTGGCATATTGAGTGCAGCATTTTCACAGAATCACCTTTCAGGATTTGAAATAGCTCCACTGGAATTCCATCACCTCCACTAACTTTGTTGGTAGTGATGCTTTCTAAGGCCCACTTGACTTCACATTCCAGGATGTCTGGCTCTAGGTCAGTGATCACACCATTGTGATTATCTTGGTTGTGAAGCTCTTTTTTGTACAGTTCTTCTGTGTATTCTTGCCACCTGTTCTTAATATCTTCTGCTTCTGTTAGATCCATACCATCACCAGGGAAGTTCTAAATAGAATATTACTTAGCCATAAAAAAGATAAAATCTTCCATCTGCGACAGCATGGGTGGACCCTGAGGGTGTTAGGCTAAAGTGAAATGAGTCAGACAGAGAAAGACAAACACTGTATTATTTTACTCACACATGGAATATAAAAGCAAACAAATAAAATAAATGAATAAACCAAACGAAACAAAAACAAATGCAGATATGGAGAACAGAGTAGTGGTTATCAGAGGGGAAAATGTGGAGGGTTGGGAGGGCAAAAGAGCTAAAGGGTTTCAACTGTATAGTGGTGGATGGAAACTAAATTTTTGGTGGTGAACATGCTGTAGTGTATACAGTAGAAATATAATGTTGTACCCATGAAACTTATATAATGTTGTAAATCAGTACTACCTTGATAAAAATAAATTAACAAAAAAATCAGTTATATTAGCTAATAGTCGTACCCCTCCACTTCTGGGCCAGGGAATCTGAATCAGAGGTGGGTGTCTTGGTAAAGAGATACAGAGTAGAGAAGTATTAATAAAAAGTTGCCTAACCACAGATGGGATGTCATCCTCTCAAGAAAACTTGTTCTATAATGTGGGAACTCAGAACAAGGACACTGCACTGTTTAGCTTGTCCAGAACGGAATGGCAACCCACTCCAGTATTCTTGCCTGGAGAATTCCATAGACAGAGGAGCCTGGCGGGCTACAGTCGATAGGACTGCAAAGAGTCAGACACGATTGAGCGACTAACACTATCACTAACCTCAAGGCCTTAAATAGAGTGGCTGGAGGTAGAAGTCACCACCTGTTTGCAAATTGCGTGTAAATAGATGTTCTGGAAGATGGTGAGCCGTGACTGGGGCTGCTCTGTGGAATGCGGAGTCCACCAAGATGGAAAATATAATTTCGGAATTGGCTGTGGTGCTGGAGGCAAGATAGGGCTTTGTGGAGAGAGGCTGGGAGAAAGTGTCTCGGGTGACACTTTTGGTCTTCGGGGTGATGTTTTGTATCTGAAGAGGATGAAAAGATAAATGACACACAGTCTCTTCCCTAAGGGTGATTCTGTCTGGAGACTCGATGCAGACTGCTAAGATGTGGTGTTTTCACAGCCTGATGAGCTGAGTGGCAGATGATACAGTAGGTTCAGTGATAATTGGTGTACCTCAGGTATGCGGGAAGAGAGACAGATTCAGAGGCGACAGGAATCACTGGAGCTTCGGAAAATGCTGGAGGAAAGGGCTATGATGGGGGGAGGCTTTTTTTAATCTGTGCTCAATATGTGGAAAGAACATGTATTTGCCAGTTGTTGCAGATAAAAAGGATTTAGAATTAAGTTAGATATTTGGAAGAGCTCTCCAACTGTAAGTGTTCTGAGATGATTTAATTCAGTTACAAAGGAGTGCAAATGGTTGCCTTTTCTGACTGGGAGTTTACGGAGTGCCTTGTATGTACCAGGTACTGCGCAATGCTCTGAACATGTTATGTTGCCATTGTAACTCTTGGGGGGAGCTCTTTTTATGTCCCTTTTATGGATGTGGAGTCTGGGGACAGTCTAGTTTGCCAGTGTCATACTAGACTCTAGGTGTCTGGCTGTAGTTCCTGTGCTTTCCCTTATACACCACATGCTCTTATTTGTGATCTTAATAAACAGGCTCAACAGTGATCTTTAGGGGGTTCAGTTATTCCCCTTCTTATTTTTGTTGGGTTTCTTCTGAAGTCCCGGACCCAGTAGCACATCCTTGTCTAAGACCTGGTCTCAGAGTTACACTAGGGTTGGCCTCAGGCTCAGTGTTGCCCAGTTAGGTGATGGGGATATTCCCGTGCCTTCCCTGTAACCACAGTCATTAAATGCAATTAAAGACACACAGGTAGGGACTTCCTGGTGGTACAGTGGATAAGAATCCACCTGCCAAGACAGGGGACATGGATTCGATCCCTGGTCCGGGAAGATTCCTCATGCCCCGGAGCCAGTAAGCCCATGTGCCACAACTACTGAGCCCGTGCTCTGGAGCCCTTGAGCCACAATTACTGAGGCCCGCCTGCCACAGAGCCTGTGCTCTGTGCCCTCCTGTGCAACAAGAGAAGCCATCGCAATGAGAAGCCTGTGTACTGCAGCTAGAGCGTAGCCCCCCATCACTGCAACTGGAGAAATGCCCGAGCAGCAACAAAGACCCAGCACAATGAATGAATGAATGAATGAATGACACAAGGGTATATATGAGAACTCACCTCTCTGCCCCATATTGACGTGGGCCTGTGTTAACCAGGTGATGCACTCAAGTTCTGTTGACCTGTTCGCTCTTGCCTTAATTTTGCTAGTTTATCCATGAAAGAAAGAGATAACCAGGTCATCTGAGGACCCAGCGTAGGAAATGGTATGAGTGGGAACCAAGGCTGTTGCCTTGTGTACCTTCAAAGAGTTTCACGTTAAATAAATTGTCAGCACTTTAAAGTCAGTAAGTTTCTTGTAAAAATCCAAATTTCCACCTCTATTGAAAACCCAGAAGTTCTACCTCTCTCTGTTGCTGTGTATATGGCCCTCTTCATGCCTTACCTTACTGGCCATCTTAGATATCTGAGTTTGTAACCCCAAGGCTAGAACAAAGCCATTGACCCCAAGTCTAGTTTAGTGCATAGGCCACTTGATCATTGGAAGAGTGAGATACGTTTGGTTTCCGCCTGGGGAGCTTGCATTTATTTATTTATCTTGAAGTATAGTTGATTTACAATTTTATTAGAGAAATGCAAATCAAAACTACAGTGAGGTACCATCTCACACCAGTCAGGATGTCCACCATTAAAAATAACAAATGCTGGAGAGGGTATGGGGAAAAGGGAACCCTCCTATACTGTTGGTGGGAAAGTAATTTCTTGCAACCACTATGGAAAACAGTATGACGCTTCCTCAGAAAACTAAAAATACAGTTACCATGTGATCCAGCAATCTCACTCCTGGACATATATCCAGCAAAACTATAATTCAGAAAGATACATATACCTCTCTGTTCATAGCAGCACTCTTCACAACAGCCAAAACACGGAAGCAACCTAAATATCCATTGACAGGTGTTTGGGGAGCTTTTAAATGGCCCTTGCCTGGGCACTATCCCAGGCTGATTGAATCAGAGTCTGAGGATAGGTAAGTATTGCTCGAAAAGCTCCCCAGGGGGTTCTAATCCCCAGCCAGGTTAAAAATCTCCACTTAGGGTTTGCCCATAAGTAGCACTCCAGGCTCAGGTCTCCATGTCAGACAAATGGGCTCATGAAGTCTTGCATCAAAGTTGGTGTTTTTACCTGTCTCCCAGCACCTCTGGGTTAGCCCCGTTCACCTCATCCTGATTTATTGATGTGTAATTGGGCCCTGTAGACTTAAAAAAATTATTTTTTAATTTGTCTGCGGCTGGGTCTTAGTTGTGGCATGTGGGATCTGCCTGACCCCTGCAGGGATCAAACCCAGGCCCCCCTGCATTGGGAGCACAGAGCCTTGGTTACTGGACCACCAGAGAAGTCCTGGGCACTTTTGACTTTTATGTTTGTTATCTCCAGAGCTAAGATTTTATAGAATTCTGGAGAAAGAGAGAAGATGAGAAAAGAACAAAGAGTTATTTCAGTCTTCCTTTGAAACGCTCGAACATCAAGACTGTCTTATGGCAAATATTAAGATTCCTAGGAAACAGGAAACATTTTGAAGCTACTTGCTCTTTTATGTTCAGCTTTGCTTCAGAAGAAAAACATAATAAAAAATACAATAAACTGGACAGGTTTCACTGAAGTCCTTTTAATTCCTGGAGGAGAAATTTCGTTAGCAAACCCTGGAGGACATAGGTCTCCGTGGGTATCTTGTGGCTGCTGTGGGCAAAGCTACAGCTATGGTCCATTCCAAACCCCACTGCAGGGTGCTGGACAGAGGCCATATCCATCAGCAATGTCTTCATCCAGGGTGACCCGGGCCAAGAGTGCAAATGGCAGAACATGACATTTGCGTCTGGGTACAAAGCATCTCACATGCCCATCACTGTGGCTCCACAGGGTCCCTCCTCAGCCAGGCATGGGGTGGGGGTGGTGTTTGTGTCTCTATAGTCCGAGATCTTTACTGTTCCATCGGCTAAAAGGCCCTAAAGGCCTCTCCCTTCTACCCGGCATTAAGGTCTCTGTCATAACACGGCCAGTCCTAGTTCATGTTTGGAAAGTCAAAGCTTGCACTTGGACACTTAATCGGCTATCTTTGCAGCTTTCAACGGAAAAATGACTTGGTTTCTCAGGGAGCAAAGGGGGATCTTGACCATTAGGGACTATCTTTTACCAAATTTAAAGATTATTTTAGAATTCAAATTTTACTTTCTCCTTCTCTTTTGCTCTCTCTTTTTTCCCAATCTCCTTAAAAAAAAATGATCAAGTTGATAAAACAAGATGGAAGGAAGGTGTAAATAAGAAAACACTTTTCCAGATGATTTGGGTCCAGCTTCCTTCCCACTTGACTGGGGATTTGGATCCTATTGCTTAAACTATCAATGATATCGCCTGCAGAATTGGGAACACAGTATCAGCTCAAGGTGAATATAAATAAGTCTTTTTTTTTTTTTTTAATAAGTCTTTCTTCAAAGTTTAATGACTTATATCTTGGGGGCTTATCTCTGCATGTCAGGTGCTCTCGGAGGCCCTTTGGGTGTGTTCATGACCCTTTAGATGAGGGGACCATGGAAGTCTTTGCTTAACTGGCAGTAACTTGACTCTATCCATCAATACTGGGGAGAGTCTATATAGCTATTCTTGTATGAGGAAAGCATATTGGAATCCTGAAAGACTTGGCCTTAGGGATCTTTATAGGGCAAAGCATGCTCCCTGACATTTCACTAGATGATGCAAAAGATCCCCTGAGCAGTGCTCCTCAACCAGGGGATTATAACAGGTTATATCAGAGTCACTTGGGGGAACTTTTCCCAATGACACTAGCATTCCCTAAAGAAGCCTCAGTTTGGCCAATCCTAAAAACACTTTCCCCTTCTTTTCTGCTCAAATATTACACCCTGCAAAGCCTAGCTCATATCATGACCTACCTTTCCAATTGCTCCAGCCGAAAGAGCTTGCTTTCTCTGCACATCTTGTACACTCATTGTCTAGATGATTTATTTGGCAATTCAACTAGAAATTGATGGCTAGCTTCTCTTTCAGTTGAATGCAATTTGTCTTATATTGCTATTTAACTTTTCACTTATCTCTAGTGGAAATAATACTGATCTGAATTTAATTTTTTTTAATTTTTAAAATGTTCTGGGAATTATTGGTATATACTCAACATTATATATGAAAGGATACTATAACTCATGAATGAATATGATCATTTCAGATAGAATTTTCCAAACTAGCTTTAGAAAACTGAAACAATTGTTTTTGTTTTTGGTGTGTGTTTTTTGGCTACAAGTGGGTTTTTTCTCTAGTTGTAGCATATAGGGGCTTCTCTGGTTACAGTGTTCAAGCTTAGTTGCCCTGAGACATGTGGGATCTTATTTCCCCAACCAGAGACCCAATTTGCGTCCCATTAGAATGTAGATTCATAACCACTGGACTACCAGGGAAGTCCCTGACCTGAATTTTAATCCTGGCTTGACTTCTGACTGTATATTCTAGATGAGGTATTTAGACTTCTTGGGCTTCTGAACCTAGTTGTAAAATCTGCAATTCTCTTTTTTACCTCACCAGACAAGCCTCGGTTCTTGCACAATTTGTGTTAATTTTTTTTTTTTTTGACAGATAATTGTGGTAGACAGTTTATAACATGGTTCCCAGTGGTCCCTGCCTCTTGACAGTCACACATTTATGTAACCCCTGCCCTTGAGTCTGGGCAGCACCCAGCGAATAGAATTTGACATTTGATAGAATATAAAAGTGATGGAATGTCACATCTGTGATTAGATTAGGACAGACTGAGCCTGTTCTTTCGCTGGCATTCCCTCTCTCAGGCTCCTCTCTCATGTTTATTCTGATGGAGAGGGCTACCTTGAGAGAATTGAGAGTGGCCCCTGGTCAAAAGCCAGCAAGTAATTGAGACCTCAGTGCAACAGCTTGTGAGGAAGTGAATCTTGCCAGCATCCACTGAGTTATCTTGGAAGTGGATCCTGCTCTAGTTGAGCTTTGAGATGACTGCCGACCCAGTCAACTTCTTGTGATTGCAGCCTTCTGAGAGACCCTGGGCTGTATTCCCTAATACAGGGTCTGTATTCCCTGGGCTGATGACCTTGCTAAGCCACACCTGCGATCCTGATCCACGGACATGGTGACATAACAAACATGGATTCTTTTAAGCCACTAAGCTTTGGGCTTATAAGCAAATTACTTTGCTTATAAGCGATAGACAACTAATACTGTCTATGAGATATTTTGATGGGTATGGTAGTCTATCTGAACTGATCAGACTGAGCTAAATTATGCTGTAACAATAAACAACCCTCAAAGTTCAGTGGCTCATATCTATAAAAGTTTATTTCCTTAAACACACTACATGTCCGCGGAAGGTTGATTATAGCTGTACTCAACATTTCCCTCCTTCCAAAACCCTCCATAACCCAGGCTGACAGAGCCACCGCATTTTGGAACATTGCTAATCACCATGGAAGAGGAAAATGAGGCTGAGTATACCCTGACTTTTAAAACTTTCCCATGAAAACAACCCAACATACTTCTGCTTAGTGTTTTACTGGCCAAGAGCAAGTCATTAGGCCACGTATGAGTTCACTAGGACCCAAAGTATAATCCTTTCCCGCAGTGGGGCAGTAAATAGCCGTGAACTGAAACACAGTGCATAATATACCATCGGAGGGAGTGGTCGCCACAGACTGCTGTGATAAACAAAGAAGGGAAGTAATGGCTCACATCCTCAGATGAACTGGAGTAGAGGCCCCAGGGCCCAAGAGAGGAAAATACTATTAAAGAGCCATCTTTCTCAGAGAAGGTTGGAAAATTAGGGGAGTACAGGGCACTGAAAAAAAACTGAGAATTTTTAAAAGCATGTCCATAATCTTCATTGTTGTCTGTCTAACATCTTCCTAAAACAGTGAACTCTCTGGCAAGTTCAACTTTTAAGACATGCCCTTCTGGCACAACTCTTCTGATTGGATTGCCTTCCCTAAAGTCCCTAAGCTTCCTTTGTATAGAAATATAAGAACCTGCCTTGTCTATAATCCTGTTCATCTAGATTTTTAAGCAACTATCTTCCAGCAATCATTAACAGGAGAGGAAAACTTTGACATGTTACCTTGGGCAAGCTTACGGTTCTCTGGATTTCAGTCTTCTCAAAGCCCACTCTAATCTCCCCTTCCTGAGTAATAAGCACAATCCCTGTGGACATCCTGCAAGTGATGGGGGAGCTTAAGGAATGATCGTTGGCCCATCCATCTCAGAGGCTGCCAGACTGGCTTTAGAGAGGCAGTTTGAGGGGAAAAACAGAGGCCTGATGGTCAATACATCTAGCTTGCAGAGCAGGAGAAGTGGGTCTGACTTAGTTGGTAAGCCAAGCCAACGTGATGAATCTACTTTTCAAAGCAGAGCCAGATTAAACTTCTGTTGATGTACTGTAGAGAAATGTCAGGACCAGAGAACTTCTAAAAAGGAGAGGAGAAACTTGTTGAAGATCTTTCTTCCTATAAAATATACTTTTGCCCTCAGGCCCTGCCTCTTTGGATCATGCTAGATGGTATCCTATTTCTCCTGAGGTTATAGTTTATGTCAAAAGAAGTAGACTTCACTTCGATGAGTTTTGAAGGAGGCAAAGAAGAACAGTGGTTTTAAAAGTGACCTTAGATGCCATCTAAGCCAAACCCCTGTGCAGCACAGGAGTCACATATTCACGTCTCCATGATTTGTAGACTGATGATCAGGGGCAGGTTTTAAACTTCTCGAGAATTTTTTTAGGATTGATCCTATCCCAGTTCTCTTTCCACATTGGACCATGAGAGTGTGAGGGGAAAGTAATGAAGTCCATAAGAAGAGCATGGAGTTGATAGCCTTCTCCCTAGTGACACAGCCAGTTTTGCATCTGGGAAAAAAATTTTCCATTTTGCAACTGAAATACCCTTAGTTGTAGGGAGGTAATGTTGAGAGAAGCCATAGTCTGAACCTTAGAAATCCTATTTCTGAAACTGACTACTGTGAAACAATTTTACCTCCTCTAGCACATTTTTTTCTCCTTACACAAGGGTAAAAATGGTGTTTCTGGTTAGTAAATTGATAGTACTTTTATGCCGCTTGGATGAACCTATTCTGTAATAGATTGTGTATTGTACGTTATTGGATGGTCATCTTGTTAGTGTCTAAAGGTAATCTTTCATTTCACAGCATTTCCTCTCCTCATCTGTGTATCAGGCACCATGCTACATACTGAGAACACACAGGCGATTAGATAAATTCTCTGCCCTCAAACATCTTGTCTAGCAATTAAGATGGGTGCTTTAATGAGTATATGTAGAGAACTCCATGGAAACACAGGCAAGGCAAACCTGGTGGTGTGATGGAGCAGTGGATGAGGAAGGCTTCAGGTAGGATATATCTCAAAGCATGAGCTTTTTAGATGTTCAAGGTGTGGTCCACAGGGAAGGACATGGACAGAAGCAGAGGTACAAACATGCAGAGTGTGTGGTAGTCACTAATGCAATCTAGGTACCTGGGAACATCACACTTCTTATTTTGTGCCTTTTACTTTGTTGGAGCCACGTGACTAGTTTAGGATAGTCAGTGGGAAACAAAAGTGAAATATATCACTTCTGGGCCAAAGCTTTTCATAGCTTGTTCGAGACTGTCCAAAGCTCTTTTGTCCTTCTGGAACACACTGGCAACATCAGAAATGATGATCCAGATGATGCCAGTCTGGATCCTTGAGTGACCATGGTGAACATAGCACTCCATCAACTCTTGATGCACATGGACATGAGTGAGAAATATACCTACTTTTTTCAAGTCACTGAGATTTTGGATTGCTTGTTACTTACTATAGCCTAGTCTATTTCTCTAATTCAGTGCAAAATTAAGAAGTAAATATGGTGTGCCTACAATATACAATACAAGATATCTAATGGACTTGTTGGGAATGGAGGAAAATGAGATTGAAAATATGGGCAGGACCAAATTATGAGAAACTTTGTTACTATTGCTGGGAAGTTAACTAGATTCAAATTGCTCCAGTAAGTCAGAGTCTGCTGCTTTAGTGCTAACCCTATACTCCCTGTTGGGAGTTTCTGTGGTGGCTCAGTGGGTAAAGAATCCACCTGCCAATGCAGGGGACATGGGTTTGATCCCTGAGTCAGGGAGATCGCCTGGAGAAGGAAATGGCAACCCAGTCCAGTATTCTTGCCTGGGAAATCCCAGGGACAGAGGAGCCTGGCAGGCTATAGTCCCTCAGGTGGCAAAGAGTTGGACATGGCTTAGTGACTAAACAACAGCAACAACAAACTATCTTTCCTGTAAGCTTAAGAGGTCTGGATCTAGAAGAGCTAGAGGAGAAGCTGGGATGGATGTGGCCCAGGGAGTGTGGACTGGGTGGCACTCCATCTGTTGCATTCCAGGTGTGCTGTGCCAAAGAAGCAGAGAAAAATGGGTTTGTCCTGGGATGAGTATCTCTTCATCAGTGATTCCTTCCTGTATTCTATGTAACTTAAGCTAGACCTTTCAGGTCAGGAAGCTTGTGTTCATGTTAGCATTTAAAAAATTTGAATTATTTGAGTTCCCCCATTCTCCTGCTTCCTGTTCATTGGATCCAAATCTGGAACTGTTTATTGCTGCTTTGGATTTTCTTTTTCTGCTCTACTGTTCCTTTTTAGTCTTGTTTCCCATCACACATTGCCACCTCTCACATTCTCCATGCAGCCTACTCACCAGCAAAGCAGATTGGCCAGTATCCCCCAAGATGTCCTCGCCTCTGTGACTTCATTTACACAGCCCCCTTGCGTCCAAGGCCTCAGAGTGGGATGTTTGTTATTGCTGAAATTCTACCCACCCTCTAGGATCCAGCAGTTCATTTGCCATTTTTTTTTCATGAAGCTTCCTGTCTTCAGAGGGAATTAATCTCCAACTTTTCTGGGCTTCTCCTTCTCTGTTAGGACCCTGACTTCACTGAGATGTTGTATTAGGGGTATTTGTGGGTATGACCAGACCCAAAGATCAAGGGCAAGAACTTGGTCTTGATTATCTTAGCAGTCCTCCTAAGACTTAGCAGTGCTGTGAACATATTGGGCATTCATATTTTTAAAAATTGGAAACCTTGAAATTGGAGGCCTTTTAACTGAAAGCATAATAAAATTAATGGAAAGCTTTGTCTAATTTCCTCTGCTTTATTCCTTTGGAGGCTGTCTGTTAGGCACATCTTCTTCCCTACTACACCTCCCAATTTAGCACCAACACCAAATGTCCTTCTCTGAAAGATTATTTTCTTTCAGATAATGATAAAGATGTTTAGTCAGAACAGAGTGAACATCAGCTCCTTTGGAAGAAAGGCTATGCACTGAAAGTCAGTAAACAGAAAATGAACATTAGTGGAAAGTAATCTCCCTTCTGGGGGTAGGGAGGGTGGACGGCAGACAATGTAGAGAAGCAAGTGTGCCCCCCAACCCCCCAAGAGATTATAAATGTGTACAAAAAACAACAGAGTAATGTTTAACTTGAGGGAGGGGAGTTACAGCAAACTCAGGTAAAAAAACAATCTTAAATACAAATATTTAAGAATTTAAGGTAGCATGTAAATGATGTATTCTAAGCTTTAGAGGAAAAATAGTCCCAGATAAGATTTTAGCCCATCTTTCTGCAAAGATGGGGATATTCCCTATGTAGTACTTTCTCTCTATCCAGACACAAACAATAACTTTTCCTTTGTGCCACTCCTTTGGAGAGATAGCTCAAAAGTTCAAGCCCTGCTGATATTGGGTTGGTGCCATCCTCTTCATGTAAGAAAGTGCTACATTGGGAATATCCCATCTCTGCAGAAGGATGGGCTAAAATCTTATCTGGGACTATTTTTCCTCTAAAGCTTACAATAGCTTTATCACTGGAAATGGGTTTTGCAATGAGTGTCAATATGTGTCTGTAAGGTATGAATGGCAATATGTGGTGCTACTGAAGTTTTATTGTGTAGAATTGCAAGTATGTGTGAAAGGTAGAGCTAGGAGAGGTGTTAGATTAATTTTCAAGTTGTGTTTATCCCAAAGGGAAGTATTTTGATGCTGTTAATATGTGTGCTACTTATTAGGGAAGATACTACTTTTTAAAAATTATCGTTTATTTAGCTGCATGAGGTCTTAGTTGCAGCATGCGGGGTCTTTTTTAGTTGTGGCATGCAGGATCTTTAGCTGTGGCATGTGAATGCTTAGTTGCTGCACGTGGGATCTAGTTCTCTGACCAAGGATGAAACCCGGGCCCCCCGCCTTGGGTGTGTGGAGTTTTAAGCACTGGACCACCAGGAAAGTCCTGAGATATTACTTCTTGGATTGCTTTCCAGTGTGCATTTGAGTAGCCATTAAATAACTTGATAAATGAAACAGTGTGTTATGTATTAACTAGCCTAATGACACAGATCATCTGCTAAATGATAAATCTTTTGGAGAATAAATTGGTAGATACTTTAGATGGGGTGATTAAGGACATTGAAACTGAGATTTTAATGACAGGGAATAGTCATTTGGGGATGAAGGAAGAACTTTCTAGGCAAGGTAAGTGTAAAGGCCTCAAAGTGGAAATGAGCTTGGCCTGTGAGAAGACCAAAAAGAAGGCTACTGAGGCTGGAGTAGAGGGGCCTGTGCAGAATGGTAAGACATGTGGTTGGAGAGGGGTACAGATCAAGTAGTACTTTGTAAGTCAGGATAAAAATTTAGATTCCGTGCTTCGTGTGAGGGGGCTTTCCAGGTGGCACTAGTGGTAAAGAATCTGCCTGCCAATGCAGGAGACATAAGAGATGCAGGTTTGAACCATGGGTGGGGAAGATGCCCTGGAGAAGGGCATGGTAACCTACTCCAGTATCCCTGCCTGGAGAATCCCATGAACAGAAGAGCCTCATGGGCTCCAGTCCATAGGGTCAAAAAGAGTTGGACACGACTGAAGTGACTTAGCATGCATGCTTAGTATGGAAAGTAATGGGAAGCCATTAGTGTACTTTAAGGGGAAGAACACTCTGCTTGGGGGTGACTTATGGATTAGAGGAAAGCAAGAGAAGATGGGGTGGCAGCTGGTGGTAAGCACGAAGTAAGTTGGGACAGCTGTCCAGAACTAGGGTGGTAGCAATGGGGCTGGGCAAGAGTGGATAGATTCAGGAGCAGTTAAGAGAAAGTGGGTGTGGTGAAAGAAGAAGCCAGATGGGCAGACAGGTGGGATAAGCCTCTAGGTAAGTGGGAAAACATCTCCTATAGGAATTGCATTTCCATTTATACTGTAGGAACTCCAGTCTCTGAAAAAATTGTCTTCTGCAGTCACTGAGGACCTGGCTCACCATTGACTTTTGATCTTTGAAGATAACTCCATAATTAGGTTATTGCATTTTCCCCACCCTCTTTGCTTTCTCTCTAGTCAGACTTCTTAGATTTCAGGGGTGGGCAGTGGGTAGGAGGGGTTCCAAGGATGGCTGCATTTGACCTGAGGAAAAACTGAGATACTGCCCACAGTCACTTATCTGGTCAGCCTCAAATTTCAAAGGAAAGGCTTGGCGCTAATTGTGCTAAGGGCCGGGGGTTTTATATACCTAATCTATCATTCCATTCTCTTGAAAACATTGTGAGGTACATTTTAAAATTCCACTTTTCCAAAACAAAACAAAAAATGGGGGAGGATCAGATATGTTTTTCATTTTGCCCGAAGTCACACAGTTTGTAAGGGTAGAGCCAGGACTGAAGCCGGAATCTGGCTCCCTACACTCTCCACGTAGCTGCTGAGTTGGGATTAGTCTATTTTCCTTTTCCTTCTCATTACCACACAGACTCCATCAAAGAACCCAGTAGGAGGAAGGCCGTGATTTCTCTCTCTCTCTCTCTCTTTTTTTATGGACTGTATTTGCCTCCCCTCCACCACAGAGTGCCTAGTAAGGTGCTCAGCAAACGTTCGTGCCTGGAGGCAACACCGTCTTCCTGGTGCCGCAAACGGGGCTGGGGTAAGGAGTAAGGCAGTGCTGTGAGATGGATCCTGCTACTCCCTCGGCTGCTAGGTGATGGGGAGGGATACTTCAGTCTGTGCCTCGACTCGAAGGCATTTTCCATTTCCTAGTCCCCTCCCGCTCTCCATCCCTCACCTCTCGCCCCTGGACTTCAGCTCAGGCCCCTAGGGGAGCGTCCCTTGCCGCGGGGCTGACAGCACTTGGGGGCGCAGGGTCCCGGTTCTCCGAGCTCTTGCCCATCTGTGCGCAGAACCTCGTTCCGGGGCGCCTGGAGCCCGGCGGGCATTGACGTCAAGCGGCGGCGAAGCGCTGCCTACAGACGGTTGACCCGGACCCTCCTCCACACCCCCTTCCTTCCTTCATCGCCCCCTCCTTCTTCCCTGCGCCCCGGCTCAGGCTCGCTATAAAAGGTGGGAGCGCAGGGTGCCCGAGTAGCGCCGAGTTTCAGCACCATGGAGAGCCCCCGTCTGCGCCTGCTGCCCCTCCTGGGTGCCGCCCTGCTGCTGCTGCTACCTTTGCTGGGCGCCTTAGCCCAGGAGGACGCCGAGCTCCAGCCGCGAGCCCTGGACATCTACTCCGCCGTGGAGGATGCCTCCCATGAGAAGGAGCTGGTCGGTACCCCCTCGCCCCGGACTCCCCTGGCTGCCGCGATATTCCTTGCTTTGTACGCGTCTCTCTCTCTCCCCGCCTCCCCACCCCGATTCTTAGATTCAGGGTCCGGGGAGGTGGGCACAAATCCCCGGCTCCCGCTGTCACTCGAAGAACGTCTTGAGCCCATGGGCTCCAGATAGTCTGTGGAGCAAATCCCTGATCCCGGCTCCTCAGAGCAACAGGAGTCTCTGCGGCTTCTGGCCCTGCGGTCAGTACGTGGGACAGCGCTCGCTAAGTTTCCACCCCTCGAACGTCCCTCTTTGCGGAGTCCAGGGGAGGAGTGTGTGGTGCCCCGGTTCCTTATAACTAGGGCTGGAAGTGAGCACCTGGGCTGGGCGCACAGCCAAGGCGGCAACTTGGGGATCCGGGGGGCGGTGTGTTGCAGATTGAAGCGCTGCAGGAAGTTCTGAAGAAGCTCAAGAGTAAACGTATTCCAATTTATGAGAAGAAGTATGGCCAAGTCCCCATGGTAAGGCTTTGGGGTCACCCCTCCCTGTGCTTTTCTACGAGGAAATGCACCCCCTTGAACCTTCCTTAGACATCAGCTTCTTCCCAGGATGTGGCTATTCATTCAGATAATGGGTTTGCAGAGTTCGTGGGCTCCCCTTTGCTTCCACTGTGTCAACCCTTTTCTCTTGGTCTCTAAAGTTAAAGAATAGATTGGCCATTCTGGAACATCAAACAACTGGTACCAGGAATCTGCCCTTGGGTTTCTGTGGAAAGCAGTATTTCCTGAAAATACGCTTTTTTTTTTTTTTTTAAACCTCCCAAAGAATTCTCTGAGTGGAAGAGTCCTTGAATCTAGTCAGTTCTTGTTCCTCTAATTTACTTCCTGCCTTCTGAAGCACTGCCAGTTTTTAAAAACCTAAGTTCAAGTAAAAAATCTTGATTCCTGTCTGTTCACCGTCCTTGAATCACACACACACACACACACACACACACACACACACACACATTTTAATCTTTTTTTCTTGGGATGAGAAGGTGGACACAGGGAGCAAGGATTGCAAGGTCTATTGTTTATTTCTTAGATGAAAAGGTTTGGTTGACTTTTTTTTTGATGAGCAATTGGAGGACCCAGGAAAGGTACCCTGAAAAAGGTAGAACACAGTAGGAGAGTTTAATAATTTAAATTTCTTACTTTTTATGTTCTCTCTCTCAAATAACAAGCCCAAGGCTCTCCTTGTTTCAAGCCTGACTATACTTAGACCCACGGTGGTGTGGTAGGGTTCATCTGTCCCTCCCCAGAGACAGACTCTGTTGATGGGGCGACGCGCCTGTTGGGAGCACAGGTGTGCTTGTGCGGCATGACTATACATTGTGTTGTTTGCAGTGTGACGCGGGAGAGCAGTGCGCCGTGCGGAAAGGAGCTAGGATTGGGAAGCTGTGTGACTGTCCCCGAGGAACCTCCTGCAATTCCTTCCTCCTGAAGTGCTTATGAGGCACCCACGCTTCTCCATAAGCCCCCTCCCCACTTTCCCCAGGGGACCACACCTTCATCCCTGGAGTCTGGCTTTAGCAACAAAGTTTGCATTTCCCTCTAAGGAAAAGGGGGCTGTCTTCCTGCTGTTTCCAAATAAAAAGAACACATTAGATGTTACTGTGTGAAGGGTAATGCCTTGTATGGTGTGGCTCTGTGTACAAAGTGTTCTATTCTTATTTTCTCTGTCTGACAAACTTTTAAAAGTGAATATTTAAGCAAAGAGGAAGAACTTCACTTTGAAAATTGTATTTTTGTAGGTGGCATGACAGGATGAAAATTAGATCAGGTAAAATCTTGACAGATGACATCACAACCTGGAAAATAAATCACCCAAGCATCACAAATTGAAGCATGTACAAATTATACATAATAAAGTGTTTTTCATAATTGCTCATTGTGCATTGTTGTTTCTGCATAAATAATTTAGATAGGAATGGTGGGATTAATCATGCTGTTGTTTTCAAAGAAAAATGTTTTTAAAATAGAGGTCCACTGGGAAAACAGCACCAGGACTCCGAGGAGCTTTCATCATTAATTAGGAGTTTGCTGCACAAACTTTGGTATATTATTTTCCTTTGATTGCAATGGTGTGTGAAGTATGTGTGTTTGTGTGTATGGATGTGTGTGTGGGTGCTGTGTGTGTGTGTGTGAGAAGAGAGAGAGAGATGAAATGAAGATGATTGGAGTTGAGTTGATACATTTTGTTTATTAAAACCTTCAGCTAGAACCCTTAAACAGGGAGAACAATAGAGAAATTATTTCAGCCTTTAGTCACATTAAGAGCAATTTGAAAAATTAAGAATTTTGTTTTGACAGTTCCTTTATTAGAAGTTATGTATTGGTTAAAAAAGTAGACTCTTTGGGGGTTGTTTTATGTCCAGAGGAAGGTAAATAGCCATTTTAGCAGCTCTAAGAGTGTGAGACCCAATAATTACCACTGTTTAATACACAATCTTGGAAATATTCTCAATTCAAAGGGGAAAATGATCATTTCAGTAAACAGTTTCGAAGGGAACAAATGAAAATCGATGAGGGCAGGTTCAACTCGAGAAATACAAAAATCTTAAATGTAAAGTTTAGGAGCCATTAAATGTTTCTGAGTGCTTACCTGAGGTCACATTTCTGGGACTGTAAATCAAACTACATAATATTCAGGAAGAAGCATCTTGAATGGCTTTTTCCTAATGCAAACTCAGGAGGCCCCTGCATAAAAATATAATTTAAAAATAAGGTCCCTCCACTGATTCTTAGGGATCTAGAATATGGTGTGTAAAATATTGCCATACACAATTGCCCTTTACTCTTATTGCCCTTTGCTCTTATTATTACTGTTAGCATGACTGGTCCTCTTAATTATCTTGCAAGATAATATTATCACTTTTTTTTTTCCCCAGAGGAGGGAGCAGACACCAAGACAGAAGACAGGACTAGCTCAATCAATCCTAAATCATGATTTCAGCTCTAATTTCTCAAAAGGTTTGTCTTTTCTCTCTGTGTCACCCCAGGCAATTGAGCAGGCTGTATGGACTCTCAAATTCCCCAGAAAACACTTCTTTCTTTAATAGACATTAGATCAATGTATTTTAGGGGAGCCACATTTCCATTTGAATACCAGGCTTAGTTGTGATTGAAATGTGTTGCATTTTAATTTTTAAAAACTGAAAAGAGTGATTAAGTAATTTCTAGTCCACTGCTTTTCCAGAAAGCAGTTCAATTGAAATTCTAATCTTCTTCTTGAGTACCTTAACTTTTCCCATTCATGTCAGTCCTAAGTAAGTGAGGTGAGGAAACTGTTTTAATCATTGGTTACTGCATAGACAAGACCCTCAGGGATAACTCTTAGAACTGCTTCCTATTTTACCCTGCAGTATTTCTCCCCAAAGCAAGAAGTGTTGGAAGAATTTGCAGCTCAAAAAAAGAATAAAAATATTTTAAGAATATTGTTCCAAACCCCTTTAATTTGTACCCCTCACCATTACCCCTACTATATCATCCCTCCTTTCTTATTTCATACAACTAAAGGGTGTGGACTTATGGGAGACTGATGACGGAGAGTCTGTGGGCTGGATATGAAATGACTTTTTCTGAAAATTTTTTGGAGGGGCCCAGATTTTAAGTTCACAGTGCTAATAACATTTTACATTGGTGATGGTAACACTTAAGTGGCTTGTTAGAAGTAACTTTGCCTTCTCATTTTATCAGTATAAGAGTGCCTCTTCAAGTAGAATGTTTAAATATGTTTAATGATTGAAGGTCCCTGTGGAGAGGACAAGAATGTTAAAGATCAAGAAAGTTGAAATGATCAAAGTTGTTGCCCATATGGAAGCTTCCCTAGAGATTTTTGTGTGTGAATAGTGGGTGCTTGTTTAGTTGTGTCGAACTCTCTGTGACTCCATGGACTGTAGCCCACCAGTCTCCTCTGTCCATGGGATTTCCCAGGCAAGAATACTGGAGTGGGTCACCATTTCCTCCTTCTGAGATTGGCTGAAAGATCGAGGGTCTGGGAATTGACAAGCTCCTCCACATGAAGATCTGAGGAGTGATAAAGTGTAGGAATGGAGCAGTGGTTCTCACAGGAGCCTGGGATGACATGTGAAGATTGATGGATGACTTTTCTCAGTTGCGCACAACCATTCCTCTTCCTGTGATGATTACTGATATTATACCCCTTACCCTGTGCCAGAATCTGGAGGGCTCTGAGGGACCCAGATTCTATTTGTGTACCAATACCCTCTCCCAATCCAGAAAATGGCACATCTGACTCTAGGTATTGGCATAGATTCTTTGCTTGATCCACTTTAGTTGGGCTCCTGAACCTTGTCCTAGATCCATCTGTGTACTTCCTTGCAAAATATAATATTACCGAGAGCCCTGCTAAGTCAGTTTATCAAAAAAAACCCCACCTTGGACATCTGATCACTCTCCAAATATGATCAGGTTCCTTACCCTCACCACCCTCTAGGTGATGTCTGATCACCCTGGCCCCTCCTTCACTAAAGAGCTTGTTAGGTCAGTTTAGCCAGAGTCTCCCCTTTTACCTCTTAGTAACTTTCCATTCATGGACCTCCCACCTGTTCCTTGGCCATAAGTTACTACTTGCTCATTTGGACTTGCGCCCCCTTCTGTACCTAAGTCTCTTTTCCCTTATTGCAATAGTCCTGAATAAAATTCATTTTTATGGCTTTAACAACTGTCCAGCTATAGCTTTTTTTTTTTTTTGACAGTTTGAAATGTAGTTAGGGAAGGGGGTTTAGGATTGTTTAGTTTAAATAAGAACCTCAGGTGGTTCTGCGAAGCTTCCTCTTCCAGAACCACTATAACGCTGAGCTAATTTTTAATATAATTCATTCATTCCACACTTTTTCAAGTATTTCCATATGTTAGGTACTGAAAACATAATGGTAAGTAAGATAGATATAATTCCTGTTCTCATAGAGTTTATAGTCTAGTGATTGACAGTCTAGTGGTAAGAAAAATTAATAACAAAAATTATAAGCCATGAGAAATTCTATGAAGGACATGGTGATATCAAATGAGCAGTCAGGAAAGGTGATATTTGAGCTGGGAGTTGACGGGTAAGGAGCCAGTCATGTCAAAGACAGAGTGGAAGGAGAAGAAATGACAAAGGGCTTCAGGCAGAGGTTATGCCATATTCAAAGGCAGGATAGATGTCGACATGCTTGAGGAACTGAAAGAAGAGCCAGGACTCTTAGCAGATGAATGCCAGATGAGGAGAGGCACAAGGGCTACCCCTGTGGATAGTTCTTTGGGTTCCCTTGGGTGTACACAGTTGCCTCTATCATGTGCCAGGTGATATTAACGAACATTCACAGGTCACGGATATCTCATGGAAAAGTGGGACTGAGAGTAAGGAGGGGGTTGTCCTGGCACCAACTTTCAGTTTTCTTTGACTCAGTGATGGATGAATAGAATTCTGCTACATGCTAAGACACTTCAGTCGTTTCCGACTCTGTGCGACCCTGTGGACAGCAGCCCACCAGGCTCCTCTGTCCGCAGGATTCTCCAGGCAAGCACACTGGAGTGGGTTGCTATTTCCTTCTCCAGAATAGGATTCTCTTACCTGGCTAATGTGTCTACAGTTTGTTTTCTTTACCTTCCTAAGCATATGTGTCCTCTTCACGGTATCTAGCCTTGAGAATCTGTCAGGAAAATTATTTTGACTTGAAAATAATTTGTGTGAATATTTCTAGCTGGTGTTCCTAGCACTATTGAGAGGAAGAATCAGCAGAAAGGAAGAGGTTAAAAATTTAGAAGAAAGGAGAGAGAATTGATGAAGCAAGCTCTTGGTCAGGGATGAGGGGATAGGATTCAGAGCCAAGAAAAAGATTAGTTTGTAGGAAGAGTGGGAAGGTGGGAGAACATGGTGTGGACAGATACAGGTGACTTTGTAGGTGTGATGGCAAGAAGTTGGGGTGGCTATTTTATGGCTTCTGTTTTCCAAGGGAAATAGGATGTAAAGTCTTCTGCTAGGAGAAGATGAAGCAAGTTGTCTGTTCAGTAATTATATGTACACAATATAGAAATTGATAATAGCCAGGTCTCTGCCATAATGTAAGAGATTCACCGTATGACGTGATACGTCAAATGCTAGACAGAGAAAAATGAATTTAGAAGACACAAGTGGTATTCGAATATTCTTTGAAGAATGTATATTTCAAAGGTGACGATTGGAAAAGCTTATTTCAGGCATGGGAAATAGTGTGAATGAAGTACATCGGGAAAAGGGAATGCAGTAAGAAATAACTTGCGCGCTGAGTCCATGTGATGTCCACATGGTGTAAACTGGTGAAGGAGGAGACAAGGGGGCTCAGGCTGTAGGTAAGGGCCCAGGGCTTTATTCCTGGTAGCAGAATGACATGATTAGGGCTGTGTTTTAGGAAGCTCTCTGATTGCACACTAAGAGAGGGACCAGAGAGGGAGACATGAGCACAGAAAGGGCAGGCAGGAGGCTATCACAGAAGTCTAGGAAAGAAGTGATGAGGGCTTGGGTAGATAAGAGTGGTAAGAATGGACAGGAGTGACAAAAAAGACATCATTCAGGGGAAAGTCCAAAGCAGTAGTTTCCCCAATGGGAAACTAATGTTTTTTTCATAATGGTGTTTTCTCTTGTAGTAAAATAGTGTGGAGGTGGGGGTGCCAAAGCTAGATATATCCGATTTTTAATTGTTATAATTCAAAGTTTAGCATACTTGCATTTAAAAATTCAGGTTTTTTTAGGTATAATTTGTATATAATAAAATTCATCCTTTTGAAATGTACATTCCCTATGTTTTCAATGTTCATTTTTAAATGTTTTAATTTTTATTTTTGGCTACACCACACAGCACGTGGGATCTTATTTCCCCAAGCAGAAATCAAACCCATGGCCCTTATATTGGAAGCATGGCATCTTAACCACTTGACTGTCAGAAAAGTCCCCAATTTCAGTGTTAAAATGTTCTTTCTTTAATGATTGTGAAAATAAATGGTGGTTGTTTTCCTAATGCTTCCGTTAACAAAACAGAATTTGGCATCTCTATTTTCAAATGCCAGAATTTGGGAAGAAATTTGACTGGTCCAGAAAATCCGGAAATGTGGAAGCATCTGGAAGCCGTTGAACTCATGGAGGCTTATAAAATGAGGAGTCTGAAAAGCTGGGAGGATGGAAGATGCCAGAGAAAGGAAACACGGAGAGAGACGCTTGTTGGGGGAAAGGACTGAAGTCTTGAAGGAACCCGGAGCTTCTCTAGATTTGCTCCAGACTCCAATTCAGGCGTGGTTTCACCAGAACAGAGGTAAGGGCAGGGTTGCCTTGCAGAGGAAGCAGGAAGCCTGGCTTCCAATCATGGCTCTGCCCCCATGAGTTGGGCTGCCTTGCAGGGCTTCCAACAGGCAGACATCTAAGACTCCCCCTCCAGTTGAGATATTTGGACACTGAACTCAACTTTATTTGATCACATCTAATATTCTATGTTTGAGCAACTGGGAAATAAAGCAAATAAGCTTCAATCCAAATTGGCTTCAACTTTACTTGAACCATGGGCTTCCCTTGATAGCTCAGTTGGTAAAGAATCTGTCTGCAATGCAGAAGACCCTGGTTTAATTCCTGGGTAGGGAAGATCCTCTGGAGAAGGGATAGGCTACCTACGCCAGTGTTCTTGGGCTTCCCCTGTGGATCAGCTGGTAAAGAATCTGCCTGCAATGCAGGACACCTGAGTTTGATCCCTGAGTTGGGAAGACCCCCTGGAGAAGGGAAAGGCTACCCACTTCAGTATTCTCGCCTAGAGAATTCCATGGACTGTATAGTCCATGGGATTGCAAAGAGTTGGTTATGACTGAGCAACTTTCACTTACTTGAACCACAGGCTTTAAAAAGAAAGAATGAACCTGAAATCACCTCAATTTAAGTTTGAGTTTTATTTTATTTTTTGGCTGCACCACACACCATGGGGGACTTTCCAACAAGGAATGGAACCTGTGCCCTTTGCAGTTGAAGTGTGGGGTCTTAACCACTGCACCACCAGGGGAGTTCTAAGTTTGAATTTTAAAATAACTAATAATTTTCTTCAGACAGGTTTTGGATTTATTAGTTATTTAGAATTTTTTTTAAGTTTTAGATTTATTATTTAGTATTTTTTGGTGCTATTATGTATGCTTTTTAGTTCAATCACATTTCATAATTGGTTGATTTGTGTATGGGAATATTCCATACTGTTTATAGACTGGCAAGATCCAGTAATGTTCCTGAACTTTCCCATTTGTTAGCTTTAAATATTGTTTATATATTCTCTTAGATGATCTATATAGATGATTGTGTTATCTGAAAATAAGGGTAGTTTTCGAGTCCTTTCTAATTCTTGTGCTTCCACTTACTGCTTTATTACATTGACTAGGTCTATCAGTGTAATGTCAGTGTATGGAGGTGGCAGCCCGCATTCTCAGTGACGCTTGACTTCAGTGACAGAGCTTCTAAAGCTTCACAGGGAGTGTGTGTGTGTGTGTGTGTGTGTATTAAAAAATACATACCCTTTCTTAGGTTAAGGGATTTTACTTTGTTTTTTTTCAAAAATGGAGGTGAGAGAGAGGAACAAGATGAAGGGGACACATGTATACCCATGGCCGATTCATGTTGATGTATGGCAGAAACCAACACAGTATTGTAAAGCAACCATCCCTCAATTTAAAAAGCTTTAAAAAACCTATTCAGATGGTATATACGGAATGGGCAAACAACAAGTTCCTACTGTACAGGGAACTATATTCAAAGCCTGTGACAAACCACAGTGGAAAAGAATATGAAAAAGAACGCGTATATATGTATATCTGAGTTACTTTGTTGCACAGCAGTCATTAACACAATGCTGTAATTCAACTATACTTCAATAAAAAATAAATTAAAAATAAATGAGTATAAAGTGTCAAAGAATTTTTTCTGTATTTATTGAAATAATCATTTTATGTTAATCTATTAACTTTATTAATATTTTACTTACCTTTTAATGATCTGACTTAATCTGCTTCCCAGAGAAGTAGGCAGCCCCTAGCTGACTCCGTGGATACAAGCTAGTGGTTGAGCAGTCAATCTTGGAGGAATTCCGAGGTGGAAAGATCAGGGCTGGGGTCTAAGATTCTGCCATTTTCTACAGCTATAGCCCTTGATCCTGCCAGGTGAGCGGCTAATACCTCTCACAGCTAAGGGCCTGGATCCCTTTCTGAGCAGCTACCATTTGGTTCTGAGCAGCCAATGGGAAAACCACACCCCTGCCCCTGCCCTTGCCCCCATCACACACTTCCCCCAACAGTGCTGCTCCAGTCCTGCTGTTTGTGCTGCCTGGCCCTTCACTTTGTCAGCTTGACATGGTGAATTTATTGATAGATTTTCTAATGTATTGATCACTTCTAACCAGGGATTGAACTTGGGCCCTGGCAGTGAAAGTGTGGCATCCTTAACCATTGGACTGCCAGGGAATTCCCTGTAGTAGAATCTTTTTTTTTTTTAATCTTATATAATTTTATTTATTTTTGGCTGTGCTGGGTCTTCGTTGCTGCATGGGCTTTTCTCTGGTTGCAGCAAGTGAAGACTACTCTCTAGCTGGCCGTGCACAGACTTCTCATTGTGGTAGCTTCTCATGCTGTGAAGCATGGGCTCTGGGATGTGCAGCTTTCAGTAGCTGGGGCACAGGGGGATCCGTAGTTGCTGCTCCCCTGCTCTAGAACACAAGCTTAGTACTGTGGCACATGGGCTTAGTAGCCCAGCAGCAAGGTGGGATCCTCCCAGACCAGGGGTTGAACCCATGTCTCCTGCATGGGCAGGTGGACTCTCCACTGGGCCACCAGTGAAGCTCCTACAGTAGAATCTTAAACTTGTATCTTCCATGGCACTTTCTAGTCTCTTTTTAAGTAACTGAAACACTTAAAATTTTCTACCTTTTTCATCTTAGCAATAATATACTAACATTTGCATTAAATCTCCCAACCAATAGCAAACATTTTCTGGACTTCATTCTAAATTTTACTGGTATTGCTCATCATTGATTCTTCTTAACATTGTCTCAGTTCTTGAGTTATTTATTTCAATTCACGAGAATCTTTCTTTTAGTGACTTTTGGAGTTCTGGGTACTGTGTTTCTCATTCCTTGCACGCTTGAATTTGTGTTTATTTTGCTTTTTCAGGGAACAGGCTTTTAAAAATTGATGTAGATGCTTCCTGTCATGCTGCTGATCTATTTTTTCTGGCATTGGGGTAAGGGAAATCTTTCACTATAATTGTCATTTTTTGGGGGTAGGAGTCTTATCTCTTCCTCAATCTCTGAGTAGAGATTATTTCCTACACTTCAGAAATATCACTCAGGGTATCTTGGAGGTATATCTATCTCCATAATCTAGCTTGAATCTTGTTAAGCCCCTTCAATGGAAAATTTCAAGATTTTTTTTGATTAAGAGAAAGGTATTTTTCTCATTTCTTTGATTATTGCTTCTCTGCTGTTTGTTTAGTTCCCTTTCTGGGATTCCTTTTATATAAATATAGAATCTCTTATATCTATATTTATGTGAACTATATCTTTTCTCCTTTTCACCTTGATAGTTTCCCTCTGAGTCCTGCGGGAAATTTTTGAGGTGGTTCTCTAATTCATAGGTTTTGTTTTATTCAGTAACTCACTTTCTGTTCACTAGATCAGTCCCCACAAAAGACATTTCCCCAAATTCCCATTTTTTGTGGTTCTGATGTAAAAAGCAAATACTCCTGAAAGGCCCAGGCCACCCAATTACTCATGCTTACATTAGGGTGGGTTTTCCATAGCCTCTTTTTTTGGTGATGACAGAAAGACTGAGGTGTTAGGGCACTGTAGGGACACACTGGGACCAGCCTTATCTGCTTCATGCTTTGCTAGAGCCTGCCTCTGGCTGGGCATCTCAAAGGCTCAGCACACACCTGCAAAGGGAGAAAGAATATCAAGGGTTCTTGGGATGGCATGTGGGAGTGACATCTCTCATTCTTCAAATCACATCATGATTGGAGGAGGGGTTTTCTTAAACACATGCAGTATGGAAAGAACTGTTTGTTTTTATTTTGCACTTAGTGAGGGAAGGAGGAGAGAGAAGGAGAGAGAGTGAGAGAGTGCTTGTGTGCTGTGTTGAGGAACAAGGAGACATTTGGAAAAGGAATTTATGGGAAGAACATAAATATCTAATGAGCATTTATCTAGTTACTTGGTGTATGCTTATGTATATTAGAAACCTTCTTTTCCAACTCACTGATGAATTCTTCAATAAATTCTTACTCAAAGTAACAATGGATGTGATTTCATTGAAAAAAATGGTTATCAACATTTCTTCCCTTAGGCAATATCTAGCGTGGTAAGATAGCTGTATCCATTCATCTATCCCTTTATTCGTTATTTAACAAACATTTTTTAATTGTAGCACAGTTGATTTACAGTATCATATTAGTTTCAGGTGTACAATTTAGTGACTCAATATTTTATACATTATACTCCATTTAAAGTTACTATAAAATCTTGGCTGTGTTCCCTGGGGTCTACAGTATATCCTTGTTTCTTAATTATTTTATACATAATAGTTTGTAATCCTTAATCCCTACCCCTGTCTTGCTCCTTCCCTCTTCCTCTCGGGAACCCCTGGTTCTCTACATCTGTGAGTCTGTTTTAACAAACATTTTTGAGCACTTCCCTGTGTCAGGCACAGTGATGGGCTCCAGAGATGGAGCAGAGAAGAAGACAGTCAAGGTGCCACCCTCCAGGAGCTTATGGTCTTATGTAACAAAAGGGCTCTGTTTAAGTGGGACCCGGCAGGTGGACTAGGGAGGAAGGAAGATTCCCACGAGGGACTGAGTCCCTGTCCCCTGGGATGTGTCTTGATCATCTTTCCTTTCACCTGTTCCTCTTCACCGTCATTTCCCCAGGTTGCCTGTAGTTCCTCTTGTCTGTGTATCTCAGATCCTGACATTTGTTTCCAACCTGTTGACTCTAATAACACTTTGATTAAAAAAGCTTTTTATTCTATATTGGGATATAGCCGATTAACAGACAATGATGTGATGGTTTCAGGTGAACAGCAAAGGGATTCAGCCATATATACATGTTCTGATAACTCTTTGTGAAACACCCTTCAGCTACAGTTTGACACTGATTTCCTAGTGCAGTTCTCAGTTTTACCCTCTGGCCCCCAATATCTGTGGTTGCTGTAAAAACCTACCACTGCTTCCCCATAGGGTTCTAACAGGTCCCTGAGACCAGGCCTAATTCCCACTTGGCCATTTTATGGGGAGAATCTAATAGTATCCACCATCTGCCAGAGGGACCTGCTCCAGTCTTAATCCTGGAACACTTCTATAGCCAGTGGCCTAGTGGTAAAGAACCAGCCTGCCAGTGCAGGAGATGCAAGAGATGCGGGTTTGATTCCTGGGTTGGGAAAATCCCCTGGAGCAGGGCATGGCAACCCACTCCAGTATTCTTGCCTGGAAAATCCCATGGACAGAGGAGCCTGGAAGGCTACAGTCCATAGGGTCACAAAGAGTTGGACAAGTGACTTAGCGCGCACGCATGTGTGAAAACCCAGTCTGCTTGGATGGGAAAGGCTGAGTCTGTGTGTACAGACTCTGGGAGGCAGAGCTACACACACGGCTCTGGTTCTCTGTCCACCACCCCTGTTTGCCCAGAGCTCTGCACACCGTCGCCAGGGACAACTGCACACAGGGGCTGTCTGCCGTCTGGGTGATTGAAACCATTAATCATTTACCAAACCCTGGCTGCAGCCTTTCATTAATTATCACTCTGCTAATGATGTCCCTCAGGAAAAGGGAAAAGTAATTCCCCCTCCAATGCAGACTTGGTGCAAACAGACCATACTTCATAAATGAATCAGGAGTGGGCGTTTTGCCTTGAGTTCCTTTGAACTCTTCCTTCACAGAGAGAGAGAAGAGCTGAAAGTAGGCGTAATTGGATAAAATGAAGCAGGTGAAGATTCTGTTTGAGTACCAGTGTTAATGTGCTGTTGTTTATTGTTTTAGCTAGGAGCTGGGGGGTCACCTTTACTGAGATGTCTTCTCAGTCCAGGTGCTTGTTGCTGTTGTTTAGTCCTGAGTTGTATCTGACTCTTTTGCAACCGCATGGACTGTAGCCCACCAGGCTCCTGTCTGTGGGATTTTCCAGGCAAGAATCCTGGAGTGGGTTGCCATTTCCTTCTCTAGGGGATCTTCCCGACCAGGATCTTCCTGACCACGTCTCCTGCATTGGCAGGATTCTTTACCACTGAGCCACCTGGGAAGCCCCCGGTACAGGTGGAGACTTTCTTAAATGTGACACCAGGAACTGGACACAGCGCTCTTTAAATGAGACAGTCTCATAAAGCCACTGATGTCCTTCTCAGACCATGATACCCACTCTCTAAGAAGGCAGCTTATTTTTCCCTATTTGATCTGATCTTGTTGATCCAAGGAGGACTGCTGCTGCTAAGTCGCTTCAGTCGTGTCCGACTCTGTGCGACCCCATAGATGGCAGCCTACCTGGCTCCACTGTCCCTGGGATTCTCCAGGCAAGAACACTGGAGTGGGTTGCCATTTCCTTCTCCACCAAGAAGGACTAAATTAGTTTAAATATATGAACAGTACCTGAACACAGTAAGTATTCAATGCTCCAAAGAATAAAGGAAAGTCTGCATTATTTTCTGTGCTCTGAAATTGTGGCTGGCTTCTAGAGGATTTGTTTCAGGCATTGTGGGACATAACAGAGGAGTTTCACTATTACATCCGAGCAACTGTTGAGTCCATTCCTGCCCCTACAGCAAGAAGGTGTCTGGAAGCATCTGGAAGTAGACTCCCAAATGATGTCTCACATCAAAACAAGCAGAGGGGCTTGAGGCTAAACATGTCAAAATTTTACCAGCCTTTTGGATCCAGTGTGGCTTATAGAATCCTGGACTTGTTTTGGAAGTCTGGGAATTTTTCTGGGTAGGGAGAAGGGGGTATGCATTCACCCAACAAATGTCGATATTTTAATAATAAGCACTGTCCTAGGTGCTAAATTTTTTTAAAAGGTTTTCATTTCTAACTTTATTGCTATTTTTCATGACAATTAGGTAAAATAGAAAATAAGGAGAACATCATCACTCCTGTTTCTTGTTCAAGACTTTTTGGTGGTGGTGATGGGGGGTTTCCTTCCTGAATCTTCCCCCAGGAGACTGAGTCCTATTCCCCTCCATGTGTGTTGTAGCTGGGGCTGTCTCCTTTTGAATGCTCCCTCTGCTAATGCAATGAGAGAGTCTGGACCCTTCTGTCCCTTGGGAGGCTTCTTCCTCCCCTCTCTCCTAGGTAGATAGCTTTAGGCCAATCCTGGGATCCTTAAGGGAAACACTGCCCTCTTTGGGGTGTGTTTCCCCACAGATTTATCTTTCCCTGTCTCTTTTCATCCTGGTGAAATCTCCAGGACTAAGAGAGGGTATGGATCTAGAGACAGTGGGACAAGAAAGCCACGCAGATGGTTTTTAAATCAGGCACTGTTGTGCTGTGCTGTCTCTTTGGTCATGTTCGACCCTGTGTACTGGAGCCCACCAGGCTCCTCTGTCCATGGGGTTGTTCAGGTAAGAATACTGGAGTGGGTTGCAATGCCCTCCTGTTAAATCAGGCTACTCAGGTCAATCTGGGCTTCCCAGGTGACTCAGTGGTAAAGAATCCGCCTGACAATGCAGGAGATGTGAGTTCAATCCAGGGGGTCTGGAAAGATCCCCTGGAGAAGGAAATGGCAACACATTCCAGTATCCTTATCTGGGAAATCCCATGGACAGAGGAGCCTGATGGGCTACAGTCCATGGTATCTTGAAAGAGTCAGACTGGACTTAGTGAAAACAACAACCACTCAGATATCTAGATGAGCCAAAGCAAGATCCTCTGAAATATGGTCCAGTCTATTTATCCAGGGTTCCTAAGAGAAGGTTGGAGGCAAAGCTCTAATAATACTCTTTTGGCTTTATCCTCTATATTTAAGTCTTCTACGGGGATCTAATTGGGATCTCTTTGACCTTAGGAGGCAGGTGCTGGAGAGTTTAGGAGTCTCATCCCTTTTTTTCTATTTCTTTCCTTCTTAGACACATTGGTGTGTTCTGCAGACTGAACTGGGTATATCCTCAGGGGAAAAGCCTTACACGAAGAGTGGGGCTCCTCCTGCACTGGGAGACCTCTCACAGTGACATTTCAAACCTCACTTGCAGCTGGATGCTGCTGGGCAATGCCCACTGTCAAGCTGGTCATGTTTGAGTTTTGCGAGGAGAGGAAGTGGTTTTTGGCTGAGGGCAGGTTTCTCAGTGATTGCACAAAGAAAACACAGTTGCATTTCCTTGAAGGCAAAGTTTCAGGCAGAGATCCAGGCTCTTGCAGTAGGAGAGATGATAGGTTGAATCTGTTTTTGATAAAATTAGGGATATGTTTTGGGGCCTTAAACAGGCTTATCCAGAACTGTGATCTGCAGAGCAGTCTCACTTCTCAGGGACAAGGACACTGAATAGCAAAGAGTTCTGCTGTCTGATTAGAAGGATGTAACACTGGCATCATTTCTTGAACCACAACAGGTTCCCCTCAAATTAGACTGGGCTTCTGAGCTCAGGGTCAAGCATTCAACCCTGATCATACTTTTCTTTACCCTGCTTTTCAGTAATCTTATTTCTGGCCTGTCACTCTAGACAAAATAGATCTTGTGGCAGAATAAACGAGTAGTGTAAGGAATATTTGTATTCACAGAGTCACAAAGAGATAATGTATTGAAAAGACTGAGAACATAATGTTCTGGGCCCTGATGGCCTGGGTTTGAATCCTAGCTCCATTACTATTTAGATAGATAAGTTGGCCAAGTTACTTAAACCCTCTGAAATCTGTTTTTCTCATCTGTATAAGGGGGGCATAAATAATAACGTGCTGCGATCCATGGGGTCGCAAAGAGTCGGACACGACTGAGCGACTAAACTGAACTGAAATAATAACAACCTTTAGGACTGCTGAGGAAACAAAATGTTAATGTGTATTAAGTACCTAAAATAGTGTCTAAGTATTTGCTAAACAATGTGATTAATCATTTACTACTTTTTTACACTCAGTAGCTTCCCAGGGACAAGAACAGTGTTTAGCTTGCTCATCGCTAGCTCACCAGAGATAAGCACAATACCTGGGACATGGTAGAAGTGCAGTTAATACTTGTCGTGTGAGAGAATATTTTTAAGTGGCTTAAGGTTCTTCAAAGTCAGAGAAATAAAATAGTTGAGGAATTTCTGGGTTTTTGCATCAAGCATGCAGCCAAGGATGTGCTGTGTTTCCGGGTTTCTGAGGGATAGATGTAGCCTGTACCAACAGGTGCATCATGGCCTTTGTGCTCTGCTCCGTTTGGAGAAATGGAGAAACTTAGAAAATTACAGGAAATAGAAGTGGGAGTAGGAGGGGCTATGTGCATAGCTCGTAAGAGGATGTAGATTCTCTTTGTAAGTAAAGTCTAACTATAAACTCAGAAAATAAAATTTCCTACTGTTTCCAGCTTTTAGGGGCTGCCCACTTTCCTTGGCTCATGGCCCCCTCCCTCCATCTTTAAAGCCAGTAGCATCAGGCAGAGTCCATCTCTCTGGTTCCCTCTTCCAATGTCCTCTTTCTACTTTTAAGGACCCCTGGGAATACACTGGGCTCGTTGGGTGTTGTTTTCCCTGCCTAGACTATCCTCTGTGCTCAGGTGCTGGGCTGGGGTGTGTCCCTGCCCTCCTGCCAGCTGACCCAAGCCTCTGGCCTCCACTGTCACTTCTGGCCTGCCTGCCTGCTAAAGCACTTAAGTCGTGTCTGACTCTTTGTGACCCTATGGACTGTAGCTCTCCAGGCTCCTGTATCCATAGGATTCTCCAGGCAAGAATACTGGAGTGGATTGCCATGCCCTCCTCCAGGGGAATCTTCCCCACCCAGGGATCAAAACCCCGTCTCCTGCATTGCAGGCAGATGCTTCACTGCCAAGCCACCAGGGAAGCCCCTACTCTTGGCCTGGTCAGACCCAAAGTCAGGATGCTCAGCCTGTCTCCCATGTTTTGCTACCATCATAGATTTGAGATATGGGGTTTTCTAAAAACATGCTTACATTCTTGAAATTGAAACTAAATAGTATATTTTTTTTTTTTTTAAGGAAGGAAATTGGGGCTTTCGATGACTCCAAGTTGTCACTGAGGTATGAGGAAGGTAGAAACAGAGAAGAGAAAACATGAAGCTCCCAAGAGCCTTGGTACTAGGTTTGGGTATAGTAAATGATATATTTGGGGATTTTATGAGAATAACATAAAGTAAGCTGCTGGGCAGTTGATGACTCAGGCCACTTTGGGTGAAAAAGCACCATCTGTGGACTGATACGGCCTCAGTTATCTCAGCATGATGTAGCCAGAAAAACCCAGTAACATCTACTTTCCATTGTATTTGGCAAGATGATTGATTATCTCAGCATGAAAGATGAAATATACATGCACATGGACATTGCATCCAAATATACACACACTGAAATAATTCTCAGTTTGTCAGTTAAGTAGTGATCGAAACTTTTTCTGGCTCATGAATTTTAGGCTCTTCTCTTTGGAGGGTGAACCAAACTGCAGGAGTCCCCAGGGCCTGAGGAAGCTGAGGGCTCTTTGACCACTGCTGATGTCATCCACGTTTCTGCTTGTCTTGATTAGACTGAGAAAAGCCAAACACTGCTTGTTGAGGCAGATATTGATTTTTGCCAGGAAGTTCTGTCATCAGTAGTAATTACAATTGGTTTTTAAATTTATTAGATCAGGAAATCTAATAAGTTTTCCATGAGTCCTCTCCCCACTTTTTGTTGGTATGTGGAATAATCTCACCAAGCTGTTTCTGAGAATGTGGGCCTTAAACCAGGACTTATACATGAAATGCAAACTGTTGCTTTCCTCTTTGCTGATATTCATGGAAACCACCTGCTTAGCTGTGTGGCCTTGGGTAAAACAATTTAGCCAGGCTACTTTAGTTAGGCATTGTACCTCTTTTTCTATATTTTATAGTGAGAAAAATAATTGTACCTAGCTCTTCAGTTTTTGTAAAGATTAACCAGATTTATCCACTGAATACTTAGAACCCAGGAACACATAGTAGGTGCTTAAATGTCAGCTTTCACTGTTTCTGTTATCATTGATGAACACACAAAAAGGCATCTGAGACATATATTGTAGAGAATAGAAATGGATCCTTTTAAAGGTTTGTACTGAGGCGGTGCAGAAATGAACAGAGGGTTTGGGGATTAACTGAGTACAGCAAGTTGAAATCCCATATGTGTTGAAGATAAAAAGAAACAAACTTGTCTAATTATAAAGCATTGCATATTTATGTAGAAAACATACAATTATACAAAAAGAAAAAATATACCCAAACTCCACAATCCAGAAATAACCACTGTTAACATTCGGATATTTTTTCTCCCAGAGTTTTTTCTTTGCATCTATAAATACATGTGTTTTTTTTTTAACATGTTTAAGATTTTGTGCTATGTGGTGTTATTTTAATTTTTATATTTTATTTTATTTATTACATTTTATATATGCATCAAAATAATATGACATCTATATAACTTATAAAGCATAATAATATAATGAACACTTATGAATATGCTCTAATCTTTATTCCTCCTCTCTACCCCCGAGGTAATGACTATCTCAAATTTTGCATTTTTCATGCCCTTGCATTTAAAATAAAAATGGTTTTTATCCATGTCCAAGTAATATATTATTTGTTCTTGAGTTTTATTTTTAAAAAGCATCATATTGTCTATAATCTACTTAAAATGGATTTATTAAAAAAAAAATCAGCATTCTATTTCCGTGAATGCACATAGCTTGATCCATCTCGCATTATTTGACATTTTCACTTTTGTATAGTATTCTATTGTGTGCTTATACTATACAAAAATCTATTCTTCTGATGATGGATGTGTAGGTTTCTAGTTTTTTGCTATTACAGAGCTGCAATGAATTTTTGTGTACTTGTCATATAGGGTAGTGTCAGTTATGGCATGAAAAATGGTTAGAAATGCAAATTCTTGAACTTTATCCAAGATCCATTGAATCAAAAACTCTAGGATGGACCCAGTAATCTGTGTTTTAACTGGTCCTTCAGGTTTTAACTGGTCCTTCAGGTACTCTTGGAGAAGGAAATGGCAACCCACTCCAGTATTCTTGCCTGGAGAATCCCATGGACGGAGGAGCTTGGTGGCTACAGTCCACGGGTCCCAAAGAGTCGGACACGACTGAGCGACTTCACTTCACTTTCAGGTACTCTGATGCTTGAAGTTTGAGAACCACTGCTGTAAGGAACTTGTTTAAGTGTGGACTTACTGGGTAACTGCTGCTGCTGCTAAGTCGCTTCAGTCGTGTCCAACTCTGTGTGACCCCATAGACGGCAGCCCACCAGGCTCCCATGTCCCTGGGATTCTCCAGGCAAAAATACTGGAGTGGGTTGCCATTTCCTTCTCCAATGCATGAGTGAAAAGTGAAAGTGAAGTCGCTCAGTTGTGTCCGACTTTTAGCGACCCCATGGACTGCAGCCTACCAGGCTCCTCCATCCATGGGATTTTCCAGGCAAGAGTACTGGAGTGGGGTGCCATTGCCTTCTCTGTTACTGGGTAAAAGGGTACACAAATTTGTAGAATATGGTTGTTCACTAGTGTAGCCAGATAGCAAGTGAGCTCTTAATTCTAAGGTAGCCAAATGTATTAATTCTAAGGTAGCCAAATGTATCACTCTTTCCTTTGTTACTGTGTGCGTGTGCGTGTGCTCTCCCTCTCTCTCTCTCTCTCTCTCTTTATATATATATATTCCCCCCCGCCCACACTACACAGCTTGTAGGATCTTCGTTCTCTGACCAGTGAATCCGGGCCCCTGGCAGTGGAAGCTTCATGTCTTAACCACTGGACTGCCAGGAAATTCCCTTTTTTTATATTGTTTGAGAACATTTCCCATACCTCAAGGCAAGAAAGATGTATGCCCGCATTTCCTCCTGATAGCTTTGAGGTTTGGCCTTTCAGACTCGAGGCCTTAATCTGTGTGGAATCACTAAATTCCAGAGGCAGGGATCCTATTTCATTTTCCCTCCATGACTGATCAACTGAAACCACGAGGCGGCATTTTGGAGGGCTTGGGGAGCTCTGGTACTTTATGTTTCAAGGCAGGAAGAATTCAGTGAAAGGGAGCATTTAGATAAGAAGTGATTGAACAGAATAGGACGCTTGTGGGGCTTACACGCAGGTGAGTGAGAAGTTCTGTGCCCCAGGAACTTAGTAGGCTACAGTTTATAATCAAAGAAAAAGTGAGAATGGGGAAAAGACCACCTTCTTCCCCTTTTTTGAGTAGATGCCATGTCCCATATTGGGTGGGGGAGTTTTCTTGTCTTTATATGGTCAAGCTGGACTGTCATGGCACAATGGAAATGAGCAAAAAAGCAGTAATATATGCTAAAAATGGTAAGTCGTCTCAGGTTTTAGTGTAAGGTCACATTTTCCTTATACTTTTGCTTTTAGGCTGTGCAGAGGAGTGTGTCCTAGGAATCATTAACTTACTGAACTCACTGGGCAGGGTGTGGGTCTCATGCCACCGCTGTGTTATGGTTTGGAGCATGTCTCACGCCTCAGGGACATGATTTTGTTGCTAGGCAAGCCTCTTGGTTTTGTGGTTAAGCAAACCTGCTTTCTTGAGTGACCATTAACTTACAGGGATCCCCCATATTTTTTCTTTACTTACTATCCACTGGTGGGATTAACTATTTAATTACCTATCTTGTCCCTTTACTCTGTCCCTATCACAGCTGTTTCAATTCCTTTTAGACAGAGGGAGGTTATTTGTCATGATCTACAATGCCACCTTTGTAGTATAGTCAAGATTCCACAGGTACATGGACCTGATTGTAAGGCATCTTTTTGTTTTGTTCGTCAGCTTATCAATTTCTGTGCTGATATCACACTGTTTTTAATAATTAAAGTTTTATAATAAACCTTGGTGTCTGCTAGGACAGTCCCCTCAACCAAATTTTCTTCAGAAGTGTCTTGGTTATTCTCGATCCTTTGTTCTTCCATATACATCTTCAGTTCAGTCAGTTCAGTTGCTCAGTCATGTCCGACTCTTTGTGACGCCATGAATTGCAGCACGCCAGGCCTCCCTGTCCATCACCAACTCCCAGAGTTCACTTAAACTCACGTCCATTGAGTCGGTGATGCCATCCAGCCATCTCATCCTTTGTTGTCCCCTTCTTCTCCTGCCCCCCAATCCCTCCCAGCATCAGAGTCTTTTCCAATGAATCAGCTCTTCGCGTGAAGTGGCCAAAGTACTGGAGTTTCAGCTTTAGCATCATTCCTTCCAAAGAACACCCAGGGCTGATCTCCTTCACAATGGACTGATTGGATCTCCTTGCAGTCCAAGGGACTCTCAAGAGTCTTCTCCAACACCACAGTTCAAAAGCATCAACTCTTCGGTGCTCAGCTTTCTTCACAGTCCAACTCTCATATTCATACACGACTACTAGAAAAACCATAGCCTTGACTAGACGGACCTTTGTTGGCAAAGTAATGTCTCTGCTTTTGAATATGCTATCTAGGTTGGTCATAACTTTCCTTCCAAGGAGTAAGCATCTTTTAATTTCATGGCTGCAATCACCATCTGCAGTGATTTTGGAGCCCCCCAAAATAAAGTCTGACACTATTTCCACTGTTTCCCTGTCTATGTCCCATGAAGTGATGGGACCAGATGCCATGAGCTTCGTTTTCTGAATGTTGAGCTTTAAGCCAACTTTTTCACTCTCCTCTTTGACTTTCATCAAGAGGCTCTTCAGTTCTTCTTCACTTTCTGCCATAAGGGTGGTGTCATCTGCATATCTGAGGTTATTGATATTTCTCCCGGCAATCTTGATTCCAGCTTGTGCTTCTTCCAGCATAGCGTTTCTCATGATGTACTCTGCATATAAGTTAAATAAGCAGGGTGACAATATACAGCCTTGATGTACTCCTTTTCCTATTTGGAACCAGTCTGTTGTTCCACGTCCAGTTCTAACTGTTGCTTCCTGACCTGCATATAGGTTTCTTAAGAGGCAGGTCAGGTGGTCTGGTATTCCCATCTCTTTCAGAATTTTCCACAGTTTGTTGTGATCCACACAGTCAAAGGCTTTGGCATAGTCAATAAAGCAGAAATAGATATTTTCCTGGAACTCTCTTGCTTTTTCCATGATCCAGCGGATGTTTGCAACACATCTTAGAACTGGCTTTCTAAGACCTCTGAAAATAAATCTGTTGGGATTTTGATTAATTTTATTGAATCTGTAAATCAGTTTGGATTGTATTGATATCCTTATAATATTAACTTGTCCTATTAAACATGGCATATCTCACTGACTAGGCTTTCTTTAATGCACTCCAATTAAATTAAAATTTTTTCTCCTTGTAGGTCTCATATATCACTTTTAGATTTGTTTCTGAGTATTTTCTGTTTTTTATAACTCTTTTAGACAAAAACTTTTTATTTATATATTTTTGCATCCCATGGCTTAGTTATCTTATACCAAAAGTCTGTACCTTAGTAAGTTAAAAAAATTTTTTTAAATTTTATATTGGAGCATATTTGATTTACAATGTTGTGTTAGTTTCAGGTGTGTAGCAAAGTGATTCAGTTATACACATACACATGGTCTATTCTTTTTCAGATTCTTTTCCCATATAGGTTATTACAGAGTATTGAGTTCCCTGTGCTGTAGTAGTCCTCACTGGTTATCAGTTTTATATATAGTAGTGTGTGTATTTTAATCCCAGCCTCCTAATTTATCCCTCCCCCACATCCCTTTGGTAACTATGTTTGTTTTTTATGTCTGTGGTCTATTTCTGTTTTGTAAATAAGTTCATTTGTGTGTGTGTGTGTGTTGAGATTCCACATATAAGCAGTATCATATATGTGTCTTTCTCTGAATGGCTTACTTAGTATGATAATCTCTAGGTCCATCCATGTTACTGCTAATGGCATTATTTCATTCTTTTTCATAGCTGAGTGATATTGCATTGTATATATGTACCACATCTTTTTTATCCATGCATCTGTTGATGGACATTTAGGTTGCTTCCATGTCTTGGCTATTGTAAATAATGCGCTGTCAACATAGTGAGTGCATGTATCTTTTTGAATTATAATTGTCTCCAGATGTATGCCCAGGAGTGGGATTGCTGGGTCATATGGTAGCTCTACTTTTAGTTTTTTAAGAAACCTCCATACTATCTCCATAGTGGTTGTACCAACTTACAGTCCCACCTAGAGTGTAGGAGGGTTCCTTTTCCTCCATTCATTCTCCAACATTTATTGTTTGTAGACTTTTTGATGATGGCCATTCTGATCGATGTGAGGTGACACCTCATTGTAGTTTTGATTTCCTTTTCTTTAAAATTAGTGGTGTTGAGCATTTTTTCATGTGCCTATTGGCCATCTATATATCTTCTTTGGAAAAATGTTAATTTAGGTCTTCTGCTTCCCCCTTTTTTGTAACTGTGTTTTTGTTTTTTTTTTTAATGTTGAGCTGTTTGACCTCCTTCCCCAATCTTTCTGTTATCTATCGTTTACTTTAAAGATTCCTCAGATAGATGTCCCATACATTCTGGCCATGGTTTATAGCTGCATTTAATGAGAGATGATACTAATGTGTTTGCTCTGTCTTGCCTGGAACCAGGACCATATTCTCATTCTTGAGTGATAGTCTTGTTGGGAATACAGCTCTAAATTGATAGCTATTTTTATTTCTCTTCTAACTACGCATTGTTCTCTGACTACTTTTCAATGTCTTCTCTTGTCTTTCTGGTTCTATGTCACTACAACATATCTAGGTGTGAATTTCTCCTCCCCCCCACCCCCGCCCCCTGCTTTTTTGGGATATGTTGTATTGTAGATTGATGATTATCACCAGTTCTGGAAAATTTCAGTCACTATCTCTTCAGACACTGTCTCTTTTTTGGTATTCTTTTCTTCCCCTCATACTCATGTTAGATATACATTTGTGTATTAATCATGGTTTTTATTTTTTATATTTCCTAGTGCTTTGATGTCTTGGGACTTGCTGACCCAGGAGAGATTGCCCCTGTCAGGGATAGCTAGTTCCTAGAGATAGTAAATGACTCACCTGGGAGTGTGCCGTTCACAAGGAAACTAACCAGTGCAAAGCCCACACGCCCCACCACCTTCTCTGTTGAACTCTTGTCCTCCTGCCCGAATCACCTGAGGCGAGGTACCAGACATGTAGCGCCCGGAAATTATTCAGTGTGGCCAACCCTAAGCCTGCCTGCCCTGCCCACCTACTCCTTCCTAAGGAAACCATAATAAAAGCTCTTGCCTGTATTTCCCCCTTGCTCCCTCCAACTTCTAACCAACCCAGGGCTTCCCCGTGTGGTCGAGCATGGCATGTTATGTCTTCTGTTTCTCGGGATCTGTGGGTGAAACAATTTCTTCCTTCATGATAGTCATTTCTGTGTCTGCATTTCCCACCGCACCTGATTAAGACACATTCTCAAACATTTAAACCTTCTCAATCTATTCTGAATAACTCCTTTCACCCTTTCATATTTTCCATACACTAACCTCTCTGTGATAGAGTGGGTAATCTCTTAACCTCTGTGTTGCAGTTTACTAATTCCCTTCTTATTTTTATAAGTTCTATTAGTTCTTTTCAAATGTGCCTGCTATTCCTTATGGTATCTTGATTTTTTGTTCACATTTCAAATTCTATTATTCATTTATTTAGATATTTTCTGTGTAGCTACTCTAGGTTCTGAGTCTGAGAGTTCCAGTACCGTCAGCCTCTAGAGGTCTAAATCTATTGTTTGTTTCCATTGGCTATGTCACATTACGGCTTAATTTCTCAAGGGCTTGCTTAGCTTTGTGAGTTTATTGCTTGACCTTAATTGTGTTGGCCTAGACTGAAGTCATCTGGGGGTATGAGATGCTATGGACATGGAGCTAATTTACTTTATTGTGTAGTAAAGAATGAATCTTACCTGAGGAGAAGTCTGGCCTCCGCTGCTGGAGGGTGGTCTCCAGGTCTTTGGAATACTATATCTGATAGGAACATATAGATTTTATCTTGAATGTTTTCTCACCCTTTCTGTCATCTTCCCTCCCTTTTCACCACCTCTTTTCATCCCTGGTGGGTTTTGTGTGCTTGTCTGCTTGGCAGCATATCCCTGTTGATTTTGGCTGGACTTTAGGCTCCTCACTGTCTAAGCACCAGGATTAATTTCTTAGACGGAGTTTCCCCCTTGACCTGACGCTGAGAACCTGCTCTACCACGTGAGGAATTCCATTTCCAGGTCTGTCTTTGGGGCTTCACTGGCCAGTTTCAATGTACCCTTCCAATCCTAGTTGCATCCTGAAGTGTAATGTCTGAGTTAATAGTGCTGTCTGAATTCTAATCACTGGGGAGAACTCTGTTCAGGTTGTAGAGTACCATGCATCATGCTGAGTCCATGGGAGAAGCAGGGTAAATAAGCAGTGGTCCCCCAGAATGGCTGCATAGACATGGGGGTGCTTGTCTAGGCTTGATGACAACAACAGCGATGATGTCAGTAGTGAGGGAAGGAACACTGCTTCCTCTTCATCCCACTCAGGAGCACTGACCTTCGTCCACCTCCTCAGGGGCTGAAGCCTTGCTAATCTGATAATGGATCTGAGTCCCAGACAATGACTTATGCATGTGGGGGGCTTTGTGCCTTGAAAGGTGTTATTTTGGTGTCCCCCGCCTCTCTCTTGTTCTTTTCCATTCGCCCCACTGTAGAATTTGTAAATGGACACGTCTTCCTCTTTCATGTTGAGTCTAAGGAGTTGGATAGTTGGACCCTGCAGGGCTCTGAGGGTCGTCTTTCTCTTTACTCCCTTCTGTAAGTGCTTCTGAACTTGTTAATTCCTAGATGGAGTGTACAGGGAAGAGTGAGGCCAGTGAAGGTTTGTCTCAAGGAGAATCTACTCTGCATTTTTCACAGAGCTCTTTTCAGAATGTCAGGCATTTGAGAGCTGGTCATAAGTTGTTTTAAAATGTTCATTCTGCCTCTGCACCTTGCACGTACCTTCCTAGACTCTTGTAGTAGGGAGTGGATGTGATTGCAGGGCGGAATTTGTCATTTCTGGGTCTCTGACCACATGAACGAGAATACAGGCAAAAACAATTATTACCCTTCCTCCTAATAATCACTCCGAGGCAGGAACTCATCATGCAGTTATGGGTTCCAGCACCGAGTGGTCACCACTGCTGTTCCTGAGGGAGAAGGAACCAGGAGGGCAAGGACAGAGAGACAGGGAGCTGCCAGAAGTGAGGCTCTGGCAATCAGAATGCTGTCCATTACGGAATGCCTGATGCAGCTTCCCTGCGTCAAAATAATTCCTTGTGACCCAAGGTCCAGTCTCACCCAACAGAGGGATAATTTATTTTTAATTGGAGGATAATTGCTTTACAGTGTTGTGCTGGTTTCTGCCATACAACAATGCAAATCAATCATAATTATATCTATATATCCTCCCTCTTGAGCCTCCCTTCCCTCTTGCACCCCATCCCTCCAGAGTCATCACAAAACACCAGGTTGGACTCCCTGTATTATATAGCAGCTTCCCACTAGCTATCTGTTTATTTTTTAATTTAGATTTATTTATTTTAATTGGAGGCTAATTACTTTACAATATTGTATTGGTTCTGCCACACATCAACATGAATCTGCCACGGGCGTACACGTGTTCCCCATCCTGAACCCCCCTCCCACCTCCCTCCCTGTACCATCCCTCCGGGTCATCCCAGTGCACCAGCCCCAAGGATCTTGTATTGAACCTGGACTGGCGATTCGTTTCTTATATGATATTATACATGTTTCCATGACATTCCTCCAAATCATCCCACCCTCGCCCTCTCCCACAGAGTCCAAAAGACTGTTCTATACATCTGTGTCTCTTTTGCTGTCTCACATACAGGGTTATCATTACCATCTTTCTAAATTCCATATATATGTGTTAGTATACTGTATTGGTGTTTTTCTTTGTGGCTTACTTCACTCTGTATAATAGGCTCCAGTTTCATCCACCTCATTAGAACTGATTCAAATGTATTCTTTTTAATGGCTGAGTAATACTCCATTGTGTATATGTACCACAGCTTTCTTATCCATTCATCTGCTGATGGACATCTAGGTTGCTTCCATGTCCTGGCTATTATAAATAGTGCTGTGATGAACACTGGGGTACATGTGTCTCTTTCAATTCTGGTTTCCTTGGTGTGTATGCCCAGCAGTGGGATTGCTGGGTCATAAGGCAGTTCTATTTCCAGTTTTTTAAGGAATCTCCACACTGTTCTCCATAGTGGCTGTACTAGTTTGCATTCCCACCAACAGTGTAAGAGGGTTCCCTTTTCTCCACACCCTCTCCAGCATTTATTGCTTGTAGACTTTTGGATCGCAGCCATTCTGATGTGATAGAGTATATATGTGAATGCTACTTTCTCAATTTGTCCCACTGTGACTACCCTGTAGCTCAAAAAGTAAAGGATCTGCCTGCAATGCAGGAGACCCTGGTTCTATCCTTGGGTCAGGAAGATCCCCTGGAGAAGGGAATGGCAACTCACTCCAGTATTCTTGCCTGGAGAATTCCAAGGACAGAGAAGCCTGGCAGGCTACAGTCCATGGGTGCAAAGAGTTGGACACGACTGAGTGACTAATATTTCACTTCACTTCACTTCTCCTTTCCCTACTGGGTTCACACATCCGTTCTTTACATCTGTGTCTCCATTCCTTCCCTGCAGATAGGATCATCAGTGCCGTTTTGCTAGATTCCATATATATGCATTAACATACAATATTTGTCTTTCTCTTTCTGACTTACTTCACTCTGTATAATAGGCTCTAGGTCCATCCAGCTCATTAGCACTGACTCAAATTTATTCTTTTTTATGGCTGAGTATGATTTCATTGTATATATACATCACAACTTCTTTATCCATTCATCTGTTGATGGGCATCTAGGTTGCTTCCATATCCTAGCTACTGTAAGTAGTGCTATAATGAACACTGGGGTACATGTGTCTTTTTCAGTTATGGTTTTCTCAGGATATATGCCCAGTAGTGGGATTGCTGGGTCATATAGTAGCTTTATTGCTAGTTTGCTAAGAAATCTCCACACTATTCTCTGTAGTGGCTGTATCAATTTATATTCCCACCAACAGTGCAGTAGGGTTCCCTGTTTTCCACAGCCTCAGGAGAGGGACAATTTAAGTGACACAAAACAAGATGTCAAGTGGAGAGAAGCAAGTTAAAAGATGGACCTAGAGTTGAACTTTCCCCACCACTTGGGCAGGCAGAAGTGTTCCCCAACCAGTCACCCCACTCACGTGCATTGGCCATGAGCCTCTCAGTAACTCCCTGAATCAAAAAGAAGCTCAGCAAAACCTCAGCAGTGCTAATAGAATGAGCACCACTGTGGTGAGCTGGCAACGAGGTGATGCTTGGCTTTTATTAAGTCTCTAAGTAAATGAGTTATCACTGGAGGAAGCAGGAGCACGGGAATTATGTTGTTATGTGCAGCAACCATCCAGTGAGTGGCCTCCAGACCCCCCAGGGGGCTCCCGGAGCTGACAGGTCTGTGGGTGTCTGTGCTGTGAGCCGCCAGCCGCTGCTCTCCCTGAAGGGAGGCGGGGGATGTGGGCTAGCAGGAACGTGCTGTTCCACACAGGACAGCTATCAGCTCTGCCAAGTCCCTCATTAGGGACTTCTCAACCTGGCCCTCCCTGGGTGGCAGCCAGTGTTCTCCTGCCGCCGAGGAGGGAGGTGAGGCAGAGGAAGAACCAAGTCCCACAGTCACCCGGGGACCGAACCAGGATGGGGACGCGATGTTCCCACTCTCTCCTCCAGGCCCATTCTGATGCTTGGCAGCTGCTACCTGTGAGCAGTGGGCGGCCTGTTCTCTGCCATCACTCTCATCCCTTACTCCACTAATGAGCCTCTGGCCCAGGCGACTCGGAAAGTAATTGGCATGTCTTTGGTCCTGATGCTGGGCTCAGTGAGATGGTAGAATAGAGGTCAGTGTGCACAGTTTCATCTGCTTTAGTGAGGCAGATTTCCCAGGCTGTATCTGCATTTGTATATAATATTGTATTCTTCATTCACCCAAGGATTATGGGGTAGGACAAGAAAAATAGACACGGCGCTCAAAGATCAATACCTAGGACCTGAAGAAGCAGATAGAATCTGACAGTTGGAGGTACTTAGCAATATCCAGGTTTTAAAAAATATGATCTTAATAGTCCAGTTTTATTGTTTCAAACCATGTGCATAACACTGTACACTCAGGTTGGATCAACAAATGACATCTGTTAATGCACTTTGACATGTTAACTTCCCATATATAGTAGTTTGTTGTCAGGGTGGATAATGGCTCAAGTAGGTGGAGACATTGTTAGCAAGCTGTAACATCCAGGTTTTGAGGAAGGAGGTCCAACATCATTTCTTGGAGATACTGATCTTTGGGTTGATGGGCTGTCCACTCTTCTCTTGGAACAGCGGGGCTCAGGGCAGGAGGCAGGGGCTGGGGTGGAGCGGAGGTGTCTATCTGCATAGAATAGGATTAGGATAGATAAATGCTGCAGCTGCTCCATGCTGCATCCTCCGTCCACCCTCGGGGAGAAACTGAGGCAGTTTAGCAGTTTTGCCAGGGCCAGAGAAAATCATAGCCTTTCTGTGTATTCAGGTTTTCAGCAGCAAAGGCCCTGGTTTGGATTTCACTTCTGCCCTCTTTATGAGAGATGTGACAGAAGACACAGGGCTCATCTAACTGTCCTTGGGGTCTGCAGCAAACTGGGCTGGAATGCCCTGCACCACCCCCCCTGCATCCATCAGGCTTGGTCCAATACCCATTAGACCTTAACAGACTGTCCACAGGTTCAGGTTCAGAACGATTACGCAGGACTCTCCTTCGTCTGAACATATCAAAGGACCCTACAAAACTGAACGAGGGTGGTGATTTCTCGTAGGCTTTTTTTTTTTTTTTGCCCTCTTAGAAATCACTTTTTAAAAAAGTTAACACCTAGAAATGATTCCCTGGGTGAAATATGACGCACAACATTTCCCAAGATCCCTGATCATTCATCACAAATCAGGCCACAGGCAGCGTGGGCTCAGCTTCGTCCGGAAACTTGCTTCAAGCCTAATTGTTTATTCATTGCAGGGATCACCAGGGTCCAAGAATGACAGGCAATGGGCCTAGTGTGAAGGATGTAGTGGGAGGGAGATGAGAGGAGTTTGTTATGTCTGCTTGCGTTCCAGCAAGAAGGTTATTGCAGCCTGGAGACAGCTCTCGTATTTACTCTGTTAAGTGTTTGAATTTCCTCTGTTGACTTGTGATTGAGATAAATGTGTTACATGCCTGTTAAGATTTTTTAAAAAATGAAAGAGCTCCTGTATTGTCAGGGCATCGAGGCACTCGGAAAGGCCAGTCAGGACAGCACCTCAGAGAAGAGTGTGAGTGCCTGCTTACCAATGCTGGGCCCCTACCCCACAGCATGATTGGGGTTCTCAGGACAGAGGAAATGGGGCAGTGTAAAGACTGGAAACCGACATGAGACAATGACACAATGAGGAAGGGGGCCAAGATACTCTTGGTTGCATCTAAATGTCCAAAGTATAAATCAGAGATTTACTAAGCTAATGTAAGGGAAGGAAGAACCAGCCCCTAAGAAAGGAGCCAGCAGCAGATAGCTGAGAGAGCTGAGGTCTCCATTTCATTAGCTTGGGAGTGGGAGCTGGGCTCCAACCTCAGTGGAGTTCTAGCTAGTAACTTAGGACATGAACATAAGGCCGGGGCTTCCCAGCTGACTCAGCGATAAAGACTCTACCTGCAGTGCAGGAGATGCAGAAGACGTCGGGTTCAATCCCTGGGTCAGGAAGATGCCCTGGAGGAGGGCATGGCAACCCACTCCAGTATTCTTGCCTGGAGAATCCCATGGACAGAGGAGCCTGGTAGGCTACAGTCCATGGGGTTGCAAAGAGTCGGACACGACTGAGCAACTTAGCACACACACATGAGCTTAAGGCCTGCCAAGCAGTCTGACCAGACAATCTGGAGGTGCACTAAGCACTGTTTGTTTCTTCTTAGACACAGGCAGCAGAGCATCCTGATGGACCAGCTGCTGTAGAATGAGCTGCTAAAACATTACTCTCCAGCCCACAAGCCTCAGGCCCCATAGCTGGGCCAAGCAGGGTCAGGCAGCCTGCCCTGCAAAAGGAAGGAGAGAAGGGCCTCTCTCTTTTGCCTGGAATTGTCTCTGAGGTTAGCAATGACTTCACTGCAGAAGGTCTGAAGGGCCTTTCTCCTTCCCCATACTGTGCTTCGGCATAGCACCCCTGCCTTCTTCAGATCTCTCTTGGCACGTTCCTCATTTCCTTTCTGTCTCTTTGGTGGCTTTCTTGCTCTTCCCTGGATCTCTTTACTCTGCCCTAACTGTTAGGCTCCCATCTGTTCTTGATCTGTTTCTCATCTCACTCTCTGATCTCTCTTTGTGTGATGTGGCCCATTCCCATGGCTCTTGTATCAGTCAGCCGGGGCTGCCATAACAAATGATCACAACAGAATATTTGTTTCAACAGTAGAAATGTATGTTCTCACAGTTCTGGAGGCTACAAGTCCAAGATCAAAGTGCCAGCATGGTCATTTTCTGGTGAAGATTCTCTTCCTGGCTTATACACAGCTGCCTTCCTGCTGTGTCCTTACGAGGAGGAGAGAGAGAGAAAGAGGGCAAGTTCTCTGGTGTCTCCTCTTATATGGGCACTAATTCCATCACAAGGGACCCAGCCTTGTGACTTCATTTAAACCTAACTCTTCTAAAGGCCCCATCTCCAAATCCCATCACGATGAGGGCTAAGGCTTCAATATTTGAATTTAGGGGCGCATTCCAATCCATAGCAGCTCTTAGTGATTTCTTAATGCACATTCTTAGCCCAGCGTTCTCTGCTAAGCAATCCATCTATATTTCTGACTGAAACAAATTGACGTAGTTGGGCTACATCAGTTGAGCTCCTGGGGATGTCACGGAACACATTCTTCTGTTCAAACCAGCCCCTTCAGCCATGTTTCCTAGGGTAATTCATGGTAGCACACTTTGGGGCACAGACTCCTCTCTTGGGGCACTTGGGTTTGATTTCCCTCTCAAGCCTGACATTGGGTGGTCCAGAGCAGCTGTCCATCCAGGGCCGGGCTTCTGAGCACAGCAGTTATTACAGTTGGCCCCCTCCCTCCATATCCACAGGTTCCACATCTCTGGATTCAATCAACCACAAATTTAAAACAGAGGAAAAATTCCAGAAAGTTCCAAAGAACAAAACTTGAATTTGCCACACACAGGCAACTATTTAGCTAGCACATTTGCATCACATTAGGTATTATAAGTAATGTAGAGATGACTTAAAGTCTGTGGGATGATGTGAGTAGGTTTTATACAAATATTATGCCATTTAAAACAAGTGACTTGAGCATCTTTGGGTTTTGGTATCCATGGGGGTCCTGGGAACAATCCCCCCAGAAATTGAGGGGTGACTGTAACATATACAAGACTGTGGCCACATCTCTTCCTCCTTGTTTTTGTTTGTTGTGCTTAGTCACTCAGTCATGTCTGACTCTTTGAGACCCCATGGACTGTAGCCCACCAGGCTCCTCTGCCAATGGGGATTCTCCAGGCAAGAATACTGGAGCGGGTAGCCTTTCCCTTCTCCAGGGGATCTTCCCAACCCAGGGATTAAACCCAGGTCTCCCGCATTGCAGGTGGATTCTTCACTGTCTGAGCCACCAGGGAAGCTCTCTTCCTTCTAAGTAAGCTGACTGACTCTTTAAGCCTACTTCTCAACCCTAGCTTCATATTTTATAAAATATGGATGCCTGGGCTCCACCCCAGGCCAATGAGTCCATCTCTCTGGGGAGGGCCAATGGTTCTATGAGTTGCCCAATGAGAGTGGAGAACTTCAGTCACTCCACCTGAGGACTCAGGTAAGCTGTCTTGCAGATGCTATAGCAGCAGTTTGGGGACCTGGAACAGCAAGCTTCCAGGGCTCGCTCTGCATCTCTCCCTCCTCCCCTTTCTTTCCAGGTCGTCTGTGTCCTAAATCTGGTTTCCTACCTTTGGCCCCGTTCCTTGCCTCTGGGCTTGTCACCTCATCCCTATTCCCTGGGTTGACCATGGCAGTCTCTAAGGACTTTAACTTGGATCCCTTCTAGCACCTTATTCCCTGGTGGGCTGATCTGGTCTTGCTCAGTACCTCCTCCTCCCATCCCTCCATCACCAGGAAGGTCTAAGAAAGTCCTTTGCTAGCCTCTTAAGGAATTACCAACATTACTGTACACAAAGAGGAGGTCTAATACACGCCATTGCTGTCTGAGCCGGAAACTGACTTTGATTATTATTGAGTGATGCTGATAAAACCAGCAGCTATTTTTAATGATCCATTTCCTTCTTTTTTTGGATAGCTTATTAGAAGAGGAAAGAAGAGGCATGTGGCATTTGCTGGCGGAGATAGCCAATTTATTATCTGGCAGTTTTCTGCGCTTTACTGTAGGTGTACAACATAGAAAAGGGGCAGTATGCTAACCCCAGGGCTGGCTTGGACAGGAGTTTAATTTAGATGGTTGCGTCAGATTATGTTTGCTTTCTGAAAACTGACTGCACTTTGAGACCCCCCTTAACAACAGTAAATCTTAAGAATTCAGGATTAATAAGAACCAGGCAACCAACACAGTAGAAAAATTGGCAAAGATATAAACAAGCAGTTCACAGAAGAGGAAATAAAAATGACCAATAGACTATTAAAGAACACTTACCATTCTAGCAACCAGTGAAATACAAATTAAAAGATAGTAAAAGATTTATTTCAATAAGTCAAAGATGTTAATGGACAATTAACAGAAGAAGAGATGCACACTGACCAAGAAGCATAAAAAGATGCTCCTTGGCACTAGTCAGCAGGAAACTACAGATATAGAGACATCATTTCTCACCAGTCAGATCGGTGAAATTACTATGTTGGCAAGGATATGGAGAAATAGATATACAAGGACATGTGATATACTGCAGGCGGGATTGTAAATTGTATTCTGGAGGGCAACTTATCAGCATGTATCAAAAGTTTCATCAGTATATGTTAAAATTTTCATCAATTTGAAAATTTATGTGGCATCAGAACTGTTTTATAATTTCATTTTCTCCTGAGGCATCTTATCAGAGCAAGTTAGAACATCTGTAGGCTAATGAGTGATGTTTCAGTAAAACTTTATTTGGTGGTGCTCAGTCACTCAGTCACGTCTGACTCTTTGCAACCTCATAGACTATAGCCTACCAAGCTCCTCTGTGCATGGGATTTTCCAGGCAAGAAAGCTGGGGTGGGTTGCCATTTCCTTCTTCAGGGGATCTTCCTGACCCAGGGATCGAACCCATGTCTCTTGTGCATCCTGCACTGGCAGGCAGATTCTTTACCACTGTGCCACCTGTGTATTTCATATAATTTGCACATATCATTACATATCATTCTTCTTTTGACTTTCCCCCCCAAAACATTTTAAAAAGTAAAAACCAATCTAATCTTGGGATAGTGGTTTGATCACTAAGTCATGTCCGACCCTTGCAACCCCATGGACTGTAGCCCGCCAGTCCATGAGATTTCCCCGGCAAGAATACTGGAGTGGGTTGCTCTTTCCTTCTTCAGGGGATCTTCCTGACCCAGGGATTGAAGCCGTATCCCTGCTTGGCAGACAGATTCTTTACTGCTGAGCCATGAGAGAAGCCTTGGGGGGCTGTACAAAAACAGATAGTGGGCTGGATTTGGCATGTAGGGATTAATTTGCCAAACTTTGTTTTATATTATTACTTGTTTCTTAAAAATTAGAAATTGCTGTAACACTATTTAAAGCTAACTTTAAAAACTAACCATTACCCAAAACAAAACATTAAAGATCAACTTCAAAGCAAGCAAGGTCCATTCTATTTTTTGAACTTATTATTTGTTAAACAAACGCTAGTGTTTTAGGAGAAGGCGATGGCACCCCACTCCAGTACTCTTGCCTGGAAAATCCCACGGACAGAGGAGCCTGGTGGGCTGCAGTCCATGGGGTCGCTGGAAGTCAGACATGACTGAGCAACTTCCCTTTCACGTTTCACTTTCCTGCATTGGAGAAGGAAATGGCAACCCACTCTAGTGTTCTTGCCTGGAGAATCCCAGGGACGGGGGAGCCTGGTGGGCTCCAGTCTACGGGGTCGCACAGAGTCGGACACAACTGAAGCGACTTAGCAGCAGCAGCAGTGTTTTAAAAAGTCTATCTTATGATCCATGCTTGTGCTTTCTTTCCCTGGAATTAGTCCCCAAGTCCATTTGTATTGTCACTCCTGTTCATAAGTCATGGATTAGTATCAGACTAGGACAGTTGATGAACAGCTGGGGGAGTTCACTCATAATGTCATAGCCACATCCCAGATCTGGCTGCCAAGCAGCAAACTGGTCAGCATCTGGATGGTGGGCATGGTCTCATGTTTCAGCTTCCATGGTGGCTTGGCAGTAAAGAATTGACCTGCAAGGAGATGTGGGTTCGATCTCTGGGTTGGGAAGATCCCCTGGAGAAGGAAATGGTAACCCACTCCAGTCTTGCCTGGAAAATCCCACGGACAGAGGAGCCTGGTGGGCTACAGAGACCATGGGGATCACAAGAGTCAGACATGACTAAGCCACCACCATAGCCGAGACATTCTACCTACAGTTGGGGTTATTCTGAAGATGGTCAATTAAGTCCAAGCCCAGTGTGCTTATTTTAAGTCACTGGCTCTGTTTTGAGGAAAGAGAGAGAGCTAGTGAACTCAACTGAAAAGTGGATCATTCTCACACATTTGGGAAAAAAAAAAACTGTAGTGTCATGCTGCCACATCCTAATTTTTAGAGTGAAGGAATTCTGTCAAGAGTTATAGCTCCATTAATTTCTAAGACTTGGGCAGCTTCTACGTCCTGAGCAAGTTTCGGGAGGTTGTCTTGCTCAGCTGTTAACAACAGGCTTCCTCTAAACTTTCTTCTTATGGCGACCAAGACAGCAAGCTGATTATTCTGGCTAGTGGTGAGCTCCAGGTTCTAACCAATATACTGAGGTTTTGGATTTACAAGGAGCTCTGCAGACCATAACCGGAGTGCTAAAGATGCCGTCACTCTCTTTTAATAAAACTGAATGGTAATATTCTGAAAACTGGTGGAATGCAAACTTTAGGGTTTTACCTGAGAAATTCGAACCAAAGTCAGAACTACTGTTCTTCAGAACTGTTCATGTGATGCAACTAAACAGGAAGGAACAGGAAGATCTTCATAGGACTGACGTGAAGCTTCTTGAGTTTATGTGTGGTCAGTCAGTGAAGCTGGAATTCTTTCCCATATTATTTGTAATAGTTGAAAAACAGTATGATGATATGGCAAGTAGGTATAGAGGAGCCAAGAGGCTTTGATTTTGTGTGGCATGTCCTTCTTGTTGGTGACTTGAAGAACATTGCTGAGGCTAATCTGTACTCTATCATATGACTCAGTTCAGTTCAGTTCAGTCGCTCAGTCGTGTCCGACTCTTTGAGACCCCATGAATCGCAGCATGCCAGGCCTCCCTGTCTATCACCAACTCCCGGAGTTCACTCAGACTCACGTCCACCGAGTCAGTGATGCCATCCAGCCATCTCATCCTCTGTCGTCCCCTTCTCCTCCTGCCCCCAATCCCTCCCAGCATCAGAGTCTTTTCCAATGAGTCAACTCTTCACATGAGGTGGCCAAAGTACTGGAGTTTCAGCTTTAGCATCATTCCTTCCAAAGAAATCCCAGGGCTGATCTCCTTCAGAATGGACTGGTTGGATCTCTTTGCAGTCCAAGGGACTCTCAAGAGTCTTTTCCAACACCACAGTTCAAAAGCATCAATTGTTCGGCACTCAGCTTTCTTTGTAGTCCAACTCTCACATCCATACATGACCACAGGAAAAACCATAGCCTTGACTAGATGGACCTTTGTTGCCAAAGTAATGTCTCTGCTTTTCAATACGCTATCTAGGTTGGTCATAACTTTTCTTCCAAGAAGCAAGCATCTTTTAATTTCATGGCTGCAGTCACCATCTGCAGTGATTTTGGAGCCCCCCAAAATAAAGTCTGACATTGTTTCCACTGTGTCCCCATCTATTTCCCATGAAGTGATGGGACCAGATGCCATGGTCTGTATCATATGACTGGTTAACAGCAAAAGACAGGTATGGTCCAGGACCCTCTTTACCTTAACTATGGACTTGCAGACTTGGTTACCTTTCACATCCACCATCTCACTGACCTCTGATAGAGGCTATTCGTGAGCTTAAATGAAATCTTGCCTTTTGTCCAAATCTTGCACATTTGTGTGGATAGGATGACATTCCTCAATTTTTTCATTTACTGGGTTATGCCTGCTTGCTGTTAGACTTCCATGGGTGGGGGATACCAATAGTTGTGGAGGGTGTATATTTGGAGGAAATAGTTACAGGTGAGGGTCCCTTTCCACCCTGGCTCAAAATACCCACATCTGAGCCATAATCATACACATAATCCATTGTGTATGCCTCTGATCTCTTATGCATCATCTTGATAATTTGGTTAGTTTTACAATGGCTTGTTTCACCACCTGTAATCATTCAGCCAAGCACTCAAGCACTGGACATTGGTTGGATGGGCAGCATCAAACTGTGTACATGAGATCAAAGAGTTTAGCAGCATGTACTCACTGAGCTTGGATCATTGCATGTTGTCCATCAACAGCTACTTCTTGAAGGAAAGACTGAGAAAATCCTTGTTCCCTCTTCTGCAGCACTTAGATGGTATCCACATCGACTTCTTCAGGATTGCCTTTGTCATTCAGAGAAGAAGCCGTGTTGTGGGACCAAAATGGATCCCAGAGAGGTGAGGTTGTTTTTTTTTTTTTTTTCTGTTAGTGGTAAACAGCTGCTTTACCCTAATGAACTCCATCATCATGAAAGTGAAAGTGTGAGTGAAAGTGAAAGGTGCTCAGTCATGTCTGAGACTTTATGACCCATGGAATTCTCCAGGCCAGAATACTGGACTGGGTAGACTTTCCTTTCTCCAGAGGATCTTCCCAACCCAGGAATTGAACCAGGGTCTCTTGCGCTGCAGGTAGATTCTTTACCAACTGAGCTAAAGGGAGATCTTATCCATCATCATGGGAGTGCTTAAATGAACAATGCGAACATAGAAGGAATGTTACACAGCGTATGCTGAGTGTGAGGTAGACCTAAGGGTCTCTAAAGTTGCATGAACAGTATTGGAAATCTACTGTTGAATGAACAAAAGGAAAGTCACAGTTCAGTAGGTATAATCTGATGTCAAATCTGTAAAGTAAAAATGATCAGTGATGACAAAATGAAACTATATTCTTTCATAAGTATATGTGAAACCCAAGCATAGAAACATGCCTATAATAAGCAAGCCAAATTGGCAGTGATGGTTATTTCTGTGAAAAGCCTGGGATTTAGAGCTTCTGGGAAATAGCTGTTCAGTTCAGTTCAGTCGCTCAGCCGTGTCTGACTCTTTGCGACCCCATGAATCGCAGCACGCCAGGCCTCCCTGTCCATCACCAACTCCCGGAGTTCACTCAGACTCATGTCCATCGAGTCAATGATGCCATCCAGCCATCTCATCCTCTGTCGTCCCCTTCTCCTCCTGCCCCTAATCCCTCCCAACATCAGAGTCTTTTCCAATGAGTCAACTCTTCGTATGAGGTGGCCAAGGTACTGGAGTTTCAGCTTTAGCATCATTCCTTCCAAAGAACACCCAGGGCTGATCTCCTTTAGAATGGACTGGTTGGATCTCCTTGCAGTCCAAGGGACTCTCAAGAGTCTTCTCCAACACCACAGTTCAAAAGCACCAATTCTTTGGTGCTCAGCCTTCTTCACAGTCCAACTCTCACATCCATACATGACCACAGGAAAAACCATAGCCTTGACTAGATGGACCTTAGTTGGCAAAGTAATGTCTCTGCTTTTGAATATGCTATCTAGGTTGGTCATAACTTTCCTTCCAAGGAGTAAGCATCTTTTAATTTCATGGCTGCAATCACCATCTGCAATGATTTTGGAGCCCCAAAAAATAAAGTCTGACATTGTTTCCACTGTTTCCCCATCTATTTTCCATGAAGTGATGGAACCAGATGCCATGATCTTTGTTTTCTGAATGTTGAGCTTTAAGCCAACTTTTTCACTCTCCTCTTTCACTTTGATCAAGAGGCTTTTTAGTTCCTCTTCACTTTCTGCCATAAAGGTGGTGTCATCTGCCTATGTGAGGTTATTGATATTTCTTCCGGCAATCTTGATTCCAGCTTGTGCTTCTTCCAGCCCAGCGTTTCTCATGATGTACTCTGCATATAAGTTAAATAAGCAGGGTGACAATATACAGCCTTGATGTACTCCTTTAATATTTTTACTTTGGGAATGTATTTGTGCTTTTCTTTGTATAATTAAAAGTGAATAATAACTTTTAAAAGTAAAATGAATGAAATGAGAGAGATGGATTAAAAAAGAACTAAATGTTGAGAAATAGGCAGTTCTTTGGACTCCACTCTACCCTCCACATGTACAGACAGCCCCATAGAGACCCCCCACGCTGCCCCAGCACACTCCACTCACATTATCCAGGCCTGTTCACCTGCCTACCCTGGAGTCAGGGGTGCCAGTTCTTGGCTGGAAAGCTAAGAGAGAGACGGTGATAATAATTGACTTTGTTTAGCACGAGGAACATGAAGGATGGGAAGGAGATGCAGGGAAGGAAAAAAAAAAACTTTTCCTGTACCCCTGTTAGATTTATTGACTGGGGTGCTGCAAATTAGATAGTCAAAAGACAGATTAACAGGAGAAAAACAATCAGAAGTTTGTTGATGTGTGCATCTGAGTACGCATAGGGGAAAACTCAGTGATGAGCAACTCAATTAGGTGTTAGAACTTGGGCTCATAATAGCACCTTAACAAAAGAACAATAAATTTGTGGAGAAGCAACAAGTAAAGGAAAGGGGCTTTGTGCTTCTTGTGTGTTAGTTGCTCAGTCATGTTCAGCTCTTTGCAATCCCATGGAGTGAAGCCCTCCAGGCTCCTCTGTCCATGGAATTCTCCAGGCAAGAGTACTGGAGTGGGTTGCCATTCCCTTCTCCAGGAGATCTTCCTGACCCAGGGATGGAACCTGGGTCTCCTGCATTGCAGGCAGACTCTTCACCATTTGAGCCACCAGGGAAGCCCAAAACAACCTTACACAACAGCAGACTGACAAAAATGAATTCACTTCAATTGAGCTGATACCTGCTTGAATATATTATTGTATTCAAAAGCTCTCAGTACTGATCTATAATATCGTGTATTCACAAAGCATATGTTGTTATGGACACAGAAAACAATCAAATCCTTGTCTCCTTTAAAAAGAAATAAAACATAAAAAAAACCTGTGTGTTCCATGATCTGTGTACTTTGCACTCTAATGTTCCGCATGACTCTCAGCAACACTGATCGGTAGTTTTCCAAAATTTCCATGTATCCAAAGTAGTCACTCATTCGAGACCCATGCAGTGCTGCTTCTGTTAGGAAAACCGGCAGATCTTGAGTCTGAGTGTGCTGTAGAATGTCTTGTTGTAGATGTTTGAATATAGCTGTACAGACATACACTTGATAATCTGGACCAAGGCAAACACAGGTAGCAATGCAATGGCAGATTTCTATCCAATCTGAATAGTTCCCAGAACACCGAGTGATCCATTGCAGGCAAATCTGTGACGGTGCAAAACCAGACATGTGAAAAGCTGAAAAGTGGCACCTTCGCTTTCAGAAAGTAGCATTTGGTGCAGCAAATTGTAGGCAGGTAAATATGCAGGGGGAACTAATGGAAGATGCTGCTGCTGCTGCTGCTAAGTCACTTCAGTTGTGTCCGACTCTGTGCGACCCCATAGACGGCAGCCCACCAGGCTCCCCTGTCCCTGGGATTCTCCAGGCAAGAACACTGGAGTGGATTGCCATTTCCTTCTCCAATGCATGAAAGTGAAAAGTGAAAGTGAAGTCGCTCAGTTGTGTCCGACTCTTGGCGACCCCATGGACTGCAGCCTACCAGGCTCCTCCATCCATGGGATTTTTCCAGGCAAGAGTACTGGAGTGGGATGCCATTGCCTTCTCCGAATGGAAGATGAGGGTTGTTTTAATGAGGTTTGTTATGCAGCTGCCACTGCAGTTGTCTCTGAGGTGAATCTGGAATTGTCTCCAGTGATTAAGAATTGTCCTGCACTTCCTGGCAGAGAGAGAGGGAGGGCTGAAATTTTTTTTCTCAAGTCTGTTTCTTCTCAATTGTCTTCAGCTGAAAACAATCCTTGTTACAGAGACATATTTTGGGGTGGCATACTCTGAACTCCTTCAGAGATAATCTAAGGAAAAAGACTTAATATCTTGTGTGCTGAGAGAGAAATAAAGGCGTCACTCTCAAGTATGAAGAAGGTAGTGCCGTGAGCAGGAAGCAAGCAAACGTGCTCTCAGATTTATCCTCATAACCCCTATTCCCAAGAGCCTTCATAGTCACTGTTTGCTGGGCTTGGTTATCTTTCTTTCACCAGCTCTGGCTCTGTAGTCTGACGCACACAGGAAGGACAGGGGAGAAGACCCGCTCTTTGGGGTCATAGAAGTCTTTGACCTCACCATGAACCTGCTCCTCCCTTTGGACTGCAGTCTTGAAATGGGGGCGTGGTTTGAGTGGTCCTGGTCTCAAGTCCTGGACCTGGCACTGAAGAGACTGGTCCTCTGCTGCCCTCTGCAGTAGAAAGACAACAGCGCACGTTGTCTGGGGGCTTATCTTTTCAAGAGGCAACGATTGTGTTTTAACAGCCACCAAGCGGCTTGGGTGGTTTTTAACTTTTCATCCAGATGTTTCAGCTGGTGATTTTTGTTACTGGAAATTCCTTTACTTTCTCTAGTTCTAGTATTCTAATTTCTTTTATACATAATGTATGATTATATACGAAGTTTCAGTGGACTGAATGGGCCCCTCAAAATTCTTATGTTGAAATTCTAATCTCAGTGTGATGGTATTAGGACATGGGGCCTTTGGGCAGTAATTGAGGGCGAAGCCCTCCTGAATGGGATTAGTGTCCTTATATTGGGTTGGCCCAAAAGTTCAATCAGGTTTTCCACAAGGTGTAACAGGAAAACCCAAACGAACTTCTGGGCCAGCCCAGTGAAAGCAACTCCAGCGAGGTCTTTTGCCCGCTTTGGCCTGTGAGTACAGCACTAGAAGTTGGCATCTGCAACCTGGAAGAGGGCTGGCAGCCTGATCTCGGACTTCCAGACTCTAGAACCGTGAGAAATGAATTTCTGTGGTTTATAAGCCACCCAGTCTACGGTGGTTTGATAGAGCTGACCAAAGTAAGACAGTCACTTCATTCAAGATTTCTTCCCTGAACACTCAGATGGTAAAGAATCCACCTGCAATTCAGGAGACCTGGGTTCGATCCCTGGGTCAGGAAGACCCCTTGGAGAAGGGAGTGGCAACTCACTCCAGTATTCCCGCCTGGAGAGTCACAGTGACAGAGGAGCCGAGCGGGCTACAGTCCACGGGGTTGCAAAGAGTTGAACACAACTAAGCGCTTAACACTTTCACTTACTTTCAAAGAATAAGTACCATGCCAGTGACACCGGACCTCTGTTGATATTTTCCATCTTCGTCATCCCTGACTACTCACATGGGATGGCATTTCAGGGCCATCTGAGTGCATATGGGGTATATGATGTGTTCCGATGAGTGGGCTGCTGGTGCTGCTCACCCAACTTGGCTTAGCGTAGGTACAAGTGCTACCTGCCTTATATCTTGATGGTGGCTGTGATTGGTCAGCAGGTGTAATGGCGTTAATGGCTGAAGGTGGAGGGGAAGGACTGGCACCCAACAGTTCAAAAGACAGTTGTGTGCAGCGGTGGATTGGGTGATTATTCCACGGTCAACAGAGTCTGTCTATGTGGGACAGTGAGAATGAGCCAGAGCCTCTTTCTGCTTTCTGAGAGAGACTGTGTCAGTCTGCTGAAGCCCAGAATCTTATTCCTCAGTCCATCTCTATTGATGGTGTAGCTGGACTTTTGTGAGTCTCCTCTTATCGTTGAATTATTACCAACGTAGTCCTTTTCTTTTTGTTAGCTCTTTAATGGAACTTGGGAGGAGGTGTAACAAATGCTGCTGCTCTGACACCATGATACCTTGTATATCATCATGGGTTTTTATTACTATAACAATGGAAGTATTTACAATCGAAAGGTCAAAATTTACAGTGCTAGAACCACAAATGGAGAGCTAAGAAAGGGGGTAGGAAACATTCAGAGGCAAAAATTTTTACATTATTGAGATGTTAAAATACACCCACAGATGGAGGTGTTTAGGTTAAATGTCTTCTATTTTTATTATCAACTGGAGATGTCTGTACAGCTCTGGCATAATACCTATGGGGTGTTCAAACACAGATCATTCAAATTCCCAAAGAAATTTTGTGTGGCTTATTGCAAAGTTTGATTAATTAAAAGTGAGTCTACATTCCAAGTAAGCAAAATAAGGCATAAAGACATTCTTCCTTTTTTTCCTTTTAGTAGGTTTCCCATTAAGCATTGCACCATTTCTCTTTTAAGCTGTTGTTGTTCAGTTGCTAAGTTGTGTCTGACTCTTTGCGACCCCGTGGACTGTTGTGCTCTGGGCTCCTCTGTCCTCCATTATCTCCAGGAGACTGCTCAAATTCATGTTCATTGTGTTGGTAATACTATCTAACCATCTCATCCTCTGTCACCCACTTCTCCTCCTGCCCTCAATTTTTCCCAGCATCAGGGTCTCTTCCAATGAGTCAGCTCTTCACATCAGGTGGCCAAAGTGTTGGAGCTTCCGTATCAGTCCTTCCAATGAGTATTCAGGGTTGATTTCTTTTAGAATGGACTGGTTTGATCTCCTTGATGTCCAAAGGACTCTCAAGCGCCTTCTCCAGCACCACAGTTTGAAAGCATCATTCCTTTGGCACTCAGCTTTCTTATGGTCCAACTCTCACATCTGTACATGGCTACTGGAAAAACCATAGCTTTGACTTATATGGATCTTTGTTGACAATATCTCTGCTTTTTAATATGCTATCTAGGTTGGTCATAGCTTTTCTTCCAAGGAGCAAGCATCTTTTAATTTCATGGCTGCAGTCACTGTCCGCAGTGATTTTGGAGCCCAAGAAAATAAAGTCTGTCACTGTTTCCATTGTTTCCCATCTATTTGCCAAGAAGTGATGAGACCGGATGCCATAATCTTAGTTTTTTGAATGTTGAGTTTTGAGCCAGCTTTTTCACTCTCTTCTTTCACTTTCATCAAGAGGCTCTTTAGTTCTTCTTCACTTTCTGCCATAAGGGTGGTGTCATCTGCACATTTGAAGTTATTGATATTTCTCCCGGCAATCTAATTCCAGCTTGTGCTTCATCTAGCCTGGCGTTTCACATGATGTATTCTGCATATAAGTTAAACAAGCAGGGTGACAATATACAGCCTTGACGTACTCATTTCCCAATTTGGAACCAATCTGTTGTTCTATGTCCGGTTCTAGCAGTTGCTTCTTGACCTCCATACAGGTTTCTCAGGAGGCAGGTAAGGTGGTCTGGTATTCCCATCTCTTTAAAAACTTAGGGAAGATAGCATACCATATGAAAGGTGGTGATGGTGGTTTAGTCACTAATTCATGTCCGACTCTTACAACTCCATGAACAGTAGACTGCCAGGCTACTCTGTCCAATAAAGGATGGAATAGCACCTAAGTACACATGCTGAGTGGGCTCGTGTGTTCCAGACAAAAACAGAAGGGACCCAAAGAAAGGTATATGCAAAGAAGGTATACCCAAAGAAAATATTTTGAATTACATGAGTGTAAAGCTGCAATCATGATTGCCAGGAGAAATATCAACAACCTCAGGTATGCAGATGACACCACTCTTATGGCAAAGAGGAACTGAAGAAATTCTTGATGAGGGTGAAAAAGGACAGTGAAAAATCTGGCTTAAAACTCGACATTCAAAAAACTAAGATCATGGCATCTGGGTCCATCACTTTATGGCAAATTGATGGGAAAAACATGGAAACAGGGGCAGATTTTATTTTCTTGGGCTCCAAAATCGCTGTGGACAGTGACTGCAGCCATGAAATTAAAAGACATTTGCCCCTTAGAAGAAAAGCTGTGACAAACCTCAGTTCAGTTCAGTCATTCAGTCGTGTCCGACTCTTTGCGACCCCATGGACTGCAGCACGCCAGGCCTCCCTGTCTATCACCAGCTCCCGGAGTTCACTCAAACTCATGTCCATTGAGTCAGTGATGCTATCCAACCATCTCATCCTCTGTTGTCCCCTTTTCCTCCTACCTTCAGTCTTTCCCAGCATCAGGGTATTTTCAAATGAGTCAGTTCTTTGCATCAGGTGGCCAAAGTATTGGAGTTTCAGCTTCAGCATCAGTCCTTCCAATGAATATTCAGGACTGATTTCCTTTAGGATGGACTGGTTGGATCTCCTTGCTCCAAGGGACTCTCAAGAGTCTTCTCCAACACCACAGTTCAAAAGCATCAATTCTTCGGTGCTCAGCTTTCTTTATAGCCCAACTCTCACATCCACACATGACTACTGGAAAAACCATAGCTTTGACTAGACTGACCTTTGTTGGCAAACCTAGACAGTGTATTAAAAATCAAAGGTATCACTTTGCCCACGGAGGTCCATCTAGTCAAAGCTATGAACTGGGGTGTTGGAGAAGACTCTTGAGAGTCCCTTGGACAGCAAGGAGATCAAACCAGTCAGTCCTAAAGGAAATCAACCCTGAATATTCACTGGAAGAACTGATGCTGAAGCTGAAGCTCCAACACTTTAGCCAACTGATGAGAAAAGCTGACTCACTGGAAAAGACCCTAATGCTGGGAAAGACTGAAGGCAGGAGAAGGGGGTGACAGAAGATGAGATGGTTGGATGGCATCACTGACTCAGTGGACATGAGTTTGAACAAACTCTGGAAGATCGTGACGGATAGGGAAGCCTGGAGTGTTGCAGTCCATGGGGTTGCAAAGAATTGGACACGACTTATTGACGGAACAACAACAACAAAGAATCCTACAAATATCCACTTGGAAAGGCAGTTTACCTATAAACTGAATAGGGATGAGTTCAGCTTTTTTTTTTTTTTTTTTGGTTAAAGGCATTCTGACTCTATTTGGGGGACTTGACTTTCTCACTTGAGTCAGTGCAACGAACTGTCAGATTCTTTACCCTTTCCTGCCAAGAAGTGGGAATGTGACCTGAGACCAACAGAACAGTCTCTCTCTGGAACTGGAACTTTAACAGAGTTAACAAAAAGACTGAAGGTAGGTGCTTCTGCTCATTCAAATCCTAGTTGCAATGTCACAATATCCATTGTCAATTTCTGCAACTGAAATTCCACAAGTAGCTCTGTTCTGTCTTTTTAAGCCTGTTGGTCCTTCTTTTAGAGTTTGAGGATATTTCCCTATATTGTTTCCATAAATTCCACTTTTGCTCAAGGGAAGGGCAGATTTTGGACAGATGTGGAACTGGCCACAATGAGGAAGAAAGCCATCACGGGCCCCTTAACACGTCAGGTATCAACAGCCCACAGTACGCTGTTACTGCTGCTGCTAAGTCGCTTCAGTCGTGTCCGACTCTGTGCGACCCCATAGACGGCAGCCCACCAGGCTCCCCTGTCCCTGGGATTCTCCAGGCAAGAATTCTGGAGTGGGTTGCCATTTCCTCCTCCAATGCATGAAAGTGAAAAGTGAAAGTGAAGTCGTTCAGTCATGTCCGACTGCTAGCGACCCCATGGACTGCAGCCCACCAGGCTCCTCCGTCCATGGGATTTTCTAGGCAAGAGTACTGGAGTGGGATGCCATTGCCTTCACCGAGCCCACAGTATATACCAGCAAAACTACAGATTCTGCTTTCCCGAGGTACACCAGCAGGTGGCGCTATGACAAACTAAATAGCTGCTGCCCCCAAATAAATGGTACAAGGCATTCTGGAACAGTCGGGAAGGACGACTCCTTCTGATGGCATTGGATAACTTAAAGCAATTCAAGAATAATAAAATCAAATGTTTAAATTATTGCCTCAGGGTAATTTTCTGTGTCCTGACTACCCTGGCACTTTAAGACTCACAATTACTGATGTAATGGTCATATTGCCACAGGCATAGTTCATGTAGAGTTCCTTCTTTGTCTTAGCATTTTGGATAAGTTCTGAGTATATCAGACCAGACACTTTAGCTGCTGGCCATTTTAATGACAGAGAGTGCATTTACAGTTCATGATATTTATATTCTGTACACATGCACACACATAAGTTACCAGCAGAGAAGCCAAAATTGGGTTGTCTTCAGAATCACTGCAACCTACAAGGCTTTAAAAATACAGTATCTGTGGAATTTGGAGGAAGAAAAGGCTGTGATCCAAGTATTTGAAATAAGCCATGTTGGGGACTTCCCTGGTGGTCCAGTGGCTAAGACTGTGCTCCCATTGCAGGGGGCACGGGTTTGATCCCTGGTTGGGGAGCTAAGATCCTGCATGCTGCAGGCGGTAGACAGAAAAAAGCCATGTTGTGTTTTGTGCATGACAACAATAGAAGGCAATCCTTAGATATGTAAGGGCACAGGAATCATACCATCCGCATCCCCTTCTTGAAAAAACTGCTCCAGCTAACCACGAGATGAAGCAAAGGAGAGAGGGAAGTGAGGGAACCCGTGGTTTGAAAGGAATCCTGGTCCCAACAGGAGCCTAGCCCCAAAGTGAAAGTGAGAGTGTTGGTTGTGTCCGACTCTGAACTGTAGCCTACCAGGCTCCTCTGTCCATGGGATTCTCCGGGCCAGAATGCTGGAGCGGGCATCCATTCCCTTCTCCAGGGGACATCCCCAACTCAGGGATAGAACCCAGGTCTCTCCTGTGTTGCAGGCGGATTCTTTACCATCTGAGCTACCTGGGAAGCCCCAAGCCTAGCTGTAAACCTAACCTGAACTCTGAAGCTGGGAGGTCATTGGAGTCTTCGTTGTCGGGAATTTTGCCGTCAGAGTCAGTGTGCTTCCCTAAGCTGCTTCCTTCCTCAGCTGCTCGTTTTCCTGTACCAGGAAATGTGTCTCTTATGACACGTCCTTTGCCCCCTCATACACGTAGAATCTAATACTTTGTTTGGCAAGCACTTGTGGTTTGAATTTTGTTTATGCATTTGCAAACAAAGCCCAGTCTATCTAGGGGCTATGACTCAGAGCTAAAAAATACATTTTCCCATTTCCACCACTTAATGAAATTTAAAGAGCTTTTAATTGTCATGCAAAGTCATGATTTTCTGCATCTTTAAAACTTAGATTAAATAATTTTATCCTACAAAAATAAAGGATTGGTTTGTAGATAAATATATAAAGGTATACATTAGATTAAAAAAAAAAAGAAACATCTTGAATGCTACCAGTAGAAAATAGTTGAATAAAGGGTGGCATGGCCCTATTTTTGGATATTATGTAACTATTCAAAAGGAGGAGTTTGATTTAGATGTAATGCTCTATGGGAAAAGCCACAAGAAAGGGAGTTGAAGAGAAATGTGTGTGGCATGACCCAGTTTTGTAAAATTGGAGAAAAAGCTTTTATTGGTGTAAAGATTTTCATCTGGGTGCATTACTATGAACATAGAGAAGAATGTGGACATTAAGCAATTAACATGTATCCTCTTAGGAAGAGGTGGTGGTGGGAGGGAGGGTGATAGGGAGGGGAAATACTGTTAGGTTTTTCTTTGATATCTTCAGGATTTTGAAAGGGGGGCTTATAATAAAAGGTGATAAAAGTATATATTGCTTTTTAGTTTGAAAGAAAAATCCAATAAAGTAAATATTAAACATAACTCACCCAGAATGACTTCCGTGTTTTATTTTTGCAATTTATTTATTTATCATATATTTATTTTTGGCTGCACTGGTTCTTTGTTGCTGTGTGAGGGCTTTCTCTAGTTGCGGTGCGTGGGTTTCTGATTGCATGGCTTATTTTGCTGCAGAGCACAGGCTCTATGTTTTTGTAGATTTGCCTATTATGAAACTTTATCTAAATGACCATACCGTAGATGTGTCTGGCTTTTTGCAATTAGTTCAGTTCAGCTCAGTTCAGTCGCTCAGTCGTGTCCAACTCTTTGCGACCCCATGAATCGCAGCACGCCAGGCCTCCCTGTCCATCACCAACTCCCGGAGTTCACTCAAACTCATGTCCATCGAGTCAGTGATGCCATCCAGCCATCTCATCCTCTGTCGTCCCCTTCTCCTCCTGCCTTCAATCTTTCCCAGCATCCGGGTCTTTTCCATTGAGTCAGTTCGTCCCATCAAGTGGCCACAGTATTGGAGCTTCAGCTTCAACATCAGTCCTTCCAATGAATATTCAGGACTGATTTCCTCTAGGATGGACTGGTTGGATTTCCTTGCAGTCCAAGGGACTCTCAAGAGTCTTCTCCAACACCACAGTTCAAAAGTATCAATTCTTTGGCAATCAGCTTTCTTTGTACTCCAACTCTCACATCCATACATGACCACAGGAAAAACCATAGCCTTGACTAGCCGGACCTTTGTTAGCAAAGTAATGTCTCTGCTTTTGAATATGCTATCTACGTTGGTCATAACTTTCCTTCCAAGGAGTGAGCATCTTTTAATTTCATGGCTGCAATTAGTATAGTTGTCAAAATTTTTTCATATTATGGCATGTATCACTATTTAACTCCTTTTGTAGACAAAAACTATTTCATTACATGGACATATCACTTTCGTTTATCCATTCATGAGTTGATTAACATTTGCATTGTTTATATTTTTTGTCTATTTCTTGACTAATGCTGCTTTGAACATTCATGGACAAGTTTTTCTGTGGACATAGTTTTGGATTCTTTTTGATATATATTTAGGCTAGAATTGCTGAGTCTTATGGTAACTCAGTGTTTAACGTTTTTGGAAACTGCCCAAGCAGCTATGCCATTTCCTGATATCACAAGGAATGCAGGCGAATTCTACTCTCTCCACACCCTTACCACTGCTTGTTCTTTTCTGTTGTTTATTTTAGCCGTCCTGGTGTGTATGAAATAATTTTAATTTACTTTTTCCTAACAACTTATCTTGTTATTTTTAATGGTCTTTCAGCCATTTGTATTTCTTTTCTGAATAAATGTCTTTTTAAATCCTTTGCTCATTAAAATAAAATTGGGTTATTTGTGTTTCCATTGTTGGAATGTAAGAGTTCTTTATACATTTTAGATAGACATTCCTTAGTAGATAAGTGATTTGCAAAAATTTTTTTCTCATTCTATGGGTTGTTGTTATTTTCTTGACGGTATCACTTGAGAGTTTTTAGTTTTGGTGCAATACAATTTATCTATTTTTTCTTATTTACATTTGTGCTATTTTTTGGCTGTGCCATGTGGCATGTGGAATCTTAGTTCCCTGAGCAGGATTCAAACCCATGTCCCCCATGCATTGGTAGTGTGCTGTCTTAACCATTGGACTGCCAGGGACGTCTCTATGTTTGTGCTTTTTTAATTGTATTTGAAAAACCATTACTTAATCCAAGGTCATAAAAATTTATTCCTGTATTTCTTTTAAAAGTTTTATAGTTCTAGCTCTTACATTTAGGTCTGTGATTCATTTTGAATTGTTTTGTAATATAAGGTGTGAGGTTGGAGTCAGACTTGGATTTCTTTTTGTTTTGTTTTTGGTTTTTGCATGTGTATATCCTGTTGTCCCAGCAACATTATTGAAAACACCATTCTTTCCCATTCAGTTGTCTTGACATACTTGTGAAAAAATCTGTTTATCATAGATATATGAGCTTATTTCTGGACCCTCAAGTAGATCCCATTGATGAAAGTGAAAGTGGAGAGTGGAAAAAGTTGGCTTAAAGCTCAACATTCAGAAAACGAAGATCATGGCATCCGGTCCCATCACTTCATGGGAAATAAATGGGGAAACAGTGGAAACAGTGTCAGACTTCATTTTTCTGGGCTCCAAAATCACTGCAGATGGTGACTGCAGCCATGAAATTAAAAGACGCTTACTCCTTGGAAGGAAAGTTATAACCAACCTAGATAGCATATTCAAAAGCAGAGACATTACTTTGCTAACAAAGGTCTGTCTAGTCAAGGCTATAGTTTTTCCAGTGGTCATGTATGATTGTGAGAGTTGGACTCTGAAGAAGGCTGAGCGCTGAAGAATTGATGCTTTTGAACTCTGGTGTTGGAAAAGACTCTTGAGAGTCCCTTGGACTGCAAGGAGATCCAACCAGTCCATTCTGAAGGAGCTCAGCCCTGGGATTTCTTTGGAGGAATGATGCTAAAGCTGAAACTGCAGTACTTTGGCCACCTCATGTGAAGAGTTGACTCATTGGAAAAGACTCTGATGCTGGGAGGGATTGGGGGCAGGAGGAGAAGGGGACGCCAGAGGATGAGATGGCTGGATGGCATCACCGACTCGATGGACATGAGTTTGAGTGAACTCCGGGAGTTGGTGATGGACAGGGAGGCCTGGTTGCTGTGATTCATGGGGTCGCAAAGAGTTGGACATGACTGAGCGACTGAACTGAACTGAACTGAACTGATCTGTATATCTGTCCTTATGCCAGTATTGCACTTTCTTGATTAATGTAGGTTTGAAATAAGTTTTGCAATTGGGAGGTGTGAATCCTCCAAATTTCTTTTTCTTTTTCAAGAGTATTTGGTTATTCTGGGTCCCTTGCATCTCCATATGAATTTAGAATCAGCTTGTCAACTTCTACAAAGAAACCCAGTCGATTTTGATGGAGATTGCATTGAATCTGTAGATTAGTTGGGGGAGTTTGGCCAACTTAACAATATTAAGTGTTCCAATCCAGGAACGTAGGATGTCTATTTATTTAGATCTTCTTAAATTTCTTTCAGTGAGTTGTTTTTTGTAGTTTTCAAAGTACAAGTCTTATACTTTTCTGATAAATTATTTCTAAAGTATTTTATGTTTTTGTGATTATAATTGTCTTCTTAATTTCATTTTCAAATTGTTCATTGTTAGTGTATAGAAATACAACTTTTTTTTGTATATTGTCTTGTATTCTGAACTTTGCTGAATGCTTTAAATCTAATAGCTTTTATTTTTTTGACATTTCTTAGGATTTTCTATATATGAGATTATGTCGTCTCTGAATAGGGCTACTTTGTCCTTTACCATCTTGACGCCGTTATCTCCTTTGCCCGGGCTTATCTGCATATAGTACAACATTGAACAGAGGTGATTAGGGCAGACATCTGTCTTGTTTTTAATTGTAGGAGGAAAGCATTCAGCCTTTCACTATTAAGTATGATGTTAGTGAAGGTTTTTATTAAGATGCTCTTTATTTTAAATTCTTTATTGAGGAACCCCCCTTTTATTTCTAGTTAATTGAGTGGGGTTTCTTTTTTGATAGTGAAAAGGTATTGGACTTTGTAAATTAACAACAAAAAGTGCCACTCTTTAGGTATGATGGGACATATAAAAAGCTGTACTTATTTAATGTATATAACTGGATGAACTTGAAGATATACACCTGTGAAGCCATCCCCGTCTATACCATAAGCATACTCATTATTTCCATTGGCAAATGTTTTTCTGCATTTGTTGAGATAATCATGTAGTTTTAATTCTTTATTTAAAAAAAAAATACTGTATTTATTTTTGGTTGTGCTGGGTCTTTGTTGATGCAGGGCTCTCTCTCGTTGTGATGAGCGGGGTCTATTCTCTGGTTTCTGTGTGAGGTTTCTCATTGTAGTGGCTTCTCTTGTGGCAGACCATGAACTCTAGGGTATGCATGTTACTATTATACTAAAGATTTTTGCATCTAAATTTATAAGAGATATTGGTTTTTGGTTTCTCCTGTGATGACTTTGTCTAGTTTTGATAAAACTGGCCCCATAAAATGAATTGGGGAGCATTCTTTCCTTTGCAAACTTTTGGAAGAGTCTGTGGAAAGGGTTGCTAATTCTTTAAATAGTTGGTAGAATTTACCACTGAAGCCCTTCTAGCCCTGGGCTTTGCTCGCAGGCAGTTTTTGGATTACTAATCCAGTCTCTTTACTTGTCACAGGTCTATTCCTTCTTAAGTCAGTTTTAATACTTTGTATCTTGCTAGGAATTTGTCCATTTCATCTAGGTTATGTAATTTGTTCCATACATTGTTAATTGTGTTTGTTTATTTCATTTCATTTTTGTAAGGTCGGAATTTATGTCTCCTGCTTCATTTCTGATTATAGTAATTTGAGCTTTTTTAGTCTTTTTTTGGTCAGTCTTGCTAAATGTTTGTCAACTTTGTTGACCTCTTCAAAGAAGCAACTTTTGGTTTACTAGTTTTCTTTATTATCTTTCTATTTTTAAATTAATTAATATTCTGATTTAACATTATTATCTCCTTCTTCTTGCTTCAGGTTTGGTTTGCCCTTTTTTTAGTTTCTTAAGCTAGAAGGTTGTTGTTGATTCAAGATTTAAAAAAAAATTTAACATAGGAATATAATGCTATAAATTTGCTTCTAAGCACAGCTTTAGTGTCATTCCAGAACTTTTAATGTGCTATGTTTTCATTTTCAATCATATTGAAATATTTTTTAGTTTCCTTTGTGGTAATTTCTTCTTTTGACTTAATTTGTTCTTTCAGGGTATGTTGATTTATTTCCACACTTGTGAATACCCCCAAATTTCCTTCTGTCATTGACTTCTAATTTTATTCTACTGTGGTTGGAAAGCATGTTTTCCATTTTGTAAAATTATTCATTCTCATTTTATGTCTTAATATATGGTCTGTTCTCCAGAATGTTCAATGTGTACTTTAGAAGATTTTATGTTTACTACAATGCTGTGTTACTTTACAACAAAGTGAATCAATTATACATACATTTACTCTTTTTTAGATTATTTTCCCATATAGACCATTATAGAGAATTGAGTAGAGTTCTGTGTGCCGTGCAATAGGTTGTAATTGGCTATCTATTTTATATGTAGTAGTGTGCATATGGAGAAGGCAATGGCACCCCACTCCAGTACCCTTGCCTGGAAAATCCCATGGACGGAGGAGCCTAGTGGGCTGCAGTCCATGGGGTCGCTAAGAGTCGGACACTGAGCAACTTCACTTTCACTTTTCACTTTCATGCATTGGAGAAGGAAATGGCAACCCGCTCCAGTGTTCTTGCCTGGAGAATCCCAGGGACGGGGGAGCCTGGTGGGCTGCCGTCTATGGGGTCGCACAGAGTCAGACACGACTGAAGCGACTTAGCAGCAGCAGCAGCAGCAGCAGCAGTGTGCATATGGGGCTTCCCTGGTGGCTTAGATGGTAAAGAATCCACCTGCAAAGCTAGAGACCTAGGTTCAATCCCTGGGCTGGGAAGATCCCCTGGGGGAGGGCATGGCAAACCACTCCAGTATTCTTGCCTAGAGAATTCCATGGACAGAGGAGCCTGGTATGCTACAGTCCATGGGGTCACAAAGAGTCAGACACAACTGAGTGACCAAGCACAGCACAGCACGGTGTGCATATGTCAATCCCAGTCCCCCAGTTTATCCCTCTTCTGCTTTCCTCCTGGTAATCAGAAGTCTGTTTTCTATATCTGTGACTATTTCTGTTTTGCCAATAAGTTAATTTGTGCCATTTTTTAAGATTCCACATATAAGTGCTACCATAGAAAGTGTAGTCTTTCTACAAATATAATAACCCAGAGATTATCGTACTGACTTAACTCAGTATGATCATCTCTGGGTCCATCCATGTTACTGCAGATGGCATTATTTCATTCTTTTTGTGTGTGTGCTTGAGTAATATTCCATTGTGTATGTATGTACCATATTTTTCTTTATCCATTGCTCTGTTAATAGACATAGGTTACTTCCAGGTCCTGGCTATTGTAAATTGTGCTGCTGTGAGCACTAAGGTGCACATATCTCTTCGAGTTATGGTTTTCTCCAGATAATATGCCCAGGAGTGGGATTGCTGGACCATATGGTAGCTCTGTTTTTAGCTTTTAAAGGAGCCTCCATACTGTTCTCCATAGTGGCTGCACCAATTTACATTCCCACCAACAGTGCAAGAGGGCTCCCTTTTCACCACACTGATATACTTATTCGTGATGTCGCATTGTCATTTAGTGGCTAAGTTGTTTGTGTCTGGCTCTTATGTGACCCTGCGTACTGTAGCCTGCCAGGTTCCTCTGTCCATGGAATTTCCCAGGCAAGAACACTGGAGTGGGTTGCCATTTCTCTCTCCAGGGGATCTTCCTGACCCAGGGATCAAATTAGAATCTCCTGCATTGGCAGGAGAATTTTTTACCAGTGAGCCACCAGGGAAGCCCATTATAATGAATAGCATATGTTATTCTTCCTTAAGGGCTTGCAGTTCTTGATGCTATTTATTCAGTCCAACAAATATCTCCTCTGTGCCAAGTATCTCCTCTCTTCTCTTTAGACTGTGGCGCAAATGCTGAAAACAAGATTATCAACTATTCCTCAACTTAAAAAAATTACAAAATCTCTGCCTTCATGCAACTATATCTCACATAAAAGATATCAAATATGTTAGCAAATAGATCAGATCAGATCAGATCAGTCGCTCAGTCGTGTCCGACTCTTTGTGACCCCATGAACAGCAGCACGCCAGGCCTCCCTGTCCATCACCAACTCCCAGAGTTCACTGAGACTCACGTCCATCGAGTCAGTGACGCCATCCAGCCATCTCATCCTCTGTCGTCCCCTTCTCCTCCTGCCCCCAATCCCTCCCAGCATCAGAGTCTTTTCCAATGAGTCAACTCTTCACATGAGGTGGCCAAAGTACTGGAGTTTCAGCTTTCACATCATTCCTTCCAAAGAAATCCCAGGGCTGATCTCCTTCACAATGGACTGGTTGGACCTCCTTGCAGTCCAAGGGACTCTCAAGAGTCTTCTCCAACACCACAGTTCAAAAGCACCAATTCTTCGGCGCTCAGCCTTCTTCACAGTCCAACTCTCACATCCATACATGACCACAGGAAAAACCATAGCCTTGACTAGACAGACCTTTGTTGGCAAAGTAATGTCTCTGCTTTTGAATATGCTATCTAGGTTGGTCATAACTTTCCTTCCAAGGAGTAAGCATCTTTTAATTTCATGGCTGCAGTCACCATCTGCAGTGATTTTGGAGCCCCCTCAAAATAAAGTCTGACACTGTTTCCACTGTTTCCCCATCTATTTCCCATGAAGTGATGGGACCAGATGCCATGATCTTCGTTTTCTGAATGTTGAGCTTTAAGCCAACTTTTTCACTCTCCACTTTCACTTTCATCAAGAAGCTTTTGAGTTCCTCTTCACTTTCTGCCATAGGGTGGTGTCATCTGCATATCTGAGGTGATTGATATTTCTCCTGGCAATCTTGATTCCAGCTTGTGTTTCTTCCAGTCCAGCGTTTCTCATGATGTACTCTGCATAGAAGTTAAATAAGCAGGGTGACAATATACAGCCTTGACGAGCTCCTTTTCCTATTTGGAACCAGTCTGTTGTTCCATGTCCAATTCTAACTGTTCCTTCCTGACCTGCATACAAATTTCTCAAGAGGCAGATCAGGTGGTCTGGTATTCCCATCTCTTTCAGAATTTTCCACAGTTTATTGTGATCCACATAGTCAAAGGCTTTGGCATAGTCAATAAAGCAGAAATAGATGTTTTCCTGGAATTCTCTTGCTTTTTCGATGATCCAGCAGTGTTGGCAATTTGATCTCTGGTTCCTCTGCCTTTTCTAAAACCAGCTTGCACATCAGGAAGTTCATGGTTCACATATTGCTGAAGCCTGGCTTGGAGAATTTTGAGCATTACTTTACTAGCATGTGAGATGAGTGCAATTGTGCGGTAGTTTGAGCATTCTTTGGCATTGCCTTTCTTTGGGATTGGGATGAAAACTGACCTTTTCCAGTCCTGTGGCCACTGCTGAGTTTTCCAAATTTGCTGGCATATTGAGTGCAGCACTTTCACAGCATCATCTTTCAGGATTTGGAATAGCTCAACTGGAATTCCATCACCTCCACTAGCTTTGCTCGTAGTGATGCTTTCTAAGGCCCACTTGACTTCACATTCCAGGATGTCTGGCTCTAGGTCAGTGATCACACCATCATGATTATCTGGGTTGTGAAGCAAATAAGATCATCTCAAATACTATTATTAAACTATTTTGGGCTTCCCTCATGGCTCAGACTGTAAAGAATCTGCTTGCAATGTAGGAGACTCGCTTTTGTTTCTCTATTGCTGTAAAGAAAATAAGGTAATGGGACAGCAAATGGCTGAGGGAGAAGTATACTCAGAGGAGGTGACATTTGCGCAAAGTCCTGAGGAATAAGAAAGAGACATCCACAGAAAGATTCAGGGAAAGAGCCTTCCCATCAGAGGAACACCAAATAAAAAGTCCCTGAGACAGGAAAGAGCTAATCTGAGGGACCCAAAGGCCAGTGGGACCAGCCCATTCTGAATGAGGTTGAAAAGAAGAGGGGGTCAGATCATGTAGGGCTTTGTAGGCTGTGGTAAGGAGGGTGAATTTTATTCCAGTTGCACTCAGGACCTATGGAGAGTCTTAAACATGTGATTGATTTGTGATTGCCTTTTGAGATGTTTTCTCTGGCTGGTGTGTTCAACCGTTAGGGGCACTGTGCAATAACCGAGGGCAAGAGTGAACGCCGAGCAGCAGGGAGGCTGCAGCAGTCGTCTAAGGGAGAAGGGAAAGTGGTGTGGGCTAGTGTTTTAGCAGAGGACGGGGTGGAAAGGGGTCATACGCAGTAAGATTTGGGTGAACATTCAGTAAGAGCCTGAAGGACTTGCTGATGGATTGGATGCAAGTGGAAGGGGGAAAAAAGGAATCAGGGATAACTCACATTTTTGGTCTGGGCACCCAGGAGGCTGGTGAGAGAAAGCTTTTAAAGGCAAAAAATGGTCTTGCGTACTACTTTGTCAAGTTAACTCATACAGTGTTGGATATATCACATAATTGAAATTAGATAAAAATTCTACGGAGGAGCCAAGATGGCGGAGGAGTAGGACGGGGAGAACACTTTCTCCCCCACAAATTCATCAAAAGAGCATTTAAACGTCGAGTAAATTCCACAAAACAACTTCTGAATGCCGGCAGAGGACATCAGGCACCCAGAAAAGCAACCCAACTCTTCGAAAGGAGGAGCTCATCAAATGCCTCCATACCGACACTGAAACCAAGCACCACACAAGGGCCAATAAGTTCCAGGGCAAGACATACCAAGCAAATTCTCCAGCAACAAAGGAACACAGCCCTGAGCTTCAAGATACAGGCTGCCCAAAGTCACCCCAAAACTATAGACATCTCATAACTCATTACTGGACATTTCATTGCACTCCAGAGAGAAGAAATACAGCTCCACCCACCAGAACACCGACACAAGCTTCCCTAACCAGGAAACCTTGACAAGCCACCTGTACAAACCCACACACAGCGAGGAAACACCACAATAAAGAGAACTCCACAAACTGCCAGAATACAGAAAGGACACCCCAAACTCAGCAATTTAAACAAGATGAAGAGACAGAGGAATACTCAGCAGATAAAGGAACAGGATAAATGCCCACCAAACCAAACAAAAGAGGAAGAGATAGGGAATCTACCTGAAAAAGAATTCCGAATAATGATAGTGAAATTGATCCAAAATCTTGAAACTAAAATGGAATCACAGATAAATAGCCTGGAGACAAGGATTGAGAAGATGCAAGAAAGGTTTAACAAGGACCTAGAAGAAATAAAAAAGAGTCAATATATAATGAATAATGCAATAAGTGAAATTAAAAACACTCTGGAGGCAACAAATAGTAGAATAACAGAGGCAGAAGACAGGATTAGTGAATTAGAAGATAGAATGGTAGAAATAAATGAATCAGAGAGGATAAAAGAAAAACGAATTAAAAGAAATGAGGACAATCTCAGAGACCTCCAGGACAATATTAAACGCTACAACATTCGAATCATAGGGGTTCCAGAAGAAGAAGACAAAAAGAAAGACCATGAGAAAATACTTGAGGAGATAATAGTGGAAAACTTCCCTAAAATGGGGAAGGAAATAATCACCCAAGTCCAAGAAACCCAGAGAGTACCAAACAGGATAAACCCAAGGCGAAACACCCCAAGACACGTATTAATCAAATTAACAAAGATCAAACACAAAGAACAAATATTAAAAGCAGCAAGGGAAAAACAACAAATAACACACAAGGGAATTCCCATAAGGATAACAGCTGATCTTTCAATAGAAACTCTTCAAGCCAGGAGGGAATGGCAAGACATACTTAAAATGATGAAAGAAAATAACCTACAGCCCAGATTATTGTACCCAGCAAGGATCTCATTCAAGTATGAAGGAGAAATCAAAAGCTTTTCAGACAAGCAAAAGCTGAGAGAATTCTGCACCACCAAACCAGCTCTCCAACAAATACTAAAGGATATTCTCTAGACAGGAAACACAAAAACGGTGTATAAACTCGAACCCAAAACAATAAAGTAAATGGCAACGGGAACATACTTATCAGTAATTACCTTAAACGTAAATGGGTTGAATGCCCCAACCAAAAGACAAAGACTGGCTGAATGGATACAAAAACAAGACCCCTACATATGTTGTCTACAAGAGACCCACCTCAAAACAGGGGACACATACAGACTGAAAGTGAAGGGCTGGAAAAAGATTTTCCATGCAAATAGGGACCAAAAGAAAGCAGGAGTAGCAATACTCATATCAGATAAAATAGACTTTAAAACAAAGGCTGTGAAAAGAGACAAAGAAGGTCACTACATAATGATCAAAGGATCAATCCAAGAAGAAGATATAACAATTATAAATATATATGCACCCAACACGGGAGCACCACAGTACGTAAGACAACTGCTAACAAGTATGAAAGGAGAAATTAACAATAACACAATAATAGTGGGAGACCTTAATACCCCACTTACACCTATGGATAGATCAACTAAACAGAAAATTAACAAGGAAACACAAACTTTAAACGATACAATAGACCAGTTAGACCTAATTGATATCTATAGGTCATTTCATCCCAAAACAATGAATTTCACCTTTTTCTCAAGCGCACATGGAACCTTCTCCAGAATAGATCACATCCTGGGCCATAAAGCTAGCCTTGGTAAATTCAAAAAGATAGAAATCATTCCAAGCATTTTTTCTGACCACAATGCAGTAAGATTAGATCTCAATTACAGGAGAAAAACTATTAAAAATTCCAACATATGGAGGCTGAACAACACGCTGCTGAATAACCAACAAATCACAGGAGAAATCAAAAAAGAAATCAAAATTTGCATAGAAACGAATGAAAATGAAAACACAACAACCCAAAACCTGTGGGACACGGTAAAAGCAGTCCTAAGGGGAAAGTTCATAGCAATACAGGCACACCTCAAGAAACAAGAAAAAAGTCAAATAAATAACCTAACTCTACACCTAAAGCAACTAGAAAAGGAAGAAATGAAGAACCCCAGGGTTAGTAGAAGGAAAGAAATCTTAAAAATTAGAGCAGAAATAAATGCAAAAGAAACAAAAGAGACCATAGCAAAAATCAACAAAACCAAAAGCTGGTTCTTTGAAAGGATAAATAAAATTGACAAACCATTAGCCAGACTCATCAAGAAACAAAGGGAGAAAAATCAAATCAACAAAATTAGAAACGAAAATGGAGAGATCACAACAGACAACACAGAAATACAAAGGATCATAAGAGACTACTATCAACAATTATATGCCAATAAAATGGACAACGTGGAAGAAATGGACAAATTCTTAGAAAAGTACAACTTTCCAAAACTGGACCAGGAAGAAATAGAAAATCTTAACAGACCCATCACAAGCATGGAAATTGAAACTGTAATCAAAAATCTTCCAGCAAACAAAAGCCCCGGTCCAGACGGCTTCACAGCTGAATTCTACCAAAAATTTAGAGAAGAGCTAACACCTATCCTGCTCAAACTCTTCCAGAAAATTGCAGAGGAAGGTAAACTTCCAAACTCATTCTATGAGGCCACCATCACCCTAATACCAAAACCTGACAAAGATCCCACAAAAAAAGAAAACTACAGGCCAATATCACTGATGAACATAGATGCAAAAATCCTAAACAAAATTCTAGCAATCAGAATCCAACAACACATTAAAAAGATCATACACCATGACCAAGTGGGCTTTATCCCAGGGATGCAAGGATTCTTCAATATCCGCAAATCAGTCAATGTAATACACCACATTAACAAACTGAAAAATAAAAACCATATGATTATTTCAATAGATGCAGAGAAAGCCTTTGACAAAATTCAACACCCATTTATGATAAAAACTCTCCAGAAAGCAGGAATAGAAGGAACATACCTCAACATAATAAAAGCTATATATGACAAACCCACAGCGAACATTATCCTCAATGGTGAAAAATTGAACGCGTTTCCTCTAAAGTCAGGAACAAGACAAGGGTGCCCACTTTCACCATTACTATTCAACATAGTTTTGGAAGTTTTGGCCACAGCAATCAGAGCAGAAAAAGAAATCAAAGGAATCCAAATTGGAAAAGAAGAAGTAAAACTCTCACTATTTGCAGATGACATGATCCTCTACATAGAAAACCCTAAAGAGTCCACCAGAAAATTACTAGAAATAATCAATGACTACAGTAAAGTTGCAGGATATAAAATCAACACACAGAAATCCCTTGCATTCCTATACACTAATAATGAGAAAACAGAAAGAGAAATTAAGGAAACAATTCCATTCACCATTGCAACGGAAAGAATAAAATACTTAGGAATATATCTACCTAAAGAAACTAAAGACCTATATATAGAAAACTATAAAACACTGGTGAAAGAAATCAAAGAGGACACTAATAGATGGAGAAATATACCATGTTCATGGATTGGAAGAATCAATATAGTGAAAATGAGTATACTACCCAAAGCAATTTATAGATTCAACGCAATCCCTATCAAGCTACCAACAGTATTCTTCACAGAGCTAGAACAAATAATTTCACAATTTGTATGGAAATACAAAAAACCTCGAATAGCCAAAGCGATCTTGAGAAAGAAGAATGGAACTGGAGGAATCAACCTACCTGACTTCAGGCTCTACTACAAAGCCACAGTTATCAAGACAGTATGGTACTGGCACAAAGACAGAAATATTGATCAATGGAATAAAATAGAAAGCCCAGAGATAAATCCACGCACATATGGACACCTTATCTTCGACAAAGGAGGCAAGAATATACAATGGATTAAAGACAATCTCTTTAACAAGTGGTGCTGGGAAATCTGGTCAACCACTTGTAAAAGAATGAAACTGGACCACTTTCTAACACCATACACAAAAATAAACTCAAAATGGATTAAAGATCTCAACGTAAGACCAGAAACTATAAAACTCCTAGAGGAGAACATAGGCAAAACACTCTCCGACATACATCACAGCAGGATCCTCTATGACCCACCTCCCAGAATATTGGAAATAAAAACAAAAATAAACAAATGGGACCTAATTAACCTTAAAAGCTTCTGCACATCAAAGGAAACTATTAGCAAGGTGAAAAGACAGCCTTCAGAATGGGAGAAAATAATAGCAAATGAAGCAACCGACAAACAACTAATCTCAAAAATATACAAGCAACTCCTACAGCTCAACTCCAGAAAAATAAACGACCCAATCAAAAAATGGGCCAAAGAACTAAATAGACATTTCTCCAAAAAAGACATACAGATGGCTAACAAACACATGAAAAGATGCTCAACATCACTCATTATCAGAGAAATGCAAATCAAAACCACTATGAGGTACCATTTCACACCAGTCAGAATGATTGCTATCCAAAAGTCTACAAATAATAAATGCTGGAGAGGGTGTGGAGAAAAGGGAACCCTCTTACACTGTTGGTGGGAATGCAAACTAGTACAGCCACTATGGAGAACAGTGTGGAGATTCCTTAAAAAACTGGAAATAGAACTGCCTTATGATCCAGCAACCCCACTGCTGGGCATACACACTGAGGAAACCAGAAGGGAAAGAGACACGTGTACCCCAATGTTCATCGCAGCACTGTTTATAATAGCCAAGACATGGAAGCAACCTAGATGTCCATCAGCAGATGAATGGATAAGAAAGCTGTGGTACATATACACAATGGAGTATTACTCAGCCATTAAAAAGAATACATTTGAATCAGTTCTAATGAGGTGGATGAAACTGGAGCCTATTATACAGAGTGAAGTAAGCCAGAAGGAAAAACATAAATACAGTATTCTAATGCATATATATGGAATTTAGAAAGATGGTAACAATAACCCTGTGTACGAGACAGCAAAAGAGACACTGATGTATAGAACAGTCTTATGGACTCTGTGGGAGAGGGAGAGGGTGGGAAGATTTGGGAGAATGACATTGTAACATGTAAAATATCATGTAAGAAACGAGTTGCCAGTCCAGGTTCGATCCACGATACTGGATGCTTGGGGCTAGTGCACTGGGACGATCCAGAGGGATGGTATGGGGAGGGAGGAGGGAGGAGGGTTCAGGATGGGGAACACATGTATACCTGTGGTGGATTCATTTTGATATTTGTCAAAACTAATACAATTATGTAAAGTTTAAAAATAAAATAAAATTAAAAAAAAAAATTCTTAACAAAATATTGTGAGGGAATCCATAAAGATTTTAATTATTACTTCTGCCTGGTGGGACTAAGGATGGCTTTCCTCCCTTATTCTATTTCTCTGTATTTTCTAAGTCTCTTGTGATGAGCGTATATTATTTACTAATGTAACAAGGTCAATTTTATAAAATGAGACAAAAATGGAAGAATACAGCTGCAAAGACTTCCTGGAGGAGGTGAAGAATTGGTTGAGATTTATCTGGATGTGTTTCTTACCACAGAGCATTATGCAAAGAGCTGAAAGATTAAGCTCTTTTTTCAAGTAGCTGTTTGTTGAATCGAAAATGACAGCTTTGTAAGGGTGATTTGAATTTCCATCCGTCCAAATGTTAAATAGAAATATAAGGAGTAGATTGGTTATTTTGGGCTTCATGTTAAAACCTGTAGACTCAGGGCAGCTCATAAATATAAGCTGTCAGGAAAAAGATCTAAGAATTGAAATTCTCAGTCCTTATTTGAGATGAATCTCCTAGTATCCTTTTTGCTATTGTGAGTAAAATCGCCTTTGATTTGGTAGCTATATGCTCAGTATTTATTATTTTATGCTGGAATAATCTTAATTAACTAAAGTTTTGTTGGCTATATATGCTAATTGTTCGACATATTGTGTATGGTAATCTTTCAGTAGTGTCCGATTCTTTACCTCCCCATGGACTGTAGCCCATCAGGCTCCTCTGTCCATGGAATTCTTCAGGCAAGAATACTGGAGTGAGTAGCCATTCCCCTCTGCAGGAGATCTTCCTGACCCAGGGATCAACCCTGGGTCTCCCACATTGCAGGCAGATTCTTCAGCATCTAAGTCACCAGGCAAAGTCCTGTTCAATGTATTAGGTCCTTTAAAATTTCCACTTAATGAAATAATTATGTGTAATTGTTTGTGATTAATTAGAGAGCAACAAAGATATTTATTGGTTTATATGCACATTTGATGCAATGTGCATATATTTGCAATGGCTTGAAGGTGGTAGAGCAATTTCTTATAACTTTCAAGAATCGCCTTAATGTAAATTTTGGTAAGCTTAAACAGAATATGGCACTGCTGTGATTTCTGAGCATTTTATTCCTGCTCACAAGCAGAGCATTTGTGAAATCAGCATTTCTTGTAATAGGATTGGGTTGTAAATTGTGGTGCCATCTGCAAATAAACTAATAACATGTGAGGCACCGCCAGTTTTTATGCCTTATAATTTGGGATGATTCTCATCACAACTGTGATTGGTTCTATTGTGAAAGCAAGAGGAATGAGTAGATTGCAGTCTCATTTCCCTCTAGACTGCAGTCTAGACAACAAATTTTATTTTGGGGGAAGATTTAGCTTCCTTACACAGAGAAATAATAACCTAAAAGACATTTCTTCCAAATTACATTTTCTTTTTATTCCTAAAGAAATATTCCCTCCATAGAGCTTCTAATGCATGGACACATTTCTGCAATTTATGGTACTGAATTAAATTAAAATTTCCTCTATCAGCGTCTGCCAATTTCCTGTTCCAAACAAATCTGCTGTGTTTGGGAGACATAGGAGTCTATAAAACTGTTTTTGTTGTATCTCCATTGAGTTAGAACAAGAGCACAAAATAGGAATTTTCCCATTTGCTAAAGTCAAAATTCAAATAAAAATAAAAATAGACAGATCCCATCTTGTTTTATTATCTTGCTGCTCTTAAGGTTTTCAATGATTTTTTCCTAGTTATTTTTCCTATCACCAGACATTAAGGGCAGAATGAGAGTTTAGGAAATGAATTTCAGACAATGGTTAAATGTCTACGGAAGATAAAGTAACAACTTTTTTTTTCCTCTCCAAATTCTCATGAAATCTTTTTTGCTTACATTGGATAATTATGTGTGAGTATGTGTGTATGGTACACATGTTAGTTTACAGTTACCCTTCTGTTTTATTCCTTACTTATCTCTGAAAATTTATCATTGGAATTTTTTTCAGCTGTTAATCCAGGAATATCAGTATATCCCTAGGGTTGCTCTGGACCGAAAAAGTTGATAGTTGTATCTCTCTGAAGTTTTGGAGACAATGTTTGCCAACAAAGGTCCATCTAGTCAAGGCTATGGTTTTTCCAGTGGTCATGTATGGATGTGAGAGTTGGACTGTGAAGAAAGCTGAGCACTGAAGAATTGATGCTTTTGAACTGTGGTGTTGGAGAAGACTCTTGAGAGTCCCTTGGATTGCAAGGAGATCCAACCAGTCCATTCTGAAGGAGATAAGCCCTAGGATTTCTTTGGAGGGAATGATGCTGAAGCTGAAACTCCAATACTTTGGCCACTTCATGTGAAGAGTTGACTCATTGGAAAAGACTCTGATGCTGGGAGGGATTGGGGGCAGGAGGAGAAGGGGACAACAGAGGATGAGATGGCTGGATGGCATCACTGACTCGATGGACGTGAGTCTGAGTGAACTCTGGGAGTTGGTAATGGACAGGGAGGCCTGGTGTGCTGCGATTCATGGGGTCACAAAGAGTTGGACACAACTGAGCGACTGAACTGAACTGAACTTAACTATAAGGGCTAGTAGAGACATGAAGCCTCCATGGGCAGAATAATGATCTGATGTATCTTCAAACCAGTATTCTTGAGATATTTGATCTGAAGTTATTTAGTGGGAAGGTTGAACACTCTGTGGAGAAAGGAGGACATTTGGGATCCCTCGTTTATTAGACTCTGGCCCTGTACTTGCACATCACACTCTGTATAACAAAGATCTCATTGTTGTTCTTCAGTCTCTCAGACTTGTCCGACTCTTTGTAACTCCTGAACTGCAGCAGGCTTCCCTGTCCTTCACTATCTTTCTGCACTTGCTCAAACTTGTGTCCATTGAGTCAGTGATACCATCCAACCATCTCATCCTCTGTCGTCCCCTTCTCTTCCTGCCCTCAATCTTTCCTAGCATCAGGGGCTTTTCCAATGAGTTGGTTCTTTGCATCAGGTGGTCAAAGGACTTGAGCTTCAGCTTCAGCATCAGTTCTTCCAATGAATAGTCAGGTTTGGTTTCCTTTAGGATGGACTGGTTGGGTCTCCTCGCAGTCCAAGGGACTCTCAAGAGTCTTCTCCTGCACCACAGTTCAAAAGCATCAGTTCTTCAGCTTTCAGCCTTCTTTATGGTCCAACTATCACATCCTTACATGACTACTGGAAAAACCTTAGCTTTGACTATATGGACCTTTGTTGGCAAAGTGATGTCTCTGCTTTTTACTGCACTGTTTGGGTTTGTCATAGCTTTTCTTCCAAGGAGCAAGTGTCTTTTAATTTTGTGGCTGCAGTCACCATCCACAAAGATTTTGGAGCTCAAGGAAAAAAAATATTGTTTATATGTCCAGTTCAAGCCCTAATTTTGGTGTTAAAGACTTCCATTTAATTTGTAAGAATTCTTTGAATCTTTTTAGGTAGGAGAACTCTACGTAAAATCAATGCTTAGCTTACTCAAAAAGAAAGAAATAAATTATTATCAGAGACAGATATTATTTTCATACCCTAAGCAAAAAGGATAATTTTTTTGGATTTGGAATATTCACTTTTTGTTAAGCACAAAAACCATATATCAGACCTAAATTTAAAAACATAACTCTGTATAATTACAAGCTAAGCTAGATATTTAGGGAATAAGATAAATTGACAGAATAAAGTATGTTTATATTTAACTATATGTTAATATAGTTAATGTATATTGAATATAGTTAATATAGAAATGTTTATTTTTTCACACACTTTGTGCTACACGATGCAGCTGGAATTATGTAGAGTATCCTGTGTTTATTATTTAATATAATTGCTGTTCATCTGAAAGAGCTGAAGACCGGAATTACATAGGAAGTAAATATTTTGTATTTTCTCTGGGTGGAAGCAGGCCAAGCTTCCTACGGTTGCCATCTCAATAATTGCCACGCTGTGGCAGCAGCGGCCCGCTCAACCCCCTGCCGTGGGCCGTGTTCAACATGGCACGCCTCCCTTTCCTAGGAGCTAGAAAGCTGTAATTATGTGGATGCTGAGTTGGAAGGGAGGACGGTTATTTAGGGTAAGTCCCTCAAAATATTACTAATACAGTATTATGTAATCATAATAGTATTGATGTATGCATCGTGGAGGGTTATTTCCTTTTAGTTTCTTTTTTTCCCCCCAAATAAACACATTCTCCCATCTGTGTGGGCAACTGTGCCTTTACAAGTAATCACTTAATCTCAAATCTACTATGGTATGAGCCAAGATATTGTCAAATATTAAACAAACACAATATGAGCAACATAGCCCCTCAGAAATGCTGTACATGACTTTAAGAGACAGAAGCAGTGTCAGTTTCTTTGTGAATGCTTTCTTATTCATGGCAACGGCATCACTTCCTAAAAGCATGTGACACTGAAGGAATTTACTGAGATTTGTGTGATGGGTATAGAGCTGCCAGATCTCACGTGCTATTCCCATTATGCCTGCTGAAGCTCAGAGATGGTTAAGATGCAGCTCATTTCCAACTTGAGCTGGTAACACAAGTCACAGCTGAAATGGCTTGTGCTTTCATAAACAAACAATTGTGGAATCAGACCTCACATTAGAGACTTTGTTTAAGAAGCACTCAGATCTGCTTTAGGAATCCCTCTGCTCACGCATTGTCCCCAAACAGTGGTTCATGATCCTTGAAATCTCAAATATCAGTAACTACTTAGAATCCTTCTGGAGAGAAGAGTGCTTTAATTGGGTCACTTTTAGTTATCCACTTTCAGTTATTTGCCCACCCCTAAGGACATGGTTGGAGAAGGCGATGGCACCCCACTCCAGTACTCTTGCCTGGAAAATCCCATGCACGGAGGACCCTGGTAGGCTGCAGTCCATGGGGTCACGAAGAGTTGGACACGACTGAAGCAACTTAGCAGCAGCAACAGCAGCAAGGGCATGGTATCTGGAGGGGCATGGTGACCCCCTCCAGTATTCTTGCCTGGAGAATTCCATGGACAGAGGAGCCTGGCAGATTGCAGTCCATAGAGTTGCACAGAGTTGCACACGACTGAAGGGACTTAGCACGCATGCATACAAGGACATGCCAAGTTCGTGGCAAAGCACAGGATATCTTCATGAAGAGCCATATTTGCTCCTTGAGTACTAGAAAACATGACTGTTAAGTTCTTACAGGTAGATCTGAAATAAAATGCATCATTCACATAAGCTTTAAGATGAAACATGCATTTTCAATTAATTTCTGGCTGGCAGTGGACTGTTTTACTGCACATCTTTCAAGCATTCTGCAGCCATGTGTGTTCTGTTTTCTGTCTAAGGAAGAGAAGTAAATGGAGGTTAGAAAATTTGAAAAGCACTAACCAATTAGCTTTGGTTTATTCAAAGGTAATGCTCTGCTGCTGCTAAGTCGCTTCACTTGTGTCCAACTCCGTGTAACCCCATAGACGGCAGCCCACCAGGCTCTGCCGTCCCTGGGATTCTCCAGGCAAGAACACTGGAGTGGGTTGCCATTTCCTTCTCCAATGCATGAAAGTGGAAAGTGAAAGTGAAGTCGCTCAGTTGTGTTCGACTCTTCGAGACCCCATGGACTGCAGCCTACCAGGCTCCTCCATCCATGGGACTTTCCAGGCAAGAGTACTGGAGTGGGGTGCCATTGCCTTCTTGGAAAGTTAACGCTTACCTGTTATCTATTGTAGCGTTAACTATGGCCATGAAACACTGAGGAGTGAGTTTCAAATGGCAGGCTGTTGTCTAGGAGGGAGGGATCTTGCATAGTTCCACTTGGGTACCACACTGGCAGTCTTTGGACAGAAGGGCACTGGCTGCCTGAAGAGCTTCAAAGGCATCATCTCAATCTGCTCATGAAATACCTGTGACTCCCCTAGGTCTCAGCCTGCCAATGCAGGAGTCTCGAGAGACATGGGTTTGATCCCTGAGTGGGGTAGATCCCCTGGAGAAGGAAATGGCAACCCACTCCAGTATTCTTGCCTGGGAAATCCCAAGGACAGAGTTGCCTGGTGGGCTACAGTCCATGGGGGTTGCAAAGAGTCAGACATGACTGAGCAACCGACACACACATGCTCCTAAGTCTCTAGGATTATGCCTCTGATTTTTTTATCCCCTTAATTTGGTTTCTCCTGTAATCAAGTTACTGCTAAATGCAAAAGAACCCAGACCATCTTACATGTAGGTACTTAGCATCTGGATGCCTACATTCTAGATCTTGCTCATTAGGACTGTCTTGCTTAAGTCCTACCTCTTAGCATCAGAGATGGTTTGGATACTCTGGTACATATTCTGAAGCCTTCCAAGCTTCCCTTCTTCCCTTCTTCCCTTCTTCCCTTCTGAACCTTTGGCCCTCTGGATCCTTCATGATCTGGCTCCTGGCTGCTCTTCATTTCCCAATGGTTCTCAGACACCCATGGTGATACAGCCTCACCAGCATTCATGCTGTTCCTCAAACATTTCCAGCCATTCTTATCTCAGGATCTTTCCCTTGCTTTTATTCTTCCAGGAATGCTCATCTCATAGACCGGTGGTTTGTCTGGCTCATGTCATCCACGTCCTCAAACGTTCTTACTGTTCTTTGATTGGTGTGACTCCCACTCACACCCCTCCTGACAGCCCCTGCCACTGTCTGCCCCCCACTTGGATTTGTCACTGCTGTCATGTAATATCGTCATCCCTTCATCTGTTTGTTGTCTGCCTTACCCTTTTCTCCCACCAGACTGTCGGGCACTTCATTGTCCTGTTCATTCACCATCTCATCACTAGAACCACAACAGTGCCTGGCTTATGGTCAGGGTTCAGAACAAATTTGTTGTATGAGTGGCCAAGCTTGGTCATTTTGTTGCTGCTGTTGTTCAGTCGCCCAGTTGTGTGCGACTCTTTGCAACCCCATGGACTGCAGCACACCAGGCCTCCCTGTCCCTCACCATCTCCCGAAGTTTGCCCAAGTTTGTGTCCATTGCATCAGTGATGCCATCCAACCATCTTATCCTCTGATGCCCTCTTCTATTTCTGCCCTCAATCTTTCCCAGAATCAGGGGCTTTTCCAATGAGTCAGCTGTTCGCACCACGTGACCAAAATAGTGGAGTTTCAACTTTAACATCGGTCCTTCCAATGAGTTTTCAGGGTTGATTTCCCTTAAGATTGACTGGTTTGATTTCCTTGCTGTCCAAGGGACTCTCAGAAGTCTTCTCCAGCACCATAGTTCAAAGGCATCAGTTCTTCAGTGCTCGGCCTTCTTTGCTGTTATTTTACAGATCCCATTACCAGGGTCTGATGAGGTGCATGAGGCCAGGGGCTAGAGTAGCAGAGCCCAGTGAGTGACAGAACCGGGAGAGTCACCCTGTAACTGGTCTCTTCAGGTTGACCATCTTCATTTCTGAGTGTGATGGTTCCTGTTATCTGTACTCTGGCATCTCACACCTGATTAAGACCTGCTTTGTCTTATTCTTGAGTTGCTTCCTGTGTGGGTCATGTCTCCATAACTAGGTTATAAGCACCTGGAGGGCAGGTATGGTAACCTTTCTTTGGTATCTATGGTGTCTAGCACAGTGCCAGGAACCTGAAAGATGGCTAACAATTTTTGTTAGTGTTAAAGATGTATTTGTTTCTGGCTGTGCTGGATCTTTGTTGCTGCCTGTGGCCTTTCTCCAGTTGTAGTGAGCAGAGGCTACTTTTTAGTTGTGCTGTGTGGGCTTGCCCTTGCAGAGGTTTTCTTGTTGCCGGGCACAAGCTCTAGGTGTGCAGGCTTCGGTGGTTGTGGTGCAAAGGCTTAGTTGCTCTGCAACATGTGGGATCTTCCCGGACCAGGGATCAAACCTGTGTCCACCGCATTGGCAGCCAGGTTCTTTACCACTGAGCCACCAGGGAAGCCCAGCTGATGAATTCTTATTAAAGTCCTACTTTTAAAAAAGTAAACAATATTATCTGGGGTGGGGGGACATGAAATATCTATATATTGAAGCTGGTGGGTAGTTTCTGGAATCAGGAATCCTAAAAGCTTTCTATGATTCTTAAGAGACTGTCTGCCTACTCCTGACCCAGCCAGACCTCATTCGTCTATAAATTTCGGAAAGAGCAAAAGACCGGGTTGCCTCCCTTGGCATTTTCATATCAGAAAGAAATATTTACTCTGGCAAATGAAGGGTCCCCAAAGACCACAGAGCGGTTGCCAGCACTGGGTTTTAGAAATGGCTGGCTGGTTTTATTACCAGTTAATAGCATTTGTATTTGTGCTTTTGCAAATAACCATGAGAAATCACTCGTCAGGCATGGACGGTGTGAGAAAATTATGGTGAAGGTCCTAGGGAATTGGCTGGGGTGGGAACTACAGTCCAGTAACTACATCAAGGGTATGAAGATGAAGGGGAAGGTTTCTATGGGGTGTGTGCTGCTCAAGAAGAATAGGGTGAGTGGTGTTGAGTGCTAAAGCACCCCCTCTTCTTCCTACCACACTCACATCTACAGGGGCTTGGAGAGCATCTTCTTTATGGAGAATTACCCCTTTCGTTCATCCTGCAAATATAAGGAGTGCTTGTGTTTCATGAGTGCCTGTGGAAATTCTAAGTCCTGGGTCTCTGAGAAATACTTTGAGTGATTAAGAGGAATGAGGATGTATGAGTTGGGATCTTGCATCTACTAGTTACTTGCTCTAAGATCCTGGGCAAGTGGTTTATTTATTTATTTTTAAAAAAAATTTTGAAGAGAGAAAATTTTACTTTTTGTACTGACTCGATGGACGTGAGTCTCAGTGAACTCCGGGAGTTGGTGATGGACAGGGAGGCCTGGCGTGCTGTGATTCATGGGGTCACAAAGAGTTGGACACGACCGAGCGACTGATCTGATCTGATTTTTAAAAATTTATTGAAGTATAGGTGAATTATACTGCCTTCCTAAGGGAGATTTTTCCTCCTTAAGTTCATCATACTTTATTTGTATTGTTTCAGCCCTGGTTGTAACCAAAGAAGTCGTGTTGTGTTTATTTTCTACCTGTACATGGACAAGTATTAAAGCTGTCTCTAAGCCTGTTTTCTTATCTGTTAGGTGGAAACAAAAGTGATATCAAGTGCAAAGATTTTTGTTGAGATTAAGCAAGGAGCTGTAGGTGAAGTGCTTATTGGGCAAGCAGAAGAGACTCAATACATTTTATTTGTTAATTTTTAGATTTAAAGTTTTCATTGGAGTATAGTTGATTTACAACGTTGTATTAGTCTCAGGTGAACAGCAAAGTGAGTCAGTTATACGAACACATATATCCACTTTTTTAAAGATTTTTTTCTCAAATAGGTCATTACAGAATATTGACTAGAGTTCCCTGTGCTATACAGTAGATCCTTATTAGTTATCTATTCTATATATAGTAGTGTGTATATGTCAATCTCAATCTCCCATTTATCCCTCCTCACCTTCCCTCCCTGGTAGCTGTAAGACTGATTTCTACATCTGTGACTTTATTTCTAGTAAATAAGTTTATTTGTATAATTTTTTAAAAAAGGATTCCACATAGAAGTGATATTTTTCCTTCTCTGACTGACTTCACTCGGTATGACAATCTCCACACACATCCATCTTGCGGCAAATGGCATTATTTTGTTCTTTTTATGACTGAGTAATATTCCATTGTATATATGTATCACATCTTTATCCACTCCTCTGTTGATGGACTCAATGCATTAAAATTTTTTTAAAATTTCTTTTGGCTGTGCTGGGTCTTCATGGCTGCTCAAGCTTTTCTGTAGCTGCGGCAAGCCAGGGCTGTTCTTCTTTGCGGTGGGCAGACTTCTCGCTGCAGCTTCTCTTGCTGCAGGGCACAGGCTCCAGGTGAGTGGGGCTCAGTGGTTGCGGCACAATCTCAGTAGTTGTGGTGCATGGGCTTAGTTGCCCCATGGCACGTGGAATCTTCCTAGACCAGGTTGAACCTGAGTCCCCTGCATTTGCAGGCTGATTCTTATCCACTGTGCCACCAGGGAAGTATGACTCAATGCATTTTAAATATGTAAAGATATATTCTTGAGTAAAGAAGGGAGGATCTAGCCCAGCCACTGACTTTCCTGTCTTCAAAACTGCCCTGCTTATCCACCCCTGGAGGAATGAGCCAAAATTCTTTGGGACATTGGTTTATTCCTTGGTTAGCCAGTCTGTAGATTTATTTTCCCTAGCCATTTCAGGCTGTGTGCTTACTGAGGTCAAATTACCTGGCTTTAAGATTCGTGTGGAGCTTGAACAACTGCCAAAGCTACCCAGGCCCCAAAGCCATCTGCTCTCACCAAATCCTTGGAAAATCAAAGTGGCCATGATGCCATTAAAGGTCCATCTAGTCAGCTATGGTTTTTCCAGTAGTCATGTATGGATGTGAGAGTTGAACCATAAAGAAAGCTGAGTGCCAAAGAATTGATGCTTTCGAACTGTTGTATTGGAGAAGACTCTCCAGAGTCCCTTGGACTGCAAGGATATACAACCAGTCCATCCTAAAGGAAATCAGTCCCAAATATTCATTGGAAGGACTGATGCTGAAGCTGAAACTCCAATACTTTGGCCACCTGATGTGAAGAACCGACCCATTGGAAAAGACCCCAATGCTGGGAAAGATTGAAGGCAGGAGGAGAAGGGGACGACAGAGGATGAGATGGTTGGATGGCATCACCGACGTGATGGACATGAGTTAGAGTAAACTCCGAGAGTTGATGATGGACAGGGAGGCCTGGCATGCTGTAGTCCATGGGGTCACAAAGAGTCGGACATGACTGAGTGACTGAACTGAACTGATGATGACAAGAGTGGCCACCTTTTCTTACCTAGGGAGAGCAGACCCCAGACTGATTCTTATCATGAGATTCTGGGGACAGAAGGGGATTTAGGCTTGCAGTTGTATAGTGAGCTGCAAGCCCCACTCTCTGAAGGCAGATTCCACGCATGATTTCTTTGTGTAAAGTATCTCCTACAAGTGAAAGTATTCAAGGATATAAATTTGGGCAGTAGAGACTATCTTCTTGTAAGACTGGATACATTGATGGGAGTGGAGCCAGGTACTGGCCCACTGAAAAAAAATATGCTGTCTCTATCTCTGGGTACCTCGCTGGGTGACAAGTTCTTACAGATACAAAGCAAGTTGTGGCATGTCAGGGACTGTCCCTTGTGGGGACTGTAAGTGGCTGAGACTGTTACCATACGCTTTTATCCATTCAAATAATTCACAGGAGGTTGAAAATACTGAAGTTACTGTGATATTACCAGTTTTTCCCCCTAAACTTAATTTCTGACAAGGAGGCAAAGGGGTTCTTGAGTCTGTTCTTCAGTTCTGGAGATGGCCAGTAGGTGGCACCAGGGCTTGGTTCTTAATGGACTCTGGGCGCGCCAAGGGAAAGAAAATGCTTATTGTAGCTCCAGTCTTGGCTTTTGGATGAAACTCTGTTTCCTGGGAGATCTGAACAAAAATCCTGGCCTTGGCATTCATTCGGGTTAAATTCTCTTCTCTTTTCATCTAAAAATTGTGTTTCTTGTCATGGTGCCGACATTATCACTTAGTGATTCTCCATTGGAGAGTCATGTCACTTCTGATGTTTTCTCGGTACCTACACTAACGTGAAATAGAATGGAGCTTGGAGAGGAATGCTGAACGAAAAAGACTGGAACTCTCTAGCAACTTGCATGGAAAAAAGTAGTAGAGATCACGTTATTTGGGAAAATAGTAGATGTTTCGGATTATCTAGTTTCCCCCCTTTTCCTCTTCACAGATCTGCTGTTGTCAGCCCAGAAACTAGCAGAGCTGATGCCAGAGATTCCAGCACTTTCCATCAGGCAGTGATTACACTTCAGGGCTGATCACCTACCAAGAGTAATACAAGAATAACCATCACAGCATAAAAACTGCCTTGGGTGTTTGCTTCCTTGTCCCAGCACTGTGCTGAGCATTTGACCCTCATCATCTCATTTAATTTTCTCATTCATCTTCTGGGTTATGTACTTGATGATACCATTTTTCAGGTCAGAAAACTGAAGTTTAGGTTCAATAATTTGCCCCCAAATCATTCAGCTAGTGAATAGAGGGACTGAAAGCTAGGAAGTCGGACTCCAGGTCTGAGTGGTCTTTCACTGTGTCCACTGGAACGGTTGGTGGGGTGGGGGTAACTGGGCCCCTGGAGGCGGTGCTTGGTGGTCCCAGGTAGCTTGCTCTGCTGAGGGCACACAGGCTTAGCGATGTGCGAGTCACTTAAAGTTCCCTGGGGACTCAGCACTGTGCCATGTCCCATGGCTTTTTGCAACATGGCACAAAGAATCCACCTCCTGAGACTTCACCGTCTGAGCCCTGCTTCCCTCCCTCCCCTCCTGATTGCTGCTCTCAGGTGCCTTTCTGCCACGGGGCCTTGGCACCAGCTGCCCCTCTGACTGGAGTTCTCATCCCTCAGAGCCTCACAGGGCTGGCTGCTTTTCCTCAGGAATCAGCGCAGACATGCCCTCCCCTGAGAGTCTCTTCCTCACAACATCATTTCATGAGGCTTCTCGCCTTGGGCCCCCTGGTCCATGACTTTCTCTCATTCCTTTCACTGCAGTTGTGACGACTGGTAGCTGTCTTCTCACTTGGTTGGTCAGTTGGCTTACCTGGTGTCATGTGTTCTGCCTCATCAAATGTAAGCTGTGTGAGGCAGGAGTCCTGACAGTCTGGTTCATTGCTGTGCTCCTAGAATCTAGAATGTTCCAGATAGAGAGGAGGTATTTAATAGGCATTTCCTGAAGGAACATGGAGGGAAGATGTGATAAAGGCCTTGGAGTTGTGGTCCCACTTGTCAGGAAGCTGGCAGTGCAACTAGAGAGTCCAGGCTGACAGGCAACAACCAACGGTCAATCCATAGCCAAGCTGAGGCAGCCTGAAATAGTGGTTAAAAAAATGGACGTTGAGGCTTAACTGCCTGGTTGACTCCGGCACCCACTAGCGGTGCGACCTTGGCCAAATTATTTAGTTCATTTGTACCTCATTTTCCTCATCAATAAGTTGAAGGTTAATAATCCTATCATTAATAATCACAATACCTTGGGCTTCTAATGAGGATTAAATGAGTTAATATATGTGGTGTGCTTAGAACAGTGCCTGGCACACCGTGCTCTATACGTATTTGTTAAATAAATATGTATAATCAAATAAAACCCTGTGGCTTTAGGAATTTGTGAAAATGAAGTGTTAGTGTTGGGGAAGGCCCTGCTTCTTGTAGGGGCTAGATTTGGAATCAGGGAGAGAGCATAGCCTGAGGGTTGCTTACCTTTGCTCTGGGCCCTAATTTCTGCATGGTTAAGTACTCAAGAAATATTTGTTGAGCATGAACAAAAAATGGTTGATAATCCATCTCTCCCACCTTTCTGTCCTCCATCCCTTCAAATATTCTAGGAATTCTCTATGTATAATGGGATTTTGAACATAACACTCTTTGGATATAACACATACAGTGATGCTTTAAAAAGAAGGATAGACTCACAATCTCTTCCCCCTCTAAGTGAAAGTCTCTCAGCCGTGTCTGACTCTTTGTGACACCATGGACTATACAGCCCATGAAATCTCCAGGCCAGGATACTGGAGTGGGTGCCAGGTCTTTCCTGACCCAGTTGAGACTCAGGCTCTGAGGTGAGCCTCAACTGGCTCTGGATTGATTCTGCCTGGGAGAAGTGCAAATTCCTCACTCTCTCCCCTCAATTAAATTCAACCAGTGTGCATAATACAGGACAGAAACAGTATGGACCTAACAGAAGCAGAAGATATTAAGAACAGGTGGCAAGAATACACAGAACTGTACAAAAAAGATCTTCATGACCCAAGTAACCACAATAGTGTGATTAGGCACCTAGAGCCAGATATCCTGGAGTGCGAAGTCAAGTGGGCCTTAGGAAGCATCATTATAAGAAAAGCTAGTGGAGGTGACGGAATTCCAGTTGAGCGATTTCAAATCCTAAAAGATGATGATGTGAAAGTGCTTCACTCAATATGCCAGCAAATTTGGAAAACTCAGCAGTGGCCACAGGACTGGAAAAGGTCAGTTTTCATTACAATCCCAAAGAAAGGCAATGCCAAAGAATGTTCAAACTATTGCACAATTGCACTCATCTCGCACACTAGCAAAGTAATGTTTGAAATTCTCCAAGCCAGGCTTCAACAGTATGAACTGAGAACTTCCAGATGTTCAAGTTGGATTTAGAAAAGGCAGAGAAACCAGAGATCAAATTGCTGACATCTGTTGGATCATAGAAAAAGCAACAGAATTCCAGAAAAACATCTACTTCTGCTTCATTGACTACACTAAAGCCTTTGACTGTGTGGATCACAACAATCTGTGGAAAATTCTTCAAGAGATGGGAAAACCAGACCACCTGACCTGCCTCCTAAGAAAGCTGTATCAGGTCAAGAAGCAACAGTTAGAACCTGACATGGAACAATGGACTGGTTCCAAATTGGGAAAGGAGTACATCAAGGCTGTATACTCTCACCCTGCTTATTTAACTTATATGCAGAGTACATCATGAGAAACGCTGGGCTGGATGAAGCACAAGCTGGAATCAAGATTACTGGGAGAAATATCAATAACCTCAGATATGCAGATAACACCACCCTAATGGCAGAAAGCAAAGAGGAACTAAAGAGCCTCTTGATGAAGGTGAAGGAGGAGAGTGAAAAAGCTGGCTTAAAAGTCAACATTCAAAAAATGAAGATCATAGCATCTGATCCCATCACTTCATGGCAAATAGATGGGGAAACAATGGAAACAGTGAGAGACTTTATTTTCTTGGGCAGCAAAATCATAGCAGATGTTGAGTGCAGTCACGAAATTAAAAGACACTTGCTCCTTGGAAGAAAAGCTGTGGCAAACGTAGATAGAGTATTGAAAAGCAGAGACATTACTTTGCCAACAAAGGTCCATCTAGTCAAAGCTATGGTTTTTCCAGTAGTCATATACAGATGTGAGAGCTGGACCATAAAGAAGGCTGAGCTCCAAAGAATTGATGCTTTTGAACTGTCGTGTTTGAGAAGACTCTTGATGGTTCCTTGGCCTGCAAGGAGATCAAATGAGTTAATTCTAAAGGAAATCAATCCTGAATATTCATTAGAAGGACTGATGCTGAAGCTCCAATACTTTGGCCACCTGATGCGAAGAGCTGACTCATTAGAATAACCTTGATGTTGGGAAAGATTGAAGGCAGGAGGAGAAAGGGATGACAGAGGATGAGATGGTTGGATGGCATCACTGACTCAATGGACATGAGTTTGCGCAAGCTCTGGGAGATGGTGAAGGACAGGGAAGCCTGGTGTGCTGCAGTCCGCAGGGTCGCAAAGAGCTGGACACCACTGAGCGACTGAATAACAACAACAAATGCGCATCGAGCACTTAGTGCCAGGCAGACATGCAGACTGTAGAGAAGGTAATAAAAATGACATCCCTGACAACATGAGCATCTGGAAGGTTCGCCTTAAAGTTGGTCCAGGGAGGGAGGTTCAAGAGGGAGGGGACATATGTATACCTATGGTTGATTCATGTTGATATATGGCAAAAACCAATATAATATTGTAAAGCAATTCTCCTCCAATTAAAAATATTTAAATAAATAAATTTAAATAAATTTGGAAAAGAAACAAAGACCAAACACACAAAAAGTTCCTCCAGAGCCTGAAGTGCAGTGTGTAGGGAACACAGGGGGCACCAAAGCAAGGAGAGAGAGGAACAGACAAAAGCCATTGTCACAGGATTAGACTTCTTTTACTTTCAGAATAAAATGGGCTCACAGGCGGCCTCCAGTGGCTCTTGCTCTGAGCATCTAAAAATAGCAACCACATTGAAAACAAAACAAGACACTCGATTTTATATCAGAGGAGGGTGATTTTTGGAGAAAGGCTTTGTGCATTTTCAACAAGGTGGGAGATAAATGGAAAGAAGCCTCTTTCAGCTCTAAAGAGAACATCAAAGCTTCTGTATTGATCGAAGGGAAGTAATTACAATGACATCACAAGAAGAATCAATGAACTCCCAATGTAGACGTCTGGATCTGATTTATGAAATCTCGCCCATTCCCAACACATGGCCTTGAGACACGGTGGCAAATAATAACATTTAATTAAAACACATAAAACAGAAGCGTCAGTGACAGCACATGTCAAAGTCAACAAAATGCTAATTTCTAAAGATTGTGCTTGCTTGGGGTCCGGAGGGTCAGCAGCAAAGAATTCCACAACAAAGAGCTTTTGTGAAAGGAAGCAGTCTTCCATTTCCTGCAGCTGGAGTCAGAGACCTTGAGAACCTCCATCTCAAAACTCTCACTATACAGAAGATTAACTGAGGCCCAGAGAACAGACGGTTTCAAAATATAATTAGTAGTAGGTTTCAACTGGTGTTCTGCATTCCCTGCACACGCTTTCTTTTATTTTAAAAAATTTATTTATTTTTAATTGGAGGATAAGCACTTTACAATATTGTTTCTGCCATATATCAACATAAATCAGCCATAGGTATACATATGTCCCCACCCTCTTAAACCTCCCTCTGACCTCCCACTCCATCCCACCCCTCTAGATTGTCACAGAGCAGCAGTTTGAGCTCTCTGAGCCACACAGCAAATTCCCACTGGCTGTCTATTTTACACATGGTAATGTATATGCTTCCACACTCCTCTCTCCATTCGTCCCACCCTCTCCTTCCCCCACTGTGCCCACAAGTCTGTTTTATATGTCAGTGTCTCCATTTCTGCCCTGCAAATAGGCTCATCATTACCATTTTTCTAGATTCCATATATATGTGTTAATATATATTTGTTTTTTTTCTTTTTCACTTACTTCACTCTGTATAATAGGCTCCAGGTTCATCCACCTCATTAGAACTGACTCAAATGTGTTCTTTTTTATGGCCGAGTAATATTCCATTGTGTATATGTAGCACAACTTCTTTATCCATTCATCTGTTGATGGGCACCTTGGTTGCCTCCATGTCCTAGCTATTGTAAATAGTGCTGCAGTGAACACTGGGGTACATGTGTCTTTTTCAGTTTTGGTTTTCTCAGAAAATATGCCCAGTAGTGGGATTGTTGGGTCATATGGTAGTTTTATTCCTAGTTTTTTACGGACTATCCATACTGTTCTCCATAGTGGCTGTATCAATTTACATTTCCACCAACAGTGCAAGAGAGTTCTCTTTTATCCACACTCTCTCCAACATTTATTGTTTGTAGATTTTTTGATGATGGCCATTCTGACTGTTGTGAGGTGATACCTCATTGTAGTTTTGATTTACATTGCTCTAATAATTAGTGATATTGAGCATCTTTTCATGTGTTTGTTAGCCATCTGTATGTCTTCTTTGGAGAAATGTCTGTTCAGATCTTCTGCCCACTTTTTAACTGGATTGTTTGTTTTTCTGGTATTGAGCTGCATGAGCTGCTTGTATATTTTGGAAATTAATCCTGTGACAGATGTTTCATTTGTTATTATTTTCTCCCATTCTGAGGTCTGTCTTTTCACCTTGTTTATAGTTTCCTTTGCTATGCAAAAGCTTTTAGGTTTAATTAGGTACCACTTGTTTACATTTGTTTTTATTTCTTTTACTCTAGAAGGTGGGTCATAGAGGTTCTCGCTATGATTTATGTCAGAGAGTGTTCTTCGCATGTTTTCCTCTAAGAATTTTATAGTTTCTAGTCTTACGTTTAGGTCTTTAATTCATTTTGAGCTTATCTTTGTGTGTGGTGTTCACTTCAGTTCAGTTCAGTTCAGTCGCTCAGTCGTGTCCGACTCTTCGCGACCCCATGAATCGCAGCACGCCAGGCCTCCCTATCCATCACCAACTCCCAGAGTTCACTCAGACTCACGTCCATCGAGTCAGTGATGCCATGCAGCCATCTCATCCTCTGTCGTCCCCTTCTCCTCCTGCCCCCAATCCCTCCCAGCATCAGAGTCTTTTCCAATGAGTCAACTCTTCGCATGAGGTGGCCAAAGTACTGGAGTTTCAGCTTTAGCATCATTCTTTCCAAAGAACACCCAGGGCTGATCTCCTTCAGAATGGACTGGTTGGATCTCCTTGCAGTCCAAGGGACTCTCAAGAGTCTTCTCCAACACCACGGTTCAAAAGCATCAATTCTTCGGCACTCAGCCTTCTTCACAGTCCAACTCTCACATCCATACATGACCATAGGGAAAACCATAGCTTTGGCTAGACGGACCCTTGTTGGCAAAGTAATGTCTCTGCTTTTGAATATGCTATCTAGGTTGGTCATAACTTTCCTTCCAAGGAGTAAGCGTCTTTTAATTTCATGGCTGCAGTCACCATCTGCAATGATTTTGGAGCCCAAAAAAGTAAAATCTGCCTCTGTTTCCACTGTTTCCCCATCTATTTCCCATGAAGTGATGGGACCAGATGCCATGATCTTCGTTTTCTGAATGTTGAGCTTTAAGCCAACTTTTTCACTCTCCACTTTCACTTTCACCAAGAGGCTTTTTAGTTCCTCTTCACTTTCTGCCATAAGGGTGGTGTCATCTGCATATCTGAGGTTATTGATATTTCTCCCGGCAATCTTGATTCCAGCTTGTGCTTCTTCCAGTCCAGCGTTTCTCATGTTAGGAAGTGTTCTAATTTGATTCTTTTACATGTAGCTGTGCAGTTTTCCCAGCACCACTTATTGAAGAGACCATCTTTTCTCCATTGTATATTCTTGCCTTCTTTGTCAAAGATAAGGTGCCCAGTGGTGTGTGGGTTTCAGTTCAGTTCAGTCACTCAGTTGTGTCTGACTCTGTGACCCCATCAACTGCAGCATGCCAGGCTTTCCTGTCCATCACCAACTCCTGGAGTCTACTCAAACTCACATCCATTGAGTCAGTGATGCCATCCAATCATCTCATCCTGTCATCCCCTTCTCCTCCCACCTTCAATCTTTCCCAGCATCAGGGTCTTTTCCAATGAGTCAGTTCTTCCCATCAGGTGGCCAAGGTATTGGAGCTTCAGCTTCAGGATCAGTCCTTCTAATGAATATTCAGGATTGATTTCCTTTAGCTTGGACTGGTTTGGTCCCCTGGCACTCCAAGGGACTCTCAAGACTCTTCTCCAATACCACAGTTCAAAAGCATCAATTCTTTGGTGCTCAGCTTTCTTTAAAGTCCAACTCTCACATCCATACCTGACTACTGGAAAAACCATAACTTTGACTAGACGGACCTTTGTTGGCAAAGTGATGTCTCTGCCTTTTAATATGCTGTCTAGTTTGGTCATAGCTTTTCTTCCAAGGAGCAAGCATCTTTCAATTTCATGGCTGCAGTAACCTCCTGAGGTGATTTTGGAGCCCCAAAGTCTACTGCTGTTTCCATTGTTTCCCCATCTATTTGCCATGAAGTGATGGGACCAGATGCCATGATCTTCGTTTTCTGAATGTTGAGTTTTAAGCCAACTTTTTCACTCTCCCCTTTCATTTTCATCAAGAGGCTCTTTAGTTCTTCTTTGCTTTCTGCCATAAGGGTGGTGTCATCTGCATATCTGAGGTTATTGATAATTCTCCTGGCAATCTTAATCCCAATTTATGCTTCATCCAGCCTGGCATTTCACATGATGTGTTCTGCATATAAGTTAAATAAGCAGGGTGACAATATACAGCCTTGATGTACTCCTTTCCCAATTTGGAACCAGTCTGTTGTTCCATGTCGGGTTCTAACTGTTGCTTCTTGACCTGCATACAGCTTTCTTAAGAGGCAGGTCAAGTGGTCAGGTATTCCCAACTCTTTAAGAATTTTCCACAGTTTGTTGTGATCCACACAGTCAAAGGCTTTGGCATAGTCAATAAAGCAGAAGTAGATGTTTTTCTGGAACTCGGTTGCTTGCTTGATGATTCAGCAGATGTTGGCAATTTGATCTCTGGTTCCTCTGCCTTTTCTAAATTCAACTTGAACATCTGTAAGTTCATGGTTCATGTATTTTTGAAGCGTGGCTTGGAGGATTTTGAGCATTACTTTACTAGCGTGTGAGAAGGGTGCAATTGTGTGATAGTTTGAACATTCTTTGGTGTTGCCTTTCTTTGGGATTGAAATGAAAAACTGACCTTTTCCAGTCCTGTGGCCACTGCCGAGTTTTCCAAATTTGCTGGCATATTGAGTTAAGCACTTTCACAGCATCATCTTTTAGGATTTGAAATAGCTCAGCTGAATTCCATCACCTCTACTAGTTTTGTTTGTAGTGATGCTTCCTAAGGCCCACTTGACTTTGCATTCCAGGATGTCTGGCTCTAGGTGAGTGACCACACCATTGTGGTTATCTGGGTCATGAAGATCTTTTTTGTATAGTTCTGTGTATTCTTGCCACCTGTTCTTAATATCTTCTGCTTCTGTTAGGTCCATACAGTTTCTGTCCTTTATTGTTCCCATTTTTGCATGAAATATTCCCTTGGTATCTCTAATTTTCTTGAAGAGATCTCTAGTCTTTCCTATTCTATTGTTTTCCTCTATTTCTTTGCATTGATCACTGAGGAAGGCTTTCTCATCTCTCCTTGCTATTTTTTGGAACTCTGCATTCAAATGGGTATATCTTTCCTTTTCTCCTTTGCCTTTAGCTTCTCTTCTTTTCTCAACTGTTTGTAAGGCCTCCTCAGACAACTATTTTGCCTTTTTAAATTTCTTTTTCTCGGGGATCACCTTGCTCCCTTTCTCCTATACAATGTCACGAACCTCCATCCATTGTTCTTCAGGCACTCTGTCTATCAGATCTAATCCCTTGAATCTATTTGTCACTTCCACTGTATAATTGTAAGAGATTTTATTTAGGTCATACCTGAATGGTCTAGTGGTTTTTCCCACTTTCTTCAATTTCAGTCTGAATTTGGCAATAAGTAGTTCATGATCTGAGCCACAGTGAGCTCCCAGTCTTGTTTTTTTCTGACTCTCTAGAGCTTCTCCATCTTTGGCTGCAAAGAACATAATCAATCTGATTTCAGTATTGACCATCTGGTGATGTCCTTGTGTAGAGTCTTCTCTTGTGTTGTTGGAAGAGGGTGTTTGCTATGACCAGTGCCTTCTCTTGGCAAAACTCTGTTAGCCTTTGCTCTCCTTCATTCTGTACTCCAAGGTCAAATTTGCCTGTTACTCCAGGTATCTCTTGATTTCCTACTTTTGCATTCCAGTCCCCTATAATGAAAAGGACATCCTTTTTGGGTATTAGTTCTAGAAAGTGTTGTAGGTCTTCATAGAACCATTCAACTTCTTCAGCGTTACTGGTTGGGGCATAGACTTGGATTACTGTGGTGTTGAATGATTTGCCTTGGAAATGAACAAAGATCATTTTGTCATTTTTGAGATTGCATCCAAGTACTGTATTTCAGACTCTTTTGTTGACTGTGAGGGCTACTCCATTTCTTCTAAAGGATTCTTGCCCACAGTAGTAGATATAATGGTCATCTGAATTAAATTCACCCATTCCAGTCCATTTTAGTTCACTGATTCCTAAAATGTTGATGTTCACTCTTGCCATCTCCTGTTTGACCACTTCTAATTTACCTTGATTCATGAACCTAACATTCCAGGTACTTATGCAATATTGCTCTTTATAGCATCAGACTTTACTTCCATCACCAGTCATATCCACTACTGGGTACTGTTTTTGCTTTGGCTCCATCCCTTCATTCTTTCTGGAGTTATTTCTCCACTCATCTCCAGTAGCATATGGGGCACCTACTGACCTGGGGAGTTCATCTTTCAGTGTCCTATCTTTTTGCCTTTTCATACTATTCATGGGGTTCTAAAGTCAAGAATACTGAAGTGGTTTGCCATTCCCTTCTCCAGTGGACCATGTTTTATCAGAACTCTCCACCATGACCCATCCGTATTGGGTGGCCCTACATGGAATGGCTTAGTTTCATTGAGTTAGACAAGGCTGTGATTCATGTGATCAGTTTGATTAGTTTTCTGTGATTGTGGTTTTCATTCTGTTTACCCTCTGAAGGATAAGGATAAGAGGCTTGTGGAAGCTTCCTGATGGGAGAGACTGACTGAGGGGGAAACTGGGTTTAGTTCTGATGGCTGGGGCCATGCTCAGTAAATCCTTAATCCAATTTTCTGTTGATGGGTGAGGCTGTGTTCCCTCCCTGTTGTTTGAGCTGAGGCCAAACTATGTGGAGATAATGAAGATAATACATCATGGAAGTGCTGGACTGGATGAAGCACAACTGGAATCAAGATTGCCAGGAGAAATATCAATAACCTCAGATATGCAGATGACACCACCCTTATGGCAGAAAGCAAAGAAGAACTAAAGAGCCTCTTGATGAAAATGAAAGGGGAGAGTGAAAAATTGGCATAAAACTCAACATTCAGAAACCAAGATCATGGCATCTGGTCCCATCACTTCATGGCAAATAGATGGGGAAACAATGGAAACAGCAACAGACTTTGGGGCTCCAAAATCACCTCAGGAGGTCACTGCAGCCATGAAATTGAAAGATGCTTGCTCCTTGGAAGAAAAGCTATGACCAATCTAGACAGCATATTAAAAAGCAGAGACATCACTTTGCCAACAAAGGTCCGTCTAGTCAAAGTTATGGTTTTTCCAGTAGTCAGGTATGGATGTGAGAGTTGGACTGTGAAGAAAGCTGAGCACCAAAGAATTGATGCTTTTCAACTGTGGTGTTGGAGAAGACTCTTGAGAGTCCGTAGGACAGCAAGGAGAGCCAACCAGTCCATCCTAAAGGAAATCGGTCCTGAATATTCTTTGGAAGGACTGATACTGAAGCTGAAACTAGAATACTTTGGCCACCTGATGGGAAGAATTGACTCATTGGAAAAGACCTTGATGCTGGGAATGATTGAAGGTGGGAGGAGAAGGGGACAACACAGGATGAGATGGCTGGATGGCATCACTGACTCAATGGACGTGAGTTTGAGTAGACTCCAGGACTTGGTGATGGACAGGGAGGCCTGGTGTGCTGCAGTTAATGGGGTCACAAAGAGTTGGACACGACTGAGCAACTGAGCTGAACTGAACTGATGAAGATAAGGCGACCTCCTTCAAAAGGTCCCATGCACGCACTGCCGCACTCAGTGCCCCTGACCCTGCAGCAGCTACCGCTGACCCGTGCCTCTGCTGGAGACTCCTGGACACACATGGGCTAGTCTGGGTCAGTCTCTTGTGGGGTCACTGCTCCTTTCTCCTGGGTCCTGCTGTGCACGAGGTTTTCTTTGTGCCTTACAAGAGTCTGTTTCCCCAGTCCTGTGTAACTTTTGGTGGCTCTATGGTGGAGTTAATGGTGACCTCCTCCAAGAGGGCTTATGCCACACCCAGGTCTGCTGCACCCAGAACTCCTGCCCCTGCGGCAGGCCACTGCTGACCTGTACCTCCGTAGGAGACAGTCAAAGACTCAAAGGCAGTTTATCTCTGGGTTTTCCATCTTGTTTCATTGATCTATATTTCTGTTGTTATGCCAGTACAATACTCTTTCTTTGAGTCTAGGAGTTACTGGCAGGAATGCCCTCCCTCACTTTACAGGGGGCACCTGGATACCACCCCAGGCCCAAGCTGATGGGAGCAACCCACCACCAGTGGCACAGGTGCCTCTACATCATCCCACAACACATGCCATCATCCATGCCTGACTGTATCTCCACACAGGTTAATTGGCAACTTTCAGTGTGGTATTTCTAAGTGGAATTGCTTCTCTGTGCCTACAGGTCCCCTCCTGACTCTTGGAATTGGGCAGAACATGCCCTCACAAAGGCACAACAACATCAGCCTCACAATTCACTCTCTCTCCCTTCTTAGAGGACAAGGACTAAACGGGTAAATAAAACAGATTATCTTAATCCATTTAGAAATAATACAATTCTGCAATAAATAAGATTTCCTTTTCATCCAGATGAGATCACTTGGGTTACATGCTTGAAACCCGAGCAGGTTGTGTGAGGTGAGGGTGACATGGGGTTTCCATCAGTTCCCAACTGTTGGCCCAAGATTTGGGCACAGAGTTCTGGAAACTCTAACTTTTCAAGAATTTGCTTGGCATTGATGTCTCTGACTAAAATGGAAAGTGGGATAGGCCTCAAGTCTTAATTGCATTTGTACACTTAGATTGGTGAGTCTTATCAAGCAGCAACAGTGGAGAACAATAATTGGGGTTGCAGAAATGTGGGATTGAGGAATCTAGGAAATCTTGACTCTAGGATGGGTGATTACTTGGTACTGGATTCCATTTGAAAATTCCCACCTTACCATTTCTCCTAGACCTGAGAATACATCCTTTGGTGGCCTGTGCGCTTCTGGTTATTTAATTTTTCACTGAGTGCTTACTGAATTCAGGTAAAGGATGGAGGGTGTTTCTGTGCAGGCAACCTATAACATGGGCAAATAGATATCCTCTTTTAAGAGCTGGTAAAGTTGTAACCATGGAGAATCAGGAAATGCTTGGCAAATCCTGTCTAAATCAAGGGCTCCCTGAAACTTTCTAAATGAAAGGAGCTTAGGGGTACAGATATGGTTCCAAGTCGGGCAGCTGGGGAGCTGTTCTGAAGCAGAGCTTGCATAATAATTTAAACTGTCACTTTTTGGAAACTTTGTAGTGTGCATGATTCAATTCTCAAAACAATTATGTGGCAGATATTCTGTTATTAATATCACTGTTTTGATTTCCATTTGGGACACAGTAATTTGCCCAAGGTCTTGGATAAGTGGTGATATACCACTTATATTACTGTAGGCTTACTCCAGAATCTGTGAGCCTGGCCACTATACCACCTGCCTTTCAGTCTCTGGCATTTGTCCATCACTTAGATGATACACTTGTTTGGTGTGGCTGTTGGGGATTATGGGCATCAGAGTGTTTTTCTACCCAAGCCACTTGTATGAAGGCTTTGAGATGAAGGTATTTACCCTGGGAAGTTCTGTCTGTAGCTGAAAACAGGACGACTCCAAAGTAATTCTGCTGGTAAACTGAGAATCTTCTGGAGCTTTTGGTGATGAAAACAGAGAGAAGAGCAACACAACTAAATCCTATTGCCTAGAAATGAGTTGCTAGCGTGGATACTGTCCACCAAAGAGGTAGGAGCTAACTGGCAGCGAACCTGGTAGCAATGGAAAGCATGAGAATGAGTTCACAGTAAGACATACAAAGTATTTTGGGGATACCATGCAGGCACCTTGTTCAGGGGCAATCAAAAAGCCAACTAAGGGATTTCCCTGGTGGTCCAGTGGATAAGACTTTGTAATCCCAATGCAGGTGACCTAGGTGCGATCCCTGGTCAGGAAAGTAAGATCCTGCATATGGCGAGTAAGCCTGAGCGCTGTAACTACTGAGCCCATGTGCTCCAGAGCCTGCATGCCACAACTAGACAAGCCTGCACACTGCATGCAACAAAGACCCAGCACAGCAAAATAAATCATTTTTTAAGGCTAATTAAAGTTGCCTCTGTCATTGCTTCAATAATTTTAGCAGAATGAAGAGAATATTTGTGACTAGTGCTGGAGAGAAATCACCTATATCTAAAAAAGTAATCAGCTAAACAGCTTTTGTGATCAGGATAGCTAGTGGACCTGGAACAGCAGATAAGCTGTTAAATGAAGTTACATGAAGTTTGGAGATTCATGGATTTGATTCTATTCAAGTTCAAAGAGAGAGACCCTCCTCTGGCTCAATCAGTCATTGAAAAGAGTTGATTGGTGAGAAAAATACTTAATCATACCCCTGCCCAGATGTTTTAATTATTTAAAGTGGTACATGCTAAAAAGGGCTTCCCTAATGGCTCAGTGGTAAAGAACCTGCCTGCCAATGCAGGAGATTTGGGTTTGATCCCTGGGTCAGGAAGATCCCCTGGAGAAGAAAATGGCAACCCACTCCAATATTCTGGCCTGGAAAATCCCATGTACAGAAGAGCCTGGTGGGCTACAGACCACGGGGTCGCAAAAGAGTCAGACACAACTTGTTGACTAAAAAGCAACAACATGCTAAAAACAGTTGCAAAAAAAGAAATTCCTCATTTATTCTACAAACATTTTTAAAAAAGTATCTGCTGTTTGCCAGGGATGGTTTGGGCACTTGGGATACAGCAGTGAGCAAAACAGACAAAGCTGGTTGCCCTTGAGGAGCTCACATTCCAGCAGGGGAGGCAGATAGTGCATGGAATGATGAAGTAAAGGGTATAACTATTGTGTTAGAAGTTGTTAAGTGCTACAGAAAAACTCAGCACAGGAAAGGGAGGAGAGTTGGGGCAGGGCAAAGGGCAGAGTTCTCATCAGCAAGGATGGTTGAAAAGGTGACCACCGAGCAGAGATTGAAAGGAGACATAGATGAGACGTTGCTTCAGGCGGAGGCAATGGCCAGGGCAAAAGTCCCCAGTGCCTAGGAGGGAGTGGGTAAGGAAGAAAGGAGAAAATGGTGAGACTTGAGCTGTGATGAGGACCAGGTCATGAGTAAAATGAGAGGCTGTTGGAGGATTTTGATCAGAGGTGTAAGATAACCTGAGTCTATTTTAAAAGATTTACTTCAGCAGCTGCATAAGGAATAGACTGTAGGGGTCAAGGGTAAAAGTAAGGAGACCACGTGGGAAGCTCATATGATAATTTAGGTGGGAAAGGATGGTGGTTTGACTATCTCTGCTGGTTGCATAGAGATGGGGACAGTTGCTGGGATTCTGTATATTGGAGTAAGAATCAACATGATTTCTGATGGACCATATGTGGGCATATATAAGAAAAAGAAGTGTCAAAGGTGACCCTAGGTTTTTGGCTTGAGCAATCGGAAGAATGGATCAGGCTTCAGCTGTGATGGGGAAGATTATATCTGGAGCAGAGCTTTGAGGAGAACATCAGTAGTTCAGTTTGGGACACAGTAAGTGTAACACATTCAAATGAAGATGTGAAACGCGCAACAGGAAATATGGATCTGAGTTCAGGAGTGAGGCTGGGCTGAGTTACTGGTTACAATACTGAATCTTTTTATCCAATAACAACATTTGTCTCTCCATGTATTGAATATTTCTTTTATATGCTTGCCTTGATTTTTATTGCATATATAGAACAACCTGGTTATTAAAGTCTGCTTCCACACCAGTGCCCATTGGTGGGCATGTGTGCAATGGAGCACAAATAGTCTCATATGCTGGGTCTAAGTCTAATGGTTCATCTGTGTAGTTTTCCTCCAAACATCCTTCTTTTTCACCACTTCTCCTATCTTGCTCCTGCCAAGTCTCTGACTATCTAAAGGAGCCATTAAGCACTTGCTGTGATTTCAGTGTAGATTTTTGCCTGAGGTCATTTCTATTTCTGGGAAATGTAAACAGGAGAGGTACTATTGAAAGTTTGGGACCAGGCCATTTTTAAGGATTTTGATTCTGAGTGGCCAAGAAAACAACGCACGCCCACAACTTTCAAGAAAGGCAGTGGTAGAAGCTGAAAGTGGGCCAACTTCTCTAACGTTGGCAGCACTGCTGATATTAACATGGGTTCCCCATCTTGTGTCAGTGCTGATGTGGTTGTTTTCGTGCAGGCGTCTTGACCCACAGCTGTTGTGATGCCCACTAAAAGCAGATGGAAAAAGGACAGAGCACTTCCACTGCTGTGAATTCATTCTGCAGATACACTTGCACAGATGCCAGATGAATTTTGTACAGGCTTATTCACTGCAGCACCATTTGTAATAACAAAAGATTGGAAGCAATACAAATGTTCATCAACAGAGGATCATTTAATCATAGTATATCCAGACAACAAAATACAACCATAAAAAAGAGCGAGCAGCAGAATGTATGCTACATTTCGTTTAAAAATGTTGAGACTTGCATAGTATTTATTCATGGCCTATGCATAAAGAAACTCTCAGAATTCACAACCAAACAATAGTAGTTGCTGGGTTGAAACCAAGAGAAAAGAAGTCAGGAGCGGTGAAAAGACTTCACTGTGGATGTTTAAAGTTTTTAAAAATTATTTGAAGCATCAAATGCATTGCTTACTTAAGTTAAAGAAACTTCCATGTAGGATACACAATAGAGGACTTCCCTGGCAGTACAGTGGATAAGAGTCTGCCTGCCAAGGCAGGAGACACAGGTTTGATCCCTAGCCCCTGAAGATTCCGTAAGCCATGTAACAAATAAACCTGTGTGCCACATCGATTGAACCCATGCTCTAGAGCCCAGGAGCCGCAACTTCTGAGCCCATGTGCTGCAACTACTGAAGGCCATGTGCCCTGGAGCCCCTGCTCCAAAACAAGAGAAGCCAGTGCAGTGAGAAGCCTGCGCACCGCAACTAGAGAGGAGCATCTGCTCATCACAGCTAGAGAAAGGTCCACTCAGAAACGAAGACCCAGAAGAGCCAAAAATGAATAAATAAACAAAATGAAAGAAGAGGAAATGCCCATGTAATATACACGACAGATAACATCACCCCATCTCAGACCCCCTACCTCAAGCCTAATGCTACTCCAATCTGAATAGCTTCTCTGAACCTTGTCCTTTACTGGAGGAAAGTTTGCTTTGTATACTCTTTTGTTTGTTACATGATACAGTTGTTAGGAATATCTAGTTCAAAATGCTCTTTCTCCTACTAACTCAACAGATATGAAAAAAGAAACTAAATTGCTCCCCAGAAAGCTTTGAGAGTTTGGTGCAAGATTTTATCTGTTCACATTTATTAGCTCAACCAACAAGTAGACCTTCTATTGTGCCTGCCCACATTTTGTGTTTAGATAGGTTACACTGGTCATGAGCAAGGAGGATCAACGGGAGAGACCCCAGCTTGGTGGCAGGTCACTGGGCTAAGTGGTTGCTGCAGATGGAATTGAGGACTGGGGGCAGACAAGGAAGGGGAGTGGAGTGAGGGCTCTCTGGATCCCTCTCTCACTGAGACAGGACAGCCTGCCCTGCTACTGCTGGCAGACTCAGAGAGGAACTCTTCATCTGACCTTGCATGATCGCTGTTCTCTGTTGTCTGAAATGGACTTCACCTTCAAAGATGTCAGAAGCATATAAAGAACCACGCTCAGGCAAAATAGCAGGAGGATCTTCTGTTTTTTCCACAGGGCATTATGCTGACTACAAAATCTCATTGCAAAGACTTATTGACCAAATCTGTTTTGTTGTGCTGCAGCCTTTCAGCTCAAAGGTATGTTAATGTAATAAAAAAGAAAAGCCCTTGCTATTCTGTTAAATAGTTTGAGCTGATAAATACCAGGGTCAAGGGGAATGGAAGGAGTTGCTGAGGACACAGGCAGTTATTTTGTTTTGGGGAGGATAGGTCTTTTCAAGATATCTGGCAGTTATTAATACAAAAAGTCTTGGAAATCTCAGAAGTAGAACAATGATGTAAGTCCGGCTTCGTGGGTACTTCGGTACAGCAGAAAGAATCTGGGATGGATGAAGTTGTCTCATGTATAGAGAAATTAGGTATTGGTGTATTCTAATTTGGGGGTACCTGACTATCTCAGACCTGATGTCTGATATCCCGCCATCAGCAAGTGATACCTGATCATCCCACTCTTTGGGGGTGATATTGTTCCTAATTAAAATATAGTCATAGTTAACACACAAGCCTGTTGTCAGTTATCAACATTTGGTCAAAGCTTAGTTTCCTAGGACCCAGCTGAGTGGTATAATACAGAATGAGGAGACCTGGCACCCGGACAGTGATGGAGAGAGAGAGCCCTGGTTAGTGGCTGGGGTGCAGGTTAGGTGCAAGGGTGAACGGGCTGGTCAGGGGGTTCTGAACCTTGGGTTGGGGGCTGAGCATTGAGCTGGAAGCAGAACAGAGTCACAGTACAGAGAACAGGAAAATGTGAGGGGGGAGGGGTGCTGGAAAGAGGTGGGATAGGAGCTGAGGCCATCTCACCTGCTTCACAGCCTTGTCAGGGACTAAGCCTTCTCCGTAGTTGGCATAGGGAAATCTGCATCAAAAGAGGAAGGCAGGGAATCCCCTGCTGGTCCAGTGGTTAAGACTTGGTGCTTTCACTGCTGAGGGCCTGAGTTTGAATCCCTGGTCGGGGAACTAAGATCCCACCAAACACGTGGCACAGTCAAAAAAAATAAGGGGGTGAGGTGGGGAAGGCAAAAGCTTCATACACACATTCACATTGCTGCGTCTGTTGTTGATTCTTCATCGAGGTTTCCTGCAGAGACCTTCTTCACTTGGCTGACTGGTATTGTCATTAGATAATTTTGGATATTGAAGTAATTAAAAACTGCAAGTCAGGACAATGCGCTTAGTATTCTTGAGACACAATGCAATCTTCGAGATGCTCACTTGTTTGAGAAATCACGTGGAGGATTCTGTTACATCTTGGTGCATCTCAGCTGCTCTAAACTAAGCATTAGGGTTGTAGATATCGTTGAGGTATGGAAAACCCAGCCGGTTATTTTCTACAACTGGATATTACAGTGTTATTCCATGTGTATAAACGCCATGTGTTCATGCTTGGAGGAAGAATGCTCTTTTCTCTTTAACAAAGGGCTTTCTCATGGCCGCGGTGACAAAGTGGCAAGCAATCAGTAGGTGTTGTTTGAGGGAGGCGACCTTGGGTTTTATTCTGAAATTGTCATTTTCATTTTTACATCAAGGTTAGAAAATTGTGCACAAATTTTGGTTAGTAGCACAATAGCATTTAAATATGCCATTCTGCCGTGCAAAATTGTATGATACCCAGAAAGCAAATCCATCTGTCTACCTCCCTCTCTCCATCCATTCAACACATTCTCAGTGAGCGGATTATGTTGCGTACCATGCTGGGCATTTGGGATGCAGTGCTGGGCAAGCACAGACCGGTCCCAGCCTTCCACAGGCTTCCGTTCAGTGGGGGAGACAGGTGTTAGGCAAATAAACACAAAAATACACGTATGGTTTTTAGAAAATGAATATATGGTTTCAAACTATAGTAAGTGCTATGAAAAATAGGTGCATAGTGGTATGAAAGCCTATAATGAGGAAAGAGATGTTGAAATTGAGATCTGATGAATGGGCTAGAAATTAACCAGGTAAAAATTGCTGGGGGTGTGAAGTGGGAAGGGAGGGTGTAAAGAACATTCCAGATGAAAAGGAATTTGAGACGCTCGAAGACCAGTGTTTCCAGAGTGCAGGTCTTTGTGACTTTGGCTATGCCTCTGAATTTGATTGTGTTTTAGAGTTTTTATTTGAAAAATGAAGGTCCTGATACTGGCTCCCTATCATGATAAATAGCAACTGTCCCATAATTAATGAAGAAACCAAGCAACCATTTGAGTTCTAAAATAAAAGGTGCTGTAATGGTATAAACCCTGCCAAAAGCTACATCCAAAGGGGAAAAAAATTAATCACTTGGCATTCTCCTCGGCTTTAGGCATGCAAGTAGGTAATGAAAGTTCTCTAATTATGTTTCAAGTTGTGATGAAATCACCATTGAATTTTTCTACAGTTCAGAACTCAGTTCCTCTGAAGTCGAATTGTTAGCTTCATCTGCTGATCTCCTGTCTGACTGGACGGGATGAGTCACTGCCAGGCCCACACTGGCGAAGCCCATTGTATTTTAGCGTACAGATGAGGGTTTCGCTCTTTCAAAGATAATTGCTCAGGAAACCAAAACAATTCATCCCTATTACCTTGTTTAAAAAGAAGCAGCTTTTTTTCTAGGCTGAAGTTTATCTGAATGGACGTTTCTAGCCAGACACGCGATGTGTGCTGGGCTAATTGGATTTTGCCAGGAAACCGTTTGGAAGGCAGGTCAGAGGCCAGGCTGTGTGAACGAATCCAGGAGGTGGCTGGGGTTCTTCTGTGAACCAAGGATCCTCACACACAGTTCGGGGGCAGAGGGAGCTTGGGACCAGGTGAGGAAGTTGAGAAAATGAGCCCTCCACTTCTTCATAGTGGTGTAGAAACAGGTGTGCGTTTCACCATGAAGGAGCCTCTGCTGCTGCTGCTGCTGCTGCTACGTCGCTTCAGTCATGTCCGACTCTGTGCAACCCCATAGACGGCAGCCCACCAGGCTCTGCCATCCCTGGGATTCTCCAGGCAAGAACACTGGAGTGGGTTGCCATTTCCTTTTCCAGTGCGTGAAAGTGAAAAGTGAAAGTGAAGTTGCTCAGTCGTGTCTGACTCTTCTCGACCCCGTGGACTGCAGCCCACCAGGCTCCTCCATCCATGGGATTTTCCAGGCAAGAGTACTGGAGTGGGGTGCCATCGCCTTCTCCTGAAGGAGCCTCTAGAGTGGGGAAAAAGGCTGAATGCCATTGGGAGAGCCTCACCCCTCTGTCTGTGATGGGGTCAGCCGGGCCCATGGTCCTGGGTGATGTCAGTCTCACCCTGCTTCTGCAGAGGGAGTGACCCAGCAGGACAGCCAGCTCCCTCAGCTGGGAACAGTTACTCCGCATCTGGGTTGGATTACCCTCCTGAAACGCAGCTCTGAGCCCGCCCTCCCTGCCCACTGGAGGGATGGATCCACCGCCCATGAGCGCGTGCCCATCTCTTCAGCAGAGATGAGGGCCACGGCGACTTCAACCTCAGGCATCTCAGCCTCCCAGCCAGTGAACTCCGGGAGCGATTGGCCAAGTGAATCAAAGGACAGGAAACAGTCTAATCACAGATGTGAAGGGAGATAAAACCGTGTGGCTCTTTTGAACCGGGAAGTAGCCCATTCACCCAGGGAAATAGCACAAGGAATTGGGATGGCCAAAAAGTGCATTTGGGTTTTTCACAGGCTGCTATGGAAAAACCTGAATACACCTTGGCCAACCCAAATATGTTTTTGTTTGTTTTTTCCCAACAATATTTTTCCTTCCAGTTTCTATCAGATAATAGCACAGTTGACTAGAAAGATTTGGGACTTTAGAAATATTTTTTCTTGATGGCTAGATTGAGGAATGAGAAGGCATCCTTCTGTGGGTTGTTGTGCCTCAGGCTGATTTTGGAGTGGTCTGGATATTGGATTGGGTTTATGCTAAACTGAGCTCAGAGGCTGTATCAGTACTCATCACTCAGCAGGGGCTCACCATCACAAATCTGTGGGCATCTCCTCCGACTTATGGAACTGGGAGAACTGATTTCTACCTTGTACTTCAGATCATATCACACCACAGTTCAAAAGCATCAATTCTTCAGCATTCAGCCTTCTTCACAGTCCAACTCTCACATCCATACACGACCACAGGAAAAACCACAGCCTTGACTAGACGAACCTTTGTTGGCAAAGTAATGTCTCTGCTTTTGAATATGCTATCTAGGTTGGTTATAACTTTCCTTCCAAGGAGTAAGCGTCTTTTAATTTCATGGCTGCAGTCACCATCTGTAGTGATTCTGGAGCCCAGAAAAATAAAGTCTGACACTGTTTCCACTGTTTCCCCATCTATTTCCCATGAAGTGATGGGACCGGATGCCATGCATGATCTTCGTTTTCTGAATGTTGAGCTTTAAGCCAACTTTTTCACTCTCCTCTTTCACTTTCATCAAGAGGCTTTTGAGTTCCTCTTCACTTTCTGCCATAAGGGTGGTGTCATCTGCATATCTGAGGTTATTGATATTTCTCCCGGCAATCTTGATTCCAGTTTGTGTTTCTTCCAGTCCAGCATAGAGTACTACCATATAAAAACATCTCAAGCAGGAAATCTTTCCTTCCATCCATTTTTTTCCATTTATGGAATGACTAGGAGTGCGAGCTCTAGAGTCAGACAGATGGGGATTCACCCTGACCTGCTGTGTGGACTCAGACAATTTACTGCTTTAACTCTGTTTCCTCATCTGTAAAATGGGGGTAGTTACTTTGTTTTGAGAATTAAACAATATATAATAAATGTACTTTTTCTTGTGCCTGGCTGGGTAAGCCAGGCCTGCTGCCATAGTCCATGCAGTTGGTTGAGTTGGGCCATTCTCTCTCTCTCTCTCGCAAGATTTAAGGTCAGGGGCAGTACGTGAACTGTGAACTTCCAGGTGTTCAAGCTGGTTTTAGAAAAGGCAGAGGAACCAGAGATCAAATTGCCAACATCCGCTGGATCATCGAAAAAGCAAGAGAGTTGCAGAGAAACATCTATTTCTGCTTTATTGACTATGCCAAAGCCTTTGTGTAGATCACAATAAACTGTAGAAAATTCTGAAAGAGATGGGAATACCAGACCACCTGACCTGCCTCTTGAGAAACCTACATGCAGGTCAGGAAGCAACAGTTAGAATTGGACATGGAACAACAGACTGGTTCCAAATAGGAAAAGGAGTATGTCCAGGCTGTATATTGTCACCCTGCTTATTTAACTTATATGCAGAGTACATCATGAAAAACGCTGGCCTGGAAGAAACACAAGCTGGAATCAAGATTGCTGGGAGAAATATCAATCACCTCAGATATGCAGATGACACCACCCTTATGGCAGAAAGTGAAGAGGAACTCAAAAAGCCTCTTGATGAAAGTGAAAGAGGAGAGTGAAAAAGTTGGCTTAAAGCTCAACATTCAGAAAACGAAGATCATGGCATCTGGTCCCATCACTTCATGGGAAATAGATGGGGAAACAGTGGAAACAGTGTCAGACTTTATTTTTTTGGGCTCCAAAATCACTGCAGATGGTAACTGCAGCCATGAAATTAAAAGACGCTTACTCCTTGGAAGGAAAGTTATGACCAACCTAGAGAGCATATTGAAAAGCAGAGATACTACTTTGCTAACAAAGGTCTGTCTAGTCAAGGCTATGGTTTTTCCAGTGGTCATGTATGGATGTGAGAGTTGGACTGTGAAGAAAGCTGAGCACTGAAGAATTGATGCTTTTGAACTGTGGTGTTGGAGAAGACTCTTGTGATTCCCTTGGACTGCAAGGAGATCCAACCAGTCCATTCTAAAGGAGATCAGTCCTGGGTGTGCTTTGGAGGGACTGATGCTGAAGCTGAAACTCCAATACTTTGGCCACCTCGTGCTAAGAGTTGACTGATTGAAAAAGACTCTGATGCTGGGAAGGATTGGGGGCAGGAGGAGAAGGGGACGACAGAGGATGAGATGGCTGGATGGCATCACTGACTCGATGGACATGAGTTTGAGTGAGCTCCGGGAGTTGGTGATAGACAGGGAGGCCTGGTGTGCTGCGATTCATGGGGTTGCAGAGTCGGACACGACTGAGTGACTGAATTGAACTGAACTGAGGAAGGATCAGAAAAAAGGAAGTTCAGGACTCCCCCAGTGGTCCAATGGTTACGAATCCAACTGCCAATACAGGAGACCTGGGTCTGCTCCCTGGTCTGGGAAGATTCCACCTGCCGTGGAGCAAGTAAGCTCAGGTGCCCTAGAGCCTGTGCCGCCCAACAGGAGAAGCCACCGCAATGAGAATCCCAAGCACCGCAACTAGAGAGCAGGCCCCCACTTGCCACAAGCAGAGAAAGCCCTCGCGCAGCAACCAAGATCCAGCACAGCCAAAAATCAGTTAAAAAAAAAGCCCATTTCATCTTCCAGCCTGAGATATGTCCTCTCACCTGCTGTGACCACGTTTTGTGCCGGGGTATTACAGCTTACCTGGTCATCTACAGCTGAGTATTCTATTTCCCTGTGTCTAGTGGTGTTTGTGTAGGCAACTCATCTGTCAAGTTCTCAGAGGGGAGGAGAGTGAGTGGCATCTGAGTTCCGGCTCTGTAACCACACATCTAAGAACTGTTCCACTCAAAACTCTATTTGGCGTCTGATAATCAGGCATGCTTTTTCCTCCTGGTGGTTTTCACAGTTTGGCAACTGTGGCTGAGAAAAAGCTATGTGTCCACCAAGCCCATTTTCATGTGCCTCCTCTGGGTACATAGGAAATTATACTTCGCAACCCCTTGAACTTTGGAGTGGGCCTCGCAGCTAGCTGAGGTCAATGAAGTGTGCCATGTCGCTTCCTGGCTGAGGCAGGGGAAAACTCCTTTATGATAATCTAGCTTCCCTTCCTCTGCTGTAGTGAGTGTGGAGGCCCCACGTTCCAGATGATGCAGCTACAAAATGGTAGGGATTCTATCCTCCTGGAGGGCTTCTTGGGTGACTCAATGGTAAAGAATCTGCCTGTAACACAGGAGACGTGGGTTCAATCCCTGGGTTGGGAAGATTCCCTGGAGGAGGAAATGGCAACCCACTTATATAGTATTCTTGCCTGGGAAATCCCATGGACAGAGGAGCCTCATGGGCTACAGTCCATGGGGTCACAAAGAGTCCACACAGCGGAGTGACTGAGCACTCACTCACTATCCACCTGGAACCCCAAGTCATGCCTTGGAGGGGAGCTGACAGACACCCTCAGAGGACTTTGTGTGAGTGAGAAATAGAATAAACTTTGGTTGGGTTAAGTCACTGAGATTGTTGTTACTGCAGCAGAGTCTAGCCTCTTCTGGCTGACACAACAGTCTGCTTACTTGCTAACATTACTTCCACCGCTTTCCTGGTCCTGTGACACTGACTCTTTTTCACAACTAGGACTTCTTCAGCTGAAAGGTAGAATCCCTCATAACCAGTTCCTGACTGCTCACTGCTGATTACATTTAAGGATTTTCAGAACCTAAGTGGAGAGTGGAAGATATTCTGCTAAGGCCTTGCTTTAAAACAAAAAAAGAAGAAACGAGAATGTATTTCAGGAAGATCTGCTTAATTCTGTGTCGATGGCTGAATTTTCCTGACTGGTTGCGACAAATACCTGAAGCCCTCCTGGCAGAGGATTTACTTTGTGGAGTCATGGATAATCTCATTAAAGAGATTTTAATGATTGAAGCCACTGCATCAAGCAGTGTAATCTCTAGAAATCCTTCCTGCCTCTTTCCTCACTAGTTTAGAAGTCCTACTGCTCTTGAAAAACAAGCTGTTCTCCAGCCTTTCCACTCCCTTTCATTGTAAGGGAAACTTGGGAGAAAGTATTTATAATCACAGAACATGAAAATAGAAAGCTTTTGTAATTTTCTCAGCTTAAAACTGTGTTAGTCTTCTCAAGTTGTCATATCAAGATAGCACTGACTGTGTGGCTTAAGCTGTAGAAATATATCTTGTCAAGATCTGGAGGTCGTAAGTCCAAGATGAAGATGCTTTCAGGGTAGGTGTCTGGGGAGGCTTGTAGTCATTGCCTTCTTGCTGTGTCCTCACATGGCCTTTTCCCTATGCTCATGTGAAGACAGAGAGCTCTGGTGTCTCTTCTTCTTCTAAGGACACCAGCCCTATTAGATGAGGCTCCATCCTCAGGACCTCAGTTAATTTTTTTAACTTTCTGATGGACCCAACTGTAACCAAGCAAGGACTCATGCGCCTGCCTCACAGAAAGCTGAACTTTGGCAGTGGGTGTTTACAGCAAAGTAAGAGTTTACTGCGGGCTTCCCTGGTGGCTCAGTGGTAAAGAATCTGCCTGCAATGCAGGAGCTGCAGGAGATTTGGGTTTGATCCCTGGGTCAGGAAGATCCTTGGAAGAGGGCATGGCAACCCATTCCATTATTCTCACCCAGAGATTCCCATGGACAGAGAAGCCTGGTGGGCTACAGTCCATAGGGTCGCAAAGAGTTGGACATGGCAGCACACACAAGAGTTTACTGTTGGGCACCAAGCAAGGGAGCGGGAGACAAGCCTCAGACACACACCGACTAGGTCTTTGAGTTCCAGGTACTTTTAAAGGGGAAGAAGAAAGAAGCTGACATTAGTCATTTGTCTTGTGACATTTCTGAGACATTTATTTATTTTTAGTGAAGTGTAGTTGATTTACAAGTTATATTAGTTTCTGGTGTACGCAAACAGATTCAGTTATATATATATATATTTATATGTATGTATGTATATTTCATATCTTTTCATTACATTACAAGATATTGAATATAATTCCCTGAGCTATACAGTAGGATCTTATTGTTTATCTCTTTTTATTGTGAAAGTGAAAGTCGCTCAGTCATGTCTGACTCTTTGTGACCCAGTGGACTATAACAGTCCATGGAATTCTCCAGGCCAGAATACTGGAGTGGTAGCCCTTCCCTTCTCCAGGGGACCTTCACAACCCAGGGATGGAACCTAGGTCTCCTGTATTGCAGGAGGATTCTTTACCAGCTGAGCCACCAGGGAAGCCCAAGAATACTGGTGTGGGTAGCCTATTCTTTCTCAAGCGGATCTTCCCGACCCAGGAATTGAACCAGGGTTTCTTGCATTGCAGGCAGATTCTTTACCAGCTGAGCTACCATATGTATAGGGGTTTGTATTTGCTAATCCCAAACTCCTAATTTATTCCTCCCCACCATTTTCCCCTTTGGAGGCCATTGGTTTGTTTTTTATTCTGTGACATGTCTTAATCATAGTTTTGGGAGTCAGGATGTCTCCAGTTTATGACTTTCTGGCCAGGCCTTGTCCACGGCTTGGAAGGCCTGCTAGCTCACTGTGCCGTGGAGAAATCATCTGAGTTTGTATCTTAATGATGACATGTACAACCACAATTTTAGTCATCTTGTTACCAAGTCCAAACTTGCTCTGCTCACTGCACAAGAGGCCAGTGAATTCGAGGGATGAGGTGTTGCGGCAAGGAATACAAAAGCCCAAGAAGATGGCAGACTAATATCTCAAAATAATCATCTTGTTGGGGTCTGGATGCCAGGTTCTTATATGGATCAGAGATGTGGGGGGAGGTGAGGAAACAAAGAAAAAAGGCCATTTGATCTTGCAATATCTCCTAGAATGGCAAGCCTCAGGCAGGGGGATGTGAATGTGTTAAGTTCTTCCTTCCTGCCATCTACAGGCAGACAGGGTTCTGAACAAAGACACTTTAGCTCAACAGTCAGGCAGAGGGGTAGGATTCTCTGAGGCAGGACATTATGTATGATTATAATAACAAAAGTGGCAAAAAACAAGGGTTAAAGTTAAAGAAACATCTAGCATGGAAGTGTCAAAATTGACTCTTCCTTGTTACAGTCTGACTCTGGTTGATTAGTGTTAAGATTGAGGTCAGAGGGGATAAGAAAGGGAATAAAGTTTTGGGCTTTATTAAGGGGAACACAGTTTGACGGTCTTCAAATAGTCCCATTGAGATTAGGGCTTCAACATATCAATTTTGGGAGGATAAAATTTAGTCTATAACAGAACCAATTTGAGCAACCGCTTGTCAGCTATCAGGTTGCTTGTCTTCTGTCGCTTTAGTGGATATAGATGCTATGTGTAATGTGGGGACACTGAGGAGAACCGGATGGTATCTTGGTGTCTGAAAACTGCCTGAGCCCATTGGGAATGTAGACCTCACCGGTGTGAAGGAGGTATTTCCGCCTCTCCACCTCCCTTCAAAAGGCTTCCAGGATGGCCCACGTGTTCTTCAAGTAAAGAGGGAGATGACAGCCCTCTCTCACCATCCATTGCTCACATTGCAGTCAGATTCAATTCTGAAATGCAGACCTAAGAAATGTACTCCCCAGCCTGAAATCCTTCAAAGATTTCCCGTGGCACTCAGGATAAACACGGGCTTCCCTGGTGGCTCAGATGGTGAAGAATCTGCTTGCAATGCAGGAGACCTTGGTTCAAATCCTGGGTTGAGAAGATCCCCTGGATAAAAGAATGGCTACCCACTCCAGTATTCTTGCCTGGAGAATTCCATGGACAGAGGCACCTGGTGGACTGCAGTCCATGGGGTTGCAAAGAGTTGGACACAACTGAGTGACTTTAACTTTCAGGATAAACACAGTCTTTAATACCGCCTGCCCACCACAGTGTCTCCTGTACCCAGCATAAGGCAAGACACATAGCTGCTGCTGCTGCTGCTAAGTCGCTTCAGTTGTGTCCGACTCTGCGCAACCCCATAGACAGCAGCCCACCAGGCTCCGCCGTTCCTGGGATTCTCCAGGCAAGAGTACTGGAGTGGGTTGCCATTGCCTTCTCTGAGGACACATAGCACAAACCCACAAATGCTTGGTGGGCAAATCAATGATCAAACCAATACCAGTCTTCGTTGTGAGGCGTCTCCCTTTGGCTCTGAGGTTAGCAGGCAGCTTGACAGTGTTGCGTAAAGGCCCTAACTCCACATGGTCTGAGCCTGAGTACATTTGCTAGTCAACTGACAATCTGTGGTCAGATTTGATAGAAGTACCGAATCTTTGACTCCATTCAGAAATGTATAGACAGGTGGGATCCACTCATTGCAAGAGGCTGTCAAGTTGTTGCTGATGGGCTCACTGTCGCTAAGATTTACAAGGATAGTTGGGGTACTTGGTGCCTACACATGCTGAGTCCTTCTCTGCCCACAAGGTGTAATTAACCCAAGCACCACCACTTACCTGGTTAAAATACCCAGTTGCAAACATAGCAATTCAAAGGAAGTAAACAACCTCTAAAAGGATGGCAGATGTCACCGTGGTGCTGCCTGTAACTTTCTCCTTGGATTTGTTTCTGAAAAATAGCATTAAAAATGTTACGGTTTTACGATGAAAAGAAAAATCCGAAAGCTGCTGGCCTGAAACATTCTCTTTGAGATTTACGTTGGGAGACAAAGCTTTTCTCTTTTAAAGTCATTTGTCTGATCTGTTTTGTCCTAGTTACTTAAATACCTTTGGAAGTGCTTTCCCATGTAGGAGGAGCGGGGGTGGGATTAGGTCTGATTTGGCATTAATGGAAATTATATGTGCATAAGGGAAGGAGAAAAGATCTCTCCATGGGCGGCTGGAGGTGGGCAGCAAATCCTGAAGTCGCCTGTAACCATTGGCCATCAAACACATCCTGTTTTTTCTTCCTTTGATTGTCAGGTTGTCATGAGGCCTCTTAAAGATGTTTATAAAGTGTTGCTTTTGTACTCTCTTTCTCACATCTGGGGCTTGTCTCTCCTTCCTCTCAGGTCGCTGATCCCGGGCAGCAGGCACTTGACTTTCTCTCCTGACCCCAGCCCCTGGCTGCCCCGGGGAGCTCTTCTCTCCTTGGTTACTGGTCACACTCTTTTCTTTTTTTTTTTTGTAAATTCTCAAACTTCCTTTTTATGAATGACTTCTCGGCCTTTTGCAGGTGCCCCTCATTTATTCAGAACTCAAGGAAACCCTTACAAGGTAAGTAGTGTTGGCCCCATCTTGGAGGAACAGGGAGAAGGAGGCCAGGCCACAGAGAGGTCAGATATAAGACCCAGGTGACGTGGCAGGCAGTAGCAGATCAGGTGAGGGGCCCAGGGCTAGCCCAGTTCAGTGTTCATCCCAACCATTTACTTGCTTTTTCCCTCCTCCCAAATCACTCTGAAGGCTCTAATTCGGGTTCGACTCTCATGTCCTATGAGTTCTCTTCTAAAGCTATGAAGGGACTTCCCTGTTGGTCCCGTGGTTAAGAATCTGCCTTCCTTCCAATGCAGGGTATGAGGGGGTCTATCCCTGGTCGAGATCCCACATGCCATGGAGCAGCTAAGCTCACTCGCTGCAACTGCTGAGCCCGAGCGTCACGTCTAGAGAGAAGCCCTTGCCCTGCAACAAAGAGCTCATGAACTGCAACTCAGACCCAACAAAGCCAAATAAATACGTATTTTAAAAAAGAGAATATGATCAATAATAGAGTAATAACTCTGGGTTGGTTTTTTAAAATTATTTTATCTATTTATTTTTGGTTGTGCTGGGTCTTCGTTGCTGTGCAGGCTTTTCTCTAGTTTTGGTGAACTAGGACATCTTCTTGCAGGGGCTTCTCTTGCTGCGGAGCGCGAGTTCCAGGGCCTCTGGGCTTCAGCAGTTGTAGCAGGCAGGCTCGGTAGTTGTGGCACATTGGCTTTGTTACTCCATGGCTCGTGGGATCTTCCAGGATCAGGGATCAAACTCGTGTCCCCTGTATTGGCAGGTGGATTCTTTACCACTGCTGCTGCTGCTGCTGCTGCTAAGTCGCTTCAGTCGTGTCTGACTCTGTGCAACCCCATAGATGGTAGCCCACCAGGCTCCCCCGTCCCTGGGATTCTCTTGGCAAGAACACTGGAGTGGGTTGCCATTTCCTTCTCCAATGCATGAAAGTGAAAAGTGAAAGTGAAGTCGCTCAGTCGTGCCCGACTCTTAGCGACCCCTTGGACTGCAGCCTATCAGGCTCCTCCTTCCATGGGACTTGCCAGGCAAGAGTACTGAGCTACCAGGATTGGTTTTTAAAAATAAAGGTTTTTAAGATACAGGACCCATGGATAAATCCCATCAGCTAGTGGCACCTGAGGCATGTATTTGGCTTAAGTTTCTGACATGCATGTTCCTTCCAAATATTAAATAATTTCTTCTTTCTTTTTTTCCCCAATCCAATCCAAGTTTCTTCCCAAGATGAGTTCCAGTGTAACTCCCACTTCTTCCCATGAAGCCTTCTCCAGACACTGTAACCTCCTGGATGTCTTTATTCTTAAGGTTAAGGGCCAATTTAAAATTTCACTGCTCTTTTCTGGTTTTGTTGGGATTTGGTATAATCTCTTGTTTCCTTGAGGGCAGAGATCATGTCTCCTCTACTTCTGACTTGCATGTCTAGAACAGTCATAGACAAATTAGGTGCTCAGTGAGTAAGCCTGCATTTTTTTGTCCTGGGGATAATTTTTATTTTGAGAGCAGTTTGGATGTAAAAAGACCAGTTGAAAAACGTATTAAAAACTCCAGCATCCATGGGGCCCATGGACTGGAATAATCTGACTCCTCCTGACATCTCTGATGCTCTGTTTACATATCCCTTCCCTGCTGGCAAAGATAGTAAATCATGGTGAAGGTTTGGGTTTTACCAGTTTTGTTTTGGTGTTTATTCATTGGAACTTTTAAAATCAGGATTTGGACATAAACCTCATCCATATCAGTTTAAAATACAGATTCTCAGGACTTCCCGAGTGGTCCAGTGGTTAAGAATCTGCCTTCCAATGCAAGGGATGCAGGTTCAATCCCTGCTTGGGGAACTAAGGTCCCATATGTCACAGGGCAACTAAGCCTGAGCACCACAACCAGAGAGAAGTCCCCACGCCTCCCCTGCACCACACACGCACACACGCACTGCAACTAGAGAAAGCCCACTCACTACAGCGAAGACCCAGTGCAGCCAAAATAAATACATAAAAAATACAGATTTTTCAGGTTCCATCCCAGACCACCTGAGGCTTTAAATGACCTTTCCAGGTATACTTATAATGCACATTAAAGTTAAAATAAACAAACACTGTTTTATGGGATTTTCACTGCTGATTAAAAAGATATAATTATGACATGATTTCAAAGCATATTGCCAGACAGTATTAAATGGAAGATTCAGGAAGATATCTAGGTGACCCAAATGTTTTCCATTGCAATATGTAATGCATCTTATTTGCTAGCCCAGCTCATTTATATGGTCTCATGATTCTTCAGCTCCTAGCACCTTTTGGAATCATCACACTGAATATGTGTTTGAATCTTTAAGCCAATATCATCATCCCCAGGGTAAGTGTTCAGAGTCACGCTGGAAGGCTTTGGAAGTGCTAAAACAGGATTTCAGTCTGGCTGAGAGGCTTCTTGGATTTTCTAAGATGCTTTCCTTTTGGTTTTTCCTTTCCAGTATAGGTTGACTTTCAATTTTTATGATGGAAAGATCACTTACAACTGCCCCTTTCTTTCAGCTGTTGGAAATAGCTAATTAGGGTTGGTGTGGGTTGGTAGCTTATTAGCCCCCTTGGGTTTAATAGCTGCAAAGGTCAGGGCAGACTAGCTACTATCACAGGGTCAGAGTGTGAATGGCAGGTGGTCAAGAAAGATAAATATGACAAGATGGGGATCAAAGCAAGTTTATTATTACAAGTGTCACTCAGATAATAATGGAACTTAACCAATGAAAAATCACTCAAATCATGACCTAGCCCAAAAGGAAAATAACCTTTACACTTCCAGAATTTATTGCAGTGCTGTGATTGTTTGGCCATTAAAATGTCACTTGCAGGATGAAATAATTGAGGACGCTAACTTCAATATGAAATAGTTCTTTAATTCTTCTCAAAATATTCCAGGCATTATTGAATGACCAGTTTAGATCTCTGGATAAATAATTATGGTATAAGACCTCTTTGAAATGTAAACCCACCTCCCTGCCTCTCTTGCTCTTCCTGCACCCCCAAGCTCCTGAATAATTTTCTTAGGAATCATTTTAAGAACCATGCTAATGATGACTTAAATTTCTAGTTCTGTATCTAAGGCTGATTATTTCTGGTAATAGTATATCTCTACTCTCATTCTATATGGAAAGATGGCCTTATTCTAGGAAGATAGCCTCTGTGGACCTTTGGAATTTCATCTTTCATTTTATCACTTCCCTGCTTCTTGAGATAGAATACTGAAAGCATTCAGAGCAAAATATCATATGGCCATGCCGTCTCATTCGACTTTCATTAAAATACTTATGGCGGCATAGAAAACAAAGACATGGAAAATGTGGAAATTTATAGTGTTGATTAAAAGGAACACTGATGGAGGACAAATGCCAGAATCTTGGAGGAATCCCTTCTCATTACGTAAAAGGCAACTGCAGTAGATTTAAGGAATGCCTTATAGCACACTTAGGTTTCAGATCATGCAAGAATGACAACTGAGAGTTGTAAGAAGACAATGTACTCTTTGCCTTAGACAGAGGCCTAGGGATTGTACCCACTGGAAAATAGCATAGTTTCCTGACCTCCCAGGTATTGGCCCATTAAGTGACCAGAGTACTCTTTTCCCATTACTTCTCAAACTCGCTACCTCATTTTTATGCATGCATAAGAGAAAGTAATCCTGGACAACAATGAGAAGGAATGAGAAAGATGCTGTTGATTAGAAATTCTCTATGTTTTGATAGATACGGTGTCTTACTTTAGTTTGAGGTCCTCCAGCAGCCAACATTGGACAGTAATACAAATTGTTTACTTTGGAAATGATCAAAGGAAAGTGTGGTAGGAGAGTTAGTGATGAAGGGAGGAGAGGGAAGTAAATGAAAACTCTTGTCAAGCAAGTTAGCCCTGTGGGTGACTAGAGTCATCCCACCTAAAGAGATGAAGGAGCCAGGTTATCTATGCACATGTTCCTTTAGAATTCCTGCCTGGAGAATTCCGTGGACTGAGGAGCCATAGTCCATGGGGTTGCAAAGCGTGAGCGCAACTGAGCGACTAACACTTTCGCTTTCCCATTAGTTATTAGTTCAAGGTGACTCCTGAGGGCCTGGTGTCACTTCCCTGGTACATCTGGGTGCTATGCACAGGAGTGGAGTTGCTCTGTAGGCCAGAGGAAACCCCTAGGCAAAGAAACCTTGGTGCTGACAGGGAGGCAGTTGATGTGTTCTGAAGTGCTCAGGATGAGAGAGGCTGCGCAGGTCACCAACAGCATCTACTACAACCCAAACTCTGCACCTCTCAAACCCTGTGCCCTGTGTTAGGTTACTCTACTCCATCATTGTTTCTCCAAGGTCATGAAGAGAAAGCAAAAGAGCCTACAGCAGGAAGATCGGTGGGCCAGGGTCTCTACCATGCTCGCTCCCAAGATGTTCATCCATCATCTCCCTTCTCTTCCACTCTTTGTGGAGGCCCTCCTCCTCAGCCAGCATTTCTGTGGGTTAGGCGGCTTGTCTGGTGGAGTAACCCAGTTCTTTATGGGTTACACTGACAGGTCCGAGTCCCAGGTTATGATGGATTTCTTCTGTGTAACCGTTGTGGTCTGGTGGGTTTGATAATAGCTGGCTCATGCAAGGCGGTACTGGTTGCATGGTCCCTTTGATGCCCCATGTTCAGACCCTCAGCCATCCCATGGGCCCAGAAGCATTCAGGAGCTGCTTTCTGCCAGTGGAGAGCCCTCTGCTTCAGTTGCCAGGGGCGTGCTCCCAACCTCAAGGGGAGGGGTCTGCACTGTGATTCTCCTGTTGAGGCTCGTCAAAGACTCTACAGGTGTGAGTGCCTCAGGGTCCTCTGGTCATCGAGCCTAAGTGCTAGGGTTGCTTGTACCACATCTGGGCCAGCTGCAGCGTTCTCTCTTGCTTCAGGCCCACTGTATCCATTTGCTTGGGATGTTATAACCAAATACCACAGACTGGGTGGCTTAAACAACAGAAATTTACTGTCTCGTAGTTCTGGAGACAATAGGTGTAGGTCAGGGTGTTGGCAGGTTTGGTTTCTTTTCAGGTCTCTCTGCTAGGATTGCTCATGACCGCCTCCTTGCTGTGTCCTCAAATAGCCTTTCCGCTGTGTGTGTGCCCCTGGTATCTCATAGTATGTCCAAATTGCCTCTTCTTATAAGGATATCAGTCAGGACCCACCCAGGTTATCTCATTCTAACTCAGTCACCTCTTTAAAGGCCCTATCTCCAAATATAGTTGCATTCTGAGGTACTGGGAGTTAGGGCTTCAGTATATCAGTATGGGAGGACACAATGCAGCCCATAACATGCAATCAAAACTGACAGCCTTCCGAGTCATTAACAGAGTTGGAGGAGTATTCAAGTGCAGTGTATGCAAATTTTTCAAGATTTGAAAATTTCTACTGAGTAGAGTTTCACTTGTTTAATGATCAGAGGTCCAAAGTACACTGATTTGCTTCTCCTTGGAGTGACTCAGCAGGTCCCAGACCACTGGACCCTTGAAAACCTAACTGATCAAGGCAAAGAAGTTCATACCGTCTCTCTAATCCACGTGGGCATGACCCTTGCGTTCAGAGTATTCAGCATTTCCGCTCCCCAGGCACGATTAAATGATGTCATCAGTACAATGAAACACCACGACCTTGAATAGAATACTCAGATGATCAAGATCCTGTTCAACTCCATTGTGACATAGAGCAGGGAGGTTAACATAGCCCTGAGGATATGCCAGTGAATGTATGTTTCTGTCTGTTCCAAGTGACAGCAACTGCTTTGATCCTCCTTTCTTGTGGGGGTTGAAAAGAACACATTTTCCGATTCAGTAGCCTTATACCAAGTGCCAGAGGCCGTGTTGATCTGTTGTAGTAAATAAAGACACTGCATCTGGAGCAGCAGCTGTGGTTGGGGTTACTGCTTGGTTAAGTTTATGTTAGTCTACCACCGGCAACATGATCCAGTTGGCTTTTTCTAGGGGACAGACTAGGGCTTCCCTGGTAGCTCAGATGGCAAGGAATCTGTCTGCAATGCAGGAGACCCAGATTGGATCCCTGGGTTTGGAAGACCCCTGGAGAAGGGAATGGCTATCTACTCCAGTGTTCTTGCCTGTAGAATTCCATGGACAGAGGAGCCTGGTGAGTTGCAGTCCTTTGGGTCACAAAGAGTCATGCATGACTGAGCAACTTTCACTTCCACCATTTTCACAGGGGATAGACTGGTGACCTAAATGGGAATGTGACAGCTACCATCCCAGCTTCCTGAAGTCTTTGAGGTGGCCCTCATTTCTGCCACTTTACCTATGATTGAGCATTGCTTCTGATTGTCTTGTCAGGGGTAGATGGGGACAATTTCAAGGTTTTCACCTGCTTTTTCTGTAATGCAGCCATCAGGGTCCAGTCAGGTGACAAATGCTACACAACTTATTTTTAAAAAAGAAAATTTAATTTAAAGAATTAAGTGGTTTTGAAAAGCTGGAAAAGCGAAGAGAGAACATGAAGATATTCCAGAAACTGCAGGTGGTGATTATTATTCTTATGGCTGGGAGAATAGGAGAAGAAGGTGGAATTTATCACTTAGGTGCTTAGAATATGAGCTGAAACTCAGACGTTTGAAAGGGGCCACCTCTCAGCTTGTGATGATGGCTCTGAGCTGAAAGGAGGGGGCCGTGGGCTGTGGTCCAGAACTCTGAGGAGGCCCTGGCCAAACTGGTACTGGGGTTTCCAAGGGCTTCTATGAGACAGGTCCTGCAGGTATTGGAAAAACCATGAGCTGGATTCAACTGCTGTGATGGCAACCGACTGCCAGTGCTGGGGTGAGGAATGAGACGAAGGTAATGCTGACAGGAACATGGAGCAAATCGGACGCACAAGTCTTCTTACCCTTAGTATCCCATATTGGCAGAGCTGAATGCAGAGCTACCAGATAAAGCAGAAACGTGGTTTTCAGAGGTCCAGTCCCAGCATCATAGAGCAGGACATAGGGAAACGGGTGAGGCTGAAGTTGAAAGACAGCAGCTTAGAAAGTAGCAGAGGGCTCTTATGCTTCAAGTCAGGCCACTAATATGAGAGTCTACCAATGAACATTCATCCAGCTTATGCATTTAAGAACTAGGGAGGACTTCCCTGGTCATCCAGTGGTTAAGAATCTGCATGGCAATGCAGGGGACACAGGTTCAATCCCTGATTCAAGGAGATTTCACATCCTGCAGGAGAAGGCAATGGCACCCCACTCCAGTACTTTTGCCTGGAAAATCCCATGGACGGAGAAGCCTGGAAGGCTGCAGTCCATGGGGTCGCTAGAGTCGGACACGGCTGAGCGCCTTCACTTTCACTTTTCACTTTCATGCATTGGAGAAGGAAATGGCAACCCACTCCAGTGTTCTTGCCTGGAGAATCCCAGGGATGAGAAGCCTGGTGAGCTGCCGTCTATGGGGTCATACAGAGTCGGACACGACTAAAGCAACCTAGAAGCAGCAGCAGCAGCAGCAGCAGCAGGGCAACTAAGCCTGTATACCACAACTACTGAGCCTGAGCTCCAAAACAAGAGAAGCCACTGCAGTAAGAAGCTTGTGCACCACAAGAGACAGTAGCCCCTGCTCGCTGCAACTAGAGAGAAACCTGTGCAGCAACAAAGACCCAGCACAGCCAAAAATAAATAAATAAATAAAATGTGAAAAAAAAAAAAAAAAAGAACTAGGAAAATGACCACAGGGAAGGTCTACAAACACACCAGAACTCTTAGGTAGGCTTGACCCCTGATTCCACTAATTGCCTGGCCTCCAGTGCCCCCTCTGGTGGTATTTTGGGTCCCTAAGTGTTATTGTCGACCCATATCCTGTACCCAGTAGTTTTTGAAAAATCATATGTAGATTCTCCTTTCTCTTGTGTACAGTTACTCAGGTGAATGGCTCTGTTGCTTTGGGAAGAACTACTGGAATCACTCCTGTGGACACTAGCTGTGGCGATGCAGAGTTCTCCACAAGGGAGACCCAGCCGTTCTTTCAATTGGCTGGTTCTGGATCTTCCGAAAATCGGCTCAGGTCTGGAAACTAGTGAACGGTCATGACTATCCGTCGGTGTAGCTGAGAAGCAGTACACTTGTTGTCTGGCCATCTGTGTTGTCCTCAGGAGCACCATGGCAGCCCCACATGACGCTGTGACTTGTCTCCATAGTGATGATAACCCACTGTTTCCTCTGGTGGCTAAGTTCTACTGCTTGGTCTCTGATCTTCTGGAATCTCATCATCCCCTCTGACACTAGGTGGCTTTCCTCTTTAGGCTAGCATTGGCAGTATGAGATGCTAGAGATACTGCTGAGCCCTGTCAAACTATGTCATATCTCAGTTCATGACCAGAGAGTCTATTAATCGATGACATTGTATATTATCACCACCCCGCTCCTCATAATGCCTGGATTCAAATCTTGATTCTTCTGGTTATTTGTAGTATGTCCTTGGGCAAGTTACTCAGTAAGTCAGTTTCTTTCCTTGTAAAATGGGAATAAAAGTACTTACCTTTGAGCCATTGGCTGGATTCAGTGGGTTAACATGTAAATTGCTTAGAACAGGGCTTTATATATCATTAGCCTTTACAGAATATTAACTATTATTAAAGTAAAAAACTCATAAGAATGCTAACCATTTTTGTTCAACATCATTCTGGAAAAGATAAAAATTAATTAGACTAAAAAATTAAGTGGGGTCAAATATTGGGGAAGAAGAGATAAAATTATTATTATATATGGGTTATAAAACTGACTACCTGGAAAAATCCAAGAATACTAATGAAAAAATCTTCAGAATTAATGAGAGAATACAGTAAAATCCATAGTATTTTTTTTTATCATTCAAAATAACCATCCAAAATATAAAATAATTAGGGGGTAAATCCATATAAAGGTCACAGTACTTATATAAAGGAAACTGTGAAACTTTAAAAGCAGCTAGACAAGGGCTTGGAGAAGGCAATGGCACCTCACTCCAGTACTCTTGCCTGGAAAATCTCATGGGCAGAGGAGCCTGGTGGGCTGCAGTCCATGGGGTCGCTAGAGTCGGACACGACTGAACGACTTCACTTTCACTTTTCACTTTCATGCGTTGGAGAAGGAAATGGCAACCCACTCCAGTGTTCTTGCCTGGAGAGTCCCAGGGATGATGGAGCCTGGTGGGCTGCCGTCTATGGGGTCGCACAGAGTCGGACATGACTGAAGTGACTTAGCAGCAGCAGCAGCAGACAAGGGCTTCCCTGGTGGCTCTGGAGTAAAGAGTCCACCTGCCAATGCAGGAGACATGGGTTCGATCCCTGGTCTGGGAAGATCCCATATGCCAAAGAGCAGTTAAGCCCACAACTGTTGAGCCTATGCTCTAGAGCCTGGGAATCACAGCTACTGTGCCCTCAAACCCTAGAACCTGTGCTCCACAATGAGAGAAGCAAGCCCATGAACCACAACTGGAGACAAAAATCTGAGCAGCACTGAAGACCAAGCAAGACAATGTATAAAATAGATAACCAAGAAGGGCCTACTGTATAGCACAGGAAACTATACTCAATGCTTGGTAATAACCTCTAAGGGATATATATGCACACACACGTATATAATTGAATCATTTTGCTACACATCTGAAACTAACACAACATTGTAAGTCAACTATACTTCAGAAAAAAACCCAAAGCAGCTAGACAAATAGGGGATTGTGTTTCTGGATGATAAATCTCACCATTATAGAGATATGAATTCTCCCCAAATTAATTATAAATTATTTACACAATCCTTGCCTGGTGGCTCAAGAGGTAAAGAATCTGCCTGCAATGCAGGAGACCTGGGTTCAATCCCTGAGTCAAGAAGATCCCCTGGAGAAGGAACTGTCAACCCACTCCAGTATTCTTGCCTGGAGAATTCCACAGACAGAGGAGCCTGATGGGCTACAGTCCGTGGGATTGCAAAGAGTTGGACATGACTGAGCAACTAACACTTTCAATAAAATTCCAAACATTATTTTTTAACGTAAGAATGAGTCTTTAGTTCATCTAGGAGAATAAACAATGAGAACAGTAATAACACGTGTTAAAATAAGAATATCGGTGTATCTACCACTGCTAGATGTCAAAACACATTTATAAAGTCAAATAATTCAAATATTTTAACTTTTAGATAGATAAAAAGAAAAAAAATAGAAAAGTTTTAAAAACCGATAAATAGATGTTGTTGTTCAGTCACTAAGTTATGTCCGACTCTTGGTGATCCCATGAACTGTAGTACACCAAGATTTCTGCCCTTCACTACCTCCAGGAGTTTGCTCAAACTCATGTCCATTGAGTCAGTGATGCCATCCAACCATCTTATTCTCTGTCACTCCCTCCTCCTCTTGTCTTCAGTCTTTCCCAGCTTCAGGATCTTTTCCAGTGAGTTGGCTCTTTGCATCAAGTGGCCAAAGTATTGGGACTTCAGCTTTAGCATCAGTCCTTCCAGTGAATATTCAGGGTTGATTTCCTTTAGGATTGATTGGTTTGATCTCCTTGCAGTCTTATATAGAGTTAATGTGTAACAAAACTTCCATTTGAAATTAGATAAGAAAAGGTAGCTATAGCAATAGGTGAGTTTTTACCAGCTGTCTAATCACCTGGGAAACAATTAAGTTCCCTAACTTATTATTTACCCCGAAATAAATTCTTAAAAATTTTTTTATCAAAGTATAGTTGATTTGTGTTATTGTGTTAGTTCCATAATAATGCTTAACTGATAAATTAAGCATAGAAATGAAGCCAAAAGAAAAATAAAGCTAGATAAATATTACATAATTTGGGGGTAGAGAAGGGCAAGGACTGTGTAAGGTAGAAAAGAAAGGATAGACAAGAATAATAGATTTAAAAACACAAAATTAGAAACTTTCAGTGTTATAAAACATAACAAAACAGAAAGGAAATATATTTATAAAATAAATGCTAGGCAAAACACTGATTTTATTTTAATAAGAAGAGCTCTTACAAATTTATGGGAAAGAGATAAACGGTTCAGTATAAAAATGGCAAATAGCCTGGATGGACAAGTCACAAAAGGAAAAATTATTAATAGTATATACAAGTATATGCATGTGTTTAAGAATCAAAGTGGGCTTCCATGGTGGCTCAGATGGTAAAGAATCCGCCTGCAATTCGGGAGACACTGGTTTGATCCCTGGGTTGGGAAGATCCCCTGGAGAAGGAAATGGCTACCTACTCCGGTATTCTTGCCTGGAAAATTCTACAGACAGAGGAACCTGTCAGGCTACAGTCCATGGGGTCACAGAGTTGGACACGACTGAGTGACTTTGAGAGAGAGAGAGAGAAGAATAAAAATATAGAAGGGAAAGCAAAGAAACAGTGTTACCATTTTTCTTTTTGGTATCACATCAGCAAATTATCATTTAAAAGTGATAATATCCAGTGATGGTGAGGGTATTGGCAGAACAGACACGTCCGTACCTAGTCTGGAGACACTTAACAGCTGCTTCATTTCTAGAGATAATTTTGGTACCGTGACGCTAAATTTTAAAAGTGTGCCTTATGGATCCATCCTGAAGAAATTGGCAATGTTCTTGCAAAGTATACATGTCAAAAAAAATGTTCCCTGTAGAATTTTTATAGAGGTGAAATCGCCTAATATACATATACAGTGGATTTATAAGTTGTGGAACATTTTGTGCTAGGATACTATACAGCCATTAAAAATCAAATTTGCCATCTCAGAAGAATGTTTACAAAAACTTCAGTTCAGTTCAGTCGCTCAGTCGTGTCCGACTCTTTGCGACCCCATGAATCACAGCACTCCAGGCCTCCCTGTCCATCACCAACTCCCAGAGTTCACCCAGACTCACGTCCATCGAGTCGGTGATGCCATCCAGCTATCTCATCCTCTGTCGTCCCCTCTTCCTCCTGCCCCCAATCCCTCCCAGCATCAGAGTCTTTTCCAATGAGTCAACTCTTCACATGAGGTGGCCAAAGTACTGGAGTTTCAGCTTTAGCATCATTCCTTCCAAAGAACACCCAGGACTGATCTCCTTTAGGATGGACTGGTTGGATCTTGCAATCCAAGGGACTCTCAAGAGTCTTCTCCAATACCACAGTTCAAAAGCGTCAATTCTTCGGCGCTCAGCTTTCTTCACAGTCCAACCCTCACATCCATACATGACCACTGGAAAAACCATAGCCTTGACTAGACAGATCTTTGTTGGCAAAGTAATGTCTCTGCTTTGCAATATGCTATCTAGGTTGGTCATAACGTTCTTTCCAAGGAGTAAGCGTCTTTTAATTTCATGGCTGCAGTCACCATCTGCAGTGATTTTGGAGCCCAAAAAAATTAGGTCTGACACTGTTTCCACTGTTTCCCCATCCATTTCCCTTGAAGTGATGGGACCAGATGCCAAAACTTGCTAAGTGACTAAAGTAATGTATAAAATAAATGTGTAGTATGTCATTAGTTTTGTAAAAAATATTTACATATATGTATGTATATACAAAGAAAAAAGACTAGAAAGATGTGAACAACAGTTACCTCTGGGTATGGAAGAGCAAGTCGTTTTTTTCCTTCACATTTTTTATATTTTCCAAATTTTCTGCATTGAACAAATATTAGCTCTATAATTAGAAAAGGAAAAAAATGAAGGAAATCTAAGGGCTCCATGACTCAGCTGACCTCTGCTCTCAGGTTCCAAACCTTAAGTTTACATGGAAGTTCTAGAAAAAGCAGAGAAAGTAACAAGTATGTAGTGTAGTCCAATATAGTGGCAATGTCTTATACCATAACAAAAAAGAGCTTGAAGCCCCATGAGATTCTCTGCTACTCTTTTGAAAAGTGGTTTTTCTATATAACATCTTCTTACTATTAAGAAATTCATTTTGCAGTCAGTTGGATGACTAGTTGTCCACCAAAGTTAATACTGGGGGCTTCCCAGATGCTGCAGTGGTAGAAGAGTCTGCCTGCCAACGCAGGAGGAACAGGATGCCAATTCGATCCCTGGGTGCGGAAGATCCCCTAGAGGAGGAAATGACAACTCACTCCAATATTCTTCCTGGAGAATTCCTGGCTCCTGGACAAAGGTGCCTGGCAGGCTATAGTCCATAGGGTCACAAAGAGTCAGACCCAACTAAGCATGCACACACGCAGGCAAAGTTAATATTAATGCATCTTTTATCTTATGTAGCTTGCTGGGGAAAAAACTAGAACAGCCATTCTGTCCCTTCCTCCCCCTAATTCATTCTAGTGCAAAATAAACCCCAAGAAATAGGATTTAAAGCTCTCCTGATCTTCATTCCATTTGAGTTCCTCCTCCAATTCCTTCTTCAGTTTTGATGGTAAGCCAAGGGTACTCGTACTCTCTCACCAAATGAAGACACGCTCCTTACCATGAACTGGCCTTGGCAGTTGGAGCTGTTTCATCAATAGCCTGAGTTTCTGGAAAACAATTTAAGCTGGCTGCAATATTTCATCAGAAATGTTCAATATCAGTGACTGATGGGCTCACAGTGGATGGTGTATCCATAATTCATAACACCATCTATATTCGACAGAGGCCATGCTGAAGTCTCAGTATCTTTATTAAGAGGGAAGAGGAATAAGCATGCTTAAAACAAGTACAGCTGAAGTCATTGTTACAAATGGTTTTGTTTTTCCAGGGGATGGAAAAGACTAAATCAGTGACAACAGTAGCTAGATCTTTCTCCTACAATGCAAAGAACAATGCATGGCTACTACTGATCAATTTATTTCACTTGATGGAGGAAACCAGGATGATTAATGCTGTTTTCATCTATGCATCTGGTGAGACCCAAGATATTGATATGTAAAAGCACTTAAACACACACTGTTATGGCCCAGAGCTGTCAAGAGCTATTTGGAATTAGAAAGAGCTGGAAATATGCACTTCAGAAGAGATCTGCCCAACAACCTAGCACTATAAATAGTCTAGAGTGACCCTGGCTTGTAACTCAGATTGGCCCAAGGCCTAAGCTCCTCCCAGAAGGCTAAGACCCAGGGGAATAAGGCAGAAAAGAAATCAGGCATTTGTTTTGCTGATTTCCTGGTCATTATCACATTCTCAAGAAAAGCCTATTGGCTGTCAGTAAGCAGTTCATCTTTTCCCTCCCTCCCTCCCTCCCTCCTACCCTTCCTAAAGCACAAAACACAAACGTAAGTAAAACAAAGCTTTCCTGGTTACTTTCTGGCATTGGTTACTAAGTACTGGAGATACACAGCCTACTTATTGGTAACTTTAAATTCATGTTTCAGAAATCTCTGGATGGCTTGTGGGTAAAATGATGCTATGAGGAAACTGTAATAATGACCATATATTTCTCACAGTGCTACAGTCTGCTCTCACTGTTTTATTGAACACTCACTGTCCTCTGCTGAAGGTGTTCTGACTCCTAGATTATGGGTAAGGGAAGTGCAGCTCTGAGAAGGGCTATGGTTAGTGATCTGACTCAATCATGCCCTCCTGCAAGATCACTGAAGAGTGGTCTATCAATGATAAGCAGCTTGAGATCTCCCTCAGCTTACCTAGCTGATCTCCTTCACTAGGGGCTTCGCTAGTGGCTCAGTCAGTAAAGAGTCTGCCCACAATGCAGAAGACCTGGGTTCGATCCCTGGGTTGGGGAGATCCCCTGGAGAAGTAAATGGCAACCCACTCCAGTATTCTTAACTGGAGAATTCCATGGACAGAGGAGCCCTGTGGGCTACAGTCCATGGGGTCACAAAGAGTTGGACAGAACTGAGTGACTAGCTTTCTTTCTTTCTCCTTCACTGTATGTAATGTACTTTCTAAAGAGTTTACTGAGAAATTGTGCTATGTTCCTCTAGACCATTGCAGTTTTCAAACTTTGACCTAACTCCTTCCTAGGAAATGAGGACACTAAGACCAAGAGAGGTTATGTCGCTTGCCTGGGGCCCCACAGCTTGCCAGCAGCAGTGCTGGGTTCACGACTAGGCCACGTGACTGCAGGGTGTGTGCTCTCCCCCGCTGCTCTGGGCCATAAGCCATGATTCCACGCGGGTCACGGAGTCAGTCACCAAGGCTTCTCCTAGACTGAGCAGTGTCCAAGCTGGTTTGAGACCTGGGTTGGCTCTCTACCTTTTCTTTCCCAGCCCCCTCTTTCCTCCGCCTGTCCTCCTCTTTCATTCCTCTTTGTTTTCCGGTTCTTCCCAACTCCTTGAGACAACCTTGTTGGTTCCATACTTCTGTTGGCCTAGGTCTCAATTCTGGTTAGGGGCTTCCAGGTCTGCAGTACTATTGACCAGTGGTTCCTAAACATGGTTGATCATCAAATTTACTGGAGGAACTCCTCCCTGCCCCCCTCCTCCACCCAAAAAAAGCAAATTCCTAGGCTAACAACTCGGGATGCATTAGTACTTCTTCAGATAATGCTGATATCATTCAGTTTGAGAACGGTATCACAGGTAAATATTGACCTGTAGCACTGGACTCTTGGCTTCAGTTCAGTTCAGTTCAGTCACTCAGTCGTGTCCAGCTCTTTGTGACCCCATGAATTGCAGCACGCCAGGCCTCCCTGTCCATCACCAACTCTTGGAGTTCACTCAGACTCACGTCCATCGAGTCAGTGATGCCATCCAGCCATCTCATCTTCTGTCGTCCCCTTCTCCTCCTGCCCCAAATCCCTCCCAGCATCAGAGTCTTTTCCAATGAGTCAACTTTTGCATGAGGTGGCCAAAGTATTGGAGTTTCAGCTTTAGCATCAGTCCTTCCAAAGAACACCCAGGACTGATCTCCTTTAGAATGGACTGATTGGATCTCCTTGCAGTCCAAGGGACTCTCAAGAGTCTTCTCCAACACCACAGTTCAAAAGCATCAATTTTTCGGTGCTCAGCTTTCTTCACAGTCCAACTCTCACATCCATACATGACCGCAGGAAAAACCATAGCCTTGACTAGACGGACCTTCGTTGGCAAAGTAATGTCTCTGCTTTTGAATATGCTATCTAGGTTGGTCATAACTTTCCTCCCAAGGAGTAAGCGTCTCTTAATTTCATGGCTGCAATCACCATCTGCAGTGATTTTGGAGCCCCCCAAAATAAAGTCTGACACTGTTTCCACTGTTCCCCCATCTATTTCCCATGAAGTGATGGGACCAGATGCCATGATCTTAGTTTTCTGAATGTTGAGCTTTAAGCCAACTTTTTCACTCTCCACTTTCACTTTCATCAAGAGGCTTTTTAGTTCCTCTTCACTTTGCTATGTTTCTGCTACCATGTGTTCAAAGGGTCTACTTTCAAACCCCCTTCCTGCTGGAAATGAACATGTTCTTAATTTTTCCATGATATGCTACCTCTGTGAAGGGAGTTGGCACTGGTAATGGTATTTAGGGAATAGCTACTGCAAATAGGACAGAGCTATTAGAAATCATGTTTATATAGCTAGCCTTCTAGAGGCTTCTATAGAAAAGATAACAGTCTTTAAAGATAATTTTCCCCCTTTGAAAATCTCAAACTGTAGTCAACTTAAAAAAAAAAAATTGGAATATAATTGATTTTACAATGTTGTATTCTGCTGTACAGCAAAGTGATTCAGTTATACATATATATATATACACATTCTTTTTATTAATATTCTTTTTCCACTATGGTTTATCATAAGCTATCGACCATTCTATGCTACTCTGTGCTACACAGTAGAACTCTGTTGTTTATCCATTCTAAATATAAAAGCCTACATCTGCTGACCCCAGCCTCTCCCTGTATCCCTCCCCAACCCCCTCCCCCTTGGCAACCGTAAGTCTGTTCTCTATGCCTCTGAGTCTGTTTCTGTGTCTTAGGCTCATTTGTGTCATACTTTAGATTCCACAAATAAGTGATATCATGGTGCATGTCTTTCTGGCTTACTTCACTTAGTGTGATAAACTCTAGTTGCATCCATGTTGCTGCAAATGGCATTATTTTGTTCTTTTTTTAATGGCCAAGTAGCATCCCATTGTATATATATATACTGTATCTTCTTTATCCATCCATCTGTTGATGGACTTTTATTAATAGGCTACTTCCATGTCTTTGCCATTGTGAATAGTGCTGCTAATGAATGGGATTTCTGGGTCATGTGGTAATTCTATCTTTAGTTTTCTGAGGAGCCTTCATACTGTTCTCCATAGTGGTTGCATCAACTTACATTCCCACCAACAGTGTTGGAGGGTTCCCTTTTCTCCACACCGTCTCCAGCATTCCTTATTTGTAGAGTTTTTAGGTGGCTCAGAGGTTAAAGCGTCTGCCTACAATGCGGGAGACCTGGGTTCGATCCCTGGGTCGGGAAGATCCCCTGGAGAAGGAATTGGCAACCCACTCCAGTATTCTTGCCTGGAGAATCCCATGGACGTAGGAGCCTGGTGGGCTACAGTCCATGGGGTCGCAAAGAGTCAGACACGACTCAACGACTGCACTTCACTTCACTCTTTCTCTAGTGTGAGGTGATACCTCACTGTAGTTTTGATTTGCATTTCTCTAATAATTAGTGATGTTGAACATCTTTTCCTGTGCTTATTGGCCTAGATGTCTCTAAAGACATTCAGAAATTCATCTTGTTTTAAAATAACACATCTATCCTCAAAGCCAGGCTTTGCTGCTGCTTCTGATAAAGTTAATTCTGCTGATTCCTGGAAGAATCTGTTCAAAGGCAAATGGTTTCTCTGAGTTTCCTTTAAGTCTTCATTACTCAGAGCTTGGATGCTGCATTAAATTTTTTTCTCTTTGGTCAGTTTGGGCCATGGTTGCAGACCATGAGGAATGGAAACTGTTTATTCATAAGACAAGAGTGTCACTGACACTTTCTGAAATCTCAGAAGAGGATTAGTAGGGTGGTGGTGGTGGTATAAATGTCACACTAAATCTTCCATTTTGACTGTGACAGTTAACAATGCAAGTGCAACGATCTGAATATGTAAAGAAGCTGGAGATTATCTGCCAAAGGGCAGGTCCCTTCCTAATTACTGATGGAAAAATCATTGCTTTCTGTAGTTAGAAATCCACCCCTCTGCCAATACAGACACACACGAGTCAACAATATTCAACCAGGTTAAAATAAAAAAGAAGCATCTGTTCTGCTTTCCCTTAAGACTCAATAAAGGAAGGATGGGCTTGCATTGCAGTAGGAAGCATGAAAATAAAACTTTATGAAGAATGTCCTCATAGGAGCGGTTGGGAAGCACTGAAGGATATGTGAGGAGAGTTTGTAGCATCCAGTTGATTTAAAAAATGAGAAAAAAAGAATGTGCATCTTGTAGACATTCAAAATATTTGCTAAATTGTATTCAAAGAAAGATGGCATGGATTTGAAGGGGATTTGAAGACTACTTCTCCTCCAAATATGCCACTTTGGCATGATTATTTTGAGCTGGAGGCAAATGAGAATCAACAGATGCAGAAAGAAACCTTCTTAGATCTTCCCTTATCTGACTACACACAGAAATTCCTGAGAAATGAGGACTGCCATAAATCCCTTCTCGTGCAGTAGTTTTATAGCCATACCCAGGAAGAAGACAGAAAGACAACACTGAGACTGGTCTGTAAACAAGCATTATTAAAATAACCTTTCTCTTCCCAGTTTCTCCTGGGTATTTCCTAGTCACTTTCCAACAATTTGCCATTCTAGCCCAAACCTGTTTTTCCTTTATCTTGTCATGTCTGCACAATTTATGGTTCTTTGTTAAAAAGGTATGTCAGCTCTCGGGCCCATCTGTGTTTGGGGGTCATTTTTCTATGAAGTCTTCCATGTGCATATTTAATAATAAACCTGTTAATCTGTCTTTTGTCGATCTAACATTCAGGCCCCCAGGCGCTAAATCTAGAGTATGGAGAAAAAGGGTGTTTTCCCCTATGGATTCATGTGAAAAGAACAATCACAACAGTAAGAATACAATTTTTTTAGTCACAAGGACCCTCTGGGACAGTAATGATACCTGTGTTTAAATCTCACCTTTGCCATTTATTTGCATGAGTTATTTAATTCCTCTAAACCTTTATTTATATTTGTATGAACTGGTAATAAAATTAATACCTCATAGAGTAGTTATAGGCCTTCTCTGGTGGCTCGGTAGTAAAGAACCTGCTTGCAGTGCAGGAGTCGCAGGAGATGCAGTTTCAATCCCTGGGTTGGGAAGATCCCCTGGAGGAGGGCATGGCAACCCACTCCAGCATTCTTGCTTGGAGAATCCCATGGACAGAGGAGCCTGGCGGGCTACAGGCATAGGGTCGCAAAGAGTCGGATACAACTGAAGCAACTTAGCATGCGTGCACTCAGAGTAGTTATGCATATAAAGCACTTAATATAGTGTGAGGCACTTTATATATATATTCACATGTATATATTTTTTCCACATCTTACAGAAAAACCCAAACAAACTTTTTGGCCAACCCCTACATATATATAATATATTAGGCTTCCCAGGTGGCACTAGTGGTAAAGAGCCTGCCTGCCAGTGCAGGAGACATAAGAGATACAGGTTTGATCCCTGGATCGTGAAGATCTCCTGGAAGAGGGCATGACAAGCCATTCAAGTATTCTTGCCTGGAGAATCCCATGGACAGAGGAGATTGGTGGGCTATAGTCCATAGGGTCAGAAAGACTGAAGTGACTTAGCACACACACATGTGTGTGTGTGTGTACATATATGTGTGTGTATATATATATGTGTGTGTGTATATATATATATACACATATATACATATATATATATATATATATATATATATATATATTAGCCTGTTCCTCATAGTTTGGGGTATGGGTTAGATACTTAAATGGCTTGCATGCACCTCTGTTTAAAGACAACAAGTATAAATTAACAAACATTTTGAGATCTCTTTGAGGCCTATGATTCCAGTCTTGTGTAGCCTCTTCAATAATACTGTTTTATGCAGAGGCAAAAGTTGTTTCCTAGATTGTTCAGAAGGGGACTGAGATAGGTGACACTTACATACAGCTCCCTAATCAGATTAGATCACTTGACATTTTCGAATGAGCAATAAGTTGATAAATGAGGAGGGCCGGTCACTGTCACAGTTATTAATGAGATGACCTACCGTCTTGATGATAATGAATTCTGATGAAGGAAAAGAAATAACTTCTGGGCAAAACCTGCCAATGTGCATTCACCATCTGGTTATTGCCTCTACATTTTCCTGGGCTCATGGCAAAGAGGAGACTCAGGACTTTAAAGCCAGGATGAACGTCATGCAAAGATGGGGCCTGGGGTTGCAGTATTTGAGCGTGAGGCTTAGGGCAGAGCACATCAATGTCATGGAGCTCACCGCTGGGATGCTTTTACGGCCCTCCAGAAACAGGTTGGAATGGCAAAGCAAGTGTGTGTGTGGCCTTGCCAGGTTTTAGTAGGAAAATTCTGCCACTGAAAGCCCCGCCTGTCACGGTTTTTTGACATGAAACTTCATGTGATTGGAAAAGGCAGTAAGATTTTTCTGCCCATGAAACACCTCTGAACATGACTAACCATGTGACTTAGGAGGTAGTCGTAGCAAATGAATAAGCTTCTCTTGCTAGAGACGGAGAAGCCACTAGAATAATCCAACATACATCAGTCATCTGGAAAGTTACCCTAGGGGTCAGTAGTGTCAGTCTCCTGCCTCTAGGCAAGTCTGCTTTCAGACTAGGTCAAGTATACAAAATTCAATTCTATTTCTCAGCCACCTTCCCTGATAGCCAAGTAAAAGCAGGTGCTTAGTTCAGATTTGCCAAGACATAGAATTGTAGTTGCTACTTATCTGTATTTTATAATTTCTGAGCTTTACTCTATTGGAGAAGTGCAGCCTGGGAAAATGCAGAGAAAATAGCCTGATACCAGTCCAAAAAAGAAATGAGCTCCTTAAGAACTACAGCTTAAAAATCTCACGGTATTTGTAGGTTTGTGGCATCATCTTATTTCTTACCTCCACCCACGTGACCCAGCTGAATAGGCCCTCTGTCTTCCTTCTGCCAACCTTCCCACTCCCAGGAATTTTGTATTTAATTCTGGGACACTGGTCTAAGAAAAGGACGAGTCTTTAAGCCAATTATATGCTGAAATGTCCTGGGTAGGAGTGTGTGAGAAGTGGATCTATAGCTTGAGGGAAAGATGGAAAAATAAAGGCAGGGTCTTCTTTCCCCTCAAGCCACTGGTCCAGGAACATCATGAACTTGGTAACTAGATATGCTTTTAGAAGACAGCCCTCCTATTTTAGAAATGGATTTTCTAGCTGCTTTAAAATCAGTATAGCTGTGTACCAAGTAAATCAATGAAAAATACTTTGTGTGCCAATTTGTGCCAAAGATACACAGCTCCCTTAACAATGTTCAAGGGCAAAGAAACAATCAACTTTCCATATCCAGTGAAACCAGAATCGTCTTTTAGGTACTCGTATCTAGTTTGGAGATAGCAGAGGACAGAGGCACCTGGCATGCCACAGACCATGGGGGTCGCAGAGAGTCGGACACAACTTAGTGACTGAACAACAACAACAGCAAATCTTGTTTGGGCTATGGCTCTGTGGCATGATTGTTATCTTCTTGCTTCCTTCAGTGATACCTGGCCTCTGAATATAGGGGAGCCCCCATCCAACACAGTAGTCTTAGTTTATCTCCTAACCTCTGCTCCCAAACACACTCCTGTGTGTCTGTAACAGGAGCTCACTAGGGCACTGGGCAGCTCAAAAAAAAACATCTACTTCTGCTTCATTGACTACACTAAACCCTTTAACTGTGTGGATCATAACAAACTGTGGAAAATTCTTAAAGAGATGGGAGTACCAGACCACCTTACCTGTCTCCTGAGAAACCTGTATTTGGGTCATGAAGCAACATTTAGAACCCTACTGGTTCAAAATTGGGAAAGGAGTATGTCAAGGCTATATATTGTCATCCTGCTGATTTAATTTCTATGCAGAGTACATAATGCGAAATGCTGGACTGGATGACTCACAGCTAGAATCAAGATTGCCAGGAGAAATATCAATAGCTTCAGATATGCAGATAATACCACCGTTATGGCAGAAAGTGAAGAGGAACGGAAGAGCCTCTTGATGAAGGTGAAAGAGGAGAGTGAAAAAGTTGGCTTAAAGCTCAACATTCTGAAAACCAAGATAATGGCATCTGGTCCCATCACTTCATGGCACATAGATGGGGAAACAATGGAAACAGTGACATACTTTATTTTCTTGAGCTCCAAAATCAAGAGCTCAAGACAGTGACTGCAGCCATGAAATTAAAAAATGCTTGCTCCTTGGAAGGAAATCTATGACAAACCCTAGACAGCATATTAAAAAGCAGAGACATCATTTTGCTGACACAGGTCTGTTTAGTCAAAGATACGGTTTTTCCAGAAGTCATGTACAGATGTGAGAGCTGGACCAGAAAGAAGGCTGAGCACCAAAGAATTGATGCTTTCAAACTGTGGTGCTGGAGAAGACTCTTGAGAGTCCCTTGGACAGCAAGGAGATCAAACCAGTCAATCCTAAAGGAAATCAACCCTTAATATTTGTTGCAAAGACTGATGCTGAAGCTGAAGCTCCAATACTTTGGCTACCTGATGTGAAGAGCCGGCTCATTGGAAAAGACCCTGATGCTGGGAAAGATTGAGGGCAAACGGAGAAGAGGGCAGCAGAGGATGAGATGGTCAGATAGCATCACCGACTCAACAGACTTGAATTTGAGCAAACGCCAGGAGATGGTGGAGGACAGAGGAGCCTGGTGTGCTACAGTCCATGGGGTGCAAAGAGTCGGACACAACTTAGCAACTGAACAGCAACAGCAAAGGGCGCTGGACTGTATAAAAACATGTGTCTGTGTGGCAGGGTGGCGCAATAGTTTCCCAGGACCACTGTAGGAAATTTCCACAAACTGGTAGTTTAAAACAGCAGAAGTTCATTGTTTCACAGTTCTGGAGGTTAGGAAGTCTGAAACCAAGATGTCAGTAGGGTCATGTTCCCTTTGAAGCCTCTGTGGGAGGATTTGTTGATTCTTCTTGTGGTTGGTGGCAGTCCTTGACATTCTTTGGTGTATGGATACATCACTCCAATCTTGTCTCCACTTGGCATTCTCCTCTGTCTCTGTGTCTGAATTTCCTTTTTCTTATAAGGACATTAATCACTGGAATAAGACCCACCCTAATTCAGTATAACCTCATTTAAACTTGATTATGTCTACAAACCCCTATTTCCAAATAAAATCACAGGTTCCAGGGTTAAGACTTGAACACATCTTTTTGGGTGACACAAGTCAACCTACAACAGGGGGTAGTTTTTGGAAACAAGAATTCAGTCCTAGTTCCATCTGTATGTTCTCCTATACTGCAAAGTCTGGGAGCCTGAAAACTGTATTCTTCAGAATTCCTGGTATGAGAGTTCTGCCTTATTTTGTGCCAATAAGAGTCATTTGTGCAATTAAGTTGTTATTGCTCCTGTAGTAGCAGCAGATAAAGATACAGGCATTGATAGATAGCAGATATGAGATTTTGCAATAACTTCTGGTGTCCTCCTGCAAATTGTCTGCTTTGGAGTTGCAGTAAGCTGAGGTCATCAATGATAATTTTCTGATACTCCTGTAATTCCAGGTTTCTTGAAAACAAATGATATCTTTCCCTGATTTTCTTTCTTCAGCCTTCTCAACAGTTTTGTGAGCCTCCAGTTTCCTAAATTAAATCCCTTCCTTGAAATACTTTGAGTGGTTTTTGTTTTTCTGACAAAGTCCTGTTTTATAGAGTGTGTTTGTATGAATATCATGCTCTTGAGAGATGACTTAGAATTTCTAAAGCCATGGTTTGGTTTGGTCTAGTCACTAAGTCATGTCCGACTCTTGCAACCCCATGGACTATAGCTTGCCAGGCTCCTCTGTCTATGGATTCTCCAGGCAAGAATACTGGAGTGGGTTGCCATTTCCTTCTCCAAGGAATCTTTCCAACCCAGGAATCAAAACCAGGTCTCCTGCATTGCAGGCAGATTCTTTACCAACTGAACTATAGGGAAGATATACATGCATAAAGGCATACTCAATCTTAAATTTAATCTGTATTAAAATTCCCTCTCAGCCTCCTGAGGAGTGGAGAAACACTTTGCCCCTCATTGGCAGTTGAGAACCCTGTGTATAATGATTTTGGACTGTCATACTATACTTAGCAGAGATATAGAATGAGATTTTCTTAGAGAAGGTCATGGTCTTCAGCATACTTCATGAGGTTACATTACAGTAAAATAAATAATCTCTAACCACATTGCTCTTAAATTACTATGGAAACTGCATAGAAAAGAATGTGTATTAGTTTTTCTGCTCAAAAATCTTCTGTGGCTCCCCATTGACTGATGAATTAAATACAAATACTGACCTGAAATTCAACACCTTTGTTGTATAGACCACTAGAATATGGACTTCATGCAGACAAGGACTCTCACTGTTCCATCCTTACCTGTAACTGTCTGGCAAGTAGCAAAAAGAAAAAATCTTTTTCTTTTCTGTTTGGCCATACTGCATGGCTTGCAGGATCTTAATTTCCCAACCAGGGACTGAACCAACGCCCTTGGCAGTGAAAGCACGGAGTCCTAACCACTGGACCACCAGGGAGTTCCCTGCAACACATAGCAAATTTTTAATAATTATTGTGTAATAAATGAATGCACTTGCATTTCTAAATATTTTTTTTGTCATTGTTCACCTGTATCCCTATAGACTGGAGTCAAAGCGGTCATCCATCCCAAACATCTTCTTGCTGTACGTTTGCTCATATCGTTGCTCTTCTGTATGATGGTTTCCCTCTCTCACCTCTTCCTTCGTTGAAATCCTAGTATCTTTTAAGACTTGTCTCAAAAACTATCCCCTCCATAAGGCTCTCCTGGCCTGTACCCTTGAATGGATGGGATCTCTCCTTGCTTTAATCTCTCCTGAGCTTAATAAAACCTGAGATGTAACTGACATACTGAGACCTGGGTTTGATTCCTGGGCTGGGAATATCCCCTGGGGAAGGGAATGGCTACCGACTCTAGTACCCTTGCCTGGGAAATCCCATGGACAGAGGCTACAGTCCATGGGGTCACAAAGAGTCAGACAAAATTGAGCAACTACGCACAGCACCCAGTATACATATATATTTGTCTGATGTATTAATTTTAAGTATACTTTCTCATCCTTAATTACTTTTTAGAGCAATTTTGGGTTTATGGAAAATTAAGCAGGTAATATGGTCCGCCTGCATGGTTTCCCCATATCATTACTTATTGTGGTAAAATATACATAACATCAAATTTACCATTTTAATAATTTTAAGTGTAAATTTCTGTAGTATTTAAATACATTCACATTGTAGTCCAACTATCAGCACCATCCATCTTCAGAGCTTTTTAATCTTCTTAAATTGAAATTGTGTACCCCATTAAATAGTAACTTTTCGTTCCCTCTCCCCTTAGTTTCTGGTAACCTTTATTCTACTTTCCATCCCTGTGAATTTGCCTATTCTAGATAACATACAAGTGGAATCAAACACTGTTTTTTTTGTGTCTGGCTTATTTTACTTAGCATAATGTCCTCATAGATGGGGAAACAGTGGAAACAGTGTCAGACTTTATTTTTTGGGGCTCCAAAATCACTGTAGATGGTGATTGCAGCCATGAAATTAAAAGACACTTACTCCTTGGAAGGAAAGTTATGACCAACCTAGATAGCATATTGAAAAGCAAAGATATTACTTTGCCAACAAAGGTCCGTCTAGTCAAGGCTATGGTTTTCCAGTAGTCATGTATGGAGGTGAGAGTTGAACTGTGAAGAAAGCTGAGTGCTGAAGAATTGATGCTTTTGAGGTGTTAGAGAAGACTCTTGGGAGTCCCTTGGACTATAAGGAGATCCAACTAGTCCATCCTAAAGGACATCAGTCCTGGGTGTTCATTGGAAGGACTGATGCTGAAGCTGAAACTCCAATACTTTGGCCACTTCATGCGAAGAGTTGACTCATTGGAAAAGCCCTTGATGCTGGGAGGGATTGGGGGCAGGAGGAGAAGGGGACAACAGAGGATGAGATGGCTGGATGGCATCACTGACTCGATGGACGTGAGTCTGAGTGAACTCCGGGAGTTGGTGATGGATAGGGAGGCCTGGCGTGCTGCGATTCATGGGGTTGCAAAGAGTTGGACACGACTGAGCGACTGAACTGAACTGAACTAAACTGAATGTCCTCAAGTTTCATACATGTTGTAGCATGTGTCACAATATCATTCCTTTTAAAGGCTGAATAATATTCCATTACATGCAGATATAACACTTCTTTAATTCATACACCAGTGGATGTTTGGGTTGTTTCCACCTCTTGGCTATTGTGAATAATGCTGCAGTGAGTCTGGGTGTACAAATATCTGTCCAAGTCTCTGTAGTTCTCTTAGATGTATATCCAGAATTAGGATTGCTGGATCATATGTTAATTCTATGTTGAATTTCACTGTTTCCACAGTGGCTGTACAATTTTACATTTCTATTGGTATTTCACTCAGTGCTCCAGTTTCTCCACATCCTAACCAACTCTTGTCATTTTCTGTCTCCCCTATTATTAATATCTTGCATTACTATGGTACGTTTGTTACAATTAACAAATATCGATGCATGATTACCAACTGAAGTCCATCAGTTCAGTTCAGATCAGCTGCTCAGTCATGTCTGACTCTTCATGACCCCATGGACCACAGCACGCCAAGCTTCTCTGTCCATCACCAACTCCCAGAGTTTACTCAAATTCATGTCCATTGCATTGCTGATGCCATCCAACCATCTCATCCTCTGTTGTCCCCTTTTCCTCCTGCCCTCAATCTTTCCAGCATCAGGGTCTTCTCAAATGAGTCAGTTCTTCACATGAGGTGGCCAAACTATTGGAGTTTCAACTTCAACATCAGTCCTTCCAATGAACACTCAGGACTGATCTCCTTTAGGATGGACTGGTTGGATCTCCTTGCAGTTCAAGGGACTCTCAAGAGTCTTTTCTGACACCGCAGTTCAAAAGCATCAATTCTTTGGCACTCAGCTTTCTTCACAGTTCAACTCTCACTTCCACACATGACTACTGGAAAAACTGTAGCCTTGACTAGACAGACCTTTGTTGTCAAGGTAATGTCTCTGCTTTTTAATATGCTGTCTAGGTTGCTCATAACTTTTCTTCCAAGGAGCAAGCATCTTTTAATTTCATGGCTGCAGTCACCATCTGCAGTAATTTTGGAGCTCCTCAAAATAAATTCTGCCACTGTTTCCACTGTTTCTTCATCTATTTGCCATGAAGTGATGGGACTGGATGCCATGATCTTAGTTTTCTGAAAGTTGAGTCCATAGTTCACATAAAACTTCACTCTTTGTGATAGGTTTTGGCAAATGCATAATGTCATGTAACCACCATTATTGTATGGTACAGAGTAATTTCACAGCTCTAGAAATTCCCTGTGTTCCACCTATTCATCCCCCTCCCTCTGAAACATTGGTAGCTACTGATCTTTTTGTTGACTGTAGAATTTTTCCTTGTCCAGAATGTCATATAGTTGGAATTATAGAATATGAAGCCTTTTACATTAGTTTCTTGCTCTTAGCAATTCAGATTTCTTCTATGTTGTTTTTTAATGTCTTGATAGCTCATTTCTTTTCATTGCTGAATAATATGATATTTTATGGACATATGGTTTGTTTATCCATTCATCCATGGAAGAACATGTTGGTTACATTTTAGTTTTGGCAATTTCTCATGTACTTTTTAACCTTTTATCATACTGAAAATATTTTATCTGCTATTATGGTTTTTTTCATTCAAGTATCATCAGCCCCTACCTTCTCTACTCTGTTAGATGATATATTCCTTGACAGCAGTGCCTAATGCCTTTCTCACATGATTAGGCACAAAGCAGCGATAAAAGTGCCTTGCCCATAATAAGTACTCAGCAAATGCTGTTTGAAATGAATAGATATTTAGATTTTCCCACTCTGCTAAAGGACCTGGGGCCTTTAGGGGAGTTTTTCAGGTTCATGAGAGCTGCAGACCTGATCACGACAGCTTGTCATAGCATTGTAGGACTTGTCATCATCTATTCTTCAAGGACAATCATGTTAGCTCTGTTAGACTCTCACACCAAAGCAATGATCAAGATTAGCTTTTGGCTGAGTTTCCTCCCCTGATATTTGTGGAGCATGTCCTGGTAGTCATGAGGGGGCAAGAAGTAAGAAAGATGTGTTCTGTAGAGTTGAGGACTCAAACAAGGAGCCCAGGGAGGCTCAGTATGGAACCCCATGCTGCTGGGACCCTGAGCTAGAATGCAAACAGAGACCCCCTTCTCGTGCCATCCTCAGATCCAGCTAGTGCTACAAGGAGCATTGCACACATAGCTGAGGCCATCCCAATCTGAACGTCCAACCTCCATTCTCAGCTCCTTGCCACAAAGGGCCTCCCTTTGGTCTCCACTCGGGGCCATACGTATGCTACACCTATGCATAGCCCTGGAGTTTGCTTTAGGAGGAGGGACCCGGGGAAGTGGCCCGCAGAGTTCTGGAAGCAGGCTCATGGCCCGTGGGCAGGGAATTGTGGGATCCTGTATAGATCTAGGCCATGAGCTAGAAGGGAGGAGTGAGATCCTTGTGGGCACACCCTCTTGGCCCCCTAAACTCCTCATCCAGGGAGCAGAAGCAAAGATGAAGGAGGGCTCAAGCATGGGCTTCCAGATTGTAGACTCCAGGGCAAGGCTTGGCTGCCCAGGCCTAAGGTAGTATGAGAAGAGACCTCACTGAGGCCAAGAAGCCAGCGAAACTCGGAAAAATACATTGTGGGTCAGAAATGAATAGCTACCACTTTAGATTTGGAAAGAACCTGTAGCTTGTATTACAGTTGCTTTTGAATCATTGATATAGAGAATTTCCTCACAAATTCTACCCTGCAGAAGGGTAGGTGGGTGGGGGGAACAGAGGTGGGGCAGGTGCAGTGATGAGCTGGAGCAGACTCACACCAGCTCGTTGAGCCAATTGTTACAATTTCAGGAATCTTGCTATTTTTAGAAATTAAATGATATAAACTTACAGTTAAATACCTTACACTGAAACAAAGGTAATGAATATGTAAATTCTGCTTACTAATTATTTCACCATTTTTACTATTGTCTGTGCTCCTAGAGTTATTTCTATCCACTGTATCTATGTGGGAGAAATACTACATAATGATGTGCTGTTTGTCCATTTCTTCCCAGCTCCATCACATAACATTTGATGGCATCACCCTGGTAACTTGAAATTGATTGTGGTAGGGATATTTATTAATATAATAGAGAAATTGGTGAACATCCCAAGTTAGGGTCTCTTCCTCTGTTGCTCTCGTGCAAGCCTAGGCAGAGGCCTGTGCAGCATTCTTTATATTTATTATTCTTTTAAAATATTTATTTGAATGCCCTGGGTCTTAGTTGCAGCATTTGAGATTTAGCTCCCTGACCAGGGATCAAACCTGGGTCTCCTGCATTGGGAGCTTGGAGCCTTAACCACTGGACCACCAGGGCACTGTTCTAAATCTCTTTTCTAGGCTCTTCAGAGCCATCACACTTGGCTTGCGTCTGGCCCTGGTTTCTGCTCAAACCCTGTCCCTTGTCCTATCCCAGTGGGAGGACACACATGAATAGCCCAACACCTTGCAAGGTCAGATTCACCTGTTTTTGAACAGACCCTGCCATCTCTGTTTATGAAGGAGAATCTTGAGACTGCAGGGTGAGCTGTTATAAAATTTGCCTCCTTCCCCATGTTTATGTAGGTGAATAGGGCATCCTCAATAGCGTAGAAGGGGAAGAAGAGAAGACGGAGGGGTGGGGTGGGGCTGGAGAGAAGGGAGCCTCTTAGCAGCTAAGGCTGATGGAAGAAGCACGGTGGTTGTCATCACAGCCCTCCGTGCCCAGACCCTGGTTAGACACGGGCTGCACTCATGTGTGCGTTTGGGTTCTTCCCTCTGTTGTTTCTCTCTCTGCATCCTATCTGTTATTTTGACCCCAGGAAAGGAGGAGTTAAGGCCACCGCAGGAAAGAGGGGAAGCGAGACTTTAAGAAGGGGACCGGCTGCCTACCTGCCGCCTCTGGAGAGAGGAGGAGGCGTGGAAGAAGGGGGAGGGCAAGGGTGAGACACAGGAGCAGCTCTGTGACCAAGCCCCAGCACACTTAGGTGGCTGGAAGTTCTGGCCAGAAGCATGAGGGCAACAGGGATGATGGCTGGGGCCAGGAAACACCAACGCCCCCAGGCTCCGTCTGTTAGGGGTACAAAGGCTCCAGAGCCTAGCCTTCTAAGTCCTGATCCAGTGCTCTTTACGACAGTCCTCTGGTTTTCTTTTCTATTTTTTCCAGACTGTGCAATTCTAAAATGTGAAAGAAATCAAAGTGAGGCTGCTCTGGGTGTGGTGGAGGTGGGAGCCAGAACTCCCACCCGATCTCACAGCTTTTAGCATCTTTCCCTAAACCACCCCTCCTCAGAACACAGCTCAGAAAATCACAGCAGAGAGAGACTCCACTGCCTCTCACATCTCATACCTTGAACTTGTTACTATAAATAAAGCAGGAACATTACCATGGCAACCTGTCTGTTTAAATGGCCCCTTATAGACCAGATTAGCCAGGATCGATCGTGCTTCCTGAATGCAGAATGACTTTCCCTTTATAACAAAAGTTTGAGCAAATTATAGAATAAACCCCTGGGAAACGATTTCTGAATCAATGCAATTAAACTGTTATCTGCACCTCCTCTTAACCACCCATTGGAAGACACTTCTCAGAGCAAAGTGGTCTCCAAGCCCATGCTGTCCAGGAGGCTGTTATTCACTGCTCCCTTCCGTGGCCTCATCCCCAGCAAGCTCTTCCTGCTGTTCTGCATGTGTCATTAGAAAGGACACTTCTGTCTGTAACATCCTGCTTCCCCCGGGCTCGGGTGTCATGTGACGGGGTGCTGTCTTCAGAGATGGACAGATTTTAAATGACACTCCCCATGCAGGCTTGCGGAAGCAGATCTCAGAGCAGATGTAGGCTCAGGCCTCCCCCAGCAGGGAGCTTATTAAGAGGCATTAGTTAGCCCTGAAATCAGTGCTAGTCTACCATTGTTCCCCGAACACAAGAGCACGAAATTCCTTTCTTCCCTCAGCAAAACCTGGAGAAGAAGCTCAAGGAGTTTGGCTCAGTTTTGGCTCCATTTTCGAGCAGGAAGAGTTGAATATGGCCTCCTCCCTCCGGTGAACTGAATCCTGGGTCCCCAGTTCTCTTCCAATTGACTGGATGCCTGAAATTCTGTCTTTTATTTAAAGTGCAGATACTCCTGGGAAGGTAGCAATTTAAATAAATTCCCACTAAGGTGTCAGGCTGGCATCTTGCTGGGCAGAATGGAAGGGTGGTTGAGGTCTCCCTGCAGTGTCCCTGCAGTGGCCTTTTACCCAACCCTCGTCTAGCCCTCCTAGCAATTCTGTGTTGTTGTTATTCAGTTGCTCAGTCGTGTCGGACTCTTTGCGACCCCATGGATTGCAGCACGCCAGGCTTCCCTGTCCTTCACTATCTCCCAGAGTTTGCTCAGACTCAATGGAGTCGATGATGAGTCGATGATGCCATCCAACCATCTCATCCTCTGTTGCCCCCCTCTCCTCAAGAGAAGTCTGTGCCATTTCACCAACCTCTCTCTTTTTACATCTCCACCTGCCACCCATAGCCCCTGGCTACCACCATTTATTCTCTGTTTCCATGAGTTCGACTTCTTTTTTTTGATTCTACATTAGAAGTGATACTGTGCAGTATTTATGTTTCCCTGTCTGGCTTAGTTCACTTAGCATAACTCTCCAGGTTCATCCATGTTATCACAAATGGCACAATTTCCTGCTTTTTAAAGGCTGAATAATATTCCCTTGTGAATGTATATACTACACTCTCTGTAACCACTCATCTTCCTATGGACCCTTGAATTGTTTCCATCCCTTGGCTATTGTGAAGGATACTGCAATGAACATGAGAGTGAAAATAGCTCTTTGGGATGAGTATTGTTTTCTTTGTATAAGTGTCCAGAAGTGTTGGTTTATATGATAGTTCTATTTTTAATTTCTTGAGGAAACTCGCTACTGCTTTTCATTGGGCTGTGCAAGTTCATATATCTCCACCAAGAGTGCTCAAGTGCTCCCTTTTCTTTTTTTTTTTGAAGTGCTCCCTTTTCTTCCTACCCTCACTAAAATTTGTTATCTCTTGTCTTTTTGATAGGTGTCCTAACAGGTATAAGGTGATGTCTCATGGTGTTTTTGATTTTCATTTCCAAGTGATTAGTGGTATATAGCACCTTTTAATATACCTGTTGGTCCTTTGTCATATTTGAAAAGTACCTATTCAGGTCCTTTGCCCATTTTAAAATTGGATTATTTTTTGCTATTGAGTTGCACGAGTTCCTCTACAGGCATATCTTGGAGATATTTTGAGTTTGGTTCCAGACTACTCTAGTAAAGTGACTAACACAGTGTATTGAGTCACATGAATATTTTGGTTTCTTGGTCATGTAAAAGTTATGTTTACACTAAGCTGTAGTCTATTAGTTGTACAAAAGGATTATGTCTAAAAATATATAATGCTTTACACCTTAATTATACCGTACCATAACTGATACCTTAATTAAATACCATAATTGATACCTTAATTAAATACCACAATTCATACCTTAATTAAAAAATCCTTCATTGCTAAAAAAATGCAAACATCAACTGTCAACAACAAGCTTTCCACAAACCTTCAAGTTGTAAAAAATAGTTCCTCTTTCTGACAGTTGACTGTTAGTGTAGAGAAACACAACTGATTTTTGCATATTGATTTTGTTTCCTGCTTCCCTTGTGGCTCAGCTGGTAAAGAATCCGCCTGCAATGTGGGAGACCTGGGTTCAATCCCTGGGTTGGGAAGACGCCCTGGAGAAGGGAAAGGCTACCCACTCCAGTATTCTGGCCTGGAGAATTCCATGGACTATACATTCAGACATGACTGAGTGACTTTCACTCACTTTGTATATCCTGCAAACTTGCTGAATTCATTTATTCTAACAGGTTTTGTATGTGTGTGTGTGTGTGGAGTCTTTAAGGTTTTCTACATATAATATGATGTCATCTGCAAACAGAGACAGTTTTACTCCTTCCTTTCTGATTTAAATGCCTATTATTTATTTATCTATTGCCTAATTACTCTGACTAGGACTTTCAGGACCATGTTAGATAGAAATAGTGAGAGTAAGCATTCTTGTCTTGTTTTTGATCTTAGAAGAAAGGCTTTCAGCTTTTACTGTTGAGGATGGCGTTGTCTGTGGGCTTGTCTTTTGTGGCCATTATGACTTTGGTAAATTAACATTTGTTATGTGGAGCGTAGAGTGCCAGATGGTGAGCTGCTATTCAACAGCAGACCACAGGGAAATTGAGTTTATTACCTACAGGTTCTGGAGGAAGAACGTGGAGTGCCTCAAGGGGTCACACGAGAAGGTCAAGGCAGAATGCAGACAGACAGACAGACAGGACCTGAGACACATGCCTGTGTTAGGGTCCATGGGTGGAGTGCTTTGGGGTTCCCAGACTAGGGTCAGATTGGTCAGTTCATACCAAGCGAGTGAGTTTTATGAAGCCCTTAGGGGGTCTCATTTAAGGCATAGAGGCCCCTTCATGGGAGACAGGGGAAATCGTTGATGATAGGGGCTGTTCAGGAAATCATATTAGAAGCTAATGTTTTCTTGTGACTATGTTCTTAATTTAATTCTTATTTCACAACTGACTAAGACAGTGTGTTGTTTTATTATTGAAAAACTACTTCTCTAAACTTTTTTTCTCCTCTTTTAAAAATTGGAGTATAATTGCTTTACAATGTTGTGTTAGTTGCTGCTGTTCAACAGTGTGAATCAGCTGTATGCATACATATATAGCCCCTCCCTCTTGAATCGCCCCCGCCCCCGTCATCACAGAGCGCCAAACTGAGCTTCCGGTGCTATACAGCTGCTTCCCACTAGCTGGCTGTTTCACATGTGGGACTGTATATGTGTTAATGCTACAATGGTCTAAATTTTGGTAAAAGATAAAAAAAAAAAAATACCCAGGAGTTGGTGATTTTGAAAGTAATGTTAAAGAAAAAATTATTCTGACACTGTGAAAATGATAAAGTGAAAGTAAAAGTGTTCATCACTCAGTCGTGTCCAGCTCTTTGTGACCCCATGGACGATAGCCTCAGTCCATGGAATTCTCTAGGCAAGAATACTGTGAAGTGGGTTGCCATGCCCTCCGCCAGGGATCTTCCTGACCAAGGGATCAAACCTGGGTCTCCTGCATTGCAGGCAGATTCTTTACTATCTGAGCCAGGAGGGAAGTCATGAAAATGGTAAGGAAGACTTTATTCATGACTATGGACATGAACTTGGGCAAACTTTGGGAGACAGTGAGGGACAGGGAGGCCTGGCGTGCTGAGGTCCATGGGCTCATAAAGAGTCGAACACGACTGGGCTACTGAACAACAACAAAAACATTTTGATAAGTGTCAAGTCTATTGCAACAGTGAAGAGAGATTGGGCACAACTCCAAATACAGCAAAGACAGCTGGGAACTTACAGCCAAAAAGCAGAGTGGAGGGAGAGTCAGTGGACAGAGAATTACTAATAACAGACATTAAGAATAAGGGGATTCCTGCTAAATTGACTTAACAGGATTCTTGCTAAGATGGGGCTATCCAGGCTCAGCAAGGATGGGTACCAACATCAAAGCTTAGTTGAGAAGAGGACTCAGGGACCCTGACTAAGGTTTGGTCAATGAGAGAGGCTTTGTGAGAAAGATGATACTGAGTCGTCTGGAGGATAAGTAAATAAACTAAGTGAATAACAAGTTATTATTCCTCTGTTGACATAAGACAATAAAAAGATATTTTACCAGCAAAATGGATTTATTTGGGAACAGCAAAGAATTATAATTCAGAAAATGCAGTCATTGGCAAACCACAGGCAAGACCTGAGAATCAAGGAGGGGAGCATGCTTTTATAGTGGAGAAGGGGGAGTTGGGAGGGGCTGTTATAAACAAAGAGCCCATTGGAGGAGACGAAGAGTTTGAATTTTAGTGACTTTTCATTGGTTGAATTGTGACAGACTTCAGTTGGTTGGGCCGTTACTGGGGAGGGAGAAATTCCTCCTTCCTCCCGCTGGGTAGTAGCACAGTAAGCTTCATCCTGTTGGAGATGCAAGGTGCATCTCTTCCTTTGGGTCTGCAATTGACGTCAAGTGATAGGGTATGAAAGCTGCCCCCTCTGGCCTCCCAGTTTCATTTTGTTTTATTGGAGTATAATTGCTTTTTAATGTTGTGCTAGTTTCTGCTGTACAATGACGTGAATCAGCATTGTGTATACATTTATCCCCTCCCTGCTGGACCTCCCTCCTCCCACCCACTCCAATCCTACACATCTAGGTCATCACAGAGCACCAGGCTGATATTCCTTTGCCTTATAGCAGGTTTCCATTAGAATCTATTTTACACCTGGTAGTGTGTATGTGTCAATCCTAATTTACCAATTCTTTTCACCCTCCCCCTCCCCCAACTCTGCCCCCGTGTCTGCATGTCTGTTATCTATGTTTGCATCTCTATTCCTGCCCTGGAAAAAGGTTCATCTGTACCATTTTTTAGATTCCACATATATGCATTAATAATATATGATATTTGTTTTTCTTTTTCTGACTTATTTCACTCTATGACAGACTCTAGGTTCATCCACCCAATTCCACTTTAAATAAGGTTTCTGTTTATTAATTTTCATACTTCCAAGGAGTATAAGGAATATTCACATTTAAAAAGATAACTTATAAACCTTTTTTTCCCCCTCATCATTGCATACCTATAAATTACAAATATCCCTCAGATCTTCATGGAGCCTTCAGACAGAATCAAGGCTTCGTCATCTGTGGTCTTACAGCACCTAGCTTATGTGGCTGTCACCCCATTATATCATGCTTAGCTGTTTGAGTGCCTACTTTCTTTTCTTGGTTATGAACACTGGGACAGGGGTCTTCTCTTTCATCTGTGTAATCTTAGCTTGGATAGTGTTTGACACATGGCTAGCCAAACTGCAAATGATCATTATTGACTTGGCTCAAAGAAAATGGCAATTTTTCCATTCAATATGGAAATATATTTGAATATCTGTGCCTGTATTGGGGTCCATGGCTGTCTTGTCCACTGAACGTGAGGCATCAGGAGGACTCAGAAGAAAGGTACCTGCTGATCTTGGTATACTTTATTCATTTTAAGAAACTCAAAATGAAGGTTATCTTACATTGTCAAAAAGTGCTGACTGAAGACTCAGAGTGAGTGTGTTTTTAGGGTAGTTTTGAGTTTTAACTGCTTCCAATGGAAGGATCTGTTTTATTTCAAATTAAATTTAGAAACAAACTCCAAAATTAAATTTAGAAAGAAACTCCAGAATTTTAGAAAGAGATTCCAGGATTTTTCTCTCAGTGCTTTGGGCTCCCTTGTGGTGAGATTAACTCAAGGAATTCTTTCTACAAAGTGTTTTATTAGAGTGGCGTAGAGAGGTTCTCAATCAGGAGTCAAGATTCTTGTGTGTGTATTGTAACTCTGCCACCAAGTTCAAGATCTTTTAGGAGTTGTTTAATGCCCCAGCTTCAGGTTCATATGTAATATGAAAAGGAATTGATTTGATAAGCCACCTTCCAGCTGTAACATGTGTGTGCTTAGTCACTGAGTTGTGTCCAACTTTTTGCAACCCCTTTGGACTATAGCCTGCCAGGCTCCTCTGCCCGTGGGATTAGTTTTCTGTGAGATTTTGGATTGCTGTTTTCTAGACAGCACCTTGATTTTTAGATCCTCAACTTTTGATATTTTCTTACTTTTCAGCCTGTTGAGATTTCAGAGCTTCGTAATTATAGACATTTTCCCCGAGTGTGTCATGATAAGAATTGGATATAAGTTGTGTGTTATTTCGGGAGCATGGTTTGCATTATGGAGACAGAGAGATGAGAAAATTCTCATGAAAAGGAATGAATAGCAATGAGGAAGAAGCACCCACAGAGAAAGCAACTAAGCCACTGAGGAGCAAGGTTGCTTTGTTTGAACTTCTTGCTTTGTTTTTGACATGACGATGGATAAAAAAGCTGATGAGAACAGGAAAGAAGTTCTTATTGCTGATAATGTTGGTGGCAAGAGAAAAAGAAAAATCATTACTCTCAAGCAAAAAGTAGACATATTCCTATGCTGGATTTGCAAGGTGTTGTTTAGGTAATATTGTCATACAAGAAAACGTTCCTCTATCAGTAAAAATTCCACAGGAAAATATCTTTGATGAGTCTGAAATTCTCTAGTCTATAACCTCTCATTTCTAGTGAAGGAACTGATTTTTTTTTTTTTTTTTAACAAGCAACCAGCAGAAATGTACTGCTCATAGCTCTGAAGGCTGTGAAGTCCAAGGTCAAGGTGTCAGCATGGTCACCGTCTCGTGAGAGCTCCTTGCTGGTTATAGCCAGCACCTTCTAGCTGTGTCCTTACATAATGAAAGGGACTCTGAAGCAGTCGTTTTTTAAAAATAATTTATTTGTTTTGTTTTTGTCTGTGCTGTGTCTCTGTTGCTGCGGTCTCTCTATTTGCAGAGAGCGGGGTCTACTCTGGTTGCAGTGCGCAGGCTTCTCAATATGGTGGTTTTTCTTGTTGAGAAGAACAGGTTCCAGGGTGCTCGGGCTTTGTCCTTGTTGCTCCTACGCTTCCCTAGAGCACAGGCTCAGTAGCTGTGGTGCACGGGCTCAGTTGCTCCACGGCATGTGAGATCTTCCCAGATCAGGGATAGAACCCGTGTCTCCTGCATTGGCAGACAGTTTACCACTGAGCCACCAGGGAAGCCCCTGGAGCAGCCATTTTTATAATAAATGTTGTGATCATGTGTGAGTTTTAAAACAATTAGAATCATTAGAATTATTACATCATAGCAGAATAGACTTCATTTCTCAAGTCCAGCTCCACAATTTGAAGGTTCTAGTACAAAATAAAAACATGGACTCTTTTGTTCCAAAAACAGGATAAAAGAGTTGTTAAAGGCAAATAATAAAATGTAAAACCTTTTCCTTTCTTCCACAGTCTCTCTCTTATCTTGTCAAGTGTTTTCTTTAATTTGCTCTTTAATGTCATTCTAAGTGAAGAAAGATTAAAAATTTAAATTGTTAGTGTGAATTTCACAGTTCATCTTTATATGGTGCAATCCTAGTTTTAAATGCAAATATAAGAGAATTTAACTCACATGCAGAGTAACTGAAACCACACACATTGTATTTCATAGCTGGTACATGCATATGTATTTATGTATTGTATTCTTAACGAGAACAGAGGAAATGCTCCACAAAACTAACTCATCTGTGTTCATTTCACGTCTTGATATGGGCACATTCTACCAACACTCTCTACCTTTGGCTTACTAGTGAGTAAAGAAGGTCTCAAAGGAAAAGGAACATGAGTTGATTGGCTTATCTTTTTCCCACTCTTATTTGCCATCATTTTTGAGGGAAGTAATCAGATAAACAATGAAGCAACCTGAGTTAAGAAAGAATGTGATAGAGTTCCTTGCTGGTTTGTGTTCCTCAGAATGCCATTGCCTTCTTTCTGCATGTGAAGCAAGTTCTGGTTTAAAGAGAAGTGTGGCCTTTCGGGGCTGTCTGTGCCTCTGTTTGCCATAGATGTTAGCAGTAATAATGTTTGGCCAAATATCTGGACATCGTGGCACAACCAAGTTGACATGTAGCATTAACTTTCACAGCACCCAAGTAGCTGAGGTAATAAGGTAAAGAAAAGAGTCTGTGTTTGTGTCCAAGCAGCCTAGATCATCCTGTTGTTACTGTTGTCCAGTCATTAAGTCATATTTGACTCTTTGTGACCCCAGGGACTGCAGCACACCAAACTTCCCTATCTCCCAGACTTTGCTCAGACTCATGTCCATTGAGTCAATGATGTCATCCAACCATCTCATCCTCTGTCGTCCCCTTCTCCTCCTGCCCTCAGTCTTTCCCAGCATCAGGGTCTTTCCCAATGAGTCAGCTCTTCACATCAGATGGCCAAAGTATTGGAGCTTCAGCTTCAGCATCAGTACTTTCAATGAATATTCAGGATTGATTTCCTTTAGGATTGACTGGTTGGATCTCCTTGCTGTCCAAGAGATTCTCAAGAGTCTTCTCCAGCACCACAATTTGAAAGCATCGATTCTTCAGCACTCAGCTTTCTTTATGGTCCAACTCTCACATCTGTATATAACTACTGGAAAAACCATGGCTTTGACTATGTGGACCTTTGTTAGCAAAGTAATGTCTCTGCTTTTTAATATGCTGTCTAGGTTATAGCTTTCCTTCCAAGGAGCAAGATGAAAAGATAACCCTGAGTCAGGTTAAATCCCATTGCATGGTGGTACTGGATCCACGAATAACAGGGCTGTATGTGTAAGAGTGTGTATGTGAGAGAATGAGAAAATGAGAGAGAGTCACACACACACACAGACACACACACACACAGAATGTGGGAATGTGTTTGCCAAGGACGCATTTCTTTTCTCTTATAGACAATGTACTGTTGGTCTTCGTTGTTCCCTCACTATCTTCTTTCCAGGGGCTGGGCAGGTCCTAAGATACAGTGCCTGGAAATCTTGAAAACACAATGTTAAGATGTAAGGCTGCGGACTCTGGAGCTACGTTGTCGGGATTTGAATCCTGGAATTGCTATTTACTAACTCGTATGACTACAGGCTACCCCCTTCACTTCCCTTGCCTCAGTCTTCTTGACTGTAAGATGGGGATAATAATAGAATCTATCTCATAGGCCTGTTGTGAGGGTTAAATGAGTTAATTTATGTAAAGTGCTTTCAATAGTGCTTAGTACTTGCTAATGGCTCTGTGTCGTGCTGTTTTTCAGAGAGCAGGGACTCAAATGCTGAAAATCTCTGTTTGTAGAATTTTTTGTATGTGTTGTGAGGACTGGAAGCAGGTGAGAAAGAGAAGTGAGTACTGTCACAGCTTGTGTTTCATGGAATAATAGCCATCAACAGATGGCATTGGAGAAAGAACAACGATCAAATCAGGGGACATTCTTTTCCAAATGCCAGGACAGACTTTTCCCTCCAGTCTCCTGAGTAAAATCACATTAGAAGTTCGGGCCCCTGGGTTCAGTGGGGTGGGCTGGCAGCAGCTCGGTGGGGTCGAGGAGGGCTCAGTGGCTCTTAAAGCCTACATTGGAGCTGAGGGATTTCCTTCTCAGAGATGCAGCCGGCTGGCAGGACCCTCTTTGGTCTCCAATGTCTTCTCTTGCTCATGGCTCTGCTTCGAGCCTGGCATTTGTGTCTTTGAGGTTGGCAACTTTCTCCTTTTCCAAGCTGACTCATATGAGAAGAGGAACCCTTCCGACTCAGTTGCATTTTAGGTGTCATTTCCAAGTGGGCTGGAATTGATGCTGAAATGGGGTTTGGATGTGGAAGATGAAAGTAGGGGCTCATATGTATGCGTATATGTGCCTACATACGTGTGTGTGCATGTACACATATGTATGTAGGGTGATGGGAGTGGTTGGAAGCACAAGTGGATGAAGCGGTGTTTATCTGACAGGGTAGCATCCAGGGAAAGGAGACTTCTCCCCAGCTCTTCCTTGCTTCCTTCTTTCTTAGACGCAGCACTCTTAGATGGCTGAGTAGCTGTGGCATACGATACTCTCTAGCTGCAACTTGAAGGCTTGGTTGCCCAGGGGCACGTGGGATCTTACTTCCCAGACCAGGGATTGAACTTGTGTGGAAGTCCCTCCTGCTCCCCAGTTCTTACTGCATTTCTCTTTTCCTTTTTGTGAAGTTGGTAAACAAATCATCCACTGGAAGTTCAGGAAACATTAACTTAGGTCACAGATTTTTACCTCCAGTCTTTGTGACCTTTAAAATGGAGCACACATCCCCACTGGGTGTTGAGGCTGTCTGAGGGATTAATTTAGTCATTACAGTTATTTTACTCGAAAGGAAGAACTCTCAGATTCTCTCAGGGCCTAAATGCTATTGATAATCTCAAAAAGGTTCCTGCCCCCTCCCCACTTGTAGATTGTAAAAAAGTGAAAGTCGCTCAGTCATGTCCGACTCTGTGACCCCATTCTCCAGGCCAGAATACTGGAGTGGATAGCCATTCCTTTCTCCAGGGGATCTTCCCAACCCAGGGATCGAACCCAGGTCTCCCACACTGCAGGAGGATTATTTACCAGCTGAGCCACAAGAGCAGCCCAAGAATACTGGAGTGGGTAGCCTATCCCTTCTCCAGGGGCTCTTACTGACTTAGGAATTGAACTGGGGTCTCCTGCATTGCAGGCGGATTCTTTACCAACTGAGCTATCAGGGAAGCCCCTTGTAGATTATCTGTGGTTACCCTTCCTCTGCTCCCCAGCTGTCTGCTCCCCTCCGGATCGGGTATCAGGAGTTTGCTGGGAGGAGGTCAGAGGTACAGGGAGAATGTGTATGGGAGCGCATGGTCTGTGTAGGCGTGCGCCGCGCGCGTGTGTGTGTGTGTGTGTGTGCTAAGTCACTTCAGTCGTGTGCGACTCTCTGCGACCCCATGGACTGTAGCCCACCAGGCTCCTCTGTCCATGGCAATTCTCCAAGCAAGAACACTGGAGTGGGTTGCCATGCTCTCCTCCAAGGTATCTTCCCAACTCAGGGATTGAACCCGGGTCTCTTACGTCTCCTGCATTGGCAGGCGGGGTCTTTACCACTAGTGCCACTTGGGAAGCCCTCTGTGTAGGCACGGGGTGACTTTTCAGTTAGAGAAAGAAGGTCTTCGAAAGACCTTTTAAATTTTGTCCTTTTATCTTTTTCCTGTTTATGAGGAAAATAGAAATGAATAGTACAATCTCAGTCCGTAAATTTGAGAAGATACTGGAGGAAGGAGATCTGGAGAGGGCAGGGTTAATTTTCAGTTGCTACTTTGGAACTTGAAAGGGAGGCAAGAGAGGAGGAGAGTGTGAAAGACAGAGAGCTCACTTCCTCACTCTCCTTTCCAGAGGTGAGGGGGGCATTCCCAGAGCCATCACGCGTGGGGGCCCCCTGCCTCCCTGGCCCAGCGTCCCTGGCTGGCTCAGGAGGACTTGCTCTGAGTATTCCCTCTGGCGCTGCGGGAGGGGGCGTGGAGAAGGGAGCTCAGCCCTGACTCCAGTGTCAGCTGGGTCTCCCAGGTGACGCTTGGCAGCCAGCCTCGGGCATTTGCATTTTCACAGCCAAAGGGCTGCTCTCAAGATGTTCTCTGCAGATATTTAAGTTGCTGGATTCCAAAGCATCTCCAGGGCACTCGGGCCCCTCTTCCTCCATATGGTTATTGCAGCAAACTTCATGTTTCTTAATTATGAAGAGAATGTTGTTGGGACTTTTATGCCTATGGGGGTTATAGTAATGACAACATCAGCACGGGTTCTTTCCTTCTCGTCCTCCTTCCCTTCTGTCACTTCCTCTTCCTTTCTTTCAAGCTTTTGAGATATGTCCATTCCTGGAAGGAAGACAGAGCCCAGTGGCCTGGTCCAGGCTTAGCCACCCTGCCTCCTGATGCGGAAGGAGGTGTCCTGGGTAGACAAGCTTCCCGTGTTAAGATATTGCAGTGGTCAGTCAGTTCAGTTCAGTTGCTCAGTTGTGTCTGACTCTTTGCAACCCCATGGACTGCAGCAATGCCAGGCTTCCCTGTGTATCACCAACTCCTGGAGCTTATTCAAACTCATGTCCATCGAGTCGGTGATGCCATCCAACCATCTCATCCTCTGTCATCCCCTTCTCCTGCCTTCAATCTTTCTCAGTATCAGGATCTTTTCCAATGAGTCAGTTCTTTGCATCAGGTGGCCAAAGTATTGGAGTTTCAGCTTCAACATCAGTCCTTCCAATGAATATTCAGGATTGATTTCCTTTGGGATGGACTGGTTGGATCTCCTTGCAGTCCAAGGGACTCTCAAGAGTCTTCTCCAACACCACAGTTCAAAGGCATCAATTCTTCCGCGCTCAGCTTTCTTTATAGTCCAACTCTCACATCCATACATGACTACTGGAAAAAAAAATAGCTTTGACTAGACAGACTTTTATTGTCAAAGTAATGTCTCTGCTTTTTAGTATGCTGTCTAGGTTTGTCATAGCTTTTCTTCCAAGGAGCAAGCGTCCTTTAATTTCATGGCTGCAATCACCATCTGCAGTGATTTTGGAGCCCCCCAAAGTAAAGTCAGCCACTGTTTCCACCGTTTCCCCATCTATTTGCCATGAAGTGATGGGACCAGATGCCATGATCTTAGTTTTCTGGATGTTGAGTTTTACGCCAGCTTTTTCACTCGGAACATCCTTTGTAGTCATTTGCTATTGCAGCTGTAGCAAATTACCACAAATGTCCTGCCTTAAAACAACACTCCTTTGTTTTCTCGAAGTTCTATAGTCATAATTCTCAAAATAGGATTGCTTTGAAGATCCTCTGTTTAGATTCTCGCAGGTGTTGGCAGGGCTGCATTCCTTTCTGGAAGCTCTGGGAATGAGTCTGTGGCTATGTTCATTCAGGTGGTTGGCTGAATTCGGTTCCTTGTGGTTGTTGGACTGAGATTTCCTTGGTGGCTGCCTGAGTTGGGTTGGGGGTGGGATTGGCTGGCCTTTTGCTCTTAAATCTGCCTGCCCATTTTCCATCTCATGCTTTCCATGTGGCCCACCTCTTATGTTTGAAATCTCTGTGATTTTTTTCCTTTCTGCTGCATCACATTGATTTCCAGCCAGAGAAAATTCTGATTTTTAGTTAAGGCTTAAATGATTAGATTGCATTTACCTGGATAATCCAGAATAATCTCTGTATTTTAAGGTCATTGATTAATGACCTTAATTCTACTTTCAAAGTCCTTTTTGTAATTAACATAATATATTCACAGGTTCCAGGAATGGGGGTGTGAACATGGGGGTGGGGAGCATTGCTTGAACTACTGCATTCTATAAATAATTCATTGACTGTCTCTGCTGCCCAAGGGTGAGAAAACATTGCAAGCTTTGCGAGGGGGTCTGCCCATCATGTCCACTGGATGCTGGGAAGGACTGAATGAAGAGCATGAAGGGACCTGAAGCCAGATACAGGGCACTTCCATCCTTTAAAGGGAAGTAAAGTCCACTGGTGCAGCTCAGAACTGCTGAGCTGGAGAGACTGTTGAAGATAAGAACCTGCCTCCCCCATCAAGATGGGGCCATGGAGGCCCAGAGAAGTGGCATGTCTTGGCCAAGGTCATGGTTACACCAGAACCAGAGTTCTTTATAAGGCCTGACGGGGACCTTTTCAGATTTAAACATGTTTTTTAAAATCTTTGGCCTTTTTGCACTTTACCTTCAAAGACAGATGGTTCAAACACACTGCACAGCCTTGAAAAGATAAATGACTGTGGCTTTCTTGGCTCTAGAAAGCTCAAATCAATAGCATGATGGCTGGGGCATATGTGAGCATGACAGTGGCCTCTCTGCAGCCTGGGCATGCTTGGTCATTATAGCCAGCAAAACATGCCCTATCTTATTCTTATAATTCTAACCATTTCTGCTGGGGGTCCTGGGTACCTTCGTGGCCAGACCCCATGTCCCTCCTTGGCATAGCCACCAGCTCTCAGGACAATGAGAAGATAGGAGGCCTGCTGTAGGAACTATTCTGACACCTCTGGTGGAGGAAACATGGGGCGGAATGTCTCCTCTGCTTATTGCTCGCAGAAGGTGGTGTTCCCCCAGGCCAACAGCTCTATTTCAGATCTGCCAGTGGCAAGTGGTTCCGTAGAGACGGCTTCATTGTTTAGGAGCTTTATTCTCAGGTCTCTTCTGCTCACCCTGGGCTCCTTTTTATCTGAGTCTAGAGACATCCAGCTCCTGGGGGTTTACATAAAGCAGAGCAAAGTGCTCTCAGGCTAAGAATATATCCACCCCCTTCCCTGGGCGATGTGCCTGGGAGGTGAGGAAACTGACTCACTGCATATCTGACTCTATGAAAAGACAAATATATGAAAAAACTACTGGATTAATGACAGGAAAAAATTGGATATTTTTAGCATACAAGGGCAGAGTTAGTTGCTGTAAAGTCCTAGAAGATGGAAGCTTCTATTTGAAAAAAGGGCTGTTTTAGATGTATTTAGCAGTGGGGGCTCTCGAGTGGCAGGTGAGGCACAGGGAAGGGGGAAGACTGCAGTGGGCAAATGCCCCATGGTGATCTTATCAAGAACAGAGCAGAGTGGTGTGGGGATTTTTCCTCCTTTGTAATACAGATGTTAGTAGAGCTATGACCAACCTAGACGGCATATTGAAAAGCAGAGACATTACTTTGCCGACAAAGGTCCATATAGTCAAAGCTATGGTTTTTCCAGTAGTCATGTATGGATGTGAGAGCTGGACCATAAAGAAGGCTGAGTGCTAAAGAATTGATGCTTTTGAACTGTGGTATTGGAGAAGACTCTTGAGAGTCCCTTGGACTGCAAGGAGATCCAACCAGTCCATCCTAAAGGAAATCATTCCTGAATATTCTTTGAAAGGACTGATGCTGAAGCTGAAGCTCCCATGCTTTGGCCACCTGATGCAAACAACTGACTCACTGGAAAAGATCCTGATACTGGGAAAGATTGAATGCAGGAGGGGAAGGAGACGACAGAGGATAAGATGGTTGGATGGCATCACTGACTCAATGGACATGAGTTTGAGTGAGCTCTGAGAGATGGTGAAGGACAGGGAAGCCTGGGTGCTGCAGTCCATGGGGTCGCAAAGAGTTGGACATGATTGAGCGACTGAACAACAACAAATGCTTATACACATCACTCCCTGGTGGCTCAGGGGTAAAGAATCTGCCTCCCAGTGCCTGCCAAAGCAGGAGACATGGGTTCAGTCCCTGGGTAGGAAAGATCCGCTGGAGAAGGAAATGGTAACCAATTCCAGTATTCTTGCCTGGAAAAGCCCATGGACAGAGGAGCTTGGAGGGCTATAGTCCATGGGGTTGCAAAAGAATTGGGTGTGACTTAGTGACTAAACAACAACACATCATTCAGTACCTTGCTTTTTTCACTTAATGTGTTTTAGTGAGCTTTTCATATCAATATACAAAGAGGTTTCTTATTTTTTTTAGTAGTTACAGAACACTTCACTGAGTTTATTTAACTAGTTCTCCCCTGACAAATATCCAGATTCTCTCCAGTCTTTCCCTGTTGACTGTAGTGCTGCAATTAATAAGGTGTATGGATGCAATTCTGTAGATATGCAAATATATATGTAGGGTAAACTCCCCAGAGTGGGATTGCTGGAACCAAGAGCACATACATTTGGAATTTGATAGCTATTGCTAAATTGCCCTCCATCTGGGTTGTGCAAATTTATACTCCCACCAGCAACTTATGACAGTGCCTGTTTCCCACAGCCTTGGCAATGGAACATGCTATCAAATTTTGGAATTTGGCCAAATTTATGGTGAAAATGATATCTTAGGGAAGTTTTAATTTGCATGTTCCTTACTATGAGTAAAACTGAGCATTTAAAAATATATTTTGGAATAATTTTCATGTTCTTTGAATTGTCTGTTTATAGTATTTGTCCATTTTTCTAATGGATTATTGGTCTTTTTTCTTATCAATCTCTAGAGCTTTTTATATACTAGGAAGATTTTTCTATGTCTGTGATGAGTTGTAATTATGTTTCCCAGTTTGTTTTTTTTTTAATGATGGGGTTTACTTTTGTTAGGCCAAAATTTTAAAAATTTGGTTTTATATAGTTGAATGTATTGATATTTTTTTCATGGTTTCTGGATTTGGGATCATAGTTAAAAAGCACTCCACACTCTTAAGATTATGAAAAATTGTCCCATCTATTCACTTACTACCTTTATTGACTGACTGATTTTTTAAAAAATACTTTATTTATTTATTTATTTTTGGCTCACTCGGTCTTTGTTGCTGTGTGTGGGCTTTCTCTGGTTGCAGCGAGTGGGGCCTGTTGTTGCAGTGCACAGGCTTCTCGTGGTGCTGGCTTCTCTTGTTTGGGAGCACGGGCTCTCGGCATGGGGGCTTCAGTAGTTCCAGCTCGTGGGCTCTAGAGTTCAGGCTCAGTACTTGTGGCGCACGGGCTTAGCTGCTCCGTGGCATGTGGGGTCTTCCCGGACCAGGGATTGAATCTGTGTCCCCTGCATTGGCTGGCAGATTCCTATTCATTGCGCCACCAGGGGAGTCCTGATTTATTTTTTATATTTAAAAATTTGATCCATTTGGAACATATCTTAGAACACACAGAGAGATATGAGTATATTAACATTGTCCCTATAGCTAACTGGACTTCCCTGGTGGCTCAGACAGTAAGGAATGTGAGAGACATAGGTTTGATCCCTGGGTTGCGAAAATCCCCTGGAGAAGGAAATGGCAACCCACTCCAATATTCTAGCCTGGTGGGCTACTGTCCATGGGGTCGCAAAGAGTCAGACACGACTTAGTGACTTTCACTCACATATAGCTACCTAATTGCTCTGCTGTTATTTGAGAGTTCATTTTTCCCACTGACTTGCTGTTTGTTCTCTTTCTGGATATTACTTTCTATTCTGTTGGTTTGCCTGTTTATCAGCCAGTATTTTGTTGCTTTAATTACTGAGCTTTGGAGAATATTTTTGTATCTGGTAATCCCTCTTCTTTGAATTTTTAATCAAAGCTTCCCTTGCAAACCTTGTTTGCTTATTTCCCCATATGAACTGTAGAATACCTTTGTCTATTAAAAAAATCTTTATTTACAGGTTTAATGAGATTATGCTGAGTTTAAAAATTATATTAGGAATATCAGCATACTCGATAAAAGAAATGAAAATGACATTGAGTCATCTTGTCTAAAAATATGATATGCTTTCCAATTTGTTTATATATATTCTGTGTCCTCTGGAATTTTTCTGATGAATTTTTAAAATTATATGCTTATTATTGAATTTATTTCTAAGAAATTTATCTTTCTTGTTACTGTAGTTCTTGCCAATAAAAATGGAATCTTTTTCTATATTGTAGTTTTCTAGCTTCTAAATTTTGACTTAAATTTTTTTTAAGTTGAAATATAGTTGATATCTTTCAGGATTTGAAATAGCTCAACTGGAATTCTATCACCTCCACTAGCTTTGTTCGTAGTGATGCTTTCTAAGGCCCACTTGACTTCACATTCCAGGACGTCTGGCTCTAGATGAGTGATCACATCATCGTGATTATCTGGGTCATGAAGATCTTTTTTGTACAGTTCTTCTGTCTATTCTTGCCACCTCTTCTTAATATCTTCTGCTTCTGTTAGATCCATACCATTTCTGTCCTTTATTGTGCCCATCTTTGCATGAAATGTTCCCTTGGTATCTCTAATTTTCTTGAAGAGATCTCTAGTCTTTCCCATTCTGTTATTTTCCTCTATTTCTTTGCATTGATTGCTGAGGAAGGCTTTCTTATCTCTTCTTGCTATTCTTTGGAACTCTGCATTCAGATGCTTATATATTTCCTTTTCTCCTATGCTGTTTGCTTCTCTTCTTTTCACAGCTATTTGTAAGGCCTCCCCAGACAGCCATTTTGCTTTCTTGCATTTCTTTTCCATGGGGATGGTCTTGATCCTGTCTCCTGTACAATGTCATGAACCTCATTCCATAGTTCATCAGGAACTCTATCAGATCTAGTCCCTTAAATCTATTTCTCACTTCCACTGTATAATCATAAAGGATTTGATTTAGGTCATACCTGAATGGTCTAGTGATTTTCCCTACTTTCTTCAATTTCAGTCTGAATTTGGTAATAAGGAGTTCGTGATCTGAGCCACAGTCAGCTCCTGCTCTTGTTTTTGTTGACTGTATAGAGCTTCTCCATCTTTGGCTGCAAAGAACATAATCAATCTGATTTCGGTGTTGACCATCTGGTGATGTCCATGTATAGAGTCTCCTCTTGTGTTGTTGGAAGAGGGTGTTTGCTATGACCAGTGCATTGTGTTGGCAAAACTCTATTAGTCTTTGCCCTGCTTCATTCCATATTCCAAGGCCAAATTTGCCTGTTACTCCAGGTGTTTCTTGACTCCCTACTTTTGCATTCCAGTCCCCTATAATGAAAAGGACATCTTTTTTGCGTGTTAGTTCTAAAAGGTCTTGTAGGTCTTCATAAAACCGTTCAACTTCAGCTTCTTCAGCATTACTGGTTGGGGCATAGACTTGGATTACTGTGATATCGAATGGTTTGCCTTGGAAATGAACAGAGATCATTCTGTCATTTTTGAGATTGTATCCAAGTACTACATTTTGGACTCTTTTGCTGACCATGATGGCTACTCCATTTCTTCTAAGGGATTCCTGCCCACAGTAGTAGATATAATGGTCATCTGAGTTAAATTCACCCATTCCAGTCCATTTCAGTTCGCTGATTCCTAGAATGTTGACATTCACTCTTGCCATCTCTTGTTTGACCACTTCCAATTTGCCTTGATTCATGGACCTGACATTCCAGGTTCCTATGCAATATTGCTCTTTACAGCATCGGACCTTGCTTCTATTACCAGTCACATCCACAGCTGGGTATTGTTTTTGCTTTGGCTCCATCCCTTCATTCTTTCTGGAGTTATTTCTCCACTGATCTTCAGTAGCATATTGGGCACCTACTGACCTGGGGAGTTTCTCTTTCAGTATCCTATCATTTTGCCTTTTCATACTGTTCATGGGGTTCTCAAGGCAAGAATACTGAAGTGGTTTGCCATTTCCTTCTCCAGTGGACCACATTCTGTCAGATCTCTCCACCATGACCAGCCCATCTTGGGTTGCCCCACGGGCATGGCTTAGTTTCATTGAGTTAGACAAGGCTGTGGTCCTAGTGTGATTAGATTGACTAGTTTTCTGTGAGTATGGTTTCAGTGTGTTTGCCCTCTGATGCCCTCTTGCAACACCTACCGTCTTACTTGGGTTTCTCTTACCTTGGGCGTGGGGTATCTCTTCACAGCTGCTCCAGCAAAGCACAGCCGCTGCTCCTTACCTTGGACCAGGGTTATCCCCTCACCGCCACCCTTCCTGACCTTCAACGTGGGATAGTTCCTCTAGGCCCTCCTGCGCCCCTGCAGCCACCGCTTCTTGTAGATGGGGTTGGTCCTCCCCGCCACCCCTGGCCTGGGGCGTGGGGTAGCTCCTCCCGGCCACTGCCCCTGGCCTCAGGCGTGGGGGAATGGGGTAGCTCCTCCCAGCCGCCCCTGACCTCGGACACGGGGTAGCTCCTCCTGGCCGCTGCCCCTGACCTCGGACTTGGGTAGCTGTTCTCGGCCGTTCCTGTGCCGTTGCAGCATGGCACTCTCGGCCGCTGCCCCTGACCTCGGACGTGGGGTAACTCTTCTGGCCGCCGCCCTTTGGGCATGGGGTCCTCCTGGCTTCTGCCCCTGACCTCGGACGTGGGTAGCATCTCTCAGCCACGCTTAGTGCGCCGGCCACAGCCGCCTGCTGCAAAAACTCAGCAGTGGCCACAGGACTGGAAAAGGTCAGTTTTCATTCCAATCCCAAAGAAAGGCAATGCCAAACAATGCTCAAACTACTGCACAATTGCCCTCATCTCACATGCTAGTAAAGTAATGCTCAAAATTCTCCAAGCCAGGCTTCAGCAATACATGAACTGTGAACTTCCTGATGTTCAAGCTGGTTTTAGAAAAGGCAGGGGAACCAGAGATCAAATTGCCAACATCTGCTGGATCATGGAAAAAGCAAGAGAGTTCCAGAAGAACATCTATTTCTGCTTTATTGACTATGCCAAAGCCTTTGACTGTGTGGATCACAATAAACTGTGGAAAATTCTGAAAGAGATGGGAATACCAGACCACCTGACCTGCCTCTTGAGAAATCTGTATGCAGGTCAGGAAGCAACAGTTAGAACTGGACATGGAACAACAGACTGGTTCCAATAGGAAAAGGAGTACGTCAAGGCTGAATATTGTCACCCTGCTTATTTAACTTCTATGCAGAGTACATCATGAGAAATGCTGGACTGGAAGAAACACAGGCTGGAATCAAGATTGCTGGGAGAAATATCAATAACCTCAGATATGCAGATGACACCACCCTTATGGCAGAAAGTGAAGAGGAACTCAAAAGCCTCTTGATGAAAGTGAAAGAGGAGAGTGAAAAAGTTGGCTTAAAGCTCAACATTCAGAAAATGAAGATCATGGCATCCGGTCCCATCACTTCATGGGAAATAGATGGGGAAACAGTGGAAACAGTGTCAGACTTTATTTTTGGGGGCTCCAAAATCACTGCAGATGGTGACTGCAGCCATGAAATTAAAAGACATTTACTCCTTGGAAGGAAAGTTATGACCAGCATATTCAAAAGCAGAGACATTAGTTTGCCAACGAAGGTCCGTCTAGTCAAGGCTATGGTTTTTCCTGCGGTCATGTATGGATGTGAGTTGGACTGTGAAGAAGACTGAGTGCTGAAGAATTGATGCTTTTGAACTGTGGTGTTGGAGAAGACTCTTGAGAGTCCCTTGGATTGCAAGGAGATCCAACCAGTCCATTGTGAAGGAGATCAGCCCTGGGATTTCTTTGGAAGGAATGATGTGAAAGCTGAAACTCCAGTACTTTGGCCACCTCATGCGAAGTTGACTCATTGGAAAAGACTCTGATGCTGGGAGGGATTGGGGGCAGGAGGAGAAGGGGACGACAGAGGATGAGATGGCTGGATGGCATCACTGACTCGATGGACGTGAGTCTGAGTGAACTCCGGGAGTTGGTGATGGACAGGGAGGCCTGGCGTGCTGCAATTCATGGAGTCGCAAAGAGTCGGACACGACTGAGCGACTGAACTGAACTGAACTGAACTGATAGTTGACATAAAATATCATATTAGTTTTAGGTATAAAATATAATGATTTCATATTTGCATACATTAAGAAATGATCACCAGGATAAGTTTAGTAACCATCTTTCCCCACACAAAATTATTACCAAAATTATTGGCCATATTCTTTATGCTGTATATTACATCTCTGTGACTTACTTATATACAGCTGGAGGTTTGTACATGTTAATCTCCTTTTCCTGTTTTGTCCATCCTGCCACTCACTTCCTTCTAGTAACCATCCAATTGTTCTCTGTATCTTTGAGTCTGTTTCATTTTGTTTTGTTTGTTTGTTGTGTTAGATTCCACATGTAAGCCAGTCAGAATGGCTGCGATCCAAAAGTCTACAAGCAATAAATGCTGGAGAGGGTGTGGAGAAAAGGGAACCCTCTTACACTGGTGGTGGGAATGCAAACTAGTACAGCCACTATGGAGAACAGTGTGGAGATTCCTTAAAAAACTGGAAATAGAACTGCCTTATGATCCAGCAATCCCACTGCTGGGCATACACACTGAGGAAACCAGAAGGGAAAGAGACACGTGTACCCCAATGTTCATCGCAGCACTGTTTATAATAGCCAGGACATGGAAGCAACCTAGATGTCCATCAGCAGATGAATGGGTAAGAAAGCTGTGGTACATATACACAATGGAGTATTACTCAGCCATTAAAAAGAATACATTTGAATCAGTTCTAATGAGGTGGATGAAACTGGAGCCTATTATACAGAGTGAAGTAAGCCAGAAAGAAAAACACCAATACAGTATACTAACGCATATATATGGAATTTAGAAAGATGGTAACAATACCCCTGTATGTGAGACAGCAAAAGAGACACTGATGTATAGAACAGTCTTTTGAACTCTGTGGGAGAGGGAGTGGGTGGGAAGATTTGGGAGAATGGCATTGAAATACGTATAATATCATATATGGAATGAGTCGCCAGTCCAGGTTCGATGCATGATACTGGATGCTTGGGGCTGGTGCACTGGGACGACCCAGAGGGATGGTATGGGGAGGGAGGAGGGAGGAGGGTTCAGGATGGGGAACACATGTATACCTGTGGCGGATTCATTTCAATATTTGGCAAAACCAATACAATATTGTAAAGTTTAAAAATAAAATTTAAAAAAAAGAGAAAAAAAAGAATAAAGTCCTTTGCAGGGCAAAGGAAAAAAAAGAAGATTCCACATGTAAGTGAGGTCCTGTAGTATTTGTCTTTCTCTGTCAGACTTATATCACATAGAACAATGCCCTCTGGGTCCATTCATATTGCCACAAATAGCAAGATTTCACTTTTATGGCTGAGAAATACTTTACTGTGTATATATATCACATCCTCTTTATCCATTCATCTATCAATGGACACAAAGATTGCTTCTGTATATTTGCTATTGTAAATAATATTTCAATGAACACTGGAATGAATATATCTTTTCAAATCAGTGTCTTTCGTTTTCTTTGGGTAAATACCCAGAAGTAGAATTGCTGGATATGGTAGTTCTATATTTAATTTTTTGAAGAAATTCCATGATGTTTTCTATACTGGCTGCACCAACTGACATTCCTACCAACAGTGCACAAGGGTTCCCTTTTCTCCACATCCTTGCCAACACTTATTATTTGTTGTCTTTTTAATGAGAACAATTCTGTCAGGTGTGAGGTGGTATCTCATTGCAGGTTTGATTCCCGTTCCCTGATGATTAGTGATGTTCAGCATATTTTCATGTATCTGTTGGCCATCTGTGTGCTTTCTTTGGAAAAATGTCTATTCAGGTCATCTGCTCACTTTTAATCAGGTTGTTTTGTTTTTTTTGTGTGTGTGTGTATGAATTCTTTGTATATTTTAGATATTAATCCCTTTTAGATATGTAATTTGCAAATATCTTCTCCTATTCAGTAGGCTACCTTTTCACTGTATCAATACTTATCTTAGACTTGAAAAAACTTTTTAGTTTTATGTAGTTCTATTTACTTACTTTTGCTCATTTCCCTTGCCTGAAACATATTAAAAAAAATTGCTAGTACCACTGTCAAAGAGTATATTGCCTATGTTTTCTTCTAGGCGTTTTTACTTTTAAGTCTTTAATCCACTTGATTTTTTTTTTTTTGGTATATGGTGACAAAATAGTCCAGTTTTGATTCTTTTGCATGTCAGTTCAGTTCAGTCGCTGAGTCGTGTCTGACTCTTTGTGACCCCATGGACTGCATCACACCCAGGCTCTCTGTTCATCACCAGCTGCCAGAGCTTGCTCAAACTCAAGTCCATTGAATCAGTGATGCCATCCAACCATCTCATTCTCTGTTGTCCCCTTCTCCTCCTGCCTTCAGTCTTTCCCAGTGTAAGTATTTCTTCCAATGAGTCAGTTCTTTGCATCTCCTTTTGCATGTAGCTGTTGAGTTTCCCCAACACCATTTATAGAAGAGGCTGTCTTTTCACCATTGTATATTATAGCCTCTTTTTTTTATATATATATTAACTGACCATATAAGCATGATTTTATTTCTGGGCTGTCAATTCAGTTTCATTTATCCATGTAATATTTTTGTGCCAGTACCATACTGCTTTAATTAATGTAGCTTTGTAGTATATTTTTAAATCAGGGCACATGAATCCTCCAGTTTTGTTTTTCTTTCCCAAGATTATCTTAGGTATTTGGGGTTTTTTGTGTTTCCATACAAAAAGAAAAGTGAAAAGTTAGTTCTGTAGAAATACTGATAAAATTGCTAAACTTTTGGCAAGAGCAATCACAAAGAGAGAAGGCAAAATGTAATAATTTCAGAAATGAAAAAGAGGACAAAACTACAAATATTACAGACATTCAAATGATAATAAAATGATATGATGAACTACTTTATTCCAATAAGTTAGGCAACTTAGTTGAAATTGATACATTTTTAGAAATAACTTAGCAAAAATGACAGAGAATAAATAAATTGTCTGAACAGTCCTATAGGTTTGGATATTCCCACGTGAAAAACTTCAGGTCAATATGGCTTCGTCAGAGTTCAAAATTACTGTAAAAGAATAAAATTAATACTGCTCTTAGATAAACTCTTCTAGAGAATAATAAGAAGAAAAGCTTTCCAACTCATTTTAAGACACCAAAACCTGACAGTTCTTTACAAAAGATAAAAATTACAAAGCAATCTCTTTCATGAACAGAAATGCAAAATCCCTAAACAATTTATTAGCAAATTAAATTCACTGATATATAAAAAGGATAATATATCATGACTATGCTTTATTCTATTAATGTGATACTGATTTTTGCATTCAAAAGTCAATCAATGTAACTCATGTCATTAACAAAATAAGGGAGAAAATTGTACAGTTATCTTAATAGGCAAAACAATCTTTTATTTCATATAATTCAACAGCTGTTTATAATAATAATAGCAACTTCTTAGAAAACTAAGAATGGAAATGTCACCGAGTCCAAGCTTGTACTTCTTACTGCACAGCAGGCCAATAAATCTAGAGACAACTTTTTGGGGCAAAGAATAGTGACTTTATTTGGAAAACTGGAAGACTGAGAAGATGGTAGACTCATGTCCCAAAGAACCACCATTCCTGAGTTAGAATTCAGGCTTCTTTTGTACTAAAAGGGGAGAGAGTAAAATCAAACATTTCCGGGTTCCTATCAGCCTCCAGAGGGTTTGTGTTAATTTCTTCCTTCCTGCAGTCGTTCACAGGCGGTCCTGGTCAGGATGTTTCCTCTGCGCTAAACAAAAGAACCTTAGCTTAAGCTCATTACCTGGAAGGTAGGGTTCCCAGAAATGATCCATTATGTATAATTTGGTCTTCTCTGGTGGCTCAAATGGTAAAGGATCCACCTACAATGCAGGAAACCCAGGTTCGATCCCTGGGTTGGGAAGATCCCCTAGAGAAGGGAATGGCTACCCACTCTAGTATTCTTGCCTGGAGAATTCCATGGACAGAGGAGCTTGGCTGGCTGCAGTCTAATTGTAGCCTATAAGCATAGCAAATGTATAATTTATATTTTATGCTTATAGGCTACATCCCTTTGGTGATTAACTTGTAATGCAATACCAAAGTTTCTCACTTATTACAGAAGAATATTTTTAACTGAACAAAAGTATGTACAAAAATGTATAGCAAGCATCACACTTAATGGTGAAATATTGACTGTTTTCCTTCAGGAATTGGAAGTGGGACAAGTGTGCTTGCTATTACAACCTCTATTCAACATTGTGTTGGAAGTTCTAGGCAGTGCAATAGGTGATGCAATTTTTTTGAAAGGGTAACTGAATTGGAAATATCATTATTTATAGATGATGTAATCCTGCATATAGAAAACACAAAAGAATCTATAGATAAACAGTTGACATGAATACGTGAATTTAGTAAGATCACTGGCTAAAGGTCAGGATGTAAGAATAAAACATATTTTTCTATTTCAGGAACAAAAAATTAGAAAATAGTTTTTAAATTATCATTTATAATGACATCAAAATGTTTCCAATATCTAGTACTCTAATGAAAAGATATGCATAAGACCTCCACAATGAAAACTATAAAACATTGTTGAGAGACAATTAAAACCTAAATAAATGGAGGGATGGATTATGTTTATGGACTAAATAACTTAATAAAGATATCATTTCTCTGCAAATTGACCTATAAATTCAATGTAGTCCCATTCAATATCCTGGCAGCTGTTTTGGTGGATATTGACAAGCTGACCATAAAATTTGTATGGAATTGCAAAGGGTCAAGAATAACCAACACAATTTTGAAGAGGAAGTAAGCTGGAGGACTTATAATGAATATCAAGTCTTATTTTAAAGTTGCAGTAATTTAGAAAGCAGTGTATTAATGCAAAGATAACCATTCCTTCTCCCCATTAAAAAAAACAGGTGGAATAGAGTTCAGAAATAGACCTACATGTATATGAACACATGATTTGTGACAAAGGTGGAATTCTAGAACAAGATAGAAAAGATGATATTTTGAATAAATGGTGTGGGGCCAATTATATATTCATTTGGAAAAAACAAACCTTAACTTCTGATACATAAAGTAAACAAACTTCAGGCAGTTTGTAGATTGGATGTGAAAAGTAAAGCAATAATATTCTGGAAAAATCCATATGGTAGTGTCCCCATAACCTTGGGAGGACAAAGATTAACAAAACACAAAAACACTACTCAGAAAATAAAGATGTACAAGTTGGACTACATCAACATTAATATCTTCTATTCATCAAAAGACACCAGAAAGAGTTGGAAAGTCAAGTCACTGAGGGATGTTTGCAGTACATGTAACAAAGGGATCATTTGCAGAATATGAGAAGGACTTTTTGTACCAGTAAGAAAAAGACAATCTAATTTTAAAAGTGGGCAGGGACTTCTCTGGTGGCCCAGTGGTTGGGAATCTGCTTTCCAATGCAGGGGACACAGGTTCGATCTCTGTCAGGGAACTATGGTCTCACATGCCATAGGAAACTAAGCCCACACACTGCAACCGCTGAGCCCACACACTCTGGAGCCCACACCCCAACTAGGGAGAAGCCTGCTCGCGGTCTGCGTACTGCAAACAGGACCCAGTACAGCCAAAAACAAATAAATACATAAATTTTTTTAAAAAGGGAAAAGACCTGAAAAAGAACTTTGCAAATGAGGGTATTTAATGTCTGCTAAACATATGAAAAACTGCTCATTTTACTGGTCAGGGATATTTAAATGGAAAACCATGAAATACCCCTTTGCACTTGCCAGAATGACTTATGCTAAAAAAAAGACTGAAAATATAAGTGTTGTCAAAAATGTGGAACCAGTAGGACTCTCATAATCTCCTGGTGGGTGTGCAAATTGATTCAATCACTCAGGAAAAGTTTGACACCTTCTTAAAAAGTTAAATTTACCTATACTCTGCGTGTATCTGTGTGTGGACTAAGTCGCTTTAGTTGTGTCCGACTCTTTGTGACCCTATGGACTGTAGTCCACCAGGCTCCTCTGTCCATGGGGTTCTCCAGGCAAGAATACTGGAGTGGGTTATGCCCTCCTCCAGACGTTATTCCTGACCCAGGGATTGAACCCACATCTTCTGCATTGGCAGGTGGGTTCTTTACCACTAACACCACTTGGGAAGCCCACATATACTCTAGGACCTAGCAATTCACTCCTAGATTTACACCCAACAGAAATGCATACATATGAACACTGAAAGATGGATGACAGTGTTCACTGCTGCACTATTTGTAATAGTCCAAAGCTGGAACAACTCAGATATCTTTCAGCAGTAGGAAAGGTACATGATCATGATACATGCATGTAATTGACTGCAGGGGTAAATGAATTCAGTTACAATGATATGCCTCAACATGGACGAATTTCACAAACATATATACCGTACAATTGCATTTATATAAAGTTCAAAACAGACATCTAAATTATGGTGTTAGAATGAACATTTATTGTCTTTCCTGTGCGAGGTACCATGGCTATAAAACTGAATAAACTGTAGTGTTACAAATTAGGGTAGTATCTACCTTCGTGGAAGAAAGTGGGTGACTACAGGGGCTCTGGGGAGGCTCTGAGCTGCTGATAAAGATCTATTTCTTGATCTGAATTGTGGCTCCTAGGATGTCTTTACCTTGTAACAATTTATTTAGCTTATGGGGGACTTCCTTGGTGGCTCAAACAGTAAAGAATCTGCCTGCAATACAGAAGACCCACGTTCAGTCTCTGGGTGGGGAAGATCCCCTGGAGAAGAGAATGGCAACCTACTCCACTATTCTTAACTGGGAGCTCCATGGACAGAGGAGCCTGGTGGGCTACAGTCCATGGGGTTGCAAAGAGTGGGACCTAACTGACTGACCTTTTCACCTTTCACTGAGCTTATCAATCATGGACTTTTAGATACATAAACCAGTAAGTGGAATATTTGTTAAGCTCCTAATGTCTGTTTGTAGGATTGTGTTGGGCACTGTGTTCTCTCTTCCTTTCACCCTTTGTTAGCATCACTCCTGTGGAGAGAGAGAACCTGTTTTTGCTAATTGGCGCAAGTGAAGGCAGTGAGTGCGGGTAGCCAGGCTCTGGAGTCCACCCTGCGAGGGGAACGTGAGGCCAGTCGGGCTGAGGCTGAGGTTCAATCACTCCGATTGTCAGACTCTAGTGGTTCTCAGTGCATGACAGCTTTCTGAGCCATACTTAAATTTCCAAAGCTAATTGCACAGCTGATGGCAGAAGACCCCTGCTCCAAGGCTAGAGTGACTCTCCTTGGTTCAGGCATCTGACTGCCACATGGAAGCGGTGGTTTGTAAGCAGCTAGAAGAAGAGCTTGCTTTTAGACTCCAGTGAGCTTGAGTGCATGGGAGGCAGGGTCAAGTCTGAATCGTGGAGAATTGTATGCTGGCTTCACACTAACTGTAATACTTATTTTCTCAGCTATAAAGCTGTAAGGATGGCAATACACATGTTAGTATTTGAGGAGCACTTGTTTGCATAATTAATTTGTTAATGACATCAATATGTGTGACAGTCTTGCCTATATCCAGATGGAAGTCCCAGTAATAAAGTTAAAGAAGTAAAAACATTTTGATTTTCAGAGGTGGTGAAATTATGAGCAAATTTTTCCTTTTTTATAATATCATTATAATGTTTTTGTTTATGTAATCAATGATAACAGTAAAAACAAACCAAAGCACTTTCCCCACCAAAAAGAATAGTCTTCATTTTATGTATATTCAGACAAAAGAAAAAAACACTAAACTGGCATTTAATGCAAATTACGTGAAGACATTACTTACCTAATTTGAAAATTTAATCAGGGAATTCTGTCAGATTTGAAGGTGACATTTGCTTATTTTCATCTGTTAGAAAAATAATCTTTCATTTATAAATATGAAATTGAATTTAGATTAAGTTTTAGAACTCATCATTTTGACAAGTATATGTAAGAAGCTGACATTTACTGATGAAAATATTTCCTCACATCTATTTAACATATGGCCTCCAGCAACTGCACAATTTCGTTGTTATAACAAAAGGTGGCTTCTGAGTTGATGGATGAGTGTTTGAATCCCAATCTGGTCTAAACCTGGCCACTAACATACCAGAATGTGTTTGGTTTGTTTCTTTGTGAAAGAATATATTTACACCCAAGAACATCAACAGCTTTGTTTATTTCTAATAAACCAATATTTATTGAGCTTTACCATGGGCAAGGCACTGCATATCAGAGTCTAAATACAGGGAGTAACCAGCTAAGCAAAGAGTTGCTTGGAATTAGGAACTCATTTTCTTAAAAAAAAAAAAATATTATATGCAGTGATCAGTTCCCAGGATTGTCCAAAAAAGGAAATTAACTAGGTATCAGCTGAGACCTGTATTGCTGCAAATATGAGCCTGATTCCTGGTTTCTGGGAGCAGAGACTCTTAGTGAAGCTGAGCAAGGAGAGCAGAGACAGGGAAGACAAAAAGAGGAACTGAGAAAGGGAGGAAGGATGAAGGAGATGGAAGAGGAGGAGGACAGGGAAAGAAGAGGAGGTAGAAGAGGAAAGAACAGAAGGACAAGAGAACTAGCTAGGAGGTGAAGAAGGGTAGAGTGTTCCATCGCTCTTTTCTACCCCAGGACTGCGTTCCCTGGCCCTTCCCTGGCAGCTTTTCCTGCATGTCTGCACACCTTCCACATCGTCCTGTTCCGTCCCAGGCTCCCCAGGGCTTCCAGGTTGCTCTAAGAGTCCTGAAGAGGCCACGCCCAGAGGCTCTCAAGTTACCAATTTACTGAATGATCCTTGAATTCACTGTTGATCCCATTTAGGTCTTAAGAGGAAAGCCATCTGATCAAACCATTTGTAAGACAAGAATGACTAATAATCCTGTATCTGTAAGAGTTGTGTAGATTGTTAAAATAGAAGCAGAGGAATCTCTAATTGGTTGAATTGTGATCACCACAAGGTGAAAGTGGGGCATTCTGACCTTTTGGAATTAGGGGTTGAGATCCTTAGTCAGGGCAAAACCCTATAGACAAGTTAGTCTTGCCTGGTGTCCTGCTGGGAACCATCCTTGGCCGGCTCCTGCGGGCTGGCCTTGCTCTTCAGTCTCTTTTCTTTTACCCATTTCTGAAGCACAGACTCTCTAAAAGCTTCAAGGCAGAAGGGGTCACTTGTACACATTTGTTTTCGTTAAGCTGGCTGATAATGAGTTGGTAAGGACCCATATATGTTTGTGTTCTACATTATTGGCCCCAAGGTGAGGTAAGGGGATTGAGGCACTTGGGGACTAAAGCTATATTCTATTTTGCGCAAGGAGAATGCACACATGATTTTTATAGTACAGGCCTGCACTGCCCACTCTGGCAGCCACTCACCACATGTGGCTGTTGAGTACTTGAAATGGGACTGGTTCAATCGAGGAACTGCATCTTTAATTTTATATACTCTTAGTTTATCTATCCATCTATTTTTTTTCCTATAATGTTCAATAATTTTATTTTTTTAATTTTATTTTATTTTTAAACTTTACAATATTGTATTACTTTTGCCAAATATCGAAATGAATCCGCCACAGGTATACATGTGTTCCCCATCCTGAACCCTCCTCCCTCCTCCCTCCCCATATCATCCCTCTGGGTCATCCCAGTGCACCAGCGCCAAGCATCCAGTATCGTGCATGGAACCTGGACTGGCGACTCATTTCATACTTGATATTATACATGTTTCAATGCCATTCTCCCAAATCTTCCCACCTTCTCCCTCTCCAACAGAGTCCATAAGACTGTTCTATACATCAGTGTCTCTTTTGCTGTCTCGTACACAGGGTTATTGTTACCATCTTTCTAAATTCCATATATATGCGTTAGTATACTGTATTGGTGTTTTTCTTTCTGGCTTACTTCACTCTGTATAATAGGCTCCAGTTTCATCCACCTCATTAGAACTGCTTCAAATGTATTCTTTTTAATGGCTGAGTAATACTCCATTGTGTATATGTACCACAGCTTTCTTACCCATTCATCTGCTGATGGACATCTAGGTTGCTTCCATGTCCTGGCTATTATAAACAGTGCTGCGATGAACATTGGGGTACACGTGTCTCTTTCCCTTCTGGTTTCCTCAGTATGTATGCCCAGCAGTAGGATTGCTGGATCATAAGGCAGTTCTATTTCCAGTTTTTTAAGGAATCTCCACGCTGTTCTCCACAGTGGCTGTACTAGTTTTCGTTCCCACCAACAGTGTAAGAGGGTTCCCTTTTCTCCACACCCTCTCCAGCACTTATTGCTTGTGGACTTTTGGATAGCAATCATTCTGACTGGTGTGAAATGGTACCTCATAGTGGTTTTGATTTGCATTTCTCTGATAATGAGTGATGTTGAGCATCTTTTCATGTGTTTGTTAGCCATCTGTATGTCTTCTTTGGAGAAATGTCTATTTAGTTCTTTGGCCCATTTTTTGATTGGGTCATTTATTTTTCTGGAGTTGAGCTGTAGGAGTTGCTTGTATATTTTTGAGATTAGTTGTTTGTCAGTTGCTTCATTTGCTATTATTTTCTCCCATTCTGAAGGCTGCCTTTTCACCTTGCTAATAGCCAAAGCTATCTTGAGAAAGAAGAATGGAACTGGAGGAATCAACCTACCTGACTTCAGGCTCTACTACAAAGTCACAGTTATCAAGACAGTATGGTACTGGCACAAAGACAGAAATATAGATCAATGGGACAAAACAGAAAGCCCAGAGATAAATCCACGCACATATGGACAGCTTATCTTTGACAAAGGAGGCAAGAATATACAATGGATTAAAGACAATCTCTTTAACAAGTGGTGCTGGGAAATCTGGTCAACCACTTGTAAAAGAATGAAACTAGAACACTTTCTAACACCATACACAGAAATAAACTCAAAATGGATTAAAGATCTCGATGTAAGACCAGAAACTATAAAACTCCTAGAGGAGAACATAGGCAAAACACTCTCCGACATACATCACAGCAGGATCCTCTATGACCCACCTCCCAGAATATTGGAAATAAAAGCAAAACTAAACAAATGGGACCTAATTAAACTTAAAAGCTTCTGCACATCAAAGGAAACTATCCATCTATTTTTAAAAATTTATTGAACACTCAATGTAAATTTAAAAGCTGGTATTCAGTTTAGTTATTGGAGAATGAAATGTATGTTTGGAACAACTTGGGTATGTGAATCTACTTTTTAAAGTGTAAATTTATAAAATCTAAATATAATTAAAGTATATTCAATGAAAATTTAGTGTTTGAAGGCCAGGCAACCTCTGCCCCAACCGATGACCCCTCTGAAAGGCCATTTTATCTTCTGAGCTTCCCAGTGGAGCTGCTGAAACCTTCTCTGATGTGGTTTCCAGCCTGTGGGCTCCTTGGGCCCAATCCTGCATCCTCTTTTCCCTTCCAAAAGTGTTGTTTCCAAGAATTTTCCAAAGGAAATCTTCTGCCCACCAATACCAGTCTCAGAATCTGCTTCCTGGAAACCCAATCTGCTGTGATGAATTTATTTTAAAGTCATATAATAAACACCTGGGGCCCCTGAGACCTCAAACATCTGGGGTCTTAAATCTCTCCCTTTTCAGTTTAGTCCGTCAGCAACCTCGTGAATGTTCACTATGTGAATGACCCTTAACTGAGGGCTGTGAGTAGATCTGAAGGAAAGGATGGTCAGGGCAAGGCTGGACCAGAGGAACTCTAGGGTTTTTCCTGAGTCTCTACACATATATTTGTATGCACAAAGGGGACTCTTGCCTCTAATGCTCAGGAATGGGACCTGCAACTGAAAATGGTAGAAGTCATACTTGGGGGTGACTGTGGCTGTGGGAGGGAGTGAAAGATGCTGGGCAAGTATTGAAAACTGAACATCAGTCAAAGAGAGCTCAATGCCCTGGCATCAGATGGAAACAGCTGGAGCAGCAGCCTCACCTGGGCTCACCCTGATGGACACTGGGGAAGAGAAAACCTCCTAGTGGGCAGAGGTTTGGACCTGTGCATGGAAAGAGAGTGACCTGAGGGAAGGGCTATACTGCCTCATGCATTGCACATGGTGGTTTGGATCTGAAAGGAGCAACACTAGAGGACAGGAGAGGGGCAGGGTTGGAGAAGAGTTATGAACACTGACTTTTCCAAATTAAGAAAGTGGGAGAATAGTCGTGTTCCATGAGGCTGCTCACTAGAGACTCCTTGCTGGAATAGGGGATCTTAATAATCAGGGGAACACTTTCATTGACAAAAGCTGATCTGCTGAGGGCCACTTCTCAGTGAGTACTCTGGCTTTCCAATATGGGACTCCAGTATGGTGCTCAGAGAGGGTCAGCCAGGTGCCATGGGGGAGGTTGATTGCATTAGATTCTTTCTATCATATGGAGGGTGGTGCTTTGTCCTCACTGGAATAGATTCTTAAATCTAGATTTATTTTTATCACCTATAATATGTCTACTACCATTACTAGCTGAGAAGAATTAAGCACATGGCCTTGTGCAGAAATAAAGACTGTAATTTTCACCCCATTTTTATTATGGTGGTGGTCGTTTAGTCGCTAAGTCATGTCCAACTCTTACGATTCCATGGACAGAGGAGCCTGGCAGGCTATCGTCCATGAGATTCTCCAGGCAAGAATACTGGAGTGGGTTGCCATTTCCTTCTCCAGAGGATCTTCCCAACCCAGGAATCAAATCCGGGTCTCCTGCATTGTAGACGGATTCTTTACCAACTGAGCTAAAATATTTTTTTCACTTCTCTCTTTATTTCACTGTTGTGCATAGGATATTTCGCCCAAAAGCTGTACAAATTAATAGGAGATTTTGTTAGAGCTAGGGGAAAAATGGGCATCACCTAGAAAGTCTTACACTGTTACTGGATGTACCAACTCATGAGGCTTTCATTTTATTAAGAGGATGAGTGTGAAGACAGTTGCATATGGTAGTTATGCACATTTTAATGTTTGTTTTAGAACTGTAACTATGGAAAGAGGTGTATGTAAAGATGGTGAAGAGTCAGGGGTAACTGTAGCTGACATTTATAATTTTGGTGTCTGAACATCCCCTGAAGCTTGAGGAATCTGCCTTCGCATGAGTCTTGGTGGGAGGCAGGGTTCCAGTTTCCATAGTTTTTCACTCTCACGTCTAAGAACTGGGAAACTTGGCCAATCAGATGCCCCGATCTGGGACTTTGAGTCTGGAGTGGATGGTGCGGTTTATGTTGCTGGCTGGGGAAGTGCTCAGGGCTCAGTGGTAGATGGAAGTGGATGTGGTCTTGGAAGTGGCGTGTGGGCCCCAGTAACAGTGGCAGCTCCACTGGAATCAGACTGCTTCTGTGGCATGACGTTGACTGTCTTGTTTTTTGGCCTCCCATTGTTTCTGCCTGTTTTTCTGAGCCTCTTTCTTCAGTCGTTCCTTTAATAGGTAGTTAACTCAACATCCTTCCAAAGCATTTCTATTCCGTGTAGGTTACCATGTTACCATTTTTGTTGTTGTTGTTGAGCCAAGGACCTCTTTTCTGTTCTCAGGAGGCATTTACAATTTTACTGTTGTCCTTTTTGTTCCAAAGTGTCACAATGATGTGATTTAACAGAAGACTCTTAAAAATGGACTGTTCCGAACTTTATGAGGCTTTTCAACCTAATACTTGTGTCCTTCAGCTTTGGAAAATTCTCTTATCTCACTGATAATCTCTATCCTTCCATTGCCTCTTTTTTCTCTTTCTGGGAAGCCTATTAGTTGAATTGCTCCTCTGTATATCTTCTCTTTTCTCTTCCCCCTTTCTGCCTCTTTTGTCTTAATATTCTATATTCTGAGATATTTTCAAGAATTTAATCTTTCAATTCATTAACGTTAACAAAATTTTAGCACTCATATTTTTCTTTTTGAAGACTTTTTTTTCTCTGATGGTCTCTTTTCTACATTTATATTTTATGGATGCAACATTTTTTTCATCTGTCTCTAGAAATATTAATTAGAGGTTTTTCCTACTTTAATTTTCTTCTTTATTTTTCCTCCAAGGTCATATGCTTTTTTAAAAATCGTAGTCTTTCTCTTTCATATGTTAGGTTTTTCTCAACGGTCTGGTGATCTTGGCTGTGTAAGAATGAGACCGTAGCAGGGAGGCCCAGGAGCCCTGTGTTGATGGGCGAGCTTGTTGACTGTGATGGGCTTGGCTTTAGTGAGTGAGAAGGCAGCCACCTGTTCCCCTGCAGAGTTTCTGCATGTCAGAATGAGGTTTACTGTGGCACACCACACCCCACACTGGATGTCCACTTTATTTCCAGAAGGTTCACATTTCTTGTAGAGACACAATTTCAGCTTTAATTTCAGGCTCTTTTTTTTCCTCTCAGGCTTGGATGTACATACCTGGATGCCAGATGTTTTGCAAGCAGGAATGTTAGTGGGAAATGTCAGGGATGTTATTCTATATACAGGCTTTCAACTATGACCCTGTTTCTACTCCTGTTTCTCCCTTCTGCCCTCCATTGTCTTTATCTTCTCTGTAGCCTCTTCTCCTTGGCTCCTAACACTCCTCTACCTGCTTTGCATGTTACAGAAAGATTTTAAAATCTTAAGTCTTGATAGATGTCTCTTGGATTCTTTGTAGAGAGAGCAGGTAAACAAATCTGAGGACTAAATCTGTCACTTTGAGCTAGCAGCCCTTGGTCCTTTGGTTTTTAAGCAGCTCTTTAATGTGCTCAAAGTTTACAGCCAGCCATGACACATGGCAGTGTACCCTGGTCTAGTGAAAGGCCCTATAGGGTAAAGCACACTTTCTCATTTGATCCTCAGTTGCTCTGGGGTCACTGAAGAGGCTAGAGTTAATGGAACTGGAAAAGTAGTCTGGAAGGCTTCACTGGTAGGGAGCACTTGATCAAAATGACAAGAAGACACCTCTACTACTGGTCAGAAAACTAATGGAGAGATATTCCTGGCTAGGATAAATCTCAGATCAGGGCTTGAAAGTGGAGACAGGTAAGTAGGGTTATAGGAATAGCCAAGTCTACTCAGTCGTCGCTGAGTCTGAGTTGGTAGTAGGGAGAGATGAACTAAGTGGGAAGCCAGTTGTGGAATTTAAAGAGTCTACAAGGTGATGTAAGAATTGATAAATTGTAAAGAAATTGTAAAGAATTGATAAATTCTATAAGAGATTTGAGCTGAAGTCCTGTAACGAGGGTAAGTTTGAAGCCAGAAAATAACACTGTCAGCAGTGTCACTAACACACGAAGGGCAACGATAGATTGCACAGCCCCCGTCTCACATTTCCGGGCTAATGGAAGTGACAGCCGCGTGGATGAATGAAAGCCACAGCTTGCCCATTGGTTTCAACTTCCTTCCCCAGAGGCTTTCCACTGGAACTTGCAAAATGTGCATTTCTCCTCTTTGTCCTTTCCTTCCCAGCCTGCTGGAGGAGATCCATAGGACAGAGGAGTTAAATCCCCGGGGACCCCCAAGTTGGCTGGTTGGAGACCTGTCGTGCACACTGCCTCTCCTGCTCTAAGTTTCAGATGGGGTCGAGGAGGGATGCAGGCGTTGGACCCTCCATTTGGACTTCCCTAGGGCGGTGGTGTCTGTGCCGTCCTCCCACTCCTCTCCAACACACATGACTCAGTCAACTAGGCTCCTGGAGCCCACCCTGGACCTGCTTTCCCAGAGCCGTGCTGAGACACTCTTCCTCATGGTCCCCCACGGCAAGCCTTGTGGGCAAATATGGGTTTTGCCCTGCTGAACAGAGGAATTCTATCTGTTCCATAAGGTTTGCACAGTTGCTTTTGATTATTCTTTCCAGTTTTATTGAGACATAATTAACATATAGCACTGTGTAAGTTTAGGGCTTCCCTGGTGGCTCAGATGGATTGGGAAGATCCTCTGGAAGAGGGCATGGTAACTCACTCCAGTATTCTCGCCTGGAGAATCCCATGGACAGAGGAACCTGGCAGGGTATACAGTTCAGGGGGTTGTAAAAACTCACACACTACTGAGCAACACACACACACACTGTGTAAGTTTAAGGTAGAACGCAGTTGCTTTTCTTTATCTCTTCTAGCTCCTGTTTTGAGAACATTTTCTGGAACAAATGCTTTTTCTTTCCTCTTGCTGATTTCTGGCACCAACCAATGCCAAAGTCTGTCATATTCGTAACAGCCCCACCTGTGGGCAAGTTTGCAGCTTTACCTCTGCTCAACCTCTGACTCTCCTTCACCCTCTCTATTTCTCTCTGTCTCTCTTTTTCCACCAAACGTTTGGTCCTAAATTCAACAACCCTCCAGTTTGTAGGAGAGCAGCCTCAGACACATTCATCCTGTGCCCAGTGACAAGGCGTGATGCTTACTCCCTGGCAAAAACCACAGAGGTTCCAAAGCCTCTTGGCTCCCTAAATAAAAACGACCCATTTCTGCTATCCTCTGACCAGAGGGAGCCACTTCTACCCAGAGGCCCCTCGTCCATCAGGGAAAGCCCCAAAACAATCATTCATTTATGAAAATGAAAAATTCATGAAGGACTCCGCTGGGCTGCCAGCAGAGTTCAGGCAGGTTCTGATCTTACTTTAATTTAATTAAGCTGTGTTTATTTAATCAGCCCAGAGATCTGCATCCTCAGGCAGGAATTTGCTGCCTACCTCTTAGCTGTGTTTTTGTCTGTAGGAGGACGAGGTAGAAGAGGAAGCCTGTGACCTTCCCAGCATTTCTGAAAGGTTTGGAGCCAAAGAGGTGAGCTGGCTAGCGGTCCGGGTTCAGATCAGACACAGTGGGGTGTATTTAGCAGCTGTGAGTGTTTGTGTGTGTGTGTATATATGTGAGAGAGAGACAGAGGGAAGGAGGGAGACAGAGGATGTATGTGTGCACCCACATCCATAAACACTTGGAACCCATGCTGCTCAGAGCTCCAGGAGCTCAGAGCTGGTCTGTGGATGGAGTGGTGCTGATGGCAGGCCTGTGAGGAGTCTGTGTTTCCAGCCACCACAGGAGGAGAGCGCTAGACAAACAAGACCGTGCTCTGACTTAAGGGCCTTGTTGCTCCACAAATCTCTTCTGGGTGCAGGTGAGGTGTGCTGACTCCCAGGCTCCACACCAAGACTTGCTGACCCCACAAGTTTGGGAACCAAGAGTACATCATGGGAAACACTGGGCTGGAAGAAGCACAATCTGGAATCAAGATTGCTGGGAGAAATATCAATAACCTCAGATACGCAGATGACACCACCCTTATGGCAGAAAGTGAAGGGGAACTAAAAAGCCTCTTGATGAAAGTGAAAGTGGAGAGTGAAAAAGTTGGCTTAAAGCTCAACATTCAGAAAATGAAGATCATGGCATCTGGTCCCATCACTTCATGGGAAATAGATGGGGAAACTGGAAACAATGTCAGACTTTATTTTTTTGGGTTCCAAAATCACTGCAGATGGTGACTGCAGCCATGAAATTAAAAGACGCTTACTCCTTGGAAGGAAACTTATGACCAACCTAGACAGCATAGTAAAAAGCAAAGACATTACTTTGCTAACAAGGGTCCGTCTAGTCAAGGCTGTGGTTTTTCCAGTGGTCATGTATGGATGTGAGAGTTGGACTATGAAGAAAGCTGAACACCGAAGAATTGATGATTTTGAACTGTGGTATTGGAGAAGACTCTTGAGAGTCCCTTGGACTGCAAGGAGATCCAACCAGTCCATCCTAAAGGAGATCAGTCCTGGGTGTTCATTGGAAGGACTGATGATGAAGCTGAAACTCCAGTATTTTGGCCACCTCATGCAAAGAGTTGACTCATTGGAAAGGACCCTGATGTTGGGAGGGATTGAGAGCAGGAGGAGAAGGGGACAACAGAGGATTAGATGGCTGGATGGCATCACTGACTCGATGGACATGAGTTTGGGTAAACTCCGGGAGTTGGTGATGGACAGGGAGGCCTGGCATACTGCGATTCATGTAGTCGCAGAGAGTCGGACACGACTGAGTGACTGAACTGAACTGAACTGAAAGTGTTCTCAAGTGTCCTTAATCTCAGCAGTAGGTACAGTTTAAGGATGGAGGTGGGGTGGTCAGAGGACAATAGTTGAAGCCCATTCAGCAGGACCCATTATGGTGGGTTTCAGGCACAGTGGGAAGATATTTGGAAACAGAGTATTTTCTAGAGCATCCTAAATCACTCCACTCAGGGACCAGCATCTCTATTGTGTGTGTAAGGGCAGAACTGAGAACAGCTGTGGTGTGGTGGGTCTGAACCAGGATGGCTGGAGCAGATGTCTGGGCGGATGGTATAAATCCCCTGTCCGAGTCCGCAGGCCTGTGTCTGAAGACAGGAGAAGATAGATAGATATTGGCATTAGCAGACAGCAGATTTGCCCCACCCCCCGGTTTCTGCCTTTTTGTTCCGTTCAGGTCCTCAATGGGTAATCAATCTCTCCCTTGAGATAACATCTATATCATTTGCCGATTGGTTCTGTCTCTCTGGAGCATCCTGACTAACACAGTGCCCACTCCCTGCCCCAAACTCCTCTGGGATCTCAGATGGACAGTGACAGTGGACGGGGTCACCCAGGCCTCATCCATTGCCTAGGGAGATGAGTCCTTCTTCTTCCTCCTGCATCATATTGCTGGATAACTGACATTGGGAGAGAGGAGTAGCAGAGCGAGAGCGTGCTGGAACTTGTTTTCACTTTTCACAAAAAGCACACTGCGCCACATTTATCCAACACTTTCACTTATATTATCAACACTTTCTTATATACTGGGCTTCCCTGGTGGCTCAGAGGGTAAAGCGTCTGCCTGCAATGCGGGAGACCTAGGTTCGATCCCTGGGTCGGGAAGATCCCCTGGAGAAGGGAAAGGCAACCCACTCTGGTACTCTTGTCTGGAAAATCCCATGGACGGAGAAGCCTGGTAGGCTACAGTCCATAGGGTCGCAAAGAGTCGGACACGATTGAGCGACTTCACTTTCACTTCACTTTTACTTATATTAGCTCTATAATTCCTCCCCCAAACATCGTGAAATGTATAAATGTGAAGGTATAAAGCGCCCCACTTTACAGATGAGGACACTGAAGGTCAGATCACCTTGGGGATCAGCCTGCGACAGAAACTGAACCCAGTCTAACTCAGTATGTTTTTCTCTAGACCTCTGCCCTCCAGTGTGATGGTCACATGTGGCTATTAAGGACTTGAGATGTGGTTAGTCTGAACTGAGATGTGCTGTAAAAGACAAAGATTTAGCATAAAAACATAAAATATTAGTTAATTTTTATATTGATTTTGAGTAACTTTGTACACATTGAAACAATACTTTGAGCATGTTAAATGTATTGAATTATTTTCACTGGTTTATTTTTACTGTTTTAAAATCTAATGTGGCTACTACAACACTTGAAGTTATACATATGGCTTGTGTCTGCATTGTGTTTTCATTGGATAGCATTGCTCTAGGCTGATGTGTTTTCAGACTCACAGTTTCAAATCACCCCAAGAACCCATGTTTTGATATTTCATCATGAAAAGGAAGAGCATGATGTGGTAACCTGGGGAGGGACCAGATGGTCTCTGATAGCCCATGTGACTTTCTTTGAAGTATGATCTTGTGTCAAAATATCTTTCCAGACTTACTTGGGGCTGCAAAGGACTGAGGAAACATTCAGATTCCTGAGTCAGAAAGCTTCCTCCTCCACATTAAGGTCAGATGAGTAGGTGGAAGAGATGGGGGCACCCCCAGGACTGGGACGTCTTTTATAACAGAGACAGGCAAGCTAAAAGGGCTAGAAAGGAAGGAGAAAAGCAAACACCTGGGCAGAAAGAATCTCAGTCAGCCAATGAAAGTAAATGAATCATTTCTACTTTCACTTATTCATTCATGGAGCAAATACTGCTTATTGTCTTAAATGTCATTTATTCACCAGTCACTGTTCCAAGTTCTAAGTGATGATCAAGGATAAAAATTTCTGTCCTCTTAGAATTTACTTTCTAGGAGCAGTACAGAACAATATACAATAAGTATGATGGTTTCAGATTCTGTTAGCCAGAGTATAGGTTGGCCACTATAACAGAAAGACCCAAATAAGAATGGTTTAAGCAAGAGAGAATTTAATTCTTTCTCATGAAACACTCTGGCAGTGAGCTGTCTAGAACAATTAGCAGCTCTGCGGCTGCTAATTGGTACCTTCTGTCTTGCTGATTTGCCATCACTCGATGTGGCCATCCACAAGGTTGGAGATGGTTCACCACTTCCTGTAGGTAACATTCGGGTAAGCGAGAAGGGGAAGAGAAAGTGAGGACACTTTCCTTCCTTTTAAGGATGTGACCTGGAGGGTGTACACATCACTAATTCACATCCCACTGGTCAGTACTTAGTCATATGACCATACCCAGAAGCAAGGGAGTCTGGGAAGTGTAATTTTAATATACTGAACAACATGTACTCAGCTAAAAGATTTTTTTAAATGAAGGAACAAGTGGACAGATGTTGAGGAAAACTAACAGTCTTAGCACAATGATAAGTTGCACAATGACTATGATCACATGTTAATAGTGGGATTGCATTACTGGAAAGACCAGGCTTTGATAATTCTTAATCAAACAAAATATACTTACCCAGTGATACAAAACGAAGTTGGCACTGTCAGGACTCATGGCAGATAGATCAGTATCATTTTCCAGGACATACAATGGTGAGTGTTTCCAGAACAGAAATCCTCTAAGAGAATACCTAGGTGCAGATATAATATCTGGAGGAATAGAGGTCACGTTACATTTTAAGGAAGCCTAATGGATCCTTTCTAGACCCAAAGACCTTTCCTGCAGAAACAAAATGTAGTGATGGGATGGAAGAAAATTAGGGCGGGAGGTGTCTGGCTCCTTATTAGCAAGTGTGTCCAGGAGGGTGTCTCTAGCAAACTAATATTTGAACAGAGACCCAAAGGGCTGAAAAGAATTCCTCATCAAATCTATTTCAGGCATAGGGAACAGTGGATGCAAAGGCCTTGAAATAAGAGTAACCATGATGCATATCAGAAACAAATTATTCCAGAGTAGCTGGGATGTCATGAGTAAGGAGAGAAGGAGAAGAAAGGAGAAGACGGGGAAAAGGGATCCATCAGATATTCTTTGGTGGTTGCATCTTGGCAACTTTCCACTTATTTGCCCCAATATAAAGATGAAAAAAGGAAATTGTATCATCTTTCCCCAAGCTCATAGTCCTTTCCTTTCCATCCATTCACTTTTTTAATCTATTTACTTGGGATAAAAGTACCTGCCCTGCCAAGCCCTCCTCCTATGGTTGTCACGAGGATAGATGAGAGAGATGGGAGGGTGGCTGATGTGAAATGCTGAGGTCTGGGTGCGGGAGGTACTGTCTTCCACACCCAGTAAGGTCTTGATATCATTATCTATATTGGTATAGTGGCAGTCGGTTGTTCTGTCAATTTCTAGGTCTTGGCTATAAATCTCAGTTTGTGTGTGTGTGTTGTTGTTTCTATGTTGGCCATGCTGTGTGGCTTATGGCGTCTCAGTTCCCTGACCAGGAATCGAACCCAAACCCTTGGCAGTAAAAATGCAGAGTCCTAACCACTGGACTGCCAGCGAATTCCCTAGATCTCAGTTTTCATTTTGAAATATCTTTCTTTTCCCAACATATTAATTATGGGTTTGCCTTTTTTCTTGTCAAAGCAAGTGTTTAGATGTTTCTAGGAGATTCCCCTTTGTCAAAGACTGCTGTGGCATAATGTGGAGAGGTATGAGTTGTACCCGTGGAATGTTTAGACCCGTTGGTTGGGTGAGAACTCTGCTCTCTACATCCCTTTAGAATGTATATGTGGATATAACTTTAAATAAAAATCAGCATTTTAGGAATATCTTTTCATGTCAACCTGCACATACCCTATTTGACAAATTGGAACTCATTATTAAATTCTATGCTTTTGTTTGTCTGTGCCATTATGTTTTTTCCCAGAGAGCTTTTAGAACTTTGCTTAGTGCAGGGCTTTGGAATTATTTTTGCAAGTTCCTGAGATATGAGGCTAAAGCTGAAACTCCAGTACTTTGGCCACCTCCTGCGAAGACTTGACTCATTGGAAAAGACTCTGATGCTGGGAGGGATTGGGGCAGGAGGAAGAGGGGACGACAGAGGATGAGATGGCTGGATGGCATCACCGACTCAATGGACGTGAGTTTGAGTGAACTCTGGGAGTTTGTGATGGACAGGGAGGTCTGGCGTGGTAGATTCATGGGGTCGCAAAGAGTCGGCCACGACTGAGCGACTGAACTGAACTGAACTGAGAGATGAGTTGAGAGACAAGTTCTATAACTACAATTCCATCTGAGTTTCAGTCATCTACCTGTTTATTTGTGCCCATGGCCCTTGGGTGCCTGGGCCAGCTAAGACGGCCCTCCTGTCCACCGGTACTGGGCTTCTCTGGCGGCCCCCAGCTGGGATTCTCCAGGCACAGGCAAAGATAATAGCAGGAAGCTCAGGCAATTTGACGCCTTCATGAACGCCTGGATAAACATAAAGAAATTGTCGTGGACTTCCTCTCTTTGGAGAACTAATACCTACTCACTAAAAAGAAAAAAAAAATCACTCAGAAATAACTAATGGAAATATTTTGGTGTGATTTTGGGGTCTTTTTTTTTTTTTCCTCTCTTTTTCTGACTGGTTTTCCATAAGCTCTCTGCCTGGTTTCCTTTTGTTCCCGAGCTAAGGGGAAGGCCAGAGCCACTCTTCCTGGAAGAATGGAATCAGGCGACCGACAAAACCTGTGGAGACACCGCGGCACATCACGGAGGAGCCGGAGGCTCGTTAGCGTCTATTTACCACTTTGCAGAATGCTCCAGAGGAAGAACCTGAGACCATCATCTCCTGATCGGGAGTCCCCAGGGCCTCCCGGCTCAGGATGTGCATAATGAACGCAGCAGCCTGGCCGGGGGAGGGGATTCCCGGGGCGACCTCATCTTTCTTCAAGGCTCCTTGGAGAGCATTCGGAGGAGGGGGTGTGGAGCGGGGGAGGGCCCGGGGGGAGGGGTGCGGACCTGATTTAGCGTCTCGGGTGCTGGGGCTCAGCGCGGATGAGCGGCTCGGCCCAGGGCGGGGCGGAGTCCACAGGGACACTGCCTCCTGCTGTGTGGAGGCTCTCTGGGCCCCCGGGCTGCAGATGCCCGGTGGTCGCCTTGTCAGTGCCCAGGCTAGGGGCAGGCACGGAGCACGGGGGAGGAGATGCGGCCTGGTGAAAGTCCACTGGGGGAACAGAGGGACAGCCCCTGATTTCTGTACCAGTGTCCTCCCCACCCACCCCCGCACCCCCCGCACCCCATGCCGCTGATCCATTAGTCCTATGGTTTCCAAGCAAATCACCACTCAGTCATTTATGTTCCCATCTGGAAAAGTAGGCTGATGTTGCCTGCCTCCCACCATCTCCAAGGAATATTCTCAACAGGGCATATACAAGAATACAAGATAGAGAGTCATAGGACCTTGGTTTGAGTCCTAAATCTGTGGGAATCTTAGTCAAGTTTTTAACCTCTTTGTGCCTCAGTTTACCTGTTGTAACATGAGAGGAATGATAAGAACAATAGCAGTAATAATAACTAGCTTTCTGGAACCCTCTCCAGATGCCGGGGAGTGTGCTAAGTACCAGGGTTATCTCATTTAATCTACTTAACAGCCTTCTGCTGCTGCTGCTGCTGCTGCTGCTAAATCGCTTCAGTCGTGTCCGACTCTGTGAGACCCCATAGATGGCAGCCCACCAGGCTCCTCCGTCCCTGGGATTCTCCAGGCAAGAACACTGGAGTGGGTTGCCATTTCCTTCTCCAATGCATGAAAGTGAAAAGTGAAAGTGAAGTCGTTCAGTCGTGCCCGACTCTTAGCGACCCCATGGACTGCAGCCTACCAGGCTCCTCCATCCATGGATTTTCCAGGCAAGAGTACTGGAGTGGGGTGCTGTTGCCTTCTGAGGGAGACACTATTATTCCAATTTTAAAGAAGAAGAAATTGAGGCTCCACTTTGATTAACTTGCCCAATTTCTCACAGCTGGGCAACAGTACTTACCTCATAGGGTTTATGTAAGAATTGTGTGAGCTGTTTATGTTTTTCAACTATGAAACTGTGAGACATACATATGCAAGCATATATACTTGTCTTTAATTTTCAGTACAAAAATCTATTGATTTTGGGGGGAGGGGAAGTCCTGATTTCCAAGTTACTACTATTTTATTTTATTCACCAAACGTTATTTGAGTTGCTGCTAAACATCAAGAACTGTGTCATGTGCTGGAGGGGGAGCAGCAGGCACTCCTTGTTGAGGTGGGGCTCACAAGTTAGCAGAAATCCAGTAAACACGATGGCCTTGGCATTTGTTGAAACACATCAAAGTGGGATGTGGGCTCTGGGAGTGGTAAGGGTGGGGCTTTGTCCTCAAAAGCGGTCCCCAACCTTGGCCTCTGTGGCCAGCCCCAGAAATTCTGATTTCCTTGGGGAGGGACAGGGCCCAGGCTTCCCTGCTTTTTCAAGTCCTCTTAGGGGATTCTCAGGACTGGCAGGGTTGAGAATTGCTGCTCTGGATGGTGGAAGACGCCTCTGGAGGAGGTAAGGTTTAAGCAAGGGACTGCTGGCATTTGAAGGCCATTCATTCTAACTGCAGCTGACGGCTTCGCCAGGTGGAAGTTTCTCTTTTCTGACAGGGAGGGTGGGAGGTCGCCCTCAGGAGGGGTTCCCAGGTGAGCTGCACCTCCTGTGAGAAACTTGGCCAGACTGCAAGCCTGCCCGCCCTAGCATCTCCTCCGGGCACCGGGCATCCACTGAGATAAGTGGTTTCCCTGGGAACTGGTGGCCCCACCGCTCGCTTCTGTTCAGCTGACTGCTCCTGAGCAGGAGATGGCTAAAGTGTAGATGGAGGGTCTTGGAGCTGTGGTTTTGAAGACAGGTTCCCCCCTTTATCCATCAGACTGCTGAGGGGGGGCTGCTCTCCAGAGAGGCTGCATCACGTGATCCTCCTTCATGTCACACAGCCAGGCTTCAAAGATACAACATTAAAAACCATGTTGACACATGGCTCATACCATTCTTATACCAACCCTATGAGGTAGATGACATCACCCAGCTGACATTGAGAATCTGGGTAAGTTAATTAAGCTCTGAGTCTCAGTTTCTTCATCTGTAGAATGGGGATAACAGTACCTCCCTCCTAAGGTTGTTTAATAAAAGAACCCCCAGGACAGAGGAATCCCCTTCAATACTGGCATGTGGGCCACCTCAACATTCAGACTGTGAGGTGAAGTTGCACTGAGGCAGGTGGAAGGATGTGCTGTTAAGAGCTTAGCCCAGAGGGCCTGGGAGGGGAGGAGCATCCACCCTGTCTCAGGCAGCGCGGGATAGAAGCAGAGCCTTGACAGCAGAGAGCTGCTCCTGGGGCGGTGGAGGCTGACCCTCTGCCCCCTCTGCCAGGCAGGAAGGATGAAGTCAAGTTTGACCACTTGTTCTCCCCAAAGCTACCAACCAGATAAGTCCCTGCCTCTGCAGATCCCGTGTGAGTCGGAGAGTGAGAAGTGTCCAAAAGGATCACGCTGGGGCAGTTCCCTCCATCCAGAGACACAGCCCAAGTGAAGAAGCGTTCCATGCCCACCCCCTGCATCTCACACCTTGAACCCTGGAAATTTCAAGGTCATCTAGCTCACTCTGCTCATTTACACAAAAGGATGCAAACTCAGTGAGGGAGAGTGACTTGGCTGAAGGAGCAGAACTGAGAGTGGCCCACGGTCTCCTGGCTCCCAGATTTGTGTCTGTACCTCGTCTGCTGTGCAGTTGGCAGGGCTGTTCCCAGGTTGGGGCTCTAGGCGTGAGGACCTCTCCAACCACCCCACTCACCCCCCACCCCTGCTAGTGAGCACTGAGTGCCGGCCAGTGACACTGCTCAGCCTTTCCCTCCTTCCTCTGCTGAAGCGTCTCATAAATAAATGAGATGAGCTGCATCCAGCCGGCATCTGCTCAGTTCAATTGTGACATGTATAACTATTCATCAGTATTTAACTTTGAATACGCATCTACTAAGCAAATGTCTATCCTTGAACATGTACTCATCCTTGTGTTTAATGCAGAACTGGAGCCAAACAGAAAAAAAACAGCCCCGTCCTGTAGCCTCCCCGCTGGATCTGACATCTTCCCATCTCTTCCCCCGGCTCCCACTTTGCCTTTGGCAACACAACCGGGACAACGCCACTCCCAATTTGACTCAGCTTCACAGCAGGCTACCACCTGCCTCTTTCTGGCCATGTGGGAGTCTTTCTAATCATACACTGTCAGAACTGGAAGGATTCTTACAGATGAGCTGGTCCCGTGATTTTGAAGATTCTCATTTCCTTATCAAACAAAATCTTATATGGAATTTTAAAGGTAGACCTGCTTAGGATGAAGCAGGGGCTGCAGAGCTAGAGGTTCACCTAGTAGACTTTCTTTTTGCCTCACTCCCTCCCCAGTTCCCAGCCCTCTGAGAACAAGGGACCCATCTCAGAGATGAGCAAAGTGAGTCCCAGAAAGTGAAATCACACAGTCAGTGAAGCAGACTTCTGAGCCTAGATTCCTGAATTTCATCATTTTTTGCTTACAAAAAATAAGACACACTTTTATGTTCACAAAAAATAAGACATACTTTTTTGTTCTCATCTATTAAAATTCTGATGTTTTGGCATTAAATGAGTACATTAAACGAGCTTTTTCTTTACTAATGGGGTTAGTCTTTTAACGAATTTATCAAGTATTTGTCAAGCACATGATCTTACCAGGTGCTGAAAAGATTCATGATCTGAATGTTGACACACACAAAAATTAGTTCTGGTGCTAATGAAAATCAGAGTGCCTATAGTTGAGATCAAATTCCATCGCAAGTAACAGGCACGCCAGGTAATTGTGGCTTAAACAAGATGAAAGTGTGTTTTGTTTTTCACATTAAGGTTTGGAGGTAGACAGTCCAGGGCTGGCCTGGAGGCTCTGTTCCACAGAGTTCTCTGCCATAGGACGTGGCCCTCAACTTCTTGCACCAATATGGTAGCTGGAACACTAGCCAGATTTACTATGTAGCAGGATGGAGAAAAGGGCAATGAAGAAAGGGGGCAACGGGCTTAGGCCAGTCACATAACATACGGACTTTCCCAAACATTCACAAAAAGAAACTTATGATTATATGCCATTGGCTTGAACTAGTCATATGTCATCCCTACCTATATTCCAGTTAGCCGTGTGCCCAGCTAAAAGTCAGGAGTTGTATCGTAATGGAAAAAGGAGAGAATGAATATTGGGAGGCACTCTGCCAACAAAGTGAGCCTGTCACATTTATTTCCCTGTTCCTTGATTTGCATGAACAGAGTTTGAAGGAGCCTAGAGGTATCAGGTGTAGGGTAGGTGGGGGGAAGTTAGGTGGGCCCAAGAGAGAAAAGGGCTGGTGATGGCTGATGGAGGCAGACACGGGCCAAATGAGGTGTGAGTAGTTCAGTGATCTGGAAGTCTATGTCAAGTGCTCACCAAATTGTGTGCCCCAAGGGTTTCACATATCTCATCCCCAGGGTTGCTTAGGCAAAGCGTTTATCGACTGAACAATAATAATGTTGCCTTAGTATAATAGAACATTATCTGATTCGTTTCTGGAGTAGAGCAGTTTATGGCAAAAAACAAACAAACAAAAAAAATTAAGCAAACAGAATGAAACAGAAAAGTTTATGGGAACATTTAATACTGAATAATTAACGCGTGCCAAAACCCAAAATTCCTTGCACAAAAGCATTTCAAAGCTAGTACAGGAAAAAAGAGCTAATGTGAGACAATGGTGTGTAAAACACAATTATTTCATTTTGGGACTAATGCAGGCCGCTGTGGACAGTTGGGCTACTTTAAGTATTGAACAACAATTATTGAATTATGAATAATGACAGGATTTCTTCTTAAATTTAGGGTCAGATTATAAAGCTCTTGGGTCTTATCTCTGTGTACAATGTATGGAGCATGGACAATGTCCTAGCTGCTAGAGTACAACCCTGCATTTGAGATAGGAATGCATTTAATAGACTGAATCGGTACAGGCTTTCTTTTGGGAAATTTCAATTTCACTGGAAGCAATTTACATAAAAAGTTGCAGCCTGAATACATAGCTCATATCTTGGTTGCTTTAGAGATAGCCTCTCTGTTGGAAAGGCAATTATGACCTTCAGGAGAAGCCTGTCTACCATTACTCTCCAGTTTTAAATGTTGACAGGTGGAGATGGAAGTGGGGGTGGGGTGATTAGTTAAGGGCTTTGTCTTTCTAGTCCACAGAAGGAAAGGGAATTAAGTGTCATAATTTCCTGGTCTCCAAAGGGTTTTGTTTTGTTTTCTCCTGAATATTTCGAGCTTTTGACCAAAGTGAAAACATGAGTCCTTTTGGTAATTAGTGAATTTTGTTACATTAAGAATATAGGGACAAATACATGAAATGGCTAAAAGTTGGTCCCTTGAAGTTTTACCAAGCCATGGAAAGGAAATCTAGTGAAACTGTAAAATCTGGTTCTTGTCTGTGGATGTGGATAGTTTTGAAATCTATGCGGTGATTTTTGCGATCACCTTTGCTCATCTATGGGAAAATGGAATGTAACTCTGGTTGTTGATGCTCCAGTCTCTATGATGGTGTTCATGAGAGAGCTTTCCCCCTTAACAGCTAATGTGGTAAAATCATTATGTCTGCAAATTAGATCATGGTCCAGCCAAACAAATGTGTATTTTATAAGTGAGTTATTCTTTGTGAGGCCCTGAGGCTTGTGCATTCAAATCAGAGGCCTGAGCTGAGAACTGCCAGCATTTTCATCTAATTGACTTAGGCATGGGGACCTCTGATTCCTTCTCCTTTAATCATCACCTTATATTCCAGGCTAAATGCCTATAATTATCTAAAGTAGCTGAAATTTGAGTGACCTGGATAATTATCTCAGCAAAGATGGGCTTAAAGTTTATTGACACAAATGCCAGTTTCATTAAAGGTTTGGTACAAAAGGCAAGTCCAGAAGACAGCTGGTTGGCTGAGGTGAATCGACAATGACCATTACCAAAGACCCAGGAATCACCAGGGACTTTGAAGTAATTGCCATCATTTCCATTATAGAGTTAGCAGAGGGTTGTGGGAGGCCAGAAAAGCCTTTATAGTTCTCACACTTAGCTTTGCCCAAATCAGGTTAAGCTGCTTAGAATTAGAGGGCTTCTTCCCTCATCATTCCTCAACGTGGACGCTATAGCTCCATGATTCAACTCCACCCAGGCATATTCTTAGTCCAAAATATGGTTGATGAATCAAAACAAGTCAAAACTGTACTCTTCCCTAGACTGTGGTAAGCCAAAGCTCACAGTGTGACAGTATGGAAATTTGCATGGTACTCCAGTATTCTTGCCTGGAGAATCCCCTGGACAGAGGAACGTGGTGGCTACAGTCCATAGGGTCGTAAGAGTCGGACATGCCTTAGAGACTAAGCCACCATAGATTTTTGAATCCTACCATGTGTATCTATTTATTTTGTATATTTATTGGATGACTAAAGATACCACAATACTTACCTGCTACAAAGTTTAGAAATGTTTTTAACAATTATCATCTGATTTTAACATACACAATTAGGCTCTCAATACTGTATTTTAGGACTTAACATTTATCATTGAATAGTGAGAATTCCACATGCAGATTTTTTTAAAAAAGATTTATTTATTTTTGCCTGGGTCTTGGTTGCTGCATGGAGGCTTTCTGTAGTTGCAGAGAGCAGGGGCTGCTCTTCATTGTGGGACACGGGCTTCTCATTGCAGTGGCTTCTTCTGTTGCAAAGCATAGGCTCTAGGTGCTTGGGCTTCAGTAGCTGTGGCATGTGGGCTTACACATGTGGTGCAATGGCTTAGTTGCTCCGTGGCATGTGGGATCTTCCTGGACCAGAGCTTAATCCTGTGTCCCCTGCGTTGGCAGGCGGATTCTTAACCACTAGACCACCAGGGAAGCCCCCACATGTTGATTGACCATAGATCACTTTGGGAATGAGCCATAGTTTTCTAGCACTTGTCAATTTCTACCTCCTACTGTTGGTTAACATCAAATCAGATCAGATCAGATCAGTCGCTCAGTCATCACTAGTAACAATATTACTACAGATTTAGTGGCTTAAACAATACATATTTATTTATTTATCTCTTAAGTTTCAGGTGTACAACATAGTGATTCACAGTTCTTAAAGATTACATTTCATTTCAAAATAGGAAAAGGAGTACGTCAAGGCTGTATGTTGTCACCCTGCTTATTTAACTTATATGCAGAGTACATCATAAGAAACGCTGGGCTGGAAGAAGCACAAGCTGGAATCAAGATTGCCGGGAGAAATATCAATAACCTCAGATATGCAGATGACACCACCCTTATGGCAGAAAGTGAAGAGGAACTCAAAAGCCTCTTGATGAAAGTGAAAGTGGAGAGTGAAAAAGTTGGCTTAAAGCTCAACATTCAGAAAACAAAGATCATGGCATCCGGTCCCATTGCTTCATGGGAAATAGATGGGGAAACAGTGGAAACAGTGTCAGACTTTATTTTTCTGGGCTCCAAAATCACTGCAGATGGTGACTGCAGCCATGAAATTAAAAGACACTTACTCCTTGGAAGGAAACTTATGACCAACCTAGATAGCATATTCAAAAGCAGAGACATTACTTTGCCAACAAAGGTCCATCTAGTCAAGGCTATGGTTTTTCCAGTGGTCATGTATGGATGTGAGAGTGGGACTGTGAAGAAGGTTGAGCACTGAAGAATTGATGCTTTTGAACTGTGGTGTTGGAGAAGACTCTTGAGAGTCCCTTGGACTGCAAGGAGATCCAACCAGTCCATTCTGAAGGAGATCAGCCCTGGGATTTCTTTGGAAGGAATCATGCTAAAGCTGAAACTTCAGTACTTTGGCCACCTCATGCGAAGAGTTGACTCATTGGAAAAAACTCTGATGCTGGGAGGGATTGAGGGCAGGAGGAGAAGGGGACGACAGAGGATGAGATGGCTGGATGGCATCACTGACTTGATGGACGTGAGTCTGAGTGAACTCTGGGAGTTGGTGATGGACAGGGAGGTCTGGCGTGCTGCGATTCATGGGGTCGCAAAGAGTCGGACATGACTGAGCGACTGAACTGAACTGAACTGATAGTTATTTACAATATTGGCTATATTTCCTGGTTTCCTGTCTTGTACTATATGTCCTTGAGGCTTATTTATTTTGTAGGTAGCAGTTTTGTAGCTCTTAATCCCCTACTCCTATCTTGCCCCTCCCTGCTTCCTTCTCTCCATTGGTAACCACTAGTTTGTTTTCTATGTCTGAGTGTGTTTTTCTTGTAATATTCACCAGTTTGTTGTAGATTTCACATATAAGTGATATAATACAGTATTTGTCTTTGTCTGAGTTACTTTGCGTACCATCCAAGTTGTTGCAAATAGCAAAATTTCTTTCTTTTTATGGCTAATATTCCATTGTATATACATACCACATGTTCTTTACCCATTTATCTGTTGATGGTTGTTTCTATATCTTAGTAATTGTAAATAGTAATGGTGCTGCTATAAACATTGGGGTGCATGTATCTTTTTGAATTAGGGTTTTCATTTTTTTTGGATAAATACCCAGGAGTGGAATGTCAGGCATGACTACATTGGGGGTCTGCTTCAAGTTCTCCTGTCAGACTGTGATCAATGTCTTCAGAGCTGAGATTTCATTTGAAAGATAAATGGGAAAGGATCCACTTCCAAGCTCACAAATCTTATGTTTATGTCTCCTCCAGCACCTAACACTATGCTTGGCACCTGCAAATGGTATTTCTTAGGAACTGATGGTGATTTTGACTTCTGTAAATAGAAATATGGCTTCCCAGGTGGCTCAGTGGTAAAGAATCTGCCTGCCAAGTAGGAGATGCGAGTTAGATCCTGGGTCAGGAAGATTGCCTGGAGAAGGAAATGGCAACCCACTCCAATATTCTTGCCTGGGAAATCCCATGGACAGAGGAGCCTGGCAGGCTACAATCCATGGTGTCACAAAAGAGTTGGCCATGACTTAGCAACTAAACAACAACAATAAAATAGAAATATATGTAGGGGTAGCTAAGAATGAAACCACTGTCCTGGGCTTGACCTCCTCTTTGACGGAATAGCTGGAGATAGAGATAGTAAATTAGTTTGGGTGGACTATAACCCAGTTTGTAAATATGCATTTGGATCCATCACACCTTTGGGTGAAAAATATAAATAACAATGATAATAGCCCCTATTCATTGAACACCTAACATGTGGCAGGTACTGTGCTGAGCAGATGAGAAAGCAGAGGTCTAGAGAGGTGAAGTAGCATAACCACAAGTTATGAAGATGGTAGATGGTGGATCTGGAAACCTTATTCTGTTAATGTCAAAGTGCATGTTCCCATCTACTGTGCTTTACTGCCACTGAGAGATGGCACTCTGGGTGGGGCGCAGAGCAGTTGAGCTCTCTGAGGAATGAGGTATATTTTATACTGCTGCCTTAACCTCAAGCTTCTTTTGTTCAGGAGAAGGGTTAAGGAGGAATTAAAAACTCTCACAGTGAGGCACTGTTAAAATTGCTTTCCTTTTTATATAGGCCAATTTTAACTGCAAACAAGCAATAAATCAATGTCTAACCTCAAGCATAGTTTAGCAGCCAGGGTCAGAAGAGGAGGCAATGCTCATTCAAAGCAAGCAGCAGTGTTTGGAGATGGGCAGTAAGGCTGGTCTTCTGTGGTCAGGGGTCAGCAGAGCGTGATGCGATGGAGCAGAGCAGGAAGCCAGGTGCACACAGGCAAGCCATGCTCCTTGTCAGCTGTCCCCCTGGCCTCCAGCCAGGGCAGTATTTTCTCCTCCAAGTCAGGTTATTATGCCCTTGTGGTTTGGGGGCATCAAGGTTCCCAATCATTAATGCAATAATCATGTTGCTCCGGGCAGATTTCTGCCCAGTCTCCCCTGTGACACAGTGCAAAGACAAATCAGAAACACATTTGTCAATCAGAACAAGTCAGCCACCAGCCATCCTAACTAGCAAAAATAACTGATATGTTTATATGTTACAGCCAGGCATGCATAGACAGGTGTCCTTAAATACAGGCATTGAGGAAGAGATAGTCATTATGTGGTGATTTATCAAAGGAAGGCACAAGGTCACAGGTTTCTCAAAAAGTTTCAGACAGCATTCACTGGGTAATGATGATACAGACCCAGCATTTACTGTACATTCTCTGATGGTGTCTATTACTCTATTACTTGTTAAACTTAAAAGCTAGCATATTTGATGGTTTCTTGCAACTTCTTAATCAGCACCAGTGTGTGTCACTAAAAGATCCAAAAATGTATACCTCATTCTAGATTTCCAACTTATCCTTCTCTCCTGATAGACACAGCCATCTTTTATCTTCCCAGCTGGTTACCTGTGCATACCCAGGCAGATTAAAGAGTCAAAAGTGAGAATGAAGCAAGGTGCTTTTAGGAGAGAGTCTGAGAACAGTAAAAGGCTGACAGTTGAAAAAGAAAGGAAACATGAGATTACTACCTTTGCAGTAGTTCGCAAATTTTGTAACACAACAGAATCGTCTAAGTAGTTTCAAAAAATTCTAATATCCAGGCCACAGCTCAAAGCAATTGAGTGAGGGTGGCACTCAGCTAAAGTATTCTTTAGACTCTTCAGACCCCCTACACTGATGACCCAAAAGGAGAGGTGGCTTGTTATCTCCAGGTATAAACACTGCATTAGTTATCTATTGCTGTATAACGATATTACCACAATCTTAGTGGCTTAAATAACACACATGTATTATCTCATAGTTCCTGTGCATCAGGAATGCAGGCATGGCTTAACTGGGGCTCTGCTTTTAGATTTCTCAGGAGGTTGTGTTCAATGTGACAATCAGAGCTGAGGTCTCATCTGAAAGCTTGAATGGGGAAGGATCTGTGTCCAAGCTCACATGGTTGTTGGTAGGATTCAGTTCCTTGTGGCTCAGGATGCCCTGGTGAGTAGGACAGGAAATAACAAGAAATAACAAGAAACTCAGTCCAGATTATTTCTCTTTAATATTTAGTTTATTATGAAATATTGAAAAATCATGAAATGATTGCATATAATTATATAATGATCACCCTTGTATACTACCCAACTTTATAAACAGTTTGCCATATTCCAATACTTTTTAAAGTTGAAGTACAGTTAATTTACAATGCTGTGTTAGTATCAAGTGCAGAGCAAAGTGATTCAGTTATACACACATACACATATATTCTTTTCAGATTCTTTTCCATTATAGGGGCTTCCCTTGTGGCTCAGCTGGTAAAGAATCCTCCTGCAATGTGGGAGACCTGGGTTCGATCCCTAGGTTGGGAAGATCCCCTGGAGAAGGGAAAGGCTACACCCACTCCAGTATTCTGCCCTGGAGAGTTCCATGGACTGTATATTGCATGGGGTTGCAAAGAGTTGGACACAACTGAGTGACATTCACTTTCCACTATAGGTCATTATAAGATATTGAATATAATTCCCTGTGCTTTGTCCAGTAATGTTGTTACTTTACTCTATTCCTCTTCTTGAGGAAACAGTTGTGTGTAAGCAGAGGATGATCTTGTCACGGTAGTAACAGGAAAAGTTGGTTTGCCTTTACCTCTTTTCTTCCCATGGCTATGATTCACATGTGGCATGATGTGTGGCGTGATGTATGTTAACACAAGTAGCTGGAGAGGCTGTTCCTGGAAGATTTACAGGAGAGGTAGAGGTGATTTTTTTTCCCAAACAGCCTCAAAAGGTGAGCAAGATTCCAGTAGCAAAACAAATGGTCTTGGTTTAGGACCACTGTCTGTGATGGAATATTGAGTATAAACCCAAGGGCGTCCCTGGATCCAGTGTTCACAGGTACCAAAACTGCTAACTACAGGTCATGGTGAGCAGAATTCACTAACCCAACTCACATGATATTTATGACACGATCTCTATTTCCATCTTCTGATTTTGGTCTGCATGATCAACCAGGTTTTAAATTCCTTATATTCCATACAAGCAATCAGCCAAGGTCAACCACAAAAATTAGATGAGTGTTTGCAGAGTTTAGGAATCTGCACTGTCCTTGCTGGGGTTTCAGACAGTGTTGGGAAAGGGTGCTAACTAAATTATAGAGCCTTCAGGTTCTAAGCTCAGGCCGGGGACAACATACTTGGGGAACAAGTGAGGTTTCTGGGGGATCTCAGCCTTAGTCACAGCAAAGTCCAGCAGGCTGTATTAAATGTGGACACTTACTGCTTAAATATTGGGCTCTTATTTATTTTAGGTATTCTTGTCTCATAGTTTAGCTGCATTTCCTTCACCCTCAGTTAAAAAATCTCACTTATATCCAAAATCCTCATAAGGATGTTTGAATCTGCTTTACTGATCCAGGATATGGTGCCTGGTGAGAACTAAAAATAAACCGGAAAGGCTCAAATGAGGTTTCAATGGCAGAATCGAAGGAGTTCCAGGGAATTCTAAACTTGGCCAAAAGGCTTTCCTGATTTTCTATTTCAAGTTCGTTCACATGAGGATTTTCAAAATCTGAAGATTGTTCCTTCCTTTTCCTTGTGTTGAAAATAGAAGAATCCTGGCTTAACTTTGGAGTAGATTGCAGTTTATACTTTGGTCCTTCTGTAATGCGGTGATGGTTGTATAATGAGGCAGTAAAGCACTCGGCCATCAGAGTTAGACAGCCTGGGTTCACATCCCAGCTCTGTCACTGACTACCTGTGAGTCCTCAGTCAGGTGACTTATCCTCTCTCAGTCGCCTTGTTTGTAAAATCAGAGTTGACATGAGCATTAAATAAAATAGTGTGTGCATCTGACACAGGTTCTAGGGCACAGGAAGCCGTCAGGAGACAGTAGCTCCCACCTTGCTGTTGTCTCTTATAATAAACATAGCCATCTTTTGACTTTCTGTAGTGGTCCTAGGGATGAAGTATTAGTGTTCTAGATCTGTAGAGCAGAGAGGGCAGTAAATATATACATACCTTCTGTGTCAGAGATTTGCTAACTATTCACTCATCTGTTTCCTTATATTCCTGAGCATATAGCTAAGACCACATTTCCCAGCCTCCCTTGCAGTCAAGTAATGCCAAGTTCTAGCCAACTGAATTGGAACAGAAGCCATATGTCCCATTTCCAGGCCTGGTCTGTAGAAATTTTCCATAAAATACTACTCCATACTTTTTCCCTTAGGATGGAAATGATTATGATGAATATGGCAGAGTCCCTGTCAGCCTGAACCTTTGAATGACAGTTGGGTGACAGAGAGAAGCCAACTTCTGAGAAGGAACATCCAACTTGGTAAATAAACTTCTGTTGTATTTGAATCATTCTATATTTTGTTATTTGTTACAGCAGCTAGTTCTAAATGCCTAGTGCCATCTTGATCACCTCTGTCCTTAACTAATACTCCTTCCTTGCTTCTCATCTCCTATTTAAAATCCCTCAAGTAAAAAAGAGTTAAACATAGCAGTTTTTGAGGGACAGACTAAACCAAAATCAACATTTGGGAGTGCCTATTGATTTTATGGAGCACTTTTGTTTTTATTTTCTAAGACCCAGGAATCTTGGGAATTAAGCCTCGTTAAGATGGAATTTTGAAGGTGGTTGTGGGAAGGCTCAGATTATCCAGATTTTACTGATCTTGACATCAAAGCCTTAACTGTAGCAAACACAATTCACCTAGCCATACATATTTATCCATTTGAGCATAACTCAAAAGGGTTCATGTAAATGAAGAAAGGCATAGTTGAGAATGATTGAAATCATTAATAGAATTTAGATACAAGTTGGTATACACAGTTATTTGCAAGAACTTTAAAGAACACACAGTGGATTTTAACTTCAATCCCTAATTCCTGTTCACTACTGAACAGTTCCCTGGTGGCTCAGCTGGTACAGAATCTGCCGACAATGTGGGAGACCTGGGTTTGATACCTGGATTGGGTTGGAAAGATTCCCTGAAGGGAATGGCTACCTACTCCCATATCTGGCCTGAAGAATTCCATGGACTGTGTAGTCCATGGGGTCGCAAAGAGTCGGACACAACTGAGAGAATTTCATTTTCACAGAACAGTCAGTCACCCTTGGCAAAAGAGGTTGAGGAAAGAGTCTACTCTGGGGCAATCTGCATCCTCTTCTTCTTTAAAAAAATATCTATTTGGCTGTGCCAGGGCTTAGTTTTAGAACACGAGATGTGTAGTTGCAGCCCAAGAACTCTTAGTTGCAGCATGGGGGATCTAGTTCCCCGGCCAGGAATCGAACCCTGGCCCCCTGCCTTGGGAATGCAGAGTCTTAGCCACCGGCCCACCAGGGAAGTCCCTGTATCCTCTTCTGCAGGTTCCAGTTGCTGTTGTCCCCAGGTCATTTGCCGGAACCAGCCTCCCTCCCTTCCTTCTTCATGTACTCACCTTATGTACTGAATCTTACTAATGAATGTTACCTATTAATAAAAAATGGTTGAATGTTAGTGACTCACTTACCAGGACCCTCTTTCTGCCCTCTTTCTGAGTTTGTGGTAAAAATGAAGTTTTAAGACTCAAATTTGGAAGAGAGTATCACTTCTTGCTTGAAGTCTAAAAAAATATTTCCACCCTTGGACAGCACTTTGACAGGTCCTTAACTATGTGTCACCTCATTAACCATCCCTCTAGCAACAGAGGCGAAAAAAGTTACATTCCCTGCCTTGTTTCTCATACTGACGGGCTTGGCAGTAAGCTATAATCTTGGATTCTAGTCTAAGGGCTTATCATCAAAGGAGTCATTATGTAAATATAAGATGTGACCATAAACTAAAACTCCTTATTAGGTTCCCTAAATTTTTAAGTGATCTGAGAAAAGTTCTGGCAGTCAGAAAACAAGTGTCAGGAGGGATCCTGAGCGGGGTAGAGTTTGGAGCAGTGACCCATCAAGTCAAACTAGCTGCTATGTACTTCATAAATACTGTGTAAATGAATAGAGAAAGTCCTTGATTGTCAATGGGTCAGCATTGTTAGTTTAAAAAAACAGAAGAACCATAATCATATAGTCTCCCAGAATACCCCCAAACTGTGGTTATTAAAGATTAAATATTATTCAAAAGAAAGGAATTCATATGAAGGAGAATTCCAAAATCCCATAGCTTTTTATTCCAAAAAACATTTTCCCATGAAAAGAATTCCAAGATACACTGCAGCATGGAGAAGTCTCTAATTTTTAGATCCTTATTAGGAAAACTCCGAAAGTATAACATACTAACAACCACTTTGGACAGGTAATAAATAATTAATAAGTCAAGCCTTAAATTAGAACTCCACTTAGGACAGAGCCAGTCCTTCTTGTCCTGGAGTTTTGGGCTGCTTACAGCAGTTACATAATAGCAGTTTCCCTGAATTGGATGTGAAGTTTTCCCTAAGAACTCTCCATGGAGCGGGAAAAATGATTAGTATCTGACATCTTCCTTAGGGAAGAAGGGAAAGGAATGTGTGTTGAACATTTAATATGCAGTAGGTGCTTTAGGGGGGCTTCCCGTGTGGCTCAGATGGTGAAGAATCTGCCTGCAATGTGGGAAACCTGGGTGCTTTAGCAATACAATATTTACTCACTGATTTTCTGAAAAATCAAGATTAGTATTACTATCCCCATTTTAATGTATAGCTAAACAACTTGAACAAGGTCATTCAGCTCTTCAGTGGAAAACATAGCACTCCTGTGCAGGTCTACCAGACTCCAAAACTCACGTGTTTCCACTGTCCAGTGCCGTGACATTTATCAAAGACTGTGTGTGTACTGAATTCTTGTCCAAATACAAGCATATCTCATTTTATTGTGCCTCACTTTATTGTGTTTCACAGATACGGCCTCTTTTACAAATCGACGACTTGCAGCCACCCTTGCAGAGCAAGGCTGTCTGCATCATTTTTCCAGGAGTATTTGCTTACTTTGTGTCTCTGTACCACATTTTGGTTAATTCTCACAATATTTCAAACTTTTATTATTATAAGTAGTGTTGTGGAGATGTGTGATTGGTGAGCTTTAATGTTTCTATTGACACAATGACTCGCTGAAGGCTGAGATGATGATTACTATTTTTAAGCAATAAACTTTTTTGAAATATAATAGATTTTCAAGATTGTCTTGGTATTCAGCATAGTGATTCAGTATTTTTGCAGATTATATTCCATTATAGGTTATTATAAGATAATGGGTATAATTCCCTGTGCTATACAATAGATCCTTGTTATTTATCTATTTAATATACAGTAGTTTATATCTGACATTTGTTGTTTGTAGATCTTCTGATGATAGTTATTCTGACAGGGGATACCTCTTTGAGGTTCTGATTTGCATTTCTGTAACAATTATCAACGTTGAACATCTTTTCATGTGCCTGTTAGCCATCTGTACGTCTTCTTTGGAGAAATGTCTATTCAGGTCTTTTGCTCCTTTTTTGCATTTTTTTTTTTATACTGAGTTGTATTGATGTTTTAAATATTTTGGGTGTGTGCATGCTCAGTCGCTCAGTTGTGTCTGACTCTTTGTTACTCCATGGACTGGAACCCCACCAGGCTCCTCTGTCCATAGGATTTCCCAGGCAAGAATACTGTAGTGGGTTGCCATTTCCACTTCCAGAGGATCTTTCCGACCCAGGGATCAAACCCAAATCTTTGGTGTCTCCTGCATTGACAGGCGGATTCTTTACCACTGAGCCATCTGGTTTGATCATGTTATTTGCAAATGTTTTCTCCCATTCTGTAGGTTTTCTTTTTGTTTTGTTGATGTAATGGTTTCCTTTGCTATGCAAAAGATTTTAAACTTGTAAGTTTAATTAGGTCCCATTTATTTTTGCTTTTATTTCTTTCATGTTAGACTAGTTCAAGAAAATATTGCTTCAGTTTATGTCAGAGTGTTCTGCCTATGTTCTCGTCTAGGAGTTTTATGATTTCCATTTTACATTTAGGTCTTTAAACCATTTTGAGTTTATTTTTGTATACAGTGTGAAGGAATGTTCTAATCTCATTGTTTCATATGTAGCTGTCCAGTATTCCCACCACCACTTATTGAAGAGACTGTCTTTTCTCCAGCAATAAACTATATTTTTAAATTTAATTTTTATTTTATATTGGAGTCTAGTTGATTTACAATGTTATGTTAGTTTCAGGTTACAGCTAAGTGATTCAATTATAGATATACATTTATCTGTTCTTTTTCAGATTCTTTTCCCATGTAGGTGTTTATAGAATATTGAGTAGAGTTACCTGTGCTATACAGTAGGTCCTTGTTGATCATCTATTTCATATATAGTAATTAATATATGTTAATCTCAAACTTGTAATTTATCGTTTCCCCTCCCCCACATTTTCCCTTTGATAACCATAAATTTGTTTTGGAAGTCTATGCGTCTGCTTTTGTTTTATAAATAAGTTCATTTGTATAACATTTTTTAAGATTCTACACATAAGTAATATCATATGATATTTGTCTTTCTCTGTCATACTTAGTGTGATAGTCTCTAGGTCCATCTATGTTATTGCAAACGGCATTATTTCATTCTTTTTATGGCTGAATAATATTCCATTGTAGATATGTACCATATCTTCTTTCCTCTGTTGATGGACATTTGGGTTGCTTCCCTGTCTTAGCTATTGCAAATAATGCCAGTGAACACTGGGGTGGTTTTCTCCAGATATATGCCCAGGATTGAAATTGCTGGACCATGTGGTAGCTCTATTTTTAGTTTTTTAAGGAACCTCCATACTGTTCTCAATAGCAGCTTACCTATTTACATTCCCTTGAACAGTGTAGAAAGGCTCCCTTTTCTGCATACCCTCTCCAACTTTTACTACTTATAGAGTTTTCTGACGATGGTTATTCTGACTGGTTTGAGGTGATATCTCATTATAGTTTTGATTTTCATTTCTATCATACTTAGTGATGTTGAGCATCTTTTTATGTGCTTTTTGGTTCCCTATATGTCTTCTTTGGGGAAATGTCTATACTTAGATCTTCTGCTTATTTTTTGATTGGGTTGAATTTTTTTTTTTTTTTTTATTGAGCTGCATGAACTGTTTGTATATTTTGGAGATTAATCCCTTGTTGGTCACTTTGTTAGCAAATGTTTTCTCCTGTTCTGTGGGTTGTCTTTTCATTTTGTTTATTGCTTCCTTTGCTGTGCAAAAGCTTTTAAGTTTAATTAGGTACCCTTAAAAAGTTTTTTTTTCATTTCTCTAGGACGTAGATCCAAAAAGATATTGCTGCAATTTATGTCAAAGAGTGTTCTGCCTATGTATTCTTCTAAGACTTTTGTAGTATCCAGCCTTACATTTAGGTAGCAATTAACTTTTTAAATTAAGGTACAAACACTGTTTTTTTAGACATAGTGCGATTGCATACTTAATGGATTACAATGTTGTGTAAACATAACTTTTATAGGTACTGGGAGCCGAAAAATTTATGTGCTCACTTTATTGTGATATTTACTTTATCCTGGTGGTCTGGAACTCAACTCACAGTATATGCCCCTAAGGTATGTCCTTACATGGTGTGATTTAAGAAGACAAACAATGCAAGAATGACTATTCTAATGTCAGCGTGAAATTCTAGTTCTACAACTGAATCCTAGAAATTTCTCTGTTAACATTTCAGTTAGGGTCTTATTTCTTCTGATGTTCAACTCCCTTCTGACCCCCATTGAAAGATTCCTTTGAAATCACATCAATTCAGAGTGATGTGGCAGTACAGAGGATGGGCAGGCCTGGATTTTCCAATCCATCTCAGCCACCAAAGCTTACTCTGTTCTCCTCTCTCTGGCCTCTAGTAAAGTGACTGTCACACTTTGGTTTACATGACAAACATCTGATGAAACTGTTTAAAAATGAACACCTCGGCTTCCCTCCTAGAGACTCAGGAAGTCCCGGGTGATGATAAGAAACTTTCCACAAACGTTGCAGGTGATCAGGGAAATTTGGTTTTGCAAGAGCCCTAATATTCCTTATTACTCTCATTTTCCTATTGTTGTTTTTTTTTTTTTAATCTCAAACTCTCTTGGGGTCGAGATTTCTTTTGTAAGCCATACTCTTTGGTTCTTTACACCTCTTAAAACTGCACTGGTTGTACATGGTCTGAGCTTATGAGGGCTGAAGCCAAAAAAATGGAGGTAAGATCTTATAGATCTTATGCGGTGGAGCCTGTGGCTATAAGCAGCCTTTGTCAGGAGGGGTGGAAGAGGCTGCTAAATAAAATATTAGTAGTATAATAATTTTCCATTAAAAACAAAATGGGCGAAGAGTCAGAGACAAACTCAAAGGAGTGACACCAACCCCGCAGGAATCATGCCAGAAAGGTGAGAGAGATCCTAGAGCAAGCTGAGGCTCGCAGAAAACGCTAAGGGAAAAAACAAGAGCATTTAAGAAGCTGCACAGGGATCAAAAACAATGAAGAAATAAGGGCCAGGAGCAGATGATGTAATGTTGACAGATGACGGGGCCAGCGGCCCTGCTCATTTCCTGTTTTTCTTCTCTACTGCATCAGAGAGAAGGATCTTCCAAACTGAAAATTTGCAGAATAAACATGGCTTAGGGCGAACGTCATCCAAAGATAGGAGAAGGGGTGGGAAGGAAGATCTAATGGCACCAAGTGAGGACGACATCTAAGACCAGATGAGTTATGTCACACAACACCAAAAACTGGCATTACAAATCTGTTGTCATCGGTTATCTTTAAAGCCTATGGAGAAAGAGATGCTAAATGACTGGAGGCAAGCACATCTCCTGGTTTTTCCTAAGTTTTTTTTTTTTTTTTCCAGAAACCACAGATGTTCATCCCTTGCAAAATCCTAGAAGAGATGATAAATTAGATAATCTGGCAGAACTTAGAAAAGGAGTGGTGATCCTCTGGGCCAGCACAGGGCCTGCAGAAACACTGCCAATTGCAGTCAGTTGCATTAATAAAAATATAGACTCAAGTCTTAAGAATACTCAAGAAGTATTAAGAGAAGTAATGATCCCACTGATTAAGGGCATGGGGAGAAATCCCAATGTCCCAATGGTGACACAAACCTGAAGTAATTATGTCAAGACAGTTACATCATAGAATGTGCTGAAGCGTGCAAAAATATAATACACTATGTCTAGGTTATTTGTTATACAGGTTGCTGGAATCAGCAATTGGGAAATGATAGAAAAAGGAGAGAATGATCTGAATATGTTTCTTTGGAGGTGCCACTGGCAAGGAAACACATCCAGGCTGGTTCTGTGTCTGCAAATCATATCGCAGGACTGTTCATCAAAGGAAATGGGGGTAGTTAACCTGTGAGAGAGAAGAGCTGAGAGACGTGGTAAGGCACCCGATGTTCTCACAGGCTCTCATGCAGGAGGGAGCGCAGCCTCCTCCCCACAAGGGCAGGTGTGGGAGCTGCCAGATTCAGGCTCTAAACCCCTCTGACCTGTGCTTGCATCCCAGCTGCCCAGTGCGGGGGTGGGAACCTGGCTGGACTCCAGGAGCAGAGGGCAGGAGCCTCAGGCTGCTGGCGGGGGGGGCTTTCTTTCTTGCATCTCCCCCACTCTAGTGCTCTGTGCTTTGGAAGCATGAGGTCCTGAGGTGTCCCCCATTGCTCCAGGTATGTCCCCCCGAAGTGTGTGACAGCAGGAGTGCTTCTGTGAGCAGAGTCTGTGGGGAACTGAGCGGGGGAGTTGGATCCCTCTGGTGCTGGGGGCCATTGTTGGCTCTCCTCAGGCTCCACTCAGAGGAAGGGCCTGCTGGGAATAGTGTGCAAACAGTTTCCTGGCAACAGCGGCTCCCCTGCTCTGCCAGTGTCTGATGAGAAAGAGCGGGGAGGGGGGAGAATAGGAGAGAGAAGCAGAGTCCAGGGTAGCAGGAGGGATGGAGAGAGGAAGTGGGGAGGCGGGAGGGGAAAAGACTTCTACACTTTAGTCTGACACTTGGCACTTGCTGGCATCCAAGGGCCACCAATTTCTGAACCAATGAGCGTCTAAGTGTAAAGCAAACGCATAGCCCCGCAAAGGGAAACGAAAGGGTTTGTTATACTACCCAGATCTCTCCTTGATTCTCCCAGCCAGGGATGTTACCAGGAAGAGGACAGGAACTTCTGAGGAAGGAGATGCTGCCCACCAGGCCCTCTGTGAAGACTGAGAATTGGGCCACTGGCATGTTACCGTAACACAGAGATTCTGAATGGGGGTGGGGAGGGGGTGGAACAAGATTGGCCTCCTGGGGGACATTTGGCAAGGTGTGGAGACATCTTTTTTAAAAGATAGTTTTGATGTAGACCATTTTTAAAGTCTTTATTGAATTTGTTACAGTATTGCTCCTGTTTTATGTTTTGGTTTTTTGGCTGCAAGGCATGTTGGGATATAGCTCCCCAACTAGGGATCAAACCCCCACTCCCTGCATTGAAAGACCAAGTCTTAATCTCTGGACTGCCAGGGAGGTCCCTGGAGACATCTTTAGTTGTCACAACTTAGGGAGAGGTATGTGAATGGCATCTAATGGGTAGAGACCAGGGATGCTGCTAAAATTCCTATAATCCACAGGACAGCCCTGATAACAAAGAACTGTCAAGCCTAAAATGTCCTTTGTGCTAAGTTCGATCCCTGAGTTGGGAAAATCCCCTGGAGAAGGGAATGGCTAACCATTCCAGTATTCTGGCCTGGAGAATTCCATGGACAGAGGAGCCTGGCAGGCTACAGTCCATGGGGTCGCAAAGAGTTGGACAAGACCGAGTAACTTCCTGTTTCACTTTCTCAACCTTTAAAAGTCATGTCCAATCTTCCCAACCCAGGAATCGAACCCAGGTCTCCCGCATTGCAGGCAGATTCTTTAACACCATGCCTTAAAGGGATTTAATGCTAAAGACTCCGGTGCCTACTGCCCAGGGCTACCCACCTATGGTGGAGCCAGAAGAATGGTAGAAATCACAGTCTTCCCTTGTTACAGGTGAGGGGTTTGAGGTTCAGAGAATGAACGGGTTTGTCCAGGGACCCAGGTCTTAGATTGAAGTGATTAGGAGCCTTGGAGTTAGACAGAATGAGTATTAAATCCCAGTTCAGTTAATTAACTTCTCCGCAACTTGAGTGAATTACTTCACCTCTTGGAACCTTAATTCTCTCACTTACTAAATAGACCTCCTGTAATAACTCCCTCATAGAATAATTTTAAGGAATATGTGAGATAATGCATGTAAAGTGCTTAACATAGCACATGGCCTATAATAAATGACACCTTTAATTATGATCAGCAGAGATGAAACTCAAATCTTGGCTCCTATCTGCAAGTTCTATTCTCTAGGTCATATCAGTGAGTCCTGACCCACGACCAGCCATCAGTGCTGAGACGCTTGTAGTGCAGTGGCTGTGAGCTCACTTGACCCAGGTGGGTTCAAAGTCCAGTGCTGCCGCTTTCAAGCTGATAACTTAATCTATCACTAAGCCTCAGTTTTCTCTTCTGTAAAATGGGATAATGCTATTAACTATACTGATTTATGGACTGATTGTGAGACTTAGAATGAAAACTCATACTAAATACTTTAGCTCAGAGTCTAGAATATTGTAAGGAATCAAGTTATAGCTAATGTTTATGACAGGTTGTATTTTCCCCAAATGGCTACCATAGTATCTCTCATTCAACGTGCTCATCTTACAATGCAATTGTAATTCTCCCATCAAAAAGTGGGATCTGTCTTTCCATGTATGTGGGTGGACATATGGTTATGGGGGGAGTGATACTTTGTGACTTCTGTGGCTGGTTCATAAAGCAGTGATACAACTTCTTGCTTCTGTTAAGATGTTCCCAGGGAAACCGAGCTTCCATGCTGTGAGGAAGCCCAAGTCACACTGTGGAGAGGCCCTTTTGGAGAGGGACTGACACCACAACATGGCCAGTCGTATGAATGGGCCACTTGCTGTAGGAGGGGAACCTCCTGTTCCAGTGAAGCTGCCTCAGCTGATGCTAAATGGAGAGAAACAACTTGGCTCCACTGAACTGTGTTCAAATGGCAGAGTCATGAGCAAAACACATGACTGCTGTCATTTAAACCACCAAGTTTGGGGTGTCTTGTTAGTTGGCAATGGTAACTGGAGCAATATTATTTTTTATTCATCTCCAAAACAGGAATTTTTCATGTCACCTCCTAGGCCTCAACATCAACACCAAGAAAAATACCAGATGTCCTAGGAAATGTTGCTGCTTCTCCCCAAATCCCCTGATTCTTCTGGGTATCCAGAGAAGATGATTAAATGCCATCGGTGGTGAATGTGATATATAGGTATTGATGATTTATGTAGGGACATTTTCAACAGATATGTTTTGGGAACAGAAGAATTCCAGGGCCTGAGAGGCTTCTTGAAGCTTGTGGATGAGGTTTCCCCAAGACCACATACTCCGGGGTCATGCTTTGCCTCTTGGTTTCTGCTGTGAGTATGAGACAGGAAGACGCCCTCTTTCGTCCACTCCTCCAGGCCTCATCTATGGTTTCAGAGGATATGAGGTGATGATAGAGGACAGGGTCAGATGAACTGAGCAGGACTTTTGTCATTCTAAGGAAAACAAACTATTATACCCATGATGGTGTGTACTTGTGTGTGTGTGATGGAGGGCTGGAGGAGTGCCATTGAGATTAGAAGTTAAAGAACTTCCCTGCTCCTCTTCCTAAGCACAGGAGTTATCCAGGATCTCCTTTCTTTCACCCCAGTGCAAAGTAACCCAGTATGACCACTCAGAGCCTTAGGACTCATTGACTGAAGATAAGCTTCTTGAGGGGTGGGCAACCAAGTGAGAACTGTAAGCTTTGCTGACCGAAACAAACTAGCCCTTTTGTGTTTCACCAGAAGGATGGAATAATAATGAGATCTCTGCTCCCTCCACATGGGAACTCTGCCAATGAACTGGTGAAAACTACTCCATGCCTCTTGGGGCAAGTGTCCACACCTGGGATATCAGGTTAGGAAAAAGGCAAACAGTTATTTGCTGCTTTCTGGAAAATTGACAATATGTTAGAAACACAACTTCCTCCTGCATCCAATGGGAAGGGTTTAGGGTTCTGAACACCTCATGGGCCTTGCCCTCCTCCTCTTCCACCTGTGTGTCTCCCTCTTCTTTGAAAGACACACAGGAGAGCTCTGGGTTCCAGAAGAGATGAGTGGGAAGTGGGCTTGATACCCCATCAGCGTCAGTGACCCTGACCCTGGAGTCCATTTTTGGAAATGACCTTAGAGAAGATGTTCAAGTGCAGCTGAAGGATGCTTTTCGCCTTCAGCAGGAAGCAGCTTTGCGTTTCTGGGTGCCTTTCCAGGCCTGGATGATGTGAAGACCCAACCTGCCACCTTTACCTCTGCAAAGTGGTATTTGAGCAACTTGTCATCAGGATGCATTTATGGTGGGAGCTGTTTTCCTGGGCTCCCCTTCTTAGTCGTTCCTGTGCACAAAAATTGGCAGGTTTCCTAATAATATTGACTAAATATTAACATTTATGTAACTAAATAAATATTTATATAACTAACTAAACAAATAGTGAATGATTTCTGGCATGTTGTTGGCTGCCACACTCTTAAGTTATTTAAGTCAAGAATCTGGCCCATACAAGGCATCCAATGTGGCTGTTTACTGAGAGTGGCACAGCTCCGTGTTTCTGAAGGTGGCTAGGTGGTTTGTGAGCTGAATGGGGCAGGGTGGTGGAAGGAGGGGCCTCTGTGGAAGGAGACTGGACCCTGAGTTGCTCCCACAAGTGGACTTGTTGGCAGAGAAAGCACTCGGAGCACCCAGCAGCTTTGATGGCTTTCCTGGGGGTGGGGACAGTGTCTGCCCCTCTTTGCTGGGTCCTGATGATCTCATTTTTCTAGCCTTTTAGAGTGGGCTGTGAAAATAGCCTTTCACCTTCAGTGAGTCACGGGGAAACCAGGAAAGGAGTTTAGAGAGCAGGATGATTAATCTGTCTCCTTTTGGACTTCCTAGTGAATCCAAGGGGCACATTTGTGAGGCTCCAACAGCAGCCACACTTTGTTGGTTCCTAGACAGAGCTGGTGGCAAAGCAGATGACGAAGGTGAAAACAAAGCAGGACAAGGAGACTGCCTTCCCCCTGACCACCATGCAAGCCACTAACCGGCACCCCCAGTTAGACTGAGCTCAGTTGCAAGATGCTTTGCTGATGCTCGGCTAAACCCCCTTCTTGGTTGAAGCCCCCCTTCCCTGGTAGCCATAGAGGACTGGACTTTCCCAGGAAGGAAGGGAGGCTGGATTCCAGCATGGCTGAAGGCTCCTTAACTAGGCTCACCAGGGGTCTTGGGGCAGAGCCAAGCTACCTTCAGCGTGAGACTGGGCATGGCAGTGACTCAGGGGGGCGGCACGATGGAAGTGGAGAAGGAGCTGCTGTCGTCAGCTGTTGTTAAGAAAGAGCAGAGGAGCCTGGGAGGAAACTCTAGTCCTGTGAGGACCAGAGGGCAGGTTGCCTAGCAACAGTGCCTTCCAGGCTTCTGGGGCCTCTTGTCAGCTCCTACCTCCGTATTTTCTCCTTCAAAGCTCTCTTTCATATGGCTTTTAGCCAAATTTCCTCTGGTTAGAAATGCTCCCAAGGGTGTGGGACATGGGTCAGGGGCAGCCGGCGCACATTCTGCTCTGGACCAAGGAACGTTTTAGAGAGTTTTTGGTCTGGATTGTTCTTCCCGAGAGGAGGACAGTGATGGTTCGGAACTCAGATGCTGGAGCTAGGTCTGAGCTCCGATTCCAGATGCTTACAGATATGTCCTTTTTGGGAATTTCTTAACCTCTCAGTATTTTTTAGTTTTTCCACCTATAAAACAGGGAGAATAACCATACCTACCTCAATTGAGCCAATGTGAGGATTTAGAGTGAATAGATAGGTAAGCAGATAGATAAATGGAAGGAAAAGAGGAAAAATAGATGGATAGAAAATAGATAGAAAGGAAAGCAGGAAAAAACAGGGTACAAATGAACTTATGTACAAAACAGAAATAGAGTTATAGGTCTATAAAACAAATGTATGGTTACCAAAGGGTAAGGGGGGGATAAATTGTGAGATTGAGATCTATATATAAAATAGATAACCAATAAGAACCCACTGTAAAGGGAACGCTATACTCTGTAGTGGTGTATATGGGAAAATAATCTAAAAAAGAGTGAAAAAAAATATATTTTAACTGATTCACTTTGCTGTACACTTGAAACTAGCACAACATTGTAAATAAGCTCTACAATAAAAATTAAAAAATAAAATAAAAAGCCAAGACTGGAATAAAAAGAAAGAAGACTGGATGGATAGAAAATAAATAGCTAGGAAAGAAGGAAAAATAGATAGGAAATAAATATGTTTTTAAAGAGAAGAGGGAATTCTCTGGCAGTTTAGTGGTTAGGACTTGACACTTTCACTGCCAGGGCCTGGGGTCAGTCCCTGGTCAGGGAACTAACATCTCACAAGCTGCATGACATGGCCAAAATAGCAGAGAAGGAAAGATAGAAGACAGAAGAAAAGATTGATATGAGGAAGTGAAGATAGACAGGAAGGAAAGAGGGTAAAATAGATGGATAGAAGATAGGTAGATAGGTGGGTGGATGAATGGATAGATGGATAGATAGATAGGAAAGACGGAAGAATAGAAAATACATAGGTTAAAAAAAGAAGGGAAGATAGATGACAGAAGGGGAAAATAGATACAAAAAAGGGAAAATAGATGGATCCATTGATGGATCTTTAGACAGATAAACTTAGAATAGTTCCTGGTACATAGTCTATGGACATGTCAGTTATTAACAGACCTAGGGGATAGCCAGACACAAAAGCTCAGGAGCCCCAGAGCTCTAGTTTCACAATAGTGTTGGAAGATCTGGCTTTCTGTGGAGTCTTGAGCAAATAGTAGCTTTCCTTCTCTGCCTTCAGACTCTCCACCTGCGAGGTCAGAAGACTGGATTGAAAGGGCCTGAATTTCCTTCCTTATCTTATGACATTGGGATGTGGATTGGGCCATGGGCCAATCTGTCTTCATATTTTGGAGGGGATTAGAAAACATGATGGCTGGAGGAGCCTCCAGTAGTGCCCCAGAAGGAAGGTTTGGGGGAGTTGTAGGGGATCAGTCACTCCTCACAGCCTCTGATAGCGGAGTGACTAGGCCAGACTTGGGGAGGCATCAGGCGGCCCTGCTCACGGCTATATTTCCTTGTATTTACCTCTGGTAGCTGCTCTAGCAGAGAAGGCAATGGCACCCCTCTCCAGTACTCTTGCCTGGAAAATCCCATGGACGGAGGAGCCTGGTAGGCTGCAGTCCAGGGGGTCGTGAAGAGTCGGACATGACTGAGTGACTTCACTTTCACTTTTCACTTTCATGCATTGGAGAAGGAAATGGCAACCCGCTCCAATGTTCTTGCCTGGAGAATCCCAGGGACAGGGGAGCCTGATGGGCTGCCGTCTATAGGGTTGCACGGAGTCAGACACAACTGAAGCGACTTAGCAGCAGCAGCGGTGAATTTTTTTTCTTTTGGATAATGTATTCTCATTTTAAAATTCCATTTTATTTTCTTGTTATGATTTGTGTTTCTCTGTTGAGAACTTCCCATTCATTTCAGGAGTGTTCAGTTTTTCCTCATTTAGTGCTTTAAAGTCTTCATCTGACAATTCCAACATCTGGATCATGTTAAGATTGGCATCTATTGGTTGTCTCTTTCCCTTTGAGAATGGTCAGATTTTCGTGGTTCTTGATATGTTGGATAATTTTGGATGATATCTAGGAGAGTTTGCATATTTAGTCATGAGACTCTAGGCCCTGTTAAAGTCCTCCAGAGAAATGTGGAGCATTATGTTTTAGCCGGCAATCACACCAATTAGATTTACACTGCAAGTTTTGTCTTACTTCCTGAGGGTGTTGGTTCCGGGGCTCACATTGTTTTCAAAGCCTTTGAGATGTTTTTGGAGACTGCCTTTTGTCTGTATCACTCAGGGGTAGTTGAGGACTTGAGCAGTGACTTTTGTGGCTTCCTTCCCAAAGCCTTTGCTATGCTTCTTGGGGTGTGTTCTGTACATGCACGCTTGGCACACACAGGATTTGTGTCACGATTTGTGTCTTTTTTTCTGTTCCAAGATCCAACCCAAGATGTTTAGTTGTTAAGTCGTGTCTGACTCTGCGACCCCATGGATTGTAGTCTGCCAGGTTCATCTGTTTACGGGATTTCCCAGGCAAGAATACTGGAAATGGGTTGCCATTTCCTTCTACAGGGGATCTTTCCGACCCAGGGATCAAACTCGCATCTCCTGCACCGACAGGCAGGTTCTTTACCACTGAACCACCAGGGAAGACTCCAATCCAAGGTACCACATTACATTTAGTCATCATCTTTTCTTAATCTCCCCCAAACCTTGACAGTTCGTCAGTCTTTCTTTGATTTTCATGACCTTAACACTCTTGAAGAGTAGTAGTTAGATGTTTCATAGAATATCCTTCAGCTTGGGTTTAGCTGGTATGTTCTCATTCATAGGCTAAGGTTACAGATGTTTGGAAAAATATCACAGAAGTATCTTTTCCTCCCACGTTATCTGTGGGCACATGATGTCAGAGTATTAACATCACTGGTGATGGTAACCTTGATCCCATCATTAAGGTCACATTTGCCAGGTTTCTCCACAGTAATGTTCCTGTATTTCCCCTTCCACAAATATTCATGAATCTCTACATCCAGCCCACATCCAAGAGGAGGGGAATTAAGCATCATTTCCTGGAGGGGAGGGAACCAAAGAATTTGTGATGTTAATTATTGAATTTGGGGAGCAATACTTTGAGGCTGTGTTTCCCCTTAAGTTTCTCCCACTAATTTTAGCATTTATCAGTGGATCCTGCTTATAGCAATTACTACTGTGGTGATCTAATGATGATCTGTTTTGCTCATTCCTTCTACATTTATTCATTGTAATTCTTCGCTAAGGAAGACCTATCCTGTCTCTTATTTTTTTACTCATTCCATCCTCTCAGAATGGACTCACAGATATTTAGTTTTATTTTTATTTCATATATCAGGCTTTATTTGATATAAACATAAATATAACTAAATTTGTATATGCAATATTTTGTTCTTACACTATAATCTTATATTATCCTTATATATTTAGTAACTCAAATTGTTCTAGGTTTGGCTATTGAAAGCTTTTTCAGGTTGGCTCCTATATGCCTCCTCCAACTTGCTGCACCCCATACCTGGGAGAATTAGCTATTTTCCCAAGTAGCCTTGGGTTCTTTTATTGAAGAAGGCATTTAGAAACTAAGATCTGGGCACTGGGCATGATGTGGCCACTAGGAAGTCACTGTTTCTGGGCTCTCTCTGGGGACAGAGCTAGGAAGTGCATATGTGTCTACCACATATGTTCATGGCATTTGTTTCAGATCTCTCCTGGAAGAAACCTCCTGTGAGCTGTCACTGTCTACCCTGCTTTGTGGTTGTCTGTGTACACAGTGGATATTCCCTACCACCCCATCAGCTCTCAGAGAGCAGAGCTCATGCCCAGGGCAGCTGTATCGCCTCTCTGGTGCTTGGCCCGTGAGAAGAACCTGGTGCATGTTCACCGGTGGCGCAGATGAGCTGTGAGGATCACAGGCTTTGTGGTTTATCTGCTTTGGTTCTTTTTAGTGGTAAGAGCCACAAGTGTTGAGTTGAAGCATGATATTTAAAGTTACTAACATAAACAAGTTCTGTCACTGGAGGGGCAATCGCGCTCGGGTGGAACAACTCAGTCCTTTGTAGGGCTGGAAGCAGGGAAGGTTTCTACATGGGTACTGAAACAGCTGCTGTTTGGAGAACTCTGATTGGCTGTCTGGCAGGGGACAAGCTGTGCTTCTGTGGCATCCCCATATTTAGCTCTCCCAACAAGCCCGGGGCTGGTGCACCGTCTGTCCCGCCCCCTCAAGCCTGGTTCCCCTGCCTTGGGTCCCAACTAGTCAGTCACTCAAGGGTCTAAGAGCAATACTCTGTGTTTCCACCAGTCCACTCCTTCTAGGCTTCCAAACCCAGGGACTGCAGCCCTAGTTTCGTAACTCAGGAAGCCTCTCTACCTGTCAGCTTGGTTTCCTATTTTTAGGCCTAACAGTTTTGAGCTGCTGGTTTTGTCTAAGGCCTTCTGGGTGAGAATCTAGACTCCTTCTGGTTGTGATGACCCTGATTCTTGTCCTGGGCACCAGCATCCCGTTGATAGCTTACGGTGAATGGTGTCTGATTCGTGATCTCCAAAGAAGATTGAGCTTCAGGACCAGGGACCAGGCTTGATCACTCAAGAGCTTTTGTGTAGCAGAGTTTTATTAAAGTATGAAAAGGAACGAGAAAGCTTCTGACATAGACATCGGAAGGGGGACAGAGAGTGCCCCCCTCACTAGTCTAAGCAAGGCAGTTATGTACTTTTTAAATTAGTTATTACAATAAATCAAAAGAATGTCTCAAAGTTGTAAAGACCTTACTAGCCAGTGGAAACAGTGTCAGACTTTATTTTTCTGGGGTCCAAAATCACTACAGATGGTGACTGCAGCCATGAAATTAAAAGACGCTTACTCCTTGGAAGGAAACTTATGATCAACCTAGATAGCATATTCAAAAGCAGAGACATTACTTTGCCAACAAAGGTTCGTCTAGTCAAGGCTATGGTTTTTCCTGTGGTCATGTATGGATGTGAGAGTTGGACTGTGAAGAAAACTGAGCACCGAAGAATTGATGCTTTTGAACTGTGGTGTTGGAGAAGACTCTTGAGAGTCCCTTGGACTGCAAGGAGATCCAACCAGTCCATTCTGAAGGAGATCAGCCCTGGGATTTCTTTGGAAGAAATGATACTAAAGCTGAAACTCCAGTACTTTGGCCACCTCATGCGAAGAGTTGACTCATTGGAAAAGACTCTGATGCTGGGAGGGATTGGGGGCAAGAGGAGAAGGGGACGACAGAGGATGAGATGGCTGGATGGCATCACTGACTCGATGGACATGAGTCTCAGTGAACTCCAGGAGTTGGTGATGGACAGGGAGGCCTGGCGTGCTGTGATTCATGGGGTTGCAAAGAGTCGGACCCAACTGAGCGACTGATCTGATCTGATTTGAGACCCACTCCCATAATTTACATTTTAAGATAACAGGATTAGCCAGAAGGTTTTCAGGAAGAAGAAACTGTCCTCAAGCCAGATACATTGTTGTTATATAATCCTTAGTACAGAGGTTAAACTGAGTTGTTTGTTGTGTAATCATCAGTTCCAGGCTTAAAGAAAAAAAACATTTTATGTGATTAAGGAATGTAGGGGAAAAAAAAGATGTTTGTTCTTTCCTCCTCTTTGAGAGTTCCAGACCACTGTCTGTGCTTCAAGAGCCCCAGACTCCTTTCTCCTCAGGGACCCCAGACTTCTTATCAACCTGCCTAGGAATTGACTCTCTCACACTCTTGCCTTCTCCTGACCCTGGTTTGATGTTAGGTCAGTGAAAGTTGCTCAGTCGTGTCCGACTGTTTGCCATCCCATGGGCTCTACAATCCATGGAATTCTCCAGGCCAGAATACTGGAGTGGGTATCCTTTCCCTTCTCCAGATTATCTTCCCAACCCAGGGATTGAACCCAGGTCTCCCTGATGTATTGCAGGCAGATTATTAACCAGCTGAGCCATAAGGGAAGCCCTTGATGTTAGATCAGCTGAGTAAATAAAGGCTCAGCCAGTGCTCTGATGCATGTGGGTGGGGGGCTGGGGCAGGCAACTGGGCCCGCCCAGGCCTGGGCCCCTCCTGCTCGCTAAGAGGCAAAGTAGCATGTAATTCCCACCTCCTCACCGCCCCCCACCCCCGCCCCCGCAGCCACCTGGGTTGGAAACCAGAGCCTGCCGCCCAGAGTCAGCACTTTTGAGTCTGCCTGGACCTGGTTCAGCAGTTGCGGGTTGGGTTAGCCAGGCAGGCTGAGTGGCTCCTTCAAATGGAGATGGGGGCGGCTCTGATTCACATGGGTTGCTGTGAACCGCGACTGCGGCCTGGTGCTTGCTCTGGCTGTTTGCTATAGGGATGCCTGTGAGAAGTCAAGAGGAGAAATGGAGAGGAAGAATGGGCCTGGGGAGACAGGGGTCAGATGCAACCGGGAAATGGGAGGAGGCATGAACATCCTCTAAGGACCCCCGGGCCAGGGGAGAGCCCAGTCCTGCCTGGAGGCTCAGCGATGACATGGCATCTTTGCTGCTCACATGCATTCTCTGTCTTTCCCTTCTGCTCTCTCCTCTGCTCTGGGATCTGCAGTAGAGTGAGAGAGCGGCACCCTGTTCATACCCTGAATGTCACCAATGGAAACAGAAGGGGCTCCTACATCGATCACCTGCCTCTCTCAGGGTCATGCTGCAGGGTCCCTGGATCTTGTGGAACAGCTGGCTTTCCTCTCCATCCCCACCTCAGGGGCTGTTTCCTCCCTGGAGCTCTGCAAAGGACTGGCCGGCATTTGCTTCTTGCATACCCTGGCCTCCTTGTTCCCGGGGGCCTTGCCCATCTGTTCCATCCGAGCTGCTGGGAAGCTGGCAGACAGAGAGAGCCTGCCCCAGGGGTAGGGACAGTGCTGTGTCTTTGAGCACTTAACTCACTTTAATGGCTTCAGCTGCCTTTCTTCTCCCTTCAGATAGGAGGCCATTCGCAGTATTAATTTCCTTTGCATAATTTTCTCCCTGGGCCTGGCTCACAGGCTGTTGTGCCGAGAACACAGACAGGCAGCATCAGACCTCCATCCAGATTCAGCAGTCTCCTCAGTGTTGGCAGGAGATGATTTTCTCAAGTTAATGAAGGCACATTAACTTGAAAAGGTTCTACGATACAGAGAACCCCAGGGACCACTGGGAAAAGGCCTGGTGGCCCTGGTGGCTGCCGGGGTGACCCTGGATTCAGGGGAAAGAGAAGACAGTGATACTTCAGGGAGCATCTCCGAGCAAACGAGCCTTCTAGGAGAGAACAATGTGTTCTAGCAAATGTTAAACTCTAAAAATATGACCATGTCAGATGGATAGACAGATGCATATCTTTATTTTTCTTGACTAGCAGTCACTGAACCTAATTTAATTTTTTTCTTTCTTGGGAGGCTAATTATCACAGGCTGCTAACATTCAGTGTCTTCTGAGGTGTGTGATGTTGCTCACCCTTCACTGAATGGTCCTCGACGCTGCTACTGCTGCTGCTAAGTCTCTGGAATTCTCGGTTTTGCTATTGTTGCTTTTTTTTCTTTTTTCCCTTCTGTTTTCTTTACTGTTCTCCTGTGTCATCTGTTAGAGATACTAGGGCACCTGCTTCTTTTCCTCTAATTCTTGAAAAAATTTGATTTGTTGGCTGACAAATTAATTGTATAATATTGACGGAACTGAATAGTTCTGTTCAAAACCATTTTCAAAAATAAAATTCCTTTAAAAGTAACACACCCACAAAAAACAACACATATCCATATACATTAAAGCAAATTGTCAAAACATCTTTAGTATATGAACCAAAAAGTAGTTAAGCGAATAAATAGCTTTCAAGTATATCCCTACATTTTTAAACAAAATTTTGCGTTTTTTTTTTTCAAAAATCTTAGTCTTATTTTTTAATTGCTATTAATTTTTATTGGAGTTTTATTGGAGTTTCTTTACAGTGTTCTGTTAGTTTCTTGCTATACAGCAAAGTGAATCAGTCATATATATTCATTTATCCACTCTTTTTTAGATTTCCTTCAATTTAGGTCACCACAGAGCACTGTGCTACTCAGTAGGTTCTCATTAGTTAACTGTTTTATACTTAGGAGTGTGCGTATGTTAGTCCCAATCTCCTGGTTCGTACCCGCCTCCTCCCCCTTGGTAAGAGGTTTGTTCCCTGCATCTGTGACTCTATTTCTGCTTCGTGCACCTGTTTCTTTGTAGCTTTTGGTAAAAGAAAGAAAACAATCTCATTCACAGGATAAAATACTTAGGAATACATTTGACAAAAGAAGGGCAAGGTTATATGCTGAAAATTACAAAGTGCTGCTGAGGGAAATCAGAGAAGATCTGACCTAACTAAATGGAGAGAAGCACTTCACATTCCTGGATTGGAAGGCACAGCAGTGTTAAGATGGCAGTTATTTCCGTACTGTTCTATAATTTCTATAAAAATGTAAACCTTTTATTTTCTTTTATAGAAAGTAACAAGCTATTCCTAAATTTGTGTGGAAAAGCAAAACCTAGAATAACCAAAACAGTTTTGCAAAAAAAAAAAAACAAAGTTGGAGTCTTGGTAGAAGAAAGGCATGAATGAATGATGCGGCCACAAACGTCAGTGCTAGAGGTAACATGCTCTTTCTTTCTTGGCTCTTGGAGCACTTCGCATGGCTGGTGTTTCCTGTGCATACCTGTTCTGGCTCCCCTGACCTCCCTCCTCCCAAGTGCTAGAAAGCGGGTGATTGCCCCACGAAGTCTGTACTGACTGCAAATCAATTTATCGTGCTGTTGATCTCTATGGGCTGGTCAGGAAGGCAAGGTACTACCACCCTTGTGTCCCTCCGAAAGTCCAGCAAGACCATCTCGTGTCCTCGCAGCTTGACTCATTTGCTCTCAACCCTGAGGATGTCAAATCACTGGGGAGGCAGAGCCTGAGAGATGGAGCTTGAGATGGTGCTTCTATGGAGCCTGAGGGCTAAGAGGTACTCCTGCCAGGTGTAAATGAGAGAGCCAGTGGGGAGGTGGGGGGTGGCCTGTAAAGCGCAGCCTTTGAAGCTACAGTCTGGATGTTTCAGTCTCTACAAACTGGACCATTTCATTTCTTGCATTCTCTGTTTCTTAATTTTTCCTCCATCACCCATCCCTCCATTTGGTAAAGACAATACATTTCCAAAACATGGTAAATATCCTTGGATCTACAGAAATAAGATGCTGCCCTTTTCACAAATGGGAGGGTGAAAAGGCAAAATAGATTGTATTAAAACAGGTGCATTTTTAAAAAGCTTTGTCCTTTTATTCTTTGGTACCATAGAGGCCATCTCTAACCCTGTGTGTTTTACAGATAAGGAGGTTGAGTTCCAGAGAGGGTTAAAAAGACTCACCCAGAATAACATATAGCTTGAAAGTGGCACAGGCAAGATTCCAGCTCAGCTCTGACTCTGCAGAGGTCAGGCTACTCCAACCAGCAGAGCCAACACCATGTGGGAAGTGCATGCAGGAAGGCAAAGTGGAATAACTTGATTTCTACATCTGGGTAAAAATAATTCCCCAATTTGCAGACACCTAGAAGATCACAGGCTTGAGGGTAAAAATAAAATGTGCTTTCTGACAGCCCAAATCTTGTCAGACTAATCTAATTTCTCCTGGCCTGGGAGCCAGCTTGGCTGATTAGAAGGAAACAGACTTGCTGTGTGGGGGTTCGGCTGGACCCAGCAGGGCCTCTCCTCTGAGGATCTCCCTTATCGTCTCTGGCCCACATGCCTCTGGAGTTTGTTACCAGGTTGGGGGAGATTCCCTAGCCTCTCCCATCCCCAGAAGAGGAGTCGGGCCCACGGGGGAGATGGCCACAGGGAGGTGGGATAGAAGATACCAAGAAGCTGAGTCTGAATGAAAGGTTTCACTTGCACGAAGGGTTTCACCTGCTCTTTCTTCAGTTCCCGGTATTTGAGGCTTTTCTGGTGGCTCAGATGGTAAAGAATCAGCCTGCAATGCAGGAGACGCAGGTTTGATCCCTGAGTTGGGAAGATCCTCTGGAGAAGGGAATGGCTACCCACTCCAGTATTCTTGCCTGGAGAGTTCCATGGATGGGGGTGCCTGGCAGTCTACAGTCAATGGGGTCGCCAAGGACTGAGGTCCATGGGGTTGGTCAGACAGGACTGAGCAACTAACACATACACATTGTCCATGTTGCTTCAGCTCTCTGTGCAAAGGTGGGATCATTCAGCCCTCCAAACAGTCTCAAAATCTCAGAGCTGGTGTCTCTCTCGGTAACAGGGACAGACTGCAGAGGGGTTTGCAACAAATCGCCTGCAGCTGAGCTCTGAGTTAGCAACAACTAACCCTGCAATTGGGTTCTGAGAACAGGGAGTGTTCTGACCGGTTTCTTGTCTCACCAAGGGCAGGAACTAAGAGCCCTGTGACACTTACTCTCCACCACTTTTCACCTTATCTGGGTACAAATGTCAAGCTCTCCTCCCATATTTCCTTTAGAAAATGTGTGGGCAGATGGGTCGCCTCAAAAGAACAAGCTGTTGTGATTTCTAAACAGAAGGATGTTAACAAAGGATTTTCAGAGAGCCTCTTATTTCCTCTGTCTTGGCTAATATGCCGCCCATATCTTGGAAGAGCTTCAGAGAGCCACAGACACGGTGTGTGGTTCTGGTCTGCTTTCCCAGAGGAAAGGATCCTACGCTCTGAGGTCAGACCTCAGGCCCACATCATGCATGTTCCCCAGCTGCTCATCATGTGCAGATCTCACAGACTGCACTTGCTTTGTAAATGCTTGCGTACCGCGCGGAGCAGAGGTGAGAACTCACGGAAAAGTGAAAGTTGAAAAATGCGGCTATAGCTCTTTGAACGGTTATCACTGGTAAAGCTGGCGGCATCTTTTAAAGTTTCCTTCTCATTCCGTTCCATTCACTCTGTCTCCTTCACTGAATTTAGACCCTTGTAATGACACTCAACTGCCCTTTTCTCTAATTTCATGGTGTCATCACTTTAGACGTCATTGTTACCAGCAATGTCCTTGCTGGCCTTCCTGCCCAGGCTGGTCTCTCTGCTCTTTAGCTGATTTCTAAAATACAGCTTCTATTTCAGCATGTCACATCGCCCGGCCTGAGTACTGGCCTGGCCTCCTATGGCCGTCACTGAGTCCAGTCCGTCTTCTATGTGGATCTCAGGAGCCTCCACGATCTGGCCCCCGCCCCGCTGCTCTGGGGCATTTTTCACGGCTCCCAGCGCGTGGCGCACTTCACCCAGGCAGGCCTGCCCTGTCTCTCTCAGGGCTGTCCTGAGACGGCCCTGCTGTCTTTGGCCCCACTCTCCTGACCTGGTGTGTCCTCTATTCCTCCCACCTAACCACCTAAAAGCACGCTATGGTGATTGTTAGGCCTGGATGCTACTCTTGATGGGACTCCGCCAGGTTGCCCAGCGCACACTAGTGCTGGTTGTGTAGTCTTGGTGGGGATGCTGGTCCTGTTAGGAACAATGACAGATTATTAAGCGCCGACTGCATCAGTCAATGTAGTGCAGTGTTTAAGGCTGTGTTTAGCCAGTCTGTCTCGGTATATGTTTGGGTTCTGTCACCTACTAGCTGCTGACCTTGGGCAAGTTACTTACATCTTAGAGACTCAGACTCCTGTTTTATATATTGGGGATGGGCACCCCAAATTAGACAGAAGCAAGTTATCATAGTTCAAAATTCTACCATCTGGGCTTCCCTGATGGCTCAGTGGTAAAGAATCCGCCTGCAATGCAGGAGATGTGGGTTGGATCCCTGGGTTGGGAAGATCCCCTGAAGTAGGAATGGCAGCCCACTCCAGTATTCTTGCCTGGAGAATCCCATGGACAGAATCCCTGGTGGGCTACTGTCCATGGGGTTGGAGAAGAGTCGGATATGACTTAGTGACTAAACAACAAATAGTACTTACCTCATAGAGTGAATCTACTTCACAGTACCTGGCAGACAATAAACACTGTAAGAATGTTATCAGTTCAGTTCAGTTCAGTTCAGTCACTCAGTCGTGTCCGACTCTTTGCGACCCCATGAATAGCAGCACGCCAGGCCTCCCTGTCCATCACCAACTCCCAAAGTTCACTCAAACTCACATCCATCAAGTCAGTGATGCCATCCAGCCATCTCATCCTCCGTCGTCCCCTTCTCCTCCTGCCCCCAATCCCTCCCAGCATCAGTCTTTTCCAATGAGTCAACTCTTCGCATAAGGTGGACAAAGTACTGGAGTTTCAGCTTTAGCATCATTCCTTCCAAAGAAATCCCAGGACTGATCTCCTTCAGGATGGACTGGTTGGATCTCCTTGCAGTCCAAGGGACTCTCAAGAGTCTTCTCCAACACCACAGTTCAAAAGCATCAATTCTTCGGTGCTCAGCTTTCTTCACAGTCCAACTCTCACATCCATACATGACCACTGGAAAAACCATAGCCTTGACTAGCCGGACCTTTGTTGGCAAAGTAATGTCTCTGCTTTTGAATATGCTATCTAGGTTGGTCATAACTTTTCTTCCAAGGAGTAAGTGTCTTTTAATTTCATGGCTGCAGTCACCATCTGCAGTGATTTTGGAGCCCCCAAAAAATAAAGTCTGACACTGTTTCCACTGTTTCCCCATCTATTTCCCATGAAGTGATGGGACCAGATGCCATGATCTTCATTTTCTGAATGTTGAGTTTTAAGCCAACTTTTTCACTCTCCTCTTTCACCTTCATCAAGAGGCTCTTTAGTTCTTCTTTACTTTCTGCCATAAGGGTGGTGTCATCTGCATATCTGAGGTTATTGACATTTCTCCCGGCAATCTTGATTCCAGCTTGTGCTTCTTCCAGCCCAGCGTTTCTCATGATGTACTCTGCATCATGAGAATGTTATCACTAGATGGTAATTTATGTATATTACCTGTAATCTTTAAAAGAGTTCAGAAAGATGAATATTCTTATTCCCATTTTACACAGAGGGAAAATGAGGCTCAGAGAGATTAAGTAACCATCCAAGATGACTGAGCTAATACAGAGCAGGACTGAAATGTTGAGTGTGGTTTGCCTGACCCTCCTGACCAATGCCTGCCTTTCATTTCAACACCCCATAGGGCTGTTTCCACAAAGTTGTATGTCTGGCTGTCCTCTAATTTCTTCCCTGCACACGTGCTGCTTTATGGCCCAAGATTTTAAGCCACTGAGGGCAGGATGGTTCTTACACATTGTGTAGTAGTGTTTGGTGGGAACATGAATCAAGAACACAAGTGTACTTTTCTGTATATAAAGGACACAAACAATTAACTGTAGGCAGATGGCTGTGAATTGCAGGATTCTTCTCATCATCCATTCCCCATGGAACTATCCAACGACTGGTGAGTCCCCCCCTACCAGGGAGAGGATTCTCCTAGGTCCTCTGAGACATCCTCCCAGGCAGGGTCATGTAAAACTTCTTTAGCATCCTTAGAGTGTGGGCATTGCTCGGTCAGGTGTGACATCTGGATATCAAGTGATGGAGAACCAATATATCTGCCATAAACAATGAATGTGGGAAGAATTTAGAAAAACCAAGACTCGCAGGCCTGTGATAGACTCCCGTGCCCCAGCCACGTGGGAAATCAGTGCCGCCCTGTCACAGTTATGAGGCTGAGCATATCTGGTTGATGTCAGGGTCAGATGGAAGCTTCTTGTCCATGTGTGGTGGAGCCCATCTGTGTGATGGAAGCCCCTTTGTGACCATCCAGCCATGTGGCCATCCAGACTCATAACAGAGACAGGAAGCTTGCTAGTCAGAGCTCAAATCATTGCAGAGTGCTCCCCACACAGAGCAGGAATCTTCCAGACCCTCCTGGACAGAGCAGGGAGGGGGAACAGACAGATCCTTGTCCTCATGCCACCCCGTGTGTGTGTGTGTGTGTGTGTGTGTGTGTGTGTGTGTGAAGGCCTGGCACTGCATCACCTACCTTGCGCCCCCCACCCCCACCCTAACAACCTGGGCCTTTTCTCCTCCAGGTTCCTCATGGCAGTTTTTGGTGGCTTCCTCTTATTCCAGCAATACAAAGCCCTTTGCAAATAAGCCTCAGGGTGACTCCCTCCCTATTTTAAAGACAAATTTAAATCATTTTCTTCAAAGTATGTCAGGTTCAGAAACTAGAATTCCCACATTACTGCTGACTCAGTTGCTATGTCTCTGCCATCATTTCACTGCAAAACGCCTCCGGCCATTTTCACTGCAAAACTCAGGCAATGGGAAGTGGAAAGGGCGTTTTCTGTCTGAAAAGCTCCATCTCTGCTCTGCCAGCTACCTGCTTGCCTGCATGCACTGGGCATTGGCTGAGCAAGTGGCCCTGCAAACGACTTCTCAGCCGGCTCTCACATTCTCTTATCAAAGCCACTTGATAAAGGGAGTGAATTCAGGCACAGGAAGTGCCCAATTAGTATGTACCTGCTAGGATGGTGTTAATTAGCAATATCTGTATTGCAGCATGGCCTTCAGTCTGCTTGCCCAAATCCATTAATAACACCTCACAAGGGCAATTTAGAAACTGACCTTTCATGAAGGTTTCCTGATGTGCTGCAAGCCTTTGTTGTTGTTATTCAGTCGCCCAGTCATGCCCGACTCCTCTCAGTCCCATGGACTGCAGCACTCGAGGCCTCCTTGTCCCTCACCATCTCCCAGAGTTTGCCCAAGTTCATGTTCATTGTATCAGTGATGCCATCCAGCCATCTTATCTTCTGACGCCCTCTTCTCCTACCCTCAATCTTTCCCAGCATCGGGGACTTTTACAATGAGTCATCTGTTCACATCAGATGACCAAAATACTGCAGCTTCAGCATCAGTCCTTCCAGTGAATATTTATGTTGATCTCCCTTAAGATTGACTGCTTTGATCTCCTTGCTATCCAAGGGACTCTCAGGAGTCTTCTCCAGCACCACAGTTCAAAGGCATCAATTCTTTGGCGTCTGCCTTCTTTACAGTCCATCTCTCACAACCATATACGACCACTGGGAAGACCACAGCCTTGACTATACAGACCTTTGTCGGCAGAGTAACGTCTCTGCTTTTCAACACACTGTCTAAGTTTGTCATCGCTTTCCTGCCAAGAAGCAATAGTCTTCTGATCTCATGGCTGCAGTCACCATCCGTAGTGATTTTAAAGCCCGAGAAGTGGAAATCTGTCACTACTTCCAACTTTTTCCCCTTCTATTTGCTATGCAGTAATGGGGCTGGATGCCATGATCTTAGTTTTTTTTTTTTAATATTTAGTCTTAAGCCTCCTCTTTCATTGTTTTCCTTTACCCTCATCAAGAGTCTCTTTAGTTCCTCTTCACTTTCTGCCATTAGAGTGGTATCATCCTCATATCTGAGGCTGTTGATGTTTCTCCCACCTATCTTGATTCCAGCTAGTAGCTCATCCAGTCTGTCTTTTCTCATGATGTGCTCAGCGTATAGGTTAAACAAACAGGGTGACAGCAGACAGCCCTGTCTTACTCCTTTCTCTTTTTTGAACCAATCAGTTGTTCCATACAGGGTTCTAACTGTTGCTTCTTGACCCACATACAGGTTTCTCAGGAGACAGGTAAGATGGTCTGGTATTCCCATCTCGCTAAGAGCTTTCCACAGTTTGTCATGATCCACACAGTCAAAGGCTTTAGCATAGTTGATGAAACAGAGATAGATGTTTTCCTGAAATCCCTTTGCTTTGTCTATAATCCAGTGAATGTTGGCAATTTGATCTCTAGTTCCTCTTCCTTTTCTAAACCCAGCTTGGACATCTGGAAGTTCATGGTTCTCATAATGCTGAAGCTTAGCATGAAAAATTTTAAGCATGACCATACTAGCAAGGGAGATGAGTGCAATAGTCTGATGGTTAGCACACTCTTTGGTACTACCCTTCTTGGGAATTGGGAAGACGTTTGACCTTTACCAGTCTTGTGGGCACTGTTGGGTCTTCCAGATTTGCTGCCATAATGAATGCAAAACCTTGATGGTATCATCCTTTAGGGATTTGAATAGTTCTACTGGAATTTCATCACATCCACTAGCTTTATTAACAGTAGTGTTTCTGAAGGCCTATTTGACTTTGCACTTCAGAATGTCTGGCTCTGGGTGACTAACCACACCATCATTTCTAAAGCCTAGGAATCATTTTAAGATGTTTAAGATGGAGGCTAACATTCTAATTAGAGGTGCTTAAGCTCTTGAGTGGGTCCTGCCCACAAAGTGGGGGCCTGGGGGGAGGTATTAGCTTGAGGACCAGATCCATATAAAGTGAGTAGTTAGGGAGGAACTTGAATTAGAAACAACTTGAAGTGAGGACCAAGCTAAGGGGATATGGTGGACATGTTGGTACCTGGGCAGAGAAGTAGCCAAGGCACCAGGAGTGGGGGATGGGGATGAGTAGGGGCATAGCTGTGGGGCTCCCCAGCCCAAGAAAGAAATCCTTGAACTCTGGGTCTGAGGAAGGCCATCTCTTCACGTTGAGATTGGAGCATCTTATTTGAGCAGGATGCTTCATAAAGGATGGACTCTATTCAACCTAAACTCATAGAATATCAGCTTTGGATACGACCTTGGGGAGCTCAATTTCAACTGCCTCCACTTGTAGACAAGGCAGCAGAAACCCAAGAAGGCTAAGTGATTTGTCCAAAGGCACACAGTTATTAGAAAAGGTAGCTAGACATGAAGGCCGGATTTCTGATTCAGTAATTGGTGCCCTCTCCATGGCAGAAAGCTACTCCATTATTGGGCTCCCCTTGTGTCTCAGCTGGTAAAGAATCCACCTGCAATGTGGGAGACCTGGGTTTGATCCCTGGGTTGGGAAGATCCGCTGGAGGAGGGCATGGCAACCCACTCCAGTATTCTTGCCTGGAGAACCCCCGTGGACAGAGGAGCTTGGCAGGCCACAGTCCATGGGGTCACAGAGTCCATGGGGTCGCAAAGAGTCCATGGGGTTGCAAATAACTCCATTGTTCTTTTGTTGCTTAATTTATTCAGGAAATGTCACCCATTTAGGTCATTCTCTCATTCTATAAACATCTACTATGTATCAGGCATTGCCTAGGTGCTGGGAATAATACACAGTTACTATCCCTCTCCTCTCAAGAAGCTCACAGAATTACACAAAAGGCAGCTTGAGTCAATAATGGCAACAGATGCAAGGTGAACCCTGCTAGGTCCCCGCTGGGTGTGCTCTGAGCACAGAGGAGGGGCCTGGGGTTAGGGACAGCTTCGTGAAGGAGCGCCCATACGGTATCATGTCCATAATGATCAGGCGTGAATCCAGCCCCACCAATGCCAGGGCCAGCCCAGTGTCTAAAGCAGGGTGAGCTGGGAGGCAGAGCCCAACATGCTAGTGGAATGCTGACGGGAACTGATGACAGTTGGGCTTTGATTCAGACAAACCTGTCTTTTTAAATATAATTTTATGTGTTTGTTTTTGGCTGTGCTGGGCCTTCACTACTGCACGAGCTTTTCTTTAGTTGGCGCGGGCCAGGGCTGCTCTCTATCTGTGATGCGGAGCTTCTCGTTGCAGTGGTTTCTCTCGTTGTGCAGCAGGGGCTGTAGGGTGCTCAGGCTTTAGTAGCTGCAGCACAGGGGCTCCGTAGTTGCAGCTCCGGCCTAGTTGCTTCAAGGCACGTGGGATCTTCCCGGATCGGGCATTGAACCTGTGTCTCCTGCACTGACAGGAAGATTCCTTACCACTGAGCCACCAGGGAAGCCCCGCACAAATCTGTCTTTCAACTTTGTGTCCATCCCCTCCTTGCTGTGTGACCACGGGCAGTGACAGTCCTCCCTGGCAAGGGAGGCAAAGGCTGAACGGAGTTGTTGGGAAGATGAAAGCAGAGGGCAGGCACAAGACCTTGTGCTGCGCTTGGCCCCTCTGATTCCAGGCTACGAGACTCCAGCTGCCTGTGCAGCTGGCTTTGAGAATGTCTACTTTGCCCCAGACATCAGCTAGCCCTTCACCAGAAGCAGTCAGAGGCCTCTCTCCAAATTCAGAGACTCAACGAGCAGTAGCCTGAAGCTTCCCGGAGAAGAGACTGCTGTGGGGAGCACAGCTGCTTCAGAAAAATCTGATGTGCTTTCTCTATCCCTCTGGGCCTACAGTGTTAATTAGGAAGACTGCATGCGTGAACACTTGGCTTTTCTTTTCTTTCCTTTCTTTCCTAATCTCTCAAAAAAGCCCTTTTGATCAGCACTGTGAAACGATGTGCAAAGATGTGTTAAGAATATGCAGGAGGGTCTGCCTCCTTTGATGCCAGCTTCTGCACCCAAGGTGGGTTTCAGAGCATTTTGTCCTCTGTTCCCAGTGCCCAGATGGCCCAGACCACTGCTGCTTGCCCTGGGAATGGCTCTCCTACTTCCGGCTCCCACCGAAGTCCCTGTCTAATGAGTTTGTGCAGAATCGGAAGGGCCAGGCCTAGCTGGCTGTCCCCGGCACCTGGGAGAGCATATGACCGGCTGGGGCTGCCTTCGGCTGGGTCCCTGGCAGCGTGGACCCATGTGTTGGGGCCAGTGTTTGCCCCCAGTCCTGGGCACTGCCCCTGAGATTACCGTGTGGGTGGACTCTTCTTGGGAGAAGGGCGATGGGGAAATGTCGGGGGAGGGGACACTACAGAATGTGAAGGACTAAGGCCAGGGAAGCTAGTAGGTGCGGAGGAACGTGGGGTCAGAATTCCAAACTTCCACCATCTTTCCTTACTCCCTTCCATTATGCCAACCATCTTTTATGACTATAGAAACCCAGTGGGTATGTATGTAGCTGTCTCCTAGTTTTCCCTCACGTCACCCCCAAGCAGGATTTAGCATTTTCCTGCAACACTTAAATAGGAAACCCTCTCCAAGAGACATTAGTGAGAACTGTGGACTTTACTAATGGTCTATCACTTCAGTTCAGTCGCTCGGTCATGTCCGACTCTGCGACCACATGGACGGCAGCACGCCAGGCTTCTCTGTCCATCACCAACTCCCGGAGCTTACTTAAACTCATGTCCATCATGGTCTATAGTGGGGTTATATTGCCTAGAACAGAGAATTTCATGAGAAAGAGAGGAAAGGAGGGAGGGAGGGGGGAGAGCTGGAGGGAGGGAAAGAAGGAAACCTCATTTGGGTTTTGCTTTCCTCAAGTCTTACTTCTCAGCCTTCAGCCACAGGCTCCACTTCTGTCCCTGGTCCTGCCCCACGAAGCCTCTAATTCTCCCCTAGTCTACCTCTCAGACCTTCCCAGACGACGTCTCTGTGTCTTCCCGTCTGATCTGTTGCTTGGCTCTGGCCCTGTTCCTGCAGCTTGCATCTTCCCTGTCATCACCAGTTCAGCAAATAATGTACCCCTGGCTGCTTCAGAAGCAGTAGGAATCCTAAATAACCAACATTTGTTCTTGCCAACACAAAGAAACTTGTAAGTGTCCCAGACAGGAGAGAAGTGTGGAAGGTGGGATGTGAATGACCCCACCCGCCTCTCTCCCAGACCCCAGACCCACACCTGGGCCTCCATTTCCCCTTCCCACCCTCTGAATTCCTGGCCAGGGGACTTGCAAATGACTCAGGACCCTCTCTTCTCATGTCACACGAGCACTTCTTTTTCCTAGAACCCAAGAGGTATTGAAGTGAAGTGAAGTGAAGTCGCTCATTCGTGTCCAACTCTGAGACCCCATGGACTGTAGCCTACCAGGCTTCTCAGTCTATGGGATTTTCCAGGCAAGAGTACTGGAGTGGGGTGCCATTTCCTTCTCCAGGGGATCTTCCCAACCCAGGGATCAAACCCCCGTCTCCCGCATTGCAGGCAGACGCTTTACCCTCTGAGCCACCAGGAAAGCCTATTACTCATTGTAATAGGTATTACTATTACTCAAGAGGTATTACTCATTGCATTTGGGTTTTGTTATTCATGGTAGAAGTTTCAGAGAATTCCTTGGGTGCATAGAGGAAAATCACCAAAGAGGACTCCAAACTGGCCTCCAAATAAATATAAAGCAAAAATCTCCCAGATGTAATGGAACTAAATCACAGCAAATTAGCTTTTCTGGTACAAAACATTCTCTCAAAAATGCTAGAGGCCTTGTGCTGTGCAGATTCTTCCTTGGAGTGAAGTAAAAGATGTGGCTTACCTCATCTCTTCTCTGTATCCCTGGCTCAAATGGCAGTGCAGCTGTGGCCTCTAATGAGATCAGGTATTATTCTTGGGAGCAGGTATTAACAGGACCACAGCATTGAGGGAACGTGCTCACGTCGTCTTCCCACTCAGCACAGCACTGGCAGAGAGGGTCCTCCATGCCAGCTTTGTGTATCTGTGGCCCTCACGTCTTGAGTCAGGCAGTGATCCTTTACCAAACCTTCTCCAGAATGTGTGAGGTGGGGGGCTGGGGGGTCGGACAGAGATTGGGAAATGGGGTGGCGTCTGTCAGTGGCAGTAATCCAACACCTTTCCTCACTGGAATCTTTCGGATACAAAAGGTAGTAGCTTTCAACCAAGAAAATGAAATGTTTCAACTAGCCTATGGAAACTCAAGTTGAAACAAAAGGGGATGTTGGGTGATATTTTCCAGAGTTATAAGCCATTTTTCTTGGAGAAAATGGAGAGCTAGGTTTGGTTGATATAAAGCCAAAGCATATGACCCACTTATTTTAGGGATTTACCTGATATATCCACATACACATATATATGTAATATATTTATACAATATACATAAAACAATATGATATAATGACATAGATGTCTTTACATAGTATAGAGACATATACTATACTATAGTATACTATACACTGACAGAGGAGCCTCGTGGGCTGCAGTCCATGGGGTCACAAGACTGCAGTCCAGGGTCGCAAGTGAGTCACACAGGACTTAGTGACTGAACATCAACAAATAGACATATACATATATGCCTGAAAGGTGACGCTGTGGAAGTGCTGCACTCAATAAGCCAGCAAATTTGGAAAACTCAGCAGTGGCCGCAGGACTGGAAAAGGTCAGTTTTCATCCCAATCCCAAAGAAAGGCAATGCCAAAGAATGCTCAAACTACTGCACAATTGCACTCATCTCACACGCTAGTAAAGTAATGCTCAAAATTCTCCAAGCCAGACTTCAGCAGTATGTGAACTGTGAACTTCCTGATGTTCAAGCTGGTTTTAGAAAAGGCAGAGGAACCAGAGATCCAATTGCCAACATCCACTGGATCATCGAAAAAGCAAGAGAGTTCCAGAAAAACATCTATTTCTGCTTTATTGACTATGCCAAAGCCTTTGACTGTGTGGATCACAATAAACTGTGGAAAATTCTGAAAGAGATGGGAATACCAGACCACTTGACCTGCCTCTTGAGAAACCTGTATGCAGGTCAGGAAGCAACAGTTAGAATTGGACATGGAACAACAGACTGGTTCCAAATAGGAAAAGGCGTACATCAAGGCTGTATATTATCACCCTGCTTATTTAACTTCTATGCAGAGTACATCATGAGAAACGCTGGGCTGGAAGAAGCACAAGCTGGAATCAAGATTGCTGGGAGAAATATCAATAACCTCAGATATGCAGATGACACCACCCTTATGGCAGAAAGTGAAGAAGAACTAAAGAGCCTCTTGATGAAAGTGAAAGAGGAGAGTGAAAAAGTTGGCTTAAAGCTCAGAAAACTAAGATCATGGCCTCTGGTCCCATCACTTCATGGCAAATAGATGGGGAAACAGTGGAAATAGTGTCAGACTTTATTTTTCTGGGGTTCAAAATCACTGCAGATCGTGATTGCAGCCATGAAATTAAAAGACGCTTACTCCTTGGAAGGAAAGTTAAGACCAACCTAGATAGCATATTCAAAAGCAGAGACATTACTTTGCCAACAAAGGTCAGTCTAGTCAAGGCTATGGTTTTTCCAATGGTCATGTATGGATGTGAGAGTTGGACTGTGAAGAAAGCTGAGCACTGGAGAATTGATGCTTTTGAACTGTGGTGTTGGAGAAGACTCTTGAGAGTCCCTTGGACTGCAAGGAGATCCAATCAGTCTATCCTAAAGGAGATCAGTCCTGGGTGTTCATCGGAAGGACTGATGTTGAGGTTGAAACTCCAATACTTTGGCCACCTGATTTGAAGAGCTGACTCATTGGAAAAGACCCTGATGCTGGGAAAGATTGAGGGCAGGAGGAGACGGGGAAGACAGAGGATAAGATGGTTGGATGGCATCACCAACTTGATGGACATGGGTTTGGGTGAACTCAGGGAGTTGGTGATGGACAGGGAAGCCTTGTATGCTGTGATTCATGGAGTCACAAAGAGTCGGACACGACTGAGCGACTGAACTGAACTGAATTGATATCCATATGGCTTCCCTGCCATATGGGGAAAATGTATCTGCCTGCAATGTGGAAGACCCGGGTTCTATCCCTGGGTATGGAAGATTCCCCTGGAGAAGGGGAATGGCTACCCACTCCAGTATTCTTGCCTGGAGAATTCCATGCATGGAGGAGCTTGATGGGCTACAGTTCACGGGGTTGCAAAGAGTCAGACACGACTGAGCGACTTGCACTTCATTTCACTTCATATAATGTCAGTAACACCTTGTTTTAAGACAACCCGCTCTGTCCAGCTTCCTGTCAGTGTCTAACAGCAAGTTTGTGTCATGAAACAATAAATAGAGAAGTTGGCTGACTAAAGACCTATACCAGGTTGCAGCTGCTTGGGAAAGAGACGAGTACTGATTTCGTGAAGATTTAGCTGATCACAGCAAAGCAGCATATCTCCAGCTTCCTTTACCCCAGGTGGCTTTCTGCATTCCTCTTGCCACAGCTGTGCAGGGCTGCCTGTCCACGCCCAGGGAAATGAAACCCTGACTGACGCCTGGGCTTTGATCCTACCCGCCTCTCCACAGTGCAGGCAAGCATTCCCACGGACCCAACCCAGCCATGAGCAAAGTACCTCTGGCCAGGAAGGGGTCTGTGGCAGAGATATGTGATGGAGCGGGTGTGGGCAAGGGCTGGGGAGGCCCCTTTGTTTGTGCCACTGCAATGAGGGGTGACTCTCCCCACGTGACTCTGCTTCCCCGAGGCTGCTTCTCCTTGTGGGGTTAATTACATCAACCTGAATCTCAGGGAGGGTGAATTAATTGCCAAACACTTTACAATTATCAGGAGCCCATGAGGTGCTTCGCCACCGTAAAGCATTACTGCTAATTATTGTTCGTAATCATAAAGGTTCTGAAGTGCCAAAGGCTCCCATGGCAACCTTAACTCTTCTCCTTTCTCTCGCTCTCACACACAGTGATAGATTTTTTCATTACAGTATTAAATGCAGCTCATAAATCTGCCATATTATGGGCAAATATTTATTTATATAATATAAGTAGGCAGTGCTGGGGTAATGATTCCTCTTGTAAATGCTCTGGACATTCCAGTTCTCAGCCTAATGACATACACAGGGCACCTAGAATATCAGTCAATGCACCTCATTCATCTGCAAAATCTATATCAGATAGACGTCATGAGGAAGGACAGGGACTGTGACTTTATTTTTATTGTATGTCACTAAGAATAATCCAGCCAATAATAATACTTGACTGAGAGTATTCTATAAAAATAGCAGAAATATATCCCTAAACAGGCAATATAAACCATGGATCAATTGAAAGGTTGCTTTGCAGGGAGATGATGGGTTGTGCCCCAGAATGGAAGCACAAGGCTAAGAGACTTGGCAAGTTTATCATGTTGGCTAAATGAACTGCTGAGGATGCAGGTCCAGCGTAAAGGTAGCTTGGCTCTTACATATGCTTTGTGCATAGTAATGACGGCATCAGCGGAAGGAGATCCGCCTCGTTTACATGGATGTGTTTGAACCTCAGCTGTGTGTCTAGCCCGGGACATTTGCAATATGAAGGTTTCTAAAGCAGGTTGTTTGGGGATGTTGGGAAATGCTCCCTCCAAGGGAAGGGGTCTCGGGTGGATACTGTGCTCTCACCATCTGGTTGGGGAGTGTGTTGGTTGATTGCTTCTGTAGTTTTTAGTGGGGACTGGTGATCGAACTTGGCTTTCTTCTCTTCTCCTTATCTGGAGCTTAGAGCTGATTTCCTCTGGGACTTTCCTTCTTGAAGAAGAGCTGCTCTGACCACTATGCTTGGTCTACATCTGGAGAGAATTCTAAATGCTTTCAGTAAAGTCTCCAGGTATGGGGTGATGGCCAGTGCCTTGATTAGAGCCCGCTGACCCTATAAAGTGGAGTTGTACAGGCCACAGGGGAGGGGGACATTTATCCCGAACAACGGTAAACCCAAATGTCGAGCCAAGGGAGGAAAAGCTAACGAGAAGAAAGGACCACAGTGAGGTCGCGAGGGGCATCCCTGACAAGTTGGCCTTCTCTGGTTGTGACAAGTGACATGGCCAAGTAAGCAAGTCAGTGCACGTGTTGTGGGTATGCTGTATCTCTAGTGTCCAGGGAGGGACTGCAAAAGAAATGAAAATAAGATAGTGGGATTCGTCTTCCAGTCACTCACATGCTGGGTGTGGTGAATAGGGCTGGAGATCAGAGATCTGGGTGGAAAAAGACCTCAGTGGGCTGCAAAGAAATAGAACTAGTAGAGAGGTGTGAAAGGGAAGACTGTCTTGGAGGCCATGATTGTCAAGATTGTCAGCACCAGCAATAGGTGCTGAGGGTGTGGTTCAGAAAGCCTCCATGGAAAACACAGGATATTGATCTCAGGGCCGCTCAGACCTGGCTGGAATCCTGGCGCAGCTACTGGCTCAGCTGGGAGACGTTGGGGAAGGTACTTCACCTCGCCTGGCTTCAGTCTCCTGTTCCACAAAATGAGGGATGATAGTAGCATGTATATTTAAAAGTAACTGTGAAAATCAAATGAGGTACTGAGTGTAAAACTATTTGCCACACTGCCTGACAATGAGTGCTCCATAAATATTAGTATCAGTGTTAACTGATAAGCTTGAGATGGTGGGGAGGGGCCTAGGTGGGTAATGAGAACATATGTAGATTAGAGACATTGAATTTAAGAGTGAGGCTCTATGGGGATGACTTCCCTCGTGGCTCAGATGGTAAAGTGTCAGCCTACAATGCAGGAGAAAAGTGAAAGTGAAAGTGAGGTCGCTCAGTCGTGTCCGACTCTTTGCGACCCCATGGACTGTAGCCTATCAGGGTCCTCTGTCTATGGGATTCTCCAGGCAAGAATACTAGAGTGGGTTGCCATTTCCTTCTCCAGGGGATCTTCCCAACCCAGGGATCAAACCCAGGTCTCCCACATTGCAGGCAAATGCTTTACCATCTGAGCCACCAGGGAAGATCTCCTGGAGAAGGAAATGGCAACCCACTCCAGAATTCTTGCCTGGAAAATCCCATGGATGGTGGAACCTGGTAGGCTACAGTCCATGGGGTCGCGTCAGACAGGACTGAGCAACTTCACTTTCACTTTTTATGGGGATGCTTATTTCTTAGGTAAGTGTTGGAGGTGCAGCGTTTTCAGCTTGGACTCAGACTAAGGCAGTCTGCGTTTATATCCCGACTCTGCCTCATAATAGATATGTTCAGCAAGTTATTTACCTCCTTGTACTTGGGTTTGCTCATTTGTAAATGGGAATGATTATAACCATACCTATCACTTAGGACTGTTATTGGATGTAAATGAGTTAGTACATAAAACACTGAAAACAGTATCTGGCACATAGTAAGTTCTACATGGTACTGGCTATTTTTATTGGTGCTATTGTTTTGTCATTTCATATATATACTTAACTTGAAAGTGAGTCACTCAGTTGTCTGACTCTTTGTGACCCCCATGAACTGTAGCCCATCAGGCTCCTCTGTCTGTGGAATTCTCCAGGCAAGAATACTGGAATGGGTTGCCATTTCCTTCTCCAGGGGATCTCCCCAACCCAGGGATCAAACCCAGGTCTCCCTCATTGCAGGCAGACTCTTTACCAACTGAGCCACCAGGGAAATTTCTGAATTATAAATGCAAAGAATCTAACATAGGAGTGAGTATTTGACTGACAAAATTAATTAGTGAGCTGCCAATGTCAGGCCTAAGTACCCAAGGGTCACTCATGGAAATAAAGGGTATTGCTGATGAGAGGTTCTTGGGTACTGCTGTTGCGTGTGATGACAGCTGGAGATTCCATCACATTCTAATCATGTTCAAAATGAAATCTTGGTTGCGAAATGAACACTAGAGAAGAGACACCAGTGTCCAGGATGCAATAAAAATTCAGGAACACACGATAAGAGTAGATCCCAGTGGTGACTAGGGTCACAGAATAAAGACTAGGATATGAATTTTCTTGGGTTCCTTCGCCTCATGCCAACTGAGGGACCTCCCCATCGTAACCACCTGTGGTAATTAAAAGGAACAACCATGAGGGCTTAGATGGCAGTGCTGGGGTATGTGTCTAGTAAATTTTAAGTCATTAGTCAGTCAGCTTATTGCTTGCATGGTTACAAAGCCCTCAGTTTTGTTTCGTTTCACTGGGAGCTATCATGCAGAGTTTCTGAGCCTGGGTAGAAGTGACAGGCTCAGGGCTCTTTGCGCTTGCAGAGACCCAGCCCAAGTGATGAGAGGCCAGTGTGGACGGTCTGGCTGGTTCCAGCCTCCTCCAAGGAGACCACGTATGAACACAGTGTAGAGCTGCTGGCAACCTGGAGGGAAGCTTAGAGAATGCATTTGTTGGGACTTGCCCAGGAGGTGTGACAGCATTCATCTGTCAGTTCACCCATCTGTTTATTCACCAAATATTTATTGAGCGTTTTCACATGCCGTACTCGGTACTGGGCCCTGGGTTACAATAACACACGAGGCAGATGTGGTTCCTGGGCTGCTGACAGGCCGTCATGGTATGGTGGCAGCATTATGGGAGGGAAGGTGGCGCACAGACCACTTATGAAGAGGAACGTAGAGGTTCTGAGCTACAGAACTGGTTCTATAGCAGCTGAGAGGTCAGACGCCCTGCAGAAAGGGAGACAGTCCAAATCTGGTGTTTCTCTTAAGCAGAACCAGTACAATTAGATGAGGTCTGATGGAGTTGTTGAAACTACAGGGCTAGTCCCACGGTGTGCTTCTGTCCCGCTTCTAAGCACAGGATGGCTGAGCTGTGCTAATGCCAACAAAAGTGTCTCCATCTTTATGTCATAGGCTCCCAGGCCTTGGGTGGCAGCCATCGACACAAACACAGAACAGGGCCTGGAGCTGAACCAAGGCTATAAAGTCTGCTCCTCTCTACCCATCTCTCCAAGAAACAGAATAGACTGCAGAGTAGTGTTAGGACTGTTGACATTTAAAAGCAGATTTCAATTTAATACTTCAGAAGGGCTTTAAAGACATACACAAAAGGTCTGAAACACATAATAAAATCCATGATAAATAGACATCCTCACTCCATCTCTCACCGCTCGCCACAATTATTTGTCCAGTTATCTTCCAGGGAACATGTGGAGTTTAAAAATGAAATCGCAACTAGCACTTCTAGCGATGCTATGATGCCTGGTACATCAAGTCATTTTTCTTTCAAAGGAAGTAAGAGTCACCTTTTTCGCATGTTCTTGACACCCACCTGCCACACCTTAGGGAGACCCCTCCTCTGTGCTGTCCTGAACTTTATCAATTACTACACCAAAAGAAATGTTTGTTGTTTAGTTCAAGTAGGTCAGTAGTGTTTTCTCTACCTTATAAAGAGGATTCTGTAAAATCAGAACGTAAATCTCAGTAACAACTGAGAAAAGAAGAGAGTTGCTCATAGCTCTAAAGGAAAATAGCATTGCAAAAATATCAAGATTCATAATTCACACAGATTAAATTATCCTTTAACTGCTTGGTCTCAAGAACCATGTTATTGCTGCATATTTTAAGCATCTCTTAAATAAGATTAATTTTTATAATGACAGGTAATGCCACTCACAAGGGGAAAATAACAATTTATTTATTATCCTAGATTAGGAATTAAAAAGCATTTCATTGCAATTTAACCGGTGAGTCGGAATCTTCATCCAGAGATCAGTTATCATCATCCTGGTGTGAAGCTCATTAACTTGGGGGAATGGGGAAGAAGCAGAGAGGATGGGGTGGAGGAGACCCGTGGGCTTTGAGCGGGCCCATCTGTGGATCTGGCCTCTGGGCTGTGTGAGGAGTCTGCCCTGGAGATGAAAGCAGGCAGTCTTTCAGGGTATCTAAGCAACAGTTCTTCAGACATGATTCTGGCTTTAATTTAAACCATATTTATTTTCTGATTACAAAATAAATTACAAACAATATTCATTGTAAATAATTAGAAAATTTTTGAAGCCCAAAGGATAAAATAGTAACTTGCCACATCCTTCCTCTGGAGACTCACACTGATAACATCTCTCTTTGTCTGATGAGGTTGTTTCAAAACAGGGACAATGCTTGATGGAAAGTGAAAAGGCTGTGTGGCGAGAGCAGACTGGTGTGTCCCATGAGGAGCAAGGTGGCTGCTGCAGCTGGAGCAGAGTAACCCAACAGCAAGAGGGAGAATGCTGGGAGGGAAGGTCAGAGAGACAATGGGGGGCAGAATTGAGAGGTTCTGCAGGTCAGAGCAAGGACTGGACGTTTCATTCTGAGTGAGACAGGGAGCCACTGAAGGGTATTTATCAAGGGAGTGACGTAATATGACTGATGCTTCTTGGGAGCGGGGAGGCCAGTAGCACAAGGGTAGACGTAGTCAAGATATGATGCTGGCTCAGGTGAGGATGCCAGTGGTAGAGGTGGTTAAGAAAAAGGGTGTGTGTGTGTGTGTTAGATTCCAGATGTAACTCAAAGGCGGAGCCTAAAGTTACTGATAAATAGCCTGTGGAGGACAAGAGAGAGGAGGTGAGAATGGCTCCTATGTTTCTGTCCTGAGCAACAAGAAGGCATTGCTTGTTTACTGAGAAGTGGGAGACTAGAGGAAGGCAGATTAAAGTCAGGACAACAGGAGCTTAGCTTTGGACACATCACATTTGAGATGTCACTTTGACATCCAAGTAGAGGTTAACAAGTGGGCAGTTGGATTTATGACTCTGCAGTTTGGGGTGATGTCTGGGCTACAGAACTAAATTTTGGAGTTGTCAACATGGAGCTGGCATTTGAGGCCACTGGGCTGAATGAGATCACCCCGAGAGCGAGTGCACGTAGAGATGAGATCTGAGGATGACATCAGGGGAGCTCGAGAAGGAGCAGCCAGGGCAGGAGGAGGGGAAGCAAGAGGGTGGTGTCTCAGAGGTCAGTTGAAGAAAATCTTCCAAGAGGGAGGCAGTGATCAACCATCAAATCAAAACTGCTGATGGGTTGAGTCAGATTTGCTGAGCAATGACCACTGGCTTTGGCAGTGCTGAAGTCAACAGTGACTTTGACGAGAGCAGCTGCAGTGGAAAATTGGAAGTGCAGGGGGCTCATGAGGCGATGGGAGGAGACGAAGGGTAGACGAGAGGTAGAGGCCAAAGAGTAGGCTCAAGGAGTTCACCGTTGATGCAGTGGAATTATGAGGCGTCCGAGTATTCAATCAGCAAAGAGGAGCTCATTCTTGTCTCTGGGTGTCTGTGAGGATCAGCTTGCTGGGTGTCTGCTAGATCAGGGAGGAGAGGATTCACCCAACTGAGAGCTGCAGAGAAATTCTTACGTCTGTAAAGATGGGATCAGGGGTGTCCAGCAGAGAACCCCTTTACTAGCCATTGTTGTCGTTCAGTTGCTCAGTCATGTCTGACTCTTTTTGACCCCATGGACTGCAGCACGCCAAGCTTCCCTGTCTTCCACCATCTCCCAGAGTTTGCTCAAACTCATGCCCACTGAGTCAGTGAGGCCATCCAAGCATCTCATCGTTTGTCGCCCCCTTCTCCTCCTGCCCTCAATCTTTCCGAACATCAGGATCTTTTCCAATGAGTTGACTCTTAGCCGACTGGCCATTGGCTGTCATCAGATAAGCAATGCAAAAGGTGGAATAATTTGATAAAAGCAGCTCACGTTCTCTGTTGGTTTTCACTTTCCAAAAGTGCCTTCACATGTGTCACCTGATCTCCGCATGGACAGGGGAGGGAGCCATTATTTCATAGGCAAGGAAACTGGGATGCAGTCAAGATCATAGGTAGCGTGAATAGAGGAGCTGGGACTCAACACGAGTTTTTTTTTTAACTCCAGGTCCCAGCTCTCTTAAAAGGCAGATGTTGCTTTTTTGGTTTTTTAGCTTGCTTGTGTGCATGCACGTGTGCTAAGTCGCTCCAGTCATGTTACAACAGTGAAATAATTCCCATGAGTCAGGCCCTCCTGGATGGTCTTTCCATGAATACACCATGTAAACCTCAGAACAACCCTATCAGGAAGCTACTATTAGCATCCTCATGCTATAGATGAGGAGGCTGATACAGAGAAGCTAAGCAACTTGTCCCACATCATACAGCTAGGAAGCTTGAATTAGGATTGGAACTCAGGCTTTTTGACCTTAGAACTCATGCTCTTGACTGCTACATTCTGCCCTTTCACCTTCTACATACACAGTCCTTCGAGCAGAGAAAATATGAATTTATTTGACCATAGTCACATGTGGATTGATATTGATCCTAGTCTGCTAAGTCATTTCAGTCGTGTCCGACTCTGTGCGACCCCATAGACGTCAGCCCACCAGGCTCCCCCGTCCCTGGGATACTCCAGGCAAGAACATTGGAGTGGGTTGCCATTTCCTTCTCCAATGCATGAAAGTGAAAAGTGAAAGGGAAGTCACTCAGTTGTGTCCGAACCTCAGCGACCCCATGGACTGCAGCCCACCAGGCTCCTCCATCCATGGGATTTTCCAGGCGAGAGTACTGGAGTGGGGTGCCATTGCCTTCTCCCGATCCTAGTCTAGAATTCTGATAATTTGTGTCAACTAAAGGGAATTTTACTGGGCACCTTCTGAGAGTGATACATGGGGTTAGATACTTTGAAATTAGGCATGAAAGAAGTTGAGGTATGGTTTCTTCACTTGGGGAGGTTACAGTGTCAGCAAACATGCCACCACACATCTGGTTTGGCAATTCTACCATGTTAGGGCAGTAAGGAGAAATGCATGGTCCAGTAGATATGTTATTGGTCAGCAAATATTCACTCTCCCTGACACCTTCCCCCGGCTCATGGGAGAGCATACTTCCCTGCCCACGCTGGGTTTGACCATGTCACCTGCTTTGGCTACCAAAATATTGGTAGATACAATGTGAGCAGAGGCTCTAATTGTGCTTGCAGAGTTTGGCTCATGCATTTTTTTCCACCCACCATGAAAAGAACACATCCCTGGGAGCCTCATGTCCCCAAATGCGAGACCCAGGGACCAGACCCATGAGGCTGACTTCCAGCCTCGGGTCACGGCTGACTTACTCCACTTGAGTTCAGCTGATCCCAACAGAGCCTCAAATCAGATCTATGAATAAGAAATAAGTGTTTGTTGTTTAAGTCACTGAGGTTGTTGGAGTTGATATACAGCGTTATTATGGAAAGAGCTGATGAATCCACATAGGAAATATCACCTGAAAATTCACAAATGTGGTGGGAAATTGTAGTTATCATCTTAGAATAACAAGTTGACAGGCAATAGCTATCTGTGGATCAGGACTCAGTTCACTGCAGTCCCAGTTAATATCCAGTGTCTTTCCCCTTGGAGCCACACATTGAAACTACTCTTGGAAGGAGAGAAAAACAACTGCATATCCATATCCATCCTTTCCCTTTTTTTCTTTTGTATTAGACTTGTCAGCCATGATGACTGCCACACCCATGTAGGACAAAATGCATTGCAGCCACTGGCAGAGGGACAGACTTAGGCAGCCACATTCTATGTATAACCCAACTTCTTCCAGTTACATCTGATTGGACCAAGGGCAGACAACTAACCTAAGAACAGCTGACCCATAGGCTGGCCTGAAAAAAAATGATTAGCTCAGCCAATCTAGTCCCTCCAAAATTTGAACTAGGAAGTACAGAAACTTACTTGGTTGTTGAAGTAGAGATGCAGAGAAAAATAGAATAGAAGCAGAGAAGAGGCACAGTGTGCTTAAGGCATGACTAGACAGCTGCAGGATGAAGGTCCAGGAAGCCCTCCTGCAGGGGACCCCATGCTGCCCTCCAGCTCCTCTATCCAGGAAGATTGGCCCCCAGGCACTTCTGAGAAGTTCTTGAGATGCTCTTTCCGTTATTGCTCAACGGGCAGTCTTCCAGACAAGCCCCACACTCACGCAAGCTAACCTAGAAATGTTCTATTCCTTGCACACGTCCCATCCAGCCTAGAAAGCCCACTCAGTCCATCCTCTCCCACGTCTTCCTGGCTCTGACTGAGAGAGGAGAGGCAGAAGCAGCCACTTCTCACTTTATTTTGGTGACCTTCTATGATATTGCAATATACAGTTGAAATGCGTAGAGAATCAATTGAAATACACCACCAAGTGTGTCCCTTTCAAAGTGAAGGGCAGAGGTGTTTTGCAGGCTGTTGATTAGCATGCACAGTCACAGACCCAGGCTCGAGAGTCGGTGCTCACAGCAGACAACTTAGAGAAGGTGCGAGGACATGGTGGCCTGAAGGAGGAAGCTGCAGAGGCATGGAGGGCAGCAGGGGACATCAGGCTTCAGAGAAATATTGTCTCCTGCGGTAAAAACACCACTTGTGCATTCAGAGGTGATATTCTAGTTTCTTCTGAAAGTAATCATAATAAAGGAGGTTATTAATATGCCCCATTTTAAAAAATTGTTTCATCATTTTTAGAAGCAAAACGAATCATTTGTTTTTCTCACCATCCCTGAACAATAAAAAAAGAAATTTCAAATGGTTCCATCATATGTTCTTATTCTCCACACCTCGTGTGAAGTCAGGGGGCCCTGTGGACCACAGGTAATAATGGAAGCTGTAATCAAGACTTGTGGGAGAGGAGTGTATGGAGCATACAGCCTGGCAGAGGAATTATAACTCCAAGGAATTATCACTCCAGTGTGGGATATATAAGATGAGAATCTTATTTTTAATAACAAAAACTGTTTTTTTCCCTTACCAAACATAAATAGATAGCTCAAATAATGCAAAGTAGCCTGAGTAACATAATTTTCTAAATGTAAAAAAGGTTGAGATGGATCTCAAGGGCATAATGGTAAGCAAAAAAAAAAAAAAGTCAATTTCAAAAGGTTGTATTCTGTACAATCCCATTTATGTAACATTCTTAAAATGACTAAATTATAGAGATGGAGTACAGATGAGTGATCACCAGAGGTTGCAGGGGATGTGTATAACTATAAACACCAGAGGTTACAGGGGATGTGTATAACTATAAAGGGAGAGCACAAGGGAGAGCTTTATAGTGATGGAGTAGTTCTGTATCTTAGCTACAGTTGTAGTGCACAAAACTATACATGTGATAAAATGACCTAGAACTGTACACATATTATACAACGTCAATTTCCTGGGTTTGATACTGTACTATAGGAATGTCAGATGTAACCAGTGGGGAAACTGGGTGACCTCTCTGTGCAGTGTCCTGTGAATATATAATTATTTCAAAGGTAGAAGGCTTAATTTTTTAAAAAAAGAAAACTAACATACTGTGATTAAGAGAGTGAAATTTAAGCCCCACATTTGGGTTTGCCTCATAGCTCAGTTGGTAAAGAATCTGCCTGCAGTGCAGGAGACCCTGGTTCAATTCCTGGATTGGAACGATCCCCTGGAGAAGGGAAAGGCTACCCATTCCAGTATTCTGGCGTGGAGAATTCCATGGACTGTATAGTCCATGGGGTCACAAAGAGGTGGACACGACTGAGCAACCTTCACTTTCTGGGAACATTTTTTTTTTTTTTTTGCAATACATTTATCTGACAAAGGGTCTCATATCTAAATATGAATATGTAAGGAATAGCTATAAATCAGTAAGAAAAAGATATCTGAATGTCCAATGACCATTTGAAAATGTGTGCAACATGGTTATTCATGAGGAAAATGGAAACGAAAACCACAATAAGATACTACTGCATATCAATAAGAATGACTAAAATTAAGAAGACTAACAGTACCAAGTGTGAGAAGGATATAGAGCAGTTAGAATTTTGATGTACTGCAGAAGAGAATGTAAAATGGATAAGCCAATTTGGAAAACTCTGGAGGTGGAACTCCCCAGGAAGCAAATTCTGTGATGAAGATTAGCATGTAGGAAGTTTACTAGGGAGCACTTTTGGAACTAACACCCGGGAAAGGGAAAGATGAGGAAGAACAGAAAGGAGCTTTGGGCAGAAAGAAAAGCTGGGCTATAAGGCAGCCTCAGGATAGAAGCTCTAAAGCTGGGATGGATGACCATTCAGAGTTATTCTGAGGTGGGGCAAGGGACCTCAGTTTTATACCCCTGATCAGTCATTAATCCCTGGAGAAGGGAAAGGTTACCCACTCCAGTATTCTGGCCTGGAGAATTTCATGGATTGTATAGTCCATGGTGTTGCCAAGAGTTGGACATGACTGAGAGACTTTCACTTCACTTCACTTCAGTCATCAGTGACTGATAAGTCATTGGATGTGGGCTGGCTTGAGAATGATGTGTGACCTTGGGAGGAAGGATGTGTCCCTTTCCTTAGCCAAGGCAATCCCTGAAGAGCGTTGACCTCCAGCTGCACACCCAACAGCTAGGAAAATAGTCCTTCAGCTCTGAAGGGGGGTCTGAGGGGCACATCATAGTTTCATCACAGTCCACTGCTTGCACTGCTTGGATTCATTTCATAAAGTTTTGAATTCATTTCATAAACTCTCCAGAATTCTGATGGACTTCATTTGGCACAAACTGTAGTCTCTGCTGTTTCAGCTGGGACAGATACCTTCCTCATACCCTACACCCAGTCTCCCTTTCACTCCCAGTTATCCTCTCGGCTAGTCTCAGTGGCTTATCTGAAGCTATGATGCAGACCTTCACTCCTGAGTCCTGGTTACCACCCTTCTCAGGCTACAGTCACCGCACTCATCATTTTACCACTAAAATTGGGGATGGGGTATCAAGAGGCACCAAATGGGTTGCCTGCATGTCAATTATATTCCTCTCTGCCCTCCTCCTGATGACCTGGGACAGTTGTTTCTCCCAGAATAGTGATTCCTTTTCTCGCCAGTTGCTCTCTTGGGAGAAGGAGCATACAGTGCCCAGGGAGCAGCCCCAGCTCACTGGTTCTCTTGCCGTGTCCCCTCATGGAAGGTTCCAGAGCCTCTAGGCCTGCAGAGCCCAGAGACGCAGGGAAGGAGAGCACAGTCTCTCAGTGTATCACTGGGAGTCATGTTCCATGAGACCTTTCCTCCTTCCAGTCCTCGGTTTCTGCACCACTGTATTCAATCTACTGGGGACACAGAACCATAAAAAAGTCACTGACTTAGAGCATACATTGTGTCCTAAAGGATGACATCACATCGTTGCAAGGTACCAATTACAAATTTGCACTTTAGCAGTTCCTCCAGTAAATCTTCCATCACTCTATCAGCCTAGCTGCTCCTGAGTTGTATGGCATTTGATATAATCAGGTGGATCCCACTCACACAGATTCTCTGCTGTATAGGGATGAATTACTCCATAAAACTTTGGTAGTAGAGTTGGCTTAGACTCTGTGGGCAGGAAAGAAAAGCCCATATCTGAGTATGTGTCTGTTATTGTCAGCGAAGTACTTCCCCTTCCAGGATGGCAGAGGCCCAATGTAATAAACCTGCCACCAAGTGACTGGCCCACTTGAGGGATGGTGCCATATCAGGGACATATCCTTGGTCCCTGAGCCTAGCAGGTTGGACATTCAACAGCAGCGTGGGCAAGGTCAGCCTTTGTAAGGGGGAGAGATGCTGTTGGTACCATACAGTCTTCATCCTACCATGATTACTGTATTCATACATGCATTGTACTGGCGCTGGCATGGCCAATGCTATTAACACGAAATACTGAAGTCTCCATGTTTCCAGCTCATTTCCATGTCTATCCACATCCCTCTGCCCTCCACTTGTTCTTTGTCCCTGACTTTCCCATCTGTCTCCTCCCACACCTTTGATCTGCTGGCTATGCCATCTGCCCCGGCTTGTAAGTTCTAACTTCTGAGCGTTTCTCTTGTCAAAGTAGAAAGTAGACGGCCAGATTCACTGCCAAGCTCTGCTCTTTGAGAGGATTTTCCCTCACAGCTATCTTCAGATTCACCCAGATTTGGCTTAGACCCACATCCAAACCTGGGCTTCATGGGTGGCGCTAGTGGTAAAGAACCTGCCTGCCAATGCTGGAGACATAAGAGAGGTGAGTTCAATCCCTGGGTTGGGAAGATCCCCTGGAGGAGGGCATGACAACCCACTCCAGTATTCTTGCCTGGAGACTCCCATGGACAGAGGAGCCTGGTGGGCTACAACCCATAGGTTGCAAAGAGTCAGACACGACTGAAATGACTTAGCACACATGCACACGCTCATGTACATCCAAACCCACCAGTCTCTGAACTTAAGCTTCTTTTCTCTTTGTTACCTGGTCATAACGGATCCCCCACATGGCCACAGGTATTAGCTGGAGGAAAAACAATCTTCAGCTGCAGCCATTTCTAAGGAGGGCTGACAGCTGGCCCTCGTCCCAGCAGCCAGGAGGAATGTCTTGAAGGAGAATGAAGGATGTGCTGTAGAGTCCAACAAAATTATCAACTGTGGCTAAAGATATACCTACCTTATCACCCAGACATTCCTCTCTTAGGTAAACATGGAAGAGAAATGAATGCCTTTGTCCAACAACAACAAAGAAAGATACAGCAATTTTCATAGCAGCTTTATTCATAACAGCCCCAAGCTTGAAACAACACAAATGTCTATGAGCAGGAGAAAAGATGAATGAATTAGGAGTATCGTCACACAATGGAAGAGGAAACCACAATATAAAAGAACAAGCTGCTGATGGATACAAGAGTGTGGTTGAAACTTACAGATATTATGTTGAGTGAAAGAGCCAGAACCCAAAGAGTATATACCGCCTGATTTCATTTCTGTAACTTACCAAGAACAGGCAAAACTCACTTATGCTGTTAGAAGTAAAAATAGTTTTCTGTTCAGGCAGAGGTTGGTGGGTATTGCCTGGGAACTTTCTGAGGTGGTGGGAATATTTTGTATCTTGATCTGGAGATTGGTTACACTGAAATAGATATATGCATGTAAAAATTCATGAAGCTATGCAGGTGAGATTTGTTTGTGTTCTTCACACATTACACTTTTTATGTATTTTATACTTCAGTTTTTAAAAACCAAAAATAAGTAATATATGCAAGTGAAACGAGAAAATAAAAGTGTACAATAAGAAAGATATGACACCTTGGCTATGACCTTCTTAGCCATTTCTTAATAGGCAAAGCCTCAGGGCAGAAACACTGTGTAAATTCCACTTTGCCATCAATATATTACATAGAATTACAGTGTTGTGGATTTACCTGATGTGATTCTTTTTTCGATCTTGGGGTTCTTGCTCAACTGTCCTTTCTAACTGCAGCAGTGTCTTCTCTCTGACCTTCCTGGAATAATTTCCATTTCTGGAGCAAACTGCATTCTGCAAAACATAAACATGCTCCAGTTCCTTTCCCTTCACTTCTAAATCTTCTCCTGTGGCTGGTGTCCTCTGTATTTTCTGTTGGAAGCATTTGATGTCACTATTCCTCAGCTATTTTCAATTACCCTGTCACTTCCCTTTCCCCATCCCCCAAGGCTTTTCTCTGTGTGAATGATTTAGCAAGACTCAGTAATCAGATATTTAAAGGGACCAGCTTTTTTCTTCTATAAAAAATTAAGCCCAGTTAACACCGTGATAGGAATTCTGCACAGCCTTGTTCCCATGGTGAATACGTCAGGCAATGATTTATCTGTTGGGGGTAGGCAGGTGTGATGGAAGCATTCAAGTTATTTAACCATTTTCTTCATCTATAAAATAGAGAAATGATGAGAGGTAATAGGATTGCTGTGAAAATTACGCCACTAAATATTAGACACTAAAACAGTTTCTGACAGTGGTGAGTACCTTAATGAGAATTCTGATCCGAACCGTGATGCTCACCGAGCATGCGCACAACACTTCCATGGAAACCGACAGCAGCAGGAAAATGTCTCCTGTGTTAAGTACGTGCACCTCACTTGGGAAGGTCGAGTCCTAAACAGGAAATGGTCTCCTGTTGTTAACAGGCAAAACAGAATGATTTAAGTTATATGGAGAGAATTCCTTTAAAGACCGAGCTGAATTAATTATTAAAGATGCGCATGATGAGAAGGCGGGATACTATCTAGGAGTTTTAAATTATTTACACTTTATTGCCCTCAGTCGATAGGTGTCTGACATGTCTCATCTTCTACTGGGGGATTCTGCAGAATGCTCTGGACCCAGAATATTTCCTGATAATGTACTTTCCTGAGAAGATCTTGAAGCATCTTACTAATTTGAAATAATCAGAGTGCCTTAAATTCCCTGTCATAAAATGATTCTGCTTTGGGGAATACCTTCTCTCAGCTTGCAGATTGTATCTTCAATGTTAAGATGTGTGAAATGGAAGTGCTGTTTGCAAGGGACAGGTTAGTTCTGAATGTACAATCAATTTTCCCCCATTTCTGAAAATCTTGATAAGGTGATAAAAACAATGTGAAGACTTCCCTTTTCAGATGTCCCTTACTGTTACTTTTGCTTCTGTTATCTTCTGGTGCCTTGGTGTTCCAAATAGTTTTAATACACCCATGTAATATATTGTGGTGATAAAAGTTAACCAGCTATTAGTTGTCATGGGATCTCTTGAGCACCCCAGACTCCCAACCTTGCTCTGCCTTCCCCAGGATAAATGATTTTTGGGTCCCAGCAAAGGCCAGGTGTCTCAGATAGGTTGTAGAAAAATCCAATACATCCATTATTTATTACATCAATTTTCCTCAATGTGCAGAGTCCTGGTTGTAAGAAATAGCCTAAAGCTAGGATTTGGGGTGGATGTAGGGTGGTGAGAGTGGCAGAGAAGGGCGCAGCAAGGTTAAACTGGGTTTCACTTTGATCATTGTCTCCTGATAAAAAGGTTTCTACTCTAAGAATCTCTATGTCAACATGCTTACCTTGGTTGGTATCCTTTGGATTAAGGAAGAAACTAGGAATTTGAGAGAGTTGATTAAAAACCCTAATCAGGGGCCAACCATAGCATGCATTTACCCTCTTTTTGTAATCCTACCATCATCTCTGAGCCTCTAACTTCTTAACATTTGGGCCAGCTACAGTTGTGCTGACGGATTCTAACAGGGTCTTTGGATTATTATAAAATATAAGAGGAAAGGCCAAACGTTCTCAGTCCTCACGCTCAGGTGTGCCTGGTAAGGCTTGTGAATCCAAACACCATCTTCCTTCCCTTCGGGGGGTTCGAACAGCCAGGAAGCAGAGGAGTGGCTCTGCTTGGGCAGGTCTCGGCAATGCTCTGGACGTGATGTATCTGTTCCCTGGAATGGGGTGGGGTCCAGAAGCTGATTGATTGAGATGATTGAGATGCTCTGAGTTAGTTCTTCTATCTCGGCTGCAATCTTTTGTTTTGCATTAATTCCCTGGCTCTCGAGATCTTTTTTCAAATGAATTAATTGAAAAGAACATCTCCAGATTAATTAGTGCAGGTGGTTCTTACTGTCCTCTAAGCCAGAGTGGTGGCTCTCATTCTCCCTGCGGGGCCATAACCAGGTCCCGGCATTTCCCGCCTTCTCCCTGTCCTCTCCTCATGTTTGGCTTGCTTTCCAGATCCTCTGCATTTCTTTTCACAAGATCTCTGACTGTTCTTAATTCTATATTCCAGTCAATGACAATTCCTGACCTGCTACCGTTGCTCTTTATGGGAGCTCTGGTCTTGGCCTCACCAGGATAGAGCTGGCTGATCCCTTCATGTCACTGAAGGTCTTTTCATAAGCTTCAGTGTCCCCTCTCCTCAGAGATCTTAGGAAGTCTGCTGTACCTTTGCCCTAATCCTCAGATGGTGTATTAAATCTGTAGGGGTGTTTTCTGGCTAAATCTCAGCCTTTTTCCTTTCCCCCATACTAGGAGGAAACTTTTTCTTCAGGAGGAGGCCTGCTGGTTGCTCCCCACCCCCACTTTTCTTCCTTCCCTTAGTTCCTGTCCACAGCGGCGTTGAAACTCGTCTGCAAGTGTGTTGGCAGGTCTTTGGGGAAAGGGCAGGCAGGACCTGGGGCTGAACAATTACCAGTCCTTGCTTAATGAGTATGGCCCCAGGAGAAGGGGCTTGGCCAGGTGAGGAGGGAAAGTGTCCCGTCCCTGGCTTGTTTTTGTCTTATCTAAAAACTGCAGCTCTGCATCCCACTGATACCAGGGTAGCCCTGTCTTCCCAGACACCAAGTCAGAGTAGACCTCCTTTACTGCTGGCCACCACAATGGCTAATATATTAATACGTGGCTACTTATTATGTGCTAAGCATTATTTTTAAAATTTTTATTTGTTCATTTATTTTTGGCTGTGCTGGGTCTGCGTTGCCACTTAGGCTTTTCCCTAATTGCAGAGCGTGAGTTGGGGAGGGGGGCTACCCTCTTGTTGCACATTTCTCATCGCAATGGCTTCTCTGTTGAAGAGCACGGCTCTAGGTGTGCGGGCTTCAATAGTTGCGGCGCGTGGGCTCAGCAGTTGCAGCTCCTGGCTCTAGAGCACAGGCTCAGTAGTGGTGCGAGGGCTTAGTTGCTCCGTGGCTTGTGGGATCTTCCCAGATGGGAGACTGAACCTATGTCTTCTGCATTGGCAAGCGGATTCTTTACCACTGAGCCACCAGGGAAGCCTTCGGTGCATTATTTTATTTCATCCTTGCTCTGAAGCAATTCTGAGCAGTGGATCCTGTTCTCTCAGCTTTCCAGACGAGGACACTGAGTCCTAATGCAGAGGAAGTAAGTGGTAGAGCTCCGCTTGAACTCAGCTCTGCCCCCAGAGCTGGAAGGTTTGCCCTGGCCCCAACATGAACCCAGTCCCTCCCGCTGTATGACTGCCCAGCCCTGTCTTCCCTGTTGTCAGATTGTTTGGGAAGCTGCAGCAACTCTCTCATGTGGAGGGGACACTGTGAGTAAATCGATGTTGACAGGCATGGGCAAAACTGCAGTGTGTCCTGCGCTGTCAGGCTGATCCTTGCTCTCCGTGTGAAAGCCCCGGCTCCCTGTCACTCTGGGCCACCGTCACTTTGGTGTGGCCAGTTTGGGTTCAGTTTTGAGTGTTTTCATTTCCTTTCTTCCCCGGAGAGAATCAGATCCAGCCTTTCTGCCCCGACCCCCTTTGAGGTCACCCTTCCTTCCGTAAGCGTTTGAGCAGTCAGGGCTCAAGCGGCCCGGAGCCATCTCTTGTTTCTACTCTCCCCTGGCATGGCTGTCATCTGTGCTTCTGAAGCCCCTTGGACACACTTTCCCTTCCTACAAGATTGCAGCTGACCTTCTGTTGCCTCTCCTAGGCCAGTAGTCTCTGGCACACTGTGGACAGCCAGTAAATGTTTGTTGAATGAATGAATGAGGCTTTCAGTGTGCCTGTAGCATTAGGGCCTCTGACAGAACTGCTGTTATGATCCCCTCGGGAAGGAGCTGCATGCTTAATTTCAGTCTAGAAGGATTGTGGCAACTACATTGCACTGACTTCTGTCTGTTTCCATAGCTTCAGCTTCATCCCAAACCCCTCGCATGCCTGCCAAAGACAAGCCCACACACTTAAACTCACACACTAGCTAGGTGAGAGGCAGCCTGGTACTGGGCTATTCCTACCTCAGTCCAGCGTTTCCAATGAGGGGCTTGGAAGGAAGCTGACTGTCGACCTTCTGTTTCGGTAGAGTCAGCATGACATCATCATGTCCATCCCAAGCCACTGGGCAGGAGCATTTAGGTGCGGCACATTGGGCTTCTCTTGTGGCTCAGCTGGTAAAGAATCCTCCTGCAATGGAGAGACCTGGGTTTGATCCCTGGGTTGGGAAGATCCCCTGGAGAAGGGAAAGGCTACCCACTCCAGTATTCTGGCTTGGAGAATTCCATGAACTGTATAGTCCATGGGGTAGCAAAGAGTCGGACACAAACTGAGCAACTTTCACTTTTACTTTCCCCATCAGATGCTGTATTCTTGAAATATAAAACGTCAATTTCCAACGCTGGAGAGGAGAACAAGGCCTTATCAAGATTGCCTGGCAGAGCATGATATTTATACACCCACCTGGCTTATCACTGACGAGAATGTAATCTTCACTGAGAGAGGCTTTTAAAGATTCCTCTCTTAATATTTGCTTCATCATTTCAGAAAGTCTCTAGCTAGACCTGATCAAACAGTTATTTCTGGCTGGGCACAAATTCCATTTTCAGAATATTGCTTGGCTCTTTGTTCCTTTCCCCTCTGTGCTATCCACCCCCTAGCCTGACTCATCTCTTCTAGAACCTTCTCTGTCCTTCCCCAAACCACTGGGAGTGATTTACTAAGTGCATTTCCCAGCCAGCTCCCAGATGCTGGCTAGAAAGACCAATTTACAGGAACAAAATGTCCCCAAGTTATCACTGGGTCATGGTCCAAAATTCATTTGAGAATCAACTCTTGGAATTAACAATGTTTCTTTTTTTTTCTTGTATATACAATGGTGGTTCTGGGTGGGAGTGGAGAGCAACTCAAGATATCCCTTTGAAGCCATGTTATCCAGAATGAAGCTGAATTATAATGCAAATTAGGGGTCTAGGAACAGAATATCTGTGTGGTACATGAGAGGGTATGCAGAGGAGTTGGGGGGACAGGAAGAGAAATGGGAGTGGAAGGGGGATTTTATTCACCCTCCATTATTAATACAGTTCTAGTCCTGGGCTATGGTTCATAATAATCATGTCTTATGCAAACAGTCTCTCGTGGCCTTAGAGCCAAAAAGGATTAGAGTTTAGGGTCTGACCTCTATTAAACAAACTTATACCAGCCTGATGTACCAACCAGAATAGCATTACTGGCTATGAAGTCCCTGGATAAGCATGTTGCTACCAGTGCTGCCAGATTGGTAGCAAATCTGCCAAGGAAGCTAGCGTGCAATCAGCAAACTGTGTGATGAGCCTCACTTAGATCAGGGCATCAGCTGTCACAGGGCTGGGCAGGACATCTTTAGGCTCCACTCTTCTCTCCTCTGGTTACAGCATGCATGATCAAAACTCAGGGCTTTCTTCTTTTATTCTCCCTTTCTTAAACCTCCAGATCCTTTGTGATTTCTTCAATTAGATTAGACCCAAATCTGATTTCCCAGTAGGACTGCTTTTTTATAACTGATATAGTATCTCTCTCTCTGTTCTGATGGAACAATTGGGTTGTGGTTTAACTAGCAGGAAACAGTGTTATCAGAGATCACTTCAATTTAATGTTTCTAACCCCTCAACTATGTTCTAACTATATACTCAACTACAGTATCACTCTTTTATGTGTGTATGGGAGGGAGAGGAAGTGGGGAGGGCAAAACTGGTGCACATTATTCCATGAAATCCTCAAAATCCAGAAGTATTTGCTGCCCCAAATTCTTTTTAGAAGTAGCAGGAATACAAAGTAGAACAAAAGACATGAAGAAATAGAGAGTCATTTATTAACTTTCACCCTTAACCGAAACTTCTCTTTGCTTGCAGCAAATGAAAGACAAGTGGACAAGCTTTATGAGTAGTTTACACTAATGTGTAAATGACTACTAACATCTCCGATAACATCCTAGGAGTTTTTGTTTTTTTAAAAGAGGATGTACAGTGATGTATATGCATCTTTAACCACTAGAATTTCAGACAGTATAAGAGACTATTTCCCTAAGTAGAAAACTCTGGGGACTGTTGTGGGAAAGACTTCAGATTCAAGCTGGTCTTTTGCTTTGTAGTTCAGCTTCCCTCAGCTAGTTATCGCATCTTCTCCTTTCTGAACACCAGTTTCAGAGATTTGCAAGGCTTCACTGTTTATCACAAAAATTCCCATGGCAGTACTATCAGGACCTCTAGATGTGGGTGTGAGAGAGGGATCAGGCTGCTCAGGGGAGAGTGAGGGCAAGTGTTGGCACATTTGTACGGTGGGAGTCCCTTCTACTAGCTTAACTTGAACTTTCATCCATTTCTGTTGCTCAAGTATCTCATCTCTTTCCAAAGACACCATTTCATTTTTTGGTATTGCTTTTTAAAACGAACTTGGCACCTTGACAATGTGAGCATTTCCCTTATGTTTTTCTGAGATCATTCATGGTTTGTTTCTTCTTTTTCCTTTCTCCTATCTCACCTAGCCATGATTCCCAGGATCCCACAGTATCAGGATCTTCTTGTTTCCTAGCAACTCAGTTTGATGCTGACTTTGCTGGGTTAGTTTCCTCCTCTTTCGCTAGCCTTGAATTTCTCCTCCAGCTTGGGAAGAACTATTCTACCAGCTGTTTGAATATTTACGTGCCTCACCCTCAGCTCCACAACCTCCCTGTACTCTGACCCTCATTGCTGGATACTGAAAGAGGCCCTTGGTGGCTGCTCCTGACCAATAGAGAGATGAATTGAACAGTATCTGTACTGGATGATTTGAGGACGCCGTGTGCCCTGCATCTAGATGATGCCTAACTCTTGATCTAGGTGAAGAATAGTGGTCCTTAGCTATGGTAGGGCTGGAGAATACTATAGGACAGGCTTTTGGTTTTGTTTTTTTAAAGCTTCACATTGATTACTCTCATGATACAAGCAATCATCTTGCTTGTGAGAATTGGCCAGAATGACCTCTGAGGGCCTCTGCTCACCTTTCATTCTATAAATCTTGGTCTCAAACAAGTTGAATCAGATGGGGTCACCAGTGCCAGGGACCACTGGGTACAGCTGGGATGTATTTCACAGGAAAGCTTATCATCCTCTTTCAGAGAGTAACTGTTTTTTCCTCATGACGACTCTCTTGCCTTAAAGAGATTCTTTGTCATCAATTTCTAAGAATCTCAGTGACCTACTTAAACATTCAATGGATTGGCCCCAGGAATTATATTTTTTAAAAAAATCATTTTTCTTTTTGTCTGAAGGTTTAAGAAACCAATACTGTCAGCACCAGGAAGTTGAACATGTTTTGATATATATGATTACTCCTGTCAAATCAAATATTGAGTACGTACAGTGCACGTGACCCTGGGCTAGGCCTCAGGGACCCTGCAGTGAAGAAAGACCCACATCTGCTCACCTGGATCTTCAGGGAAAAAGAAAATCATGGTACTTTTTCCTGAAACATAGAAGATCAAGCTTTCCCAGTGGCCCATGCCGTATTTTATGTACTGTGGGTGTATATACAGGGTCTCATCTGATTTCTCCGACTGGACTGTAAATTCCTTGAGGGCACAAGCAGCTTCATATTGGTGCCCTTCCTCAGAGCCCTCTGCTATGCTTTCCTGATGCCAGCCTCCTAGCTCTGTGACGTTCTCCTCCCATGGGTGTAACAGCTGACACATACTGAGGGCTTACTGAATGCCACCCTCCTATCCATGACCTTACCTTACCCAAACACCAACCCTAAAGGAAGCTGCTATTATGGGCCTCCATTAACACTGTTCCTACCTGGGTCTATATAGCCCAGTGTGAGCTGCTTCCAGCCTTAGCTCTCCCACCTGCCCCCACTTCTCCTTGCTCACCACCTCAGCCACACCAAGCACGTCCCCACCTTTCTCTTCTCTCTGCCTGGAATGCCCTCCCCGTAGACTGTCAAGTGGGCTCTCTGCCGAATCACCTGGGTCTCTGCCCAGGGCTGCCTCCTCAGAGAGGTGTTGCCTGACCATCTGATACGGCAGCCTGTGCCTTCATTCACTGTCCCCTCACCCTGCCCTGTTCTTCTCCATAGCACTTATCATTCCCGACGTCTTAGGTTTCATTGTTAATACCCATTTGTCAGTATCTGAATGCCAGCCTCACTTGTGAGGGCTTTTGTCTGGTCCAGCGCTGAGCCCTAGCACATAGCCTGTGCTGGGCATAACATGGGTCCTCAGAAATGTTTGTTAGACAAATGAGTCTCCATTTTACAGAGGATGATACTGAAGCTTAGAAAGATTAAGTGACTTATTCAAGGCCAAGCACTAGGAAATGTCAGAGGTGGGATTTGAACCCATGTCATCTGGTGCCAAAGTCCGTATTCTTAAAACTCTGTGTGTGTTTATCTTTCGTTCTTCTCACAGAGTGCTCAGATTCTCCTTGACAAGGACTATTTGGTTTCTATCTTCCATCTATTCCAAAATGTCAAAGAGTCTGACACATGGAGGGGATTTCTATAAATGTCAGATGAAAAATATACAGTCAGCTGATGGATGACTGCTTGAATGGGCAGAGAGAGGCATGTTCAAATGAAGTCACAGTGAGACAGAAACTTGAGGGCCTAAGGAACATACTGGGAATAGAAAAGTACTATTCAGCAGAATTATAGTGCCTGTGAGAATGGCTAGCTTATCACCAGGGTAGTTTAGGCAGTGAAAAATATAGTCTATTGAGCAGGTATAATCATTGCCTGTTCCCTTGTAGCAGCTGGAGCCACTGTCCCATACCTTGCTGACAGTGTACATGCAGGTTTAAATGCCTGAAATGTTTTGCTAATCTTCCAAATACTTCATTATGATGCACTGGAGCCATGGTTAAAAATGTGCTGGTCTTGAAAACAAGGACAGGTGGCAAGTTGATAGCCCTGTAAAATAGCCACGAGACTTAATGCTGGTTCTGAACATCTACCAGACAACAGGTGCAGCATTTAGTTTACTGAGAGTTGGATGGTAATGATCCCAGTGAATTTGGAGGTGCCTGTCCAATTGCAAAAATTTATTCTGTTACTCAAGTGTAGACCTCTAGACTCTCAAGGGTAAATGCTAGTCTGGTAGAAAGCAGTGGTAGAAAAGCCAATTGTTCTATGTTTTAGAATTGATCCCCTTCTTCCTTGTAATATGTTGGTTCCTTTGCATAGTTCTGCTCTTCTCAGCAGAGGATGCAGGAAGGAGGAGCAACCAGAGCCCTCCCTTGTGGTTGGCCCATGAGAGTCATGGCAGTCATATCCCCCTGGCTGGCTAGAGGGGCGACCAGTATCGTGTGGTAGCATGAGGGTAGTGAGGAGTGAGATGCACGTCACCTTTTTCCACCATGGAGGTTTGGTCACTTCTGATGCATCCCTTTTGTAGGGTCCTTCTTTCCCACCCGTTTTATACGTCCTCTTTCATCCTCACTCCTCATCATGTCATCTTGCCCTTTTGTCATTAGCTCTGCATCAAAGAAAATGTGCTGCTCATCTGACAGGTATTATACTGGGGAAGCAATATTTCAAAGCTTAACTACTTGTCTCTTGAATAGTGCTTTCTAAATTACATTGATGTGTTGCCCAGCCTTTTGAACCCTTTTTCTTTCTGTGGGAAGGTGCAGCCAATCTCCTGCTAGGAGATTACAAAGATGGAAGCAGCCGTGTTCTTTTTGCTCATCCAGAACCTCCCTGGAGCCCTGATTGCCCTGCTCTAAAGTCTCCCGAATGGCAAGAGGCAGGAGCCACTGGCCCTGACACCAGAGGCCACTGTGAGCTCTGCTAGACCTGCACTGAGAGGGGTGTGCTTTCCTTGGGGGTTTGTACTTTGCCCATCATATGTAAGAAATAATTCTCTATGCTGAATACTTAAGACTTTTTCCTATATTGTCTTCTAAAAGATCTCGTCATTATCCCACGCACATTTTAGTCTTTATTCCACATGGAATTGATTTCCATGTATGATATGAAGCAGGGATCCAATTTCATTTTTCTATATGAAAAACTGTCTAACCTCCATTTATCGTATAGCTCATCCTTACCTTGCTGACGTGTAATGCCTGTTGTTATAAATCCCAGTTTCTGTATATACATGAGTCTGTTTGGAGGATCTCTGGGCTGTCCTAGCCATCTTTTTTGTCTACTCCTATACCCATACCTTGCTGTCTTAATTTCTATACCTTTATAATAAATCCTTCTAGGGGTTATTATCTCCCTGCCCCAACCTTGATTTTCTTCAGAAGCATTATTCTTTGTTCTCTGAATATGAACACACACACACAGATACACACACACAGCTTGTTGAGTTTCATGAAAAACTCACTTGGGGGTTTGATGGGACTTGCATTAATTTTACAGATACATTTTTTTTATGGAAATGAAGTCCTTTATTACATGGAGTCTTTCTATGCAATAACATGGAATATTGCTTTTTTACTTAAGTCTTCTCTTTCAGTAAATTTTTAAGTAATTTCATTTATTTATCTTTAGCATGTGTTTGTTTATGTTTGGCTGTGCTGGGCCTTCATTGCTGCGAGGGCCTTTCTCTTGCTGTGGCGAGCGGGGGCTGCTCTCTAGCTGCGGTGCACGGCCTCCTCGTGGTGCGGGCTTCTCTTGTCGTGGAGCAGGGGCTCCAGGCGCACGGGCTTCAGCAGTTGCGGCAGGTGGGCTCAGTAGTTGTGGCTCCTGGGCTCTAGAGCACAGGCCCAGTAGTTGCGGCACATGGGGTTGGTTAGCTGAGCCACAGAACATGGGGTCTTCCTGGATCAGGGATAAAACCCACGTCTCCCGCACTGGCAGGCAGATTGTTCACCAGTGAGCCACCAGGGAAGCCCAGTACATTTTTATAATTATGATTTTTTTTCCAAAAAGGGCATATACATCTGTATTGACATTTCTTTTGGGGAATTCTTTTGTTGCTATTGTTATTGTAAATAACATCCTTACATAAGTTACATTTTAAACTTTGTCTAATACATAGAAATTCTGTTGATTTTTTAATAATGATTTTGTATATAGCAGCTTTGCTACTAATTCTAATAATTTATCTACAGATTCTCAGGGTTTCTTTGTGAGCAATCATAGTACTGATATATAGTGACACTTATGTATTCTTTTCAAAGCCTTTTACATTTTTTTTCCATCTGCATGGATAAGATCTCCAGTATGTGAAAGGAGTAATGGAAGCAGATCTTCGTGGTCTTAAGCATTTTATCATTAAGTATGTTGTTTACTGTAACTTATGTTTAGGAAGTTTCTTTTTATATTTTATCAAATGCTCTTTCTGCATCTCTGGTGATGGTCATATGTGTTTACTCATAATTTATTAATATGATGGATTACATTGACCAACTTTTTAAAGCTTAAACTGAGCATATAATCCTGGGACACCCAACTTGATCATGATGTTTTCTCTTTCTTTACGCATTGCTGAATTCACTTTGTTAATACTTAACTTAGGATTTTTGCATCTACTTTTATCAGTTCTACTGGCCTGCCTGCTTCCATCTTCTTTCCTTGTTTATATATGTTATCATGGTAAGTCTAGACTCAAAGAATGAGCTGGGCATGCCCTCTTTTTGTAACATTTTCTTTCACATCTTTATTAAGGTATAATTTATATGCAGTAACATTTGCCTTTTTAAAGTGTTCAGTTTGATCAGTTTTGGAAAAATGTACACATTTTGCAACCAGCATAATCAAGTTTTAAAATCTGCCACCCTGAAAAACTTGTAGACAATATGTACTTGGGTCTATCTTTCTTATCCAGTCTGTTAATCTGTATCTTTTGACTGGAGTGTTAGTACTTTCACATTAATGTAATAATTAACATGTTTGGATTTGCCTTTTTGCTGTTTGTTTTCCATTTGTCTCCTTTCTCTTTTGTTCTTCTGTGACTGTAAGAATCTTAATCGCAGCTGCTGTGCTACACTTGGGGATGCTTGCTCGAGCAGATTAAGAAGGCCTCAGACATTTGGCCTAAAGTCAGTGGCTTTTGTGAACGTGTTCTTTTCTATTCTGATCAGAAAAGATTAGAAAGAGTTCATATTTATATGAAATGGACAATGAATATTCATTTCCTGTTTTGCCCTAGGGCTATGTTAACTTCCCCACTCTCTGTCCTAATATATTCCAAAGAGATCTGGACTGTCTAGACATCCTGTGGGACATTGCATTAATCTATTACTGATTAGGAAAAATGAGCAAGAGGAGGTAGTGTGTTGAAATCCATTTAAAACATGTAGGGTTCAGAAAGAGAGAGAAAAACCCTGTGACAATTGAAGAACCTGATGCTTCAGTGAAGTTTTTAGGGGATAATGGTCAGGAATGTGCTAGAATATCTCCACCAAAATAAAAGAAAACTGATAGCATTTTGCATCCCCTATCACAAAAAGAAGAACAAAGCCTAGTAGGTCATTTGGGTTCTAGAGAAAACCCATCCACACCTAGGAATATTGCCCAGGCCCATACGCCTAGTGACATGGAAGGCTGTCAGGGTTGAGCGTGGCCAGAGTAGGAAAGGGCTCTGCACAAGTCCGGGCTGTGGCGCAGACAGACTTCCTATGTAGGTCATACAGTCTCACAGGCTCTATCGTGTTGGAGGTGTCTGTGGTGGGAAAAGATGCAGTGCGGAATTTATGGCAAGCCTCTGTGAGAGAATGGCAATGCAGGCCTCTGGGGTTCTGGAGCAAGGTCATAGCATTTGCAGCAGGGAAATAGACACATTTTGAAAAACAGCTCTTGGCATGATATTGGGACCTGGTAGGAGAAGGCAATGGCACCCCACTCCAGTACTCTTGCCTGGAAAATCCCATGGACAGAGGGCCTGGTGGGCTGTAGTCCATGGGGTCGCTAAGAGTCAGACACGACTGAGCGACTTCACTTCCACTTTTCACTTTCATGCACTGGAGAAGGAAATGGCAACCACTCCAGTGTTCTTGCCTGGAGAATCCCAGGGACGGGGGAGCCTGGTGGGCTGCTGTCTATGGGGTCGCACAGAGTCAGACACGACTGAAGCGACTTAGCAGCAGCAGAGATAGAATGCTTGGTTATTTGGAGCACCAAATGACCCTGTTCCTGAGACTAACCATTCTGATCTGTGGTCAATCAGATCTATCAAATCATACAGTTGGACAGGCCTAGTATCGGTCTATAATAAAATGGATATGTTCTAGGGCTTCCCAGGTTGCACTAGTGGTAAAGGACCCACCTGCCAACGTAGGAGATGTAAGAGATGTGGGTGTGATCCCTGGGTCGGGAAGATCCCCTGGAGAAGGGCATGGCAACCCACTCCAGTATTCTTGCCTGGAGAATCCCATGGACAGGGGAGCCTGGCAGGATATGGTCTGTCGGGTTGCACGGAGTCGGACACAACGGACATGACTTAGCACAGCACAGTCTAGGTTCAGGCCTAAGCAGCACAGAGAGACAGGTGACTGCATTGGGCAGGTCACCCACACTTCTGCGTCTCTCACTATGGTTGCAGCAGCAGCCGTCTCCCAGCTCATACCTGTGGCTGTAGGGAGGATCTCATGATTAGCTGAGGGAGGAGGAAAAAGCCTTCTTTTTCCTTGGATAAAGTTGCGTCATCTCAGTACATGGAAATAAGATGAAGACAGATAGTGCTGCGTTATATCCGCATTCAAGTGTGACCTTGAAAGAAAGTGAGGAGGGAAAATCTTCTTTGTAGACAGAACTGCAAGTAATACACCTGGGGCTTCACTTTGAGCCAAAAGGGAAGTAAAATGAGGTAAGAGTATACATGCAGATTCCTAGACGGTACTCGGTAGCCTGCTGGGGCCTGGAAGGAACACAGGAAGATCAAGGCTGTGTTGGTGGAGTAGAGGCTTGCGTGTGGACACACGGGAGTGGGAACAACGTGTGAAGATTTCTGTATCATACTTTAACGCCCACCAGAAAGCATCCAACAGAAGAGCCACTGAATAATAAAATAAATAAAATGATTCAGTTAGTTGACATTAACCAGCCTTCATCATTGCCAACTCAGAACTGGAATGATGGGCACATGAACATTGTTAACCATATTTATGTTCTCTTACCACAATATAATGAAATTAGAAATCAATAATAAAAAAGATGTATCTACAAAACCCCTCAATTATTTGGAGAATTAGTAATGGGTTCTTTAAATAATCCATGAATCAAAGAGGAAATTGTGAGAGAAATTATTTTAAATAAATAAATTATTTTAAAATATTTTAAGATGAAGGAAAATGGGAGTCAAACTTTGTGAGATGCAGCTATTAAATCTTTAGAAAGAAATTTATGGCATTAAATGCTCATATTAGAGAACTAGAAAGATTTAAGATCAATTATCTAAACCTTTACCTAAAATACTAGGAAAAGAAGAGCGAATTAAACCAAAATAATAAAAATACAAAAACATAAAGAAGACTGGAAATCACTAAAACAGTAAGTCTACAAATAATTGGCAAAACCAACAAAGCCAAAAGTTGTTTCATGGAAAATATTTTCTTTAAATTGATAAATCCAGAGCACAATGGACTAAGCAAAACAAGAGAGAAAATACAAATAATACCAGGAATGGGAGAGGACATCACTACAGCTCTTCTAGACAGAGACAGGATATTAAGAGGATATTATGAATGCATTTTAATGCCCATAAATGTGGTAATTTAGATGAACTAGGTAAATTTATTGAAAGATATAGCTTAGCAAGACTAACCCGGGAAATACAAAATCTGAAGAGCTACATATCTGATAAGGAAATTTAATACTAAAAACTTTCACACAAAGAAAACTCCAGGCTGCATGGTTTCACCGGTGAGTTCTATCCAACATTTTTACATAGGAAATAATATCAATCCTACACAATTTTTCAGAACAGAGGAAAAAGGAGACACTTTACAACTGATTTTGTGAGGTCAGCATAGTCCTGATATCAAAAGCTGACAAGACACCAAAACAAACAAACAAAACAACAGACCCACATTCCTCCTATAACTGTACACAAAAATCCTTAACAATATTAACAAATGGAATCAAGCAAGATACAAAGAAGATGCTTATATCAAGACCAAGTGGAAGATTTTTCCAGGAAGGCAAGGTTGGTTTAAAATTTGGAAATCAATAGAAGCTAGTAAGCACAGTAACAGAATCAAGGAGAAAATTATGATTAGCTCAATAGATACCAAAAAATCATTTGACCAAATTCCAACATTTATTCATTACAAAAATCCAAGCTATCAACAAATTAGGCATCAAAGAACATGTCCTCAACCTGATAGAGGCTGTCTACAAAATAATTATAGCTAATATATAATAAAAGTAAAATACTGAATTGAAAATGAAGCAAGGATGTCTATTCTCACAATTGTATTCAGCATTGTACTGGAAATCCTAGGCAGGGTAAAAGATAAAAAAAGACAGAAGGATTGGAAAGGAGAAGTAAAACTTTTATTCACAAATGATAGAGTTGTGTACATAAATAATCTGATTTAGAAGGAATCTACCAAAAACTATTAAGACTAATAAGTGAATTTAGCAAGGACATAAAGTCGGTATCTGAAAATCAATTGTATTTCTATATACTAGGAATAAAAATCAGAAAATGAAACATAAAAGTCTGCATTTACAATAGCATTATAAAGCATAAAATAAATATATTATTTATCAGAAGATACGCAAGAGTCTTGAACTGCAAACTATAAACTATAAAACATTGCTAAAACAAATGAAGAAGACATAAATAAATGGAAAGATACACTGCGTTCATGGATGAGAAGGTCCTGTATTGTTAAAATGTCATTTATCCCCACTTTAATCCAAAGAGTCAATGTAATCCCGACTAAAATTCTGACAGGCTTTTTTGGGGTAGAAATTGTCAAGCCAGTACCAAAATTTAGATTAAAAGGAACAAGATTAGTGAAAACACTCTGGAAAAAAATAGCAAAGTCAGAAAACTAACATTCCTTACTTTCAAGAGTAAATACAAACCTATAGTAATTAAGACAGTTGGTATTGACATAAGGATAGACAAACAAATCAATGGTACAGAATTCAGATTCCAGATATAGATATAGTCAATTGTTTGTTCTTTTTAAAGAAAGGCACCATCACAATTCAACAGGGAAAGAAGAGCCTTTTCTACAAATGATGCTGGAACCACTAGATAACCGTGCAGCAAAAAAAGTACCTCCAGTACTACTTTAGACCATTGTGGTTCAGTCACTCACTCATGTCCGACTCTGTGACCCCACGGACTCCAGCCCATCAGACTCCTTTGTCCATGGGAATCTCCAGGAAAGAATACTGAAGTGAGTTGCCAGTTCCTTCTCCAGGGCATCTTCCTGACTCGGGGATTGAGCCCAGGTCTCCGGCTTTGCAGGCAGACTCTTTCCCATCTGAGCCACCTGGATGTAAGTTCAGATGGATCATAGAGCTAAATGCCTGAAGTTATGAAGCATCTTAAAGAAACGTAAGAGAATACCTTTGTGAACTTAGGGAAGCCAAAGATTTTTTAGACAGAACATAGTAGGCACTAACCACACACACATACACAATTACAAATTGAGCTTAATCAACATTAAAAATTTCTGCTCAGCTTTCTTCCAGTCTGAGGCATACCTATTCATTTTCTGACAAAAGAAAAGTTATAATCAGAATAATTAAAGAACTCCTTAGAATCAATAAGAAAACAAACAACCCAATACAAAAACTGACCAAGGACTTGAATAGACACTTCATAAAAAAGATATGCAAATGATCAGCACGCACATGAAAATATGCTCAATATTACTGGTCATCTGAGAAATGCAAATTAAAACCACAGTGAGATTCCATTTCATACCCACTGCTGCTGCTGCTACTGCTACTGCTGCTAAGTCACTAGGATAATTAAAAGGAAAAAAATGAACAAATACCAAATATTAGTGAGGATATATGATACTGATACAGTCCTTTCAGAAAATTGTTTCTTTTTTTCAAGTTAAACATACATCTATCCTATGACCCAGAAATTCCATTCCTATCTATTTACCCAGAGAAATGAAAACATATGCTCAAAAAACAATTGTGTAAGAATATTTATAGCTGCCAAAATCTGGAAACAGCTCCAGTGTCTACCCACAGGAGAACAGACAAACAAGTTGTGATACATTCATAAATGGAGTCTGCTTAGCAATAGAAAAAAAATAAATTACTGAAACCTGTAAGAAAATGGCTGAATCTCAAAAATATTAAGTGAAACAAAAGAAGTCAGACATCACAGAGTACAAACTGTACTGTGATTCTATTTATATAAGGTCCAAGCTAATCTATGATGATAGAAATCCAAATAGCTGTTGTCTCTGGGAAGGACTAGGGGATTGACAGGGAAGAGACCTTAGGGAGCATTTTGGGGTGATGGAGATATTCTCAGTCTTGAGGAGTGTTTAAATTAATTGGGTACATACATTTGTCAAAACTCATCATACACTTAAGGTCTGCACATTTGTTACTGAAAGGTGTGCATGGAGGGTTCGGCTGTACACCGCTCAAAAACCAATAAACAGGCCAGGTTGGTGGAAAGGAAAGTTTGCTTTATTTCAGATGCTGGCAACCTGGGGGTAAGCTGGCAGACATCTGTCCAAAGGCCGACTCCTCCACTGACAAGCAGGGGGTGAGAGCATTTATGGATACAGCGGGGTAGGGGGGCTACATGCAGAACCATCTCTAACAGTCATCTTCATATTGGTCATCAGTGGTCTGACTAGCATCATCTTGGTTGTTTTAGGTACAGTTAATCTTCAGCTCCAGGGTGCACTTGTTCCCATTACTTTGTGGTCAATTTTCACAATTGTGGCAGCTTAAGCCCAGGGTACAGTCTGGTCATCATGTTTCTCCACCTGGTGTTTTGATATCTATCTATGACAACTCACAGGATATGGCTCAGAATATTATCTATAGCCCTTGAGGATGAAGTAAAGGTCCTTGACTATGCTTAATTACTATATTATTATTATTTAGTCTCCTTTGACTGTTTTCCTTTGTTTTAGCATTTCTTACGTCTCTGATTAAACGTATTCTTTGACTAAAGTTTCCCACAGGCAAAAGGCAGGCAAAAGCCATGGTGGGTGGGGGTGGGGGTGGTGATGCAGGGGGCAAGTCCTGCTCCCTTTCACATTTCTCCTTAGATAAATTATAGCTGATTTTCCTCTAAAGAAAATAAGAAGAAAATACTGAGTATCTGCTATACCTCAGGCATTGTTCCAGGTGCTGGGATATACCTGTAAACAAACTGAAAAAAATGTTCCTGACCTTGTGAAGGTTAATTCTAAGTTATACATTGGATATATAAATAAAATCCCAATGCGCTAAATTGCACCTCTGCAATCAAGGTTTCCCCCTGCTGTAGAAAATGGCTCGGGGTGCCACACCTTCTCACCCTTTCCTATTAGCCATCTTGCTGTTTTGATGGTAAATATTCTCAAGATGTGGAGATAGGCCAGCCCACCTGGTTGGGAAGTGATGCACTGGTATTTGGTATTTCCTATAGGCCAAGATGGGCTCTCCTGGTAGCTCAAATGGTAAAGAATCTGTCTGTAACTCGGGAGGCCCAGGTTCAATCCCTGGGTCAAAAAGATCCCCTGGAGAAGAGAACGGCAAGCCACTTCAGTATTCTTGCCTGGAGAATCCCAAGGACGGAGGAGCCTGGTGGGCTACCATTCATGGGCTTGCAAAGAGTCGGACACGACTGAAGCAACTAACACTTTCATAGGCCAAGATGTGCTAACTGAACTGAAAATGGGCCTTGAAAGAAAACCCCTCTGGGCCGTGTTTCATTTCCACATAAAGCAGGATTCATTCAGTTACAGGCTTTGAATGGGATCCTTGGGGACAAGTTTGGTTTGGGCAGATGGTGCGGGGGGTGGGGGTGGGGTGAGTAGTGAGGCTGCTACGGAACCTGTGATCCTGTCAGTCTGCAGAGGCTGGGCCTCAGACTGACTTATTAAAGCTAGCTTCCCTGGTGGCTCAGAGGGTAAAGTGTCTGCCTGCAAAGCAGGAGACCCAGGTTCCATCCCTGGGTCGGGAAGATCCCCTGGAGAAGGAAATGGCAACCCACTCCAGTACTCTTGCCTGGAAAATCCCATGGACAGAGAAGCCTGGTGGGCTACAATCCATCGGGTCACAAAGAGTCGGACACGACCGAGCAACTTCACTTAACTTTTTACAGAGCTGTCTGGGCAGACTTGAAGGGCTACAGGAGAATAGGCCTTCTGCTAGGCTGGAAGTTTAAACCCAGCTACTCCACCCATCCTAGGGGCTGTCAGCTTTTTGTGAGTAGCTGCTGCTGCTGCTGCTAAGTCACTTCAGTCGTGTCCGACTCTGTGCGACCCCATAGACGGCAGCCCACCAGGCTCCCCCGTCGCTGGGATTCTCCAGGCAAGAACACTGGAGTGGGTTGCCATTTCCTTCTCCAATACATGAAAGTGAAAAGTGAAAGTGAAGTCTCTCAGTCATGTCTGACCCTCAGCAACTCCATGGACTGCAGCCTTCCAGGCTCCTCCATCCATGGGATTTTTCCAGGCAAGAGTACTGGAGTGGGGTGCCATTGCCTTCTCCGGTGAGTAGCTAGGCTCTTTGTTTTCTCTTTGGAGTAGCTACATCCAGATCTGTCTTGGGCTGAGAAGATAACAAGTTGACCTAAGAAGATAAAAAGTGGTTGTGAAAACCTTTCTTTCTTTCTTCTGGTTCTTCCCAGAAATCTACACAATCATGTGCTATTCTAAGGGCAAGGTTCCAAGGTGTCACATGAATTTACATTTTGTTCTGGAGGATGTGGGGATGGGAATGAGTGGGAAGTTACTGGTAGAAATAAACAAGGTGACTTTCAAGGTTCTTTCTAGATGTCTTAAGTGTGATAGTTTTGGATGCCTTCTTTTCCTACTCAGAATTTGATAAATTTTTTTTATCACTGCTAATATTTACATAATGATCTATATTTTACAAAGCACATTCTTTATAATATTCTTGGCCAGCTTTATTGAATGTTTTGCGTGTGTATGCCTGATTATCTTAGTCAGGTTCCCCTAAGTGCAGGCTCTGAGAAATGAATTCAAGTGCAAATATTTCTTTGAAGTATAGTTGATTTACAATAATATATTAGTTTCATGTATAGCATAGTGATTCAGTATTTCTACAGATTATACTTCATTAAAAGTTGTTATAAGATAATGGCTATAATTCCCTGTGCTGTATAGGATATCCCTGTTGCTTATCTGTCTTATACATACTAGTTTGTATCTGTTAATCCCAAACCCCTAATTTTCATCCTCCTCCTTCTCCCCTTTGGGAACCACTAGTTTGTCTTCTGTATCTGAGTGTGTTTCTGTTTTTCATATGCGTTCATCTGTATTCTACACATGTCACATCATATAGTATTTTGCCTTTTCTGTCTGATGTGTTTCACTAGGCATAATGTCCTCTGGGTCCATCCACGTTGCTGCAAATGGCAAATGTCATCCTTTTTATGGCTGAGAAATATTCCATTGTCTATATATACCACGTCTTCTTTTGTCTGTTGATGGGATGTGTAAGCACTTTTATATTCAGGAGATGGAAGAAAATCTGTTAGGAGAGTGGGGAAGTAAGACAGGGAAGAAAAGTCAGCCAATAAAAAGTGCATTTTGTTGGCTAGTTACCACTGTGGGGACATGAGACATGAGCCTGAGTTGCTCTACCTGAGATGGAAGGTTGGTAGGGGTTTAATTGCTAAGCTGTGTCTGACTCTTGTGACCCCATGGACTGCAGTCTGCCAGGTTCCTCTGTCCATGGGATTTTCCAGGCAAGAATACTGGGGTGGGTTGCCATTTCCTTCTCCAGACTGTCTTCCCAACCCAGGGATCGAACCCAGGTCTCCTGCACTTCAGGAAAATTATCTACTGACTGAGCTACCAGGGAACTCCAAGATGGAAGATTACTGGGTGATTTATATAGTTACCATTAGACATTGGTTGAGGGCTGTTCCTTGGGGGACATTCATTCTCTGGCAAGTTGGTCCCACTTCTTGAGCAGCAAATCTGGTCCAGCAGCAAGAAAAATGCAGGTGTTGGCAGCTGGAAAATTGCAAGTGGGGCTGATGTTCTCTGAGTGCAAAGCAGGTGCGTCACCAACAGCTTCCATTATGGAGCACTGTGAGAAATGCTCCTGATGCGTTTTGACTTAACAGGCACAACTCTATGACTTGCTATCGTGGCCTTCATTTTAAAGAGAGGCAACTGAGACTCAGAGAGATTTGGTAGCTTCATCAAAGAAGTTGAATTGCTGATGGAGAGTTGGGACTTCTTTACTGTGCTGTTCTCCTTTGTGTTTCTTAATTCCTTTAACTACATAATTAACAAGAGATGTGTTTCTTACTTCATCATATAAATGAGGAAGCAAAGACTCACTGGCCTCAAACAACTTGCCCACGGTCTTCCAGCAAGCTGGAAGGAGAGCCGAGCCAGCTCTCTGAAGACCATGCACATCCTGGTAATGTGCTGCCGGGCTATGCACTTTAGACTCCACACTTGTCTGCCTCCTCACTACGGACTGTGGTATTTCTTTTGTGCTAGTCTTTAGAGGGTTTTATTTATAACTTTGTTGAAGTGGGTTTCCCCAAGTCCGTTATCCCATACAGTAAGATTTAGAGATCATTGCCCAGATAGTCTCTTCCATCAGCCTCATCTTAGGGAGAAATCAGTTGACTTTCTTGCTTTCAGTGTCTAAGCCTTCATTTGTTTGCTTCCTTAATCGAGCAAATTAGTCCTCTAGTCTTTGAAGACAGGACCCCTAGAAAGGACATAGAATGTGTTCAGTATAAAAATTAAGTGAAGTCCAAGATCAAGTGGATGCAGATGCATGACTGCCAATGGTGACTGCAGCCATGAAATTAAAAGACGCTTACTCTTTGGAAGGAAAGTTATGACCAACCTAGACAGAATATTAAAAAGCAGAGATGTTACTTTGCCAACAAAGGTCCATCTAGTCAAAGCCATGGTTTTTCCAGTAGTTATATATGGATGTGGGAGGTGGACTATAAAGAGAGCTGAGTGCTGAAGAATTGATGCTTTTGAACTGTGTTGTTGGAGAAGACTTTTGAAAGTCCCTTGGTCTGCAAGGAGATCCAATCAGTCCATCCTAAAGGAAATCAGCCCTGAGTGTTCATTGGAAGGACTGATGCTGAAGCGGAAACTCCAATACTTTGGCCACCAGATGCAAAGAGCTGACTCATTGGAAAAGACCCTGATGTTAGGAAAGACTGAAGGTGGAAAGAGAAGGGGATGACAGAGAATGAGATGGTTGGATGGCATCATCTACTCAATGGACATGAGTTTGAGTAAACTCTGGGAGTTGGAGATGGACAGGGAGGCCTGGTGTGCTGCAGTCCATGGGGTCACAAAGAGTCGGACACGACTGAGCAACTGAACTGACTGAAGATCAAGTGTCTAGAAGGAGATTTTCTGATCAGATTTGATTACAAAAAGCCAATCCTACTATGGGCTTGAATCCAGTTCACACTCTTGGAGATTTCTGAGTCACAGCTGCATAGATAGCAGATGGGAAGATCTTGTTCTGTACATAGAAGTTTAACCTACAGGGATAAGAATCCAGATAGGATCAAAGGAAATCAACTGATACCATAGGTATAGACCTTACCTTCCCCCTCAATGGCCCAAGGAAGGTCTCAACAATAGCTTGAACTCCTCCACATAGACAATGGGGAGCAAATTCAATTCTCCAAACTTCTGTCCCACTGGAGGTTGGTCATTGGTTTTACATCCAGATATCTGGCTTCCTACCTCTGTGGGAAGATGTGTCAACCATGGAGGTGTGCTGCTCAGATACCCTTTCAAGAGAAATTGCTGCTGAGATGGTACCTGGAAGGTGGCTTCCAGACACTGCAGATTGGGATCTCAAGCAGAGCTCCCGCTGAGGCCGCGTTCTCCCCAGTTTGACACCAGCCAGGACTGAGCATGGCAGGGACTCTAGAGCCATGTTTGAGTGGAAGGCAGGTGTGTCACCAACAGCCCCCACTGTCTGGCTTCCCACTTCTGTGGGGAGATGTGTCAACCATGGAGACACATGTTTGCCATACCTGTTTGACTCAAGACTCCTATGATGGGAAATCATTGCTCTGGGGCTCCCTGTCTGCCCAGCTGAGACCTTCTTAAATCTGTCTGGTAGTCTGGGGTCTTCCTTTCTTACCTCTTTCTTTTCACCTGCATATTCTGAAGGCAATTCCCACCCACACCTGCTCCTTCATGAACATTTGCCCAATAAATCTCTAGCACATCTCATCCCAACTTGGTGTCCACTCTTGGGGCTTCCCTGATGGCTCAGATGGTAAAGAATGTGTCTGCAAGAGGAAGGTAAACTTCCAAACTCAGTCTATGAGGCCACCATCACCCTAATACCAAAACCTGACAAAGATCCCACAAAAAAAGAAAACTACAGGCCAATATCACTGATGAACATAGATGCAAAAATCCTTAACAAAATTCTAGCAATCAGAATCCAACAACACATTAAAAAGATCATACACCATGACCAAGTGGGCTTTATCCCAGGGATGCAAGGATTCTTCAATATCCGCAAATCAATCAATGTAATACACCACATTAACAAATTGAAAAATAAAAACCATATGATTATCTCAATAGATGCAGAGAAAGCCTTTGACAAAATTCAACACCCATTTATGATAAAAACTCTCCAGAAAGTAGGAATAGAAGGAACATACCTCAACATAATAAAAGCTATATATGACAAACCCACAGCAAACATTATCCTCAATGGTGAAAAATTGAAAGCATTTCCTCTAAAGTCAGGAACAAGACAAGGGTGCCCACTTTCACCATTACTATTCAACATAGTTTTGGAAGTTTTGGCCACAGCAATCAGAGCAGAAAAAGAAATAAAAGGAATCCAAATTGGAAAAGAAGTAAAACTCTCACTATTTGCAGATGACATGATCCTCTACATAGAAAACCCTAAAGACTCCACCAGAAAATTACTAGAACTAATCAATGACTATAGTAAAGTTGCAGGATATAAAATCAACACACAGAAATCCCTTGCATTCCTATACACTAATAATGAGAAAACAGAAAGAGAAATTAAGGAAACAATTCCATTCACCATTGCAACGGAAAGAATAAAATACTTAGGAAATATATCTACCTAAAGAAACTAAAGACCTATATATAGAAAACTATAAAACACTGGTGAAAGAAATCAAAGAGGACACTAATAGATGGAGAAATATACCATGTTCATGGATTGGAAGAATCAATATAGTGAAAATGAGTATACTACCCAAAGCAATTTATAGATTCAATGCAATCCCTATCAAGCTACCAACGGTATTCTTCACAGAGCTAGAACAAATAATTTCACAATTTGTATGGAAATACAAAAAACCTCGAATAGCCAAAGCGATCTTGAGAAAGAAGAATGGAACTGGAGGAATCAACCTGCCTGACTTCAGGCTCTACTACAAAGCCACAGTTATCAAGACAGTATGGTACTGGCACAAAGACAGAAATATAGATCAATGGAACAAAATAGAAAGCCCAGAGATAAATCCATGCACATATGGACACCTTATCTTTGACAAAGGAGGCAAGAATATACAATGGATTAAAGACAATCTCTTTAACAAGTGGTGCTGGGAAAACTGGTCAACCACTTGTAAAAGAATGAAACTAGAACACTTTCTAACACCATACACAAAATAAACTCAAAATGGATTAAAGATCTAAACATAAGACCAGAAACTATAAAACTCCTAGAGGAGAACATAGGCAAAACACTCTCTGACATACATCACAGCAGGATCCTCTATGACCCACCTCCCAGAATATCGGAAATAAAAGCAAAAATAAACAAATGGGACCTCATTAACCTTAAAAGCTTCTGCACATCAAAGGAAACTATCAGCAGGGTGAAAAGACAGCCTTCAGAATGGGAGAAAATAATAGCAAATGAAGCAACTGACAAACAACTAATCTCAAAAATATACAAGCAACTCCTCCAGCTCAACTCCAGAAAAATAAATGACCCAATCAAAAAATGGGCCAAAGAACTAAATAGACATTTCTCCAAAGAAGACATACAGATGGCTAACAAACACATGAAAAGATGCTCAACATCACTCATTATCAGAGAAATGCAAATCAAGACCACTATGAGGTACCATTTCATGCCAGTCAGAATGGCTGTGATCCAAAAGTCTACAAATAATAAATGTTGGAGAGGGTGTGGAGGAAAGGGAACCCTCTTACACTGTTGGTGGGAATGCAAGCTAGTACAACCACTATGGAGAACAGTGTGGAGATTCCTTAAAAAACTGGAAATAGAACTGCCTTATGATCCAGCAATCCCACTGCTGAGCATACACACTGAGGAAACCAGAAGGGAAAGAGACATGTGTACCCCAATGTTCATCGCAGCACGTTTATAATAGCCAGGACATGGAAGCAACCTAGATGTCCATCAGCAGATGAATGGATAAGAAAGCTGTGGTACATATACACAATGGAGTATTACTCAGCCATTAAAAAGAATTCATTTGAATCAGTTCTAATGAGGTGGATGAAACTGGAGCCTATTATACAGAGTGAAGTAAGCCAGAAGGAAAAACACCAATACAGTATACTAACGCATATATATGGAATTTAGAAAGATGATAACAATAACCCTGTGTACGAGACAGCAAAAGAGACGCTGATGTATGGAACAGTCTTATGGACTCTGTGGGAGAGGGAGAGGGTGGGAAGATTTGGGAGAATGGCATTGAAACATGTAAAATATCATGTATGAAGCGAGATGCCAGTCCAGGTTCAATGCACGATATTGGATGCTTGGGGCTAGTGCACTGGGACGACCCAGAGGGATGGTATGGGGAGGGAGGAGGGAGGAGGGTTCAGGATGGGGAGCACATGTATACCTGTGATGGATTCATTTTGATATTTGGCAAAACTAATACAATTATGTAAAGTTTAAAAATTAAAAAAAAAAAAAAAGAATGTGTCTGCAATGTGGAAGGCCCCAGTTCAATCCCTGGGTCAGGAAGATGCCCTAGAGAAGGAAATGGCAACACACTCCAATATTCTTGCCTGGAGAATTCCAAGGACCAGAGGAGCCTGGTGGGTTACAGTCCATGTGGTCGCAGAGTCACACATGACTGAGCAGCTAACAGGCAGGAGGGTCCACTCTTGGAGGACTCAAACTTACATAGTTGGTACATAGAATGGAGTTCTGGAACTAGCTTATTCACCACACAGCTGGCAAAGAGAACACCAACCCAAGTGAAATGTGGGGCATGCATAGTCCCTGGAGTAAGATGGTATGGCTCAGATCCTGAAGATTTCATGGCATGGGGTGGGGAGGGGGGAACTGGAAGAACATCCTGATGCAGGGAATGCCTTTGCCAATACAGTGAGTGGTTCAGGCATTTGAAATACATGAAAGAACAATGATTACAAGAACAATAATAACAATTGCAATATTACAAGGTATTGTATTGATACCCTGTAGACAGATAATTAGAAACTGAGGGCCATTAACAAGTAATTCAGGCTACATGTGAGAGCCAGAAAGCCTCTTCAGACAATTATTGGGTTGGCCAAAATATTCATTCCTTCAGATTTTCCATAAGATCTTATGGAAAAACCCAATGAACTTGTTGGTCAACCCAATACAGACAGTCTTTTTTCTCCATGGAATAATGATCATATCTGAAGGGAGCCTCAGAATCCACAAGTTTCTCGGGGCTCTAGAGACATTAAGTGCTCAACCAAGACGGGGCTGTTATACTAAGGTCAAGACCCTGGCTAGAAAAGCCTTGGACCCTGAAACTTTTCATAAGGATATCTAGGTGAATGTCCCCAAGACTTTTAGCTATGTAGACTCCTTTGGACCATTAAAACTTGGTAAGGCAGCCTACCCCCTCTCTATTAAGAGATATACTTCCCAGTTTCTCTGGACACAGACAATCAGAAGAAGATAAGAACAGAGGAGGAAACTGAAGGCAATTACTGTAATAAAAGGTCATGATAACTTTCTCAATTACTAGTTTTGGGCTAATACATTGATTTGGGATCTATTGACTAAAGAGGTGGCCAGATCTCCAGACAGAAGGTCCTTAAAACACCACAGAAAGTATACACTATAATGACTCCCTTCCCCAAAAGGACTTGTGGCGGTTTACTTGAGTAACTATACCCTGGGAAAGAGGAATACCTAGACATTTCAATATGTGTTAGACCCAGAGTCTCAAGTTAAAATTGACACTCAAAGGCCCAAAATGTTTTTATAACCCCATAATGAATGGAGACTAGGTTAGTTTGGTTAAACTTTCCCACTCACTGTCGTAATATAAGCCGAACAGAGCAGAACCTCTAAAATTCACGAGGGTGAGAGCAAGAGTAGCTCCACTTGCCGTCACTCTCAGTGACCCACACGGGGCTTTCTGTTTCCCATCCCTGTAATTCTGGGCTTTGCAGGGATAGAGGTTCTAGTTTCCAGAGAGGGTGCAGTATTGTCAGAGGACGCATCATGTACCCCATTGTATTACAAGCTACGCTTTCCACCTGGGCATTTTGTTGTTGTTTTCTTTAAAAAAAAATTTATTTATTTGGCTGCACCGGGTCTTAGCTGCAGCAGGTGGCATCGTTAGTTGTGGCAAGTGAACCCTTAGTTGCGGCACGTGGGATCTAATTCACTGACCAGGGAGGAACCCTAGGCACCCTGCACTGGGAGCTCAGAGCCTGAGCCACTGGGATCACCAGGGAAGTCCCTCCACCTGGGCATTGTGAACTTCTGGTGCCCAAGGATCAGCAGGTGAAAGGAGGAGTCATCCTTTTGGTGGAATATGTGTGAAACAGAGAAGAATGTGTATGAAACGTCACTTGGCACCTTTTCAGAGTCTCTGCTCAGTGGTACTAAGGGCTCGGACCCTTTAGGAATGAAAGATTGGGGTCTATCCCTGCGTAAACCATCAAGACTTCCCCAGGTGACGCTTAAGGTAAGGGAAACTTAGAAGGGAGGCAATGACCGACTGCCATTTACTCCGGTCGTGGGACTGCAGAAATGGGGTGTAGTTCACCCAACTAACCTCTTCTAATTTTTCCCTCCAGAGGAGATGCCAGTGGGAACTGGGGAGATGCTGCTTGCTAAACACATGAAGAGAAATGGAACTGAGTGAACACGGCAGCCATGGAGGTCTCCCTTCAAGACAAATGAGAGGAGTGCATGGGCAGTTTCTAGCTGTGCACCTTTGGGTCCAACACAGCATTCATGCTTAGGCCTTACTTTGCAGGGGCTGTCAGCCTGGTAAGGAGACCAGAGCCGGGTGCTAGCTGCCCGATGTGGGGCTCCTTGAATGGGCAATCTTTGCACTGGGGCTCCCTATTGGCCTGGCTGAGCCTGTATCTGAGTTTCTCTGCAGTGTAAACCTCCTCCTACCCACTTCTCCTTGTCCTCTCCTTACACAGCTATCAGCCCTGCCTAGGGGTCTGAAGCCTCTCCCTGCCCACTCCTGCTCCCTCTCTCCTGTACCCTTCCCAAACACTTGCTTTCTGCATGTCTTACTCTGGTTGGCATCTGCTTTTCCGAGGACCCAAAAAGCACAGGAGGCCTTAGCAAATAGTAAATAAAATGCCGCCACTAAAAAAAAAAAAAAGGAAAAAAACCATTCCTGGCTAGAGAAGTGATTGGGAAGGTGTTCAGATATCCTCTTTCTGGACATTTTCAGAAATTCAAGGAAACAAGAGTAACTGTCAAAGAGAAAATCTTTAGTCCAAAGCTATTTTCAAGTGTCTCCATAATTCCAAGTTCTATTAACTTGTGTGGGAGCTCTTAAACTTGTCAGGTCAAATTCTTCTTCTATGCCATGACTGGGAAGTTTCCCTGCCAAGTGGTAGGGGACAATAATTGAACTTGTGGTTCTGAATCTTGATTGGAAGAGAATTGGCCCAAATCCTATCTCCACAGCCTCTCTGAGATCACTCAGGGAGGCACTGCCCCTGACTTCCAGAGGGAGTCGTGAACAAGCATTAATCCATTGCACTTTCGAGTTGGTCTTGATGGGCTGAAAACACGTCCTCACCCATCTTCTTGTCACGTTGTGTGTCTGCCAGGTCAAGAAGTCTCAGCTAGAACCTTGCTTTGAAGCAATTGGATAATTTTCCACTTCCACCCCATCATGTGCTTAAACGTTAAGACATAATTGTAAACTGAATTGTTGAAACTAGAGGCCAAACCAAATAAATTGACATCCCCTGCCTTTGGTAGAAGAAACAGAAGCCAGGCCATATGGGAAAGTGTTGAGAAAAGGCTAAAAGTAGCTCAGAAAGAGGAGCGGATTCTCGCTCCATGATCGTAAAAGAAGCATCAAGTGCTCTGCCTACAACAGGCCGTCTCCTCATGTCTATTTTTTTGACAACAGGCTTGAAGCTACTGAAAAACTTTTCACCACACTCCCTTTTCTCCTCCCAAATCAATAAATGAAACGAGAAAATATCTATGACTCCGTTGAATCAAATCCTCTGTCAAAACCCGCGTCACTCCATAAATGAAGGAAACAAGGAGAGTGGGTGGAAATGGCCTTCATTCCAATGCTAATGTTAGGCTGCCCTGGCTAAGCATGTGCAAGGTGCTGGGAGCTCTCCACAGCTGCTCTCAGCCCAAGGACATGACCAGATGAGTATCATTTACCCCACTGTGCAGACATCACCAGACTCAGGGAGGTTAGGGAGTGTTCCCAGGTCACAGAGTTTGGACAAGGCAGAGTCCAGGTCAGTGTGTTTCCAAAGCTAGTCTTCTCATCTTCAGGTGAGTGAAAGATAGAGGAGGAGCAGGGAGAAGCTGGGGGAAGTCATTTTCAGACCAATGGCAGATCATGGTGGTGAAAGGAAATCCAACCATACAATGAACTTTACAATAGTTGGAAAGACTGAGCCACACTGGTGACATTAGGGTGACTGTAAGATCTGGGGCATAATCTTGGCAGGGAGCATTTGAAGAGCAAGCAGGTAATTCTTCCTCTTCTGAACTCCTTTGCTCTTCATTTGAGCATGTCATCTGGCTCATATTAGGGCTCAGTAGGTATTTTGAATCAATAAATTTGTACCTCTATCAAACTAGCATTGACTTTTTGCCTTGTATGATAGGTATTTTCTCTACGTGCTTTAAATCTCTGCTCCTGGGCAGTCAGTATCTCTGTATCAGTAGACTCTTGCATTTATAGTCAGATTTTGTGCACATAATTTTATTCAGAGCAATTCTATGAGGTTAGAAAGGCAAGCATTCTTATCTTGAATTTGAAGGCTTTGAAACTCAGAGAGGTTAAATGATTTGCCTAGTCATATACTTAGCAATTGGAGAAGGAAATGGCAGCCCACTCCAGTATGGTTGCCTGGAAAATTCCAAGGATGGAGGAGCCTGGAGGGCTACAGTCCATGAGGTCGCAAAGAGTCAGCCACGACTGAGTGACTGACTGAGCACATACCTAGTAATAGGGAAAGCTTGAGCTTGAATTAAGGATTTCTAACATCACATTTGTTTTCTTTCAAACGTGCCAAGTCTTCTTACACAAAACTTCCCCTTATGAATCATCACTGCTGTGTAAGACAGCCCCCAAGCCCTACACCTTACTCATGATCATGTTCCATAAATACCTATTAGATCCCTTTTGTGAATGAATGACTGAAGGAGGGAAGGAATAAATGAAACTCTCCATAAAATGGCTTACTGTGGTTTGCTTTGGGCAATTTGGCTTTCAGATCTGGATGGAAAGTGTTCTAGAAAATTATTCTTTCTACTCACATTTCATTTAAATAAATATCCTTCCTGATGTCCTCAAAGGAGATAGTGTTACTGCACTTTCTACTTGAAAAATGTTTGTGTTTGGTCCTTTCAGAGATCATAAATCTCTCTAATCAGTTCCTAATGGTTTGGGGGATGACTCTGAGCAAGTGTCCCATTAATTGAAAGAAGACTGTTGTCATCTGCCACAGAGATTTCTCATTATGTTTCATCAAATTCAAAACAGAGCCCTGTTTGGAATTCTTTTATGAGCAGTGTAATTACACTGCATCCTATGGTGTTTGGAAGTAGCATTCACAATTAGCATCTCGGTCGTGAGTGGGAAGTGATCCATGCTAAATCGGAGCTGGGCCAGATGGGTCTTGCTAAGACCCTCTCCCCTCCCGCTTCAACTCCATTAAATTAAGCTGTCCCTGTGCATACGCAAAAGACATAAATCAATCTTTTCCTTCTGTGTATTAAATAAATGCATCCGCTTCCATTAATTAAAAGTCAAATGCTTCTGTTTATAGTGATCAGGGTAAAACAGACGCTTCTGCCAAAGAATTCCAGAGAAGCAGATCCTGGTGAGAGGCCACAGGCCTCGGCAGGCTGGGCAGCTGGAGGGACTCAGGTGTGAACGAGCCATCCTTGTCTTGGGAGGTAAGGGAAGCATCCCAGCACATCCAGGCCTCTATTTCCTTGCTGCAGAGTGGCCCCGTGCTGGGGACCTGCTGGTACTCTCCATGGCTGCACAGAACACAGGGCCCCACCTAAGGAGTGTGGGCCCCGGAATTGTCAGTCACATGTGGCAGTGTCTACTTCGTTCTCGGGGCTCCAGTTTCCTCCCATGACAGTCGTTTCTAATTGTCCTTTTCACTTCAACTCCTGTCTCCTCCCACCCCTACACACACTTCCCCAGCATACACACATGCATGCATACACACACACACTCATGATCTTTCAGGTATTCCATGCTCTCTTGCTCTTATTCTTCCCTTCTCTCCTGGTGGTTGTTGCTAAATTAAAAAGAAGTTTTGAAGTGAAGTCGCTCAGTCGTGTCCCCCATGGACTGCAGCCTACCAGGCTCCTCTGTCCATGGGATTTTCCAGGCAAGAGTACTGGAGTGGGGTGCCATTTCCTTCTCCAGGAGATCTTCCCAACCCAGAGATCAAACCCACATGTCCTGCATTGGCAGGTGGATTCTTTATAGCTGAGTCACCAGGGAAGCCCTCTTAGGGTTATTTGGATAGTTAAATGAGTTAATTCACATAAAGTACTTTTTGCTTGGACCTGAGTTTGATCCCTGGCTCGGGAAGATCCTCTGGAGAAGGAAATGGCAAACTACTCCCTGGAAGTATTCTTGCCTGGAAAATCCCATAGATGGAGGAGCCCGGTGGACCACAGTCCATGGTGTCTCAAGAGTTGTACACAACTAAATGACTAGCACACTTACACACTCACTGCTTACCAGTAAGACAAATTCTTACTGGTAGGCAGTAAGTAATATAGACCCACCCCAGCCTATAACAATATAGATGTAAATCCAAAGAATTCAGGAAATAAATTATGATTTGATTATAGAAACTTGAATAGAATAACATATCTCTGCCTTCTGTAGAATATTTTAATGCTCCTACACTATTTTATTACTAAATAGGTTTTATTCCAATAGTTTTCTTATTTTTTTAAAGTTATGTTTCTGATTCAACAAATAAATTTTTATAAAATATTAAACATAAAAAATTATGTATTGTTAAACATAAAAATATTTATGTTTGGGCGCCAACATATTGTTGTCATCTGCCTGTGCTTTTGATTCATGGTATGGTTGGGACCCTGAGCCTGCCAAAGTTTGGGAACACTGTTTATGACATTTGAGTAAAAAAAAATTTTTTTTAATATGTAACCAGTTCTCTGCCATACCTCATCCTCACCACTCGTCTTAAGCCTGAGGAAGGATCCTGCTTCAGGGAAATCAAGTCACCACTTTCCAAAATTATAAAAATACTTTAATTTACTGCCACCTGTGAAATATTTATAGGAAGCCATGAACATGGCACGTTCGTCGGTTAGTTGCTCAGTCGTGTCCAACTCTTTGCGACCCCATGGACTGTAGCCCACTGGGTTCCTCTGTCTATGGGATTCTGCAGGCAAGAACACTGGAGTGGGTAGCCACTTCTTTCTCCAGGGGATCTTCCTGACCCAGGGATTGAACCCTGGGTCTCCTGCATTGGCAGGCAGATTCTTTACTGTCTGAGCCACCAGGTAAGCCCATAGGAAGTCACAGAATGATCCTATTACAGTGGCAACTGGTGGGGTTGGAGAGGCAGCTGGCAAGCTGTGAAAAACTCACATTTAGCCTTTAGCAATAAAAATACTGAGATTATTTTATGTAGAATCCTCCCTTTTTCTTACAATATCCTGGAATAGGCTGGGAGGTCAGAAGGCAGGTGAGCCACTCGGTGGGAGTCAGTGAGCTCATCTTGCCTTTCATTAAAGCAGCCCCAGAGGACCGTGCCCCTTCCCATTCTGCTCTCTTCTGATTACACAATTATTTCCACTTATGAATATAATTGCTATGAAATTAGGATCATAATATGAATGCTGTTTTATGGCCTTTGTTTTTCACTGATCATAAACAATTTAAAAATGTTTCTACAAAGTCTTCCCTTTCCTCCTTTAAAATTGTGATATTTTATCTTGTAAATTCTCCACAAGTTTATGTGACCCCATCACTGGGCATTTCCCAAGGTTTTCCTGTAAATATCTATTTTTTTTTAAGGTGTAGCTTTTTTCCTTTTGCTTCTTTTGAGGTGTTATTTTGGGACCCTTTCCCAAGGTTAGGATTGATAGATTAAGGAATGTGAACACTTTTGTGGGTTTCGTCATATAACACTGTTAGTATTTCCAAAAAAATGTGGAGGTGATTCTTTTTAAGAGAAAATAAGATAGAATTTTATATTTTCAAGAAGAGAAAGGCAGGATAGGAGAGGTATTGACAGAGAAAGAAGTATGAAGAATAGCTTTAAGGACCCCTTACAAATAGGACATAAGTAGTCTTGAAAACATGAGGTAAATCCAGAAGGGGTTTAGAACAGTAGGATACCTCTTTAACGTGTGACCTCATGTAGGAGGCTAATTTAGGCTGTTGCATCTTTTTAAAAGTTTTTCTTGAAGTATAGGTGATTTATAATGTTGTGTTAGTTTCAGGTGTATAGCAGAATGATTCAGTTATATACATATATATATACACTTATATTATTATTCATATTTATATATACATACTCATTTTTAGATTCTTTTCCCTTTAGATATTATTGATTTTGTAATATCTCTGTGTTATACAGTCGGTCCTTGTTGGTTGTCTATTTTATATACAGCAGTGTGTGTATGTTAATCCCAACCTCCAAGTTTATCCCTCTCCCCCTTCCCCCTTTGGTAACCCTAAGTTTGTTTTCTGTGTTTGTGAGTCTATCTGTTTTGAAAATATCTTAATTTGTATCTTTGTTTTAGGTTCCACCTACAAGTGATATCACATGATATTTGTCTTTCTCTGTCTGGCTAATTTAGTATAATTAGCCAGTAGATAATTCCTAGGTCCATCCATGTTGCTGCAAATGACATTATTTTGTTCTGTTTTATGGATGGGTAATATTCCTTTGTGGAGAAGGCAATGGCACCCCACTCCAGTACTCTTGCCTGGAGAATCCCACGGACGGAGGAGCCTGGTAAGCTGCAGTCCATGGGGTCGCTAAGAGTCTGACACGACTGAGTGACTTCACTTTCTCTTTTCACTTTCATGCATTGGAGAAGGAAATGGCAACCCGCTCCAGTGTTCTTGCCTGGAAAATCCCATGGGCAGAGGAGCCTGGAAGGCTGCAGTCCATGGGGTCGCTAAGAGTCAGACACGACTGAGCGACTTCACTTTCACTTTTTCACTTTCATGCATTGGAGAAGGCAATGGCAACCCACTCCAGTGTTCTTGCCTGGAGAATCCCAGGGACGGGGAAGCCTGGTGGGCTGCCGTCTATGGGGTTACACAGAGTCAGACATGACTGAAGTGACTTAGCATAGCAATATTCCTTTGTATATGTGTACCACATCTTCTTTGCCCATTTATCTGTTGATGGACATTTAAGTTGCTTCCATGTCTTGGCTATTGTAAATAGTGCTGCTGTGAACATTGGGTGCATTTTTTTTTTTTTTGGTTGCTCTATGTTTTGTTGCTGAGCATGGGCTTTCTCTAGTTGCAGAGAGCAGAGAGCATGGGCTACTCTCTAGTCTCTTGGCTGTGGTGTGGGCTTCTCATTGTGGTGGCTTCTCTTTGTTGCAGAGCACAGGCTCTAGGGCTCACAGGCTTCAGTAGTTGTGCCTTGTGGGCTTAGCTGCTCTGTGGCATGTGGAATCTTCCCAGATCAGGGATCAAACCTGTGTCCCCTGCACTGGCAGGCAGATTCCTATCCACTTTACCACCAGAGAAATCCTACATGTATCTTTTTAAATTATAGCCTCTTTCTTTCAGAGCAGCCAACAAAGTCATTCCATAAGTTAACCTATTGGCCATGAAGCTTTACAACTGATACTTTCTGGTTCTTCAGTCCTCATATTCTTCCAATTCATTTTTAATCATTTGGATGAGTCCTTGGTTGGGTGGTTAGGTACTTTTCCCATCAGAAGAGTGGGAAATGAGCTCACACTTCCAACAACTGGTGGAACATAGACCTTTGGATTGCCAGCCCTGGGGTTTATTTATTGACCCTCTTGATAAATAGGAGTAGGGGGAGATGTTATTTTTGGAAAAGTCTGAGCTTTAATTTCCCACTAGTGAATTTCATTTAAATAACAAAACACCCCCCACGCGTATTGCTGTTGACAACACTGAGCTGATGGTGCCTTGCTCTGAGATCCCCAGGATGCCACTACCGGGCACCCAGGCAGTCACCTTCTGTTTGCGAATCCTTAAAGATAATCTGGCCATGACGGGTTTTCTTTCTTGAAGCATGTGAGAAACATAGGTATGAATTCTTGCAGTCTATAAGTATCCCAATTTACTACAGGCCAGGTGTTTGTAACTTAAAATATAATTTCTCGTTAGAAAAAAAAATTATAAAAATACACCTCACTTTTTAATTATGTTTAATAGCTTTTAGATATTGTTCAGATGTTCAAGCATAAATGGAATGTGATTTCATTTGCTCTTCACAACGACTTGGGTAGGAAGTATTATGAGTCTACATTAACAGATGGTGGAGAAAAAAGAGAAACTAAGTCAAACTTTTCAAGTTCATGGAGCTGGTGAGCGATGGAAGCAGATTGCTAACCCATGTCTTTGGACTCCAAGCCCAGTCTCTTTCCACATCAGCACTGTTGGCCAGCTTCCTGGATCCACACATGAAAGGCTGTTTTACCCACAATTATTAACACTCCAATTTAGGGAAAATGTTTGCTTCCCAATTTCAGGATTGGAGGCAGACTGCAGGATGTGAAATGATCCTTAATCTAATAATGTGAAATCAACTAAGCTAAGCTTGTCTTTTGAGCCCTCGGGCTTTTTCTCTGTACCCCTGATGGTCTTTTCACTAGCCCAGCTCCAAGTATACTAAATCAGATTATCCAGAACTGTTGTTCAAGAACTTACATTAAAAACAAAACAGCAACCACCACAAAAAAAAAAAAAAAAAAACCCTGACACAAAAGAAGACAAACAAATTGGAAAGGTAAACCAATTTCTTGTGTAAGAAAACAGGAAGACTTAACATGAAGATGTCATTTTCCCCTACATTAACCTGAAAGTTAATACCTCAAAACAATACTTCAAGTGAAAAAAAAAAAAATTGGAAGCAATTCACTGATGCTAAGATCTGCTTAGAAAAACTAACAAGCCTAAAGCCAGAATTTCTGAAAGAAGAGAGTAGTAGATGCCTTATAGGATTTGTTTTTTGAGATACATGTCTTATTTGCTGATTTTTTAATTTTATTTTTTATTGGAGGATACTTGCTTTACAATGTCGTGTTGGTTTCTGCTGTACAACTCTGAGTCAGCCAAAAGTATACATCTGGGTCTTTCCCCTTGAGCCTCCCTCTCACCCCTCCCAACCCACCCCTGTAGGTCATCACAGAGCCCGGTGCTGAGTCCTTGCGCTACACGGCAGCTTCCCCCTAGCTGTCTGCTTTACTCCTGGTAATGTAGCCTTACAGGATTTTGTAGCATGAGAGGAGGAAGCCAGGACCTTCCATCTTGCTGCTGTGGCTCTTTCCTCAAACACAGGCCGAAGTGATCTCCAATCACTATGCTTGTCTTCATCAAGTCAGCACTGAAGTTTTGGGTGGACAGAAGCCCGGCTGTGAACGGAGAAATAAATGGACCGGACGTCAGAAGAACGATTTGGTTCTAAAGAACACTGGAGAGACAATGGCTTCAAAGACTTAAGAAGACATGTAGATGAAAGTGTGTAGACACAGGTGTTCATATATTGCCGGTAGGTAATTATCCTCAGAGACTGTGTATGAAACATCAAATATACAAGGATCTTTATTCTGAAAAATCTCTCCTGTAATTCTTCAATAATGCCATTCCCTTTTCACTTCTGAACCTACAGGATCTCCAAAGCTTCCAGTTTTCCAGATTTCATCATTTTTAGAACCAGTGGAGCCTTCCAAGGAGAACAGGATTTAGGAAGACATTTTCTTGTGTGTGTTCTTTATTAATCATGTATTTCCAAGTATTAAGTGGACTGGCGAAAGTCCTAATTTAGTCAGACACTCCTGGTGTATGATTGTTGTCCCATATTTAATATAATTAGTAAGAACTCTTCTTATAAATGTCCAGATTCGGATGATGAAAGATATATAATCACTCTATTTATATGGCATCTTTGTGCAGGGGGATGACTGCTCTGCCTAGATGACCTTGCATTCCTCTCTAAGATATGGAAGAGGGTCCCCCACACCTCAGATACTGGTTTTGCATTGACTCAAGGGCTTTGGGGGACTTGGGCCCCAGTAAGCCTTGAGTCCCCGTGAATAAGATGGGATTCCTGAGCATTCTATCAAAGGCACCCCCTCTAAGCTGCCACGAATCCAGTTGGAACAGAGTATGTGGGTGTGCGTGTATTTGCATAAGTGGGTGTTGTAGGAACCTAATCTTTCCATGGATCAGAAGAAAAGGAGAAATACAGAGAGAAATGCTCTTTATTACTGGAAATGCCTTCTCTGTTTGCAAGACAAAGGAGAAAGAGAGAGAGCCTGAGATGCACTTGAAGCCACCATTGACGCCAGGGTCCTCTCCCTTCCCAGCCCCCAGACACACACCTCAGTGAGAGGGCCTCTGATAGGAGCCTGTGCTGGAAGCAGCAGCCTGTGACGTGGCTGTCTCTATAGAGACGAGTCACTTTCCTAAGAGGGCTTGGTAAGCAGGAAACCCTAGTAACCGGTTGAAAGCTTTTTTTTTTTTTTAATATGAGGATTTTCTATACTTGAATTCAAAAGGCCCTCCCTGGGAAAGCAGCTTGTGGCAGGCAGAAAAGAGAGGGCTAGTTGGCCTGGAGGCCGAGAATTTGGGAATAAGACTGGAAGGCTGTTGGTGGACCAGGGTAGGAGAGGTTGCTATTTGCCATTCCAGGTTGGCTGGTTAGAGCCTGAATTCATCTTCATCCTGCTGCATGAGAGCCCATGGCTGCCAATTAATCCATGAAACCATGCCCCTAGGGACAAAACAAAGCTGCGATCCCCTTAGCAACCTCATCACAGCCTTCCCTTTCACCTGGCAAATTCCAGGCATTAGCAGCAGGGAGCCATCAGGAGCTCAGGGGGTGCAAATCTGAGTGCTATGCAACACAACAAACCTGCTTACCTGGCACAAAATAAATGCCCCATTTCACTGACATGGCGTTCCTGCCTCTTCCCATTGAACCAGAGCAAACATCACTCCTTAAAGGAAGTCTTCTTTCTTGGTAAGAGATTGCACTGGGCTGCACGTAAAGAGAACCAGCTGAGGAGTTTGAGCAAGTAAAGGGTGCTTTTCACCTACGAAGCCTGCAAGTGCTCAGTGCAGGGAGCTGCCAGCTCCACGGGGCCACTCATGCCCTAGCCCCTTTAGTCTCCCTGCCCGGCCATTTTTGGAATGTGTCCCTCCACAATCTAAGAGGGTCCACCTCCAGTCTTCATTCCAGGCAGGATAGAGAAGCAGCAAAAATTAAGGAGGAAAGAGAGACTCACACAAAAAGAAGCCAGACCTTTCCCAGCTGGTTTCTGGCTCCTTCTTATTGGTCAGAAATGGGTCATGTGACTCTAGCCTCCAGGGAAGCTGTGATATGTGGTTTTTTGGCTTAGTTGCAACCATAAAACAGTTGGTTTTTTGTTATTTTTCTTTTTAAACCAAGGCTTATTTATCTGGCTGCATTAGGTGTTAGCTGTGACAGGTGGAATCTTTGTTGCAGCACATGGACTCTCTAGTTGAGGCTCATGGGCTTAGTCGCTCCATAAGTTAGTCACACAGTCATGTCTGACTCTTTGCAATCCCATGGACTGTAAGCTGCCCAACTCCTCTGTTCATGGAATTCTCCAGGCAAGGGAGTACTGGAGTGGGTTGCCTTTCCTTCTCCAGGGGATCTTCCTGACCCAGGGATTGAAACCGGGTCTCCTGCACTGCAGGTGGATTATTTACCTGCTGACCTACCAGGGAAGCTCCACAGCATGTGGTGTCTTAGTTCCCTGACCAAGGATCGAACCCACATCCCATTCATTTGCAAGGTGGATTCTTAACCACTGGACCCCTGGCAAAGTGTCAGCGGTTGTGTTCTAAGGGCAAAGCTAAGAATAAGTATGAGCAAACAGCTATAGTGTTATCTACTGCACCTTCCCTGATGGCTTCATGCAGAGAGTCCTGGAAAATGTTTAACAACTGCCATCTGGGGCAAGAAAGGAAGATGGTTTGTAGCACTTGCCAGTTTCTGTGGTACAGATACCTTCATCGCGGCCAGTTACAAGCTATCGACATAATGTCACATTCTCCCGGAAGTTTACAGAGACTTGAGTTGCATTAAGAAACAACACACAGCCTGGAGCCAGATGTGGACAGGTCTCAGGTCTTCTCTGTTCTGAAAAGAACTGGAGGCAAAGCACTACTTGATTTTCCTCTCTGAGAAGGGGGTTTACCTCTGTGCTGCAGACATGCATTAGACATCCCGGAGCTGGGACTTCTTTGGTAGTCCAGTGGTTAAGAGTTTGCCTTGCAATGCAGGGAACATGGGTTTGATCCCTAGTTGAGGAGCTAGGATCCCACGTGACTTGGAGCAACAAAGCCTGCATGCTGCAACTACCGAGGCCTGCATGCCACAAGTAGAGGGCTTGCGCTCCACAACAAAAGATCCCGAACGCCCCAGTGAAGATCCTCTGTGCCCCAACTAAGCTGATGTAGCCAAATAAATAAGTAAATATTTTTCAAAAATGCAGAAGCACAGTAGAGCACTCCTACCTTAGAGGCTCAGCCCTACAGAGCTCAGGTTTCCACACAGCTCCTGACCCGTGGGACATCTCTAATGTGAGTTAAACTTTTGCTCAGGCTTCAGGAGCCCAGTGGTTCAGTCTACAGCACTCAGGCAGGAATGAGACTTTGGAAAAACTGACAGCCCCACCCCCGGCTCTCTGGAGACTGTGTAGCCTAGAGACAGAGTAAAACAGGAACGTAGAGAATGGGGTAAAAAAGAAAAATCACTGAGTTGTCTAGTCCCCTAGCTAGTGCCACAAACCGAGAAAGCTGGGCTTTCCCTGCATGTATCTCTGTGTTGGGCTCTGACCTTGTTACTCTGGACACCCTCAAGTTGGAGTCCTGCATCCAACCGATTGGTTCAATAGCTGTTCTTCATGTTCTACTGTTGAAGCCAAATTCCCTGAGAGATGGGTTTCAGGGCTTATAGCCTGTACCATGACAACAAGTTGTCTAAATGAGACACAAATGTTGCCTAGTAGACACAGGACGAAGTGACCTGTGATGGCATGTTTTGGGCCTAACCATGTTGACTGGACAATGTGGGATGGCCTCAGTTCAGTTCAGTTCAGTCGCTCAGTCGTGTCCAACTCTTTGCAACCCCATGAATCGCAGCACGCCAGGCCTCCCTGTCCATCACCAACTCCCGGAGTTCACCCAGACTCACGTCCATCGAGTCGGTGATGCCATCCAGCCATCTCATCCCCTGTCGTCCCCTTCTCCTCCTGCCCCAAATCCCTCCCAGCATCAGGGTCTTTTCCAATGAGTCAATTCTTCACATGAAGTGGCTAAAGTACTGGAATTTCAGCTTTAGCATCATTCCTTCCAAAGAAATCCCAGGGCTGATCTCCTTCAGAATGGACTGGTTGGATCTCCTTGCAGTCCAAGGGACTCTCAAGAGTCTTCTCCAACACCACAGTTCAAAAGCATCAATTCTTCAGTGCTCAGCCTTCTTCACAGTCCAACTCTCACATCCATACATGACCACTGGAAAAACCATAGCCTTGACTAGCTGGACCTTTGTTGGCAAAGTAATGTCTCTGCTTTTCAATATGCTATCTAGGTTGGTCTTAACTTTCCTTCCAAGGAGTAAGCGTCTTTTAATTTCATGGCTGCAGTCACCATCTGCAGTGATTTTGGAGCCCCCCAAAAATAAAGTCTGACACTGTTTCCACTGTTTCCCCATCTATTTCCCATGGCCTCAGTAAAGCCTAAAGGAAGTCTTGCTTATTACATGCTCAGCTAAGATGGAAAAGTCTGGCTTTGTGAAACCAAGAGCAAGATAGAACTGGTAGCCTCATTTTCAGGCTGTGAAGCAACTCAGTTTATCAAAATGATATCAAGCAGAGTCCATGACTTGATTCATTAAAAACAGTTACTCTTGGGCTCCTTTATGACTTTCAGGGACTGGAAGCCTTTAAAAAGAAGTACAGACTTAGTTCCAGGTCCTGATGTAAAGCATATAAAGTTCAAATTTTTTGTGAAGAAGCTGTTATCCAAGCCAGGGGTCTTAGGATGCACAGAGACTTCCAAATAACTACTGTGGGACCTTGAGTTGAAGGGCCTAAGGAAATGTACAATGCTTGGTTTTTGCAGGCTATAGATAACACTGTCCCTCTAGTGGCAGGAACCTGAATTGCAGGCCCAGTGCCCTGGTTATTGTTCAGTCGCTCAGTCCTGTCCAACTCTTTGGGACTCCATGAACTGCAGCATTCCAGGCTTCCCTGTCCTTCACCATCTCCCGGAGTTTGCTCAAACTTATGTCCATTTACTCACTGATGCCATCTGACCATCTCATCCTCTGTCATCCCCTTCTCCTGCCTTCTATCTTTCCTAGCATCAGGGTCTTTTCCAATGAGTCAGCTCTTTGCAGCAGGTGGGCAAAGTACTTGAGCTTCAGCATCAGTCCTTCCAATGAATATTCAGGATTGATTCTTTTAGGATTGACTGGTTTGCAGTCCAAGGGACTCCTTGCAGTACAGATCAGATCAGATTAGTCGCTCAGTCATGTCCGACTCTTTGTGACCCCATGAATCGCAGCACGCCAGGCCTCCCTGTCCATCACCAACTCCCGGAGTTCACTGAGACTCACATCCATCGAGTCAGTGATGCCATCCAGCCATCTCATCCTCTGTCGTCCCCTTCTCCTCCTGCCCCCAATCCCTCACAGCATCAGAGTCTTTTCCAATGAGTCAACTCTTCGCATGAGGTGGCCAAAGTACTGGAGTTTCAGCTTTAGCATCATTCCTTCCAAAGAAATCCCAGGGCTGATCTCCTTCAGAATGGACTGGTTGGATCTCCTTAAAGAGTCTTCTCCAACACCACAGTTCAAAAGCATCAATTCTTCAGCACTCAGCCTTCCTCACAGTCCAACTCTCACATCCATACATGACCACAGGAAAAAACCATAGCCTTGACTAGATGAACCTTTGTTGGCAAAGTAATGTCTCTGCTTTTTAATATGCTGTCTAGGTTGATCATAGTTTTTCTTCCAAGGAGTAAGCATCTTTTAATTTCATGACTGCAGTCACCACCGGCAGTGATTTTGGAGCCCCAGAAAATTAAGTCTGGGAAATGATTAAACCAGATACCATTATCTTAGTGTTTTGAATGTTGAGTTTTAAACCAGCTTTTTCACTCTCCTCCTTCACTTTTATCAAGAGGCTCTTCAGTTCCTCTTCACTTTCTGCCATAAAGGTTGTGTCATCTGCATATATGAGGTTATTGGTATTTCTCCCAGCAATCTTGATTACAGCTTGTGCTTCATCCAACCCAGCATTTCATGTGATGTACTCTGCATATAAGCTAAATACACAGGGCGACAATATACAGCCTTGACATCCTCCTTTCCCAATTTGGAACCAGTCCATTTTTCCATGTCCAGTTCTAACTGTTGCTTCTTGACCTGCATACAGGTTTCTCAGGAGGCAGGTAAGGTGGTCTAGTATTCCCATCTCTTTAAGAATTTTCCACAGTTTGTTGTCATCCATACAGTCAAAAGCTTTGGTGTAATTAGTGAAGCAGAAGTAGATGTTTTCCTTGAATTCTCTTGCTTTTTCTATGATCCAATAGATGTTGGCAATTTGATCTCTGGTTCCTCTGCCTTTTCTAAAACCAGCTTGAACATCTGGAAGTTCATGGTTCATGTACTGCTGAAGCCTGGCTTGGAGAATTTTGCACATTACTGTACTAGTATGTGAAATGAGTACAATTGTGTGGTAGTTTGAACATTATTTGGCATTGCCCTTCTTTGGGATTTGAGTGAAAACTGACCTTTTCCAGTCCTGTGGCCACTGCTGAGTTTTCCATATTTGCTGGGTATATTGAGTGCAGCACTTTAAAAGCATCATTTTTAGGATTTGAAATAGCTCAACTGGAATTCCATCACCTCCACTAGCTTTGTTCGTAGTGATGCTTCCTAAGGCCCACTTGACTTGACACTCCAGAATGTCTGGGTCTAGGTAAGTAATTACACTGTCATGGTTATCCAGGTCATTTAGATCTTTTTTTGTATAGTTCTTCTATATATTCTGCCACCTCTTCTTAATATCTTCTGCTTCTGTTAGGTCCATACCATTTCTGTCTTTTATTGTGCCCATCTTTGCCTGAAATGTTCCCTTGATATCTCTAATTTTCTTGAAGAAATCTCTAGTCTTTCCCATTCTGTTGTTTTCCTCTATTTTTTTTCTTTGATCACTTAGGAAGGCTTTCTTATCTCTCCTTGCTATTCTTTGGAACTTTGCATTCAGATGGATATATCTCTCCTTTTCTCCTTTGCCTTTAGCTTCTCTCCTTTTCTCAGCTATTTGTAAGGCCTCCCCAGACAACCATTTTGCCTTTTTGCATTTCTTCTTCTTGGGGATGGTCTTGATCACCGCCTCTTGTATGATGTTAGGAACCTCTGTTTGGCCAAGAGAATGCATTGGCCATAGCAAACACTCTCCTCCAACCTCACAAGAGACAACTCTACACATGGATATCATCAGTGCCTTGGAGGGACCCATTAGCAAAAGGAAGGAGTTAGGTGTCACAGATTCAAATATTACAAGAACTCACATTTTTATAGGACTTACAACTTTAAAAGTTCTTTCACATGAACTCTCTGTTTTGACTCTCACAACCATCACATGAAAAACAGCTTGCATTTCATTTTTCAGATGACGATATAAGACTACATAGCTGTTAGCAGGAAAGGGAAGCCTTTCCAGGGCCTGAAAGGGGGCTCCTGTCTAACACTGGGAAATGAATTGTCAGAGGAGACACACATGCTGACAAAGCAAGAGATTTGATTGGGATGGGGCGCCCTTGGGCACGAGAGCAGGAGGGTAAGGAAACCCAGAAGAGCTGCTTGGACATGCGGCTCACAGTCGTGAGTTTTATGGTGATGGGGTTGGTTTCTAGATTGTCTCTGGCCAATCACTTTGACTCAGGGTCTTTCCTGGTGGCTCATGCATTGCTCAGCCAAGATGGATTCCAGTGAGGAGGATTCTGGGAGGTAATCTCCTTTTGACTTTTCCCAACTTCTTCCAGCTGGTGGTGGCTTGTTAGTTTTGTATTCCTTACCAGGGCCTCCTGCCATAAAATAATTCATGCAGATGGTTACTATGGTGCCTGACCAGGGTGGGCAGTTTCAATCAGTGTTTCCCCTAACATCGCTATCTGTGGACTCAGGTCTCCTGAATTTATTTTCTTTTTCTTTTTTAATTAATTTATTTATTTGAATTTCTCCTGGCTTTAAATGTAGGCTTCTTTTTATTAATACCACATCGTGCTTCTCTTCCCTTTTGGACATCAGAATGAGCTGTCTGTGTCCTGTCCGTGTCTGAGACGTCACTACGATCTGGAAATGGACATGATTGACACTTATCCAGTCACTGTAATGCCCCTGTCCTAGGCAACAGTGGAGGAAACATGGCTTTGCAGAGAAATGCTTTAATGCTAAGAGACAAATAATGGAAATTTCAGGTACTCTTGAAGGCAAGTGGAGGAGAGGGTTCCAGCTTGATAGATGAGACCTTGGCAGCAGCCTCATATTCTTCTCCAGAGCAGGGATGGTGTTGGAAGGAACAGAAGTCCCAAAGTCCGGAAGTTGTTCCTGTCCCTAAAATTTCTCTTCCGTCAGTAGGTTGGTGGGTGTCAGTCCTTTATAAGGTGAAATGACTTTTATTTTCCAACCAGGGCCAAGGCTTACAATGCAGATGACCCTGAGAGGGAGAACACATTGGCTTAAGTTTGCAGGAAGTTGGAAATGATTGATTTCCTGGCAGCCATGTTGTTGCACTCTAAGGGTGGAGAGATTCGGAATGCTGAGTGGAAGGGGAGAGTGGATGACAGCGATGCAGGCAACCGTTTCTGAAGACATGCCCCCCCGCCTGCAGGACTTTCTCCAGAGAAGTAAACCAGCCACAGCTGTCCCTCTCCCAGCCACCTTTTCACCTTGACCCTCAGCTCTGGACTCGGCCTCTCCTCCGGGGCAGAGCTTCAGCTGCTCAGCTCGCTGGCCCTGACCCCGGGATGAACTCTGCATCCCGCTCTGAGCTCCCCAGGCTGCCACATGCTCTTCTCTTTCAGGGCTCCTTGGAGGCCTTTGAGGGAGCAGATACAGAGGGGAGGAAGCTGCTGCCAGCTCCTCCGCATCCTCTCACACTCCCCAGGGTACATCTGAGCCTTTTCCTGGATCTTAAAAAAAGAAAATTAAGATATTGAATTAGCACGCTGGAAGACCCCATTGGATGGACACGCAGCAGGAATAACAGTTTTCTTTGCAGGGAATGTATGTACAGTGAGCATTCATGGGTGTGTCCGTGTATGAGCAACAGGAGAGTAAAGAGAATGTTTTTGCTGCATTCCATTGTCCTGAAATAAAAGCCATCAATATTACAAGTATCCCCCAACAGGCACACATACACACATATGACACATACACGCATGCACACATACACACACCCATGGGCTCCTTTCTGAATGGATTTCCATCTCCTGAACTTTTTGCCACAGGCTTTGTCTTTCCCATGACACGGAACAGACTAGGGAAGAAAGTGACCAAATGGAAACTCTGGGCCCCGTCTCCAGTGAGTCATCTGGGTCCCAGGGCTGGACCACCAGGCGCCTAGCACTCTCAGCAAGGCCCAGGCCCCTGCTGCTGCCCAGCACAGAGCAGGTACCGGGAGTAGGCTGGGGCCTCGCCAGCCCCTGGAAGGGAAGCCCTTCCTTGCTGTAGAAATGCTCTTCTCATTTTCATGTACACAGCAAACCACGGCCCCCAACTTTGGATTCAATTGCTTTTTTCCATGTCATTAGATCCTTTCCAGCAACCAGCCACCAGCAGATTTCCAGAAAAGACCTAGGCCAAATTGTGTAGCCTATCCTCAGCCTGGCTCCCTGCTTCTGTGGAACATTCTCTCAGAGGGGAGAGCAAAGAACTTGGATAGCCCTTCATCCGAAAGCTCAGTCACTGGTCTAGGGTGCGCCTTGCCAAGGTCACTGTCAGGGCTAACCCAGGAGGAGGGGAGCACTGTATGTGTGAGGGGAGTAGGGGACTTGTAACACTTGGGTCTGCTCTGAACTCCTCAAATCTCGATCACTCATCTCATACATCCCAGGACCAGCCCACAGATGTGTGATTTGGGCAGAAAGGCTGCGGTGGGGAGGTTGCTGAACTCCAAGGAGGAGAAGGTATAAAAACACTTCGGAGGAAAGGAAAGTTGTCGGTGGTAGGTTGAATGGAATGAGACCCAGGAAAATGTTACTCCAATTCAAGGGGTACTAAACAGAGGGGCTTATCCCTGCAGTGAGTCAGCCAGCAGCTCGTCAGAGTACAGACATCCAGGCATGCCTGTAGTCCGGAACGGAGGGCTGGTGGGTGGTGTTTTGCTAAATAAGCACAAAGAAAACCTTGAAAATGGACTTGCTTGATTCTATCCAATGCTTTCACTGATGAAAGGCTTAGGAGCTGCCAGAGGGCTTTAGCTCCTGCTGCTACCAAACAGGCATGGTAGGTGAGACTCACAAGCACTTAGCTGAATTTAAAGGGAGTAGAGACATGAAGTTCTGAAGTCCCAACCCAGCAGGCGTCCCTGACCAGGGGCTGGAGTGTAAGCTCGAGTCCCAGATTGAGAGACCCGGGACTGCCAGCTGATGTTAAAAGTAACATTCTGCTTTAGGTGGACTCACCATCCACTGGGAGCTGCAGAAGAAAGATAAACACATTTCTGAAGCTCCTGCTGGCCCAGGGATGGCATCCTGGGTAGGGCTCTGAGAAGGGAAGGGAGGAAGAAGAACCAAACAGACCCAGGAGAAATGACCTGGCTGAATGTCAACACTGCACACTGCCGTCAGGATCCTGCTCTCAGGCTCACATTTGAAGATCACCATCCTCCTGGTGAGAGACCAGCTTGCTGTGCGAGCAGAGAAGAGACTCTGTGCCCCCATGAGCAGCCCCAGCACATACTCTGAGCAGGACCCAGAGCACCGAGGCCTCCTCGGATGAGGGCAAGACCTTAGCTGGATCATGGGAATACTTCTGAAAGTGGCCAGCCAAACCAGATGGAGCCCTGAGGGTCTCAGCTGAGAAAGGGGAACCTTTTTTTCTTTCTTTCTTTTATTCCAAGGCGCAGTTCTTTCAAGAAGACAGAATCTGAAAGAAGTATCTTTAACGAAGACCGTAAAATCAGAATGCAGCTGTGAACCCCCAAGACTGTCCTCCTCATTTTACAGTCATGGAAGTGAAGGTCAAGACCACACAGTGAGGCAGAGATGGTAGAGTCCCTGGTTCCCATCTGAGCCTCGTTCACTCCACCTGCCACCTCCACTTTGTACGTCCTGCAGAAATTCACAGCCAACCCACCAGGCACCATGAACTGAGAATCCATGGACGGCAGCCCACCAGGGTCCTCTATCTATGGAATTATCCAGGCAAGAATACTGGAGTGGGTTGCCATTTTCTTCTCGAGGGGATCTTCCTGATCCAGGGATCGAACCTGGGTCTCCTGCATTGCAGGTGGATTCTTTACCATCTGAGCCACCAGGGACACCCCTCTTTTTAAAAAAATTTTAATAGATTCTTTTTTAGAGCAGTTTTAGGTTTTCAGCAAAACTGAGTGGAAGGTATGGAGATTTCCCATACCTAGAGCTTTCTCGATTATCATACAGCTTTCTCCATTATTAAGACCCTCCATCTGAGTGGTCCTTTTGTGATAAACCTACACTGACCCGTCATAGTCACCCGAAGTCCATGGTATATGGCTCACTGTTGGGGGTGCACATTTGTGGGTTCGGAGAAATGTATGATGATATATATTCATCACCGCAACATTATACAGAGTTCTGACATGAACTCTGTCATACTGAAAGTCCTTGCACAGAAAATTTTCATGACAATTCGTATAACAAGGCACCCATCACAAGGCTTAATTGCCATTAATCTGGGGATTTGTCCCTGGGGCACAGCTGGCTAGGTGCTCACTGGCTTGAAGACTTTCTGCTCCCCCAATCTGTGTTGCTGGCTCCTGGGATGGAAGTGCTTGGACATGCAGGCCTAGGGTGAGGACGCAGGTGCCTCAGATGGGCAGATAGGGTCAAGGCAGGACCAAGCTATGATGCAGAGTTATCATTTTAGACAAAGCTCATCTTTGAAACCTTCCAGCTCCACCCTCATCACACATGTGTGTGCATGCACACAAACACCTCTTCCTTTCTTCTAGAACTTCTCTCCATCATTTAAGGATGCTAGTGTCCTTTTGCATTGTCTTGAGCCTGACTATCAAAAAGTGCTTTAGGAACAGGTCCAATGTCAGTTATTTGCGATTCAGTGTCAGTTGAAGTCATCGCATTTTCCTTCCTGGTTTATTTCCACATGGGCCTTAGCGCTCCTTGTGTACTAGATACCCAAAACAAGTGAGAAGAGGCCCTTCCCCGGGTCCTTGGCATCACCTGAAACTGTACCCGCTCCTGCTTTGCCTGCATAGGTTCTGGCCTCCCTTCAGCCAGACAGAAGGATGAGGAACCAACGCTGGAGGTGAACAAAGAAAGGGATTTGAATTAGAGATGGTCCTTTGGAGCAATAAGTCAAGTGTTGTTTTCCCAAAATATAAACTAAGTAAGCGTAGATCCCTGGTTCTCAATGCTATGGCACAGATGTGTGGTGTTGGAAGAAACAGCACCCAAAAGACTGGAATGTCGGTCCTGTGTCCAGGGAGAAGAAGCTGTGGACTTTGCAAGTCACTCCACTTCTCTGAACTTGAATCTCTTCCTCTCTCAAATGTATGGGTTGGGTTACATGGTTTCCGCGATTTCTTCCAGCTCCAACGTTCTACAGATCTATAGTTAGGGGAGAAACTAAAAGCAAACCAGATGAATTCAGGGTGCCAGGCTTCCCACATCCTCTGCTTTTGACCAAGGTGATTGAAGTGGCTGGAGGAAGCTATTTTCATCAAACCTAGGCTTGCCCTACCCCAGGAAGTAGGTGCTAATGCCCAGCAGATTGCAAATGCCACTATGACAAAGATCCTGGCTCCATTTTAAAAGGAAAGCATATTGATTTTTGGAACAGCCATCTCCTAGAGAATGAAACTTTGAGCCAAACCAAGGAAATTTATGAGGGTTCCGCTTATTCTTATAAAGTTTTTAAATCAATAAGTGCTGCCTGGAAGAATCTGGCCATTGTGGTGGCTCAAAGGGCAGACACAGGGATAGTTATACTAGCATCAGAGGTAACAGACCAAGCGAGTCATATGACACAGGGTCGGCCTGGGCTGGGGTATCTGGTGGAAAGCATACTAGGCTTGGATCTGGATTTAAGACATACAGGTACAACTTCCAGCTCTGATACCAGTCAGAGATAAGCTATGTCACTAAGGCAGGGACCATACATCTGTCTTGCTGACTACTGCAAACAGTGTCTGGCACTCGGTAAATATTTATCGAGTCAGTGTTTTGCGGTGTCTCATGATTACTGACCCTTGGCTTTCCTTTCTTATGCACTCTTTCCCTGGATCCCTTCTCAGTCTTCCTACCACCACTTCCTTACCTAAGTCATCCTTGTCTTTGCCAAGACTGTTGCTTCTAACATCTTCAGTGCCTCTGGTCTTGCCCTCAGTCTAGTCCTTTCTCCACACTGAAGCCAGGTAATCTCTCTGAAATGAAAGTCTGATCATATGACTCCATATTTTAAAATGCCTTCTAAATGGTCATATTTATAGCATTAAATTATTCATAACAGACTCATTTTCTTTTAATGTTTGCTGGATCTGTAATACCATCTCTTCACTTCATTGCCCAATATGTGGTAGTATTTAGTAAGTGTTTCATATATACTTGAAAAGAGAATGAGATGGTTGGATGGCATCATCAACTCAGTGGACATGAGGTTGAGCAAACTCTGGGAGATAGTAAAGGACAGGGAAGCCTGATGTGCTGCAGTCCATGGGGTTGCAAAGAGCTGAACATAACTGAGCAACAACAATATACTTGAAAAGAATATGTTCTGAAGTTGTTAGTTGCAGTGTTCAATTAGGTAAAGTTGGGAGCTTCCCTGGTGGTCCAGTGGTTACGACTCCATGCTTCCACTCTAAGTAGAGAGATTAATTTTATTAATCTTTTTAAGCACTGTGTATCTAGTAATACTTTTTGACTAAAGTCTTTTTTGCCTGACATTAATATACCCATACTAGTCTTTGGTTTACATAATGTATCTTTTTCTATCTTTTTTCAACCTTTCTATGGCTTTGTAAAATAATAATTATATATATATATATATATATTTGTGTGTGTGTGTGTGTATCTCTGTCCCTGGTTTCTGACACATTGCTCCAAAACCCTTGTAATCTTCTGAGTAATAGGAATGCTAGAAGCTAGAATTATTGTTGTTCAGTCACTAAGTCATGTCGGACTTTTTGTGACCCCCTGGACTGTAGCACGCCAGGCTTCCCTGTCCTTCACTATCTTCCAGTTTGTTCAAAGTCACGTCCATTGAGTTGATGATGCCATCCAACTATCTCATCCTCTGTCATCCCCTTCTCCTCCTGCCCTCAATCTTTTCCAGAATCAGGGTCTTTTCCAATAAGTTGACTCTTTGCATCAGGTGGCCAAAATATTGGAGCTTCAGCTTCAGCATCAGTCTCTCCAATGAATATTCAGGGTTGATCTCCTCTAGGATTGACTGATTTGATGTCCTTGCAGTCCAAGAGACTCTTAAGAGTCTTCTCCAGCACCACCATTTGAGGGCCTAGAATATTTTTTTCTAATATTTTATACTTTACTCCACACTCTGACACATACCGCCTAAATCCCTTGGGATTTCCTGGGTGATAGGAATATTCCTATTCTAATAATATGACTCTTGGTGGATTCTTAGATGGGGTCTGGTCACCAGAAAGATCAAGCCATGTTTAAATCTTGAGACTTTCAGCCCAAACTCCCACCCTCATGGGAGAGGAGAGGGGCTGGCTGCTGCTGCTGCTAAGTTGCTTCAATCGTATCCAGCTCTGTGAGACCCCATAGACAGCAGCCCACCAGGCTCTCCCTGGGATTCTCCAGGCAAGAATATTGGAGTGGGTTGCCATTTCCTTTTCCAATGCACAAAAGTGAAAAGTGAAAGTGAAGTCGCTCAGTCGGGACCGACTCTTAGCGACCCCATGGACTGCAGCCTCCCAGACTCCTCCGTCCATGAGATTTTCCAGGCAAGAGTACTGGAGTGGGGTGCCATTGCCTTCTCTGAGAGGGGCTGGAGATTGAGTTAATTACTGATCATACCTATGTGATGAAACCTCAATAAAAATCCCCTAAAGTATAAGGTTTGGAACATTTCCGGGGTTGATGAATATGTCTATGTGCTGGGAGGGCGGCACATCCCAATTCATGGGATTAGGATCTCCTGCACTCACCTTGTGTACCTCTTTGTTCATCTGTATCCTTTATTATATTATATCCTTTATACTCTATAATGGGCTTCCCTGCTAGCTCAGAAGGTAAAGAATTCACCTGCAATGTGGGAGACCTGGGTTTGATCCCTGGGTTGGGAAGATCCACTGGAAGAGGGCATGGCAACCCACTCCAGTATTCTTGCCTGGAGAATCCCCATGGACAGAGGAGCCTGGCGGGCTACAGTCCATGGGGTCATGAAGAGTCAGGCATGACTGAGCAACTAAGCACAGCATGCATACTCTATAATAAACTGGTACATGTAGGTGTCTCCCTAAGTTCTGTGAGCCATTATAGCAAATTGTTGAACCTGAGGAGGGAGTCATAGGAATTTCCAGTTTGTAGCCAATTTAGATGGAAGTTCAGATAATCTGGGGATTACTTGTGACTGGTATCTGAAGCAGGGGCAGTCTTGTGGAACTGAACCCTTAATTTGTGACGTCTGATGCTAACTCCAGGTACATAGAGTCAGAATTGAATTGAATTTTAGGACATGAAACTTCTCTTGGAGAACTAGTAGGTATGGGGAAAAACCCATACATTGTGTGACCAGAAGTGTTCGGTCTGTAGAGAAAATAGAGAGTTTTTTTTTTCCTCCTTTCACTCCTTATTTGTAAAGTCTGTCGTTTAGAAACAACATTTAATTTTTTTAAAAAATTTTTCATAAATTTTGAAAATCTTTGTCTTTCATTCAGTATTTATTCTATTTAGAATTGCTCTTAAGTATTGATATATTTGAGCTTCCCTGGTGGCTCAGATGGTAAAGAGTCTGCCAGCAATGAGGGAGACCCAGGTAAAATTCCTGGTTTTGAAGATCCCCTGGAGAAGGGAATGGTATTCTTGCCTGGTGAATTCCATGGACAGAGGAGCCCAGAAGTCTTCAGTCCATGGGGTCACAAAGAGTTGGACACAACTGAGAAACTAACACTTCCACATGTTCATTGATATATTTGGTTTTAAGTGTACATTTTTATGCCAATAAATTTAACAATTTCAATGAAATGAATGAGTTCTTGAAAAGCACAATTTCCTGAAATTAACACAAAGACAAGTAGAATCTTCCCATATCTATGGTGTAATTTCTTCCAAATATTTTTGGAAGAAATAATACTAATCTTATACAAACTCTTCCAGGAAAAAGAAGAAAAATAATGAATAATTCCCAACTCATTTTATAAAACCAGCATTATTTTCATCAAGTGATACCAACATCTGAGAATGACATTTCTTTTTTTTAAATGTTTTAAGCACCAAAAATATTTTGGATTGGGGTATAGCCAATTAATAATGTTGTGGTAATTTCAGGTGAGCAATGAAGACATAGACATGTCTTCATGTATTTAAACAGCCATACATATACATGTATCCATCTGATAATGATATTTCAAGAAATTAAAATCACAGACCAATCTTACATATAAGCATAGACACAAATTGCCCAAACAAAATTTAATGAATTAAATCCATCAATATACAGAAAAAGATAATACATAATGGCCATATGCCAGGAATGTAAGTTTGATTTAATATTCGAAGATCAATCAAAATTTTACTATATTAATAGAATGGAGAAGAAAAACATTATAAAAACATTATAGTCATCTCAATAGATGTAGGAAAAAATTTGACAAAATTCAACATCCATTCTTGAGTAAAAAAACAGATTTCAGCAAATTGGGAATAAAAGAAAGTGTTCTATAGCATACACGATACTTGATAGCAAAATATTACTTGCTACCCCTTGCGTTCAGCAAAAAAGATTAAAATGTCCACTTTAATCATTACCATACAATATTATGGTGGAGGGCCAAACCAGTACAGTGAGCATAGCATAAAAGAGGTATAAAGATTGGAAAAGAAGAAATAAAACTGGCATTATTTACAGAGTATGTAATTGTCAAGTAAATAATTCAAAAGAATCAATTGAAAAACTATTAAAATTAATAAATAATTTAACAATATCACTCTATTCAAGGCCTTCATGCAGCAATTACTTGTATATACTAGCAAAAATTTAGAAATTTTAAGAAGTTTTAAATGTCATTTTATAGTAGCATAAAAAATAAAATGTTTAGGAATAAATCTTACACAAGACCTCTATGTCAAAATCTGCAAAATATTACTGAAAGATATTTTTAAGTCTTCAGTGAATGGATGAGTGAATATACCAAGTTAATGGGTTGAAAGACTGAATGTTGTTAAGATGTCAGTTTTCCCCAAATTGATCCACAGATGAAATGCAATCCCAATCAAAACCCCAGTAGGCTTTTTAAAAAGTAGAAATTACCAAAATTTTAAAATTTACATAGACGTGCACATAATATAGACTAGGTAACAATTCTGAAAACAAAAGGCACAAATCTGGGAGACTTATGTTACCTGATTTGGGGACTCACTATAAAATTACATCAGTCAGTTCAGTGTGTTATTGGCATAAGGGCAGACAACTAGGTCAATGGAACATTTTAGAGCCCCTAAATAGACCCACACATATGTGGCCAATGGATTTTTGACAAAAGCTCCAAGATAATTCAATGGGGGGATTCCAACAAATTGTGTGGAGACAAAATGATATTTATATGGGGGAAAATGATTCTCAACCCATATTATATACCATAACAAAAATTTTCCTCAGACCATAGATCTACATGCAAATGAGAAAACATAAAACTTCTAGAAGAAAATCGATTATCTTCACCTCCATAGGGTTTAAGCATTAATTTTTTAAACTGAAGTATCATTGACCTACAACATTATATTAGTTTCAGATGTATAACATAATAATTCAATATTTGATATGTTGCAAAATGATTGCCACAAGAAGTCTAGTTGTCTGTCACCATACCTAGTTCCAGAAGTTTTTTGTGTGTGATGAGACTTTTAAAGATTTACTCTCATAGCAACTTTCAGATATGCAATACAGTGTTATTAACTGTCATCACGCTCTACGTTCTATCCCTAAGGCTTATCTGCTTTATAACTGAGAGTTTGTGCCTTGTGGCTTCCTCACTCACTTTGCCCACCCTCCATCCCTTGCCTCTGGCAACCACCAATCTGTTCTCTGGATCTGTGAGCTAAGTGTTTTGTTTTTGATTCCATATAAATGAGTTCATATGGTATTTATCTTTCTCTGACATTTCACTTAGCATAATACCCTCCAGTCCATCCATACTGTCACAAATGGAGATGTTTCATTTTTCTTTTAATGGCTGAGTAAAATTCATATACATATATCACATTTTCTTGATCCATTCACCTGTAAATGGACGCTTGGGTCATTTCCATATCTTGGCTATTGTAAGTGAGGCAAGCAATAATTTCTTCAATAAGGTACAGAAAACACTCACCACAGGGAAAAATGATAAACTGTATCTCAAAATTAAAACCCTGACTTCTGCTTTTCAAAAGATTCTATTAAGAAAAGTGGAAAAGCAAGTCACAGATCGAGATAAAATGTTTGCAATATGTATATCTCACAAAGGATTTATGTCCAGAATACATAAATGACTCCTTAATAACAATAAAAAGTAAACATTCCAACTTCTTTAAAGATCATATTTGAGCAGACACTTAGCAAAAGGCATACGAATGACCAATAAAAGAGATTTTAACAACAAAAGTCATTTAGTTCGGTTCAGTTGCTCAATTGTGTCCGACTCTTTGCGACGCCATGAATTGCAGCACGCCAGGCCTCCCTGTCCATCACCAACTCCTGGAATTCACTCAAACTCATGTCTGTCGAGTCGGTGATGCCATCCAGCCATCTCATCCTCTGTCGTCCCCTTCTTCTCCTGCCCCAAATCCCTCCCAGCATCAGGGTCTTTTCCAATGAGTCAACTCTTTGCATGAGGTGGCCAAAGTCCTGGAGTTTCAGCTTTAGCATCATTCCCTCCAAAGAAATCCCAGGGCTGATCTCCTTCAGAATGGACTGGTTGGATCTCCTTGCAGTCCAAGGGACTCTCAAGAGTCTTCTCCAACACCACAGTTCAAAAGCATCAATTCTTCGGCGCTCAGCTTTCTTCACAGTCCAACTCTCACATCCATACATGACCACTGGAAAAACCATAGCCTTGACTAGATGGACCTTTGTTGGCAAAGTAATGTCTCTGCTTTTGAATATGCTATCTAGGTTGGTCATAGCTTTCCTTCCAAGGAGTAAGCGTCTTTTAATTTCATGGCTGCAGTCACCATCTGCAGTGATTTTGGAGCCCCCAAAAATAAAGTCTGACACTATTTCCATTGTTTCCCCATCTATTTCCCATGAAGTGATGGGACTGGATGCCATGACCTTCATTTTCTGAATGTTGAACTTTAGGCCAACTTTTTCACTCTCCTCTTTCACTCTCATCAAGAGACTTTTTAGTTCCTCTTCACTTTCTGCCATAAGGATGGTGTCATCTGTATATCTGAGGTTATTGATATTTGTCCTAGCAATCTTGATTCCAGCTTGTGCTTATTCCAGCCCAGTGTTTCTCGTGATGTACTCTGCATATAAGTTAAATAAGCAGGGTGACAATATACAGCCTTGACGTACTCCTTTTCCTATTTGGAACCAATCTGTTGTTCCATGTCCAGTTCTAACTGTTGCTTCCTGACCTGCATATAGGTTTATCAAGAGGCAGGTCAGGTGGTCTGGTATTCCCATCTCTTTCAGAATTTTCCACAGTTTACTGTGATCCACACAGTCAAAGGCTTCGCCATGGTCGATAAAGCAGAAATAGATGTTTTTCTGGAACTCTCTTGCTTTTTCGATGATCTAGCATATGTTGGCAATTTGATCTCTGGTTCCTCTGCCTTATCTAAAACCAGCTTGAACATCTGGAAGTTCATGGTTCATGTATTGCTGAAGCCTGTGTTGGAGAATTTTAAGCATTACTTTACTAGCGTGTGAGATGAGTCATTAGAGAAATGCAAATTAAAACTTCAGACAGGACTACACAAAAAATTAGAAATTTAAGTTTTAAATGTCATTTTATAGTAGCATAAAAGAATAAAATGTCTAGGAATAAATCTAACACAAGACCTCTATGCCAGAATCTCCAAAATACTACTGAGAGAAATTTTTAAGTCCTCAGTAAATGGATGGATGAATATACCACCCACTGAATAAACAGTACCAGGTGTTTATGAGAATGTGGAGAAACAAGAATTTTCAAAATTGTTGCTGAAAGTGTCGAATGACACAAGTATTTTGGGAAACAGTTCGACAATTGCAACTAAAGCCAGATGTCCACGTACAACTCTATGCTTAGGTATTTGCCCAACAGAAATGAGTGCATATGTCGACCAAAGATGTGTACAAGAATATTCACGACAGCTTTACTGGTATCACCAAAATCTTGATTCAGTGTAAATGCCTTTTAACAGGTGAATGATTATAGAAACTGAGATGTGGTCTTACAATGGAATATCGCACAGCAACGAAAAAGGACAAACTATAGCAATAACCAGGATGAATCTCACAGGCATAAAGTTGAATGAAAAAGCTAGACTCAAAAGGAAGCATTGTGTAATTCCATTTACGTAAAATTCAGAATGGGGCAAAACTAATCTATAATGAGAGATTCTGGAAGAGTGGTTACTTTAGAACAGACTGATGAGGTGGCATGCAGAAGCCTGGATCTTGACCTGGGAGGAGGGTCCGTGGTGTAGACATAGGTAAAATCGGCACTTGAGTTGGAATGACCAGCTTGTCTTGGGTTACCTGGGACTGACCTGGTTTTAAAACTAAAAGTCCTATCCTGGGGAAATCAGAATGACTGGCCCCTAACTTTAGGTTTGTGCACTTTGCCTTATATATGCTATTCCTCAATTTTTATATATCTGGAAAAGAAAAATTTGCATAAGAAAAAACAATGTTTTCAGTGACTCTCCGTCACGCTCAGGATGGAGTCCAAACTCCTTCCTATGGTATGTTGTGCTTTCGCAGGGTGGCCCGTGTGCGTCTCTGTTTTCACTTCCTGCCTCATTCCTTGCTCTCTTTCCATCAGCCCCACTGACTGTTGCCAGCTCCCCAAACGTGCCTTACTCTCTCATGCATAAGCTAGTTCCTCTGTCCAGAAACCCTTTTCCCTAGCTCTTCCCAGGTAACTCCAATCCACCATCCTTCTAAGCTCAATTTGGATATCATCAGCTGTCACAAGTTTTCCCTGGCACATATCCAAGGTTTGGGATATGTCATAACACACATTTATAAGTGGTATATGTATATTTATTTATTCCTTTATTCAAGAAAGCATCATACTAAGCTCTTTAAAAAGGTGCTGGGAAATGCCTGGCCCTACCGGGCCTCAGAGTCTAATAAGCATATAAATACACCATGGCAGAAAATATAGGCATACAGGGTGCACACTAAGGCCCCACCTCCCACCAGCTCCCCAGAGCCTGCAGGGAGAAAGAGGGCTTTCAATAACTATTTCAAGAAGAAATGATGCCTGCAAAATAAATTCCTTTAACCTCTTTCAAACACTTATCAGTTGCATGGATTAAAAGTTATCATTTTCTTTCAGTCATCTTTAAAATAACCGAGTTTCCTTGCTTTCCTACTCCCTCTCCAGTTTTATTGAGATATAATTGACCAGCTGTATAAGTTTAAGTGATGTAACTTACATAGATCATATAATGATTACCACCATAGATTTAGTGGAGATCCATCATGCTTGCTTTCCTACTTTTAAATGTCATCCAGAAAAGACGGTGGTACTCAGTAGCAGTGAACTGTCCGAAGGTTACAACAGTGTTGTGTGCAATTGTACAAGGCTGTCTGAGTTGAGGAAGTGGAATGTTGTTATGAGCAAATCGTCAGGTCAGACTACCTGGGTTTCAGTCATTTTCCCAGAGCGTTGTGACCTTGCTCCAATACTTAAAACTCTCTGAGTCCCAAGTTCTTCATATGCAACATTGGAATAACAACTGTACCTCTCTCTTGGGGGTTACTGTAAGGATTAAATGAATCAGTACTCATAAAGGACTTGAAAAGTTGACCAACAGGTACACAGTCAGAGCTCAATGAGTGTAGCCATTTTTATGTGGAAGATTAGGCAACAGTGCAGACCTGTCCCCATTCATTATGACTCCAAGTCTCCCTGCTCTCTTCTGAGCCCCAGGCTCACAGCCCTTATAACCGAAAGTATGTTATCACCTGATTAAAATGTGAGTGGCTCAAATTCCACATCAATCAATCCCAGATCCCCTTCTTGATTGTTTTGACTAATTGTCTATTACCTAGATTAAAAACATCGCAATCATACTACTTTCCACCTTCTTCCATATCCAGTTATTCAGCAGGGCTTGAAAATTCTCACAGCCGTTACTTTTTATCTTTCCTAGTTCCCTTGCCACTTTCAGAAATAGAATTTCAGATCATCACACTTTGGGATTTCTTCCACAGCCTCTTAACTCGTGCACACGTGCTAAGTCACTTCAGTTGTGTCTGACTCTTTGTGACCCTACGGACTATAGCCACCAAAGCTCCTCTGTTCATGGGATTATCCAGGCAAGAATACTGGAGTGAGTTGCCATGCTCTTCTTGCCGGGATCTTCCCAACCCAGGGATCGAACTGGTGTCTCTTAATGTCTCCTGCATTGGCAAGCAGATTTTCTTTACCACTAGCACCCCCTGGGAAGCCCGACTCTTAGCTCAGTCCCCTCTAATTCAGACTGGTATTCCTAGACCATCCTTTGATCCCATATTTTTTGGTCCAGAAATCTTCAGAGGAACCTAATTGTCCTTGGGAATCAGTCAGACTTCACAGTCTGACATCCACTGTCCATCACAATCTGACCTAAAACTACCCTTTAAAGTCAATTTATCTTCTACACAAAATTTCTCTGTCAACTTGTTTTCCTAATCTAAAGCACTGTCTGGCAAATTGCACTGGAATTGAGTTGAGGTGCAAGGGCTGTAAGGAGATTCTTTCTCTTCTAAGGCCAGACTTAAAGCTTAGCACCAGCCCCTTATGTGAATGAGGCAGAAAACCTGAATATGCATGACCAAGGAGAAATAAAAGCAACCAAGATGTCTCTTCTCAGGCCAACGTGCTCCCTGGCTTTCCCATCCAGCCACATGGACAGAAAATGAAGACATTTTTTAAGATTCCAGTGTTCTTATCCACCACGAAAGCCTGATCCTGTCATCGTCCTGAGTCTGGCCAGTTGGATTCGTAACTCCTCCAGTGATGGAGAGTGAACTGGAGTTCTGGCGTCTTCCTTCAACCAGTGTGTGTTAGTCACTCAGTCGTGTCCAACTCTTTGCAACCCCGTGGACTGTAGCCCGCCAGGCTCCTCTGTCCATGGGATTCTCCAGGCAAGAATACTGGAGTGGGTAGCCATTCCCTTTTCCAGAGGATCTTCCCAACCCAGGGACTGAACTGGGGTCTCCTGCATTGCAGATGGATTGTTTACCAGCTGAGCTACCAGGGAAGCCCTCCTTCACCCAGAGCCTTGACTTTATAGAGCTTCCCACCTTTTCACCTTGCTCACATCACTGACCCTGACTTGAATATCTTTTGCCTATTGAAATTCTATTTGAAATCCTTCCAGATCTAGAATGACATTCTGTTTTTTGATCACCTTTCTTCACTCATATATTCTCAGTTCTTACAGCACTGATTGTACTTCTCATTTGATAGTAAGTGTCTTCTGCCTTGCATTATTAGCTGTATTTTCCTGGGTATATATATTTACTCTTAACAGCACTGGCAGTGCCTTGAGCTATAGACCACATCCCTGTGCAAGTCTGGAGCTGTTAATTAAGATTCTCTGGTCTAATTTTTTACTCTGATGCCAACTAAGCTTAATAAATATGTGCTGATGAGTTAAATGTTTTATGCATTAGGCTTTGAGCTATACATTTCAGTGTGAAAGAGAGCTAAAGATATATGCACAAGGCTCTTCACTGCTACTATGCTTAGGATGGCAAAAATTAAAAACCAAGAAGTGTCCACTAGCAAAGTAATGGATCAACAAAATCTTTTATATGTCTATGTTGAAGCACTACTCTGAATAAAAATAATAGACTAGATCTACATGTATCAACACAGATAGATCTAAAACCATAATGCCCAATGCAAAGAGCAAGTTTTAGAGTTATATCTTACACGTATGTAAATTTTTAAAATACAGCTAAAATAGTGTATTCTATTTGTGGATATGAATAGAAGAAAGATAGGTTATAAAAATATGAATCAAACCTATTCATATTTATCGGTTGAAAGAAGGGATTGGTCAAAGAGTCTTCCAACTGTTTTCTGTAACTTTTATTAAACAAAGTAAACGCAACAACATGGGAGCTTGTTAGATTGTTCTTTGTCTTTTCCTATATTTTCAAAGCTTCTCAAAATGAAGAGAAATAAACAAAAAGATAGCATTCAGCCCAGCCGCCTGTCCTCTGGCTGGCAAGCTGCTCTTCTTGTTCTTGTATGAGTGTAGAGATTGGGGCAGTGGGGAGGGCCTGAAGCTGTTGAGAGGCTAGGGCATGGCTTGGGAATTACTGCTGATGGAGTTACTAAATCCCTTCAATGTGCTAGTTTTCTTAGTGGTTTTCTTGTAAGTGAAAGTGAGGTGGAGGTAGGGGGTTGCAGAAGGAAAAGAAAAAAAAAAAAAAACCGTTGCCTGGTTACAGTAGATCGCTATATGTTGTTTTTCAGCCTCTAAAAGAGAGATGTCTTATTTTTTGTACCATTTTTGGGTTGATGCTGTTTCCAGCAAAGGTCTGTACGTGTCTTGTATGCTGTCTGCAATAATAGTAACAACAATAGCAGCTAGCCATTTTAAAGAGCTTACTCCACCCTGGGCATGGTGCACTTTACCTACAGTCCATGGGGTTGCAAAGAGCTGGACACGACTGAGCAACTGAACCGAAGTGGACTTGTATCTGTATGGGTAGTTGTGGCTGTGAGTCCCATAAAATTCTATTCCAACAGAGTTCAACAGAAAGAAAATGTGTCAGGTCAGAGCTTGGAGTCCAGAGATTGACGGCCTTCAGGACTGGTTCATTCAGAGGCGCCATGATATCAGCCGAGACCCAAGATTCCTTCTGTCGTTCTGCCCTACTGTTTGAGGACAGTTGGTCCTACTGCAGAAGAGACCCAGTCTGGCTCAGGCCTGCCCATCCCTAACAAGTCACTATGGAGGAGATGGCTTTTCTAGAAACTTCAAAGCCTTCAGCAGCTGGGGTGGCATGGGTGTGGGAACACCACAAGGGTGTTCTCATTAGTCCTGTGGAGTAAACGCTCTTACAACCTTCATTTCCTAGGTGAGAAGACTATCAGTGAGAAGTTACGCGGTCCACGGCTGGTGAGCATATGCTCTCCGCGCCTGTACGGCACTCCTTCCAGGACCCTTTGGTGCGAGTTTAACCATAACCAACAAGTCAGCCACATGGTCCTCCTGCCACTGAAACCCTGCTGTGACAGCCAGTGGGTGAACGCCTCTAGGTCTCCGCAGCTCCCTTCCTTCAGCTCCTGACTCCTTCTTCCCTTTTACCACACTGCTGCCATCTCTTCTGCTCCAGGAGCTCCTCTGTCTGCAAGCTGCACTGTGAGTGATGGATGGATGCACCACTTTCCTGGTTCCCTGCTGTCTTTGGGGAGCTGGTCCATAAAGTAGTTTTATATTATTAATCTTTCTTGAAACAAACTGTTAGAGGCTGAGAACAATAACAACAAACTGGGGAAATTTACAGAGGCTCCGGAATCGAACGATTCTCTTAGTCATTGAGCTGGACCTCTTCCCAGTAAGTAGGCCCGAGGGCTTATCCCAGAGGAAGGGAGGAAGGCTTCCTGAAGCTCATATCTCTCAGTGTTGGGGCAACACCTTGGAGCTCCTCCCCAAGGTCACCTTCTCAGGAGGACCTCCTCCAAGCACTCACCTGTGGTCTTTCAAGGTGTCCTCCTTGGAAGTGCCACCTCCACCATGGGAGTCTAGTTTTCCTGGATGGGGTGGCTGATTCCCAGCAATGCTGTGCCCCAAGATTCTGGGGTGCCAAGGGAGGCACATGGGTCAGAGTCAGCCAGTGTTATTCATAAGCCACGTGGGCCAGTGAGGCTGTGCGTATGAATGTGCAGATGGATCTTGTTAAAACACAGATTCTGATCCAGTAGGTTTGGGGTGGGGACTCTAGACTCATTTCTGATAGGCTCCAGGGGAGGCTGATGTTGCTGGTGCATGGCCCACACTGGAAGGACAGGGGTATGGATGACGCTCACATTGGCTGGAGGTCAGCCCTCCCATTATGGACACCAGTATGTTTGGGGCTTAGGGCCAAGGAATCAGCATGTCCTGGGAGCCATCCATTCTGGCCTGTCATGATGTTTGGTCATCAGAGACTGCCATCGATGAGTTAATCCCAGATCTCCTCAAAGCCCTAAGTTACCAAAGCCAAAGGGCGGAAGCCAGGGGAAGACACATTTCCTCTTAGCATGAAGGCTAGCTCTAACAGCAGAGAGCCTCCTAGGCCTGGGTGTGGCTGAGAAGAGCTGAGAAGATGCTTGCTGGGGCTGGAGCGAGGGCCAAGACTGGGGCAGGGGAATTACACGGCATGCTCTCAAGGTTCCCCTTCAGCCCTGAACCCCTGAGGTTCTCTAAACCCTAATTCAGGGACAGAAAACAGTGATGAGTCAGGAGCCGCTTGCCTTCTCACCTATTTCCTATTCAGCCAGATTATTCAAAGTGATTTGTGTGAAAGCCAGCTTGTCATTCTAGCCCTGTTTGTTTTGCGTTTGTAGTACTCTCCCCACATAAAGCCCTGCCCCCTTCTCTAAATGATCACAAGGGGTTAATATCATCAATGCAGTCACAAAAGAGTGCGGTTTTAAAGTGAGAAGAAAACTATTGACAGGTTTAAACAAGAGACATAATTAACTGCATGCTCTGGTGATCTGCCAACACATCTTTCTCTCCTTCCAACCTTCTAGCTCTTCCACAAGTCTTAAAAAGCCTGTTTCAGCCTTTAAAGGCAAAAAAAAAAAACCCCAAAACCATGGTTTGGCTCTGAGAAATATTCTAATCTTATGCAATTTAAATTTGTGATCATCTCTAAAAGATAACCCGATACAGATGCTGTGGTTAAAAAGCCACTTGGCACTGCCGCCAGCCCCATGTCGTCCATCCTCGCCTTCTGACAGTCCAGCTTTCTCAAGCACATTCTGTCTCAGCAAAGGTCAAGCACTAAAAGTCGGAGAGCTCAGAAATACAAATGAGCACTATCGAAGGCATAGCTGCAGAGGCAGGAGAGGCCTCTGTAGGCAAAGCAACGCAGCCAGCAAACAGTGCGAGCAAAAGCAGGAGAGAAGCGGCATGGCGAGGCTCGTAATCAGGAGAAGCTCTGAAGTCTGTCATTTGGAGGCTTCCAGTATTTTTACTACACCAGTGAGAGAAGAGCTTGGTGAGGAGGGCCATCTTTCATCTCTGATCCTCTCCCAGATCGCGAAAGCAGGGTGAGCACATTTGCATAAAAGAAGAAAGGGACAGATTGTCACTCCAGAAGGACCGGCAGGACACCTGTCAGAAGTATTAAAAAGCAGGATCATCTCACAAAATGTGAAATGTTTCATGGACCAGTCCTGAGAAACTTGGTGGAAAGACTACAATGGAAATAAATAAAATGAGGGCCGGGTCCCCTTGTGAATGAATTCTGGCTCCTGGAAAAAGCCCTCTCCTCTGTCCTTTGTTCCCCTTTGAGAATCCCTCCAGACTGCGAGCCCCTCTTCTGCAGCAGACAGAATGATTGAGTTGGTAGAACTCATGAGAAATATTCTTGCTTCCACTCTCACCCCAGCCAGTGCCTGCCCTACACCCCTAGCAGCCACCCCTGGTGGGCACATCCCCCCCCAACCCTGTCTCCTCGGGCACAGGGAGGTGTGTTCCCATTCTCAAGTCACACTCAGACCCCGCAGGAGCATTTTCAGTAGACTGAACTGAGACAGTGCAATTAGCACAGTACTCCAGGCCACCGTGAGTTAGGGAGACATTCATGGCTGCTTGCATATCACATGGTTTCCTGAAAAACGCAATCCAGGCAAACAAACCAATTTGAGAACCCTGTCTCCGTGGCTCAGTTCCACCTCAGAAAGGTAAAGTCATGTCTCCCCCAAGAAGGAAACAGAGCAGGAATGCGGTGGAGCAGCGGGCATAGCAGTTGGTACGTGGCCAAGGCGATGCCCTTGGCGTTTGGTGTGTGGTCCACAGCCCCAGTTGCCGAGTAGGAGGACAGTGGTTTGGGGGTTAAATTTCCTGTGCCCACACTCAGGGAGGGGACAGTCCTGCTGCTGCTGCTGCTGCTGCTAAGTCACTTCAGTCGTGTCCGACTCTGTGCGACCCCATAGACGGCAGCCCACCAGGCTCCCCCGTCCCTGAGATTCTCCAGGCAAGAACACTGGAGTGGGTTGCCATTTCCTTCTCCAATGCATGAAAGTGAAAAATGAAAGTGAAGTCGTTCAGTCATGTCCGACTCTTAGCGACCCCATGGACCACAGCCTACCAGGCTCCTCTGTCCATGGGATTTTCTAGGCAAGAGTACTGGAGTGGGGTGCCATTGCCTTCTCCCAGGACAGTCCACTAGCCTCCAAAAGATGTTTTGGGCTACAGAGACAAAGAATTCGAAAGAAATGGGCAGGATTTGGGAAAGGATAGGGATATAGAAGGAGACAAGAGCTTTTAAAGGGACACCTGAGTGAGTGGCAAACAGATCCTTCCCTTCCCCATGCGCTATAGGCAGCTTTGGGCAGGAGGAGGAGGCTGAAGAGCCTGAGCTTGCGAGATGGGAGCTGCCCAGAACTGCCTGCCTGTGACTCAGGGTGGAATTTTCCTTCTGAGCAATGAAAATAGGATGAGGTTTTTGTTGTTGTGGTCAGTCATATTGATCTTCTATTGTTAGATCTCTCTTTCTCCCCACCCCTTTCTCTCTGAGTATCTCTCTCATCACACACACACACACACACACACACACACACACATTTACATACGTGTGTGTCGCCCTTTCTCTCTAGCAGCGTTCTAACCTCAGGGAGCATCAAAATTATCTGTGTGTGTGTGTGTTAGTCACTTAGTCATGTCTGACTCTTTGCGACCCCATGGACTGCACTCCACCAGAATCCTCTGTCCATGGAATTCTCCAGGCAAGAATACTGGAGTGGGTTGCCATTTTCTTCTCCAAAATTTACCTATAATGCTTGATAAACATGTGAATCCCCAGTCCACCTCACCAGAGGTTCTGACCCACGCTGTAAAACCATTTTTACTAATCAGAGTATTCAGCATTACTCTCTCTATCAAACAGAAAAGAGTGATAAAGCAGAGATGAGGCTAAGCAACAAGATAAGCGAGGGCACAAATATAGAAGTGCACAGCTCCAGCCACGCCCATCTTCAGCAGAGATGCTCAGACACCATTCAGGGGTTTAGACATTTCTGTGAGACTGTGATATGAAGTGATATTTCAAGTTGCAGGTCATGGCTCTGGACCAAAAGAATCTCCACTGCAGGGCTTCATGGTGTGTTGCTGCAGATGTTGTGGGGAAATCTATCTCTGGCTGTCTGAGCAGTGACCTCTCGAGGGTGCCTACAGCTGCGTCTAGTCACTGGTTGTTGATGTATGGGTGGGCCAGCCGCAGGGTTTCTGCACATGGGTAAATAGCTCATTTTCTTTTTCCAAATAAAGCAGCATGTGAGATTCTACAGAACAAGTATTTTGGAAATTTATTGTCCTTTATCACTCTTAGGCAGTTTCACTGGGACTTCCCTAAGACTAAGACTAAGTGGCTAAGACTGTGTTCCCAACTGGGGGGCCTGGGTTCAATTCCCGGTCAGTGAACCAGATTCTCCATGTCATAACTAACAGTTCACATGCTGCAACTAAAAAAAAGCAAAAACAAACAAAAAAACCACAAAAAAACCCACTCTTAGGCAGTTTCAAATAATCTCTGTTCTTGGAAGAATGAGCCCAGAGGATTCTTGATTCAAATGTAAACATCAGTGTCTCAAATATCTTCTAGACCAGTGCTGTCCAACTGATAGATAAAATATAATGTGAGCTACACATGTAGTTGTATGTGTGCGCTCATTTGGGTCCACCTCTTTGTAGCCCGTGGACTATCGCCCACCAGGCTCCTCTGTTCATGGAATTTTCTAGGCAAGAACACTGGAGTGGGTTGCCATTTCCTACTCCAACACATGTAGTTAGTTTTTTTATTTTATTAAGAATATATAAAGAAAGATATGACATTGATTTTAATGTTTAACCCAATATATCCAAAGTATTAGGGACTTCCCAGCTGGCTCAGTGGTAAAGAATCCACCTACCAATGCAGGAGATGCAGGAGATGCAGGTCAAAAGGATCCCCTGGAGTAGGAAATGGCAACCCACTCCAGTATTCTTGCCTGAAAAATCCCATGGACAGAGGGGCCTGGAGGACTAGTCCACGAGATTGCAAAGAGTTGGGCATGATTTAGTGACTAAAATAACAACAAGATGCAAAGTATCATTTCAACATATAATCAATATTTTTAAAATTACCAATGTAACACTTCATCTTTTTTTGTCCTAAATCTTCAAATTTGAGTGTGTATTTTACACTTAAAGTCTATCTCAGTTTGGACTAGCCACATTTAAGTGCTCAGCAGCCACATGTGACTGGTGGCTACTGGACTGGACTGTGCAATGTAGACCATGGGTCAACCTGGGACAGGTTGGTGGAACACCCAATGATGGTGGAACACCCAAAGGTGGTGGAACACCCAATGATGGTGAAACACCCAACAATGGAGGAACACCCAACGGTGGTGGAACACCCAACGATGGTGGAACACCCAGTGATGGTGGAACACCCAAAGATGGTGGAACACTCAATGATGGTGGAACACCCAAAGATGGTGGAACACTCAATGATGGTGGAACACCCAATGATGGTGGAACACCCAATGATGGTGGAACACCCAACGATGGTGGAACATCCAATGATGGTAGAGCACCCAAAGATGGAGGAACACCCAAAGATGGAGGAACACCCAATGATGGTGAAACATCCAATGATGGTGGAACACCCAATGATGGTGGAACACCCAAAGATGGTGGAACACCCAATGATGGTGGAACACCCAACGATGGTGGAACACCCAATGATGAGGGGAAATGATGGAAGGGAAACTCAGAAGCATTAATGCATGTTTCCCTACCTGATCCATTGGAGAAGGCAATGGGAACCCACTCCAGTATTCTTGCCTGGAGAATCCCAGGGACAGAGGAGCCTGGTGGGCTGCTGTCTATGGGGTTGCACAGAGTCGGACACGACTGAAGTGACTAAGCAGCAGGAGCAGCAACTACCTGATCTATAAAGAAATCCTATTGGGTCGCCCTCCAAAATATGTCCAGAATCCTGCCTCTTCTCACCGCTTCCACTGCTGTCACCATGGTCCAAGTAACTCTCTCACCTGGATAGTCTCTGACTGGTCTTCCATCAATCATTCCTTTCCTTTCCATCTTAGGAACATACTTCCTGTTTGTTTGGTGTTTTTTTTTCTGACAGACTGGTCTTCCCCCAGATACAAGATATCTTCAAGGCAAACCCCTTCACCTCTAAGTTTTTGATCAAATAACTTGATCACACCTTCTCTTTGAGATTTGCCCTACGTAAGAGTATAAATAGGGCTTCCCTGATAGCTCAGTTGGTAAAGAATCCGCCTATAATGCAAGAGACACTGGTTCAATTCCTGGGTCCGGAAGATCCCCTGGAGAAGGGATAGACTACCCACTCCAGTATTCTTGGGCTTGCCTTGTGACACAGCTGGTAAAGAATCTTCCTGCAATGTGGGAGACCTGGGTTCAATCCCTGGGGTGAGAAGATCCCCTGGAGAAGGGCAAGGCTCCCACTCCAGTATTCTGGCCTGGAGAATTCCATGAACAGTCTGTGGGGTCACAAAGAGTCTGACATGACTGAACAACTTTCACTTTCATGTTCAAGAGTGCAAATGGCCCATCTTCCACCTTCCTGCCCCTCCCCTCTCCACAGTGAGTCCCCCTTGTCCAGATCCACTATAGAATATACTCATGTTGTAGTTTTTGTTTTTAATTTTATTTATTTGTTTTTGGCTGGCTTCTCATTGTGGTGGCTTCTCTTGTTGCAGACCATGGGTTCTAGAGCACAGGCTCAGCAGTTATAACACACAGGCTCAGTTGCTCTGTGGCGTGTGGCATCTTCCCAGGCCAAAGATTGAACCTGTGTCCCTTTCACTAGCAGGCAAACTCATCCACTGGACCACCAGGGAAAAGTACCTCACGTTGTATTTATTGTTTATCCTCTGCCACCTCCCCAAATGTAAACTTTATAAAGTAGGAATTCTCATCTGTTTTGATCATTGCTATATCTACAGTGCCTGTAACAGTGCCTGGCAAGTAGTAGGTTCTCAGTAAATATTTGTTGAGCAAATAAATGATGAATAAGGGTGGATGCACCCTGAACTCAGCCCTCCCTCAGGCTCCTCTGTCCCACCCTCCTCAGCCCTCTTCCTCACTTTCCCACCACATGCAAAGGCACGCAAAGGAACAGCCAGGATAAGAGATCGTTAACCATCCTCACTAAACAAATTCTTCCCTTAGAGCAATGATTCTTCACTGGTTTTGTTTTTGTTCTTGTTTAAATCATGGACTCCTTTGCAAAGTTGATGGCTGTTATGAATGTTCTTCCTCCAATATCCATGGAAACATAATTTCACATACAATTTTGGGACCTCACAGGCCTCTGTTGGTCATCAGTTAGAGGCCAGGAACCTCATGCTAAGAATTTGTGCCCCAGAGATTCACCCACAGAGTTTTCCTATATGTCTTTGAAATCAAATCTTTCTGCTGCAACAAAAATAGAAACCATATCCAGAAAGAAATTATAGAGCTCTGCAGCCAGAAGGAAATGTAAACGGTGATATAGTTCATCTTCCCTCCCAGGAAAACTCCTTTTGGAGTGGGAGGCAGTTCAGTATCTCATATCTGAAAGGTCTTCCTTATACTTTATCTAAATGGCTCTCATTTTAGGATTAACAGGCCTTCTCTAGTCAGATCTGGGAAAACAAGAAAGCAAGTTGTTATTGTTCAGTCACATTCAGTCATGTCTTACTCTTTGGGACCCCATGGATTGCAGCATGCCAGGCTTCCTTGTCCTTCACCATCTCCCAGAGTTTGCTCAAACTCATGCCCATTGAGTTGGTGATGCTATCCAACCTTCTCATCCTCTGTTGCCTACTTCTCCTCCTGCCTTCTATCTTTCCCAGTATCAGAGTCTTTTCCAATGAGTCAGCTCTTTGCATCAGGTGGCCAAAGTATTGGAGCTTCAGCTTCAGTCCTTCCAATGAATATTAAGGGTTGATTTCCTTTAGGATTGACTGGTTTGATCACCTTGCTGTCCAAGGGACTCTCAAAAATCTTCTACAGTATCACAGTTCAAAAACATCAATTCTTTGGCAATCAACTTTCTTTATGGTACAACTCTCACATCCGTACATGACTACTGGAAAAACCATAGCTTTGACTGCATGAACCTTTGTCGACAAAGTGATGTCTGCTTTTTAATATGCTGTCTAGGTACTTGACCTAAAAATGGATAAAGATGCCCCTGTGCCCTCCCCTGGGTCCCTTCAGGCCAAATAAACAGATTTTGGGGTCTATTATCTAAGCCAGTGTCATTGGAAATGCCTTTGCTTGGGAAGGCTGGAGCCTGGGCCAGCACAGGAACATATCCCAGACAACCAGAAGACCATGGCCCCTAGGGAAAGGATCACATTCCAGGCAATTCTTCTCCTTTGTCTAGAAATATGGCATGTGATGACTGAGAAAGACACAAAGCAGGGGCTTGCTATAGTCACTTCCCAGAAGTGACTGCCAGATCCACAGTGTTGTCCCAATCTTAGTTTGGGAACAATTAATATGTTTTCATCTCAGTCAATCAGATGATAATCCCCAAACAGGCCTTTGGTCAATGGAATGAGATAAAAGAAAAATTTGCATTATTCTGAATTTTAGCTATTCATTGACTATTGCCTGAAAGCATTAAAAACACTTTACAAAATAAATGCTCAGAGTTCCTTTTCCAAAGCGTGATTCGGCCAGCCAGAGAATAGTGCAATTCCCTGTGCCAGAACTGAAACTGCCTCAGAATTCTTGAAATGAAATCAAAGTATGACAGTCTGTGTCTTGCCAAAGCAAATTCTATTTATTCGGCAATAAAGAAAAAAAAAAAAAAAAGGCTAGAATAAAACACAGGATTTATATCAGAGCCTGATCAAAAGGTTTGGACAGATATTGTTCCATCAATATTTTCTGTTGGGATTGCAGTTTATCTATAAGAAATAGGTAAGAGGCATTGATAAATTGTGAGACTTCCTAAAGGAACCAGAATTGCACCATCAATGAAACTGAGGAAAAACACATTAAGTTGCCTGAAGAACTTCAAGATTGAATGGAAAGTGAGATCAAACATATTGACTGCTTATAGCTATCTTTCTTTGGCCACCTTAGGTTAACCAGGGCTCATGGAAGCATGGAGTTTCAGAAAGCCTTTGACATTAGCAACCCCATGGTCCCCTGTGCTGTTTGTTCCCACTGAGCATGGGCAGAGACAACATCCATAACCACCTCAAGTGGATGCTGCTAGCAGTTCATTCATCCCCTCCATTAACAAACACTACTGATGGGAAATTCACTAGCTCCCAAAGAAAGACCCCAATTCTGTTCAAAGGGCAGTTCTAATTACTACATGGTTCACACCTTTTTGGACCCGAAACTGTTATGGAATAATGTTAATAATCCTGAAGAAGCCAAATAATCCTTCCAAGAGATTTAGCAATTCAGCCAAGCAAAAAATTCCCAAATACTCTACCCTCCCTCATTATCTGACTTGAATCTCTCAAGGCAAGAAAATATTGAGCAATTGTAATTGGCCACATATTGGTATAATGGCATCCTTTTTATTTTTGTTTGTTTTTGTATTCTCTAGACTAATTGCTGTAGAATAACTGTTATTCTAAACAGTGATTGATGAAAAAATTATCTAAGACTTGGAAAATATTATAATTGAACACTTTATAAAAAAATTTTTGAAGGGAATTTCCTGACTCCCAAGTCACAAGGGATGGTCATTTCTATATTCCTTTCAGTTGCTTCCCAGGACCCCTGATGGGCCACAACTACAAAAACAGTTATGGTATGTTCTGAGAACCGATCAGTTTGGACTGAATTATGGCAGAGTCAACTCAGACGGGGGCAGGAAACTCTGGACGTGTGTGTGTGTGTGTGTGTGTGTGTTAGTCACTCAGTTGTGTCCAACACTTTGCAACCCCATGAACTGTAGCCCCTTCTCCAGAGGATCTTCCTGACCCAGGGATTGAACCAGGGTCTCCTGCATTGCAGGCGGATTCTTTATCATCTGAACTACTAGGGAAGCCCAACCTGGACATGTGGGTGGCATTCAAAAGTAAATTTAAAGGACTTCTTCACACAGGGCCCTGCGGAGGGGTTCAGATCACTGTGTGATCACATCATTAAAAATTCACTGGGGAACACCTCTTAAGAGACACAGGATTTAGACACATCTTTGTGCAGGTGCTGCATTGACTTGACTAACAAATGCTCAGAATCTAGACTGGAGATTTCCTGGGAGGAAAAGCTTTTGCTCTATCCTCTTATGTTCTGTAATTAGACACCTGTGAATTAAACTAAGAAAAAGTTTGTGCTTAGTCGCTCAGTAGTGTCTGACTCTTTGTGAACCCATGGACTGTAGCCCGCCAGGCTCCTCTGTCCATGGGGATTCTCCAGGCCAAAATACTGGAGTGGGTTGCTGTTCCCTTCTCCAGGGAATCTTCCCAACCCAGGGATCGAACCCAGGTCTCCCACAATGAAGGCAGATTCTTTATCCACTGAGCCACCAGGGAAGCTCAAAAAGACAGATTAACAACAACAAAAAAGGTATACAACTTTCATTAATGTTTTACATGCATAGGAATTCACAGAAAATAAGTAAAACTCAAAGTGGCTAGACTTGGGGGCTTTTATACCATTTTAACAAATGAAGGGGACTTTGGGCTTCAGGGGAGAGTAGATTATGGGGAAGTGACTAGGAAAAACTTGGGATGATGAATGGAAGATAGGGGCTACTTTAGAAAGGTCTGTTTGCACAGACTGGTTTTGGTATTGACTCTGAATCTTCATCACTTTCAGCTTAAAATGATCCTTACACCTAAGTGGCATATTTTGGGGTGGCCTATCCTAATTTTCACAGCATCCTTCAGATTGTAATACAGGATGGTTAAATTCTCCTAGTAAACTATCTTTTCATTGTGAGTAAAGGGATAACTTTCTCTTGCCACAAAAGGGGAACAGGATTAGATGGAAAATTTAGATTTTGTTCCCTCCCTGGCACTAAGGTCTCTACCCCCAGAAATATTGGAGAGGGGAAACTGACTTTTAATAACCGACCTCGATGCTTGAATGAACTAATTAAAGGGAAAAGGGCCTTGGGACATCACACCTTTTTGATGGGAGAGACTGGGCTGTGGAGAGTTGCTGGGAACCTCACTTTCTGGAACATACCTGTTGACTCCTAGAAATGGAATTCTTTCAGGGACAAGGATAACCTGGGAGAAAATGTTCTGGGATCAGACCAGGCTTGGGGCTTATGCATAGGCTTTTTATTTCTCAACTTTCGTAACTCTTATCTACAAATGTAGCTAAACTTTTCCTTTCATGTGTAGGTGAAAATCCTGAAAAATTACCCCTGAGGTTGTAGGCTAAATTGGTTGCTAGGGTTAAAGAATTGTAAGGACGCCTTCCTTAAGGAAAAGTCAGTAATTGTACTCATCTTGAGGAATTTTAGTAGTTTGGGGGTTTATGTACATGTCCATGCCAAGACATGAAATTAAAAATCCATCCCTCTAGCTACTGGAATCCAGTTTCCTAAAATGTTAAGATCATAAAGTTTACCAATTGGATATCATGAACTAAAGTCCTCATTAAAATAAGTGGAAATCTTAACCTCTCTTTGTAGGAAATATAGATATAAATAAATATATACTGTATTTTGAGATCTTAATAAAAAGGGTAACATTTTTTTACACCATTTTTATAGAAGCACTGCTCAATTGTAAACCTATTCCAAGTTTAAATGAATGAGCATTTTCCTTTCTAAAGTGGAATTGAATCTTCTACACCCAATCAACAATGCTGGGATAATTCAAATTACTTATTAATAGTTACAAGGCAAACTATTAAGAGAAGATGTAGCTGATTTTACCTAATGCCTGACCCTAACTGGAAACTAATTTTTGCACCTAAAATCACCAAGAACCAGGCCCTTATTTACATCTGTATGTCCTGAAAGCATTCTTTATATCACGCCCCACAAGATTGGGATGGATGGGAATTGGTAGTGGGTCACAGGATAGAATGAAAGGAAATTGATTACAACATTCTGGTACTTGAAATGCAGTTTGAAAGAAGATGTTTTAAATAGGTATGTTGGTGGAATCTATAAAGCCTTCTGGAGAATGGGCAAGCAGTTTGGTACTGGATGCTGTAACGGAAGAATGGGCAAGGGCCCAGTGTTATGTGGCGACCTGAGTGGGAGGAAGTTTGAGGGCGAATAGATACGTGTGTTTGTGTGGCTGAGTCCCTTTGCTGTCCACCTGAAGCCAGCACAGTACTGTTAATTGACTATACTCCTATAGAAGATAGAAAGTTTAACAAACAAAAAAGAATGGGCAAGAGCAGACATAAAGAAAGAGGGAAACAGGTTCAAACTGTGGCACTCAGATGGAAGAAGCTAAGTATTTATAACAACTTTTTAGCCTATTGAAAAGATAGGATACGAATTTCTATAAACCCTTAAAATTCAAAATTATTGTACATGAATGTTCATAGCAGCATTGTTCACAACAGACTAAAAGTGGAAACAGCCCAAATGGGCCCTCAGCTGATGAATGGATAAACAAATATGGATATATCCATACAGTAGAATGGCAATTAAAAAAAATGAAGTGATGATACTTACTACAACATGGATGAACCTCAAAAAATTTATGCTCAGTGAAAGAAGTCAGATCAAAAGAACATATACTGAATGATTCATTTATATGAAATGTCCAAATAAATAAACTTATAGACATAGAAGGTAGATTAGTGATTGCCTGGAGCTGAGGGTGGAAATAAAGAGTAATTATAAATGGACAGGAAATTTCTTTGGAGGATGATGGAAATAATATAAAATTAGATTGTGCTGATGGACGTACCTTACTGAAAATCACTGAATTGTAGTTTTAAAGTGGGTGATTTTATGTTAGGAACATTTTTTTTTCATAATTTTTTGTTGTTATTGATGGGGACTTCCCAGGTGGCTTGGTGGTAAAGAATCCGCCTGCCCATATGGAACACATGGGAGACTTGGGTTTGATCCCTGGGTCAGGAAGATCCTCTGAAGGAGGAAATGGCAAGCCACTCCAGTATTCTTGCCTGGAAAATCCCATGGACAGAGGAGCCTGGCAGGCTACAGCACACAGGGCAGCAAAAAGTCAGACATGACTGAGCGACTGAGCAGGAGCAAGAGTTAATTTACAATGCTGTGTGAGTTCCAGATGCATAGCAAAGTGATTCCGTTATACATACATACCTGTATTCTTTTTAGATTCTTTTCCCTTATAGGTCATTCCAAAATAGTAGGTATAGTTCCCTGTGCTATACAGAAGGTCCTTGTCGGTTATCTATTTTAGAAGGTGATGGCACCCCACTCCAGTACTCTTGCCTGGAAAATTCCATGGATGGAGGAGCCTGGTGGGCTGCAGTCCATGGGGTCGCTAAGAGTTGGACACAACTGAGCGACTTCACTTTCACTTTCCACTTTCCTGCATTGGAGAAGGAAATGGCACCCCACTCCAGTGTTCTTGCCTGGAGAATCCCAGGGACAGGGGAGCCTGGCGGACTGCCGTCTATGGGGTCGCACAGAGTCGGACACGACTGAAGCGACTTAGCAGCAGCAGCAGCAGCACATATATCTTAATTCCAAACTCCTAATTTATCCCTCCCCTCTCCCCACCTTCCCCTTTGGTAACCATAAACTCGTATTCTACATCTGTGAGTCTTTCCTTTTTGTAAATAAGTTCATTTGTATCATTTTTTTAGACTCCACATATTAATATAAACAATATCATATGATATTTGTCTTTCCCTGTCTTACATCAGTTAGTATGATCATCTCTAGGTCCATCTATGTTGCTACAGATGGCATTGTTTATTCTATTTTGTGGCTGAGTAATATTCCACTACATGCATAATGAAATATTTATATGTATCTGTATATATATCACATCTTCTTTATCCATTCACCTGTCACTGGACATTTAGGTAGTGTCCATGTCCAATAGAGATGATATAAATGTTGGGATGCAGTTATCTCTTTGAATTATAGTTTTCTCTGGATATTTACCCAGGTAGGATTTCAGGGTCATATGGTGACTCTCTTCTTGTTTTTTTAAGGAGCTTCCATACTGTTCTCTGTAGTGACCACACCAACAGTGTAGGAGGGGTCCTTTTTCTCTACAATATGGTATGAAAATTATACCTTGATAAGGCTGTTAATTAAACAATTGCTATCTGACTATAGTCTCCTTTATTATTTTTGTTTTGTTGTTATTACTTGTTCATGGACTCTATGTATGAGGCTATGTTTATTATGGCTTTAAATAAATTCCTTGGCCTTCCTTTGGGGTGTGGTTTCAGCTGCTTCATGTTTTTAGGCAGCTAAGGTGAGCTCAGATATTGCTAACAGAGAAGTGCTGGCCTCCTGGTATTCTCAGGCCACTCGGGCCAGAGGTCAGGAAAAGGGATGCCCTCCCTCATCATTATGTCACCCTAATAAAAGTGGTACCTCTTCTTCTCTCATTGTGAGCCTATTGCCATTCCCCTAAGACCAGAGGGGCATTGGTGGCATGACAGATGTTGGCGGTCTCGGTGTTTCAAGGATGAAGGATGTCCAGGAAAGTGTACCTTCCAGTAGGAGAGAAGACATGCAGCCCAGTGCAGCAATAACATCAATAATCAGACAGGCCTACTATTAATGGCAAGGTGGAGTAATAATTCAGACTGGAGAAAACCTTCACATCTCCTCTACTGACATTATTGCTTCAAGGCAGGTGGTTTTGAATTGCCTTGAATAACCTCATATTTACATAATGGCGTTCCTAGGTTTTTTCCTATTATCCCCAACAAATTGCTTTAGAATAACATTATTTCCAGCAAACCCGTCCCCCTAGGAGTGGTCCAAGCATATGTAATATTTGGGTTTTTTGTTTCTTCAAAGCGTAACACTGAGCCTCATGCTGGTGTTACAAATCTTTGGTTGTCATGAGCTGAAACAGGGCCCCAGATAAACTAGGATTAGAGATATCTTCTGTCCCTTCTGCTACAGGTCACGGTGAGGAAGGGGGTGGGATTATGAGCAGAGCTGCTTGGTAGCTTGTAAGATGTTGGTGGCTTGCCCTGGTGGCTCAGTGGTAAAGAATCCACCTGCAATGCAGGAGCCGCCGGAGATGCAGGTTCGATCCCTGAGTCGGGAAGACCCCCTGGAGGAGGGCATGGCAACCCACTCCAGTATTCTTGCCTGGAGAATCCCTGTGGACAGAGGAGCCTGGTGGGCTACAGTCCATGGGGTCGTAAAGAGTTGGACATGAGTGGGGCGATTTAGCGCACACACACACACACACACAAAAGATGTGGTGAAATCTTCATGGTCTGATTTGGGCTAGAACAAGGGTATGCCTCATGTCCATGTCACCTAAGTTTTCTTTTATCTATTTTTTTCTGATTTTATTTTTAATTGGAGGATAATTGCTTTACAAAGTTGTGTTGGTTTCTGCCGTAGGACAAAGCAAATAACCGTAAATGTATGTATGAATACTCCTCCCTCTTGAGCCTCCCTCCCCCCACAGCCCCACCCCTCTAGGCCACAGAGCACCGGGCTGGGCTCCCTGTATTACATGGCAGCTTCCGACCAGCTATCTGTTTACACGTGGTAGTATATACAAGTCCGTGCTACTCTGGCAGTTTGTATCATCCTCTCCTTCCCCAGCCCTCCCCACACGTCCATTCTCTCTGTCTGCATCTCTTTTCCTACCCTGCAAATAGGTTCCTCAACACCATTTTTCTAGGCTCCATATATATGTGTTAATATACAGTGTTTGTGTTCCTCTTTCTTTGTGTTGCCTAAGTTTTCAAGCCAACCATGTCAACACTCCCTGAAGTTAGCCCAGGATTCCTGAGTCCCACACTTCCAAAGGATATAGACATAAAAAATAAACTCTGTACTCCTTTTACTCATTAATCCTATTTCTATCCTCTGGGGACAGCACAAGTCAAAGCTTTCTTCAACATGACAGCCCTTATAGAGCTGAAAACATTTGTCACGAAGACATTTCTTCTAAGCCTTCTTTAGTACAGATTGAGCATTCTCGGGACATCAGCCATTCTTCTAAAGATGTGAATTTTCCGTCTTGGCTGGAAGAATTTTGTTCTCATCTCTCTTACAGTGTGTTGCCCACTTGAATTTATGATCTGACTAGAGATGAACATGGTGTGACTACTATCACCCTCCTCGTTAGTGACAATGACAATTATTCATGGGAAATATAAGCTGTGATGAGAAAGAATTCTGTCTGGGCAGGGAGAGAAAGTGATTGTCTTTGGTGTTTACTATGGGCAGACTTTGAGTTTTTCTGTATTAGCCCATTATGCTCATTAAGCAGGGTGGGAGGAGGAGGGGCATTTCTACTCACCTTTTGGGGCTCACCGTAGGGATGGAAATTTTGCCTAAGATCACCAGTTGGGTCCGTCCATTCCAGACATCACCCTGAAGGGTCTCTTTCACTTGAAAGCTTACAAAGGTGAAAAAGATGACGAATTATAAATTAGTATACTATGAGAAAGGAAGTAAATGTAGTTTTGCTCAAGAGTTTACTAAGCACGATTAGGCCTAATAGCAAGGAACTAGTCATTCAGCTCTGATATTAGTGTCTAATCCTTCTTCACTGGGGAGTCACCGAAGGCCTTCCCTCGGGGTGAGCTCGGAGGCAGCTGTGTCCCAGCCCTTTCATCATCCCACGCCTGCACCACCTGCCTGTTCCCTTCTGGGTCGTGCAGTTCTGGGTCTGGAGCACTGGTCTGAGGGTCATGGTGGCTTTAAACCAACTGCTGAGAACTTGCAGGCATTATGTGTGTGATTGCTTCAAGTTTACTCCTCAAGGGCAACCTTCCGTGATTGTTTGGGTTCCTTTAAAGAGCACTCCACCACAGCTACACTCTGTGATCAGCACGACACCCAGTGCTCTGAGCTGTAGCTAGGGGGATGACTAAGTGGGAAGAGAGGACCTTGTAGGGCCAGCCTTTTCCAGTTCAGGAGCCTTCAGATGTTCACAGGTGGTTCTTGGAGGAAAAATCAATGCCAGCAGTAGGGGTTCTTCCAAAATGTATTTTGTATTGAACACAGATGAAAAATACTATGTATTTATATAGCTGTTTTCATGTGATAACAAGCCTTTGGGGAGTGACCTGTTATACCCGAGGTGGAGAAATCGCCACTGCGAGAGCATGTGACTTTTAATCTCAATAGCACTGACCAAGCAAACACTGCATTGACCTGTGTCACTGGGGTCTTATAAATTTAACATATATTTGTGAGGTGTAATAGAAAGATTTTTAATACCGAGAAATCGGAAAGTTGGTTAATAGTGGCTTACACAATTAAAAATTCGGTTTTCTTACCTTCTGAGTAGCTGGGAGGTAGGGATTGGCAGGCTTGTTTCAGCTGCTTGGTAACCAGACCAGAGATCCAGGCCTTCCTACTCAGGCATCTCAGTGCAGGCTGCCTTTCCAGGCAGATGTTCACATAGGCAGCAAATAGAGCAGAAGGTTGACAAGGCATGATTCGAGTAAACTTTTCCTCTTATGTCTATCCTTTTATCAGAAAATAAAACCTTTTCTAAAGCCTCCCCTAGTGGACTTCACCCATGTGTTTCATTGGGAAAAAAAGGACCCTGTGAATACCACTGGCTGCAAAGGACATTGGGAAAGTGGGTGTCTGACAAATGAGAACAGGATGATAATAACCGGTTCAAAGAAACTGAGGTCCATAGAGGGAAGCTCAGCACAGTGTCTCTCAGAGACAAAAAGATGCAGGGATGAAGGCCCCCAAGGTGAACAACAGTGATGGAGTGCAGTGATTTGTTGTCTGTCGAGCGTGTGTACCAAAAAATCTCACTTCCCACGGATCAGATTCTAAGAAAAGAAAGCTTATGAAAAGTCAGCTTTAAGTCTTAATCTGCTTCTGAATCAAACCAACACAAACCCAGAATTCTACAAAGCAAAGAAAAACCACTGTGGATTTAGATTTCTAAAAAAAATTGAGACTGAAGTATCCAATATAAATAAATTAATGATGTTCAGAAAAGATTGGGTTGAGTATCAGACTATTACTAAACACAGACATGCCACTTGTTACTACTTTTCTATAAAACATCTTTGAAAACAAAAGTTCTGTTATTATTCTAAAAACAACAAATGAAAAGGATAGATTTGATGCTTTACCTGATGGGAATATATGACAATATTTTCCCTAATATACAAATATCTCATGAAAATACACTTCTCATTTTTACAAGATTGATGTTGTTCCACGTCATTATTTATAAGAGGAAAAATTTTACTTGCAAGAAGCAGTGTTTGGTGACAGCAAGAGGAAACTCTGGAGCCAGGCAGACCTGGATTCATATTCTGAGTTAGCACTCGCTAGCCTTGGTCAGCCCTCCTGTCTTCCCTGAAAATGGGGGATATAATAATAAACACTGACTTCACAGACTGCTGAGAGTCTTAAAGGAGCCAGTACACATTAAACACAACATATCCCAGACATGTACTAAACCCTCAATTTCCCTAGCTCTGTATTTTTCTTGGTTTTGTCCTATGTAAAATAAAACCATTTTGGATCTAGTATTAATTGCTAATTGTAACAAATAATTTATTTGCGAGCTTCTTTTTGTTACTGCTTAATCCATTCTGAGGCATGTCTTGTATCTTTGATCTCTCTGTTGGTGGTTTGCCAAGACAGCACAGTTTTAAAAATATGCTATGGTGTGTTTTGATAACAACCTTCTGATTGGATACTGACTTAGTCTATGGCAATGGATCAGACCACACCTACCGGAGTGGCTGGCATCTCCTAGACAACACCATCCCTCCTCCTGGACCCCAGTGTCCCTGGCTGCAGCCGCTCTGGTCTACTGTTAACCCTCTATGTGCTGTGCTGTAAGCTCCAGACACAGCAGCTTTGGGCATCGTCAAGTGCTGAGTCACGCTGGCTTTTCCCCCCACGTTCTCCAGGTCTCCTCCAAGAAATATTCTCTTGGCCCATATGTCCTCATTTTTGTTCTTGAACAGCGAATGTTTTGGACCCAAGCATAAAACGGGACTGTACTATTAGCCAGCTCACATTATTCCATTTTGCCTTCAAGATTTATCATGAGACACTTAGTCAAATACGTTATTAAATCCATCCATAAAGTTTGCCTAGGCTAGCAGTCTGGCAAAGGCACTGAGGCTAACTTGGAACGCTCATTTGTAATATTGTCCCTCTTCCTTAGTAGACAGTAAGAACCCAGGTAATAGCGAGCATGTCTGTTTTGATCACAATACTAGAAATAAAATAAATAATTCTCAGCTCACACACAGACTGATAAAATGAGCCCTGATAAACTGAACTCACCGGACTCTGAATGATGAATAATTGCTTTCTGTATGTGCTTCCATATCTGTCCTCTAATAGTAATTATTTTCTAGAAAAACACCCATGGTCAATGTGAAAGTCACCGCTACTATGTGGAGCTGATCTCAGATCTCTCCAGTCTGAGTCTTCCTTGCTACTATTTTGCTTAGGAGATCCAGATGTATGTATTGGGTTGGTCAAAAAATCCATTTGGGATGTTATGGAAAAATCCACATGAACTTTTGACCAACCTGATAACATGTCTAACCACAACCAGGGCTAATGCAGAACAGCACTCTTTCATTAAGGCAATCTAAGCAAAGCTAAAACCAAATTCAAATAAAGTTGCCTTGCAACTAACTGGGGCTAGGAGTTCTTAGAGGGCTTACTTAGCTCCTCTAAGAACAAAGGGTAGCTTTAGCTTTTTAGATTCCAGGCTCCAGCATCTCTGATGCGGTCGAGGTAGTATCAAATAAAGGCTGTATTCATTCTTCTGGGGCAAGTGTTTTTAAAATAAATTCTTTACCAAACACGAGGCAAGGGGAGGGTGGATTCTGGGAACTGATGCCGCTTGGCTGAATGTGGTTCTTTGGCTTTTGCAGTCACCAGATAACTTTTTCACCCACAGGACTTTAAATTAGTGATTGGAAGGGACCAGGGTGGCCATTCATCGCAGTTGGCATTTCCCTTCCACTCAGAGTATCAGGAAATGTGGTTAGAAACAAAGAATAAAAATGCTCTTGATGCTTAAACTGAGTATGGAGAAGAGAGGGGAATTTGTGCTTCTTGGCATCACATGTGACCCGGGGCTGCTGCTGAAATGTCCAGTGGAGATTGCTTCCCAGAACCAACTTATAGATCAGAACCAAGCTTGCAGCAATGGAAATGGAAGCTTGGAGCAGGCAGGAGACTGCCTCGAGATCCATAGGGTGACATACTGCAGTGGCCATGAAAATGTACCACTCAGGTCTCCTGCTGCGGGAGACTGATATTTCCAGCTGTTGGCCCTCTGGACCATGCTGTCCCCCAGCTGCTCATAGCCACCATGGCAAAGGCACTAAGGTAGGCTCATTCTGTGAGATGCAGGACTCCTTTACGGATAACCTTATCTCAAAGACTTTCCATAGGCTTGAATCCTTCTTGAAACTTTGCTATAGTCTGAGACCCTTCTTACCCAACCATCCTTCCCTCCCCCTCTCCCTCTATAGGTGTTAGACTGTTAGTGCAGTCTCAGAGTGCTCCTTGCCTTTCAGGCTGTCTCCTCCAGGAAATCTCTTGCACATCGACTCCCATCTTGGCATCTGCTCCTTGGCAGCCCAAACTAATGCATGTAGCATTTCTTTGCCCATTCAACTGAGCATTGTTACTGCTCCAAAACCAAACCATATCATACATAGAGATTGGCTGTCTTGATCAGGGTGAGAAGAAAGACCAAATATATTTCTAATTCCTTAGATAAGCGAAGAGTGAGAGCTTCTTCTTTCCTCTGCCCCTCCTTGCCTCCTTTGGCCAATCATAAAATACAGTGTCTCATATAACTTGTTTGTAAGATAAGCATATAATACCATGTTGCTGCTGCTGCTAAGTCACCTCAGTCATGTCCGACTCTGTGCGACCCCATAGACAGCAGCCTACAAGGCTCCCCCGTTCCTGGGATTCTCCAGGCAAGAACACTGGAGTGGGTTGCCATTTCCTTCTCCAATACATGAAAGTGAAAAGTGAAAGTGAAGTCACTCAGTTGTGTCTGACCCTCAGCGACCCCATGGACTGCAGCCTTCCAGGCTCCTCCGTCCATGGGATTTTCCAGGCAAGAGTACTGGAGTGGGGTGCCATTGCCTTCTCCGATAATACCATGTTAGGAGTTGGTATATTTATTAGCCCTTTGACATATTGAGAGGGAGAATAAAAGACCATCACCCATGCTAACACTGAAACCTGCCTACTCTGGAATGTAGCACAGTCTCTCAGCTCTCTAAAGAAACCAAGATACACAGGGGTTAGGCGCTGTGTACAGGGGAGAGGTAAAGGAGTGTGTTTTACAAGACTTAAAGGTTTCCCCACTTGCTGTGTCTTAGTTATGTTTACTTATTCATCTGTCTGATGTGAGCTCCATGAGCTTTCTGCTGCTGCTGCTACTGCTGCTAAGTCACTTCAGTCGTGTCCGACTCTGTGCGACCCCATAGACGGCAGCCCACCAGGCTCCCCCGTCCCTGGGATTCTCCAGGCAAGAACACTGGAGTGGGTTGCCATTTCCTTCTCCAATGCATGGAAGTGAAAGTGAAGTTGCTCAGCCGTGTCTGACTCTTAGCGACCCCATGGACTGCAGCCTACCAGGCTCCTCCGTCCATGGGATTTTCCAGGCAAGAGTACTGGAATGGGGTGCCATGAGCTTAGGGCCTGTATTTACACTTCTCTTCTTTGCTTTCATATCCCAATTTATTTTCACCTGATAAATAGATGTGCTCAATAAATATTTGCCAGTAAACAAGCCCTTGTGTCCCATGGCCTGTTCTTTGTCGACATTATTTCCTGCTAGCCTATGGAAGTTGGGCTGGTAAGGATAGGGAGCAGAGGACATCATTTATTTTTACCTTTCGGTTTCCCATAACTGAGAAGTCAATAACCAGTAGTTGCTTGTCACTGGGCCTCTCTATGACTATTTGTATGGTTGCTATTGTTTTTGTTGTTCTTTTTAAATAAATCCTGGATTGTCTTTGAGTAGCAGAAGTTAATAGTGAAGTCTCTATGTGAAGGCTGTGAAGGAGCTAGTCAAGATAGGCAAAAATAATCTAACAAAATTGCTGAATTTTGTAATATATTTATATATATCATAAATATCACAATATGAAAAATAAACCCAAAATGAGTGCTTAAAAACAACTTCAAGCTCATTTCTCTTTTCAAAAATGAAACAGTATCTTATTTGGGGCCGTTTTTTATTTGCAGTAAATATTGCAAGTAAGCATTCTGAATGATGGAAGAAAAGTTGTAGTAACATTATAATTCATTTTCAGTTTTTGTGAAAACTGAAAATTTTAATTCATTAACTTATTAGTCATACCTTCAGTGAAACACAATTTACAAGATCGTATCCATTTATTTGTGAGCACATTATGATTAACAAAGACGCTTTATTAATTTGATAATCACAAGCCATTATTTGCTAGAGAGAGCCAATTAAGTAAGGAGTATTTAACTCTCTCTTTTTCTCAGAAAGAAAGACAGGAGCTGACTAAGCTTGGATGGGGAGCATAAGAGAATTAAAATAATCATACTGTTAGAACTGGCAGAAGACTTTTAGATGACCTGGTCCAGGACTGTTAACCTTGAGGGCATGAGTATCTAGGGAGTCAATGAGTTGGTTTCATGGGCGGTCTATCTACCCTTTAAGTTATATGCAAAATGTTATGGGAAGGTACATAAACAGGTTTTTCTGGAGTAAGAACCCATAACCTCAAAAGATTAAGAAATCAATGTGCTGTAGAAGTGATGGATGAGAACAATTATGCTGGGGGCCTTGGCAACCCTGTTAGATGGTCTTGGAAATGCAGAACAGTCCAGTTGTCCTGCCTGAGGATGACATGAATTCAATGGACCCAGAGCCCTCAAAAGCAGGAGTATGAGGTATAATCAGATCAGAGAAAGGGGCAATGAGGGGCTCCTCACCTCAGCTGTCTATGAGCATTCCCATGTCCTCATGGGCTTTAAAGGTACATTATCTCAGGACATGATGGTCCTGTCAGCCTGGAGGGTCAGCGCTACTGGGAACACATGTTAGGGCAAAGAAGAACAAGGGGTCAAGACCAGGCCTGAACAGAGACAGAAAAAGAATCAAATGCTGGTTTGGAAGGGTACTCAAGGGTTTGCCTTTCAACATAATGACCGTCAAGTAGTGGACAGAACTTGCAGTTTCAGGTGTCCAGAAGCAGCGAAAGAGAAGGAAAGCTGAAAGCTCCCGGTTTCTATAGCAAAATTCCTTCCCCAGGAGTTTCCCCTTCCTTTGGGGTTCTCCTGAATCAACCCCAAAGCCACCAGGGCACTCGGCCCCAGGACTCTGTCGTATCTCCTCCCTCCTTCACCTGCAGTAGTGTGCTGAGCCGGTTTGTACCGGATGGTGAGAGCTCATCGTTAGCCTTTCCCAACTCTGCCTTCAGTGACTTCACAATTGGTAGCGTGAAGTTGACCGTGGTGGAGTACCTGAGCAAATATTACAAATCAGGGACTCCCCCCACCCAGGGGTTGTTAAACATTTACCAGCATTTACCAGTCACTGGCTAAGAATGAGATAATGATAGGGAGTGTGTGGGGCTTTAAATAGGACGTCAGAGAAGAATTCCAATAAGGTGGCATTTAGGAAAAGACTAGAAAGACATGTAAAAATGAATCACGTAGATATCTGAGGGGCAAGCATTCTTGTCACAGGAAACAGCGAATACAAAACACCTGATGCAGGAGTGTGCTTGGAGTTCAAGGGGCAGGAAAAAAGGATAGTGTGGCTGGAGCAGAGTGAAGAAGAGAGTCATAGGGAATGAGGTCAGAGATGGATGAGGGGGTGAGAGGCAAATCATGAAAGACCTTTCAGATGATTATAAAGAACTTGACTTTTCCTTTGAGAAAAATGGTGAGCCATTGGAGGCTATAGAGCAGTAAAATGACATAAATATAACATAGATTTTTGAAGGTTTTACTCCTTTTAAAAGGGGTGCTTTGTAAAGATAGACTGTTAGAGGCCAATAAGGGTCAAGGCAGTTACAGAAAGACCAATTAAGAGGCTATTGGAGTAATCCAGATGAAACATGGTGGTGACTAGGATAAGAGGGCTGCTGCTGGAGGGATAAGAAGTGGTCGTATTCTGGATATGAATGTGGTAGAATTGTTATTAGCAGGCAGCTTTCAGCTTAATAAAGACAGACCTTCCTAATATAGAGATATAAAAGTCTCCAGTGAAGTACCAAGCTTTTGGGGCCTGGATATAATCAGTAAGAAACCTGATAGCCACTCATCAGAGATATGTAGAAGAGTTTTCTATGCTGGGAGAAGCTTACATCCACTGACCTCTAATATTCTACAATGGCATAGGGGCTTGGTTACACAAGAGAATGTCTGTTCTAATGTGACAACTGAGTTAAGGCTAAGGGAGCAAATAGGGTTGGATATATCTACTAAAATGGCTTCATTTCTGTTGATGTTTTTTCTTAGATTAATTCAATATAAATATTAAATTACATTAAATTATATAATTATATTTGGATATAATATAGTATATGTAATACCTAGTATTATATACAATGTATTAATGCTCATGGAGGGGGGCTTAATATAATTCTGTATGTATATATATGTATCAGTTCAGTTCAGTTCAGTTCAGTCGCTCAGTCATGTCCGACTCTTTGCGACCCCATGAATCGCAGCACACCAAGCCTCCCTGTCCATCACCAACTTCCAGAGTTTACCCAGACTCACATCCATCAAGTCAGTGGTGCCATCCAGCCATCTCATCCTCTGTCATCCCCTTCTTCTCCTGCCCCAAATCCCTCCCAGCATCAGAGTCTTTTCCAATGAGTCAACTCTTCGCATGAGGTGGCCAAAGTACTGGAGTTTCAGCTTTAGCATCATTTCTTCCAAAGAAATCCCAGGGCTGATCTCCTTCAGAATGGACTGGTTGGATCTCCTTGCAGTCCAAGGGACTCTCAAGAGTCTTCTCCAACACCACAGTTCAAAAGCATCAATTCTTTGGCGCTCAGCCTTCTTCACAGTCCAACTCTTATATCCATACATGACCACAGGAAAAACCATAGCCTTGACTAGACGAAACTTTGTTGGCAAAGTAATGTCTCTGCTTTTGAATATGCTATCTAGGTTGGTCATAACTTTGCTTCCAAGAAGTAAGCGTCTTTTAATTTCATGGCTGCAGTCACCATCTGCAGTGATTTTGGAGCCCCAAAAAATAAAGTCTCACAGTGTTTCCACTGTTTCCCCATCTATTTCCTATGAAGTGATGGGACCAGATGCCATGATCTTCATTTTCTGAATGTTGAGCTTTAAGCCAACTTTTTCACTCTCCACTTTCACTTTGTATGTAAGTATATACATATATATATTTACACAGTTACTTGACATAGACATTTACCTCAGAGGGTTTGAAGGTAGTGGGTGGGGTTAGTTTAGAGCATGTTGCTCTCCGTGGTGCTGAAACCCCCAAGTTAAGGGATGGTATTCTCTCAAATGGATGTTTCATCCTCCTTGGAGGTGAGGTTACTGGGCTTGTGCAGTCACATGAGGTATAGATGGGGTGGTCTGGGGAGGTTTGAGAACAAATAAAAAGAAAGTGTCTTAGAATTCAGGATATAACAGCAGGAAAGAATTTTAGGAAATATCTAGTCCAACACCTTATCCCATCACAGAGGAAACAATGATAGAGGACAAGCACATAGATCCTAGTAGTAGAGATCCATGGCCCAGTGTAAGCTAGGATGGGATAGAACAAGAGAGGGTTAGTCCTGTGGGATTGTTCTTAACACTTCTGATGGAGTTTTCTACCAGCTTAGTTCTCTCTTATCATGTGACACCCCCATGAAAAAATATCCTCAGAAATGTGCATTTATACATGAATTTTCCTGTGCAATGCATTTATACCTGGCACCTCCAATCTAGACTTTATATCTGCAAGTGTAAAGGAGCTGCTGTTTGGTACCCAGCAGCTGGTTGGTACCATCCCAAACTTTCTGGGCTTCTGCAACTGACCACTACTTTTTATTTATTTTCCAAGCTTTTAACTTGTCTGAATTGATTTCTGAGAGATTGAAAGAGCTTTGTGTGCCTTTATATGCCTTTATTTTGTTCTTGTATGGCTGATTTTGTGCTCAGTGAGGCTGTAGATCTGCCATTTGAATATAGCTAATGAGGTTGAAGGACAGGGGAAAGAACAGAGGGAAAAACACCCAGTAACCAGTGGTGCAGACTTGCAGTGAAGTAAGAACTTGTGCCATGATCTATTAACTTTTACGAAAGAAGAGACAGGCCTAGAATCTGCTGAGATGGATAATCATGCTGATTAAGCTGGTGGGAGTTTCCTTATTTAAATTATCTAGGTAAACACAGAGGTGCTTGAGAGATAAGATTTATATATATACCTGAAGAAGCTATATTAAATCTTCACTTTAAAATTTTGTTAAATGCCAATTAAGTGTGTGTGTGTTTCTAATTGAGCTGACATTAATAACTACTGAACTAGTGAATTGCAAAATGCCATTGACTCCTGATCTGTAAATAAAACAAAGCCATCTGTGGCATTGGAGAGCGCAGAAGTTCCCACTTCACCCTTCCAGAGGTTCATTGTAACCTTGGGTCACAGATGGAGGTGGCTCAGCTGCCCTGAGCACCAGCTTCATCTGCCTCAGGGACCCAGAGCCAAGAGCAGGTGTGGGCCCCATGCCTAGTCTCCCCAGGGGCCAGGAAGAGCAGCTTAGAGAACCACACTGCCAACAAAAGCCAGTAAAGAAGCCTTTCCTAGCTGTTTCAGCCTGCGCAGGGCTCCAAGGGGCAGGGGAGGGAAGCCTTATTCAAACACCCCCTACCTGCCTGTGTGCAAGAGCACTTCAGATTCAGAAGATGCTTTCACAAAAGCATCTGTCTCTAAACCTGAGTCCCGAGGTTCTCACCAATATGCTATTTAAAGTCTGCACAGGCGTCAGCTGAGACAGGGAGGGTGTGTCTGAAGAACGGTCTAAATGGCTAGTGTTTCCCTCCATCTCTTACTCCCCAAATTGACTCACTCAATTCCTGCAGAAAAGATCTTCCTCTACAGAAACGTGTTTACCTTCGCTCCTCTGCTTTCCTGCCATACCAGAAGGTCTTTTATTTTTCTTTTCAATTTCCTTTTCCACTCCAGTGAATGTATGAGTTCTTCCTGGTTGTAAGAAAATTAGCAAATGAAGAAAATGTTCTGGCAAGGACAGGGGCCTCCATCTTTCATTGTGTTTGTGTGTGTTAATCACTTCAGTTGTTAATGACTTTTTTGCAACCCCACGGACTATAGCCCACCAGGTTCCTCTGTCCATAGAGTTCTTCAGGCAAGAATATTGGAGTGGGTAGCCATTCCCTTCTCCAGCCATCTTTCATTATCCAATCCAAAAAGGACCTTGTGAGCTGTGGTTGCCCTTGAGAACTGTCTGGATGTGGCGATGTAGAATGCAGCTAATGAAGGACCCCTGTCCAGGTCTTCAGATTTCTGTGGCTCAGGGTGTTTCTGACAGCAGGGAGGTTTGCATGGGGTTGGAGGAGGGGCCCAAGGATTTAATAAATGGTTGTGGAAGGAGGTGACTCCGGAAGGGCTGAGCCATATTCCTATAAGAGCCTCAGCAGGCAGAGGCCCTGGGCCTGATCCTGCATTGCAGGTTGAAGCTGGCTTAATTGCTGGTAATTAAGGCAGAATCTATAGAGTTTCTGGGCATGCCTGGTGGGGGAGGGGCTGGATGTCTGGCCTTGGATGAGCTGCAGGAAAGCAAGTGTCTGCTCCACTGAGCTTGCTGCTCGCTCTGCCACTTCCAGCAGGGCCTGTTGCTGGGCAGTTTTCAGCACTAGGAGTCTTTGCAAAGCTGCTCTTCGTGGATGGAGGATTGTCTTTGCAAAGGAAATCAAGGCAGAATAGAAACAGTCTTTATTGAGAGCTTACTATAGGTTAGATATTATGCTGTGTTGTGCTGTGCTTAGTCGCTCGGTCATGTCCGACTCTTTGCAACCCCATGGACTGTCAGGCTCCTCTGTTCATGGGGATTCTCCAGGCAAGAATGCTGTAGTGGGCTGCCATGCCCTCCTCTAGGGGATCTTCCCAACCCAGGGACTGAACCCAGGTCTCCTGCATTGCACATGGATTCTTTACCAGCTGAGCTACCAGGGAAACCCAGATATTATGTTCAGCACATTTAATTCTCAAAATACCTCAATGAGGGAATTTTAAATTGATGATGATGATGAAAGATTAAGTAATTCACTCCAGGTATACAGTTAGCATAGAATGCAAATTTACTTCATTGGATCCTGAGTTTGTGCCTTCAAGGCCCATGCTACTTTGCAGAGGTTGCAAGCTGGTAGCTTATGAACCTGGATCTGCTTTTCCATGTGTCTGATCCCCACATTACTTTACAAAATGGACATGTCCCTTAAAATTCAGAAATTTTGATTTTCTTAAAAAAAAAAAAAAAAAGATAAGATCTGCCAAAAATGGCCCAGTTTTTTACATGGCAATAAAATTGAGTGAATCCTGCCCCTTCTAGAAAGGGAATTCTTCAATTTCCCTGGAGACTTTTTTTTTACACTGCTCCCTCTTGCCTATCTCCTAGCTCATTTCAGTCATTTGTGGAACTTGCCTGACCCTTGTTAGCATTTTGAGATTGTGATATTGGCTTCCAGAATGCAGGCTAGAATAAAAACATCAAATGATAAGAAGAGCTGGAATAGAGGAAGGAGGAGGTAAGGCTCAGTTACATGAGCAAGCATCCTTGGGCTCAGCCACACACTCAAAGAGCAAACGCTCATCACTGAGGCCAGTTGGTCCTTCATCTAATTTTCACAGATAAGCAGAGAAAAGCCGGTTCAGGGAGGGGGACAGATGCACAGAAATCTCAGGAAGCTCTGTATTCTGAGACAAGCAACTTTCCTTGTCTGCTTTTAACTGATTGCTTTTCATAAAGCTTTGCCGTGGCTCTGCTTTATCATTCCTGCCTGAGCTTCCAGCTGGACAGAATCCGAAAGCTAAAAGCCTGCAACTTGCAGAGAAGGAGGGCATTTGGCTGCCACTATGGCTATATGGGCTATATGGCCACACCAGCCTGCCTGCTTCTGAGTGGTTAGGTGGGAAATTTCATCTAAGTCTAGAGTTTTCTGCTGTATCAGTCTTCCCCAGGCTCCTGCAGAGTTCAGGCTCGTGTAGCCACACCGGCAGTCCTGCCCTTTTAGAGGTGGATGTGAGAGGAGAGTATAAACAGTTGATTGGTTCTCTTTAACTAGGAGAATCAGCCACCCTGGTCAACACAAGAGCCACCATGGGGTGGTTCAGTGTTGTGGTCCAGTTTTTGAAGTCCTTGGAGTGAGCAGAGAAGGAAGTCAGACCTAATTCCTCTAGAGAAACTCTGATCTCCGAGCTGGGGCCATGAAACCCCAGAGGGGTTCTAAGAGGGGTCTTAGAACGTGTCTTCTATGTGTGAGTGACATTCAAGCTCGGGTGACTGACCCTGAAAGTGACTAGGCTTTTCCCTAAGGCCCTGTAGAGCAGCTGGTATTTCCCCATTTTCATTGGCCAGGAGACTCTGGCCGTATATACGTGTGCTCTAGCCTCTTCCTCCCAGACTAGTTTTTTTAAGATTCTTTGCTAAGACATCTCAGTGAAGGCCGCTCTTTCCTAAAACCAAACCTCGGAGGTTGCCTGAATTAGGGCTGAATTAGGATGACTCCAGTCCTGAGCAGAGGCAATAAGAGCAGGGTGCAGACTTGTGCTGGGTTCATGTTCTGACTCTGCCACTTGCTCGCTGGGTTGACTTACTAGTCAACTAACCTCTCTGAGCTATGGTTCCCTAATTTAAGAAATGCATAATGACCCTGTCTCCCAGGGTTAGAATGAAAACTCTTTGAAAGAGTGCAGCATATGGAAGGGCATATTACTCCAGGAAGTGTTGAATCAAGGGTCTTGCTGCTCTGTCCCCTGCCTGTCTCTCTAATCTTGACTCCTCCCATCGCCCCGCCCCCCACTTCCAGTGCTGTTTCTTCGGATAGGAACATTCTTTCCAGGCTTCACTCTACGCTTGCCCATCTACCTTTTCCTCGCCGCTGAGATCACTGCCTCCCCTGGCCTTCCAGGTCAGATCAGGTCCCGAGGCTGAACTCCTTTAAACTACCTTGTACTTTCCTTTCAGAGCCCTTACTGCTGTTTGTGGGAAATGCTACTATCTGTCTCTCCCACTACATTTAGAACTGCATGCGAGCAAGTTTCAATTGTTTGGCCCACTCTTGTGTCGCAAGTACCTGGCACATAGTAGGCCCTCAACACATACTTGTTGAATGATTAATCAATGATAAAACTCAGTTTGAGCTTTCTTTTAATTATGTAATAAATAGTTAACAGCCATGTTAAAGAGCATTATAACCATATACAAAAATTAACTCAAAATCAAAGATCTAAACGTAAGAGTGAAAAGTATGAACCTCTCAGGAGAAAATATAAGTGTAAATCTTCATGACCTTAAATTTGGCAATGGAGTAGTACAATCTGACATCAAAAGTATAGACAACGAAAGAAAACATAGATTAACTGGGTGTCATCAAAATTAAAAATGTTTGCATTTCAAAGGGCATGATCAAGAAAGTGAAAAGACAACTCGCAGAATGCGGAAAATACTTGCAAATCATCTATCTGACAGGGGGCTTGTATATAGAATGTATGAAGAACACTTACAACTCAACACTAAAAAGATATACAAGCCAATTAAAAATGGGCAAAGGATTTGAACAGACGTTTCTCCAAAGAAAATATGCAAATAGCTGTGATGCTCAACATCATCAGCCACCAGAAAGATGTAAATCAAAACCAGAGGAGATACTTCTTTACACCCACTAGGATGGTAGAGTCAAAGAGTCAGATAATAGTAATTGTTCACAGGGATATGGAGAAATCAGAACTCTTATGCTCAGACAGTAGGAGTGTAAAATGGAGCAGCCCACTTTGAAAAATTGTCTAACAGTCCCTCAAAATGTTAAACATAGAGTTACTATATGACCAGCAATTCCACTCCTGACTATGTACCCAAGAGAAATGCAAATGTGTCCATGCAAAGACTTGCACACAAATGTTCGTAGCAGCATTCTCCATAATAGCCCCAAAGTCAAAACAATCCAAATGTGGCTCTCTCCCACAGGAAGTTATCAGATCAACAGGGAAGACAAGCATATGTGAAATAATAAGCAATACCAGTGGGCCAGAATCAGAGGTTGCTTTGAAACATAAGAACTGCCATCCTGTGAAGGCACACAGCCTGCGGAGGTGGGAAGTCTTGCAGAGGAGATATTTTAAACACCAAGTACAGAAATCACATCCTGTGACACTTGGTGATGGCATTATTTATTTTCTAGTACCATTGTCTGATGTTTCACGTGGTTTAGTCTGGTCTGCCCAACCAGACCAATTGGTTTTATCTTTGTTTCTTTCCCAACTGCAAACACAGAGCCTCAAACCCAACTTGCAGTGATTGGGTTCTGCGATGAGGATGGAGCCAGACTCAAGATTTAGAGCTTCCTGTCTGAAATGACCTGTCTCTTCTAATCATGCCTGTGTCACTAAGGGCTTCCTTTCTGCATTTGTCAGCCTACCCAGCAGCCAGGGAGGGCAGAAGAGCAGGCTAGTGTTACTGTCTGGGGAAGTAACTGGAGAACAGGAAGAGTAGGGAAGCTGGTTTTACTTCAAGGTCACCCAGGGGGCAAGCACCTGGCTGATCAGGGATTAGCATAGATGTTACTGTCCTGCTAAGCCCACAGAGCTAGTTTGTTTATCTATTTCTGAGAGAGGTTTATGGTCATTTAAGGGAGGAAAAAAATCAGTTTGAGCCAATCTTTAAAATAATTATATGTTGGGGTTAAGGAGAGGGGAGTACAGATTACATCTTTAAGAAGAAAAAAAGATGCAAATAATAAAGTTACCCCAAAACTGTTGTTGATTCTCAATATTCCCGAGCCCCTCTAACATCTACAATTCTGAGACAGGGAAGATCAGCTTAAGCAGCCTCAGTGCTCCTTCGGCAAGTTTGTCCTATTTAATATATCGTTTAATATATTTGTTCATTTAGGCCGTGACTCATTGCTTCTCTAAATTCTATTTTTAGCTGTTGCTTCTCAGTTGGATTTTTCCACAAATCAGATGTTCAGCTATGTGTCCAAGGGGACAGCATCTCCCTTGGGGCTGAAAAACTGACCGTAGTATCTTACTATTTGTAAACTGTGGAAGGTTGTGGTGAAAATGTTTTTCACCTCCCCTAAAATTTGTTACGATTGAGCTATCACCCTATAGGGAGTATGTGATGAAATTCAAAGTATGTTATAAGGCATAATTCCCGGAGAAGGATGGTGGCCACCTCCCTGCCTGTTATTGTCTAATATCTGACTCCTGGCCTGCTCCTTAGAAAGGAACCCCACGTGAACAGGGAACAATTTATCAAACATGCTGATATGGCGGAGGGGTGAGGTTGAGAGAAGCAGTAGCTCTGAAGGATGTGAAGGTGGCCAGGAGAACGGATCCAGAGAAGGGCAATCAGACCCCGAGAAAGCAGAGTAGGAACCTGAACCGAAAGAGAAGGAATCTCAGGATAGACAGATTATAGTGGAGACTAACCAAGATGGTGGGCCACATGGCTGCCAAGAAGTGAGCATTTGTTAACATTCATTTTTTTTCTGAGTTTATTATTAATGTGTGTGAATATTTTTAGGTAAAAGCACAGATAAGTTCTGGAATAATACACACCAAACTGATAGCAAGTTCTAGAGAGGAAAAAATTAAATGGGGGTTGAGAGAAGTGGAATGATTGCCTTCTACTTTAAATACCTCTATGCTAAGTCACTTCAGTCATGTCTGCCTCTGTGTGACCCCATAGACGGCAGCCCACCAGGCTCCCCCATCCCTGGGATTCTCCAGGCAAGAACACTGGAGTGGGTTGCCATTTCCTTCTCCAGTGCATGAAAGTGAAAAGTGAAAGTGAAGTCGCTCAGTCATGTCCGACTCTTCGAGACCCCATGGACTGCAGCCCACCAGGCTCCTCTGTCCATGGGATTTTCCAAGCAAGAGTACTGGAGTGGGGTGCCATTGCCTTCTCCGAAATACCTCTAAGTTATTAGATTTCTTTTTAGTAACATATATATTTATATATTCCTTCTGTAACTAAAGACAAAAATAAAAGACAATGAGGAGAGAGTATAAGACTATATGAATTGTTAAAAAATAAAATGGTTTTTATTAAGAGAAAATAAAAACTGTTTATAATGCTTCCAATGTTGAAGTTGCAGCTCCAATACTTTGGCCACCTGATGAGAAGAGCTGACTCATTGGAAAAAATCCTGATGCTGGGAAAGATTGAGGGCAGGAGAAGAAAGGGACAACAGAGGATGAGATGGTTGGATGGCATCACTGACTCAATGGACATGAGTTCGATCAAACTCAGAGTGTGAAAGACGGGCAAGCCTGGTGTGCTGCAGTCCATGGGGTCACAAAGAGTTGGACATGACTTAGCAACAGAACTGAACTGAAATGAACTGAATGCTTCCACTCAGAGGTACCCTCACTAGGGAAACATTTCTTACCCAGGCCCAGAATGGTACCTTTGGAGTCCAGGCAGAAGGTCTCCACTAGTAGAAGGACTGCCACACCAATGAACTGGGGACAAGTGGTCAGAATCAAGCTAAGGACTGCGCAGACAAAGCCATTGACCAAATCAGGAAGAAGGTCACAGATCAAGGATTAGAGGTGACTGCTCCAGCCAGAGGGAATTCAAGGCTTGGCTGCTATAGATGATCAACCTCAGTCCTGTTTTCATTCTGTGCCCCTAAATGATAATATCATCAGCAAAAGGTCAGGTGTTATAGTTGGCTCTTGCCCAAACTGGAAGCTTACACATAGAGTTGACGCTACCACACGGGAGCTCACCCTATATCTCTGGTAGGCATGGGGTGAGGAGGGAGTTTCTGGGGCCAGAGGGCCTTCAAAGAGGGGTCTGCTGCTGCTGCTAAGTCGCTTCAGTTGTATCCGACTCTGTGCGACCCCACAGACGGCAGCCCACCAGGCTCCGCCGTCCATGGGATTTTCCAGGCAAGAGTCCTGGAGTGGGGTGCCATTGCCTTCTCCGAAAGAGGGGTCAGTGACCTTCAGATCAGTCATAGATAAGGGAAGAGAGGCCTATAGTCGGCACAAAATGCCTTAGGGTCTAGAAGAGTCTAGAAGCAATGAGGATTCTATGGGCATTGGAGCACCCCTTCATTGTATGGACTGTTGTGGTTAGGGCACCGCTGGCCTTCTTTCACTAAAGGTGCCGTGATCAGGAAATGATGGAAAGCACCGCAGCACATCCACATGACTCTGTGACCTCACTATATGCCCTTGTTTGGAAAGCACCAGATCCAATGCCTGACTAAAGGAGTAGCAGAAAGTTTTAATGCCCCAATTCTCCTGCTGCAGGGAAAACTGTGATTTCCATATAAGTGTGTCTGGGCTACAGAGGATGGGGTAGACTTTTCGGTCACACGGTACAGCATGTGGGATCTTATTTCCCCAACCAGGGGTTGAACCCACGCCCCCTGCAGTAGAAGCATGAGGTCCTAGCCACTGGACCTCCAGGGAAGTTCCTGAAGGGGTTAAAAGTAACAAGAGAAATAGGAGAAAGGCATGACACCAAGAGGCATGGTTGGTTGAGGAGAAACTACCCACTCCATTCTCTGGGAGCACTAAATGCCTCCTACCCTGAACAGAGGCGGGAGCCACAGGGAAGACCACGCTTCGTGCCACCAGTTATGAAACAAGACATCCATGTGGGTCCTTTGGCCTTCAGGACATTAGCTTTGGATTTCACGCATTTTTTTAAGGAAGATGAAGACAGCCAGTTGTTGGGTCTGCTATGAACATTTAAAGAAATGTGCTCTTAATCTACCATAGCATTAAGTAACCTCTCGAGATAGCGCTTGTCACATCAATAAGACGTGAAACTCGTCTATCTCGGCATCTCTCCATATTTAACCACTCAGAGGGAAAGAAACTTTCATGTTTACGTAGGATACAGATAGTAATCATCCAATAAACCTCGGTTCTATTTTTAGATGCTTGTCTCTAGGCTTCTGGATATGGGCCACAAGGCAGCGTTGGCAATGTTAAATCAAAAAATCAGTTTCTCATTTTAAGTGGAAAATGCACTGTATTTCTGGGTTTGCTCATATCCATTTTCACAAGTTAATTGCTTGGGAATACATATGCATGTATTTCCCCACCGTTAATGCTGTCCTACACAAAACTGCTTGAAGAACAAATCCTCAGTTAAAAATATTTTTTTAAAAATTTGTGAGACATAAAATAATAAAGCTTAATGTGGCAGATTGAAAAAACCAATAGGGCCTTGAAAACTAACCAATGGATACTCCAGTCCTTCCTTGGAGGCTTCCAGTCTAATTGGAAGGGAGCCCTGACATTCTTTCACTTCTGTGCAGAGAAATGGAAGCAAATTAGTAAGACCATCTGCGGAGCTCGTATTTTCTCCATCCTTGGAATCCCCATCAGCTCTGGATGTCACCCTACATCATCAGCTCAGAGACTAAAGGTAAGAGCAGCAGCAGCCAACACTAGCCGTTATTGTTGTTCAGTCACTCAGTCCTGTCTGACTTTGCGACCCCATGGACTGCAGCACACCAGGTTTCCCTGTCCATCACCATCTTCCAGAGATTTGCTCAGACTCATGTCCATTGAGTCGATGATGCCATCCAACCTTCTCACCCTGTCTTCCTTCCTGCCCTCAATCTTTCCCAGCATCAGGGACTTTGCATTCAGTAGCCAAAATATAGGAGCTTCAGCTTCAGAATCAGTCCTTTCAATGAATATTTAGGGTTGATTTCCTTTAGGATTGACCGGTTTGATCTCCTTGCTGTCCAAGGGACTCTCAAGAGTCTTCTCCAGCACCACAGTTCAAAATCATCAATTCTTTGGCACTCAGCCTTCTTTATAGTCCAACTCCCATTACTGGTAAAACCATAGCCTTGACAATACAAACCTTTGTCGAAAAAGTGATGTCTCTGCTTTGTAGTATGCTGTCTAGGTTGGTCATAGCTTTTCTTCCAAGGAGCAAGTGTCTTAATTTCATGGCTGCAGTCACTGTCTGCAGTGATTTTGGAGTGCAAGAAAATAAAGTCTGTCACTGTTTCCATTTTTTCCCACCTATTTGCCATGAAGTGATGGGACTGGATGCCATGATCTTAGTTTTTTTGAATGTTGAGTTTTAAGCCGGCTTTTTCACTCTCCTCTTTCACCTTCATCAAGAGGCTCTTTATCTTCTCTTTGCTTTCTGCCATTAGGGTGGTGTCATCTGCATATCTGAGGTTATTGCTACTTCACCCGGCGTGAATGGTAACCCTGTGCTGGGCAGTACACCACATGCTGTGTAGGCAGTGTCTCACTGAATCATCACCACACTTGGTGAGTTGGACATTGTCCACTTTACAGATGAGGAAACTGAGACACCAGTAGGGAAGTGATAGAACAACACACAGAGGTCTCCAGAACGTGTGCCCTCCGTCAGTTTCTGGCTGTGAGAAAACAAAGGCAAGATAACTTTCTCTGGAATCCCAGGGTAACAGGAGCAGCCAGAGATAAATGCAGGGCCTGGGTCATACACAGATGCTATGGGGCCCTACTGTGACCTCCAAGGCACGATCAATACTGCAGGCAGGTTGCATTGTGATTTTTGTTGTTGCTGTAGTTGACGGTCACATAAGCCGTCCTAAGTGAGAGGAAAGGATTGGTCCCCTCCACCTGTCACCTCTTTCCTTTGGTTATTCAGCATCTTCTCCCCTGACGCTGGGAACAGCTGGGGTTAGTGAGCTGGAACGAAAGCAGATCAATACCACCTGCGCTTGAGGACATTGCTGCTGCTGCTGCTGCTAAGTCACTTCAGTCGTGTCCGACTCTGTGTGACCCCATAGACAGCAGCCCACCAGGCTCCCCCATCCCTGGGATTCTCCAGGCAAGAACACTGAAGTAGGTTGCCATTTCCTTCTCCAATGCATGAAAGTGAAAAGTGAAAGGGAAGTCGCTCAGTCATGTCCGACTCTTTGAGACCCCATGGACTGCAGCCCACCCAGCTCCTCCGTCCATGGGATTTTCCAGGCAAGAGTACTGGAGTGGGGTGCCATCACCTTCTCCAGAGGACATTGTTAGAAAAGTACTAATGCTCATCGCGGATACATCCGGGATGTCAGCCGTGCTGTAGAGGTGAAGTAGACTTTGCCTAATGTCAGGAGGTCCATCCTTCTGGAACATGGAACATTCTTCTGCCTCGCTCACCTATAGCTTTAAAGAAGGTAAACTATGTGCCATTTAAATACTTATAATAATGCTTTGTGTGCAGTGTTTGCATAAATAATAAAAATCCCATCTGTCAATATATACATGAAACATACATGTATGGCACACACACTCTTAAAATTTGCATGAAGTTTTCACTGTGTTGTAAGGTTCTCAGATGCCAATTTGTGTGGCTTTTTTTTTTCCAAAATGAAAAATACTAGGGACTTCCCTGGTGGCTCAGGGGTTAGGAACCCACCTGCCAATACAGGAGACGTGAGTTCAGTTCTTGATCCAGGAAGATCCCACATGTTGTGGAGCTACTAGGCCGTGAGCGCAAACACTGAGCCTGCGCTCTGGAGCCCGGCAACCGCAGCCACTGAGCCCGTGTGCCCTGGCACCCGCGCTCCGCAACAAAAGGAGCCACCGTAATGAGAAGCCCACTCGCCGCAACCAGAGAAAAGGCCCTGCAGCAAAGAAGACCAGCACAGCCAAAAAAAGTAAATAACATTATTTTTAAAAATACTATTAATGTGTACTGTTATATTCAAAATGTATTACTTGCTTAACGTGTTTTGCAAGACGTATTTTTGTGTTTTTGTTTCTTTTGGCCATTTTTGTCTTAAATGAAGGCACAACACCATTGCCGTGAATAAAAACTTAGGCAAACTGGAACTGCTTTCTTGATGTGGCTGCCACCTTCCTATGGAGGAGGGCCCATCCTGGTGGCGAGCAGAGGTGGCTGGCTGTGCCACAAATGCCAGCTTCTCTGCTAACAGCGCCTTCCTTCTCTAAGTTGTGTTGGGACGCATGGTTGTCTGCTCAAGCTTCAAATGTTCTGTAGCCCTTTAAGAGCCATGAAGACAAAGAGGCGACAAGCTCAGGAAATGGAGGCAGAAACGACTTTTTTTTTTTTTTCCTGCGAGAATATTTCCAGGAATGATCCTCCTCAAAATTAGAGATGTCTCACCGAATTTAGCTAACTGAGGCACTTCATATAAAAATAATAGCTATATAAGAGGTCATGGATTCTGTGTCTTCTAAAGGATATTGCATTTTCAAGAAAATTCCTGCACAAATGCCAGTGCACAGAGAGACATTTTGTCAGATGTCCAGCCACACAGATACAACTGCCACACCCGTCATTTTTCTCACTTACATTCCTAATAGGGAAAAAGGAATCTTAAGTTCCTGTAACCAAACACATCGCTGGGCACTGAAACACAACGTCAGGGGGAAAAAAAAAAGAAAAAAAGAAAAGAAAATTCCTTCAATCCAATAAGTGATGCTGGATCCCCAACCATTTGAAAATATGGAACTACCTGGCTCCCTCAGGACTGGAAATCTTTTATCCAATGTCCCCTATTAGCTGGAAGACTGTAGTCGGGGGGGATTATACTGATACTGGCCCTTAAAAGAAGCCCACAAATCTGAACCCCTTGCTGAGCAATTCAACAAAAATTGCCGTATGAAGTCGAAGTGCTGAAGCAGCTCTATGCGAGGCCAGAACAAGTGGTAGAATGCCAGCGTGAAGTATTTATTTGTGCAACTGTTGTTTCCTGGAGCATGGCTGGCCAGAGGTGGATGAGGATCTGTTTATCTCATTATATTGGCCTTCTGCTACATTAATTTAGAATAGCTTGTACAATAAGCTATAGGGCCCTTTAAAGTGGCCATGTGTATAAATATTTAGGGGCAATAGCAATGCGGACAATACAATAATATGCTTCTAACTATATGTGAAAATGCTTGGTACACAATGAAAGACTCATAATAAGATATAAGATATACTGTAAATATATACTAATATAAAATATACTAAAGATATAATAAATAAATATATAATGTATATAACAGGATAAAACATGTAATAGTGATATTTTCTCTATATCGCTGCTATTTAGGTGACATATAGGAGATCATTAGGCCCAACCTTGTGAAGTGATTGAGGTTGGAAGGAATCCTGGAACAGGTGGACCAGTTCTAGGCAACAGGAAGGTAAAGAAATACCTCCACCAGGATGACTCTGACTTGTCTGAGCTGTCTGAAGTAACTCAGACGGTCTAAGGAACTCACAAAGCAAGTTAACCCTTATGGAGCTGAAGAGCCATCTTTATGGTGCAGGCAACCCAGATCCCTGTAATATTTACCCCACTCTTGTTTCCGTGTCCTGCTCTGTTTTGCGGGACATCACCCACATCAGGTCCAAGAGAGATGGAGTGCTTGAAACACAGAGTAGTTATGGATTTGCTGCTGAACTTAAAACTACTCCCAAGTTGTCCTAAGGACCTTTACAAAGTCCAGGCAGATTCTTCCCCTTCCTGGTCCAGTGTCTCTGTGCACACAGACGAAGGCAGGAAGCCATCCTCTGCTGCATCATCACATTCCATCTTCACTTTTCTCGGGAAGACACTTGTAGCCTAGGAAACTGATGGCAGCAATCTCCTCCCTTTAAGAAGGTATTCAACTGCAATCCATCTATGTTCTCATTATACATGTTATGGGTCCCTAAATATTTCTCAGAAACAGCTCTCTCCGCTGTCATTGTGGAAGGCAACCAAGGAGGACCCCTGCCTCAGTCAAGAGGAGACCACTGTGCCTCAGGGAGGGAAGCCCGTCATCCGATCACACGGAAGCCTGTGTTTATGTGTTTTCCTATAACCATTTTCCAAAATCAGGATGATTTATTCAGATTATTTTCATTGAGTGTAATAGATTCTTTAGCCCATCTTCACCTCCACGTGACCTGGGGTTTTATGGTGTGATAACTGTGTCGATTACCCTCGCGTTGGACACAAATCAAGTCTGGAATAACCTGGATGACAGCATGGGAAGGAGCTGCAGATAAACAAGGAAGATGTTTATTAGATGGGGGTGACGGGACTCACACAGGAGTTATGGCCTGCATGCGGGGGCAGTCTTGCAGAGAACAGGTGGGACAGGATGTCGGGTCTTAGTTGCAGCATGCAGGATCTTTCATTGTGGTGTGTAGACTCTAGTTGCAGTGTGCAAGCTTAGCTGCCCTGCAGCATGTGGGATCTTAGTTTTCTGACCAGGGATCAAACCCATGTCCCCTGACTTGGCCAGTGGATTCTTAACCGCTGGACCACCAGGGAAGTCGGAGACACAGCCATTCTCTTGCTGATTTTTCCATTTGGTTGCCAGACCTGCACTTGGGAAAACAGGATGTGACCCTGTCCCATATAACCGGGCCACTCCACGGCAAGGCTGCTAGACACTGCTTCTTCCCCAACCTCCCCATGCTAATAATGGCTCCCAATTTATGAGCGTTTCCTCCGGGCCATGCAGTGTCTGTGGGTTTTATGGGCCTTGATCATCTCATCCTCATAACTGCCCTGCGACGTGGGTGAGTTTTATCTCACTTTTACAAGGGAGCAGTCCAAGGTGTAGTGATTAGATAATTTGCTCAAGAAGTGGCTGGGATAAAATGGAGGTTTGGTGCTCACATGAAGCAGAATATTGGGGCTTTTCTTTCTTTTCCTCCTTGCACGTTCTTTTTCTTCCCCAAGGCCCTTGCCTTGCTCTTCAACCCTCTCAGCTTCAACTTTCTAGGGCTGGTGCTTACACTCTTATTGAAAGAAATGATAAACAACTAATTGCCATGAACTTCAGTTTCTGGGTTTGTGTCAACATCTGGGGGTCAGATGTCTTCTTAGTCAGCAGCTGATGCTGAGAGGAGGGAGCAGGACTTTTTGGTTTATTGGCCGACAATGGTTTCATATTTGAGCTTCTGAGCAAGGCTGAGATGCATTGAAAGAAGGGAATATTTAGAAAAGCCTGAGATCTGAGGGGCCCTCTTTAAAGAACAGCCATCTCCGAGGAGTTTTCAGATACCAGCCAGAGAATCCATTTCCTCCCACAAGCATAGACCTTTGAGAGCACGTTTTAGCCGTGGCTTCTAAGTGCCTATTTTTATCACTGTCCAGTTATCGATGAACTGAAATGTCTTTTATTTTCCATTGATACTGCCATCTTTTGCTCTTTATTTTAGGTAAATAAGATATCATGAGAACAAAATGTCACCACCACATCCACTAAAGAGAATATGAATAATAATAAGGCTCTTTGATTTATTCTCAAGGAGATCTTTTCTTAACTTGTACAGATGGTTGCAGTCCTATTTTGATTTTTTGGGGTGGGACTTTTCAATATCAAAGATCTCAGATGTTTTTTAAAAAAGAGTGTGTGGTTTGCATCTGCATTGTAGCGATTTACATTTTGAAACTATTCTGCTCAGCATCAGGGCTATGTGAGCTACTATAATTGTGTGTCCTCCTGGCCTGACTCTTCCAGAGGACAAAGATTTCTGCCCAGAAGGGTTGACCAGCCACACTCACAGGTTCAGGCCCGGTTAACCCCTCAGCCCTCGTTGGAGGAAGTCACAGAGCAACTGCTCTTCTCCTTGCTGTCCCTGGGACAGTGAGGTGCTGCCAGTCATGACAGCAGCTCAGAGAGGCGATCTGGGGTCTGGCTGGACTTCACTTGCTGGTAACTTATAGTCGCTGCCTGAGAAGCCTGCAGTCACCGTCCTCCCCTCTCCAGGGAAAACTGAATGGGTGATCCAAAAAGCAAAGGTCCTCTTTTCAAGGGTCAAGACACTATGTGCCCTAATTTTTCTTCCTGCTGATTTTGCTCTCAGACAGAATTCTCTCATAGATCATGTTTGTAAGGGGAAATCAAGACGGAACCCTACCCCACGGTCTGTTTTTCCAAGTGAAGGCACAGAAAACGTGGGAAATCATCCGGCTTTGAAGCCAAGAGACCAGATCTGAATTATAGCATAGCAAATGCAGGTGCTCCATAGGTGATGGTTAATCATACTTTATGGTTAACTTTCAAATAGTTTACATGGTCATATGGGTCAAAATTCAAATATGTATACAGGAAAAGTTTCCCACGTCTCTGTGCCTTAGCCATTGAGCTTTCTCCTGTCCTGTGTATCTTTCTGGAGATATTCTTTGCGTATACAGTCATCCTTCGGTATCCATGGGGGATTGGTTCCAGGACCCTCAAGAACACCAAAATCCATTGATGCTCAAGTCTCTTATACAAAATGATATAGTATTTGCATGTAACTTACTTATGCAATCCTCCTGTAAACTTTAAACCATCTCTAGATTGCTGATAATACCTAATACAATGCAAGTGCTATGTAAATAGTTGCCTGTGCATGGCCAATTCAAGTAGTGCCTTTTGAAAATTTCTGAATATCTTTTCTCCAAGTAGTTTCAATCTAATGTTGGTTGAATCTACTGATGTGGAGCCCACAAATACAGAGGGTCATTGTACAAGCAAGACATGTATATATCTAGTTACTTTTCCCCCAAAATAATAACCTGTTGTATTCAGCACCTTGGGGTTTTTTTTTTGTTTGTTTGTTTGTTTCTCATTTTACAATGTATTTTAAAGATCTTCGATATCAGTACATAAAGAGCCATCTTTTTATGACCACATAGTATTCCACTCAGTGTATGTACTAATTTTTTCTATTGTCCCCCAATGTTGATTAATAATTTTCTGTTTTGACCATTAAAATCTGACTAATCAATGAAAGCATTGAAAAATCTACCTACTTGAAGGTATTTTAAAGTAAGTTCTCATCACACAGCAGTTTGAATGATACCCATGAGACAGTTTTCTTTGACTAGTGTCAGCTGAGGATTCCTGTGAACTTGGACTCGCGAATCCTCCACAGCACTTCATAAGGCACTGGGTGGTTGCTACGAAGGATTTACCCACTTTTACAGCATTTAAAAAAAAATGAGTGCAAAACATTAATCAATAGCATTTGATAATAACATAGATAAATGTCCATGTGTGCTTAAATGAGGGTTATTCCAATGTTTGCTTTGAAACCACTATAGTTACTATATTAAAATAGAAAACATTTGACATCTGCTCTATTCTGCCATTGCACTTAACTGGGGTAAAATTCCTTTTGCCTTATGGTGTGTATTGCAAACACAGCAGAAAAGGATTAATTGCCTTCTAATTTGGAGCTTTAAAGATTCAAACTGAAGCTATAGTGATTAACTTTAAACAATATTTGACCTATATTTAATTATAGCCTTCAAATCCATTTCCCCCAGTTTTGAAACTACATTATTTATGTCACTGACATAATAGCATCTATTTTTGATAGATCTCAGGACCATGCTCCATCAACCATATTGGGAGAACAAAGGCTCTCAGAACATGTGCTGAGAAAAAAAGAAAGAAAGAAAAAGACCATATGACTGCAGAACTGACAGCAGATAGGATAACTTATCTTCCTGAAATAAGAGTTTGACTTGAAATAAATCACCAGGATGAATGATTGGGTTGGGTTATACATGAGAACATGGTGAGTGGTACTCTTCCCAGGACTCAACTCTTAGGAGCCTGGGAAGTAACTGAATTGTGCACAGGGCCATTCAGAGACTCCAGCCAAGAGGCCACATTACCATGATTCCTTTATGGATGAGAGCTGAGGCCTGGACTCAACTTCCTTTCGTTGTAGCTCCCATGCCAGGCACACTTGGTGTTCAGTGTGTGCTCAATGCACTGAGCTGTGCTCAGTGGCCTCACTGTGGGCATGAGACAGTAAAGGAGTTTATGGGTGTTTACCATGTATTGTCAAGCGGGGAACAAAACCAACCAACCAGGGCATAAAGAAGAGGACTTTTTAAATTTTATTATTTATTTTATTTTTATTACTTTTGGCTGCACTAGGTCTTCACCGCTGGGCATGGATTTTCTCTAGTTGTGGCAAGCGGGGGCTTCTCTCTAGTTGCAGTGAGTGAGCTTCTCTTGTAGAGCACAGGTTCGAAGGTGCACAGGCTCAGGGGCTGTGACATACAAGCTTAGTTGCCTGGCAGTATGTGGGATCTTCCTGGACCACAGATTGAACCTGTGTCTCCTGCATTGGCAGGCGGATTCCTAACCACTGGACCACTCAGGAACACCTTAAAGAGGGAGGTTTAATTGAAAAGCTAATGAAGCTTAGATTCCAGGACCGTTCATATGCTCGGCCCCTTCCAAGGTGCTGTGAATATATTTATATTCATCATTTTGTTATGTTTTCTTAAAGAAGGCCTCAAATTTCATAAGCTTCAGATCCATGAGGTCTATATCTTTTCTGGGTACAAAATAGCATATAAACATGATTCCATTTTCAAAGTGAAAATTCTAATTTCCATTCATTATGAAAAATTCTATTCAAAAACAAAATAACGTATATATACGCAACACACACACACACACAAACATACCCACAAGTTAGGAAGGGTATATCCCCAAAATGTTCAAGTCAGTATTCTCTGAAAGTGGCTATTTATTTATTAATCTGCTATTTTCTATTTTACTGGAATGATCAAGTGAATTAGTGCCACATTAAAACTTGCTTTTTCTCCCATATAAAGAAGTACTTCTCTGAACTCACTAATCTTTTCCCACTAAATTTTTACTTCCAGTCTAGCAATATATTTCTCTTCATCTAGCACTAGGAATGAAACTGCCTTTTCAGGTTCCTTGTAATCATAACTCAACTTGGGGAAGTGAAATGAAAATACATGAGTGAAACTGGCTCCCTCTGGGTTAACATCTTCATATCACGGAAGGATGTATGTTGCTATTTGGCAGGTTTTTGCAGGAAGCTGGTAAGAGTCAAGAGCTTCTGTTTCCCACTTGCCTTGGTTTTGTCTCTGAGCCCCTCACCCACCTGGTCACGCTCTGTCTTCAACGCCAAGTGCCTTCAGCCCTGCCAACTCACATCTCTCAGCATCACCTGGTAAGGAACTTGAAATCTGAAACTCTGGGGTCATAGAGGGGACAGCTGGCCTTCAGGTCTTTGTCCACAAAACTCAGGACAGCAGAGGCTGAGTTCAAGTCTCTATTAGAATGTCTGAGAAAGAGAGTCCTAGAATTACCTTCATCGATAAGAATGGGTGACACGTTATGTTGAGCACTGCTCTTTCTCTCTCTTCCATACCCTCACTCTCAGAGCTCGACCTGTAGACCTTTTCAGCCGTTTCTACATCCTGGACCAGCAAACAGAAGTGGGCAGGAGGCAGTCACAGTTACGTTGTCCTGAGGTCACTACCCTTGTCCTGTCGTATTCTCTGTGACCCCGAAAGAAGACCACACTGTGAGTGGGTGGCTGTTGTCTTGGGGGATTTGACGAGGAGAGGGAAAAAAGCAGAGCTGAGGGTTAAGAGCTGGCTTGGGGACCACAGCATATGTCTATAGAATTTCATTCATTTATTCATTTGCTCTCTCATTCAGTTTTTCAAGCATTCAACAAATACATATTATGTTCTTACTATGTGCCAGAAACTTATATGTTGTGGATACAGACATACGGAGATGAAGCAGATAGAAACATTGCATTTAGATATTCGTAATACGGTGAGATCATTTCCTGGTCATTTTTAGTTTAGTTGTAACTTTTCTAAAAATAGGCAGACATGGAAACATACACCCAATTATACAGGCTAGCAATCTTCTACCTTTCTAGTAAAATTCAATTACAAGTAAATCTGTGCCTCAAAAACATTAGCATGACTGGAAACCCCCTCCTTGCAGTCTCAATTTAGTGCTCTATAGTGGTACCAGCTCCCAGTGAGAGATGAGAGAAAGATAGCACTATTCCAAGAAATGACGGGGTTTTTTTTTCTGGAAAAGAAAACACTTAGATAGGCATATAGTGAGCACCTGGTGTCAGTTATCATCTTTGTCTTCATCATTGTTTTAGACAAAAGAGACAGCACGCGCAAAGGTTTGGAGGGAAGAGAGACAGCATGGCGTGTCAAGGAGTTTAAAGAAACTTGTGATCAGCCTCAGTCTGGTGAGGTACTGGACTGGACAGACAGGCAGGAGACAGACCGTGGGGAATGTTGGCCCCGGGGAGCCACTAATGCGTTCTCGGTGTCCTCTACCTCCCCCTCCCCTAAGTAGGCTCTTATTACCATCCCCTTGGACTTCTGCTCAGATGAAATATTACTCGACATCTCTGCTTCCCCTTTCCTTTGTTGCCAAATCCTGGTCATAGCTCTCATAGCTTCCCATCATGCCCAAAACAAGGCTCCCAATGGATCATTCTCATACTTACAAACCTGCAGTGGTTGCCCATTGTCCATGGAATCCAGCCAGCTGTCTCAATGTGACATGCAAGCATCGCTGGACTAGGGTGCAGCTAATCTGTTCAGGGTTCTCTTTTACCATCCTCTGTGTGACCTCTATGGCCTTCCCAGGTGGCACTAGTGGTAAAGAACCCACCTGCCAATTCAGGGGACATTAAGAGACACGGGTTCAATCCCTGGGTTGGGAAGATGCCCTGGAGGAGGAAATGGCAACCCACTCCAGTATTCTTGCCTGGAGATCCCACGGAGAGAGGAGCCTGGCAGGCTACAGTCCATAGGGTTGCAGAGTTGGACGTGATTGAAGCAACTTAGCATGCATAACCTCTATATCCAGCCACATGCAGCCTCTTGCTTCCAAATGCCTTCTTGCTTTCAACATCCTCCCTTCTCCATCATTTAGAATCTATGCACCCTTCAAAGCTCTTCTTCAAGCTACCTCCTCTTTGAAGTCTTTTCTTCTTTGAAGATTCCCAATAGGTTGTGTCTTCTTCCATCTCTGAACCTCACTTTATATTTCCTATGAGGATCTTTTATGATTCTGTGCACTGGTCTGTTTCTTGGAGCAATCATATGCCCTCTGAAGTCTTTCTTCTACGGAGGATCTTTTGGGATGAGTACCCTGTAGAACATACTTTAGCAAATACAATGCAAAGATTTGGAACCAGACCCCAGGAAGTGCTCTACCACATCCCCACCACTCTGGTCTGCTTGAGTTTCTGATGAAGGGAGCCTGGGGTCCTCTGGAGAATGAGGAAGGAGATGAGTGGCAAGGGCAGGCTGGAGGCTATACCACACTGCAGCCCACCAGGCTGACCACTGAGGCCAAGGAAATGGCCAGTCCAGGATGTCTTTCAATGTAATAAAGGCTAATCCAGTCATTAGGCTGCAGGTTGGAGATAAGATGGGTGAAAGGAAATTTGCTGAAAGCAAATCAAACTGGTGGTGGTGGTTTAGTCGCTAAGTCATGTCCAACTCTTTGCAACCCCATGTACTGTAGCCTGCCAGGCTCCTCTGTCCATGGAATTCTCCAGGCCGGAATACTGGATTGGATTGCCATTCCCTTCTCCAGAGGATCTCCTCAACCCAGAAGTCAAACCCGGGTCTCCTGTATTGCAGGCAGATTCTTTACTGTCTGAGCCACCAGGGAAGCCCTGCAAATCAAAGTATTCCCCCTCATTTTCTTCCTTCCTCTCTTCTTCCCTCCATCCTTCCCTCCCTCCCTTCCTCTCTACTTTCCTTTCTTTTTGTCTACTAACAAGTGTCTCTGGCAGGTGGTTAAAAGCTCGTGGCCCAAGGCCTTGCAGTTCACTTAGATGCTCCAGTTTGTCTTGTTTCTCCAGTTAATTACTGTTATCAACTTTCCAGATTTTTGTAAACTCAACACACTGAATAATGAGGTTAATAAAACAAATGAACTCCTTTGTCATGTACACAGACTATTTCTATAAAAATGTCAAATGTATTATTAGCTCCGATTTAATCATCTTTTCTCATCTCTTATAAATTTATCCTAAGTAGACTATCGGCTTTTCAGTGGGGGCTTTACTTATTTGGTGTTAGATTTGCAATTTCTCTGGACTTGATTAGAGTCTATATATTTATAGCTTCCAACACTTCTGCACTGAATAATTTCCCAGTGAATGTGCATCTGGAATCCAACAAATCAGACAAACATGAAGCCCCCGGCAGAAACATTGACTGTCTCTGCCATCCCAGACCTTGGGAAAACCACTTCAACTAAAAAAACTTCGTATTGACCCTCAGTTCACAGGGTTACCAGAAGATTAAATAATGCAAAATATTCAGGTATAGGATTCTTTTTAATAGAAGAATCAGTCTTTAAAATTGCCACACATTCATTCAACAAACACTTACTGGGAGCCTCCTATGGGCCAGACTCTGTACCAGCTCCACAGATACAAATTGAATCAGCCAGATACTGTCTGCAGATCCCCTAGCCTCCCAATGTTTATACACCAATGGGGCAGACAGGCTTTCAAACAGCTTTTTAGATTGCTTTCAGAAGCATAGAAAAAGTAACAATAGATAAGCTTATTTTGGGCTTCCCCAGTGGCTCAGCAGTAAGAATCCACCTGCAATGTAGAAGATGAAGGTTTGATCCCTGGGTGGGGAAGATCCCCTGGAGAAGAAAATGGCAACCCAATCCAGTATTCTCACCTGGAGAATCCCATGGACAGAGGAGCCTGGTAGGCTACAGTCCATGGGGTCACAAAGAGTCAGACATGACTGAAGGGACTGAGCACGCCTACACACAAGGTTATTTTACAAAGACAGAATAAATAGGCTCAAGCCAAACACATGTTCTAAAAATCGAGTTCTATTTAAAATGCAAATAAACCCTTGAGGCAAAAGATACTTTTTGCTTTTCTTTGGGGTGCAAACTGTCTCTGAAAAATAGCAAATCGTTTGGACTGAATTCCTGTACTACTTAATACCCTGCCAAGAAAGTAAAAACAAACACTGAAGGTCAAAAATGGGGATGTAAAAAATGGAGCATGGATAAGTTAGGGTCATTTCAGGGAGAAAATCAGCAATGACCATGAGTGCTGGGTTTAACAAAGGATCCAAACATAGAACCCATGAGAAACTTAAGGTGGCTGGAAATTTATGGAACACATCAGGCTCTACTCAACTGTGACCAACACGAAAGCCTGGAAATGTAGGTGGCTGGGATGTGCAGTCTAGAAATTACTTCCAAGTATTCGGAGAAGGCAATGGCACCCCACTCCAGTACTTTGCCTGGAAAATCCCATGGATGTAGGAGCCTGGTAGGCTGCAGTCCATGGTATCGCTAAGAGTCGGACACAACTGAGCGACTTCACTTTCACTTTTCACTTTTATGCACTGGAGAAGGAAATGGCAACCCACTCCAGTGTTCTTGCCTGGAGAATCCCAGAGACGAGGGAGCCTGGTGGCCGCTGTCTATGGGGTCGCACAGAGTCCGACACGACTGAAGTGACTTAGCAGCAGCATGGGCTAAGAGATGGGCTTCCCTGGTGGCTCAGATGGCAAAGAATCTGCCTGCCAATGCAGGAGACCCATGTTTGATCCCTGGGTTGGGAAGATGCCCTGGAGAAGGAAATGGCAACTCACTCCAGTATTTTTGCCTGGGAAATCCCATGGACAGAGGAACCTGCTGGGCTGCAGTCCATGGGATCGTAGAGTCGGACATGACAGTCTAGAAATAACTTCCAAGTATGGGCTAAGTGATAGGAAACTCAAAGGTACACTCATACCTCCATGATGAGCTCATCATCAAGGTGTAGTGGGGACTCAGTCCAGTGAAAATAGGATGAGGAGAAATAAGCCCTACTGCCTGAGGCTTGCAGAAGGTCCTAAGGTGATAACAGGAGAGATGCTCTCAGCACTTCCTGTAGCTATAGTGATACCTATTGAGTACCTACTATGTGTCTGACACTGTGACAAGCACTTGATTGTTTTTAATGTCATTCAATACTCCTTTGAAATAAGTTACTGTCACCCCTTTTAAGGGATAAGAAAAGGCATAGAGATGTTAAGCAACTTGCCCATGGCCATTTCTGCCATGGATCCATGAACCAGAATGAATTCAGAGCCTCTGTTTATAACCTCTGACCTGCAAAGGGTGGTTGTTCCCTTTCAAAGACTGTATTTTTCATCATGGCATAAAAGAGACACTTCTTGCATTATTTACTCTGTTCTACGGATAAGAACATTTCTGAGATTAGGTTGCCATTGTGTTTGAAAGATAATGTAAAATAAAATGTATCCATTCTCTCTCCCAAAGTGGAGCTACAGCTGGGTAAGTGTAGGGTCAGGGTAAGTTTTATCAGGAGCCAAATGAAAGAAGGATAAAAACATGGGCTGAGGCACAGCCCCTCAGAAAAGGGGTGATCAGGAATCAACAAGGCAGTCATGTTTGATTGGCATGGCCAGTGGGCCAAATTCCCAGTGCACTAGGGCCAAAGGGAGATTCAGAGAGGAGGGTGACATGGGCCCACTTCAGAATCACAGACTCGCAGAGACCTGTTGAGAAAAGAGGTCATTTCAGAGAGTGTGCTCAGGGCTCAACGTTGGGAAGAAAGGTACAAAAGGACATCAGGGACTCCTCCTGGATACAAAGCCTGCAAAAGGAGAAAGGACTGGGTGTAACCAGTGCCCCAGAGAAATATATCAGCCAGGTCAGGCAAGAAGCCTAGCCTTCCTGGGGCAGCTGCACCTGACGGACAGTCTTTCTACAGGATTGGCATCTCTACCAATTCCACTGCCTGATTCAGGGAGAGTGGGGGGCCTACAGATAACTAGCATCACCAGGAGGAGCTGGGATTTAGATAAAGGGGCCGAAAATTCTGTCTTCTATTCAAGACTTGGAATTGCCTGCAGTAGCCAGACTGCCCCCGAAGCACACATGCAGGGTTACACAGTGTCTTACAGTCAGTGGAGAGGGGTAAGGCAGGAGGAAATGAGTAACAACAGAGAACTGAAGCCTCCATTTTGGAGCAAAAAAAATGTGTTTTCATTTACTCAATGTCTATAGGAGGACTTTTTCCAGGGAAAGCTCTTAGAGTGCAGAGTGGTCCAGAGGGAGGCAGGGGTTCAAAAGGTGGTTCCTCCAGCCCTCTGAGACTCATTCTCCTTAGCACATACGTACAGCACCAGGGCAGCCCCGCTTGGGATGATCAGACAGGGCCTGGGGGCTGCCGGATGTCCTTCTTGTACCTCCTGTTAATACCGTGTGCACAATTCATTGAACAAAGAGCTAGAGGGCTCCTGGCCTGGGACTAGACATGACCAGATTCAGAGTGATCTCTCCTCCTGACTGGGGTTTCAGGTGCTGAGAAGGCCAGACTAGCAATGAAGGACCCTGTTCAAGGTGAGAGACTAGACACCCAGGCCTCCCCTCAGCCCTCCCCTGGGTAAGCCTGCATGGGAACCACTGACTTGGGTGTATTTTTGTTTGAGATTCCCCGTGGGGCAACTGGCCTGGCATGTAGTCTTGGCTTACACAGCTATTCTGTAGCCTATAGCTGTTGACTAGCTGTGTGCTGCCAGGACAGGGTGAGCATATGCGGATGATTATAAACAGAGCCTCAAGAGTCAGCAGGATCCCAGCGCTGTTGACCTTGACGGCACTTCTCTGAGCCTCATTTTCTTCACCCAAAAGACGAGCTCAGGAGAGCGTATGCTCCGTGCTACCTCCTCAGCTTTATCGTGTGTCGTGCTCCTCCTCCCTGTGTGTGTCGCGCTCCTCCTCCCTGTGTGCGTCATTCCCCTCCTCCCCGTGTGCATCGTGTTCCTCCTCAGCTTTATCGTATGTCGCGCTCCTCCTCCCTGTGTGCGTTGTGTTCCTCAGCTTTATCGTACGTCATGCTCCTCCTCCCCATGTGCGTCGCGCTCCTCCCCGTGTGCGTCGTGCGTGCTACTCTGGCCCTGTCTCTGTTTCTCGTACACCCTGAACTCAGTCCCGTCTCAGACTTCTGGAAGGCTCTCCCCACCATTCTTTCCACCCTGTAGTCTTAACTCAAATATCCCCCTTAGCCACACAGTTATACCCTCCTTGGCCAGACAATCTCAAGGAGCTTCTCCCCCAAATTCAGGGTTGCGTTTTCATTCTGAGCTATTGTCTTCACAAAATTTGCTACTCTTTGAAACTATCTTGTTTACACATTGATTTGGCGCTCACTCAGTAAGCATTTTCCTTCCTCCTTATCTAAAAGTGTACCCCATCTCTCCCCTATTTTTCTTCCCTGCTTTTTCTTACTGATACTTAAAGTGTGATATACTATTTAATCCACTTCTTTCTTTAGTTTGTTGTCTGTCTTTTCCGCACTAGAAAATAGCTCTGTGGAGGCAGACATTTTTGCTTATTTGGGTTACTGCTGTATCCTGAGTGCCTAGCGGACACTTGACACATAGTAGGCCGTCAACAATGTTTACTGGAGAGCAGGATCTGTTTGCTAATTGTCTGTCCCTCTTCAATTTGCTAATTGTCTGTCCGTCTTCACCAGCAGGTCAACACTACTTGAGCAGGCATTTTATCCCCTGTTCACTGTTGCATGTCACAACTCCATAAGGGCACTCAAGAAATATTTGTTCGCTTCATGAGTGGCACCCACTTCATAGGGATATTTGAAGATTCAAATGAGATAATCCCCATAAACTTGACACAAGTGCCATGCACACTGTAATAGTTTGGTAAAAATTAAGATGTGATTACTATTAAAAATTGAGCTTTTGGCATCAAACCCATACAAACTCTTGTGCTTTCTTGATTTGGGCTTCAGAACCCAGGACATGTCATATTTGTACCCTAAGAATTTGCATCAGCTTCTGGTTTACAGGAGTTCAGGCAAGATGGGGCCCCTTAAACTTTATCCTGATCTAGGAAATAATCTCTTTATTATTCTTTCATGGTAAAACACGTCTTTTTTGTTGAGTCAACCTGGAGTATTGAAGCTCAACTGTCAAGTGTTCTGTTAAATTACATCAAAATCTAGGGTTGAGCATTTCCCACCAGCTAATAGCCCCCCAAGCCTTGGAAACCTGATTGGTTGTTTTGTTAGGGGGAGGCTGTGCTGGGTCTTTGTGGCTGTGAGGGCTTTTCTCTAGTTGCAGTGAGTGGAGGCTACTCTCTAGGTGCAGCTCAAACCTGTGTGTCTTGCATTGGCAGGCAGATTCTTTACCCTTGAACCACCGGGGAGACCTTGAGTTCACTCTTAAAAGTGGCATTTTAAAATGAGTTTGAAGTTTTATTAATTTGTAACCACCTGACAAAACATATGGCTAGATTTAAAGTAATACAATACAAGCTGAGTTCACAAGTTTGAAATTAAAGAAGTTAAAGATGAAGCAAGCCGTGAAGTTCAAGTTCTGTTTAAGAGATCTTCTGTATCTTCTGGTACTCTGGTACTTCTGCTCCTCTTCTCCTGTTCAGATAATTTGAATTTGTTTTAATTATAGCATTTTGAAGAGTTCTCAAAATAAGAGCTGACCTTCATCTCTGTAATAGCAGACACAATTTATTTACCTTAAATTACAAGTTAGTGTATTTTGGAATTTTTCAATCACACATACAGCAAAACTTCTTCTATACAAAACTCAGCTATCCTGAAATCTCAGAGATACAAGGGGTGTTGGGCTCAAGACCATCAGAAAAAAAAATTTAAAAGAGGCCTCTGGTTAGCCAAATAAATTTTGGAAAATGTATGCACTAAAGCTCATGCACTTTATTTAAGTGGCAACTCAGAATCTATTTTGGCCTTGTTGATTTAGCATTCTAAACTTACTGATTAAATGTTACATAAAAAGGAGGGAGTTTGAGATATTTCTTCAAAGTTATAATATTAATGTCATCAGTAAGTGATGAGCGACAGCTCATCAGCAGTGAAGGAGGCAACCAAACCAAGAACCAAGAACCAATCAGTAAAATTGCCTATATGAAGTAGATACTTGACAATTCATTGCAAGGACAACATCCCAAGAGCTGTCACTGTGTTTCAGCTAATCTTCACAATGAGAAAGCTGAGTCATCAAAGAAAGATAAGTTAGGTTCAGAACACTCTGTGTACAAATGGAGAGAAGTGTTTAGCCAAACAGAAAATTAAGCTATTTGGAGTTATTCATTCAGCAAATCTTTACTGAATGTTTTTATTTATGTGCCAAATACTGTGCTAGGTAGGTCTTGGGAACACACAGCAGTTCTGACTCTCAAGAAACTCACATTTTAAGTCAGGTTTCTAAGTGTGGTCAGGGAACCCCTAGGTCCATAAGATCCTTCCAGGCTATGTTCAAGGTCAAAGTTGTTTTATTATTAATACATACTAAGATGGCATTTGCTTATTTCCCACTGTTTTGGTACTTTCACTTATAATGCAACAGTAACGGTGAGTACGACTGCTATTTCAGCTTGTAACTGAAATAGTGGCTGGTTCTTTAGCACGAATCAAGACAGTGGCACCAAACCTACTAGTCATCAGTGAAGAAAAACACAGGCTCAGTAAAAAAACAAAAACAAATGAAACCCCTGCCACTGTCACTGTAGAATGTCCTTGACAAAGGAGGAACAAATGATTTTATTAAATTTCAACTTGGAATATATCTTTTTAATATTCTGTGTTATGAAATGGAAGTTATGCATGAATCACTTTTGCTGCCTGTCGAAGTATGATGGCTGTCTAGAGGAAAAACACTTGTGTGATTGCTGGAGTTACAAGCTGAAATAGCTACTTTTTTAGTGGTACAAAATTTTCACTTGGTGATTGACATACAAACTGTACAAAGTTGGATATTTGGCAGAAGTTTTGTCAGAAGTGAGAAACGTGTGCTTATCACTTCAACAAAACTAACTATGGTGTTGGTTGCCAGTAATGCAATGTGAGCTTTCAGATGAAGCTTTGAGCTCTGGAAAACTAGAATTTGCAGCTTCCTAAGAATAAAAGACTTGTCTGATGAGAATGGTATTAGGAAGTTGGGTCTTTTAATAGATATATATTATATAATGAAATCATCAGATTAGAATGATGTGTACCTACCTATCAGTGAACCTATCTTTTCCAAATTATCAAAATGTATGTTAGAAAAATCATACATGATTAAAAAAAATGCACTCAAAGTGAAGAATAAACCAAGTGGTCTTGTATGTAACAAAATACAAAGATTTCATTGATTTGCTTTCAGATTACACATTGAAAGTAAACTTTGAGAAATTACCATATGTCAAGTTTTAGCATAGTATCAAAGAAGAATATCCACAATTACCTGAAAAGGTTATAAAAATAGCTCTCCCTTTCCAACTATCTATGTGAAACTGGATTCTCCTCATATACTTCAAGCCAAAACAATTTATCACAACATACCAAATGCAAAGGCATATAGGAGAGTCCATTGTAAAAATGTATAATAATGCCATTTTCTCTCTGAAATATTTGTTTTGAAAAATATAATTTTCATAAAAATATGTTCTTAGACATTAACATCTAATGTTTATTATTATTATTTTAAATGAACTGGTAAAAATATTTTAATAATTTCCCAATTTTAATTTCTAATACAATAAATATCAATACTGATATCCACATTTACAGAAGCTCTTCAGGGTCCTTAATAATTTTTAAATCAGCCTCAGTCCAAAAACCTTAAGAATCAATGGTCTAGGGGTTTCCCTGGTGGCTCAGTGGTAAAGAAGCCACCTGCCAATGCAGGACATGTGTGTTCAATCCCTGATCTGGGAAGATGCAATATGCTGCCTGCCTTGGAGCAACTAAGCCCGTGTTCTACAACTACGGAGCCTGTGCTCTAGGGCTGGGGAGCCACAGCTAGTGAAGCCTGCGTGCCCTAGAGCCCAGGCTCCGCATCAGGAGAAGTCACTGTGATGAGAAACCTGTGCACCACAACCAGAGATTAGCCCCTGTTTGCTGCCTCTAGAGAAAAGCCCAGGCAGCAACAAAGGTCCAGTACAGCCAAAAACTAATTAATTAATTAAATCACTTTTTAAAAAAGAACCAGTGGTCTAAGAAGAAGACACAGACTTGTAAGTCACTAATTCTAACCTACTACTTTAAGGACTCTGATAGGAAGAAACACAAGATAACATGGGGGGCTAGAGGATCCAGTCCAGTCTTGGAGAGTCAGGGAAAGCTCCCTTGAGAAGGTTATCTGTATGCTAGGACTTGATGGGTGAAAAGTTGGCATAGTAAGAGGGGTACGATGTTCAGGATAGAAGGAGGAGCTTTTGCAAAGGTCCAGAGTAAGTGAGAGTATAGCTCATTTATGAATATCAAAGTTACTTTGTGGAACTAGAGACTAGTTTGTGATAACCTAGACTCTTCTGCTTATATTATCATTTCAATAAAATGAGCATTTATGTACAGTGAAGGATTAAAAATGAACTCTTTCAGGATGTGCTGTCCTCAGTCACTCAGTCATATTCCAACTCTTTGTGACCCCATGGACCGTAGCCCACCAGGCTCCTCTGTCCATGGGATTTCCCAGGCCAGAATACTGGAGTGGGTTGCCATTCCCTACTCGAGGGCATCTTCCTGACCCAGGGATTGAACCTGGGTCTTCTGCTAGGGCAGGCAGGTTCTTAACCACTGCACCACCTGGGAAGCCCCTAGCCCTAACCCAGAAGACTGTTTTGCTTATATCATCATTTCAGTTAAACAAGCATATATGTACAGTGAAGGGTTAAAGATGAACTCTCTCAAGACACATAATCCTAAGAAAGGTGGGAAAGCTGGAAATAGTCTCTGGCATACTGTAAATATTTATGGAAAGTTTAAAAGAACCACCTGAATAAATTGGCACAAATATTTAATTAGAAGTCATAATCTACATTCCATAATGTCTCTAAACATAAGCCAAAATTCAGACTATTTTTTAAAGTTTTTTGTGTTTAAAAGAATTCTAATGAGAGATTAATTTTAAAGTCTGATTTGATTTTGAAATATTACATGTTTAAGTTTAAAGTCTTATGTTCTTTAGAAATACTATTTTCATCCAGATCAGTGGTAGTTCTCTCATGAGCTCGGATCATATCCAACAGTGATTTCCTCTATAAGAGTCATAGATTGTAATGTCAGCTTCTCTACATCTTGGTGGCTTCTTTGCATATGGTCATGGTTTCCTGTTTTTCCGTTTCTGTTCTCTCTAATACTGTCTTCACATCACACTAAAGAAAGCCTTTCAATCAAATGCCCTGGAAACTTCCCCAGGAGTGAGGTTTTGGCAGAAGCCAAGGTAGGCGTGTGTCCCGAAGACCAGTTAATCAGCAACTCTAAGACGTATGTTCACACTCAAAGCCCCTGGTCTATCCTATGGGTTATTCATGAGCTGGAAGAGAGCTTCTGAGAGTAGATTTTTCTCTTTTTTGTAGGAGTTCAGAAGAAGCAGAAACAAATATTTCTGGCTCAGAGGTTAGGCTCAGTATAACTGGTATCTTGGAACAGAAAGCCACCCGCAATCACGTGACTGCCATCTTTGGTTGGCAGGCTGCTGTTACGTATTATAGAATTAGGATTCACTGTCAGGAAAATGCAGTGGCCAAGGCTGTATTGCTACACTTCACAAACCTTGTTGGAAGGGCTCTATTTATTTAGACACATTTCTGGGGCACTCCAGAAAATATTTAGTTAGCTTCTGTTTGTTAGTCTACTTGCAGGTTGCTTTATCCATATGTCTTCTGCGTTATATGTTGCATATTGTTTTGTTTATTTGTCTATGTTTTGTGGCTCCTCAGAATCTTAAAGGACAAAATAATACAACCATGGGTGGTTTATACTGTGGCATTTTTTATAGTGTATTATACTTTAAGGAAGGGCTTCCCAGGTGGCTCAGTGGTAAAGAATCTGCCTGCCAATGCAGGAGACATGTGTTCAATCTCTGGGTTGGGAAGATCCCCTGGAGAAGGAAATGGCAACCCACTCCAGTATTCCTGCCTAGGACATCCTCTGATCAAAGGAGCCTGGCAGGCTCCAGTCCATGGAGTTGCAAAGAGTCAGATATGACTTAGCAACTAAACGACAGCAATACTTTAAGGTATTATCAAAACAAACCAAAAAAGCCAGCCCGCTACCCAGGAGTGGAGGGCCCCCCTTGGCCTCTCCACTGCTGCTGGCTGCCCTAAAAAAACAAAAAAGCAACAAAAATACGTCAAATCAGCAAAACTAAGTAATTTAAAAGTAAGATCAACTCTGAAACTGTGGTGTGTGCGTGCTCAGTCACTAAGTTGTGTTCGACTCTTCGTGACCCCATAGACTGTAGCTCACCAGGAACTTCCGTCCATTGGATTTTCCGGGCAATAATACCGGAGTGGGTTACTATTTCCTCCTCTAGGGTATGTCCCCAACCCAGGGATTGAACCGGAATCTCCAGAGTCTCCTGCATTGGCAGGCAAATTGAGACAAAAAGAGGTAAGGTAGCTTGTCTAATACACACAGCTAATAAAAGGTGGGGTTGGATGGAAGTCAGGCAACCTTAACATAAACTCATAGGATTAACCTCTATGCCACACTTGGACAAAATGTTAGTGAAGTTTCTAGAGATGATATATATTTAGGTAACATGACATTTTTCCATCAAATATGATGATTGAATATTTAATAATTATTTTTTAGGATGAGAAGTCAGATTCCAAATATTGGTCTATCTTCCTCACTCTCAGTAATCACTTATTGGAATCATCTCACTGGTGATGGTGAGAGGAATGGTGGATCAAAATCTCAGGGGGCAGCACATGTGGCTCAAAGATTAGCACATTGGCCTTGAGAATGTTAACCTGACCTAAGTAGTCCCCTCTTGCTCACTGTGTGCCCCTGTTTCATGCAACTGTCATGATTAAGGTAACATGCTTTTCCAGATCAAATCAGAAACTTCTTTTACAGTTACGCCTTGGTTTGGTTTGGTTTATTTGTAATCCTGATGATTAATACATTTTGAAATTTCAAATGCTTAAAAAGCAGTCGATTTTTGTATTTGCCACAGGAGGGCATTCGGTTTAAAGGGTTGCGAAACGACAGTATAGTCATGATGCCCCAGGTTATAATAATATCTATTAGTGGTAGTCCCAGTGACCTACCTGCGCCACAGCTTTGCATCCTGGAAAACAGAAGCATGGAGATTCAGAGAGACAATGTTTCTGAAGCCTGCTACAAACCGTGAAGGGAGTACAAATGCCGGGTTACATGCGGACTGTTTTGACTCGGGTTTGCATCCCATGCTCCTTTGGTTCTGGCAGATTCTCCACACTATTTACTGCCAGTTGGATATTTCTTATGTCACGTCCATCTTCTCACTCCCTGGTATGGATGAAGACACGGTGATTCAAGGGCATTCAAGATGCCATCCCACTCCACACTGAACCTGTGCCATTCACAGTTCTTTCAGCTGCCTTTTGTCCAGGGAACCTTCCTTATCCTCTAAAAAGTGTTTAAGATGCCATTTCTCTCCTTTCCCTGGACTTTTGTATCTGCACTTCTTCCCATCTGGAAAGTAAGCTCTCTGAAGGTAGGGACCAAGCATGCTTTTCTCATCCTGGCCTCCTGGGGATCTACAACAGTATCTGGCACATGGTAGATGGTTATTAAAGGCATGCTGACTGAATGAATGTATGAGTGACTTAATAAAGGGTTAACCCTTTTCTGCACTGATATTAAAACTTGGAAAACTTTCTTTTGTGCTGCTTGTCTATGTATAATTTACCTTTTTCCCCTATCACTTTTAAAAACTTCTTATACATACACACAGAAAGAACCCATCTCTGAAGTAACAAATCCATAAGCAACAATGGAATTCTGAACAGAACCAAACTCCTTTCAGAAATGGCAAAACTTGAATACCATCTATTGGGAAATTGGATACTTGCTGACTGGGGATTTGAGAGAGATGGCCCATGGTTTTCCAAAGGGCAATTTTGATTGTATTGCTATTTTAAATCCCAGTGGTTTTCAGGTGTTCTTGTCCAGCTCTAACCTTTTAGAGGGTGAACACCGTGTACCCTGACTGTACTCTCTGAGAAGCACGAAGACATCGTGATACTGGGTCAGACAGTTTCATAAGCAGCCCCGTTCTCCCCACGAGCCAGCCCACAGCGTGGGCAGGACTGGGGCACCACCATGCAGGATGCCAGACTCCATGGGAGCTTCCAGACAGGCGTGGCACCAGGAGTTAGGTTCCCACAGTGTTACTTGTGCTAACCAATTACCACCAGTTTAGTGGCTTGAAACAACACACACGTATTATTTTACAGCTTTAGGGGTCAGAAGCCCTAACATCAAGGTGTCAAGCAGAGGTTCGTTCCTTCTGGAGACTCAAAGAGGAGAATCTACTTCCTTGCCTTTTCCAGCTTCTAGAGGCTACCATGTTCCTTGGCTTGTGGTCCTCTTCCTCCATCTTCAAAACTAGCAGAGACCTTCACATCTCAAACTGTCTCTCTCACTTGCTCTCTCACCTCATCACATCTCTCTTCCATCATTACATCTTCTTCTCTAACTCAGACACTCCTGTCTCCCTCTTATAAAGACCTTTGTGATTATACTGGGCCCACTTGGGCTTCCCAGGCGGCGCTAGCAGTAAAGAATGCTTCTGCCAATGCAGGAGACGCAAGAGAACCAGGTTCAACCCCTGGGTTGGGAAGATCCCCTGGAGAAGGAAATGGCTCCAATATTTTTGCCTGGAAAATTCCATGGACAGAGGAGCCTGGCGGGCTACAGTGCATGGAGTCACAAAGAGTCAGACATGACTGAGCATTTACACACCGAGATAATTCAGGATCATCTCCCCATCTCAAAATTCTGAACGTAATCACCATCTGCAAAGTCTTTTTTGCCAGGAAAAGTAATATAGTCAACCGTTCTGGGAATTAAGATGTGAATGTTTTGGTGGTGGGGGGCATTATTCTGCTGACTGCCCCCACCCCACCTGCTTTGTTCCTAAGTGGCCTTCAGGGCCTCCCAGCTCCCAAGGCTGAGCACATTCACAGGCTTCTGGAGGCCTCCTGCCACCTCCTTCTGAGTTTTTCTAGTCGTCCCATCTGGATGCCTTCTTCTCCCTTCACGTTCCTTTGAGCAACCTGGACCTTCTTAGTCTGTGACCCTATCGCATATGCTGAAAGGGGGCATGCGTTTTGTACAGGAGACTGCTTGGAGGGTAGTGGATGCTACGGTTAACTCTCTCCTTTGTTCTGTAGCCTTAAGCTAATACACAGAGAGCAACAGCATTCCTTTCTGCTTCCTTTCACCACGTCGGAGTGTTCCTTTGTTCCTTTCCTGACTGACCTGAGTCAGGAGCCAACCCTGTGCCCTCCTAGGGCCTAGAACACTGCGGCAGATTGTGGGTGCTCAGCCGTAGCTGATGGTGTTCAGCAGAGGACACGTGAGCCACTTCTCGTGGGCCTGGGGCCGTCTGGAGGTTTCCCCCACAGTCCACAGACAGCACCGCTCACCCCTACCCCAGAGCACCTCTGCCAGGGAGGCATGGCTTCCCTGACCGTAAGCTGCTTGGGTCCAGCTGTAGAGACGACAGTTGTCTCTGAGGAGGGGTCTCTGCCTGTGGCCCAGGAAGGGAGTATGCATTTATGTCTGTCTGCAGCTTCCCACCTGCGCAAGCCGGCTTCTTATTGCTTTGCTGTTTGCTATGAGCCCGGTGGTTTTTCTGCAGTGCCAGCTGAGGAGCTCTGTCTCCAGGCAGCCTTGGCTATTTCCACTATAATTCTGTTCCCCTCAGGATGCCATCCTCTGCGTGTGTTGGTATGACTCACTTGGCGCTTGTAATTGGTAAGAGCCTGAGCTTAATGAAAAGGCACCAGACGAGAACTTCCCAGCCTCCTTTTCAGCCACTCCCTGGGTAGGCCTTACCTCAGCACAGGCAGAATCCTACCTCCAGCCATCAAGAAATGCATAAGTAAGAACTGTTTACTTGTCATACAGTAGCTAGGTAAAACTTGGGGCTGAGGTTGAAGTGGGTTAAAGGTCAGGGTAGATGAGGGAATAAAAGCGTGAAATCAAACTTTCTGCTGTTACATACTCAGAATCTATTGGGAAGAAAGAGAGGTTACCAAGTCATTATAAAATTCTGCAAAATCTTCTCTCAGTAAAATGCTGTGGAGTTGAGGAAAAATAAGTGGATATATACCTCCCAGTCTTTATCTGGATAAATCCAAATAATTAAGAATAAAGTCTTAGAGTTCTAGAAAATCCCTGGGAGAATTTTTCTTATATAATCTCAGAGCAAAGGCCATTCTAAATATAACATAGGACTCATAAAGTATAAATGAAAAAAATTGTTAAATTTAACTACATAAAAAATATTCTCCACGGCCAAGGGCTTTAATACATAGAGTCAAAAAACAAGTGTCAAACTGATAAAAAGATATTTATAAATCATATTATAGAAAAAAGCAAAGTTCCTTAATGTGCAAAAGAATACACACAAATCAATAAGAAAAACACGAACCATACAATAGAAAAATCGGCAAAGGGTATAAGGAGACAGTTCATAGACAATGAAATGCAGAAGACCCTTAAACATGTGAAAAGATGGTCCATCTCTCTTATAATAAGAGAAAAAATTTTAAATCAGTTCATAAAAGCTGAAAACAAAATGTAACAATGGAACTTATCTATGTATTTAGTGGCATAATATATTAAAAGGAATTAATTCAAGTGACTTTAAAACTGTATCCCTGTGGCATATATCTAATAACAAGAAAATTGCAAAAAAAAAAAAAAAAATCCTAAATTGCTTTCAGTAATCCCATTGATATTAGGAGAATTTTTATTGTCATTCTGAGAGTGTGATCTACAAATTATAAAATAAAACAACAACAACAAAAAACATTTCTGTGTTTTTGGCAACTGGGAATTTTGGTTCTCTAGTATGATACATTCTAAGAAAAAAGTAATTGCAAAAAACTTGAATTGCCTTTAGTAATCATTGTTGGGAAAAATGTTCCATTTTGACCCGGCATTACTGTGAGTATAATTCGTATGTATAATCATTGTTGGGAAAAATGTTCCATTTTGACCCGGCATTACTGTGAGTATAATTCGTATGTATTTCCAGATACAGAAATGAGAAATTATCTGCTTGTCTAATTCTATCACCTTTGGTGTCTTTGAGAACTGAAATTTTTGGTGTAAGACAAAGGAATTGCAGATGTAAAATTGAGGTTAAGCAAAATCTCTAGTCCTTCCTGAAATGGCAATATTGGTATGAACTTATATTTGATCTTGAAAAAAATGTTATTTTCTATTTCTGTTCACTGAAAATATCTAGAAGCAATGACTAAGGTAGTAGCAACAAGCAACTCCTATTATTAGGACTATGGTCTCTAGGTACCATTTCCCTCTTAAGGAACCTTAGTTCCTCATTAGAGAAGTGGCTAATTCTATGTTCTGAGGCCAGCTATATTCAAGGTGAGCTGGAAATATCTCATCATATCACTGCCCAATGATGGAAAAGTTAAAATATCAATATGAGTAATATTAATATGAATCAAAATATCAATATGAATATAACTTCAAGTTATATTCTTAATGATACAAAAAGTTATTAATCACCATTGGAGGATGTTATGGATGAAAGAGTTATTTTCAAAATTAGTAAATAAAGAGAAAGAATCATGTGTTTATCCTTTCCTTCCTCCATAAGTGTACCTCAGGCTAACCAAGTGAGAGGGTGATATTTCTCCTAACAGAAGTCTTCCAGCTGTCAAATGAAGAAAGGATAATAAAATCAGAATATTATTTTCTGACATTTAATGAAATTAAGGATCTAGGTAATGATCATCAATGGTTGCCAAGATCTCAGGACAAGGTCAGCCAGTCTTTGTGTACTTTCTGATGGAAGAACACAATATCACCCAAGAGGTATAATTGCAAAAGAAAAAAAAAAACCTGAAACTGATGAAGCATTTACATTCAACTATCAGTATACAGATAATTCAGGAGATGGAGGAACATGTTAAATACAACAGAGTCAATCAGCAAAAATCGGACTGTGAAATTCTGCGGAAAAAATGTTTCTATAATTCAACAAGAAATTTTAAAGGAAAAAAAGAATAGGAACACATAGATTAAGAGATTTAAGACATATCCAGTCAATCAAAACATATAGATCTCATTTGGATCTTGATTTAAACAAACTGTAAAAATCATCTGATTAGAATGATGGGTACATAGAGGTTTCTTATACTATTCTCTCTGCTTTTATACATGTTTGAAATTTTCCACAGTAACATGTTAAATAGTAACAGAAGGAACAGCTAACCCTTACTGAGTACTTATTATATGCATGGTCCTATTTTAAGCACTTTGCATATTTAAGCTGTTCCCCTGTCTGGGAGGTGAGCACTCATCTCTATGATGTGAATGGCGAAATTAAGGCACAGACTGGTTAAGCATCTTGCCCAAGGTCACACAGCTAGCAAACTTTGGTGCTGGGACTTGAAAGCAGGCAGTGTGATATAGAACCCAATTTCTAACCTATACCCTACTACCTCTCATGAAGGTGGTAGCTTGGACTAGGTTGGGTATAGTCGAAAGAAGTAGAAGGATTGAAGAGATACTTAGGAGGTAAAATTGACCAGACTCCATGCCAAATTGTATATGGGGCTAAAGTTTGCGAGGTGTCCGAGATGCCGGTGGGGTTTCTGGTTTGACTGTAGGATAGGTGGTGATAATGTTTGATGAAATAGGGAAAGTGAGAGGGGACCAGGTTTGGAGGTCAAAGATGATTTGGGTTTGGAGCATGTTGAGCCTGAGGGGCCTTTGGGATACCCAGGTAACGTCAAGTGGCAGCAGGTAAATACCGGCACTCTTATATGTTAGTTTTCCCCTTGCTCCTTACAACTGTTACCTTTTTTCTCTTGAGATAGGGATGGGAGCAACTACTTTTCTAGTTTGTAGTGTCAACATTCAGTTCTTGTTCCAGAGGTGTTGGTAGTTGTGCCCAACGTGATGTCACCTACACATTTTGTAAGATGCTTTCACTCTATTATCCAAGAAACTTGGTCTAAACAGGTCATCAATCATGTCTTGAGTGCTTACTATCTTCCAGCCACTGTATTAGGCATTTACACTCTTATCATGTACTCTTCTTTTACAGAGGTACTCACACTGTTGAAAATGCATTCTTCTACTCAGTATATAGATGAAGAGACTGAAGATAAGAATAAGTCACTTGCCCAAAGTTACAAAGTTGGACAGTAGTAGTCAGCATCTCTAGTCTGTGTTCTTCCATTTCGTCTCTTTTTCAAAGTGTGGGTAATGACTTAAGTGGTTCATTGTCATAGTATGTAATTGCACTAATTCACACAGTAGGAAAGCTCTTCTGATGTTTTCATCCAATCTTCTGTTATGACAATGGAAACAATTCAGGTGCTAGTAATGTCTTCAATACCTTTCTAACACTTTCTGTTTTTAACTTAGGGTATACCTCAGGGTCAGAGTCTTGAGCAAATAACAATAGTGTATAGCAGGAATTTGTGTCATGGTACTTATTTTCATTATGTTTATTTTAGGGATACCTTGTATTTATAGTAATTAGTGTTTCCACCTGTAGAGCAGTAATTTCATTTAAAATAAATTTAAGAAAAGAAATGGAGCTCATGAAAACTGTTACATAAAGAAAAATAAAGATGGTTCAGAAAAATGGAAAGCCATCACTAGCTGACACTGATTTCAATGGCGGAAATCGGAAAACACTGCTCCTTACTACATCTCCTCCCCCTATTATGGCCTTGGTGTTGGCCTCACCTAACAGAAATTGAATACTTGCTCTGTTACCATCTTACTTGAAAACTCATTGTCACTGATCACTGGTGAAAGCAGCTCACCAGTAACTTTAGTCCCCATTGATCAGTCTGGCATATATGATGGGGCCAAAACCATGTCAGGGTTTCAGGAAAGAGATAAGAGCAAAGCGTACATTACCAATAAGTCGGGGTGGTTAGCAGCTAAGACAATAGGCTTTTTGGAAATTTTAGTATATCCAGGTGATTTTTTTTTTTATTTATATGCAGTCTAGTATTAAAACTATATTGGCTGCTCTAGTTTCCATTCATTCCTCTTTCCTAAGCCTCTAGTTCTCCAGGCTTTTATGATAGTACCATGTTTGACCATTTTGTTCCTTCTTCACCACCACCACTCCCTTCCTGGGACATAAGTTATATTCATTATATTCAATATGTTTGTGAGAAATGGTTGTAGATGGGTTGCCTTTAAACGTTTTTATGAGTTCTTCTAAACATAGACAAAGGCAATAAAATCCCCAATGCTACATGTATTTTAAAAGACGTCACTGTTGCATGAAATAATTTTGCTTGTGTGTTCCCCAAGGAACTGAAAAGTACACTATAGTCACTATAATCCTGCTAGATAGAGACAGTATCTTCTCTTTATTGTTATGCCTGATACTATCTGTTCAGCATATTATTAAGACCAGAAATCTGTATCTGGAATAATAGATCTGTATTCTTCTCATTTCCCATGAGCACTACAAAGCCAGTACTTTTTCATCAGTGGGTCTTGCAGAAGTTCCAAAGCCTGAACAATGGGAAGCTGAGGTTTTGCATTTTTGGTGTATTCTTCATGTGTAGGTGGTGAATACTGGTAAATATGTCTTCTGAAATCCACAACATCAGAGAAAAGACAGGTTCCATCTTCCTGGGCGGGGTACCCTCAGCCCCACGTCAGCTGTGCTAACACAGACCCTGAAGACCTGGCTTCATCGCAGACGGCACCCAAGGTAGAGGCCTGGCCTGTGCACCTAGAACAAGGTAAATATCCCGACTCTGAAAATGGAAACCCATCCACTTCTCCTGCACAGGCGGGGTGAGGGTTTGGAGCCGGCAGTGGCCGTGGGTGGGGGTGTAGGTTGGGAGTGTTTTCCCCTCGTCGAGTCCTCCAGCCCCTTGACTCGCGGCCCTGCCCTGACCATTGTCCGCACACCTCGGCCCTCCAGCTTCCGGGCCGCGGGCGAGATGATTTGCTGCAGATGACATCAGCCCTGGGCCAACGGTTGGAAGAGCGGAGGCAGCCACCCCGCGAGGATGTGCCGGGTGGTCCTTCCCTCCTCCTCTTCCTCCTCCTCCCCGGCGCCCTGCCTAGTTTCCATGTAAAAGAGGCGCCGCCTCCCCTCCCTCTCTCACTCCTGGCTCCTCTCCGCCTCGCGCTCTCGGAGAGGGCGGAGGGGGAGGCGGCGCACAGCGCCAGGAGGAGGGGAGACGCAGGGGGCGGAGCGGAGACAGCACCTTCGGATATAATCCTTTCTCCTGCCGCAGACGAGCGGAGCGGCTGGAGCCGGGCACTTCGCCGAGGCTTAACGGGCCGGCAGGATGGCGACCGTGGTGGTGGAAGCCGCCGAGCCTGAGCCGTCCGGCAGCATTGCCAACCCAGCGGCGACCACCTCGCCCAGCCTGTCGCATCGCTTCCTCGACAGCAAATTCTACCTGCTGGTGGTCGTCGGCGAGATTGTGACCGAGGAGCACCTGCGACGCGCCATCGGCAACATCGAGCTTGGTAAGAGGCCCTGCGTCCCCAGGGGACGCGTTCGAGGAGACGCGCAAACGCGACCCCACCCAGGGCACGGCGGCCACCTTTCTCCTCCGGCACGCCCCACACCCACGCCTTTCCCCGCCACTTCCCGCACTCTGTCCAGATTCCTTTTCTTCCCCCCCTGGGTTCATTTCGGAGAATAATGCAAATTATTAGATTTGCGACCCAGTGGGAGAGTCTCCTAACCTTGAGGGATCCGTCACCAGGCTGGGTCTACAGATTCCAGCTGGCTACCGCCTCTCCCGCTAAATGAGATGCAGGTGTCAAAGGGGCAGAGGCTGCAGTAAAGCCGCAACCGCAGGACACCAAAGGTGTGTGTGTGGGCGGGGGGGGACGTTGCAATTACCTCTTTCATCGCCCCCCACCCCCGGCAAAATGCTGGGATTGCCCATCGTCAGCCGACCCGAGGCTGAAGTACCATGTGTCAGGGCGCGCGTGGGAATCCCTCTAGCCACAACCACCTCAGCCCCGAGAAGTGCCTTTGCTGGCTTAAAACCGCTCCATCTTTTCTTCCCTCGGAATGACTAGGCTAGTCCTAGGGCCACGCCCGCCCCGCCCCCCCTCCCCTCGCCCCCCGGGACGCAGAGATGGAGAACCGCCTGTGCCTCGTTCCCAGACGGCGCCTGCCTCTCTACTGCCCCTGGGGCCTCGGTTGCAGCTTTCAGCAAGGACAATGGGACCCCCAAGTTGCGGGGTGGGGCTTCTCCTTTTAAAAGTCTTTGCCTCGGGAGTGATGGCTTGGGGGTGGGGTGGTGGGTAGAGCCGGCGCCTGGCCCGGTGCGGGCAGTAGGAGCGCGCTCTGCAGAGGCCGAATAGCGGTTCGCTGGGAAACCCTGGGCGGGGCCGTAAGGGTCCAGCGGGCGCAGACTCGGGCGCGCGGACCGACCCGCCCCGCAGCCCCACCCGGGCTGCCGCAGTGCCCCCGCCCGATGCACCTGCCCCCCACACTGCGGCGCCCCCACTGGGCGCGGCCGGCCGGGCGTGCGTTCCGCCGGTGCTTGGGGGTGCTGTGCGCCCTCTCGTCTGCCTCAACCCGGCTTTGTTGCGCTCGAAGTCCCCGGGTGGGCAGCTCTGTCCTCTGCCTTTCCCTTTCCCCCCGGCATCGCAGACCTCCCCTTCTCCCTGACCGAGGTCGCGGGTCCCTCCACAACCCCAGCCCGCGCTCTATTCTCTCGGGGTGGTGCTGAAGCGCGTCTGCCCCGAGACACCGGCTGGTGGGCGTGGTGCAGTCCGCACTGCGGTCTCTACGGCAGCCCGAGGCGGACAAAGGGCGTTCACGCAGCCCTCGTTCCCCACGCCCGCCCCCCACTCCCCATGAAAGACGCGAGAAAACCTTGTTTTAGATGAAAAAAAATTAAACTCTAGTGGTCTGCCTCTGCATTTGAAAACGGTCGCCTGTGCCCAGAACAAAAGGCTGCAGGGTGGAGACTCGAGTTGCAGACCTGGTTCTTTTGTTTAACTTTAAAGCACTGGTGTTACTTTTTGGCTTAAAAAAAGAAAAAAATGTGAGCAGAAAGCAGACTTGTTATTTTATTCGGAAAAAAAAAATGGAAGAATAGGCTAGGTCAATAGTGAAATGCCTCATTTGAGCATCTAATAACCCTTCATTTGTCAAACTATAGTCCTTTGAATTTGATCAGTACTAATTTAGTTTATTTGCACATTTTCTCCTTGGAAAATTTCACACGTACTGACTTTGGGTGTGGCTGCTGTATGAATCTATGACTTTGGATTTTTAAAAAAATATTATTTGTCAGCACTTTTGCTGGGAAGTAATAATAAAGCAGGTGTGTTTCTATGTATAAAAGGTGCATAAGCACCCGATGTGGTGTGAGGAGAGGGACCCTCATCCCCATTTTGGAGATGGGGGCCCAGAGGGGCAGGAAGGATAGGGAGACCAGCTCAAGGTCACACCACTCATAAGTGACAGAATGCCGGCTCTGCAGCATCACTGGTTTTTGGCCCGTCATGATGTTAGTGCAGGCCAGGCGAACATCACAGGAAGATCAAAGAGCAATTTCTAGAGCTTGCCTTTATACAAAGGCAGTAGTCATCCACTTGTGGGCAGCACCCCATGCAGGGAGGTGGCTCAGCAATCACCTTCCATGTAATTATCTTCCTGCTTTGTTACTCTGCTGATCACCCTTTTAGTGCCCTATTTCTCAGGGGGTTTATTGAAGCTGCTTCTGTTTGAGGATAAACTAGATTCACCCAAGTTATCGGTCACTGTGACGTGGTCTCGACTATTTTTCACGCTACTGGAACTTAGTGATCGAGTTCAATTTTGTCTTCTTGCCCCTTTTCTTTTTTAAAATTTATTGATGTATTATGTAGTGAGGGAAAGGCTCAAATCATAAACGAGGAGCTTGGTGAATTTTCACAAAAAGACATACCTGATCCCGATCAAGAAACGGACATTCCTGGGACCCCCAGAAACCCTCTCAGGTGTCCTTTTCAGTCAGCATGCCTTCCTGATTTTTTAGTGCCCTGATTTAGTCAGCTTTTTGCGGGGAACTCTGAAATAGCAGTATTGATCCCATTAAGAATCAACCAAGTGAATGAGCAAAGCCATTTCCTAAGGCACAGTAACAGATGCTGCTTTTCCTCTGGAGATCAACTCTCTTGGGTCCTGGGGTCTTGGATGCAGCTCAAACCACAGGGCCTTCCAGTGCTAAGGGGAAATACTGCTCCTGTAGCTTTTCTGACAGAGATGACTTAGCAACAGGGCAGGCTGGCTGTTGCCCTGGCCTGATATGATGCTTCCTCAGCTCTCAGATTCCAGCAGGGCCTCCTCCTCCAGAGGTCACTCTGATACCATGGCTGCGGTGGCTGGTGCCCATGGGACCAGTTGTGTGAAGCAAGATGGAGATGCTCCGGGGGCTCGGCCCTGCTTGTGTGCCGCAGCCTTTCCGCAGGGAAAGCGGTTCATCTTCTGCCCCTCTTGCTTGTCTCCCCTCTCATCCGGATGAGGCTCTCTGAGTCTGGAGACCCTAGGGACTTGGATTTTTGCCATTTGATGATTTAAGGCTCTATGGGAAACCTAGAAAATAAATCTGTAGGAAGATGGCGGAAATGCAAGTACATCAATAGGCCTGAATCAGCCCACCATGGAGGCTGAGTACATGCTTCTTGAAACCTAGTGTTACTGAATCAAACTGAGGCAGCTCACCTGCATGCAGTAAAGCCAATTTACTGACCCCAGGTTGTGGTGAAGGAAAGTGCAGCATTATTGTAAGATGCTGATGTAAGGAGAACGGGGAGCTCGTGCTTAAGACCCCCAAAATCCCCCAAGGGTTTCAGCAAAGCATTTTTAAAGGCAGTGTAAGGGAGGGTGTCCCAGAGTGTGTGATCAGCTCATGCACCATTCTCTAATTGAGAATTAGATTGATGATGAGGTAACAAGACTACGTTGGGCTTCCTTGCTGGCTTAGATGGTAAAGAATCTGCCTACAATGCAGGAGAGCTCGGTTTGATCCCTGGGTTGAGATCCCTTGAAGAAGGGCATGACAACACATTCCAGTATTCTTGCCTGGAAAATCCCCATGGACAGAGGAGCCTGGTGGGTACAGTCCATGGGGTTGCAAAGAGTTGGACATGACTGAGTGACTAGGCACAGCACAAGACTATGTTAATGAGGACTATGTGCGGATGGTCATCAAGTAGTTAATTTCTTCCATTTGATGGTGATTTTAGCATCTGAAAAATAACTCAGGAAATATACTTCAGATACTAATATCTAGGTATTTCAGAGAGGAACTAAAGCAGAGGGTATAGGGGAGGGGTCTGTCCCAGGAATGTCCCATAAGGTCCTGCTTGGTTACACAAGGACAGAAGACCATCATTCGTTTCTTCAGCTTCATTCAAAATGCATAATGTAGGGTCTGGTCATTTCTTAAGTCTGAAACAACAGTCTTTGCTCAGACTGGTCTAGCTTTATTTAGTTAGTTATGCAGGACTCCATGCCAAACCATTGTCACTCCTTGGCACCTCCTTTGCCCCCTTCCTAATTAGTCTCCAACATAGACTTAACAGTCATCCCCGTTTTTAGCAGAGTCTCCCCTCCTCCAGTTTATTTTGGGATGTAGACTACATACACTCATGTTTTGCAAAACGAATTCTAGAGCCTTGTGAAAAGTTTTCATTGCTTCGTTTTATTTTATTTTTTAAACTAAAACATGTAAAAAACACTAAGTGTCAGTTTGGTTTCACTTGCTGTTAGAGTGTAACTTTCCTCTGGTTAACATTGGGAATCAGCAGGATTTGTTCATCAGAAAGATAGATGTGTGTAACATCTACTGCCCTGGATTTTTAGATGTAAGTTTTGCTAATTACATTGTCATTTATTGAATACTTTCAGTCTACATTGGTTAAGAGAATTAAGAACCCAGGAAAGAGTTAGGGCTTTGTTTCCATTTTGTTTTAACAGGAAAACAACGGGGTGATGGGAATGAAAAGAAATGTTGAGGAATGATATATTTACTATATCCATCCATCTTCATACGTTTCAAAATCAAAAGGCAGATGGATTTCTGCTTGCGCTGCTTAATTGGTATTATCTACTCAAAGAGTTCTATGATCCAAATATAAGCCAGGCCCCAAACTTAAGGTCGTTAAATTGATGAGTCATTGTTAATCTTCTGTAAAGGTGTACCTTTTAAATAAGTTCCAACTTTTACCACCAATAAATAACTTAGTATAAATCATTTCTTTTGCTTATTTCTAATGTAAGATGCCAGCCAAGACCTAAGTTGTTTATCATCAATGCTTTGAAATGATGAACTCTGTGTAGGATGGGCCTCCCTTGCCTGCATTACATAGAACACATAAATTATGAACATCAACTTGTTGGCTTAAAACAAAGGGGGATAAGCAAATTGAAGGTTAGGTCAAGGGGAAAAAAATAGGAAAATTTTTCTCTAAAAAAGAAAACCTGATTGAATTTAGCATTTCCTTTGTTTTAATTATTTCTTTATGAGTCTAATCTGACTTCAATCACTATTTAATATAGTTTTACAAATAGAATTTTATGGTTGTAGTTAAATAATTTAGGAAGTTGGGCAAAAAAATAGTCAAAAGTCTATTTCTGAGAGGGAGCAACTAAAGCTCATGGAAAAAAATCAACTTGTCATGGGTCCCAGTAACAGATGGAACCTGGGTACCATTTCAACATGCAATGCACGGCTGTTTCCTCATGCTTTCTATCTGTTGTTTCTTTCAGGATATAGATTTTAGCCTTTAAATGAGAGGCTTTTAAAACAAGTGTTGCTTTTATTAAATAATCCTATAAAATGCTGGCATCAGCAGTAAACTTGGTGAAGTCTAACCTGTATAAAGTAAAAGGACATGGCTCTTCCTTATGGTTCACCCTGACTTGTCCTGGGCTTCCTGCCCCCTACCTGCCTGCCACACACACCTTTTTTCCCTCTTTCTTTCATCCGTCAACTTCACGTGCACTTAGCCTTCCCTTTGTGCACTGCTCCCCCTGGAATCAGAACTGAGATGGAAAGGTCCTTTGTTCCCCGCTGGTCATCAGGCTAGAGAGATGGTACTAGCTTCCAGCCCCGGCTTATGCAGGGGAGTTCTCAGGGTGCCTCGCCATAGGCCAACTGCCCACGGGTGGCAGGTGCTCTCTGGGCCCAGTTCAAAAAGTAGAGGTAAGGACTTGCTAGTGGTCCAGTGGTTAAGAGTCCATGCTTCCAATGCAGGGGGTAACAGGTTCTATCCCTGGTAGGGGAGCTAAGATTCCCTCATACCTCATGATGTGGGGGATGGCTGGGCAAAGAGGGAAGTGCAGGTTGATTTCCTCCAACTGGTGGAGTTATTTTGCCCCCATCTGAGAAAGCCAGTAAGGGCATAGTCATGACAGAGATTTGCTGGAGAAGCAAAGGCCCAGGGCAGAACTTGACCTGGCGTCGTTTGGGGGGATAGTCAAAAAAAGGGCCAGAAAATTCCATGGCTTGTCTACTTCCCATCAGAGCCCAGGAAGAGCTCCTTCTGAAGGCCTCTTCGGAATCTCTTTACCAGCACCCCACTGTCCCCTCCAGTCATGAACTCAGGGAGGGGTCAATGTGAGAAGGGCCGAAGAAGACTTTATTTTGGTCCTATGAGCTTTAGAGGTCCGCTGCTGGTTTCCTCTTAGGCACAAAGGGGAGATATATAAACCAACGGAATGCTGTAACAGCTTTCATTGAGAGGTACTATTTCCCTTTACTAACATTATCCAGTAGAAGGTACAAAGTAATTACACAGTATTTTCTTTCTAAAATTGGTATAGAAAGTGGCCTGGTTCCAAAATTTTCCTTTTCAACTAAAATAACCAGTAAATCCATTGTAACCTTTATTTTATAAGTGGTAGTAGTGATTATGCATCCTTAAGATGTAATTTGGCTGGAAATTGCTCCCTTGAAAAAGAGAACCTGAATTTTTAATTTCACTGGGAGTCTAAAAAAGAGAAATAATCATTTTATCAGTTGTTTGCTAATGGAACTTAAAAATTACTGAATGGTTTTTCTACTGTTTCATACTTTTTCCACTTTTAAATTGCAAATCATAGAAGCAGAAGTTTATGAAAGAAAAAGCAAACGTTTAATTGCCTGTGTCATGACAAGTTAATTGAAGCCAAGGGAACAATGGCAAACAACAATCTAGAACAAGTCTATGTATAGCCCTAGATGAAGCCATTCAAATAATGTAGCAATTTAGACATTACTTAGAACAAAGGCAGAAAAATCGTGTGAATTTAATTTAAATACGTATGTCTCCTTATTAACTTATTGACCCTACTTGGCAAGCCAGAAGACAAAGTGGAGCTCAGACCTGGAGCATAGATAATCCAGTCACCAATTTCCAATTAAGCAGTTCAGACAGGGCTTGATGATTTTCCACGCTAGCTGAATATATAGAATATACATGTGGAAGTCAAATATTTTAATGAATTCAGACCTCTTCACCTGTCAAGCTTTCTGTGGAACAAAAAGGAAACCTCTTTATCAATTCTGCATGAAAAAGATTCACAAAATCACCATATGCCTTTCTTGTTAAAATCTAAGTGTTCCATTAGCACAAATGCAAACTGAGGCTGTTAATGTTTCCAGGGAGACCCATAAAATTCTCCCTTCTAATTTAGCCTCTCTTTAGCAATGTTAACTCTTGCACACCTGAATCCTTCCCATGGATTGTATGAGAAATATCTACCTCTATTTAGTGGATGCACATCTGCTTGAAAATATTTCTCATAATTCAGAAAGGTGTTTGGTGCATCATCTGAAGATATTTTAGATATTTCAGTTTACAGAATCTTTGTAGTTTGTGTATATACATTGATTCTTTGCAGAATAGGAAAACTGAACAAGATTTAAATAGGGGTAAATGCAGATATACTTTAAGGATTTAAGAGGTATGTTTAAGTAAAATACTGCCATTTATACTCCCAAGTCTGTATGCATGACTAATGACCAGCAAAAATGATTAAATGATCAAGTGTTTATTTAGAGATAGTTCACCTATGTGATACACCTACATGTTCAAGTTCCTGCCTTTAGTAGATAGAGAATAAATGATTGCCCTTCCAGAGGTTTGTTTCTGGCGGTTGAGGATGCTCCATGCAGGGGTAGAGTCAAGGATACTGTCTACATAATGGTTCTCCCACGAGCCATCTATTTGGGAAGATATAAAAATACACTCCAGAGTCCTGTGATTCCTCAGTTTTGCCTGGCCCTCCCTTCTCTGCTGTTCTCTGGGTTCCCCTCTAGCCCCCTCTTTTGGAAGGTCAGGAGAGAGGAGGGAGGTAGGGCATCAGCACCCCTCACCCCAGCTTCCAGCCTTGTGAACTTTTATGGGAATAGATAGTTCACGGCCCCCAACTCTGTAGAAGTTTATAAAGTATAAAAAGTTGCCACATCTCTTTGCCTCTGGATAAGAAAATGCGGGACAACTAACAATTGTGAATGAAAGAGCTGTCTGCCAAGCTAGTCAGGTAAACGCCTGGGAGGACAGATAGGCCAGATCCGCCTTCTTAGCAAAGATCACACACAGTTTGATTGATATCCAGGGGCTGAGAAATCAAGGTCAAAAATGGGAGGAGTAAAGAAGAATAACCAGATACACATACAAAATGCACATGCACGCTGCGAAAACCTTTAAAAACAGACACGTGGACTTGAATGCCAGCGCCCATATCTACTTCCCACCCTCATTCTCCGTTTTCTAGCCACGTACAAGTGGACCATGGGAAAGCCAGCAATTGTCTAGTAGCCCCCTAACTGCTACGGAGCTCACCATCTTCCTGTCCTTTCTGCTCCCTCTCAGGAATAAAGCCTGTCATTTCCCTAATAGCTGTTTTCTTTTACTCTTCCAGAAGAGCTGCATTTACATGTTACGAGGGGCAGAAGTTCAGTCCACACTGCTAGTTATCCTTCCCCTGTGGCCTGGTGGAGAGACCTCCCCCGCCCTCCCATTTTGTGGGCATCCACTGCTGGTCACCAAGCTCTTCAGCGAAAGAGTCTCCACTCCCTTCCTGCAAGCCTGAGAAATGCTACAGTGATGTTTTCCAAACCACAGTGAAATGACTAACCGGTGGTCTGTCATCTGTCTTCCTTTCCTTCCTTAGGAATCCGATCATGGGACACAAACCTGATTGAATGCAATCTGGATCAAGAACTGAAACTTTTTGTATCCCGACACTCAGCAAGGTTCTCTCCTGAAGTTCCAGGTGAGGCTTTCAGTTCTGTAGTAGTCAACCTAGAATTCGAAAGAAACAGGCGCTTGGCTGGAAAGCTTTGCCTGGGGCAGGGAAAAGACTTCCTTTTATTGCTAAAGGATTCTCTTGTGTTTGTTATTATCAACTAGGTGAGCAAGAAGCCACCTTTTAAGAAAGTCAGCTAACTCTTAAGTTGTCATTGTGTGGGTTTCTATTTCATGGAGTCTTAGAAGATTTTAAGTTCCAGGGTAAATTTAAAAATTTCATACTTATCTCACTGTACTCTGAGCTTAAGAGATTATAGTCTATTTAAATGTGAATTTTACTCACATGAAGTTATGAATACAAATTGGATGCTCCCAGAATTCCGTAAGCACCCTCCCTCTCAAGAAAACGAAATATATGCATTTCTGTATTGTCTATCAATGAAATATGTATCATCATTTCATCATTGCATTATCTCCCACTTAGTGTGGGTAAAAGAGTCTGGAATTCCAAACTACTGTTAAGATAGCCTTTCTTTCAGAGATGAAAATGAATACTACTGGATAATTAAAGGTAAGGACACAAAAATTTGTCATTTATGAAGATTCTGCTGCTAACCAGCTACTTCACTGAGGAGGTAGTCAGACTCACCCACCTTGTCTTCCTCTTGTGAGGGTGACCCATGCTTCTCCCACTTGGGCACATTTGAGGATTATGAACAGTTACTGGTCAGTAAACCCTCAACCTGGGGCGTGTCTCTCAAAAGTTCTGCCATTGATCTATCACAGTTGCCATCTGGCATTTTATTTTTTGAATATGACTTACATTTTATGTAAAATAGAGACTACTCTTTTCTGTCTTTATGATTTTGTTGTATGATTGCAAATTTTTTTGGCATTGATAAAAAAATCAGCAATGAAGTTCAGCCTTTTTGACTGATTACTTCATATTCCATTGAGCTGCTCTGATAGCTCAGCTGGTAAAAAATCCACCTGCAATGCAGGAGACCCCAGTTTGATTCCTGGGTGTGGAAGATCCCCTTGAGAAGGGATAGGCTACCCACTCCAGTATTCTTGGTTTTCCCTGGTGGCTCAGATGATAAAGAATCCGCCTGTAGTGTGGGAGACCTGGTTTCAATCCCTGGGTTGGGAAGATCCCCTGGAGGAGGGCATGGCAAGCCACTCCAGTATTCTTGCCTGGAGAATTGCTGTGGACAGAGGAGCCTGGTGGGCTGCAGTCTATTGAGGTCACAAAGACTCGGACATGACTGAGTTACTAAGTACAGCACGGCAGTATAGTATTCCACTAGCCTTGTGCTTCCCGAGATTTGAAGCCACGTTCAGAATGTCAGCCTCTTCACGCATCACGCTTGACTGCAGCAGTATGCCCATGAGACTGGAATCATTCTTCGAGTTTGATCTTAGAATAAAATCCCATGCTTTCCAGTTATCAAATGAATCATAGCTTTCAAGCATGGAGTTGAGTAAATGTGTTAAGAAAAACTTAACAAGAGTTGGTTCATTAAAAGTTAAAATTGCTGCAAAGCCATGTGAAAACCAGCTCTTAAGTAACTTTGCATTGAGGAAAAAAGAGAATGGTCCAGAGCCTATCAGACAGCACATGATTTGCTGAAATTAAGGTATAGTATGTGGTTGTTTATCTCGTTATGTTGTATTTTTATGTCTTGCATATTTACATGACTTTAAAATCATCTTATGAAAAGAAAAATAAGGAAAGTACCCTTTTCCAACAAGTATGTTTCAAAATGTAAAATTCAAGCTTTTATCCTCTCTCTGTAGGTTGTTCTGGCTTTCTTACTATGACTTTTTTTTTTTTTTTTTGGTAAATGAATCCTATAATGCTCATTGTGTTCATTCATACTTGGATTGACTTTATAGAATGACAGTGTATTGCAAAATGAAAGGCTGCAAGAATTGCTAAAGAATGAACCGTTTTTGAACCAGGGACCTGGCATTACTCTTGTGGCCTAGGAAGTTCTGGTCCCCCAAACCGCTGCCATTATCCCTCTTTTTCCTGCTGAAACCTCCAGTAAGGATTGGTTACCTGCCTAGTTGTAGCAGTGCTACGCTAGGCTGTGTGTCCAGAGGTTGGCCCCTGGACACACAGCACCTTCCCATTCTTGCCAACTCTGAGAAGATGTTACGAGCTTCGCTCCCCAGCCTAAGAGAGCACGGTGCAGGGCTGGGCCTTTCCCCGAGGGCCAAGCATCTAGAATGCAGCCCGTGAGGATGAGGCCCTGTGAACCTTCCCCTTCAGCGTGGGGTGAAGGTTTCTAACTCAGACAACCACATATGATAAGAGCACACTTCAGGTTCAGTTCAGGTAAGTGAGTGTGTTTTAGAGAGAAGAGACGTTATCTTGGAGGAGGATGCAAAATTGGGTTGAGCAGAGATCAGTAGGGTGAGTGATCGCTAGATGGACCCAAGGAAGCCTTTAGCTTTGCCTGAACTGGTTGAAGGGTTTCATGGGAAATTTTGAGATCTGTTTTTAAGTGGCTCCACATCTAGTGTCTCTTCCCCACTCCTGGTACTTGTGGAAGCTGAAGCATGAACCTCAAACCCATAAATGGAGTCAGCTGAACCTCTGCATTTAGAGTTGCAAGAATCTAAGTTAACTGAGTTTAGGCACAGAACAAGAGGAAGGTCAAATCTTTAAAAAAAAAAAAAAGTAAATAAAGCTCTTCTTTGGGACTTCCTTGTGGTCCAGTGATTAAGACACCACATTTCCACTGCAGGGGGCATAGGTTCAATCCCTGCTCAGGGAACTAAAATTCCTCATGCTGCGTGGCCAAAAAAATAGAGGGAAAAAAAGTTGTTTCTTCAGCCAGTTTTAAAAAAGAAAACCTAGATAGCACCTACAGTGTGCCAGGCACTGTGGGATGGGAAGGGTGAACACACAGTGATGAACAACAACAACAAAAACCAGTCACTATGTTGCTTACTCTTATCTTCTTGTGAGAAGAGCAGGCGTTTAACAGTCACGTACGACTAGCATAAACTTGCACTCTGCATCATGTCCAAACAGTTTTTGTTTGCTTTTGTTTAGGCTAGCGGAGTTATTATATTCACTGTCCTCTCTGACACCATGTAGTGGCAATGGGAACCTGCACAGACTTGATTCAGGACCCCCGTGGATACCAAAGTCAGTGAATGCTCAAGGCTCTTATATGAAATGGCTTCGTATTTGTGTGTGACGTATGCACGTCCTCATATTCTTCAAGTCATCTCTAGGTTACTTATAATACCTAATACAATGTGTAATACCTAAAAGCTACGCAAATAGTTGCCAGCCTGTGGCAAATTCCAGTATTGCTTTTTGGAACTTTCTAGAATTAAGTGTATATTTTCAATCCTCAGTTGGTTGAATCTGTAGAGAAGGATGCTGTGGATACGAAGGCCCAGCTGTAGATGGGGAACTAGGATAGCTCTTCTGCCTGCTTACACTCATGTTATTATACCTCTATTGCTATTTTTAAGAATTGGAGATCCCTTATAAAAGACTAGTGATAGCCTCCAGGGCAGGTAATAGATTGTGCGGCAGCACGACCAGATTTGTGCTCGTATACTCGTTCAACCCGTGTACTAGTTTTTAAATATGGTTTTGAGATTCAGTTGGCCTGTTTCTTGAAGATTGCAGGTCTTGTGGAATGGTTTAGTCATCTTGAACAAATATCCTTTGAGCAGGATGCTGGAATGTGTTACTTTCTCTGCAGAAGGTGAGGGTCATCTACTGAATGATGAGGTCATGAGTCCTCCGGTTCCCCAGAATGTGAGCCCTGGGGTCGCCAAGTGCTGTCTGCCTCTGGCATACTCTATTTCTTGGAATGGCCAGTCATCTAGGGCCATCTTACTCTCTCAGAGCTGTTGCAGCATCGACTCCCTAAAAATCCTTCAACAGATGTCTGTGTGGCAGGGGCTGGTCCCTGCTGGTTAGCCCTGGTATACCACCACTCCTGGCCACATCTAAGGTGGACCCAAGTGAGATGAGTTCTCTTGAGAGAAAAGGTTAGGTATTGTTTGATGAACATGCCCCAGTGTTCTCACTCAAGCCAAAGTTCAACAATTGAGTCTTTTCACAATAGAGCAAGTCTTATATTTCCTTATGTGTCCAAATTCAAATGCTGTCATAAAACTTTTTAAAATTTTTCCATGTATTTTTTTGTACCTTAATCATGCTGAATGAGAACCATTTTGATAAATCTTATCATGAAAATTGAGCTAGGTTTACCATGCTGAATGGCATTTATTTCACTCTCCATTCCTATTTGTTTCTCTCCCTAACTTAACTTTAGATCTATTTGCCCCTAACTGCAGAGAGGGGACATGGCAAGTGTCCCATGATTGCCTGTGTTAGACATCATTTCAAAACAACAAACAAATACAAATGATTCCTAGGATGAGGGATACCAGAATGAAAATTAATTTCAGTCTCTTTTTTCCCCATCATTTTGCTACATCTGTCTGCTATAATAATTAAACATTTTTGTTAACCCAGATTTTCACCAGCAACATAATGCAGAGTCTAGATCCTAGCTGTAAAAGTTACTTGCTGTAGGATCTCTGACAAGTTATCCAACCATCCTGTGCCCCAGTCTGTTGTTTGTGAAACAGTGATGATCACTTCTACCTCATAGTTTTTATGAAGGTAGAATGACTTAATTTGTATCAAGATCTTGAAACAGTGCTTATCACACAGTAAAACAATACATGTAAACTAGTATTAAAATTGTCTCCCTTGGTGAAAATCTATCAGACTCTTATATTTGCTGATTAGTATTATCTAGGGGAAGTGGTGGCTGTATGTGTTGGCTGGCTTCCTTTTTGTAATAATTAAAAAATTATTTTAAGGTGTTTCGTAGAGAAACAGTTGCCTTCAGCATTATCAGAAGGCACATGGCTGGCGCTGGTTATGTGTAGGGGGCAGCATGGCCGAGTTTATTAACCTCATGCAATTATTAACCTTGCATGGCTGAGTTTAGGAAAGTCCTTTGGGTGTGAGGGAGAAGGCGATGGCACCCCACTCCAGTACTCTTGCCTGGAAAATCCCATGGACGGAGGAGCCTGGTGGGCTGCAGTCGAGCAAAATGGAGGAGATGCGTTAAGGTGCTGACATAGCAGGACCTCAGGGCATGGTTGAAGACTGTTTGCCAGATGGTCCTGTCCCTGCCTATGCTGATGTGCAAAGGTGCCAGCTGGCTTTCCTGCTGTGATAATACCTCCATGGGTAACATCTTCTGATCCTTCCTATTCCTGTTTCTCTCTTCTCTCCAAACAACAAATGACTATAGATTTTGCCAGTTTTAAGAAGCTGAGATTTCTTGTGGTTTATTTTCTTAGTCAACTGAATAAATAGTGAGACCTTGGCATGTTTACCTTCTGTCACTAGTTTTACAACTTCTAGATCACATTCACAAAAAGCTTTATGTGGTGTGATTGACCTTGTGATGGGTGTATGGGTGGTTCTGTTTAAGAATCCATGCCTTTTCTCCGGAAGGTAAATAAACCACAGATTTGTGCTGAGTGACTGCTAAAAATATCTGGCCTCAAGATTGCTTTTTGATGGAGAATTGAAATCAAGCCCTTTGAATTTAACTCATGCGAATCCCCTCCTCCCTTTGACATTAATGAGGCAAGGATTTACATTTGCGGGTAGACTGATAAGAAAATACTAAGATGCTCTTAGAAAAGGTCTAAGAATGTTTGCAGTCATCTTCTTTCTCTGTCTAGACTTGTATGTTTAGTCTGTCATTGTACAGAATTATAGCCTAATTGTATGTGCCTAGAATACATCAGCCCTCTATGACAGCCAGTAATGAATGTGTTTTCAGCCCTGCTCCTAACCTTTGAAAGATAAAGCGCACAACTATACTTTCACTTGCATTTGAGAGGCTGACTTAACCCTCAGGGACCCTGTGATTTCTGAGGGAAAGCAGACACTTTATCCGCCTGTTTTCCCTCTCAGCACACACACAGGTTCAGGCACTTGCCCACAGGCCCATCGGGCTCATCTTTTCTCATTGCATCATCATTCGAGATTATAGGAGGAATCCTGGTCTTAGAAGAAACCTGGCAAATAAAGAGCCTTATTTTTGTGGAAGTAACCAGACCTCTGTTTAACATCCCTTGAGGTCATTGCCGCCCGCCTGGGAAGGGGACTCCCATTTTAATGCAAATTGCTCGCCTTTCTCTGCTCACCCCCTGCCCTCAGCCTTCCCAGCCCCTCCTGCTCCATGCTCCCGCCCCAGTGCTCCCATTCACACGCTGCAGCAAACCTTGCCTGCTTGCCCCCACTCGCATTCCTTTGGAACCGTGAGAGGTCCAGATGTTCCGAGGAGGAGATCCAGAATTTGGTAGTGTATGCAGCACTAGGCGCTAATTCCTGTGAGGTTTACAATTGGCTCAGCTTTGAGATTTAGCAGTCGTTTATATTCATAGATCCTTAGAGTGCACATGATGTTCTCTTTCTGGTGCAGGTGTCGTCAGAGGGATAAAATGATGTTCTGTTGCCCCGTGCAGGCACCTTCATTCCGCAGGGTTGTTAATGAAGGCTTATTCAGACCATCCTAGAAATACCCATTCATCTCACTTTTTTTTAAGTCAAAAGGATGCTTTACTCTGCTGGCTGTAATGGCTCTCGAGCGGTTCCTCATGAGCAATGTGGAGCCACTCAACACAGGCAAACACAGGCAGGAGGGGAGCAGAAAATTGGCTGCCTGGGCCCAGTAACCATTTGGGGGATCGTCAATAACCCCGCCATTAAATCTGACTAAGTGCATCCGAGAACAGCTGCTCCCGTCGCCCACCGAGGACGGCATCTTAACGCTGAAAGTCAGTGCTTTTGTCTTCATTCCCAGAGACCAGAGAGCCCTGGTGTTTTGCTAGGTTTGTTGTTGGGGTGGATGGGTGTTCGTTTGTTTTTTAAAGCTAGCCCCCACAGCCGGCAGCTCAAGCCCCTTCACTTTTTTACTGCTTGCTTTTGTGTGTTCTCCGTAGGGTATTTTGTTCAGCATTTATGAAAACAGGCTAGAAAGAATGGTGGAAGATGAGGAATAAAGCATAAGCTTTTTAAGCTTTTTTTAAGAAGAACATCTTTTTTTTTTAAGAAGTCAAGTCATATTTTTGAGTGTTTATTAAGAAGCCAGGAATTGTAACGGGATCCACGGAAGAATTAGGTATCCCCACTGGTCATAATTTAGTTAGGAAAATAAGTCATTCACAGCTTAAAAAGAACACAAACAGTGCTTCCTTCATTTAACACGTGTGTGTGTGTGAGAGAGAGACACACACACGGAGGGGTGTGAGGGCAGATTTAGTCCAGTTCCTAAAGAAGAGAGAGGGTGAGAAATGGAGAGCATAGTAGGCATTGCATTTTGATTGTTCAACCATGGTTTAGTCACAGTGACAAAGGCTACCCAGGTACCAGCACCCCCACCCCAGCCGCAGCCCGAGCCTAATTAAATGTTACCCGGGCAACAGCAAGCATCCAGACGTCGTGCCCAGGGCTGAGGCCTTTGGTTTTCTCGGCTGCGGTCTCTGGGTGATTTCTATTGCATGTGAAGTCAGATTTCCTTGGTCCTCGAGAAATGTGAGCAAGTAAGAAGTGTCCCTGGGGAGGAGCCCTTAAAAACGGACCACGGGGATGGGAGAGATGAACATCAACACGAGACGAAAATAAGGTTTTAATAAGCTGTTTCAACCAGTGTCAAAGACTCGCCTCCAGTCAGGACTGGTAAGGGGACTGCTGACCGAAAATGCAACCCTACCTATGATTTAAAAATAAAATTATCTAATTAATAATGAACACTAAGGCCCAGGGAAGGTGGCATTTTGTGGGAGGTTACAGCAGTTTCCCCAGTTAAAGCTTACGTCATTTTAAAGACACCAACTGAATTGCCTCTGAAAAAAAATTACTTTGTGCAGCCGGAGGGGTTGAGTTAAAATATGAACATCCCGAGGGCTGCCTGCATTTGGAAAGCCCTCTAAACCTGCCCTTTGCTGGCCCTTTCTTTCTTAATCAAACTGCTTCTCATTGGAGTCTGAGTAAGTGAGGCACAGTGGAGCATTTTGGATCAAATTCTTAGATTTCCTATTTGCGTCTCCCATGAACAGTTTGGGGAAGGGACAACTGCTCCCCTCAGGGGGCATTGCATCTTGGTTTGCCCCTAGGATGCTCCTCCATATAGATGATGCTTTTTGGTTGCTGACGTGTCAGTCAATGGAAATGTCACATTTGGAGAAGTACTAGATAGCAATAAAACTGAAGATGAGATATTGAATAAATTCTGCATCTCAGGCTGATGACACTCTCTTGGTACAGAGCTCCTCAGCCTTTGAGCAGTTGTTTTCTGCTTTCTAAATTCTTACCTGGAGGTTAAGACCTGTGTAAAAGACCAGCAAAATAGGCGTGAAAACTGACTGATGGAACTCCTCCCTTTTAATGTTTGTGTGAATGCATGAGAGGAGGAGAGAGATGGAGAGAGGGATACCTTCTCGTAGGGCTTCCCAGGTGGCACTAGTGATAAAGAATCCACTTGCCAATGCAGGAGACGCAAGAGAGGCAGGTTCAGTCCCTGGGTTGGGAAGATCCCCTGGAGGAGGGCATGGCAACCCACTCCAGTATTGTTGCCCGGAGAATCCCGTGGACAGAGGAGCCTGGCGGGCTATAGTCTCTAGGGTCTCAAAGAGTTGGACAGGACTGAAGCAACTTAGCATACTGTAAAGTTGCATCCTGAAGCATGCACGCATACCTTATGTATTCTAATTGATTGGAAAAGAGATAATCTTTTCACATTATATGGTATGTCTTTTGGGAAGGTGCCCTAATATCAGCCAATCTGTCATTAAATATTTACGTGGTATTTCCTGCAGCAAGATGCAGTTCCAGTTCGTAGTTCTGCAGGCCATAAGAAGTGTAAGACTGTCCCTGGGACTTGTGTACAACTGAGCATGAAAATAAGATAAACAGAACAAGCTAGGGTATAATAATATGCAAATGAGACTTTTGCAAGTGAGACCCCTTCTGTAAATTTTTTTTGTTCAAGCTATTTTGAAAAATATACATGCATAAAAATATGCACTAAAATCATATTACCTATACAAATTGAGGCATAAGTACAACAGATCTAATGCAGTGGATTCCCTCTGTGATCAAGGAGTTTTGGATTCATACTGAATTAATTATACCCTATTTGGGAGCTACGTTTTAAGGCCTTTAATTATGAAAAGATTGAAAGTTTTAGGATTCTTCTCCTTCCCCTCAAAAAGATCCTGTGAGAACAGAACTGCTGAACAGAATGTAAAGGCTTGGTTTCAAGATTGTCTTCATCTTTGAGAGCTGGAAAATTATCCATTGGCAGACTCAAGCCACTTGGGAGAGATTGTGAAAGTGAAAGGTTTTATGGAAATAAATCTGAAGTGATTGGTTCACTGCCCCAGGCCAGAATGGACAGTTCTGAGAGAGCAGGGAGAGAGCAGGGAGGGGATGTCTGTTGTGAGCCGCTTCCCAGGACCAACCCCTGACCCCCCACCTTGACCGAGTCAGCGGTTCTGGGCCACACCTGAAGTTACCGTTGCCCAAGTAGCTCTCTGAAAAGTTGCCGTGCAGCCTTTCCCTTTCTCGAAAAGCTAAGGGGCCAGACTAGACTGGGGCTTTCCAGGTGGTTCAGTGGTAAAGAATCTGCCTGCCAAGCAAGAGGCACTGGTTCAGTCCCTGGGTTGGAAGATCCCCTGGAGAAGGACATGGCAACCCATTCCAGTATTCTTGCCTGGAGAATCCCATGGACAGAGCAGCCTGGTGGGCTACAGTCCATGGGTCACAAGAGAGTCTGACACGGCTTGGCGATGAAACAACAAAGACTAGATTAGGGAATCTGAAGCTTTGTTCTGTCTGCCGTTAGTTCTGTAAAACTCTAATAGAGAGCCAGCAGGAAAGAATTTCAAGGTGAAGTAAGCCTGAGAATTTATAGCAGATCTTATTTTTTGAGGAGCCATAAAGTATGTAGCTGCATGTCAATAAACTTGTTCAGTTTTGTATAACCGTAAATGTCCTTTCTTGTTTGACCTGTCACTTCTGCTGTGAGTGTTTCCCAGGGATCTTGATTTCTGTAGAACACAATTTGGGAAAGGATGGACTAAGTGATCTCTGAGTCCCTTCCAGATTTCATATTCTGTGACTCATGAACTTTTACTAAATTGTCTCTACTCTGAAATGTAGAAGGGAACTTGTCCTATTTGCTGTTTAGCTTAAAATGGTTTTTAATCCAGGTTTTAAAATGTCAGTGAAAGAATTTAGTTTAGAAAATCTGCCTGTTGCATCTGCTAGGTTTATTCATTTTTAGGTGAAGATACACAGCTTTATGACACTTCAACTAATTTCCCAGTTTGTGAATTCTTGGCCCTTGGTTTTTCCCATCTGTCTGTACCTTGCCGGACAGACCCAACAAGACGGAACTTAATTGTGTTTGCACAGTGCCAAACACCTGCATGGAAAGTATTTCAAAAGTCAAATTCTTGAGTGTGTTGTCTACGTAATGCCAAATGGGAAATAGCTGCATTTTTTCCCATTAAAATTAGAATTTCCACATTGATGTTTGGTGCTGTATTGAGCTTCAGATTATTTTCTTATTCGCACATCTTTGGGAGGAGGCTGAAGACTAAACCTCCTGAGTTCTGGAGATCATCTCTAGGTTGTGTGTGTTAAAAGCGCCAGGGACCTTGTTTGTTCTGGATAATTGAGGATGGCCTGCATTTTAATATGCATGATCAGCTATGCATATCTTGTCCTGTGAACCATCAATTAGCACAATACAATTTCACAAGTCAGTGCATGCAGATACGAACACCCTTGGGAAGCAATGCTCAAATCATTACTGACAGTGTACAGCTTGCATACAGGTAATCATGATCAGAAAGCCATGATTATCCAGAAGGAGAAGTGATTTTTATGGTAATGTGTCATGTGGTTGACTCTTGGTATCTAATACCTTTGAGGTAACAATTTCAGTTTTAACCTCTCCCTAATTCGATCATGTTTGCAAAAAATGTTTAATTCATTCCCTATGACCTACATGTAATTATTATTTTTACAACAAACCTTATAGAGTGTTCTAAACCCAAATGAAATTGTCTTTGTACCAAAAACATTATTGATAATATCTCTATGGATGAGAAGAATGGTGGTGTGGTTAATCAAATATTCTAGGTAAGAGAGACTTGCCAATAATTCCTTATATTCCAATAATAAGAAAAGATTTTACTTTTTTTGTTGCAAATTTTAGAATCTAATTATACAGTCCTTTCTTTAATATATACCCTAAAATGTATCTAGAATTGACTTAGAATTCCTAAACCAAATTTGTTTCCTTAGCTCAGGATATTTTTAAACTATTCATTAAAAACATGCACTTAGAAATCTGTTGTTCCCTTTTCTTTCTGATTATGGTGATATTTTCAAAGGGAGTTTTAAATAACTGTTGTACTTTGGGGGCATATATTAGTATTTTACTGAAGCAAAGGCCACGAGAGTTGCACTTACACAAGAGAACACACTTTGCCTCCTACTTGGAAACCAAACTCCACACACTCCGGGTGAGCTTTCCTTAGATGATTTGGGAGGGAAACACTAGTGGTCACTGCACTGTCTGCATAGGGGTGTGCTGATTAGAAGCAAGTTCTTGTTACTGAAACATTAGTGAGCAAACCTTTTACGTTGAGTTGTCCAAATGGACACCTCAATACTAATATAAAACAGCGATTTCCCTGGAAGTTATACTGATTCTTGAAAAGAGTCGTTGATTCTAAATATTGAAGTGGAACTCCGAATTGCTGTCAAGAAAGAAGGGGAGGTGGAGAGAGGATGGCAAACTTTAGGTAGCTTAAAAAAAATGTGATTTTGCAAAATACACGCTAGCCCACTGCATTTACATTGCCCTGTTACATATACAACCACTCCACTCCTAAGTCCTAACCATTTTTCCTTTCTGCTTCCTGTGTCTCATGATTCAAAAACATGATTTTTTAAATACAGAACTGTCTTCTCCATTATACCATTTTCCTCCTAATGAGCTAATAAACACAAAAACCAGACCAAGTAAAGGAAATGAGAAGTGAGGTAATTTTTAAAGGCTTAATGCCTGTGCTTTAAGGTTATCCAAAATAGCTTTAGATCCTGGGAATAGACAGCTTGCGCAGCTAAGGTTGTGTAACATTTATATGCACGCATGTAATTAATTACATGTGTGCGGCTTCCCAGGCGGTACTAGTGGTAAAGAACCCGCCTGCCAATGCAGAAGACATAAGAGATGTGGGTTCAGTCCTGGGGTTGGAAAGATCCCCTAGAGAAGGGCATGGCAATCACTCCAGTATTTTTGACTGGAAAATCCCATGGACAGAGGAGCGTGGCGTGCTGTAGTCCACGGGGTCACAAAGAGTTGGACACGACTAAGGTGACTAAGTATGCACACAGATTTGCTTTTGTATTATTTGAAAAACATCTTTTCCATTTAAAGACACATGCCAACAGCCAAATAAATGCCTTTTAGTGAAAAAGTGACTATTTCATGGGGGTTCACCTCCTTTACTTCTATTTTATCAGCTTCTATTGTTTTGTCAGCTTCTATTATTTTATCATCTGTATCACTCAAGCCTTTTTTCCCAATCTAGTATCATCTGTTTCCCCAGTTTCCCTTTTCTTTTTCTTCCCCTTTTTCCTAATATGCCCCTCTCCAGTCTCCAATCACAGTCTTCTTTTCTACCAGTAATGCTGGTATGAGTTATTTTAAAACATCTAACAAGATCATTGTCTTGAAAAAAGCACTGTGTATTCGTTATACATATTATTATAACATGTCTTTTTTTTTTAAATTATTTTATATGTAGAAGAGACTATTTGGAGTCTTTGGAATAACATTCCAGCAGATAAATATAAATGAAATAATTTGGCAAATTAACTCACTCTGGGGTCATCTAGAAATATGATTCTGTCATCAGATGGAAATTTCTGTTGTTGGAATCCTTTAGGCAGCAAATGGATTTTCTATGCTTAGTAAGCAGACTCATCAAAAATATGAAACCAGTTGTTAAAAAACAAAACAAACAAAAAAACCCAAGCTTCAACTTACAACTTAAGAAGAATGGAAAGAAAACCAACCAAGCAAAAACCTACTTTGACTGAAAAAAATGGAGACCAAAGGCCTTGAGCCAAGTAATTGTAGGGCTAGATTTTTAATCTTTCAGAATTCTAACTTTTCAGAGATGGCTTTTCCCCAATTACAATTGACTGATAAGAGAAAAGGAATGCAATTATGTCATAACCTCAGAACTAAGGCGGCCTTACGCTCATGTCCCTTAGTAAAGAACCACGAAACAGTGCCTGGCACATCGTACTGGCTTAGTGTGACAGTGATGAAGAGGGGCCATGGGTTTGAGAACCTATAATTAGCTCTTAGATTTGAAGAATGAGCTGTATAAGAAATCTGAAAATTTGTAGTGATTGCAATTTATTACAGATTTCCTTTAAATATTGAGGTATGGCAAAACGTTTATTTATGAGCTATTGGTTGCTTTCAGAAACTTGGTAGCCTAGAAGCTCTGGTTAACAGTGTCTTGAGAAGCAACAGACAGAATCTTGGAGGATGGAAGTGGGGGACAGAAAATGTGTTCCAATCCCAGTTTTACTGCTAAGTTCACTCCAATACTCTTGCCTGGAAAATCCCACGGACAGAGGAGCCTGATGGACTGCCGTCTATGGGGTTGCGAAGAGTCAGACACGACTGAGCGCCTTCACTTTCATGCATTGGAGAAGGAAATGGCAACCCACTCCAGTGTTCTTGCCTGGAGAATCCCAGGGACGGGGGAGCCTGGTGGGCTGCCGTCTATGGGGTCGTACAGAGTCAGACACGACTGAAGCGACTTAGCAGCAGCAACAGATTGTGCTACTGTAGACAAGTTCTTTAGCATTTATGAACTTCAGTTTCATTATCTCTAAGATTACTTTTATGCTCAGTACTTGTAATATAATACCAACCCATAGTGAAAAGGAGTGATTTATATATTTAAAAAAATGGTGTGCCTGCTAAGTTGATATGCATAGCTAATGTGTAAAGCCAAGATGTGGTGTTAGTATAAAGTCCTTTGGATACAGTAACTTGCTTGGCTGAGCAGTGCAAGAAAACATATTGTTGTTGTTTAGTCACTAAGTTGTGTCCTACTCTTTTTAACTCCATGGACTATAGCCTGCCAGGCTCATCCAGTCCATGGAATTTTCCAGGCAAGAATACTGGAGTGAGTTGCCATTTCCTTCTCCCGGGGATCTTCCTGACCCTGGGATCAAACCCACATCTCCTGCATTGACAGGTTCTTTACCACTGAGCCACCTGGGAGACCCTCAGTCTATTCATTTCACAAACAGATGTTGCTTGTCTGATGGGGCTGGTTCTGTGTCAGATACTAAGGTTAACAATAGTAAGCAAAATAAATAAATCCACATCTCCTACAGGGTCTCCCATGGAGCTCTCAGTCAAGGTAGGGAAGCAGGTATTAATCAGTCATATAAATATGTATCACAATCTGTGCTGAGTACCAGGGAAGAGAAGATGGTGCTATACAAGTATATAAAAGAGGAAATTGACCTATAAGGGGAAAGTGAGAGAACTGTAGAGCTAAGATTTGTGATGAATGCTCTTTATTTTATATTAAACATTAGACACTGTATTTATCTTTCCATTTGAATGCAACATTAGCAATTGAGCCTAGTTTTACAAGTTCTAGAGTATACAGATATTTTTTAACTTTCACGGAGGTCAATGTGAGGTTACCATAACACATTTGTTAAGAATAGGAACAATTAAATAGACATGATTTTAAAACGTTTCTATGAGGGTATTAACATTCTTATATGGATTCCACTGCTTTGAGTTAAGAATGAAAATAAGAGGACACTATCTGAATATTCACTGACCTCTTAAAAGCATGGGCTTAATTACAGGTTTGCTGGGCTGCAAAAATCCCCATGAGAGGAAACTGAAGCAACTAAAATTTCTGAATCAGAATTTGAAGATTTGTGTTACAAAATAATTATGGTTCCTGGGTCCCTCTGGAACATCCTTCATATACATGGTGCTTAGAGGGTCACTCACTACCGTCTTCCCAGCATCTTCCCTGTGCTTCCTTGAGGGATCCTCACCTAGTATTTGCAGGGCTGAGTTAGGCCAGGCATCTCTTACTGATGTTTTCTTCTCTTATCTTTTTTTATTTAGATCAATTATAAGTAGCTTTCTTGCATCACATATCTGATCATTTGTCCTTTACCTTCTGGTTTCAATGTCCACTTCTCTTGCATGGCAATTACTATCCCTTGGCCCTACTATAGGAAGTATCTAAAATCTCAACTTTTATGTATAAAAATAATTTTGCTTTAACCTGGAGGATATGACCATATCAAATCATCCATGTATTACTTGAAACCAGTGTCCCTTATTGGGAAAAATAAAACCTGACTTTTTTCATTAAGTCTAGTATAGAACAGGTTTTCTTTTTTATATAGGATTTTCTGCGACGGTATTAAAAATTCAGTTGCATGCAGATTAACTCTCTTAGTCATGTGTTTACTCCCAAATCTTGGCTAGTCTTCTGATGCTATCTGAAATTAAAATATGTTGTAAAGAAATGTTGAGACAGAAATATTTTTTGTTATTTATTTTTTCTGACATGCTCTTGAACCCTTTCAGACCGCAGACTTTGGTCTTTATTCAGGTGCAAAGTTCTTTTCCATATCGCCTGGTCATTGTCTCTGTTCCTGTTCTGATTTCAGCCTTAAGAATATATATAATTCTTACAACATTAATAGTATAACTTCTGCTTATCCTCTGTCTCATAATTTTCTCTTTGATCTTTTCCCACATGTTCTAGAACACCTCACATTTGCCTTGTACATCACGGTCAGTGTTCCTGCAGGATTTGTTCTTCCCTTTATTGCCGATTTAATTTCTGCTGTTGCATTTTATCTTTCCCAGAATTCTTTTGTTAATTCCACTGGCTGCTTTTTCAGTCTCTACCTATAACTCAGCCCACTCTTATTTTTATTGTTCTCAGTCATCTCACAGAGATGGTGTCTGCCATCTTTGTGCCGAGTGTCATTTTCTAAAATTTTATTTGGTTCCCTATGGAAATTCATGTTTAGAGATGTTTTCCACCAAGCCTCAAGACACTGCTCCTTTTTTCTTGTGCTGTAGTCTTCTCAAAGGTCCCATTTTTTTCTGTTTATTTTCTTCTTCTTATAACACAAAGACAGGTCTGTCGAGGCACAGCATTTGCTAACAGAGGGTTGCAGAGACTCCTCAGTGATCCCCACTGCCCACTTGGGTGCTGGCAGTTGCACCCTTCCATAACTGGACCCTGGAAGTCGGGTTCAAGTGCATATTCCCACTCTGTGTTTGTGGTCCAGCGTGTGACATGGGATGCAGGCCTAGGAAGTGATGATGTGTCTTTGCTGTCAGAGCTTCTGCCTCTGATCGAGAATTAGATGGGACCTGCGGTTCTGCTTTGTACAGGTAAGATGTGAGATCCACCGTGCACAGCATGGGCTCCTCTGAGTTCTTCCTCTCTTTGCTTCTACTTGTGAGTACTTTTCCTTAGAAGCATTTCAGCTCAGGTTGTAATGCAGGTTGGCGATAGTTTTCTTCCCCTAGTCTCTGGAATTCTGAAGGTGCAGAGCTAGAAGAGGTGTAGGGAGTGGGGGGAACACAGGTATTGGTTACCGTGCAGTAAGGGACTGAGACTCCTTTTACTGGGCTTTGCCTCCTAGACTTAGGGGCAGATATTGAAAGAGCGAGTCCAGTAAAATGGTGAAGAGCAGAAACTCAGGAGCTGGAGTGCCCAAGTTCAAATCAAGCTCTACCTCATGCTTTAGTTCTTTGTGCCACAGTTTCCTCATCTGCAAACCTACCTTTAGAGGATTTATGTTCTTCGTCTATAAAGATGATTTATGAAAATTTGGTGGTATTAGGGTATGTAAAGCATTGAAACGGTGGATGGAACATACTAAGTGCTCTACAAGTGTTAGCTATTGTTGATAATATTAATATGTGCTGCTCAGTAGCTCAGTCATGTCCAGCTCTTTGCAACCCCATCTGCTGTAGCCTGCCAGGCTCCTCTGTCCATGAGATTTCTTAGACAAGAATACTGAAGTGGGCTGCCATTTCCTTCTCCAGGGGATCTTCCCAACCCAGGGATTCCTTCCGAACCTACATCTCTTGCGTTTCCTGCATTGGCAGGTGGATTCTTTGGGTATTGTTCAAGAGTGTCGGAAAATGTGCATTTCCGTTCCCTTTGGTGCAGTTCCCCTCCTCCCACTGAACCCCTCTATCCCCCAGCCTTACGGCACATGGCCATCCATCTCTTTAAATCGCCATGGCCAATTTTCTGATTTTATATATTTTCATGAATGTTTCCAAAATTCATAAATTTGCATAAGGATATATCAGACATTTTTGCTACCACATTAACCCACCAGCCTTCATAACTCCAACTTAAAGTAATAGTTAAGTGATACCGTCTTCATTTGTGAAAATCTATAATGCATACAGGATGTGGTACCATTTTGTTATCTTGGATACTTCAAAATCATATTTTAAAGACCGAGTTGTACATGTCATTTGTACAAAACATATTCTCTGGTCAGCTTGCTTTGTGCTTGCTGTGTGTTGTGTATGGGGTCGGGGGTGGGGGCTGGTCTCCTGTCCTCCACTGCCCCCCGCCCCCTCCAGGCAGGCGTGGCGAGTTGACTGGGTCCCTCCTAGGAAGATTTTCTTTGTTTTTTTTTTTAAGCACTTTTAGCTGAAAATTACTTTTAAAAAAATACTAGTATAACATATTTGGTAAAGTGAAATATTGGTTTAGAGTACAAAATATATATACGTTATTTAGAATGAGAATGGTATGCTGTTTATCATGAAACCAATCCTTTCATGCTTCCACAAATCCTAATAAACTTTTTCTATGGCCTGGGGGGAAGTAAAATTTTTGTTAACGATTAATGCTTTTGATCTGCTGTTTAAGGAAATGAACTAAAAATGTTAGCAGGAAAAGCTGATTCGTTTTTATGTAATGTTCAAATGGCCTGTAACATTTGCTACTCTATAAAATCTACAGTATAATTCCAGCATGATTTGTTTGGGCTTATGAACAGAGAAGCCTGGCAGGGGTTGCAGAGTTGGACACGACTGTGCAACTAAACAACATGGTTTCTTTATAATAGTATCAGTTCTGTATACTTGACGTTCCCTAGAGCTAAATATTTTTATCCTTCTTTAATCAGGGCTTTATACACTTCAAAAATTTATATAAATCCCTCTCTTCAGTTTGTAGACAATCCCTTCCTGCAATTTCTAGCTTCTGCCAAAATCTTGGTGGTTTTTTTTTTTGGTCACTACATCAAAACCTTGTGAATTACAGCTTTCTTTTTTTACCTTTAGACTCTGCATGTCTGTGAGTGAGAGTTTTATGTCCGTACATGTTGTCTTTTGTGACACTCCAGTATGACTCGACTGAACCAGAAAAATGCAGTTTTCTTTAAATGTTCATGTGGGGACAAAAAGTTTGCATCAGAAAATCAAGCCTGAATCCGTAACCCAGGTAGTGCTTTGATTTCTGCTGCTTTTACTGTTGTCCCAGCAAGACTTCATGGGCCCCATTGTATTCCCAGAGAGGGCCCAGTGGGAAGGGCTTGCCTGCACCTCAACAGCCGCCTCCCTCACTCTGCATATTAAGCCTGTAATTACAGCAGACAGTACATTTGTCCCCGGCTTCTGTGGGATGATGTCATTGCCTGTCAAACAGGGGATTAGCATGAAGAGAGAAATCGTACTGACATGTTCATTTTCATTAAGAAGAATTTGGTTTTGCTTCATTTTGTTAACAGGAACTGTTATTTCATAGGAGAAATTTTTTAAAAGGAGAAAAAAAAGAAAAACTTGAGACCGTAGGAGCGGACATGGGCTGACTGCATGAATGGGAGTGTGCTCAGTAGCACTGCTCTATCAATTAGTGAAAGAGTCTGGGACACAAAGCATGCCTGGGAAATCTGCTGCTTTTCTTACCAAAGCAGAATATCATTCTTCTCAAAGCTCACAATGGCCTGGCCCTGGCTGTAGAAAATGTTCCTGGAAAAAAAGGAAGCAAAGACTGTGGCTGGAGCTGAAAGGGTATGCAGGCGGCCGGTCCCACCCACGTCTGAAATGTTCCCCTTTTTCATGATGGCATTGATCAAGGATGTCTTAAAGTCTCGTTCCTTACATCTTAGGGGAAAGCTTAGTTCCCGGCCCATGTGGAAAAAATAAATAAATCAGTCAGGGAGAGACCTGTTGTGAAGGATGCTTTGGTCCCAGAGCTGAGACCATGGAAGAACATAATTTACATCAGTCATTTCCAATGCCTCCAACAAAAATAATCGTAGGAAGAAAATCATGATCAGACTTGAGAATGAGAGTCCTTTCTTCTTTTGGAGCAAACTACCGATAATCTGCATCAGGAAAACTGGGTTCAAGTGCCAGCTCTGGATTTTACTTAGCTGTGTGACCTTGGGTGACTGAGTGGCTCTGGGCCTCAGTTTGCTCATCTGTACAGTGGGGTTACGTAGCAGTAGTACCTACACCTTTTAGAGTTGTGCCCGGTACCTTTGGGCTGTTTTTCATCTCCAAGAATGATTTCCTTTCAGACGATAGTTCTGAGGTGACCTTATTCACCAGTGACTAGAGGAGGCAGCCTCCTCTTTTCCTCTCTCACCCATTCTCTCAGTGCCTCAGACCCAGACTTAGATTCTCCTCAGTCGAGAGTCCCTCCCTGGAGCGCGGCCCAGGAGCTGTGAGACTGAGGAGGTCGAGGGTCCCTGGATTAGATAGGCGCTGGAATTTCAGTCTTTGAATTTTGCCAAAGCATTGGAAGAATTTTGAAAAGTTCCCACAGATTTTTCTTGGGAGTTTTTCAAACCCTTAGAGTGTTTCTCAGTTTTCTATATTTGGACACCAGAATTTTCTTAGCATCCATTTTCTTTGGAACAGAGTCCTCCTGTGAAGGAGGCTGAATCCAGTCCAAATCAGGCCTGCTGGCCGAGTGATAGTTTTCCATCCACGTTGCCCTGGGGCCTTCCCATTTTCATTTTTATCTTGCTTTGAAAGGCCACTGGTAAGCTAATTCTCTTTTTTCATCGGACTTTTCAGGTTCAATTACCTAGCTGATTGTTGCTTGTTAGAATGATACTTTAGAAGCAAGATCCTGAACCACACTTGACTTTGAGATGTATGTAGTAGTAGTACCGCTGGGTTGGACCAAAAGTCTTCAAGGTCAGTGTGTTCAACTGTCTTGATTGGAAGGGAATCTAGATGTGCCAAGCTCTGTGTGAGTGTTCTAGAAAAATATCAAGTCACCTGTCCTGTCGCCCTTGTGTGGAATGAGAGGAAGGGAGAGGACACCGACTTTGCCTGCAATGTAAAGTACCAGTTACTGCACTAGACGTACCTGGGTACCAGTGCTCTCGATTTCCCGAGTTCCTCTCCTGAACTTATGGAACTTTGCCATTGTTACCTCCACCCCCCACCTCCAGTACTCCTTGGATTATCTGAAATGCACGACAGTGCTCTTACCACAAGTTACCTGAATGTAAATGGAATTCATAGGAGACGTATTACAAGTAGGAAATTGGCAGTTGCTCTTGGAAGCTGAAATTCCTCTCTCTAGGTGGCAAGATGCTCTTTTCCTGGGTGGCTGGGGGGGCAGTTGGATCATCTTCCCAATGTGTTATGGTGTCTGTCCTCTCCAAGCTCTCAGCATGGTGCTGTCCTTAGACTCATCTGTGGGTTTGGTTCTCTAGGATAAATAGCTGTTATACACCCCACTGCCCCCACCTCCCCAGACCTCATAGCTGAGGTGGTAGGAGGAAGGAAACATTCTCAGTTACCCCAAATCAGACCTGCTCTAATGTTTTGTTCTCTGTACTTAATTGTTGGCCAGACACTCCCTTCCCTTCCAATTAGAGGATGTTCTTGAGTTGTTTTGCATTCTCACCTGATTATAAACTACAAACTTACAGATTTTGTCTACTGAGTCCAAGTCAGTCTACAAGAAAAATCTTGTCCATAGTTTGCTAAGATGAGTGAATAATACATAAATTTTTTTGTTTCTTGCAAAAGCAATAAACATTTATTTTCTTAGAAATATATGAATTTGGTTTTGCGTATTTTACATTCAGTCATTACACATTGTAGAGAGATTCAGATTTCTGCATCTTCTCCCACCCAAAGCACTGAGTACTTGGGCTGTTACTGCAGGCTGTGTCTGTGACGCACCAAATCAGTGAGGTTCTTAGACTGACTGGCATTTTTGTTTACATCAGCATTCTCAGGTTGAATGATAGTTCACAGTTCCACAGAGTCAGTTCAGTTCATTCATTAGGATGTCTTTTTACAAAGAAGCTTTTCCATTTATCTTCGTAGAGGTGTCAGACCATTTGGTGATAGATCCTGTAGCTTGGCTGTTGACCTCCATGCATAGGAGTAAAATCAATGACTTCTTGGTCCTCTCATTTAAGTAGTTGGTCATCTTGACAGGCTGTTTCTGTAGAATCTTGGGAGAGGATTGTATTTCACAGATCAATTTCCTTGGGGAAACTTACAGGCAACAGACTGTGCTTCCATAACTGTGGCTTTGCAAAAACCACACATTTGACCTTATTTTCCATTTGAATTACATGAAAACCTTCTGATCTTGAATTGGTAAGACTCATGTTTATCCAAAATGAAGTAGCAGCATCTTCCCTTAACTAACTTGGCCAAATCAAGCCTATATTAATTTTAAGTGATCTAGAACTAGTACATATCATGGTGTAGGAGAAAAAATAATAAGGCCACGTCTTTCCATTCATCTAATATTTAAATTTGGGTTTTCAGTTATCATGATTCCTTGTTGTAAAACAAGGGGTATATACTTGTGTCTAAAATTGACTCCAGAGATGGCTTTGAGATGGTTGAGAACTAAACTTCGCTTTCTCTTAATAATAACTAATATGAGTCAAAGCCTTTTCTGTCTAAGTGAAGTAACTTTAAAAATATTTAGTGAACAAAGATTTAGTCATAAGATCCACATGTATAAAGTGTCGTAAATCACTTCAGTCCACCATTTGCCTTTTGTTTCCAACCCTTTAATAGAATCAGCATGGAAAAAGCATTAACTCTGCATCCTATCTTGGAAATGTGGAGAATTGCCCTCTATTTTGTTTTGTTTTTTACCAGCAGGTGGCATGAGTTATTGCTATGCTGGTGACAGTGTAAAAACCAATGTGTCTTGTTACTTTAAATTATTTAATAATTAAAAGTGATTCCCAATTATTTGCTTGAAATAGTCAAAATTTAACATTCATATTATATAAAAAGCTTTTACAAATTAAAAGTAAATCCTTAAATTTCAGTAGAGAAATGGGTAGATAAGAACAGTTTAAACACATGTACACAGATACACAGCAAGGGGTAGAGGAGGGTCAAGAAAAAGTGAGATTAAAAAAAGACCAGTAACATAAAATAAGGTAAAAAAGATACTCCACCTCTCCATCAATTAAGAAACACAAACCAACACAAGGTACAACTTTTTAACCTATAAATTGTAAGGCTTTACTCATGATTGGCAAAGATGATAAGATAGGCTTCATATTCTGTTATTTGGATGTAAATAACCTCTCTGGAATGGAATTTTTTAATATATATCTAGAGTCTTAACAGTGCTCACACCCTTTACTTAGTGATTCCCTATAGGAATTTTTCTATGAAAAATAAACAGAGATAGGCATACACACACATACAAAAAAAAAAAAAAAACTGCGTAAAAAGATGCTTACTGCCACATTATGTGTGTGAAAAGCTGGAAAAAAACCCCCAAAGTTCTCAATAATAGTGAACGGTGTCCTGAATATTGAGTCATCAGTAGGATGCAACACTTGGTCCATTTTATAAAGCATATGTTTAAAGAATCTTTAGTGATGTGTAATGGTGAGAACACGACTGAAGCGCCTTCGCAAGCAAGGAAGCAAGCAATGGTGAGTGAAGAGTTCAGGATGTATGAACTTTTTTTCAGTTTGATCACAATTTTGTGTGGAAAGAATTTTTGTATATCCATAGACAAAATACACTCAGTTTTTTAATATGGGTAATCACTGAATAATGGGTCAACAGAGTATGTTGATTTTCTTCCTTATCCTCTACTGTATTTTTTACATTTTCTACCATGGATACATGGTATTTTACAGTCACTAAAACAATTTTCAAAAATGGTAAGCCTGGCATTGGAGACACGAATCACTGTTGCTTTTGTGATTCTCCTGGAAATGAGATTCAATAGTAAGTTATGTGTCTGGGGAAAATAGAGCTCATTTGAGTTGGAGGTTGGAAAGCTCTTACAAACACTAACCTCAGAAACCTCAAACGAGTATGTAGTGGAATAATGACATAGCACGCAAAGCCACAGATGTCAGTGTGAGTTAAGGAGTTTAGAGTAAATATATAAAACAGCCACGAGAAGAAAAAACTCACTAATCTCTTCTCTCCTGCTCTGGCAACCTCTAGGGTCAGTCTGTGCCACTGTATTTAATCTGTATCAAGGTGCATGGCCCTTGGGCTGGGAACTGGAGGCCTGGCTTCTCCTTCTGGATGCTCTGCTAATACATTTTGTATTTAACCTTGGGCAGGTCACCAGACTTTGAGAGCTTTTGAGTTTTCTTCCAGGGCTGGATATTGATTCCTTTTTGCAGTTTGGCAGTTTTGCAGTTTGTTATACAGTTTTGAGCCCCATAAGGTGAGTCTCTTGTGGTGTCTGCTCAATGCTGAGACAGATTGAGGCCCCTTTAGGGTCACACCCTTGAATCCGATGCCTCTGATGTAATCCTGGTCCTGTCATTTTTGAATAAGTTACTATGACATAAATCCCCCAGAAGGATTGAAGTTGAAGTTAAACAAAAAAAAAAAAGGCAGTTTAACTCTCTCTTGGAGCTCATAAACTGAAAGCAGAGATATGTCACAGAATGTGAACCAACCTGGTATACTTTAATGATATATTTTTTTACTTATGTAAAAATTCAGGTTTGCAGACTGGAAGACATAGAGAAAAGATTTGTGGTTGCCAAGGCGGGGAGAAGGAACGGGGAATGGATAGACTGAGAGTTTGGGACTAGCAGATGCAAATTATTACATACAGAGTGGATAAAGAACAAGGTCCTATTGTATAGCACAGGGAACAATGTTCAGTATCCTGTAATAAACAATAAGGGAAAAGAAAACTTTGAAGTTTGCAATTATCATCAAGTTAATATTTATCCCAACAGTGGTCGAGGTGGTTTTAGAATTGAGACTTTAGGGGCACCAGATCTGCACGCAGTAAGCACACTGGTGCGTAAGGAGCACCCAGTGCCAGAGATTTTATTGTTTAACCCAGACAAACTTATATTCAGAGACATAGAGGAGTGTTCTATAGACTTCTACTTTAACCACAATATAAAAAATATGTGGAGACCGACGTGTACATATAAAATTAAAAATAATAAAATTCTCACAAGACAATACCTGTCCTTCCTATTTGCAGTGTGTTAGGGTATTTATCACGTTATTGTATTCTATTAAAAAATACTGGTTGGTGAATCACAAATGTGATTTCCTGCCACACTTAAGTATTGCACACTTCATTTGGAAGAACACAGGTATTATAGAACTTTTTAAAGAGGTGCCCAGGATGGAGAGAAAAACTGTTAACTATCCTTGAGTATTATTAAATACCACTAGCAAATTTCTTTGCAGAGAAAATAAGGAAGGAAAATAGATCCTTTCTGTATTAAGCTCCTTGTGACGAAATAAGGACACGAATAACATGGAAGAACATGTTAAAGAGGGAGTTTGCACAGATCCAGTAATTTTCAGGTGAGAAGAATGCATCTGAAAAGAGGTTAAAATGGTGCTTATGGAAGCAATGACTTTTTACCTATGCAGGTGATAGAAATTGCCACCAACTTTAGACAGCTAGGGAAAAGAAAAAGGCTGAGATCTCAGTGGTCCTGGCTTTGTTTCTAGTGTCCGTCTGGTTCTTTTTGCTTTTTGTCTCAATCCCAATGGAGCGTATGGGCCCTTGTGATTGAAAGGGTGACACAATTAACCAGCTCTAGGCAGCCGCTCCTGGGGGTGGGGGAAGTACACTGTCCGACTTCCGTCTGCCTTCTGGACCGCTCAGTTACTGGGGGGGCGCACGTGACGTCACGTGCCTTTTCTGGTGTCTGTGTCTCCCAGGGCACCCTCAGCCAGTGTGGTGGGGAGTACCGTACATCCCAGGGATCCACGCCCACCATGTAACTCCCAGCCCTTTCTTCCTGTACACCCTCCTCCTGTCCGTTAACTTTTTTCCTGCTTTCCTCTCATCTTTTCCTTTGATTTGCTGGTGGCACTGGTGACCATGACATAGCTCAGAGCATGACCATTAAGGCTGAGCACTTGTGACCCAGGACTCCAGGATGTAAGTGGTTGGAGGTCTTTGCACAGGACTTGGTAGCCACAAGTCTTTGATTTTTCACCAGCTTTTTTTTTTTTTAATATATATTTTATTGAAGTATAGCTGACTTAACAATTTTTCAGGTGCAGAGCAAGGTGATGCAGATATCCACATACACATAGTATTTTTCAGATTATGAGATACTGACTAGCGTTCCCTGTGCTACACAGGAAACCTTTGTTGCTTGTTGCATACCTATTTTTTAAATTAGAAATCTAGTATTTTCTAAAATATATATATTATACTGACTATTTGGCCACAATGTGAAGAGCTGACTCGTTGAAAAAGACCCTGATGCTGGAAAAGATTGAGGGTAGGAGGAGAAGGGGGTGACAGAGGATGAGATGGTTGGATGGCATCACTGACTCAATGGACATGAGTTTGAGTGAACTCCGGGAGTAGGTGATGGACGGGGAAGCCGGGTGTGCTTCTGTTCATGGGGTCTCAAAGAGTTGGACATGAGTGAGTGACTGAATGACAGCATCAATTTATATATATGTATACAAATGCTTCAGTAGGTTTTTAATGGTCTCTGATGCCCAGTTAGAAACAGGTGAAAAGTCCTGAATTCAGAGCCCTTGTCCGGGGCATTTTATCAGCAGGCCAGCCCAGTCTGTGGCCAAACGGGTCTCTTGAAATCATTAATGCATCAAGCAGGGACCAGTAGCCAGACTGACCTTTCCCACCCGAGGCCTGCCTGGAGCTTGGAAAAGTGAAGCTCTTTCCTGTATGAGCCACCCCCAACTCCCCACTCCGCATGACTCAGAAAGCTTGAAGGTGCCCTAAAATGACTTTCTCCATTGAGCTCAAGAAACATTGTGTAGGATCAGCCTGTCTGAAACTCCTTATATGGAGAGGTTCTGAGACTCTATTTTATGTTTGGTTTGTAAGAGGATCATAGCTTTAAAAAAGAAAGAAAAGAAAGGAAAGCCTAAGGCAAGGCAATGATATCATATTACTAAGAGGCCTGGTTAAAAAAGAAGAAAAAAAAAAAAAAACACAAAAACTACCCTTTGCAATCTGTTCCACCCTAATTCTGGATTACCGTGGGGAAGACAGCAGATCCATCACTTGCACTGGTTCTGGCTGACCTTCCCCTGCATCTTGAATGCCTTGGACCAAGGGAGCCCTTCCTGATGAGACACTGTCTGCCCCTGTCTCCAGCTCCGGCTGCAGGGAGGCTGCGAGGCTGGGAAGTCCTGCCACGTGTTTCTGCACATGGGCGGTTTTTATTATTTCTGGAACGCAGCCCCCAGCCCTAAATCTTAGAATGCTGACAGGGCAAAAGCAAAGGAGGTGTGTGGGCGCCTTAACCAGCTAAAGTTTGCTGACCCTCTCCAACCTGGCTCCGTGCCCAGAGAAGGCAGCGACAAGCTGGGGGCTGGCTTAGGGGGCTGGGCCACCCTCTCTGTGCCCACCGTGGATCCCCAGCCCTCCTAGCTACCCTGTTGACTGGGGGTGTAGGGCCAGTCAGTGAAGAGCTGTGATTAAAGTCTCTCCAAGGGAAGAAGGGCTCTGCTTATGATGCCGATGAGATTCTAATACCCGCCAGTGGGTAGGGCCTTGCCTGCCAGTGGGTGGGGCCTGCCTTTTCAAATCTACCTCCTCCTCTAGTTCGGGAGGAACAGGGTCAGGCTTTCTGCCAGATCTCTCGATGTCCTTTAACAAATGGGGGAGCAAGAGCTGAGAACTGTACCTAGGGGTTTCTAAGCCAGGATATTGGAGCTAATTGACAAATAATAACATGTAAACAAATACAATATCCAACCTTAAATGTTAAAAATGTAGTTAAAGCTGTGCATTTCTGATTTTCAAAGATGATTTGTGGAGACAGATTTTTCAAGTCAAAAGAGATTTGAAATAAAGGAAAACAGATTTTCCAGGGGGAAAAAAAAGAGTTTCTCTCCAAGTGGAACAAGAGTAATTTTCCAGCATAGGAATCAAAGGCACACATTAGAACTGTTATGGGCCATTTTTATATGGGCTGTAATCACATGGGTTATAATCTATATCTAAACATTTTTAACTTCTAGTTATTTTCTATTTCTTAATAGGTTGGGAGGGTGGAGGTAGGTAGATTGAGGCCCAGAGTTTTTAAGTGATTTGAAGGAAGGATAAAATCATCTTAAGCCAAACTGCATAGTTCACCCTCAGAAGTAAGATTTTCTGGTTCTTGTATGAAATCCATAGTGAAAAGTTTGGTTGTCTAGGTGTCAATATGTTGGTGTTCTAATAAAGGTTTCCTCTGTTGTGTTCTTAGAGGTGTGTCTGTTTGTGTGTGTGTGTGTGTGTGGTTTCTGTAGAAACAAAACTGTTGACTAAGTGTGGAAAATGTTGGATAAGTTGTACAGTTACAATAGTCAGGATTCCTAGACAAGAAATGTGAATTGTTGGTCCTGAGAATTTAGTAACAGAAGAGTACATGGCCTTGTTGAGATGCCGTATAAAAGAGAATATTCAATGCAATCCAAGGAGCAAAGAAATACATTTCCTTTTTAGGACTCGGGTGAGGCAGAGCAGTGAGGCCCTGTTTGAACATCCTGAACAGATTTGAGCCTTTAAAATAGCAGTTCAAGGTGATCATTTTGAACATCTACAGTTGGATCGTGTCTTTATGCCTTCAGTGTCCTAGTGGAGAGGACCTGTTGGTTTTTCCATCACACTAAATGGTCTCAGCTATGGTTTTTTATTTTTTGCTTTTTGCTTTCCTTATGACTCTGCTGGGTCTTCGTTGCTGTGTGGGCTTTTCTCTAGTTGTGGCAAGCGAGGGCTACTGTCTAGGTGCGGTCCTCGGGCTTCTCGCTGCGGTGGCTTCTCTTGTTGCGGAGCCCAGGCTCTAGGGCACGCAGGCTTCAGTGGTTGCAGTTCTCGGGCTCTGGGGCACAGGCTCAGCGGTTGTGGTGCACGGGCTTAGTTGCTTTGCGGCACGCGGGATCTTCCTGGACCAGGGATTGAACCCATCTCCTACGTTGGCAGGTGGATTCTTTACCACCGAGCTATCAGGGAAGCCCTATTTTTTATTAAATTTTTTTATTGGAGTGTAGGTGATATACAGTGTTGTGTTCATTTCAGGGTACAGTAAAGTGAGTGAGTTATACGTTTACATCTATCTATTCTTTTTTAGATTCTGTACCCAGGTAGGTTCAGCTCTGGTTTTTTAATTCACGGCCTTTTAGAAAATGTACCCATCCGGTCTGCTCCTCTGGTATCATGCTGTAGGCTGTTTCTAAACACTATTCCGTGTTAGTTTTCTACAACTGCCCTAAGGAAGGTTCACAAACTGGGTAGCTTATAACAACAGAAGTTTATTCTTTCACACTGCTGGAGGCCAGAAGTGTGAAATCAAGGTATCAGCTAGGCTGGCTGCTTCTGGAGGCTCTGAGGAAGAATCTGTCCCACGTCTCTCCCTGGGCTTCTTGTGGTTGCTGGCAGTCCTTGAAGTCTTTGGCTTATAGATGGATCACTCCAACATCTGCCTCTGTTTTCTCTTCTCAACAGGACATCAATCATTGGGTTAGGGCCCACCCACCCTAATCTGATATTACCTCATCATAACTAATAATATCTGCAAAGACCCTGTTTCCAAATAAGGTCACATCCTGAGGTTTCAGGTAGACATGCGTTTTGGTGGAACACTCCTCTTCCTTCTATTTTGTTCCTTTGAATCTACAGTAGATTAAAAACCCAGGAACTAAGCCTATTAGACCTTGTCTCTAAAGGAGAAAAAAGGAGGAGAGACTTGATCTTGTGTGTTAAACCGTGAGGGATTTCCCTGGAATAAACTTCCCGCTTGAGCTTTAGTGCTTTGACTAGTGGTATCTGTTTTAGAGCTCTTTTTTTTTCCCCCTGGATTCTAGCCTGAATGTCTCGTAGTGGAGACGGCTGGATAAAGACCTTCTGAACATGTGATGGGTTATGCTTGGATCTTTCAGACCGAGCTTTGTAGGGTACTAGGGGGAAATGAGCCAAGTCATACTTCTGAGAGGTAGTCGAGGCCATGACCAGCAACAGGCGAGAAGAGGCTATGTGGGAGAGGTCCTAGAATGCATTCCTTCTTACAGCTGAAGCACAGATGCCTCTTTCTCTTGGCCATCTGAGTTGCTGGAGACCGCTGGGACTTGTGTGTGATTTTAGAGGAGGGCCCATCCCGGCCTCGCTCTAGTGCCGCCTGTGAATTACTCTCTGTGTCAGTGCAGGTCACGTTCTGCACAGCTGTGGGCGACACTGTCTGGGACAAGCTCCCTCCTCAGCTGCATCTGTTTCTATGCTTTGAGAACTACCCTTGTGCAGATTTGGACTGTGGACAGTGAGGGCATTGGCCTCGAAGGAGAATGAGAACAACCCCAGTGGAAAAGAGGCAACCACACAGTATGAAGTTATGGGAAGATCCTCCTGGGAACTTGGGAGCCCTTGCAACCGACCTTTTTATTTCTCTGCCGAAAGTAAATACTGAACGTCAGAGGAACACAAAGAAAGAGAATGATATTAAACACAGAATGATTTTAACCTTTGGCAGCGGCCCATGTACTTAAAAGAATTAAAAGAAAAATCCTGTTTCCGTTGTCATGCACCTGTCATTACTCTGAATGAGTTCTTTTTTACTCTTGATGGATGGTGGTCTTAAAAGCTTGCTGTTTTTCATTAGCAAAGTGGAATGGGGTGCCAGTACGAATGTTCTGTCATTTTGATGGAGTATAATGCATGAATCAGAGTCATTATTCAGTGTTTGCATCATCAGCAAGATTTTGGAAGAGAATGTTGCACAACTCAGAAGTGGCCTAACTTCACCTACAGGATTCCAATCAGACTCCGAGGATCTCCTTCAAGAAGCAGTGACGTGTCAGCAGCTCTCCTAAGGCACAAGGCATCTATGATGGGAGACTGATTTGTCTTGGGGCTTCCCTGGTGATTCAGTGGTAAAGAATCTACCTGCCAACGCAGGAGAGGCAGGTTTGATCCCTGGGTTGGGAAGATCCCCTTGAGAAGAAAATAGCAATCCACTCCAGTATCCTTGCCTGGGAAATCCCATGGACAGAGGAGTAGTCTGGTGGGCTGCAGTCCATGGGGCCACAGAAGAGTTGGACATAACTCAGTGACTAAACAGTGACAATAAATCATGGGCTAATTATGATAATGCCCAGTGAGGACTTAGAGGGTTTTGCTCTAAATCTCAGATATATTCACCCCTATTGCTTTAGAAATGTCATTTATTTATTATGCATGAAGCATGATAATGGTATCACATGGGTCCAGGGAGGAATAACCAAGCAAGTCCATTAAATTCCATTCAGTTAAGTTAGACCTGAAATATGGTCAGTTTGCCGGGAATCCTGACAGAAAGGCAAAAGCTGAATAAAGAGATTGGCCAAATCAGAAACTCACTGGGAGTATTTTGGGGAAAGCTACATGAGTTAGATGCGTGGTCTTTCTGAAGGAGAGGGTGTCATTTACAAGGAAGGAGCTTGTTCAGCTGAACTGTTTCATAAAGGCTTGTAATGCCTGTTGCAAAGAGGGAGGCTGAGTTTTTCATTAACTTATTTAAGTCAATTTATGTCAGCCCTGAATGACACCAGAACCCAAAAATCTGAACAGTGCCCCAGGGTTGGAGCTCATAGTCCTCCCGCCCATCTAATTTGGACTAGATTGCTTTTTTCATTAAATCTAAAAATACTTCCAGGCAGGCCACCTTTCTAGGGATTTCTGTGGTGAATCGTGTTCTAGGGAAGAATCCTTGCCTTTCTCAGACAGAGCTGGTGGCTTTGGGGTCTGTGTTTCTTCCCCTTTCCTCCATGAAGTCAGCCTGCCTTGCTTCTCATTTTTTTCTTTTTTTTCAATTGAAGTATAGTTGATTTATAATAAGGTGTTAGTGTCAGGTGTGTAGCAAAAAGATTCATTTATATATGTATTTGTGTATATATGTATTAAATATAAGTATACACACACACACACACACACACGTCACACACACACACACACACGTCACACACGTCACACAGCCAGTGAGTGGTGGAGATGGGGCTCAGACTTCAGTACTTTGGCACCAGGGCCTACTCCTCAATTCTCAGAACCTTCAAATACCAGGGGAAAGTATTTTCTTGGTAAAAATAAACAAACAACTGCATCCCAAGGCAGATCCTCTGAGTACCTTGTCGGTCAAGGGCAGGTGGATTCCAAGCACAGAAAGTACATACACTTGATATGCAGCATCAGCCCCTTTCTGTGTCACCTAAAACCCTTTTTTAAAAGCAGAGTGTAATGGGTTGGGGGATGTGTTAAAGGATACTCTTCTACACAGCTGATGGAAGCGTATATCGTATCAAAATCCTCTTTAATGAGCACAGTCTGGGATCAGCAGTGCCTGCCCCTTTCTCTGTAAAGTTGTAGCAGAAAGGCCTGTCTTTTGTCCTTGGGTCAACATCTTGAAGAATACGTGTGCCTTGTTGCTGGCTCTGTAGTTGTTAAAAGTCCAGGTTAGGTGAATTACTGGAAGGATCCCTTTTAGTGACTAAAAAAAGAGAAGGGAGGGAAAGGCAGGCTCAGTCCCGGGAAGCCCAGAGCCCAGGCTGCGGCCCACAGAGGACACCCTGCCGAGTGATGGATTGGTTGGTGTTCACGTGACGTGTCCTCCCAGGACTGCCTGTCCTCCCCTCCCACCGCATCAGGTGATCAGTGGTGGGGTGGGAGTGGCCAGCGGGAGGGGAGAACTTGGGAGTGATGACAAGAGAGAGACTGGGGTTGGTGGCTGTTGCCTGGAGACCCTGCTGACCACAGAGTGGACCAGGAGCAGCCAGTTTGCTGTCTTCGCTGGCAGATTTATAGACTGAAAAACAAAGCCTTCTTACCGGACCCCAGTGGGAAGTTAACATGAGAATGAAAAGGGGTGTTCTGGACAGTGGTTTCCTAAATGTCTCCTGGGAACAGAGGAGGGGAAAATCGCTCAAATTAGGGAAATGGTAAGTTTCCTTACATAGAAGAACGATTTCTTATTAAGATGTTATCTAGTTTATAGCAAGTGACCCATGTTAATTATAAATAAATTTTATGGGAGTTATGAGAGGTATGAAAATTTTAAAAACAGGAATTGGTTCGTAAAATACTTATTTCTTTTGCAATGCCCCTGGGAACCAAAGAACACAGCCAGCTGAGTGAAGCTACTTACGAAGCTTTATTCTGTGGAATTTTTCATTTCACTCTGAGGCTGCAGAATTCAGTTCAGTTCAGTCGCTCAGTCGTGTCCGACTCTTTGCGACCCCATGAATCGCAGCACGCCAGGCCTCCCTGTCCATCACCAACTCCCAGAGTTCACTCAACTCATGTCCATAGAGTCGGTGATGCCATCCAGCCATCTCATCCTCTGTTATCCCCTTCTCCTCCTGCCCCCAATCCCTCCTAGCATCAGGGTCTTTTCCAATGAGTCAACTCTTCGCATGAGGTGGCCAAAGTACTGGAGTTTCAGCTTTAGCATCATTCCTTCCAAAGAAATCCCAGGGCTGGTCTCCTTCAGAATGGACTGGTTGGATCTCCTTGCAGTCCAAGGGACTCTCAAGAATCTTCTGAGGCTGCACAGGGCTCCTCAAAGTCCTCTCGCCTTTTAGTGACTTGGGGATTCAGGGGCCATCTCCTCAGCTCCTCTGTTCTGGGAGACCAGTGGAGGTGTGTAAGAGAAGGGCATTCAGGCAAAGAGGTCTTTGCTAGCAGTGTCTAAGGAATTGGCCACCTGCTTCCCAGGTGGCTCAATGGTAAAGAATCCATCTGTGATGCATGAGACTCAGATTCGATCCCTGGGTCAGGAATATCCCCTGGAGAAGGGAATGGTAACCCACTCCAGTATTCTTGCCTGGAGAATCCCATGGACAGAGGGGCCTGGTGGGCTACAGTCCATGGTGCCGCAAAGAATCAGACACGACTTAGCCACTATATCACCACCACTACCACCTCAGTGTTACCCTGCCAGTTTTCAATATTTCCTTCTTCAAATTAATTGCAGAAGGGCCAGGATAGCTAAAATTTTCACCACACTCACTTGGCAGGGGGATGCAGGTGTGAAACTGCAGATTCCTGAGTCTTGTCCCTGAGCCTCCAAGTGGGACCCAGGAATCTGCGTTTGAAGAAGCTCAGCAGATTCCAGCGCTTATCAGAGCAGTTTTCTGCTCTTCCTAGACTTCAACAAGCAGCATGGTCTTAAGGAACTTAAGATCCATGAGGTCTTAAGCATCACTGTTCCTTCAAACTAACAAGGAAGAAATTTTCTATTTCTAACCCCGTGATTTCCTCCCTCTTGGGAAAATGTACTCCTTAAGCATGTTAACAGAGCTGGTAAACAAAATCCCATTTCCCCTTCTCAAAATACTGTATTTACTTCACTGGCTACATTCGACATATATCTGGTGAACACTGCATTCCTGGAGAAGAGTTTGGTAATTTGTTGCTTTTGTTGAAAAGATTGTTAGCTCGTTAGCAAGACTCTGATCCAGCTTCCTAAGATGGGAGAACTTGATTTTCCAAACAGATTGTTGGAAGTCTCCCAAGATGTCCTCCAGACGGTTTGCTCAGTGGGGATGGCTGTGTCCCCTTCTGTCTCTCCTCTGAACTGTTATTCAGAGCCATGGAGACAAGTGGCTCGGGACAGAAAGTGGGCTGGGGGTAGGGGCAGGAGATGGGGAGCAACCTACATATACCCGCAGCCGGAAGGGAGGATGTCGGACAGGCGAAATTCAAAAATAAGAATTTAAATTTGTTCCTTAGAGGCAACTTCTCTTTGTATGTGTGAGTTTTTTCCCCTTGAACATTGACGTAGCCACTTGAGTGCACCATGGGAGGGAAATCAGGGCAGGGTTAAGTTTACTTTAGGATTTGGCTGTGTGTATGTGTGTGTGTGTGTGTGTGTGTATCACATGGGGTCTCATTTTCCCTAGTAGGAGCTAAGTGTATGCCATTTTTGTGTCTTTTACATATGTAGGGTTTCACTCATTTCTTAGTATCGGGCTGATATTTATTCCCAATTAGCTTTTTACAAACATGAGTGTGTTGGTTTAGTATGCAACACAAGCATACTGGCTCAGTTAAAACACAGCCATGGTTTTCTAGGTCTTGATGTTTGCTGTTTTATTTATCTTATTATTTACTATTTTCTGACTCAGAATCCATTTAAGATTTTATACCCACGTTACTCAGGGTACTTGCATTCTCTGTTCTTGTGGTCTGAGATTTTTCTCTGGTGGTCACTGGCATTTTATTCTAAGCATCATTAAGTGACCACAAGGCCAAAATGAACCCAAACATTCTGGAACAACCTGTTGTGGCTAATATACCAGTGAGGAGTAACTTAAACCTAGAGAGAACTGAATAAAAAGACTGTTTTTTTTTTCCCTTCTTAAGCCAACCCTGTGGTATTAACCAAATGGCCCCAGCTTGGATGCACTCTGATGGAGCAGTGGGTGAAGAAAGCCTGTCCAGAGTCCCGGGACTGAGCATAAGAAAACAAAATCAGTCAGGAAATTGCACTGTGGCTGTGTCTGGCGTCTGGCGCTCCAGATTCTGGCCAGACGATAGACAAGTATTTGTTCGGTTACCTGGTATTTGCTGAGTCTTTTCACAGGTTGGTCTTCCTCCCCGTGCCACTGACACGCACGGGACCACGTGTCATCTCTGCTCTGTTGCTTGGCAACAGGCTGGGCTGCACATCCCTCGAGTTCTCACAGGAGGGAGGGGGCAGGAAGCGTGTGGGTGCCAAGCCCACCCTTCATCCCCCTCCACCCCACCCCCCCGGTTCACAAGTCAGCAGGGGCCACCTTTGACTTGACCAGAATCACCCCCTTGATCTTGGGAAGGTACGAGGTCTTTTAATTGGCTCAAGCCAGGAAATATTTGGTAGAAGCAATCGTATTTCGCCATTTCTGTGGGTACCAGTCTTCCATTATAGTCTCACTCAAAAGGGAAGTGAAGACAAGCAGAACTGCGGCCTCAGAGCTGCTGTGGTGGTGATTTATCTGGGCGATTTGGAATTGAATCTGGGCCGGACCACACGCAACGAGCCGGTGGTGTGTGGCTTTGGGGGGTGGTGGTGGATAAACAAGATAGGCAATTAGGAATATAAACCCTTGAAGATGTCAGAATCAGTTTCCTTCTTTATTCCCTGGGTTCCTTTCTGTGGGTCGTGAAATGAGAGAGAGAGGGTATCCTTTACCCCAGGCTTAGAGACCACAGGTAGACTTTGGCTAGCAGAAGAGAATGGAAACACCCAGAACATCACCAGCTCTGAGCTGTGGGACCCTGTGGGCAGCGCTGCGCGCCGCACGGACTCCCTCCCGTTCACAGTGACTCCCCTGGTGGTCCATCGGCTAAGAGTTTGCACTTCCACTGCAGAGGATTGCGGGTTCGATCCCTGGGTGGGGAATTAAGATACAGCGTGCTGCGTGGTGAGGCCAAATAAATAAATAGAAACTAGGACCTACTGTACAGCACGGAGAACTCAATACTCTGTAATGGCCTGGATGAGAAAGGAATATTAGAAAAGGAGTGGATATATGTACATGTGTAACTGATTCACTTTGCTGTACAGCAGAAAGTAGGACAACATTGTAAGTCAACTGCACGATAATAAAAATTTAAAATAAGTAACACTTTTCCTTAGATGATGTTCAAAACACAAATCCTGACTAAAACTGCAGGTTGTAACTATAGTTGGGAAGGAGTTGTTGATTTAAAGTCCCGCAGGTCTCTCGAATGTTGAACAAAAGCAAAACCGAAGCAAGTATGTTGGTGTGGAATTATTACTTTTTAAATTGTGCATATTTCGTCTAGGGGGTTCATTTTCTTTGTTGTTTCCTCTTCCTCACTCATCCTGGGGTGTTCATCGCAGTGGACCTGACCACCATCGAATACTCTAGAAACAGTGAGTACAGGGAGTGTTCTCATGAGCCAAGGGGGCAGGGTTTCGGGCCAGGGAATGGAGATATCCCCACTCAGGGCCTGTGTGTCATGCCACACAGACAGAGTGACTTTCTTCCAAGTGTATGTTAGGCTGACATATTTTTGGATCAATTGAGTGTTTTTGGTCCCATTCCAGTTTGCTGTTAACAGCTTTATCTATTTGTAAATAGATGTAGAGGTGGTGTCCCTTCAACACGAAGGGAGGTTTGACAACGTGTAGTTAATTTGGCCGATGCAGATGGGCACAGACGCAGGGAGCCGTGGGCCTTGTGGTGTCAGCTGTGCCGAGTGCCCTGCCTGCCGGAGCTCTGAGCTTTGCAGACCAGGGCTTTCTGAAACAAGCTCAAGGCCCCTAGCAGGTGGAAGGGTGTGTATGGCACAGGCCTCCAGGCAGCAGTTGTGCCAGTCTCTGAGGCCAGGCTTGGGGAAATGGGGGGTGGCCTCTCTTCATGGGGGGCCCTCTGTGCCCCAGGTCCCCCGGTTCTGGGGTCCCAGCAGGACCGAGTGCTCTCACTGCGCCCTCTGTGTGCTCCTGCTCACACTGTGGACAGGCCTCCTAACAGCTCCTGCCAGCCTCCACACGTCTTGAGAGTGTCCTCTGAACTGGGAATCTTTCACCGGGGGAGCTTTTGCCCTGACAAATCCAGCTGCACTGCAAATTCTTGAATGTCATCAGGGTCCAAAACCCAGACTATTCTAGACTCCAGGTTGGACCATAGATTAGGTATTTTTCTAGAAAGCATAAAAATGGAAGTGCTGGACAGTCTGGTGAATTAGAGATGAATGCATGTCCTTACCCATCATGTCTCTTCACTGGCCTGGCACTTGATTTAAATATATGATTTAAATATTTAAATAAATAAGCATATTTAAATAATATATGCTAGCATGTATTATTTTCTAAATATTTTAGATACAAAAATCTGTCCTCACCAACTAGGATATTAAACTCCTCAAACATGGTAATTAATTCCATGTCTTGTTCAGGTGGCTCCTGACAGAGAGCAGCTTGGGAAAGGGCTTAAATTCTAGGTTGAGGAGCTTGGATTTAATCCTGAGGGCACTGGGGAGCCATTGGTGGTTGGTTCTTGAACTGTGGACTGACTTAACAAAAACAGTGATTGAGAATATGATTTAGTGAGAGTGTGATGGCTTGAAAACAGAGGTTGTGGTTTTATGTATTCCTGTTCTTGGAAGTTTCTGGTAGTTATGCTAACAACAAAAAACATGTTATGGATTCGGTGAAAACCACTGTGTAAGTAGGACAGAGTGTTTAAGTCTGTAAAGGGCAATGTCCCTCATCAAGAAACTGCAGAGCCATCATTTCAAGGCTCACAGGCCACATTCAGGGTCTCCACTCTGTGTTCCCAGCATCAGCAGACTTGGGAGAGCAGTGATGGTCTCTGGTCTATGGTGGCTTTTTTTTCCCTTTAAAAGCATATATGTGTGTGTGTGTGTATTTATTGAAGTATAGTTGACTTACAGTGTTTCAGATGTACCTCAAAGTGACTCAGTTATATATACCTATGTGTGTGTAACTATCTTTTTCAGATTACTTTCCATTATAGGTTATTACAAGATACAAGTATGGAGCCCTGTGTTTATAGTAGGTCCTTGTTGTTTATGTTTTATATATAGTGATGTGTATCTGTTAATCCCAAATTCCGAATTCATCCCTCCCTACCGCTTTCTCCCTTGGTAATCAGAAACTTTGTTTTTCTATGGGTGGCCCTTTTGAAACATGTCCTGAATCACCTTGTTTCTTGAGAGCTTCCCCCTCACTGCTGAGTAGCTTTTCAGTAGAATATCTAATAGGAAGAGTACCGAGGTTGTTGGAGGATTTTCAGGCTTGCAACCCTCCCCACCAACACACACAGACACACACACACTGATGATCACTTCCTCTGCTTTTGAAACACTGCATTTTCTTTATGGGCTTCGTCTGCTACCACACTCACCTCTCCAGGTTGTGCAAAGGCAGCAGCAGGAAGTGCCAGTCTGGGAAGCGGGGACCTTACTCACGACATCCCACCCCTTTCTGCTTCTCAGCCTAACTTTCTTCTCTATGGAGTTTCTTAAGCCCCTCTGGAGAGACGCATTCAATTCAGGAGACAAAACAGAAATATGTCTGGCTAGGCTCACATTTACTTGTGGACCAAGGAGACAATAGATGAAGGCAGGAAATTTTTTAAGAATTGACCTTCTTAAAAATGAAAGGTCACCTGTTCGTGGAATGTAGCATGGCCGCTTGGTGAGAGCCACTGTGTGCGAACTGAAAGGCATAAGCATAAACTATGGCAGAGAGGCTTAAGCACAGTGAAAAGATGAGCTGTCAATTCCTGATCCTGTAGATGATTGTCACATTTCAGGGATGCGAGTGGTCCCTTGTATTCCTACAGTGCTTTCCAACGTGGTGCTCATGTTACCACTCTTGGAATGACTCTGATAAGAATCGTCATTGTTTCCATTTTGTATACCAGGAAACCAGGACCTGGTAAGATTTAGGGCCTTTCTGGCTCTTCTGGTCCCAGCTTCTGTTGCTGTGCTCCGTGCATAGTATGGGAAACAGTGTTTCTCTGACGCACACAGGGACACAGCAAGACCAGAGTTCCTGAGCTCCTCTGCTCCTCTAGTGTGTCAGAGCAGAAAGGGACTCTTGAGAGCAGCCAGGACAGACACCCTCCCCACCCACTCCCATTTACAGATGAGGAAGCCAAGGCCAGAGAGACCTAGGGAGTCAGAACAGAAAATCAGCTGCATCTCATAGAGCAGACCTTCTGCCTTCCTAGCTCCTCATCACTTCGCTCTAGGCTTATTTGTACTGGGTAATGTAAGTTCCCCACACCCACCCTGATTGACAAGGGGCCAAGTGAGCAGCACTATGGTGGTGTTTAGTTGCCAAGTTGTAGCTGATTCTTTTGTGACAGTAACCCACCAGGCTCCCCTGTCCATGGGATTTTCCAGTTAAAAGTATTAGAACAGGTTGCCATTTCCTTCTCCAGGGGATCGTCCTGACCCAGGGACTGAACCCACGTCTCTTGCATTGGCAGGTGGATTCTTTACCACTGAGCCACCAGGGAAGCCGGAGTACTTGGTCAGTGCTTAGGAAATGTGTGTTGAATAGATGTATGAGTGATTGACTGACTTCAGTTGTAACTGGATTTAAATCAGTACATTTCTTTATCTGTCTTGAGCTAGTTTTCCTACCCAAAGATGTGATTTTTTTCACTCTGAATTAAGAGGGTGATGTTCATAAAAATCCCAGGACCATCAGCTGAGAGGCGCTGTATGTGCATCATGTACCATCAGGGATGCTACTGAGCTGCTTTTCTGTGGTACTGTGGGTTAATCAAAAGCCTTTGTCATTGTTGTTTTAAACACAAATCTCCAATTTGTTATTTAATTTCTTGTTTTTTTATTAACGTATTTGAAATGCAAATAGTACCAAAACACAGGTCAACAGCTGCAGCTGTGGGTTGAAGATAGCAGGAGGCAAGGGACAAGCTGGAGATGGAATCCCAGGACAGCCCCCGTGGGCTCCCACACCCTCCCGGGCACTGACTGGAGAGAGGAGGGCTTTGATTGCAGGCAAGTGGGGAGGCTCTGGCAGCAGGTAGACAACCAACCTGAAAAGGAATCAATGATTCATTGCCTCAACTTGGAAAAAAATGACTCGAGAGCCTGTACGTGCTCTCTACCTGTACCTGGGATTCATGGTCACCCCCTAATGGTTCATTGCTGGAGAACCTTCTAGTCCAGTCTTCTCATCACCTGGAATCCTGGATAGGTGGGTAGGATATGTTAACACAGTGAAGAGTATTGCTCGGTGCTCACCTCCTGAGGGCTGGTAAGTAATTAACAACAGGCCATCTTTGAGCATGGCTGTGTGTATGAAATTCTTTGTTTTAAGTTGACATATTGTGTTATGTTGTTGATAAACATCAGTATACCAGTGATTTAGTTAACGTCCTGGAGGAAAGAAGTGCCTTCTAGCCTCTCTTAATGTTGGCATTGATGGCTTTTCAAGGGAGCCCTCCTGTCATTGAATGATGGAAATGAAAGGAGCATTTATGAAGAGTCAATAGGGATTTCAAGGCCCTGTATGAACTAGCATTTCATACCAAATTCATGTCTGAGCCTGAGTCCAATTTTCAGGAAAACCGTTTTTCTTGAGTAGTGTGAGATCCAGCCTGTTCTGTGGATGTTTGAACTTGAGAAGTGGGGTCTTTGTCCAGAGGAAACACTGCTTTTCGCCTGGTAGAGGATGGGCTCCATCCGAATCATACCCAGTTTGTTCCTTTGCTACTTCTTCATCTTCCCGTGGTTTCATGTCGAGTCAGAATGTAAGGACTGTTTAGCTTTTGTGAGGGGCAAAAATGTGTTTTTGAACTGGACAAGGTAAGGTTTGAACCCATTCTTTTGTCTTTCTTGTATACTTCCATTTTCACTTTGAGCACAAAGCAGGTTGGGGAAGCAGGAGGGGGGAAGATGTTATTGTGGATTAGAGACAGAGGAAAAGGCAGGTGGGGGGTTGGAACTGAACCCCACTTCCTGCAGCCGTTTCCCAGCCGGTTTTGAAAAGACTCTGAAAGGAGAATAACGTCTTTAATCAAGAGCAATAGTATTAGCTCCTTTACTATAAGTAATACTTTTCTTTGAGCCTATATTTATTTTACCGGGCTAGAAATAGCTGAAGTTATTCCAGCAGCCATGACTATTGTCTAGGAGTTGGATGTGGGCTGGCAATAGACTGGCTGATTACACTGTTTAGAAATAAACCCCTTTGTTGGCAGTCTCTTCTGGTGAGAATGGTTCATAAAGGTCCCTGTGGCTGGTTGTTCCATGGTGCTTGCTTTTATATCAGTTCAGTACCCTCATAATGAGGTGGTCTTCTAGAATATATTATTATAACTCTGTTGCAGAGGGCGTAGGGCTCGTCAGTTATGCAGGCAACATCACAAAGCTTTGGAAGAAATCTCTTAATTAAGTGCTAGGGCTGGTGCTGCAGTGAAGGGATGAATGGACTGAAATGCTTCCATCTCTGAGCGTCTTTTCAAACTAAACGGGCCCTTTGCCGCATCATAGCCAGGAGTCCAGCAGACGGACACACTGAGAAAGTGGTGGTGGATGTGATTGGTGATGTTCCTGACTTCCTCTGACCTACCCCTGGGGATTTCTGTACTTCACGTCACACGTGGCTCCTTGTTGATGGTATGGTGAAAACATAGGTGTTGAAAGAACCAGAATTGACAGCAGTTCAGCGACCTTTTGGGTCTTCAGGTCTGAGACCATACCCTAGGCAGCATCAGTCCCTCCACGGTAGATGGCACTGGACTTTCTGTGGCGTTTAAGACCTAACGTTCTGTGACTGAGAATGTGGCCTGTCTTGGCCACAGCTGGTACGATGACAAGATGACTATCTGAGTTAGGAAGAAAAAGTGAAGTGAAAGTCATTTAGTTGTGTCCGACTCCGTGACCTGCAGCTCTTCTAGGCTCCTCTAGGCTCCTCTGTCCACGGGATTTTCCAGGCAAGAATAATGGAGTGGGTTGCCATTTCCTCCTCCAGATCTTCCCAACCCAGGTCTCCTGCTTTGCAGGCAGATTCGTTATGTGTCTACAATGAAAGAAAGGGTAGGAGCAAATACAGAGGCAGAAGTTTGTTCCCTCCTAGGAAGGTTATTCTTGATCTGGCCATTCAAAGACCTTTTCATTTCCTCTCAGATCTTTTCAAAGTGACTAACCTGAAAAATCTTTGATGTGTGGGCCAGGACATGATGGAGGAAGGCATCTTTTTCTTTCCTTTTACTCCTTGGAGAAGAGATGAAACTAAAAGGGCTCTAAGGGAAAAAAAAAAATTCTTAAAAAAAAAAAGTTAATAAAAAAACAAAAGGTAATAAATAGCTCTTTGTAAACAGCTTACCACCTTACTTCCTGTGGTTACATGCATTACCTTATGGTCGTGATTATGAAAGATTTCTAGAGAAACGTTAGGATGATCACATAACTCCCTCCTAAGGCGCCAGTGGAGCCCAAAGTCTTTGCTGTTCACGTGCCTTGTGAGTGGCCCAACACAGTGGGGACTTTATAAATATCAAATCATTGTCGTTAAAAAACACTTCCCGCTTCACTCTGAGACCCTTCCTTTTAAGGAGTGCATGTGGTGGGGGAGGATTAATGACAGCACAGCGAGTGTGGCTTGAAGGTGGTGACATCACCCGGCTTGAACCCTTCAGTGCCGGGTGAGAGGATTTTCATCTCATCCATCCTCCTGAGTTTGCCACGAGGGGTCTCCAAGAACAGGAAAAGAGGAGTCTGAGGAGAGGAGACTTCTGGACATTCTGTGATAGTCCCCTGGCTCTGTGCCGTATTGTTTTGTAAATAAGGCAGTTATGGTTTCTAGTCTGTTGTTTTTCTACAAAAATGGAGGACGTGTGACCAGCAGTGTTAGCCTTCGTGAATGAGATTCTGTGTTTCGGCCATCACTGGTTCAAGTAGGTAACCTAAGAGCTGAGCTTAAGTTGCTTCTCTTGCAGCCCATCTTTGGCTTTCAGTAAGGAATCTGAGCAACATTAGACTGAGAATCAGACACCTTTACCATCACTTTACGGGATGCTTCCATTTGCTGTGTGATAGGACGCAGGTGCAGGAGGGAGGCGTCTGGACCCCAGAGTCGTGGCGTCAGGAGGTCCCGTGGGAGCATCCTCAGCCTCTGCAGTGGTCCTACCAGGAGAGGAAGGTGCTTGGGTGTCGGGATACCCATGCTCAACTCCTGGTTCTCCCGTTATCATGCCCTGTGACTCTGGACAAGTCACTTAGCCTCTCTGAACCTTAATGTTTGTATCTGTTAAGACAAGGGTTTGGAATAGATCCGTCCAAATTCACATTTCTGCAGACCTGGGTTACTGGCTGTAGGGCTCTAATTGGACTGGATCTCCTCATCCCTGATAACCTATTTCCAGGGCGTGGGGCCCCCTGCTGTACAGCGTCTTGCTTCATTTTCCCACCGTCTTTTAGCTCCCATCTGGATGCCATCTTCTGTGTAGTATGGAAGCCTTCCTAAACCATCCAGTGACTCCCTTGAGCCCTTCCTCTCCCTGCTGAGGTGTGTGTCCAGGAGCCAGGGGCCATCCTGCCCTTTTTGCTGGCCACTGCCCCATGGTTCTGGTCTCATGCCAGGGTCGGCACTCTGTCAGGATGTGGTGGGTTGAGTTTATACCTGATCTTGATGTAAACACATGGCCTCTGCCCAGTCATTTGTTCCTGTTCCCACACTGGCTTCCAGCTCTTTTGTGGACTCTGACTCTGCTCTCCTGGCCTCCTGATGGCTGGACATCTTTTCTTTTCCTTCTAGAATGCCACCCCTTTTTTTGTTGTCTAACTTGTAAAAGCCCCATAGATCATCTCCCATTTCAAACCCTTAGAGATGACTATCTTGATATGTTGATAAGAGGTGAACTTTCTCAGAGGAGTTTCTTGTTACAGTGTCAAATGTGGTTATAAATCACTGGAACTTAAGGATCTGTCTGCCAAGCAGTAGACACGAGTTTGATCCCTGGGTCAGGAAGATCCGCTGAAGAAGGGAATGGCTATCCATGCCAGTATTCTTGCCTGGAGAATCCCATGGACAGAGGAACCTGGAGGCTACAGTCTATGGTGTCACCAAAAAATTGGACATGACTTAGTGACTAAACAACAACAATAAGAGAAGCTTTAAGGGAGGTCAGCCCTCTCTCCACCCCAGCACTAGAACAGTCCCTAGAGCAGAGTCTCCCAAATCTGCCTGGTGAGCAGAATCATCACCCAGTGCTTTTATTATTATTTTAATATTTATTAAAAAATTTTTTTTGTTTGGCTATATTAGGTCTTAGTTGTGGCATGAGGGATCTTTAGTTGCAACATGTGGGATCTAGTTCCCTGACCAGGGATCAAACCCAGGCCCCTGCTTTGGGAGTGTGGTGTCTTAGCCACTGGACCAGCAGGGAAGTCTCCACCCACTGCTTTTAAATCACAGATTTCAACCCTGGCTCTAGAGATTCTGATTTAGTAAGTCTAGGTGGGGACAGAGGATGAGATGGTTGGATGGCATTGCTGACTCAATGGACGTGAGTTTGAGCAACCCAGGGAGATAGTGAAGGACAGGGAAGCCTGGCATGCTGCTGTTCATGGGGTCACCAAGAATCAGACATGACTGAGCAAATGAACAAGTGGGGCCCGCCGTGTGTAATTTTCACAAACTCCTGGTGTGCTCCTCATGGTCAGCCAGCACCAGGAAGCGCCGCTCTAGAACTGCTGACTGGTGGACCATCAATCCTGGTTTCACATCCATCTCTACAGTGGGGGTCTCACTACCTCTTGAGATAACCACCCTCTTTTAGCCAGTCTCTGGAAATGTGCCTTGACTCTAAAATGCTTGAAATGATCAGTTACTTGTATCTAAAACCCCATATTTATAGGTAAAATAAAAAGTCATTTATTTAATGACTAGATTAAATCAGGTTCCAATTTTTAACAACTTCTCGGGTATTTATGAATAGATGGAATCATAGCTTATGTGGGACACCTTTATGCAGCTATTTAAAAATATCTGACTATAGCTTGTGGTCTGAATCTCTCTCTGTTCCTAGTTGCGTCATTTGGAAAGCCTCTTTTTAATGATTCTACAGCCATTATTCAATCAATACCACTGTAGTCTGTGAACTATGATTTCCATTAAGGAAGCTTTTTTTGGGGCACCGTCATCTCCACTGATGAATAATAAATAAATGCCAAGCATCCATCTGTAAGAAAGCTCAGGCTCCCATCTTGAGACCAGATTTCTGACATCAGAGCGGGCCTCTGCGCCGGCCACGTGGGGAAGCTAAGTATGGTGTTTATGATGGTAGGCATGAGTTTCCGTTCTTTGGGGCTTAGGCCCTTCAGGGACGACTCCCCAGAGGTGGCGGTGTGTCACCAAGACCCGAAGGAGCATAGGCGGCTCCCCTGTAAATAGGAGCAGACAAGTCTTCACAACAGAAAAAACCCAGAAAGATGGGGTAGAATAGGTTGAAACATCCTAGCTGTGGTCTGCGGAACTATGATGTAAAAACTGCACAGTTTATGAGGTATGTCCAAGCACTTTGAGACTCGGAGCCTTTTCCCAAGTCCCTCCCAGAGTCCTGGTGCTTACGGCTCCCCCAGAACCTCACTCTGAGCAGTGCTGCTGTTTCATGACCCACGTGGGCGTCCAGGAGATGGGAAGCCTGCGGACCCATTTCTGGCTTTTCAGAGACTTGGCCACTGGAATGGTTCAGTTCAGTCACTTAGTCATACCTGACTCTTTCCAGCCCCATGGACTGCAGCACGCCAGGCTTCCCTGTCCATCACCAACTCCCAGAGCTTGCACAAACTCATGTCCATCAAGTTGGTGATGCCATCCAACAACCTCATCCTCCATTGTCCCCTTCTCCTTCTGCCTTCAATCTTTCCCAGCATCAGGGTCTTTTCCGGTGAGTCAGTTCTTCCCATTAGGTGGCCATAGTAGAGAGTGTTCCAGGGGCCTGCTCTATGATAGGCATCTGTGTATAAAAAGCATGTGATCATGTGATTTTGGCCCAAAGTGTTCAGTGTGGACTTGTTGCCTCTCTCCTGCTGGACTAGGGTCCAGTAATAACAGAGCAGCGTTCACCCCCTAGAAATCACTTCCAGGCTCCTGGAGGTATCTCCCACATCCTCCCCCTTCCCGGACTCTCTGGGGTGACTGTCTTTAGCTCCTTTATTGTTCGCAGCCAGCAAGGCCTTATGATAACATGAGGCCTTGGAAGCCCTACTGTGCCAAGACTTGTCTCTTTGACTACCCTCTGATAACGTAGAGAGAGACATGCAAGTCCCTGGCATCATTAGTTGGCCAACTTCCAGAGCCAAAGCTGAATTAGAAACTCATTAAATACTTCGAGCCAGTTAGGCTGGCTGGGCTGTGCAGCGGCTGGGAAAGCTGGGAGCAGAGGAGGGGAAGGGGTGGGCATCTTTGTTGGCAAATGGCAGGTTGTGAGCAGGGCAGGGCGGTCCAGGAACCGAGACAAAACAGGGCCTACTTGTCTGTCACACAGGCGTGCTTGTGAGTGTGCTGGTTTGGTACAGACACATAATGTATGCTAATTGCTGTATTTCCTTTTTTTTTTTTCCACGGGAAATGCTCAGTTGGAAAGCTCTGAAACCAAAGAGGCAGTGCAGAAATGCCCAAATGTAGACATTACATAAAGGAGAGAAGGAACAAAGGGAAACAGGGATCTGAATTTACAAAATGGCTTAGCATTCTGCTCTCTCAGCACCGCCCTCTTCCTTCAACCTGATGGAGAAGAACACAGACTGCCTATGTGTGATGTTCTTGGCAGCATCTCTCCCAGAGCCTGAAATCTGTTAGATGGAAAGAATATATAGTTAGTGAGATGAGACTCTGAAATAGTTCTCGTGGCTTCCAGCAAATGTGAATAAGTAAGTGTGAGCTGGTTCTCTCTCTGCAACTTTTCAAGGCACCTCTCTGTAGACCACAAGACTGAGACGTGAACTGAGGAGGGCCTGCAACCGAGCTCACTTAACTAATTATCCATTAATAGGAAAGACTCTCCCAGTATCTTTTTCCACATGTCAAAGCATGTAACTCTGGTGTTGCATTAGATACCCTTGGGTGATGGTTATTCATTAAATCAAGTAAGAACAAACCAACATAATAAAATAATGGTTTTTCTAATGAAGCTTATCAGAGTGCACAGACATTTTATGTTGAAAAAAAGTAGACTAGGAAAGAGAAATATATTTTCTTCATCAGTGACATCAAAATCCCAAGGGTTGAAGTACTGATAAGTAGACCTCTTATCTTTACCCCAATAATCCTTAATTTTTTATTATAGAAAAGGTATAATTTATTCTTTAGTGTTGGAAACATGAGACGTTTCGGAAATTTCATAATGAATCGATTGCTCTGATAAACAAGGCAATGTAGATATTTTCCAGAACAGTATAGAAAACACATTAAAGCATCATGTTTATTCTTTAAGAGTTGTGAGAAAGAAGTGACATAAATTTAAGCTTCTTTTTCAGATGTTTTAAGCTTCCTCTGTGGCTTTTTGTCCCAAGAGCGAACCTTTAGCCACACGGCACAGAAGATACTGGCTGCATAGTCACGTGCCAGGGTGGGCAGGCCTCTGTACAGAAATCTCTTCTGGCCCATTTCCCCCTCCCCAAGTCCTGGTTGTCTGAGGGCAGATGCCTTTCGCAGTCTAAATGTGAGAGAAAGAGCATCCTCTTCATCCGGGGCTGTATCTAGTCTGAACGCAGCTAGGAACCTGCTTCTAGAGCTGCATCCACATGCTGATCCAGAAGAGTTTTCTCTGAAAGAGGGAAGACACCAGCGGATCCTGGCACCTCTTCTAGAAAAAGTTCAGGCTTAGAGGGAGGGTATCGGGTCTGCCCGGAGGCTGGATGAACAGTGGTCTCTTCTTCAGTGTGGCTGGCAGAATAACTGTCCAGATTGCAGTAAACTCACTGGCCCTTGCCCTCCATGTAGGACCAACCTTGTACTGAAGACTCTGGAACCTAAGTTGTGGGAGAGCCAGGAACCTTCATGTGTACTGTGCAGCCCCTGTTCACAACCAGCACACTCCAGCCTCACACTTAGGAGTGTGCCAGAATGCGCTGGTCTCTTTTAGAAAAGGTTCCCAAGCCTCCAATCCTAGTCAGGACCCACATCACAAATTTCCTCGGTTCTGGAGTCCTTTTGTCCTCAAAGGAGCTGGAGCCACCGGGAACAAGGTTAGACTCTCCTCTCATCGGACTGCTCACCCTTAGAAAGTGTCAAGCACTGCTCACTCACTCTGGCCCTCATCCCTGTCTAGCTTAGGCTGCTCCACTTGGCCGTGAGCGAAGGAGGGCCCGGGGGTTCTTGGCTTCTGCCTTTCCAACCCTTAATTTTCAATCCTTGCATTTTTCCCCAATATCTGAGTTTACATCCGGTCCACGGTGTCTGCTGCAACCGTCGTGTGCCCATCTCACCTTTCTAGCTTCTCCAGGGACAGTCTCTACTCCACAACAAAGGCGTTCAGTGTGTTGTTTTCTGGAGCAGGATCTGAGCTTTCTTTCTTTCAGTTATACGCTGGAGCTCCAGCAGAGGATGTTCTGGGGAGCCCAGTTCTGTCCCTTCTCCAAGAGCTAGCTTACTTGTTGGGACTTTTCACTAGGGTGAAAGTGAAGTCACTCAGTCTTGTCCAACTCTTTGCGACCCCATGGACTGTAGCCTACCAGGCTCCTCCATCCATGGGATTTTCCAGGCAAGAGTACTGGAGTGGGGTGCCATTGCCTTCTCCAGGAGAGCTTCCCAACCCAGGGATTGAACCCAAGTCTCCTTCATTGCAGGCAGAAGCTTTACTGTCTGAGCCACCAGGGAGTATGTTTTGACTAGGGTCACTAGAGCCAAAACATACTCCCAACTTACAGTATTTCTATCTGTGAAAGGACAGAGAGTAGTGCACTCTAAGAACTTTGCTTAGTGTACACGTGGAAATTACATATATTCCATGTGTATAAATACATTGAAATTAACCAGTAGAGAATAATACAAGATAGGCATGTAGAAGGTGATTTTTATGCATGCTAATTTTCTTATGAGAACCTGTTACTTCTCACCAAAATTAAAATCTGGAGATTTTCTTAAGAGCAAGTTTTCTCAAAGTCCCCAGTTTACCTGACTTCCTCTTTGAACTTATTCTAAACTGGAATTTCAGTCTTTCTTACAAGACGATCGAAGAGGGTAGAAGTGCTTGACTGACTACCTGTTGGAGTCACTTCTGCTTTATAAGGTTTGGGCTATTTTTCAGGAGAGCTGCCTCCACTGGCTCAGAATACACTTTTAACAATGCCTCGAAAATGCCCCTTAGCCAGATTTAATTGAGTCATGTCAAAAACAAATCTCTGCTAAGTAAATATTTAATTATGTGGCCCTGAATTTACTCCTTGTTTCCTACGTTAAATTTTTCTAAGTCCACGGATGTAGTCATTCACCTTCAGTCTCTCCCAGAAGGTCAGGTGTGGTTTGGGGACATGCTGTGGTATCCCGTTGATGGTGACCTTGTGAAGACTTAGTAGATGAGTAGAGCATCAAGGTGAAATCTTCCCAGTGATCCCCTATTTTAATTATTTAAGGAATCATGAGAGGGTGGCTGAAAGACCTGAGGCAAAATTGAGTGCACTTGTGAAAAATACAGACACAAGCAACTTCTGACTTACTTTTCCGCACTAGAGTAGAAGGAATAAAATGGGAGGGGTCTGGGAAGACTTGCCTCTCTCTCACTTAGAACGAGACGAGGAACAAACTAAGGGGAGACACATGTGAGCCAGGGTGTTGGTCTGGGGCCATTTGGCAGAGCATGGTAAGGGATCAAGGTGCAGCAGAGGTCATGAAAGCCTGGCTGGGATCCACGGGTTTAAAGACCTTTGCAAGTGGAAAGAGTGTGCTCTGGAGCCAGTGACGTGTGAGCAGAGCATCTGAGGGAGAGAGGCTGAGGGCCAGGCTCTGTGTGAACCTTCCATGTCCTGGCTCAGCAGACGCGGCACGTAACTGAGAGCAGAGAACAGGAAGGCAGAGAGGCCGCAGAGCTCTAGTCCTGGCATGCTGAGCACCGCCCTTCAGCCCCAGGAGAGGGAAGACACAGGTCAGTCAGGAGTGTGCTTCTCCCTGGGCAGCTTCTGAGTGAGGCAGTCGGTGTATACATAAACGGAACTAACACAAACGACAAAATTACAGCTCCCTTGGGCTGGGCTGTCTTCATACCCCTAACAGATATGACCAGCTTTGCTCATAGCAGCTGCAACACGCGACCAGCATACCCGCCTTCCCATAACACATGGTGGCAGCCGAGGCACCACTTCAGCCAAGACCGGATCTCAGGTCCCTTGAGCCTCATACGTCCAGGTCAGGGCCTCGGAAGTCCCTTCCTGGCTGATCACCAAGCTGGTTGCTGTCCCCAGCCTGACTCTGCCACTGCAGACGTTGCCCCTTGGGATGTTGCTGGGAAACATTCAGCTCGCGCTGTTTCTCTCTGGTGTATGGCTAAGAGCTTCCAAGGGATTAGTGATTATTAGGTAGTAGCTGTGGTTGTCTCAGCTACTTGTATTTTTCTTCTGTTTCCTTTTCAATAGCCAATAACCCAAAGGACTGATTTGATTTTCATTTTTAAGGCAGCTGGCTTTGAGGTTGAGTCCTGTGATGATCTGGTTCTGAACAGTAACAGAAGAGGGTGAAAGGTCAACCATTTCCCTGGATCTGATCAATGGCAGGAGTTTGATGGCAAATTAAATGCTAGATAAAACTGTCAAATGATTCTGAGAATCAATTCTTCATGGGAAAAGTTATTTGAACCTTTAATGATCACATTGACTCCCAAGAGAAATAATTCTAGTGTCTTTTCAGACCTTAGGATAGTAATACATAAAAACAATGTGAGGATGATTTAACATAAGATCACTTACATTGTTATTGATCAATAGTATATTCAGCATCTGCACTGTCTGTTTCTCAAGGGACCACATAACCAACCGTCAGATCACCTGAGAGATTGCATTAGAGTCCCAGGCTCCACCCATGCTTCCTGCATCAGACTGCTTGAGTGTGGGCCCTGCAAACCTGCCTTTTATTAAGCGTCTCAGGCGACTGTGAGGAATATTAGATTCTGAGAGCTGTCAGCCTACAGGCGGATGTCCCCCAGACAGAAAATAAAGCCACGCCCACAGACTAGGCCGAGTATCACGGCAGTGGATACGTAGTGTGTTTGGGTTGAATTTGTAAAACAGGTGTTAGTTACTACTGGATTATTTTAACATCTTTGGTGTGGGGTGGTTGGAGTTTGAAAATCAGGACAGCACTGCAGTTACAGGTCCCATCAGGGGCTTTTCTCCATCACCTTCATCAGCTCTTTCCTGATTTTACCTGCTCGTTAAATAGTAACATTTCCCAGGACCGCTTTCAGAAAAAGGCTCTTTCTGTGTTCTTCCAGAGCATCACTTAAAATATACTGATGCCTCCCAGATCTGTGCTTCTGACCCCACCTATGGCTTTAGTATCAGATCCATATTTCTGCTGTCCATTGAACAGAGCCACCTGAGAGCCACCCATGGGAGGGACCTCAAACTCTGCTGCTAAGTCACTTCAGTCATGTCCGACTCTGTGCGACCCCATAGACGGCAGCTCACCAGGCTCCCCTGTCCCTGGGATTCTCCAGGCAAGAACACTGGAGTGGGTTGCCATTTCCTTCTCCAATGCATGAAAGTGAAAAGTGAAAGTGAAGTCGCGGAGTCGTGTCCGACCCTTAGCATGGACTTCAGCCTACCAGGCTCCTCCGTCCATGGGATTTTCCAGGCAAGAGTACTGGAGTGGGGTGCCATTGCCTTCTCCGGACCTCAAACTCAGCATACCTCAAATCTAACTCAATTTCTTCATCTTCCCTCCTGACTCTTAAAATGGCTTTTTGGCTAAGACCCTGGGCTCTGGACACTAACTACCCAGGTTCCCATCCTTCATTAATACTCCCTTGGGCTATTGCATAAATGCCTTGTGCCTCGTTTTTCTCATCTGTAAAATGGGAGTAATGACTTCCTCCTAGGGTTCAGGTGCAGATTAAGTGCCATAACGGCACATAAATAACTTAGGTCAGGGCTGGACCCAGGGCGGGTATTCAATGTATCTTAGCCATTTTTATTATTCATTCCTTTATCAAATATTGATAGAGCTCCTGCTGTGTATCAGACACTTCTCCTGACTTGCATTTCCCAAATTAGACACTGTCAAAACTCAAAGTCCCCCCATTAAACTCTTTTCCCTTCAGGGCAGGTCTCATCCATGTTTTAATCTCAATGCTAGTTTATGGAGTTAGCACTAATTTGCCCAAATTAAACTTTAGAAAGGTGTGTTCTCTAAGTAATTCATGTTGTCTTAAACAGGGAATAGAACATCTCTTACAAAGGAAAGAAATAGAACCAGTGAGATTAAAAAATATTCTCCAAAACCTCCTCTGACCTCAAGAAAGTGAGGTCTAATTGTTGAACCATAGAAAAGTGTCATTTAGTTAAGAAGTAGCTGATATTAACTATCTTACGGTTGAACCTAATTCTTGGTGGGGTACCTGGCACATGACAGGTATCCCTGAATACAAAAATAATTCCCAAACCTAGATCTAAAGTTCTGGGAGTATTCTACAATATACGAAGGAAAATGTATCTTAGATAAACCTTATTTTTAAACAGCAAGATTTCAGACCTTGTAACCCCCCAGAAAAATCTTGAAAGCACTGGGAAGCAGTGACGGGAGTGGGGATCAGGATCAGACAGGCCAGACTGAAAGCCTCGTTCAACAGCTTATTTTATCTCTATGATGCTGGATATGACAGCTAACTCTTATGAAACAACTTACTTCATCAGCTTCAATTTCCTAATCTGTAAGAAAAGGAATAATTATAACAGTTGATCTTTGTGATTGGGGGTTGCAAAGCATCAGACACGACTGAGCGAATGAACTGACCTTTGTGATGCTCTGAGATAAGTCAAATAAAAAGATTTTATAAGCCATGGAGTGCATCACAGTGAAAGGGAGTGTTTTTTAGCATCTACCTCACACAACAGCTAGAACAACTGTCTGCAGTATGCAGAGGAATTGCCTTTGGCAGCTGTACGAACACATCAGTCACCTATGATAGTCGGCTGCGGGGCTGAGGCTCAGCTTTCTCTCCCCTAGAGGGAGGAGTAGGTGGAACATCACCAGGACTCCTTCAGTCCCCCCCATTCTGTGAGAAGAGGACATTTTGATTCCTTCTACCACAGGACTGGCAAGTTCTCAAGGCTCATGAGTAGGAGGTTTTCTCCTTGACTCCTTGCATCTTCCTGGTGGCTCAGATGGTAAAGAATCTGCCTGCAATGTGGGAGACCTGGGTTTGATCCCTGGGTTGGGAAGATCCCCTGGAGGAGGGCATGGCAACCCACTCCAGTATTCTTGCCTGGAGAATCCCCATGGACAGAGGAGCCTGGCAGGCTACAGTCCCTGGGGCCACAAAGAGTCAGACACGACTGAGCAACTAAGCACAGCACACAGCCTTGCATCTTAGAGGCAGAAGGGACTCCTGTCTCATGCATGAGGAGCATATGCAGCAGGTTTTGTTGAGAACAGGGCACTCAAACCTCCTACCTTGTTATAGCCCAGAGCTGCTGCTGCTGCTGCTAACTCACGTCAGTCGTGTCTGACTCTGTGCGACCCCATAGACGGCAGCCCATCAGGTTCCTCTGTCCCTGGGATTCTCCAGGCAAGAACACTGGAGTGGGTTGCCATTTCCTTCTCCAATGCGTGAAAGTGAAGTCCCTCAGTCGTGTCCAACTCTTTGTGACCCTGTGGATTGTAGCCTACCAGGCTCCTCCGTCCATGGGATTTTCCAGGCAAGAATACTGGAGTGAGGTGCCATTGCCTTCTCTGGTAGCCCAGAGAATTGGGTCCATAGAATTGGAACATCTTCCTCAAGGTTTAAATGTGGAAACATGAAGGAAAGCACTTCGCAAATGGTAGAATGTTAGGCAGATGTTGATCTCTGGAGTTTGCGCCCGAACGGGTTACTGCATTGCCCTTTACAAGGTGTGCTTTTTTTTTTTTTTTTTAATCTGTAGCATCTCTACATTGTGAAGAAACAACCTTCAGGTTATCTTATCACCCTCAGCTGGTGGCAATATTGGGCACTCCTGTTTTCTCTGTGGATGTTTTCCAGGAAGCCAGCAGACTTTCATCAACACCAACTCTCTTTTTTAAACTTTTTTTTTTATTATTTTAATTGGAGGCTCATTACTTTACAGTATTCTAGTGGCTTTTCATCAACACTATCTCCTAAGATTTATTTTACTTCTTTTAGCTGGAGCATAAAGTAGAGAAAAATAAAAAGTAGACATTGCCTTTCTTCCACTTTCTTCCACTTCTAAGCCTTGATAGCCAGGATTCTCATCTCTCTGGCTTGAGACCTTTTAGAAAAGGGAGTGGGGAAAGGGAAGATTACCGAGAAGAATGGGACTGGGTAGGAGAAAGCCTCAAAGGGGGAGTTTGGAAAAAGGGTGCCTGAGAACCCTGCAAAAGGAATCGGACCTGTGGTCCCTGGCACCCGTTTCCCCACAAGGTGTACTCCTGGCGTGAGCAGCTGGGACAGGATGGTGGAAATGCAAACGAAGGCTCCCCTTGTCCCCAGGAGCAGGGGTGCACACATCTTTGTGTGGTGAACACATTTGGGGTGTGAGAGCCTCGGAAGTCTGGGCAGTTTGGGTGGTTTGCTTCTCTGTTGTTGCTTTGGGCATCTAAAGGACAGAGAAACATACAACAGAAGATGGCAGAGAGCCCAAGAGAATCGTGGGGTGGAAGGACCAGCAGACTTAAGAAAAACCAAATGACAACAAAAAAGAAAACCAGTTCAGTCCAGGAAATGTAGAGAAAAACGGGAATAGACTCACATTCTGTAATAACTGAATTCTCTGTAATGTAAAAGATATCTAAGGTTCTGAAAAAGAAAGCTCCCGAGCAATGATATTTATGAAGTCTCCTGAACTCTCATTTATAATGGAATTGGAGTTCTTATTCCCTTAAAAAGACACTGAAAATCTAGAGAGGGACACGACACTCAGGAGCATATATCAGAGCAGAAACAAATGCAGAAACAAAACAAACTTATTTCCAACAGAAAAGAAAGGCCATTTCCAGGAATATCAGGGAGAAGGTGGGAGAGAACTGGGCTCCGATTGTTCAGAGGAAACAAAGAGGGGATTGGCCGGGGGCTGTGTGTGTGGGAGCCAGCGTGCCCTCCGCAGGGCTAGTGGGCAGGCGCTGGCTGGCCAGGGGCTGACCCAGGCTCCCTGTTTACTGCTCACAAACCAGAGTCTTGGCATCATGACTTGAAAACCTTTATTTTGGACGATGTGGATTGGGAAGAGAGGGAGAAGAGGATTGTGTCCAGCCTTGGCCGTGAGGCAGCACAGCGTGTGACACGGGTCCCAGGCCTGCTCTCCTGTACTGTCTGTGAGGCCATGGGCAAGTCAGGAGACCTCGAATGTTTGGTCCCTCAAGAGGGGAGCAGGGTGTCTGCTCCTATCACTTCAGTGGACAAGGCACCAGCACCCAAAGGGCAAAATGCTTGAGTCCTCCCATGGGCACCCCTGTGATAGGTAGGCATCATTTCTCATGGCCTTGCAGAAGTGCCGGTACCAGTAACCCAAGAGTCCATTCTGGTTTTTCCCAGGGCCAGGAGCTGGAGGACTTGCAGGTGGAAATGGCAGGGCTTGTGAGCCGAGGCCTCTTCTCCTCCTGTCCCCATCACTGGCCCACCTGTATCGGGGATGCAGGGCCCGTCCCCATCACTGACCCACCTGTATCAGGAAAGCAGGGCCCTCCTCGTCACCCACTCCATACTGAAAGGGTATGGAAGCAGTCTTGATTCTTCACACCCATTTCTTGGTTATGTTCGCAATTGTTCATTTTTTAGGAAAAGCCAAGTTGTCGGGATAAGGTTCTGCATTGTGAGCATTAATGGAAGTGGAAATTACATATTCATCCTCAAGACATGCAGTTGTCATGCTCTTAAAGACAGTTTGAGAGGTTTTAGCATTGCAAGTTGTTATTTTGACAAGGGCTCCCCCCCAGAGCTCCTGCAGCTCAGCCGGCACTCCATCCTTTGTGCTCGGCTGTTTCATTAAGCAGCTGCTGAGACTGTCGCTGGCGTTGCTCTGGCATCAGGGATGCTGCAGCCTCCTAGGCCGCTGTTTTGGGGCCGACATTCGAGGTGTGTGAGCGAGAAGGGCCAGCTGTGTGCAGGTGAAAGGGCTCTCGGGTTTTATGGGGCTTGGTAATGGCTGTGCCTCGATAGATGGTGCGTGTGTTTTTAAATTTAGCCATAGTCGGCCCTTTCTGAAATCAGGAGAGAGCCTGTGTGTGTGTGTGTGTGTGTGTGTATGTGTCTTTAGATGAGTATTAGTTCTGTGGAGACGAGACCCTATAAGCATCCTAAAAATTATATATCTAGAAAATGACATTTTGCTTTCAAAGATTTCAGCATCACCTGGATATAGTCAAATGCAAACCACTGAAGCAGCCCATCCTTAAAAGACATAATCAGTCAGAATCAGTAATTAAAAAAAGGCCCAACAATCGCTGAAACATACAGGCCTACTGAGCTTAAGCAGAGCCTTTGGGAGCACACAGACAAAAGTCTCATTGTGTGTGAGGGCCCTGCAGCTTCCGGGGTCCCTGGGCCTTCCTCTTTTGGTTCCAAGGTGGAGCAGACCCCTTTTTGTCGCACAACAGCCCCTCCCTGCCGCCCAGACGGAGCCTTCACAATTGCCCTGAGTTTCGTAGGGAAGCCCTCAAAGACTGTCTTATCACAGTAATAAGTGACCCCATCGGTCCATCTCCAACCCCTGCTTTTGCTTCCCCGAGACGAGGGCTGAGGAGACCTAACTATCTATCTGGGCCCCTGACGGTCCCCCTGTGAGCTGCTTCTGGAGAATGCCGGCTCTGGGGGCTGAAAGAGGCTGCCACCCTGCTGTCTCTCTTTCCTGGGAACTTCTTTTCTGAAGCAGCTGAATGAGACCTTTGCAGGCGAGGGTGGTGGCCTCTCCTTCAGAATGCCTGGCCTGTTTCCCAGGGTGAAACACTCCCCAAATATGCAACTTTGTGAGCGGCCCAGCAGCCTGAGCCCAGAGCCGCCTGCCGCCAGGAGAGCTGGCATGGGGTGGGGGTGTGGCGCGGGCCCGGGGTTCACCAGATGCCAGGAAGGCCCGGCCCCTGGTGACGTCACCGGTCGTCTGGGGTGAGAATCTGGCCAACAGTTGGCCGTGACGAGAGCTCGAAGCTTTCTCTCTCTAAATCCCCTCCTTCGTTCAAATCTGATCCTATAAAAAGGCTTTTGTTGAAGAAGCAGCCATGGCATCTTGGTGCGTGTCTGTGTCACTGCTGTCAATATTTCCAAAGATGGGCAGAAAAACCTTCCTTGGTTGAATTCCTGAGCTAACAGGCCCCCAAACTGACTTGGACCAAGTAGAGGTAAATGGCAGCTGTCACATGGCATTTGTTTTGTTTGCAAGTGATGAAGCCAAAGAGGAGAGGAGCATCTTGAGGATGGTAAGAACCTGCTTCCGGGGAGCTCAGCATCAGGTCTTCATGGCGGGAGGGGGTGGCGCTGGGCTGTGCCTAGACTTGCCCTGGGAAGGGTGTGCTCTGCAGGGTCTGGGTATTGTGTAGATCGCTTAGGAGAGAGAGGAGCTCTGCAGGGGGAGCTGCTTCTGGGTGCCTTGCTCAATCTGCTTTTATGGGCTCCTGCAGAACATAGCCATGACCACTGTCCTACCCTGGTAACATGCTTTCTGAGGCTTTGGGTACAGAAGAGTCAAAAAGTCAGATCAAGGAGATGAACACTCACTTCTCCTTAGTCTTAAGTTTTTGCCTAGTTTTATCTCCACTTAAGTGTCCCTGAAGCTCCTGAAGTCTTTGTTTCAAGGAGGCCACTGATGGAAGGACCTGGAAAAGGGAGGGGTTTTTATATTTTTCTGGTTATTTTATGATTTGTTTATTCAGTTTGATGTTCTTTTGCTTTAGCTTGAAATGCACATGCTTGTCAAAAGCAAAAACAACTAAGCCAGAAAGCCATGTCCAGAAAATTACAGACTTGAGCATTCGTGATAAACAAATGTTCTTTCCCATGGCTTAATTGAATTATTTTTCTTGAGGCTGAGTCCTTCACCTGTTCAAACTGTGTGACATTGTTTCTTCATGTTCATGCGTTTGGAGTGAAGCATCATATATTTTGCCTTAACTTTACCCTTTTTTGTGGGTGCTCTGTCTTCACCCTTTCCCCCCTTCTTTTTGCCAGTGTTCTTCTCCTAATGCTTTTTGAACGCTTACTTCTTTCAGCACATCTCTGATTTTATTCCTCTGGATTTTCCACTTGGCATTGAGTGCCAATCTCTCCCCTGGCATTCAGTGTCTGTGCCATGTCTGTTCTTCCAAACGGCGGACTTCCAGGCAGACTCAGTAGCCTGGGTGCAGGGCTTGGCTTGACCACGTCTTAGTTCTGTGACTTGGGGCTAGTTCTGTAGGCTTCATCGTCCTCAACAGTACAAGGAGATAAGCGTGGTACCTATATCACAGAGCTCGTCTGCGGACTAAATGAGTTTGTACTTGTGAAGTGCTTGAGACAGTGCCTCACACCATTATTGTTTAGTTTGGGCTTCCATTTGTAATGTGGGGTTCATTGGTAAATATTAGCTGTTAGCAACGGTAAGACCATGGAAGAGGATGGACTTGTCAGTGTGATGGTGCTAAGTATTTCAACATGTTCTGTTTCTGTTGTGCTTCTGGTACTTGATGATATAAAGCAAAAAAGCCCTAACTAAAGCTGCTGTTTTTCTTAACCTCTTTGTTGAGATTAAATTCATACACCATACAATTCACCCCTTTAAAGTGTGCTCTTCAATGGTTTTGATACACTGCATTATTTTTTAAGAATTTCTGATAAAAATATATAAAAAATATAAAATTTGTCATTTTAACCATTTCTAGACGGCATTAGTTACATTCATAGTGTTATGCAACATCATTGCTATTCCCCAAACTTTTTCATCACTCCAAAGAGACACTTGTACCCAAAAAGCAGTAACTCCACATCCCCCACCTCCTCCGCCTCTGGGAATCTCTGATTTGCTCTCTGACTGTGAATTAGCCTGTTCTAGGTAGTTCATGTAAATGGAATCATATAGTTATTTGTCCTTTAGTGAATTTCACTTGGCATGTTTTCAAGGTTCATGTTGGTTCAACAATCAGAACTTCATTCCTTTTTATGGCCGAGTTATACTCCATTGAATGGAGAGACCATAATTTGTTTGCTTATCCAGTCGTCCACTGGTGGACACTTGGGTTGGCCCCACCTTTTGGCTATCTTGAATAAGGCTGCAATGAACATCAATATACAAGTACCTTTTCAAGTTCTTATTGGATTGGCCAAAAAGTTCATTTGGGATTTCCCATAAGGTGGTACAGAAAAATCTAAACAAACTTTTTGGCCAACCTAATACTTCAATCCACCAAAAAATGGAACTGTTAGGCCATGTAGAGATTCTGTGTTAGCTTTTTGAGGAACGGTTGATGTTTTCCTGGAAAGCAGCTGCTTTTCGGTCATTCTGTCCTCTGGCGTGTCTCCCTCAGACTCCACCCCGTCTCCTCCTGCCACCAGAGTTTCGCTGTCCTCCCTCGTCTGCCCCCAGCCACGTCTCCCAGCTGGCTGGCTGAGGGACACCCTTCTGCTCCGTCCCCCACCGGCGGTGCGTGTATCAGCCACCCTGACCACACATCTGCCTGGTCCCTTTCATCTCATTGTCTGAGGAAGGACAGGCTTGTAGGAGGTCATCCGTAGGTCCCAGACCACCCCTGCTGGAAGGGGTTTCAGCCACGTGCTGTTCCTAACACCTTTCAGGTGTGGGGAGCCAGGGATGTGGAGCCAAAAGTCCTGCAAGGATTTCAGCCCTTCTTAGACAGGCTCCTTCATTCTCCCATCACCTTGGTCTCATGTTCTCCATCCACTTTGCTTTTTTTTTTGTCCACCCTGTCCCGAGGGAGAGTTGTTCTTCCATCTTTATTTGCTCACAGTTCCTGTAGTTTTCTAGGAGTGAATTAATGAATAAATACTGCAGCAGTCTATAACTCGCCTCAGACAGCCATTCTGCTTGTTGGGCTAATTGTTAGCTTGGGTTTCTGGATGTCATTCATTTCACAGTAAGGCTCCTAATTAATCTCAGCACTGTTCTCACCAGAAGAAAGGCTGATATGGAGAAACATCCCCAATTACCATGAGAAAGGGGATGTGGAGAGCCCCGTTGAGTTTTCCTGGCATCCACCCCTTGTCTCAGATGAAACCCGCCCTTCACACACAGGCAGCCTGGCGATCAAGCCTGACAACTAGAGGGTTGTGAGAGCCGGCGGAGCCTCAGACCACACAGACCCAGCTCGGGAGGAGCCTGCCGGGCCTACGCTCTTGTTTAGCAACACCCATTGTGTTTCCCAGGACAGCGGAGAATCCTGGTGCCCTGAGCGGCAATGCCTCTGCTGTCCCAGAGGCAGGCGGGGTGGTTTTAATCCGGAAAAAGCTAAAGGTCTCTTCTTTTGTCTGTGTTTCTGTGCCTGCAGGACAAAAGATCCTTCATCACCGAAGTGACGTTTTAGAAACAGTGGTCCTGATCAACCCCTCAGATGAAGCCGTCAGCACTGAGGTAAGCATGTGGATCTGTGGAGCCTCACACAGTGGACAGAGCCCCAGCTGATGAGAGGGGATGGGGCAGTTGGTGAAGAGGGACAAGGCGGGGGGAAGCAAGTGTTGGGTCCAGGGATGCGTCTGTGTCCCTGGCCAAAGGCTGGTTCTCTGCATCAGCACCACCTGAGACTGCCCCTTTCGATCAGGACAGAGTGGAGGACGCTGGCCAGACCGTAGGGTTCTGTAGAGGTGAGGGGTGTGGAATGCTGGGGATACCCAGAGGGTGTGCTGGGATGTCGCAGGCTGATTAGACGCAAGCCTTCAGGCTGATACGGCTGTGACCCAAATGTGGAGAAAAAAGGCTTCTCAGACACAAGCTTTCTCAGCACATCCTGCCCACCCCCTGGTCACGGTTGAAATGCAGGATAGCACAGCGGTCAGGAATATGGGCTCTGCCGCCAGACTGCCTGGGTTCTGCCACCCACTAGCAAGTAGCCACAGGCAAGTTATTGACCATCTCTTTGTCTCCGTTCTGCCTTTGTGAAATGGAGATGATAATAGCGCTTGCATTTAGTGATGTGTCCAGAAGTGTCGCGTGATTAGAACATGGCATGGCACTTGGCAACCAAAACATCAATGCTGGCCGTTCTTCTTGTTTTTATTACCACCATATAAAACTTTTGCCAGAGAGCATAACTGGGTATTTCAGAGCCTACTGTAAGGTCAGTAGGCTAACACCGAGAATCTTAGGTCCCCCGGCCCAGAGGAAGTGATGCATCTCCATTCCCAGGGCCTTGCCTGCAGTTCGGCACCTTTGAAGTTGAACTGCTTCTTGGATGTCAGAACAGCCGCAGACCCAGGCACCTCCACTATCCACCGCCTTTCTTCTGCCCACACTGAGCATCTCTGTGACTGTAGATTGTTTTCTTTTTTTTACATTGAGATACAGTTCACACCCATAAAATCCATCCTTTTAAAGTATGCAGTTCATTGGAGTTTAGTATAGTCATAATATTGTGGAACTGTCATCAACATCTAATTCCTGAACATATCCATCACCCCTCAAAATCCCAAGCCCATTAGCAGTCACCAGCCCCCCATAACCTCTGGTAACCATTAATCTGCTTTTTACCTCTATGGATTTTCCTGTTCTGAATATTTCAGATAATGGAATCATACGATCTGTGGCCTTTTGTGTTGGGTTTACTTAATTAACATAGTATTTTCCAGAGTCATCCACGTGTAGACTGTATCAGTACCTCCTTCCTTTTTATGACAGAATACTATTCCAGTGTATGGGTACACCACGTTTATTTATCCACGCATCAGTTGATGGACATTTGGGTTGTTTGCCCTTTTGGCTGTTGTCACATAGCCTGCTTTGATCCCATGTCATCTTCTCTGGTTGAGCAGGACCTCTTTGACAATCCATGAAGGTACAAGATTGAGGCAAATGATGCTCTCGTGGTCTCCCTGGCTATTAGAATCAGAAAGTAGATAAAACTTGGAAAAAAGCTGGAGGCTGAATGTATGTACAGGCACATCGCCTGTGAGAAATGGAGAAGGAAAAAATAAGGCATTTCTTTGCAGAGCCCAGGTTCACCTGTGGAGCAGATGGGGCTGGAATGATGACTTTGGTACATGTGCGGTTCCTTGGACTGTGGGGTTCGTGGGGACAGTGGGTCACGTCCTGTTTACTTTCCATCCCTCCCATAGTGCCTTGCATGATGCCTGCCAGTCACTTTGTGCTGAACTGAGTTGGGCTTAGAACGTATAACCTTGGTGCTTGGAGCAGTGGTTCTGCTGAAGGACAGGCTGGCTCCCTGCCATTTAAAAGAACAGAGAGTCCTTTCGTGCAAATGGTTCACAAGTCTGTTTAAAGATTCCCAATCAGGGTGGCCTTTTGTCTATGTTCAAGTTCAGTGTCAGGCACCTTCCTGATGCCAGTGGAGGCCGCTTTTGGAGCTGTGTGTCTGGTGTTCGGCTTGGCAGGAAAGGGGTCCTGGGTGGGAGGGGCTGCCTTTGGGCCTTCCTTGGAGCCCTCTGATTCCTGAGGCAGCAGTTGGGGGACCTGCCCTGTACTTGGTGAGTCAGCCTGTGAAGTGTCGTGTCTCACAGATTGCACGCTGCCAGCAGGCACAACTGTGCAACCAACGATTGCCAGCTGTGGAGACTGCTTTGAAAAGACACAGAAACCGAGGGGAGAAAGTCAGCTACTGCTACTGTCTCAGTTGTAGCCAGACTTGGAAAAGGGCATTCGTGGGCAGCTGGTGATCGCAGGCGCTGGCTCTGTCCAACACCCCGGGGCAGTGTGAAGACCGGGAAGCGAGAGATTCTTGTTGGTTAGGAACCTGAAGCGCTCCAAGGGCCAGCCCGGTCCTGCGGGTGGGAGGCCGGTGCCCAGCACAGCTCAGCGCTCCCCTGCTTTGTTTCAGGTGCGCTTAATGATCACGGATGCTGCCCGACACAAGCTGCTCGTGCTGACGGGGCAGTGCTTTGAGAACACCGGAGAGCTCATTCTCCAGTCCGGCTCTTTCTCTTTCCAGAACTTCATAGAGATTTTCACCGATCAAGAGGTAGGCTCCTGTCTGGGAGTATCCACGCTTTACAGTTGCTCGGTTATTGCTGTCGCCTTAGGCTGATCTTTGAAAGCATTCACGGGAGATAGGAGGAGGGGATGGGGTACTCCTTTGAAATAAGCAAAACCACGTGGTACAGGGTCCTGTGGCTCATCACCAGAGGAATTTAGAGCACTCATCCATATAATTAATTGGAACCATTCTGATTGCCCGATGGAGGCGGGGGTTGGAACAGTCATCATTTTACAGATGGCAGAGATGATGGAGGAACTCGGAATGACAGAGTCCACAAGAAAGCCCAGGTTGCCTGTTTTCTGAAAGAGCACTCCAAAGATCTCTTTAGGGGTAGTATTTAACTGCCTTGTTTCAGTGCATGTAACCTACTTCTCCTGGTCAAATTATTTCTGATTTCTCTTAATGCCTGGCTCCAGTATTTGAGCTTGGGCTGCTTGAGTAGCCCAAGAAAGGAGGCAGGTAGGAAAATGGGGTGCATCCATAGCACACGTCCATGCCCCAAGAGTGTTAGAGTAGCTGGACTGAAGCCTGATCATTAACACATCTAACGAGTATATCTTACTCAAGGTGATACATGATGAAGCATTGAAACTAATGGGATGATAGTATTATTTGGTCAAATCAGATCAAAGATTTTAATTTGGTTATTTCTGCTTGAGAATTTTATCTGGTTAGGAAACTTCTCTTTCCAAAATAACGCACCTCTGTCTCCCAGTTAGAGCAACAACTCAGGGCTGTCAGCATAGCCGCTTGGGGCTACCCATAGCTGATAGCAGACTGCTACAGGGAGAGGGCGAGGGACGTGCTGACAGGAGGAGTTACAGCATCTATTTAAAACCATCTTCCTGAGAACTTCCTGAGAGGGCGGCCTCTTAGTCTCGGGGGTGTTGGGAAGGGCCATCTGTCTTTCTGCATTTAATCTTCCTTGGCCCTGCAAATCAGAGAGGTCTCTGTGTACTTTCCATCACTGGCAAGAGCTGTAAATAAACTGCCCAGCTTCATTAGGCTCACCTGGAGGCTTTTTGTAAAAAGACTGGTGCGATGACATCACTGTGTTTCTCCGCTCACTGGGTCGGAATAAAAAGGAACTTTTACTTGGCATTTGAAGCTCCGGCTTTCAGAAGCTGTGATGTCATCTGGGTCCCAAGGCAGATAGCCCAGGCTCTCCCCACGGCAAGGCAGGGCCCCGGGCACCTGCAGAGCTGGTCCCACTGTTCCCACCTCACAAGGGAGGCCTGCGCCCTGTGTCTCTGCAGAGCTGTCCTCTGGCTTCCTCCAGGGCTGCTGGAGTTCAGGCTGCATGTCTTGATTGTCTTGTATCTGTGGCGTCCACACCTAGGAAAGGCGTGGCACAACCTTGTTCGTGGCATTGAGAAGCCCACGGCAGGGCACTGTCTCCCTCTGCCCACTGCCCTGAGATGGGTGGGTGAGCACCGCAACGTCAGAATCTTTCGCAGGGTTGTGTCCCCAGGTTCACACTGTGGATTTGTCTGGTAGCTGAGAGGTCACACAGGCCATCAGCACCTTGGCAAGAGAGAGGGCTGCCGGGGCCTGGAGCCAGCCCCGGGGCCCAGTGCCATGTGCAGGCGGGCCGTTGACTGGCTTCCCCATGTTGGGTTCAGGCCGGCACCCTCAGCTTATTTATGTGCACGTGGGTGCCGCTCCTGCATTCCTGTTTCAGGTCAGTTTCTACCCCTGTGTCATGGGTTTGTCTTTTTTGGCAGTAAAATAGAATTGGGGACATATGTAAAGGAAAGGGTTTGTCACTGCTGGAATTTTAAATCCGGAGGCATCACAACCCACCCATCCGGACCCCAAATGTCTTTAAATAAGGCACAGTGTCGTGAACATTGCTGCTTAACACGCATGAAAAGATCTCTAGGATTTTCCCTTACAGACTAGGTCAGTGGTATCGGGGTGCTGCGGGAAGACAGGGAAAGGGGAATACATTGGGTTAAATTTACTTTCTTCCCCTTGTTCCAACCAAAGCACCTGGGCCTTTATCTTTTTTTGCATTTTGGACTTTGGAGGAAGGATGCCATAGCCAAAGTGGATTGGAAACCATGGGACTAGGCCAATGGTTAGCAGCTTTTTAGAGCTCTGATCCTTATTGTTGCCTTGGGAAAAGGTTTTGAGGCCAGAATGACTCAATAACTAATGGATCTTAAAGGCCATTTGGTGTCTACTTTTGTTCCTTTTACTTAGTCCTTGAAACATACCAGTCACTCCAGAGAAACCAGAAACATAATTTGGCAAAAACAAAAATGACACATTAAAAAAAAAAAAGAAAACAAGAATAGCTAAAAATAAATGGGCTGAATAACAGAATTATCGGTACATTTTAAGCTTCAGCTTTGCAGAGTTTTAGTCATTGGAGATCAACTACAAAACCAGAACCTACAGATAGAACAGTCATCTGGCTAATCCATCCCTTCCTGCAAACTGAGGATGGTGAAGTCACCATCTCCTGGGGACATTTTTCAGTCTCTCTGTTGGAAAGTTTTTCCTTATATGTCTCATCCTATCTTCAAGGAAGGAATGTGATCCCTTTTCCACCTGACAGTGTCTTAGATTTTAGACACCCTTTACTGCCAATTTTTTCACCCTCCAGATTTATCATTCTCAGTTCTCCTCAGTGTTCTTCATAAAACAAGATATTAAAAGTTCCTTATATTCTCTCATCACTGTCCAGTGGTAGGAAGGAGGCCCAGGGGTGGAGATGGGTGAAATTCAGGAGCTCAGTCTTGGCACTGTTACCAGACAATTACATACAGGGGTCCAGAGCTTGGGGAATGAAGAGTGGGCTGGAGATGTTAATGTGGAAGCCATCAGCACATTAGAAACAGATGACATAATCTAAAGGGAGAAATGTGTGAGCAGAGAAAGGGGCCCAGGTCTAGCATTTAGAGGCTGAGGCCAAAGAGAAGGAACCAGCAATTTTAGTTTGTTTTTGTCCAGTTTCTCTAAAACGTTATGACTCACACTGGATACCAAACTCTGCGGATTGTGAGAGTTAGTGACTTCTATAGTTTTCAATACAATCTTCAGTAAGTCTAAAAGTAACTTTTGACCATCACCATCCACAATTAAATGTCAATGAAGAAGGGAGGCTCTGAGGAGCTCTGTAATTAACATAATTTTTTTTTGGGGGGGAGCTCCCTTTAAGAAAAAGAAGAAAATTATTGATACACAATTAAGTACAGGACTTTGGGAGGGGACCAGACCACTGAGGAGACTTGAAATTTAAGCTGCTTTAAGCCTTATGATAAAGGCACTTCACTATCAACTAAAATCCCTGAGTATTTTCTATGGATATTGTTGATACGCCCCCCTGTCCCAATCCTGTTTTCCCAGCTGGTTTATTGGACTTTACATTTATCCCTTAGAATGCCTCCATTAAGAGTTGACTTAGCCATCATCATTCCAAAGTCAAGAGCTTTTCTAAATGTCTTAATTCTGCCATCCCACATTTCCAAGGCCTCCTGTTTTCATGCTATCCACAGATCTGATAAGCCTGCCTCCACCATTCAAGTCAGTACCAACAGGACATAAATGAGCCCACCACAGACCCCTTTCCAGGTTGATGCAAACCAGCAGCTATAAGTTCAGCTATTGTCACAATGTTCAGAGATCCTTTGAAACATCTTGCTAAATCCCAGAGATATGCTGTCTGCTGTATTTCCTCATTAGCCAAGCACATAACCTAATCAAAAGGAAATGTAGTTAGTAGGGTATGGCTTAGAAATTGCACTCTTATTTCATTAATATTATCTGCATAGTCACTTATTTCCTGTATCTTCCTTCCTCTTCCAGTATGCCTGCACTTAATTAGAAAAGGCAGTTAACAAAAAAGACTATCTTTACTCTGAGCAGTATTTCTTCCAGTCCTGTCTCCCATCCATTTTTGTAAGAACAAGGTTGGGGGGTAGCAACCAATGTTCTTGAGAAGTACTCTTGGGTTGTGGTCACTTCCCAAATGTCCACTTCAGGAGGACAGCATGTACTGAATTGGCCAAGTTCAGCACAGTTCAGCAAGCATCTATTGAACCTGATGGTATACTGGGGAAACAAAGATAAAGAGATACAGAGAGAGAGATGATGTGTTTTCTCCTGTTCAGGAACTTCTGGTATAATGGGCTCTACTAGCTGCCATTTACTATGATGATGATTGCCAAATCCTTTCAGAGAAAGCCTCAGTTTCCAAGTCTAAGACATAGTCACAGGTTTCCTTGTCACTTCACATGTTGTCGGCTCTTCTTCGTTGCTCTCATCTGTTCCTTGGTTGAACGGGCACTTGTGACACCCAGTCTTTGTCCCGAGGGCCCCCTCTCTCCAGCGTGCATGCTGACACAGGTCTGGAAGTCAGCTCTGGGGGCTGGTCCAAGGCCATAGTACTTACTTCTCCTCCTCCTCCTGGACCCTCTCCGTCTCCTTGACGGGCTAGGTTCTTATCCTGTGCATAGTGCGCTGTTGCTTCTCCAAAGGAAGTGGATTTTCTATCTCTGGGCACTGCTGACTTTCTTTTGTGCTTTCTCTTGTACATCATAGTTTTACATTCACCAGCCTCTTGGCTGTTTTTTAAGGCCCTTGACTTCCTAAGAATTCTGTGCAGCCTTGTTTTCTTTGGGAGTCATTTCCTTTGTTTCATAGAAGCTCTCTGGGTAGAGGTGAAGAGCCAAAGGGTACAGAGGTATTCCTTAAATCCTTTAACCTTCTGCTTGAGCTTGGTGATTACCTGCTTCACATAAAAAGAGTCAGTGACTGAATACCACCTGTACACAGCTGGATCATATCCTTACCTGCCGCACCTCTTAGCCGAATTTGATTTTAGCCACTCAGGCCCGGCTTGCCCTGAAAAGAATAGGAGTTAGAATGGAGCAGAACATCCCACCTTGGATTCAAACGGGAGCAAATGGGGGACAAATCTGGCTACTTGCTCATGTAATACCCAACTGCTCTAACCATCATGGTTTCAGAGTATCTGTATTTGCAGAAAGTCTGCTGGATGAACCACTCATGCTTTACACAGTGTGAACTGATGCCAGAACCAGTAGTTTTTTGTATTAATGTGTGGTCTATAACTTCCTATCTCCAAGGTGCGAAAAGAAGCCACTAAACTTTTTTCTTCTCTACCTACCAAATTCTAAATATAGATACCATGTGCACTATATCTAAATTCTTTTAATGTGTCATCAGTCCTTTTAGCCAGGCCCAGTGGAATATAAGAAACATTTTATATCAGTGGTGAAATGACTCACCTAACTTTCTCCTGTGATAGTTTTTTACTTTTTAAAGGGCATTTTTGCATGGCAAGTACCCAGGGGTGCTGTGCAAAGTGTTTCATAACCACATAGGCACTGATCATCCAGACAGTCACTGGCCTTAGAAGTGGAGCAGAATTCTGAAGATCCCCTGAGGGGCAAGAACAGATGGTGGCGAGGTCTGAGGTGGTGGAGGGGGCAGGGAGAAGGCAGAAGGGAATGGAAGGAGCGGTCAGGACAGAGGCTGTTAGCTTACCAGTATGGAAATATTTACCTACCAACACCTGACATTTGCCCTGTGTGCATCCAATGGTCCTGTAATACCTAGTAATAGATGGAGGGGCTGGATCAGTGATGACAGTCACTTAAACCTTTTCTTTTTTTCTTATGATTTGTTTTTTAAATCCCAGATTGGGGAATTACTGAGTACCACCCATCCTGCCAACAAAGCCAGCTTAACCCTTTTCTGTCCCGAAGAAGGGGACTGGAAAAACTCCAATCTTGACAGACACAATCTCCAAGACTTCATCAATATTAAACTCAACTCAGCATCTATATTGCCAGAAATGGAAGGACTTTCTGAATTTACCGAATATCTCTCGGAATCTGTGGAAGTCCCGTCTCCCTTTGACATCCTAGAACCCCCCACATCAGGTGGATTTCTAAAGCTCTCCAAGCCCTGCTGTTACATTTTTCCAGGAGGGAGGGGCGACTCTGCACTGTTTGCAGTGAATGGATTCAATATGCTCATCAACGGAGGCTCAGAAAGAAAATCCTGCTTTTGGAAGCTCATCCGACACTTGGACCGAGTGGACTCCATCCTGCTCACCCACATTGGGGATGACAATTTGCCTGGAATAAACAGCATGCTCCAACGGAAAATCGCAGAGCTCGAGGAGGAACAGTCCCAGGGCTCCACCACCAATAGTGACTGGATGAAAAACCTCATCTCTCCCGACTTAGGAGTTGTATTTCTCAATGTACCTGAAAATCTGAAAAATCCAGAGCCAAACATCAAGATGAAGAGAAGCATAGAAGAAGCCTGCTTCACTCTCCAGTACCTAAACAAACTGTCCATGAAGCCAGAACCTCTGTTCAGAAGCGTAGGCAATACCATCGATCCTGTCATTCTTTTCCAAAAAATGGGAGTTGGTAAACTGGAGATGTATGTGCTTAACCCAGTCAAGAGCAGCAAGGAGATGCAGTATTTCATGCAGCAGTGGACTGGCACCAACAAAGACAAGGCTGAACTAATCCTGCCTAATGGTCAAGAAATAGACATCCCAATTTCCTACTTAACATCAGTCTCATCTTTGATCGTGTGGCATCCAGCAAACCCTGCAGAAAAGATCATCCGAGTTCTCTTTCCTGGCAACAGTACCCAATACAATATCCTGGAAGGACTGGAAAAGCTCAAACATTTGGACTTCCTGAAACAGCCGCTGGCCACCCAGAAGGACCTCACGGGCCAGGTGGCCACCCCTGCCGTGAAACAAGTAAAACTGAAACAGAGGGCTGACAGCCGTGAGAGTTTGAAACCAGCCGCAAAACCACTCCCCAGCAAAACCGTACGAAAGGAGTCAAAAGAAGAAACCCCTGAAGTCACAAAAGGGCTGGAAAAGGCACCCAAAGTTGAAAGCAAAGAAAAGGTGACGGTGAAAAAAGACAAACCTGTGAAAACCGAGACCAAACCTCCAGTGACAGAAAAGGAGACGCCCAGCAAAGAAGAGCTGCCCCCGGCCAAAGCTGAGGGCGCCGAGAAGCAGGGCACAGATGTCAAACCCAAAGTCGCCAAGGAGAAGACGGTGAAGAAGGAGACAAAGCCAAAAGCCGAAGAGAAGAAAGAGGAGAAGGAAAAGGAAAAGCCAAAGAAAGAAGTGGCTAAGAAGGAGGACAAAACACCTGTCAAGAAGGAGGAAAAACCAAAAAAGGAAGAGGTGAAAAAGGAAGTCAAAAAAGAAATCAAGAAAGAAGAGAAAAAAGAAATCAAAAAAGAGGTTAAGAAAGAAACCCCACTCAAGGAAGCCAAGAAGGAAGTGAAGAAGGAGGAAAAGAAGGAAATTAAAAAGGAGGAAAAGGAGCCCAAAAAAGAAATTAAGAAACTTCCTAAAGACACAAAGAAATCACCTACTCCAGTAGCTGAAGCAAAAAAACCGGCTGCATTAAAACCAAAAGTACCCAAGAAGGAAGAGCCTGTCAAGAAAGAGGCAGTGGCTGCTGGGAAGCCAAAGGAGAAGGGGAAGATTAAAGTGGTCAAGAAGGAAGGCAAGACTGCAGAGGCTGCGGCCGCAGCCCTTGGCACCGTGGCTGCCGCAGCAGCTGTGGCTGGGTTAGCAACCACCGGCCCCGCCAAAGAACTTGAGGCCGAGAGGTCCCTCATGTCCTCCCCCGAGGATCTGACCAAGGACTTTGAGGAGCTGAAGGCTGAAGAGGTCGACGTCGCGAAAGACATCAAGCCTCAGCTGGAGCTGATCGAAGATGAAGAGAAACTGAAGCAAACTGAGCCCGTCGAAGCCTATGTCATCCAGAAAGAGACCGAAGTCATCAAAGGCCCCGCCGAGTCCCCTGATGAGGGAATCACCACCACTGAAGGGGAGGGGGAGTGTGAGCAGACCCCCGAGGAGCTGGAGCCCGTTGAGAAGCAGGGGGTGGAGGACACCGAAAAATTTGAAGACGAGGGTGCAGGTTTCGAGGAGTCCTCTGAGACCGGAGATTATGAAGAGAAGGCAGAAACTGAAGAGGCGGAGGAACCGGAAGAGGACGCAGAGGACCACGTGCGTGTGAGCACCTCCAAGCACAGCCTGGCGGAGGAGGAGGAGAGTGCTAAGGCTGAGGCGGATGCGCACGTCAAGGAGAAGAGGGAGTCTGTGGCCAGTGGTGACGACCGAGCCGAAGAAGACATGGACGAGGCCCTGGAGAAGGGAGAGGCCGAGCAGTCTGAGGAGGAGGCGGAAGAGGAGGACAGAGCCGAGGACGCCAGGGAGGAAGACTACGAGCCCGAAAAGGCGGAAGCAGAAGACTACGTGAGGGCTGTGGTGGACAAGGCTGCCGAGGCCCAGTACGGGTTCCTCACCATGGCCCCCAAGCCTGTGGGAGCCCAGTCTCCCGTCCAAGAACCTGCCTCTTCCATTCACGACGAGACTTTACCTGGAGGCTCGGAGAGTGAGGCCACTGCCTCTGACGAGGAGAATCGGGAAGACCAGCCTGAAGAATTCACGGCCACCTCCGGCTACACCCAGTCTACCATTGAGATATCCAGCGAGCCCACCCCCATGGATGAGATGTCTACTCCCCGAGACGTGATGAGTGACGAGACCAACAATGAAGAGACCGAGTCCCCGTCTCAAGAATTTGTAAACATCACCAAATACGAGTCTTCACTGTATTCTCAGGAATATGCCAAACCTGCTGTGACATCTCTCAACGGACTTTCTGATGGGTCAAAAACAGATGCCACTGATGGGAGGGACTACAATGCTTCAGCCTCCACCATCTCACCACCTTCCTCCATGGAGGAAGACAAATTCAGCAGATCTGCTCTACGTGAGGCCTACTACTCTGAAGAGAAAGATGTGAGAGCTGGTGCCACGCTGGAGATCAAAGATACCGTCTCACCAGTTTTGGATGAAAAACTCAGTCCACCCAAGAGCCCATCCCTGAGTCCATCTCCGCCATCACCCATAGAAAAGACCCCCCTGGGTGAACGTAGCGTGAACTTTTCCCTGACACCCAATGAGATTAAAGTCTCAGCAGAAGCAGAAGTTGTCCCAGTGTCTCCTGAGGTGACCCAAGAAGTAGTGGAAGAACACTGTGCCAGTCCTGAGGATAAGACCCTGGAAGTGGTGTCTCCATCTCAGTCTGTGACTGGCAGTGCTGGCCACACACCATACTACCAATCTCCAACTGAAGAGAAATCTAGTCATCTTCCCACAGAGGTCATTGAAAAACCAGCAGCAGTCCCGGTGAGCTTTGAATTCAGTGATGCCAAAGATGAAAGTGAAAGGGCTTCCATAAGCCCCATGGATGAACCTGTGCCTGACTCAGAATCTCCTATTGAAAAAGTTTTGTCTCCATTACGGAGCCCTCCCCTAATTGGATCCGAGTCTGCATATGAAAGTTTCCTAAGTGCAGATGACAAGGCTCCTGGCAGAGGTACCGAAAGCCCCTTTGAAGGAAAGGATGAAAAAGAAGCCTCTCCAGACCAAATAAGTCCAGTTTCTGACATGACTTCCACTGGTCTTTTCCAAGACAAACAGGAAGGGAAAAGCACAGATTTTATACCAATAAAGGAAGACTTTGGTCAAGAAAAGAAAACTGATGATGTTGAAGACATGAGTTCTCAAGCAGGACTGACCTTAGATGAAAGGAAGTTAGGAGGAGATGTTTCTCCTACACAAATAGATGTCAGTCAGTTTGGATCTCTTAAAGAAGACACTAAGATGTCCATTTCTGAAGGCACCGTCTCAGACAAGTCAGCTACCCCTGTCGATGAGGGGGTAGTTGAAGACACATACTCTCATATGGAGGGGGTGGCCTCCGTCTCCACAGCTTCTGTGGCTACCAGCTCATTCCCAGAGCCAACGACAGACGACGTGTCTCCCTCACTGCACGCTGAGGTTGGATCCCCACACTCCACTGAAGTAGATGACTCTCTCTCCGTGTCTGTTGTGCAAACGCCTACCACTTTCCAGGAAACAGAAATGTCTCCATCAAAAGAAGAATGCCCACGACCAATGTCAATTTCTCCACCAGACTTCTCCCCTAAAACAGCCAAGTCTCAGACTCCAGTTCAAGATCACAGATCAGAACAATCCTCAATGTCTATTGAATTTGGCCAGGAGTCCCCTGAGCACTCCCTTGCTATGGACTTCAGTCGTCAGTCTCCCGATCACCCTACAGTGGGTGCAGGCATGCTTCATATCACTGAAAACGGGCCCACTGAGGTGGACTACAGTCCTTCTGACATGCAGGACTCTAGTTTATCCCATAAGATCCCACCAACAGAGGAGCCGTCCTACACCCAAGATAATGATCTCTCTGAGCTCATCTCGGTGTCTCAGGTGGAGGCTTCCCCATCCACCTCTTCTGCTCACACTCCTTCTCAGATAGCATCTCCTCTCCAAGAAGATACTCTGTCTGATGCTGTTCCTCCCAGAGACATATCCTTATATGCCTCACTCACCTCTGAAAAAGTGCAAAGTCTGGATGCTGAGAAGCTCTCTCCTAAATCTGATATCTCTCCACTCACCCCAAGAGAATCCTCTCCTTTGTATTCCCCTAGTCTTTCAGATTCTACCTCTGCAGTCAAAGACAGCACAGCAGCGTGCCACACTGCCTCTCCCCCACCGATGGATGCAGCGTCCGCAGAGCCCTATGGCTTCCGTGCCTCCATGTTATTTGATACGATGCCGCACCATCTAGCCTTGAATAGAGATTTGACCACACCTGGCATGGAGGAGGATACTGGAGGAAAGACACCTGGAGACTTCAGCTACGCCTATGAGAAGCCTGAGACAACGACCAGGTCCCCAGATGAAGAAGGTTACGACTATGAGGCTTATGAGAAAACCACCCGGACCCCAGATGTGAGTGGCTATTACTATGAGAAGACTGAGAGCGTCACCAAATCCCCATGTGACAGCAGCTACTCCTATGAGACGATGGAGAAGACCAGCAAGAGTCCTGAAGATGGTGGCTATGCCTATGAGATTACTGAAAAGACCACCCAGAGCCCGGAAGAGTCTGGGTACGCGTATGAGATAAGTGAGAAGACCATAAGGACCCCTGAAGTGAGTGCCTACAGCTACGAAAAGGCTGAGCGGTCTCGAAGGCTCCTGGATGACATCAGCAATGGCTATGACGATTCTGAAGAGGGCGGCCACACACTTGGGGATTCCAGCTACTCTTATGAGACCACTGAGAAAACTGCCGGTTTCCCTGAGTCTGAAAGTTACTCCTACGAGACATCAACAACAACCACTCGATCCCCAGATGCCTCCGCATACTGTTATGAGACCCCAGAGAAAATCACTCGAGCCCCCCAGGTATCTTCATATGCCTATGAGACTTCAGACCAGTGCTACACGGCAGAAAAGAAGTCCCCCTCCGAGGCTCGCCAGGATGTGGACTTATGCCTTGTGTCCTCCTGCGAATACAAGCATCCCAAGACGGAGCTCTCACCCTCCTTCATTAATCCCAATCCTCTCGAGTGGTTTGCCAGTGAAGAGCCAACTGAAGAATCGGAAAAGCCCCTCACCCAGTCAGGAGGAGCCCCGCCGCCCCCTGGAGGGAAGCCCCAGGGCCGACAATGTGATGAAACTCCTCCCACCTCAGTCAGCGAGTCCGCCCCGTCCCAGACTGACTCTGATGTCCCTCCAGAAACTGAAGAGTGCCCCTCCATCACAGCTGATGCCAACATTGACTCTGAAGATGAGTCGGAAACCATCCCCACAGATAAAACCGTCACCTACAAACACATGGATCCACCTCCGGCCCCCATGCAGGACCGTAGCCCTTCTCCACGCCACCCTGATGTGTCCATGATGGACCCGGAGGCCTTGGCCATCGAGCAGAACCTGGGCAAAGCTCTGAAGAAAGACCTGAAAGAGAAGACCAAGACCAAAAAGCCTGGTACCAAGACCAAGTCGTCCTCACCTGTCAAGAAGGGTGATGGGAAGTCCAAGCCCTCTGCGGCTTCACCCAAGCCAGGGGCCTTGAAGGAATCCTCGGATAAGGTGTCCAAAGTGGCTTCTCCTAAGAAGAAAGAATCTGTGGAAAAAGCAACCAAAACTACCACCACTCCTGAGGTCAAAGCTGCACGTGGGGAAGAGAAAGACAAGGAGACCAAGAATGCCGCCAATGCCTCCACATCCAAATCGGTGAAGACGGCAACTGCAGGTAGGTGGGAGGTGCTGGCATCCTGGAACAGGACACTGCAATTCTACTTTTAGCTACAGCCTCTGCCTTTCCCCCTGACTTTGTACTGGGGAGGTGAGAGAGCACAGCTTAGTGCCCTTCCTTCCTTTCACCATTTTCTTTTGCCACAAGGTAGGGAGCCCCACCCAGTGTAGCCCATAGGCCTTGCAGGGAGCTCAGCATATAGCCCAGGGCAGCTCTGATTTCCCAGATGCGGCCCCTGGGTTTGCTCCCTTTTGCAAAACTGCAGCCTTGTCTGAATCTTCAGAACCAAAGATGTGTGTTTCAGGCTCCTCGGGAAGATTCTGTTGACACTGGCTTCAACCATGCTGGCCCCAGAATCAAGCTGAGGTGCCATGAGCCAGGAGCTCCCGCAGGCCTAGGGAGAACTAGAGTTCCAAGGCAAGCCTGGAATAAACATCATAGGTCCAAGGTTTAGGTTCCATTTTTAAAAGTAAAAATATTTTAATTAAAATGATAACATTTTTTAAATTAAAAAAATCACCTGGCTGGAGATGCATCTTCATTCAAGGCAGTGCTCTGGTTAATCAACCAGTGAGGTCAGCTGACCACTGGGTACCCAGTACAGATTGAGAAAAGAGCATCCAAGACTCTACTTATTCCATTCTGACCACACTGCCTCACTAATACAGACTCAACATCTTGTTTTAGGTCGAAATTCAGCTTGGCAAGAGCAAGCATCCCTGACTTCATGTTCTTAGACTTATCAAGTTCTCGGCAGTGATCTGGGTTTTTGATGAATCTGGGTTTCTGATGATCCAGCTTCATTTTGTTGCTTCAAAACAATCACAGGGATTTGAATTCATATATTTTATTTGCTTTACATAGTTACTTGAAGGTTTTAGATCACAGTTCACAAACATGTAAAGCAAAAAATAAGCAACACTTTCTTGATTTATTATGGAAAAATTCAGTATTTAGTACTTTAGGAAGTACTAGTTACAGGTACAAGTTTTTACTTTTAGGCAACGTGAAGCAGCAATTTCAAGACTCATATCAGATTTCCTCTTTTTATTTGCACATAGAAAACAAACTGAATTTGTTCATGCTTAGAATTTGTATAGAGCCACCAGATAATAAATCTTGATCTAAAGGACTTAACAGTGACCATGCACTTAGGAGAAAACATGAAATCAATTCAAACAGATAAAAACCCAACTGAAATTTGCTGCCAAACTCATGAAACTTACACTATAGCCCACACAATTGATTTTATCACTTTTTTTTTTTTTGGTCATTTAAAGATAATTTTGAGGGAAAGTGAGTTAATTTGAATTTACATTGAGGATGCTTTCCCAACAGATTTTTTTAAAAGACAAAACTGCACTATTAATTAATTTTAAAACAAACCTGGGTCAACTTCCAGTGGTTCTATCAGTTTGGGCTTCTATGAGCAATGTTCATTTGGTGTCAACGGGAGTGATTCAAGGTGCAAGTGGAAACTGCAGGCATTTAAAAATATTAGATGATCTGTAACTCACAAACCTCTGCTACAAGTCAGAATTCTTTGGGAGATTTACACATGAATATGTTTAGGACTTTTAGCTTAGGTTCATTATAATGGCTGGTTAATCTATTCATGAAATGATTCAGTTTATCCAAATACCAGTTTGGCTGATTCTTACTACCCCCTGCCCTCCAAAATAAAAATAAACCAGTTCATAGCTGATTTTGACTGTGGGATGGCAGTCTCTATACATCCCATGGAGAAAGGCAAGAGAATTAAATTTAGGGGATCTTGCTAGTATTTTAAGTGGTTTCACAGCAGTGGTCTCAAACCAGATACACATTAGCATTGGCTGGGATGCTTTTAAAAAGTGATGGTACCCTGGTCAGTGAAGCCTTACCATAGCCATTGAAGCCAGGGCATCTGTATTAAGCATGCTAAGTGATTCTAATCATGTGGCCAGGAGGAAGAACCACTGCCTTACAATGCTAGTTCTGTTAATGTTTCAACCTTCTGATTAGAACAAATCAGAAAGCCAATTCTAGAAACAAGGTAGCCAGAAACTGAGATTAATCTGAACCTTCATTTTGCCCAGGCTTTCTGACTTGGGGGGAATTTTGGCTGTGACATACCTACCCCTTATCTCAGTCCGGTATGTTCTGATTGGCTAGAGAAAGCAGAGTCTTTCTGAACCTTCCTGTTGCTAAAGTTTGGTATCTAGTCTTGTCTAAGGAGAGACGTCTACCATTTAGAGGACTGTCCTAAGGAGAGAATACAGTGTTTTCATCAGTTTATGCATGAGGCTGAGGTGCTGAGGGTCTTGGAGATCATATGACATTAAGATCTGACTACTGGCTAGATCAAATGTGAGGGGATAATATTCAGCTGTGGGCCAAACTGCTTTTAAATGAAATCCTAACATGAATTACTAAGATGGCTTAACTATGCTTTACCAAATGCAGATGCTTTCCTTTGTCCTTTAAAATCTATTTCTTAGATCACATTTCAAATTAAAAGACACACTAGCAGCTCTTTTAGGAGTGTTAGCGTCTAGTTCTATCTTTGGGGAAAGCCTTGGCAACTCGTCTTAATTGCTAATGTGTTTAAGGGAAACGCCCCATTCTTCATTTCTCCTGAGATGGTAAACAGTCAAGTGATGCTGTCTCAGACTGCCAGTGTCAAATGCCCTCTGTGAGAGAGGGGAGTGCCAACACCCACTCCCATGTCCCAGAGCGCCTTCTGGGGAATAAGTAGGGAAGGTCTGCTGGACAGATGAGTCTCTTTGCATTTTTGTGACCCTGGCCTTCTCTTTGTTTTTATTTGTTTACAAAGGGCCAGGAACCACCAAGACGTCCAAGCCCTCAGCTGTGCCCCCAGGCCCCCCTGTGTACCTGGACCTATGCTATATTCCCAACCATAGCAATAGTAAGAATGTCGACGTTGAATTTTTCAAGAGAGTGAGATCGTCCTACTACGTGGTGAGTGGGAACGACCCTGCTGCTGAGGAGCCCAGCCGGGCTGTCTTGGATGCCTTGCTGGAAGGGAAAGCCCAGTGGGGCAGCAACATGCAGGTAAGAGTTCCAGGACGGTGTTTGCACAACACGTGGAGCTGTGTCCAGAGGCAGCAGGAAGGGATCGTGTTTAATGAGGCACCACCGTGGATCCCCATGAGGTGCCCACAGGGCCTGCTGCACTTGGACAAAGTGGATTTCACACACACAAGCTGGTCTAAAAGCATTCGCGCCACCAGCCACCATGGACTTGGAGGAAGGCCACTTTACCACCCTAAAGTATAATCTGCAGAGTGGGCCCAAGATTACACACCGTTCATATACCAAGAAAATTAACCAGCGTAACCAAGTGTCATATTTCCATGTGAGATGGATAAAGATTAGCCTTTACTTGTCTTTCCCAAGTAGACAAAAGCTAGAGATATGGCCATTTAGAAAATCAGCTGTCCACATGAGATTCTGCAGGAGCACTGCTGAAAATGGTCCTCAGCAGGACACTCCCAACACCCAAACATCGTAATGAGCCACAAACCACTCATTATTTCAGTTATGGATTTTATCTAAGTTTTACTTACGGTTTTGTATAGTGATCTAGTAAACTGTATTTGCATAACGTTAAATAGAAATCCTGGTTATTTCATTATATGAAATCTAATGCACTCAGTGGCCTCTTACTGAATACTAGGTAGAATTTAAGCTAGTAATCACTTACCCACCCCACTCCTCTGTCCCCAAACACACACACAAAGACATAAATCTTTGCTCTCATGATGAAATGTTAGTTAACATGCAATTAGAAGGTTTTCGGCTGCATTAATAACTAAAGCCCCTTTGTTTTAAATATGCAATATCTTTAATGTAAAACATCAGTTGTGTTAAAGAAAATACAAGAAATTCCACCTTAACTGAAGAACTTCTCATAATGCTAAAGAATTGAAAACTGATATAGATGAACTAACTGGCTAGTCATGACTTGCTTTTGGTTCTAGTCTTCAACTGCCCCAGAAAAACTAATTTTTTAGCAGCTTTATTCTGGTTCCTAGAAAATGTAAGTTGGAAAGTCCTATGGATTTTCTAAGGACAATAGAATATTTTTCTCTTTCCCTTTCTTTTTCTAATGGTCTAATTAATACCTTACTGCTGTTCTATTTTTCCCCACCCCATTTCTGGTTCTGCTCTTCAGCAGCTGTTTTCTCTCTCCCTGCAGGTGACCCTGATCCCGACTCATGACTCAGAAGTGATGAGGGAATGGTACCAGGAGACCCATGAGAAACAGCAGGACCTCAACATCATGGTTTTAGCAAGCAGCAGCACAGTGGTTATGCAAGATGAATCCTTCCCTGCATGCAAGATCGAACTGTAACAACCAAGGTCAGCCGCACCACAGGATTTGAACTTTGTTTCCAGAAATTCTTCGATTTGAAACCACCTTTTCTAAAAAAAAAGTCAATTCATCTAAATAAGTCGCTGAACTGTTACCTGCCAAACACTATACTGTGTCATGGTGATACAAGTCACTAATATTTCTCAGTTTTTGCTGATTGCTAAGGGAAGTAGCAGTCTTCCCACACTAGGGTTCAAGTTACTGCAAAATTACCTACCCCAGTTCATCTCTGCTGAACATTTGGAAACCATGCACTAGCAAACCCAACTGACTTCTGCTAAGGTAGAGGCATTTGTCTTAGAGAGAAAGAGAGAGAGAGAGAGTGCGCGTGCACAAGAGAGGGAACACAGGACAGAGAGAGAGAGAGAGAGAGAATGAGAAGGAAAAAAGAATGCAAGAGAAGGAGATGTAATGGTAAAGAGTGCTGGTGAGATACCAGAGAGAAAGAGAGCGGGGTGGGGCAGGGAGGAGAAAATAACCAACAGTCACGTCTGCATTTTCTGTCTATTCTGTTGTCTGCAAAGTTTGTAACTTGTGTCAGTCTGAGTCATCAAAAAGGGTCTTAATTTCCTAAAACAAGTTGGCTGGAAGAAAACAGAAAAGAACAACACTTGTTATGAGGGCATGTGAGATTTTTCACGCCTTAATTAAGCTCCTTCAGTTTGAAGGCTGCACACTGACATAGTGTAGGGAGTGTAGACTGGACATACAAGTGGTTTGAACCCCATTCAGAACTCTCAGACTCTTCAAACACACAAGTAGATTGATCTAAGGCATGTTCCCAGCATCTGTGCACACAGCTAGTCCACTCTGAGTCAATTAACCTGCATGCGGAGACACCCAAGTCCACCCCAATTAACAAGCAAATACCAAAGCAGTTGGGAGTACATAGGTAGACAATTTGCCTTAGGAAGTGACTTGAATGTACAAAGATACTTGATGCACTTATTTTTTAATGTGAGACAGCAAGTTTATAAAACATCCGTGTAGGATTATAGATACTCCAGTTACAGGAGCATGTGTGTGCATGTGGGAGGGGTACTTGGAGCTTACCTGATTGGTGCAACAGTCTGATGCTGAGCATTGTGTTGAATACCACCTCAGGCCCCTCAGCCAAACAAGTTGAGCCTGTCTTAGCTTCTTTACTACTGCAAGTTCAAGACTAAAATGGCTTCTATGATCAGAACTGGGAAAACAATGAATCTTAATGGTGGAAGAGGTTCTCAGCAAGTGTACAGTATTTAGCTTCCTTTGTCTTACAGTGGCTTTTTTTTTTTTTTTAATTTTCCATTAATTTCAGCATAATTATGGGAACAAGTGTACAGAAGAATTTTTTTTTTTAAGATATGTGGGAACTTTTCATAGATGAACTTTTTAACAGATGTTTTCATTTACAGGAAAATGCACAGAAAATTTTCAAGTGACAGTCCTTTTTTTTTTTTAAGTGTTTTGTAAGACAAAAAAATGAGTAGTGTTTTTTGAAGTTCTGGTGAAAACTGAAGTCTGATATTGCAGTAATATTTATTAAAAGTCCATCCTACCAGGAATAGTAATACCTCCCACCCCTTGAGTCCCATAACAAAAATCTGGGTATGTGCTATTTGAGAGTGGGGGAGAATGGCTAAACTTTTCTAGGCCTTTACAAGTACATCACCCAGTGGTATCCTGCATACTTCTTTCAAGATCTTCAACCATGAGGTAAAAGAACCAAGACAAGTTCAAAGGATCCTAGCAAAAATTTGCTTTGGGATTTTCTTTTCTGGGAAAAAAAAATTCATTGAAAGCAAATGAATTTCCAGCTCCTATGGTTTATTATGTAGAGTTCAGAGATCATGTTCATCATTGTTATCACTGAACTGTGAACCTGGGAAGCCAGTTCATGATTAAAACTGACGTCAAGTTTCAAGTTGCAGATCAGCGCACCCAGTGTTCAGATGTGGCAAACTTTTTGGTGACAGCTGTTCTGGGCTCTGTCGCCTTGTGTCTCCTGCAGACTCTTAAGACCTACGGAGTAGTCAACAATCACCTCGTTTTATTTCCTATGTAGTTATTTATTTCAGAATTAACATTTTAGTTTATTTTTGTCTGATAAGTGTGTGTTTTGCACTGCTAACTACTATGAGGGTTTAAACAATGCTTCTTCTGGGTCCCTTCACTGAGGACCTAATGCAGTCTACTTAATGCTGTGAATTACATTTTTCAAATGTTTAATTTTTTAAAAAAATTAATCTATTTTTTTTAGGCTTCTCTAGAAATGCAGCTTTTATTTATTACCCTGTTTCTTGGAAGTCCTTAAGAACAATGCATTAAGGGTACAAAAAGTGAACACATGATAGGAAACTCATTGACAAAAATGGATTTCAATGAGTATAAACTCATCTACTTCAAAGGTGTTTTAAGAGCCAACCTACGATACTCAAGATAATTCTTAATAACTAGTTGTTAAGTTGGTTCACAGAATTCATTGGAAGAGAAAGAGACTTCCAGCCTTCTTGCCAAATTCAGACCTCTGGTTGATTTTTCTTTGATAGAAGATGGAATTGTTTTCCAATTTCCCACATTAATTTACCATGTACATAATTTTGCTTTAAGAAAAAAACCAAACATTTTAGGAGAATTATAGCCAGTCTTCAAATATAACCATTCTATCCCACTTTTTTTCTTTCTTTCTTTTTTTGCTTTGGAATTTAGTGGAAAAAATACACAAAAGCTGTCACTGATCAGCTGGCTCTTTAAATAGATAAGTACCTTTCTCCATCCATTATTCTCAGTGATGACCACAGAGCCCAAATATCACAGGAAAACCAATATTTACATTATAGGTTGCTCCTGTCCTTCCAGACACCTTTCCTACCTGTGTGACTAACCTAATTTTGCTAGTTCCATAAATACACAATTAGTTTAGAAACAGCCATCACAATGTACCATGTACATTCATGGTGAGAGCTAAAGATTGACACAGACTTCTAGGAGCTTTATTCATACTGATTATGTAATCCAATTGTATAGATTGAATATTTGAGTGGAAGGAATTTACATTCTGTTTAAATGATGGGATTCCATCGAGATATAGCACTCATGATCATGACCTTTTTGGTAGTATTCTTAAAATTCTACAGAGACTAAATGTTAGAGATGATCCTCCATTTTCAATTTTAACTAATTCTATCCCATTTCTCAAAACCCAATCCTTGTGCATGCTTTTCTCAGTCTTGTGGTGGGACTGGATACAATGACTGACCTTCCCCTTCACCCCTCCCCCAACCCTTATATGCCATTTCCCATGGAGTTCAAAAAAAAATTTTTTTTAACCTTACATATCATAGTGAATGGTTTCCCCAGTGTATATGAATGTTTTAAGTGTCTCCAATAGCTTACACAGTTTAGGAGCTTTCCAATACTCATTTAATAAGGTTTAATCATTTGCTAATGGAAATTTTACCACTTCCCATTTTCCTTGTTACCAAATTTCAGCTCTCAGGAGCTGTTCTGCAATTCTGAAATTGCTTTTCTTGCCTCTTTAGTCACCTGTCACAGGAGGTTCTTGCTCAGTAATGATATGGTGAGTTAGATTAATAACTTTTTTTTGCACTTCAGATTTAGAAGAAACGATCCTGTTTCCATTTGAAAGGAACTGTAAAGCTTTTTTATCATTTAACCAACTGAACAACACACCAAAAGCAGCCTAGGGATGAGCACTTCTTTGAAGGCGATTAGGTTATTCACCTGGTATTAAAACTATTTACTATGGAAAAAAAAAAATCTGTGACTTTATTCATTTTAAAAGGCAGCATGAAAAACTGAAAAGGAAGGGAAAAATAAACAGCTTCTCTGTACTCATTTGGCGCTCCCCCCAAAAAAGGAGCCATTGAGATGGGGCCTTAAGACCAGGCTGCCCAGCAGAAGGCCCTACGGCCCTTCCCCCGGGAGGGTGGGGCCTGGGCCCTGCCGAGAAGCACCTCCCACTCCTCTCTCTCGTCCTGAATGGTGTTTGTGTCGGTCCGCAGCTGTGTATGGTATTACGTCTTATAATCCTGCATCACTTCTATCCTATCCAGTCATATCTAATGTAGAAAATTAGTTTCCAGTGAAAGTAATACGTAGTGCTTTTATGATATTTGTGTGCAATATCCCCTCTTCCATTGAGGATATTTGATGTAAAAGAAAAAAGAATCAGTTCCACAATAAAAATACAAAAGTGGGTGTGTGTGCTGTGCTGTCTTTGGTTGTGTATTGCTGTTGGGCGCGTCGGAGAGTTGGGATCTGCTGCCCACAGAGGTGTGCGTTTGTCGGGGGTTCTTTTACGAGGGTGATTATATTCTTTGCAGAGTGGGTTCCCTGGTTTTTGGTAAACTTCTGAGAGGGCCCTGCTACTATTTTTACAACTGCTGTTGCTAAGTCACTTCAGTCGTGTCCAACTCTGACCCCATAGTCAGCAGCCCACCAGGCTCCCCTGTCCCTGGGATTCTCCAGGCAAGAACACTGGAGTGGGTTGCCATTTCCTTCTCCAGTGCGTGAAAGTGAAAAGTGAGTGAAGTCACTCAGTCGTGTCTGACTCTTATCGACCCCATGAACTACAGCCCACCAGGCTCCTCCGTCCATGGGATTTTCCAGGCAAGAGTACTAAAGTGGGGTGCCACTGCCTTCTCCAACAACTGCTGTTATCTTTTATAGCTAAGCCCGAGAGGACCTTGGGGACAGAAACTGGAAGATCAGAGAGAGTTAAAATTATTGCTCACAAAGAAAAAGTAAATAGAGCAGTGTAGCTGAAGGAGGATATTGAGAGGGTTTCCTACTAAATTATAATATAAACCCCCAAACCAAGTTCTTATTCCTAGGTTTGCCATACCTGGCTGTGTGACCTCAGTCACTTAATCCGTCCTGAATTTCTTTCTTTACCTGTAAAAAATGAGAAGATTTGACAAGATGGTCAAACTGGATGATTCCTCGAAGGGCTGACTTTCTGGAGCTCTACAAAGCCATCACACTCTGTCACTGTATCTTCGCTTGTTGTTCAGTTACAGAATAAACCCTGTATAACATAATATGCTGTGAATTAGGTTCACACCTTGGAACTAGAAATTGTTTGGGAAACGTGATGATAAATAATAATAAAAAGGAAGGACTCCCTTTAATCATTCAGTGGTTATTATACCTTTACTCCATACCCAGCGGTGGGAAGAATGTGGGGTTTGTTTAAAGGTGAGCAAAACATAAAGTCCTTCCCTAACTGGTCTCAGTGACAGGGACTCCCCAAATCCAAGGATGAGTGTAGGTGACTGTAGGAAAACCAGCAGATGTGAGGCTAAACTGAGGCCAGGTGCACGTGTATCAGTGTTTTAGACAAAGCAAATTCCAGGCCCAACTGCTCAGAGGAAGGCTCAGGGCATGTTGGGAAGCACAGACTGCCCAGAATGGCAGGATGCAGGATGGGAGGCCCCAACACCTCAACTCCCTCCACAGAAGACATGCCCACAGAGTGACATGCCAATACTTAGTCCTGTCTGTCTTCAGAGATGGTCCTTTGGCCTCAAAAGCCCACTGCAGCCTGTCTGGAGTCATAATGATGTTCATTTGTCACAAATACTCCTTATAATCTTATACTGTGCCTCCAAGTCATGAGGCTGGTAGATGGGTAGAAGTTGCTGTATGCCAGAAGGCATTCTGAAATCCCTCCAGAAGTTAAAAGGTTAAGCATGTGAACGCTCAGGGTGGGAAATCATGACCAAGAGATTTTAATTACATCTGTCAGATTAAGCAAAGATAAGTTTTCTATTCTACTGCCAAACGACTGGGTTCCAGGAAGTCTTTCTGGCCTGAACTTAAGAGTGACCAAGCAACCCAGTTTGCCCAGGACTGCCCTGGTTTATGCACAGGAAGTCCTGAGCTCCAAGAGACCCCTCCCTCCCAGAGAGCCCCCAGTGCTGGCCACCCAACCTGAACCCCTCCATGTGTTTCTATGCCGCCCCTCCGCCCCCACCAGGCCAGCTGGTCCTGTTCTATCGTACCTTGAAGGGAGCTTTTCTTCAGTTGCTGTTCTCCTATTTTGCAGGCAAATTAACAAAGTTCTGTTACAGTACTAAGACTACATTTTCTTTCTCTCTAAAAATGTATTGCTCATTCTAGATGCTTCTCTGTCCTTATAATCAGTCATCTTTCAACACACTCTTGACTCATGAATTCTTGGTCTCTTGAGTAATCCTGGATTCCACCATTTCCTCTTTGAGCTTATACTGTACCTCTTGGCAGTTCACTGGAGCCACACAGGCAGAGTTTTGGTCAGTCAATTCCTTTAATATGAGCTGCTGCTGCTGAATCCCTCAGCCGTGTCTGACTATGTAGCCCTTTGGACTGTAGCCCACCAGGTTTCTCTGTCCATGGGATTTTTCAGGCAAGAATACCGAAGTGGGTTGCCATTTCCTCCTCCAGGGGATCTTCCCCACCCAGGGATCGAACCTCTGTCTCTTATGTCTCCTGCGTTGTAGGTGGGTTCTTTTACCCGCCAACCATGTAAGCAGTTTTGGCTAATTCTCTGGGGGTTACCAGCAATGTTTCACAGATGGTGGCGCATCATCATAAGGCGTGAAAAACAGGCACAGTTCTGTTTCACAGCTTCGAGTATGCCCCACTCAAACCTATCATGCACGCTACTTTTAAATGCAGTCTCATGGATTTCAATGCTTTGTGTCAACTGATGGCTTTTATAATTTCTATCTCTAGTCTGTACTTCTCTGATCTCTAAACTCATACATACAGCTGCTAATTAAACAGCTCCATTCTGATGTCCAGTAGGGTCTTTAAAATATCCCAAATCAAATTTAACATACTCCCAAATAAATTCCCAGTCTCCCCAAACTGCTTCTCCTCCTAGGCTTTACCACCTCAGGAAATGGCACACACTTCGTTCCAGTTGCTCAAGTCAAAAATCTTGACCCGTTAGAAATTCTGTGGGCTCTGCCTTCAAGACACTTCCAATCTAACCCCTTCTCACATTCACTGTTGCTACCCTTGTTCAGGCCAGTCATTTCTCCCCTGGATGACTGGTCTCCTGTTTCCTATTTTTGGCCTCCAAGCTTATGCTTTTCATTGCACCTAGAGTAGAGCAATCCTCTAATAATGCTAGGTTATATCATGCCATCCAGTGCACAAAACCTTCAAATTTTTGTGGTTTTCATCTTGGAGTAAAAGCCAAGGTCCTTACTAGCAGGCAGCAGGCCTTCACCACCCATCCCTTCATTTACCCCTGGTCTCCCTGGCCTCATCTCCCTTGGCTTCCCCACTTCCACAGTCTGCTCCAGCCATACGGGCCTTGCTCTTCCTCATGCACTCTGGGCACGCTTCTCACCAGGGTCTTAGTACTGGTGTCTTTGTCTACTATGCTTTTGCCCAGCAGACTCCAAGATCCTCAACCTCATCTGCATGGGTCTCTTTTCAAATGTCATCTTCTCAAAAAGGCCTTCCCTCACCACTCTACATTAGCCTGCAAGCTCTGCCACTTAACCTGAACTCTCCTTCCCTCTTCCTTGCTTTCTCTGTGTCACCACATGGCATATACACTCATTGTCTATCTCCTTCCATAGACTAGAAACACAAGGGAAGGGATCTTAGTCTGTTTTGTTCCCTTCCATATCCTCAGTGACTACTTTAGCCATTCCCGACACATACTAGATGTTCAATAGATATTTGCTGAATGACTGAATGAAAGAAGACACTTAGTTTCAGCTCAGCGCAGTGATTATATGGGGTGGTTGTATGAAAGGGGTTTGGAATTAGACAAACTTGCATTCAAACACTGTCCTTGCCACTCGTTAATTGTGTGGCCCTAGGCAAGTCATATTAGTCAGTTTCCTCCTTTGCAAAATGAGGGTGATAATCTCTGCCATGCAGGATTATATAAGGATTAGAGAGGATTTAATTAGGTATGAACAGGCATCCACAAAGAGTTATTAAGTACAATTTGTGTAATCGAGATGGGTACAGGACTGCTTGTGACTCGGAGCCTGGAGACACTGACACCCGAGAGTGGTCCAGCAGACTGAGGAGACGAGCATTCTTGCTTACTCCACACACAATCTTAGGCACATTAGCCTCAGCATTTTAAGAATTGAAATGTTGAACTCTGCAGAGATGAAGCATCCTGGAAACCAAAACACAAAGCAAGTTCTCTTACCCCTGGGTATATCAGAGGATATAGTGTCCCTTTTATAAATCCTTTATAAACCTTCCCCTAAGTCCTCGATCTACTTAAAGCCCATAATGGAATTTATTTTCAGATGCTTTTTCTAAGGATAAACCACTTTCTAAACATGTCCAGCTCAGGTCTGGAATTCTCACGTTTATGCATAATAAATACACAACCTAAGAGTTTTATTTTAAACCAAGATCCCAGTAATAAATGCCACAATCTCAGGGGGTATTGTTACCATCCTTAGTCTGGACTTCCTTGTTACCATACAGGTAATAACATCCTCAGGGCAGCCTGCAATGTAAGCGAAAAGGCCAAATCAATGGGGGAAGAAAAGGTTATTATTAAATGAAGAAGCTGTTATTTGGAATAAAAGGTGATTTTCCTAACATCACTTTGCTTGCTGAAAAGCACTTTTCTCCATGTTTTCTAAAGTAAGATTCAAAACATCATTTTCAGTTTGAAATTTCATCTTTGAAGGTTATTAACAACCTCTGAATTAAAAGAAAATCACACCACATTTTATGATTCACTGAAACCAAAGCTTGCTTGAACCCATTTCCAAACTCATCCCCCTCTCAGCCACGCAACTGGCGGCAATGGTGTCAGGTTCTGCTGACTCCGGAGAGGAAGCAGCTTCATGGAACTCAAGGCTCCTAGTTCCAGGTACAGAACCCAGAAAACAAAATCATATAAAGCACAGACAACCTAAGGGCTGGGAGAAAACATTCACACATGATGCAACCAACAAGGAATTAATTTCCAATATACAACAGTTTGTACAGCTCAATAACAAAAATCCAAACAACCCAATAAAAAAATGGGCAGAAGTCCTGAAGAGACATTTCTCCAATACAGATGGCCAATAAGCACATGAAAAGATGTTCAACATCACTAATTAGAGAAATGAAAATAAAAACTATAGTGAGGTATCATCTCACACCACTCAGAATGGCCACCATCAGAATGTCTACAAAATAAATGCTGGAGGGGTTGTGGAGAAAAAGGAACCTTCCTATACTGTTGGTGGGGATGTAAATTGGTGTAGCCACTATGGAGAATAGGGTGGAGGCTCCTTAAAAAACTAAAGTTACCCTATTATCCCAGCAATCCCACTCCTGGACATATAACCAGGAAAAGTCAAATTCAAAAAGATATATGTACCCCAATGTTCACAGCAGTACCTACAACAGCCAAGACATGGAAGCAACCTACATGTCCACTGACAGATGAATGGATAAAGATGGGGTAAGCATACACACCGCAGAATACTGCTCAGCCTTAACAGAGAATGAAATAACGCCATCTACAGCAACACGGATGGACACAGAGATTGTCATGTTAAGTAAGTCAGAGGACGACAAGTACTGCACGGTATCACTTATGTGTGGGATCTTTATGTGGAATCTTAAATATGATACAAGTGAACTTACTAGCAAAACAGAAACAGACGCACAGACATAGCAAACAAACTGATGGTTACCAAAGGGAAAAGAGGTAGGGGGATAAATTAGGAGTTTGGGATTAGCAGATACAAATTACTATGTATAAAATAAACAACAAGGTCCCACTGTATAGTACAGAGAACTATATTCAGTATCTTATAATGAATTAATAATGAAAAATATACATATAAATATAAAACTGAATCACTTTGCTGTACACCCAAAACTACCATGACATTGTAAATTACCATTTATCCTTGCCCATACGGACTTTTGGAGAAGGCAATGGCACCCCACTCCAGTACTCTTGCCTCGAAAATCCCATGGATGGAGGAGCCTGGAAGGCTGCAGTCCGTGGGGTCGTGAAGAGTCGGACACGACTGAGCGACTTCACTTTCACTTTTCACTTTCATGCATTGGAGAAGGAAGTGGCAACCCACTTGTGTTCTTGCCTGGAGAATCCCAGGGACGGGAGGGCCTGGTGGGCGGACGTCTATGGGGTTGCACAGAGTTGGACACGACTGAAGTGACTTAGCAGTAGCATACGGACTTTTATCTGAAGGGATAATGGCCCCACCCTCTGACACTGCATATTTTATAATCATATACAGTTAGACAAGAGACAAATAATGATTTTTCTAGCCTAAGAAACATCATTTGTAAATGAACCATTTACACAAACATTATTCTTGGGTCTCATCAATGTTACTGCAAAAATTCCTGTGGATGCCCAGGTTGCATACCTTACGGCAGGGTTTGTAAACTGGACATTACTGACATTGTGGACTGGACAGTTCTTGTTATGGTGGCTGCCCTGTGCGCTGTAAGAAGTTTAGCAGTATAGTGTTCCTAGAGTCAGTAATATGCTACCAATATTTCATTCAGAGTGAAAGAATAACTTTGATAAACTAGTTTGATTATTTGTAAAATTGACAAGATACACCCATTTGAATGCAGAGTTCCAAAGAATAGTAAGGAGAGATAAGAAAGCCCTCCTCAGTGATCAATGCAAAGAAATAGAGGAAAACATCAGAATGGGAAAGACTAGAGATCTCTTCAAGAAAATTAGAGATATTAAGGGAACATTTCATACAAAGATGGGCACAATACAGGACAGAAATGATATGGACCTAACAGAAGCAGAAGATATTAAGAGGTGGCAACAATACACAGAAGAACTACACAAAAAAGATCTTAATGACCCAGATAATCACGATGATGTGATCACTCACCTAGAGCCAGACATCCTGGAATGCGAAGCCAAGTGGGCCTTACGAAGCATCACTATGAACAAAGCTAGTGGAGGTGATGGAATTCCAGTTGAGCTATTTCAAATCCTAAAAGATGATGCTGTGAAAGTGTTGCACTCAATGTCCCCAGCAAATCTGGAAAACTCAGCAGTAGCCACTGCTGAGTTTCCAGGACTGGAAAAGGTCAGTTTTCATTCCAATCCCAAAGAAAGGCAATGCCAAAGAATCTTCAAACTACCGCACAATCATACTCACCTCACACACTAGCAAAGTAATGCTCAAAATTCTCCAAGCCAGGCTTCAACAATACATGAACTGACAACTTCAGATGTTCAAGCTGGTTTTAGAAAAGGCAGAGGGACCAGAGATCAAACTGCCAACATCCACTGGATCATTGGAAAAGAGAGTTCCAGAAAAACATCTACTTCTGCTTTACTGATTACGCCAAAGCCTTTGACTGTGTGGATCACAACAAACTGTGGAAAGTTCAAGAGATGGGAATACCAGACCACCTTACCTGCATCCTGAGAAATCTGTATGCAGGTCAAGAAGCAACAGTTAGGCATGCACATGGAACAACAGAGTGGTTCCAAATTGGGAAAGAAGTATGTCAAAGCCTTGCTTATTTAACATATGCAGAGTACATCATGCAACATGCTGGGATGGATGAAGCAAAAGCTGGAATCAAGATTGCTGGGAGAAATATCAATAACCTCAGATATGCAGATGACACCACCCTTAAGGCAGAAAGCCAAGAAGAACTAAAGAGCCTCTTGATAAAAGTGAAAGAAGAGAGTGAAAAATTTGGCTTAAAACTCAACATTCAGAAAAAACTAAGATCATGGCATCCAGTCCCATCACTTCATGGAAAACAGATGGGGAAACAATGGAAACAGTGACAGACTTAATTTTTTCGGGCTCCAAAATCACTGCAGATGGTTAGTGCAGCCATGAAAATAAAAGATGTTTGCTTCTTGGAAGAAAAGCTATGACCAACCTACATAGCATATTAAAAAGCAGAGACATTACTTTTCCAAGAAAGGTCTAGTCGAGGCTATGGTTCTTCCAGTAGTCATGTATGGATGTGAGAGTTGGACTATAAAGAAAGCTGAGCTCAGAAGAATTGATGCTTTTGAACTGTGGTGTTGGAAGACTCTTTAAAAGAGTCCCTTGGACCTCAAGGAGATCCAACCAATCCATTCTAAAGGAAATCAGTCCTGAATATTCATTGGAATGACTGATGCCAAAGCTGAAACTCTAAGACTTTGGCCACCTGATGTGAAGAACTGACTCACTAGAAAAGACCCTGATGCTGGGAAAGATTGAAGGTGGCAGAAGGGGACGACAGAGGATGAGATGGTTGGATGGCATCACCGACTTGATGGACATACATTTGAGCAAGCTCCAGGAGTTGGTGATGGACAGGGAAGCCTGGTGTACTGTAGTCCATGAGGTGGCAAAAAGTCGGACGACTGTGCGACTGAACTGAAAATCGACAACTTTCCTATATGCATATCTGATATCCACAGCCAGCCAGGAGTGATGAAGACAAAATGCAGTTTGGAGTCAAGGCAACACATCCCCAAGGAGAGGAGACGAAGGTATCTGTACCTCATTATTGTTTCTTCTTACTCAAACAATCTGCCTTTCTCTTGTATTTTTTCTTATTTTTGCTTGTGGGGATGGTAGGGAGGTGCAGGGTAGTTGTGGGCTGTTCATTTCAGTCCAGTTTAAACTAACTTCTGTTGAACATCTATTTTACATGACTCCACAGGGCAGATGAGGACCATATCTGCCCCAGGACAGCATGAGCCAGACCTATGTGACTCATCAAAGCACAAGGCAGATGATGGTGATTTCCCTTCATTAGAGCTTTCCCAACTCTGGGCTTGAAGTGCTCTTCCTGTGAACACCCACAGCACTCTGTGTTTCTAATGATACTTACTAGTCTATCAAGGGCAGGGCTTTTTCAACCTCTCCCTTATTATGTCAAGCAGAAGATCCAAGATACATCAAAAGGCACTTTTGCTCAGTAAACTAACCACCATCATCCATCAAGCATGATAGGGCCTCTGTGCTGGCCTCCTCTGTTAGAATATAAGTTATCTGAGGGTAGAGTCCAATGCTGACTCATCTGTGAAGACTCCATGGCTCTCACTTATGATGCCCAGCACACAGCATGTGCCACAAACACTTGTGTGGGAAAGCCATGTCAGAACAGAGACAGACTGCCCGCTATAGTCACCAAGCCTCTATAGGGAAGGTCAGGGGTGCTAAACAGAGCCGACGGCAGAGGATCACTGCAGCTAAGATGCAGCAGAATGAAAGCCAAATCCTCAGGGTCTGATGAGCCTGCAATGAACCAGGAAGTGGAGATACCCTTTTAAGAAGTCTGAAGACAAAAGGAAGGAGAATGACAGGGTGGTAGCTTTGACTGATGGCAGGATAATGGCTTTTTAGTTTTTGGAAGGGAAGGAAATCCTGGATAAGACTGTAGACTTGCGGAAATAAGGGAGCTGTGAGGTTGTACTGTGTGACCTATGTCTTCTTGATAAAGTAGGAGGCAAGAACATCTGCTCACAGTTCTGGTGGGGCAAGGGTCTGGGGTTTAAGCAGACCCAGTTGAAAAGCTATTGAGGTAAAAATGAGAGTTAGTAAGAGAAATGAAAAGACTACTGAGCTGAGAGGACATCTGTAAACCTGTAGAGAAACCAGTCAGGTTGATTTCACAACTTTGTATACCAAACTCAGTAGGTCAGAAGCAGACAGAAAACAAACAGTGTGTGTCAGTCTCCTGTGGCTGTTGTAACAAAAGACTAAAGACTGAGTGACTTAACAGAACAGTACTGGGGGCTTGAAGTCCAACAGCAACGTGACGCTAGGGCCCCGCTCTGACAGCTCCGGAACACGAGCCTTCCTCGCCGCTTCCGGCTTCTGGCGTTGGCCTGTCATCCTCGGCTTGTGGGTGCACCACTCCTTTCATGTCGCCATCCTCTCCCTGGGAGTCTTTACCCGGCCTTCCTTCTATCTTTTGTCCAAAATTCTTTTTATAATTTTAACTTGAATATCTTTGTAAAGACCCTATTTCTAATTAAGGTTAGTTTCTAAGGCACTCGGGTCAGGGTTTCAACATATTTTTCAATAGTGGTGGTGGGGGGGGGGCGCACAATTCAACCCCGTAACATGTGGCTCCAAGGACAGAGATCTGTGCATGGCAAATGGGCCTGGATAAAGGGAAAGAGAAGAAATTATAGAGATGCATCAGTGGGATGGCCAACCCAGGGGACCCAGACTGGAGGGAGGGCAAGCAAGGTGTGAATTTTGGAGATCCAGGTGGTGATCAGTGACAGCGTAAAGGGTTTGCAGGTAGGAAGTAAGTACAAGGAAGAGCTGGTTCAGCAGGAGTCACGTGATCAAAGGGAGATGGGACTTCCAGCTCTAAGATCTTGGATCAGTGACAGGAGGCTGGCGGGCTGGCTCTGACTACGGGGACATGGTTTCTTGTAGATTGGAAGTAAAGTGCAACAGGGACAGGGATAGATAAGAAGGAAAATGGAGGCAAACCTACGAGCTGAAGTTATCAACCAGATGCTTCATGCCTCTTGATGAAGTAACGGAGTGGCTGAAAAAGTCCCCCGGTAAACTGGAATGTCAGCACTGACTTTAGGTCATGATCCTCTACCTGAGCAAGTCTCAGGCCCTGTGTCGGATGCTGACTGCAGGTATGTATGGAGGGAACACGAGCGAGCTTGACCCCATATTAGTTAGTTTGTAAGTGAGTAGTTTTCTCATTCAAAAATGGGCTTCCCTCACAGGCCTGCTGGAGTTGGTGCTCAGGGCCTCCTTGACGGATGTTTGTTGTGGTGGTGGTGGTTTTTATTACCATAAATGCCAAGTCTGATAGAGGAAGATTGAAAATATGTTGCTCAAAATCATAGTAGCTCAAAATCCCCTACCTCTCCCTTCCCTTACTGTGAAGACAAAGAATACACCACATGATCCTAGAACATTTATTTCCACAGGTTCTTGATAAAAGAGCACAATCCTGTATAAAAGTATACAGTACACACGAGGGCAAAATTACATAGCAAGCCACGGCTGCACTGACACCTTCCATAGGGAAACCCCAGGGAGGAACTTTCCACCTCCTGACAGTTTTATCATCATTCGCATTTCCAACACACTGCAAGCCCCATCCCACCTCTCACTTTCTCCAGCCTCTAACTGAAATGTGTATTCATAAGCTGTGTATGTGTGTACAGAAGACTCACTCTACCTACTGGATGGGAAGCTGAGACAACAAGCTGTATGTCACCCCAGCATGGAGGGGAGCCAAGCTAGGGAGGCTGCGGAGCCAGGCCTAGCTCTATCCTCCAGAGTTTTTACATGCCACTGGGGTCTCTGAAATTCGAAAGCCAGAAGGTCTTGTGCCTGCTCCTGTACTGAACTTCTCCCAGTTCAGGTCTGGGAAGGGCAAGCTCAGGAGGAGAGCCTGCACTTAAGGAGACCAGGGAGGGAGATCTCAGCGCACACAGGCGGAGTCAGTGGGGGACAGAGAAACCTTCAAAAGCTTGTGCTTGAGACTGGGTTCTTCAGTCACGTCTTCTCCCACTACCATTGCTAAGTACCAGGGACTTTCAAGGCTCAAAATTGACCTGTCTCCCAGGAACTCCACGACAAGCCTCAAGAGCCCTTAGATAGGGTACCTAGCTGTGGCTTCGGTCTGACCACTTGCCACTTTGGCGGTTCCACAGCCTTCCTGGCGTCTGGGTGGGTGATTATGTGGCTTGATGTGTGAACAACGTGGCTTCGGTACCAGGGGGGTGTGCTTTAAGAACAGGAGAAAGTGGACAGAGGACACTGAGGCTGCTGTCACTGCGAATCCTGAGGCGGTCTGGGGAGGTCCTGTGGGGTCTGGTTAGGCAGCTGCCTTTGCTGCCCTTCGAGCCTCGTGCTTGAGCCTGGCCTTCTCTCTCATCTCCTTTTCTCTCTCAATCAGATTTACCAGCTCCAGATGCCACTCCTGCAGCTTCTGTTCATAGGTGGCGATATCCTCTGCTTCACAGGTGGGGAGCTGTTCCTTCACAAGCTGGGTGGTCAGGGTCAGAAGGCTTTCGGATTCAACTTTGCCCAGAGCCTGCAGCTTAGAATGTAAGGCCTGTTGGAACAAAGGGCAAAAACAAAACAAAAACAAGGAGATGTGGAAGGGGGAGGAAGAAGAAAAATAGAGAGAGGAAGAGAGAAGAGATTAAGTCATTGCAAAATCTGCACATATTCTGCTCACAGGACAAGGTACTTTACTGGAAGCCTGTCACGCTGCCTCTCATCCAGGCACCGATAGCTTCTGCTCTTTGCTTTCAGCGCAGCAATTCTGCTAAGATGCCCCACATGTGATTTCTTCCCCTTCACTCACACACAGTAAATGGAACTCCATATGCTGTGATTCTCTGTATAATTTGTTTCAAACCACAAAGACTGCAAAAGTATAAGAACCTCCATTTCCTTTCTCACCAAGTAGCAAACCCCATGAAAAAGGACCCTAAGATGCAAACAAAATGGTAGAAGCAGCTGATAAAATGGAGTGAACCCATCCATAGCTTTTCCTTTAGAAGAACTGGGATAAATGTTTGCCTAAACAGTTTTCCTTTCAAAAGACGGAAGTCATGTCAAGGCTTTCTTACTAATGGCATACTAAACAGCTCCCGTGAGTGCTTTCACTATTATAAGCCTCCCCGTGCTGTGCTTCATGAAAGGTCAGCCTTGACATTCTGACTGCTTATGGCTCCATCTGAAATGGCAGCTCGATTTGGTCGCTATTGTAATATTTCTGGAGGGGTAAAGTACTAAAACCACTAATCTACTTAAGTGCCTCAAGATGTAGATCAGAGACCCACTTATGGCCCCAGATTTAGCATATACCACATATCCCATGTTCCACAAAATAAATGCAATTTACTGGCATATGTGATGAGGCCTGCTCTAACAGCAGGGGCTGAAAGGTAGGAAGGGTCCATGGGCTTCAAGCAGCAGCCAAAGGCCTCATGTGATGGTTCAGTCATATAAAAATAAACCCCAGATTACCTGGGACTAATAAAAATCAGGCACCAGGAAGAAAAGAAAGTGTCTAACACACAGCAAGCAGTCAAGAAATACTGGCCTCTTTTCTTTTTGTGAATTAAAAAAAAAAAGGATTGTGAAAGAGCAAGGGCTAAGAATTTAATGCAGACACAGATCTCTATTTTCTGAAATTAAAGATATAAGAAACAAGGAAAAGGCTGTAAGTTTTAGGAGTGGGCAATATGAATATGGTGAATGATAACCTATGGGGCTATGCAGAGTTTTTTGCTTTTTAGCTTTTCTAAACCTGCAAAGTTAAGAGGAAACAACAAGTATGTAAATTCTTAACATAGCCGCTAATTCTCTGTGTACCCTGAAAACATTGATTAACCTTCCTTTTTCAGTTTGGAGGGGAGTTGAGCAATGACCTTAGAGAAGACTGGGAAAAACAGCCAAAAGTACCAGAATCCTTCTTAGAACATGCGGAAATAGATTTCCCAAAGCTGGCTCCATTCCTGCAAAGATTTAAATGTGGCAGCCTGGCAAAGTGTATATCCCTCTGGACCAAAAGGACACCACCTTGGGTCAGCGGGGAGGGAGGGAGGTTTTCTGCTTCACATGATGAATTCTCCTTCAGGCAGCACAGTTTTTTTGCTTTGCTCTAGACAGATGAGAAACACAGCAAGGAAGAGGCCAGGGGTTTAAACTCTGAACATGGCTCTTCCTCCCTGACTCTAACCACAGAGCATTTTGAGACACACAGTTGAAGGCTACTAACGGCAGCCTAAGTGCCAGAGCTCCTGAAAAACGGCAGTGGGAACCTGCTGATGCTGTCCATGGAGCCCAGAGGGCATTTCCAGGGGCCTTAGCACATGCCACAAAGCCGAGCAAGAGAGGATACCTGCATTTCATCTCCATCATACTCAAATGAGGCTTTGCGGTTTCTACTTGGGTTTCTGGAGATCGAGAGGGTTCAATCTCCAGCTCCTCTTCACCCAGGGCTGCAGTCAGGTGCTTGCTGTGGGAAGGAAGGCTATTACCCACCCGTCAGAGATGAGTGGTAGGTAATGACATGTGGCCTTAGGGAACAAAACTGTGACCGATTCGCTCAAGTACAAAAAGGGGTATAAAAATTCCATTTGTTTCAGACCACTTCCTGTGTAAAGAGACAAAAGTATGATTTTTGATGACAGTTTTCAATGCCCTTCTGTGCAACGCTGATGCATGACAGGACTGCTCGTCTGTCACCACGGCAGAGAAGCACATTTCACACACAGCTGAGGGGCCTCGACTCTGCCCTGACTCACCTCATACCGTTCCACGTATCGGGGAAGCTTGGACTGCTCGGTTTCCTCCACGTCCAGCTGCTCCATCAGTTCCTCTGACGCCGGGCTCTCCTCACCTTCTTGGGGCTGCTCCTCTGGAGACTCCTGGGCCGGAGCAGTCAGAGCCTTCAGTGCCCTGTCCAGCACACCCAGCTGTGGAGCAGAAAGGGGCAGAGACTAAATACCCTGTGGCCCTGAGAGCACTGGGGAGGGAGGCTGGAGAAGGGAAAGGGAGGGAAGCCTGGGACCTAAAAAATCGCGAGAAGAGTTCTCTTATTAAATTACAGAAACCAGAAATGGTTATGTAATTTTACAGTAGAAACACCTTGTCACATGGCATGGAACCCTTAGTACAAAACAATGGAACAATAAGCAAACTCAGAATTATCTGTGTAAGTGAATCAGCAGAGTGGCTTTTGATTTCACTTTTAATCAGCCAGGTAGGAATCCAGGAATTATGCCCGATGGGCAATGAAGTAACCACCCCTTCCATGTCTTTCTTCCTTAATTGGTTTGGAATTGGAAGAACGGGAAAGAAAAACCACTACAGACCACAACCAACAACCGGCCATTCTGAAAGTACGATAAAGCCTCTGAATCTAGGCGGGGGCCTCCTTCAGAGAAAAATTCAACTCACAGGACATTCAGAGATTAGGGATCAGCCAATCTATATATATATATATATATATATATATATATATATGTTGATAAAGACCAGACAGCATATACGAAATTTATTGTAAGAGGGGATTTCTGTGACTTAGAAAGTAAGTAAATTATGAAACAGAAGGTTTCTTTTTTGTTTTGACCCCTCTCCCCTACCTCCTTCATTTTGGGGCAACCTCCTTTGAGGAGGGCCTGATCATCAGAGATGGGACAGAAACAGCCTCAAGGCCAGCATTAACACCTATATGATACTGATGAATTCTGTCCACATCAACTCAGAACAAAAAGCCAGAAAAGACTCCAAGGCTTTGTAATGCCACTAATACATTATACCCAAACCTGACACATATCACATTCAATGCTGACATCTGAATCACATTTCTATGAAGTCAGAACACAAAGAATGCAAGTCTGGCTCAAAATGCAGTAAGTATTTCCCTGGCAGAGCATTTATGTCTAATTTTGTGTTTCAATCACTAGTACTGACTATAGCAGGGTTAAAACATGAATATATATTCAGAAATGTGTATGCTTTGGTATAAATGTCTCACAGAGAACATAATGACTCACTAGACATTAGTAATAAGGAGCCAGTAGAGGGACGAGACTTCTGTATCCTGAGACCAAAATGGAAGCCATGGGATGAGATTGAGTGATAGGGTCAAGGCTAAACAAACAGCTCAAAGTCAGCTTTCACACTCTGTTAACGAAATAACTGATGTCCTTTGAGGCCTGACTCTGGCTACAAAAGCTGCTTAAACAGAAGCAAGCACTATGACTCCTTACCAGGCGTAAGCTTGCCACATGTTTTCCCATGGCTTGAGCTAAGTCTAGGAACTCTGCAGAATGAAGAGCCCGAGGTGACCAAGGGGGATGAGCTTTGAGGCTGATGGGAGGACAGGGTCCTAGTCTGGACAAACCGAAAGCCTTAGAACTCTGAAAGGGACAGCTGGTCCAGACCTCCTCTGCATCATGCATTCACCACAGAATGATTTACTGGGAAGAAAGAAAGATGGCGCCACGTCTACTGCCTAAACTCATTTCTTGAGAGTTTAGGAAAACTCTGACAGGTAGTCAGTCTCACAGGACTACACGAAGATACAGAAATGCCAAAAGTAAAAAATAAAATCTTCATGTCTTTTGAGCTTCTACTGAGATTTTACTTTGGTGGTGGTAGTGGTGGAGGGCAATAAACAGTATTTTATTGAACTCAGTTTGAATTTCTTGGGAGAATAGTTTTCCTCCCAGACAGTGAACTATACAATCAACGTGAATCTTATTTTCTAGTGCTTGTCAGTAACACTGAGAATGTGGTTTTTTCATTCCTTTTCAACTGAGTAAATACATGAATCTATAGAGATAAAGAAGGTGGGGCTGGGGGAGACAAGGAAAACAAATCCACATCTTGACTTATAAGGGACAGGAGATGCTAAATCCCCCAGAATCAGGGCTGGGTAACTCACCGCTTCCCTACACAGCTTCCCATCCTCTGGGGAGGAGGCCACCTTCTCCATCACTTGAAGGGCTCTGTCGAGGTAGCCTGGCCGCCACAGAAGGGGCATGTTATGGTACACAGCCCGCAGCCCCTGCTGCAACTCCACCTTCCCTGTGCCCAAAAAGAACAATGAAGAAGGCTTAGCCGTGGCTTCCCACTACGTCTGAGACTGAGGACTTGAAGACACAAGTGAATACTCAGCTGGCAGCTTGAGAAATGGAGGATCATTTCAAATCTCTACCAAGACTCATCCCATTCAGTGAATAAGGACATTTCAGATAGATGATGAAAAACGTGGTAAAAGTCAATGTACATACTTTTCAATAATGTATGGACTTATTATTTTTTTTTTTTTACTTTTTCATGTGGACTGCTGGTGACTATCACGAGGGCTGAGGGAAATTTACAGAGGTCGCCATATCTGCCTCTAAGTAGTGTGCGTGCATGCATGGTAGGTCGCCTCAGTTGTGCCCAACTCTGAGCGACCCCATGGACTGTAGCCCACCAGACTCCTCTGTTCATGGGATTCTCCAGGCAAGAATACTGGAGTGGGCTGCCATGCCCTTCTCCAGGGGATCTGCCCAACCCAGGGAATGAATCCATGTCTCTTACGTCTCCAGTATTGGCAGGTGGGTTCCTGAATGCTAGCGCCACCTGGGAAGCCCGCCTCTAAATGGAGCTACTCTTATAAAACAAAGCAAACAACTGAAATACGACTTTTGTTTCAAGACAAAATGTTGCTCCAAAAAAGAAATTTTACAACTTTCTTACACTGAAAAATTGTGCCAACATCTGACAACTTTCCTTGCCAGGAAATGTTTGACATTTTTAAAAATGCTCCAAAACAGTCCACTGACTGTCCTTATGAAAAAAAAGAAGAAGAAAATCTCACTTTACTCTTTCTTTTAGTTGAGCTGCATCAGCATTTTAATTATACAGTCCTTGTCATCCTTGTGGGTCTCAGGACATGAGTGTTTCTCTTGGAACCTCGAACAATCGTAACTAGAGCTGAAGATGTGGCTGGCTGACAGCAGGGTCCCCCAGTGAGGGGGGAGGCTGTCTTGGGATTCCTGGGGGAATAGAGATGTTCTCTGAACTAACGACCAAAGTCACCTTGAGCTGCTGGGTCTTAAATCTACCTTCACTTATCTTTCCCGGGAAGGAGGATTTGAGAAAGCTGTAGTGGAACATAAACAGACAAAGCTCATCAGGTGACAGCTAATTTTAGACCTTTAAGATACTTGGGGCTGGCTGCAGTCACGTTCCGGGAAGCTGCTTATGTTAGAGGTAAACGAGGCTACACCGCACATGACACGCTGAGAGCAGGGGGATCTGAATCTGATGCTGCCAGATTCAAAGCACTCAGGCCTCTGCTCAGAATCAGGAACGACAAAGTACATTTCTTGGCCCTGACAACTTCCTGGACAATTCATGCAGTGATACATTCCTGAGTGCTCCTCTGAAGGTAAATGCAAAAACTTGTAATTAATATCAAAAGTAGATGGTAAGAGAAAATGATTTTTCTTTTAGTTTTCACAATATATTTTATTTGATAATCTTATAAAATATATTTTAATCTCCAAATCATATAAGGAACACCTATGCCTCAACAAAAAAATAATAAATTGATTTAAAAACAGACTAAGAACTTGAATAGACATTTTTCCAAAGAAGACACAGAATAGCCAATGGACATGTGACAAGAGGAGCAATGTCATCAACCATCAGAACCAAAATCAAAAGTACAATATCATCTCACACTCGACAGGATGGCTATTATCAAAGAAACAAAACACAAGTGTTGGTGAGAGTACGGAGAAACGGGAACCTTTGTGCATTATTGGTGGGAATGCAAAATGGCACTAACTGCCATGCAAAACGATAGGGAGTGTCCTCAAAACAAAATAAACTGTCATATGAGCCAGCAACTGCACTCTTGGGTATTTATCCAGAAGAACTGAAATCAAGATCCTGAAGAGATGCTGGCACTCCCATGATCACTGGAAAAAGTGATTTTTAAAAAGAGTGGTCAACTCTTTTGTTAGTCTGAGAGCCGCCCAGTGAACTCCTCTGAGTCTGTTTCTACCAGGATCAGCACCCGAGAACGCCACACTGCATTTCGATGGTGAAGATCAACTCCAAAAGCAGTCAAACTGCTATAACTTAGATGGTTTTCAGAAAACAAAGGTAAAGGGCAAACATAGTATATGATTAGGAGAAGGTAGGAGAGAGCATGGAAGGCTAATGAAATAATATGAATTTAATTAGCTCTGTAAATCAGGAGACATTTGATGCACACTTAGGTTGAATGTTATGTGCTCAGATTTGCTGAGAGCCAAGGCCGCTCCTCAAAAGGCCCTCCCCTGCTGCCTGTCTGATTCAATGCAGTTGGGCTCTAAAGCAAAGCCCGCTGCCCTGTGCGTGGCACACTCACACTGCACTAGCGCGTCCCTCTGTGCGCTCCCACAGGGCCACTCTCTGCAATCCTCTTCCCTCACCTGAAAACAATACCCACAATATGCATTCAATGTTTTTCCTCCTGGACTTGGGTTTAAAGAGACAGGAAGATCTTTTTAATACCGGGGAAGAGTCTACTGGCTGGTTCTCCCAAAGGAGGACCAGAACTTTCCTTTCTTTATCGCTTCTTCACACTGTTTACCACTGAATATAATCAAGAGCCATCAGAACTAGTTCTCACCTTGCCAGTGGCGACAGGTTTTTAAATCCCACTTTGTTGTCTTACCTAATAACTATAAGGCCATCAAAGTCCAGTTTTATGTCTAAAAATGAAAGCTGTACTGGAATTTCACAAGTCTAAATCAAATTATAATTTTATTATAACTAAGAAGTATAATTTTATTAAGAAGTAAAAGAAGGAATCAGTTCCTATCCGTGAAGAACAATGTTAGTAAGGCCCTCCAGCTTACCAAGAAGTGCATAGCCGTACAACTGGGAACTCAACCCCACTGAGTTCTTCTGCTTCAGGCCTGGGAGTAACAGGGAGGCACCGAAGTTCCTCTCCTCTTCCCACTGAAACAGAATATAGCAGGTCATGGTGTAGCCAAGCAATGCTTACTGTATGCAGAAATGTGAGCATTAATGACACAAGAGGGAAAAAGAATATGCTATAACATTAGGTAAAAGAAACAAAATAATCATACTAAAGCTCCATGATAATTCTGACTTTGTAAAGAAAAGATATTGGTTTGATGAAAAATGCAGAACAGAAACGCCCAATATGTTAACAGATTTCTAGGCAGTGAAATTATAAGCAATTCTGGTTTTCCTCTTTGTGCTTTTCATTCCTTTCTGAATCTGGGGCAGTGAATAACAGCTCCTTTTACAATCAGAAAAGCAAAACAAAAATAAAGAGCCTACTCTGGATCAACACGGCCTCGAGGCAATCAACAAAGATTACCCACGCTATCGGCTCTGTACTCACATTACTATGACATGACAGAGCAGGCTTTCTGAATTTTAAACAATTCAGCAATAAGACTCCTTCTACTTCATAGTGTTCAAGTAAATACAACTATTAGACTGCTTTTAGACAGATTAATGCCTCTTAAAAATAAATTAGGCAATCAGAAACACTTAGTGATCACTTCTTTCAACCCAGGGTGCAACATTACACTTCAATAAAGTTGAAGCCTTTTGAGACACGGGGAAACGGGAGGCAAAAACACGAGCACTGCTGAGGCTGCTGCACACGCGCAATGGCGGTGACAGGGCTCACTGTGACCGCAGGCCCGAGCAGCACCTTGGCAACTCCCCGGACAACGAGAGCCCTGATCATCTCGGTGCCGGCGCTGTAGGAGCACACAGCAGCCCAAGTCTTTGTTCTGGCTTAGAAATACAGAATGCAAAGCTCAGGTGGCCCTGCACTGGTCAGAGAATGAACAAGGTGTGCAAGCTACCCCTGCAGCCAGGGGTAAGTGGGGCACCCCTGGTGTTAATGGGCACCAAAACCTCTTTCTTGGGAATGACCTTTGTGCAATGCAAGTGCAATTTCTTAAGGTCTTACTAAACCTTTGAAACAAGCAAAGACCTTGGGAGAAAAACAAAGCCTCCACAGGCGCTTCTGCAGCACACAGAAGTTAAGAGAGCTGGTAATTAAGGAGGTCATTTCACTTTCAACAGCAAATCACTCAAGCTTTGATTTCCCTCCACATAAACTGCATGAAAAGGGGCTCAGGGAATAATAAATATGGAACCTTAAAGATGTTTTTCCTTTTCTTTAGGGAGAAACATGATCCATAGTATCAGGATGCAACAGGGGCTGAAGGCCAAATGAACAGCATCCTTGCTCTGCTAGAATCGATGGGGGGTGGTGATGGCGGCTGCAATGGTGATGCTTCCAAAAGGACTTTGACAGAGGTAAATGAAAACAAACGCATGTGTTAGATATTTTCTGACGACTGTCTGGAAATAACTCAACTACTGTTGTTTATATGAAAGGCCACTGATGTGTTAACGTAAGATATTAGGTCTCTTCCAAGCCTTCTACCACATGTACTGTTATGGACTAAAACAGGAGCTATTTTCAAGGTTTCCTCATTTCATGCTTCTGCTTCTCCCTTAATACAAAGCAAACCCTCCTTCTCTCCCTCCCTCTTGTACTCCCCTTCACAGTCAAGACATCTGCTCGCTGTCTCCTTTTGCACTTCTGACTCACTCCATAATCCACTTCAACTTGGTTTCTGGCTCCATTATTCTGTGCCCTCATACCACTAAATTAAATGTTCTTCGTAAGAGTCCTCATCTCACCCACCTTCTCAGGAGCATTCTACATGCAGACCATCTTCCCATGGCATTTGTCCCAACAAAGTCTTGTTTCTCCTTTTGGCCTGTGGCTCATGTATAGACATTTATATATGGATTTATAAATTACATCTCCAGTCCAGATTTCTCCATTCAGATGTCAATTTCCCTTGGGAAATCTGACTGTCTCAAAGGTATGTCAAAATGTAACACATTCAGAGCCAAACCTGTGATTTTCCTCACCAAATGAAGCTTTTTCCCAGAGTGCCTTGTGCAAACACCCGGCAGCTCTTTCGGGCCTCCCTGGTGGCTCAGACAGTAAACAGTCTGCCTGCAATGCGGGAGACCTGGACTCGACCCCTGGGTCCGGAAGATCCCCTGGAGAAGCAACTGGCAACCCACTCCAGCATTCTTGCTTGGAAAATCCCATGGCTAAGAGGAGCTTGGTGGGCTAGAGTCCATGGGGTCGCAAAGAGTTGGCCCCGACTGAGCGATTAACACAAACTAGTCAGAAACTGAGGTCAGCTTTCACCCTTACCTCTACATCTATTTCCCTCCCCAACATGTTCTTTGCCTCCTAGATACAGCAATCAACTACTCTCTAAGCTCCCAGCACGTTCTGGTCCCCACACCACCAGCATCTCTTGCTCAGATGACTATGATAGTTGTGGCTAAGACTGGATGGGGGCCAGAGTGGCTGTGGTCAGAATACTTAGATCAGAGCACAAAACTGATCATGTTACCCCATCTGCTTCAAACTTTTCAGTGGTTTCTTGCTATGTTTAAGATGCAGACGCAACAGCTTCGCATGACCCACCTTCTCTAACTTTTATCTCATCCTACGATCCTCTCTGTGGCAGTTAGACTTTCTAACTTCCTACCTTCTTCTATCCCCTTTCTGCTGACAATGTTCTTTCTGCTTCAGGGCTTTTGCATGTGACATTTCCTTTTTTTGGATTGTTCCTTCCCTCTTCAGTCTGTTAATTCCTATTCATGCTCCAAATATTAACTAAAGAAATACTTCCTTAAGGAAGTCTTCCCTAATTTACGTTTAAAATAAAAATAAACTCTCTACCATACAGTCTTTATAGTGCTCAGTATAGTCACGTGTTTTATTTATTAAATTTTTCTTTTCTGCCACGCCACGGGGCTTACAGGATCTTAGTTCCCTAAGCAGGGACTAAACCTGGGCCAGGGCAGTGAAAGCACCAAGTCCTAACCACTGGGCCACCAGGGAATTCCATGTTTTGTTTTAAATGCCTATATTCTTCTTAGATTATAAGCAGGAAATGTTTGTTCACCATCGTAAAACGAGCACTTGAAACACAGGGAATACAGCAGTTGCTCAAAATATATTTAATGAACTAATGAATGTGAGGTATGCCACAGGCTATGACATTCATTTTAGAAAAACAAAACACACCATAAATTTTTTACAATTGGGGCTAGGGTAGATGATCTTTCCAGTTTCTACCCAAAGCAGTGTTTTCTGAGGTTACCTTTGAGGTTAAAGGCAAAGTCTGTAGGGCCAGACTGCCTGGCTTCATCACTTACGAGCTCGGCCACTTTATGCAGTATCTCTATGCCCTAGTGTTCTCATCTGCACGGAGGTGAGAGGATTGGATGAAATGAATAAATCTAAAACACCAAGAACACAGGAAGTGTAAAGTAAGTGCTATTTAAGTATTAGCTACTGTTATTACTGCTGTTACTCTTAGGGGAGCAATAAACAATTGGAGAAGGCAATGGCAACCCACTCCAGTATTCTTGCCTGGAAAATCCCATGGACAGAGGAGCCTGGAGGGCTACAGTCCATGGGTCACAAAGAGTCGGACAAAACTTAGTGACTAAGCAACAACAATGAAGAGATGAAACCAAAATTTGGTATTCTGGACTGACCCAGAGCAACCTTAGGAAAATACTGACACAAAATAAACAACCAGAATTTAATACCAGAAGCTGTGGTTAAAGCTAGCTGCCTCACTGCTTCATTGGCATGCCACATCCAGCTCTCACTGATCATCAATTACCTATTTCTGAATGTGTGAAGTGCACTCAGCGTAGCTCATGTTTCAGAATGTACGTAAGGACTTTCACTTGAGATTCTTCCAAGCAGAAGAACGTTCAATTCCACTTTGTTAGAACCCAGGACCTAAAATGTATGGGTGAACACTCATTCCTGGTCGTGCAGGGTCACAGGGCTTCACAGCAGGTATCTTTTCCCAGATGCTGAGGGCAGGGCTTTCCTCTGGCCCCCACATCCCTACTGAGCAGCTGCTGCTTGCTTCTCTAAGGCTCTTAGTACTGTTTCAATACAGGTCACTTACACTGAAGTCTGTCTTCTTTGCCAGGCACTGGTATAGAACATACAGGGAGAGGAGCTGGGTGGAAGGAACTTCGAAAGCTTCTTGCATCATGATCTCAAAAACCACGGATAAGGCATCTGACAAGAAGATCAATGCAAAAATTAGCAAATTAGGTAACATCATCAAATCTGTATTTAACTATGCATGCATGCATGCTAAGTCACTTTAACTGTGTCCAACTCTTTGTGACCCTATGGACTGTAGTCCGCCAGGCTCCTCTGTCCATGGCGTTCTCCAGGCAAAATACTCTCCAGGACGGTTTTCATCCCCTCCTCCAGGGGATCTTCTTGACCTAGGGATCAAACCCACGTCTCTAATGTCTCCTGCGTTGGCAGGTGGGTTCTTTACCACTAGCACCACCATAAGCACTCAAAAAATGAGGCATGATAGAAAAATACAAAGAATCATGAAGTTAAACATGGGCTGTGGTCCTAGTTCTTCTGTAAAGCAGGTCTTTCTCCTGTCTCTAGCTTCTATTGTACATACTGCTAGGTAGTAAATCAGGTGCTACTGTGCCGCTGTTCTCAAGGACACAGAATAAACCACTTGATTTCTCAGTATCACCTTCATGATGATAAAATACCATTTGTTCCATAGATTCCACAAGATTGTTGGACAGTCCAACAACATAATACATATGAAAATGCCTCATAAACTGTGAAGCAAATTTAAGGCAGCATGTCCACCAGCTGGAAGAGTTAAGGCATACAGAAAGGAGGCAAGTATATTTTCCAGGTCACCCTGGTAAGAAGAGATGGAGAGGGCTGGGCGGAATGCCCCACTGTATGTTCTGGAACCTTCTTTCTGTTTTGGGAAAAAAGGACGAATGCTAAAGGTAATTTTAAATCCTAGGTATTACTTCAAAGACAGAAAACTGATGACTACGAAAAGGACAATCAGCTTCAATTTAAAAGAGTTGAAAGAATGGAAAGGAAATGCATATTCATAACTTGTAAGTCCCTGAGTTTAACACAGAAGATTCTTGTTTCCACATGAATGCTGATCACAGACCAGATCTTCAGCAAGATCTGATTTATTTCCCCTCAATATTCCACAACATAAGCGGAAGCCAAGAAAATCAAGTTCAAATAATTTCTTTCCCTTATTATTTGTTGTTAAATCAGAGATGTTAACATTGGTTTAAAATACAGTGCCTGCATATAATGTTTTGAATAACAGCTGCTCTTTTAAACGGTTTTTGCATATACTCATAATTATAAGAGTTAGCACTCATTTGTAGCTATTGCTAGCCAGCTGGTTTTCTATGTGTTGTCATGGTTCTAAATGAGGTCAAATGCAAGAACTTCTATATTCCTTTTGTAAATGGGTAAACTGAAATGGACAGGCAGACCAGGGAGGAGTCACCCAGTAAGTCAGTAGCAAAAAAGCGCCTGAAAGAGACATAAACAAACAAACAGTCCCCTACCCTACCAACAAACCAGTATTTTAAAAGAACAAGTTAAAGCTAAAAATATAGTTCAGAAAAATGTTTTGCCAACTGTTCAATACTGAATTCAAAATTACACATGAATAAATAAAATTCATCTCTAATTTATATTCATTTCAGTCAGCTTGGGAAGTGAAATTAGACTGACCTATATAAGATTTCCTGTTCATCCATAATTATTTATGTACTTTGATATTTCCTATTTTAACAACAAAAGTATAATATTTTCTAATTTCTTGCCATAAACAACAATAATTTTCATCAGAAGTTTATTTACAAAAATTCTCAACATCATTTACTCTGAATTTAGGGGGGAACCCCCAAACTCCTTTTACCCTTCCAATATTTCCTTTAACAAGAGAGAAGAGAGAAAACTGCTACTACATAATTTTCCAGTGATAAACTAGTAAGAATTTTAAAATGTGATGTTCACAGAGAATGGAAGATGAAACATGCAAAAGAGAATTATCTTTTAAAAATTATCTTTAATTTTAGTTCAATTTAGGAAATGCATGTTTAAAATGGAATGAAAATGGACAAGGGACAATAAGCATTAAAAAAAATAATGTACAGCAAATACTTTTAGGCAGTCAACAGCTCCAAGTCTTATGAGAGAGAAGAGAAAGCAGAGAGGTCCTGGGTGCCCAGCCTAACCACTGCATCCCGATGCAATGGAAAAGGCTGAGGGTGAGGGATGTAACTCAATGACAGGAATCAAGGTGTCAAAAAGGAAAAATGACCACCAGTCCATATCCGTGTTTCTGAGGTAGTGACTACCGTAACACAGGCAAAGCTCAGAACCAAGCTTGAGGATGAGATGGTGGAAGGGGAAGCCAGGGTGTATCTTTACACAATGGCACAGCCTCCTCTTTCCTTCTTCCCTGTCTGTGTAGCTAAGAACACAAGTGTGCTGTACCACCCTTCCCCGTCCATGGAGACTGGCAGGGCTCCACCTGACTGCTCTGTAGGGTCTGCCACAATCCCCCTCTTTCCTTGGTCCCCCCCTTATTGTAGATGAAGGTAAGAGCCACTTCAGGTTAGTTCCACGGAGCCACAAGATTTTGGGGGTAAAGAAAACTCAAGAGATCACCGATGCACTTTGTCGTCGTTATTGTTCAGTCGCTAAGTCCTGTCTGACTCTCTGTAACTTCATGGACTACAGCACACCAGACTTCCCTGTCCTTCATCTCCATCTCCTAGAGCTTGTTCAAGCTCATGTCCAGTGAGTTGATGATGCTATCTAACCATCTCATCCTCCGTCTCCCTCTTCTCCTCCTGCCCTCGACCTTTCCCAGCATCAAGGTCTTTTCCAATGAGTCGGCTCTTTGGATCAGGAGGCCAAAGTATTGGAGCTTCAGCATCAGTCCTTCCAATGAATATTCAGGGTTGAGCCCTTTAGGATTGACTGGCTTGATCTCCTTGCAGTCCAAGGGACTCTCAAGACTCTTCTGCAGCACCACAATTCAAAAGCATCCATTCTTCAGGGCATAGCCTTCTTTACGGTCTAACTCTCACATCCATACATGACTACTGGAAAAACCGTAACTTTGACTAGATGGACCTTTATCGGCAAAGTGATGTCTCTGCTTTTTAATATGCTGTCTAGGTTTGTCAGAGCTTTTCTTACAAGGAGCAAGCATCTTTCAATATCATGGCTGCAGTCATCATCTGCAGTGATTTTAGAGCCCTAGAAAATAAAATCTGTCACTGTTCCCACTTTTTCCTCATTTATTTGCCATGGAGTGATGGGACTAGATCCCATGATCTTAGTTTTTTGAATGTTGAATTTTAAGCCAGCTTTTTCACTTTCATCAAAAGGCTCTTTAGTTCCTCTTCACTTTCTGCCATCCATTAGGGTGGTATCATCTGTATATCTAAAGTTGTTGGTATTTCTCCCAGCAATCTTGATTCCAGCTTGTGATACATCTAGCCCAGCATTTCGTACGATGTACTCTGCATATAAACTATATTTAACTTATATAGCAGGGTGACAATACACAGCCTTGTCATACTCCTTTCCCAATTTGCAACCAGTCTGTTGTTCCATGTCCAGTTCTAACTGTTGCGTTTTGACCTGCATATAGCCTTCTTAGGAGACAGGTAAGGTGGTCTGGTATTCCCATCTCTTGAAGAATTTTCCACAGTTTGTTGTGATCCACACAGTCAAAAGCTTTAGCGTAGTCAATGAACAGAAATATGTTTCTCTGGGATTCCCTTGCTTTTCCTATTATCCAACAGACGTTGGGAATTTGATCCCTGGTCCCTCTGCCTTTCTAAATCCAGCTTGGACATCTGGAAGTTCTTGATTCATATACTGCTGAAGCCTAGCTCGAAGGATTTTGAGCATGATCTTGCTAGCATGTGAAATGAGCACAACTGTATGGCAGTTTGAACACTGCACTTACGTCAGAGACAGGGAAACAAAAGCCTATGGAGGTAAAATGACTTCCCTTCATAGTGAGCATGCTACTCTCTCCAGTATAAGATTCTATGCTTATACACTTCACATGCTGTAACAACTGTGATGTAAGTAAAACAAAGTTAGCAAATTGTGCTTAAAACAAAGTCAAGCTAACAGCTGAATTAATATAACCTTAACTAGCTGTGGAAGCTCAGGGAGCTTTATTGCATTAACTAAATTCACTGTCCTTTGCCCAAAGAGACATGAAGAAATAAATTTGAGAAACTCAGAGGAAAGAAGATCTGGATAGGAGTCTCCTATTTGGCCACCCGATAAGGTCAATCAACTGCACATCTATTTCTGACTGAAAGAGTGCTATACAGATGTCATTAAGAAATTAAAAAAAGGTAAAAGTGCCTATATTTACTTCCCTTGGGAACGGTAGATCCATTATAAATGGACCTTGGTTTGATTTCATACCTTTGTAATTTTCTTTCTTTATGAAATGATCCATCAGTAAGTTAAATGTATAGTTATCTGGAAAAATACCATATTGGACCTGCAATGAAAATAAAAGTAAAATAAGAGAAAAAACTCATTAAGTTCAGTTTATAATATATGCCTATGTATTATTCAGGAAAAAAATTTGTTCCCATTAGCTTTAAAATATCTGACTATCATTTTACGGCATCTGTGACAGTGAAATAGAAGCTGTGACTCATGCAGCTTGGTAACTGGAACTGTTGGTCAGGGTGAGAAAGTTGTGAGTGGGTGTCTGATACAAGACAACTGACGTGAAAAAGTAAAGCTCAATTCTAACACCTCATCATAACTTAAAAAACCCTGAACCAAACCAAGAATATAAAAAAAACCACATTCCACTGGTTCAGTGATTCTTTTAAAAAAGTATGAATATCAACACAAAAATGGAGTCCTAAGAGAAGGCACACATTAATCACACTATGCAGCATTTTCTGGTCCTTAGAGTGCTCTTCTCCCAACTTTATTAAAATATAATTCACATGTAACATTGTGTGATTTTAAGGTGTACAACATGATCATTTAACATGCATATATATTGCAAAATGATTACTACAATAAGGCTAGTTAACACATTCATTGCCTCACATAATGATCATCTTTTGGTGGCAGTGATGAGAATATTTAAGATCTACTCTCTTGGCAACTTTCAAGAATATAATATAGTACTCTTAACTACAGTCATCACACTATACATTAGATCCTCAGAACTTACCCATCTTTGGAAGTTTGTATCCTTTGACCAACATCTCCCCATTTCCAGTCTCCCTCCCCAGAGCCTGATATCCATTATTCTACACTGTTTCTATGAATTCTGCCTTTTCAGATTTCACATATAAGTGACATCATGAGATATCTTTCTTTAAATGACTTATTCTACTTTGCATAATGCTCTTAAGGTTTGTTCCTTTTGAATGGCTAAATATCCCACTGTATGTGTATGTACAGGCTTCTCTGGTAGTTCAGATAGTAAAGAATCTGCCCGCAATGCAGGAGACCCAGGTTCACCCTGCCTCCCCACCCCACACACATTTCTTTATCCATTCACCTGTAAATGGACACTCAGGTTTCCATGGCGTGGCTGTTGTTAATAATGCTTCAGTGAACGTGGGGTTGCAGGTATCTCTTTGAGACAGTGATTTCACCTCCTTTGGATATATAACCAGAAGTGGATTTGCTGGGTCATATGGTATTTCTATTTTTAATTTCTTGAGTGATCTCCATACTATTTCCCATACTGGCTGTACCCATTTACATTCCCACCAACAGTGCATAAGGGATCCCTTTTTGCCCTCTTCTTGCCGGCATCTGTTATCTCTTGTCTCTGAATTTTTAAAGACCCAAGAAACCTGAGATTTTAGTGCCTTCCTGTGTGATTTTCATGCACAATGAAGTCTGACTACTAATCATCTAAACTGTGGTTATATATTTATTTAAAATTCTTATCTCAGTAGGATTACCCACTCCCATCAACCACCAGAAACATCCAAGGAATTTTTTTTCCAATTACACTCATCCTCCTTGAGAAATTCTGATAATCCTAAATCCCAGTTGTCAGTCTCTGCTGAACTGAGTCACTATTACTAGCAGACTATACAGAATGCCTCAAATGTGCTGAAATACAAAAAAAAAAAAAAAAAAGACGTTCAGAAGCTACTGTTTTAAAAGCTGCAGCCATGTTTAACTTGATCAAAGCAGTCATTCAATCTGCAATAATCCCTAAGGCAGGGTAAAAACAAAATATTTTAGAATGATAAATCATTAAAGCTGGAAGAAAAGAAACTTAGGAATCAACTGGTCAGTGATTCTCAATCCTGGCTGCAAAAATCAACATGTAAGCTTTAAAAAGACACCAGTGAGGTAGGAATGGGCAGAGCACAGAGGATCAGGGGGCAGGGGCTGGGGAGCGGGGCAGGGAAACTAGCCTATATGATACAATAATGGTAGACGTGGGTCATTATACCTTGTTCAAAGCCATGGAGTAAACCCTACTGTAAACACGGACTTTGGGTGATTTGTGTTTCAATGCAGGTTCATCACTGTAACAAACGGCTCACTTGGATGAGAAATGCTGATAATGGGGGAGGCACGTCCCCGCAAGTGCGGGGACAGGGAACATATGGAAAATTTCTGTACCTTCTGTTCAATTTTGCTGTGAAACTAAAATTGCTCTAAAAAAATAAAATCTAAAAAAAAAATTTTTTTAAACCAATTAAAAAAAATACCAATGCCTAGGTTCCAGAAAGACCAATTAAATTAGAATCCTGGGGGTGGAGAAAGCATCTATAATTTTTAAAAGCTTCTTACATGACTCTAATGGGCAGCCAAGGTTGGAAATCACTGATTTGGTACACCTCACTTGACTTAGAGCTGAAAAACCTAAGACCCCAAAGAATAAACTTACTATTTGCCTAAAGTGAAAGTGTTAGTTCATCACTCGTGTATGACTCTCTGCGACCCTATGGACTGTAGCTCACCAGCCTCCTCGTCCATGGAATTCTCCAGGAAAGAATACTGCAGTGGGCAGCCATTCCCTTCTCCATGGGATCCTTCCCAATTCATGGATTGAACCCAGGTCTCCTGTACTTCAAGCAGATTCTTTACCATTTGAAATACCAGGGAACCCTATTTGCATAAAGTTAAGAACAATTGGTAGAATTTATGTTGTTATAGCTTGGTTCTTCTGACTCTGTCTGGTGTGTTTTTCACTAAAAGACTAGTAACAATAAAAAGTAAGATAGAAATAGTAGATTTATTAGTGAACCTGCTTATCTACTTTATCAAATTATAAGCTTCCCCAGGAAAAGGATAGGATGTTGCCCATTTTTGTGACAATGCCATACCCAACCCAACATCTCACACACAATCTGTCTGCAACGTGTATCAAGTTAAGCTGGTAACCAAGTAAGTCATAGGAACAAAAACTCCCAAAAACAAATTTAGTATTTCTTTTTGAGTTAAAAAACAGAAGGTTCAATGACACTACAGATATAATACAGTTCCAGAGAAATATTATTAAAGTCTTATTATGGGTCAAACCAGGATTGTGGCTTGAGATTCACAATAACAACGTTCTAACTTTTGTTCATTTTGTCCTTATTTCATACTAAGAGGGGAATGAAGAGTCAGCTGTTGGGTGAACATTCAGAAAGACCTAATTGTAGGGGCTTCTGGGGCTTGAGGGACTTAGGAAGACATGCTCTGAATAATCTAGGAAGTCTGTCTTTTCAAAAACGTGTAAGAGATATGAATGTTCCGGAGACTGTACTCTAGAAAAATGGTCATGTCTTTTACCCTAACGTCACCAAAGGAAACTAGGCAAAAACCCCAAGACTTAGGGATCAAGAATGAAAGGACCACCAACAGAGTTTCTGTGATTGGATTACTTTTTCCTTTCACCTCTCCATTTTTAAATCACTATGCTTTGAAAAGCCACAGCTACAGGAATCTTTATTTTTTAATGTGCTGATTAATTTATACCAGCTCCATTCTAAAAGATTCAGTTCAGTTCAGTTCAGTTCAGTCGCTCAGTCCTGTCCAAATCTTTGCAACCTCATGAATTGCAGCATGCCAGGCCTCCCTGTCCATCACCAAACTCCCGGAGTTCACTCAGACTCATGTCCATCGAGTCAGTGATGCCATCCAGCCATCTTATCCTCTGTCATCCCATTCTCCTCCTGCCCCCAATCCCTCCCAGCATCAGAGTCTTTTCCAATCAGTCAACTCTTTGCATGAGGTGGCCAAAGTACTGGAGTTTCAGCTTCAGCATCATTCCCTCCAAAGAAATCCCAGGGCTGATCTCCTTCAGAATGGACTGGTTGGATCTCCTTGCAGTCCAAGGGACTCTCAAGAGTCTTCTCCAACACCACAGTTCAAAAGCATCAATTCTTCGGCGCTCAGCTTTCTTCACAGTCCAACTCTCACATCCATACATGACCACAGGAAAAACCATAGCCTTGACTAGACGGACCTTTGTTGGCAAAGTAATGTCTCTGCTTTTGAATATGCTATCTAGGTTGGTCATAACTTTCCTTCCAAGGAGTAAGCGCCTTTTAATTTCACGGCTGCAGTCACCATCTGCAGTGATTTTGGAGCCCAGAAAAATAAAGTCTGACACTGTTTCCACTGTTTCCCCATCTATTTCCCATGAAGTGATGGGACCAGACGCCATGATCTTCGTTTTCTGAATACTGATTGAGCTTTAAGCCAACTTTTTCACTCTCCTCTTTCACTTTCATCAAGAGACTTTTTAGTTCCTCTTCACTTTCTGCCTTAAGTGTGGTGTCATCTGCATATCTGAGGTTATTGATATTTCTCCCGGCAATCTTGATTCCAGCTTGTGCTTCTTCCAGCTCAGCGTTTCTCATGATGTACTCTGCATATAGGTTAAATAAGCAGGGTGACAATATACAGCCTTGACGAACTCCTTTTCCTATTTGGAACCAGTCTGTTGTTCCATGTCCAATTCTAACGGTTGCTTCCTGACCTGCATATAGGTTTCTCAAGAGGCAGGTCAGTTGCTCTGGTATTCCCATCTCTTTCAGAATTGTCCACAGTTTATTGTGATCCACACAGTCAAGGACTTTGGGATAGTCAATAAAGCAGAAATAGATGTTTTTCTGGAACTCTCTTGCTTTTCTATGATCCAGCGGATGTTGGCAATTTGATCTCTGGTTCCTCTGCCTTTTCTAAAACCAGCTTGAACATCTGGAAGTTCATGGTTCAGGCATTGCTGAAGCCTGGCTTGGAGAATTTTGAGCATTACTTTACTAGCGTGTGAGATGAGTGCAACTGTGCGGTAGTTTGAGCATTCTTTGGCATTGCCTTTCTTTGGGATTGGAATGAAAACTGACCTTTTCCAGTCCTGTGGCCACTGCTGAGTGTTCCAGATTTGCTGGCATATTGAGTGCAGCACTTTCACAGAGTCATCTTTCAGGATTTGAAATAGCTCAACTGGAATTCCATCACCTCCACTAGCTTTGTTCGTAGTGATGCTTCCTAAGGCCCACTTCACTTCACATTCCAGGATGTCTGGCTCTAGGTGAATGATCACACCACCGTGATTATCTTGGTCATGAAGATCTTTTTTGTACAGTTCTTCTGTGTATTCTTGCCACCTCTTCTTAATATCTTCTGCTTCTGTTAGGTCCATACCATTTCTGTCCTTTATCGAGCCCATCTTTGCATGAAATGTTCCCTTGGTATCTCTAATTTTCTTGAAGAGATCTCTAGTCTTTCCCATTCTGTTATCTGAGGGCAAATAAATTTAAAAGCTATTTCTTGTACTATTCTCTGCTGTACTGTAATGGAATATGTAATGGTACAGGCACCATCTTGCCTAAACTGAGGAGAATAAGCTGCAAATGCCAGCAAACCACTCACCTTATTTACAAGGGTATATAAGGCTTTGTCTTGTGCACCGTATTTCAGACACTGCCTAATCCAGGTGTGGATAGTCCAATTTCTCAAGTACCAGCAGTTGGGACTGTGCCGAAATCTAAATAAAACACAAGAAGAGAAAAAACTGGCTTTAACTCTTAGATGTCAATGCCAAATCCATATTCCATCAGCAGGTCCCCCTCTGAGGAATTTACAGATGATCATTAAAGTCAGGAAGGCCAACAGCTAATAAAACTTGAGGATAAAACTCATTAACATCTGAAATGGGAAAGAGAAGGCAAAATAACAGTAACAAAAATATTATAAAAATTTTACTCCTTATTTATATTCCCTAATTCAACATCTTGTTTTAATATGAGATTTATGAAAAATGATTTCAGGAATATGCTCTACTAGAAGACAGATATGGAAGCTCATTGGAAAAGGAAATGGTAACCCACTCGAGTATTCTTGCCTGGAGAATCCCATGGACTGAGGAGCCTGGTGGGCTGTGGTCGGTCCGCGGGGTCATAGACAGTCGGACACAACTGTGTGACTGAATAACAACAACAATGGAAGCTCATACTTTATAGAGGTTTAAAACAGATGAAGTAAAAAATGAAAACTATAACAGCGCAGCAATTTTAGAGGAAAATCAGCTGTGAGTTACACTGCTATTTCTTGATGCACTTAGGGGAGATTGGGACACTCTTCAGTGAATTGAAAGGGAAAAAAAAAAAGAAAAAAAAAAAACGAGCAAAATTTAGCATTCAGGCCCTCCAGGACCCACAGTCATTCTGACTTTCATACAGCTGCATTCCAGGGCTTCGGTCTACCTCCTCTTGCTTCCTGCTGCTCCTCACATGGTTTTTAAAGGCCTAAGCTGTCCAAGCTGAGGTGTATACAGTACCAGTATTCCCACAAAGGAATGGAACTTGGAAGGGAATTCAAATGCTAGTCTTGCCACGAGTTGGCACGCATTGGCTGGAGCAGCTTTTGCTTGCTCCTAGGGCCTGTGCCATGAGGCTGAGTGACAGGAGGAGAGGGGCGACGGGCGTGAGGAGGCCACGTAAAGGGCGGTGCTGTCCTCTAGCTGCTTATCTGTTTTCACCTGGACGGTTCCTCAAACATCATCTCACGTCAGCTCAAGTCTGCACCTTTTCTTTGAACCTTCAGGAAGTGGAAGCAGGTCAATCTCTGGACCCCACAAAACTAAAAAAGTAAATTTGTCTTCTTATTGTAAAAACAAAAGGCAAGACAAAAACTTAAAGTGAAAGAATTTGATGCCGTATTTGCGAGTTGGGGCTACAGGCTAATACTGGGGGTTTTCAGAGGCCAGTTATTCAATCTGCCACCTGCTATTTCCTGCCATCTGGTATTGGGATAGTTCCCTGCTGACTAGATTTTCTGCCAAAGTAAAAGCTGAGAGAAAGAGAGCAAGTGAGAAGTAGTACTTAATTTTGGCTGTTTATTAGTGATCTGTTGAGAGATTTGACAAAAATAAGATTTGAAGATATTCTTTAGATTTAGTCATGCACCCCTGTCTAGTCTTTTGAATGCTTTTCATTTGGCTGGAAAAAGTTTTTCTCACTGGATCTTTCCTTACAGAATTAACCCCTTTAAAAGCAGAGAGATAGAAATATGTCAAATTATGTTTAAGATGAGAGTGACCTGGCCAGAGAAAAGCCATTGTATAAGTGCCCTAGATACAGTCTAATGAGATCCTCTGCATAGAAATGAAAACATATCTTTTAGTATTTCACGCTTTCCCTCACATTTTAAAATCAGTAGCTGAGCTAATTGAGCTTCCTTCCTTGTAACTCTGAAAAATCTGAGATTTTAAGTGTAACAACCAATTAAAAGCTAATTTTATTATTATAATTTTTAAAGTCAAGTGAAATACCAGCTGTATTGCCTAAAGATGGGGATGCTTCCTTGGTAGCCTGAAGGCTTCCTGGACAGCAACCAGGGGGGCGGGGATCACTGCCTTGCTCAACACTGATTCCTTGGTCCTTGACACAATTTGTGGCCCATGATAGGTTTTTAACAAATAACAAAAGAGTTTTAATCAACACTGATCATTATGCTAACTTCTATGGTCTATTTTAGAATTATAAATTCCCTGTTTGGGCATTTATAATCTCATTACAAAAATAATGCCTCAGGAAGCATCACTACGAACAAAGCTAGTAGAGGTGATGGAATCCCAGTTGAGCTATTTCAAATCCTAAAAGATGATGCTGTGAAAGTGCTGCACTCAATATGCCAGCAAATTTGGAAAACTCAGCAGTGGCCACAGGCCTAGATAAGGTCAGTTTTCATTCCAATCCCAAAGAAAGGCAATGCCAAAGAATGTTCAAACTACCGCACAATTGCACTCATCTCACACAGTAGCAAAGTAATGCTCAAAATTCTCCAAGCTAGGTTCAACAGTACATGAACTGAAAACTTCCAGATGTTGAAGCTGGATTTAGAAAAGGCAGAGGAACCAGAGATCAAACTGCCAACATCCTTTGGATCATTGAAAAAGAGAGTTCCAGAAAAACATCTACTTCTGCTTTACTGATTACGCCAAAGCCTTTGGACTGTGTGGATCACAACAAACTGTGGAAAATTCTTCAAGAGATGGGAATACCAGACCACCTTACTCATCTCCTGGAAAAACTGTATGCAGGTCAAAATGCAACAGTTAGAACTGGACGTGGAACAACAGACTGGTTCCAAATTGGGAAAGGAGTACCTCAAGGCTGTATACTGTCACCCTGCTTATTTAACGTATATGCAAAGTACATCATGCGAAATGCAGGCTGGATGAAGCACAAGCTGCAATCAAGACTGTCGGGAGAAATATCAATAACCTCAGATATAGAGATGACACCACCCTTAAGGCAGAAAGTGAAGAAGAACTAAAGAGCCTCTTGATGGTGAAAGAAAAGAGTGAAAAAGCTGGCTTAAAACTCAACATTCAGAAAAAACTAAGATCATGGGATCTGGTTCCATCACTCCATGACAAACAGATGTGGAAACAATGGAAACAGTGACAGACTTTATTTTCTTGGGCTCCAGAATCACCACAGATGCTTGCTCCTTGGAAGAAAAGCTATGACAAAACTGGAGAGCATATTAAAAAGCAGAGACATTACTTTGCCAACAAAGGGCTGTCTAGTCAAAGCTATGGTTTTTCCAGTAGTTATGTATAGATGTGAATTGGACCATGGCTATGACCTATAGAATGGATGCTTTTGAACTGTGGTGTTGGAGAAGAGTCTTGAAAGTCCCTTGGACTGTAAGGAGATCCAACCAGTCAATCCTAAAGGACTCAACCCTGAATATTCAATGGAAGGACTGATGCTGAAGCTCCAATACTTTGAAGTATGCAAAGAGCTGACTCATTAGAAAAGGCCCTGATGCTGGGAAAGATTGAGGGCAGGAGGAGAAGGGGATGACAGAGGATGAGATGGTTGGATGGCATCATCGACTCAATGGACATGGGTTTGGGTGGACTCTGGGAGTTGGTGATGGACAGGGAGGCCTGGTGTGCTGCGGTTCATGGGGTCACAAAGAGTCGGACTGAGCAACTGAACAACAGCAACAAAAATAACATATTGGGTTGGCAAAAGAAAGTTTGTTCAGGTTTTTCTGTACCATCTTTCACATTAATCCAAATGAACTTTTTGGCCAACCCCATATAAACCAGTTTAACAATAAAACAAGGGGCGGGGACATGATGAATGCTAAAGATGGAAAGGGTGCTACTAGATGTTATAGATGTTTTTGATAATAGTGGTTGCTAGGTTTAGTCTATTTTTCCTTCAAAAACAAAAAATTGTCAATTACCTCCTTCACCCAAGACTGTTTAAATCTCATTTAAATCTAATCTTCTGCTTTAGGTTGTCTCCATTGACCACTAAAGTTATTTCTTTTCTTTCTGATGGACTTTAAAATAAGAGCACCATGACCATACCCAACCAAACACCCTTTTCTTTTATTCACGATCAGCAGACCATTTTCAGGCTTTGAAAGAGTACCAAAGATCGACAGGATCTAGTACAGACCTTTAAAGCTGAGATGAAAATTTGTGTACAGCCTTTCGCTAACCTTCTGAGGCTAACTTTTAACACATGGAGAAACAGAGAAGTCTTTTCTTCTCAAATCTTTTGTCACACTTTACTTCTTAGAAGCCTAAAGGCAAAGTTACTCAAGACCTCACATAGCTAATATAATCATCTCCTTTTGGAAGGTGTGTCAACAGGCTCACATGGGTCTTCACTAAGCCAACTCCCTTTCCCATCCTGGAGCCCAGCTACTTGGTGTGATCTCTGCTCTGTGAGTCCTAATAATCCAGACAGCCGTGACCAGGGCATTTTCAACTAAGTGACAACATGAAATCAATTTAGGAGTAAGAAGCAAACATATATTACATTAGGCACACACATATGACATACGCTGCTCAAAGTGCCATTCCTACATTTCCTAGCCAGGCAACAAGTAAACTCCTTTTAAGTCCTCATCAGCATTAAAAAAAAAAAAAAAAAGCACACAACTTATCTAACCGTCTAGAATACAAACCACTCAGAGCACTGAGATGGGTCCAACTTTGGATGGTGAGTTTAAGAATTCTCTGTCAGTGACTCTTTAAGCAGTTCAGACAGAAACACTCAGGCTCTTTTCAGACCTGCCAGTGGTAATACGATAGCCAGGTAAGTCTCTGGAATGGGTACTCGCCTGGAACGACTCTGCGAACTGCCGGGCCAGCATGCTCCCTTTCAGCCAAGGGAAAGGCAAAGAGACAAGAACACAACTAACACATTGATTTTCCAAACTGCCTGCAAACAGACTGGCTTTTGTTCTTGCCTGGTGGGACCACCAGCCTGGCAGATTACAGGCAGCCACTGTAGGAGTCCCCTCTGTGCCCCATGCCATCAGCTGTTTGCTCACCTCGACAGAAGCTTTATTATTGTCCACGCCAGCAGGCTGCCAAGCTAGGCAAACCGTGTGAGTGTGGAAAAGATAAACAGATGCAACCCAAATAACCACAACAAGGCTTGTGCTCACAAACACAAGAGACCTTCTGAGCTTCCCAGTTATAAAACAGAAGCAGACTCGACAATTCTATGGATGTGAATATTTTCTTGGAAGCAAGAAGGGACACAAAGAAGGAGAAGGAGAGGATGAAGCGTGCTCCCAAGCTCTGGCTCTATTAGTTCCCAAAGCTGGTATTCTATGGCTGAAGAGACATCTGTCCACAGTGCTAAGCGGGATTTCCAGGTGAAGCCAGAACGTGCCCAGGCCAGTCAAACAGCAGGTAGTGAGAAGCTTCCTGTCCTCAAAAACCAAGCAACATTCTGGACTTTTCAGGGCATCTGCCATCACTACATCGCATTCAAGACTGATGTCACCAGGAAGGAAGGACAGCAGAGTCACACTGCATGCATGACATGGGGCAAAAGTCTTTGCTACCCTTTGAGATACCTTAGAAGGGGAGAGCAGTTCTGTAAGTGAAGTTGAGAGTGAAGAGAAACACACCAGACACTTATTATGATTTACATAATAAAGGAGGGACTTCACTTTTTGTACAAGTCACACTGGATTTCCTGTGTGTAACCAATTTCATTATTTAAAAAAATGCCATAGACTGCCTTCTATGAGTTCAACTGAAGGTTACTGTTGTAGGCCTAAGTGGTGATGCACCTCAGCTCCTTCAGTATCACAGATAAAAGCGCTCCTGGCTTAGCAGGACTAATGCACAGATGCCAGAGCCTGGAGCTCCGCTGCCCCACCATTCAGCTGCAGCGCTGGCTCTTCCATATGAATGAGCAAGCTTTCCACAACATTTATCTGATTATGAGAGCCACCATCCTTAAACATACATATGCAGCTTTCCCTCCTCCCGAGTGAATTCTGTATCCTGTGGCAACAGGCTTTACAGATGGACACCTCAGCCCCTGAGCTGGGTAGACACGGAGACTTGGTGGTGGCGGGGGTGGGGTGGGGGTGGGGGTGGGGGCTGGCGTAAAAGGAGGACAGGAAGAACGCCAGGAAGAAAACACAGCTGGTTCCAGGGCTTTCAGTGTAGACTGGAAATCTCATCAATGACGCAAAGCGTGTAACTATTGAAAGGTTTTGAGAGCTTCCCTGAACTAGAACCAATGCGCAAGAGAGTGTCCTGTGACTATTCAAACCAGAATCTGATTCAATCATGGCCATCCACTTTCTAATTCTACTAGGATAATTACTTTCTTTTGCATCCTGATGGAAATCCTGCTTTCATCAATTATTAGTTGGCCTCAACTACCACAAATAAAACCAAGTTTTGATGCAATAGTTTTCTAATGACTATTATATCTTTGTCAAATGTTTGCAAGGTTAATAGAGGAGTCTAATATAGGAATTGATAACAGAGACGTCCATACTCTAGATTAAAACTACTTTCTTGCTTGAGATCCCAGATTCCTATTTTCATAAGGGAACTTCAGGCAATTTTAACTTTCAAAAAATGTCCTGACTATTCATGAAGTGATGCATCAAGAGCAAGAATCTCCTCCAAAACATTCCCCTGCCAAATGTTGAATCAGTTGGGACTTGTACATTTTCAATGAATTTATTATCTACCTCTGAGACAGATAAAAATGCCTTTTAAAAAAAGTTTTAACACTTTTTTCTTAAGAAACAGGTTTATAGAGCTATAACATACAAACAGTAAAATTCACACTTTTCAGTGAATTTGTGACTTCTGACAAATGCATCCAGTTGCATAACCACCACCACGGTCACATTGTAAGAACAGTTTTATTACCCCGAAAAGTTCTTAATGCCTCGCTTAAAGTCAGCCTCTTTGGGGTTTGCTGGTTAATTTAGGCAAATTTTATATAGATACTTCCTAAAGAGTTATTAATTTCTGACCCTAGAGTTATTAATTTTATGAGGAAAAGCAATCTCTGTTAGTTTGTAATTTACATTCTGCCAATTTCCAAAACAGGATTTGAAAAAATTAAAACTCAGTGTACAAGTAGTTTCCTCTGAGTCCTATACACAGCCATTAGACAGCTGATATCCCTGTCTGCCACTCTAAAAAGTAAGTGGATTTTTGGTAGAGAATAACACAAGCATAGAATTTTACAAATGTGGAGTGCTAAATAAATGCAGCACAATAACACTTTTTTAAAAGTGAAGACGGATAACAGAGGGACTTGTTAGATATCAAAGTCGAAATCTAAATTTGTCAGACCCAGAGCTCAAAAACAAGGTCACCTGTATTTCACCCGATAATAATGAAATAACACTTCACGTTGAGAAACTACTCTAGGAGAAATACTCTATTTTCCACATCCATGCAAGGACAAATAGGACCTATATCCCCAAATTATTCTGTCTTCTCTCTGATCTGGCTGTTGTTTAGCCAGATTGACATCACTCAATATAAAAGACCTATTTCTCATTCACAAGTAAATATTTAGCAAGTAGCTACAGCGTACCACATGATTTGTATTTTATCCCTGCTGGTCCACCCAGTTTCCTCTAGTTTCAAACAATCTTAAAGATGACAGCTCTTCCTTTCTGATGTGCTTAGTTGCTCAGTCTGACGCTTTGCAACCCCACGGACTGCAGCCTGCCAGGCTCCTCTGTCCATGGGGATTCTCCAGGCAAGAATACGGGCGAGGGTTGCCATGCTTTCCTCCAGGGGATCTTCCCAACCCAGGGGTCGAACCCCTGTCTCCCACATTGCAGGCAGATTCTTTACTGACTGGGCCACCAGAGAAGCCCTTTCAGATACAGAAAGAGAAAACCTATAGCCTGACTATGCTTTGCTGCTCTTTCTCTCATGGTTTACAAAGCACAGGAGCCAGTCAGATGAAGCCAACTGCTCTTTGTCTGAAGCCTACTGTTTTTATCAGCCTCCAAAAGGTGATGAATATGGTTAACAGGTGAGGATTATTTGCAGGGAGAACTGGAAAAGAAAAAATTATTCACGGTGATTGCTGACGTGCCCTCCTGGCGAAGGTCCTAAAACCATTCAGTGTCTGTCTTTGTGGCCAACAACTGACCTGTCAGTGAGACTGCATCCAGAAGGGTCTGGTGGGGCTTCTCCAGCCACTTGCAAGCTGGACACACAGATTAGCTTCACGCCTGAGACGGTGGAGTGCGAGGTGAAGCTAAAGGCAGAGGGCCTTTCTCTCAGAACAGCAGGAAGCTGAAAAAATTGGATTTTGGATCCAGTCCTATTTATGAAAACACATAGAGTTGTGGGAACAGGCTTGAGTTGGACAGAGATATGGCAAGTATTTTTGGTTTTCAGTAGGAAATCTATGAGCCAGTTTTAAAAAGATGTCAACATTTCCTGATGTCTTCTAAAGTTCTGGCTAGGAACTTCAGACATAACTTTTGCAAAATAGTGAATAATACGATCACGAAAGACAGGAAAATCACATACATTAATTAACCAGGGGTAGGCTGTGTATCTGAAGAGTGCTGAGGGAGGGGGAGGTGTGGAAGCAAAAGGAGGAAAACAAACAAAATATGGAATTTAGAATTTCTGGAGTATTCTAGGCTTAGTGAAGGTGTCAGGATTAAGTCTGCCACCAAAGAAATGAGCAGGCAGAGAGGCCTGGCCCACGGGACGGTGCACACCAGCGTAAAAGCAGAGAAGAGTTAAGCTGATGTTGAGCAGATTTACACATCTTTTTGTGTGTGGGATTATGGATCTCTTCTGGGATATTTCTGATGGAAGAGAAGCTCAGCACTAATCAGGGTATCTTAAGAATCATATATATATATATATTTTAATAAAGAAGAAAAGCATCTCAGTACTTTAAACATTTTGATTCTCTAACACATGGAAAAGTTGAATCTCAAAAGATTCTGTTTATAGGAAAAGGTAAGGCTGGATTTCCTTCCAGCTATACAACTCAAGTTCATAGCTAGATTCTATTTCTGTAGCTCTACGGACTTCAATATTAAACCTTTAAGCAAAGGCAGAGGACAAGTTTTCTCTTTTTGTGTGTTCGACAACAGTAGGTGTTTGATGATTTAGCAATAGTGACTAGGCCTCTAGGATACCAATAATGTATGCTGAAACTCATAAGTAATATTTACATTTGAAACAATAATCCACCTCTGGTTTTGAAGTATTATCCTGCCTATAAACAGATGAAGCCAGGAGGAAATACTGCCTTTTTATTTAAGGCAGGAGGAGTTCAGAGATGGCAGAGAAGTGGAATAAAATGTGGTCATTCTGGAAAGCCATCTACTCCTCACTTCTGCCCCCTGCTGTCTCCTTGCAATAAGTTCAGGGAACAGACAAGCTGATGGGAGATTGAAACCAAAAACAGGAGAGAGAGAGAGAGAGAGAGGGAGAGAAAGAGAAAAAGAGAGAGAGTGTGTGTGATTAATTGCTAAATTGTGTTCGACTCTACGACCCTGTGGACTGTAGCCCGCCAGGCTCCTCTGTCCATGGGATTTCCCGGGCAAGAATTCTAGAGTGGATTGCCATTTCTTTCTCTAGGGGATCTTCCTGACCCAGAGATCGAACCCATGTCTCCTGCATGGCAGGTGGATTCTTTACCACTGAGCCAACGGGGAAGCCCAAAACAGGAGTACACAGACTCAAAGACCTTCCGAACACACATAAACACACACACCAAAACACGAGTACACAGGCTCAAAGAACTTCCCAACACACACACACACACACACACGTTCTAAATAAAAAACTTAAGACTCTTCTCAAGATTGGAAGAGACTCTGAAAGCCATCTAGGCCAAGTAAATTGGGGATGGGGAAGGAAGGAAAGTTCATATAGAATTAGAGAATCTAGGCACCTTCAATACCCCCTGTTCACTGAATTATTTATTGAGAAGTCACTACTTATCAAGTCCTGTACTGTGTAATGTGAATCTAGTCTAATTGCTCTACTTTATAGATGAGGAATCTTGGTGTCCAATGGGATGAAATGATTTTCCCAAGATAAGCCAGATAACTCCAGTTCTATAAACTAGGCTGTTTACTTACTATTCTACCACTGCCTTTCAATTCTTTCATTTGTAGGACATCTTTCAGAAACATCTCTGCAGTGTGACAAGGGTCTCTAACCTACTAAAAAAATAAAATATTCAGGCTGTGAAACAGTTCTGGAACTGCCCCCCGAACCAGCTGTCTAACTTTGTAAAGTCACTCGATCCTTGGGGTTTCAGTTCTTATAATTGTAAGATGAAGAGACAGGATTATCTGGATTATGCATGAACTCACATGTCTGCAGGGGCTAGTCAGTTACTATCAATATAAGTCCATGAAGAATCGTGTAAGACAATATGTATAAAACTGCTTGTATTATTATCAAGCAAAGCAGCCTCCTAGCTGTACTGTTTTTGAAAACTGTATGGGCCAAGCAAAATACACTGGAACTCAACCAGGCCAGACCCCTGAAACTCCTTCCAGCTCTCATGTTATAATGACTGAAGAATATGCCTAATCCACTTGTTAAAACATCATATTGTATTTACACATCTCTATTAACTGCAGAAGTGGCCGTGATACAAATAAGTGAACAGAGACTCAAAGATATAAGCTTCCACTCAGCCCACACCTGACTCGACTCTACTCCGCTAGCCTCGTTCCCCTGCCAGGTGAGTATCACTTCGCTCAGCTCTGGCAGTGTACACAGACTATTATGAGGACTGCAGACCTTGCAGACTGGCATCTAAAATTTCAAGATGAAAGGATACAATCACTAAATTAAAGCCAAGGTCCTTAAAAGTAGATTTTAACCGGAGATCAAGTTTTGTAGGATAATAAAAATTTCAGCATTGAGATTTTTTTACTCAAGGATTTTTTTTAATCAAACGAATACTTCATTGTATTCAATTTATATCTAAGAGTCAGCCATTCAAAGTAACTTTTCTATAAATCACAAATTGTTTCTGTATGTTGTTACTTCCTTTTACTCCTTAAATTATTGCTAAGCATCATAAACATACAAATAGTTCACCGCCATAACTTATTTTTGGTCTCAAACCCATGTTAAGTGGCAATTCTTTGAACAGATAGTTTTTCTCTTCAAAAAAGGGGGAGTGATTTGGGAGTGGTTACAAGGATATTAAGAAATTATTTGCCAGTTTCTGGAAACCTAAAAGAACACAATCACTTTTTGCAGCAAAAAAAAAAGGAAATTTGAAAATAGAAGTTTAGATTTGTTAGTCCAACTGTTTTCTGGAAGCCTTAATCTACCAATTATTAAAACACCTTTATTTATATATGAAGGGAAGAGAATAAAAGTGTCCCTTCTTTCTTGTGCTGCCAAACAATAAAAATCAGAATGACTGCATTTAAAAAGCATCTACTCTATTTAGCTCAAACTAGCACTCCCATGGAGAAGGCAATGGCACTCCACTCCAATACTCTTGCCTGGAAATCCCATGGATGGAGGAGCCTGGTAGGCTGCAGTCCATGGGGTCGCTAAGAGTCAGACACGACTGACCGACTTCACTTTCGCTTTTCACTTTCATGCATTGGAGAAGGAAATGGCAAGCCACTCCAGTGTTCTTGCCTGGAGAATCCCAGGGATGGGGGAGCCTGGTGGGCTGCCATCTATGGGGTCGCACAGAGTCGGACACGACTGAAGCAACTTAGCAGCAGTAGCACTCCCATATATAAAACCAAACTTTTAAATAATGGAACATTTGAAATTGTACAAACACAATATACTAAGAAAATTCTTAGTATATAAGAATGACCAGATGCAACAAGATAACAATCATAAAAATGATTCCCAATTTTGAACAGGGAGAAGCTAATTTCTTGATAAAACTCCAAAAACAAACCATCCATACAACCACCACACTGCAGTTAAACAAAAGCTCTTATGCTGGCCCACTAGGAGGGAATAAACAATCTGAACAACATCTTTTATTGCCTGGGAAAATTTTTTAAAACAACTCAAAGTGCCAGGAGAGAGCTGTCTCAATGCAACTGCAGACAGCTTTTCAAAGTCCCTCTGCTTCTCTAAGGATGAGTCATGAGAGGAGAGTGCATCTTGGCAAAGACAGTCTTTCCTCTGGTTCCACTCACTCCCCCTCTTATTTAAAAAAAAAAAAAAAACTTTGATGGATAACAGTTAAATAGATTCCAGACAGGCTTAACTGGAGAAGTTTGAACATCAGGGAGGCAAAATATCATTGCAGAAGTCTCCACTGTTTGTCACTGTGAGCCACAGACTCGGGGATGCATCTCCCGCATCCTAAAAAGGGCTGGGTCCATTGATCATGTGCCAGATCGTGGCTGTTGTGCTTTGTGGGACAGAAGAGGGAAACAACCTAAGAAAATATCTTTGATTCCTAGCTTCCTAAACGTCATTAGCTCATCTGCTGAACAATTACAGTGAGCTGGAAGGGGCGGGAGCCTGTCCTTTACGAGCACACATCAAATGCAAATTCACCTGCAGCAGCTGTAGGCGATGCACGGGGACATGGCTGCTACAGTGCGTGCAGCCTTCAGTGAACAGGCGCAGTTTTTCTTTCACTAACTTTTAAGCCAGCTTTTTCACTCTTCTCTTTGAGCCTCATCAAGAAGCTCTTTAGTTCTTCTTCACTTTATACCATTAGAGTGGTATCATCTGCATATCTGAGGTTGTTATTTCTCCCAGCAGTCTTGATTCCAGCTTGTGGCAAAAAGCAAGGGAGCTAGTTTAAAAAAAAAATTTTTTTTTTTTTAAGGAAAATAAGTAAGGAAAAATTGAGTGTTAAACTAGGGAGAATAGTTTCGCTACTGCACCTATATAGAACCACTTATTCCAACAGAATAGGGCATGTGGTGAGGGCAAAAATGCTCTCTTCTGCATATGATCATTCACCAGCCTACAAAGAACGGGGATGCTTGGCTGAGCATTGAGTGACAAAGATAAGCAAAGAGGCTTCTTGCCTTTAGAGAGGCTAGACTGGGATTACCAAAACCAAGCATCTTGTAAGCATCTAAAACAAGCATCAGAAGGCAATTTATAAGCATCATACTGCAATCCCTCATTTATATAACAATGACTACTTCATAACACATGGTATTCAATTTTCTGAAAATCACCTCTCAATAGAAAAGTAAATTCAATGTTTCTCTCCTCTTCCCAATAGTCTTTTTTGTTTTCTTTGGATATATTTTAAAAATAAAACATTACAGATATAAAGTTATACCCTCCTCTTTCCACTTTCCAGGGGAAGAAAGTTGGTGAACATCACTCTAGGGCATGCTTTTATACCTTTATTAACTAGGGGTGTGCCCTTGTGCTGAGTACTTTAGGCTGCATATGCCTTTTAACTCTGTATTCAAGGGCCTGTCTGATAGAGAACTCAGCCAAACCACAGTAGTATGTCTGGTATTCTGGGAGCAAAAGGTTAGGGACAGAAACAATAAAATTTCTGTTATCTGGGACGTGAAGAGTGGCTCAGATACCACTTTACTGTGGAAACTAATCAGCAATGCCACCAGGAAAATCCCTGACAAGGTAGGTGACTGCTCTCTGTATTTGACTGGAGCCCAGCCCTGACTCTGACTCACTAAGAGTCAGTTTTGTCATTTGCAAACTAGAGGGGATAATGCCTTTATCACTGGTTTACTATGGAAATCAAAGGATAATTGGATTAAGTATGTTGACAACTTTTAATCCTTTTTTGGAACCAAGCAGAGTAGAAATATGCACACAGCAAGAATTATTTTTGTCATAATCTACTTGATATAGCAGGTTATGCTCAAAATCCTTCAGGCTAGGCTTCAAGCAGTATGTAAACCAAGAACTTCCAGATGTACAAAAGCTGGATTTAGAAAAGGCAGCAGAACCAGAGATCAAAATCCCAACATTCGCTGGATCATAGAAATATTAAGGGAATTCCAGAAAAAATATCTACTTCTGCTTCACTGACTACGCTAGAGCCTTTGACTATGTGGATCACAACAAACTGTGGAAAATTCTTCAAGAGATGAGAATACCAGACCACCTAACCTGTCTCCAGAGAAACTGGTATGTGGGTAAAGAAGTAACAGTTAGAACCTTGCACGGAACAACTGACTGGTTGTTTCATGCAACTGGGAAAGAAGCACAACAAGGTTATATGTTGTCATTCTGCTTATTTAACTTACATGCAGAATACATCTTACAAAACTCTAGGCTGGATCAATCACAAGCTGGAATCAAGACTGCTGGAAGAAATAACAACCTCGGATATGCGGATGATACCATTCTAATGGTATAAAGTGAAGAAGAACTAAAGAGCTTCTTGATGAGGCTCAAAGAGAAGAGTGAAAAAGCTGGCTTAAAATTCAACATTCAAAAAACTAAGTTCACAGCCTCCAGTCCCATCACGTCATGGCAAACAGATGGGAAAATGTCAGAGTAGTGACAGATTTTATTTTCTTGGGCTCCAAAATCATTGTGGATAGTTGACTACAGTCATGTTATTAAAAGATGCTTGCTCCTTGGAAGAAAAGCTATGACAAACCTAGACAGCATATTAAAAAGCAGAGGCATTACTTTGGCGACAAAGGTCTACACAGTTAAAGTTACAGTTTTTCCAGCAGTCATGTATGGATGTGAGAGTTGGACCAGAAAAAAGGCTGAGTGCCGAAGAATTGGTGCTTTCTAATTGTGGTGCTGGAGAAAACTCTTGAGAGTCCTGTGGACTGCAAGGACATCAAACCAGTCAATCCTAAAGGAAATCAGTCCTGAATATTCACTGGAAGGACTGATGCTAAAGCTGAAGCTCCAACACTTTGGCCACCTGGTGTGAAAAACTGACTCAATGGAAAAGATCTCAATGCTGGGGAAGACTGAAGGCAGGAGAAGGGGACAACAGAGGATGAGATGGTTGGATGGCATCACCAACTAAATGGACATGAAATTGAGCAAGCTCTGAGAGACAGTGAAGGACAGGGAAGACTGAAGGACAGGGAAGCCTGGCGTGCTGCAGTCTATAGGGGTGCAAAGAGTCCGACATGACTTAGCAACTGAACAACAGGTGCCTGATACAGCACTTGATGGCATTCTGTCTAGTGCTTCTTACTCATGCCTTAAATGTGGCCTTTCTGATGTAGAATGGCCTTTGGTAGCAGAGAAGTAGTAGAGAGACAAGATTAGGCAGCAGACACACCCCATTCCTGTGTTATAACCCAGGAAACAAACTCTAAAACTTCAGGAATCTAATTTGTAAAACATGAATAAAAGTTGTACCCACTTCAGGTGAAACAATGTGGGCCTGAAATGAGGACTGAAGAGACACGGCCTGTGAACTGCTTAGCGCAATGGCCGCAACAGCGTTTTCAGACAGCCTGGACAGGGTGACCGAGAGCAGGGCCATGCCGAGCGCCCCTGAGTTAAACGGGAGCTCTCAGGACTGGTTCCCTCCACACAGGACGCAACCTGCACGGCGCTGGGCACGTGTGAGGCAAATAGCCGACCGCCGCTAGCCAACAGGGATGGAACAGAGCGGGAGGGGCTGCCTCAGTGAGACAGTGAAGGGTCCCTGACCCCTCGCTTGTCTAGACACTGTCTCAGAGGAGGAGCTGAAAGGCGAACCGGGGGGAGAACAGAGAGGCTTTTCCAATCCCAAGGGCTCAAAGCCAACCAGAACAGCGTATGACGCTCAGTCCAATGACTAGTAGCAGCATATCTGATGTTAATTATGACAGAAAAATGTTCCGGCAGAAAGAAGGGAGTCTGGGGTGACCTAATGAGGAGTTAGTTACCTAATTAGCGCTCTCCAGACCTTGGACGGGTTTTCATGAGCTTGGCAACGCAGGGTTACAGCACAACAGAGTTTCTGCTTGGAGTTCTCTGTCCATTCAGCGCCCAGCAGCCTGTGGCTGGCGTCAACAACTGAGCAGCATGGACACCTACTGAAGATACACTGAAACACGCAGAGGTGCAAGATCTGTGCATGGGGCAGAATCCCAGAGGAAGGAAACAGTATTTACATAGGTCATGACACCCATCTAAATCTAGGAAGTAGAAAAGGGCAACAAGGCCATGCATTTGCCACTGAGCAACTGCCTAACCTGAAACCTCTGCCCACAACCTCGCCCCCAAGCAGCCGCGGGCCCTCTATTGGTCACCCGACAGGGTAAGACTGAAAGCTCCCATTCTGGCCCCAACCCAACGGCAACACCAGTCCTTTCTGACCACCTGGACAAGGAAGCTGACAACAGACCACATGGCAGTCAAGAGTCACTGAGTTAGTGGAATATCTGGAAAAAGCAAATACACAAGAGTTTCTCTCACAGTGGAAAAAAAAAAGAAATTGTGCATACAACTAGCTACTATTAACTGTGTTTCAGAATCCTGTGTTAAGCTCAAAAATTAAAAAAATGGGGCAAGCTGCTGTTAAAGTAACCACAAAATTTGATCATTTCTAGGACTTTCCCCAGAGAAGGCAATGGCACCCCACTCCAGTACTCTTGCCTGGAAAATCCCATGGACAGAGGAGCCTAGTGGGCTGCAGTCCATGGGGTCACATAGAGTCGGACACGACTGAGTGACTTCACTTTCACCTTTCACTTTTCATGCATTGGAGAAGGAAATGGCAACCCACTCCAGTGCTCTTGCCTGGAGAATCCCAGGGAGGGCGGAACCTGGTGGGCTTCCGACTCTGGGGTCGCAGAGTCGGACATGACTGAAGTGCCTTAGCAGCAGCAGCAGCAGGACTTTCCCATAATCCCATACAACCTTAGGAAAAGTCTGATTTGTTAGCAATATCTATGCTATATATTTACTATACTAACTTTATTTCTAGGAATGAATGCTTATAAAAGGCTACAACATACTAAAGCACTTGGTTTTTTGAATACTCAGTTTTTGTTTTTATTTTTAAATGAGTCACACTAAAGAGACACTTCCTTTTCCTGGATCAGTTTGTGCAAAATCTTTAACTATTACTGAGATGGATGATGAGAAGATGATAATGAACAACAGTGTTATTCATTAAAAAGTACTGAACACTCAGCATGTTCTAAGCATTATCGTAAGTACTTTATACACTTTTTCCTTTCTGCAGAGTAGGAACTCGGAACTATGAGGATAAATATCTTGCCTAAGAGCGTGTAAGGAACCCAACACAGGTGGTTTTTCCTATAGCGTCTGAAACAGACCGCTGGTTGTTGCTAAGCATCAGATGTAGCCAGCTTTGCATTTAGAGCCTACTTTAAAAAAGAAGTGTCACTCTGAGCACTAAATTTTAACTTGGCACAGCAGAAATGTAGGAATGAGGAAAACAGGTTCTTACCTTCCAATCTCATGTTTTTGGGAGGGTAGCCTGGCAGCATTATTTTCTTGAGGGCCTCCCACACCAAGGAATGCATAGGTCTTTTCTCTTGCATTGGTCAGTTCTCTCAGAGAGGACTCTCCCAGTCTCCTCTCTGAGAAGCAAAATAAGCCTTGCACCCTCAAGTCCAGAGTCTTTCTGCCTCAACTCTCCAGAAAGAAAACCATCAATCTTTCGCTAGGCACTGAGAGAAACAATCTGGGCATTTCACTGCTTCTTAGGAAAACCTCTAGTCAACCCACCTGTCTTGGTTCTGTCCACATCTCTTCTTTAGAGTACCTGCTGCTTTTCATTTATGAGCCTTTCTAGTGTCCTCTGGCACACAGTCTTGCTTTTGGATTTCTTCTCCTGCCAGTTTAAGTTGTAGCTTTCTCTTTCTGCTAAGAAGCTCCTTATCTTCTGTTCATCTGTTTTCTAGCTTTCAAAATTTGGTCGCTGTTGCCTCCTCTCTCGTTCTGTTTATTTTGTAGGTTTTTGTCTTTTTTACCCTTTCTTGTCATATTTGTGGAGGTTTTGGTAGGGAATAGGGTCAAGCACATATGTTCAATCTGTCACATTTTATCAGAAGACTTCTATAGGCTGTTTGAGCTCTCTGTGGCTGGCAACAGATTATATACCCTCAAAGTAATGATGATAAAGAAAATGTACTTAAAGCAATCAAGTATATTTCATTTGTTTAAAAAAGATGGGAACAAACATCTTGAGGAAGATACTTAACCTTTCTGATTTTCAATAAATTATGAAACAAAAGGTTAAAAAAGTTTCTTAATAACTCTTTAAACTCTAATATCCTTCAACAAAGGCCAAAAAGAAATCACAGTACTGTATCTGCTCAACCTAAACCATTTTATTGAAAACATTTGTGCACACATATTAGGACTCCCACATGGATGGTATGCTAAGGGTTAACAGTATTGTTAAGGTACAATCCCTGAATATTAGCTCTTTTTTTCCTGGGGGGAGAAAGGATAATCACATGTTAATATTATTCAGGATTACTCTCAGCAACGAAAGATAGGTAAATCAAGCTTGGCAAATTCCTACTTATAGAGGAGTACATTATATAATACTGCAGTAAGTTCTTAAAGCATAAAACTTCAGCCATATTCATTGTACCTTGTCTGCTCTGATTTTTTAAAAAATAAAACATTTTACCTACATCTTGTGGTGCTGGAGAAGACTCTGGAGAGTCCCCTGGACAGTAAAGAGATCAAAACAGTCAATCCTAAAGGAAATCAACCCTGAATATTCATTGGAAGGACTGATGCTGAAGCTGAAGCTCCAATACTTTGGCCACCTGATGTGAAGAGCTGCGTCACTGGAAAAGACCCTGAGGCTGGGAAAGACTGAAGACTAAAGGAGAAGCGGGTGGCAGAGGATGAAATGGTTGGATAGCATCACTGATTCAGCGGACATGAATCTAAACAAACTCTGGGAGATAGTGGAGGACAGAGGAGCCTGGCGTGCTCCACGGTGCACAAAGAGTTGGACAGGACTCAGTGACTAAACAATAACAAAAGGGTCAAGAAGGGTCTTAAGGACTGGAGCACACAAGATTATGAAACCAACATAACCAGTATCTAACCTAGGCTGAAGCTCAGCAGAGCATCAAGGAACCTCTGTGGCAATGTCCTGGAGCACGTCTGCAGAGAGCCTGGGAAACTGAGAACATATATCCCATCACAGCCTCGCTTCCTGGGAAATACAATAACTGTCTTCAAACTTATCATCTTTAGAGACACAAAGCTAAACACCAGTCCCCTCTTCCTGAAACTCTATGTGTGGACACCACTGCTTTACACGGAGGGGCAGCCCAGTCTAACAAACAGAAACGTGTCAGCGTTTAGTGAGTTCAGTAGCATATCAGAATAGGGAACAAGCATCTCCTCCCGTGCACACTGTGGAGAACCATTTGCATTACAGCATGGTATCACACGTAATGCCACCTCTTCCTCTAGTAAATATGACTGAACTTTTCATTCTGTGCAAAGGCCGCATGGGATGTGACATTACACACAAGACATGTCTTTGGGAATATTTTATTTTGTATTAACTCAAGGAATAAAAATGACTCGAAGGGTTGAGTTAAAACTTCAACTTTAGTGAATTTAGGTCATTCAAAAGTCAGGACTCCTGTTTGATATGCTTTAATGATTTTTTGTTTTCTGGTTACCCTATTCTCTTCTTCAGCGAAGGACCTGCTGCCAAGAAATGTGAACATCACTTTTATTAACTGAATCAAAGAAATTTGCAGGATTTGGTATAGAGAAGAGCTTGTCTTTCATGTCTAAATGGAATACATCTGTTGATATACATTCAATGTACACATATATATCTGAAATAAGAGTAGGAGACGTGGGGAATTCCCTGGCTGTCCTGTGGTTGGGACTCTGCACTCTCATAGCTGAAGTCCTGGGTTCAATCCCTGGTCAGGGAACTAAAACCCTACAAGCTGTGCAGTGTGCTCCCCTCACCCCCCGCAAAAAAATACTATTAATTAAAAAAAAAAATCAGTACCCAACATTTTTTGAACTCTTGTATTATTCCAGTCACTGTACTGCTTTCTAAAGATTATTTCATTTATATATTAGAACAACTCGATATAAGTTAAGTATATGTTCCCCATCTTACAGATAAGTAACCTGGTCATCAAAGGGTTAAATAACTTACCCAAGGAAATACAGTTAATATAAAACAAGGCCAGAATTTAAACCCAGACAGTCTGACTTCAGAGCTCTTGACAACTGAGCATACTGCCTGGTACTATAACTAGGTGATTCTAGGGACAAAGTCTCTTAGTTTTCTATCAATAATTGGAGTTTCTAAATGGTCCAGTGTGAGTATCAACAACAGAAAAGTGAAAATGTTAGTCGCTCCATCGTGTCAGACTCTTTGTGACCCCAATGACTGTAGCCCACCAGGCTCCTCTGTCCATGGAGTTCTCTAGGCAAGAATACTGGAGTGGGTTGCTGGAACATTCTCCAAGGGGTAGAACCTGGGTATCCTGCACTGAAGGTGGATTCTCTACCAGCTGAGCCACCATCTCTGGTGGCTATCAACAACAGAACAGGAGGTCTATTCTAATTAAGATTACCCTCCAGAAGGAGGAGGATTTGGCTAGAAAATTTGACTCGTGATTTCAGAAGTTAGAGATACAATCATTTGGTATGAATTGTACTGAATGAAAGCCACTGTTGTTTCCTGCTTCTGGAATGGGACATTATAAATAGATGCCTGGCAAGCCCGTCAATCCCAGCATTTCTACTCTTATCCACTAATGACAATCAAGTGTCACCATTTGCTATTATATCCCATCAATGACTACATGCATCTAATGGTAGCACAGACATGTATATCTGATACATTCCATGCACTATGGAACTACGTGGCTTATTTCCTTATAGGTTTACACATGTATTCACACATAAGAAAATGCTATCAAATGGAATAATATGCATTTTATAGCTAAGAAGCAGAGCTATAGCCATTCCAAAAATACCTAAATACCTAAAAGTATAAATAAAAGAATGAATAAAATAAAACTTAAGAGGGGTGGTAGGTAGGAGAAAGGGCCCATGCTGACTCAGTGGCAAGGCATCCTGTAAGAAAAACAGAGAGCTGAAAAGGGGCTCTTCAAAGTATCCATCCAGTCCTTTCACTTTCTTCATTACAAGCAAAGTGAGCTTGGACCAATTATGTAAACTTGGCTGAGATCTCTTTGACAATTTTATTATGTAAATTATATTAACTGAGCCTTAATGTACTGCCCTCTTTCTCTTCTCCCAGCAGTCCCAATGCTAAGTCACTGCAGTGGGTGGAACTGCAGAAATATATGCGTGAGGTGGAGTGGAAACAATGCAGAGAGAAGCCTCACAAAGGAGAGGGAATTCTGCCATGGCTATGACTCTAGGCTCTTGAGTCTATTGCAAAGTTCATTTTCCTGTAATAATGTCCACCAGTTCTGTACTCAGCATCTCTATACTGAGTATAGTATCAGATCTCAAGAACAAGATGAAAACACAAGACTTCTTAAAGTCTAATGCATTCATCCATCAATCATTAGAGGACATTACTTGTAAGATACTGTAGTGTGTTCCTGTACAGAACAACCAGACATGTCATTTTTGGTAAGATTAGGATTAAAGGCAGTACCAAAGATAATTTCCAAAAGAAATATAAATGTAAGAATAAATACAGTACATATGCAATTATCTGTTATTTATAAACCCATTGACGGGAAGGAGAATCACCCATGAGGTATCCCACAAGGTATCTAAACTTTGATTCCCTACCTCCTATCCAATTCTACTTATAATTGTAATGATTTTTGATGTAATCTTCATACAACTACACTCCATTATAAATAACTATATGCCTTTGGGAAAGTCTTTTATTCCTTTTGACATAGTTTCTAGCTCTGTAAATTAAATTATCTTGAACAGTTGAAATAAGACTATGACTCTGTAACATAACCCTGTTGTTGAAGGTCCACAAACAGACTATTTCATTCTCCCTACACGAAAATGAATACGGACCCCCCCTCCACACCCCCGCGCTGATAGGCCTTTCTCTTCTCTCGCTATGGGCTGCTAGGGAGGGACTGACCACTGCGCCTGCTACTTTCACCCATAATCCCAAATCAACTGAGTCAAGTGAATAGTAGTTTCACTGTTTCCATGTAGATTCATGTGCCTCATTTTATCCCAAGCTGTGGTGGGGAGAATACAAACTAGATTTCTGTGACACTCCAAACACAGCAGTGTTCACTACTGTTACTATTTATTCAGGGTGGGCTGGAGTGCTGGTGGTGAAGAGAAGACGTTTTAGAATTGTCTAGCTCAGCTGAGATGGGATTTTGTGATTATTTAGAGTCACTGAATGCACTGCTTATCCACCCAAGGAGTTGGTCTACAAGGTCAAAGACTTGGAGAGTCCCTGCTATCATGGCACTTCAAAGATCAAAAGCCTACAACAAAGAGATAATAGCAAAGAACTCTGACCTATTATACACAGAAGGAGTAACTAATAAGGCTCTATGGTATAGCACAGGGAACTCGACTCAGTACTCAGTAATGACCTACGCAGGAAAGAACCTAAAAAAGAGTGGATGTATGTATATGTATAACTGATTCACTTTGCTATACAGCAGAAATTAACACAACACTGTAAATCAGCTGTACTCCAATAAAAATTAAAAGCAACAGCAAAAACCAAACAAAAAACCCGAAGAACTCTGACCAGAGAAAATGCAAGGAAAGCCCATGTATCTAAGAGAGTGGACCTGCTGTTCTAAAAAGCTCCAATGTTTACTGTGTGATATATAGAAGCCTACCATGTTTTCTTGTTTTTTTGAAAGAGGTTTAAAAAGCGAAGGGAGACAACAGATTTCATGCTTTCTTTAATCTCAGTGAATATATCATTTCATCGTCATCACTTCAGTGATATTCAAAGACCTCAGGTGAAAATGGAGGTAATAAAAAATCTAGCTGAAAACACAGAATACTCTGACATAAGTGAAGTGAAAGTGAAAGTCGCTCAGTCGTGTCCAACTCTTTGCAACCCCATGGACTACACAGCCCATGGAATTCTCCAGGCCAGAATCCCTTCTCCAGGGGAACTTCCCAACCCAGGGATCGAACCCAGGTCTCCCGCACTGCAGGCTGATTCTTTACTAGCTGAGCCACAAGGGAAGCCCTGACATAGGCAAAATAGCATTTTTGGATGTGTCTCTGAGAGTAACGGAAATAAAAGCAAAAATAAACAAATGGGGCCTAATTAAACTTAAAAGCTTTTGCATAGCAAATGAAACCATAAACAAAACCAAAAGTCAACCCACAGAATGGGAGAAAACAAGACTGACAAGGGATTAATTTCCAAAATATACAAACAGCTCAAAAAAAGGGGGGGAGGGGGCAGAAGACCTAAGGAGACATTTCTCCAAGACATATATTTGTTAGTAATATATCCAGTCTTCCATGCATTGATTTTTGTTTCCCCTACCATTTTATTTCTTCTTTCTAACTACAGACGTGTAATCGGAAGATAATCACACAAACTTTTCAGCTGCTGTATTCTGAGTCAAACAAGGTTTCACTTACAAAGTGTCTATCATGGACAGGAAAGTTTACCACAATATAATCATTAAGGGAAGAAGGCTTCTTCTGCTCCTTATACCTACATTTTTTAAAAATATGTTTTTCTCTTGTGCTGAAAATAGTACAGAGATAAAATGAATATCCATTGACAGAATGTAAAATCACTGCATAATAAAATATGTATCAGAATCTAGTTTAATCGTCAAGTAGTCAAAATGTTGTTACAAGTAATTGAGCAGTTCAAAATATACATGGAATGCTGGGCTGTGTTTCCAGGGCAACAAAATGCCAAGTTTCATATTACCTTTTGCATTAATTAACGAAAGTATTTACATTTAAAGTGGCACCTTTCACATGCTTCTGAAGATTGCTACACTAGTGTAATTATAATGCTGATCAAGAAACTGTGCTTTAAAAAACTACCCACCTGCTACAGACTCGTTAAAAAAAAAAAGACCAAAAAAAAACTGTTAGTGTACTGCAGATGCTTGGATTGCGTTTTTGTACTAGATCTTGAGAGTAGAGTAAGAGTGGAAAAACTGAAACACTTTCAGCAGCAGTAGCTGTGATATACATATTGTATTTACCAGTATCAAGAGAACTGCTATAAAGCAATGTCTCTACCACAAAGCAAAACAAGGAATAGTAATCACAGTTCTTGTCTGACTTCCTTCCTGACCACTGCCCATTACCCTACACTCCACCATGGCCTTTAGACAAGTATAACAGAGATTTCATTTGTAGGCTATTTCCAGTCTGCCAGCAATGATCATTATATCGCTATATTGAAGACTCTAAGGTGAAGTCATGACAGCTGAAATAAGCCCACGGTAAAAGAGGAATGTCTGCCAAGAGCAGACATCAACAGTGGTAGGACCAGGGGTAAGTTACCTGCCATATGTATAAATTCTTAGCCAGCAAGTTCAAACATATACACTCATACATGTTATACTCACTAACCTCTATTTGAGGAAAATAGCATAATGGTTAAATGGCCAGGCTTCAACTCTCTGACCTGGGTTTGATCTCATTGCCAGCTATTTCCTCGACAGCTGTTGTGTGTTTTTAGGCAAGCTACTTAATTTCTTCTGATTTTCCTTTTTCTTACCTATAAAATGAGGAAAATAAAGACTATCCATTGAAAAGCTTGTAAAGAAGCTCAATTAGTAACATATGATCATGTGCTCAGCACATGAAGGAAGGCTGCTTTATGATCTCTACTCTCACCACTTTTACTCAAAATAGTTTTGAAAGTTCTAGCCAAGGCAATCAGAGAAGAAATAAAACAAACCCAAGTTGAAAAAAAAGAAGTAAAACAGTCACTCTTTGCAGATGACATGATACTATACACAGAAAATCCTACAGATGTTACCAGAAAACTACTAGTGCTCCTCAGTGAATTTGGTAAAGTTGCAGGATACAAAATTAATACACAGAAAGTACTTGCACTGCTGTACACAAACAATGAAAGATCAGAAAGAGACATTAAGGAAACAATCCCAATTACCACTGCATCAAAAAGAATAAAATACCTAGGGATAAACCTACTTATGAGACAAAATACCTTTACTCTGAAAACTCTAAGAAACTGAAGATGACAGAAACCCGATGGGAGGATGTATCATTTTCTTGGACTGAAAGAATCAACACTGTCAAAATGATGATACTACCTAAGGCAACATACAGATTCAATGCAATCCCTATCAAATTACCAATGGCATTTTTCACAGAAAGAGAGCAAAAACTTTTAAAATTTATGTGGAAACACAAAAGACCCTTATACCCAAAGCCATCTTGAGAAAGAAAAATGGAACTGGAGGACTCAGACTCCCTGACACCTCAGCTATATGACAAAAATACAGTAATGAAAACAGCATGATACTGGCACAAGAAAACAGAAATAGAGATCAATGGAACAGAATAGGAAGCCCAGAAATAAATCCACACACCTGTGGCCAACTAATCTATGACAAGAAAGCAAAAATATACAATGGAGAAAAGACAGTCTCTTCAATAAGTGGTGCTGGGAAAACTGAACAGATGCAAATAACATACTGAAACTGGAACAATCTCTAACACGATACACAAAAATAAACTCAAAAGGATCAAAGACCTAAATGCAAGGCTGGACACTACAAAACTCATAGAGGAAAATATCTTTTGACCTAAATCACAGTGATATCCTTCTTGATCCACCACCTAGAATAAACAACATAAAAACAAAAATAAACAAATGGGATCTAGTTAAACTTAAAACCTTCTGCACAGCAAAGGAAACCGTCAACAAAACAACCCACAGAATAGGAGACACTTACAAAGTGACCAACAGGGTTTAATCTCCAAAATATACAAATAGCTCATGCAGCTCAATACAAAAAAACAAAAACCAAAAAACCACAACCCAATAAAAAAAAAAGGACAGAAGATCTAAATAGACATTTCTCCAAAGAAGACATACAGATGGCCAAAAAGCACATGAAAAGATGCTCAACAGCACCAATTATCAGAGAAATGCAAATCAAAACTACAATGAAGAATCACCCCACACATGATCGGAATGGCCATCACCAAAAAGTTTACAAATAATAAACACTGGAGAAGAGAGAACCCTCCTACACTGTTGGTAGGAACGTAAATTTGTACAGTCACTATGGAGAACACTATGGAAGTTCCTTAAAAAGCTAAAAAGAGAACTACCATATGACCTAGCAACCCCACTCCTGGGCATACATCCAGAGAAAGTCATAATATGAAAAGATACATGTACCCCAATGTTCACTGCAGCAATATTTACGGCAGCCAAGACAAAGAAGAAACCCATCGAGGAATGGATAAAGATGTGGTACATATAAGCAACTGAATATTACTTAACCATAAAAAAGAAATAACATTCCATGCAGCAACATGGATGGACTTAGAAGTTAGTCAGACAACGGCAAAAGCAAGGTAGGTGGCTGGCTTTGAGAAGAAAAGAATTGTAAGATGGAATAGCAACTAGACTGTGAGGAGAGCTCAGAAATGAAATTCAGGGCACTTCTTTGTGAGAACTGCAAAAAAAATGACTCTCATCTTGCAGCTTAAGATCAAGGTAAGATTTCATGAAAGAAGAGGTACAGATACTCAATTATTTAATAGGCAATTACTGAACACTTATTACATGTAGAATACTTTTTAAGGTCTTTTGTTAATTATCAAGTTTTATTAGACAAGATGTACTCAAAATGCAGACAATCTCAACAAATTGATAATATCACAGAGCTAGGTCCCGTGTGACCAGTGTGACCTGAGTGATGCAAGCTAACTTCTACCAGTGGGCAAGTCAAGGGTTACTACTGGCTGGAGTGATCTGAAATGGCATCATGGAGTTTGAACACTTGGGATCTGGCAGACATTTAAAAGTGAATGCCTAGGGCAAGAGCAGGGTCCAATTTACAGATCAAATACAATCAGTACTCATTAAGCAAAACTGAATGAGCCAGGAAAGTTAATTCCATAAATGTAGGCTATATGTTAGGGATTAGTGATACCTGGCTGGAAAATTAGGTTGGAACCAAAGTATACAAACAGTCTGGGCTATTTTTGAAATATGTGGCACGAAGAAGAGGAATGACCCTTAGTGGGTAGAAAGGCTTGGGTAATCATTTTATTCCTCTTCTAACTTCACATCTAGTATAGGATAGTAGATCTACTGATGACTATGAGAATATATGAGTCACACAGTTTTATCACCTTAATAAAGTTTACTTGGACAGACACTTCATCGAGTCATAAAATAAGTGGATGATGATCTCTATTTTACAACTGGGAATTGCAAATCGAAGGAGCCATGAATACAACTTGTAAAACACAGCACTATTCAGTGTCTTAATTGGAAAAGAGGCCTGATTCTGTTATAAAAACTAAGAATATGACTTCAAGTAGACTATAATATTTATGAATTTAACTAAGGTCAAATATCTTATTTTAAACTAATGATTAGACTATTAAAGTGAAAGCAGGATTCTAATTTGAAATTTGTTAATAATATTTTCTCTTCTTTGAAAGTTGGCCATGAACAAAATTTGAATATAAACAGCAGAAATAGGAAACAGGTTAGAGCTTGATATAGGACGATATTCCACAGAACAAAGAGAAGAGGGCACAGAATGTGAAGGGAGAAGAGGCGCTGGTGAAGAAGCTAAAAAGTGAACCACAGATGCGAGGATATTAAAAGTACATCTTGAAGAACAGTAGAAGAGAGTGAAAATTTGAGAGAGGATACAGACTGACCTATTATTCTCACAGAGTTGAAAAGACACTGCAGCTAGAAAATTAGATATCCACAATGCCGCCACCTCCTACTTGGAAGACCCACACCTTCCTTTTCTGACCTGCTCCTGATGTGACAGAGGAGGAGCTGTATCAGCTTCCCTCGAAGACCCCGAGATGGAGTATACACATGGCTGCCCCAAAAAAGAGGCGGAACAGCAACTTCCCGTGGCCTGGATTTGAAAGAACGTCCCCAGAGTGGCACCATGTGTCTTCTCGTGTTCTATGAATCTGCTGCCAACTTAGCTCCTAGCTACAGGCAGAGAAATGACAAAGAAAATGTTACTGAACTACAGGAGAAGGAACTCCTACAGCAAAAAAGGAGTCAGAAATGTGCTATGTGTTACCATCAGGTTCATGAACCTTTCCTCACAGTAGAAAACATGCTGAAATGTAAGCCCAAAGGGCCCCCAAACCTTCTCAAAGCAGGGCTCAGAGCTCTAGGGAAAGCCATCTGGACACTGGTGTCCCTTTGTACCTACAGAATGCGTTAATGTCTCCAAAGCATTTCTATACATATGAGCTGAGTGATTCCTACATGACTTTAAAAAAATTTTTGTACTCCTTAATTTTTACTGGAGTATAGTTGCTTTACATGATTTTGTCTTTAAAGATGAGAAAACTGAAGTCAGCAAGGCTAGCTGACCTGACAAGGATCAGAACATAAAAATCATTTTGATGGACCCACACGGAACTCGCAGTCCAGGGCTGTTAACCCGCACCACTTTCCCACACTGATATTCTGTTTCATAATGAAATTTATTTGTAATTGCCTGAATATATGTCCTTACTTGCTCAAACAATGCGTTCAGAGGAAGACAAAGTGTCTGTAGTTCAGAGTTTTAAATGACATTAATTTGATTTGGATTTTATTCAGCAAATACTTATTGAGGCTCAACTATGTTCCAGGCACAGGTAAGTGCTGGAGATACAAAATCAAATGAGACAGAGTCATTATCCTTAAAAAGTTCACCTTAGATTGGTTTTTCTCCAGAAGCACAGTTTGTCCAAAGTCAAAAATGTCTGCAGTCAAAATCAAATGTACTGCTGCCAAAGATGCAGATATCAAAACAAATTAAAAAGAATCTGTAGTATATTGCAGTAATAAGATACCAAGATCTTAAAAAAATAAAGCGCTCAGATGCCACTCTCCAAATAAATATCCAGGTCAACCATGTGAATCACTACCAAGCACTTGGCCAAAAAGATCTAACAGTAGAGCCTAAATGATTACACTCTGCAAAGAAAAGTAATACCTAGAAAAGAGAGAGGAAAAAAAATTACACAGAAGCATTAATACTTACTTTCACGGTGATTCCAACCTCAACTAACATGGGCATGTAAACTAGCCTCAGGAGTTTCCCGAATTGTTTTTCAAACCTATATTCAATTCAGAGTTAAATGTTCTTTTTACGTTGGAAAGAGATCTAAAAGGAAGCTTCTTAAAATGTAATAAAATTCTGGAATCATAAACATGACAGTTTATCACTGGACTACAACAGAATATAAAAATCATTCTTTCTTTCAATTTTCTCAAAGCCCAGAGGCTTACAGAAACAAATACTAGCAAGTCAAAACAAATACTGGGCAACTTTTGCCTCTGTCCCTAAGAAGATTCTAGTATCCTCTTTACCCCATGAGTGTTTCTGAATAGGAAGGCAAGTGCTTTGGCACCACTATGGAAGGTGATATGAATACCGAGCCTGATATATGAGAGTGTACTTTCAGGAGGATGAGATACATCACCACAATTTCATGTTAATTTAAATTTAAACGTGCCTGGATGTTTGTGGAGCTAACAAGTAATGCTTTTATGAGATTAGGTGATATGGGAAATAAGTGTTCTTCCAGGCTGAGAGGAGGAATCAGCATTTCAAAAGATTTAAGATCAAGGTCATCTGCTGTCACTCACTAGCTGTCTGACCTTGGAGAAGTTTCTCCCCTGGCTTACATCCTTTATCTACAAAAGAAGGGAAAATCAGTGTCTGTCCTCTCATGTTTACAGGCTCTCATATTAAGATGATAAACAAAAAATGAGGTAACAATGCACTTTTGCACAGATAAAAAGTAATTATAATTTGACCTTTATTTTGATGACCCACAATTTCACTCCAATTGATGGGTAGTCAAATGGACTTTTGAGAGGTTTGTTCAACTTCATCCCAATCTGACTGAGTGTTCCTGAAGGCCAGGAGTCAGTGTGATCAGTCTCCAGCACTCTCACTTAAGGAAGCACGTTACTGAGGGATGTAACTAGCCAGCTCCGGAGCCAACAGCTCAGATGGGAAGGAGGAGACGGGGAAGGAATCCGCACGTGCTTTCTTGCTAATTCTTTCACTGACTACATTATTTATATGGTGCAGTGCATTTCAAGATTGTTACGTACAGTTTTGTTTTGTAAAGTGGCCCAAAGGTGGGAACAGGGACTAAATCAGCCCTAGCAACTGCGTAATCAAGTACAAGGTTGCACCTTTCAGAAAAAGGTGCCTTTTCTCTAATTTATCCACCTAGAAGAGGCAGTCTTTTTCTTATTTGCACAGATGCCCTAAATGCTCTTTGAGGTCCTGGTCACATGTCTGAGACTTTCAACCATCACTTGAGCCTCTCTACTAGGGAGAGGAAAGATGGAATTTATATTCAAATAAGGTCTTTCAAAGACACTTCAGTTAATAAGGTTGTTAAACACAGGAAAAAGGGAATAATGGAGGTTGAACAGAGGTGGAGAGAATTGTGGACTTTTAATTAAAACAAATGTGATGCTACTGGATAAAAAGGTGGATCAGCGGAACAACACAGAAAGTTTAGACACAGGGCCAAACCGAAATAAGAAATTAGGGCACGATAAGGCAGCATTTTATATCACTAGGCAAAAAAAAAAAAAAAAAAAAGATTATTCAATAAATGGCATTAGGTTAATTAGGAAGCCATTTACTTTAAGCATGTGAGGGGGCCCATGTTTGTATGAATCTGTACCTCACACAATTAAACCAAAATAAACTCCAGATGAATTATATATTTACACATGAAAAACAAAAGCATACATTCACTGATGGAAAATATGGAAAAATTTCTTGAGACAGAGTGCCACTCTTAGTCTGATGCAAAAGCCATAAAAATAAATGAATTACATGAAAAATTAAAATGTCTACATAGCAGAAACTATCATAAAATAAAGCAATTAAAAAACAAACCCAAAAAGTAATAAGAAAAATATTCATCAATTCAAGGTCATTCCCTAACATCGAGAGGCCTACAGATCAATAAGAGACCAACAACTCAGCAGAAAGACAGGATAAAAGGTAAGTTCACAGAAATGTGAACACTTACACATGTAAGAATAAGTCAACTTCACCAATTTAAAAAAAAAAATGCAAAATAAAACTCCATTGAGAAGCTATGTATCTGTTCAAAATGTTAACTTATAATTTAAAATCTTCTTAAGGAGAAAACTCCAGGCCCAGATGATTTCACTGGTAAATACTTTCAAATGTGGAAGAAATAATATAAATCTTATACAAAAATTTCAGACAATAAAAGGAGAAAATATTTTCCAATACATTTTATGACATCATCTAATCCGGATGCTAAAACCACACAAAGATGTTACAAGCAAAGAAATTTAGACCTGTATTACTGACAACAAAGACACAAATGTGTCTACCAAATATTAATAAACTAAATACATATCGAAACAATACATTCTTGGGCATTTATCTTAAGAATGCTAGGTGGATTAACATTTAAAAAAGAATCAGAGTAATTCAGTACTATAACAGAATGGAGAAGATAATCCATATGACAGCCTCTATATTTGTAGAAACAGTATTGGAAAAGACCCTGATGCTGGGAAAAACTGAAGCTAAGAAGAGAAGAGGGCGACGGAAGATGAGATGGGTGGATCGTATCACTGACTCAAGGGACATGAGTTTGAGCAAACTTAGGCAGATAGTGATGGACAGAGAAGCCTGGCGTGCTGCAGTTCATGGGGCCGCAGTCAGACACAACTCTGACTGAACAACAACAAGCATATTGCTGACCATAGATTTAACAAAATCCCGATCAGAATTTCAGCAGGAATTCTGTGTAACAGAAACTGACAATCTAATTCTAGTATATGGAAAGTAAAGAACCTAAATAACCATAATAATATTGAAAAAAGAACAAAGTTGAAGGACTCACAGTCCCTGGCTTCAGGACACGTAATTAAGAATGTGATATTAGCATCTGAATCAATTAGACAAATCAATGGAAAAGAAGAGAGAAAACAGAAAAATTCATATGGAAAAAATGAATGCTTACACTTATCTCATACCATACAAAGAATCAGTTAGAGATATAAAATTAAATTGTGACTTAAATTTAAAACTACAATGTTTTTAAGAAGAAAACAGAAGAGTATCTATGACAAGGGACAGGCAATACTACTTAGAACACAGAAAACAATAACCACGGGAAACTGCCAAATTAGATTTCATCAAAATTAAAAATGTCTGTTCATCAAAGCTCACCTTTAAGAAACTAAAGAGAAAAGCTTATATTAGGAGAAAATATCTGCAAAACATCTCCAATAACTAATAATGAGAACAGGATTATTTATTGTCAGAAGGGAGCTACAAAATAAGGTAAAGGATAAGACCAAAATGAAAGCTGAATTGTTAGACTTGGATAGATTGATTTTCTAGCTGTGACCACCGAGAATCCCTGGGTACAATGACACTCCAATAGCAATGAGCACAGCTGACGTCCAGATACTGACTTCTGAATACCACTCTACTCTAAAAAGAACCAGGACTCTAGCAAATTGGCTAATTCCAGGAGTGGGGCAGGTAAAGTATAAGATGAGACTACAATATCTTCCTGTGGTAGAAAATAAGAAAATGCTCAAAGAACGACAGAGACGTAACAGAACAACACAAGAGAGATGGTCTCCTACTGACCAAATCTGGGACAATTGGCAATCGAAATATTACTAAGTAATGGATCAGAACTGAGTAAAATACAGTCAAGAGCCCTTATGATAGAAATAAATGAATACATACATAAATGAAGGGAAAGAACAAGTTCTTTCTTACAAGAGAATGCTAACTGAAATACAGACAGAATGATGCAATTAGAAAATCATCAAGGCTTCCCTAGTGGCGCAGTGGTAGACAATCCGCCTGCCAATGCAGGAGACAAGTTCAGTTCCTGCTCTGGGAAGATCCCACGTGCTGCAGAGCAAGTGAGCCCATGCGCCACAACCATCAAGCCTGTGCTCAGAGCCTGGGAGCTGCAACTGCTGAAGTCTCTGTGCCCGAGCGCCTGTGCTCCGAAACGAGAGAAGCCACCGCAATGGGAAGCCCTCACACCACACCTAGAGAGCAGCCCCTGCTCGCCCCAGCTAGAGAAGAGGCCCGCACAGCAACAAAGACCCAGCACAGTCATCAATAAACAAATAAAATTATTTTTAAAGTTTACTGAAAGAGAAGTGCTAAATAAAGGAAGCAATGTTCCATGTTATTGTATCTGTAAAATTAACGCAAGTCCAATCAAACTACTGAAATCCTGAGAAGACCATGCCATCCTCACTTCCACCTTACGTTGCCAATCTGCTCTTTACGGTGCTATACGACTTTAACTCTCACTAGTCGTCAGTCAGTTCCCATTGCTCCTTTTCTTTGACACAATTAATAGTGTTAAAACTCTTCATTTTCACATTTGATAAGTGTGAGAATATGTAGCATTTTAATCTGCAACAGAATTAATAATCAGTGAGCACCTTTTCATATATTTAATGCCCACTTGGATTTTTTAGTCTGTGAATTGCGGATTAATACCCTCTACCCATTTCTCTATTATCTTCTTACCTTATCGATCTATAGATGTATTCTCATTTTTGCCAGTTACACACATTTTGAGTTTTTTCCTTGTCTTTGGTTTGTCTTTTAATTTGCTATAGCTATATATAGCTATATATAGCTATATATATATATATCTTGTGATATAGAACTTTACAATTTTAATTCATTAAAATTCATCAATCTCTTATCAGTATTTTTGTCTTATTCAAAAAAGTCATACAAATATTAATATGTTCCTATACTTTTTTATGGAAGCTTTATATTTTGCTTTTTCCATTTAAGTTTTAAACTAGCTTTAAAAAAATGTGTGTGCACTTATGTTTTGAGATTAACTTTTTTTCATATAATCAATTGTTCAAATGCCATTTATTAACTAGTCCTTCTCCTGTGATACATATAAAACACCTCAAGTTTCCATGTGTACAAATACATTTCTGGGCTCTCTATTCTGTTGTACCAGTCTGTTTATCTAAGTCTAATCCAACATCTCATTCTTATTTATTGTAGCTTCCTACTAATTCTTGTTATCTACCTTGAAAAGCAATAATTTTATCTTTAATCTCCTTAAAGGTGTCTTAGTATTTTTGGCCCTTTACTCTTTCACTGAATTTTAGGATCGTCTCAGGTTCCAAAAAAAATTTTGCTGAGACTTTAGTTGGAATTACACTGAATTTATAGCTGAAAGCTGAGTTAGTGCTAAGTATTTTAAAACAAATAAAATGAAAGGTGTAGCAAAGTGTGGTAGGAAGCACATTAATAAGTGAGTGATTTTTTTCCCCATAAAAACTGAAAAAAGTATGTAATTTTTTCATAAGCAAAATATACTTTCAAAAATATGGCAAATTTTTCATGTTCTAACCTATCCTGTAAGGCCACAGGGGTTAGCCTGGTTTTCCATATAATAACAGACTACATAAAGAGAAACTCTAAGTTTCCACTGCTGGGGGGGAGAAAAAAACAGTAAAATAAAACAAAATAAAGAATGGAGAACGCTGACAACATTGAGCACTTTAATCCATTCTGAGCTGTTCTTGTGTACTACAGGTATCAGAGCTAAAATCATTGGCAGGGGTCCCTCAGTTTCTATTTCACTGTTTAATGTTTTTCTGTCATGCTCCCAGCCTTCAGAACACAGTTCTCTTTTTATGTCTAATCTGCATCTTGATTGGCAATTCAATAACATCTTATCGGAGATCAGTTTTGGTGCAGGTTGTCCCTAATGGGAAATCACCTTCTTTAGGTGGCTCCTTGTCACCACAGATGGGAAGCAGGTGACTTTCTGCTGCCCTCTTCTGGTTTCAGTTGCTGTAAAGCTTAAGCAATATGGGTATATATATGAGCCCTTCCTATTTTAGGGTCAGACAGCTTTCCAAAAAATGTGATGTCCTTTCAATCTGGGTGTATAACTACTCCTGTTTGTTCACAGATACTCCTGTAAGCATCTATTCCTCCCTATCCCTGAGCCATGATAATCTTTTTACCTTGATGTCCTTGGGGGTGACAGTGGTGAAGATGGAGGGAGAATATTAACCTTAGAAATCTAAACTAGAGTCAAAGTACATTTTCCCTAAGGAGAGAAGTATGGGAAAGAGACAGTTCCTGTTCTTCAAGATGCTGCAATTGAGTGAAACCAACACTAAAGCCTAGTTAATTGAACATCAACCTTCTCTGTCCCAAGATTGTTCTAAGGACCTCAGAATGTATTCACTTCTTCAAGTCTCATACACTTATCTTAAATCACAGGCACTATTTTAATCCCCATTTTGTGGATGAAGAAACTGAGGGACAGAGAATGTAAGTCACCAAATCATACAGTTCATAGACAGCTGTATTCAAACTCAGACAGACTGGCTCCAGAGAGGTCATGTTCTTACCTAATATATTATACTGTTTCTTAAGTAAAGAAAAATAAGAACATATCTTTGATTAATCAAAAACAACAACAACAAAAAAACTAAATAAGCACTCCTGAAAAGATAAAAGAACATTCTATAGAAGGGGTCAGAGAAATCACAAACGATGAAGATCAGAGCAAGTTTATGGACGCAGCAGGATTTAGGACAGATCTTGACAGACAGGCTGTTGCAGGATGAGATGGAGAATGGAGGGAAAAACAGGGGCAAAGACAACAGAGTAGAGAGCACATTCAGAAAGCAGCAGTTCATCATGGTTGAGTCTAAAAACACCGTGAAGTGTGCCACACACGTGACCGGTTACTACCCGCTATTAAGTCAGCAAATGGAGGATTATAACGATCTATATGTACAAATTCCACAAAGTTCTCATTTTAACAAATAATTGGGATGTCCCTCCCATCAAAACTCTGCCTGGGCTTTTATCAATAGAGACTAATGACTGATTTAAGTTTCCCCTCCGAGCAGCATCCATCATGGAGCTGTAAAACAGTCAGCATGCAATACACACAGTATTCATGTGCTGTGGTGGCTGGGTGTTGGAAGACCTGGTTTAAGTCCCAGCTTTGCCCACCATGAGCTACAAAACTAGTGATACATTTGTCTTAATATCAGCACTTATATTAAACAAGAACAGATTTCAAAATGGACTCTTGCCTGGTTGAAAAAAATAACAAATGTAACAGGAAATCTGGCATGGAAATGACAGGAGCCAAGAGCACTAAAGAGAATGCACATCAAATACGTCTAGTGTCTCAAATGTTCTCTTGTCTACACCCATAGGATTTGGAAATACTTGGGAATTCATTTGCTATTGACCTCAAAATTCATGATGCAATCAACTGAAACCTCTGTTCTCAAAAATCTCTTCCTGAAGCTTCTGTTTACTCATCTCTCCCTTAAATACTGCACCAGCTCCTGAAAAGATCTTAATTATCTTTAAATCTAAACCTCAATACAAAACCATACCAAAGTCTCTTTGTTTAATAAATGAAATCTGTTCAGTTATACTTTCTCTCTGTCCTATAGCTTTAATTCCTGGCACCATAATTATGACTTCATAGCTAATGAAAATAGCCAGTAAATAGATTTTTAGCTCAAAGGACTCTACACTGTAGAAAAAACTTTGGATATATCTTGTTATAGGAACATAGGAGATTTTAGGTTTAATTTGCAGAGGTTTCTGCAGCTATTGGAATAGATCAACTTTAGCCCTCTCTTTCTAAATCCCATGTATACACAAGGCATTTTTGTGGGCCTTTCAGACAAAAATGATAGGAAAATGTCAAATATATACAGTACAGAAATTAGTTCCCTGGAAAACAAGAGCGAACACCCTACTTTCATACCAAGAATTGTGCCAATGGAACTTACAGGTAAGATGGTAAATGAAGAAGCCTGCCTCCCAAATCTGGAAGAGAATGAGTGATTCCCTATCCTTTCTGTTTAGTTTTACATCTGTTAGCTGTTCTTTTGATATTCCTGGTTAAAGTATTTGAACTTCAGTTCAACTATTTAAATAAGGCTCTGAATGAGAATCTAAACAAAAACTATAACCTTATACTTTCAAAGGCTGGTCTGCCTCAGTCTCTGTGGCTCAGTCATCATCCTAAAGGATGATGCCGTTAAAATGCTACACTCAATATGCCAGCAAATTTGGAAAACTCAGCAGTGGCCACAGGACTGAAAAAGGTCAGTTTTCATTGCAATCCCAAAGAAAGGCAATGCCAAAGAATGCTCAAACTACCACACAATTACACTCATCTTACATGCTAACAAAGTAATGCTCAAAATTCTTCAAGCCAGGCTTCAACAGTACGTGAACTGACAACTTCCAGATGTTCAGGCTGGATTTAGAAAAAGTAGAGGCACCAGAGATCAAATTGCCAACATCCATTGAACCATCGAAACAGCAAGAGAGTTCCAGAAAAACTTCTGGGACTACTTCTGAATCTACTTCTGCTTTACTGATTACACCAAAGCCTTTGACTGTGTGGATCACAACAAACTGCAAAATCCTTCAAGAGATGGGAATACCAGACCACCTTACCTGCCTCCTGAGAAAACTGTATGCAGGTCAAGAAGCAAGTTAGAACTGGACATGGAACAACAGACTGGTTTCTAACAGGGAAAGGAGTACATCAAGGCTGTATATTATCATCCTGTTTATTTAACTTATATGCAGAGTACATCATGTGAAATGCCGGGTTGGATGAAGCACAAGCTGGAATCAAGACTACCGGGACAAATATCAATAACCTCATATATGCAGATGACACCACCCTTATGGCAGAAAGTGAAGAGGATCAGCCTCTTGATGAAAGTGAAAGAGGACAGTGAAAAAGCTAGCTTAAAACTCAATGTTCAAAAAACAAAGATCATAGCATTCAGTTCCATGACTTCTTGGAAAACAGATGTAGAAACAATGAAAACAGTGACAGACTTACTTTCTTGGGCTCCAAAATCACTGCAAATGGTGATTGCAGCCATGAAATTAAAAGATGCTTGCTCCTTGGAAGAAAAGCTAAGACAAAACTAGAGAGCGTATTCAAAAGCAGAGACATTATTTTGCCAACAAAGGTCCATCTAGTCAAAGCTATGGTTTTTCCAGTAGTCATGTATGGATGTGAGAGTTGGACCATAAAGAAGGCTGAGCACTGAAGAATTGATGCTTTTGAACTGTGGTGTTGGAGAAGGCTCTTGATGGTCCCTCGGACTGCAAGGAGATCAAACCAGTCCTGAATATTCACTGGAAGGACTGATGCTGAAGCTGAAACCCCAATACTTTGGCCACATGATACGAAGAAATGACTCAGTATAAAAGACCCTGATGCTGGGAAAGACTGAAGGCAGGAGGAGAAGGGGACGACAGAAGATAAGATGGTTGGATGGCATCACCGACTCGATGCACATGAGTTGGAGCAAACTCTGTGAGTTGGTGAAGGACAGGGAAGCCTGGTGTGCTGCTGTCCATGAGGTCGCAAAGAGTTGGACACGACTGAGCGACCGAACTGAACTGATACTTTTAAAGTATGAAGCTCCTGGTAATAAAATTCTAACGTCTACATCTCTATGGGCTTCCCTGGTGGCTCAGAGGGTAAAGTGTCTGCCTGTGGGAGACCTGGGTTCGATCCCTGGGTTGGGAAGGTCCCCTGGAGAAAGAAATGGCAACCCACTCCAGTACTCTTGTCTGGGAAATTCCACAGACAGAGGAGCCTGGTAGGCTACAGACCGTGGGACTGCAAACAGTCGCATATGACTGAGCAACTTCTACATCTCTGCATCAGTGAGACTGAGAAATATAGGTTTCAGATATGTAAGGTCCCTTGAGAGGGATCCAGGATCATTTGCTCATCTAGGAAGCTGATGTCCAGGTAGTTCATTAATTCCAAGTTACCCATCAACCCAGGAAACAGGTCCTGAAAACACAGGTCCTGACTCTTTCCTCCCATTGTGATTCCTTCAGGGTCTTTTCAGCACTTCTTCCCCCATGACTATGTATTTTTAACTGGTGAACCTCTGTATATGTTTGGTTTTTCTGGGTTTAGTTAAATTCAGGTCACTCTGTTAAGAGGTATTTAGTGTTCACTGTGTATTCTGGTTTATTACCTAGACTGCCTCAGGTAAAAGAACCAGCACAAAGAGGCACGCTGGTCTAGCTGATGAGCCCCTGAACCTGAAGTCCAGCCTTCATCCACAACTAGAGCTCAGACCTGTCACACAGCAACAACTGGTTACTCTTCCTAAGTCTTAACTTCTCAGAAGCTGAGAGTTAGCAGGACTTTAGAGAGCACCTAGTCTCTCCTAGTGCCAGGATATCAGGCAGGCCCTAACGCAGGTATGTTTTGCAGCTGTCCTGTCTCCAAAGGTCTATGGCCAGTAGGTATAAGATGTGATGCAGCAAACCTGGAAATAGATATGTGAACAATGAAGAGGCAAAAGAAAAACCCACCCCCTTGCTGTCTGCTAAAGGTACTTCCAATACTTTGTACAATACTGGTACAGTCAATGTACCAGACATTTCCTCATTAACTGAGGTTCAATTTCAGTTCATTTTTGACCTTCCCTGTTTTCTAACTCTATATTCATCCTGTCACTAATCCTATTGACTTTTCCTTCTTGTGTGCAAAATATCTCTCTTCATTTCCACTGTCAATTACTACAAGACAGGCCTTTTATCACCTTAAGTATAGACAATAAATCTCCCTCCAACATTTAATCTCTTTCAGTCCAAAATTTACTGTTACTAAGGTTCTTGAAATACTTTTATGATACACACTGCTCAAGAATCTACTGACAACTAACAATCCTGCAGAAGTCTTAGCTGCTCAATTGTGTCCAATTGTTTATGACCCCATAGAATGCAGCCTACCAGGCTCCTCTGTCCATGGAATTCCTCAGGCAAGAATACCGGAGTGGGTTGCCATTCCCTTTTCCAGGGGATCCTCCTAACGCAGGGATTGAACCTGGGTTTCTTGCATTGCAGGCAGATTCTTTACCATCTGAGCCATCAGGGGAGGCCCCCAAAATATGCTCCTCTGTCCATGGAACTCTCCAGGCAGGACTACTTGAATGGGTTACCATTCCCTTCTTCAGGGGATCCTCCTGTCACAGGGATCTAACCAGGTCTCCTGCATTGCAGGCAGATCCTTTATTGTCTGAGCCTCCAGAAAATAATCTTGAGGCTCTTTTTAAAAGTACTTTTTGAAAAACTAATATACACAGGTCTTGATGGACATAATCTGTTTGTAACGGGTATTATTCCACATGTATGCAGTGTGTCAGGAGTTCTGAGAAGTGAAATTATTGGTCAAAGGATATGTGTGTTCATAATTTTGATAGTGAAAGTCGCTCAGTCATGTCCAACTGTTTGTGACCCCATGGACTCTGCAACCCCATGGATACTCCATGTAATTCTCCAGGCCAGAATACTGGAGTGGGTAGCCTTTCCCTTCTCCAGGGGATCTTCCCGACCCAGGAATCGAACCAGGGTCTCCTGCATTGCAGTGGATTTTTTTACCAACTGAGCTGTCAGGGAATGTTGCCCAAGTTCTCTCTACAGAAGCTGTACCAGTTTACATATCCTCAAGCAATGTATGATGCTGCCAGCATGCTATTCTCTCTATAATCTGCCTTACTCCCGGGAAGGCCCCTGTAAATCCCCATAAAGTTAGTTCTCACCCCACTCTATTTTACCTAGTTATCCCCAGCCAATTTATAAACCTTCTGATTGTAGTGATTCATATCCTTCCTTTGAACATACCACAGTTCTGGCAAATTAAAAAGTACTTCTCTTAAACCTTCTATTGGCTTCGGAACTTCCTTTATAAACAGAGATGAGAATCATTTGTCTTACAGACTTGAAATCTGAAATTCTGTCAGGACAGTTTAAATTTGTCTTCAATGGAAAAAGAGTGATTACTGACTTTCACAAAAGCAATCTTACTTCATACCCATTATAATCTTCCCGCTGTCTTATTTCTGTCTTGTTTCTAAATGTATACTGGGCTTCCCTGGTGGTTCAGCAGGTAAAGAATCTGCCTGCAATGCAGTAGACTACCTGCAGCGCAGGAGACACAGGTTTGATCCCTGGTCAGGAAGATCCCCTGGAGAAGGAAATGGCACCCTACTCCAGTACTCTTGCCTAAAAAATCCCATGGACAGAGGAGCCTGGGGGGCTACAGTCCATGGGGTCACAAGAGTCAGACATGACTGAGCAACTAAACCATCACCATATACTAGGCATTCAATACATATTTCTGGAATTGATCTTGCTCCTAATTTCCTTATTATTAATAAAACATTTATGTATGTATGTGCGCACATACACAGACACACACTGTGATTCTAAAATTGACATGGAATGCAAAAGACTAGGTAAAACGACTTTGAAAAAAGAAAAGAACCAAGTTGGAAGCCTTACATTACAATTTTAAGACTGACTATAAAAAACAGCCATAAAGATAGTGTAGCACTGGCATCAAGAGAGACAATGGAGACATATCCCTGGCGCTCTAGTGGTTGGGACTCCATGCTTCCACTGCAAGGGGCATGCGTTCTATCCTTAGTCAGGGAACTGAAATCCCACATGCTGTACAGAGCAGCCAAAGGGGGAGAAAGACAGGAGATGGAACAAAGATCAAAGGAACAAAACAGCTCAGAAAGAGACTCACTCATCTATACTCAATTGATAAGATTCAAAGATGCAAAAAGAATAGATTCAGTGCAGAAAGAATAGTCTTCAACAAATGGTTCTGACAGGACTAGGTATTATGCCAAAAATTTAACTTGGACCCTTACCTCATACCATATTAAAAAACGTAATAACTTAAAATGGATCATAGGCCTAATCGTAGAACCTAAAACTATAAAACTTCTCAAACAAAACACAGGAGAAAAATCTGTGATGTTGGGTGAAGCAAAGATTTCTCATTTGACACCAAAGGCACAATTTAGAAAAGAAAAAACTATTAATAACAAACTGGACTTCCATCAAAAATAAAAACTGCTCTTTGAAAAATAGTATTAGTGAATAAAAAGATAAATAAAATTACAAGAGAAAAAGTTTTCAAAACTCAATAAGAAAACAAATGATTCAATAAAAGATGTGACAAAAGATTTAAACAGATAAGGACTGAAGATAAGCACATGAAAAGATGCTCAATATCAGGCAAATATTTACACAAATTAAAACTACAGCGACAGTCAGATACCATTAAACACATGCTAGCACGGTCACCTCTGCTGGCGAAAATATGGAGGCCCTGGAATTGCTGTTGGGATTGGACAATGGTAGGAACACTCTGGAATGTACGCCTACCACATGTAGATAGATATTTACCCCAAAGAAATGAAAGCATAAGTCTCTACAAAGACCTGTCTACAGATGTCGGCAGCAACAGGGACCGCTTTGGACTCCGAGGTTAAGGGCCTCCAGGGACCCATTCATTACCGCAGAGAAATCAGAGAGCAATGTGTGAGATCACTCCGGGCAAGCTGGGTGGAACGTCAGAGCCAAAGCCAGGAAAACACCCTTGAAGGTTACCTCCACACTCCTATTACCAGGCTCCAGGCTGAAAAAACAAGATCAGTAGAGGGAGAGAAGTGCAAAGTCAGGAGTGGAGTCTCCACGGGACTTTGGCAAGGTGTGGACGATGCTCCTAACAATCTGGTATCCTCTCATGTAGAGCCATTAACAGTTAACTCTCTCCCAGGCCTGCGGTAAGGATGAGCAAATAAGAACTGCAAAAAGCACTTGGCAATTTAAAGTATGAAACTGTTTATAAAAAATGCTCTAAGACTCATTTACTGCCCCTTGAGCTCTTTGCTTTTTCCTTAATAATGTTCAAACATGATGAGATCTCGCAGTATGCTAACAGAAAGATTTTAAAATTCCTTTTAGTGCTATAAAACACAATCTCTATGCCCTCAGAGAAAAATGACTACTGCTTAACTCATGAACAGTATTCCCTCCTAATAAACTCCCCCATTCCCCTCTTCCTACAGGCAGAAATGGATTCTTACAACATAGGCCTGGGGTAGTGTACTCACCTTCTAAGGAACCATGTGGATATTTTTGCTTATTGAAAAATGAAGCTATTTTGGTCCTTCCTTTTCAAGGCTGGCTGCCAACCTGGGACCTGGAGACGTGCAGGCTGCCATCTGCCTCACCCCAGCTGTTCCTGACCTGCCATCCGTCTCCAACTGGGGACGCCTGGTATATGCCAGGTCAGTTAAGCCATGGATGAAAGACGCCTGAGGCCCAGGTACAGCATGGATGAAAATGCTGGCAGCACATTGCCTGCCACGCAACCTTGACTTCCTCTCATTAATGGGTGGCACGCCACTCTCCATGACAACAGAGAGCTGCATTCTGAGAAAAACAGACCTTTTCATGGAGCTCTGCAGAGATCTTTTCTTATTGTGTGACAATTAATGCAGCATTCCCGACATTTTTGCTAAAACCCGAAAGGCTACCTTTTTAAAAAATGTATTCTTAAAATATAAAATGCTAAGTCAATGTTAGAAATTTCTATCACTTATCCTTCAGGACTAACCATTTATGTTGCAGATTAAATTATCAGTTTAGATTATTGATGCATGAATAGTAAAAGAAGCAAGTTTAATTTCATGCATCTCTAAACTGCCACCGTGCTACAATAATTTCAAAGTCTAAATATGGCTTTAAAAATGCAATTTGCAAACATCCTCAGTGAAGAGGAGGATGTCTCACAGAAAGAAGGAAGTTTTATGGCTTGGTTCTGCATTCTGTTAATGTAGTAATCAAATACTAATACAGCCACTGTTAAAGCTTGTTATAAACCGTGGAAGCAACACCTTTTACTGGTGCCACAGTTTCACCGACGACATGCAGCTCTGCCTCCTGGAAGGGAGACACGCAGCTTGCCTGAGGGCTCGCCCGTCGGCACGTGGGCAGCACACACTGACCTGGAGGGTCTTGAACGCAGAACTGCTCATCAGGTGGCCAGGAGAGACACGCTGCCTCACCACTCTGGTTTCCACGGGATTCTTTCTGCCTCAGTGTTCTTAAAAATAAGTTGTAGCCCCATCTGAAATCCTTATCGATTCTTGCACTGGGAAAGCACTGCCTCGGTTTTTCTAGCCCTGTCCCGCTGTTGACATTTCGCCCTTGTGGTTTCCCTTCTCACTGCAGGACAGACATGGCTTACCTGCACACCTTCTGTGCTGAGTGTGCTCAGTGGATCTCCATGCCTCAGTCTCTTGAGTCAGTCAAATCAAGATGCAGATCAGATTCTTAGCAGCACTATAAATTAATAGTAAGGCAAAAGGTAGGCAGCCCTTTTCCTTCAAAAGCCAATGAGAGGGCATGTGGGCAGAAAGCAAAAATTAATCCTTTGCCCAAGGCGGGGAAAAAAAATTTGCTGAATTCCTTTTACTGACATGGGACATGTAAAACTGTACTTAACACATGTAGAGCATGGACTGGCAGTCACCTTCTCACGCTCACCAGCACTGAGCAGCCTCCTCCTCTCAGCTGTCCTGTGCTGGGCTGTGCCCTCACCTTTCTCTTCCGGGACGCCAACCTCTGCTGCTACTGTGGGCAGAAGACTGCGGCTCCTCTGCAACCTGGGGCTGGAGTGGGGCAGAGGTGATGACACCACAGTCAAGCAGAGGTGCTCCTGCCCAAGCCCGTCCTAGCACTGCTCGGACAGCATCTCAGGGCCTTCCCCAGACCTCTTCTGCTCCAGTGGGGAGACAAGAGACCGCCTGTATCTACACTTCCCACATGTCACCCATATGCTTGGCTAACTCTAGGAGGCTTAACCTAAAATAAGAGAAGAAAGGCTTCTTCTCAACAGGGGCTTCCCTGGTGGCTCAGTAGTACAGAATATGCCTGCCAACGCAGGCGACAGGGGTTTGATCCCGGATCTGGGAAGATCCCACAGGGTGTGAAGCAACTACTAAGCCTGTGCTCTGGAGCCCGTGAGCTGCACTACTGAGCGCGTGTGCTGCAACGACCAAGGTCCTTGTGCCTAGAGCCTGTGCTCCGCAACGAGAAGCCTGCACACTGTAACTAGAGTAGTCCCTGCTCGCCGCAACCAGACAGAGCCTGAGTGTAGCAACAAAGACCGAGCACAGCCAAAAATAAATAAGTAAAATTATTTAAAAAAAAAAAAAAAGAACTAGAAAACTTCAAAAGGCCTAGGGGAAGCAGCAGGAATAAATCCAAGTAACAGGTCTTCACAGCAAGGTTTGTAACATTTTTTTGCAGCATGAACTCTCAGGCAGTCTGATGGCACCTTCTCATAATGTTTTAAACACAGTATTATCAAGGAAACCAGTTATAGTGAAACAGAATTATCAAAACATTAAAAAGTCCCTGAGATATGGTCACATGTGCTTCTCCATTAATAAAGGAAATAACACTAGCCAGCAACAGTTAATTATAAATGCAAGTCCTAGGCAGTGATGAGCATAATTTGTCAAGATTCTGGCAACAAATCCAATGAGATATAAGAAAATCAATATAAAAAGATATTAAAAAAATCTTTATTGATGAGAAAGACACTGCTAACAGTACTGTAGTCTGCTGTCAATATTCACAACGGACAGCAATGCTAAATATTACTGGAAGGTGAGAGAAAATAAAAATGTAATTTTATTCTCATCTAGCTTCACAGACCTCCCCCTTGAATTCTCTCCCGCCAACATGATCCATAAAGCAGCTGGAGGCACAGCTTTTCTGGCTGAAGCAGCAGCCAAGGGCTGGGGGCAGAGCTGCCTGGCCTGACCCTCACAGCCTGCTGCTCTCCCAGCCTCGCACCGAGGCCCCTGTGAGGGACCCGCTCGAGGGCTCCTTGGAGGACAGTTTGCAAGCCACTCATGAAGGGATTGATCACTCAGCCTGCTGAGAGTATCCTGCAACAGCAGGCCTGTGCCTGCTGTCCTAACCTCCCAGCCACATTATACACAGGTTATGAAATCCCCAGCTCAAGTCCTTCTTATCTTGATTTATTTTGCTTTTTACTTTTTTATTCTCTTATTTTAATCATGTTTATTTTGCACAGCCCAACAGTTCTTAGCAGGTTTTGTTCTCTTGTTTCTTAGCTTTCATATTTTATTTACTTCAATTTAGCTTTTTTACTATTTTACTCATTTTTACTCTTGGGTTTGTTGTAGCGTATTATCAAGTTTTTTTGAAAAAAAAATTTCTTACTAACGCATATATATGGAATTTAGAAAGATGGTAACGATAACCCTGTATGCGAGACAGCAAAAGAAACACAGATGTATAGAACAGTCTTTTGGATTCTATGGGAGAGGGAGAGGGTAGGACGATCTGGGGGAATGGCACTGAAACATGTATAATATCATATAAGAAATGAATCGCCAGTCCAGGTTCGATACAGGATGGTTGGGGCTGGTGCACTGGGATGACTCAGAGGGATGGTACAGGGAGGGAGGTGGGAAGGGGATTCAGGATGGGGAACACATGTACGCCCGTGACGGATTCATGTTGATGTGTGGCAGAATGAATACAATATTGTAAAGTAAAAAAAAATTAAAAAATTAAAAAAAAAAATTCTTTATTCTCCACCTATACGGCTCCTAGAATTAACTGACTTAATTATCTTTAGTTCACATTATTCTGTTTAAAGCATGATTTCTCTTTCCTTAGTATTTGTATTTACTTACAAGTAGCAGCGCAGAAGTTGGTCAAAAGGTTGTGGGTCCTCAGAGAGGAGGCTTGGGGCCCAAACAGGGGTGACTGAGTATTTGCTCTCCCTCCTGCTATCTGGGGCTTCCCTCATAGCTCAGTTGGTAAAGGATCTGCCTGCAATGCAGGAGTCCCCGGTTTGATTCCTGGATCAGGAAGATCTGCTGGAGAAGGGACAGGCTACCTGCTCCAGTATCCTTGGGCTTCCCTTGTGGCTCAGCTGGTAAAGAATCTGCCTACAATGTGGGAGACCCGGGTTTGATCCCTGGGTGGGGAAGATCCCCTGGAGAAGGGAAAGGCTACTCACTCCAGTATTCTGGCCTGGAGAATTCCATGGACTGTATAGCCCATGGGGTCACAAAGAGTCGGACAGGACTGAGCGACTTTCACTTTCGCACAATCTAAAGAGCAGCCTCTGTATGTCTCCTTAAAAGATGCCTGGGACTCTTTAATGTTGACGCCCCCAAACTTTTAAACTTCAGGAGAGTCAAAGGCTGAGTCTCTGCTGGGACGAGAGGATGGTTAACACACTGGCATGTGTCAGAAACACCCTGAACCGTGGGGCTCGGAACTGCTTACTTGTACGTCCGACTTAACGGCAGATGCTCAACCAGTTTTCCATGGACCACTCCAGGCTTTCAAACTTCTCCACCTCTCTCAGACTTCATGTAATCCCTGGGAAGATCTGATCACCAAAGATGTGGCAATGCAGCCATTACACTCTGCTTGCAGAGCCTGGTCTCTACAGGCTGAGGCAGGAAATGATTTGCACCAGTGGCAGAGGCGGCAGCCAGCCTTCCCCTCAAGAAGGATACCTCCTGGGAAATGAGAAATCCTCCAGCCCAGTCAGCAAGACAGTGTTAGTTGCAGGATTAATAAATTGCTCCTATGTTTCCATATCCTCCACTGTTAATTGCTCCTATGTTTCCATATCGTCCACTGTTTACTCCGAGATGATACCGTGTCAAAATGCTAGGCACTGCAACTATGCATGCTGAAGACTGCTGGAAATCCCACAGGCTCTTGGGGTCCTCAGGATTAACACTCCTGATTTCAATTAAAGGAGAGAAACCCCAAGAGTTCATAACTTGACCTGTAACTCTGCTGAGGCATTATTATATTTTGTATATCCTCTAAGGCTGGAAAGCAGATGATACTTAGCTGATGAACGAACACTGGCCAACCTCCATCATCTAAAGCTGATGCAGCTTTATGGTGCTGTACCAAGTCTCACACACAGACAACAGTAATATCATCAAGTCACAAGCATGTTTCTTTAAAAAAAAAGCTGAGTAAAATAGAGCTGTATTTTCATGGCAATGGGAGGAGAAAGAACAGAAATAAAAGAGTGATTAAGTCATGGTGAGAACACTAGTTTTGATTAAGCAAAGGATGGAATGTCAAATTACACAATGGCTTAGATTTAAGATGGACAAAAACAAGAGTATCCTACATGACCTAACTAAAAATAGGAAATAGAGATTTTGTGACTTTCAATTAGACTCCAGGTTTCACAAAACTGGATGTGATATGAAGAATTAATCAAGAAGGCCATTCGGGAGGACTGAAATTTCTCAGTTAAACTTTAATGTATGAAGACAAGAACAGTGTCTAACTTATTCATCACTACATGCCCAACACTTTGGATAAATTCTGGGCACACGATGGGTGCTCAGTGAATACATGCTGAAATCAGTTCTATGCTTCAGAGGCAGAGGTAAACTTGGGACATATTTCTTCTGAGACCATGGCACTATGTCCTGAATAGAATTCTAAAAATAGTTCCTTTTATAAATTGGAACTATTTTCTGCATTTCCCAGGAACAAAGCAAACAAAGGTGCTAGCCCAGATGCCGCTTTCACCACAGACAAAAACCACCAAAGAAGCCCCACAGTGTCAAAGAGCCACTAAAGGAAGGTGGATTCCCTGCTCTCACCAAGGAACTCACTTGTGTTTATCTTAATGAAGGGTAGGAAAAAAGTGTTAGTCACTCAGTCATGTCTCTTTGTAATCTCATGGACTATAGGCCACCAGGTTCCTCTGTCCATGGAATTCTCCAGGCAAGAATATTGGAATGGGTTGCCATTTCCTTCTCCAGGGGATCTTTCTGACTCTGGGATCAAACCCAGGTCTACTGCAAGGCAGGCAGATTTACTATCAGAGCCACCAGGGAAGCCCAGGAAGGGTAGGAAGGCACTTGCAATTATGATTTCAGGGCCTAGAATTTAAACTTAGGACACTGTGAAAGGCAATCTGAGACTTAAAATCTTTTTTTTAAGGTTAGGAATCTCATCTACTTGAGATTTATATTTAAATAGAAAACACCAAAATGATGGTAGAATCTACCCAATTCAGAAAGAAAAAAAAGAAGTCTCATTGCTAGTTAGCAATATCACATATGAAAAAATTGGAAACATTTTCACTAATCTAAAGAAGGCTTTAAAAAATATACCCAGATGGAAATAACTGAAAACTCTCTTGATCAAAACAGAGTTAAGATCAAATGGAACTTCTAAGGCAACGCTTACTGGAAACATTTTAAATTTCAGTCCGAATCTTTTCTTGCTGCCTAGGAATTGGGACAAGTCATAAATCAGGCTTTAAAAATCACAGTAAGGAATCACATGAAAAGTCAGTTTTAAGGTATCACTTCGACAGTTATTTGACAGACGAAAAATCAACTACAAGAATAAATAATTGATTTGATCAATCTTTCACATAATGAGCTTTCGGTCCTTCCAGTTTTTAGTGGTACAGATGGTACTTGAATGGACATGCTTCTTTGTACACAGGAGTGAGTACACCTGAGGTTCAGTGGGACTGTTCCCAGTTGTGAGAAAGAACGAAGCAAATGCAGCAACGCAGAAAAATTTTGGAATGGTGTTAGCTGAAAAGAGTGCTTAAATAGGTCCCATTTATTTTTGTTTTTATTTCTATTATTCTAAGAGATGGATCAAAAAAAAAAAACAAAACTTATTGCAATGTCAGAGACTGTTCTGCCTATGTTTTCCTCTAGGAGTTTTACAGTGTCCAGTCTCATATTTAGGCCTTTCATGTATTTTGAGCTTATTTTTGTGTATGGTGTTAAAGAATAATCTTTACAAAATCTTTAAAAAGTTTCATTTTTAACATGCAGCTGTCTAGTTTTCCAAGCACCATTTATTGAAGAGATCGTCTGTCTAACATTGGGTACTCTTGCCTCCTTTGTCATAGATTAATTGACCATAGGTGCATGGGTTTATTTCTGGGTTTTCTACCCTGTTCCACTGATCTATATTTTTATTTTTGTGCCAGTACCATACTGTTTTGATGACTGTAGCTTTGTAGTATAGTCTGAAGCCAAGAGCCTGATTCCTCCAGCTCCATTTTTCCTTCTCAAGATTGCTTCGGCTATTCATTGTCTTTTATGTGTCACCATACAAATTTTAAACTCAAAAGCTTTTGTATAGCAAATGAAACAATAAACAAAACAGAAAGACAACCCACAGATTGGGAGAAAGTATTTGCAAATGATGTAACTGACAAGGGATTAGTCTCTAAAATTTACAAAGAGCTCATGATGCTTAACAGCATCAGTTCAGTTCAGTTCAGTCGCTCAGTCATGTCCGACTCTTTGCGACCCTATGAATCACAGCATGCCAGGCCTCCCTGTCCATCACCAACTCCCGGAGTTCACTCAAACTCATGTCCATCAAGTTGGTGATGCCATCCAGCCATCTCATCCACAGCATCAAAATAACCCAATCAAAAAATGGGCAGAAGACCTAAACAGACATTTCCCCGAAGAAGACATACATAAGGCCAAGAGATACATGAAAAGATGCTCAACACTGCTAATTATTAGAGAAATGCAAAATCAAAACTACCTTACACCAGCGAGAATGGCCACCATCAAAAAATCCACAAACAATAAATGCTGGAGAGGGTGTGAAGAGAAGAAAACCCTCCTACACTGCTGGTGGAAATGTACACTGGTAAAGCCACCATGGAGAACAGAATAGAGACTCCTTAAAAAACTAAGATTGAGCTACCACACGACTCTGCAACACCACTCCTGGCATATATCTGGAGGAAAACATGATCCAAAAAGAAACATACACCCAGTGTTCACTGCAGTGCTGTTTACAACAGCGAAGACACGGAAGCAACCTAAATGTCCATCAACAGAGGAATGGATAAAGAAGATGTGGTATATATATACAATGGAATGTTACTCAGCCATTAACAAGAATGAAAGAATGCCATGTGCAGCAATGTGGACAGACCAAGAGATTGTCACATTGAGTGAATTAAGTCAGAGAGAGAAGGAGAAATACCACCTGAATTTCTTACATGTGGAATCTAAAAAGAAATGATACAAATGAACTTTCCTACAAAACAAAAGGAGACTTACAGACTTAGAAAATGAACTTACAGCTGCCAGAGGTAAGGGAGAGTCAGGGAGTTTGGGATGGACATGTACACACTGCTATAGTTAAAATGGATAACCAGCAAGGATAAACTGTATAGCACATGGAGCACTACTCAGGGTTACGTGGCAGCCTGGATGGGAAGGGAGTCTAGGGGAGAATGGATACATGTAAGTGTATGGCTGAGTCTCTCTGCTGTTCACCTGAAACTATCACAACACTGTTAATCAGCTATACCCCAATATAAAATAAAGTTTAAAATTAAAAAAAATAAAGAAAATAGGTGCTGAATGGGGCTTAAAAAGTATATTTCCAGCTAAATAAAAAAGGGAGAGAAGAGATAGACAAATTTTGTTCTCCTATCAGTAACAAAAATTCAGTAGTATGAAAATACCTCTATTGGGCAACTTTGGCAAAAGTTATTGAAACTAAATATGTATATATGTCAATACATATGTTATCACTACATCTACATATATATATATTAAATATACATACTTATGAGAACAGTGTGCAAAATTACTAACGTAAAAGATTATTAATGGCTGTGTTGTACATCATACAAAAGTAAAAACAACAAAGAAGGCCCTACAGTAGGGAACTGATTTAAATAACATACTCGGGACTTCCCTGGTGGTACGGTGGATAAGAATCCACCTGCCAGTGTAGGGGTTACGAGTTCAGTTCTGTCCAGGAAAAGTCCACGTGCCTCAGAGCAACAAAGCCCGTGTGCCACAACTAGTGGAGCCTGCACACTCTAGGGCCACAGGCCACAGCTACGGAGCCCGCGTGCTGCAGTTACCGAAGCCCGCATGCCTAGAGCCTGTGCCCCACAAGGGAAGTCATCAGTGAGAAGCCTGCACACCAGAATAAAGAGCAGCCTCACTCACCACAACTAAAGAAAGCCTACACACAGCAATGAAGACCAAGCGCAGCCAAAAATAAGTAAATAACGTGACATATTCATAGTATGGAATAAGCTGCAGTTATAAAAAAAAGACGAGCCTCTCTGCACACTGATACGGAAAGATCGCCAAAGCACAAACTTTAAAAGCAAGATACTGAACATTATATACAGCACTTATGATCTTTCGTTATTAAAAAGGGATGAGAATATAGTCAAATGAAATGAAAAACTTACTTGTAAAGGTAATACTCTGCATGGTCTATCTCTTCTCGAGATGAAATGTTGTCCACAAACTGAAAGACGGAAAAAGAAACCCTTGGTTGAATACAAATTATGTCATATATTGAGCCTAAGTCACATACTGACCTTAAAGATAAACCAGTCGTTTTATTAGGACAGGGTTCATGTACTATGGCTCCACCCTTCATACCACTTTATCCTAATACCAACAAGAATCTACAATGGCCTCTCTTTTTCTATATGTAGATATCCTTGGTTAGAAAAACTGTTTGAAAACTAAACACAAACCCCGCTCCGAACAAGAAAGGGCTCTTCCTACTCTACAATTAGTCACTGATATTTTCCTTTATCTTTAAATCCTGATACTTTCTCTGTTTTCCAAGTTCCAAATACATGGAAACACAATAGTTCAGAAAATGAAGACTCTAATGGCTGAAAAAACATGACCCAAAAGAGGAAAATCCAAATTTAGAGAACTTGGTCTTACATCCATTTTTCCTATCTGATTTGGTTCTGCTACGGAGCAGTCAACTTATTACTGTCTACCAACCAAGTCTCCTTTTGACCCCCAAAATACCCCAGTGTGCTCCTTAACTCTAAATCTGAGAAACAGAAAAGACTCGTATGGGGGTGAAGTGAAGTCGCTCAGCGGTGTCCAACTCTTTGTGACCCCATGGACTATAGTCTACTGGGCTCCTCCATCCTTGGGATTTTCCAGGCAAGAATACTGGAGTGGGTTTCCATTTCCTTCTCCAGGGGATCTTCCCAACCCAGGGATTGAACCCAGGTCTTCTGAATTGCAGGCAGACGCTTTACTGCCTAAGCCACCAGGGAAGCCTGGGGATGAATTGTACTCTAAAGACTCAGAGGCAAAAAGGATGAAGTAGGAAATAATGGATGTAGTGAATAAAGTTAAGACTTCAGGAGGATGGAGAGGAGAGTAAAGAGGAGAGACTTCTGAGTCCTCTTTGGAGGACTTACTAGATTTTATTTAGAAATCTTATTAAGGAGCGGATAAAATATAGTTCAAACACAGGACCCGAGACTGAAAACTAGCTCTCCTGATTGCATGCTGTGTGGCATAAACAGATGACACAGTCTCTCTGGATCCTGGTTGCTTGTCTGCATAAACAGAATAAAGGCACCTGTGCTGAAGAGTATGAAGCTCCAACCAGAAAATGTACGTGAAAGCTCTTCTGTGAAAGCTCTTTAAACTCTCAAGTGCAGCCTAAACAAACACCAGGCATTACGGCCAGAGATTTCATCCATCACATAAGGGATGAACCACTGGTCTTTCAGCTCCTCTCCAACATGAAAATTACTAGGTTATGATCAAGCTAAACAGTTTGCCCACTAAAAGGAAAGTATCAAGGAGCAGAAAAAAGCACTGAGACTAAAAGGGATGATGGTTTCTTTATTTTTCCTCTCATCGATTTAACAATCTTTTCAATTTTATGGTGTCATTAATTTCTACAAATAGTTTTCACAACTAAGATCTCAATTTAGCATCACATAAGCCTTGTGAGGAAGATACTACTGTCTCCATACTGAATGAAATTGAGAGAGGCCACAGTTGCCCCATGTCACAAAGGAAATTCATGAAGACAAGATCAGGTCGATTTCTGGGAGGCAACAGAAGAGAACTCTAATGCCACAGAGATCTGGGTTTAAAGCCCAATTTTTCTACCTATGAACTATGTAAAATTGGGAGAGTCATCATTCTGAGCCTTACATGCAAAATGGAGACAACAATGTTTATCTTACATGGCTGCTATGAGAATAGTGAGACGATGTTAAGAAACTAGTAAACAGCTGGCATAGAAGCTCATCAGTAATGGTCAATGGATCAATTTCTATTCTTGATTCCTAGCCTAAGATTATTCTCCCATCTAATGCTCTGTAGCAGCCTAAAGTTAAAGTCTTTTACAGACTTTCTCAACTACCAAATTTACTTCCAATATTAACAAGTGAATACTACCACTTTGAAAAGTATATCAACTTTGAAAAAAATGATGGTATCATATCGTATCCTGGAAAAATTAAGTTAAATAAACAACACTGATCACTGACATCAGAGTCTGGTAAATTTATTATCTTTTGTTCCTGTCAAAGAAATTTACTACTTCATCATAAAATATCTATTAGTAATTATAAAAACATAAGATACTCTGGAAAAATATTTCCTATAAAAGATGGTCTTTATTTACACAGCCTCATATATATAAACAGTCTTTCTTGCTTTCTTTCTCTTTCTTCCTTGAAAATATAAGTTTTCTTACCCGTGATATTGTTAAAGAACTAACAGGCAGCTTTCTCTCATACGTTTTATCCATCAAAGATGCTAGATCAGCTGTGAAGACAAAGAAGCAAAAAGAACCTTGTTAACTATACATATTTCTAAAGAAAAATCTAACAAATGCAGCTCCTGCCAGATGGCTGTCAACATTATGAAGTCAGTATTAAAAGGGATGCTCTTTTTAAAAATTATTCTTAATAAATAAAGAGAATAGAGAAATATTAGTATAATTTTTTTTTAATATTTACTTGATTGGAGAAAGGATTGTTTTAAAAACCCCAGCATAGATTAAGCTTTTTAAAAATGGACCCGTAAAATATCTCTGGAAGAAGACACAAGAAAGTGTTATTATTGACAGACTCCAATGAAAGGAATTAGACGGTAGTGGCCAAGAAAAGGAGATTCTTCACTGCTTACACATTCATTCCATCTGTATTTTGAACCAGATAAATAAACTGATATTCAGTTCAGTTCAGTTGCTCAGTCGTGTCCAACTCTTTGCAACCCCATGAATTGCAGCATGCCAGGCCTCCCTGTCCATCACCAACTCCCGGAGTTCACTCAAACTCATGTCCATCGAGATGGTGATGCCATCCAGCTATCTCATCCTCTGTCGTCCCCTTCTCCTCCTGCCCCCAATCCTCCCAGCATCAGAGTCTTTTCCAATGAGTCAACTCTTTGCATGAGGTGGCCAAAGTATTAGAGTTTCAGCTTTAGCATCAGTCCTTCCAATGAACACCCAGGGCTGATCTCCTTTCAAATGGACTGGCTGGATCTCCTAACAGTCCAAGGGACTCTCAAGAGTCTTCTCCAACACCACAGTTCAAAAGCATCAATTCTTCAGCGCTCAGCTTTCTTCACAGTCCAACTCTTACATTCATACAAGACCACTGGAAAGACCAGAGCCTTGACTAGACAGACCTTTGTTGGCAAAGTAATGTCTCTGCTTTTGAATATGCTATCTAGATTGGTCATAACTTTCCTTCCAAGGAGTAAGCGTCTTTTAATTTCATGGCTGCAATCACCATCTGCAGTGATTTTGAAGCCAAAAAAAATAAACTCTGACACCATTTCCACTGTTTCCCCATCTATTTCCCATGAAGTGATGGGACCAGATGCCATGATCTTAGTTTTCTGAATGTTGAGCTTTAAGTCAACTTTTTCACTCTCCTCTTTCACTTTCATCAACTGTTCAAAAATGTTTTCAGTTGGAACTTATGAAATGACTTTTACACATCCCCTGGACAAATCAGACGGCAAGGCACTCTGGCTACAATAAGTGATTTTCAGCCTCAACTATTCCTATTCTGGTTCCTTTTACCAGAACATCCATACACACACTTGGTATTCCTGAGATTACACTGTTATCTCAGAGTCTAAAAAGGTCTAGAATAACAGGCAACATACTCTCCAAAATAATTATTTCATGCCTTCTCGCTGCTTCTAGAACTTAACAGTGTGTGTGCTCCCTTGCCCTTCTCCTCTCTCTCTCAGCTCACGGCTTGTGTCTTATTTCCCTCAGTATAAAACAGAAGCAATCATGGGAACCCTATGCTATCAGGCCTACCAGGCTACCAGCATCTGTATCCACAGACTCTGCCTCAACTCTTCTTTTCCTAAACAAAGGATGTAGTTCACTAAACAAACAAAAACCAAAAACGGCAAAAACTTCCTGTGACCTCCTCTTGTCTCCTCTCCAGCTACTTCTCTGCTCTGCTTCCAAGGAGTCTTCCCCAATACAAGTGTCACCACTTCCCTAGTTCCATCCTCTCTTGAACCCACTCAAATCAGGCTTTGGTTTCCTCACTCTACTGACACCAAAGTTCACCTCCGCTTTGTTAAATCCAGTGGTTAATTCTCATCCTCATCTTACCTGACCTTTCTCTAACAACAGTTGACCATTCTATCCTTCATGAAACGTTCTCTTTCTCTTTCTTGGGTTCCTTTGCAGGTACTCTTCTTGACTTCTTGATGCTGACGTGCCCTGAGGAGCAGACTCTACACCATCTGCTCGCTCCATGGGAATCTCATTCTCTCCCTCCCCATAGCTTTAATCATCATCTACAGACTACTGACTGTACACATATGTGCCTACCCTGACTTCTGCCTGTAACTCCAGACTTTTACTTCCAACTGCATAGGTGACATTTCCTGTGGTATCTTAACATTGCTTGTCTTCTTAATTCTCCAATCTTCCACTCCAAACCTGCTTTCCTCCAAACCTTTCCCATCTCAGAAATGGCCGCATGTTAACTGGCTTACTCAGGCCAAAAACTAAGGCACCACTGTTGATTCCATTCTTTTTCATTCTCTGTAACCACGTACCAGCAAATCATATAAGTGTTAGATCTGAAAGTTATATGTTTCTCCATTACCACAGCTAACCTCTCACCTCCTGACTAGTCACCTGAACTACTGTCCCCACACCTACAACCCCATCTTTACACGGCAGTCTGACTGAGCCTCTTAAAAGATAAGTCAGATCCTGTTATTTTCTTGTCTCAGCCAGCCAACAGTTTCCTATGACACTTGGAATAAAATCCAGAGGGGCTTCCCTGATGGTCCAGAGGCTAAGAGTCCATGCCGCCAATGGAGGGGGCCTGGGTTCAATCCCTGGTCAGGGAAATAGATCCCACATGCTGTAACTAAGAGTTTACCAGCTACAGCCAAAGATCCCACATGCTGCAACCAAAAAGATCCCAAGTGCGGCAAATGGACCTGTCACAGCCAAACAAATGCATATTGAAACAAAATAATAAAATAAAATCCAGAATATTTTCTGTGATCTACAAATGCCCACACACACTGGTCTATGTTTGTTGTTGTTTTTTTCTGTCTTTTATACTTAGAAGTAAAAACCATGAAGGCTAGGACTTACAATTCACTGACATATTCTCAGTTCCTGCAAGAGTTCTATAAAAGGCAGTCAGTATATTTAAGTAAATAAATAAAAGGTATAAAGCAAGGCAGTAAGAAAGGGAGGAAAGAAAGAGAGGAAGAAAACAGAAGCAGAGTTACCCCTTGGCACTCTCATGGACTGGTTTCAGCTCCCACTGCAGATGCCACAACGTGCGGATGCTCAAGTCCCGCAGCTGGCTCTCTGCATCTGAGGATCCACCCACCTGCATCGTGTAAAGCTGTACTGAAAACAATCCACGTACAAGTGAACCTGCACAGGTCAAACCCATGTTGTTCACGAGCCAACTCTAAAAGTTGGAGTTCCAAGTATTTTTTTTTCTCCCTGGTGAAAGAAATTAATATTAAGCAAAAAGGCAACAGGGAATCAATCAAATGCTAAGTATCTGTTGAAGACCTATTGCTGTGCACTTAACCAGTATTTTTCTCTTTTCTTTCCCTGGGGTAATGCTCTCAATGACTCTAGATATTAGGGGAAAGGAACTCTGCAAAACCACTAAAACCTGATATGATGTAAAAGTTACTAATTTTTCTTATGACTATCTTAAAGGGATTGAAACCATGTGATTTAAAAATTTTAAAACACAAATACACACATACAAAGAAGTCCCTAAAACCTCTTCACACTAATATTGTTATAGTTATAACTAATATTGTTATATTATACTATACTATATTGTATTGTATATTAGTTATAACTAATATTGTTAAATCTAACTGTTCACAGAATGACATTAAACAGCACTCCCAAGACACCAAATCTTTATGATCTCTTCATAATCAAGGCTCTTATGTTGAGATGATAGGCAATATAAAGAATCAACTCCCTTTACTCAAAATTTAAATTTTAACCAAAAATGCAGGATTTGGATCTACTGGCCGAATTGAAATGACCTCCATTTCTCTGTGGGTTTCATATAATGCACAGTATGCAGCTAAACATTTGGACAGAGGTGGCTTCAGTAGTGTCGAGTCAAGATTCCACTTTAATCTTTTACACCAAGATAGCTTCAGTCAAGTGAAATCAACTGGGGCCTCAAAAAAGGCAACAGCTGTAGAGCCAGTATCTGATGAGTAATATCTGCATACTGTAAGTCAGAGAAAGGTTTACTGCTAAATATAATATGCACCAACCACCTCACATGATAGCAGAGGCGTGACGGATGGAGCAGAAAACTGCACGGAGCAGGGATGGCCACAAAAGCCAGGGCAGCTGCGGCCTGCAGCGGGCCACACCACAGGCTTCTGGACGGCGGGCTCGACAGTCACAGCCACACGTCACAGTTCAGTGAGGGGCCAGCAGATGCCCAGGTTTTATTCAAAGGGATGTGCCAAAGAAGATGCCTGCTTGCCTGTCACTCAGCTCCTTAGGAACACACACTGCAGTGGACAGTTGAGGTCAACAAAGACTCTAAAGAAAAATGGGTCTGAAATTTGAATCCTTCATTTAACAAAACTTAAAGCTGTACAGACAATGTGGAAATATGTCTAGAAAATGAAATTTATGTTAGTATAAAACTGTTGTTTTTGTTTGAAGAAAAAAATCCCTGATAGTCTAAGGACATAAAGGATTTTATTGAGGACCCCCACACTATTTGAAGTATAATCCTGGTTAAGGATTTGAAACCCTGAGAGGCTTTAAGACTTTAAAATGTCAGATTCCTAGGCTTCACACCCAGAAGGCGACTCTAATTCCATAGATTTGAGATGAGACCATGCAAACACAAATTTTTAAACAAAAGCCCCAGGAGATTGTGAGGTAGCCTGGCAAGCACTTGAGTAAATTAGTTTGAGAACTACCATGGAGGGAACACAAGACAAGTCTTGGATGTTGCTGCTAAGTTTGAAGATGATGGTATTAAACTGAATTCCATCTCAGCAATAAGGTGGACTGAAGAGCTTTAAAAAAATTCTCCCTACTATAAAAACAAAACATCTAAATAAAATGTTAAAAAAAAAACTGTTAAATATATGACTGAGCTTTCAAGAAGATAAATCTAATCATCAGAGGCTAAAGGCAAGACAGAAGCACAAGCCTCGTGTGTTTAAGGGACTACTGAGGGAGGCGGTCATCTGAGCATTTGCTGACCCCACTGACACACAGCTGTGGTTTCAATGACTTTCAGGTCACGGACAGAACCAAGGCCTTTGTAAGGTGGGAAGCTGTTTCACAGATCATTGGGTAAAGCCTGGACTGCCTAGGGTTACACCAGCAGAGAAGGTGAACTGGAAAATAACAGACCCTGCAAAGGGAAGCAGCGAGGATGCCGTCCCCTGAGGATTCTAGGCCACACGGTCAGCCTCACACCTGAGGCCCTAATCCACACTTCCCATGCCATATGAGACACACCAACTTGAGAACTGAGGTTTAAGGGGTTTAGAGAGTTGATTTTACTACATAAAATCATAGGAAATACATACTAATCTACGATAACAAACAATACCAGCAGTTTCCTGGGAAGGTGGGCAGGAAGAGCAGGAGAGGGCTACAGAGGAGGAGGAGAGACGTGGGGCTGGGCAACAGGCGTGCTGCTCCTCCTGACCCGTGATGAGCTCAGGGACAGACGCACACACACATATGTCAAAGCTTGTCAAAATGCACACTGTGAGTATATGTGGTATAGTTTATGTAAATAACATGTTGACAAAATTGTACAAAAGGAATTCAGCAAGTTAAAGAGCAGATCAGATACAAGTAAGGTGAGAATTACCAACCTGAAAGATCTAAAAGGAATTACAAGACAGAAGAAGACTGCAGCAGAGATTAATATAAACGAAAAGTATAAAAAGGGCATTAAGAGATATAGAAAACAGAATATGCTCTGCTGATAGTCACTCAGTTGTGTCTGATTTGTGACCCCATGGACTGCAGCCTGCCAAGCTCCTCTGTCCATGGGGATTCTCTAGGCAAGAATACTGGAATGGGTTGCCATGCCCTCCTCCAGGGGATCTTCCCAACCCAGAGATCAAACCCGGGTCTCCTACATTACAGGCAGCTTCTTTACCATATGAGCCACCAGGGAAGCCCAGGAAGGGAATACTGAATACTGAATAATAATAATAATAATTACTGAATAATAATACTGAAGTGGGTAGCCTATCCTTTCTCCAGGGGATCTTCCTGACCCAGGAATCAAACCGGGGTCTCCTGCATTGCAGGCAGATTCTTTAAGCTGAGCTACCAGGGAAGCCCAGAAAATAGAATAGTAAGGTCTAAAATACATGAACTTGAATTTCCAGAAGACATTGTTAATAAAGAGAATGGGGAGAGTTGGTACATGATGAGCTAATAGCCAAGTGTTTTTTAGAACTGATAGAAATCACCTATTCTCAGATTCAGGAAACAAAAAAAAATCTCAAGTCAATTAATTAAAATTAAACCCACACCATGATACATTACACTTAAACTGAAGAATAAGAGGCCAGAAGGTAAAGAAAAGCAACTATACCAACAGGTGCTTTCTCACTAGAAACAAGAGAAAACAGTAGAACAACATGCTGGGAGTAAATACAATCAAAAGAGAATTGCACATCCAACAAAACTATCTTTTAAGTTTAATGGAAAAATAAAGACATTTTAAAACAAAAACTGAATTTATTAGCAACACGTATCACTAAAGAAGATTTTTACAAGTTGTGTTTTTTAGAAGACGTGTTTTTGGAAAACGGAAAATGATCCTTTAAAAAAGACTTGAGATGCTATAAAGAATGCTAGGTAAATAAAATTGATTCGGTCTGAGGGAAATTGTTTAAAATAATAACGTCTTATGTGTTTACATGTTTTAAAGGACAAAACTTTAATATTAGTAACCTATGGTTGGGGGTTATGTGATGGGACTAAAGGACAGCAGAGTGTGATTAACCCTAGAATTTAAGGTAAATATGTACCCTGGAAGTTATGAAGCAATCATCTAAAAGATGTAGAGTTAGAATGGTAAAATCTACCATTCTAAAAGAGTAGAAATAGAGGATATAATTTTTGGAGGGGGAAAATGCAAAAAACAAAAATACCACAACTAATTGATGAGAAGATAGGAAAAAAAAGAACAAAGATGGGACAAATCACAAAACATGGCAGAAATAAATCCAAATAAACCACTGATCATAAAATGACAATGTAAATGCACTAAACTTTCCAATTACAAACATGACAATTGCCAGATCAGTTTTAAAAACACATAATCCAGCTATATAAATCATATGAACACGTGAAGAGTTAAAAATATCTGTATGAAAAATGTACTAGGCAAAAAAGTAGCCAAAAGAAAGCTCGTGCAGCTATATTAATATCAGACACAACAGATTTAAAGTAAAAAGCTTTTCTTTTTCAGGTTAGATGGTCATTACATAATGATCAAAAATCCATTTTTTTCAGGAAGATAATTTTAACCTGGTGTACATCAAAGTAACACAGCTTCAAATTTTATAAAATTCTGAGAAAGAAAATGATAATCTTTTTAATGATCATAAAATCTATAGTAGTGATGTGCTAGGAAAGAAGCCTCTTATAAAGCAGGGTAGTCTCTGGGTCAAAGTTGGATGAGGAAGGTCTCTGAAGGAAAGATGGATCCTCTATTGAACTCTGGGAGATTTAGATGAGAAATTATTAGATGGTTTCAGTTTTTCATGATTTCTGTGTTAACTGTACATCAATGTTAACCATTCAGTCAATGTTAAGCTCTTTCTGGATGTAGGACCATCTGCATACCTTATCTAATCTATATAATTCTTAAAGAACTAGATACAAGTTATTATTTTATTTCCTAAAAGAAGTGATCTGGAAAGCACAGGCTGAAACTGTTTTTGTTTCCCACATTTAAAAAAGAAAAATAGGGAGAGATGACCAATACCATGTATGGAAATAATAGAAGGGATTAGGAAAAATTAACCTAGGAACCATTCTGAATATAAATATTTAGATTTTCTTCTATTTGTCTGTCACCAGAAGCTATAAAACAATAACAGAAAAAATGTGAAGGCAAGCTTTGTACACACATATACTAAGACTAAAGGAAGATGATATACACAGGCCAGACCCACCTCTAGAACTGTCAACAGACAGTCATTATGAAATCTAGTGAATGAATATATGTCACAGATATGCGAACAGGAAATCAGGCCTCAGAAAATCTCCATCAAGCTCCAAGAGCAGGATTTGGAAAACTACTGCAACAAGCCAAAAAGCTCCACAGCTGAAATGACACAGCAAAACTAAACCTCAGCTAATGAGAGAAGTGTCTAGATAATGTGAGAGATGGTCAAGGTGCTTGGTTTCAACTTGATTCTGCTCCCCTACCTTCCTGCCAAAAACAAAAAACAAAAAACTAGAAACAAAAAGGCAGTAACTAACACTAAAAGGTATCCCTTACTTAATAATTACTTATCAAATGAAAATATCAGAAATAAAATATTTAATTCAGTAGGGCTCAAGAAGCAATTCAGTTCAAGTCACCTAGGCCCTTGCCCCTGGCAGGGTGAGCGAACAAACATCTCATGGAACCCAGGGACTTCCCCCAGGAGACCCTCCGCATGATTTGTCCTGAATCCTATTTACTGCAAGCCCCAGTCTGTAATTCAACAGCTGCTAACTGGCTGATGTTGCTAACTTTCACTCTATACCTCCCCAGTAGATCTGCACAGCTAATGAAATTTCAGAGACAAAGTACAGAAGCAGTCTAAAATGGAAATCTTCTGATCTGAGTTGTAAAGTTCAAGAACTCCCAGGACTTTACAGAGCCTAATTGAAGAACTAAGGCTCTTTCAATAAAAAATATCAACTGCAATGGATTAAAGTGTCTGGAATACGTAAGTCCATGAATTCATGCTATTAAAAAGAATTAAAACCCTCATTGACAACCTTTGGAGGATGGTAGGTGGTCAATCTGGAGAAGGCAACAGCACCCCACTCCAGTACTTTTGCCTGGAAAATCCCCTGGATGGAGGAGCCTGGTAGGCTGCAGTCCCTGGGGTCGCCAAGAGTCCGACACGACTGAGCGACTTCACTTTCACTTTTCACTTTCATGCATTGAAGAAGGAAATGGCAACCCACTCCAGTGTTCTTGCCTGGAGAATCCCAGGGATGGGGAAGCCTGGTGGGCTGCCGTCTATGGGGTCACACAGAGTCGGACACAACTGAAGTGACTTAGCAGCAGCAGCAGGTGGTCAATTAATTATTTCCAAAGCTGTCTCTTCCATACAAACTATAACTCAGGATAACTCAACTGCTGATGAAAAGAAATTCTTTAACAAAAATTTTCTGGGTAATAAATGAGGACAAAATTACAGAAATAAAATAGCAACATTTTGCAGCTTCTAATGAAATAGATCTAAGCAATGCTCACAAATGGCCTTTAACATTAACATGACAACCAAATGCTGTGTGTCTCCTGACAACAGTAAATGACACTTCTTATGAAGTACTCATGTCAAAAGAAAAAACAAAAATATAAAAAATCTGATCAAGCTTTTCTCTCAATTGCCAGTTTTATAAGGATGGTAAAGGAACATATTAAATACCACCATAAGGATGAAAACGGCAAATCTAGAATGTGGGAAACTACAAAAGACTCATTTTCTTCAAGAAATAAACGAAGAGAAACCTACAGATTAAAATCATGTCAACATATTGCAATGTATGGACCTTATCTGAAATCCATTTCAACAAACTATAAATTAAAAAGAAGTGTATAAGACATTTGAGGAAATGTGAAATTGAGCAAATATTTAATAATGTTAAGGAATTACTAATTTTTAGTAATGGTATGAGTGATAGTATAGTTATATATGTATATTTTAAATCCTACCTATTTTTATATCAAAATAAGTATAAAATGATCAGATAACAAGAATTTATGAAAAAGTAATCTGGTGAGGTAGTAGGGGCTTCATGAAACAAGACTGGCAGGGAATTGATAACCACGATTCTGGGTGACAGACCCTGGGGGTTCATTATATACTATTCTCTCTACCTCTGCATGTTTCCATTAAAAGACTTAAAAAGAGGTAAGATAAGGGGAGAAACATAACCAGCTGCATTGCCTGGACCTTATGTGCATAATCATTAAAAAATGTATCAGTATTAAGGAAACTTGAACACTGACTTGATATTTCATATTTAAATGATTATTAATACCATAGGTGTTACAACAGTATTAGAAATATCTTTTTGAGGTATGTACTGAAAAAGTATGGGTAAAATGATATATTGTCTGAGATCTGTCTCAAAATCATCCAAAAGATCAGGATGGGGGAATAAGCAGATGTATAGATGAAGTAAAGACTAGCCATGCGGTAGTAACTGTTGAATAAAAGTGATGGGTAAAGAAGATTGCTTATACCATTCACTCTACCTCTGTATGTTTTACATTTTCTATCATAAAACATTTTAAAAACTAATAATAACCTATGGCATTCATTAGAAGTCAGAATAATGGTTTGAAGAGGGGAATGGGAACCACAGTAAGGGCTTCCGGAGCGGTAGGAATGTTCTTTTACACAAGTTTGTTCACTTTGTGATAATTCATCAATCTGTACATTACAATTCGTGCACTTTTCAATATATAATATACTACAATCAAAAAATACTTTTTAAAAGTAAGAGATCCACTGCTTCAGTGCAAGAGAAGACAGTCAGGCAGAGTTGCAAATAACTACAGCAATCACTAAGAAATCTACTTCTGAGCAGAAAGACAAAAGAATACTATATATGTGCGTACTAAGTCGCTTAAGTCACGTACTACTCTGTAAGATCCTATGGATTGTAACGTGCCAGGCTCCTCTGTCCAAGGGTTTCTCCAGGCAAGACTACTGCAGTTGGTTGCCTACTCTTCTCCAGAATAATGTATAACCCTAAGCGAATGTTGGATCTGGTCTCGTTTTCCTCAACTCCAAGGGAAATAGCAGCTGCCTCAGCCTGCTGTTGAGTGCCTGTGAAGTGCTTAGCACAGAGCCCGGCACAAAGACTGCAGTGACGAAAAGGTGCCTTCCGACTCGTGTCAGAGGACCCGGCCTGCACTCATGGCCTGCCTGCCCCCAGATTACGTATACTGCACTCCTGGCTTTAATCTAGACCTCCGCAATAATAAATTACTCTCAGACGGGAAACTGGACAGATCCCCATCATCCCTCACTCAAAGTTCTAACACAAAACCATTAATGAGACTGAACAGAGGCACAGCAGCTGCACAGTGATTCGAGAGCATCCAGGTCTCCTCCGCCAGTATTTGTGGAAGCAAAATCACTTAAGATGAGGGAAGCCAAAGCCCCACACCCACACATCTTCGCTCCCGGCAGCGCGATCCACTGCACCCCACTCCATGCCCTCCAATGGGGACGCGCGGAGTAAAAGCCTCATATCGCCCCCTGCGCCTTCCCCCAATCAGCGAGCCCGCACCAGAACACAGCGCCCAATCAGAGCGCTCCACATGCCAAAGGCAGCCCTCCACGCACGTCCAAAAGGAAACGCTTCCCAAAGGGCAGTGCCCGAACACCGGGCTCCACTGGCTTCTGGGGTCTCCGGAGGAGTCACACTGCCACCTACTGTCCGATCATGGGAATGCACTCCCAGGTGTACCGCCTGATTCTCAGGGCCACAGCCTAGCCAGAAGGCTCCAATACAGAATTTGGAAGCTTCCCTGGTGGCTCAGTGGTGAAAAATCCGCCTGCCAGCCCAGCCAGAAGGCTCAAATACAGAATTTGGAAGCTTCCCTGGTGGCTCAGTGGTGAAAAATCCGCCTGCCAGTTCAGGACACACGGGTTCAATCCCAGATTAGGGAAGACCCCACAAGCTGCGGAGCAACTATGCCCCTGCGCCACAACTACTGAGCCTGTGCTATAGAGCCCTGGAGCCCCGCCTATCCGCGACCACTGAAGCCTGTGCGTCCTAGTGCCCAGGCTCTGTAGCAAGAGCCATCACAATGAGAAGCCTGCACACCTGCTCCACCAACCAGAGTGCCCCCCGCCCCGCTCCCGCAACTAGAGAAAAGCCTAAGCAGCAAGGAAGACCCAGCACAGCCAAAAATAAATTAAAAAAAAAAGAATTAAGGAAAACGTGCAGTGATACCACACATGAATGCAAGTTTTAATAATATTGTTACACAGTAGGAAGAAAATATTGTCTTAGCCTCTTTTCTTCCAAGCAGTTTGAGTTTCCAAACCTCATCTCACCTCACACCCCAAATTATTCCTTTCACATATTTCTGCAGCAGCTACTATATGTGAGAGTATGATCTGGAGCAGGCATTATCATCATCCCTAATTGATAGGTACAGGAACCCAGTTAAGAGACATAGGTTCTGAAAGCTGGCAGAGATGGGAAAAACACCCAGACATTTTCACTTCAAGTGCACACTCTTGACCACATCACACAAGGTACAAAGTGCTGTAAGATACAGGATGAGGAAAAAATCACTTCTGACTTGATAGGGCCCCGGGATGTACAGAAAGGATTATTGGCAGGATAGTATTCAGGAAATGGTGGCTGGTATGTACTGCTTTTCTAAGTACATTAATCTTAACAGAGGAGACAGTTACCTCCTGTTATGCTTATTCTTTGGCAAAGAGCATCTGCTCACTCAAGAATCTATGACAATATTTCCTAGGTTTGTCTCTGAATAACAGAGCTGATCCATACCAAAGCACCAAATATAATGGCTGTTTCCTAATTTTCCCTTCATACCTAGGAAAGTGTTAATAATAGCTTTTATGCAATTCTTCATCTTCATTTCTGTACTTCCACAGCACTTTTCATATAATTCATATATGGCACATCAGAATAAGCTTTGCAATATAATTAACTGAGCCCATGTTGCTTTCATCATTAGAATAGTGGTTCCCAAAAGAGTACCAAAAGGCCCTCAAGGACATTTCAGAATACACAGCGGTATTTTTTCTTTCTTGACTGTCAAAATGACTGTAGGACATTACTGGTAGAAGGGGCTTCCCTGGTGAATCGGCGGTAAAGAATCCGCCTGCAATGTGGGAGACCGGGGTTCGATCCCTGGGTTGGGAAGATCCCCCGCAGAAGGGAACAGCTAAGCACTCCAGTATTCTGGACTGGAGAATTCCACGGACTGTACAGTACATGGGGTCGCAAAGAGTCAGACATGACTCAGCACCTTTCACTTTCACTTTTCACTGGGTAGAAGTCAGAAATGGTAACAGGCAGTACCGACACTGACAGCCACAACAAACACTGGCCCTGCTGGGGGCAGCATGTTCAGTATAGAAGGAAGATACAAACACGGATGACAGGAAGGCAAGGAAGAGCTCTGCAGAGAGATGAACTGAGGTTTCAGAACGAACTCATGATTTGTAAAATACGTACGTGTAAGCTCATATACATACATGAGAATACACGTATGTTTACGTGTGTATGTGTACACATTTTTCCTAGCTCTGTCCACTAAATGGGCAAAGCCGCAAAAATTCCACAGTGGCAAGGGGACGCCTAGTGCACAGACCTTGGTTTCTAATACCATTCCCCAGTAAAAGGAACCAGCGCTCTTTGGAGAAATTCAGTTGGCCCTTGAACAAAACAGGTTTGAACTGTGCAGGTTCACTTACACATGAATTTCTTTCACTAAACGTGTACTATAGGATTACACGCATGATCCACAGTTGGTTGAATCCATAGATGGAAACTTGGCTTGGAAGAAACCATTTATAGGGAGGACCACCTAGAAGCTATATGAGGATTTTTGTGCTGAGGGCGGGTGCCCTTCACCCCCATTGTTTAAGGGTTAATTGAAACTGATTTCAGGGTTACAGCAGGAAAGGTACAAGATGGAACACTGGGAGCCAGCTTGAAAGGGATGCTATTAGCCAAATTTGAGACAGTTCAGGAGAATCTGACTAACAAAATGATCGTAAGGATGGTAATGAATCATTAAAAGAAAAAAAGCAATTTACAAGATTATATTGATAATAAACAGAGAAAGAGCAAGAAGTGGGAGAAAAGGGAGGCCTCCTGTTTACAGTAAATACTGAGTACTAATTAGTAAATGTGGAAGTATTAATGAATTTGGAAAACCATCATGATAAAGACTGATTCTGCAGATGAAATAAAGTCAGGATGCATGGTAACTAACTATATGATAAAAATTGCCGAGGTCCAGCCCCGGCTGATCCAGGGTATTCCAAGGGGAGACGGCGTCGGTGACTATTTAAATATTCATCGAAGATATAAAGAGTAATAGAATGAGGATAACTCAGTAGGAAAATTCAGTGGAGAAGAGAGGCTGAGTAGCTTGGTTTAAGCGGAAAATCAATATAACCTGTGACACCAGGTTAGCTCTGACCACGGAGGCCGCAGGCGCCCTCTGGAATAGCGGAAGGTGCCCCCCCTTAGACACCTTCTTGAGTGGGTCTTAGAAGCCCAGGCAAATAAATGGTCGCAGAGGACCTCCGTGCTCCAGAAGGAAACTTCAGCCAGAAATTGAAAAGAAAGAATGACATGGGGAGACCAAGCTTTGGTGAGCAAGGCCCGTAGCTTTATTTTCAACAGGGGTTTTTATACCCTAAGTTACACACAGAGGATAATAGGGGATGCAAAGTCAGCAGTCTTTGATCCTTATCAAAACCAGGGTTTCTTTCCTGCAAATTTATCGTATACAAATGGTTTGGGTGATTTACATCATCTTCTGGCCAGAAGGCCTATTAACATTTTATGACTCTTGACAAAGGTTTGTCAACGGTAAGACTTATTTTCTCTAAGAGTAATTATTTTAAGGTTTGGCGCCATCCTCCGGAGGTGTTAGATAAAGTTACATTCCTACAGGGCAGAGGTGCAGTGGGTTTACAACAAAGGAAAGAATTTATTACCTTAAGGGTCTAAAGTTGCTAACACCAAGACCACTACTTATTTTTTCTACATACCAACTATATTAATTAATACACATTCAAGGATACAGTACAGGGGATGTGGAAACCTGGCAGCAAGCATTGGCTCATCAATGAAATCTTTTACTAGTTTTATTCTGACAGTTTCTAACTCTCTCAGAGGCTCTAAGCTATTTGAATATCTTAAGCTTCCCGTGCCTCTCTAGGCTGGGAGACTGTAAACAATCGTATGCATAGCTGTAGGAGTCCGGGTAAACTTGTCAGGCAAGTTAGAGAGCTATCTGAGGGGTTTAGATTTAAACACTCCTAATGCCCAGGAACTTTATTAATTGGAGCTGTAAGTTAACTCTTGGTCAGAGAGAGCGAGATGGTGGTGGGGGACAGCCCCTAGTAAAGTCAGAGGTGAGAGCACAAAGCAATAAAGTAGGCAGACTCTGGTTTTTTGGGGGGTAGATGCTCAAGAATATCCAGGGGGACTCCTGAGGCTCAATCCCACCTTTGCGTATGCCAAGCCTCCTTCCTCATGACCTTTGTCATGAGTGGAGTGCCTCTTGCCGGCTCCCGGCTTCAAATGAACAGAAAACAAGACAAAATAATGTTTACATAATCCAGAGAGACTGTCAAGGCAAAAATGAAAGAGAAATTTGCAAGAAAGAAAAAATAATTCTGCCACATGTGAAACAATAGTCTAATTCTTTTTAAGACTTAAAATATGCTTATTTGATTGGATTATTATTAAAGCATTTCACATATATCTCAAGAATATATAGTAACAAACATGGAGTGATTGGAAACGACATATATAATAGCATGGTGAGTACCTACCCAGGTGACAATCTTCTTTTGCTCTTGCTTCCCATTTGCGGCTGTCCTCATATGCTGCAGAAAGTAGGTATCTTTTACCTGAGGAAAAACGCAATTACCTCAACAGGCATGGTTTCAATACATGTTCAATTTATACATCTGTTTTTATTAAGGGTATCTTTGCCACATTTTCCATTTACTAGACTATTTAAAGATATGCTATGAAACTGTAACCAATATTGCACAGGTTTACAATTCAGTTCATGACAATATGCATTCAACCTCTCACAGGAAGAAAATGCAGAAAACCTATTCAAATTTCTAACATTACTAGTAAAACGGCTGCTAATTTTGTTCCTAATACTTTAGACCTAGGAGCCATTTGTTTCCACTGACAAAGAGCCTAGATAAGCTTTAAAATTCCTTCTTAGAACCCAAAATACTTGCTGAATGGTTGCTTAACTCATTAAACGACTGTTTATCATCATTAGTTAGTCCTAAAAATTTCCATCTGACTTGGATCAGCACATTTACCCTTATTTCACATACAGCAAAGAGTACCGAGCACCCAGTGGGTAAATAAGGAGTCTAACCAGCCAGATCTGGGGTGACCCACGAGATGACGCCTGTCCAACAACCGGCACGCAACAGTGCTCAGTACACAAGAGCTCAAGGAAGAAATGAGAAAGAAGGAACGACAACTGAAAATGAAACTTATTATCCTTCAAAGACACAATCAACAAAGTGAAAGGGTAACTCAGAACAGGAGGAAAATATCTGCACATCATTTATCTGATTAGAGACTTTTACCCAGAATCTCAGGTTCCTCAGAAACCTCTATGCAGGTCAAGAAGCAACAGTTAGAAACGGACATGGAACAAAGGACTGGTTCCAAATAAGGAAAGGAGTACATCAAGGCTGTATATTATCACTCTGCTTATTTAACTTTTATGCAAAGTACATCATGCAAAATGCCAGACTGGATGAAGCACAAGCTGGAATTAAGACTGCCAGGAGATATCAATAACCTCAGATATGCAGATGACATCACACTTATGGCAGAAAGTGAAAAGGAACTAAAGAGCTTCTTGATGAAGGTAAAAGAGGAGAGTGAAAAAACTTGGTTAAAACTCAACATTCAAAAAGTGAAGATCGGTTACGAGCTTGCTTAATACGATTGTCGTCTCTTTCTTGTTGAAAATGTCTGGCAGGGGCAAAGGAGGGAAAGGGCTAGGTAAGGGAGGTGCCAAGCGTCACCGGAAGGTCTTACGGGACAACATCCAGGGCATTACGAAGCCCGCAATTCGCCGTCTTGCCCGCCGTGGTGGTGTCAAGCGCATCTCAGGGCTCATCTACGAGGAGACCCGTGGAGTGCTCAAAGTGTTCTTGGAAAACGTGATCCGCGATGCAGTGACGTACACGGAGCACGCCAAGCGCAAGACGGTCACGGCCATGGATGTGGTGAACGCTCTGAAACGCCAGGGCCGCACCCTCTACGGCTTCGGTGGCTGAGCTCTGCCTGCGGCTTATCGTCAGATTCCAAAAGGCCCTTTTTAGGGCCAAAAAACAAAAACAAAAACAAAAAGTGAAGATCATGGCATCCTGTCCCATCACTTCATGGCAAACAGATGGGGAAACAATGGAAAGAGTGACAGACTTAATTTTCTTGGGCTCCAAAATCACTCCAGATGGTGACTGCAGCCATGAAATTAAGACACTTGCTCCTTGGAAGGAAAGCATATTCAAAAGCAGAGACATTACTTTGCTGATAAAGATCCATCTGGTCAAGGCTATGGTTTGTCTAGTACTCATGTATGGATTTGAGAGTTGGACCATAAAGAAGGCTCAACACTGAAGAATTGACGCTTTTGAACTGAAGTGTTAGAGAATACTCTTGAGAGTCCTCTGGACTGCAAGGAGATCAAAACAGTCAATCCGAAAGGAGATCAGTCCTGAATATTCATTGGAAAGACTGATGCTGAAGCTCCAATACTTTGGCCACCTAATGTGAAGAACTGACCCGCTGGGAAAGATTGAAGGCAGGAGGAGAAGGGGACGACAGAGGATGAGATGGTTGGATGGCATCACCGACTCGATGGACATGAGTTTGAGCAAGCTCCAGGAGATGGTGAAGGACAGGTAAGCCTGGCATGCTGCAGTCCATGGGGTCACAAACAGCTGGACACGACTGAGTGACTGAACAACAAATAAGGGGGGAAAAAAAACCTCTTACAACTTAAAATTTAAAAAGACAACTCAACAGAAGAATGGGCAAAGGATCTGAACAAACATTTCTAAAACATACATACACATATAAATAGCACACACATAAATATATGGCCAATAAATATATGGAAAGATGTTTAATATCATTTCCCATTAAGGAAATGCAAAATATACTGAAATACAACTACACATCCACTTAGGATGGCTATGATCAAAAAGGCAGATGACAACAGCTGTTGATAAGGACGTAATCTGGCTCATACACTGCTGGTATGAATGTGAAATGGTGCAGCCACACTGGAAAAGTTTGGCAGTTCTGCAAAATGTTACCATGGAGTTACTAGGTAACCCAACAATTCCACTCCTACATATATACCTAAGAGAAATGAAATCACGGATCCACACAAAAAACTGTACACAACATTATTCATAATAGCCAAAGGGAAAGATGCAAATATCCATCAATTTATGAATGGATAAACAAAATGTGGTATATTCTTATGAAAGGAATATTATTCAGCAATAAAAAGAAGTACTGATACATGCTACATGGATGAACCTTGAAAATATTATGCTAAGGAAAAAGCCTGTCACCAAAGATATTACAATATTCCATCCATATGCAATGTCCGCAATAGGGAAATCTATAGAAACAGAGGTGTATTGGTTGCCTAGATCTGGAGGGTAGAGGAGCAGGAAAACCTGGGGGAAATGCGGTATGACTGCTAATGAGTACGGGGTTTTTTCTTCAGGTGATGAAAATCTCCTAAATTGATCGTGGTGACAGCTGCTGCACAACCCTGTGTATGTAACAAAAAAACTAAGCAAGCATTAAATTGACCACGTTAGATGAATGTGAACTAAATCTAAATAAAGCTGTTTAAAAAAATTGAAAAGGAATGAATGGCAGACAGCTCCCTGAAGGTCACAGCAGACCATAACCAAACACAGCTAGAAGGCATGGGAGCTGATCACACACACCATTAGGACGCTACTGTTATTCTCTATCCATTTTCCAACTAAAACAAATATAAACACACCTGTGTGTGTTTATACCCAAACCAGCACCTCCCTTGTCTTCAGCAGGGAGTCTAGTCAGACTTTACTAGAATAATACGTGTAAATTTGAGGTCTAAAGCTTAAGCAATGATGCAATAATATTAAAAGCTCCCAAAGATTGCCTCAAAAGGGAATAAAGATATATATATATATTTTTTAAATTTTAATTGGAGGCTAATTACTTTACAATATTGTATTGGTTTTGCCATACATCAACATGATCCGCCACGGGTGTACACGTGTTCCCACTCCTGAAGCCCTCTCCCACCTCCCTCCCAGTACCATCCCTCTGGGTCATCCCAGTGCACCAGCCCCGAGCATCCTGTATCATGCATCAAACCTGGACTGGCGATTCGTTTCTTATGTGATATTATACATGTTTCAATGCCATTCTCCCAAATCAAAAGATATTTTTTAAAATCAGCAACTATAAATGACTAGATGCTTGGAACTTAGAATACATTTTTCACAGAAACGATGTTCTAAATTGTCAGTTACATTCCTGTGTCTGTCAAGAAGGATGAATAAAATCCAATGGAACTGATGCATTGCATTAGGTGTGCAGCTGTACACCAGGTCAGGAGTGAGCAGACCAGACCCTGTAGTTTGACCCTGTAGTTTTAAGTGAAGGAGTTGGCTGGGTGACATTTAAGGTGTCTGCATGTTCTAACAATCTGATACAGAGCCAAAACACACAATTCAGATAACCCATTCATAATTTACGACAGCATTTCTATGCAAATTGAATTTCAATTTCTAAAACCAGGTAGATCACTCCCTTCTGTGGGAAACAAGTACAGCCCTTTTCTCTCCATGAGCATAAGCTGAGGAGGGGACGAACGTGTTAAGATGCTTCAGTCACGTCTGACTCTTTTGTGACCCTACGGACTGTAGCCCTCCAAGCTCCTCTGTCCAAGGCATTCTCCAGGCAAGAATACTGTAGTGGGTTGCCATGCCCTCCTCCAAGGGATCTTCCAGACCCAGGGATCGAACCCACGTCTCTTATGTCTCCTGCACTGGCAGGCGGATTCTTTGCCACTACAGCCGCCTAGGAAGCCCAGTTCAGTCAGCTCAGTTGTGTCCGACACAAGTCGTGTCCGACTCTTTGTGACCCTATAGACTGCAGCATGCCAGGCTTCCCTTTCACCAACTCTCAGAGTTGACGCAAACTCATGTCCATTGAATCAGTGATGCCATCCAACCATCTCATCCTTTGTCATTCCCTTCTCCTCCCACCTTCAATTTTTCCCAGCATCAGGGTCTTTTCAAATGAGTCAGTTCTTCGAATTAGGTGGCCAAAGTATTGGGAGTTTCAGCTTCGACATCAGTCCTTCCAATGAATATTCAGGACTGATCTCCTTTAGAATGGACTGGTTGGATCTCCTTGCAGTCCAAGGGACTCTCAAGAGTCTTCTCCAACACCACAGTTCCAAAGCATCAATTCTTCTGTGCTAAGCTTTCTTTATAGTCCAACTCTCACACCCATACATGACTACTGGAAAAACCATAGCTTTGACTAGACAGACCTTTGTTGGCAAAGCAATGTCTCTGCTTTTGAATATGCTATGTTGGCCATAACTTTTCTTCCGAGGAGCAAGTGTCTTTTAATTTCACGGCTGCAGTCACCATCTGCAGTGATTTTGGAGCCCAAAAAAATAGTCTCTCACTGTTTCCCCATCTATTTGCCATGAAGTGATGGGACCGGATGCCATGATCTTAGTTTTTTTAATGTTCAGTTTTAAGCCAACTTCACTCTCCTCTTTCACTTTCATCAAGAGGCTCTTTAGTTCTTCTTTGCTTTCTGCCATAAGGGTGGTGATATCTGCATATCAGAGGTTATTGATATTTCTCCAGGCAATCTTGATTCCAGCTTGTGTTTCATCCAGCCCAGCGTTTCTCATGATGTACTCCACATATAAGTTAAATAAGAAGGGTGACAATATACAGCCTTGACGTACTCTTTTCCTGATTTGGAACCAGTCTGTTGTTCCATGTCCAGTTCTAACTGTTGGTTCTTGACCTCTCAGGAGGCAGGTAAGGTGGTCTTGTATTCCCATCTCTTTAAGAATTTTCCACAGTTTTCTGTGATCCACACAGTCAAAGGCTTTGGCATAGTCAATAAAGCAGATGTTTTTCTGGAACTCTCTTGTTTTTTTCAACGGTCCAACGGATGTTGGCAATTTGATCTCTGGTTCCTCTGCCTTTTCCAAATCCGGTTTGAACATTTGGAAGTTCACGGTTCATGTACTGTTGAAGCCTGGCTTGGAGAATTTTGAGCATTACTTTGCTAGCTTGTGAGATGAGTTAATTGTGTGGTCGTTTGAATATTCTTTGACATTGCCTTTCTTTGGGATTGGAATGAAAACTGACCTTTTCCAGTCCTGTGGCCACTGCTGAGTGTTCCAGATTTGCTGGCATATTGAGTGCAGCACTTTCACAGCATCATCTTTTAGGATTTGAAATAGCTCAATTGGAATTCCATCACCTCCACTAGCTGTGTTCGTAGTGATGCTTCCTAAGGCCCACTTGACTTCACATTCCTGGATGTCTGGCTCTAGGTTAGTAATCACACCATCGTGATTATCTGTGAAGATCTTTTTTGTGTAGTTCTGTGTATTCTTGCCACCTCTTCTTAATATCTTCTGCTTCTGTTAGGTCCATACCATTTCTGTCCTTTATTGTGCCCATCTCTGCATGAAGATACCCTTGGTATCTTAGAGATACCAAGGTATCTCTAATTTTCTTGAAGAGATCTCTAGTCTTTCCCATTGTATTGTTTTCCTCTATTTCTTTGCATTGATCACTGAGGAAGACTTTATCTCTCCTTGCTATTCTTTGGAATTCTGCATTCAAATGGGTATATCTTTCTTTCTCCTTTGCCTTTCACTTCTCTTCTTTTCACAGCTATTTGTAAGGCATTAAATTGAAGTTTAACAGATTTAAACTGAAGAAAGTAGAGAAAGACCACTAGACCATTCAGGTATGACCTGAATCAAATCCCTTACGATTTTACATATTTTACAAATAGATTCAAGGGATTAGATCTGTTAGACAGAGTACCTGAATAACTATGGATAGAGGTTCATGACATTGTACAGGAGGCAGTGATCAAGAACATCCCCAAGAAAAAGAAATGCAAAAAGGCAAAATGGTTGTCTGAGGAGGTCTTACAATAGCTGTGAAAAGAAGAGAGGCCAAAGAAAGCCCAAGGAGGGGACTGTTAAGCTATATATTCCAGGACACCAATGACTTATATATTCTCTACTTGTTATTACATTTTCTTACTTATTCTCCATTTCTTCTCCTAACATATGTTTTATTCTAGTGTAAGACATCAGTCCTCCTTATTCTAAAGTGAGAAAAAACAGTTATCTAGAATTATGTTCATGATTTTGGTACTGGGAGACATAAAGCAGGGAGATGATGGTGGGGAAAGACAGGAGTCCCAGAATGTCTTGTGTGGTTTTTCAAGGGGATCACGTGACTGAAAACAAAATAAATTAGAACTAGTAAATTTACAAAAGATAAGCCCACTAACTTTCAAATATATGAACTTTAACTGTTTGCTTACCATCCCTGGTAGCTCAGATGGTAAAGAATCCACCTGCAATGTGGGAGACCTGGGTTTGATCCCTGGATTGGGAAGATGCCCTGGAGGAGGGTATGGCAACCCACTCCAGTATTCTTGTCTAAGCGACTAAGCACACACCATTTTCTATCTCCACTGAGGATAGAATGAAAGGAAATGGGTATAAGGATAAAGAATTTAAACTTGCCAAGTGGAAATTTTTCCTAATAGAAACCAATGGCAAACACAGTAATGAGTTATCCAGTGTTGTAGGCAGAATGTCTCCCCCAAAAATGTCCATGTCCTAATCCCCAGAACCTGTGAATGTTAGGGTACATGGCAAAGGGGGATTAAGGTGACAGATGGAATTAAGATTGCTTCTCAGGTGGCTCAGCAGTAAAGAATCCGCCTGCAATGCAGCAGATGAGAGAATTAAATCCCCAGATCAGGAAGATGCCCTGGAGAAGGAAAAAGCAAGCTCTTTCCAGTATTCTTGCTTGGGAAATTCCACAGACAGAGGAGCCTGGTGGGTTGCAGTCCATGGGGTCGCAAAAGAGTTGGACATGACTTAGTAACTAAACAACAACATGGAATTAAGATCAGCACATCAGCTGATCTTAAAGTGAGGAGACTGTCCAGGGTTACACAGGTGGACTCAATGTTTTTGTTTTTTTAGCCATACCTCGGGGCATGTGGGATCTTAGTTCCCCAACCAGGGATTGAACCTGTGCCCCCTGCACTGAAAGCACAGAGTCTTAACCACTAGATGGCCAAGAAGTCCCCAGGTGGATTCAAAGTAATCACAGGTCCTTAAAAAGTAGAAGAGGGAGACACTTTGTTAGTGTGGTACATGAAAGGCAGAGTGATATGAGAAGGACCTGACTTGCCACTGCTCACTTTGAAGACGTTTGAGTAAGGAGCCATCAGCCAAGGAATGAAGGTGGTCTCCAGAATATGGGAAAGGCTAGAAAAACAGATTCACCCCTAAAGACTCCTGAAGGGAATACATCCCTTTCAAAACCTTGATTGATTTTAGCACAGTAAGACTCTGTACCAGACTTCTGACATACAGAACAGTAAGTCTATGTTGTTTTAAGTAAATCTATGTTGTTTTAAGCCACCAAATTTGTGGTGATTTGTTACAATAGTAAATAACTACACCTTAAGACAGACATTGGAGAAGGCAATGGCACCCCACTCCAGTACTCTTGCCTGGAAAATCCCATGGATGGAGGAGCCTGGCGGGCTACAGTCCATGGGGTGGCTAAGAATCAGACACATCTGAGCGACTTCACTTTCACTTCTCACTTTCATGCATTGGAGAAGGAAATGGCAACCCACTCCAGTGTTCTTGCCTGGAGAATCCCAGAGACGGGGGAGCCTGGTGGGCTGCCATCTATGGGGTCACACAGAGTCGGACATGACTGACGCGACTTAGCAGCAGCAAGACAGACATTCGATTTTCTGTAAACCTTTTAAATCAGGATATCCATCTTTCTAAGATAGTTGGTAGTTGAGAGGTCTGTATATTAACATTAAAACCAGAAACAATTTCCATGAAGTCAGGAAGAATGATGAGTGGACAATGAAACTGGAAAATCTAGATCAGCTTCTCCAACTTTAATGTGCATATGAATCTCGATTAAATGAAGATTCTGATTCAGCACGCCTGGGGTGGGAACAGACCCTCAGACAACACTGAAGTAGCAAGCGGATAGGATGTTATCAGCCTCACAAGTTTAGCTCTCTCAGACCATTTAACCCCACTCTAACTATGCCACCCAAGCAGATAAACCCATCTTGAACACGCTTACCCTTTAGGCAGTCAACTTTTAGAGCAACAATATTCAAAGATAACTATCCACTGAAAAATGAATATTTCCTCTACTTAATTCTGCCCCCAAAGACCAGGATTTTGGAGCTTAGTAAATACTTATTTATAAAAAACTTGCTTTTTGTATAGTTAATTTGGCTTTTGGTAAAATGTCTCCAAACATGTTTTCCATCCAAAGGGAAGTAGTGTGATTGTGAACACAGATAGGCTTTAGAGTCACAAAATCTAAATGTGAATCCTAGCCTTCCATAAATATTATGAAAATCTGGACAAGTTACACCAGGCCTCTTAGCAGTTTTCTTCATATGTAAAACGGGGAAATATTGTATCATAATCTAAACGAGGACGTATACAATAGTAAATGCTTCGCCTAATGTCCACTCTGTAGTAAGTGCCCGGTAACTTTCCTTCTCTAGCCTCTTCTTATACTGAAACCCCTTTTTTTGGTTCACCTCAATAAATCTTGCTTCCATCCTGTTGATTATTTTAGTTGCCTTTATTTATCTGTTGTAAGGAGAACAGATGGAAGTTCCAATGTATTCCAAATACCGATTTGTCATGAGTGTGTATGAATTTTTTCCTCTTTTATCCTGTAATGGTTTAAGATGTTTTGACGACTTAAAGCAAAGCTCCTTATCAGCATTCTCAAACCCCCAGAGGTCAATAATGTACTATTTTATTTGGGGGCTACATTTTATTTTGGGGCTTCCCTGGTGGCTCAGTGGTAAAGAATCAGCCTGCCAATGCAGGAGATGCGCGTTTGATCCCTAGGTTGAAAAGATCTCCTGGAGAAGGAAATGGCAACTCGTTCCATTTTTTTTCCCCTGGGAAATCCCATTGACAGAAGAACCTGGTAGGCTACAGTCCATAGGGTCGCAAAAGAGTTGGACACAACTTACTGACCAAACAGTAACATCTTATATTACTTGCCTTATAGCCTCCAGTTCCTGATTTCAAGATTCCTTTCATCTGTGGTCTAACCCAGTGCCTGTGCAATGTAACTTTCTGCAATAAAGGAGCTAGCCACGACAGTGGCCACTAGCCACAGGTGCCTACTGAGCACTTAAAATATAGCTAATGTTGGGCTTCCCTTGTACCTACTCCAGTATTCTTGCCTGGAGAATCCCATGGACAGAGGACCCTGGCAGGCTACAGTCCGTTGGGTTGCAAGTCAGACATGACTTAGCGACAAAACCACCACCACCAATGTGACTAAGGAACAGAATTTTTAAACTAAATGAAATAGCCACTTACAGCTCATGGCCACGACAGAGGGACAGCACAGGTATAACCGATCACAAGTTCACTGTTTCAATCTTAGGTCAAATCAGTAACTGGAAATTCTCTCAATTCACCTTTATTTAATGCCCATTCCCTGGTTACAATGACTGGTCCCAAACATTCCAAGCAACTATGATACTTTCCCTGATTAACAATACAAGGTCTTGTTTAAATTGAAAAGCATTTAGTAACAACCCTAAGTAAACACACTAGTAAACAGCTACACCCCTAATGCTTACTGAGGTGCCAAGTAGTGGGCAGACTACTTTAATGTGTGGCAAGAAACATTTTCATTAGCTAGGTCAACCAGCTAATCCTCAGAAAACTTCTGGTGGCCAATGATAAGGTTTCACGTTGATATTTAAAGATGTGTGGAGAAAAACTATGTGTTTCTTTTGAATAGGGGCTAGAGGAGGTACGTTAGAAAGAGTTGGTAACAGGCATGGGAAAAACCAATGGTGATTACTGTAGCCGAATCACATAACCAGTTACACCTGTCAGGATTTAGCTTCTGTAAATTAAAAAAGTTTTTCCCAATGTCTTCATCAGCAGGTCCTTTAGCGTCATTCACGCAGGTATCAAAGTATTTCAAAACTATTAGCATTTACTATTTGAATGGAAAACTTCGGCGAAGAAAGGTCAAACAAATTGCGCCCGAGGTCATCAGGTAAACTGAGATTAATAATGAGAAATTCATCCACCCAGTGAAAACCAGGGTCTGGCCACGCGTCAGGTGTTCAGAAAGTTTATGCTGCTGCTGCTGCTGCTGCTGCTGCTGCTGCTAGGTCGCTTCAGTCGTGTCCGACTCTGTGCGACCCCATAGACGGCAGCCCACTAGGCTCCTCCGTCCCTGGGATTCTCCAGGCAAGAACACTGGAGTGGGTTGCCATTTCCTTCTCCAATGCATGAAAGTGAAAAGTCAAAGTGAAGTCGCTCAGTCGTGTCCGACTCTTAGCGACCCCATGGACTGCAGCCCAGCAGGCGCCCCCGTCCATGGAATTTTCCAGGCAAGAATATTGGAGTGGGGTGCCATTGCGTTCTCCAGAACGTTTATAACACCCCTCTAAAGAAACAACAGCGAGAGAGAAAATTTTCACAGCCCCAGGGAAGGCGAAGGGGTCGGTCACATTTGGGCTTTTGAGGGGCAGCAAAAAGACCACCACCCGAACACATAAACGCGGAAATCATCCGCAGAAGTTCTCATACCAGAACTTGCTCTGCTCTTCACACCTCTGGATAAGAAAACACTATTTTAGGGAGGGAGATGGGTCAGAGACCTTATCTCCCCTTTCTGTGCTACCAAACACCTCCAGTGGTTTCTTCTTTCCTTAGAAGTCCATTACTCCTTTTACTCAAGGAACAGAGTTCTCAGGCGACCTAAAGAAGCAGCCCCAAGAAAGAAGCAGACACCAACCTGCCAGAGAGAGCTGAGGCAGCAACACATTCCGAGCCAGGAGGATCGCGCGCCGCACCATGGGGGCCGCCATCTTGGAGCATGCCAAAAGGAATGCTGGTCCGGGGGAGGCGGGCAGAGGAAGGGGCGGAGTCACGGTGCACGCTCCGCCCCCTCCCCTGTTCCCACAGATGGTGCGGCCCGGAACAGCATGGCGGCTACCTTGCGGCCCCCGAAGCAAGTCCTTCTGCTGCATGCGCTGCGAAGTTTGGTGTATCACTGGGTGGGAGGCTCTGGTTCTACCTGCTGCCTCTGCCCTCTCGGAGGTATTCGCGGCCTCGGGCCTTGAAGTAGGGGTTGGGTGAGACAGAAGGGAGCTTTACACCTCAGTGGGCATCTCTTTGGAGAAATAACAGCGCTCCAGTCACTCCCTGGCCGACAGTAACCGAGCATGCCCTCCCCCTCTGCTCCTGTGTGCAGTGGTGGTCTCTGCCTGTCGTGGACGCCCCTGTGCCGGGAAATCAAAGGACAGCTGGGCTGGAGTCTTGACCTTGGGGCTGTAGTATTTCCTTGGACGGAGTTGTGCTGCTTCCCGGGAACACCCCGCTCCGCCTTGGGCCTACTGTTCTGTAGAGTCTGGGAGGGGAGGAGGTCTAAGACTATAAGTCCAGCTCTAAATAACAATCTGAAAGACTCTGAGCAGCTTCCTTTATTTCCTTCCAGAATTATCCCTTAATATCTTTGTGGAAACGGTTAAATTTGACAATGCTGGCAAATGATAATAAAAGATTTAACACTTTGTGTCAGGCTTTACTACATTTTACATACATTCTTTCCTTTTGTCATACCACCTAGTGATAGAACTACTGTTCTCTTCATTAAGGAAAGAGAGAAAGAAAGTGAAGTCGCTCAGTCGTGTCCGCCCCTTTGTGACCCCATGGACTGTAGCCTACCAGGCTTCTCCGTCCATGGGATTTTCCAGGCAAGAGTACTGGAGCGGGTTGTCATTTCCTTTTCCAGAGGATCTTCCCCACCAAGGGATCGAACCCCGGTCTCCCGCATTGCGGGCAGCTGCTTTACCCTCTGAGCCACCAGGGAAGCCCTCATTAACAAAGGAGGATGCTAAGTAATTGCTGTAACCACTGCTCACCTTTATAGAAATCAGCAGCAATTTTTGTTGTTACACTGTTATTGTTGTACACAGAGTTCGTATAGTGGACGATTCTTTGGCCATGCTCCAGTTCATGCATAACCCAGCATTTTAAAGAAATAATGTTTCCCAAACTCTTCATTTCTGCTAAGTTGTGCTGAGTGAATCCTGATGTATCTAGTGAATACTGAAAGTTCAAATCTGAGAGATTACAGCTCCTCATTTCGAAAATGACAATACTGGGAATTCCAGTGGTCACACTATAGCTACTACTTCTATCCTATATGCTTCTACCTGTTTAAACCAAATCTAGATATACCTGTTTTGTTATTTGTCTTTTGGAGTCCAGATTCTTGTCCCCATACACAATCATTAGCTCCTTTCACACACACAGGTAAGACTTGTGGAGGATTTGCATTCTCTGGTAGTTTGGAAATTTTTTTCCCTATGAGGGTGACTGTTATAACTGTACCAGTCTAGTGAGGATCAGATCAGTTATTAGAAAGAGACGGTCAAACTCTACACATGTTATTTGCTAAGTATAAAATAGTCAAAATGATTTTACTTTCTCTGATTTTTAGCTAAAAGATACCTACTTACAGACAGTATTGTGAAATTAAAGGAGTTTCAACGTAAGAAGGTGGCTGTTGCATGTAATCTTCCTGGCACCAAAGGTAATCAAATCTATTTAATTCTTTCATTGATCTGTCATTCAGCTTTCCTCTGTCTTTATCCCTATTCAGTCTCTCTTTCAATGGCTTTGGATCTCAAAAGAAATTGAGATGATTTATTCTTAGTTCCTAGTCTGCCCCTGTGTGCACCTTTTATTTCACCATTCTCCTCTTAACCCTTCTCCCAGGACCCCAGAGAAATACTGAAACTAGCTCTGCATCCAGTCCTCTAGATCAGTGCCTCTCAGTTAGGCTCAAGGATGAGCAGCAAGTAAGGGAGGGATAGGAATGCCAAACCTGGGCCCCAAACGATTCGTCTGCACAGTAAAGTCGGAGAACTGCTCCACATGACTGGCCTTCAGACTTTTGATGCCACCCTCAGTAAAAAATACAATTTGCCTTGCATCTCTAGTACACACATACATATCTATAGATAAATCAAATGAAACAAAAATGTATGATGTATTTTCATGTTTTCCAGTCTGTGCTGAAAGAATCAGTAGTCTAAAATAGGTTTCTTTAAAAAAATTAACAAAATACTGATAATTGCTGTGGCTGGGTGATGGACACATGGGAGGTGATTTCTCTCTACTTTTAGGTATGTTTGAAACTTTCTATGTAAAGAGCTAAAAACCCTACCACCACCCCTGGTCCTGTTCCCTTTCAGCATCTGAGAAATCTTGTTGCATTCATTTCCTCTTGTCCTGCACATTGAGTTTTCCCCAGTAATTCAAATTCTTTTATAAACAGAGTAAGACCCCTCTCTTTTTTAATAACTCTTTTGTATGTTCTATTGACTTCTTCAGCTTTCCTCCTTCTCACTGTTGGATGTTGTGAGCACCTAATGAACACTTGCTTCCCATCTCTACAGTCCAGCCCTCCAGAAACCAGTCTTCCTTTACAACTCTGCTAACCATACTGTTATACAAAATCACCTACAGAACAAGAAGATAAAGAGTGACAGAGAATTGAGTCTCCACTTTAGGTAGACTCAACCTAGATTTGACTTTAGCCTTTTCTGCTTACCCCAAGTCGCCTGGAGCTCTGTAAAGTTTGCAGTTAGGGCTTCATGTCACAGTCTAGTTGTTACTCAGTTGTCATAGTCTTTCTAAGGCTGTGCTGGTCATACGTATGTTCTGAAAGGCAATTAGCATCATGAGTGCCACGCTACTCCACTCACAAGTATTTACATATAAAATCCTGTCCACATTTCCTCATTATGAGGACCCACAGTGGTACTTTCTGTCTTATAGACCACATCGTATACAAACATCCCCCTTCTCCCCAGGTTCCTAGCTCTTCCATAGTCGATCTCACCCTTTGTAGAATTCAGTGTAATTTCCTGTTAATCTAGTCACGTTCTCCCCTCACCACCTTTCCCCCGCAGTTCCATGCTGTGTCTCGTGCTGATTCCCACACCAGCGATGCCAAACTCCGTCAGCTCTGCCAACCCGACCCAGCCCCGTCCCTCCTCTGCCGCTTCTCTGCGTCCACCACACCTGGTCTCTTTCTGCTGCTTGATTTCTCTCTTCTTTCCTATTATGTTTATACTGTCACGTGTCACCTACTCTGTCAGTGTTTTCAGATACCTTTATGTAAATGTATCTTGTCTTTTCAGATAGATTCTAAGCTCTTTCACGGCAGGAACCATACCTTATCCTTCCCTGTGTCTCTCACACAAAGAAGGATACCTCTGAATATGAATATACAATAAGCACCTAAATCTTATTGTTTGTTTTAAAATACAAATTACATTTGCTGAAATTTTGGACATATTGAGAAGTACAAGATGTAAAGTCATCCTATTAAAATCTTTTTAGGTTGGAAATTGTTTAGAAATATTTAATAGAATAAATCCTCGTGACGGAAGAATGAAATAAGAATAAAAACCTCTGTGATTTCTGGGCAGTTACTACATGCTGGGCTGTGTGCTAAGGGCTTTACTTTACTCGCATTATCTCAGGGTGACCCCATGAGGTCAGTATCATGATCTTCACTTTACACATGAATCAAGTCTCACTCACAAGCCTCCCCAAACCTCCCTATAGCATGCAAATGGCAAAGCCTAGATTTCAGCCCACACATGCGTACATGCTAAGTCACCTCAGTTGTGTCTGACTGTTTGCAACCCCATGCACCCCACCAGGCTCCTCTGTCCATGGGATCCTCCAGGCAAGAATACTGGAGTGGCTTGCCATGCTCTCTTCCAGGGGATCTTCCCAACCCAGAGATCAAACCCATGTCTCTTATGTCTCCTGCATTGGCAGGTGGGTTATTTACCACTGGCGCTACCTGGGAGATTTCAGCCCATGTCTTCCCAGTTCTAAAACCTTTAGCCATTACAAGATCCTGCAAATAAAGATTGGAGAGTCTACTGCATTAACCCAAACCTAGGAGGCCTTTTTTTTCTAGTAAATCGAGAACAGTATCTACTTCAGCTTCCCAATTTTGTGTTTTAATGTATATCCCACCATTCCTTCAGGCGGCATTCCTTCAGAGCTCTGCACCTTGGAGCAAATCCTGTAGACTTTTCTTGGCAGCTTCTGATAGTGAGAACAGCCCTGCCTTCTGGAAAGCAGATGCTTGCTTGGTGCCTGCCTCTCACCCCACTTTCTGCCAAGAATACAGTGCCTCCTAATGCCAAGAGACAGTGCTTCCTGTTGGTGTTTGTCTCCACAGTAGGTTCAGATACAGGACAAGGGACCACCTTGAAATGATTCGGTCACTAGAAGACGGTTTGCTGCTGTTAGAGGACAGGCTTGCCCTCTGCGTTATACAGTGCTGTGGCACACTTTCTAAGAACTGATTAGAGAGGGACCAGGAGGAATGAAACAGTGGTGAAGTTGAATCAAGAGGAAGAGATGTGAGGCATTCCTGAATCGTGAGTCCTCCACTGTGACTCCTCTTCACATTTTCCTTTCAGTTTTCCCGCTAGGTACCCTACCAACTGATGGTTTGGATATCTTGGTTCCTTTTTTTTCCCTCATGGGTCACTTTTGGATACAGCTTTCTGGACTAAGCCTCTTTGGACATTAGTTCTGAAACTGCATAAGCGTCACCCAGGTAGTGAAAAAGGCACATTCCTGCACTCCTGCTCCCAAAGACTGTGCAGGGAGTCTGAGTGAGGCCTGGGCCTGCACCCTGTGACACAGATGCGCTGCTTCACACACCATCTCTGATGCTCAAGACCAGCCAGTGATGGAGCTGCGTGGCCGTGAGCCCACTCAGTGGCCTCTGCAAGGTGCTGGGTTCCAGCCTCCCCTTCTCCCTGAGGTCAGACTCCTGAACAGTCCAAGTCAGCCCAAGTGATAGCCACCTCCACACTGTGCTCTCTTCCAGAAACCTATTTGAGAAACCTGGAAGAGAAACTGACCCAGAATAAGCTCATCCTGAAAGAGGAGTTGAGAACCCTGCTTCATTTGTGTACATCCCGGGACGACGTGGAGCTGGCTAAACATGTCATTTACAGGTGAGGCACTTCCTTAGAATACTGCCAGCCTTTTCTCTTCCCACTGTCTCCCTTTCCTGAGCAATCGTATACACCTGGAAGATTTCAGCTATCACCTCTACGCTGGCGACTTCCAGGTCTCTTGTCCAGGTGCCTGCCCTGACCACCACATGTTTAAACTCATTCATTTAACAAAAACTTTTTAGGTTCCTACTACATGCCGGGTGCTGAAGATAATTCACGCCCCAGGAGATCACCAGCCTCACTACTCACTGAGTCCACTCACATGCTCTCTAGTCTTCACGTTCCGTGTACACAGACCTCTTCTTGCTCTGTTTGTTCTCATACTGACCAGTCTTTCTTTCCCCTGATCTCATCTGCTCTCCTGGGTCCACTGCCTGGTGTCTCGCATCCCAGCCTTCCTCTCTCTGTCCCTATTACCTGTGTCTTAGTTCAGGCCTCACTCCTCTCACTTGGACACTTCAGTGGACTCCTGACTAGCCTCGCTACTCTGGTCTTGTGTTTCTTTACTGTCTCTGAGCTGTCATCAGACTTTCCCATGTGAGAAGGAACTCATGTGTAATCACAATCTGCTCTTAGGAAACCAAGCAAAGGTGTCTCCTGGGACCAGGATGTCACCAAACCAACAGGCTTTATTTCTAAAAATGATTCATTGCTTCTTTTCACCATTCTTTAAAGATACATTTCTATACATGGACCTGCACTTGTACTGTACAGAGAAAAATATGAGTTACTCATATAGAGAATATGGAAGAATATACACCCTAAGTTAACCACAGTTCTTTGGAAATTATACACTATATATATTTTTTGTTTGTTTAAATGTGTACTTTTCTGATTTCTCAAACTTGTCTATAAGAGACATGAATTACACAAATTTCATTGAAAATTTGAAAAACACAAGAAATATACTACACATTCTGCGGTTTTGATTGTCTCCTGCTGCATAACCAACCCCAACAGAACTTAATAACTTAAAATGACCACTTATTATTTCTCACAATCGAGTGAATGAGAAACTGCGCTGGCCTCAGCTGGGCGGCTCTCACAGTGTCGGCTGAAGTCCCCTGTGCACTGCAGTCAGCTGTAGTGGGCCGAGCTGGGAGGTCCAAGAAGGCTTCCTTGGCTCTTCTGACGCATCAGTGTCCCTACACCTGCCCCCGCCCCGCCCTTGTAGTACCCGAGTCCAGCGGAGAGGCACTGGCACACAGCTGCAGGCCCGCAGAGCGGCCCAGCACTGGCACGTACTTTCGTTCCACCCCATTCTCCTGCTCAGGGCAAGTTAGCCACCCCTGATTCATGCGGAAAGGGAAACGATTCTACCTGTGGATGGATGGAGCAGTATGCATGAGGAGTTGATGGCAGCCATCCTTGGGGCCTAACACATCCAAGAAACCACTGTTAATATTTTGATATGTCTTCCCACCAATTTTTTTTTTCATGCAAAGATTTTGCAGTTTTGGTAGGGTTTATTTTACACAGTTGTGGCTATTACTGTGTATATAACATGATATTTTGTTTTCTACTTGGCATTGTAACATAAATGTTTTTGCTTGTTAACACTCTAGGAATCATATTTTCATGACTATACACTAGTCCATTATAGGTTAGGTATTTTAATTAACTGTGCCCCTACTGTTGAATGTCTAAATCATTTCTGATTTTTCACCAGGATAAATAGTGCTATGATGAGCAAACTCTATGTGCAAAGCTTTGTTTTGGGGACCAGAAGACATGAACCTTTTAAAGCTTGTCAATACAAACTGCCAGATTATTTTCCAAAAGGGATTATGCTAATTCATAGTCACAGTGTATCTGCAAACCTACATCTGCTATTTCAGTTTCGTAAAGCTGAATCATTTGAGACCCTCTGGCTCCTTTTACTCTCAGTTTTCTTTTTACTAGCCAAAGCTATCAGATGTTTACAAGAGCAACAAAATAGGGTAACATTCTCAACACTCTTTCCACTCTTGTTTTTGGCGTAGTGTGTGACTCATAATCCCTTTATTGACGCTAGTAACTCTCTGCCCAGTTGCTGTCCTTTCCCTCTGTCTGTAGACAGCTGGATGAGTTGGGGGGTGTGGGGGTCCACGACCTCACCAACCTCTTTTCTTTCTTTCTGAGACAGGCTGCCCCTCGTTGGGGAAGAAGAGCAATGAGCTGGAACATGAGCTCCTTATTGAGCCAAAAACAAGGAGCCACTGAATCTCCTCCTGGTTTTGACCATGTGCTGTTTGGTTTATAGGGGATCTTAGATCCTTGAACTTGAACCTCTCTTGTCAAGAGGAGGTGACATATTACCTCTGTGACTTTCTAGCACTTTCATTAGTGTGAATACCATTTAAGTTGGGAAACTTTTCATTTTAGTTTTGTTGTTAATCTGATACACATCTCTCTTGAGACTATTTACTGAAATACATTGATTATTTAAAGATATTTTCTTCAGCATGCCTTACATTTTATAAGAGGTAACGTATGTGGAAGACTTACTGTGTGCCAGGCATATCATCTCATTTGAACCTCACAAAAACTCTTTGAGTCCTTTTCTTATCTCCGTTGTACAGATGAGGAAACTGAGGTACAATGTGGTTAATTTGCTCATAGTGACACAGTAGGTAGAACAGCTGGGATGTGAAATGTTATTTTGGAATCAAGAGTCTAAAAGTCCTTAATCACTAACTATACTGCCTTTTGGGAGAAGGCAATGGCAACCCACTCCAGTACTCTTGCCTAGAAAATCTCACAGGCAGAGGAGCCTGGTAGGCTGCAGTCCATGGGGTCACGAAGAGTCGGACAAGACTGAGCTACTTCACTTTCACTTTTCACTTTCATGCATTGGAGAAGGAAATGGCAACCCACTCCAGTGTTCTTGCCTGGGGAATCCCAGGGACGGGGGAGCCTGGTAGGCTGCCATCTATGGGGTCGTACAGAGTCGGACACGGCTGAAGCAACTTAGCAGCAGTAGCAGCATACTGCCTTTTAATATTTATTTCTTCCTTCCTCTAGCTTTACTGAGGTTCAGATGACATATATGAATTACACATTTTTAAGGTATACAGCTTGATGTTTTAGTGTGCATTGGTGCTTAGTCGCTCAGTTGTGTCAGGCTCTTTGCGGCCCTGTAGATTGTAGCTTATCAGGCTCCTCTGTCCATGGGATTTTCCAGGTGAGAATACTGGAGTGGGTTGCCATTTCCTCCTCAAGGGGATCTTCCTGACCCAGGGATTGAACCCACATTTCCTGTGTCTCCTGCATTGCAGGTGAATTCTTTACCTGCTAAGCCATTGGGGAAGCCCCTGATGTTTTGATATGATAAGTTAATTCATAACAACTGTACATGAAACAATGAGTATTTTTATAACTTTTATAATTGGATTATGAAATGTATCTTTAAAGGTACAGTCATCATTCTCTTTGGTAGCATATATGTTTAGAATGGACTATCCATAATGCTATTATGATTTTCCTCAGTGATTTCAGCAGAAGGTTAAAAAATATTCTGTTTGTTAAAAATCAGAGCTTTTCCCCATGGTATCTGGGATTCAGTCACATAATGAATGAATCTTCCTAAAATCTGATTTACGTGTAATCATGAGTTACTTGTTTCGTCACCAGATTGTCTTCCCGGTGTCTAAAGCAGAAAGAGTTGGTTCTTGAAAGGAAAGCTATGTGAGCAACTTTCAGTTCTGCAGTTCTAACTGGCAGACTGGCTACTTGTAGAAATCCCAGGCCACATACATATAAAACATCACTGTCTTTGAAATTAGCCATCTTCTAAAACTAAAATTTCAAAGCTGCATTTAATTTGTTTGGCTAGGTGATTATAGTTCACATATAACTTTCCCTGAGTCAAGAAAAAAGGAGAGATAGGTCTAGATTTAAAATTGCATCTATTGGTTGCTGCCGTCCTATATGGGGGTAAAGCCAGATGTGAGGGGAATGGAGCATCACCCCACTCCTTTCCTTGTTCCTCTCCAGGAGCACAGAAAGAGACGGTGCCATCCTGATGGGTTTACAGATGCAAGACCCCTGCTAGTCCCTGACATACGCTCACACTCAGTCCTAGCAGGTTGCTGGTAAATTTGGGAGGATGATTACAATCTGTATTTTACTTCTTTTAACTTCTAGTATGTGGTGGGACTCTTAACGAACCTTGTCTGGTTATTTAAATGCCTAATATGCTTTCCAGGATTTTCTGGTCATCTTTAATTCTGTGCTTTCCCCTCCAGACTGTGAGAGCACTGCATTCTTTGCTGCGTCCCCAGCACCTAGCAGAGTGCGTGCCGTAGTTTGTCTGGCCTTTTCCCCAGTCCCACCGTTTGCCTCACTGAATTATTTTGATTGCCAGGTACCATGCAGAGAACAGGAACATCACTTTGGGAGAGTACAAGTTTGGACCGCTTTTCGTGAGGTTGTGCTATGAGCTGGATCTTGAGGACTCTGCAGTGGAGCTCATCAAAGACCAGGTTACTGTCTCCCAGTGGCTGTCCCTGCCACCGTGATTTCCTTGTGCTGAGGAGGGGGTTTTCAGTGATGTTAGGAAGGGCAGCTCTTCTGTACACATTATTCCTGGGTTAGATTTTCAGAGAAAGGCTACTAGGTTGAGGGAACGAGCTCTTCCCTGCGTTTTTAAGGTGTCCTTGGAGTCACTGCCTATGGAGAGGCATAGGTTTCTTTGTCCAGAGGTGAGAACAGGTGTGGAAGAGGTGCAGGTACAGATTACAAGGTATCTCCCTCCTTGGATGTATGTCCACCGGGGACCGACATCCCCTCCTTTGAGGAGCGTTCAGTTGGGACAGTTTGAGGCGGCTGCCTTTTCCGTTCTTCCCCTGTGCTTCTCTCCTGTTTTTGTATTTTCACTTCTGGCTGAAGGCTATGTTGACAAGTGGTTTTCTGTTTTCAGAATTTCTGCTTTCACATAATCTGATTTACTTTTCCTAAAAGCAAAAGTAACAGTAATTATTTTTGTAATTATGCACTGAATATTTACCCTGTCCTCATTATTGTGCTTAAGCAGTCTATATATTTCATTTCATTTGTCTTCCACAATTACCCTGACCAGGTCAGTTCAGTTCAGTTCAGTCGCTCAGTCGTGTCCGACTCTTTGTGACCCCATGAATCGCAGCACGCCAGGCCTCCCTATCCATCACCAACTCCCGGAGTTCACTCAGACTAACGTCCATCGAGTCAGTGATGCTATTCAGCCATCTCATCCTCTGTCGTCCCCTTCTCCTCCTGCCCCTAATCCCTCCCAGCATCAGAGTCTTTTCCAATGAGTCAACTCTTTGCATGAGGTGGCCAAAGTACTGGAGTTTCAGCTTTAGCATCATTCTTTCCAAAGAAATCCCAGGGCTGATCTCCTTCAGAAGGGACTGGTTGGATCTCCTTGCAGTCCAAGGGACTCTCAAGAGTCTTCTCCAACACCACAGTTCAAAAGCATCAATTCTTCAGCACTCAGCTTTCTTCACAGTCCAACTCTCACATCATGACCACAGGAAAAACCATAGCCTTGACTAGACGGACCTTTGTTGGCAAAGTAATGTCTCTGCTTTTGAATATGCTATCTAGGTTGGTCATAACTTTCCTTCCAAGGAGTAAGCGTCTTTTAATTTCATGGTTGCAGTCACCATCTCCAGTGATTTTGGAGCCCCAAAAAATAAAGTCTGATACTGTTTCCACTGTTTCCCCATCTATTTCCCATGAAGTGATGGGACTGGATGCCATGATCTTCGTTTTCTGAATGTTGAGCTTTAAGCCAACTTTTTCACTCTCCATTTCCACTTTCATCAAGAGGCTTTTTAGTTCCTCTTCATTTTCTGCCATAAGGGTGGTGTCATCTGCATATCTGAGGTTATTGATATTTCTCCCGGCAATCTTGATTCCAGCTTGTGTTTCTTCCAGCCCAGCGTTGCTCATGATGTACTCTGCATAGAAGTTAAATAAACAGGGTGACAATATACAGCCTTGACGTACTCCTTTTCCTATTTGGAACCAGTCTGTTGTTCCCTGTCCAGTTCTAACTGTTGCTTCCTGACCTGCATCCAGATTTCTCAAGAGGCAGGTCAGGTGGTCTGGTATTCCCATCTCTTTCAGAATTTTCCACAGTTTATTGTGATCCACACAGTCAAAGGCTTTGGCATAGTCAATAAAGCAGAAATAGATGTTCTTCTGGAACTCTCTTGCTTTTTCCATGATCCAGCGGATGTTGGCAATTTGATCTCTGATTCCTCTGCCTTTTCTAAAACCAGCTTGAACATCAGGAAGTTCACGGTTCACATATTGCTGAAGCCTGGCTTGGCTGTAGGCAGTATTATTATTTCTTTTTTATATGAACTCAGAGATATTATAAATCCATCCATGGTCAGAAACATTTATTAAATTAGGGGACTAGGGCTGGCCTCCTGGGACATTTTAATAATTTTAGGAATCTCTATGACTAGGTTGTCCTTTTGCCTCTCACTTTTTTTCATATAAAGTTGCTATCCATGGAGGAATGTTAACTCTTAGCTTGTCTCTATTTAAAGGACCACAGGTATTAAAAAGATGACCATAATATATTACTAAGCTGAGAAGAGGTGGCTTCAGAACAGTATGGATTAGTTTGAACCTATTTTTTCCTAAAAGGATAAATATACATACCATATTTACATTATAGTGTATATGTTTTAAAAATTTAGATGGATATACATTAAACTGCTGTTTTCGGGGGAAGAATTAGATGAAATCCTCACTTTTTACTTTATATATTTTATATTATTTGACTATTTTATAATAAGCATATGTTACTGTTGTTATTAAAATTAAAGCAAAGTTTCACTGTAATAAATCAGAGCCATGAGTATAACAATGAAACCAAAAGAAAATGGAAGTAAAGTGTTTTTCTTTTTAACCTACCTGCTGCTGCTGCTAAGTCGCTTCAGTCATGTCTGATTCTGTGTGACCCCATAGACGGCAGCCCACCAGGCTCCCCTGTCCCTGGGATTCTCTGGGCAAGAACACTGGAGTGGGTTGCCATTTCCTTCTCCAATGGATGAGAGTGAAAAGTGAAAGTGAAGTCACTCAGTCGTGTCGGACTCTTAGCCACCCCATGGGCTGCAGCCTACCAGGCTCCTCCGTCCATGGGATTTTCTAGGCCAGAGTACTGTGTGCCATCGCCTTCTCCATAACCTACCTGAGTATGAAGCATTCATGAATGTGTTTAAGTTTCCTGTTGCTGCTGCTAAGTCGATTCAGTCATGTCCGACTCTGTGCGACCCCATAGACGGCAGCCCACCAGTCTCCCCCGTCCCTGGGATTCTCCAGGCAAGAACACCAGAGTGGGTTGCCATTTCTTCTCCAGCGCACAAAAGCGAAAAGTGAAAGTGAAGTCGCTCAGTCGTGTCCGACTCTAGCGACCCCATGGACTGCAGCCCACCAGGCTCCTCTGCCCATGGGATTTTCCAGGCAAGAGTACTGGAGTGGGGTGCCATTGCCTTCTCCTAAGCTTCCTAGAGCAGTAGAATTAACTGAATCTGAGTCACGTGCCATAAAGCCTAATCCTGCTTCCACCTGCCTTATGTTCCCCGCCCAGAACCCTGCAGTGCTGCCAGGGAGGTAGCCACGACCCACAGGTACCCATGTACACAGCCCTTGGACTGTGGCTAGTTCAGACATACATGTGCTGCAGTATAAAGTACATGATGTATTTTAAATCCATTATGACATAAAATGGAGAATGACATAAAAAGGAGAATGGAAAGTATCTCACTAATAATGTTTTGTATTGATTACATGTTGCAGTTTTGGATTTAGTGGGTTAAGTAACATTATTAAATCTGATTTCATATCTTTATTTTTACTTTTTTAAATGAAAGTACTTGAAAATTTAGAGTCACATACATGGCTCACACTTGAGACTTGCTTTCTCCGTATGGACAGGGCTGCTCTGGTGACTTCCCACCCCACTTATCATAGAACTCAGAGCCCTGACCATGCCCTCAGGGGCCCTTCGTGGTATTTCAGGTCCTGCCCCTCTCCGCCTTGCTCACTGCACTCTGGACCTTCTGTTCTTTCTCAGACATGTCAGGCCCATGGCCTCAGCCTGGAATGCTCTATATAGCATCACTTCATTGAGGTCTTCCTTGTCTTAGAGAGCCTTCCCTGACCACTTCTCATCTTTTCTGTCCCTTATCCTGTTCCATTGTTCTTCATGGCCTCTACTGATAACCTGGAATTTTATTTTTAATTTTTTGCTTGTTTTATTTACTTGTTCATTGTCTCCTCTCCCAGGACGTAAGCCCCCGTAGATACTAAGCCCTTTTAGGGCAGGGTCTTTGTCTTGTCCATCATTTCTTTAGTCTCAGTGCCTAGAATAGGGTCTGGCTAATTGGTTCTCAAAAAATTACAGACTGGCACAAGACATTTAATGGTGTATTTGAATAGCATGTGTCACATTATCATGGCATTAAAAATGCTGAGAACCACTGTCTCAGTGAAGTATTTCATAAAGTAAATAATCAACTCTGTACTGTTTGCCAAAAGAGGATGATAGTTGTGCAAGCCTGTCCTGCCTCTGTCCTCAAGCACACTTCCAGCTGCCATTTCACGTTAATATGCTGCCACCTAGGTTCCAGGACCATCCCCACCAGGGTTGATCAGCCTGGTTCTTTTCCTCTAAGCTTGGCAGAGCCACGCTACATAAAGACGTTCTTCACTGCATTTCTGAAACCTGGAGATCTCTTGCCTCTTGTTCACTGTGCCCACTGCCAAAGGCATGATGCCCAAAGAGTGGGCAGTACTTAAATTTTTTTGCTAAATGAAGTTTGTACAAAAGCAAGTCCTAGACAGAGAAGATGCAGTGTAAGTATTCTCTTAATAATTTTAACTTTTAACCAAACTGTATTGTTTTTCTTCAATAGCATTTACAAGGTTTCTTCTCAGACTCCACATCATTCAATATTTTGATGGATATGTTATTTATCAAAGGCAAATATAGAAGTAAGTATCACAATTTATGTTTGCTGAAAAATTCTGTCTTTGCAGGTAAAGCAATTAGGATAAACAATAGGCCATGTAAAAATGACCCTTATATTCCTGATAAGTGGCTGAATTATGGAGACCCCATTCTTTAAATGCGGCTACCATGCTGCATCATGTCATGACTTAAACACCCCGGTTTTTACTTATGCTGCAGTGAAAATAGGTTTAAAATAATAGTTCTTCCTGTATAATTTGATAATTTATTTTACAATTTAGTTAACTATTAAATGACTTTGAAAGTTTTTATTGTGCTGAAGCATACTTTTCAATACATGGGGCTAAACAGATTGAACTCTGGGAGTCAAAGTAGAGGACTCTGAACTTACTTAATGCATTTAACACTGGCGGTCCACTCCTGGCTCTTGGCAGGTGCATTGGAAGTACTGATTCAGATGAAAAACCAAGATCTGAAGTTCAACAAAGATACCTATGTCCTTGCTTTTGCAATTTGCTACAAACTGGTAAGACTGTCTTCCCTAAACTTTTAGAGCATTTTGGGTTGTGTTTGACAGAGGATTTAATTTTTTCTTCCCCCTCTACAAATAAAATTCAGTTCCTCTGAAGTCTGTTTTCCATCTGGTGCAGACATTTCCATTTTAAATATGTTCATTTTTAGAAAAACCAAGTTAGCCATGCCAGACAGTCCTATCATGGGAAAAGCAATTTTATCACCTTTCAGTCTTCTCTGGCATTTGTGTAGATAATGAGAGCAAGAAGCAGTGTGCTGGGTTCAAGCTCTGCTGGAGAGTCTGTCCTCTTGCTCACACTGGACATCACCAGGCCAGTCGTGTCTGGCCCTCTCCCCTGGAAGTCTTGGCATCCTTCAGGGATAACTCAAGGGCTGCTTCTTCCTCATCTGTGAATTCTTCTGTGATCACTAAGTTGGAAGTGACGTCTAGCTCTTGTGGTATCCCTTGATTGTGCTCTGTTTGTAGTCACAGACATGGCACTCGTAACACTGCCTGATACACCAAGTAGACGCACAGTTCATCCCCCTGTAGAGGGTAGACTCCCTGAAGCACCATATAGCCAGCACCGAACAGTGTCTGGTTCACAGCTGATCTTTAATAAATGTATGTGACATTAAAATAAATTCTTTGATAATAGAGAGCATGACATAGATCCCTATTCTCATCACTATATCAGGATTGTTTCTAGCACATAGACTATTTCTTTATTACTTATTGAATGCACAAATGGTAACTGAAATACTACAGTGACCCAGGTTCTGTGCATTATTGTACACATTCTTGCTGTTTTAAACAAAAACTCCTTATACTGAAAATGAAGGAACACTAAGCAAGGCAGAATATGGGTATTGAAAAATTCCCTGAAAAATAAAGCAGTATCAACTTTCCAAAGCAAGAGGGGCAGCTGGTTTCAGGGAAAAGAAACCAACCTGGAAACTGAACATCGTGAACTCTAGTCTCAACTTTAGCAAGAACTGGTTTTGAAATTACTTACCTCATTTGTGAAATGAAGTGTTTGGATTCAGGAGTCAGCAAGCTTTTTCTTTAAAAGGCCAGATAGTTAATATTTTAGACTTTGGGGCTCTGCCACTTATGGTCTCTGTCACATCATCATCTTTAGTTTTACAAACCTTTTAAAAAAACATAAGAGCCAGTCTTAGCCATAGCTGGCTTTGGCCCCAGGGTCATAGTTTGCTGACTGCCAGATTGTTAGACGATCCTTTCCAACTCCACAACTTTATGATCTGTGAATCAGAGGCCAGTGCAACACACACTTGAGCATCACTTCCTCAGCACTGTGACACCCAGCTTCCTGCCCTTCTCTGAGATGCCTCCCTGAGTATGTACTGAAGTGGAGAGAACTGAACTCTACTGCTTATGAAGGGCCAGAGGACTTTTCCAGGAATAACCTCATTTCATTCAGTGGGGAGACGAGTTGAAACACTGGTCAGCCATTGCAGACTGCAAGTCAATCCTGGGAGCTCTCCTCTCTCTTTAAATTCAGGTGTTCCTTTAGGGTTTGAGTTGTGAATCACGTCATGGCACACACACTTCGGCACAGAGCTGACGCTGCTGTCGTAAGCCTCACCCACCCACAACACGAAGGAAGAGGATTGTCTCGCCACTGCTGCCCGCTAGTTTGTGTATCGCTTATGTTGTTAGGTTGTTTGGGTTCTGTTTTCTTGGGATTCTTTCATGATTTACATTCAAAAAAGTTTTCATGTTTCCAAACATTTGACTTAAGATGGATATTTTTGGATTGGAAACCTCCTCGGGAAAAGTTCTGTGTGATGCTGAGCTTTACTCTGTCCTCTAACGTGGCTGAAGCAGGCTGACTCTTCACGCTTGTCTGCTCTGGTAGCTGTGTCTGAAAACCAGCCTGCCTGGATGAAAAGTAATCCGAATGTTTGCTGGGAGAGCAGCCCCCAATCAGAGAAACTGGCAAAGAGCTAAAAATGGAGTTCATTTAGATTTGAACTGCTAATGTGTAGCTAACTGAGCCTTTTTACAAATAGTAAATGGAGAGCTTGATATGGAGCTCAGTCTTTTAAGTGGCTTCAAAGGCTCCAGGAAGTTCTTCCAAAAGGAAATCGGGAACACTGAGTACCACTAATCAACTTACTAAACTTAAAGGTTTGCAACATTTATTTATCGAACAATCCTGTCTTCCCAGAATAGCCCTGAATCTTTTCAAATCTGTACCACATTAAGAGAAGAAGCCCTAATCAAAGGAGAAATCCTCCCCAGGAGAGCATCCTGTTTTGCAGTGGCATTAGCTCTGAACCAGGTGAGGCTGTGGAGTACACACAGATGAACTGGGGGTGGGCAAGCTTGGCTACTCTCGGGTGTTCCTGCTTTTATTTCTTTATCCCTCTGACTCTCATAGAAAAAAGTCCCCATAAGGAGACCAGTGCCTTTGGTGCCATGGCAACCTGCATCCATACCTCTGCCTCCAGAGAGCATTTTCATTTACAGCTGAGGGCCTAACATGCGCTGCTGTTCACACGGGACTAGGGGGAATCCTGTGGAAAATCAGTGAGGGAGGCTGCACTCGGAGAACTTTCTCAAGTAATTAAAGTTTAAAATTCAGATGATTCATTTGCTACGTAATGTGCTCAGAGAACAGTTTTAAATCCAAGGCTGTCCATAGTGTGTCTTCTAAAAAATTCTTCAGGGGAACACTATGCCTTGAGTTCCTGGTATTTAAAGTTATTTGTCTTCTTTTTTTTTTTTTGGTTTTTTTGTTGTACCTAAACTACAGTTTTGTCAGATATAAAATTGTGAAGTGATATTTCCTTTCCTGGAGGTTTTCTTTGGCATTGTTCTCTCTTCTAGAGTGGAATGTTGCCATGGAGAAATCTGAGGCCTGCCTGATTTTTTTTTTCCACTTCTGAGTGACCTGATCTTGTTCATTTTTCTCATTTTTGACCTTTATATCCATGGAAACATGTTTTCATTGGGATTTATTCATCTGTTCTTTTCTTTTTCTTTTTGTTGCTGTAATCCTTTCTTTCTTTTCCCCCCTCATATTGTCTATAGATAGATCACATGCTGGTTCCTTTTTGGTTATTCATCATTGAAGAACAAACGTTTCTCTTAGATCAGACATCTGTAGAAGACTCATGTCAGAAGAAACCTGAGCCATGCTGCCATGGTCTTGGGTAGCAGGCATTTTCTTTATGTATGGAGTTTTCTATACTGGCTTTGTTTCTATATTGGCTTTGTTTCTGCCTGGCCAATGGGAATAGGCATGGAGGTGACTCTGAATGGAAAGTCTCTTCCCTACTGCTGCTGGAAGTGACATGCCGTTTCCTGCTAATATGGGTGATCTGTGTAAATTCTTTTTCTTTTTTTTTTTTCTTTATTTTTTAAAATTAATCTATTTTTTATTGAAGGATAATTGCTTTACAGAATTTTGCTGTTTTCTGTGAAACCTCAACATGAATCAGCCGTAGATATACATAAATCCCCTCCCTTTTGAAGCTTCCTCCCATCTCCCGCCCCATCCCACCCCTCTAGGTTAATACAGAGCCCCCGTTTGAGTTTCCTGAGCCATACAGCAAATTCCCGTTGGTTATCTATTTTATATATGGTAATGTAAGTTTCCATGTTACTCTTTCCCTGCATCTCACTCTCTCCTCCCCTCTCCCCATGTCTATAAGTCTATCTCTATGTCTGTTTCTCCATTGTTGCCCTGTAAGTAAATTCTTCAGTACCATTTTTCTAGATTCCATATATATGTGTTAGACTATGATATTTATCTTTCTGACTTACTCTGTATAATAGGTTCTAGGTTCATTCACCTCATTAGAACTGACTCAAATGGGTTCCTTTTTATGGCTGAGTAATATTCCATTGTGTATCTATACAACTTCTTTATCCGTTCATCTGTTGATGGACATCTAGGTTGCTTCCATGTTCTAGCTATTGCAAATAGTGCTGCAGTGAACAATGGGATACATGTGTCTCTTTCAATTTTGGTTTCCTCAGGGTATATCCCCAGGAGTGGGATTGCTGGGTCATATGGTGGTTTTATTGCTAGTTTTTTAAGGAATCTCCATACCATCTTCCATGGAGAAGGCAATGGCAACCCACTCCAGTACTCTTGTCTGGAAAATCCCACGGACTGAGGAGCCTGGTGGGCTGCAGTCCACGGGGTTGCTAAGAGTCAGACATGACTGAGCGACTTCGCTTTGACTTTTCACTTTCATACATTGGAGAAGGAAATGGCAACCCACTCCAGTGTTCTTGCCTGGAGAAGCCCAGGGACGGGGGAGCCTGGTGGGCTGCCATCTATGGGGTTGCACAGAGTCGGACACGACTGAAGCGACTTAGCAGTAGCAGTAGCATACCATCTTCCATAGTGGCTATATCAATTTAGATTCCCACCAACAGTGCAAGAGTGTTCCCTTTTCTCCACACGCTCTCCAGCATTTCTTATTTGTAGACTTTTTGATGAGGGCCATTGTGACCCATGTGAGGTGATATCTCATTGTAATTTTGATTTGCATTTCTCTAATAATTAGCGATGTTGAGCATCTTTTCATGTGTTTGTTAGCCATCTGTATGTCTTCTTTGGAGAAACATCTGTTTAAATCTTTTTCCCACTTTTTGATTGGGTTGTTTGTTTTTCTGGTATTGAGTTGTATGAGCTGCTTGTATATTTTGGAAATTAATCCTTTGTCAGTTGTTTCATTTGCTATTATTTTCTCCCATTCAGAGGGCTGTCTTTTCACCTTGCTTATAGTTTCCTTTGCTGTGCAAAAGCTTTCATGTTTAATCAGGTCCCACTTGTTTACTTTTGTTTTTATTTCCATTACTCTAGGAGGCGGGTCATAGAGGATCTTGCTGTGATTTATGTCATCGAGTGTCCTGCCTATGTTTTCCTCTAAGAGTTTTATAGTTTCTGGTCTTACATTTAGGTCTTTAATCCATTTTGAGTTTATCTTTGTGTATGGTGTCAGGAAGTGTTCTAATTTCATTCTTTTACACATAGCTGTCTAGTTTTCCCAGCACCATTTACTGAAGAGGCTGACTTTGCCCCATTGTATATTCTTGTCTCCTTTGTCAAAAATAAGGTACCTACAGGTGCATGGGTTTATTTCTGAGTTTTCTATCTTATTCCATTGATCTGTGTAAATTCTTAATTAGCCTCACATCTGCCATCAAAAGGATCCAGAGATGTCGTTACTAGTCCTAAACTCTCCTACCACCATTGTAAAGAGAAAGTGAGTACTTCCGGCTGTGCCCCCACTTTTGAGGACAACTCTGCACTTCTTCTGGGCAATGCAGCCATGTCCTCCTCTTACTGCTCCGTCCAGAGCTCACCCAAGCTCCAGCTCCAATGTTTTTGGCAATGCAAACTTCTTCTTTGGTTTGAGGTTTCTGCTATGTTCTAATTAGGCTAAAAATGGGTTTGCATTTCTATTTCTCAAAGTTGCTTTTTTTTTTTTTTGAGAGCTCATTCCAATGAGAGAGGGGACATGCCAACTTTATGCCTCCATCCTAAAAAGTGGAAGTCAAGCAGGTTGTTAAAACATTAAGAAATATGCCACAGTAGGAAACATTTTACAGAATGTTCATTTTTGATTACTAGAAAACATTCTTTTCTCTGTGGACTTCAGAACCCTAGGGCACCATGGATAGGACTATCTTGACATCTTTAAATCATCTTTATTACAGCAGAGTAATGTTTATATGACTTGAGGGTCTGACTTGTTTTTCTTCCTTCTAGAACCAGGTGGCAAAAGCTATATCCATTTTTTCTCAAATCATGAACCCAGAAAGCATAATCTGCACTAATTTAAATGTAAGTAACTTCTTTATGGTTAAAGTAAGGCTTGAAATGTAATAAAAGGGTTTTTTTTTTGGGCCGGGGTGGGGGGGGTCTGTGTACAACAAATGACTTTTGATCTCCCAAGGTCTTTATTCATTCTGTTCATTTGTCAATCACCGTGTGAAAGTTATAGTAGAGCCCTGTGAAAGGAGTCAGCACGAGCTTCCGGGGGTTTAGAAATAGGTGGGAAACACAGACATGCTCATCAGAAGAGCTGGCTAAATGCTTCAGGTGTAACACAGGACTACAGAAGGCTGTCGATTTAGAGAGACGGGGGATGGGCTCTGCGGTCTCTTCACTGAGACTCTAAGAAAGCCTGCGTGCGACTACCTCCTATCCATGGTACCCGGCTCATGGAGCCAGCATATCCACAGTGCATAAAGTGGTGTCTAACATGGTAAACAATAAATGCTCGCTGTTCTCATTCTTACTTTGCCAGCCTGCCGTGGCCTGTCTACCCAGTGAGTCATCCTCACCTTCTTGGGGCAATGAAAAGACTAAGAGACTCTCCTGCCGTTAAAGACACACACAGCACCCACTCAGCGAGGCCCTGCTGAGGCCCTGCTCATATGCTGACTACGTTTGTGTTGTGGGGAGTTGAAAAGAGAGCCCCTAGAACTTACAGTCTCCTGAAACATCAAGGGACCAAGATGAGGAAAACATTGTCAGAAGAGCAGAAATGTGTGAACACCAAGATGCCATGAGCTGGGATAGCAGGTCCTAGCCAGAGTGGTGTTCCAGGCTGGGGAGGGAAGGGCCAGCCAGCAGGAGCTAAAGCCTGGGGAGGAGAGAGGTGCTGAGTAGATTGGGAAGGAGGACAGGGCTGTGGGCTGGAGGGGTGGAGGGAAGGGCATTCTCTGTTGGGAGATTAATTTTGTTGAGGGTTCTAGTTTGCAAGTTAGTTAGTTCTCCTAGCTCTGATTCCTTAGTCAAAGGTACTTAACCTCTATGAATCCCATTTTTCCTTTTGTCTGAAATAACACTAGTAATAATACCTTCTTTCATTATGAGAATTGAATAAGTAATGCATATAAAGTAATTAGCACAGCACAGTTAGTGCATGGCATGTAGTCAGTGTTCAGTAATGTTTGCTAATACCAGTAGTATTTGTTTAAAATGACATATGTTAAATAAAAAGGAGTATTTATTTGCAATGAATCCTAGGACCTATGAATAGGAATTGGGCAGAACTCCAAGCTTCCATGCTTTTAGTTCTGCTCATAATTACCCTCAAATGTCACCCCCAGACCCGTGCCCAGATGACTTTCAAGAAAAGGACTAGATAAGCCTTTATGGTAAATTTTGGGTAACAAGTTCCAGCAAGAAGTCTGAGATAAGAAGACCGTATATCTGACCTCATATTTACTTTTCAGAATGCTTACACAGGAGGGAAAGATGAACCTAGGGAACCAGAAAGATGGAGACAGTGATAGCAGAGAACCTGCCTGGAAAAAAGAGAGAGGTGGGTTTAGAAGGGAAGAGACTAAATATTAGAAAAATACTCTAACAGAGATCTTGTGGTTGGCAAAGGGCATGAGCCCCGAGCAGGGATGAGTGTCAGTGCTCAGTTAAGAGCTCATCTGTAAAACCTGGTAATGGATCTGATATAAACTGATGAACGTCATAAGAAAGGGAGAAAGAGGTCCCAGAAATGAGTTTACAAGGCATCAGTGGTGAAGCAGAAGCAGCGTCAGGAAAAGGCAAGGAAGGAATAGCAGCAGGGTGTTGAAGCCTAAGGGTGCTGACAGCCCGACGTGCCATCACCTCCTGCAGGCAGGCCCTGGCCCAAGACAGGGCACCGGAGCAGAAACTGTGGGCCAGCCTGTGAAGCTCTCGGCTGAAGCAGATCTGGGAGTCCAAGATGGCAAGGTCCAGAGTCCAGAATCCCAGGTCATTTGAGCCAATAAGTGCAACAGACTAGGAAGCCAGATCTTTCAGCAGACATATATGTGATTTTTTTTTTCCTTCTCTGCTTACTACCAGATGTGAATGGCTCTCAGTCTCTGAGTAAATATCTGCTTCTGAGAGAGAGTGCCTGCGCTGCAGATGCACTCATCTCATGACTGGAGAGCCACAGAACTGCTAGGACTCCAGGTGGTTCACAGCTTCAGGTGGGAAAGAAACCCAGGACAGTGTGAGAGAGAAGGTTTATGTGGATTGTTAGTAGCCTTTCCTAGAGTTGAAGTTAGTGTGGGGAGATCATTAAGGGTTGGTGAGAAATGGGAGTGAGCTTGGCAGAATTTTCGTTTATTTTAGCTAAGGTACCATGCTAGGTACTTACATCTATTGGTTTACTTTATAGAACGTTGTTAGAACAGTATTCCTCCATATTATACATGTGGAAAATGAAGATTCAAAGGGTAAGGACGTTACCTAGGTTCTTCTTGCAGCTAATTAAACAAATCTGTTTGACTACAAAGCCTAGGGTTTCCCCACCACTCCAGACCTACAGAGATTAGCACTGTGTGCCTTTTATCTAGGATTGGAGCTAACTGCTCCTCCTGCATAAGGAAGGGAACACGACTGGATTTTAAAAAATGAAATCTGCTGTTGGTACATATATTCCATGTCCTTGAATTTACATTCCTCATCTGTTCAATCGTTGGCTCACTCTCACAGTTGCTAGGAGACTCTAGTAATGATTTTTTTCCCCCAAATGAGAAAGGCGTGGTAGAAATAAAACACAAGTCTGCCAAGAGCTAAAGTGTCCATCTCAGTCGGAAGAGAAATCCAGAGCATGGTAGGGAGTGCGATCGTGAGCCAGGGCAGCCCAGCAGCTCCTCCTGGGGGAGCTAGCGGGCAGGGGAGACAGCCAATAAATGCGCCAAGAAACCTTGAATTGATCTTGAAAATGAATCATCCCCTCCATGAACTGGGTCATGGTATTATCCACTGTCCAGACACTTAGAGAGTTTTCTTGTTTAAAAATTGTCACTCAGGCAATTCTTCCAAATGTCCTTTGTAAATTTCTCCTATTTCAATATAAGCCTGCTTCCTCTTCTTGGGGATGGTGAAAAGAGATGGTTGCCATTCTCATGTTTAGGAATCTTTCAGATTTTGGGTCTCTGGTATTAGAGCACGGAGAAGGCAATGGCACCCCACTCCAGTGTTCTTGCCTGGAGAGTCCCAGGGACGGGGGAGCCTGGTAGGCTGCCGTCTATTGGGTCGGACAGAGTCGGACACGACTGAAGTGACTTAGCAGCAGCAGCAGCGGCAGCTATTAGAACAGGTCTTTAAAAAATAATTTATTTGGCCCTAGCTTCTCCAAGGCTGAGTCATCTACTTAGAATCCATAAGGGCGATTTGTTAATTATTCAGAAATGGAAACCTGACAAGTAGGCTGAACAGAGAGTCTGTTCAGTGAGTATCAGCAGAAATAAATGATGTTGTTTTTTTTTTTTCCTGATCTTTAAAAATTCATGCCTTAGACTAAAATCTTTTCTTGCTGCCAGTTGGAATTTGAACTTACTTAATTCTTCCTCCTCAACCTAATTTTCTTTTCATTGAAATTGCTCCTGCTGCTGATGCAGCCCAGAGGACCTGGTTTCCCATTTCCCAGCTCGTGCTCGTTTCACACAGAACTGACGGAGCACGTGATCTCACCGAGGCACATGCGTGCTAACCCTGACCTTCCGTCTGAATTTAAACTCAACGATCCCAAAAGAACCATAGCCCCCTCTGGAGCGTTGCTGCTCAATGTCAGAGGACTGCTTTTCTCTTCCATATATGTCTGAAAATAGCAGAGGCCAACAAAGGGGAGTTTTCCACCAATTTTATTTGAATTCTAATCATTTCTGTAGAAATCTACATCCATTTTGGAACTGAATTACTCTGCAGGGGAATTTCCAAGGGGTCAGTTTCACTGCTTTTATCATTTATCTAACCCAAGTGAATGTTTTAATGTTTGTTTCTCTGCTCACGAAGGCCACCCTAAAGTCCTAGCTCAGGTGGGAAGTCTCCTAGGCTGCCCAAGTAGGAAAGGAGGCAGGACCTATTATAATTTCTTATAAAACCCTTTGTGGCATCATCTCACTTAATATGCTTAAGAATCACATTTGATTGGAAGCAAGGCAGACTCTAAAGGTAACAAAAGTCTATACAAATAAGAGGCTTTCCTTTTCTTCCAAGTAGAAAACCAGAGGTGGTCGCTGTCGGTCTGGTATGACATTCCATAATGTCATCAGGGACCTGGCCTCTTTGTGTATTTCCACACCACCATCCTAAGCACATGACTTCCATCCATTGCATCTATCCCAGCAAGAAGTAGGAGAATGCAGGAGGACAGGGAAGTTGGTCCCTTATTGTAAAGCAGTTATCCTCCAAAAAGAAAAAAGAATGCTTTCCCAAATGTCTCACCCAACAACTTGTACTAACATGTTACTAGCAGGAGCTTAATCCCATGGTCACATCTAGTCGCACACAAACCTGAGAGATACAGTTTTGAGTTCTATACATGACGGCATCAGTTACCAAAAAAAAGGAAAATGGATACTGGTTAGAAAATTAGCAATCTCTACCACACTGTGCTGTTCTACTTCAAATATAGCAAACTTGAAAAAAGAAATGCAAATTTCTGCATGTTCAGGACTTCTGTTCCCTTTTTTGGTCAAAGGTGTCCAGTGTTAACATTGTTAAATGTTAAACTTGTTAACATTTCTTGAGGTCTCAGAAAATCAGAGGGGCGGGAACTGTTCTAGGAGTAGTTTTACTTAACCAAAATTCCCCCTGCTCCTTGCTAATTCAATTTTCCTAGCCCTTTGTTTGAAATCTATAAGATGAAAGCAAAGCACTGTACCCTGATTTAGCTTTTCTAATTGTACCCTGAGACTTCAGTTTGAGACAAGCTTCTAGCTCTAAATTTTCTCTCTGCCTTTCATCAGTAACTGCCTCATCTATGTTGCCCTTCATCAATACAGTTCAAGGTACTGAACCTCACTCTTGAAATCCCTGTTGAATCAGAGGTAGCTGCTGGAGGCAAGAGAGAAACTGGGAAAGAACAGCTGAAATCTTCCAGATGCATATCATTGATAAGTATCTAGCATGAGCTCCAGGAGGTTTACCCTTGCAAATTGCTCGGGGACCTACACTCCCTTTCTCATTTCTCATTGAGGGTTTGCTCGGTGCCAGGCACTGCAGATGTAGTATCAACAAGATAGACTTGTCTTTGCCTTTCACATGACAGACCACTGCTAACCAAATTGGGATTGGTTTTTATTAACAAAACTGTTTAAGAACTATTAAGACTTGGAGATTTTACTCCACTTCCAAGCTAGTAAGTCAACCTGCCACAGTTTCCCAGATGCTGGTAGAGAACACGAGACACCAAGAGATGAAGGATGGTTTACTACTCACAGCAAGAGCAGCGGCCAGAGGATGAGCATTTTTGCTGCAGTTTCTTGAGCCCAGTTCCCACAGAGCAACATGAAGAGGTCCATACGTCTCTTGCACACACAGGGGTTTATGTTTTAAGAGAGGAACCATGAACTTGGAAAACTCAAATCTTTTAAAATGGGCAGTAAGTGTACCTGCCCTCAGCTTTGCATTAAATACTGTCTGTCTTCCCACGCTGCTGGTTGTACAAAGATCCTTGAAAATACAGTCTGGACTAAAGGCAGTGCTTCCACCTGACTCTGAGAAACCCCTGGAGTGTTCTCTCCTGACGAAGAATTCTGCCTGTGTTCTGAACACTGAACTTAGATCAGGTCCTTTGGAGCTGGCTACTTGAGGTCATTTCATTCTGTTCCGTAGAACCAAAAATAACGCCTCATCCTGACTGTATGCTCTGCAAGCATACAATATTATAAAATGGACTAGTAAGAAAATAAAATGGACTAGTAAGAAAATTTAGCTAGTTTTGTATAAAAACGGAACATCTCTTCCAGAAAATCTCTTTCCTAAAGATAGAGAGCCTTAAAAATGTTTATACCTTTTGATTTTATAATGTCACTTATGGGAATCAAGTCTAAGAAAGTAACAATTTTTTAAAAATATCTGAACATTTATTGATAAAGATGGTATTGCTCTATTTGATGCATTATTTATATAATGGATTGCTATGCATTCATCATTAAAAAATGAGGTTTTTTTTTTTCTAAAACTTTCTGATGCTATGAGAAAGTATTCATTTCATAATAATTGATCAAAAAGCAGAATTGGAGAAATTAATAGATTTGGAGGATAACAGATGAGATTATAAACAATGGTTAACATTAGTTGGTGAATTCTGAATTATTCTCATTTTCTTTCAACTTTACTGTATTCTTCAAATTACACCAATGAACATTGGTAATGGGGTACAGCGGAAATGTGTTCTTTTTTTCCAGTATGTTAATTGTATATGATGGAAAGTAGTTAGTGGTATCATTTTGAAAGCCAAGCACAGTACCCAGTTTGATAACTATAATATAAATAGGAGGGCCTCATTAAGACTTTAATCAGCTTCCACTTTATGCTTGAACAATCGCTATGCTTGCAATTTCCTAACCAAAAAAATTAAAAAGGTAAAGGTATCTTTTCCCCAGAGCCAGTCTTATGAGATTATCTGATTGTCATATTCTCTGACTCCAGAGGAAACAGGAGGAAGAAACTAATAGTAATGTTTACTGAGGACCTCCTGTGTGTTGATGTTTAATGTTCACAATAACACAAAATGTGAGCTGTAAAGGGATTCTCCTCATTTTACAAAAAAAGGTATTGAAAGATCGAACACCTGGCAGGAGTCACTGAGCTGTAACTGCAGAGCCAGGTGTGGGTCCAACCCAAGTGTGTCAGACCCCAGGGTCCCTGTTCTCACCATTTCTGCCTTGTGACAAGTTCCAAAGCTGTGGTGTTCTCATTAGCTATTGGAAAACATGTTTTTTGGCTGGTGGGCATTCATTCAAAGCACTTTTGAACCTGTGCACACAAATGATGTGGAAATAGCATGAAAAGCATAGGGTTTCATGCTGCTGCTGCTGCTGCTAAGTCACTTCAGTCATGTCCGACTCTGTGCGACCCCATAGACGGCAGCCCACCAGGCTCCCCCGTCCCTGGGATTCTCCAGGCAAGAACACTGGAGTGGGCTGCCATTTCCTTCTCTCACAGGGTGCATTTCTCAGTGCTGATTACAGACTCAGTTTTGTTTCTCTTGTTTCTTCTTTTTATTCAGATTATGATCCATATCCAGTCAAATATGTTGAAAACTCTAATAGACATATTAAAGGATGCCACAGAGGGAAATCTATCAAGATTTGTGAAAAGACATGTATTCTCAGAAGAAGTGGTAAGTGTGCGGTTTCTGCAGGACTCAGGTGAAGGAGCAGGAGCACTCTCATAGGCTCACTTGGTGCCTTAACCCTGCAGGCCGCCTCCTTACAGAGCCTGGGAAATCCGGCCACCTCTCTGTCGTTCCTGCTGTAAGACTTCCACATGTGCATGTAAAGACTTCCCCTCTAACACGACATGTCCTCTGAAATTCTAGGAAAACTCGTTTCTTCTGCATTGTTCGTTTCCCCACACTGTGTTCATGGGTGTCAGCTCTTTTTTTGGTTTTCTTTTTCCTTTCTCCTCAAGCATCCAGTTCCTTCTCCCTATTCCTTACTCTCAGCTGATGACCTTGCTTCCTGTCGCACAGAGGTAACAGAAGCAATCAGAGGAGACCTGCTGCCACAATGACACCTCCTTGCCCCTCTCTCACGCCCCTCTCAGGCTTCCCTCCTGAAGCTGTGGTGACTGCAGGCCCCGCTCCAGAGCCTGGGAGCCCAGCCCCTCTGACCCTGCCCAGGGCATGAGCCCAGAAGTGGTATCACCTTCTTCTGAGCATCATCTCTGTCGCTCACCTTCACTGTGAATCATCCCACAGGCAAACAGTAGGCTCTAGTATCTCTCATCCTCAAAAAAAAAACCCCAAAATTCCCCTACTTAAACAAGTGAAAAGATATGGCAAGTGTTTAGATAGGAAGAGACAAGCTCACAAAGTCAGCCCTTCCCAAGTTAACGTGATAATGTAACATTCCAATAAAAATACTATTAGGTTTTTTCTGTAGTTAAGGTTTAGTATAAAGAGCAAACTGGCAAAAGAGCTGGGGACTGTGAAAGAAGAGGCGCTAGACCTGCCAGGTACGAAACCAGAGTAAAGCTTCTCTCAGCTCCTGAGCAAACCAACTGAGGGAACATACAACTTTTTGCAAGATTATACAATAAAATTAAAGAAAAAGAAGCAGTTTCTAAACACTGAGAGCAAAATGAAACAAATGTCATACTTTTGTTTTAAAGTATGGCTTAAGTACAGAAAGAGGAATTATCATAAGTCATTTGAATCTAGTAGTTTATACATTGCTACTCTTGCCTGGAAAATCCCACAGACGGAGGAGCCTGGTAGGCTGCAGTCCATGGGGTCGCAGAGTCGGACTCGACTGAGCGACTTCACTTTCGCTTTTCACTTTCATTGGAGAAGGAAATGGCAACTGACTCCAGTGTTCTTGCCTGGAGAATCCCAGGGACGGGGGAGCCTGGTGGGCTGCCGTCTATGGGGTCGCACAGAGTCGGACACGACTGAAGTGACTTAGCACCAACAGCAGCAGCAGTCATACAACCTAAAAGGGGGAAAGAGACGGTAAAGAAATCATAAATTATTGGCAGGGATCACTTTGTTGGTAATGATACTGGTGATGTCATTTTGACTAATCCAGGGGCCTGTTGGTTGGTCCTCCCCCCGTTTTTCTCCCTCTTCCCCGGCCTTGTGCAGCTGGGTCCTGGCTGGGTCCCAGCTGGCACCCAAGATGGCAGGTTGGCAGCAGAGCACAGTGGCAGCGGCCTCCCCTCTGCCACACGGCGGCCGTCCCAGCCCTGTCCCCGCCCTCACCCCCAGCTGCAGGCTGGCAGAGGGAGCCTGTGGAGAAGCTAACTGGTCATGATTAAGTGTAAAGATCTATCTGAGATCTTCACTCTTCGTGGGTTGTGACTTACCTAAGACTTTTTGGAATATGTTTAGAAAAGCAGGGAAACTAGAGAGGTAAGCTGGTCTTAACATACACAATCGTGTGCATGTGTGTGCAGCACTGACACGACTTCAGCATTCTCACTAGCACTCACGTTAATCAGTCCTTCCCTTAGACCTGGCCCATCAATATGCTGCCCAGATTACAATCCCATGGACCATAGAGTCCATGGGGTTACAGAGAGTCGGACACAACTGAGCAACTTTCACTCCACTTTACTTCAAAGTATCTAGACAAACTTCACACTGGAAAATACTGATGGTTTTTCTCTGATTTTACCCCTCTAAGCCTGATTTACTTAGAAAGCTCACCCTCTGGTTCAGTGTGTCCCCTGGTTGCTATGAGGCCACGTGGGGATCTGCTTGAGAAGTGAATTGATCCCTAAAACTCCAGCAGCTTTTGAGCTAGTTCTAAATATCAAGAATGTTGTTATATCATTAAAAAGAACTAAAGTACATAAAATGGTGATTTTGTTCAGAAGGTAGTTTCACATTCTAATTCTGAGTTCACCCATTTCTACAGACTTAAATCCCATTCATATACTTACGATGCTAATATTCACACCCCGGTCTAGACCTTGCCCCCATGCCTCAGACCCTGGATGTCTCACAGACACCTCAGTCTTGCCTGAAACACAGCTTTAGGTCTTCCCTCCCTAAATCTCACCCTCCCATCTTCCCCATATCAGACAGTGACCACCCCCATCACCAGGTTACTAAAGCCCAAACTGGAAAGCTATCTCTGATGCCTCCCTCTCCCCTTCAACAATAAATCCTTTCAGTTTAATCTCCAAAATAGATTTCTAATATTTACATCTACTTCTCCATCTTTTCTATACATTTATCAGTCTAAACCATCACCTGCCTGATGCCAGCCACCCCTGGATTAGTCTCCACATCCTTGTACCTCTAGTTCTCCATATAGCCTTTTAAAATCTACATCAGATATGTCCTCGTTTGGACCCTCTGATGGCTTTTAGAATAATTCCAAAAAACTTACCATGAGCTAGAAAGCCCTACATCATCTGGCCCTGCCTCCCACTCTGACCGTTAAACTGGACACATTTGACTCCACGCTCTTGACCTCCTTTCCCTGGTATGTTTCACTGTGTAGTATGTGCCACTTGAACCCCCACCTCCACCTTTTATAAAATATCAGGGATGGTTTTCGAGTACTAATCCAAATGTTGTCTGAAGCTTGTGGGATCCTTTATTGTCATTCATGCCTCTGCCCCAGGATCCTCATTTTTACCACTTAAGTGCACACTCTACTTTTTTTTGGCATGTATATCTCTGCTGCTTGGAGGATAAAAAGAACAAGGAAGAAGTCTTGCAGGGATGTAACTATACGCTCTTCTTGCCTTTTTTTCAGCTGGTCAAAGTGAGGGAAAAAGTGAAGGACGTGCCCGCTCTCCTGGCCGAGTTTGATGAGCTTAACAAGAAACTGCACAGAAGTGGCCAGGTCACCGCATACACTTTGGATGCCCTGCTCTGCCACACCCCCAGCGACAGGCAGTCCTACACGGTGCTGCTGAACAAGAGGACAGTCAGCCGTCGGACCTTCCAGCCGCTCAGCCAGTCCCTGTGGGCTGAGTGACCCTGGGTTCAAACTTCCTGTGGGTCTGAGTTGGAGGGGGTCTGCCTTCAGTGACTCACTGGCTTCCTAGGAAATCAGGCATTGTATTCCAGTGGACACTATACGAGTCAACACTTGGTCTCCTCCTTGAATTTCCAAGTTCACTGGGTGCTGGCATGCTGCCTTGAGACATTCATATTTTGTGCCGCCATGAAGATCTAGACACAGGAAGTGGAAAGCTCGGCTCCTGAAGGAAGGAGGCTTCTCTGTGAAAAGGGCTGAGGATCCTTGAAGGAACATGGCAACGGGCTCTAGTCCAGCTCCCAGAACCAGCGTGGAACCCAGTAAGCACTAGCAGGAAGGAATTTCACTGTAAGTGGCCATCTGACTAATTTTCAGGGGAGTAATTACTTGCAGATTATAGCCTTACTGAATTAAGGAGGTCTGAAACCCTACGCTACCATCCTGGGAAACAGTCCAGGATTTTCTCACTGCTTCTGTCATTGTTACCTGGGACCCTGGACAAGACACCAGAGCCCTCATTTTTCCAGCTGTAAAATAATAGTGCCTATGTGACTCTACATACTGTTTTCAAATTTTCACTTCAAGGTTCAGTAGGGTCAAGTTTTTTTCAAAAATGAATTAAGAAATTGAAAGTGTCCTGAGAAAACATTTTGTTTTCTCAGCAGGACAAACAAAACCAGAATTTAACTCTCAGAACTGATGATAAGCCAAAATTTAGATGATTATCACTTTGGTCATTGGCAATCTACATGCTTTTCAAAATAAAAGTCAATATAACCTCATATCGCTCTCTGTATTCTTCAGTTTTCTATGTAGGTCATAATACTTGGTCCTATAGTTTGTCTCATTTGTTATTGACTTTCTCTTTTCTCTCCTTGGATGCTTTATTTTTATTTTTTAAATAGATATGTCATGACAGCAGGTCAGAGCTTCCTTGTAGAGACCTGTCTCTTGAAGGTTTGCAGCCCACCCCCTGAGGGGTCTGAGGGCCCCACGGTGCTGCGACCTCCCAGCCATCTTCCTGGAGCACTGCAGTCTCCCTATTCAGTGCTGCCTCTAAAACCAGGGCTGACTCTCACTTGATGTTATTCTGAGGCGAGAACTGTTCACAGAACCAGAAGTTCTAGAGTAGGAGGAATCTTCTAAGTTTCCCCTTCAGGTTGAGGAAATGACTCGTCCAAATTGGCATAAGTAGTCTCAGGTAGGGAGAAGGCAATGGCACCCCACTCCAGTAATCTTGCCTGGAAAATCCCATGGACGGAGGAGCCTGGTGGGCTGCAATCCATGGGGTCTCAAAGAGTCGGGCACGACTGAGCAACTTCACTCTCACTTTTCACTTTCATGCATTGGAGAAGAAAATGGCAACCCACTCCAGTGTTCTTGCCTGGAGAATCCCAGGGACAGGGGAGCCTAGTGGGCTGCTGTCTATGGGGTCTCACAGAATCGGACACGACTGAAGCGACTTAGCAGAAGCAGCAGCAGTCTCAGGTAGAGCCGAGATTAAAATCCAGATTCCTAGTCTCCTGCCCACCGCCCTGTGCCACACTGTGTCTCCTCAGAGGAGAAAGAAGGGGCGCAACAGAGACAGGGCATTGGGGGCTCCCTGACTCACCATGTGGCCAGGGTTTCCCTTCACTCTCTTTGTGTGTTAAACAGGGATGATAGTAGCGCCACCCCGTAGACTTGCTGTGAGGATGGAATGAGGTAATAAACGCAAAGCAAACAATTTTGCCTGCACAAAGTAAGTGCTGTATAACTGTTATTACTACATTCAGAGTTTTGCACCTAGCTGAAGAATTATATAAACACACGAGTTCCTCCTCCTGTTTAGAAATATCAAAAGAATTTCTTTAGCCTATGCTCTATGAAGCATAAGCGTCATTTAAAGAAAATTCTCTGCCTTCATAGAATCTTAATTACATCTTACATGAGTCTGGTATTTTGTAAAAGAGAAAAGCATTTGAATTTCTCCGTCTTCAAAGTCTTGGGAAATAATAGGGCATGCTTCCTGTCCCTCAACTTATCTTTTATCTTCTCCAGCATCCATGGAGAACATTAAAATGCCCTGGGTGAATGTGGCCTTGGTTGTTAGCTAACAACTATTCATTAGCCAAAAAAAAAAAAGAATTTTGTGAACAATGAATAGGAGCCATGACCTCCCCGAGCCTTGTTGCTTTGAGTCGCTGGTGGCTGTGGTTTTCTGTGGACTCTGAAACCGGGCTCTTTGACCTCTTCCCAGAAGTCTTACTGAGGGGCAACTCAATATGAGGTAACCGGTGTGTATAATGTTCTACCTCAAAATAATTGAGGACTCTGAAGACTTTTAAAAAAAAGTATGCTCAGTATACAGTGACCATTTCTTTAAAACGGTAGTTTCTTTGAAAAACGGTGTTTCTCTGTGATCAATAGTTTACCTAAAGCATCCACATACTCTCCAGTATTCAGCGCCAACTGAGAAGCTCAATCTGCCTAAAGCATGTACTTATTCTATTAATGAGAATATTTGATGGACAGAAATCTTCTCCCCCAACTCTGTTACGTGCCTTTGTAGATTATTTTCACTCAGGACAGGTGAGGAAGAGGCCTCATTTAATTGGGCTCTAGAGGAGAATGCACGGGGACCTGAATGAGGCCTAGAAGGCATGCAGGAATCCTGTGTGTCACCTGTAGGCCCGCCTGGGCAAAGGCACGGCCGGATTAATGATGGAAATATATCTCTTATTTCCTCCCAAGTGCTTTTCCCTGCCCCAAGTCAGGCAAGAGGCTCACTCAGAACAGCCCAGCATCACCACATTACTCAATCCCCCAAACCTCCCTCACTCCCAGGCAGCAAGATCATCCCATCAAATTACAAGTGACATCACAAAGAAGGAAGGTGGAGCCCCTCACCAGGTGACTGTAGCCCCATTCAACCTGAATCCATGAATGTGGGTCGCACACCTGGCCCCACGCAGGGGAGCCTCCTGGTGCGTCCTGCTCCACCCCAGGGGGCGTATTATGTAGCCCTTTGTGTTCAAGAGGATTAAGGTGACCTTCAGTTTCACGACTGGAAATTACTGGGTTGATAGCGGGTAGTTTAAGGAGTCTGTTCTGGTTGTAGCAGGTGGCAGGATGGCCTATCCTTGGGAAGGCCAAAGACAATTCTACACAAACGCTGCTCACTGAGAAGCCAGGAGAGCACCAGGCAACTCCACGGGAGGCTTTGGGGCTGTAGGGTTTGTACGCCCCCCATGGAAAACTGTAGAGAGCAGAGGAAATGTCGTTTCCAATTTACATTCATACAGTGGCTTCTTTGACCCTTTGCTGCTCCAGTGACAAGAAATTCACAACTACAACAAAAGGGTTTTGTATGCTAAAGTTCAGAAAAGAAGAACAACTAACATATGACTTGCCGTTTGTTAGATCCTGAGCAAAGCACTTTGCATACAGCGTCTCACTTAACCGTCATGTAAACTCCACTTGGGACTGTTAGCCCATTTCACAGATGAGGAGCCGGAAGCTCAGAGATGGAACAGCAGAGAGTGGGCGAGCAGATAGCCTGGCGCTCGGGCTCAAGTTTTAACTCCGTCTGTGTTCTCTCGAGCACAAGGTGGCTGTGCGTTCCCGTGTGCGTGCGTGAGTTTGCACATGCGCATGTGGGCCATCTTCAGACGTGGTTTATATTGATACAGCAGAACCCTGTAGGGCCTCTGAGCGAAAAAGGTTGAAATATACATGCTTACACATATATACATAGATATGCATGTTATATATGTATTTTTACACACACATACATTAATGTGTCTGTGTATGTCCGTTTTTTTTCCCCCCAGTGATCCCTGGCCCGCCTCGAGCTTTGCTCTATCGCTAGTACACAGCTGAAGAACTTAGAGTAGCCAGCAGAGGGCGCCCAGAGTCACTATTTTAAAAGGTTTTTAGCAGCATCTTCCATTTCAGGAATTCAGAGAGAATAGAATCCACATTGCAGGTCAGACAGGAAAGGTAACTGCAGATCGACTTTAGAGAAGATGCAGAATATTGCCTTCCCTCAGATTAAGAACTATCCAGTATTGGGACTTGCCCGGTGGTGCAGTGTAACACTCCGCGCTCCCAATGCAGGGGGCACCAGCTGATCCTTGGTGGAAGAACTAAGATTCTGCCATGCGACAGGGAGGCTGGCGATAATCCAGTGTTGAAAGGATGTTTTTAGAAGAGAGAGAACAGTGAGGATGATGCTTTGCAGATAATGCAAGAATGTGTGTTGCATCAACTACATGTTTCATGAGAAAACGTGTATGCTTCTTATTGAAGGAAAAAAGATGGTCCTTGTCTCACTTGGGAAAGAGTTTCTCCCAAATTAAGAAGATAAACAATGAACTGTTTGCCTTCATTTACTAAAGTCACATGGTTATGTGAGAGAAGTGAAAAACAATTAGGCTCTTAATTATTTCTATTGTCTTTCCACCCTCCTCAAATCAATCAAATAAAAGTAACCTGACTAACTCTTCCTGCCACCATCAGGAAGGTCCTATGTGGGAACTTTGTCTATTAAGTGAGTGAGATTTTAATATTCTGCTATTTATCACTGCCCATTTCTAGAAATAGGATCAAGTTTGATCAAAATAGGATCAAACTTGATCAAAAAAGATCACAAATCTTTAAAAGTACATGGAGACTTCACCGAGTACTATTATAATGGGATTGCAGTTGGGATTCTGATAAAAGATACCCCTGGTAGAGACCAGAGCCCAGGAGGGGAGAGAATGGAGAACCCACGCTCAAGTGTACTCAGTAGGTAACTCTCGGGAGCCACCAAAAGTACCTGGAAGAGATTCTGTGCGACTGGATATTTGACAACTGATAAGAGTGAAAGAAGCTGGCTGTTCATCACTCTAAATGTGCCCTCCCAAGTCAGTACAGCTTAGGCACAGTAGCTCAGGGATAGAGGTGCCAGAAAAAAAAAAAGGCCTGGGGGGAAACCCTATAATAGATGCTATTCCCCACATATTTTCCACAATTTATCGCACCTTTAAAATGAAAAAAATCCCCAAAGCCTGGTTAATAGCTATTTGGTCAAACTCCTCGAGAAGTGTGGAGTGGAACAGCCAGAGCTGAGTCTCTCTACACGCAGCGTCTGCAGGCTTTTATCCCACTCGGAGGCTGGGGGTGAAGAGAGGGCCGTGTGAAGGCAATGCTGTCCTGCACGGCACCCATGGAGGGGATGCTCCAGGACAAGGCCCTGCACTGAAAGCAGACAATCAGCAGCGTGAAGCTTGCTCGTGCCGGACATGTGCTAACAACACTGAGAGCTGAGCAGTCAACCAGTGAGCAGTCGGTATGGACAGCAGTTTTGGACTCCTATACACCTAGCGGTTCACAGCCTTTGTTACTTCCCCAGAGTCAAAATGCTGAACTCAGTGGACCTTGGGTCAGGCCCAAATATATATTCATATGGACCACTTGGGTCTGTTTTTAACATCTTTTTTGTCCCCTGGACCATCTGAATCCCACATTTCACTTGGCATGAGTAGACATGACATACTATCGGTTCTTTCACTCTGCTAAGATCTTATGTGCAAAGCACCTGTATAGATACAGAGGGGGAGACACAGGTAGGTGACCAGCACACCATCACTACCTCCAAAGAGCACGTCTCCTGAGTCCATTTTGAAGATTCTGAGACAAATAGGTAATGCGTGCCCCCATCTTTGAGTTAGTTTTGACAAACAAGCTGGGCTTGGAGGACGCTGGGTGCAATTTTGCCTTCTGTTCAGTTTTCAATAAACCAATGTCATAATTTTTTTTTCCTCCTGAATTTTGCTTCCTCTTTTTTCTCTCTCTGTTCTTCTATTTTGTGTGTTCCCCATCATTTTGTTAATGCTTCTCCTTTGAAAAAAAAGATATTTTAGGTCCCTTTTTGGGGCTGTTTGGTGACGGAGTTTGGCTTCCTGTGTCCTCACTCTCTCACTCACTGACTCAGAGTGGAGGCTGCTTTACTGGAATTTAGGAGAAACTAGATGCTTGCTTTCAGTCCTGTTTTCTCCTTAGCAGAAACTAGTATTTCAAGGGAGAAGATCCGAACAGGCCAAGTTGAGAAAAGCAAGTAACAAGCTAAAAACCGATTTTCCTCACCAGCCACCCTTGGGCTGTATTCTGTAGAAAGAGAACAATGCCATTTGGAGCTGCCCATTTGCCCCCCACATATGTCTCCTGAGCCCAGTGTCTTATGTAGTCTTTGACCCGAGTTAAACCCCTCAAGGTAGGGCATAGGCAAGATGAACGAACTAACACTGTCTTTCATTGCAACCCCAAATAAACTTCAACCTTACTACTCTGTTCAATAGAGAATATTTGGCAAGCTCCATTTTGCCTGGAAGACGGAGAGCATAGGTTAAAAATAACAAAATGTGTTTGCCACGTTCAACATTTCCAGACCTGCTAATTCAGGTACCTCCTAATACTGATGAGCTTCAGATCTAAGTTTAAAGTTCAACTCTAGGACTTCGTCTCTCATTCACCGTTATAGTTTGGAAGATGGTCATCACCACAAAATTCATACTATTATCCCATCGTGACCTTTAGTTTTATTGTTTTAAGTGGAGGCAAACAAATTACCTTTGTCCATAGCAGCTAGTAGAGGAACATCTATTTTTAAATTCCTCCAATTTTTTCATTCTTAGACATTGATAAATGCATAGAAGATGCTCAGTCAAACCTCTGAGTAAGTAGTCAGACTGTGTGCATGGGTAATTAGGGAAAATCGTGCACCTAATGAAGACAACAGTGGGAAAAGAATGAACCACGAAGCTCATGATGACTCAGTTGACAGCGCTTTTCGGTAAAGTCCACACTGTTTGGAAAGCACATTTTCATCCTTAGTGTCAAAACCTCCAACAGCACATAGAAAAGTAAAAGATGCTGGTCCATGATGAGTTTGTCTAGGGTTATTTTGGAAGCCCCTGACGTATTTGATGATGATGAAAAAGCCTTTCATTTCTTCTCCTTGTCTATCAGACTCCCTATCCAAAATAATAAGTAAAAAGGAAGCCCATGCCTGACTGGTTCCAGTCAGATCCAGTAGAACCACATCAAGTTGCTAAGGAAATTCTCCTGCTGCCAACACCAGCACAGCAGTGAGGCCCAGCCCTTGTTCCACACTCCCCACTGTTGCTAGGCTATTGTGGCCCAGATTTTGAGAAATTTCACCTGCATGCAAATGTGTGACACAGCTTTCCTGGCAACCTGTAGTTCAGCAAAGAATAGGAAACGAAAACCATCATTATCGCCACAAGGTTCCTTTTACACAGGTTTCCATAACTTAGAAAGGTACCTCTGCTAAGGACTTTCTGCCCTGTTTTCCTCATCTATACTGCTCTGTACTACCTCAAAATGAAGAAGGGGAAGTGCTTGTCCTAGGGGTGAAAGGTCTCATGAATCGGCTGAGACCCTTTTCAAGGGCCAAGGGGTGCCCCTCAGAGTGGGCACACTGCCTTTTGCCCAGTTGGGGCCCAGAAGCCAATGCCTCAATGAGAGTAATTTGCACAGCAAATATAGCAAAGTGCTACAAAGTCTCAAGAATATCATCTGATTTGGAGTTTCTCAAGTAATCCCAGCAGCACATAAGAAGGAGGACCATGATGTACAACCATGTGAGCTGTTCCTCAACCAAGGACACTTGGAGGGCTGAGTGTCAGTGAAAATCCGAGGAAGCACCTTTTCCTAATTCACCCAGATCCACTGTGTGGACAAGTTGCACTATGAAGAGCCACCCTGACCCCTTCTGCTGCTGCAAGTCGCTTCAGTCGTGTCCAACTCTGTGCAACCCCATAGACGGCAGCCCACCAGGCTCCCCCATCCCTGGGATTCTCCAGGCAAGAACACTGGAGTGTACTTGATGGTAAAAAACTCAGAAAATGTTCCTTTCTCTAAGTTCTTTGAGAACTTTGAGAATCAACTGAGAATTGCACTGAGAATCAACTTCAAGTCCACATGATAACATAACCTGGTGCTAAGACCTCTCCAATCTCAGCCCTCACACTCTTCCCTAACTTGCATTATTCTTGCCACATATGCCCTCTTCCCATTCTCAGAAGACCCCGGGCATGGTCCTGCCTCGGGGCCTTGGCACTGGCTGTCCCCTCTCGTTTGCTCTTTCACTGCATTCAGCTGTCTGATCACATGTCATCTCCTTGGGGAGGCCTTCCTTGACCACCTTGTTGAAATTCCATCTCACCTCTTTTCTGTCCCTTATCCTGCCTTTTTTTAAGAAAAGCACTCACTACTTGAATTCTATTTATTATCTGGTTTCTCTCTAGACTCGAGGTTGACAAACTAGCCTGAGGGCTAAATCACATTTTCTGTCTACTTTTGTAAATAAAGTTTTATTGGGATACATTCACTCTCACTCATTTGCATATTGTCTCTGGCTGCTCTCACCCCACTCAACTGTAGAGTTGAGTGGTTGCAATAGAAACTGCATGGCCAGCGAAGTGAAAAATATGTATTATCTTGCCCTTTACAGAAAAAGCTTGTCAATCTTGCTCTGGAATGTAAGCCCCAAGAAGACAGGCCTTTGTTTCTTTTGCTTACATCTGTTTCCCGAGTGCTCAGAATAGGGTCTGCTACTTAGTAGATACTTGGTAAATATTTATCAAATGATTGAACAGATGGATGAATGAGTATCTAAATGTATCTAGAAAATGCTTTTCTTAATTCAACAATTATTGAGCATCAACTTGGATTCTATGCAAAGAATCCCACAATGATGAAAAACCAACAAATTCAAGGCTCTATGAAGAATATCACATGACGGATAAATGCCCGGTGTCACAGAGGCATAAGGGAGATGCCTGACCAAAGCATCCAAGGATGATGATGGTTCCTTCCAGCAATTCCAGTTCTGGATATAAATCCAGGGGAAAAAAATGAAAACACTAATTTGAAAAGACTCATGCACTCCAATATTCATAGCAGCACTATTTTTAATAGCCAAGACATGGAAGCAACCCAAGAGTCCATTAACAGATGAATAGATAAATAAGATGTGGTATACACACACAATGGAAAATTACCCATCCATAGAAAAGAATGCAATTCTGCCATTTGCAGCAATGTGGACGGACCTGGAAAACATTATGCTTAGTGAAACGTCAGACAAAGACAAATACTGTATGACATCACTTCTATGTAGAATCTGAAAACAATACAAATGGTGTATGGGCAACATGGAAACAGATGTACAGATATAGAAAACAAACTAGAGGTAATTAGAGGGGAAGGGAGAGGGAATGGGGCAGGGGCAAGATATGGGTATGGGATTAAGAGGTACAAGTTATGATGCATAAAGTAGATAAGAAGCAAAGACATCTGTTGGAGAAGGCAATGGCTTCCCACTCCAGTACTCTTGCCTGGAAAATCCCATGGATGGAGGAGCCTGGTAGGCTGCAGTCCATGGGGTCGCTAGGAGTCGGACACGACTGAGCGGCTTCACTTTCACTTTCCACTTTCATGCATTGGAGAAGGAAATGGCAACCCACTCCAGTGTTCTTGCCTGGAGAATCCCAGGGACGGGGGAGCCTGGTGGGCTGCCATCTATGGGGTCGTACAGAGTCAGACATGACTGAAGCGACTTAGCAGCAAAGATATCTGTATAGCACAGGAATTATAGACATTACCTTGTAATAACTTTTAATGGAGTATAATCTGTAAAAATATTGAATTCCTATGCTGTACACCTGAAACTAATATAATAAGTCCACTATACTTCAATTTTTAAAAATATGACGATCCCTAAGGATCAGTTCTCCAAATAAAGAGAAGGATGAAGGAAGCTGCAGGCAGGGTAGAAAATGCACTGGTCCAGAGGCAGGCAAATGACCATGGGTTGCAACAGGTTGTTTGATGTGTGAGAGTTGTTTGAAGGGGGTTTGAACAATTCTTCATGAATCTGAATAATCACTCTCTTCATCTTTCTGACTCTGTTTCCCTTGGTTGTTATTTAAAATTTGGAGGAAAATAACGATTCTTCTCAAAAAGGTTATGCCATTTCTGCTGATATTGTCTGTCAAACCCAAAACACACTAAATGAGTTTTCCAAAGGGACATCTGGGAAACAGTACATTCAGCTTTCTCAACCTTGGCACTAGTGACATGTTAGACCAGGTAATTCTCTGCTATGGGGGCTGTCCTAACATTATAGAATTTTAGCAGCACCCCTGACTTTTTCATGCTACCTGCCCCAGTATGACAACTAAAAACGTCTCCAGACATCACTAGATGTCCCCTGAGGGCAATAATTCAGGTCAGTTGCTCAGTCATGTCTGACTCTTTGCAACCCCATGGACTGCAGCATACCAGGCTTCCCTGTCCATCACCAACCCCCAGAGCTTGCTCAAACTCATGCCCATCGAGTCGGTGATGCCATCCGACCATCTTGTCCTCTGTCGTCCCCTTCTCCTCGTGCCTTCAATTTTTTCCAGCATCAGGGTGTTTTCCAGTGAGTCAGTTCTTCACATCAAGTGGCCAAAGTACTGGAGTTTCAGCTTCAGAATCAGTCCTTCCAATCAATGTTCAGGACTGATTTCCTTTAGGATTTACTGGTTTGATCTCCTTGCAGTCCAAGGGACTCTCCAGGGTCTTCTCCAACATCACAGTTCAAAAGCATCAGTTCTTCGGCGCTCAGCTTTCTTTATAGTCCAACTCCATACATGACTACTAGAAAAACAATAGCTTTGACTAGATGGACTTTTGTCAGAAAAGTAATGTCTCTGCTTTTTAATACACTGTCTAGGTTTGGCATAGCTTTTCTTCCAAGGAGCAAGTGTCTTCTAATCTCATGGCTGCAGTCACCATCTGCAGTGGTTCTGGAGTCCAAGAAAATAAAGTCTGTCATTGTTTCCATTGTTTCCCCATCTATTTTCCATGAAGTGATGGGACCGGATGCCATGATCTTCATTCTTTGAATACATTAAGCCAGCTTTTTCACTCTCCTCTTTCACTTTCATCAAGAAGCTCTTTAGTTTTTCTTCACTTTCTGCCATAAGGGTGGTATCATCTGCCTATCTGAGGTTATTGATATTTCTCCCAGCAATCTTGATTCCAGCTTGTGCTTCATCCAGTCTGGCATTTTGCATGATGTGCATGTAAGTTAAATAAGCAGGGTGACAGTATACAGCCTTGACATACTCCTTTCCCGATTTGGAACCAGTCCGTTGTTCCTTGTCTGGTTCTAACTGTTGCTTCTTGACCTACATACAGATTTCTCAGGAGGCAGGTTAGGTGGTCTGGTATTTCTATGTCTTTAAGAATTTTCCACAGTTTGTTGTGATCCACACAGTAAAAGGCTTCAGTGTAATCAATGAAGCAGAAGTAGATGTTTTTCTGGAAATTTGTTGCTTTTTCTATGATCCAGTGGATGTTGGCAATTTGATCTCTGGTTCCTCTGCCTTTTCTAAATCCAGCTTGAACATTTAGAAGTTCTCAGTTCATGTACTGTTGAAGCCTGGCTTGGAGAATTTTGAGCATTACTTTGCTAGCGTGTGAGATGTGTGCAATTGTGCGGTAGTTTGAGCATTCTTTGGCATCGCCTTTCTTTGGGATTGGAATGAAAACTGACCTTTTCCAGTCCTGTGGCCACTGCTGAGTTTTCCAAATTTGCTGGCATATGGTGTGCAGCCTTTCACAGCATCATCTTTGAGGATTTGAAATAGCTCAGCTGGAATTCCATCACCTCCACTAGCTTTGTTTGTAGTGTTGCTTCCTAAGGCCTTCCACTTGACTTCACACTCCAGGATATCTGACTCTAGGTGAGTGATCGTACCATCATGGTTATCTGGGTCATGAAGATCTTTTTTGTCTAGCTCTTCTGTGTATTCTTGCCACCTCTTCTTAATATCTTCTGCTTCTGTTAGGTCCATACCATTTCTGTCCTTTATTGTGCCCATCTTTGCATGAAATGTTCCCTTGGTATCTCTACTTTTCTTGAAGAGATCTCTAGTCTTTCCCACTCTACTATTTTGCTCTATTTCTTTGCATTGATCACTAAGAAAGGCTTTCTTATCTCTCCTTGCTATTCTTTGGAACTCTGCATTCAGATGAATATATCTTTTCTTTTCTCCTTTGCCTTTCCCTTCTTTTCTCTTCTCAGCTATTTGTAAGACCTCCTCAGATAACCATGTTGCCATTTTTCATTTCTTCTTCTTGGGGATGGTTTTGATCACCACCTCCTGTACAATGTTACAAACCTCTGTCCATAGTTCTTCAGGCACTCTATCTATCAGATCTAGTCCCTTGAATCTATTTGTCACTTCCACTGTATAATTGTAAGGGATTTGATTTAGGTCATACCTGAATGGTCTAGTGGTTTTCCCTACATTCTTCAATTTAAGTCTGAGTTTTGCAATAAGGAGTTTATGATCTGAGCCACAGTCAGCTCCTGGTCTTGTTTTTGCTGACTGTATAGAGCTTCTCCATCTTCAGCTGCAAAGAATATAATCAATCTGATTTTGGTATTGACCACCTGGTGATGTTCTTATGTCGAGTTGTCTCTTGTGTTGTTGGAAGTGGGTGTTTGCTATGACCAGTGTGTTCTCTTGGCAAAACTCTGTTAACCTTTGCTGTGCTTCATTTTGTACTCCAAGGCCAAACTTGCCTGTTACTCCAGGTATCTCTTGACTTCCTATTTTTGCATTCTAATCCCCTGTGATGAAAAGCACATCTTTTTTGGTGTTAGTTCTAGAAGGTCTTGTAGGTCTTCATAGAACTGTTCAACTTCAGCTTCTTCAACATTGGTAGTTGGGGCATACACTTGGATTACTGTGATATTGAATGGTTTGCCTTGGAAACGAATAGAGATCATCCTGTCGTTTTTGAGACTGCATCCAAGTACAGCATTTCGGACTCTTTTGTTGACCATGATGGCTACTCCATTTCTTCTAAGGGATTCATGCACGTAGTAGTAGAAGTAACAGTCGTCTGAATTAAATGTGCCCATTCTGGTCCATTTTAGTTCACTGATTTCTAAAATGTCAATGATCATTCTTGTCATCTCCTGTTTGACCACTTCCAATTCACCCTGATTCATGGACCCAATATTCCAGGTTCCTATGCAATATTGTTCTTTACAGCATCGGACTTTATTTCCATCACCAGTCACATACACAACTGGGCGTTTGTTTTTGCTTTGGCTCAGGCTCTTCATTCTTTCTGGAGCTATTTCTCCACTCTTTTCCAGTAGCATATTGGGCACCTGCCGACCTGGGGAGTTCATTTATCAGTGTCATATCTTTTTGCCTTTTCATACTGCTCATGGGGTTCTCAGGCAAGAATACTGAAGTGGTTTGCCATCCAGTGGACCACATTTAGTCAGTGCCAGTGAAACATACCAGGCAACATGCAGATGAAATATGCTAATAATATGCAAATGCAGAATAGAGGAGGCTTTTGAAAGCCTGAGGGACTTGGTCTCTGGAGTGAAAACCTCCTGTCCCTTTTCATCTCCAGAAGATGCCCCCCGCCCCCATCATGGTCATGACAAGTAACCATAGTTACAGAGTTAGAACAAGTAGCCACAGAACTCAAACAGCAAACGTTAGCTATTTCTTCACTTGATTACCCAAATGCCATTTTTTTCGAGGGACTCGTGGGGCCTGTGCTATCCTGAAAAGTGCTAAGTTTAACATACACTAGGACAATGGAGCCCTACTCAGCAATAAAAGGAATAAGCTGTTGATAAAGGCAACATCATCAATGTATCTCCAAGGCATGATGCTGATGGAAAGGAGACAGTTTCAGAAGCTTCTATACCATCTGATTCTATGTGACTTTCTGGAAAAGGCACAACAGATTAGTGGCTACAAGGGGCTGGAGTTGGGTAGAGTTTGACTACAGAGGGACAGAGTGGGAGTTTGAGGGGTGATGGATTGTTTTGTCTCCTGATTGTAAGTGGTGGCAGTTACATGAGTTCATATATGCATTAAAACTGCACACTCCAGAAGCCCCTTAATTTTACTACATGTTGTTTAAAAAAAACAGAAACAAAAAGCTAGTTTCTAAAGAATGTGAGGGGCTTTTAATATTGACATGTCTTCTTCTAACCACAGTGAAGCATTTGAAGCCACATTTCTAAAAGCGTATCAGGCAACAAGGACTTGACCACTGGTGATGGCAGAGCTCAAGGGGGAGAGGAGAAAGTGGAGGTTCTGGGACCAAAGGAAGAGCGTTAGCTTCTCTGCTTCAATTCCTCTTTCACTTTCCACAGAACAAGGTGATCTTCACTTCCCAATCCCAGGCTGCCAAATCTCACCCCAGAGCTGCTTGAGCCTCCCTGAGCAGAAGAGAGAAAATGTTTTCAGTATTTGACACACGTGAGAGCAGATTTACCTGCACGCTTCAAAGTGTGTGCACAGTCAGAAAATTGTATTGATATTGCATTTTTGGGAAGGTTGCAAAGACTCATCTACGGGGGAAAAGAGTCTAAAAGAGTGTGGGGTTAGCTTTCCAAGGCTTCAGGCGAGAGGAGAAACAGAGAGCATAAGAGAACGACTTCATTCTGAAAGGGAACGACATCCTGTGCTGTTATTCATATAAATAACATCACCAGATTCGTGTGTATATGGAATAATCAGTATTTCTGGGAGACCTTTAACTCACTTGAAGTATCTAGTCTGTTGGTCTGTAATGATGGTGATGGGCCCAGGTTACACCATACATGGGAAGGCGGTGGTGACATTTCACTAGGGTCTGACTCCGTAAGCGTCCAGTTCAGGGTAAGAATATTTAGCATTCCCCCTGGTTTTTGGGGGGTGGGGTGGGGGGAGACTGCACATTGTGGTTTACACAGACATGAAAGGCATACTCGCAGGAAAATCTTGCTCATTTGCTTATGCAAAGATGCTAGAGAAGCACAGAATTTTCATAGCAGAGAAGAATGTGCTTGTGTGCTCAGAGAATGAGATGCATGGCAACAGTGAGGCTCAGAAAGTGTCTTCTGCCTGACTCGTCCTGAAAGAGCGAGGCAAAGCTCAGTGTCACAGCTGTGGAGATAGTACTGCTTTCTCTTCATCCCCCATCATCCAACATTTTAAGCAACATGATTTCTGATGGACAATTGAAGTGTTTTTTCCATTGTTTCAGAGGTAGCTTAGTATAGCCAACATCCTCAGGGCCCATTGATTCTTTTCCCTCTTGACTAAATGTACACTGTGAAAATGAAGTGAAATCCACAGCCCTCTGTGACTGTGGAGTGGGGAATAGGGCACTATAGCAGAGGCGCGACATATGCTGCAGAAGGACTAGCTCATGATTTCAGATCATTTTGAAAGTAGAGCTTTGGACTTTTCAGTAGCATTTTACATCTTTTATCTTAATTGATCCTCACATAACCCTCCCCTCATGATGTAAGGAATTATTACTCTATGCCCATTCAACAGAAGCTAAAACCAAGGCATGTGTATGTTGAGAATTTATCAGTGGTAACGCAGGGAGTTAGTGGAAAAACAAGGTATAAACTCTGAGTCTCCTGATTCCAGACCTCATTGTAAAGTGTTATCTGGATACACCAAACTTAGACCAAAAGCTAGAAGGTGAAGATGGTTACCTTCTGTAGGAATTGTTGAACTTGGATTCTTATTCCCAGGCCTAAAGGGAAGGATGCATTCCCAGTAAAGAATATGCCTGATCCCTTTTATCTCAAGCAGCAAGCTGACCCATTCCTACTCACAAAGAATTGCCTCCCCACTTGGTTGAGCCCCACCGCACCTTAAATACAGTGCTATCTTAGTACCTGCTGCATTTTCACATGCCTCAGGGCCGGAGTCTTGCTGTCCTTGGATTCCCAGACCTTGGCACGTAGCAGGCACTCAAAACTTGTGTGCTAAATGAACAGCATGGCATCAACTTGATTCTTTATCAGGGCAAGTCAAAGGCAATTTGGGCACGGAAAACACTTGAGAATGTCATTTACCGCCTCAAAGCCTTAGTTTCTGCATCTGTGAATGGGGATAAAGAAAACAAGAACCCTGTTCCTGTTCCGGTATGTAAAATGCTCGGCAAGGTGTTTGTCTCACAGTAAGCTCTCAGTGGATGGTAGCTCTTGGTGGTAGCCAGCCTCCAAGACAGTCCCCAGTGACTCTCATCTGGGCACCCACGCCCTTGTGTGGTCCCCTCACACTGAACAGAGTGGACTATGTAACAGCAGGATCACAGAGTGTGACTTACCAGAACCACTCACAAAAATGACTGAGGTTTCTGCTTGCTCTCCCTGGGGTCACTTGCTCTGGGGGCCACTGGACATCCTATCATGAAGAAGTCCACGTTGGTAGGATCTGGGCTTCCTGCCATCAGCCAACATCAAGTGACCTTCTGCGTGACTGAGCCATCTTGGACATGGATCCTCCAGCCCCTGTAAAGCCTTCAGATGACTGCAACTCTGGTGGCCACCTTGACTGCAGCCTCACAGAGACCTGAGGCAGTTAAGCCACTCCTAGATTCCTGACCTACAGAAATTGTGTAGACAGATGCTTATTGTTTTAAACTGCTAAGTTTGGGGTGATTTATAAGGATACAATATACTCGTTGTAAATAGTTGTACAGGTTATCAATAAAGACGCACCTCCCACATGGTCAGTGCCGGTTCTTGCCTGATCTCAGTTCTCAAGAGCAGTGCGGGGAGGAAGGTTGGTTTTGACCAAATCAGGACTCTCCTCTCCCCTGGAGGTAGGGAACTAAGGTAGACCTTGTCAGGAACTGACCTGAGGACGGTGAGAAAGTCCTCGTGGGACTGTTTGCTACACAAACAAACTGATGTCAGAATGTCACTGGACCCTGAACCAGACATTCTAATATTATTTAATGGTGGCAGGCATGTAGGTCATCTTCCAAACAGTGGGACGATTCTGACCCTGAGAGCTAATCTTGTACCCCCTTCTCTGTCGCCCACCCCCAGCAGCTAGCATACCACCCACACCAATGTCTTGCTTAGGTTCCCCTTCCCAAGTCCTTCAAACCACACAACTTTGATGAAAATGGTGGCATTTTTAAAGTGGCCAGTGTTTGACTGAATACTGAGAATTACTTAGTTTTTTCAGGGTACACAGGCCTTGGTGAGAGTCAAAGCTTGGGTGATGGGCGTGAGGTATTTGGCTCTGAGCTCCCACGAGGTTGTGTTACGAAACTCTAAACCCCAAGTCCCTTCCCTTTCCCAGTGATCCCTGGTGTCTCCCCACAGTATCTGCCACTGCTTCAGGAGCGTTCCAACCCTCAACACATGCTGCTATTCTTTACCACCATCCCCAGTTCTCCTGCGGTCTCTGCCCCGCTCAGTTCCTCTCAAAACTAGAGGGTTTATACCCCAGGCCCCACCCCAAGAAAATGTAGTTCTTTCAGATAACCTTGAACTGTCTGACCTTTAAGGGACCACAGACTTTGAAGGCCACCTCTGTGTTGGAATTTACTAGCTCCCTGGGCAGGAAGACACAGCTCTTTGGTACTCAAAAGTGTCTTGACGATAAAAGACAAATGCCTCAGGATGGGAATAGGTCCCTCCTTCACCTCAAAGAGCTCTCGGCCTGCGTGCACTCCCTCTTCCTGCCGAGAGGTTGGCGCAGACACAGCCTCCTCTCTGTTCAAGAATCTGGAAGTTCCCACTGTGTCCGGAGAGCTTAAACACCGATCATAATCGGTTCTCCCGTGGCCAGTCTGCCTCTGGTCCCGGAATTCCCACAGATGCAAATACAGATGGGACCACCATGCCACCACTGATGAGAGCGAGATGCCAGCAGGACCATGCACAAAGCTGGCTTTGACCAATTCTTTCTGTTGGATATACAGTATTCCCCACAATTTTCACCCAAAACTCTGCAAACCCTTACTTCCCCCAAGTCCAGCTGTGATGGGAACAAGAGGAGGACATGGGGGTCCCAGCCACTGGACCACTCTATGGCATTGGCTTAAGGATCCTGACAGCCAGGTCCTGCTCTCACATCCACACAGCCCCCTGAAGATGTGATTCCTTTTTAGGAATCTGTGGGTGTTGTGTTGCCTGAAACATCCAATGGCCGATGCTTTCCGCACTGGACAATGTCTCTGCCTGACTTTAGCACTCAGCCCAGAAACCAAAAGGCAAAGAGTGTGCCCTTGAGGTTGTTACATGGGATTTGAAATTGTAACAGCTCCCCTCTGCTTCGGTGCAGGCTGTTACATTGACAGTACACAAATCTCTGTCCCTAAACGTAAGGAAAAACCAGTGTTTGTGCTTAGCATGGTGTGTTATACATGGAGGGCAGCCAATCAAAGTTTTTGATTTGGCTTTATTAGTATTACATCACGTTGAGAGAATCAGCAGTTTAGCGCTTGTACAGAGGACTTCTTCCTCTGTTTTGTCTAGGTTGTAATTTTATTTTATGACTTCGGCTATGTTAAGAAAGAGAGGCTCCAAGTTCAGCCTGGGGCAAAAGGAAAAGGCAGTTCAACCTGTCACCATTTTTATCCACTGGGTTTCCACCTCTATTATTACTGACCCCTCAGGGTCGAGGGATTAAAGCCCACTCCTCACCCTCCTCTCACCAATAAAACTGACAAACTAACCTACCTCCAAATTTGATACTTAATCTCTACTGACAGAAAGACATGCTTCAGCACCAACTTTATTTGTGTTATTGGCTTGAATTATATAAATAGACTCAAGAGCTGTAAAACATAGGGAAGAAAATAAAATTACTGATTTTTCACTCTTCCCAAGGCAAATCCCACAAGTAGCTTAGCCCAGTTGCCCGAAACTTCTTACAAGTAATTTCATGGTAATTTTACTATGGAAAAGAAAAAGGAGAACTAGAAGGTAAAGCCTAGGAACTTCTCCTTTGTCTCAGCCGTCTATCTCTTCTCACACTTGGAGTGACAGGAACAGAGACCAAGCGTGGAAATGGTATGATTGATACACATACAAAATCTCACCCGTGGTTAAGACTTTCAGGGGAAATTTAGACCACAGCCTCAGCTTCCCGTGCTCACTACCCTTTGGATCAGTTCTGTTTTTAAAAATCAAAAAAGTGCAACATTTGGAAGCTTCAACTAAGATATACCATGAGAGATGAACAGTATTTCTCTCCAACAAAAGCCACGCTTTGTAGCAGAGCTCAGTTCCTGCAAGACTGACAATTCTGAGCTTGTGACTGTCACAGAGAAGACCAGGAGGCAGCAGGCTTGAGAAGGCGTCCTGCGCGAGTCCATGAAGCCAGCTGTGACTCGTTTCCTAGGATTACAGGGCCCCCTAGCTATGCGTGCCTAAATCACCTCGAGGCTTTTTCTAGTCCCATCCTTCTGACACCTGTCTCCAGGCTAATCCTTCTAGTCTAAACAGCTGCCTCGGTCACGTCATGCCCACCTTTAATGATTCCCCCATGCCTCCAAAAATGTCAGTTACACCCTAGACTGGCCTTTGTATTGTGCAAGAATCTGGCTGCCTCTGACATTTAATCTCCTCCATCTCCAGCAGGAATCTGCTGCCCCGCTCAGCAGTCTCGGCACCACTTTGTATTCGCCCATCTACATTCACACCTTTCCTTGCGAACATCTCCATCCTCCCCACTCAGAATATGCTCCTCCCCCCACCCTCCTCCTCACCCACAGACTCCAAGGCATGATACCAAGAGTGGGATTTGGATTTAGGTAGATTTGGGTTACGGAGAAGGCAATGGCACCCCACTCCAGTACTCTTGCCTGGAAAATCCCATGGATGGAGGAGCCTGGTAGGCTGCAGTCCATGGGGTCGCTAAGAGTCGGGCACGACTGAGCAACTTCACTTTCACTTTTCACTTTCATGCATTGGAGAAGGAAATGGCAACCCACTCCAGTGTTCTTGCCTGGAGAATCCCAGGGACGGAGGAGCCTGGTGGGCTGCCGTCTATGGGGTCGCACAGAGTCGGACACGACTGAAGCGACTTAGCAGCAGCAGCAGCAGCAGATTTGGGTTAAATTCTAGTTCTACTGCTTGCTTGCTGTGTCTCACTGGGAGACTGTCTTACCTTCTCTGAATCTCAGTTTACTCATCGATAAAATGAGAATGTTCACACCAGGTTCATGGTAGATGCTCAGGAAAGGATAATTGCTTTTTTTCTGCATGTCTGTCCAATTCCATGCAGCACCCCAACCTCCTAAATCAACTAATTACTATCAGTGGTACACAAAACACGGTTTACATATGAGAATGAGGTTTAGGTGCAGTAAAGTTGTTATCAAGGAATTGGGCAGTCAGGAATATAGAGATCACGAGACCCTCTCAGGACAGAGCTCAGAGGCCAAGGCGCATGTGTTCATTCTCTGTTAGTGACATGCTGAAATTTCAGTTTCGAGGGAGTGGAACCCAGTACAAATACTTGAAAAACAGCCAACCAGTCCATGGATTGGAAATTATAGTATTAGCATGACTCACTGTTAGATATTGGAAAGAATTCCTGAATAACATATTTTTTTATCATTTACCCCCAAATTTTCGAAAGATGATGCCAATTAACAAATTCAGTTCCATGATACTTGAATCTTAATTTTTTAAAACGTAGACGCATTAGACGTGTTTATGATGCTTCAGCCCTCTTGAGAGAAATGGACCCACTCACAGACCTTGATTCACCCTTCTTTGGACACGTCTGATTGGTGTAGGGATAGCACCAGACTAAAGGACAGCCGATCCCAGGGTCTGGAGGACAACAATGACCCGAGGCTGAGTGCAGAAAGGCGATGGGGGCTGATCACATTCTCTGTCTTCCGAGAGCTGGAACTAGGAAACACGGAAGGAACGAGCCCATAGCGACACGAGTAAAAAGTTTAAGGATGCCCTAAGGGAGGGTCAGGGACATGGCACATGGCAGGAGTCATGAGCAAGCCAGAGTTAAGAAAGCTGAGAAACGTCTAACAAGCCAAGACAGCCAGTTAGAAAAGAGGAGAACTGAGCAGAAGCATGAAGAGAAGCAGGAAGCCATGAGAAAGAGATGGCGAGGGTGGTGGGTCCCTGGAGCTGACCAGTTCCTCAGGTCGCCTCAATTTTTGGAGCTATCTCAGTTCCTATAAAAATCCCCTGTTTCAAGCTAACTTACATCAATATTCCTTATAAACAGAACCTAACCTAAGCAGTAGGAAAGCAGTGAGATATTTTATTACCAGGAATGCACATTTTATTCCACAAGTCGCAAACCAACAGGCCCCTGAGGATTATTTCTTTTCAGTGAGACACAAGGTGTGGGGTTAGATTACCTTAAAGGACGGAGCACGGTTTTCTCCGAGCACCAGCTGGAGGGAGCCTCTTATTACTCACTTCTGAGGGCAGCCACCACAGTCTGACACATTCAGAATATTTCCATCAGCTTTGAGGACTCAGACCATCCCTGGCAGGGGATGCCAGGGTGACCTGGGAGAGAGAACCTTCTTTGCTATAAGACACGCACCTGTGTTCTGTGATTCATGATACTGACTAGTCCTGTGACCCCAAGAAAATCACCTCATCTTTCTGAGACTCAGCTTTCTTCCTTGGGATAGATGATCACTAAATTGACTTTTGAAATTAATAATGTATGAATCTTCTAAGCAAATTTCTTCTTCCAGTTAGATCAGGAGAGGAGGCAGCCTAGAAGAAAAAGACCGTGGACCCACATCAGGAAACCTGCATTTCAGCTCTACCACTCACTGCCTGGGCAAGCTGAGACAGCACCTCTCTGGGTATCACTCATAAAAGGAGGGAGTCGGTTTGTGTCTCAGGAAAAGGGCGTTTTCACTCCAAATTCAAAATTCTAAGAATTTTGAACATCCCAATGCATGATTCCAGTGACTCCTTACACCTGTATTTAAAATTCCTTGTTGTTCTTTCCCACCCTAGTGATCCAGAAAGCAATCTACCACAATTTCCAGGAGAACTTATCTCTCTCAGTTTGTCTAGCTAGAGACTAAGCATGACACCTGTTGGGGACAAGTCTGATGTGTTGCCGTCCAATGTCAGTTGGAACAGACACATGGACTAATTTGGACTCCTGGTGGCACAAGTTCCCCCAGTTGCTCATAGAGAACTGTGAAGTCTAAATTGGAAGACAGGCCTTATCCAAAAGAAAATCCATGTCTCTTTCCCAGAATACCATAAAGCCTTAAATAGAAAATGAAGATGTGGAGCCTAAAGCATTCCTCAAGGCCCTTTTAAGTGTCTCTTTTTAAAATGATGAAATTGAATGGTGGAAATTAGGAGTTTTAGGGTCCACGGATTAAGGAGGTACAGGCCAAGAGAAAAAGGGCAGGAGCAAATATGGCTTGCTACAAAAGAAAATTAATTCTCTAAGTCTTCCCTGTGGCTCAGACGGTAAAGAATCCACCTGCAATGCGGGAGACCCGAGCTCGATCCCTGGGTTGGGAAGATCCCCTGGAGAAGGGAATGGCAACCCACTCCAGCATTCTTGCCTGGAGAATCCCATGGACAGAGGAACCTGGTGGACTACAGTCCATGGGGTCACAAAGAGTCGGACACGACTGAGCGACTGAAAGAAAACAGTGCCCTGCGATTTCAGTAAAAACTGAAAGGCACAAATGACCCCAAGGCACTAAAGGTCCTGGATTTTCAGTTTCACCAACACAGCAAATGCTCCCGTTAAATGAAGTCACAGAAGTCTACAGTAGCATGTTTATTAGTCCACGGGGGCAGGCGACTCAAAGTAACCAGAAACAAAAGGCAAAACCAGTAACTGACAGGATAAATACCTATAGGCAAGGAAGATATGAAAAGGAGCTCAACCTCAATGATAATTAAAATAGAATGTGAAATGAGATATTTCTTTTTGCCCATTAGGTTGGCGAACAATAATTGACTAGCATTCAGTGCTGCTACAGATGTAGGGAAATAGCCAATCTTGAAAACAGTAGGTCATGCAAAGTTTTAAATATGCATGGTCATTGACCTAGCAGTATCGTCCTTTGAAATTCTTCCATGGGTATTTCCTAAATGCTCATTTATGCTCTTAACAGCAAAATCTGGAAACTACTCACACCAATACTGATTTACTTAAACAAATTTTGTACACCCAAAAAACAGAGTAGTACTCCATAGCTGTTTTTAAAACGATGAGCAACATCGAAACGTAGTGATGTGGGAAGATTTTCCCGTGAAAAAGCAAGTTTTGGAAGAGAATACATAGTATGATCCAGTTTTTTTAAAGGTGCACAAATGCATGTGGGCATCGCTGCACACACACATACACAACACTCAAAACCCGTGCCTGCCTCCACCCCTCATGTCTCACCATGCCTACCTCACATGCTGTGTTTCAGCACCAAACTGAGTCTCTAGCTTCTGTAACATCTGTTAAGAACACAGGTCTCAGCCCTGGGCCCGCTACCCAATGTCTGGCTAAACCCTAACCTTCATCCTATGTTAGTGAGGGAACCTGGAAGAATATACATTCAAGTGTTAACATGGATATTTCTGAGACGGAGATGACACGGTGTTTTCCCTTTCTGTACCAAACTTTTCTGTATTGTTTGCATTTCTAATAATGATAACAATGTTTTACTGTTTTGTAATTAAGAAAAAACAACACTGTAAATGTAAAGAATAAAACTGAAATATAGTAATCAGATTGTATTTCTTGTTCTGCACCTACTGCTATACTCTGCTCCCTATAGATTTTTCCAGTTCTAGTTAGATATCACGCATCTGTTCTATAAAAAGCTCCAAACAAAGCATCCCAGGATAGAGCGGATAAGACAGAGATAGAGGAGACTTCCCAGTGACTTAGAGAGATGGCGCTTACTTCCAAATTTCAGGTTAGGAGACTGGAGGATTTTTAGCCCTATGGAATGAAAGTTGAAGCTTTGGTTTATGTTCGACTTCTCAGAAAACTTAAACCGAGAAATAACTTTAGTAGGAACTAGATATCATGTTTTAATTTTGTATTATCAGGCCCCCTAGGCACCCCCCCCCAAAAAAATCAAAGAATTGTTAATTGTAAAATCAAACAAAAAAGCACCATCACTTAATAGATCTTATACAAATCAAGTATATTATATTTGAAAATTCTGAAGTATCAGAGCATCTGGGTTATAATTTGAGTTTGACAGTAGTGTGTGGTGCTTCTGTTAGTACATCCCACTCGAAACCTGGTGAGTTCATGTTTAACTTCTTTCTCTCCACCGCCTGCTGACTTCCCGTCCCCCACCAGGGGAGTGCCAAGGCTCTGTCAGCCCCTGGCCCTGGGGCCTCTCCAATCCACCCGCTGCCTCTGCTCTGCCCTAGTTCAGCACCCCCCCTCGTCTGGACCACAGCTGTGCGGCCAGTCTCCTTGGTCCTAGCAGTCTGTTCTCCACACTAGAGCTGGTCTGATCTGTTACTGTTCAAATGTGACCACATCCTTTCTCTGCTTGAACCCCTTTGGTGCCTCCACTGCTCATAAGACAAAGGCCAGACTCTGAGTTAAGGGTGAGGCTTGAGGCAGCTTTCCTACTAGCGCTGCCTTGGTTAAAGCAGTGATTCTCAACTCTATGAGACTTTATCCAAAAACTTTTTTAATCCTGATACATTTTGAAAATTCATCCCAGGTGACTCTATGGTCAGATGCCCACCCTTAGAGGAACACTGATGAGGGACAGGAGCAAGGACAGTCAGAAGTCCAAATGGGGGTGCAGCCTGGAGTTCAGCATTAACCTACGGGGGCTTAAGTGCAGGTTAAGCCTCTGTTCTCGAATCTACACCAAAGAAGACTCATTTCATCTCATCCCCTCACCAGGAAGGAAGGTTCTGGTGACATGCTCCAGCCAGGGGCTCTTTAAAAAAAACAATATTGAATACTGAATCTTCCTTTAAATATTGAATCTTCCCATTTATAAATAATGCACCTATTTATTTATAAAAAGTGAATATTTAACAAGCAGCAGTGCGACAATTTTAATTTGGAATTTAATCTTTTTACAAAATCCAGGAGAGAATTCCACAAAAGCAAGACCAATTCATACAAATACTGACTCTCCTTCACCTTCCCAGGCATTCAGGCGTGCCACGTGCTCAAATACATGTTGGGTCAGGGGCAGGGGCAGGAAGGATGCTCCGTATGCTTGTTTAATCCCACAGTTCATCATTGAGTTTATTATCTCTTTGCCTTCACACAGGACTGAGAAATGACTCCAAGCAGGACATATCTACTGAATGCTTAAAAAAGAACTTGGGGGAAGTGTCTCTTTTAGACAACTGCATTCTAATTTCTAAGTCTTCTGAAAGAGATGGGAATACCAGACCACCTGATCTGCCTCTTGAGAAATTTGTATGCAGGTCAGGAAGCAACAGTTAGAACTGGACATGGAACAACAGACTGGTTCCAAATAGGAAAAGGAGTACGTCAAGGCTGTATATTGTCACCCTGTTTATTTAACTTATATGCAGAGTACATCATGAGAAACGCTGGACTGGAAGAAACACAAGCTGGAATCAAGATTGCCGGGAGAAATATCAATAACCTCAGATATGCAGATGACACCACCCTTATGGCAGAAAGTGAAGAGGAACTAAAAAGCCTCTTGATGAAAGTGAAAGAGGAGAGTGAAAAAGTTGGCTTAAAACTCAACATTCAGAAAACGAAGATCATGGCATCGGGTCCCATCACTTCATGGCAAATAGATGGGGGAACAGTGGAAACAGTGTCAGACTTTATTTTTCTGGGCTCCAAAATCACTGCAGATGGTGACTGCAGCCATGAAATTAAAAGACGCTTACTCATTGGAAGGAAAGTTATGACCAACCTAGATAGCATATTCAAAAGCACAGACATTACTTTGCCAACAAAGGTCCGTCTAGTCAAGGCTATGGTTTTTCCTGTGGTCATGTATGGATGTGAGAGTTGGACTGTGAAGAAGGCTGAGTGCCGAAGAATTGATGCTTTTGAACTGTGGTGTTGGAGAAGACTCTTGAGAGTCCCTTGGACTGCAAGGAGATCCAACCAGTCCATTCTGAAGGAGATCAGCCCTGGGATTTCTTTGGAAGGAATGATGCTAAAGCTGAAACTCCAGTACTTTGGCCACCTCATGCGAAGAGTTGACTCATTGGAAAAGACTCTGATGCTGGGAGGGATTGGGGGCAAGAGGAGAAGGGGATGGCAGAGGATGAGATGGCTGGATGGCATCACTGACTCGATGGACGTGAGTCTGAGTGAACTCCGGGAGTTGGTGATGGACAGGAAGGCCTGGCGTGCTGCGATTTATGGGGTTGCAAAGAGTCGGACACGACTGAGCGACTGATCTGATCTCATCTGATCTGATTATAAGGGCACTTTTATTCTTATTTTTATACCAATTATCTCCTCCTGTTATTGTGATTACTCTTCAAGCTAGCCTAGCCTCGGGTTGAATACCATTGCTCCGAGCTACTAGTTGGCTAACTCTGGTCAATTCACTTACACTCCTCAAGTGTGTTCTCTGGTTATTCTTCCTTACAGAAAGCATGCAAGATTGGTACAACAAGGTAGGTGTCCTATGAATGTTAATTCCCCTCCCTTTCCCTTCTCCCCATGCCCTCTCACACACCACAGCATTACAGTCATGTACTTGATAATCTCCTTTTAGCCTAGAACTGAAATGTATCTTCTTGCAGTCAGGCACTCTGTAATAACATCACTTCAAAGGAAACATTGGTCTCACGTGGTCCAGCATGGCATCCTCTAAGAAGGCTGCTGGTTGGTTGTCAAGGGAACTTTGAAGGTGGTGTTTATCCTATAGGGATTCACCATGATCCAGGGCCTCATCTTCAGCCTTCCAGACATGGGACTTGATTGGTCCAATGTGCTGGTGAAGGGAGGTGTCTCCTCTCTGGGATGCTGTGTGTTGGCTGGGGTCACAGAGACTGGGACATACAAACCAGAATGCTGATCCTTTATTTCACAGTGAAAAATCACCACTGGTGGTAATCGTGGTGGTGGTGAAGGAAGGACAGGTTATTAGAGGACTAAAACAAGAAAAACTGGCTCCATGATGTCACTGACAAGGAGACCCTGGCAGCTCTCTCTCCCTCTTTCAGAGACAGAGCTTGCTAAGGGAACCACATCCAGCTCCAGCTTCTCACGTTCTAGATCCCATTTTCTGTGTTCTAGTCTATGCTTTTCTGCTCACGCATCTTTCTCCAACTAAAGTACCAAACATCTCAGTCCCGCCACCTGGAGTTCTCTTGGGCTGGTGTCCTGGGTGCCCCATCTCTGGAGTTGCACTGTTACACTCCTGTGGCTTCCTCCTGCTGAGTGGGAATCCTTTCCCTCTGGCTGGCATTGCCCTCTCTGTGACAGAAGACTGATTAACACAATAGCCTGGACTCCCCTTTCACTCAGTCTCTCCTTCTTGATTCCCCAGGAAGATGGTGTGGCTTCTCTACTTCACAAACTGGGGGGAAATAAATGGGATGCTCAAGAGCAACTTCTTCCCCCACCCCACCTTTGACAGCAGACCTGCTCACAGAGAATGGGGTTTCTCCTCTGCTCCCCGAGTCACGCTTCCCACGAGAAGAGGTCCAGCACGGCCCAGGCCAGGAGGGAAAGGCTACCTTACTGTGGGGTTCAATATCAGGGGAGCCCCTTCAGTAGATAAAAGCCTTGTTCTGATCTGTCTGTACCAGTGAAAAGGGTGGCTATTTTGATCCCTATTTGAATTTCCTATCTCACTCCTCATTGTTTCAGGAGCTGAGCGGGGATAAATAATGCTCTGTCTTAGTCCTGGCAAGCGTCCCGCGGCTGGCAGATGTTCACCAAAGCCCTCCCCACTTCTTCTAGCATCAAGGGGAGCAGCCATCCTGGTTTGTCTGGGGCCGAGAGGTGTCCTGGAGTGCAGTCCCTTCTTGAAGGCGGGGACCATATCTATCCCTCTGAAAAGCTGTGGTAGAAGCCCAATAAATGCATGTCAATTCAATCGATTAGTTATATGAGAGTCACAACAGGCCCCCGTCTTAAATAGCCTCCTATATTTTGTCAGTGGCAACAACCATGGCTGCTTTGCTTCAAAATCATGGAGCTATGTAGTCAATGTAAAATATGTCTTACAATAGCTTCGTGCTTAATTTTCTGTATTTTGAATCCAGTTCCCAGAACCAAACCATAATTCTTACCTGTGACTTTGACTAAATTTTCACAAATATATAAATTCCCTTCTTGTTAACAACAACAGAAATGAAAACTCTGGTTGTTTCAATACTTTGATTTGTGTGAAGACATACAGGAAATCATACTGACCAGGCACAGGAACGGAAGGAGGCGTCGATTGACACAGGGAGTTTTAAAATAGGGTTAAAATATTTTCCTCACTATTTTTGAGTACAGATGCAACCGAGGGTCCTGGAACTCCCATTGTTTCAAATAAAGTAATGAAGTCATTGTGAAAAGATTTTATTTGGGAAAGCTGAGTCATGCTTCTGTATTCTGTCTCATCAAAACTTCTCCCTAATCCTTACCTCATCATAAAACTTTTGTAGCACCCCCCCCACCCCCCAGTGATGAAAAGTGAACCTTTGCAACACTTTGCCTCAAAGCCGGCTGTCTTCTGTATCCTACTTCCTTTATGCTGTGGTGAAAGCTTTACTTATGTATTTTAACTGGAAAAGAGTTAACAGGTTAGACTAATGCTGACAAATTGTTCAATAGAATAAAATTGATGGTGTTTAGCAAGAGCTTTAAGGCAAATTTCGCTAGTGATGACTCACGCTGATAATACGGTAGGAGTCTGTAAACTGTGCTCTCCTAATGGAAAAAAATTCAGACACTAACTAAAGATGGACAGACAGACTTTCTTCAGGACCAGCATGATAAGGTACAGGAGTCGCTGCATCAGGTCTTACAGTGGGGAAGACAGATTGGGCTCAACTATGAATACAGCATAGGCAACTGGGAGTTTATAGCCAAAGAGCAGAGAGGAGGCCAGAACATGGAAGATTACTTAAGAGGAAACATTAGGAATAAGGGGTCTTTGACTTAATCAACCTGATAGAATTTTTAACTGAAGACAGGCCAGGGTGATTAGGTATCACCTGAGAGCCAATGGAGGATGAAGAACCTGATTAGATGTTGAGGGTGGTCAGATTTTCAGGGTGGAAAGTTCTAATTAAATTTGACTTAGCAGGGTTCTTGTTAAACAGGATTTTACAGGGACATGAGCCTGCCTAAAGTCTGTGAGGCAGAGAATCTTTGTCAGCTCCCCAGAACTCTGTGGGCTTTGGCAGGTCCCTGAACATTGAGAATGCCAGCTCTAATGGTCCGTCTCCACAAGGAGTTTTCCATTCACTGAAGGAGGAAGACAATAAACAACTAAAAGGAACCGATAGGGGGCTTCCCTGGTGGCTCAGTGGTAAAGAACCCACCTGCCAATGCAGCAGACACAGGTGTGATTGCTGGTCCAGGAAGACCCCACATGCTGCAGAGCTGCTAAGCCTGTGCGCCCCGGCTACTGAGCCTGTGCTCCAGAGCCCGAGAACCCATGTGCCAGCCCAAGCAACTACGGAAACCCATGTGCCTAGAGCCGGTGCTCTGCAACGAGAAGCCTCTGCAATGAGAAGACCATGCACTGCAACCAGAGAAAAGTCTGCATAGGAACAAAGACCCAGCACAGCCAATCAATCAGTCAATCAAGAGGACGGAAGTTCAGCTCCAGCATTGTTGTTCGACTCTTTGCAACCCCAAGGACTCTAGCCCGCCGGGCTCCTCTGTCCATGGGATTCTCCAGGCAAGAATACTGGAGTGGTTGCCAATTCTTCACCAGGGGATCTTCCAGACCCAGGGATCAAACCCAGGTCTCCCGCATTGCAGGCAGACTCTTTACTGTCTGAGCCACCTGAGAAGTCCAAAAGAAACCGCTGCTGCTGCTGCTGCTGCTGCTGCTAAGTCGCTTCAGTCGTGTCCGACTCTGTGTGACCCCATAGACAGCTAGGAAGCTGTAAAGGAGAACTGGGAGAGGCCACTTTTGCAAGTCAGGGATGGCGCCTGGAGCAGTGCAGAGCACTCAGGCCTGGGGTGGGGGGGGAAGCCTGGCATACTCTCAGGAGGAGGCTGGAGTGCTGGGGGACAGTGTCCAAGGCCAGGGTGGAGAGGGAGTGGGGCCAGGACATGCAAAGGAGGGTGGGTTTCATCGGATGTACAGTGGTTATGTCAGTGAGGGGATGGAAAACATGGTAGAGATTGGGCCTGACTTGCATTTTAAAACAACAGTTCTGCACTGTTTGGAGAGAAGGAGTGGTGGTGGGGGGGGTCAGCCAGAGGGAAGCAGGGAGCCCTGTCGGGAGGTGGTTCGGCAGGCAGAGAGAGATGACGTGGGCGGTGGGGCCCCGGGGAAGAAAGATGGTGTCAATCTGAAAATACATAAGTAGATACATACATAAAGCTATTTCAGAGTTAGTTTTTCAAAATAATGAGTGTTTTAATGCTGATGTTGTCCTCCAGAAATGCACTAACACGATGGAACACATCATCCCCAATTTCCACATAAATGCATAGGATTACCATGGAATTTTCACTGAACTTTTATGCCTAGCAGAAGAACCCTATATCAGCCATAAAGCATAAGAACTCGGAGAAGATGATTGATCCTCCTGCCAAAAAAACTCCTGCTCTCTGTGATTAGCAGAGGCTGAGTCATACAGGCAATGGGCCTGTTTATGTACAGCTGTCTTCAAATAGCCTGGATGGCAGAATGAGAGAAGGAGGAAATCACACTTCTAGATATTACTGATCTTCTCCCTGGGGCCTTGGGTGCAGGGAGGGATCTACTACCAAAGATGTATCCTGGGAGGATATAGTGAATGAAGACTGTGTAGACACGTGTGTAACTCACTGCGTTAATCACCCGCGCATTGCTATAATGAGTTATAATCAAAACAAGTTCATAGGAATTCCATTATCAAAAAGGTTCGGAGAGAAATGACTTCATTTGGTGACATAAGAAAAAGTTCCGCCAAAATAAACTTCATGTGACATCTAAATTGTTTGACATGAAATATGACAAGTTTAAAATAAATAAGTCGGTAAAAATCACTGACTGAAGTGACTTAGCAGCAGCAGCAGCAGAAGCTACAGTCTATGATGCAGAAACTGGGCCTGTTTGCTGGGTAATGAATTTATCATACGAAACTGCATTCTTTGAGTTGAACCCGGGAAGGGAAAGGAAAACTCAGTACCTTTGCTTCACCTCAGCCTCTAGGCCCATTTCCTGTCTCAAGACAATCTTGCTGACTAGGGTGACTGAGATGTTTGGGGTGAGGAACAGTCAGAAGACTAGAAGGAGGGACCTAACAGTCAGCTCAGCTCTCACTCTCCACAGGCCAAAACAGTCAAATAATCTGTTCAGTTTTTTTTTTTTTAAGAATAAATGACATTTGGTGAATGGGGATGAAAGGAAAATGCTATTATAATATTCATTTCATAAAGTTTTAAACATCAATAAATCTCTAATCCAGGATATAGAAGATGCTCACCCCCAATTATTCAAATTTGGTTTGTTGGAGAAACACTGGTAAACATTTCAAACACTTCAGAAGCATAGAGGGAAAAACTTAAAATTCTCCTCCCCACTTTCTGCACTTTCTCCTCCCCCGATAGCAACCACTGTTACATGTGGTCTAAATCCTTTCACATAGCATAGAACATATCAATAGGTTCTTTAAAAACAGGGATTCTACTAGATGTCTTCTTCTACAAATTGCTTTCCTTACTCTCTAGACACTATACACAGTCACCTCACATTAAAATATAAATGCCTCATTATTTTACAAGTACCCTATTGGTGAACACTTAGAAAGTGAATTTCAAAGAAGTTTTCTTCATGTAACTGTAGGATTCTTTCAGAGTAAGGATAGAATGTACCTATGCTGTGACAGGATCTTTATCTAAATGGTTTAAACCAAGTATGGATATGAACTGAGAGCTATTTGAATTTACAGAAAACCGAGGCCCTGAGACACTGAGGAAACTCTCTGGGGTTGTAAGACCTTGAGATGTCTGCCTGCTTCTCAGCCTGGGGTCTTCCCTTTCGAGTTAGTGAATGTCACTGTCCCCTAGGGACTGGAAGGGTGCTAAGAGGGGAAAGAAGCTCTTAGTGGAGAAAATAATGCAAGGAAAGGAGACAGGAAAGCGACACAACAGGCAAGGGAAGAAGGAAGAACAAAGGGAGTTGGTGACCTTGCTGGGGGCCCCAGAGGAGAAGAGGGAGGCCCGGGCAGGGGCTGAGAAACTGTGGAGATCCTTGGAATGCAGGAGATCCTGGAGCCATTTTTTTCAAAGGATATTTTGATGCCAAAATAAAATTTAAGGGAGAAGCCAGAAACTATTCACATAGGAAGGACATTGTGAAACTTTGATTAAATTCTGGCAGATGACTCAAAGAACACTGCCATGACTCAGATTGGAATAAAAAGCATGATGCAAACTTTAGGAAGGGAGTGATTTTTCACATAGTTCTTTTGGGGTTAAGCATGCCAAAGATGAAAGTTAGAGACAAAATTACAAAGGAGATCCACCTTCTTCTGGGCTCCCGTTTCCCCATTCTCAGCCGTCTTCTACCTTGCAGGGTGTCCCTCCCTCTCTCCTGCCCTGAGTCACAGTGGCAGCTCCACAGTTCCTGTAGGGATGGAACTTAGGGGCAGCAATTTGAGTAGAAGGAGGAGGAAGAGGCCTTCTCTTGAGGTTGCAACCACAGAGCCAGCAAACCATTATTTGCTTAGAGTCTGTGATAAAGCAAGACAAATAGCAAAGTTTCTAAAACATGCTCTTATTCACATTTTTCATAATTATAACAGAAAGTTACTTATTCACCTCAAACAACGTTTCTCTTATTTCCTATTGGGTGGCTTGGGAGAATGGAGGAAAGGAACCCTTCCCCAGGTCAGACACTCATTCCTTTGCACTGCTGGCCTTGTTCTTGTGTTCCCTTTACTTTCTTCTCATCAACATTTGCTCCCAGGACAGGTGAGGATGAGCTCAAACAAGGCACTTCTGGATCACAGGCTCAACTATCACAATGACTGAGTTATCTGTATGCTGTTGGGAACAAAACCTAAGCCTAAGAATTAGTCTCTTTGGGGTACAGTGTTGGTGGAGTGAGGATTCTGGAAGGGAAATTGCTCCTAAAGTTTTTCTACCTCTCTGCCTACTCCCAAGGCAAGGCCAAAAAAGAGTCAAGGGGTTTAGTTGTTGCCTTCAGGTAGGGGAAAAATTATACTGTCATCAGTCAAATAAATAAAACACTGGATATATCCTTGAGTATAAAAAGACACATAAATGAAGATATTATCTTCATTGTGAATGAAGTACTATTTGAAATACATTGGGCCCTTTTCATGTGATCAAGCATGATAAGGAGCTCTTGAGGAGGGCTCCACAGGACTCAACATTAGGACTGCCCTCAAGAGGTTTATATGGCTTCCTTTATGGCTCAGCTGGTAAAGAATCTGCCTGCAATGCAAGACCTGGGTTCTATCCCTGGGTTGGGAAGATCCCCTGGAAAAGGGAAAGACCACCCAACTCCAGTATTCCTGCCTGGAGAATTCCATGGACTGTGTAGCCTATGGGGTCGCAAAGAGTTGGACACGACTGAGTGACTTGCACTTCACTTTCACAGGAAGTTTATAAGAGGATTAAAATGGAAGTTTCCACCTGGTTGTTGATGTGCCAGTGAATTCCATTCCCGACACCCTTCCCAAGGGGAGGGATCAGTTGCAGGAAACAGAAACCACTCGAGATATTTTAATCAGAGTGAGGTTGACTTCAAGGAATTTGATACTCAGAACATTTTAGAAGGGCTGGAGGAATAGATTTCAGACCAGACTTACAGAAATGACTCTCAAAACAGGACCACTGAACGGGCCCCGGGGGAGCTGCCACTCTGGCACCATCCAGAGGTGAGGAGTCAAGAGGCCAATGTGAACCACTGACATCAGTGGAACCATTCTAGAACCACTGAGGTCAAGATCACACCACCAGAGCAGCAATCCAGAGATGAGGAAATCTCTGTCAACACTTCTTAGCTGCAACTACTTCTTAATGTCCATGAAGATAGTGGTTGACCCTGCAGCACAGATACAGATAAGTTCTGTCTCCATCTCCATGGCCTTGGGGGCACTGGAAGACCCCTTGCCCCTTCCCTTTCTCCATTCTGCCTTGAAAATCTTATTCAAGTGCCATCAATTTTCAGAATCTAATTTGCCTCCAGAACCATAACTGCAATAGGGTGAGAACAGAACAGAATCTGAAAATGATGGCCTTCAACTGTACAGTACAAGAAAGCACAGAAAAAAGGAGACTAGACTTGATGCTAAGGACCAATGCACTACATTGGCTATAGAAGGGAGGACTTGGGGTATGTGTCGGGGGTGGTTCCCCTTTCCTTCAGGTCAAGAGAGAAGGGCTTCAGGGACACAACTCAGAAGGTGAGAGATGTGTCCTCTGCAGTTTAGGAGGGAGTAGGGGGATGCAATCTCACCCTGCCTGGGGGATCTAAAAATGAGAGATGCCCTGATCGCAGGAGCAAAGGTGATTTGGGGGCTGAACTATGTCTGGCCATCCTCCCAGAGTTTGGGATTCAAAACAAAGAAAGTAAAAGGAAACAAGAGGGTTTCCAATGGACCCCCCAGTGGCCCACACTTGAGAGGGAGCTGGTGTGGAACTGATTCACGTCTGTGCAAGTGGGTCCTCTGATGGGGAGAAATGGACTTTGGGAGGAAGAGGCTGGAAGTCAGCCCTGGAATTCTTAGGGATTGAGAAAACAGCTGTGAGCAGGAGAGTGAGCCAACCATATCAAGAAGGCCTCCTAAGAAGTAAAAATATTCTTCCTAAGAGAAGGAGTCACTTTACACTCTACCAGGCCTGGGGAACATGATGAAGGCTCACACCAACTTCAGACAAGTAGACATGGTCCTGCTTCCTTAAATCTCCTCTCCCCCCATACTCATGGACCAGAAACTAGGGATGAGAAGGCGGGGAGGAGGACAGGCCAGGGGATGAAAGGACTCCTGTGGACTGAACGGTGCCCTTTCCCCCAGTTCATACATTGAAGTGTGAACACCTAGTGTAGCTGAATTCGAGATGGGGTCTTTAAGGAAGTAACTGAGGTTAAATGAGGCCTTAAACGTGGAGCCTGATCCAAGCAGATTAGTGCCTTTTAAGAAAAGACACCAGAGAGATCTCTCATTCCACTCTGTGAGGACATAATGAGAAAGTAATGGTCTGTCAGCCAGGAAGACAGTCCTCACCAGGAACTGAACCTTGATCATGGACTCCCCAGCCTCCAGAACTGTGAGATGTATTTCTGTTGTTCAAACCATCAAGTCTATGGTATTCCGTCCTGGTAGCCTGAGCAGACTCACACAGTGAGAAGCCAACCTAACCCTTCTCTGACCCATTATAACTCACAAGCTGAAGGGAGGGCTGCATTCATTTGCTGACACGACTTTTCTGGATGACCTGACAATTTGCGGTAATTCATGGGCTTTAGTTGTATGTATCGGTCCCTATGAGCTTGGTTAATGTGAGTCTTCCTTTGAGACAGAAGTCCATTCTCAGTGCCCGCCAAACATCAGTCAATCAGGTAAGCTATCGACTGAGTCCCAGTAAATGATCAAGGGAAATACTTCATTGTGTCTCCCAGCAACTAGCTGTTGGCTTGGGAAGCTACACTTCTGGAGACGTGCATAATCAGATGCCTTTCCATTTCCAAAAGTGCCAAAGGCCTATATGAGCACAGGCAGAATTCAAGCTTCTGAGCCCTTCAAGGAATCCATGCAGATCATGGCACTTAAGTTGCAGCTCTTTAATGAATCACAACCCAATTTCCTCCACTGTTCAAAGCTCTTTTGTTGTTGCTGAAAATGATTGCCAAGCAAAGGATCATACAGCTTCTTACTTCAACATGTTAAAACGTATTTGGTGTATGATGTCTCAGGCAGGCAGCGCAGAGCCCAGTTATAATCTATGTGGAAATAACAATTGTGTAAACAGTCCAACAAGGAAATGTAACTTCATTCCAGTGACTGGAAGCCAAAGCGAGGAGATTCTGTCTGTTAGCCCCGCCGGTTTGCTTTCTTCAGCCACTCTGGCCCTTTTCCCAAGCAAGATAAGTCTGAATAGCATAGCCTTAAAGCAGGCCACTCACACGATGTTTGAATGGATGAGGACACATGGCAAACATTCTTGACCTTCTACCAACACAAAACCAGAATAGGTTAATGCCCTCTTTGTATGAAGAAGCCTAATCTAATAGGTAACAGACAACCCAGATTTTGGTGAAAAATTTGACCTTGATAAAGGCAAAATATGTTGCCTCTTTTTACCACTAGTCTTTAAAATTTTTAATTGACTGAGCAAAGTGAAATGATTCTTAGGTCTAAAAGTCAGCCTTTCAAATGTATCTGTTTATCCAATGTTGGGTTTTGAAGACATTGACTAACACTGTCAAAATCTGATAACTCAGTAAAAGAAATCAATGTGACTTTAAAGTTTACTGTAGTTTGTGTTGCTCAGAGGCCAAGCAAGGGCAAGCGGTACCAAGGGGCAGAGTAATGTGTTTGGACCCTCCCTCCTCTGGAATGCTAGAGTGTTCTCAGAAATGAAAAATGCCAAGCAAGGCAAGGTGGATTAACAGGTTGAAAAGTCAAGAAAGTTAAGAAACTTAGCAAAGTTCAAATAAAAAACCAGTCTCTAATTTATATACCACATACTTTACCTATTATAAATGTTTAATTATTTCTAAACAATTGGAAGTTATATGATCATCATTACACCCAGTTTTAGAACTTATCCACTGTTTCAAACAGTGTCTTATGTCTATGTCCACTCTACCCTCAGCTTCAGAAACTAATTTCTGACTCTATAGATTCAATATAAATGGAATACAGTGTGTACTTTCGTGTATATCTGGCTTCTTTCAGTGGGCCTAAATTTGGCTTTTATAAATAATACTGTGATGAACATTCTGTACAGGTGTTTGTGTGGATGTTTGATTTTATTTCTCTTAGCTGAGTACTTCAGAGTGGCATTGTTTGGTGACATAGTAAGTTTATGCTTAACTTTTTAAGAAACTATAAAATTATTTTCCAAAGTGGCTCTACCATTTTACATCCTCATCAGCAGTGTATGACAGCTCCTATTTCTCCACATCCTCTATCACTTGTTACTGCCTGTCATGAGTTTCGTCATTAAAATGAATGTGAAAAGGTAACTCATTGTTTTACTTTGCATTTCGCTGATGAGTAATGACATGAACACCTTTTCATATGCTTATTAAAATCTCTAGTTAAATCTTTTCCTCATTTTTAAATTGGGTTATCTTCTTATTATTGAGTTGTGCAGGTTCTTATATATTCTGGATATAAATCTTTCAATAGATTCATGATTTGCAAATATTTTCTCTCAGTCAAGAGACTTGGTTTTCTTCGTGGGGTCTTTTAAAGCACAAAAGGTTTAACTTTAATCAAGCCCAGTTTATCATATTTTTATTTTATGGATCATGTTTTGCTGTGACAGCATTTTTTTGGAGGGTGTGGGGAGGGGGGCGGTTCTACCATAAACTGGTCCATGGGAACATATATTCTCCTCTGTCCCCTTAGCTGTATCTTCAAAGCTGCCCCAAAATATCCAAGTGTTCAGCGGAAGCAAACAGGGACAGGGGCAGAGTTTACAGATAGGCACGACCTCTAAGAGACTACTTTGAGAGTGGAGCAAACTGAGCTTGCAATGAATAAAGGTAGAAAACAACCTAAAACACAATCTGAAAGTTACTATTGGAGAAATGCTGCAGTAAGCCTAGCATTAAATTAATGTGAACAGGAGGGTGGAAGAGCAAGAAAGAGCAAGGGGTCCGAAATTACTGCTATTGATTCTTTCCAGGGATTATAAAAGAAAAAACAGAGGGTTTTGGGGGGACCTCGAAGCTAGGTGGACCACGGGAGGGATGGTGGTGTTTTCCTCTCTGTCATTCTCTTATCTCTCTTCTGGTGACATGAACTGAGGCATGAGCAGAGAGGACATGAAAGAGAGGAGGAAAACAGAGCACTTAATCAGTAACACAGAGAAGAGCGCCATGGGAGTGTTGGAGCCAGCACGCTGAGGTTTGTATCCTTGCTCTGTCCCCAGCTAGCTAAGCTGCCTCAGATGGGACATTTGATCACCAAGATTTGTTTCTTCCCCTTTAAAATGGGAACAGTAATTCTGCTTCACGATTCCATGTTGTGAGAACCAAGTGTGTGTGTGCTGGGTGGAAAGTGATTGTGAAGGTGCCCACTGTAGGAACCCCATCGACTCTACCACAGGATCCAGAAAAGTTCTGGAGCCAAGTGTGTCTAGGCGTGGCAGAAGTGTGCTAGCACCAGGTCCCGGAGCTGACGACTGAAACAACCACTCATAGCAAAAGTCCACATCCCAACCAGAAAGCCTCCTAGACACTTAGAGAAGGAATTCCAATGTCATCAGTAACCTGATTCGTGGAGTGGAATATAGGAAAAGTTCTCTGGGAGAAAGAAACGCCATACTTTTTATCTTAGGTTATTAGAGATGTAGGAGATCTTAGGGGCGTCCCTGGTGGCTCAGCAGTAAAACATCTGCCTGAAATGCAGGAAAGCATCTACAATGCAGGAGATGCAGGTTTGATCCCTGGGTCAGAAAGATCCTCTGGAGAAGGAAATGGCAACCCACCCCGGTATTCTTGCCGGGAAAATCCCACAGACAGAGAAGACTGGCTGGCTACAGTCCATGGGGTCACGAGAGTCAGACACAGCTTAGAGACTAAACCACCACCACCACCAGGAGATCTTTGACCTTGGTTGAAAGATAAATGATAACGGAGAATAAATGAGAGAAGGAGAGATGCGTTGAAATCTAAACGCTGTCATTAAAAAAGGACAAAGCAGGAAGGACTTTTTCTCATCAGTCAGTTGAAGGGGTTGATGTACACATCCTCAGAGACTATTGCTTATGATTCTACCACGAGGAAAAGTTTTTTGTAGAAGGAAGACTGTACTTGCCAGAGGATGGTTTCCAGAGAGATTTTAATGTAGTTGGTAACAGAGAATGTTGCTCAAAAACTTCCCTTAAGAGGGAAGGTATTTTAATGAAGTGAGAAGGCAGAAATAAACAATTCTTACCTTAAGACATATGCCAGTGGTTAAAACCTGATGCATGGAAAGCACTGAGGACATATCTAATTCGGTAGATAGAATCCTCTTTATTTAGGAATTTAGAAAAAGTCAGTATTTTGGAGCATGATGCTGAGAGTGGTAACTTTCAGATTGCCGTATTAGAGTAAGGACATTGGGAAAGGCCTGGAGAGTTGCAAACAGATTATGAGAAGCAAAAAGGCAACTGAAACACAGATTATTTAAAGGGCCTGGACCTACACTGGAGCTTGAAGGAATCCTGCGACCTACAAATGTCACAATTAAATAGACTGTCATTGAAAAGAGTATTTCTAGAGGCTGGTAGTTCACTTCCAATTCTCCAGGCCTGCAACTCTGGCTGCCAGCACCCTGAGGCTTAACTCCACCAGGCAGGTTTATTTGAGGCATATGGCTGTGACTGGGTTTTAAAATACATTCTTTGATACCTGGATGTGATGTTCTATGAGAATCTTTCCACTTTTCCCTCTTCCTTCCTCTCCCTTCTCCACCTGTCAGTGCTTTGTTCTGGGTCCTGCAGGCTGCCCTGTTTGGTTTGCATCAGCAGAGCTCTTTATCCTCTAAATACCTGCTGGAACTCTGGAATATACCATAGCTAGTGCTGCTGCTGCTGCTAAGTCGCTTCAGTCGTGTCCGACTCTGTGCGACCCATAGACGGCAGCCCACCAGGCTCCTCTGTCCCTGGGGTTCTGGTATTAGGAAAAAACTTGATTAAATTTCTCCGTCTCAGGAGAATAGGAGCTTTTTGGGGTGTGAGTGTATGTGCATTGTGTGTTTCATGACACAGCAACGTGTACTAATTTTGAAAAAATTCTATAAGACCATGTAGAGGAAAAATTAAGAGACACCTTGCCCTTTTGGATCAGAAGTTGATAACAGGACATTAGACTAACTTACATGGTTTTATTTCATAATTATCTGAACTCTCCCTGTGGTCAGCCTTCATAGTGCGATGCTCGCAGAACTTGGTCACGTGCCCTCAGCCGAAACACAAGTACAGGGAGGCTGACTCTGAACAAAGTTCTCTTCCCAAGGTTTATAGTCTCCCTCTGTCTCTGTTCACCTCTTCTTTTCAATGAATAACACTTCGGTCATGACAGTCTTGGTGATTACAATATTAGAGGAGCTTAAATACTTGAGGTAGAAATTCTTTCCCTTTCTGAACAATGTAAAGACATTTTTGAATAAAAGAAATTAGCTTTTGCAGCAAAGCAATACCATATTATCATAAAAACTTTTAAGTGAAAATAGTAAAAATCAAATGTAAAGTTGCCCCATTTCACTCCCAATCATTACCTCAAAACTGCTCCAATTTCACATTTGGGGGTAACCACTGCTTAAATGTATTTAAAAACTGAATAGAATGGTTACTGTTGGTGGGAATGTAAATTGGTACAGCCACTATGGAGAACAGTATGGAAGTTCCTTAAAAACTAAAAATAGAGTTACCATATGATTTAGCAATCCCACTCCTGAGCAGATATCTAGAAAAGACAAACTCTTTAATTCAAAACTATTTACAATAGCAAGAGTCAGACACGACTGAGCAACTAACACTTTTCACTTTTCATATATATATAATATTGTTGAGTTGCTAAGTCATGTCCTACTTTTGGTAACACCATGGCCTGCAGCCCTCCAGGCTCCTCTGTCCATGGGATTTCCCAGGAAAGAATACTTGAGTGGGTTGCTATTTCCTTCTCCAGGGGATCTTCCCTACCTAGGCAGTGAACCCAGGTCTCCTGTATTGGCAGGTGGATTCTTTACTGCTGAGCCAGCATTGCTCAGCCATAAAAAAAAAAGAATGAAACATTGTCATTTGCAGCAACATAAATAGACCTAGAGATTATCATACTAAGTGAAGTAAGTAGAAGAGGACAAATACCATACGATATCACTTATATGTAGAATCTGAAAAGTAATACAAATGAATCTAGATATAAAACAGAAACAGACTCACAGGCATAGAAAATACACTTAAGGTTACCAAAGGGGAAAGGGAATCAGGGAGGGATAAATTAGGGGTATGGAATTAACAGTCACACTACTATATATAAAATAGATAAGCAATGAAGATTCACTATATAGCATAGGGAATTATATTCAATAACTTGTAATAACCTGTAGTGGAAAATAATCTGAAAAATATATATATACAACTGAATCACTTCAATGTATACCTGAAACATACAGTATTGTAAATCTTACACTTAAATTTAAAAAAAAAGAGGAATGAAATAAACAGAACACATTTTCTTCGTATTTTTTTTAAGGTAAGAAAAAATCTTTTGGAGAAAGAGAATCAGCCTATATTCTGCCTGTTTATAAATGAGCAGAAAGGGATAACACCAACACAAAACTGATTCAAAGTGAGGAAGAGGCTTACGAAGCAGGCAGCAAAAAGTAAGAGATGAGGTTAAAAAAACCAGCAGAAGTTGTGCTGAGCAGAAGATCTATTTAAACCTCAGATTAAAGATAAAACACCTGAAAAATTGATGGTAATAAGACACAATGGAAATGTTCCAATGGAAATATGGAAATAAGATCACCTTTTAGAGTAGACTGGTGAAATTAGAGCCATGAGATACCACTACACACTTATCGGAAAGGTCAGATACAAAAATCTGAGAACGCATTTACCAGCAAAGATGAGGGACAATAGGAACTCTCATTTGTTGTTAGCGGGATTACAAAACGGTAATCACTTTGGAAGCAATCTCTTACACAGCTAAATATTGTCATACCACATGAGCTAACCATTACACTCCTAGTTAGTTCCCCAAATGATGTGATAGCTAATGCCCACATAAAAACATGCACATGAATTTTATAACAGCTTAATTCATATTCTCTCTCTTTCTCTCTCTCACACACAAACACACACACAAATTAGAAGCAACCAAAGTGTCCTTTAATAAACATATGGATAAACAAACAACGGTACATCAACATAACGGAATATTATTCAAGAATAAAAAGAAACAAGCTATTAAAAAAAAAAAAACATTCTGAGAGGAAAGTGTACCCCTAGAGAGGAATTCAATTTGTTGGGGGGAAATTAAGAAGAGATTCAATTTTAGCAAGTTTTCAGAATCGAAACTTCCAGAGAGAAGTAGAGATAGAGTGTGGTTCACACACCATGGGAAATGGCTCACTCAGGAGGTTGTGGAGGGCTTCAGCAGAGTGGTGACAGTCTCCCAGGGATGCCCATGAAACAAAGGGGAGGGCTGGCCATGCTTGATGGTTGCATGCTTAATTTCAAGCCCTCGGGCACAACCCATTTGGCATAAAGGCAAATGAACGCTGGGATGGACTGAAAACGGTAATAAGAATATACTAAGCAGACAATAGAAGCTTGATGTGAGAGAAGAGGAACATTAATGACCCCAATGGTACACTGCAGTTGTGTTGTTTTTTTTAAACAGTTTAAGATGGTGGTTATAATTAGTATAAGAAAATAAAGACCAAGGATATTTATGAAGTAAGCAGAGGTAAAAATCTTTCTGATTTTGTTGGTGGCTATAACTGTTTGCAGGGCCTATTACTGATTTGTGACCAGACTTCTTGGAATTTATTTTTTTCTTTCAAAAATAACCACCGTATGTTTGGATCACTGTGTTGGGATTAGAGTCTTAAAACCATCTTGCAATGAGAAACCGTTTAGAAAGTAAGATGCTGCACAAGCTTTCATGGGACAAATTATGGGCTTGAGCCCATTTAGGAAAGAGAGAAAAATCTTCCTTAAGGGTGATCCTTAAGGGGAAGTGAGAAGGAAAATGAGGAACAAAACTGTAAGAAAGAGGTAAGTTAGAAATGTTTATGCTCAGTGACTTTGTGTTATCGGTTTCTGAGTGTGGTGTGAAAAAAAGTAATAGACGATGATTGAGTAGGAAGTGGTAAAATGGAGAGAAAAAGAATGAATCCTCCAAAATAGGGTTAAGCTATTTTTGTTATTATGGTTGTTAGATAGTTATTAGTCACTGAACTGGGTTTTTTTTTAAGTATAGGAATTTTGAAGTTAAAAGAATTGTATGGGGAGATAGAACACTTGTTATTTTTTAAGCTTCCTTTGTAGCACTTTTCCTACTAGAGTGTGTTGATCATTAAGTTGAAACTTGACTTTGAAAAGTTAGCAACCAGTATTTCCCCTAATTATTCCATCGATGGAAGCTCAGTGTGGAGCCTAAAGATTAGAAGAGGACTTCTGAGTAAGCATTTCTTCGAGTGGGCGGACAGAAGCCAGTAAGTAGCAGAAAGAGTGTTTAATAGAAAGTGGTATAAATAAAGTAGCAAAACCATTTTCACCTCCAGTCTTCGTGTTCTTTTATACATGCTTACTGGTCATATGCTAAACAAACAAACAAACAAATAACACCTACCTGCATTTCGGCCTGTTGGACATCAAGACCCCCTGCCATGGTTAGAATTCCTTTGATGTAAGAAACACTGCAGTCACGTGCTAAAGCAGGAAAGAGACATTTGCCGATGCCCCTGGGAATCTGACTACCAGGCCAGGAACTGGGCTTGCAACTGACGTCCAGAATTTTATAATGCAAATCAGTACAGGTCCAGCACTAAGTAAAATTGTACCGAAACCGAACACAAAGGACCCTGAGCCAAGTCTTGGACTCCATGACTAAGAAATCCATCTGGGCAGAGAAGCAGCACACTGCAGGAAGCTGGCTCGAGATGAACGGCCCTGTCCACATCCATGAAACAAGGCCCCCTCTGGATACCACAGGACTGAACCAGTTGGTACTCCTCTTAAAAGCTTCCATTCCCAAATGCAGAAATGCCCAGTCTGTAAAGAAAATAATGGCTTGTGATTTATATTTTTGTGATCTTCAGAATATTTCCAGGAGGCAATTATGTGTTCATCCTCTCACCAGGCTCATAAACTCTTGTTCTGGGTTTTAAGCTAGATTGCAGAAATCGGTTTTAATGTTTCTGATTTGATATCATGATCGTCTGTGAACACTATAAATTAGCCATGTCTGTGATGTAAAAAATAGTCTATCCGATAATTACTGATTCTTCCAAGAATCCATTAGTACCCACTTAAATCTGGGCTCATGCTCACCTGTAAGAAGAGGGTAAAAAAGCGGGTTTGAATTCTAAAGAATTTCACAGTTCAGCATAGGTAACCCTACTCAAGCTCTTGTCCATAAGCACCAGATCTAATTGCTGAGTTACAGGTATCATATTCCCAGTGGGACTAACTGTGAATTCTTGGGATATCAACATCAAGAAAAATCATGTTCTGTTTCTAATTGGAGACAGAAGGATAAACTACATTTCTTTGATGAGAAAATGGGATTTTCCTCCAAAAACTCATGGGGAAATTTTTGGCTTATATGATGTTGCTGCCATAACCACAGAGATAGAATGTCCTTAACTATAAGAAATCAATTTCTAGTTGTCAGACTCTGTACCAACCCAGGGGTCACTTTCCTTTTTGGCTAGTTTTGCTGTTATTGTTTATTCACTAAGTCATGTCTGATTCTTTTGCAACCCCATAGACTATAGCCCACCAAGCTCCTCTGTCCATGGGAGTCTTCAGGCAAAAATACTGGAGTGGGTTGCCATTTCCTCCTGCAGGGGATCTTCCTGACCTAGGGATTGAACTTGTGTCTCCTGCATTGCAGGTAGATTCCTTACCACTGAGCCATATGGGAAACCCTGGCTTTGACAATAGACAATGTTTCTCTGTCAAGCATCCTTTATTCAAATAAGTAACAGAAAAATCTCCATGATAGCCTGAGGGGCATTCCTTACACTTGAGTACTAGAGGAGTTTCCAAAAAGCAAATGAAGTTCTGGGATGGGAAGGTCAGAGAAAATCAAGTCAATTTTTTTTTTGTTTGGCAAGGAGGGGCCAGAAATAATGACTTTATTTGGAAAGCCAGAAGATGGAGAAGATGGTGGACTAATGTCCCAAAGAGCCGTCTCGCTCAGATTTGGATGCTAGTTCTTTTTTTAATAGAACAGAGAGGGGGAGGTGAGGAGGTCAAGTAAAAAAGATATAAGTTGTTGCAGAAAATCAAGTCAATCTTGATTAAAAATGGCCACTTAAACAGTGGGGCTCTAATATAGATAACTGCATGGAATTTCACTTCTGTTATAAGAAGCCATGTGCTTGTCTACTAAATATTTTGTTTCATTAAGTTCAACTCTGACTTTTGGTTTATGGGACATTTTGAACTAGGCAGAAGCTGAAAGGAGGTGGCTTACAAGGAAATCATTTCCTTTTGCAGTATAAATAACCTAACGGGTGGTGTGTTGGCTTATGGCCATACCCACTTGTAAAGGTCTAAGCCAAGATATGCTCTTTCCTGGACTAAAATTTTTCCAGAACCCCATTTAGGAGCAACTGTATCCTTCCCTTATTAAGGCTTGAGCTCTAGAAGGAGGAATGGAAGAGGAGGAAGCTTGTCTGTCAACAGGGTCACAAAGGCGCTTGGTCAGCCATTCAGAGTTGAAAGGCCGCGGGACACCTGCATCAGGAGCTTCCTGCCTTACCTTGATGGTACAGGAGCCACATACTTGGACAACACTGAATGTGAATTGACCATCCAGCCTTTCAGATTCCCTTGCAAGTCACATATCAGGCATCAGGTGATGCCAAAAATAGTTTTTTGAGGCAAAAATATTCACCCCACTTTTCAGTCTCTGGTGCCTAAAATACTACCAGGAAAGATTTTTATCTCTGTGTTGAAGAACTGAGTTCATAAGTCATAGGTTTGGGATTGTGTCATTGTGTTACTGTGGCAAGGCACTTAATTTCTTTGAATCTCATGTCTTATCTATAAAATCTGATAAATATATGTATTACATAATTTATCACTGAAAGGACTGAATTTTACAGTATGTAAAATTATTTTTAAAGTTTTTCTTTGTCAATGTATTAGGAGATTGATTATTTTCTATTTTATCATTTTATATAGATGACTGGTTATTTTAATTTGAACAGATTACCAGATGTTTCAGGTAACACTTGAACATGTTACCAGAAAAAAAAAGCATGCAACTCAATTCTGAAGCCCCTGTTTTGACCAGCTCAAGAAAAATCATGAGAAAATATTTACAGATAATCTGTTGTATGTCAGATGTTCTGCTAAGGTAGCTGACTTTATTTAACAGCTTATCAAGAACTTTAAACAATCCTGTTGGGTCTTTTTTCCAATTTTAGAGTAAAGAAAGTTAAGGCTCACAAAAGTCAAATAGGTTTTTAGCAGTGAGTTAATGTCCCTGTTCTTGTAAAATGAAGTAAATAATACATCTCAAGGCTTCACTAAGGATTATTCATTTAATAAAAGTTTTCTTCCAAAACAATCTGATAAAAAAATGTCACCTTGCAGGTTGATGTGAAGATTAATCAGGATATTAGTTGCTTTCCAACTTTGAAAATTATCACTGGTGTTTGTTAAAAATGCAGATTCTCAGAATTCCTTCAGAAGACTATGTGTATTAACTAATTTTGTAAATGTAAAGAGTTGTATAAATATAAATAATCACTCTTATCATCCTGGGCATTTGTGGAAGGGTTAACACTTCTAGTAGTTAATCTGCCTGTTACACATCAGGAAAGGGAGTGGGGTTAAAGAAATTGACGTTCATTGAGTATCTAATATGGTCTAGACCTATTAAATACTTTATTTATTTATATGAGGTAGATATTAGTATTCCCACTTTACAGATGAGGAAATTGAGGCTGAGAAGTGAAGAGTCTGGTTCACCATTAAATACCAGGGTCTGTGAACCTCCCTTACTTGCCTCCAAAGACCAAACACTAGACTAGAATCACATTACTGATAGATAAGGATTCTTTCTAAGTAACTGTAAGCAGAGATGAGGCCTGTAGAAGAGGAAAGATAAAAATATGAGGTCCTCACAATGTGGTTTCCAAGTCAGCAGCTTCGCATCGCCCTGAGAACTTGCCAGAAGTGCAAACTCCTGGGCCCAGCCCTAGCCTTTGGATCAGAAACTCTGGAAGCGGGCCCCAGAAACTTGGGTTTAACAGGTCCTGCAGGGGATTCTGACGCACGCTCACGTCTGACCACCTCTCTGGTAGACCCGGGCACTAAGTCTGAGTGTGCGTCTGTGTGTGTCGGTATTGTGGGGAAGACTCGGGAAGGTGGAGAGGAGGGGTGGCCTGAGGTAGGAGGTGCCCTGAGGAGGGTAAGGGAATTGAAGCAGAGGCGGGCAGCCTGGCCACCCTCCCCTTCGCGCCCCACTTTCTGTCTCACCGTGAAGCCCCAGGTACACCACGTACCCCATGCCTCAGAATGAAACGGTGTCAGGAGAGTCTTCAATAAATCAAAGGATCTCCTGAAGATCTGAGCTAATCATTCATTCAGTTTACACAGGTGGCTAGAGATTTAGGGAAAGTTCAACAGGAACATCTTCAACCGTATATCAGAAGGATCTCATAATGAATGGAAACAGAAAATGTGCATTAAAAACTGTTCCTCTTTTCTTTTTACTTTTACCTCACCTCCCTTCACCCGCCACCCCGAAAACGCTATCTGGCCATCATTGGAACTGCCTTGCTCCTTTTCAAATTTAAAATAAAAAAATTCCCCTCAAAATTTTTGTTGAGATTTAAAACAGGAGAAAATAGAAATCAATAACTAAATAGCAGAAGGTTTAAAAGAGAATTAGAAAGTAAATATCCTTAAGAATGGAATTACTAAAATGCAAATTTTAACTGTGTTAGGTCATGGGCGTCAATCAACCATTGGAACATAAAAGACTTTAGAAAATTACTAAGTGTAGCAGAAATGGATTCTTTCCATTAATTGCTTAGTATTTTAAAAATATGATTTTTGAACAAGCAAATATACTCACATGGTTCAAAATTTAAAAGATTTGAAATGGCACACCATGCTTCATTCTATTTAACTTTGTCATCTATCAGTGGTTTCTTGCTGTTAAAGACAGACAGGGAAGAGGTGAACTGGTGTTTCTGGTGAATACATTTGGGCTGGGTGGCCTAAGAAGAAGGGCTACCCTGTGCCTTTGCAGGCCCAGAAACAGCCCTTTATTTCACCAGGAGTTGTTCCAGCTCAGCGGGACTCTCAGATAAAATTTATAAGTGCCCATTGTAAACAAGAAGTAAGTGCCCATTTTTAAACAAGAAGCAACAGTTAGAACCAGACATGGAACAACGAACTGGTTCAAAACTGGGAAAGGTGTATGTCAAGGCTGTATATTGTCACCCTGCTTATTTAACTTATATAGAGTATATCATGAGAAATGCCAGGCTGGATGAGGCACAAGCTGGAATCAAGATTGCTGGGAGAAATATCAATAACCTCAGATATGCAGATGATACTACCCTTATGGCAGAAAGCAAAGAGGAACTAAAGAGCTTCTTGATAAAGGTGGAAGAGGACAGTGAAAAAGCTGGCCTAAAACTCAACATTCAAAAAACTAAGATCATGGCATTTGGTCCCATCACTTCATGGCAAATAGATGGGGAAACAATGGAAACAGTGAAACTACTTTCTTGGGCTCCAAAATCACTGCAGATGGTAACTAAAGTCATGAAATTAAAAGATGCTTGCTCCTTGGAAGAAAAGCTATTACAAACCTAGACAGCATATTCAAAAGCAGAAATATTACTTTACCAACAAAGGTCTGTATAGTCAAAGCTATGGTTTTTCCAGTAGTCATGTATGGATGTGAGAGTTAGACCATAAAGAAGGCTGAGCACTGAAGAACCAATGGTTTTGAACTGTGGTGTTGGAGAAGACTCTTGAGAGTCCCTTGGACTGCAAGGAGATCAAACCAGTCAATCCTAAAGGAAATAAGTCCTGAATATTCATTAGAAAGACTGATGTTGAAGCAGAAACTCCAATACTTTGGCCACCTGATGTGAAGAACTGACTCATTGGAAAAGACCCTGATGCTGGGAAAGATTGAAGGCAGGAGGAGAAGGGGATGATAGAGGATGAGATGGTTGGATGGCATCACTGACTCAATGAACATGAGTTTGAGCAAGCTCCGGGAGTCAACAGGGAAGCTTAAGAGTTCTGCAGTCCATGGGGTTGCAAAGAGTCGAACACGATGACAGCAAATTTTAAACAAAACCTGAAAGAGTCCAGTGGGCTCCTGTTGGCTGATGAATTCCAGCTCTTTTCTAGATAAGTAAGTGGACATAGGAAACCAAATCACTATTAGAGGGCTGTTGTTGTTGTTCAGTCACTAAGTCATGTTTGACTCTTTGGGACCCCATGGACTGCAGCACACCAGGGTCCTCTGTCCTCCAGTATCTCCCAGAGTTTCCTCAGATTCATGTCCCCTGAGTTGGTGATGCTGTCTAACCATCTCATTCTCTGCTGCCCCTTTCTCTTTTTGCCTTCAATCTTCCCCAGCATTAGAGAGTACTTGGTAAAAATACAGCTGAAGGCATCAGGTGTTGGTATTATTGATTTTTGTCATTTAGCTACTCATAACTTCTGGTAGGGAAACTCTTAGTTTTATAGTTGTATTTTTGCTGTATAGTTATTACTTATGCTTGTCATCGGAGAAGGCAATGGCACCCCACTCCAGTACTTTTGCCTGGAAAATCCCATGGACGGAGGAGCCTGGTGGGCTACAGTCCATGGGGTCGCTAAGAGTCGGACACGACTGAGCGACTTCACTTTCACTTTTCACTTTCATGCACTGGAGAAGGAAATGGCAACCCACTCCAGTGTTCTTGCCTGGAGAATCCCGGGGACGGGGGAGCCCGGTGGGCTGCCGTCTATGGGGTCGCACAGAGTCGGACACGACTGAAGCAACTTAGCAGCAGCAGCAGCAGCATGCTTGTCATGTGCCGAGCACTTTACTCCTGTTACCACACTCAGTTCTCACACAGTGCTGTGTGGTCTTATCCTTATGTGACAGATAAAGAAACTGGGGCTTAGAATGTTAAACAACTTGCCCAGGGTCACACAAAACTCCTAAATAGTCCTCTCTACTCGCTTTTTCTGATCTTTGGGCAAATCCTTCAATTAACAGACTCACTCTCCTCACAGGCTGAAGAAACTTGGGGTCACAGTTCTGTTGCATCCCAGCCCTAATAACAGCCCCTGCTTTTTCAACACCTGCTCACACATGTATCCAGTATCACTGACTCCTTGGCTGGCAGAGACGCAGGTGTGAAGCGGCTCCCACCTGGTGCCCTCGTCTACGGGTGAAAAAGACTTCAAAACTAATATCTACAATGCAGGATGTTTTCACAGAGACTAGGAGTATCAAACTTAAAGGCTGCAGGAGATGGTCATGATGGTTAACGCTTACTGAGTACTTACCACATGCCAGGAACCGGCCTGAGTTATTACACTTATTTAATCATCTCAACAGTCCCCTGAGGGAGGGACTATTATTATGCCACTTACTGAGGAGAAAACACTCATAGATCAGTTATGCAACTGGCCCCAATGGCACTCAGTTATAATGGAAGCTAAACATTACCGTGATGTTTTTTAGTTCAATTCAGAGGACAACATAGCCAAGTTTTGTGGCGCCTTGCCACAAGGCTTAAGAGCTAACTTTGCTGTTACAGCGAATGCCTGCTGATGTGGTACCTAGCGTAGTGTCTGTGAAGAAAGAATAATGTATGAAGGTACCCTAAGAAACTGCCTTGATTTTTAACCATGTGGCCAGATAAGCCTTGAGGGAGAAGCTGGGGAGCAGAAACTTGATGTGGTATAGATATGTCATTTTTCAAAACTGATATGCTTTCTATCAGTGTGCCTTGTGCCTGGATTCACTTTTCACTCCCTGCTCTGGCCACTCAGCCTTTCCACTGGGAAAAGCCCTGTTTTGCAGTTGTCCAAAGACTATGCCTTCCAATCAGCCAGCTCGCTGTCCAACGTGCAAAGGACAAGGGAAACTAGTATGAATGACTCAGCTTGACCCACAACTGCCACTAGAAAAATAACCCACACCAAGACTCACAGGCTCTGATTTCCTGGTGTCTAAAGAGCAGTATCATCTCACCGATCCTAAAGGAATCCCCTCCCAGGAGGGGATTTCACAGAAGCTCCTAGATGTGCAAGATGAACAAAAACTCACTTTGCACATGGGTAGGACCTGTGGGGAAAGAGAACTTGGGGCATTTCAGAAGAGGGCTGGTCTGGACTGGAGTGTGGACTGGGAAGGGAAGACAGAAAAGGTCTCTCCTATGAGAAGTTTTATGATTTGTTCTCAGAGAGGGACTGAGGGCAGGGGTTGGGGAAGGGAGTCAGATGAGTAGCAGCCTCCTGAGATGGTGGCCATGCTCTCATTTTCCTCCTGGGGGAACTGACACCTAATCACAGCTGCTGTGGATGGGCTCCCAGCTGCTGCATTCACTGGACTACAGTGAACAGTGTAGTCACTGTCCTTGACTACAGTGGATTGGTCCAGGGGACCCCTGACCTGTATGCAGCTAATCAGATTTGTCTCTAGGAATTTGGGAGTTTGAACTGAGGAGCATAGATATGAGGATCCATGCTGCTGAGCTAGGGTGGTGGCCTGGAGCTGCTGCTCATGTGTGTGACTGATCTGCCTTTGACCCGACCACCTTCAAGCTGACTGTTCAACTCCTGCTGGGGTTTTCTGATTCATTCATTCAATCAATCATTCACTTATGTTTAAGTTATCTTGGGTTGATTTCTGTGATTTGGGATTGGAAGCACCTTCTGTAAGACCATCAGAAAGCCAGCAAACACCTCTTCAGGCTTCAGTGCTATCTGAAGGGAGCCCATTTCTCCTAAGTAAGACTGACAAGTTAGTTAGCTGCAAATTAAGGCTCCTTGAAGTCTGAGACTACCTGAGAGTGGAAACCAAGAAAAGCAGTCCCACCCCCCACTGCCAGTCTCTCCCACCCAAGTACTAACCAGGCCCAACCCTGTTTAGCTTCCAAGATCAGACGAGATCGGGCACGTACAGGGTGGTATGGCCGTAGACCCACTGCCAGTCTCTTAAATCGTTTAAATTATATCTCAGGAGACAAGATTAAGGTCCAACTGTGCCGACTCCAGCCTGGGGTGACTGAGAAAGCTACCATCTGATGATGGCTAAGATTTCTAGAACATTCTACTGTCTGCTAAGCCAGATTTATTACATCAGCATGGCTACAGAATATCTAGGATCCAGGAATGTGCATTTTAAATGAGCACTGTTATTAAATTTTCTGTTTCTTTTTTAGATAGATTATATATACACACAAACACACACACACATCAGTTATCTTGGGTAATTCCAATTTTTATATATATACATATATATATATATATATATATATACACACACACATCAGTTATCTTGGGTAATTCCAATTTTTAAAAAATACTTACTAACCATTAGTTCACTATATTAGATTTTTGGGACCACCTAAACAAGTTATCACAAACCAGGTGGCATAAAATGACAGAAATGTATGCTCTCACTGTTCTGAAAGCTAGAAGTCCAAAATCCATATATTGGCAGGTCCATGCTTCCACTCAAGACTCCAGGGAAGAATCCTTTTTCTCTCTTCTGGCTTCAGATGGTGGCCAACCGTCCTTGGCTTGTGGCTGCATCACTCCAACCTCTGCCTCCACTGTTACACGAACTTCTCTCTTGAGTGTCTATACCTCTATTTCCCTTTTCTTAAAAAGACACCAGTCATTGGATTGGGACCCACTGTAAATGAGACTAATCTCAACTTGGTTACATCTGTAAGGTCCATATTTCCAAATATTGTCACAATTGTAGGCACTGGGAGTTGGAACTTGAACACATCTTCTTGGGGAACACAATTCAACCCACCACACTTCTTGTTGAATGTTTATTATATGTTGTTTCTATTTTTTTCCAAATGATAATGCTGCTATGGATTTCTTTTGTGTAAATCTTTGATGTCACCTTCTCTGATGGTTTCTCTATGACAGATAACTAGAAGTGAGTGATGGGTCAGTTAAAGTCTGATCAGGAAAAAAAAAATCACTCAAGTTTTTCTAGCAGTGTGGAATTCATGCAAAACACTGACTATGCAGACTCTAGAAGTGGCTACAGAGCCATCAGGGGATGTGAGGATATCTACAATTTAAGAGTGGAGCCACTCTCAGCCTCTGTGAACATCCAATGGCGTCTAAAACCAGGACAGGACTGCTGGGCAGGAGCTGGATCACCAGCAATGGCTTTTAGAGGTGCTCCTGAAAGTGGGAGGGGACACATTTTCCCCTCTCCTCTCATCCCCCAGCTCCTCACTTGTGTGCCCATGACCAGGTGACTAGGGAGCTGGGAGTATATAATCCACAGGGATCAGCCCCCTGAAGTAAGAGCAGACCGGGGGCAGGCAGAGGAGCTAAGTAAGTTGAGAGCAGGTAGATCAAGATGGGAACAGGTGTGCGGAATTTTAAGTGTTTGATGCATTGCTAAACGCTTTCTAGAAAGTGGCTCCCAAAGTGCACTCTCACAGTAATAAATGAGGGCCTGTCTCATAAAGCTTTGGCTAGTTTTGAGTATTTAAATTTAATAAATAATATTTTCTCCTAATTTCCAGGGCAATACATATTCATTGTAAGAAATCTATAAAGTAGAAAAGCAAACAGAAAAACATTAAAATCCCGTCTAACCCTATCACTCAGTGATAACCACTGTTAAGAAGTGCCTCGTACGCACCTCGGTAAAACATGCTAGGAACTAAGTGGCCTTATGCGTTAACTGCCCCGTTACATGCAAAGTGAGAGGATGTGTGGGGGACATTCACATGAGTGTCCGTTTTTTGGGAAGATTTTTTTTGAACATTTGCTCTCCTGAATTCTTGAGCTTACCTCACTGTTAAAATATGCAGTATGATGCAACTTAAAAATCTAGCAAGGAATCCCACAGATTCTGCCTTCTGATCCTTGGCTTAGTGATTCTTCTTGCTGAATAGCAAACATTCAGACCTTTCCTTCTCAACTTCCTATCCCCAAGTCCAGCCCAGTGTGAGGCCCATAGTAGGTCTCCTATTTATAAATGTGTATGTGCACGTGTTTAAATGATGAGAATGAGAACACCAGTACTTTCTTTAAAATTAATCGCATCAGCACAAACAGCCTTAAGATCAGATTAGATCAGTCGCTCAGTCGTGTCCTACTCTTTGCGACCCCATGAATCACAGCACGCCAGACCTCCCTGTCCATCACCAACACCCGGAGTTCACTGAGACTCACGTCCATCGAGTCAGTGATGCCATCCAGCCATCTCATCCTCTGTCGTCCCCTTCTCCTCTTGCCCCCAATTCCTCCCAGCATCAGAGTCTTTTCCAATGAGTCAACTCTTCACATGAGGTGGCCAAAGTACTGGAGTTTCAGCTTTAGCATCATTCCTTCCAAAGAAATCCCAGGGCTGATCTCCTTCAAAATGGACTGGTTGGATCTCCTTGAAGTCCACGGGACTCTCAAGAGTCTTCTCCAACACCACAGTTCAAAAGCATCAATTCTTCGGCGCTCAGCCTTCTTCACAGCCTTCTCACATTCCAACAGCCTTACACGAACTCAAAAGTAAGACAGGGAATCACTTTCTCACAGAACAACCTAATATGGTTACCGCCTCTGGCCACGCTCTCAGAAATGAAGGGCCTCCGTCTGAGGCTATAAAACATGCCACGGGTGCAGGAATTTACTCTTCCTAGGCTGAGGCAGCTCCCCTAGGTCTGTTTTCTAACCAGATTTCAAATCAAGCAGTCCATCAACACGTTCAAGACTGAGACCAAAGACAAGGCAGCCTTAAGTAAGTAGAAGCCCATCGGACCTGCAGAGAGAGAGGAAGCAGTGTGCTTACGATCACTCATGACCACTGAGGGAGACAGCGGCCTGTCCCCGGCCTCCAGTCCTCGGCTCACAGCATCAGAGGCTCAGGCAAATCAAAGGCAGAGCCTGCCTTTGAGCTCTCATTACTGGCCCCTGCTCTGTGTTTTACTTCCCTGCATTACTGAAGTGATGACAGAAAGGCCCCACAGGCCTCATACAACATGGACATTTTGCAACTTTGTTGAGCCCTTGAAATAATTTCCAGATACTTTTTCCCAAAAGAGAGAGGCATCATTCACCATGATGCTTTTTGTGTGTGTGTCATGTCAGCCGAGGCTGTGAGTCATGCAGGGAGGTGGGCGAGGGCGCCTGCTGGTGTGTTAGGTCTAAACCAGGTGTCTTGTGGGGGGCCCAGGGGAACACGGCTGGGCAGAGGGAACTAGAGTCTAGACACAGGGGTTGCGGAAGTGTAGCTTTCCCAGTTGGAGAAGGCAATGGCACCCCACTCCAGTACTCTCGCCTGGAAAATCCCATGGATGGAGGAGCCTGGTAGGCTGCAGTCCATGGGGTCGCTAAGAGTCGGGCACGACTGAGCGACTTCACTTTCACTTTTCACTTTCATGCATTGGAGAAGGAAATGGCAACCCACTCCAGTGTTCTTGCCTGGGGAATCCCAGGGACGGGGGAGCCTGGTGGGCTGCCGTCTATGGGGTCGCACAGAGTCGGACACGACTGAAGCGACTTAGCAGCAGCAAGCAGCAGCAGCTTTCCCAAAGTAGGAGTGGGGGAGCGAGGGCCATTGGTGCCTCAGACACCCTTGGGTCTTCTTGTACAGAGTTGTCATAGGATTGCGCTCGTCTTCCTTAAGTGGTCTAGGGCTAACTGCTGCCCAAAGTTACTTTTTCCTTCCTTCCTTCCATTTTTAAGCCAAACTGCTCAATGGGAAGCAATAGTGATCGATGCCTAGTCTGAGAGGCCCCAACCAGACTGGAAGTTCTGGGACACGTCCCAGCTGTGGTCCGCTGCTGCGGCCCTCTTCACGCCAGCATCTCCACAGTGGACTGACTCCCAGGGGGAGGGGTCCTTCCTCCTTGCTCTGCCTCTCCCAAGCATCATTTCATCCTGCCTCCCCAAAGATTTTTAAGAGTTAAGAAAATGTAAGAAGAGTTTGTGGCTTTTTTTTTTCTTTTTTACCAATTAAGTCTTAAACTAGGCAATTCATTCCTTCCTCAAATACTCATTATTTATCTTATCTAAAACAAATTCAGGTCCCAATATCCCATTTGGAAGAGTTAATATCAGCCCAACGTCAGTATCTCTGTCATGTTCCATAGTCTCGCTTTTCTTTGGTTTGCACCTGGACACTGGCTCCTTATAGGTGTGTCTCCAAAGATGTATGTGTTTGTGTGTTTGTGTGTGTGTGTGTGTGTGTGTGTGTGTGTGTGTAGGGGACAGGAATGGCACCTGGTTATCCGTTCACACCAGTCACCCTCAGCATCACTCCACCTCTTCTGCACACCGCTGCTGCTCGCTGGCCACAGTTTCATCAGATCTCCACCTTCATTAGTGGTCTGGGTGTAAAGCCAGCAGAGTCATTCAGCACCTGGCCTCTGTAGGCATCACACAGGTCCTGCTGGTAGCCCCTGCCCACAAGGAAGCTGAGCCCTACCTCTCTCCTAGTATCCGAGAACCAACGACCCAAATAAGAAACACTCTTCTCTTTTATCTTCAAAACACAAAAGGCTTTCTTCATGCAATTCCTAGGCCTTTGAAAGCAAAAAAAAAAACAAACCCCAAACAGTAAGGCCTCTTTGGGGTCGCCTGGCAGCTTTCCTTCGGGGGTGTGTGTCCATGTGCACACGTAGCATCACATATGGAGTATCTGTTAACTGCTCCTTGGAGGTTAGAAAAAAGGGTAACCGCTTATCCTTTATTACTGGGGAGAAGTGGGTAAAATTCCCTTTGTTTTTTTCCAAATGTCTAGGGGAAGGAAGAGAAAAATGACCAAGAGGCAACAATTAATATTATAAGAACTCATCCTGCTACATATTAATTCATCCTAGACTGAAAATCAGGTCACATCTGGATTTCAAAGCTGAAATAAATGTGCGTCAAAAGAAAAGCGTGGAGTGGTGGGGGAGGGGACCATTTATGTCAATAGAACAAGGGGCCGAGGCAGCGCCTAGTACACGCTCAGCACTCAAAGCTTTAGATGCCTAGATTCTAAACAGTGGAAGCTATCACTGAGATGCAGCTTCCCTCCCCGTTTAAAAGTCAATTTTATGATATTTCTTGTAAGTGATGACCTAGTCTCAGACTATCTGCACACAGTAGGAAAGGGCTGTTTTGTTTTGGAAGAGATTTATTTCACCAGTTTCTTCCTTGCCTTAAAACAAAACATTCTAAATTTCATCCCTTAGCCTTTGTTTCACTGTTTTAGGAGTAATGTGGAAGCAGGCAGCACAGTCTGAACATCAAAAGTCACTTGTCACACTCGCACACCTGGCTCCCTGAGCTCCCCGGTTTCCACAGCTGGAACTGCCTACTCCTCACTGCAGGCAGTCAGAGACCCAGGGAGAAGCAGCCTTGAACTTCAACCTCTGCCATTCCCATTGAGCAGTAAGACGGTTGGCTCTACTTCACCAATACCCTAGTTCTAATAACTCATAATAAAAAGCAACATTTGCAATGCTTAAATATGCCAGAGTCACTGGTCTAAGTGCTTTGCGTGTATGTTTGTGTATGTGTGTTTTTGTATTTGTGCAAAAGATTTAATTCTCACAACCACCCTATGCTGTTGCTGCTAAGTCACTTCAGTGGTGTCCGACTCTGTGCGACCCCATAGACAGCAGCCCACCAGGCTCCCCCGTCCCTGGGATTCTCCAGGCAAGAACACTGGAGTGGGTTGCCATTTCCTTCTCCAATGCATGTAAGTGAAAAGCGAAAGTGAAGTCGTTCAGTCGTGTCCAACCCTCAGTGACCCCAAGGACTGTAGCCTACCAGGCTCCTCCATCCATGGGATTTTCCAGGCAAGAGTACTGGAGTGGGGTGCCATTGCCTTCTCTGACCACCCTATGAGGTAGGTACTATTTTTACCCTCATTTTATAGATGAGGAAATTGAGATCACATAGCTGGTTACTAGCAGAGCCTGGATTTAAACTAGCTTTCTGGCTCTAGAGTTCCCTGCTTAACTGCTAAGCCAGAGGTTCTCAAGTTTGAGCACGCGTTAGAACCACAGAGGGCCTATTCAAACATAGATCGCTGGGTGTTTCTAATTCACCAGGCCCGGGGTGAGCGTGAGAATTTACATTTCTAACTAGTGTCTGGGTGATGCTGACGCTGCTGGCCTGAGAACCACATTTTGAGAACCACATGTTGGCGCTAATTGACTCCTCTCTTGACCCCCATTCTGATGCCTGCCTGTAATGCCAGCTCTAGCAACTGGACAACTTCCAGTACCAGGATACACGGGGTCTCCTCTCTCTGCTGGCAGATGCCCCTGATACTTGCTTTCCTGAACCTCTGCCTGTTGTCATCTGCAAGATGTTCCTGTTTTCCATCCCCATTCCTGGGCTTTCAGGTGCTAGAAACTTCCCCAATCATAGTCACTCTGCGGTAGGTTTATCTGGTCTGTGGATTCTCCTCTGTCCTGTCCCACTGCTGACTGAGCTGTTACAACTGTCACATAACCTTTAACTCCTTTCCGACCTAGAACAATTAACCTAGGTCCTTTGGGCTTCCCTCATAGTTCAGTTGGTAAAGAATCTGCCTGCAGTGTAGGAGACCCCGGTTTGATTCCTGGGTCAGGAAGATCCCCTGGAGAAGGGATGGGCTACCCATTCCAGTGTTCTGGCCTGGAGAATTCCATGGACTATACAGTCCATGGGGCTGCAAAGAGTCGGACACGACTAAGCAACTTTCATTTTCACTTTCTTGTGTTCTCAAGTGCCTTGTTCTTCAAATCTGTCACTGCTCAGATGACCCTCCCCGAGCTTCCTCTAGGCCATCAATGCCCATCTTTAGCATGTGGAGCTCAGAACAGTGCCCCTATGGGATCTGCCAGAAGTCACTGGAACCATCAATTCCCTCCTCCCAGATTTCTATATTCTATCAATGCTATGATTGCATTCATCAACCCTTTTGGCACATATAGACTTTGAGCCAAAGACTTCCAAATATTTTCCAAATAAACTGTTCTCAGACCCATAATTTCCCCATTTTATGCTTACATAATTTTTTTTTTCTACCTTAACACAAAGCTGTACAACAGTTATTCTTGTTAACTTTCATCTGGCTTGTTTTTATATTTTTCCAGACAACGGAATTTTTCTTATTGAAATAAGTCTATTTTTCTCATTATGAAATAAATACTTGTTCATTACCAAAAAATTAGGAAATACAGATAATCAAAAAAGAACATTAAAACTTTCATTGATGCTACTCACTGAGAGTTAATCATTATGAATACCTTGCTGTATATCTTTCCAGGTTCTTAATAAACATCTTTCTAAATTATCCATAAATAAACTTCTGTACATAAATGACTCATAGAGATCATTTTATATTTAGTATTTCTTCTAGCTCTGAGTCAGCCACAAAGTGGCCTCTGTGTTTTGGTACAAGTTATGAAAAAATATTGTATAAGATGGACAAGAACAGACTGCTGCAGCATAGCCCAAGATCCTGCCCTCCAGAAGGCAGAATTCAAAATCGATTAGATAGTAGTTTTCAACCAGTTAGAAATCCACGTATTAGTACTTTTAACCCAGTTTTCCATCTTATTCTGATGGACCTAAGGTGTAAGAATCCCCATATAGTGATGTGATGTGATCTAAGTTTTGTAACCAAATAACCAGGCTTCATATTAAGTTGACTATTTGTAGATTCCAAACCCCAATATTATTTTACTATTCCACTCTTTTCAGGCACCTTTTTCATTCTATTTCCAATTTTCAGTCACCTTTTTTATTCTTCTTGATTTTCCCCAAATCACTGGCTATAATTCTGCAGTTACTTTGGTTAGTTCTCTCAGCCCCTTGGGATAGAACTCATTCAGGTCTGGAGCCGACAGTCTTTCACAGAGCAACACCTCGTTACCTATCCTGGCCCCTATCTTGGATGTCAGTGACCTCGTAACCATGTTTATTCCACACTGTCATGTTTCACTTTTATAGAGAAGATGGAAGTAAAGTAAGAGTAGTGAAGTCTGTTTCTCTCCTGTCATCCACTGGCCTTAGGACATCAGCCTTGGTACACAATCCTGGTCATTTGTGTTCTCGTCACATTCAACAAAAGACCTTTTGATGACTCCAGATTTTTCTGAAAGTTTTGATTCGTTTCTTTCCTTGGCTTCAGCCTTCTAGCTACAATTTTTACTCTTTTACACCAATCTGTCTTTCTCCCCTTAGTAATGCACTGTTCTCTGATCTCTGTGTGTGTTCTGATTTCATTGAAGTGGCCCATTTGCTTTTCCCTCACACCAAGATAATTTTTAAAAATCACTTTTTAGATTTATTTTTTTATCGTCTTAAGCCAGTTCCCCCTTAATAGGTTCTAGCTATACCAACATGTCTATCTCTTCTTCGAGTTTTTGAAATATTAGATAGATGCCTCATTCATGTCCTCTGTTTTCCTCTGGGCTATCATAAGGATGACACAGAATATAATACTCTATGTATTATAGTGTAGGGGTGTCATACTCAATGTAGTTATTAGATCAGTAGCAGCAGAGACAGACTACGGCTGAGTTAAACAATGGGATTTGTTGGGAAGATTATCAGGAAATTCAGATTAATGAGAAGATTTGGAACCAGGCTCTGAAACTGAAAGAACCAGGAGTTCACTTAGTGAAAATTATTCTCTCCTTATGTCAATTCACTTAAAATTAAAAGTCTTAGGAGAGACAGTGTATCTGATTGGCCTAGCTAGGTCTGATAGCCGTCCCTTGGCTAGGGCAAGGCAGGAAATGCTGACTGACAAGCTCCTTAAAACCGCATGACATGGAGGCAAGGAATCACTCCTCAGGGGGCTGGGGTGCAATTACCTATGGGGGGCAGTGAATGGACTGCTGAAGAATATCAAATGTCCACTATCTATTGTCTCCCAAGGGTCACCTCACTTCCACTTTACCAACAGGATCTAGCTTTTTTCTCAAAGTTAAGCATTGATCATTCATCTGCTTCTGAAGAGATGTTGTTACCAAGGAGCATTAAGAATTTATGAAATGCTCTGTCTTGAACAGGGAGAGATTTCCCACAGGTATCTGAATAGTGGAAGGAAGTCCTAGGAATACCAAAATCTCTGCCAATTTTAATAATGTCTCTAAGATTCTATTTACCTTGCACTCCCAAAACTTCTAGAAAAGAGGACCAATAAACAAATGCATTTACCTCATATTAAAATACTGAATTACTGTAACAACCATATTTTGGGCTTATTATTAGATATCGGAAAATCTTAAATGTAGTTCTTGAATCTTTCCCATTACTTCCTCCTGAAAATTACTAATCGTCCCTTTAATAACCTTAATAGCCCTTTCATGTAGATGCTGCTTACAGATCTCCCGATACTCTGTTTCCTCTTTCTTTCATTCCTGTACCTTTCATAATATTTGATGTTACTTCTTTTTCTTAGACTTTTTTTCCTTCATCATTGTTTCAGGAACATTATTTATGATCAACCTATTAAATGTGTTCCTTCCAGACTTTATAAGTGGCCCTCAACTTTTGCGAGGAACTTACTATGCCAGTCATGTGGGACTTCCCTGGTGGCTCAGCAGTGAAGAATCTGCCTGCAATGCAGGAGTGCAGGAGACATTGGTTCGATCCCTGGGCTAGGAGGATCCCCTGGAGGAGGGCATGGCAACCCACTCCAGTATTCCTGGAGAATCCCGTGGACAGAGGGGCCTGGCAGCCTACAGTCCGTGGGGTTGCCAAGAATCAGACACAACTGAAGCAGCTGAGCACACGTGCCTGTCATGTAGCTAGCCATTCATCTCTCATGACCACCTTTCTATAAAGAAAGGATAGTCAGTGTGAAGGAATAAAAAGTACTATGATGCCTATTTCTTCTCATTTCCTGCATAAACTCCTATCTAGATATGTAGATTTCTTCAAATTTTATCATTTGCTCCAATGTGGCAGGTGACTTACAGCAGGCGTTCCTTTAGAAACACTCTCCAAACAGACGGCTCAGTTCTAGACTGACCAGAACAGGTGAGCTTGCCCCTCACCATGGAAAAGCTCCTCAGGACATCTTCACCTGGAAAATGACTGAGCACACAGATACTGGAGGAGTCAACCACTCTCAGGATCGTTGATTCAGAGAAAAAAATCTTAGAAGATGACGACAGTGGGTGGAAGAATGAGTTTAAGGGAGTTAAAGGCGTAACAGAACACAGCAAAGTTTCTTGGTAAGGTTTTCTCCTATCATCCTGGAGTTCTCCCCTGCCTAACAAATCAGAATGACAGTACAACTGGGGGATTATTTTTTAAAACTTCATACTTCCAGGGACTGTATTTGAAACTGAGGCAGGGTAGACAAATAGTCTAAATGTCAAACGCAGGTGTCATCAAGCCCAGGAAGGCTTGGACTTTGGAGGAGAAGTTGGTGACCTGAGAAACCCCAGCAGCCCAGTCAGGCTGAGAGCCCCGTGAGGATTCTACGTTGGAACCTATCATCAGGATGCCCTTTTAGTTTCATAGACACACTAATCTGGAAATTTGAAATTTGTCCACGACTCAGTTTCCTTTCCTTCTAACCATCTTTAATGAAGTCACAAGATCTGAAAATGGCTGAACAGCCAGCCAGGGATGGATCCTAGGCTCTGACACTTACTAGGCAAAGAAGCTTTTTGGGAGTACTTAGACGTGAAGGCAGTTGAGAGTGAAACACATTTGTCTAAAAGAATGCTAAGCATCACATGGGGGACTTCAAGTTCATGCTCCAGGGATTCAAGAATTGCACAAGAAGAGAGGAGGAAAAGCAGGACTCAGGAAAGATAATTTTGTTCTGAGTGGGGCTAGGAGACTGGCACTCTTTTTGCATGACTGACCCTCTGGAGCGTGGACGGGGCAGCCTGTCTTAAAGGTACTGGGCAGACTCAATAAGAACCACTGTTTGTAAAGAAAGAAACACCATTCATTTTCTTAATCTGAGAGCAAAGTAAAAATCAAAAGACTTTCTCCTAGAATGCCGACCAGTCAGCTGATCCCCTTATCCGTAGAAGCTGAAACATCAAAGGCATGGTTTGGCACACAGTGTAACCAAGCCAGCAGCTGCTCCTGAACAGTGCAGGACAGTCTCAGGATGTAAACATCGTCGGGAGAGGGAGCTAGGAGGATTAACTGAAGCTAGACTGAGTTAGACTGCATATTTATTTGGAGCCAGCTCTAAAGTGATGGAAATGAGGGCTGATGGCTATGGAGAGGCCCAGTCCACAAACCACCTCTCCATACTGCTGCTGCTGCTAAGTTGCTTCAGTCGTGTCCGACTCTGTGCGACCCTATAGACGGCAGCCCACCAGGCTCCCCCGTCCCTGGGATTCTCCAGGCAAGAACACTGGAGTGGGTTGCCATTTCCTTCTCTAATGCATGAAAGTGAAAAGTGAAAGTGAAGTCACTCAGTCGTGTCCGACTCTTAGTGACCCCATGGACTGCGGCCCACCAGGCTCCTCCACCCATGGGATTTTCCAGGCAAGAGTACTGGAGTGGGGTGCCATTGCCTTCTCCGCCTCTCCACACTACTTCCTTTCATAATTAAATTAGCTTGCTCTAAAATGATTAAGGCATGTGAAAGATGCAGAAAACTGTGGAAAAGATGTTCGTGGGGAGCAATAAGTGGTAGAGAACAGGACACACAAAGACATTGCATGACCCCAGTAATTTAACTAACCAATGACTGTAAGGGAATACAGTTTAGATTTTCAGTCTGTATTTCCATTTTCCCTCATGCAAATAGGAACACAATGAAGAAGATGGTGAAGGCAAAAGACATCATAAGAATGAGACTGTTTCACCATATCAAGGAAAAGGGAGAGGAAGCACTAATGAGCTAGTCAAAAAGGGATGTTGGGTAAATAATGTGTATGTACTCTCCAAGACGGAGAAGGCAATGGCACCCCACTCCAGTACTCTTGCATGGAAAATCCCATGGACAGAGGAGCCTGGTGGGCTGCAGTCCATGGGGTCGCTAAGAGTCGGACACAACTGAGCAACTTCACTTTCACTTTTCACTTTCATGCATTGGAGAAGGAAATGGCAACCCACTCCAGTGTTCTTGCCTGGAGAATCCCAGGGATGGGGGAGCCTGGTGGGCTGCCGTCTCTGGGGTCACACACAGTTGGACACGACTGAAGCGACAGCAGCAGCAGCAGCAGCAGCAGCAGCAGCAGCAGCAGCACTCTCCAAGAGGTCAGCATACACAGACTGTAAGCAACAGGCTGCAGGCACAGCCACGGCAGTCATTGGCCTGGGAGTAGAATTTTTTCCTCAGGAGGTCTTTAGAACAGAAGAGATGCTGTTGTTCTAACATGGCTACAGCTTAGCTGTGGTCCCCACCTCTCACTGCTTCAGGCACTGTAAGCTCAGTCACCTCAACCAAACATATGCAGCACCTGTCACCAGCCTCTGCCTGAATTCCTGACCCACAGGATAACAGTGGGTTTGAGCTGCTAAGTTTGGGGGTGATTCATGACACACAGAGAGCTGCTAAGTTTGGGGGTGATTCATGACACACAGAGAGAAAGGAAAAAATAGGAACCTGAGGGGCAGGAGGGAGGGAGCTGGATTTGGGGAGCAGGACAGTTGAGCTGGGAGCGCCTCAGCCACCCCAGCACTTCTCAAGTGCCATGACTCTTTAGAATCACAAGTATTCTTCTTTTAAACTATAGCGATTTTATTTTTTCACCCTATTGGAGATCATTCTGTATCAATACATAAACAGCTTCCTAATTCTTTTCCACAGCTATAAAGCATTTCACTTTCTGCAAGTAGGTATCATCATTTATTTAGGTGATCCCCTATCTGTAGGCATTTGGAGTCTTCTTATATTTCAAAACATCCTTCACAGTACCTATGTACCCAGTCCTCCTCCTACACGAGCGCAGGTCAAAGTGCAGAACAAAACCCTTGAACTGGGATTGCAGATACACATGTTTCAAACTCACGCTCCAGCTCTGATCTGTAGGGAGCTGTGACCAGGGAACTGCCTAAAGACCCCAGTGTACCATCACACAAGGACCATTTCACGTGAGCTCAAGGCAAATGCGTGAAAACCTTATGGGAGCCTCTGACAAAGACATTAAAATAGAGCTGTGTCCCGCACCGACCTTCAGGTCGATACAAAGTTCTCAAACACTTTCTGTGCCAGGACACTGTGAGAGAGCTCAAAGAAGGAAAAGACTTCAGGAGGTGAAGATCTAGTCTGCCCGATCACTGTGGGATCCAGAAGAGCTGAGTCCAGTCAGCTGGGTTTTCTCCATCAGGGAGACAGCTCCAGTCCCCAGGGAAGAGACTGCCCGAAAGGCACTGAGGATGCGAACACACTCTCTGGGGGGTCTTTCCCTGTCCCCTCACCTCCTCTCTCTCTCTCTCACACATTTTATGATAAAGGAAAATTACACCATTATGGACAGAAGGATTTGTGCTTCCTGTTCAGTTCAGTTCAGTTGCTCAGTCGTGTCCGCCTCTTTGCGACCCCATGAACCACAGCACACCAGGCCTCCCTGTCTATCAACAACTCCCGGAATTCACTCAGACTCATGTCCATCGAGTCAGTGATGCCATCCAGCCATCTCATCCTCTGTCATCCCCTTCTCCTCCTGCCCCCAATCCCTACCAGCATCAGAGTCTTTTACAATGAGTCAACTCTTCGCATGAGGTGGCCAAAGTACTGGAGTTTCAGCTTTAGCATCATTCCTTCCAAAGAAATCCCAGGGCTGATCTCCTTCAGAATGGACTGATTGGATCTTCTTGCAGTCCAAGGGACTCTCAAGAGTCTTCTCCAACACCACAGTTCAAAAGCATCAATTCTTCGGCACTCAGCTTTCTTCACAGTCCAACTCTCATATCCATACATGACCACTGGAAAAACCATAGCCTTGACTAGACAGACCTTTGTTGGCAAAGTAATGTCTCTGCTTTTCAATATGCTATCTAGGTTGGTCATAACTTTCCTTCCAAGGAATAAGCATCTTTTAATTTCATGGCTGCAATCATGATCTGCAGTGATTTTGGAGCCCCAAATAATAAAGTCTGACACTGTTTCCACTGTTTCCCCATCTATTTCCCACAAAGTGATGGGACCAGATGCCATAAGCTTAGTTTTCTGAATGTTGAGCTTTAAGCCAACTTTTTCACTCTCCTCTTTCACTTTCAAGAGGCTCTTTAGTTCCTCTTCACTTTCTGCCATAAGGGTGGTGTCATCTGCATATCTGAGGTTATTGATATTTCTCCCGGCAATCTCGATTCCAGCTTGTGCTTCTTCCAGCCCAGTGTTTCTCATGATGTACTCTGCATAGAAGTTAAATAAGCAGGGTGACAATATACAGCCTTGACGTACTTCTTTACCTGCATATAATTCTTTACTCTGGAGTGGGTGTTCCCTTTTGTTTCCATAAAATGCACAAATGTATTTCTGTACATCTAGTATTTCAGTGACTTTCAAACTACTTTGACGATGACCAACAGTAACCAAAACATTTATGATGCAATCCATCCACCTGAGTATATCTAAAAAAAGGGTCACCCAAAGCATTTTGCTTTATCGTGCGTAAAACTCTTGGATATTTTCTATTCTAGTCTATTCCATTTTGTAAAAATGCTGGTCTCAACCCACTTGATTTTATGACTCACTCATGGGTCAAGGTCTGTAGTTTGAAAAACACAGCATACCATAGGTCTGGGGTAAAATCCAGGTGTTTGTCTTGTGTAATAAGAACCTTAAAAGCCTGTGCTATCTGCTTGCTAAATTGTTCTTCCTTTAAAAGTTGAAAGTCATCCTGGTTAAATGTACCGGAAGCAACATAAATCTGACTTTCTCAGAAGCTGGCACTAATGCGCTGTAATTTGGTGCTGGTGCTGGGAATATCAGCAAGTGCACCTGGCTCTGTCACTCTGCTTGATGGTCTGTCACAGTTGGGGAGGTACTTTCCCTCTTTGCTGCCTTTGATGCAGCTCAAATGAAGAGAATGCAAATACTAGTTAGCCCGGGCCAAGAATCTGTCTCCCTGTAGCTGACTGCACTCCATGGCAGAAAGAGGGGTGTGTGTGTGTGTGTCTGAAACCCACAAGAGTGATTTCTTAGAGGGGAAGCAAGGGGAGTGGAGTAAAATGAGAAGGAAAGGGGTGCAGGTGTGGGAGAGTTCTCCCTAACCTCATGCCATCAGCCCCGAAGCAACATCAGCGATGCCACATTTGTGTTCGGGTCTGTTCAGGAGGAGCGGGGAGAGACACCCTCATGGTTTGTAAGTCACCTGTAGGTCAGGTCCTGTTCCAGCACATCCCCCCGTGCTCACTGGGGTAAGTGTAATAGGAGTTAACCTGTACTGTGAAAATGAGTGAAAGTGAAAGTCGCTTTTAGTCGGTTAGACTCTTTGCCACCCCATGGACTACACAGCTCATGGAGTTCTCCAGGCCAGAATACTGGAGTGGGGAGCCTTTCCCTTCTCCAGGGGATCTTCCCAACCCAGGGATCGAACCCAGGTCTCCTGCATTGCAGGTGTATTCTTTACCGGCTGAGCCATGAGGGAAGCCCAAGAATACTGGAGAGGGTAGCCTATCCTGAGTGCTTATTAAACCTGTACTGAGTGCTTATTAATTTCATGATTCTATGAGGCAGATGCTGTGTGATTCTTAACTTTGCAGATGAGAAAACTGAGGTGCAAAGAGGGAAAATCACTTTCTCCAGGTTACATCACTGGTGTAAGATGGAACCAGGACCAGATCCTAGGTCTGTTCAAGCCCAGAGCCTGTGCTTATCACCACTGATATGCAACATCTCTATTTAGCCGATAGGAAACTGGCTCAGAAAGGTTAAGTAGTCTGTCCAAGGTCACACAGCTGACAGGTGGCTCAGCCAGATTATGCCTTAATACCATGTTCTTTTACTAAAACCGCTCAGTACTACTGCATCCATAGCCCACAGTGACCTGGAGTAATCTAAGGGGAAATACAGCTCTTCCCGGAATGCAAGTGTGAATATGGCTTGGTGGAACAATTCCCAGGCTGCTACTGAGAAACACAGACTCCTCTGTTGATTCTCCATAAGGTGGCTGGGGGCGGCGGGTGGGGGGTGTGGGGGAGGGGCAAGTCTCAGATGAGCCTTCAGACAAACAGCAGTGCAAGCCCGCGGACGTTTCTGGGCTCCCCAAGTGTCAAACCTCAAATTGTGAGGGCTTTGACATTTTCTCAATTCAATCTAAAGCCTTGACTTAAAACCCCTTCTTAAACGAGGCACCTTATGAGAGGCCAGGAGAAATGTTATACTTCATTGCTTAAATAAACAGAAGCAGATCACCGGAGGGCAGGAAGCATGCTGCACGGTTCTTAGAATACTTAGCACTCAAGTCTTTCTTCACAGTTAGCTTCTAAAGCCCCAGAAAAGGAATCTCTAATGCCAGGGAAGACATTTAAACTGTGGGGGAGGGAGAGGTGTCTGGATAGGCCACCTCTACCAATTCCACTGAAGGCATCTGAGCAGCCGTTGCTAGTATTATACATAGCTAACCCACATGAGGGCTCCCAGATGACTCGGCAGTGAAGAGTCCACCTGCCAATGCAGGAGATGCAAGAGACTCGGGTTCGATACCTGGATTGGGCAGATCCCCTGGAGTAGGAAATGGCAACCTGCTCCAGTATTCTTGCCTGGAAAATTCCATGGACAAAGGGTCACAAGTCAGACACAACTGAGCAAATGAGCACACACACAGCACACAATTTACATGAGTAGAATTACAGAATCATCACCTCAATAGGAACTTAATAATTCTGCTTATAATCTGAGAACTTTCTATACAACCATTGATTGTTGTTTATTAGAACATGCATATCAATGCCCTCTTTATATAATGGCCTCTTGAGGTCATTGTGTGATGCTCATTCTGTATCTCCAGACCCTCCCAGTACAGGACTTGTCACATATCAGATGCTCAATAAACTTTCATTAAACAAGTAAATGAAGTTGCTGATGCCCTTTTTAAAATTTTCAAATGGGAAAATAATGGCTGGCTATACTACTGACAGATTTTTCATTTTAAGAGTAAGTATCAGGGTTTTGATGAATGGATATTGTTCCTCGTTTTAGAGACTAAATATAGACTTCAGTCACTAGATAATTCATAATTGTACTAAACTAGCCACCCATGTTCTTTCTCTCTAAACAAAGTTTCATAGAATGTTTTTGTTAATTAAAAAAAAAAATTTTTTTAGCTTCAAATTGTAAGCTTGGACAAGGAGATAGTTCCCAGCAATTTGGATCCTGATTAGATATGTATTCCACTGCTTCCGGCTGTGTGCATGCCACTGTCCTCCATGTGTGTGTGCATATGTGCACGCTAAATCACTTCAGTTGTGTCCAACTCTTAGTGACCCCATGGACTGTAGCACACCAGGCTCCTCTGTCCATGGGATTCTCCAGGCAAGAGTACTGGAGTGGGGTGCCACTTTTGCTTTTATCCAAAAACTGCAAAATTAGAAGTGTTGGAGAGGATGTGGAGAAACTGGAACTTTGTGCACTGCTTATGGGAATGTAAAATGGTGCAGCCACTGTGGAAAAGAGCTGGGCAGTTCTTTCAAAAGTTATCCATAGAATTAGCATGCTGCTAAGTCCCTTCAGTCATGCCCAACTCTTAGCGACCCCATGGACTGCAGCCCACCAGGCTCCTCTGTCCATGGGATTGTCCAGGCAAGAGTACTGGAGTGGGGTGCCATCGCCTTCTCTGACAGAATTAGCATATGACCCAGCAATTCCACTGTTAGGTATACATCAAAACGAATTAAAAGTAAGGACTGATATAGTTATTCCTACACTAGTGTTCACAGCAGCATTATTCTCAACAGCCAAAAAAGTGGCAATAACCCCAAGTTCATTACAAATGAATGTATAAACAAAACATTTATCATACAATTCAATCTTAGAAGGGAATAAAAATTTGATATGTGCTACAACATGGATGAACTTTGAAAAGGTTAAATAAAATAAGGCAAACACAAAGGACAAATATAAATATGATTACATTTACATGAAGTTATCTAGAGTAGTGAAATTTGTAGAGCCAGAAAAAAGAATATAGGTTACCAGAGGTGAAGGAAAAGGGACAGTTATTGTTTAGTGGGTACAAAGTTTCTGTTTGGGATGATGTAAAGGTTTTGGAAATGAATAGTGGTGAGGTTGTGCAACATATGAACGTACTTAATACCACTAAATTGCATACTTAAAAAAGGTTAAAATGGCCATTTTTAGGCTACATATATCTTACCACAATAAAAAAGAATATATTGTGTGACCCGTGACTATATTATCTTCACCTTATTATACAAACGTCACCACTAAGCTGCTGCCACCTCGCTCAGAATAGGTGTCTCATAGCACAGAGACCGGGAAATGGGATCTGCTGATGTTCACAGGCTGCTTGGCTGGCCTAGGATAGTTTTCCTACCCCAGGAACTGCGGAGGAATCGAAGCTGCCCCTTGGCTTCTACATCCACTGCAATAGCTCTTGCACAACACAGGGCTGTGGAAAGAAGGAGAGACTGTGCTCATGGCCACTCCACCCAATTCCTCCCTAGAGGGCAAAGGTTTGGGTGGGGGAACTGGCTCTATCGCCAGGCCACCCACCCAGGTTAGGTCTTCTGCCCGGAGCTGGGCAGATGGGAACTGCCACTTAGCTGTCAAGCCCATGGCGACAACATGGATCTCAGCAGGAGGGGTACGTGCAGCCATGCCTTCCACTGTTCCTACTCGGTTTCTGTAGATTTTGTTGAATAGACATTTCTTTTCTCTCTCTCTTTTTAAAAATGTTTTGGCTGCACCGTGCGGCATGTGGGGTCTTAGTTCCCTGACCAGGATTGAATTTGCACCCTCTGCAGGGGAAACTCGGGGTCTTAACCACTGGACTGCTAGAGAAGTCTATGGTTTCTTAAATTGTAAGGTTTTTGGCTAATTTCCAAAGTTTTTTGAATGGTTATTTTCGCTAATTTTTACCAGTTGAATAAATGTCTCTCTAGGAGTGAGATTTCACTGGGATACTCACACTGCTCTCCTGGGAGCCCCTTCCTACTCCACAGAGTTTTAAGCATAATGGAAAGATGCATGTTTTTGAATAGTAGCATTTTGTACAGATCCTCTTGAAGGATCTTCCTGGTAAGTTCAGGTGCTAATTTTATACCCTTCTTACAGTAGTCCAAGGAGAAGCAGAGATGGTGGACACATGCAGTCTCAAGTCTGTCTAAAAACCTGCTGGAGTTTGTGCAGGGGTGGCCAAGCCCTTGGCTCAGAGAGCAAACAGCCTGAATAAGGAGAGTGTTTGATTAGATAAGCCTGAGATCAAAGGTGTAGTGTCCCTGCAGGAAGGTAAAAGGATTAGCATCACGGAGGCACACACAGCTTCTGGAAATACAAGTCCTTTGAAATCCACAAAATCACCTGTGTTCTCCCGACAGGCACTCAGAGTGACTTCTTGCTTGCAGTGCTTTATTCCCAGATGCATCGTCATATTTGGTGAAGGTTTATCGCATGTCCCTGGGAGGATGACATTGTCAATTAAGGCTCCAAATAATCTTGTTTTGCTTTTTCTTCCTGTAAAGATGTGGTTATTGCTGGGGATTTCATATTTCTTTTATTTTCAGGTGGTTTTTAAGGAGTGAGAAGAGGTAGTTGACTCAAGCTTCAGTATATCCAGTTTTGCAAAACCACAGCTGAGGATCTTAAATGTTACTCTGACTTGGATAATCTGCCACTCTTAGTGACACTGTTTTCCTCACTGGGCTTGCTACAGGTTGGAAGGGAAAACTGCCCTTCAACAATGCAAATGCACAGCCATTGTGTCTGCAAGTCCAGAATTATTGATAAGTTTTACCTCATTTATTCCCTCATCTGACACAGGCTGGAGACCAGCTTCATTACAACTACTTTCTAGAAGAAGAAACAAAATTGTTTGGCAGCATGCTCAAAGTGATGAATTGTGAAAATGAATGAAATATCCTTGTAACATCTTTGGATGTCTCTTAATGTATCTCTCCATTTTTCTTCCAAAGGCCATTTGTTTGTTAAGATCTTCCCAGGGAAGAGACTTGCAGTGCATACTTCAAACATCAATTTGAAATGATTCTTCAGGTGCGATGCCAGCAACTTTCACATGCCTCCTTCACGTGGCCTCTGTGATCTCTGGCATGTCCTCTTTTTCCCCTCCCTGCCCAAGTGCATTCTGAATAACAAGGACTTCTGGCTGGACTTACTGTTTGGGTCAAGTTCAGAGAGTGTTCTTGTGTTTCTTTCATCATCTAATAAAGATGGGAGGCGGAGGTCAGGGGAAGCACGTCTTGGAGATGAAGGGCAAATTGAGATCTTTGATTCAAAGAGCGTGGCTCCATCACTTTCTCTTGCACAGAAATTGTATTCATCCCACACTTCCTACTGCAAATCACTCTGGTACGACGTGACAATGCAGCAGATACACAAGGACGTTTCCCACATCGCACTACAAACATAGACACCCTCTCCGGGGAACCTAAGAGAAACCCTTGGGCTTCCACTTCCCCTCCATTTGTTTGAAGGATCAAGAGAACACAGTTCCATTTTCAACAAAAATGAAAAAGGAAAATCATGAAAAGAGCCAACCTCCTTTTTTTCTCTCTTAATATATTGTTGCATCCAGGGAAGAGGAAGCAGTGAGCGCCACTGATACTGGGTCCCTGGGGACCCTATAAGGGTCACTCCCCAGCTCTCAAATGAGCTCGTCTTCCTCCGCTTGCAGAGCAAATTCATAATGGGACTGGAAGTTACTCTTGGCTCAGGTCTGCTCTGCAGAAAATGAAGTACCCTGGTGCTTCAGGGAACCAGGCTGTCTTCCCACCTGGGTTTTTACAGGGAGGACAGTTTTTAGCTTTAAAGCTTTGCAGGTTTGGAGTAAGGAGATTTGAAAGGCCCTGAGCTGTGTTCCTGCCAGGCTCCATAGGCCTGTAAGCACTGTGTGTTCCTTAAGGGTAGGGGCAGTCTCCTACTACATGTTTTTGTTTCTTATTTCTTCTTAAGGTGCTTTCTGTGGTGCCATGGACCAATTCACTTTGGGACTTAAAATGTGACAACATCTTATTTATTCTGTACTGTTGCAAAGTAATGTGTGCACTGGATAAAATTTTCCAGACAACTGGACTGTCAGCCTTTGAGAATTGAATAGTTTAAAATGAAAATGTGTTTGGAGTGCATTTAGTTAATAAATATGGTAGAGATGATGAACTGTTCTTTGACCGTGCAAGTCCATTATTAGGAACATGTACTATTTTACTGGCTGGATCAGAGATGGCCCCAGGGCCTGTGGAGATAAGAACTCCTTGAGCCTCCCCTTGGGGTCCTAGGGCTCCCCCTCGTGCCCTCGGTTTGCTGGGTTCTAACTCTGTGCCCCTTTGTCTCCACTGGTACCGTTTCTTCCCAGGGTCCGTGTCTGAGAAGCTTCACTCAGTCTTGACTATTTCCTTCTTCACTGATCATAACCCAGAATAAAACTGAGAGAAACCAGATGGACTTACTTGTACATATACTATTTGGCAAGTAGGTTCTCTTGCTAATCAAGTAAAGAGCGTGGGTTTTATGATAGCTATGAAAATCTAATTCACCCTTTCCATCATTATGTGAGGAGATGAACTTTATATCAAGTGGCATTTTATTTTTTACTTGGAAAAATGTATGTTTATCTATTAAAATTAAAATCTGCTTTCGGTAGAACAAGCCAATTGGACCTCCAAACAGATACATGTGTGTGTTAGTCACTCAGTCATGTCCGACTCTTTGCAACCCATGGACTGTAGCCCGCTAGGCTCCTCTGTCCGTGGGGCTTCTCCAGGCGAGAATACTGCAGTGGATTGCCATATCTTCCTCCAGGGGATCTTCCTGACTCAGGGATCGAACCCAAGTCTCTCACGTCTCCTACCCTGGCAGGCAGTGTCTTTACCCTAGCACCACCTGGGGAGCCTCCAGACAGACTTAGAACCATCCGTTCCTAACTTCCTCTTTGCTATCTTTTTAATCCAGGATAGTATTATCTTGCACAGACTATTGAAACTGCCCCTTAATGGTCTCCCAGCATCATCCTGGCTTTCTTCCAACCCACTCTCCACACAATAGTCAGAATGAGCTTTAGAAAACGCAGATCTCATTATTTCATCCCCATGCTCAGAGGCTCTCCACGCCAGCCTCACCTTGCAGCACGCTCCCTCTCCTGCTGTGCCCTCCATGCCGTCCTTTCCCTGGCCGTGTTCCCTTCAGTCAAAGACCTTTGCACATGCTGCCTGCTCTGCCTGAAATGCTCTTCCCCTGTCTTTTCCATGGCTGGCCCCTTCTACCCTTCAGTTCTCAAATTAGATGTCACTCTCTGACCACTCTAATTGAAGTAGATAATCACTATTATTGTCTTTTAGAGTAGAGTGGACAGATATATGGGAGTGAACACAGAGTATGAGAGTCTTTGTATCACATGCTAACGCCCATCAGATAGCATTCACCATGAAAGAATATTAAAGTCAGGCAGAGATAAAGTCAGGCAGACAACTGACTTGCGAGTTGACTTCAACCCTCTGTCAACAGCTAGTCCAGTGGTATAACAAAGCACATATGAAGTGGCCACAGTGGCACAGATGGAAGCTACACATGAGTGCAACAGCGTGAACTCCATTTACCAAGGCTAACCTATTGCTGAATATCCAACATGCCAGCCACAAAGAATGGTGCCGAGGCTCCAATATGGCAGGCAGCATTACTCAAGAAGCACAACTAGTCACTTGGTGAGAAGCTGACCTTTTATTATTATTTATTATTTATTTATATTGAGTCCCTTTTGATTTGAAAGGACTTTTTCACAGGAATAGACACATACTTCATATGTAGGTCTGCCCTTCCGGCTGGTAGGACCTCAGCCAGCACGCTTATGCAAGTGGTATGGTTATGGAGTGTTTGTTTTATGGACACAGAATCTTAGTGTAACATCAGACCACAGCATTCACATTACAGCAAATGAGGTGAGGGATGGGCCCGTGACCACAGGATCTACAGGTCGTATCACACACACACCACCCAGAAGGGGCCAGCTGCCTGGAGCTCTTCTTGGAGGAAATACTCCACGAGGAGGGAGTGTCGTCCTCCAGCATATGCACTGAATCAAAGACTTTTATATGGTCCTATACTCTCAGCAGGAAGAGTGCAGGGACCAAGGCTGGAAGCAGGAGTGGCCCTACTTGGTTTCACTTGTAGTGACATGGTGGGGGACTCAGTATTTCTTATTGCTGTGACTCTGGGCTCTGGAAGGTTAGAAGTGCTCCTACTCAAAGAGGGTACACTTCCACTTGTGGCATAGCAAGAGGACCATTTAATGATAAGCCATGAGAAGACAAGGGCACCCCACTCCAGTACTCTTGTCTGGAAAATCCCGGGGTCGCTGAGAGTCAGACACGACTGAGCGACTTCACTTTCACTTTTCACTTTCATGCATTGGAGAAGGAAATGGCAACCCACTCCAGTGTTCTTGCCTGGAGAATCCCAGGGACGGGGGAGCCTGCTGGGCTGCCATCTATGGGGTCGCACAGAGTTGGACACAACTGAAGCGACTTAGCAGCAGCAGCATGTCTGTCACCTGGGTACTTTTTATTCCGTGTCTCCAGGGACCTGCAGACAAGCATAGGAGTCACCATCTTGGCAGAGGGAAAAGACCTGATCATCAGGAGAGAGAAGAGCTGTTGTCACGTAAGGGGTCAGGGAGGAATATGCGTGGAACCCACCTGGGGTTCTCTTGGTGTTTCCTTCCCCACCAATGACTCTAAATAAACAAACCCAGTAACCCCATTCTGAGAAGAGCATCTATCTTAGTCCATTTGGGTTGCTGTAACAAAATATCACAGACTGACTGACAGACACAGCAAACATTGATTTCTCACAGTTCTGGAGGTTGGGAAGTCCAAGATCATGTGCCCACAGCTCCTGTGTCTGGTGAGGACCCTTCTCCTGGTTTGCAGACAGTCGCTTCCTTGCTGCATCCTTGCAGTGCAGAGAGAGAGAAGACTCTGGTCTTAGCACTAGTCTCATCATGAAGTTCTATCCTCATGCCTTTATCTAAACCCAATTATCTCCCAAGGGTCCTACCTCCAAATAGCATCACACTAGGGTTAAGGTTTCAATATATAAATTAGAAGGGAGACCAAAGCACTCAGTCTGCAGCAACACCTTGACCAAGGTCAGGCCCTTTGGAGACGAGTGTCTGGGCCACGCTACATGGAAAGCCCCTGACCCGGGCAGAGGTGGTATCTGACAGTGAGATGGATCTAGACAGGTAATGGAGAAAGGAGGAAATGAGCATCAGTGTGTCTCTGAGACTGACTGCTGCAGCGGGGCTGAAGTTTATTCCACAAATCTCCCTTTTCTTAGTTTTTCCTCAGGCAGAGAGGCCCACTGGAATCCTAGAGGCGGTGTTCTGTGATTGCACAGGAGGAAGTGGATTGGAGTGATGCAAGCGGTAGGCTGTGGCAGACGCAGTCACCCAGTCTCTCTTCAGAGAGGGCCTCGTGCTGAGCTGTGGGGAGTGGGGCAGCATTCACCTCTAGCCACCAGCTCCCTGACTGTCTGAGAGTCTGCCCCTGTGCAGAGTCACACCTTCCTGAGGTCAGGCTCCTCCTGGGAGTGCAGCTTCTGTTGACAGGGCAAGGGGTGGGGGTGGGGGGCCCCAAGGCCTGAATGTCTCTGCCCAGCGTGGTACCACTCGAATGAGTGGACCTTGCCCCCAGCTGCCCGCCATGTCGGATGAGAGCAGCACAGTCCTGCTTCTCTCTTACTCAGTGCCCTTTCCTCGTGCTTCTTTTAACTGGTGCTCGTCCCTAATAAACACCTCGCACCCAAATCTGTCTTAGCATGTGCTTCCAGAGAGCCTGCCACAGGCCATCCGCTTGGCGGGCAAAGGAAGAACTTGCTGATGAAGCTGTTTCAAGCAAGTTGTTTCCCTCTCCTGAACCTCCATTTCCTCATCAGTAAAGTGGAGACAACCACCTCTGCCTATCAGGGTTGTGTGAGGTTCAAATGAGGTTGAGCGTGCAAAGCACCTGGCACATCGCTTGGCACATAACAGCAAGTAACGTTTAAAAGGGAAGCTTCCTCGGAGATGGACAACTTCCCATGCTGACATAGCTCTGGGTGCTCTGCTGAAGAGGGGGAGCTGAGTGTCCCATTTCCTGGCCGCTTCACTGATGTGAATAGTAACAGCTAAGTCTTACGAGGCATATGCTGCGAGCCATGCACACGAGTGTCTTCATGTACTACCTCGTTTAACCCACAAAATGACCTGGTGAGAACGGCGCTGTTCCTGGTTCCATTTTACAGATGAGGAGACTAAGGCACAGACAGAAGTTCACAAACTGGCCTCAGGACCCAAAGACTAGAAGTGGGAGCGCTGGGCGCTGAGCCCGGGAACCTGGCACCAGAGTCTGTGCTCTTGCCCACTGCAGCGCACACTGCACAAAGCACCTGACACAGGACAACACAGTGCTGCCTCCAGCCTCCCACTTTCCCATGACACCCTTCCAGAACTAGTTCTTCTGGACAGGAGAGAAGAGGGTGCGGAATACGTCACCTGCCTGCTGATGGGCTGAGGTTCATTCATCTGTTTTTGGAAGCTTGGTGCGAGAATCCATCACCCACGTCTCCCTGGGGCCGAGACGCACCCTGGTGGGAACCGCTCTGCCGGGAGGTCTCAGGGCAGGGGTGAGACACTGAGAAAGGAAGCTTCCTTGTAAAATTTCAGGTTTCGCAAATGATTAGCTCAGTTTTTTTCCAACATGTCTTTATTTGTTTAAATTAACAAAATATAGGTTACATGCTATTTTCAGGTAAACTGCTTTTTCACTGAGGCAGAAAGCAATATTCACAACTTGGGCTGTTACATACTTCAAGTTTTAGTTTTAAATAGCAAGCCAGAATTCTGTACAAAATCAACATTTGGTGTAATATTGTCCAAATATGTGAAGGATTTTAAATGTTAGCTCTGTTACATTTTGTTCCAGCAAAGCAGACAAAGATCATAATTCAAAACACGATGTTAATATTTTATTAAATGCCTTCAGGGCTTAATAAATACAGTGTGCACATTGGCTGTCTCACGCAACTTCTCATATACAAATATACCAGATACCCTTGTGAGATCATGGAAGGTCAGCCTCAGTCTCATGGCCAGTGAGAAGATAAATTTTTAAAAAGAGAGAATGAGTTGAAAGGCAACAAAAGGGGGTAATCATAGGCTGGAATAAAAAGATTAACAGAAAATATGCCACGTGGATGGGTCAGTTGGTCGGTTCAAAGACAGCGGTCAAAAGCCTGGAAAGCATCTGGTAGTGACCTATTCTCAAAGTGTCATAACGTGATAAATGTCATGCTGTCCTGGCCGGGGAAGTGCTGATGACCTTGGATGGTTTCATCCCTTAGTTCTCTGAGAAAGGCCTTATGGCTTCTCTTTCAGGCTTGCGTTCTGGCTCATTATTAACAGCTCTAGGCAAGGTTGGCCATCCCTTCCCTTAGCTCTGTACTCTGTACTTACGCATAGGGTGCCCATATAATTCATCACCCAAACTGGAACATTTTTGAGAGTTAAGATGACACTCTTAGTGACTAAGTGGGAACAAGAGGTATAAACCTAGGTTGTCCCAGGCAAATCAGGATGTTGGTCACACACAAAACCAAGGTTTTAGACTTGGTTCTCAGAAGGTCAGGGCATATTAATCAGCAGGTTATAGCTAATTATATCTAAGTCTCTCATAGAGTCAAGAATGAAAAACAGGCTTTAGAATACATTCCATAACAATTTTTTTTATTACTTTTCCTAGACCCTTTTTTCTTCCTCCAAATGAAATTTTACTTGGAAGTCTAACAAATAAAACAGATGGAATTGGAGCTGCTCTGAGTGAAGTGGGGATGAAGGCTGAGAATTTCTCCTCCTCTAGCAGCTCTAGAAGGCCTAAGAGGACCTCTTGCTTCTCAACACACAATGTAGAAACCACCATTCTGGACCATGCTCTTTCCATCTCAACATTAACTTGTTCCTCAAACACTCCCACCTGACTCTTTTTGGGTGGAAAAGTCTATAAACTTGCTATTCAAGATCTCCTAGTTCCTATTCCAGTTTGGCACACCCAGAACAAACTGAAATCTGCAGCCTTTATGGCAGGTGCTCAACACCTGGCTGCTGAAAGAATGAATATGTAACAGGCCCATGAGAGCTGGAGGCTTCAGAGACCACTCTGCCAGTCTCCGAGTGACGTCATTGGAGGCACTGACGAGCTATATTAAAAATGATGAATGGAAAGCAAATGGCCCCTCAGAAGGATAGGTTTGGATCCTTTGGGTCCTATCCTCTGGGTAGGTTCTTGACTCAGAGTTGTTCTGGTAACTGCAGAAACCCACGATCCTCCCTTTACCATCCCCTTTGCAAGTGCCCTGACCCTGAGACAAGCAAGGATGGCTGCAGGGAACTCAAGCGGCTTTGGCAAGCTGTGGTGGCAACGCTGGAGGAAGGAGCCTAACCAAAGTGGCAGGAGGAGTCGCATCAGGGGCTGACAAAGTGCGTGCGTGACTGACGAGGACTGGATGAGGCTGATGGGGAAGCACCTGACCAAGAGAAAAAGAAAAACGGCATCCCACAGTCAGAGACGGGTCAGACTGTCTAATGAAATGTACTGGGAATTTTGGGAGGAGAAGAAGCAAATAATAAACAGTACCTAGCTCTACAAATAAGAGTTGAAACTACCAAGAAGCAGTTTTTACATAAACTCAGACACAGTACCAGAGGGTCACTGCTTACGGGCAGTCACATATATGTGACATCTGGTCAGCACTGCTTTATCTGTCAGAATCCAGTGCCTAAGGAAAGCCCACCTGCTAGGCTCAAATCACACTTCACAGCCACCACCACTCACTGGAATCATGATTCACGAATCTAGGAAGAAACAGTCACTGTAGGCTGACTATGTATTTTTAAACATATTAAGTGATCATAAATATCACAGGCATCATCTCCTATTAAAAAAAACTGTGTGTTTATACAGTGTGTGTGGGGGGGGGGTGTGTGTGTGTGTGCCTCCTCTCGTGAGGCTCTGACAGAACAGGTAAGAAGGCCTAAGTCAGCAGAATGATCTCAAGGTCTCCTGCTTTCTATCTTAATGAGTAAAGCCAGAAGCAGAAATATTTATGGAATCCTTGTGAGGGGGTCGTGGGAGCCACTATTTTATCCTAGTCGATCTTTCTCAACTCTCACTACACATAAGAGTCATCTGGGGCAATTTGGAAAATAACCAATTCCAGAGCTCCCCTCTAGACCAATTAAATCAGGGCCTCAGGGCCCAGGCCCCAGCATTAGTATTTTTTTTTTAAGGCTCCCTGAGATGATTCTGGGACTTCCCTATAGCTCAGATGGTAAAGAATACACCTGCAACGCAGGAGACCCGGGTTTGATTCCTGCATTGGGAAAATCCTCTGGAGAAGAAAATGGCAACCCACTCCAATATTCTTGCCTGGAGAATCCCAGGGACAGAGGAGCCTGGCAGGCTATAGTCTGTGAGGTCGCAAAGAGTTGGACACAACCGAGCAGCTAACACTACTACTACTGAGATGATTCTAATGTGCAGGCAGCACTGAGAACACAGCCCCGCAACTGCTTTCCTAGCAATGGTTATTCCAATACTCTAAACAAGTTAGAGCTTAATTTCAGGGAGAATTCCTCCCCCCACCCACCCCCACCCCCAGCCCCGCAGCTCCAGCACTGACAAATCCACTGCTCACAGGCTGCCAACTCTTCCTGCAGCTGCTTCACAGGATGAGGCCTTGGAGCAAGGTCCCCAGGAGGGAGCCCTGCTCAGGACTCAGGGTTAGCCTGCAGACACTGAGCACTGCTGGGCCATCAGAAAATATGCTCCAATGCGATATCTGATGAAGGCAGCGGGAGCTGAACAAGGCAGACCCAGGCAGGAATCTAAGCACTGCTGGTTTTTCCTTAATCAAAATTAATCACATTCTCTTGAAATTTTATCTTATATCTGCAGCAACTACTCAAGAACATCCTCTTTAAAAACTCACCCTCCTCTGTCATTTCTGATATTTTTTTGATTATTGAATAAAGAGATTTTAAAAATATATACCACTACTACAATTTTCATCTATCTGGAAAAATATAACTTTCATAAATTCAACTAAAGAGTCATTAATAAAGTAACATGTCAAGCACCATATTTTTGCAACTAGAAAGAAATTTACCATGTTAGTCAATGGAAAATAGAATTTCTAAAAGCACCTCAGCATCAGCTTACAATTAGATGTCTAGAAGAGTATGTACAGTTAATTGTACTGGAGATTCATGAAACAACATTGAAGAAGGCCCTCCATGTGTGTTAAAAATCAAGGGCCCAAATGCAAGATCTGAGAAGCATTTCCTTCTCTACTCATTTAGTTTGCGCCCTTTGTCAAGATTCGTGCCCTTCTCCTCTCCAGCAAATGAGAGCTCATGCAGAAAGCTGTATCTGCACTGCCTAGCTCTCATTTTCCAAGTGTAATTCTTAAACCGTCCACTTAGATCCCCAAAAGCACTGCTTGTTTTTCCATTTTCCTCTCCAGTAATTCTTTTAAACTCTCATCTCTGTGCTTGAAGTACAAGTAATCAGAAAAGGCTGGGCCCCTCCGGGTGCTCGGCAGGACCCGGAGGCCAGGCCGCTCGTCTCTGCGGGCGAACTCTCGCTCGGGGCCGCCCTCAGGCCCCAGGCTGTCGCGGCTCTTCAGCGGGCGGGCCCCCGGAGGCGAGGCCTCCTCGGCGGGCGCCTCCTCCCCGGGGCCCGGCTCCGGCTTGGCAGACAGGTCCCGCGGCGCGCAGAGCGGCGGGCCGCGGGGCCCGAGGCCCGGGCTGTCCGGCTCCACCTCGTAGCAGTTGTCCTCGTCCTCCTCCTCGTGGCAGGAGCTGCCCCGGGCGCTCTCCCCGTCCGACTGGAAGGCTGGCCCCTTGGCCCGGCGCTTCTGGGACAGGTCGAAGGGCTCCTCCTGCTCCAGGCTCCGCAGGGCCCCCGCCGTCGGCGCCAGCGCAATTCTCCCCCTTCCAAAACCTGCCAGGAGCAAAGGCACATTCAGGCCGCCGAAGGGGTCGCTGGGTGGAACCCAGGGCTGGTTAGCATAGCTTGATTTTGCATTTTAAAACTAGATAAATCCCCAGAAGGCTGTAGAGAGATGGGCCTTGTCACAGCTGGAATCTATATCCGTGTGACTCCTTTCAGGGGATTGTGGCAACATGCACGAAAAACTTTAAAAATAAGCACACCTTTGACTTAGCCAATCACACAACTGAAAACTTAAACTATGAAAATAGTCTGGCAGATGCACAAACTGTATAAGGATGGGTGAAAACAACGTATCCATCTAAGGACAGAGGTTTGCTTACATAAATAGTAGTACCTCCATGGGGCTTCCCTGGTGGCTCAGACCATAAAGAACAGTCAAGGTATTATGTGTATAGAAGGTACTTCTATGTGTATAATATGTCGATACCTCTTAGTGCTCATAAAAGGTATTCTCTATATACTTTAAGTAAAAATGTATATACTTATAGTGTAGCCTCTAGTTTATCTATCAAAAAATATCTGGAAGGATATATGTCAAAATCTCAAAAATGGGTAACTATGAGGTGATTTTTACATTTTTCTTTTCACTTCGAATATATTTCTTTTTACTTTTAACAGTGAACACATATTTTACCATAAGAAAAAAATAACAAAGATATTTTCATTGTGGGAAAAAACCAGATATTGCATTTGGGTCCAGGGCTCCCCAAGCACGGACAGAGCTGGCAGGGCAGAGGAAGGTCCGGTGAGACGTTCGAAGCCCCCTGCCCAACCACAAGTGTCCTCGCTGCTGGACACGGGGAGGTGGGCGGGCCTCACTTTCAGGGATGGGCTTTTCAGGAGGCAACAGACAAGTGGGAGGCGCGACCCGCCCCGTCCGTGGGGGGCCAGTGGTCAGGCCTGGAGGACAGGTGGGGATGACTGAGGAGGAGGAGGGCAGGGAGGGCCAGGGGGTGGCCAGACCCTGGTGCCCAGGGAGAAGCAGCTGGGGACACACCGAGGAAGCCGATGTCCAGGGCTGCCTACTTTACGGTGTTGTCAGGCGATGAAGCTATCTGTAGCTTTATTCTTGTCAGGGACACAGGGAGGATCTTTTTAATCTGGGTCATGATTCTTGAGCTATTTCAAAAACTAGAGTGAAGAAATGCCAAAGCCTTTTGTAGATGAAAGCATTAACATTGTCGGAAGTCTGTTACAAACTTTCAAAGCAACTCTCTGATAATACAGTGATGCTCTTGATTTTTCCAGAAGAATGACAGTCTTTAGGTGCCTGTTAGGACGTGAGCATCCACATGGAGTAAGTTCTGGTGACCGAGTCAGACTGTCAGATGGAGCACTGTCTCCTCATTGCCTTCTATGTCTCCAGCCGTGGTGGCTGAGCAAACTTCACCTAATTCTGGAAAAATCCAGAATAGCTGGATGCAAAGAATAATTCAGGAAAAGAACATCCTCAAGGGGAAAAAATGCTTTTGTTTTTAACAAGCATTTTTTCAGGGCTTTTATACAAACTCCACGCCTTGTTTTAGGATGATCAATTTTCTGTCACCCAGGAGTCATCATAAACTCAGAGGGCGTTTCAGAAATCTGAAAGCTACAATCGTTTTGCTTCCTGCTGGGTATGCATGCATGCATTCTACTTATGAATACGGGTGCCTAGCTGACCACATCTTTTGTAGAGGGGGGAGAAGCAGCAAATATGAACAAACCACCCGTGTTTTTACCCAGTGCAGTGAGCACTGGCTTGAGCCAGAAAGTCCTGAGTTAGAATCTCAATTCTGCATTCAACTTGCTGTTTGACCTTGAGCAGTTTCTATAACACCTCTTGACCATGGTCTCCTCTTACATAAAATGAGAACAACACAGTCTACTTTGTGAAATACTGGGGACAAGCAATAACATCTAAGAGCATTGCCCTGTGCTTGGATCATCAGCCCAGTTAACGAGCTACTGCAAGTTACATATATGTGTGTCTTCTCTCCCCGCACACAGACCTCCCAGAGGGCAAACCAAGGCGATTCAGTTCCCCTTGCGTCTGCCAGGGCATGGAGCACACCACACTGGACAGAGAGCATTTACTGCCCGTTTACTGAAGGACAACCTACTGAGTTCAGTACTTCTGGAAATTAACTCTTTCCTGCAAAGAAAGGGACTGAGAAGATAACAGGAGGCAGAACTTTCCATCAGTTCAGTTAGGACTCGGTGGGGGAGATAGAAGCCCCTGCTTGGCCTGTGGCCAACCGGCCCTTCCAAGCAGGAAAACTGTCCTTGTGAGTTTCTGATTGTGAGCAGGCAGATGAGACCTAGCCTGCTATCCTGCCAGACCTACACCTAGACCAGACACACTTCAGCTGCCAGCAGAGCTTGCAGGCCTGCCCCGTAACAGAGCTTGCAGGCCTGCCCCGTAACAGCAGTGCGATCAAGAGGATACAGTGTGGCTTTAGAGTCAGAAAGGTCTGCGTTCAAATTCTCAGTCAGCCACTTTTCAGTTGAGTCAGGTTAATATTTCAAAGCCTCAGCTTCCCCATCTGTAATATGGGGATAATAGAAGTTCCTCCAGCCTGGAGTTACTATAAATATTCACAGAGACAGAGCACTCGCTGCAGGGCCTGGAACACAGAATGAAGAATGGTGCCGACTGGCACCATTATGATGCTCTAACCAACATCACTTTCACTTACAACCTCCAGATATTCACTGTGTTTGCTATAGTTATGTTGCCAACCTGCTCCTGCTACTCTGCTGTGGTCTTGAAGACGATGCTCCCTTTTTTAAATGTAGGAATAACCCCCGGAGTAGAGCTCCCTAAAGACAAGCTCAGCTCCCATTCCGTCACTTGCTGGGCCCGGCCACCGCAGGGCTCCTGGAAGGGCGATTACCTTGAGAGTGGAGGCCGCGCTCCATGACCCCGTGCTTCACTTTCATGTGGCGAGTCAGGTTCCCCTTCAGGGTGAACTTGCTGGGGCAGTAGAGGCACTTGAAGGGCTTGCTGTCGGAGTGCAGGTGCATGTGGCCCATGAGGTTGTGCATCCGGTTGAATTCCTTCCCACAAAGCTGTCGAGACAGTGACCAGGAGAACAGTTTACTCGCGGGTGGGACCCTTGCCCAGACAACCACACTCAGGCCTGAGTGAGGATGGACGAGCTGTTACTTTGTTTGAATCTTGGCATTTTTAAACTGCTTCCAAATAAAGTGTCCCCAAGGAAGTCAGGGAGTGGCTGCCTTGAGCCCAGGCTCAGACGTGGAGCAGGGAGGGATGGATTCATGAGATTTTATTCCTGTTGTACAGGAATTTTTAAACTCAAGGTAAAAACTGCAAAGCTATTGAAGCTTCTTTTGAACACAACCTTTCGAAAAGGAGAAAATCTTCTCTGAAAAGCAATTGCTGAAAGTATCCTTCACTATAATGATAAGGATATGATGACTTGGTTAGTATTTATGGAGTATTTACAATATGGAAAGCCCTATCCCAAGTCTGCCACGGACTATTTCACTTAACTCACATGAGTCCTATGAGATAGGTGCCGTTCTCATCCCCATTTTACAGATGGACAAACTGAGGGGTTAAGATGAAAGGCTGGCCAGGGCACACACAGCTTATGGGTGCTAGAACTGGGATGATGAACTCAGGTCCTTGGACACCAGAGACCATATCATCAGTCAGCATGTATCACACAGTTTCCCCCAACATAACTCTTCCATTAGACTGTATCAACAATGCTCCTCTAATTTTTTTAATTTGCTGACTATGGGGAGTTAAAAGGAACAGTGTATAAAGGGAGGACTGTGTCTGTTCTCTGGGTAGACATTTGAAGTACTGAAAATATCATCCTAGGTATCCAAAAGCCAACCTGTTTTAGTCACTTCTTTTCTTCTCATTCCTATTTCCATCAAATTGCAAATACATGATGGACCACACCAGCGGTTCCCTAGGTCCCATGGGAACAGCAGAACTGCCTGTTTGAAGGCAGGACGTGCAGATGCTGAGGGTGGGAGACAGGAGCAGCTGTTGTGCGTGCTCTCCTTGCTTTTCTTGTCCCCAGGCTTCCCCAGAGTGGGGTTTGGAAGCTCCAGCCCTTGCTCGGCTGTGCTGTGAGGAATGCCGAGAAGGACTCTGTCTGTGCTGGGACTCCAGGTTCACGGGAGGAACGCTCTCTCCCTCCTCCCTTCCCAGCCTCCGAGGCCCACACCAGAGGGTAGAGTAACAGAGTGAGCGGGGCCTGCAGAGAGGGCGTGGAATGCGGTGTCCACTGAAGCAGACGCCAGTTTTCCTTTCTCACTGAGACATGGTGTCGGCGCCAGTGAGGAGCTCTGGGTGGAACTTTTATTAATGCAGACCATATTGTCTTCAGGTGGCCATGGCAGTGAGAGCTGAGCTGGCCAACATCTGTGACCTCAGGCACTTAGACTAACAGAACACTGGGCAGTAAGAGGAAGCCATCCTGGGACTGCAGATTTTTCACAGATAATCTATGCATGGGCAATGAATGGCTGGTTCTATATTTTTAAATGATTCACATTTGGGGGTTTTAAGCGCTTTTCCCCCTTCCACTTCCTTACTAGCAAGAATGAATGCAGCATGCTGGTGCCCCACACCCAGTGTTCAGAGCATCCTCACCACATTCATCTGGAAAAGGTGGCCCAAGAGGGGAGATGCTGAGAGAGTGGGTCTAACTTAAGAAAAATTATGGACACTTGCTTTCTTTTTATCCTCAACAGAGACAGTTCATAAAGATCTATCAGCCTGTGGCTCAATTTTGCTCACATGTGAAAGTTCTGATGGAGTTTTCTTTATAAGCTTAGTTTCAGTTCTCTGCCCTGGCTAAGAAGAAAAATGTATCTAGAGATTCTAGATTAGGTATTTCCAGTCATGGGTCATCTTAGAAAAGATGTCTCTCATTTGGTTCACGGGATAGTTCCTGACTATTTGGAACAATGCTGCTGTTGAAGTTGCTGAGCTGAACAGCCCTTCATTAGACAGAGGCATCTCTAAAGGCTCTGCCTGCCTTTTTGTTATAATCCCTGCCTAGCATCAGGCTGACACATGATAGGTCCTTATTAAGCCTCTGCTGAGTGAGTGAAGGGGTGAGGCACATTAAGCAGGTCTGAAAAGAGCAAGAGCCATGGGGAGATAAGCACAAGAGATGCAGGGAGAGAGGGGCTAGGGTCTGGAAGATCAATTAAGCTACTGCACTTGTCCAAGCCTGGATGGGTCTGGTGGTATTACAGGCAGGACAGAGAGAGAGAACTGAAGGAATAAATGGGTGCCTTCTTCCTTCAATGGCTTCATGGAGGCTGATATTCCACTTTAGTTATCATCTCTGGTTGCTGAGGTATTAGAAGCTGGATTGGTCTGAAAAGGTTTTATAAAGGAGACAAAATTTGAACCTAATCTTGAAGAATATGTGGAGTGCCTTTTGTTTTTGTTGTGGCACAAGAATAGTCTCTTTATTATTTTCAGACATTTCATCATCCTTAACACTACAGACAAGGGAACTATTACTATTGTGATAATGACCCACAGCTTATTGCTACTGCAACTGCTGTGACTCTGGGGTTAGAGCAATTCACCTGCCTGTGGCCACAGCCCCTCTGCCCCTCATATGATAGCCCACCTCCACCCAACACACACAGGCGTGCACACAGCATGAGGGCTACTGCCAGATTCTTCCTCAGTTTTGGACAAGCAACCTTTTATGATCATCATAGCTGAGGGCGTATTTTCTATACTCATGCTTTTCTAGATCAATTCATTCAGTTCTGAACTTTCTGGGTCATTTTAGTGGTACATGGGGACAAAAGGATGTTTTATCATTTTAATAAATGATATTGTCTCCAATCATTGAAAAAGCAAGAGAGTTCCAGAAAAACATCTATTTCTGCTTTATTGACCATGCCAAAGCCTTTGACTGTGTGGATCACAATAAACTGTGGAAAATTCTGAAGGAGATGGGAACACCAGACCACCTGACCTGCCTCTTGAGAAACCTGTATGCAGGTCAGGAAGCAACAGTTAGAACTGGACATGGAACAACAGACTGGTTCCAAATAGGAAAAGGAGTCCATCCAGGCTGCATATTGTCACCCTGCCTATTTAACTTATATGCAGAGTACATCATGAGAAACGCTGGGCTGGAGGAAGCACAAGCTGGAATCAAGATTGCTGGGAGAAACATCAATAACCTCAGATATGCAGATAATACCACCCTTATGGCAGAAAGTGAAGAGGAACTAAAAAGCCTCTTGATGAAAGTGAAAGAGGAGAGTGAAAAAGTTGGCTTAAAGCTCAACATTCAGAAAACTAAGATCATGGCATCTGGTCCCATCACTTCATGGGAAACAGATGGGGAAACAGTGGAAACAGTGTCAGACTTTATTTTGTGGGGGCTCCAAAATCACTGCAGATGGTGATTGCAGCCATGAAATTAAAAGACACTTACTCCTTGGAAACAAAGTTATGACCAACATAGACAGAATATTAAAAAGCAGAGACATTACTTTGCCAACAAAGGTCCATCTAGTCAAGGCTATGGTTTTTCCAGCAGTCATGTATGGATGTGAGAGTTGCACTATGAAGAAAGCTGAGTCCTGAAGAATTGATGCTTTTGAACTGTGGTGTTGGAGAAGACTCTTGAGAGTCCCTTGGATTGCAAGGAGATCCAACCAGTCCATCCTAAAGGAGATCAGTCCTGGGTGTTCACTGGAAGGACTGATGTTGAAGCTGAAACTCCAATACTTTGTGAACAGCTGATTCATTTGAAAAGACCCTGATGCTGGGAAAGACTGAAGGCAGGAGGAGAAGGGGACAACAGAGGATAAGACGGTTGGATGGCATCACCGACTCAGTGGACATGAGTTTGGGTAAACTCCAGAAGTTGGTGATGGACAGAGAGGCCAGGCATGCTGCGGTTCATAGGGTTGCAAAGACATGACTGAGCGACTGAACTGAACTGATTGTCTCCTGAAGTCAAGGTTTATAGCCTCAGGGAAGAAGATCCACTGTGGAACATGACTCATCAGCTATATATTTTACGTGTGATTGGTAAAGGAGACAAATTTTGTTGTTGTTGATAAAACTTAATTTTTATACACCATGGTTTATAAAATTTTTATATTTTTAATATACCATGGTTTTATATACCATTTTTTTATGGTTTATGATAGCTTACTGGTAGCCAATGGAGAGCTTTCCCAGGGATAAGAAATAATGTGTTAGCTCTGAAAATTTTGAGGACACTAAAAGTGTCCTCAAATAAAATAAATAATATTTTGAGGACAAATAATATTTTATTTGTCCTCAAATAAAATACCATTTCTGGTATTCAGAAATGTAGCCACCTTCCTTCTCTGTGTGGCCAACCCCAGTAATTCAGCACAAGGCTACATATATAATAACATTTAATGAATGTCTAAGTGTATGGTTAGGAAATAAACAACCAAGTCAGGGAAAATATGACTTCCTCATGCAAAAGTTCCACAAAGCAGCCATCACTAACTCTCTCTCTTGTTACCACTAAAGCTATTCACACTAGTTTGCAAACCAAAATCCTCAGTGGCAGAAAGATAGAAGCAATTAACTCAGGACTTGAAGTACCTGAATACCATTCACATCTCAGTGGTAGGTACCCTTAGCTTCTTCCTCTCAGCCTCTGGCCCTTCCACGGAGCCCTTGGGTTCTTATCCAGAACACCTGGCCTTGTCATCCTTCTTAGAGGATCATCCTCACATGACAACACACAAATATATGGAGATTTTCTGTGTCTGTGAAAGTTGGAGAGGCCTTTCAGTACCAATTGGTGAAGAGAGGCCAGAAAAAGAGGATTGCGTCAATTAAAGATGGTGCCTTCAGGTGGGGTTTGGTGTGAGCTCTAAGCAGAATCACTGTAGTGGAGGAGAGGAGCTAGGTGGACAGGGAGAAGGGTTGTGGGGGAGCATCCCAACTCTAGCTTCTCCTGGAAAGCAGTCATATACACAGCCCCCTTAAGTCACAAGACGTGAGGTGCAGAGCCTGCCCAAGTCAAGACTTGCTGAATCGCCTCCTACCGAGGTCTGCGGAAATTAAAACCAGGATAGGTGTTGATACAGGAAGCTGCTGGAGTGATGAGGAGTCAGATTTCATCTTGCAGGTGGTCGTCTCAACCAGTCCAGCCCTCCTTAACTCTCAGTTGCTCTAATGAGCAGTATTAGTGTGCCTGTGACATTAAATATCAGCTTTTCCACCTATACCCACCTTTAAACCTACTTTAAAAAAGGGAAGTGGATCTCAAAGTGTAATAGACAGCAGAGCAGAGAGACAATAGTGAAACCCCAGAGCGATACAGAATTTGCTCCATTTTCTCTTCTGTAAAATGTCCATGGTAATCACAGTATCCCATGCGAGCTCTTGGTCCAGGTAAAGGGCTTAGCAAATTGTAAGCGCTCGATAAATATTAGCTCATTACTGCCACTATCACGTACATTTCGCCTTCCAGAAATGGTTAAGTTCTTTGAGGATAAGGGTGCTGTCTTTTAAAACCAAATTACGTGGAAGGCCCACTAAGGAAGGAACAAGTGAAGAATCCTTTGAGTAAACAGCTGCCAGGTTACCTGAGGCATCATAGAAATGGAAGCAGGTGTGGCTCACGCAGCCCTGGGAAATGTGAATGGGGAGAGAAGGTTCACCCTAGATTGCAGGCTCTGGGGAGCCTATCACCTGGCTCCCTGACCCTCCATCAGCCCTTTAAACAGCGAGCAGGTGCCCTGTCCCCTTCTCGGCATAGAAGCTCCTAACTCCGCCTCCTGGCGCCCAGTCCCTCCTCGGTCCAGGCAACTTCCCGCGAGTCCCAGTGACAGTGCTGACAGCGGAGTCACAGGGAAGCCGCTGTGCACAGAGGCAGGGCCATGGCAGTGGGCAGCCACTGGGCCGGCCGCCAGAGGCCCACCAGACACGCAGAGGCACACAACTGAGACTGCGATGCTCCAGGAAGCCTGTTTCCCTGCTCTGAGAGGAAAGGTCAAAGAGCAGCAGCTTGCAGCCCCGGAGAATGGCCTCCGTTAAGCTGCCCTTCCCTTACATCCTTCTCTCTCTCTCTCTTTTAATAAGAAGGGTGTTCCTTTCCTCAAAGGGAGAGAGAGGGAGGGAGGGAGAGAGAGACTGTAAACTGTCCAAAAGGACCGTGAGAAAACAGGAAGCTTTGAAAAGTACAAGAGAAAGCAAGATGAAATCTATTTGCAGGCGGGCCCCTGGGGACATGCGAGGCATTGTTAAGCAGGCAGTTCATACAGCTATATCCTTCCTTCTGCTGAGGAGGGCTTTGCTGCCAAAAGGCTGCTATCTGGTCACTGCCTTAACCCCCTCAATGCCAGCCTGAGAACCCTGATCCCAAGCACTGGGTGCCTACAAGTCCCTACTGGGTTGGAGCATCTGAGAGCTTGAGGGGGAGATGGAGCCAAGTTGGCAGAGGCAGTGGGGACCCTTTTCAGGGAGAACTCATCCTTTTCTATCTGTTCTTCCCTCGGCCTTCAGCCCTCTGCTTCGGGCAGGCTGCAGATGACCTGGTGATTCATAACATAGGCAGCTCCCAGCTTCACCCATCTCAAAGGAGAATTTGTCCCGGAAATTCTGGATGACTGCTTTTCCTGGACAGGTTTCCCAAAGACGGCAGCTGGTTCTTTGCTATTATGGAGCGTGGCCGCTACAAGGATAGCATCCAAATCAAGTCCTTCGTGCTTACGCAGAATCTGGGAAGCATATTTCTGAAACATGGCTTAAGTCTACAGGCACAGGTCTCTGGAGAAGCTCCAGCTGGCTCCAAGAAGCAAGGAGTCCAGAAGTTGAGCCAACAGCAAAAGAACCCAGAAGGGCAGTAACTTTTCATAAGGAAAAAAAAAAAAAGAAACTAAATGGAAACCTTTCCTCTCCTCCAATTTTCCATCCTATTGTTAATGCTTAATCCCGCACTAAACAAATGTTTCTGCTTGCTGTGGACAGCTGTTTCCACTGAGCCAGGGCCAGGGAGAATCAGTTCATGTGACCGCAGTAGGAGGGATTGATGTTAGGAAGGATTTTTAGTGGTAAGAATCCCAGGAAATTAGAATCTGTTACTTAAAGACTCTTCCCCACACCTTTTTTTTGCAAGTTTTGGGGTAAAGGAGATGGAGTCAGGGCTTCCCCAGGTGGCTCAGTGGCAAAGAATCCACCTTCCAAAGCAGGAGATGTGGGTTCAATCCCTGGGTTGGGAAGATCCCCTGGAGGAGAGCATGGCGACCCACTCCAGTATTCTCGCCTGGGAAACCCCACGGACAGAGGAGCCTGGTGGGCTACAGTCTATGGGGTCACAAAGAGTCAGACATGACCGAGCGACTGAACAACAACAGATAAGAGTAAACTCTTGGAGTATGGCTGGAGCAAGCTCTGCCTCTTTTCTTCCAGCCATGTTAATCACATAAAGGGAAATACCCTTCCTGATGATAAAGGTCAGGTTTAGTTGTCCAGGCCTGTGCTCTAGCATCACCATGCAGCCAGCCAGCCGCTCCTCTCAGAGGGGTGTGACTTGCATGGCAATGAGCAAATGGCCTTCTGTTCCTCTCCCAACTCCCAGACCCGAAGAAACCCCACCCAGGACCAGATTTCCAAGAGTCCAGCATGACATGAATAAGAAGCAAAGTCACAGGACACCATCTGGAGGTGGCCCATCCCATTGTGGTGTCTGGAACCAGTCTACAGACACACAGACATGCCCTCATTACATAATCTGTACGTTCAGACGTGCTCAGACATGCTCTGAAATTCCTTTGAGATGAAAGAGAGTGAAGGTATGCAGACACCAAGCAGGCGGCACTTGGCAGGGAGGCGCAGACAAAGCGAGGGAGAGCCTGGCAGCGCGTCCGCCCTTGTCGGGAGGTGCGCGCTCCAGATGAGGCGACTCACACCCGATCTTGTGTCAGAACTGTCTAAGAACGGAGAAGGGCCACCTAAGTTGGACAAACATACACTCTGACATCCAGGCCTTTCTGTTTAAATGACTGACACTCCCTTCCAGGCAGCCTCCAACCCCCTGTGGTCTCCTTGGAGGACCCGCTCACCAGAAAGAAGTGACCTTTGCAGATGGCCAAGCCCACCTCCCACTGAGAAGTTCCATTGCCTCATATAGGAGCTGGCACTTCACGCTTCAAGCCCCTCTCTTATGGGATTTTATCACGTAGATATCTGGAGCAGATATCTGGAGCCTTATCCACCGTCAAGGAGCGGTCCGACTGGGCTTCTCAGCTGACCAGCTGATACCCTTGAAGCACGTGTGGCGCTCTACCGTCAGGGTGAGTGAGGCCTGGCTCACTGCATCCCTGGCCCCATCGAGTCCGGTCTTCTGTGCCCTGGTACCAGGGAGAACCGTCTGAATTCTCAGGGACCCTTGGTCCCAGATCCTCTGTGCCCCTCTGAGGCCCTTGAGGTACAGAAACAGAAGTGCCTCTGTGCCCCCAAATCACACACAGCCTGCAAGCCCTTTTCCTGAGTTGGCTCTGCTTTATCATATCCCTCCATTTCAGAGACATTTGCTGGTTTAACCGCTACAGCTGGCCCTGAACTGGTGAAGTGGGAGGGGGTTGGGCTGCATGAACATGGATTTTTAGGGGACTGCAAACCATGCAATGGCACCTGCATATTTTAACAACTTCGTGTGCTCCGCCACCAGCAGATAAAAATACAGTTCCTCCTTGAAGCTCAAGAGTAAACTCAGCACAAGAAATGAAGAGAGGTACAAGGAACGAAGAGGGGCAATGAGCCCCTGATGGCACCTCTACTGTAGCAGACAGTAAACCCCAGGAGGGTGGGAACAGCTCTGTGAAAAGTGAAGGGTTTGGGAGTTCCCTGGTGGTCCAGTGGTTAAGACTCCACACTTCCAATGCAGGGACGAGGGGTTCTATCCCTGATCAGGGAACTAAGATCCCACATGCTGCATGGCATGACCAGAAAAAAAAATTTTTAATCTAAAAAAAAAAAGTGAAGGGTTCAAGAGACTCAGTGAGGTGGGAAGGAACCCAAGGCATGTCTAAAGGGAGACAAGAGCTGGTCTGTGGCATCCACAGGCTCGTGCAGCTGGGCCCGGCTTCATGAGTGTGAGCCCCATGCGATCACATGGGGCCCTGAATTCAGAAGGGTCCTGGGTCTGGTGTAATGCTCTGCTTTCATCATCTTGAAATTGTGAATAACATCTGAAGTAGGGGCCCCCATCTTCACTTTGCACCAGGCCCTGCAAATTATGTACATCGTTCTGCATACAGCTTCCTCCCCTTTCAGCTCAGATCACTCCAGATGGACATAAACTGACTTTCAAACCACTGGGAACTTGAAGGAGAGCAGGGGAAACACAAGTGGGTGGCAGGAAAAGGGCTGGAGGGAGACCCCTCCCTCCCCTACCTCCGGAGAATGCCCACCAGGTCTAGGGAAGCTCTGGCTCCTGACCCCTCTCACCCCGTCCAGGAGGGGCCAGCACAGGAAAGAAGTCAGCTTCACAGGGGGTTCCTTCAAGTGGGGGTACATACTGCGGAGGGATGAAGGCAGCAACAGCCCCTGGAAGCAGGGAACCCTACTCCAGAAACAGGGATCGACAGAGAAAGTCACTGGGACTCTGTCAGACACACAGCACAGAAGGAACAGCCACTTCAAACAGAAAGGCTCTAATGATATCTGAACTCCGTGATTTCCCTCTGCTCCCCTCTCAGCCCTCCCTTCATGGCTGTGGGGTCACTTGTCAGTACCTTCCTTGAGTCAAACTATCCAACCCTAAGCGAGATTTCTCCTCCTGAGGAGTGGGAACAACATGGGAAGACGGGGCAGCCTGGACACCCCGAGCACTTCTGAGCAGTGCCCACCGGTGCCTTAGGCTTGACAAGTCTCCAGCTCACACTTTATCTCAGCACACAAAATAAAAACCCCACCAAGGTAATGCGACACAGGGACGGTAACAAAGATGCTCCACGGTACTCAGGAATAAACAAGAAGCATTCAGTTGTTCCTCTGCCCAAGCAAGCATTTCTGAGGTCACAGGAGGGGTTAACCTTTAAACCTCTTTCATCCCCTCCAGGAGACCTACCCTCAAATTACACTGCTCAGTCCAAGTGTCAGGAGGGCGGGAGCGGGGGTGGTATAGGGGAAGGGAAGCAGACAGGGCTGGAAGCTTCTCTGACTTCTCTGTGTTGTCTCTGGCTTGTCAGGGGAAGAGGGCTGCACCTGGTTGCTGCCTTCTAGAACAGGAGCCCTCCACATCACCTTCATCCTGTAAAAACCTCAATCTCCAAACGGATTTTCCACCCTCAGCTCTCCCGGGTCTGGCTGCTTCCAGGCCCTGCACACTGACCGATTCCACAGGGAGACAAGCAGGGCAACTCCTGGGGCACAGCTGAGCACAGATGTGGTGGAGACACAGCAGATGGCCTGGGTCTGGCCGCAGACATACGCTGAGCCTCAGAGGCCCTTCTGAGGAGACTGAGGACAAGGTTCCCTGGAGACTTTTCCCCCCGCATTTGCAGAGCCCTCTGAGCTCTCCCGGGATTTCCAGGTAGCTCAGGGGTACAGAATCTGCCTGCCATTGCAGGAGACTCAGAAGATGTGGGTGTGATCCCTGGATCAGGAAGATACCCTGGAGTAGGAAATGGCAACCTGCTCCAGTATTCTTGCCTGAAAAATTCCATGGACAGAGGAGCCTGACGGGCTACAGGGCACAGGGTTGCAAAGAGTCGACCACCACTGACCACGCACACGCGCTGAGCCCTTCCTCTCCGCATTCCCCCAGGCCCCCTGCTCACCTTGCATTTGAAGGGCTTCACGTCCGAGTGGACAATCATGTGTGCCTTGAGGGTCTGTTTCTGCACAAAGCTCTTGTAGCAGAGGTGACACTGGTAGGCACGGATGTTGGTGTGGATCAGCACGTGTCTCTTCATGTTGGCCAGCAGCGTGAACTCCCGCCCGCAGATCCCACATTTGTGCTCCTTCACGCCCTGGAAGGAGGCAAGATTCAAAAGAACCATGGTGAGCAGGTACAGACTGCCATCAGGACAGCAGTCTTTGCTTTTCTCTCTGACACATAAATCCACCAAGAATTTAGTGACAGATGTTGAGTTCCAAATAGTATGGCTGTAGCCTTGTCAAATAACTATTTTCTTAAAAAGTGTTGATTACATAATCTTTTATTTTCTTCTGAAAACCATGAACTAGCCAGACGGTTAGAGGAAAAGACAGCTATTGCTTCTGTTGTTCCTGATGCTTGCTTGGGGTTAATTCTGCAGTAACAGCTCTCGTGGATTAATAGGATTTGGGTAAGAGCACTGCAGAATGTTATGTAAAATGAGTCTCTAATTCAGCTTTCACGATAATGAAAAAACAAAACCTCCTAAACTTATAATATCATTTCCCGTATGAAAACCAACGTTCTCTTGAGTTCTCATTAAAGGACATGAAAATTCAAAAACAAACAGATCCACACTTCAAAAAAATCACAGCTTGATAATGACCTCTTGAGATGGTACCCTGGGTTCCTGCAGGCCATGGTGGCCTGGGTGTGATTTGACTATGAAGCTCCTCCAAGCCAGCTTCTGCCGACAGAGAAATCTGGCAGAGGATAGCTTTCTCGATTAGAAAACAGGAAAGAAGATTTTCTAGTTTCCCTGCTGTTTGTGGAGAAGTGTTTGAATACTTTAGCGTCAACGCCCTCAACTGAAGCATGGCTAGGGACTCACTCACGGCGTGAGTAGAATATTACCTAATCCTGGCCGACCAGTGCTTCCCTGAAACGGCTGCTGCAAGAAATTTTGACCCAGAATGACTTTTGGGGAGGAAAACGTAGTGATCCATGGTAATAAAACTAGGGTTATTACAGGTTTAGACAAGTCTTTAGCTAACAACTGTACCTTATAAAACCCATATGGCCTGGTATTCATTCACAGGGACTAGGGCGGGGAGTTGTTTCAAGGTTCTCTCTGCCTATATTTCCATTTCTTTAATTTGGGACATGGTACAAGAAAGTACCACTCCTCAATTTTGGTGAGCCCCTGGCACTAAAGGGTGGGAGTTAGGGTCCCTGCCTAGCCATTTACTGACAGCATAATCTTAGTTGGGTCCCTCAGCCTTTCTAGATGAAGCGCTCAAATGGAGTGCTGGGCTCTTCCTAACTGGAATACTGTCTACTCTAGGTGACTGCAGACGAGAAAGGATTTATGCTAATGGAGAGATCTAAATTTTAATGTCCTCCTAAGAAGATGAATTTTTAAAATGTGTTGCATACTCAAACAGTGAGTTTAAAATTATTAACAAAAACTATTTTCTTAATGAGTTTTAAAATTTACTTCAGTATCTTTATTCTCAAGATTATTCCTATACTTGGTTGTGATCGAGATGATAACTAGATCATATATTCAAGTATAGGAACAATCTTACAGAAGTTTCATACATTCTACAATGTATCTGATTCCTTTTCCACACATATAGGAATCCCTGAAATCAGCACACAGTCCCTCTGGCCGCTGCCTCTCAGTTCAGGCTTTTTGATGATGGCTCCTGCACTAGGCAGGCACCTCCTCTCTGGGGGTTTCTAAGGAGCCTTTTGCAGGGCAGCTGTTTGTGCAGAGCCAAGGCAGCTACACATTTTGTCTTGTTTGGTCTTAACCGATCAGATGAAACCCACAAAGCCAGAGCAGAAATGTTATTTTGGCTGGGCAAAGTCCTCCACTGACCTTTCAGAATGAAAGATTGTTTTAGCAACTCTGGCTCGCTAGAAGTCTCTTCTGCCAATAAAACCACTTGAAGTCAAGGTGATAGAGTAGAGGTCAGTGGGGCAAACTTCCCCTCTTGGAAGCTCAAAGTTGACCTAAGTTAGCTTAGCTGGGTAAGATTTCAGGGACACACCAGGGACTTGCTTTAGTTCATCCTGAGAGACTCTAGGGCTTTGGCTGCAAACTAGGCTGAAGGCAGACATGTGGGCCTATATTTCTCCTTGAATATCTGAGACAGGGGAAGGGAAGAATGCATTCATGCCTCCTATAATACAAATCAGAAAGCACTGCAACCACCTGGCAGAAGCTCAAGGGGGGAAGCACGGATCCTGCTGGACCCAGGCCAAGACTCTGCTCCCCGCAGAGTCACCTGTAAATGAAGCAGCTGAAAGGAGAAACTAAACCAAGAGGTAGCCACAGATTCAGCAGAAAAAGACCAAGAGAACTTTCCAGAATTTTCTAGAAGGCTCTGACTAGTGTATCCCAGGTGCAAAGCTGGTCTTGGGTCGTTGGGACTGATGACACACTCATGCTAGTGCCCTGGATGAAGTTTCCAAACATGAAATCTTAGGAAATCTGGAAGGCTAAGTAACAGCACAAGGACCCGCTGTGATGTGTCGTTCATCTTTCCTCACCCTCCTCTCCAAACCGCATTATTTCTTTTCCGGCCCACCTGAGACTCTAGAAGTCTAGATGGGAAAGGGCTTGATGGCTGGGCTCCTCATTCTCTCCCATTTCAAGGTGAAGAAGAACATTAGGGCTCTACACGTGTTAGGGGTGGGGAGCCACGCAGGGCTCCTGGGTCCTCTCCTCCAAAGACGGGCCAGCCCCGCCCCTGGCCGGGAGCCCCGCCCCTGGCAGGGAGCCCCTCAGTACCTTGTGCGTGAGGGAGTGCTGCTTGAGGTGGTGGGGCTGCACGAACTCCATGCCACACTCGGAGCAGATGTAGGGCCGGATGTCCTTGTGCTTCATCATGTGGTTCTGCAGCTGGCTGGGGTACTGGAAGGTCTTGTCGCATTCGGAGCAGTTGTACTGGATGGGGCCCCGGTGCGTGGTGAGGTGCCTCTTCAGCTGGGCCAGGGTAGGGAAGTCGAGGCCGCACTCCACGCAGATGTTTTCCCGCCCGCTGGCGTGCTTGGCCTCGTGGGCCTTGAGCTCGCTGGGGTAGGCGAAGCCCCGGCCGCAGACGCGGCAGTTGTGCGGCTTCACCTCGCTGTGCTGCATCATGTGGCGCTTCAGGTGGCTGGTCTGCGTGAAGGCCTTGTGGCACACCTGGCACTTGTGAGGCCGGGTGCCCTGGTGCGTCAGCATGTGGGTGTGCAGGTGGCTCAGCTGCTTAAAGAGCTTCCCGCAGCGGCTGCAGGCGTGCGGCTTGATGCCGCTGTGACCCAGGATGTGGGTCACCAGGTTATACTTGGAGGTGTAGGACTTCTCGCAGGTGGGGCACTGCCAGCGCTTCTGCGCGCCGCCCACGTCCACGTAGTAGCTGTCGTCGATCTGCACGTTCACGTCCACTCGCTCCACCTTCTGCTTGGTCTCCTCGCTCTCGGGCGGCTCGGCTTTGCGGGGCAGCGGCGGCTCCGGCGGCCGCTTGGGCAGGAAGGTGTGCCGGCTGAAGGGGAAGGGTGAGGCCGAGGGCACGAAGAAGGGGAACACGAGGCCCGGGGCCACCTTGGGGTAGTAGGGGTAGGGCGCGGGCAGGAACGGAGGGGCCGCGGGCGCAGGCCACACGGCGCTGGGCTTCACGGGCTCCTGCTTGACGGCCTTGCCGCCCAGGTGCTCCAGGCTGCGGTAGAACTGGAAGCCCACGTTACACAGGTCGATCATCCGCGAGTCGTACTTGGGCCGCGGCGGCGGCGGCGGCGGGAAGAGCAGGGGGAGGTCCGGGACCCCCGGGTTCTTGCTCTCCTCGGGGTGCAGGCCGAGAGCCCCTTCTTCCGCGGGGTGGTTATAGGGCATCTTGGTGGGCATGCTCTTGCGTTTGCGAGACCCTCCTCCTTCAAAGACCCCTGGGTATCCGTCTAGCTCTCCTGGAGGAGGCTCGTACCGGAACTGGGAAAACGGCCCCCGGAGAGCTTCCGGAAAGGGGTGTCCTGGGGGAGCCTTCCCTCGGGAAACCACGGGCTGCAGGCCGTGGGGAAAGGAGGGGGCCCTCTTCACACCCAAACTGAAATGCACATCTTCGTCTTTGACCATCTTCAGTTCCTTCTGCATCCTTGGCAATTCTCCTTTAAAAAGAAAGAAATTTATTGTTTAAAAAAAAAAAAATCCCCTTTTTTCCATTAACATTTTTGGCTAGATGTCAGTACCAATTTATAGAGAGTAATGTTTGTTTAATACCTATCCCCGTTTATCCTAAGGCTGTTTAAAATATCATTTTTCCCCCTTGCAAACTCGGTTACTAATGTAGAAAGCACTGGCCTCTTGGAGTGGGACCCTAGGGCTCCAGTGAAAACCCAATCACAAAACCATGGCTGGGGCTGGGGTGGGAGCAGGGTATGAGAACGGGCTGGATTGAGAAGAAACCTGAAAATTCATTGGGGATTTTCCCCATCTAAGACGAGAGTACCAAGGCCCAGAGAGATGAAGTGACTGCTGAAATCCCACTTCTACTCAGTTCAGGAGTCAGAACTAGGACACCTCTCAGCTTGAGATGCAATTGCATCTGCCACATGGCGATTTAAATGTCTTTTAGGATTATTTCTTCTCTAAGTGAATTGATCTCCACTGCCTCTCCCTGTCTAAGGGCCTTTGCTGCTGGGGCATGGGGATACTGCAGGCCACACAGGAGAGCAGACTTTACTGTTTACAGATCTCAGACTATCTGAATATCCACCCCCAGCAAGGCTGCTGGGGTATATCGAGCAGACAAGATCAGTGTGATTAAGAAAAGCATATATTTCAGTGTTAACAGAGTCATGTTGGCAATCTGTGCATTCTACTCTTCCACCTGAAGCAACATCAGGGAAAAAAATCCTAAGATTGTGAGTCTCTCAGACTGCACTTGTGTCTCTTCCTTCACACAGGCGTCATCATAGAGCTTGGTCTTCGGTGTTGGTGACTCCTGTGGTACCTGTGATTTCCCTGGCATGTCTGGGAGAGCCTCTGGGGCCAGAATCTCAGCCAGGGGCCATGCTTCCTCACACATGTCTCCTTGCCAGTCTTGTAGCCTCCTTGCTTGGGTACAGGTGGAAAGAACCAGATGGCTGACTTCACATTTCCAGAAAGGCCCTTTCTACCTAGATCTTCTGGGCCTGAATGGGATTGGCCCCCTTTGCTCAGCAGACGCTCTCACAGAACCAGTCAGCCTGGTCAGGAGTCAGGTCTGGCCTCGAGCCACTGAAGACAGGGCTGGGATAGGTTCTGGATTCACCCAGGGCTCTGGCCCCTGGGAATGACCACTTGCTGAGCAGTGCAGTGTGAGGGTTCCAGAGGTGAGAGGACCAGTGATTTTCTGTAGACCCTGGTGAGGCAAATGCAATTTTATTTTGTCACCACTGACCTATGAAAGTGAAGAAACATTATTGAAGAGATGATGTGATTTTTAACATGAACGCAGAATTACGTCTGCAAATTCAGAGGTTTTACATATGCACATTTTAATTTCCTCCCTATTTTAATATGGCAAAAATTCCACCCCCCCCCAGTTTCTGACTTGTGCATATATATACCCCACCTCTAAAATAGTAGTCTGCCCTCTCTAGAATAAAATTGTAACTCAAGAGGTTTCGAAAAGCATTGAGATTCATCCATGAACATTTCTCCAGACTGGTAAGGCAGCATCCCCTTCCTGCATAAAGATCTTAAAGAGCACTGCCGATCCCTACAGAGGTCAAGGAGAACTAGATCTGCTTCCTCCTGACCTTCTTGAGACAGAAGTCAGCTGTCTTTTCAATCTAAGGTGACAAAGAGGGCCCTGGAGGGGGGTGGGCGGTAAAAGAATTACACCCCAAAACCAAGTCCATATCAGGGATGGGGAGTATTGAAGGGGAGAGCAGAGAACAGATGTCTCCTCAGGAGGCCTTTTATCAGTCAACTTAAAACCCTGAATGGCCTCTGCAAAAATATTAACAGACTCCGAAAGACCTGAATGTTTGCAACCTACACGTTCCCCTCTATCTCTAAAAATAGCTCCACTGGCATCCATGAAAGATGTGGGATTCCCATGCAGGAGGCAAGAGAGGCATGGGTCAGCACAGGGGGTGAGGAACTGCAAGCCCTCTGGCTGGTAGTCCGTGGCTGCTCCCAGAAAAACAGCAGGTTAGAAGCCAGTTCTCTACCAGGATGTGCTGAAATAATGTGCAAAAATAAAGAACTGAAATTGTCAAAGTAGACAGCTATGGGAGAATGCAAAGAGCGTTGGTTTGAAGCCGGAGGATCTGGGTTTGAATGCTGGCTTTGTGTTAGCAGCTGTGGGAAAATGAGGAAGTTAATTTGGAGGTTTGATTTTCTCATCCGTGAAATAGGGGTTGAAATATCCCCATGGGGTTGTTGGATACTTAAAATAAGGTGTATTTGTGAAAGCTTATTAACACTGGACAGTTTAATACTGTACTCTCGCGTGGTAAGAAAGGATAAACAGGAAGGGAGGCCTGAGGTGGTAATCAGGGATTGAAGCCAACTGACCTCATGTCTGTTTTCCAAGCTGAAGCTCTTGGTCAATAGTGACTGGCATTTTGGGCCTCCTCCAACCAAGGCTATACCTATTTGCCTTGAGCTGGTCTTGTCCCAACAGGCACTGTGAACCACACTCAAAAAAGCCAATGGGAAAGACCAGGATGAGTTTATTTACTTAGTATGGGAATCAACCTTCTAGTGTAAGGATACTCTCTCATCCCTTCTCTATGGCTCTTTACTATTATGGACATATCTTCAAGTCTTACGTTCGTAACAGATGACTTTGGTTACAAAAGGGTTTTGGGATTGGGTTGGGACAAAGGGGACGGGGTGGTCTCATGAGCTATTTTAGCCAGTCTGTGGGAAGCTGAGGAATTGTCCCTGCCTAATATAAGAGGTCACTTTCCCAGAGACAGAGGACCTGTATGTCAAATTCAAAGTCTCAGACACTGGGGCAGTGCTGAGTCAACAATGGCAAACCAGCTCTTGCAGCTCCTGCTCCTGTGAGGGCAGAGACTGGGTCTGTTGGATACACTGCTGGTTTCCAGACCCCAGCGTGATGCCTGGCACAAGGCAGGTGATCAATAAACCGCTGTGGGATGAGAGAAGAAATGAATGGTTCTTACTTTTATTCTTAAAGTCTCCATATGGAAACTTTTATGTTGAATTTTATTATATCTTACATTTATATAGACCGCAGGTGACTTTTGGAGGACATACCTAATCAGATCATGAGGACACATAAATTCTCAGGCAGTCACTGTGGGAAGAACCCAATATATACACCTTGCGTGTGCTTTTGTTTGGCTCAGTTCCCAAGGATATCATCCTCTGAATTGACTCTCAGATTCAGGGTAAGCCCTAAATCCTGGCTGTACTAATGCTAGGGTACAAGGTTCTGCAACTCAGTCAGAAAAGAGGTGCCTGAAAAGTCCAAAAGGTGGCAGTTAGAAAGACCCCTGGATTGAAACTGTGAAGCATAAACCAGGAGTGGGTGATTACCCTCACTCTTCCACCCCAAGGAAATGTCTGGGAAGTTAGTAGCAGTCTATCCTTTGTACTAACGTGAGGGTGGAGAGGGAGCGGCCTTAGAATAATCATGCATGTTCATTGCTGAAGTCAAAGAATGTTCTAAGGTCCCTGGCTTTCTTCCATGTATACTCAGCCACCAAACCCAATAGGCCGTAAGTCACGAAGCACATGGTTTGAGGAGGAGAATACTGGGTTGATCTATTCTAGAGGAAAATGGGGTTCAGGATGTCTTCTCTAACAGGTGTTACCCATGAGAGTTAGTTAATGAGGAAATGGGGAATGAATGGATTTTAAAAACAAAAACAAAATCTCCTCTTTGAACCGTAAAGATCAATTAGAAATACAAGGCTTAACCAAGAAGAAACTACATTTAGTTTTGGGGAAAAAAATTCTTCTAATAATGCCCTTTAATTGGGAATTCACCTACTGCACCAAAATATAAATATCCCCCAGATAAAATTACTGGTATTTTGTGGTTCTCATTGGAATGGAAGTTCAGTCCAGTAAATGCTATTAGAAGAGTCACTCTGAGTCAGCATCCCAGGGGCAGATCTGTTTATCCTCATTCCACAACACTGATTTCTATTCATTCTGAAATTGGTGAAAGAATATATTCTCTGATATTCTTTATTCCTTGAAGGTTCCCAGTGTTTCCTTGGAAAACATTACATTTTCCTATTGGAGATGCTGACTTCCCTTTTAGTTTGAGAGAGTGGCATTGTATTTACGTGGTCAGCCCTGCAGCTCTGACCTCAGCAAAGATGGAAGCAGGGAGGAGGTGCAAGTGGAGAAGTTGAAGCATAAGAAGCAGCAGTGAGAGCAGCGAAGGGTGGGGAGTCGTGGGAGGATAGCAGGAAGGCAGGAGGGGAAATGCGTGGATTGACTGCCAACCTCTCTCTATTCATACAAAGGGATATTATTATAAGGCTCCTCCAAAATGGGATTTTATTGGATCACCTGGTTCTTTCTGAATTTGTGGTAACAGAAAAAGACTTCGAATCTTAGAATTAAACATTCTGATGATTCAACATAATTGTCTTACTATATATGTGGTTGTACTGCTGATTTCCTCATCTGCAGGTGTTTGGCAAGTAATGATTCAGTCTTGAGTTCCCGATATTGGCAGGAACAGAAGGATCTCTGTATGCATCTGGCAGGTAGAGCATTGTGTTCTCAAGAAATAAATGGTCTGCCTTGTCACTCCCCGGATTAGATGGAGACTCCAGAAGAGGGAACCAGATGCCTGTTAGCCAGACCCCAGGGCCCTTCTGGATGCTCCTGTGTCCCCTGTTTAGTTTGTAAACCTGAATTCCTTTCATTTTATTATAAAAAGTAATCTATCCGCCCATAGCATGAGTTGAGTTTCCTAGGTTGGTCAGAAAATATTAATTGGTAATGAGACCTATTCACATGTGCAATAGTTAATTGAACTCACGTAATGTTTTTTTTTTTAAGTTACTAAATACCACCAAGACATAACATAAAGTCAAATTTTGTTTTCCATTGTTTAAATTGTCCATAATGAGCGTGCATACATACTATTTACGTATAGATATAGATATGCTTTTAAAGAGTCCTTCTTAAAACAACAAGAAATTCAGCTACTAACTTGCGTAGGTTAATGAATGTGGGTTTCATTTAGGAAAGTGCTTAATGCCTAGATCTAGTTTCTGAAAAGCACTAGTTACTTGAACACTGGAACAGCTGCTAGCATGTAGGGTTATCACTGTCCTCGTGACCCATTTAAAGGAAGGAAATGAATTGGAGATAATGACTTAGCAGTTCTCTCTCCCAACTCTCAGAGCTAATATATCACCCAGGGATGGAGCTCCAACTGGAATGTTAGAATTTTTCTCCTAATTTCTTTGGAGTATCCTTAGAATATATCTAAATTTTATTATTTCATGTTCATAAATTAAGTAAACTTGATATACCCACTCCTAGCTAAGCCAATAAATACATGCATGTTTAAAATTTAGTCTGAATTTAGTCTGTCTCTGAAAATGACAGCATATTTGGTCTGTTGGACCTTAGAATCGGTAGATAATACCAGAAAATGTGACCCTCTGGCAAGCAAAAGTAGTAAGAACCAACACATAATAGATGCAGTTAGCCATGTGTGGAAGGAACCTATTTCAAAAATGTCACTCAAGGCAATAGTTTTGTGGAAAGGGGAGCAAAAATCTGTTTTGTATCATAATTGTCATATTTGTCAAAACTCATGGAACAAAAGAAATAAATTTTACTGTGCATAAATTCAAACTAATTTTAAAAATATAAAAGAAACGTACAAAATGCCCCTCTGTATATTATAAAAGACATAATTGAGGATATTTGAGAAATACCCAGCAGTAGTTAAGATGACCAGACTCTACACTCTAATCAGTTCATATCTTTAGAAAGCATCCAATAACACACATATGGTATATAAAGAGGGGTATTTGTTTTTAAGAATTTGATGATCTAAATTCCTGCTCTGTCCAAAGGGGAGATGTTATATATGGCCGATACCAGGTTTTTTGTTTTTGTGTGTATTCTATTCAGCAAGAACTTTGTGAGGCAGGGATTGTGCGTTAAACTGTATCCTTCCAGGTCTTCTAATCTTTGGCCCTGCTTGCGTGTTCAGCAAATAGTCTTCTCTAATTGCTCCAACATGCTTTGAAATGTAAGTTACTCTGCCTTTAGTGGGGAAGATCATTCTGGTGACTAGAAAATATGCTCCTACCCCTTGTCAATTAATAGGTTGATATTGACATTTAGGTCCATAGATCACTCTTGTGAATGAATCATTTCCCCCAAGACTGATTAATGGAGTCTCTTAAAAAATGGAACCGGTGAATCTGCAAGCCTGCTGACCAAATCCTGAATCATGGCAGTCCCACCAGGAGCCGATACTCTGTGAAGTCTACCTGTGTAGCCAGCTATCTTCTTTCTGATACCTTTCGTTGAAGATATTAACCAGAGTGTCCCAAGTTTCTACAGGGCAGGAGGTGGAAAGAACCTAACCTATTGGAGGCTTTATGGAGACTCAGAGGTGAAACTTGCCTTTCCACCAGAGTTGGAAGAACATTTCCCACTTTTCTGAAGTCTATCGTGTTTGTTCCACTCATTGACTGGGTCCTGTGCTGCTAGTCCCCTTTCTGTGTGGGTGAGTAGCTTGTATTTCTAACAGAATCTGGTAGAAAGTCAGAAACATGCCTGTTGCCTTATATATTGTTGGGATTCAATAACTGCTTGGGAATTTACTTGGCAGGTGCCATGTTCTAGCTTGCTCTTGCTCTATGATCCCAAGCAGAATTTTGCCATTACTTGAAAGAAGAAATGACTGGTTTACTTGGCCTGTTCCAATTGATCCTGAGCCAACTTCACATCAATGAACTGCCAAGAACATCTCCAGTGAGGAAGGGGCTTTCGGGAAGGTGTGGCAATGACTAGGATTGTGCTTCCCAGAAAACATGGTCCCCTCTGCTTTATCCTGGCTCAGAATCTTTGGCCAGTGTGTGCCCTATTCTGTTGACCTGGAAGATGCAATGTCCTGTAACACTGAAATGAATGAATGTGGGAGGGCTCTGGAAATGCCCAAGGGGACAGTGACCACATGCCTGAGGGAGGCCTCTGAGGGAGTGTGTCACCATTCTAGCAAACAATATCCCAGGAGGGCAGGCCACCACCATTTCTCCTGCTTACTCAACAGCACCAAGTGCTCCGTGATCTCCAGGCAAATACTCATTAGCTTTGTGGAAATGCCCATCCTAATGGGCAGATGGATCTGAGACCTCATCCTTTCTTTTTATTTTTACATGGGTCGGGTTCCTGCTCTTTTCCTGCCTTCTGGTGAATAGTCATTCCTTTTTCCTTTATGCTTTTTAGTTCAAGATTTTTTCATTGACCTGCTTCATTGCTGATTCTTGTATTCATTCTACTCACTAAAACCATTCTTGGAAAATATATGTACTTATAAAATATATAGACTCATCTCCCCATGTACTTGTACACATAGTCTATTTTTGGAAAGAAATACAGGAATTTTGTAGTATTAGTTGCCTCGCCAGAGAAAGACTGTATGGCTGGAGGCAGAAGGCTTGAAAGTCTAGCCACTAGTCTGAGGGAACAGTTCCATCAGTCTGTAGGAAGATGCTGCTCAGTTGTACAACTCCCTGCACAGAGAGGAGACTTTTAATTACATACCCTTTCAACTGATACAATTATATACTGTGAGTAACTTAGTTATTCAAATACTTGCATTTAAAATATAAAAATGCATATTGTCTTTCAAACAGCAAATATTCAGACAAAATTAGTATTGAAATCCCCTTCCTTTTGAAAGCTGAACAATTCTCTTTATACGTTTCCCTGGACTCTTTTTCTGCCCAACATCTTTTGATGTCCGGGCAGCAGAATAATTAGAGTTCTGGCGCCCACATTTTTACCTCTGACCTCGGATAAGTCACTGAACCTCTGAACCTTCCTCTGCTTACCTAACGGCAGAGTTTACCCTGGTTTATACTTTGGGCATGCAGCTTTATGACCCAGGCTTGTATCATCAAGGAAATAAGTATAAGCAACCACAAAGACCACATGAAGAAAGTCACAAATAAACTACATTCAACCACAGGTAAACTACATTCAATCTTGAAAGTTCAGGTTTGGAAGAAAAGCTATGACTAACCTAGACAGCATATTTAAAAGCAGAGCCATTACTTTGCCCACAAAAGTCCGTCTAGTCAAAGCTATGGTTTTTCCAGTAGTCATGTGTGGATGTGAGAGTTGGACCATAAAGAAGGTTGAGCGTCAAAGAATTGATGCTTTTGAACTATGGTGTTAGAGAAGACTCTTGAGAGTCCCTTGGACTGCAAGGAGATCCAACCAGTCCATTCAAAAGGAGATCAGTCCTGGGTGTTCATTGGAAGGAATGATGCTAAAGCTGAAGCTCCAGTACTTTGGCCACCTGATTTGAAGAGCCGACTCATTGGAGAAGACTCCGACACTGGGAAAGATTGAAGGCGGGAGGAGTAGAGAACGACAGAGGATGAGATGGTTGGATGGCATCACCGTCTTGATGGACATGTGTTTGAGCAAGCTCCTTGAGTTGATGATGGACAGGGAAGCTGGTTGTGCTGCAGTCCATGGGGTCGCAAAAAGCTGGACATGACTGAGCATCTGAACTGACTGTCTCATTTCCCCAAAAAGATAAGTCTGACTTCAGGATTCACAGTGATTACAGAATCACACTCAAATATGATGAATCCAGTTTCTCCATTCTGCCCAGCCCTGAGTTTTTCCTCGGCTCTCTCCCCAGGACCGAGAAGGAACTCCAAGACGCTAAGGATGAGACTGTTGGATGTGGGCGATGTCAAGTCCTCCCCACCCCGGAACCTCGAGGTAGTTAACTTAAAAGCTCCTTTCAGACCAGAAGTATCATTCTATTTATGCCACTGCAAAATCATAAAATGTCAAAGCACAAAGTGTGCTCCAGCCCTCAGATAGAGTTAGTCCCTCTTTCCTCTCAGTCCCCAAGTCTGTACCCACACCCTTGATATAGCTTCCTCCCAGAGTACTGCAGCAATCTGCCTCCCCACTGCTCTGTGACCCCCTTGAGGTCAGGACCAGTTCCCAAACTTTTCTCTGCCTTCTCTGACTTGTACAATGACTGGTACTCACTAACATTTTTAAGTGATTCATTTTCAAATTGCAATAATTTTCTAGTCTTAAAATGATTTTATTCTGTTTTTATCTGTAATAATATATAATGTAATACAGTTTAGGATTTGTTATTGCTTCAGCATGTCTCTGATTCTGAGGTTTTTCTTTATCAGGTTCTCCTTTCTAATAAGTTCTCTCTCATCCACCCCAAATGTTAACTTTCTGCATAGAAAAAAGGACCGAGAAGTCAATTTGCCAACACCTAACCACCTTGACCATTCATTCTTGGGTGGTTTTTACAACATTTTGTTCATTGTTCCTTTGACGTGACTATTAGCACCTCATTTTCTTTCCATTCCCATACCTAGGACTCTAGTTCAAGTGCCCAGCACATTACTCCAGGATTACTTTCAACAGTGTCCATCCACTTTTCCAGATCTCTTTTCTCCTTTCTCCAGATCACTTTTCTCTTTTCTCCAGATCACTTTTCTCCTTTCTTCCAAATCTCTTTAATACCAATGCTAATTCCATCTTCTGAACATTCATCACCCTAATTTTCTTATGGTGATGACGTGCCTGGCAAGAACACTCCCCTTCCTGGACATCCTTTCAGTTAGGAGTTGCCTTGTGCCACAGTATTGGCCAATGAGATGTAAGCAAAGGATGCTAGGAACTTCTGAGAAAGCTTTTGCACTCCTAATGCAGAAACCACCCACTTTATCCTTTCCTGTCTCTTTTTTCTGCCTGAAACATGGATACGAGGCTGGAGATGGAGCAGTCATATTGGAACAGTGAAGTGATAAGGTTAATGACAATGCCTTCCACAAAGTATGGCTGAAGGCAAGAGGAAAAGTGTCACTGTGCAACTCCTGCATCCATTTGGTGCTGTATTTCTTGTTATTTAAGAAAATAAATCCTTTACTTGCTTAAGAAAATGTATTCAGAGTTCTGTGGCTTGTAGCTAAATATATTCCCCATCTGATACACAGAGCAAATCAAGTGTACATCTCTCTCTCTGACCTTCAAAGTCCTTTATAAGCAGGTCCAATTCAATTCCCTTTGTCTCTAAAATCCCCTCAACCCAGTGGAGAACACTCTTTCACTGTTTTCTACATGGGGCAAACTAACTCTTACCTCTTTGCCCTTGATTAGACTGGTTGGTCATCCAGGAATATTCTTTCTATTGACCCACCTCATCTTCCAGACTGAACTTAAATTCAGCTTCTTCCTGTAACTTCTTTTGCTACTCTTATAGCCAATTATCTCTCCCAAGAAGATAAATTCTATTGCATGATCTTAAGGAGGGGTGAATTAAATACAGTGTTTTTCCTTGAATTAAGCTAATTATTTCATGGGTAGGTTTTGTTTTTCCAATCTATGTGTAAGCTGTCTTCAGCCCAGGATTCATCCTCTTCTCTCTCCCATTGTGCCCTGCATGACACAGATTGCCACGGAGGTACCCATCACAGAGTTGCTGCTGGACCCGGATTCTCCTACTATCCACGGCTATATTTGCTTTTTAAAACAGATTTGTCTGCGGCTTTAAGAGCACATGTGAATTTAGGTTGTGTTTTCTTCTGATAAAATTAATATTACCATTAGTTGCCAGTTCATAATCAGTATGAATTAATTTGCCATGTGGAAATATTTCGCAGTAGCAAACATCACTGATTCTTTATTATTGTGAGCATTACATTGGATTCATATGTTGTTGGTAGCACATCTATTGGGAGATCAACCTCCAGTCTCTTAAATCTGAGTTTTGGGCATGAAGAGGATGTGAGATTAAACAAGGAGAAATGGCTCCCATTTCTCCTTGTCTCAGAAGCAGCTACAGTGGCCAGTTAAAAGGCTTGACTTGGGGGAGAAACACACATCTACTCTCAGGCTTCTGCTCTCAGGCTCCTGTTCTGAGCTGGAGTCAGGTGGCTGCAGGGACAGAACTGCCCAAAAGCCTCCTCGGAGGGCAGAGTTCCCCTGCTGAAGGCAAAGGAGGAAAAGAGAGAAGAGGGGAAAATGCCACGGTGGATCAGACCTTCGAGGGTTTAATTACTCGTCTAGGAAATTGAAATAATAGCAAGATTCATATCTTGGACAGTTTTGTGTCCTTCCTTAGGCATTTCAACTGTGAAAATCTAAAAGGACATTAGTGTAGGGAGGAGTTGTCCAAATTCAGAAATGAAGGTTATTGGAACGTCTCAGTTTTTCTCATTTTTTCTTCAATGAGATATTACCACATTTATGTCCTTACTTTCTTCCTCTCTGCCTCAAACACACACACACAAACCTGTACACATACTCACAGGCATTGCTCTATTCTGTGTGTGTCTTGTATTAACGAAATAAAAGTACATCCAGTATGGAGATTCCATAAGAAATTAAAAATAGAACTACTATACAATTCAGCAACTTCACTGCTGGGTACATACCCAAAGAAAACAAAGCTGTTATCTCAAAGAGATATCTGCACTCCCACACTTGTTGCAGCATTACTCACAATAGCCAAGGTATGAAAACAACTTAAGTCAACCTAAAGTTATGCAATCTAAAGTTTGTAAATGTAAAGGCTTCCCTGGTGGCTTAGATGGTAAAGAATCCTCCTGCAATGCAGGAGACCTGGGTTTGATCCCTGGGTCAGGAAGATCCCCTGGAGAAGGGAACAATCACCAATTCCAGCATTCTTGCTGGAGAATTCCATGGACAGAGGAACCCGAAGGGCTACAGTCCATGGGGTCACAGATAATCGGACACAACTGAGCAACTAAGCACACACAATCTAAAGTTAACAACCCCCCCTCTGCCAGCTCTCTCCTACTCAGCCCCAGCTTTATTTTGCTGGTAAGTACTACCTGGAAAATAGTGTGTTAGAAAATATCTTGGCCATTCATCTATTTATTCTCCACCTTCTCCACTGGACCATAAGCTTCATGAGACCAGGTACCTTGCCTATGCTCATCACTGTTCAACCCACCTAAAAGACTGCCTGACACATAGTAGGTCAACAGATTTGGATTATTTGGGAGGTTTTGAATATGTAGCACTCCCCCCACACACACCTAAAAAAAGGAATGCCTAGCACCCTCCCTAGACCTATATTATATCAGGATTTCTAGGGGTGGGGCCCCAGGTCAAGCATTGATGCTTTTGAAGGGCTCTGTAGGTGATTGTCATGGTCATTCAAGCTTAAGAACTACTTTAAGAAGTTGCCTGAATACAGAGTCTATACAACGAGGGTAGCATGAGTGGGCATGGGAGTGGGGTGGAGGAGGGATTCTGATGAAAGGACCCCTGTGACTCACAGTCATCCCTGCCTTTCCACCACCCACTCAGGCTCCTGGATTTGGGCTGTGGGGGTGAGGAGAAGATTCTTCTCCATGCCAAGGCTGAGTTGATGAGATACAGCCCATAGCAGTGGCCTTTCTGGGGTGCAGGTAATCCACAAAAGAAGGCATCCTGGATAGGTCATGCTGTACCTGGTGAGAAAGTGGGCAGACCCTCCTAATCTCTCTCCTCCCAGGCCTAGCCACCTTGCAAGAAGCTGGGCTGGAGAATTGCACCCATCCCCAACCCCCACCACAGGGATGGGTCCTCTTGGCTCTTTTAACCTGCAAAGGTTGACAATGAGGAAGAGGGTACGAGATTTTCTCCCTGCATGACTATGATACTTCTGAAAGGTTGAGTTGCGGGATTTTTTTTTTTTTTTTTCACTTCTCTCTTGGAAATCACCTCCATATGCTGATTGGACCGAGGACAAGACTTCTTCTTTACACTGAGAAAGCATTTTCCACTATATTTAGGAGACAAGTGGGACTACTATTTTCTCAGCTTCCTTAATGGATTTCAATGCCATTTGTCAAGGTTGGTTTTCTTTAAAAATCTTTTTTTAATTTTCTAACAACAAACAACTAGATGTAAAATCTTCCAATGTACTTTGATTGATGGTTCACACCTTTTGGAATATCTAGCTCATAATTTTAGAAGGAAGCAGCTGGTACTCTTGACATTTAATTCCAACAAAATGCCTCATTCAATTCCCCCTCTCCCAGATAGGGTACACAGCCTATTGGAAAATAGTAATACTGATCCAAATGTCCACATTAAGTGTGGAGGAACGGTAGCGTAAGCTTTTAACATCCTAGAAGCTGAGCTAATGGCATTGAAATGGCTCTTCTTAAGAAAACATGACTGTGGCAAGAAAAGGTGGCTCTTTTAGTTGCTATTGATATCTGCATGGGGGACCTTTGAAACTAGGGTAAATGCATAGGTGTTTGTTCCTGAGACAGGTAACGGTTTTATCCAAGGGCCTTTGCTGTAAATCAATGGCATAAATATTAATAATGACAGCTATTGTTAACTGAGGACTCACTGTATGCAAGGCTTATACATGGATTCTCTTGTTCATTCACTACCGTTATAATCCCTATTTATAGATAAGGTACTTGAGGTATAATGAGTATAAATAATGTCTAAGGTCACGTCTTGAAAGTGGTAGTTCACAAACCAGTTGTTGGCACACCTTTACTATAAAGGAGCAAAGAGTAAATTTTTTTTGGCTCTGTGAAGCCTACGGAGTCCATTGCAACTAGTCAACCCTGCTGTTGGAGCAAAAGCAGCTATAGTTGCCATGTGAACAAATGGGCGTGTCTGTGTTCCAATAAAACTTTATTGGTGATATGTATATAAATGGAAGAGAGAGAGAAAGGACTATATCTTAATAAAATTGGAAAAAATATTAATTAAACATCACTAAATTACATTAACTTTAAAGGCTACCATATTGTATGGTTGGAAAAAACCCTTTATTTACAAGGGCAGGTGGGGGGCCGGATTTGGTCCTGAGGCAGTGGTTTGCCAACTGTTGCTCTTCACCTCTCCTGAGGCCTTTTGCTGGACTCTTACTTCAATAATCCTCTTTCAGGATCATTTACATTTATGTATGAGCCATTGAGCCTACTTATACAATGACCGACTGAGCAAATAATTGTTATTTTTTAGTGAGTCATATTCTCTTTAATGCCAGCAACATTCTAAATGTTATGATAGGAAAGGGCTTCTGGAGGGGTGGGATTATAAGCCAACAAGGACCCCTCAGAGGAAAGCCTCTGGGAGCATCTTAGGTCTCAGGAGCTTGTAAGCTGGCATGATGGAAGCTGCTGCTGCTGCTAAGTCACTTCAGTCGTGTCCAACTCTGTGTGACCCCATAGACGGCAGCCCACTAGGCTCCCCCGTCCCTGGGATTCTCCAGGCAAGAATACTGGAGTGGGTTGCCATTTCCTTCTCCAATGCATGAAAGTGGAAAGTGAAAGTGAAATCGCTCAGTCGTGTCCAACTCTGTGCAACCCCATGGACAGCAGCCCACCAGGCTCCTCTGTCCACGGGACTCTCCAGGCAAGAATACTGGAGTGGGTTGCGATTTCCTTCTCCACATGATGGAAGAGGAGCTGGGTTTTCCAGCATCTGCTCTGTGCCAAGCCCTGTGCAGAGGCTCTCCGTGCTCTCTCTGTCTCCAGAATGTCTATAGACAGCTCCTTCCATATATCTTCAAGGAGGCCCTCAAAAACATACAAACCAGTAAGATAAAAGACCTGAAGAAGATGGAATCCTATATCACCTAATCCCCACATCAATCCTGCAAGACAGTCACCATTATTCCATTTTATAGATAAGAAATAGAAGCTCAGAAGGTAAGTTACTTGCCTGAGGTCAGACAGTAAGTAAGTGGCTGGGCTGGCATTTCATAGCAGACGTGCCCAGTTTCTTTGCCTGTATACCTTCTAGTTGGCCACACTGCCCCTTCGTAGTGGCCTGTGCTCCTCACCTTACTTCATAACTCAATCACTGAGTGAGTTTGCAAAGTCAGTTCAATTTGAAATTGTTTGCTTCTACTCTGTAAAAATGAGGGTGGGAAACCTTGGTGTATCCTACTCATTTGACATAGTTGCAAAGATAATCAAGCAAGATAGAACATGTGAAAGATTCTAGCAAAGTGTGAAACTCTGCGAAGGTACCCTGGTGGCATGTGTCAGAGGACTGGTCAGAGCTGTGGGAAGGCAGCAACTTTCACCTCTTGCCACACTGCTAGCCACTGAAAGGGTTTCCTTGCCCCCAGGGAGCCCCGGGCCACTGAATCATTCAGGTTGCCCAAGTCTGGGCAGGAATTAGCCCCCCCAAAATCCCCTGAAATCAGCCCAAAGCTTAGGAACTTTGAAAAGGTTATGGAATAGTCATCCAATTTCTGTTCACATAAATTACTCTCCTAAAGGCACTGGTGGCATCCCCACCCCTCCCCACATTGCCTTCCTCCTACTTCCATTCCTCGAGTTTCAAAAGGGGTTCTTTTTGAAAGAATACATGTAAATCCAATCCTTTCTCCCAGATCTAACCCCTGCTCTGCTCTTTCAATGACATGATAGGGAATGTGGTATCAGATGACTTTCACAGGTCTTTGCCTCAAACCTGTGACCTTTCAAAACGCTTGGCTAAAAGTTAGACAGGATGAGATGGTTGGGTGGCATCATTGACTCAATGGACATGAGTTTGAGCAAGTTCCAGGAGATGGTGAAGGACGTGGAAGCCTGCTGTGCTGCAGTCCATGGGGTCGCGAAGAGCTGGGCATGACTGAACGTCTGAACAATAACAACAAAAAGTTAGGAACTAGAAAAGTGGAGTATCTTGATTATATTAGGAAAAAATTTCCATATGTCAGAAGTCACATAACATTCAAAAAGGAAATGGCAAACTGGAAAAATATTTGCAACACAGGACACAGAACTAGTATTAATATCTAAGATCTTCTACAAATCAGTCACAAAAGTAACTACTTAAAGTGGAAAACTGGGCAAAAACCATCAAAAAGCAATGCACAAGACCAATTCAAGAGACAAATAAAAAAAGATTTTGGCTAGTTTCAAGTAACTCCAGATATGCAATTCTTACGGAATCATCAAAGTGGCAATGTTTAGGTAAAACATACAGGATTATATCTGTTATATCTGGCATATTTAAATTGTGTGTGTGCATGCACACACTCACATGGGTGTGTGTCATCTCTCTATAAAAACCTACACCTGTCTGAGACAGTTTGGTTGACTGGAGAGAATGCTATTGGAGACAAAGATTGAACTGAATGTCAGATTTAAAACTTATGGAAACCACATATACAAACGTAGCCAAGATTTCAACTCTGAGGATTTGGACAGAGGGAGAAAGAAGCAGATATATTTAAAGAGGAAGCAGTCTCCAAAACTCTTGTTTTGCAAAAATGTCTGGAATGAAGTTTACAGAGCCTGAGGCTCCATCAAAGACAAAATCATATGGGAGAAAAATCCATTCATGAAACTAACTCATCCTAATGCAAATGACATTTTATGATTAGAGACAGAAACTGGTGTGAAGGACATTTTCTAAATCAATGTAAAAGTGTGCAGAAATAACTGGATCTAAGTTGACTAAGAATTGTGTGACAAATTGATGAGGTGGTGAGAAAAAGTCAATTAAGATACTGATGGGCGTGTTATAAGAATCTGAATGCTACAAGGCTGAATCTAGAAGATTCTGGGTAAAGACCGTTTCCTTGGAAGGATTAGGAAAAGAAAGAGTTCTTTTAAGTGCTTTTCCATGGCCTGTTTTCTGTCCTTTATAGATTTTTGACTTTGAGTGGTTGGGATGGGCTGGCTCCTCCTGCCCCCTCCAATAATGGGTTGATTCTATTAGATTATTGATCTTCTCTGGCTTTCTTACAAAAAGGGTACATTTGATAACATCATTTAATGGGGCACTTGAGAAATGGCCCCTTTCAAGTGCTCATCTGCATTTGTCCTGATTGAAGAACTGGTGAGACTAACAGATAGAACTAAACACCTTTCCACTGAGGGTCTCACCTGGTAAGAGGTGACTCATTTGGGTCCATTTAATAATAACAAAAAATGTGAGCAAAGCCAGTCTAGAGTTTAGGGCATTACCTATAATTTCAAAACATTTGAGTTTCAGCAACTCTATAGGGACTGATGAAAAATTCAATGAAAGTGGAGAATGATCCTGCCTTAGAACTTCTGAGGGAGAATTAAGCAAGCCATAATATAGTGACCCTTGGTATAGCTTATTCTAGAAGAAATGAGTTCTGTGCCAATCCTTGTTTTCTGAACTTCATGTGAAGAGTGTGTGAGATATTCAAAGAAGGAGAGAGCACCATATGTAGATACCTTACAACTGACAGGTGACTCAGCTCTCTCAGCGCTATCTAGGCTGCTGGCAAATGACAGGATACAAAGCCCACGCAGTGTGGTGGTTAGCAGAAAAACTGGAAGAAAGTCATGCAATCTGTTTAGGTAAGCTGGCTATTGATCAAGACGGATTACAAGATAAAATGAATTGGGACTAGAATTAGATTAAGGTGAGCAACTCTATACAATTTATTTTTAATGACCTTTAAATAATATAATTCATTACCATTTAAAAATTTAATACTGCAGTGTTTAAAGAAGAAAATGAAAATGATCAGTAATACCACCACCCAGAGTAACTGTGGTAATATTTTTGGTCTGTTTCTTTCCAGTCTTTTACTATGCATGAATACATTTTCTTTTATAATACTGATTATTTACTATATATCTCTATGCAATATATAATTAATTCTGTGATAGACTACTTCATACATAAATCTTGGTTGAGTTTCTATTGTTTCCTTAAATTAAATTCTCCAGAAATAGAATTACCTAGTCAAAAGATATGAATTTTCAGGTCTCAACACATATCACAAAATTGATTTCTGGGAAGGTCAACCTAATTTATTCTTAAATTATCCACTTCTTTAAATATATCTTTTTACCTTCTATGGAACCTTTCATTTTTCACTTGAAATTAAATAAGCTCCTAAACTTGGCTCAACATTGTAATAGGAATAAAAAACAAATCTAGGTCTATTCAGAGAATTGTGACTTTGTGGTGACATACTGAGATAATTCTCAACTTTCTCAAAAACTTTCATATCCATTATTACATTTAGTCCCCACAAAAAAAATCCCTGAGGTGAAAATTAATTTTAGAATGTTTTAAGCATGAGAGAGTGTTTCAGGCATTATCTTGTTCAGATTTTATTAATGCTTCCATCTGACAGAGGGATAGGGAGGACATGGGAGTTTTAAAGTTCTAGAGTCTAAGTGTTTGGAATCTCGGTCCGTAGATTACCTTCCCACTGGATGAGGGAACTCTGTGCTGGTCCCTTTAAAGCTTTGTGTTACTCCTAATTGCCTCCTCCCTCTGCATTGTTTTATCAGTGTTATTGGGAACTACACCATTCAATCTCTCCTTGTTATAGGGATATGAAAATCTGGACTGAGACTCATAAGCAGAGACAGAGCAATCTGTAAAGAAGCACTTTATCAATGATGTGGATGATGACCTAGAAAAGTACCCCCAAGAGTATGTAGATGACAATGAGAAAGTCAGGTCTGAACTTGCGGTGAACTTGATAAACCAACGTGGTTAAGGGAAATAGTGAAAACAAGTTTAGAACTCCAGGCTCAATATATTTTAGTACCAGACTGTTCTGATCATGAGGACTGCCGAATGCTGGAGTGTTCTAAGACTCAGGGGAAACTGTTTTCACTAGTAATTCTCACCTGTTCAATGAACTAGGTAGAATAGGTGAGTTCTGTCAACAGACAGGATGAATCCTCGAGAACTGTCAAGGCTCCATCCACCCCAAAGACTGGACATTCTTTGCAGATTATCATCTGCTTAACACACTGTGGGTTACAATATGTTGCAGAGAAGTTAAAACAGCACTCTGCTGATGTTTGATGGTCTTTCACAGCCTCTGGTCAGTTGTTGCTTCATTTTCTCCCAGGGCTTCCCTGGTGGCTCAGCTGGTAAAGAATCCGCCTGCAATGCGTGAGATCTGGGTTTGATCCCTAGGTTGGGAAGATCCCCTGGAGAAGGGAACTAGGGCTACCCACTCCAGTATTCTGACCAGGAGAATTCCATGAACTAAATAGTCCATGAGGTTGCAGAGTCAGACACAACTGAGCAACTTTGACTTTCTTTCATTTTTCTCCCAGGGGTCAAATTTATTTTATTCTAAAACATCTCCATAGCATTTCCATTTGTCTTGTATGTGTATGTAATTTAAAATTTTGAGAAACCGCTTCTTAAAATGCCTGACATTTAAGAAAATCTGGCCCTGTATTGCCAAGTATCACACATGTAGAAAGTAGCATGGTTCAGCCTGTTGAATGTGCCAGATTTTCCTTAAAATTAACATTCATGCCATATGTTGGTACCCTAAAATCAATACTACTTTGACTGATGAAAATGCAAAAAGAAAACATTCTCAGACTGAGTTCTGTTCTCTTTCTTTGTAGACACTGTTTTATGCAGGCGTTAGCAATGGTATTCTTTGGGAGTGAAAAGGAGTGGCTGCTCTTAATTCTTGGTGGGAGGTCAAACACCCAAAGGTGTGGAACCCAGAAGAGCCAGCTTGTAAGGCAAGGGAACCTAAAGGATTGGCCCTACAAGATGGGGCCTATCTACTACTCAGCTCCAGACAATGCCTTGGAGGAAACTTGGAGGTAGCTTCCTCATTCTCCTCATCCACCATGGCGGTGGAACCTCATCCATCATGATGCTCAGAAGGGCAGGGTGGAGAGGAGGGGGCTGGAAATCTCTCACTGAACTTAGAGAGGGCATTACACCAGAAATTTAGACAGTGCTCTGGCAACCCAGGGCGACAAGTGACCTATACGCACACATTGCCTGTGGGTCCCAGCTGCCGGGCCTCATGACCGACCTTTGAGGTCACATTCCCTCTGAGTCGCTCCTCTGACCCTACCTACCCCTGCAGCAGATAGTCTCCATGATGCCAGCCAGAAGTAAATCTTGATGCCCACGGGTTGAGCAGCTGCACTGTTGTGGCTTTGCAATGTACTTTGTCCGTGTGTTTATATCACTGTGCTCCCTGGGCCCCTCTGTGGCTCGGGTAGAGTGTGGGGCTCTTCCTGACACACAGAGGGCACAAACTTTGCTTATAAATATTGACCCTAAACCTGTCCCAAAGGGAAGGACAAGAGGGCAAGGTTATATTACCACTAAAACCACCAGACATATTTAAACTATGATGGGAATTTTGTGCCTGGGGCTTTGTTCTGCTACAGTATTAAATAAGAATGGTGCAATCTTGAAGTTGAAGCAGGCATGTACATTTGTACCATGAAGGATACACAGTATTTAAGGGGGACGTTTGAAAATCCTGCCAGTAGGAGAACCTAAAAAAGTCTGGAAATCTCTCTTTTTAAAAAAGTTTTATTATGGAAATACTCAAACTATAAGAATAGTAAAGTGAATCTCCATGTCTCACACCAAGTTTGATTTATGACGAAGCTTATTTCATCTATACCCACCCACTCCGCTACCTCACAACTAGGATGATTTTGAAGTATATCCATGACAACTTATTGTTCCATCTATACCTATTTTAGGACATATCTCAAACATAAGCACTTTTCTCTTTAAACTTAGTTATAATGTAATATCTGCAAAAATCAAGTTTCCTTAATCATTAAATATCCAGTCAATATTCAAGTTTCTCTAGAAAATCCAATTTTTTGGCTTTGGAGTGAAAGACAGGTTTTTGAAATTTTGTCAATTTTAGCCAATTTTCCACCTCTCAGATGTCATAGAAGAGTTTGGAAGGTTGAAAGGAAAGATCTCTTTGGGAGCTCTGATAATTAATATAAACAGAAGGAAAAACTATTTGGACTTCCTTCACCTGAAGTCAATGATTGTTAATACTGAAGAAGTTGTTACACATGATCCAGCCCCACCACACTTCCTTATTGTAAACTGAGGCACAGAGGAGTAAACTCTCTTCATCAAATTCACACCGCTAATTTATGACAAAGTCTTCAATTTTAAACTCTTAGAGGCTCTATTTAGGATCCTACTTACTTTGTTTTTTAAAATTGCTACAGAAGGACCTCTATGTCTAGGGCTTTTGTGTGGATTTAAGCTCTGTGTGGCTACTCTGATGGTTTAGAGCTGTGCTGTCCAAATAAGTGCTCATCAGCTACATGTGGCTTTTGAGCACATGAAATATGAATAATCTGATTTGGGACTTGCTGTACATATAAAATACACACTGGATTTCAAAAATTCAATGAATAAAAGGCAAAATATCTCATTAATAATTATTCTGTTGATTAATGTTGAAATAACATTTTATTTATTGGGTTATAAAAAATAATGTTCAAATTAAGTTCATCTGTTTCTTTTTACTTTCTTATCATGGCTACTAGAAAATATAAATTTCTTTTTGGCTCACATTTCTATTGGACAACACTAGTTCAGAGATTATCTTTTCAATGCAGGATTCCATCAGTTCATTATACAGCCAGGCCCTGCGGCTGGAGAGACCTGGGAGAGGTCATCTATCCCACTGGTCTCTTAGCACTAAGGCTGGAAGCTAACCAAACCATCCAACAATAAATCTTATTTTTAAATATTTGTAGAACAATAAATCTCTTAACTTCCCATGGCTTGGTCTAACATTAGTGAGTCCTACAAGTAAGAGAGTCTTACATCTACTTGTATGAGTATTGTAAACAAAGCACTAGGAATTATTCTTGAACTATCCTTCCATCAACCTTCATGACTGATCTAAAAGTAAGTTCTACTTTCCAAATACCTCTCAGATCTCTACATTTATCCTCATCGTGACCTCCGCAAGCAACTGCCTGGTCCAGGCAGCCACGATCTCACCTGAGCCACTGCATTGATCTCATTGTTGGTCTTCCACACCGCTCTTACTCCACCTTGGAAATCCATTCTCCACGTAGCAGTGCAGTAAGCTTCTCAGTGAGCACAGACAACCATGTCATTCCCCTCCTCAAAGGCCTCTAGTGCTTCCCATTTATTTCAGGATAAAATTCAAAATCTGAACGTGACCTTCAAGCTCAGCACGGTCTGATCCATTTCTTCAGCAGCACCTTGCCCATGTTCCCCACGCTGTCTGCATTTTACTCATATTGGTCTTCTCTCAGTTCCTCATCCCTATCATACTCCCCTCCCTTCAGAACCTCTGCACATGCAGTTCCCATCGCCTGTAATACTCTTGCTCTCCCTCCACCCTCTGTCGTCTGAACGATATCCATTTATTCAGATCCAGCTCAAAGCGTCCCTTCCTCAGCACTTCCTGACCAGGGCAGGTATACTAATGTCAACACGCAGCACAGATCAGAGCAGTCATTTTCATTTGTTTGTGTGATTATTCATTTAATGTCTAACTCCCTTTGTAAACTCTTTGCTCCATGATGGTGGTGAGCCCATTAGCTCACACTCACTATTGTATCCCACTATACTGCCTGGCACATAACAGGCCCTCAATTAATGGGAAGGATAAAGGAAGAAAGGTGAGGTGGTTGTACCAATAAGAACCAACCCTGCCTCTTCTTTCTTTACTAGAGTGGAAAGGGAACACCCCTCATCACTGTTCCTTCACAGTTCATTAACATGCTCCTGGACAGACCACCTGAGTACCCCAGCTAAGGATTAAGTCACTTCAGTCATGTCCACCTCTTTGTGACCCCATGGACTGCAGCCTGCCAGGCTCCTCTGTCTATGGGATTCTCCAGGCAAGAATACTGGAGTGGGTTGCCATTTCCTTTTCCGGGGGATCTTCCTGACCCAGGGATCAAACCCATATCTCTTATGTCTCCTGCCTTGGCAGGCAGGTTCTTTACCACTAGCACCACCTGGGAAGCCCCCACCCCAGCTATGGATTAGCAAATTCTATGAGCTCTATTTTCAGTGTCCATCCACAATGCAACCACCTCTACTACCTGTACTATGGTCCAAGCCACAGGTTTCTTCCAAGATCTTTGACCTTTACTTTGAAACAGATGAGAATTACCTTTTAATAGAACCACTCAACTCTCCTCCTTCACCCTTGGCTCCTCAAGGCCTACTCAACACGACAGTCAAATTGATTCTATTAAATGGAAGTCAGATCTTTTCACTCCCCTGCCTAAAACTCTCCAACAATCTTCGGGTTTAAAGTCTGAGCTCATCCTGGGGCCTGCAGGTTCTCCATGATGTCGTTACCCCTCTGACCTCATGTCCCACCGCACTCTCCCTTTCTTACTCCACTCTAAGCCTAACGGCCTCTGGTTGTTTCTTGCACACACCAGGCATTCTCCCACCTCACAGCCTTTGCACCTGCTGCTCTTTTTGCCTAGAAGCTCTTCCTCTGGATACCTACATGATTCTCTCTTTGCTTCCTTCCAGTTTTTGTTCAATATCACCTTTTCAATGAGGCCACCCTAATTCTGATCCCTCCACCCGACATTCCCTATTCTCTCTCCTTCCTTGTTTTATTTTTTCTCCGTATCTTCTAACAAATTATATAACTTATTTTACTCATTGTCCAATTCTCTCTACTAGAATGCAGACTCCATGAGGGCAGGAATGTTTGTTTTTTGTTTCCTGTTATACCCCCAGTGCCTAAAACAGTGTTTGTCAGGAGGCTGTTGCCAAATAAATGTCTGTTGACTCCAAGACTAAGGTTCAGCCCATGTACCTGAAAAACAGGTGGACTTGCAACCAGCCATCCAGCATGACCACACAGAGCTGGCCTGTTTGTGTTAGGAGGGCCAGCTTGGCTCCACTTTGGAGCTATTTCAAGAGACTTGGAGGTTCCCTAAGCCCAGGTCAGCTGCTCACTGTCCCAGCTCAGTTCTGGTAACTGTGTGTAGGGCCAAGGAAGCAATCTGGCTCCAGGGAACATCTAAATAGCTCCTCCCCATGTTCTCCCACCTGCCCCTCCTCCATCCCCACCGCATACAAATATACCACACACAAATATACCACACAGCCCTCTCCCTTTCCAAGGACACAACTCAGGCTATTTCTAAAACTGAGATTCTGATCCAAAACAGTAGCACATAGAGTATCTCCATGTGCACAGGAAAAGACAGGAGACCTCTGAGCAATTTCCTGGCCCCATATTTTTCCATGCCAGTAAATGAAGCCTTCTTTAGCTCGGGGAATCTCTCTCTGAACCAAGCCAATGCCTTAATGGCACATTCCATTCCTTACTGCCCGGTCTTCTTTCTTTGTTCTTTTATTTTCCATTTTAAGTGATGGATGCCTGGATCCCTTCTGTCATCAAAACTTTGACAACCAGCTCTCCCGGGTGTTAACTACTAGTTAGGGTACACATAATGCTAATGGAGAGTTTCTTTCCTAAATAGGCATTTATTTAATAATACATAATACTTAAATTGCGCTCTCTGCCTTCAAAGAGTTTTGCAAACTTTACACTTCATTAAGCTGAGCAGCATTTGAGTTCCTGTTTTATGGCTGAGAACGGAGAAAAGTTAAACAATTTGCCTAAGGCTACAACTAGCTGTGCTTTGGACAAAGTACTTTGTCTTTTTTTAATGGATAAGGAAAATATAACCAATTTAAAAATGCAGTTATTTAACAACTGTCGTGATCAGTAAATTAGTCTTGAGTGCTTTCTGTGTTTTTTAAGACCATATTTGTGGTTCTTCCTTGGCTGTACTCATGCCTCCTTGTCTCCAGACACCACTTCACAGTTCCTCTTCTCCTTCCTCCCTGACTCCTACCCTTCCTCCTATTCCTCGCTTTTTTTCTCTCCTGGCTCTTGGATAATTTAGCTTTTAGGAGGAACCAGCTCTACCCCAATCCTGATCCCTGTTCCTCTGGGACCTACTCTCAGGTGATAAGGATATTGTTGTTAGTGGATTAAGAAGGGTTTAAGTCAAGTTTCTATGGATGGAGAAAACCAAAGAATAAATTGTATAATATCTTTTTGGCTTATCAGTTTTAGTGGTGCGTAATTTAAAACATTTTAAATGCAAACAAATATGGATAGGTTATGGAGTAGAATGCAAAACCTAGGACAGGCTAAAGTCTGAAATTCTACCTATGGCAGGTCACTTAGGATTTCCTTTCCAGATTTTTCTCTCCCATTAGCAGTACATGGATTAGAAAACTCTGACAAGAATTGATACAACGTGGCACTTCCTCTGAGCTCTCTGGACATGAAATATCAGGATTGATTTTCTAAGGGCTAGTAGAATCGGTCCTGTTATTTTATTGTTCCTTTGAGCAAGTAATTTTTTTTTAAGGCTGTCTTGAAGGTAATGAAGATAAGTTGGGGCATCTTTTCCTCTGAATCTTGAATATCCACCAGGCAGCATCTTTATTAAGCTAAGGGCAGAGTGGCCTTTTTCTCATCATTCAACAAATAAAAGCAGTAAGCAAAGAAACCTATGATACTTGAGACTATGATTAAAAAGAAAAATCTGGGACATGTGTTCAAAGATAAATTTCTATTACATAATAATTTCACACTGAACATGTTGAAGACCTTTAAAGAGAATAAAAATATGTGAAATAAAGGCTAAGCCACAATGACTTGGATTTGGCTTTAACATGTCTGCCCCAAGGTGTACATGCCCTCGAGCCCCGAAGATACTTAAGCTCACGGCAGCATTTGCAGAAAAGGTACAGCAGCATGTATGTAAAAGAGTAAAGAGCTAAGGGCACAGAACCCCGCTCCCTCACCTACTAACTTCCCTAGGCCTCTCTTTTCTCAGCTATAACAACAGGATAATCACTCCTCATTTATCAAATATTTCTAGCTCTTCTCCTGAGCACATTGTCAGATTGCACCTCCCTACTCCCTTTACATATAGGCATGGCCATGTGACTAGCTTTGGTCAACAAAATGTGAGCCCAAGTGACGTGTGTCATTTCCTTCTGGAATCTTTGAGAATCAGTCCACGATTTCCATAATTTTCTTTTCCTCTACCATAGCAACCTGAAACATTTCCAGTATAGCTGTTCTGTCAGCCCAGGTCCTAAAGTTAACATGACCTAGGTCAAAGCCATTGTTGATTCACATAATGAATATGTAATGGAAGGGCGAGATAAATCCTTGTTTTCTTTCTTTCTTTCTTTTTTAAGCCATGGCGATTTAGAGTTTGCTTGTCATTGAAGCATTACCTAGTCTATCCAGACTAATACACTACTTCATTGATCTGGGGAAAGATTAAAACCAGACACCTAATAGCAATATTCATGGCACATAGCAAGTGCTAGATAAAAGCTAGTTCTTTCCTTTCTTACCAAATTTCTCTGCTGTGGGATCCTTCTCAGCTCTTCCTTAGCAGCCCTGAGATGGTTGTTTCCAGTTTGAGAAGAATGAAAATAAACTTTAAGACTTCTTAAAGCATCCCCTCATACCCTTTAAGAAAATGAGAGAGCCCTTGAGAGGTGCAGAGTTGGGAATTCCCATAATGAGAAGAGAAGCTCCTCTCTGTGTGTCTTATCAAGGAAATCAGCCATAAAGTAAAACCAATGAACTCTGAAAATTTCCCACCGCAGAGAATGCTCTACCTGAAAGCAATATGGTGCTGCGAAGGAGTTGGCATCAAGGGCACAGACCTTTTGTAGGGATTTGGTTCTGACTTTTCTGTAACAGGCTATCTGTACTAGAGCAAGGTCAGGGCCTTGATCTACTCAGTACCTGCTTTTCTGACATTTTGGGGAGAAGGACGAAGATGGTCAGACCTCAAACTTTTAGCTTTTTCCTCACTGGCTTCTTGAGAGGTCTCTCCCTTCCTTTGCCTGATCCAGGCTGTGACTTCATGAGTCTGAGAGAAGAAGCCAATGGGCCACTGCTGCTCATTTAGTCCAATCAGTTCAGTTCAGGTGCTCAGTCATGTCTGACTCTTTGCGACCCCATGGACTGCAGCACACCAGGCTTCCCTGTTCATCACCAACTCCCAGAGCTTGCTCAAACTCACTTAGACTTAATCATTAACAATTCATTGAATTAGATCATCAACCTTGTACTTTTTTAGGGTGTTTGACTCCACATTGGAAGAGAAAAGTTCCTACTAAATTTACTCTAGTAAATTTAGTTTCCTTCTAAATTTACTCTAGTAAATTTAGTCTTTGAGACCTATCCAGAGGGTAAATCTAATTGATCCATTTAGAAGGCATTCATTAGGGCTGTGGTTCTCTACACTGTTCAAATTCTTGAGAATAGAAGAAGGAAAGAGGAAGGGAGTATATATGAGACAGAGCTGAATAAGACCTCCACCTCTGCAGTCTCTTCCAGAAATTAGAGGCAAGCAAGAACCTCTATTTCAGAACCTTCAGTGAGAGATGAGATATGCAGAAAAATAGGAAATGTGACCAAGGGGCACAGTCCTTCAGAAGATTCGTATTAAGCATCTGTGGAAGGAGAGGCACTGTGCTGGGCAGAGTCATAGTCCGGACTTTCTCGAGGGGAGCTGTTTCGTGAGGCTTCCCTGCAGAACTCTAACATCCCTGCCCTCCCCCAACTATTGGGTGCCAGGAGTACCCCCTGGTCACTGTGATAACCAAAAGGCACCCTCCCTGCTTCCAGACGCCTGGGGGTAGGGGTGGTAGTGGAATGCACTGTCCCCAGTTGAGCACTACTGAACCTGAGTCAGATAGCTGCTGGCAGCGCTGCATTAGAAGCCTCTCCAAGGGGCGTAAAGGGCCCCAGTGACGGCAGAAGGATCCGAAGAGAAGCCCACCCGAGGCCTCCTTCCTCCCCTGAGGTGACGCTCACTGTCTACATCTTACCCTGTTTTATGCACCCAAAGTTCCAAATGAGGCAGGACCAGCTTTGAAGTGCTGGTAGTTCTGAAGAGACTTTCAATTTAACTGGAGTTTGGGGAATGAATAGAATTATTAGAAGAAAGAGGAAGAAGCTATAAAAGGTGCAAATTGGTTAGAAAGAACCCCTAGACATCGCATGATACTAAACCAGTTGGCTATTAGGTGTCGATGGGGCCCTTTGGAGCTAGCCCACAGCCCCATGAGAGAGCTTAGAGGGCTGAAGGCACCTCACATTGGGGTTCATGTTGCATGGCCACCTCAGGGGTCTGGCATATACTTATGTCAGCTCACAACCCTCTTCCTCATTTTTAGGTTGCATTCACTAGAGAAAGGGGGAGGATGAAGAGAGAAAGGGAAACTAACATTTACTGAGCATGTAGTATGGTCAGATAGAGTGCTAGGAATGTTCCAACCTTCTATGTCACAGAGAGGCTGAGTGAGGTAGAAGGAGCATAAACTAGGAAGGTAGGCTGCCAGGGGTTTGAATTCTATGTCTTCATTTACCAACTGTGAGCAGTTAATCTCTGAGGCTCAGGTTTCTCATATGGAAGCAAAATAAACAAGAAAGAAAACCACCTCACAAGGTTAATTCTGAGATTTCATAAAATAAGACGTATAAAACACCTGACCAAAAACCAAAACCAAAACACTCAATAAATAATAACTATACTAGTATTTTTTGGTTTCCTAACAACACTGGTAAGAAGAGATTCTCATGGTCATAAAGAGGAAGGAGAAGGACCTGAAACAAGATTAGGGCTGGAAGTTTAGAAAAATGATAACACAAATCAATAATTCTCATTCTAAGTTCTTTGTTTTTTACTCCAGGCCTTTTCATCTGGACCTCCTGAGGGAAAATTTAAGCAATTGCTCTAGACCTGAAATGGGCCTCAGAGAGCCCTGGTTATGCACTGGCCGAACCATTGGGATGGAGGGGAGGGGTTTCTGCGTCAAATGTTGCAGACAGAGACACAGTGGGGAGCATGCAGAGGGGCGCGGCCTGCTGGAGGGGAGACAGAAAACCCCACCTTCCTGAGGTGGCTGACGAGACCAGCGTCTCAAGAAGGAGGTGTGTGGAGGTCTGGGGATTTGATGCCTTCTACTTGAATTCTTTGAAGAACCGACACATGGAAGGACTGGATTTGTTTTGTGTGGTCCCAGTGAGTAGAAACGGAGAAGGCAATGGCACCCCACTCCAGTACTCTTGCCTGGAAAATCCCATGCGCGGAGGAGCCTGGTAGGCTGCAGTCCATGGGGTTGTGAAGAGTCGGACACGACTGAGCGACTTCACTTTCACTTTTCACTTTCATGCATTGGAGAAGGAAATGGCAACCCACTCCAGTGTTCTTGCCTGGAGAATCCCAGGGACGGGGAAGCCTGGTGGACTGCTGTCTATGGGGCCACACAGAGTTGGACACGACTGAAGTGACTTAGCAGCAGTAGCAGTAGCAGTGAGTAGAAATAGGGTCAATGGATGGAGGTGAATATAGAAAGCTCAAATTGGGTTTTATTCATGTAGTGTCCATAGCACCAGCATAGAGCCTTGCCCACATGGGACAGCCAAGGGTGAGTAGCTGCTAGGATTATTATTGCCTGGCCTTGGGACAAGCACCCAACTTGGAAAAGCCGATTGTATCTGCACTGGCCCATATGCCTGACACCTTTGTTAGAAAAAACTATGTCAGCCAGCAGTGACACTCAGGGTGGCCCATTTTTAAAAGTCTAGTGAGGGCTTCTTTTTTCCTGCCGTCAACACCTCATTTTGCAAACACTGAAAAAAAGAAAAACAGAAAAACTTTCTATCTGGCTTAAAGGTTGTTTATGGAATAAAGCTAAATAACTATCCATGGGATGATCTGGAAGTGAAATTTTAAGCTAGATAAACATTGAGCCTGCTATGAAAGGTCATTCTAACTTCCTTTGACCCTCTCATAACTGTGATCCTCAGCATTTTGGTTTGTGGCAAGAAAGCAATGCTTTTCTCCTCCCATCTAGACGGTCTACTGGTCTTGTTTCCTTTTATAGTTTTTGATGAGGAATAAAGCCTGTACTTGACATGAGCTCCAAGCCCAGACTTTTCCTGCCTGATCCATTAAATGCATATTTTGATGAATCTAATGCATAAAATTGATAGATTTGTAAAGGCTGCTGGCCCAGAAGATATAGAAACCTCATCATCTCTCTATCTCGAGTTCACTGAAGCAAAAACTCCCAAATGCAGCATCTGCATAAAAACCCTGCCTGTAACTAAAGAGATGTGGAGGAGAAGTTATATGGATCTGGATTGCCCTTGCTGCCTGCGCCACATTTTCACTTTTCATTAATTCATCCCAAAAAAGGTCCATCAGGTTCCAACTCTGTGACAAGAACAGTGCCAAGCGGTGCCACAGCAACCACCACACTTGCTGAATGTTTCTTATGGAGCAAGAATGTGTAAGTTATCACGTGTATTAACTCATGGGACCTCACAGCATCCTCTGAGGTAGGCTCTACACTTTCCCCCACTTTGCCAGTAAGGAAACTGGTACACAAATAGGTTAAGCAGATTGCTCCAGGTCACACAGGTCACAAAGGAAGGAACCAGGAGGCTTTGGGGAGATAGTTGTTAGACAAAGGAAGAGATTAAACAGTAATGACTACTTCCAGACACTTTCTATCTAGACTTCTATCAAATGTACAAACTTGCTATAGGTAGCAGTTCTGGAGTGGAAAATTTCACTTATACCAGAAGACCTAGATTATTCAAAGCACCTCCATATAATTTATTGGAAAACCCCAGCTTTGGTCTACAGACAGTGGTTTCCAGGTTTCTCAGCATGATTCCCTTTGTAAATTTCATAAATTCCATAACTAACTAACTAAACTCATTTTGCAAATCCCCAGTAAAAATACAAAATAACCAAAAGCTATTTTTAATTCAGTAATTAAAAATTTTACATTAATTTTACATTTTACATTAATTTATATTTCATTAATTACCATGCTATAAAGAACCATATTTGAAAGCAGAAGTACATATACTTTCAAAACATTAGTTAATGTACAAACAGTAGGCATCTGACATCCAAGTAGAGACCCCTTAACTCCTTGCAATAACTCCATAGACCCTGCAGATTCACAGAGCTGCATGATTTCTGCTGAATCATCCATCATCTCTCAGTTTTAGTCTACTCATCTTTAAAGCGGGGATAATAAGAACTTTTACAAAGAATCTCAGAGAGGATTAAGATGAGACCAACAAGAATTTGGAGGGTTCTTGTCTGAGGAAGTACAAAAATTGTTAAAAAACAGTCTCTGACAAATATGGTTCCAATGTAGTTAGGGAGAACAGACACATGAAAGAATTAGTAAGCAGGGCAACCCATTAAGCTAAACTATGTCTGGAAGCTTCTAGAATGTGATCTAATAACATATAAGGCATACAAAGAAAGATACTTTGAATAATCCAGGTCTTCTGGCAGCAATGAGTTTTCCACTCTTAAACTGCTACCTATAGCAAGTCTGTACATCTGGTAAAAGTCTAGATAGAAAGTGTCTGGAAGTAATCCTTGTTGTTTAATCTCTTCCTGTGTCTCTTTCCTTATATATATGTAAGATGTACGTAGAGAGGGTTCACTATCACCTTACACACAGAAGGGAAATTCAGTTGATGGAAAAGCCATCAGATATTTTTTATTGTTTTTGCCAGAGGTCTGCTGTCCATGGCTGGGACCCTTGAAGTTACAGAGACGCACAGATTGGCTGGGTTTAGATTCATCCCTTGCTGTGCTGCACTGAGACTAAAGCTGGGAAACAGGGGCATATATGCACATCATAGTGATGGAAGATTTTGGTCTGGTTTGGTTTGGTTTGAAACTGCAACTCGTATTTATTAAATGACTAACATGGACAGGAAGTTATACTATGGCCCTAATATTAATATTTAATGATAGTTTGATCCAAATGTAATTTAAGGCACATTTTTCATGCAAATTGAAACTTGCTGCTTAACTGGCTCAACTCCCAGCATAATGTTACATACAATCTTGCAGTTTTACAGCCTGCATTCATCATATTTTCAGGATATAATTGACTCCAGGGCATAGAATTTTGGAAGAAGTTTCCCTCAATGACACTGACTTGGGGGCAGCAGAAATTACTCCAGCCTCTCCCTTTATTCTTGTTGGGTTGAAAAAAAAAAAAACCCTTCAATCATCCCAGCATTCCAAGTTCATGATGCTAATGAGTACACAATTTGATAACTTAGATGCCTCTCTTCCCTCCTCCTCCAAGAGAGTTTCAGGTCCTGTGGGTAGGAGGGAAAGTTCAGATTACTAATTAAAAGAGCTAACATTTATTGAATATTACTATGAGGCAGGCAATGTGAGTAAGCAGTTGCATGAATTATCACTCTTAATCCTCACAACAAACCCTAAGAGGATGGTGCTATTTTATACCTGTCATGCAGATGAAAAAATTAAACTATGCATGATCACACTACTGGCGAGCGAGAGGGTAGGGACTTGATCTCAAATAGCTGCCCCCAGAGCAGGGGTTGTAACCACTCCTTTATACTGCCTTGCCACCCGCCCTCATACCTGGCTTCCAGGACTGTTTACTCACCCTGGTTGACACTCATATTTCACATGTTGCCAAGGGAATAGGGACACTATAAATTTAGAGGCAACTGAAGGAGAAGGAACATAGCCTCTGGCTGTGGCTTTATATATGGCATTCGGTGACATGCTGGCAGGGAAAGGACAAGAGGAATGTAGATGGATGTGAAGTGACCATCCTTAAGGAAATTATCAGAACATGGAACTTAAAATCAGAAGCATTTTCATTATGTATCGATATGTACTTAATTGATCTAATCCCTTATTGATGAACAATTATGCTATACTAATCTTATTTTTTAATCTTGCATTGTAGGTATATCTTTTTACATCATCTAAGTATATTTGTAAGATAATTTCTAAGAAGAGTGACTTTTACATTATTATAGACACTCACAAATTGCTCTCTACAGTGAAGTTTTACTAATTCTGCATTCCACCGTCTACATATGACAGTACTCTCCAGATCCACAGAAACAAATATGCCAACAAGGGCCTCAATTTTTGTCTCATCAAGTAGGTAAAAAATGGTATCTCATAGTTTTAATTTGCATTTATTTATTATGAATAAAAGACTCTTGAGAGTCCCTGGACAGCAAGGAGATCAAACCAGTCAATCCTAAAGAAAATCAACCCTGAATATTCACTGGAAGAACTGATGCTGAAGCTAAAGCTCCAAGACCTTGGTCACCTGATGCAATAACTGACTCATTGGAAAAGACCCTGGTGCTGGGAAAGGTTGAAGGCAGGAGGAGAAGGGGACGACAGAGATGAGATGGTTGGATGGCATCACTGACTTAGTAGACATGAATTTGAGCAAACTGTGGAAGATAGTAAAGGACAGGAAAGCCCAGTGTGCTGCAGTCCATGGGGTCACAAAGAGTCGGACACAACTGAGCAACTGAGCAACAACAACATATTATCTTTTGTTTTTCGCATGTTTAAGAACTAACTACATTTCATTTAATATGAAATGTGTTTCATATCATCTGCCCATTTTCTGGTCATATTAAGTTCTTTGTGATATATATGTTTAGAATTTTTCCCCTAGTTTTTTATTTGCTATTTTGATCTTGCTTATTGAATTTGGGCCCTATAGAAGCTTTTTAACTTTAATGTATAACAAGTGTTAAGGCTTTTAGATAAAACTAGAAAGACTTTTCCTACTTTGAGATTTTAAAAAAAAATCTGCCATTTTCCTATTATTTTTATGTTTTTATTTTTAACATTTTAAATCTTTGATCTATCTTGAATTTTACGAAATAAAGAACAGATATAAGTTGGTTTTCTCTCTAGGTGTCCCAACAATTAGTTACATAATCTAACTTTCCTCTCTGATATGCAATGCTATTTTTGTCGTATATTAAATTTCCATATGTTTTTAGGTTCACTCACTTGCCTTCTGTCCATGTGTCAATGAGCACATTCAAGCCTCTATCACTAACTCAGAGTTTAGCTTTCTCTTCTGTATTAATAACATTCTCAAATCAACACACAATAAGTTAATGGAACACTATGAATTTCTTGCAATAACACAAGTCCTCTCTTCTCCTCCACTGCCACTAGCTAACAAAATTCAGGGATCTTTTTTTTTATCATCACTAGGAAAAATTTAATTACAATAGTAAATCTATATGAAAGTACAGGGGACTGAGAATCAGATACTACATTCTTGGTCAAATAAACAATTAGGGGTTAATCCACAGTTTCCTTTTATAAGAGCCAGTGATTTTGGATAGTCTCTATGTATCTGTGTTTATACACATGTGTGTAAAGCACATGTGCCATGAACAGAAGACATAACACATTATTAAGTAAACCAACACTGTCTCCCAAAAAATCCACATGGTTGAAGGCAAATACACTTGGCACTTTCTATCCTAATCCTTCTGGGGTAGGATCTGCTCACAGCTGAATGTCCTTCCTAACTGTAGACACCAAGTATGTGATACCACAATTCCTTTCCTAGGAGGCTCCGAAAGAGCAAGAGGAGCTAGTGTAAAGTGTGAGACATCTGAGCACTTAAAGCTTGTGCAGACACACCAAAATGATGTATTACTGAGCTGCACCTTCTTTTCCAAAACCTAGGCTCTTCTCTCCTTCTCCAACATCCTCATTAAGACTCATGGCCTAGGCTACAGCCAGCAGATAAGAATTCTCCACCCTGGGGGGTTGTGTAGACAACGCTGGGCGCAGAGGAGCTGTGGGCATGTGGGAGGAGACAGCAGCTTGCTTGCTGCATTGTGTACTGGCCATCTCCTAAGTGTCGAGAAAGACCACGATTGCCCCGCTCTCTTAAAAAATCCAGTAGGGGCTAGGATTCTGGATATACCGAGAAGTAACCTTGTAGAGCTTTTTGCTTGTTCTTCACCCTAAGAGTTCAGGTTCTAAAAGTTCAGAAGCCCCACCTTGATGGATTAAGTATGGTGCTCCTTATAGCACCTTCAAAGTTTTCATTTCATACATTTTTCAGGATAAGAAAGATCCCTCTTTGTACATTTTTTTTTTTTAACTGAAAAAGCTACTAGGTGTGGAGGGAAAGGAGAGGAAGCTCCACTATGCTATGGGGAAGAAAACCACCTGAATTAGAAAAACAGCAAGAGACAAGTAGTGGCTTTTGTGGTGGGTGTTCCATAAAACAGCACCGAAAACTCAAAGTTCTTTCTCTCCCTACACTTCCTGTGGAAGAGGGCCAGAGGGGCTCGATTAAGGGGGAGAAGCCACTACCTCCATCCAGGCAGAGGCGTTTTGTCCGGGCCCAAGCCAACCAGAGGCTATTCCGGTCCTCTCCCTTGCAATCTTCCGGCCCGGCTTCCTTTCCCCACCCCTCCAACAATAGCCCCCTCTTGATTTCTGTTCTAAGCCAGAACGGTGAGTCCCCAGTGCAGAGGAAGCTCTAAGGATTCTTTCAAACTGGGAAGAGTGAGGGGTGTGTGCTGGCATCTGCTCCTGGGCGGTGATGCTGGGGACCCGCCCCTCTTTTCCCAGAGGTGGGTAGCAGGGGGTCTCTTGTCCCCGTCCTCTAGCTTTCAAAGGAAGAAGCTGGCAGAATACCTCTTTTTCCTGGAAGAAGATAATTTGAGATACTCTATCTTGTACTATTGCATTTAAATATTTTTTCAAACTGCTGAAAAAGCTGGACACCTTTTTGGAATGATGTTCCCCATACTTGTCACTGCCCCTGCTAGGTCTTCCTTAAGCCACAAGATGATACCACAAGGAAGATGCTCCCTTCTGAGGCCCCTCCCCAGATTTATCAGAGCTGGAGAAGTGTCTAGGAATCTATCCCAGTGACTCTGATGTTTGGCTCTCAGAACACACTTGAATAACAATACCCCAGACCTTTACTCTCTGAGATTATCAGGATCCCTTTGTATGGTATCACATTGCTAGTTGAGACCATAAAAGTCATGCCTAATGTTGCTCAGAGCTGAATAGACTTGAAGTTTGTCCAGTAACACCATTATCCAAGAGGGAGTAATGCTGTTTTGGACAAGTTCAGAGTTTATGAAAGGGCTTTGTAACTCCATAGGACAGGGACCTATGTCAATCTGTGTATACAACAGATCAAAACCCTAAGGCAGTGCTGCTCAAACATGAATGTGCACCTGAATCATATGGAGATCATGTTAAAATGCCAATTCTGATTCAGGAGGTCTGGGATACAGCCTGAGATTCTGCTTTTCTAACAAATTCCCAGGTGATACCATACTGTTGGTTGACTACATTTGAGGAACACTGCCATAAGGGATGGGCTTCCACGATGGATCAGCAGTAAAGAATCTGCCTGCAGTGCAGGAGACGTGGGTTCGACCCCTAGGTCAGGAAAATTCCCTGGAGGAGGAAATGGCAACCCACTCCAGCATTCTTGCCTGGAGAATCCCATGGACAGAGGAGCTTGGTGGGCTACAGTCTGCGTGTGTGTGTGGGGGGGGGGGTCACAAAGCAACATGACTGAGGATGCATGCACACCTTAAGGGATACTTAATTTAAAAAAAAGTTATCAGCTGCTTCCTCTTTAATGAGAAACCTGAAAACAAGCAACATCAATTCAGTGACCTTGCGTAAATCATTTACTTTTTCTAGCTTATCTGTTAAACAAGGTAGGTGCCTTTCCTCATCTCTAAAGTGGGGGAGAATACAGCGCCTACTTCTTAGAATGGGAGGGTTAAGTGAAATAATGTACGTAAAGTTCTTGGCAGGCCCCAGACTTGCTAAAAACTCTTCCATAAATGCTGCGGGTGGTGGTGGTGCTCTTGTGGTTATCTCATTCCCCATTAATACCAGTGGCCATCACAGAATGAGGTCAAAGTGGGGCCGTAACAGATCATAGGGAAAGAGAAGGGGAAGAATTCCTTTGTGTGGTCCTGGTATTTGGCACCAAAGAGATAGGCTTTACCAATGAGAGGTCTTAACAACTAAGACAGCAAAGTTGTTATCACATTTATACATATATTTACCACTTTTACATTTGCCATGTAAGTGCAAAACTGCCACAGGCCAGTATTTGTTCGTTTTGGCTGTCTCCAGTGCCTAATTATATAAAGGAAAGGGTATTGTGCACCACAAGGATATCATGTTTCCCTCCCTGAATTCACTCCTTCATGTTTGTGTAAACTCAACCCAAGTGGCATCCCTTTAACTTGGATTTACAGCCCTGCCTGTAAAAACCAGAGAGCACTGAGCATTTCCTACAAGGCTAAATCCTGGCTCACGACTGCCTCAGTCGAGGAAAAACAAATGACCACGCTCTCTCTCGCCAAAAACAATGTGCTAACCCATCATCTGCCCAGAAAAGAAATGGAAAACAAAATGCAACCAACAGTCTTTTCTGTGTATCTGGTAAATGTTTATCACCCACGAACAAGTGGGTAGGGTCCTTACCAAGATGACACATTACTATGCACGTAGCAGCCCCAGGGATGTGATGGAGGAGTAAGCCATTCAGTCAATTCAGGTGGGGAATAAACATGTCAAGCCGGCAGTTTGGCAATGTTCCAGAATCCCAGAGAGTTTGCCTGATTTTTAACTTACTAACTGCTGTGTTTAGTATTAACGAAAAGTGGCATGTTTCACTCTACAGCCCGCTTATTTACCATTCGTTCAACAAATATTTTGTGCATCTATTATATATTCTAGGCTGTACGCTTACAGCAGTGAACAAAAGAAGGCCCTGTCCTCATGGTGCTTACTTTCTAGTGAATTTATGTATTATACATAACTTCTGATGAAGATAAGCTCTTATTCTTTTATCTAAATGCATTTGATATTTGAATAGTTAAAAAGAATAGCCATCATCAGGCTAGCTGTTTCTGACAGTGCACATCAAAGTATCTGCTGTCTCTCTGTCACGTGGAGAACTATATCCATCGCTGCTCTACTTATTAGCCACACAAAGTTTTCTTTTGATAGCAGATTAAACATGACTTGTGGATGCTGATTTTTCAAACACCATTATCAATCCTTCACCTTTCCATGTCAGTATTAACTTAGGGACAGGGATCTAATTTCTAATAAAGGCTCAGCAAAACACACATTGTGTGAAAATAAAACCAAAATAAAATAAAACCAAAATAAAAAGTGAAAATAAAACCAAAAAACTTATATAAAGAATCTTATATTTAAAGAATCTATATTCTTTAAAGTGAATATGAAAACAGTATCTGTGTTTTCTTTGATTAAAGAAAGAATGCATGCTCACTATAAGAGACAAATAATATATAAATGCATAAATCAAAAAGCACTATTCATATAGAATTCCAATATTTATAATTGTAAGTAATTGCTCTTTATAATATATGTCATTGTAGAATATTGATCAGATTGGTTGCATATTCCTTACTCCATAAAACTAACAGCTTCTAGAATAACAATTGATATATTTGAAACTAATTTCTAAAGAGAACAACCAATGCCGAATAGGAATTATGCTTAAAAGTATGGTTCTTAGAACAAAAATGTAAAAATACATTTTAACGTCAATGCAATCCTGAAGAAGATAGAACAAAACAGTGATCACCCATTTTAGAAAATCACAGGATGTCAGCATGAGAGTCTTACAGATCATCTAGTACAGTGGGCAGAAGAGTGTGAACAAGTCCCAGATGAATTCTAATACACACTCACACACACAGTCGCCCTTGAGAGTCACTGGTGTCATCCAACTTCATCATTTTACAGAGAAAACCGAGGTCCAAGCAAGTGCAGACCTGTCAGGTCATACGTGGAGAGGGCAGCAGAGGTTGGCAGAAGCGCCCTGACTCCAGTCTGGTCTTGGTTCTCTTATCCTAAGCCACCTGAGAAGATGCTTGTTTTGCACTTCAGGGTAGAACAACACAGCTGCAATCTACTCTCCAAAGGTTAAGTTCTCCAAGCGAGTCTCTATTGTATGAGGGCCTCTGACTCTAACAAAGGAGCCTCAACGGTTCGGGACATTGGTGGTCGATTTCTGGTCGTTTTTGTGGTTGTGTTTTGCTCTGGTAAAGTGGAGAGGGAAGCTTAACTAAGTTTAAGGATCATTATTACTGGATAGACTAACTAGCATGTAGGTTTTAAAGTTTAGAGTTAGAGAAAAATAGCAGTTGGAGCTCTCTCTCTCTCACACACGCACACCCACAGTAGTGACACCCGTGTTCTCTTTATTGGTGATCGGTGGCTTGCCGCTAAAATGTTTGAGGAGAGGGGTCACTGAGTGTGCTTAGTCTTTACTGTGAGGAGAACATGTCCCTTCAAATCTTTTCGTCTCTGGCTGAGTCACGAACTGCCACAATGGTCTCCAAAAAAAAAAAGTCTCTAGCCCTCCACTGCCAGGGAAAAGGTCATCAACAACTCAGAGCTCACGATCTTGGGGAAGTGGGTGAAAGGGAGAATGAAACGTCCACAACATCATGCAGTCTCTTCATGATGAAAACTGCAGGCTTTCATCCCAAGACAAGCTCTCCCCTACTCCCTCCTCTGCTGAACACAGCTGGCACTTTAATGAGGCGAAATCTGGCTGTTTCTGCCATCAGCAGAGATAAACATCAAAACATTAAACTCTGCTTTCCTTTGTTTTGCAAGATTTGGGGATTCAGGATAGCTTCACTCAATGTGTGCCCAACTCCAAAGCTATGAGGGATGATTTTTTTTTTTGACAGACTCTTGGTATAGTATTGATCAAGGATCTGATACAAATTATAGTGCATATATTCTACTCTCTGCATTCAAAAGACAGTACCTTTAAGTATTAATATAAGACTTTAAAATCACATCTGACATGGGTTGACTCCTACTATTTACCACACTTTGTATTAATTGTGTTACATAAATAATCTTGTTTAATCCTCACTACAACTCGATTACATAGATGCAATTTTATGTTAGGGGAAACTGCAGCTTAGAGGAGTTAATTACCTGGCCAAAATTAAGTGTCAGACAGTAAGCGACAAAGCTGGAATTCAACCCAGATTTGGATAACAACAAAGCCTGTGCTTTGATGTTCTGCTTGCTCGCATTTAATTCACATATCAGCCCACAGGACACATGCTAACATGATTTAACATTTATACAGCAAATTTATGGTTTAGTTATATGTACAGCTTTGGCCCAAATTAATTAATGCAACCTTCTGTGTGTCAAATTCTGGCTCATTTCAAGCTGGAGTTTCCTTAATGATATCACAGAAGAGCCTCTGATGACTCCGAGTAAGAATCACACACTGGAAGTTTCCACAAATACCAACTCACTCCTTGGAATTGAGTGAAGACAGATTGGTAGCAACTAGGCTAAGCTTGTCAGTGACTTTCTTCTTTAGGGAGCTGCATTTTTTCCCCCAGTATCCAACATTCTCATGGCAATGACTTAACGACTCAAATGGAAATACTGAATATGTATTTTTTCTTTTACAGTGAAGAACCTACCCTGAGCTCCTTAATCTTGGGCCACGTTGGAGACACAGGTTCAGGAGGGGCTGTTTTCTGTGCCAAAGGCAGATCCACCTTTTGCCTAACTTGTCAGTGTGACTCTGCTGTCATTTTTTTTCGTATTGTGTTGCATTTGATGCTTTTATTCAATAACCCAAATGAGATAGTATCCTCTGATGTCGTTCTAACCGGGCATAAAATTAAATATATTATCAAGGAAAAATGAAACTGAAAGGAGCACGAAAAATTGCAGCCCTGAGTTTTCTACTGAGTCACATTTGCTGATAAAAGATAAAAAAAAAAAAAAAATGCCCAAGCTGATCGGTCCCGGCTACCTTTTGACCTGAAGATCTATGAAACAGGGTGAATAAGGGTAGGTGGGAGGGGAGCTAGAAACCACTTTCAATTATTAGTAGTATAATTGTGCCTCCACAAGCAGGAAAACGCTATCATATCTCTTTCCCATTGCTCATTTTATAGTGCTCCTAAGGAAAGTCGCTTGGAGAAAAAGGAGAAGAAAAAAGAAGTCTGACTAATGGAACAAAACCCACATAATAGTCCAGTTTTATCATATTTTCTTACTCCTATTAAGATGGCTCAGTTTTAAATAAAGATTAATTACTTGAGCATGGTTAATGCATAGTCTGGCCAAATTAATTTATAAACGAGAGAACAGCTAATTTTATTACACTCTTCACATCCCAGATGACTTCAATCAGTAAATTTCATAGAAATAAATATAAGAAAAAACCTCTGCCTGTCCTTTGTCTTTCAGCCATTCAACACCTCTCTGGGTTGGATGATTAATATTAGTAAATATACACAGTCTTTCAGAGCAACCTCGCTGGTCTATTTTTGACAATGTGATCTTGACTCCCTTGTGGCTTGCCATGATGAGTTCTTTGTAACATTATACTTTCTGATGAATCTAAAGGAAGCAAGATAGACTTTTAAAAATTAATTGTGTGTATAATCTTGACTGGTTTGCTGTATTCTATTTGAGGCTTAAAAAACCAGGCACTGAATAAACATTCTTCAATGTTTAGCTGGGTTTTTCACTCTTACTGACGCAAGTGATCGATCTCAATCTCCCTATCCTACAGGCATGCTGTTTTCCAAAATTAAAGCTGCTTGCCCCTAAATCTTTGCCCTCTTTTGTGTGGCAGATGACATCTTCAACTGACAGTGGATAATAAATTTACACTCAACCCACATGTGGAGCCTGAACACATAAGCACACCCCACCGCTGCTTATAATACAATTCAAAGTGACATTCTCTTCTTTTTCTTCCTCCTGCCTCAGTGAGGCAGAATAACAGTCACAAATTAACAGTCCTCTTTGAGGCAGGGGATGCTGAATGAAAAGGAAAGAACAAGAGCAGGCACCTCCATCGAGACAATGGGTAACAAAATCCCCAGAGCAAACCACAGTTCTTTACAGACACCCTGAGAAGGCTCCCAGGACACAGCACTGAGGAAGAGCGAATTCTCAGTGAGACACGGCACTCCAGTGGCTCTTGGTTAACCCACCAGCTTATCTGTGCCCAAATTCAGATTTAACACAATGTCCTTCTTAGCCCAGTGCAATTCTATGTCCAGTTCTGCCAGGCTCAACCCTGCAGAACATCAGTATTCTCTCAAAAAAAAAAAAAAAAGACATACACGCTTCAATTCTGGGCCATCCTTCAGTCACACCCTTTGATTAAGGATTACACCCAGTAAGGCATTTTCTGTGGAAGATGCCCACAGCAACATCCATCGCAGGGACATTGAAATGGAAGTAGAAAGGACTGCGTGGGTAACTTACCAGCTCCTGAGTCTGAGTGGCTGCAGCCGCCCCCGAGGTTTACCTGATCCCTTGTCTCTCTGTCTTTCTCCCTCTCTTTCTCCCTCCTTGTGTACAGATTGCAGGGAACTTAAAGAACTCGCAGGGACAGTGTTTCGAATGACTTAAGAAAGAGAACAGGAACAATACTTCGTTCTCTTTTTCTCAGATGAGTACCTTCGGGAAGAAGGAAGGAAGGGAGGGGAGAGGGAGGAAGTCAACAACCCTTTGCTTTCCTGAAAAAAAATAAGGAAACAGAAGATAGACATCTCATTTTCTCTTAAACAAAATGTTGGAAGGGGCAAAAAAAAAAAAAAAAAAACTTTGAAAAAAGGAATTCCTCAAATATGCTCTCTGCCCTGGGAGCTTTAAAGAGATGAAAAGCCTTACTGGCCTATCCTGTCCAAACAAATGGTGTTCCAGAAAGGCAGACTCTTCTGAGCTTGCAGCCTGGCATCTAGTTTGCAGAAAAGACACAACGAAAGGGGAACAAATCCGTCTCGTCCACTCTGATGGAGGGAAAGTTCGGTCTGTCATGCTAACCAAGGCAAACCCGCAGCCTGTGAGGCCGGGCATGCACAGGTCAGCCCGAATGTGTGGCTCTCTCTGGGCTCTGTGAAACATCAGCATTGCTGCAAGTCTTCAGCCTGACTCTAGAGCTTTCCGTTCTTCCAGGACCAAACAATAGATGTATGCATTGGTCGCTGAGCCTCGTGCAGAGGACCAAGATTTCATCTTTGCTGATGGATGAAAAACAGCAGCAGCAACTCACCACACTGCTGCTGGACATAGTTATCTCAGAACTGTTGTTCACATCGTCATGTCCTCATGTCCTTTACTTTCCTAGCGCTCTTTGGATTTAGTCACCTCTGGAAAAACCAGAAGGTGATTTCTAATTTGTTTTCAGAATATTGTACAGGCCTTAGGTAAGTCATCCACAAAGTTTGAAAAGGAATGGGAGGTTGACTACAAGGAGCTAGATAATGGTGGGACTATTCTTTACCCAGTTAGGGGGTCCTAGGAGTGCAAAGGGAGTGCAAGCTCTGTTTAGGGTGTGTTTCACTCAGGAATAAGCCTGGTTTACAGTTCTGATTTGTGCTGTGTATCCCATGCCCTTCAATCATCTGGTTAAGATCGTTTTTTTGCCACAAGCAGGAACCAGCCGCAGATCGTTGTGGCGGCAAAAAAAAAAAACAAAACAAAACCAGCTTTAAGTGCTTCCTTATTTCAATCAATGGTGAAAAACTGGGGTGGAGCGCCACACCTGAACACAAGGAGCAGGTCAAGTGAATTCAAGGAAAGGATGAATCTGGTTCATTCTCTCTGCAAGATTTTATTGGATTCAGTGGACTATAAGATCCTTCATTTATCCAGTTTTCTCCCCCCAGTAATTATCTATCAATTTATCTCTCTATCTGAATATATGTGTGTGTGTGTGTCATAAAGAATATGACATTACTCAGTAAGTTTGTAAAAGCCAGGACAGACTTATTCTTTGCATCCTCATGGCACCAATACCGACACAACATGTGGCATTGGGTTTCTGCCCTGGGGGCACCCAACTCCGTCTGCAGATGACAACACTGGTGCCCAGACAAGAATGTACTGTTTGCCCAAAGTCATACACATCAGTGACCAAACCCACACAGCTCCTCTGTCTCCTGATTCAGCTCTGGTGCTCTTTGCCCTCTGCTGGCCTTCCTCTCTCTCCTGCCTTTGTAGACACGGGAAGGAACACAAGCAGGAGAATCTGAGAAAGCGAGAGAGGAGCATGAGAGAATGGGAGGGATAGGAACTGACTCCTGTAGAGCAGTAACAATACTGGGGAACAAACTCTGGGTGACTGTGAGGTTTAAGAAGCGCTCTGCTCTCCAATAACATGTGGAAGTAAGCGGGAGGGAGTGAGGAGCGGGTGAGTGAGGAGAAAGAGGGAAAGGCCAGGCTGGGTTTCTGAGGCTCCAGTCAGCAGAGGCCACGGGGGATGAGAAGAACAAAGGCGTTCAGGCTGCAGCTCTCTCTGGTCCCTGGAGAAGCAATGGCAGCACCACGCAGCCTCTCCAGGCTCTCTTCCCACGGCAGCCTCAGGGCTGGGCCGGGGCTGAGCCCCAGGAGCGCTGTCAGAATCCAGAGGATTTCCCTCTCAGGTCTGCAGCATGTGAGGACTGTCACGTGGAGGAGTGCTGTTTTCTCCAAGCCAGCTGACCTGCCACAGACAGCGTGGATGGGGCCTGTGCAGTCATGGTTTTTCAAGAGGATTCTCAGTCCTGCCTGTGCCAAGCTGTTCTATTCAGGTACCTCGTTGTCACCTCCTGTGAGACTGGGCCTCTCTCTCTTTCCCTGCTCTGTCAATCATATGAAGATGATCCTCGAATACTTGTAACATCACCCACTGGGTGTCTAGAAGCTGAAACTCCTAAGTCCGTCCCATCAAGTTTCACGGGAGAGATTTCTCATCAGGTCACTCAGGCTGGTGAAGCTTCCTTTCCAGCCACCTCAGGATTTATTTAGACTCAGAAGGGGAGTGAAAGGAATGGATGTTTGTATTGCAGACACCTGAGGAAAGGCATGTGTAGAAAGTGGACTATGGGCTGGCCTCTGACCCAGCAGGTGAGCTCACATTGCATTGGCTATTACAGAGATCATTCGATTAGAGAGGACTATAACATCAGGGATAAACACCAAGGTTAAAATTCAGTGAGACAAAACCAGTGACCCAAGACTCAGAACCAGCGCTGCAGAAACACAAGCTCTACTCAAAGTGGCTTCCCACTTCTGAAGCATCCTAACTGGTACTTTCCCAGCTGCTGGTTATCCAGAGCTCTAGGGCTATCTATTTACCCCAAGACTCATTCAACCCCTGGCCATAGAGGGTGGGAAAATGAAGAATGATTTGAAATATAAGAAAAGTTCAGAATGGGCTTTCCCGATGACTCATTAGGTAAAGAATCTGCCTGCAACACAGGAGGCTCAGGAGACATGGGTTCGATCCATGGGTAGGGAAGACCCCCTGGAGGATTGCATGGCAACCCACTCCAGTATTCTTGCCTGGGAAATTCCATGGACAGAGGAGCCTGGCAAAGAGTCACAAAAAGTCCATGGGGTCACAAAGAGTAGGACACAACTCAAGGGACTGAGCCCACACACGTATATTCAGAACAGTATGCAAAAAAGTAAGCATACACGTCAGTGAAATTTTATAAAACAAACGCATCTGATTAAGAGAAACCTAATATGAGATCCCTGTGATCCTCCACTCCTCTACTTCTCCTCAAGGGTCACACAGTCCTCAGTTCTCAAACCTGACATAGATACATATTACATGGTTTGCATAACAAATGGCATTGAACTGTGTCTTCTGTTTTGTATTACATTTGTGAGATTCACCCCTATTGTTGAGTGTGGCTCAGTCCCTGTCTTGCTGGAGAGTACTTCACTCTGTGACGGTGCCACACTTTATATATCCACTCTACTGAAGATGACATTTGGGTTGTTTCTATTTTGGGGCCATTACCAGCAGGCTGCCAGGAATATTCCTGTCCCTGCCAGATGTCTTTTTAAAGCCTGGTGCAGGACTCCCCTCTCTCCAGGAAGAATGTCCACTCCAGTGATTCACAGCCCTTTGTTTGGCTTCTTTATACCCACTTCCTCTCACATGGGACACATGGCATGGATTTTTCTCTTGAATTCAAGTGGACTCAGTTTGAGGACATGGTGATGTCTTTGGAGATGCTGGCAGAGCTCCGGAGGAGCTTCGGAACAGGTTGGGAGTCATGGTTCTCACTTCCTGCTACAACCTGGAGATGCTAGTTCCTGTTGCTCTGAGTCATGTTCCATGTTCTCGCCATTCCCCTCCAGATTCTATGGCCACCGAGTCTGCCCTCCCTCGTGCCGGCTTCTCACGTGTTAGATTAACGTGCAAAAGAGGGAGCCAAGGCCCGCGCCTGAAGCTGCTTTGAAACTTCCTTTGTTCCTTTGATTTATTTTCTTGGTCTTGCCAAGCCCTAATATCCTCCAAGCCCCAACTCCCCAAACTTGAGAGCATTTGTTTCTTTCTTTCTTTCTAGTTTCTCTGTAGCATGAAATGATGCTATTAAGGACTATAAACAAGCTGCTAAAAAAAAAGTCTGTGAACTGGACATGGAACAACAGACTGGTTCCAAATAGGAAAAGGAGTATGTCAAGGCTGTATACTGTCACCCTGCTTATTTAACTTATATGCAGAGTACATTATGAGAAATGCTGGGCTGGATGAAGCACAAGCTGGAATCAAGATTGCCACGAGAAATATCAATAACCTCATATATGCAGATGACACCACCCTTATGGCAGAAAGTGAAGAGAAACTAAAAAGCCTCTTGATGAAAGTGAAAGTGGAGAGTGAAAAAGTTGGCTTAAAGCTCAACATTCAGGAAATGAAGATCATGGCATCTGGTCCCATCACTTCATGGGAAATAGACAGGGAAACAGTGGAAATAGTGTCAGACTTTATTTTGGGGGGCTCCAAAATCACTGCAGATGGTGACTGCAGCCATGAAATTAAAAGACGCTTACTCCTTGGAAGGAAAGTTATGACCAACCTAGATAGCATATTGAAAAGCAGAGACATTACTTTGCCAACAAAGTTCGTCGAGTCAAGGCTATGGTTTTTCCTGTGGTCATGTATGGATATGAGAGTTGGACTGTGAAGAAGGCTGAGCGCCAAAGAATTGATGGCTTTTGAACTGTGTTGTAGGAGAAGACTCTTGAGAGTCCCTTGGACTGCAAGGAGATCCAACCAGTCCATTCTGAAGGAGATCAGCCCTGGGATTTCTTTGGAATGATGCTAAGGCTAAAACTCCAGTACCTTGGCCACCACATGCGAAGAGTTGACTTATTGGAAAAGACTCTGATGCTTGGAGGGATTGGGGGCAGGAGGAGAAGGGGACGACAGAGGATGAGATGGCTGGATGGCATCACTGACTCGATGGACGTGAGTCTGATTGAACTCCAGGAGTTGGTGATGGACAGGGAGGCCTGGCGTGCTGCGATTCATGGGGTCGCAAAGAGTTGGACACGACTGAGCGACTGAACTGAACTGAACTGATGGATCTAGTGTCCTCATTTGAGAAGTAGGGACACGGATATAACACCCGTTTTTCATAGTCTTAGGAGTGAAGAAGAGGAGCTAAAGTCTTTCCAACACATACCACGTGCCAAGTCTTTCCTAAGCAACTACGTGTCACAACTTATTTACTCATCACAACAGCCCACTGAAGTCGCTGCTGTTTTGCCCTTTATCTCCTCCTCCTGTTTAATAGATGAGGAAACTGAAGCGGGGAGACATTACACTACTTTCCAGTATCACATAATTAGTAAGATTTCAAACCCAGGGAATTCTGGCTCAGAGCCCTATTTCAACAAAAGGTAACTTACCCTGCCCTCTAAATAAACACTGCCTGTCACATAGTAAAACTTGGTCTCTCGAACTGGAGAACATGCTGTATAGTAGAAAAGGCAAAAACGTATGGCACAAAGGCGCATTCTCCACTATTTAGTGAGCCTGTCTTGTGAACCAGAGGCCCCCTGCCAGGTATGGGCAATGTACATGTGAATTTTACTTCCTGGCAGAGGAGAGACACTTTTAATTTAGTAAAACACACTTGGATATCTAAACAATTAAAATTGCAGTCCATGCTCTGAAGAGGAAATCTAAGAGCTAGGAGAACTTGTAGTCAGGTACCAAATCTGGACAAAAGGTCAGGGAAAGTTTCCCTAAGAAAATGAAAGATATATGGAGGCCTGAAGAAGGAGTAGGCGCGCGTCAGGCAAAGCTGGGGAGGCAACAGTCTTGCAAGGGACAGCCAGGGGGTCCGAGTTCAGATTCTGGACTTGATCCTCAGAGGGATGGGAAGCATGAAATATTTCACATGGGAGAGGGACATACTCAGATTGCATTTCAGAAAGCCTATGTGGGTCACTGCAAAGACTGGTTCGCGGAGGGCAAGAGTGGAAGCAGGTGGAGAGTGGTAAAGTCTAGTCTAAATGCGGCTGGGACAGAAGGGCTGTCAGGAGCTGCAGGTGGCTGTGTTAGTGTCTAGAGAGGTTTGAGAGCCACGCTGATATGCTGGGTGACAAGAGTTTATTGGGGAGTGAATACAGGCATGGCCTGGCACACGAACAGCTGGCTTATGAAAGATCCACACTTGTGAACAGCAGCACCCTCTCCCGTGCCCCACTCCACCCCTTATCTCCAGAGCCTCCGTCGCTGAGTACCTACCTGCCTTTGCTCCACCCGGCCTCCTGTCTGCTTGCCTTGGTGTCACTGTCCTCATGTGTAGCCCCGTGCCTGCGTTTCCTAATATTCGCCCAACAGAATTTCCTTTCCTCTAGCACGGGGGTCTTTAACCCTAGGCCATGGACCAGATGTCTGCTGCCCATTAGGAACCAGGCCCCACAGCAGGAGGCGAGCAGAGGGTGCGAGCGAAGCTTCACCTGCTGCTCCCAAGATCACTCCCCATCGCTTGCATTACTGCCTGAACCACCTACCCACCCCCCACCCCCCGCCCTGCCATCCATAGAAAAATCGTTTCCTACAAAACCTCTCCCTGGTGCCAAAAAGGTTGGTGACAGGCGCTCTAGCACACCCAGTGCTGCTACTGAAAAGCTGGGGGCACTCTCAAAGCTGGCCCAGGAGGGGTGACTCTGACAGATGCAGCAGAACTCAGCGTTTGAGCTACTAGGGCTGGGGGAAAATGTACTCTAGGTATTCCACGTTAGGACTCAGGCTGAAATTCCCTAAGGAAAGTCTGTGAAGCAGAGTAGATGGGTAGTGTTATGAGTTAGTTACAGGACTAAATCTTAAGAGCTGGCCTGTGGACTTAAGGAACACATGGTTTCTACAGAAAAATGAGTTCTGAGCTCCAAATGTTTGATATCAGCAAATGAGTATTTTTAAGTTGGAGCTTCCCAGGTGACTCAGTGATATCCCCCTGCCAATGCAGGAGACAAGAAACAGGGGTTCCATCCCTGGTTCAGGAAGATCCCCTGGTGTAGAAAATGGTAACCCACTCCATATTCTTGCCTGGAAAATCCCATGGTCAGAGGAGCTTGGTGGGCTACAGTCCGTGGGGTCGCAAGAGTCAGACGCGACTGTGCGTGCATACACATAATCATTTTTAAGTTGGGGAGTGGCAGTAGTTGTGTTAAAAAGCACCTGTGGTTTCTTGTTAGGCTGGAGGTAAGCAACCACCCTCCTCCAATACTCACTTCCATTGTTCAGTAGGGCTCATTTTTCCACAATCTTCCTCCAGAGTGATCATATAGGTCTATTCTTCTACTGACAGGCTCTCTCCAAGTGCCTTGAGATCCTATGTTTCAGGAGCACACAAGAGACAAGAAACAACTTCATTTTTATACATTACATTAAGCATGATTAGAGTTCCCTTTCCTTGATAAAGTTGGCTAAAGTTCTGTCATTATTTTCCATGGTCCTCACACCCTTCCTTTGGTTGTACCAGACCCAGGACTTTCACAGCCCTAAGAAAATAGCACTAAGCCCTGGTGTGTGTTGGCTGATTCATGGTCCCCTCTGATGTGCCTGGTTCTGCTGGTGCCTCTACACCCTCAGTGCCAAATGCTGTCAAAGGAAAGCCCACCCAGGCTTTTAAGACCATACTAACCAGATCTCTATGGTTATCCTTGTCATCTCTACAGCACTACATAGGTGAGACCCAAGGTTTCTGTAGCCTGTCTTCTTTCTTAATCTTCAGGGATCCAACTCACACTGGGGGTCAGGCTTCTCCCTTCTTCATCCCCATTGCCACATCTTTCAGCCTCCTTGGACCAGACCACGGATAAACTCAAATATTAAATGAACCGAACAAGTTCATTTAACCAGTACCCCATGTGTAACATAATAGGGTGTGTTGGGAATCATGGAAAAATAGTCCATGACATATAAAGTGGCTTGTGACCATGTAAGAACAGAAGCCTAATGTGACCAGATAATCTAATTTTTTAAAAATAATAAGCTGAAAATATGAATTTTAAAGTGAAATTTCTTGATTTAAACATTTTAGAACTAAAAACAGACTATTTTTAAAAGATATTAAAGAATCATCAGTCTTTGGGGTGTGACAATGGTGCGGTGGTTTACTTTTAAAATATATAGTGAAATGTGATTTATTTAAGAGTCTACATGAAAAAGTAAAATTTAAATGTGAAGGGACCTTGGCAAACGGTCATCCAGCCCAGTCAAGCCTTCAGAAGACTGAAGCCTCTGCCATGGCAACCTCATGAGAGATCCTGAGCCAAACCATCCAGCTAAGCTGTCCCTAAACTCCTGGAGAAGGAAATGGCAACCCACTCCAGTATTCTTGCCTGGAGAATCCCATAGACAGAAGAGCCTGGCAGGTTACAGTCCATGGGGTCGCAAGAGTCAGACACGACTTAGTGCACAGTCTGTCTCTCAAACTCCTGACACCATACAAACTGTGAGGTAACATTTGCTTTTTAAGCCACTAAGTTTTGGGGTGGCTGCCCTGGTGGAACTGCAGAAGATGCAGGTTTGATCCCTGGGTCAGGAAGATCCCCTGGAGAAGGAAAGGACAACCCACTCCCAATATTCTTGTCTGGGAAATCCCATCGACAGAGGAGCCTGCTGGGCTACAGTCCAAGGGGTTGCAAAAGAGTCAGACATGACTTAGCAATTAAACAGCAACAGGCTTTGGGGTAATTTGTTATACCTCAAAAGATAATTAGTAATAATACACTAGCAGGGAAGGCTGCTATTTACAACTTTAGGCCTTAACTTTTCAAACCAAAATTCCCACATGGGAATATTTGCTGGTGGCTATCCCACTTTGAAACTCATCAAAGCTGTTAACTGATTGCTATACTCACCTCCACCCACCACCAAAGTGGGCGGCGTTAAAAGACCACATGCCTATCATATGCTACATGGAATTCCTGGGAAGTGAATATACCCGTGACCCATGGTAGTCATATAATGGACTATTAGTGTTTGCCTCACCATCCATACCATCAATTTGTATCTTTATTTCTCTCTCACTTTCATCAGTGAGTGATACTCTCTGGGCAAGTTCTCTTTTTAGGAGTGTTTTCTTGGGAGATTTTAAATTGTTAGAGGCTGGAATATCAGCAGCTAATTTTTTTTATGTAGTAGCACAATCTCTACTTAATGTTGTGAGTGTCAGACGAGTCCAGTTAATGCTTCAAAAGCTAGATATTGGAAAGATTTTTATTCTATTTGAAAGAAAAAAACGGATAGAATCCTTTGACTGAAAAGTAATCTTACTTAGAAACTAACACAGAAAACAAAATGTAAGTTTCGTGAAAACCTAGACTTTGCTGGTTCCTTGCTGTATCTCCAGTGTCTGGAAGTCACTGGCGCATGGAAGCTGCTCAATAGACACTAGCTGAATGAATGAATGAGTGAATGAATGAATGAGAGCAATGAGAAGACACTCCATTGAGGAGGAGGGTGGGATTCCATCCATTAAGCATTCTCCTCCCTCCCTCCCTCCCATCTCAGATGTCACCATCGCTGAGGCACTTTGGAGGCAGGCTGACTCCTTGAGAAACACAGTTTTAAGCTCAAGGACTGGAAAGAGCCCCACGGGTCTACACACAAGCAGACCCGCCTCTCGTCCTTCCACTTAACTGGCCACAAGGCCTGGCAGTGGTTTCCCCAGCTCTCCTCTTTGGTCATGATTTTTTCTGCAAAATGAGATAGAATCTCCCAGCCTTAATTCCAGTGGTGTCATGAGTTTGTACAGGCTTCCCCTTCTTTTAACATCCAACCCAAAGGAGGCAAATTACCACGTGTGGGGCACTTTGAAGCTGTCAAACTGGAGGCCTCAGAGCTGTGTGACCAGAGGCTCACAGCTTGGCAGTTGACCTGATGTGACTGATGTTCAAAGCAACTGCCGGGGAATAGAAGGCGCCGGGCACCAAAGAGCTAGCCAAAAATAATGAGGGAGGTGAAGAGAAAAATAATAAAAGAAAGAAAGAAAAAACACGCAGGGCAGGGTTTGGGGTCACTTGGCTTTCCTCTGGTCTCATGTCTCCTCTCTCCTCCTCCACCCAGTCCTCAGACAACCGTCTTCTGTCTCCTCCAAAAGAAAAGTTAAAAGCTTTCTTTTGGGAAAAGAGCCGTTTGCTTAGACCGCTGCTGTTTACCTTTGGTAGGATAGCCATTGGTGGTGAGTTTAAACACAGGAAAAGGCCTTTTGGTTACAGGAAGAGCTGCAGACAGGTCTGGAAGACTTGCCGTGATGCAGTGGAGATGCACCTTCCCCTCCATGAGCAGCCCCGGGACCAACACTGAGTCGTTGCCTCCGCGTCAGGCAAACAGCCTTCAACTCTTTCTTGGACTTCATCGGCTCTTCCTTTCCTTAAGGATGTTGCTTCCTAAAACACGAAGATGATGAGGGATGGCTGGTATGACTGAGAAGGGAAACAAAAGGAGGAAAAGAGGCTTACATCACAAACAAAAGATCGTGACTTTGTTTCCAGTCTAATAAGGAAAATACTAGCAGCAAATGACAAGCAGCAAGCCTTGGGTTAACCTTTGGTGGTCTCATTCATTTTCAGTCATTAAAATCATCCTTCAGTAACTAAAGAGGCCCCATTTGCCCTGAAAATGGAATTCTCTATAACTACCTCCAGAACCGTGTGATTTGTTTGTAAAAGGGGAAAGAAAGAATTAGCCTTCATATTTTTCCAAGCGCTTTCTCATGAGACCTACCCACCCCAAGAAAGGTTAGACTAAATTGTGAGAGAAAGGAAGAAAATAACGGTAAGGAAATAAATGTTGTCAAATAATCAAAATCTTCTGGGTCTTTCCCATTTCCCCCAAATTTCTTTCCTCTAATTCCACTTCAAAAATCCCCCTGGCTTCAAGAAGCACTAGACTTTTTGGTCAGACCATTCTCAAGTTTACCATGAGGATCTCACTTCTCTTTCCCTGATTTCAGAGTCATTTGGGTCAAAATCTTTATGTCTTCCAGAGAGCCTGTGGCATACTTCTCCCTCCAGAAGACTTTACCCAACCATGACTGAAATGAAGGGCTGCTAATCTTTCCATCCACCAGCCTCCATCTATCTAACCCTCACGATATCAATGAGCTTCTCACATAAAGGATGTGCTATAGAGAAAAGCAGCAATTTCTTCTCCACGGAAAAGTTTCCCCCAGTACTCCAAGTCCACTAAAATTTAACTGAAGTATTTTACCCGGGGTGGAATGAGTGAGTCTATAACAAAATCATTTGGGTTCTTTCAGGAATTTTCTCCTTAACTTCAGTTTTTAGCCATTTGACTAAATGTCAAATGACATATGTCTGGGCATATGTGTGTGTGTTTTAAAATCTATTCTATGAGGGGTTTGCGCTCCTTCTTAAGTCTGTAGGCTCATCTCTTTCTCCATACTTGTAAATTTTCAATCTATTCTCTTTTTTTTCAAATATTCTTTGCTGCACCATTTTTTCCTCTTCTCCCTTAGTGACTCCAATTGCACATATACTAGGCCTTTTGATAATGTCTACAGGTCCCTACAGATCTGCTCTTTTTCTTCTTCTTTTTTTAATCTCTCTTCTCTCTGTTCTTCATATTGGATCATTTCTACTGAACTATTTTAAAGTTCACTAATTACTTTTTTTTTTCCTATTCTTTCTATTACTGTAAAGCCCAAACAGTATTTTTTTTTTTGATATGGCAATTTTCAGTTCTAGAATTCTCTCCTTTTTTGTTATTAAAATAGTTGGTTTTTTTTTTTTAGAATCACTTTCTAATCTATCACTACACTCATCTGTGAAACATACATATGATGAATGGTGGGATAATTCTCTTGGTCTGATTTTTATATCTAGAAGAATAAAAACTTGAGAGGTTAAGCAGATTTATCAAGATTGGAGGGGTAGTGAAGAATATAGCCAGGATATATAATATATAGTGTGTAAGATAGTGGACAGTGATGGAGAGAAGAGGACAGCAGGAGATTAAGAAGTATGGGAATAAGGGGGAGTTTGCAATTTCAAATAGGATCTTTAGGGAAGGCCTTGTTGACATGGTGAAGATAGAGGAAACACTTGAAAGAGACAAGAAAAGAGGGAAAGGCTTTCAGTCAGTGGGAAAAGAAATTGCCTGTAATAAGTTTATGGTATTTTGTATGTATGTTATATATAGGTCAATGGATCTTCCATTATTTTCTTATGAGTTGTTGCAGCAAGTTTATCAGACTGAATTTCAAAGACCAGAGGAAGTCATGACTTCAAATTGTCTTATGGACCATTTCATATCGTATTATATTGGGTTCTTCGAAAGGATGAGTACTACAAAGTAGTTTTGGTTCTATAGGATATAGCACATCTTTGTCATGTATAAAGTGCTTTATAGGAACTAACAAACTGATAAGTGTGAATTAGAAATAGAAGACTGAACATTTTTCTTTCCTCTGATAAATAAAAAAATATATAACTTTTACTCCCTGTAATTGATGACCAGGGAATTTGGGTCAACCCTCCCACTAAAGAAACCTTAAAAACTGTATGAAATATAAAAACATTTTCTTAAAAGCATCAAAATGTTGACAAAATAGTGAGGAGTTTAAAGTCAAAATCAAGAAGAAAAGAACCCGGAGAACAAGACTGATATTCAAATCTGATTTTTCTCTCAGAGCATTTGGAAGTCCTAAAGAAATAGCTGCAAAACTGAGCTGCACTTTTGACAAATTTCTGGGGCCAGGAAGCAAAATGTGAGACTTGCAACATAACAAGGGTAGAAATTCTAATAAACTGCCTCCACTTAAACTGGGGTCCCAAAGAATTGCAGCTTCAGGTAAGGTGAATCATGAGTAAACCAATCTCTGCACTGATTTTCCTTCTGCCTGTATGTTATCTGGGTGAGCCCTGGAAGCTCAAGCCTTGAACTTGGTTTGAGATGGATCCAGACTGGTAGGACATCAGGTGTCTGGCAGAGGCAAATGAAAATTCTCTTTGGAAGAAGATGCTATCATGCTAAGCCTCAAATTATTCTTACAAATAGTTTTTGAAATATAATGTCCAACACACTGTCAAAAATCACGAGTCATACAGGGAAACAAAACACATTGAGCATGAGCCAGCAAAAACAACAGAAATTTTAAAATAGGCTCATAAGCACTGGAGTTAATATCTGCTGAGATCATTAGCCATGAACTATAAAACCACCTTGCTATGTTTGAAGAAGAAAGCAAGAGAGAGACTCTTGTTTGAGTAAGATTTTATTTTTGAGGAAGAGAGAGAGCCAAAGGTAATAGTTTTTTAAGATATAATAGCTGAGGATATTCAGAACTAATGGAAGACATCAGTCCATAGATTCAAGAAGCCTAATTGTTTCTATACAGTATATGCACTCAGATACATAAAATCATAGTAAGTCAAAGAAACAACTCTATATATACTGTATATTAAGAGCAACCAGACTTCCGCCCTGGGTGCACCGCGGGGCTCTGGGTGCGCCGCGGGCTCAGGCTGCCCGCGCCGCCGGTGCGTCCGGGTCCTGTATCGCGGGGAGCTGGACTCAGCAAGGTTTTTGTTTTGTTTTGTTTTGTTTTTTTTTAAAAAAAAAAAGAGCAACCATAGGGAAAAGGGCATGGTACCAAAGATATAAAGTTAAATTGATAGTTGACTTCTAAAAATCAATAATGGAAATCACAAGACAGTAAAATGGTATTATCAACATGCAGAAAGAAAGCAACTGCCTGCTTAGAATTCTGTTTCTAGTCTGAGTGTGTGTGTATATATATATATATATACACATATATACAGAGAGAGAGAGAGCACTTGCTCAATAATAAAAATGAATGAATACTTTATTAAACGAGAGAGTTTGGGAGATTCTAAAAGATGTATGTCAAAATAAAGTAAAATAATCCAGATGTAAAGTTTGGGATAAAGGAAAATATGAAAAGCAAAAACCAAAGTATCTATGGAATTTTAAAATTATATAGAATTTAAAATTTTGACAACAATAGCAAATGAATTGAGATGTGGTTAAATGAGATTAAAGTGTTCTTATATTTCTGAATTGCATAGGCCAATGGCAAAGATCAATATATACAAAAAAATTTTTTATACTAGACTTAGAGAAGTTGGATTTCCCTGGTGGCTCAGATGGTAAAGCATTTGCCTACAATGCAGGAGACCCAGGTTCGATCCCTGGGTTGGGAAGATCCTCCGGAGAAGGGAAATGGCAACATACTTCAATACTCTTGCCTGGAAAATCCCATGGATGGAGGAGCATGGTAGGCTACAGTCCATGGGGTTGCAAAGAGTCAGACATGACTGAGCGACTTGACTTTCACTTTGGTCTTCCTTGGTGGCTCAGATGGTAAAGCGTCTGCCTACAGTGTGAGAGACCTGGGTTCAATCCCTGGGTCAGGAAGATCCTCTGGAGAAGGAAATGGCAACCCACTCCAGTACTCTTGCCTGGAAAATCCCATGGACGGAGGAGCGTAGTATGCTACAGTCCATGGGGTCACAAAGAGTCAGACATGACTGAGCGACTTCACTTCACTTAGAGAAGTTAATCCAAAGTTAAAAACAAAGTACTAAATATTAAGAAAATAGTTTTTAATCTAACACTGGAAGAAGAGACAGGAGAAAAAAATTATCCAAAGGAAGTCAGAAAACAAAGAATCACAGAAGATGGACTTCCTTGGTAGTCCAATGGTTAGGAATCTGCCTGCCAATGCAGGGGACGTGGGTTTGATCCCTGATCCAGGAAAATCCCACATGCTTTGGGGCAGCTGGGCCCATATGCCGCAGCTACGGAACCTGAGCTCTAGAGCCTGTGCTCTGCAGAAAGAGAAGCTACTACAATGAGAAGTCTGCACACCCCAGTGAAGAGTAGCCCCCAGTCGCAGCAACTAGAGAAAGCTGGCTCATACCTAGAGGACCAAGTGCAGCCACAAAGTTTAAAAATTAGAAAAGAATCATAGAAGAGGTTGGACATACTGAAATCATGAAATAAGATGATAGATTAAAACTCAACTATATCAATAATCACGTTATGTAAAAATGGGCTAGTGTTACTATTGCTTAACAAGCACACATCAGAGGGCTGTGAGGAATATTCGAGAGTGTACTGGACAGAGGGTGGCAGGCCTGAATTCAGGTGTGGGTTTAGTCATCAGCCAGTCATGTAGTTCTGAGCAGTTCTCTGGACTTCAGTCCCCGCAGGAAATGAATAATGAGTGAACTTCATTCAGCCCTTACAGATACACAGACTGCTCTCATGGCCTCTTTTCATAGGTCCCAGGTCTGAAGACAGCCTCTTGTTGCTAAGGGCTTGCTACAGTCCTAGAAGGAAGGGACGCCCTCTACTGAGACAAAATTGAATTCTCTTAAGCCTTTGGCAGCTACTGGGCAAGAAGATACCTGAGATGGCATACAGAAATGGTATATTTATAGGTGAAAAGGACTTAGTTAAACATCGCATAAAAACCAACTCAAAGGACGTAAGTTTCAGCAAACTCTGGGAGATAGTGAAGGACAGGAAAACCCGGTGTGCTGCAGTTCATGGGGTCGCAAAGAGTCAGACATGACTTAGCGACTGAACAACAACAAACATCCTTTAAACAACCATTCATACTCCCACCAGAATCTCCAACTTGAATTAGCAAATGAAAAAGTACAACCCACTGGTCTCTAAAGAAGGCTGGGTAGAACTTTCAAAGATATTTCTATTTATCCTCTTCCATAAGAAATGTATATTTATCAACATTTAATATACCTAATGACACTGGTGCTCTTACCTGGTCCATATATAAGATGGTCATACAGCACAGAGCTGAAATTATCCTGAGGGAAAACTGGGAATTCCACAATGGGAAGGGGTTCACCCTTACACCATCCTGCCTTCATTTTCTTTCAGTACATTGTAACATTGTACAGCTTGTATGCTGCCAACTAACAATTTAAACAATTGGCTTAAAAATATTCCTGCCAAAAAACTACAAATTAAATAGAATATTAATAGTGCAAGCTTAAGCAAAGAACAAGAAGATGGAAGAGCTGACATTTTCCCTACACTTTCATCCATATTACAAAGTAAAAACAAAATAATCAGATCTGCAAAGAAATCTGCCAAAAATACTAAAAGACTGAATCTGTATTTTTGAAATATGCTATGTCATCAATGAAAGTGAAGTCAAGTGGGCCTTAGGAAGCATCTCTATGAACAAAGCTAATGGAGGTGATGGAATTCCAGTTGAGCTATTTCAAATCCTGAAAGATGATGTTGTGAAAGTGCTGCACTCAATATGCCAGCAAATTTGGAAAACTCAGCAGTGGCCACAGGACTGGAAAAGGTCAGTTTTCATTCCAATCCCAAAGAAAGGCAATGCCACAGAATGCTCAAACTACCGCAAAATTGCACTCATCTCACACACCAGTAAAGTAATGCTCAAAATTCTCCAAGCCAGGCTTCAGCAATACGTGAACCATGAACTTCCAGATGTTCAAGCTGGTTTTAGAAAAGGCAGAGGAACCAGAGATCAAATTGCCAACATCTGCTGGATCATGGAAAAAGCAAGAGAGTTCCAGAAGAACATTTATTTCTGCTTTATTGACTATGCCAAAGCCTTTGACTGTGTGGATCACAATAAACTGTGGAAAATTCTGAAAGAGATGGGAATACCAGACCACCTGACTTGCCTCCTGAGAAACCTGTATGCAGGTCAGGAAGCAACAGTTAGAACTGGACATGGAACAACACACTGGTTCCAAATAGGAAAAGGAGTACGTCAAGGCTGTATATTGTCACCCTGCTTATTTAACTTATATGCAGAGTACATCATGAGAAATGCTGGGCTGGATGAAGCACAAGCTGGAATCAAGATTGCCGGGAGAAATATCAATAACCTCAGATATGCAGATGACACCACCCTTATGGTAGAAAGTGAAGAAGAACTAAAGAGCCTCTTGATAAAAGTGAAAAAGGAGAGTGAAAAAGTTGGCTTAAAACTCAACATTCAGAAAACAAAGATCATGGCATCTGGTCCCATCAACTTCATGGCAAATAGATGGAGAAACAGTGGAAACAGTGGCAGATTTTATTTTGGGGGGCTCCAAAATCATGGCAGATGGTGACTGCAGCCATGAAATTAAAAGACGCTCACTCCTTGGAAGGAAAGATATAACCAACCTAGACAGCATATTCAAAAGAAGAGACACTACTCTGCCAACAAAGGTCCATCTAGTCAAGGCTACGGTTTTTCCAGTAGTCATGTATGGATGTGAGAGTTGGACTATAAAGAAAGCTGAGCGCTGATGAATTGATGCTTCTGAACTGTGGTGTTGGAGAAGACTCTTGAGAGTCCATTGGACTGCAAGGAGATCCAACCAGTCCATCCTAAAGAAAATCAGTCCTGAATATTCACTGGAAGGACTGATGTTGAAGCTGAAACTCCAATATTTTGGCCACTTGATGCCAAGAACTGACTCATTTGAAAAGACCATTATGCTGGGAAAGATTGAAGGCAGGAGGAGAAGGTGAGGACAGAGGTTGAGATGGTTGGATGGCATCACCAATTCAATGGACATGAGTTTGAGTAAACTCTGGGAGTTGGTGATGACAGGGAGGCCTGGCATGCTGCAGTCCATGGGGTTGCAAAGAGTCAGACACAACTGAGCGACTGAACTGAAGTCAACATCAATGAAAACCTCAATTAATATCAGTTGATGTCTACTCATGATCAAATAGGGTCATTATATTAGCACGAAACCTTAAAGCATGGTTTATTACATTTTTCTCTATCCTTAAAAAATTTCTTTTGCATATGTTTTATAGTGAATTGATATGATTGCTTGCTTGTATAATTAGACAGACATTTTGGAGATATATGCTCAAATGGTGGGGTGGGTGTAGGGAGTGGGCACTACACAAAAAAAATCTGGAGACCCTAGGCCTACTTAAAGCCCCAAATCCCTGGGGCTGACCTTGAGAATGACATGAATCCTAGGACTACCTGGGAACTGAATGGCCACAGGTCCTTTGATCAGAATGGTTGAGTATTACCATGTAGTGGCTCTTACCTTAGACAGACTCCAGTTCTAGTCTGTGCCCCTCTGGGCAAGTGGAACCTGTCTGGCCATTGCTGGATGGTCAGCTGAGTTATTTCAGTCCCAGTTCCCTTGTGGAGGTACTGCCCCAGCACCCTGCTTAACTCAGAAAACTTGGTCCACCATGATGCACAGTTCACTTAGCCCCATTTACAAAGGAACTTTGACAGAATCTACTTTCCACGTGCCCCATAACTTCAACTTTCCAAACATTTGCTATTTTTAATTTTAGAAAGAGATTTTTCCTTTAGTTTCTGAGTATCAGTGATACTGTGCTTTGTAATAAGAAATACGTACATTTGGTCTTTCAACACTGTTTCTGACACAGAGCTCCTAAAACCATTGGAATTTCAGAAGAGATGTGAGTCAAAAGGAGTCTTTTGTTATGTTAAAGATTTGACTTTAGAGGCACCTAAGGCTGGGGGCTGGTTGCCAGTGAAGCCAACCATGTGATTAGAGGGCTGGAAATTTCAGTGCCACTCTCTAACCCACCCTCGTCCCCCAGAGGAGTGGAGACTACGGAGGTTGAATCAAGAGACTAACGTTGACATATATACACTACTCTGTGTAAAACAGATAATGCTAACCTGCGATATAACACAGGGAGCACCACTGGGTGCTCTGTGAGGACCTAGAGGGGGATATGGGGCTGGGGGATGGAGGTTCGAGGGCAGGGGGGATGTAGGCATGCCTATAGCTGATTCACATTGTTGTATAGCTGAAACTAACACAGCATTGTAAAGTAATTGCATGCATCCTAAGTCACTTCAGTTGTGTCTGACTCTTTGGGACCCCATCAACTGTAGCCCTCTAGGCTCTTCTGTCCATGGGATTCTCCAGGCAAGAATACTGGAGTGGGTTGCTATTTCCTTCTCCATTGTAAAGTAATTATCCTCCAATTTAAAAAAATTGTCTTTGTTTTTTCCTCAAAAAAAAAAAAAAGGCCAATGGCCAATGACTTAAACAATCCTACCTAGGTAATAAAGTCTTCATAAAACCCCAGAAGGCTGGGGTTCGGAGAACTCCTAGATTGAGGAACACATGGAGATTCAGGGAAGGTCCTCAGCATTTCCCCATAACTTTGCCCTATGTATCTCTTCAATCTGGCTGTTTCTGAGATTTATTTTATTATTTTGTTTTATTTTTGCCACATCAAGCAGCATGTGGGATCTTAGTTCCCCAACCAAGGATGGAACCCATGCTCTATGCAATGGGAGCTCAGAGTCTTAACCACTGGGCCACCAGGGAAGTCCCAGATCCTTTTATAATAAACCAGTAACCTAGTAAGTAAACTGGTTTCCTCCTGAATTCTGTGAGTCACTCTAGCAAATCAATTGAACCTGAATAGGGGGTCAAGGGAACCTCTGAGCCTTAAGCAGCAGCTTCCGAGCCAGACGCACAGGTGACAACTTGGACTTTCAGTTGTTATCTGACACCAATGTGGGGGCAGTCTTGTGGGACGGAGCCTGAGCCCCTAACTGGTGGGATCTGACACTATCTTCTAGTTCACAGTGTCAGAATTAAGTTGCAGGACGCTAAGCTGGTGTTCCCAAAATTGCTGCATGGTGTGGAAACCAACCTCCACCCCATTTCCCCCTCCATATTAAAATGTCCTGAACCCTTTGGTATGGCATTTTTTTTAATGTTTTGTTTTCCATTCATAGGGCTTTCCTGATAGCTCAGTTGGTAAAGAATCCACCTGCAATGCAGGAGACCCTGGTTTGATTCCTGGGTCAGGAAGATCCACTGGAGAAGGGATAGGCTAGGCTACCCACGCTAGTATTCTTGGGCTTCCCTTGTGGCTCAGCTGGTAAAAGAATCTGCCTGCCATGCAGGAGACCTAGGTTCGATCCCAGGGTTGGGAAGATCCTCTGGAGAAGGGAAAGGCTACCCACTTCAGTATTCTGACCTGGAGAATTCCACAGACTATATAGTCCATGGAGTTGCAAAGAGTTGGACACGACTGAGTGACTTTCACTTGATGAAGATACAGTGTTTTCTCCATGTCACCACATTGAGCTATGAGATTTTATTTGCTTTGTTGGTATATTTATGTAAACATACTTATTAAACTTCAGTAGCCTGAGGATACAAATAAAACAGCAGCTGTATCATGTTTCAAACTAAATCAGCTCAGCTGGAATAGCAGAATGTATAAAGACCCTTGTGAGAAATGTGCCCTCTCTCTGAATTGTCCAAGAATGTCAGGGCTTCTTATTTAGTCCAAAATAGCCATTCTTCCTGTCCTGGTCCTGGTTCTCTTTCCAACAGATGTCTCAGCCCACATTACTTCAAGCCATGAAGTATCCAGTTACTTAGCTGGTGAGTGGCTCAGCATGAACTGTGTTACCCAATTCTGGTCCATCGGACATAAGAGCGTGGCAGAGGTGGGAAGGGAGGGCACGTCTGGAGAAGACTTCCTCACGCCTAAGAAGAGAGATAAGACAAGTCACCACTCCCTCCCCTTTATTTCCTCTGGACATTAAAACTGTGTGCATGTGACTTTGGGGACCACCACAGATACATATTCTCCTTGAGCTGAGCCAGATCAAAGTAAAGTGGAAAAGTGCGAAGCCCCCAGTCCTAATGAAGCCGCTGGACCACTGTGTTAACAACCCCAGCACTTGTAGCCTCAGACTGTTTCCTCATTATTATTTACACCACTTGAGTTGAGGTTTCTCTCATAAGAACACTGAAGCATCCTAGTGGATAGTCCTTGCTTCCAAATGACTCCAGACTTGAGAATGGGAATAGAAATACAACACAATACCACATCTACTGAGCCCTCTATGTTCTAGGGGCCCACGAGCCACAACCCCTAAGCCCACATGCTGTAGCTACTGAAGTCCATGTGCCTAGAGCCTGTGCTCTGCAACAAAAGAAGCCACCACAGTGAGAAGCCCACTCACCGCAACTAGAGAAAGCCCACACGCAGCAACAAAGACCCAATGCAACCAAAAACAATTAATTAACTAAATTAAAAAATTTTTTTAAAAGAAATACAATGCAAGCTAAAAATATGGGCCATGTATGTGACTGAACATTTTTTAGTGGCCACATTAGGAAGAAATTAATTTCAATAATGTATTTTTAGGCCTTCCCTAGTAGCTCAGTGGTAAAGAATACATCTGCCAATGTGGGAGACATCGGTTTGATCCCTGATCCAGGAAGATCCCACATGACTCAGAGCAACTAAGCCCATGCACCACAACTACTGAGCCTGTGCTCTAGAGTCTGGCAGCCACAACTGCCGAGCCCACCGTGCCACGGCTGCTGAAGCCCGAGTGCCCTAGAGTCTGTGCTCCACAACAAGAGAAGCCATCACAGCGAAAAGTCCGTGTACTGCAACTAGAGAGTGGTCCTCCACTCAATGAAACTAGAGAAAAGCCCATGCAGAAGTGAAGACCCAGCACACCCAAAACTAAAAAATAAATAAATAGATAAAGTTGTGACAATAATGGCTCAGATCATGAACTCCTTATTGCCAAATTCAGACTTAAATTGAAGAAAGTGGGGAAAACCACTAGACATTCAGGTATGACCTAAATCAAATTCCTTATGATTATACAGTGGAAGTGAGAAATAGATTTAAGGGACTAGATCTGATAGACAGAGTGCCTGATGAACTATGGACAGAGGTTCATGACATTGTACAGGAGACAGGGATCAAGACCATCCCCATGGAAAAGAAATGCAAAAAAAGCAAAATGGCTGTCTGGGGAGGCCTTACAAATAGCTGTGAAAAGAAGAGAAGTGAAAAGCAAAGGAGAAAAGGAAAGATACAAGCATCTGAATGCAGAGTTCCAAAGAATAGCAAGGAGAGATAAGAAAGCCTTCCTCAGCGATCAACGCAAAGAAATAGAGGACAACAATAGACTGGGAAAGACTAGAGATCTCTTCAAGAAAATTAAGAGATACGAAGGGAACATTTCATGCAAAGATGGGCTCAATAAAGGACAGAAATGGTATAGACCAAACAGAAGCAGAAGATATTAAGAAGAGGTGGCAAGAATACACAGAAGAACTATACAAAAAAGATCTTCACAACCCAGATAATTACAATGGTGTGATCACTCACCTAGAGCCAGACATCCTGGAATATGAAGTCAAGTGGGCCTTAGGAAGCATCACTACGAACAAAGCTAGTAGAGGTGATGGAATTCCAGTTGAGCTATTTCAAATCCTGAAAGATGATGCTGTGAAAGTGCTGCACTCAATATGCCAGCAAATTTGGAAAACTCAGCAGTGGCCACAGGACTGGAAAAGGTCAGTTTTCATTCCAATCCCAAAGAAAGGCAATGCCAAAGAATGCTCAAACTACCGCACAATTGCACTCATCTCACATGCTAGTAAAGTAATGCTCAAAATTCTCCAAGCCAGGCTTCAGCAATACGTGAACCATGAACTTCCAGATGTTCAAGCTGGTTTTAGAAAAGGCAGAGGAACCAGAGGTCAAATTGCCAACACCCCTGGATCATGGGAAAAGCAAGAGAGTTCCAGAAAAGCATCTACTTCTGCTTTATTGACTATGCCAAAGCCTTTGACTGTGTGGATCACAATAAACTGTGGAAAATTCTGAAAGAGATGGGAATACCAGACCACCTGACTGCCTCTTGAGAAATCTGTATGCAGGTCAGGAAGCAACAGTTAGAACTGGACATGGAACAACAGACTAGTTCCAAATAGGAAAAGGAGTACGTCAAGGCTGTATATTGTCACCCTGCTTATTTAACTTATATGCAGAGTACATCATGAGAAATGCTGGGCTGGATGAAGCACAAGCTGGAATCAAGATTGCTGGGAGAAATATCAATAACCTCAGATATGCAGATGACACCACCCTTATGGTAGAAAGTGAAGAAGAACTAAAGAGCCTCTTGATGAAAGTGAAAGAGGAGAGTGAAAAAGTTGGCTTAAAACTCAACATTCAGAAAACAAAGATCATGGCATCCAGTCCCATCACTTCATGGGAAATAGATGGGGAAATAGTGGCTGACTTTATTTTTGGGGGCTCCAAAATCACAGCAGATGGTGATTGCAGCCATGAAATTAAAAGGTGCTTACTCCTTGGAAGGAAATCATGACCAAACTAGACAGCATATTCAAAAGCAGAGACATTACTTTGCCAACAAAGGTCCATCTAGTCAAGGCTATGGTTTTTCCAGCAGTCATGTATGGATGTGAGAGTTGGACTATAAAGAAAGCTGAGTGCCAAAGAATTGATGCTTTTGAACTGTGGTGTTGGAGAAGACTCTTGAGAGTTCCTTGGACTGCAAGGAGATCCAACCAGTCCATCCTAAAGGAGATCAGTCCTGGGAGTTCATTGGAAGGACTGATGTTGAAGCTGAAACTCCAATACTTTGGCCACATGATGCGAAGAGCTGACTCATTTGAAAAGACCATTATGCTGGGAAAGATTGAGGGCAGGAGGAGAAGGGAACGACAGAGGATGAGATGGTTGGATGGCATCACTGACTCAATGGACATGAGTTTGGGTAAACTCCAGGAGTTGGTGATGGACAGGGAGGCCTGGAGTGCTGTGGTTCATGGGGTCGCAAAGAGTCGGATGCGACTGAACTGAACCTGGTGCATGTAAAAAGTTGTCATTTCTACATGTAGTCAACATAAAAATTATTGAGATATCTCACAATCTTTTTTTTATTGTCTTCAAAGTCCAGTTTACATTTTACACTTACAGCACATATCTTGATTTAGAGCTCAAAAGCCATCATAATGGAAAAGGATATGAAAAAAGAATGTGTATATGTGTGTAACTGCATCACTTTGCTGTGCAGCAGTAATTAACACAACGTTGTAAATCAACTATACTTCAGTAGAAAACATTTTTTATTCTCTGTGTGACTACTAGCTGCTGATTTAAGTTCTCCAGCAGGCTGCTTTGGGGACTGGGTTGCCCCTCTCACGCAGGCGACACGCAGGGCTGGAAATGGGCCAACTAGGGCCCCCTGCTGGGGCTCCTAAGATAAGCATTTTGATTGAGCCTCTTACACTTGGCAAGTTGGAGATGTGTTCTAGCTACAACCGTGGGCTGACCTGAACCAGGTCTCTTCACAGGACATCCAGGCCTGTTACTCAGCCCAGATCACCAGCCAGACCCTCCTCCTTCCCCGTGGGTTTTCTTGAGAGAGCCCTCCATGTCTTTTCCTGTTGGCGCATACTTCAGTCAGAATCACACCAGACTTTAAAACATAAGAGAATTTCTATCTCTCGTCCCAGAAAGTTTCTTCATCTCCCTCCCTACAACTTTTTTTTTAAACTCTATGGACCACCTCTTCATAACAAAGGGGCTTCCCTGGTGGCTCAGATGGTAAGGAATCTGCCTGTAATGTAGATCTGGGTTCAATCCCTGGGTCGGGAAGATCCCCTGGAGAAGGGCATGGCAACCCACTTTCAGTATTCTTGCTTGGAGAATTCCATGGACAGAGGAGCCTGGTGGGCTACAGTCCATGGGGCTGCAAAGAGTCGAACATGACTGAGTGACACTACTTCATAACATGGACCACTGCGATGGGCAAAAAACTTCTTTTTTTAGGTCATAAATGTCATTCTACCTTCCAGGGCATTAAGTGTCAATTCATCTTATGCTTGGATAATTGAGAGGGGACACTTAAGTCCCAGGCAGGCAAAGATATCAGTAGCTACTTTTAAAAGGAAGCATTTCTGGCTCAAGTTCCATCTAACCAGCTAACAAAACAAAACTGAAAAAACAAACCAAAGAAAAAAGCCTTTCATGTTTTCTTTCAGTTGGAGATTTGGAAGTATAGATAAACAGACATGGCAGGTGCCTGGTGAAGTACAACTTTATTATTTTTCTAGTAAGTGAAGAGCTATTGCTGGTTGCTTCCAGCAAAGCCGTCCCTGTGGCCACAGCCCACCGTAAGTAAGGGTCATGTGTCAGTGTGGCAGGAACAGATGGAGGGCCTACCGGAGGAGGGAGTAGATTCTACACCTCTTTCTCTGTGAGATGCTTAGAAGCAGAACTGGCCCTTAGAACTGAGTAAACTGCAAGTAATTGACCTTGGACAACTCCAAGATCAAAATGAGGGGGAGGTCCGGAGAGGGATGCAGGGCTTTCTGTGAATTAGCGCTGGTTAGGTTGGGGGACTGACCGACTTCACTTTCACTTTTCACTTTCATGCACTGGAGAAGGAAATGGCAACCCACTCCAGTGTTCTTGCCTGGAGAATCCCAGGGACAGGGGACCCTGGTGGGCTGCCGTCTATGGGGTCACACAGAGTCAGACATGACTGAAGCGACTTAGCAGCAGCAGCAGCAGCAGGTTGGGGGATGGGGTGGGAGGACTCACATGATGATTCTGAACACTAAAATTGAGTTTTAACCTTGTTGGTACACATGAGAGGCCATACAATTATCACGGATAAAAAACACGAGATATTGATCATCCTGTACTTACTGACACTAGCTTTTAATAGCAACTACATATCTAGTTTTGTTTTCTATGTGGAATGTGTAAAATAATTTACTATGATGATGTTCCTCAAAGTTTCCTATTTTTAGAGCCACCTGGAGAGCTTTTAAAAGTCCCCATGTCTAAGCTGTGCCCCAGACCAATTAACCCAGAATCTCTGGAAGAAGGACCCCAACATCAACATTTTCAAAATTTCCCTTACGTGATTGCTACGTGCAGCCCCAATTCATGGAGTTTTCTGCTAGTGGGAATGTAAAATAGTACAACTACTTTGGAAAGTAGTTTAGCATTTTCTCACAAAGGCAGTGAAAGGGTTAGTCCCTCAGTTTGTCCCACTCTTTGCGACCCCATGGACTGTGGCCTGCCAGGCTCCTCAGTCCATGGGATTTTCCAGGCAAGAATTCTTGCCATTCTCTTCTCCAGGGGATCTTCCCAACCCAGGGATCTAACCTGGGTGTCCTGCATTACAGGCAGACAAAGGTAAATGTACACCTGTGAACATGAGCCAGCCACTCTAATCCTTGGTATTTACCAAAGAGAAATGAAAGCCCATGCACACACTAAGAACTGTAAACAAATGTAAAACAAAATATAAGTTTGTAATAGCTCAAAACTTAAAATAACCCCAAATATTGATTACTAGGTAAATAGATGAAAAAAGTTGGGGTTATCCAAAAGCAGAGTAAGACTCAACAATAAAAGGAACAAATTACACAATGCACAAACAAATACACACAATAACAATAAATGATTGGAAAGGAAGAGGTAAACCTGCCTTTACATTCAGCAAACATAGCTATAAACATAGAAAATGCTAAGAAGTCTACAAATGAGTAAGTGACTTTAACAAGGCCATATGGTATATGGTTTACAAAATCATCTTACTCAAATACATTACAATGAAAAAATAATTAAAACTTTAAAATTCAATATATAAGTGCATTTAAAGACATGAAATACATTGGGATACATTTAAGAACGTTTTTGCAATTCTTCTACACTGAAATCTAGAAAATATTGCTGAGAAAAATTAAAGACCTAAATATATGCAGCAATATGCTATGCTCAATATTGGGAAACTAGAAAATGTAAGATGTGAATTCTCCTCAAATTGATATATAGAGTCAATGAAATTCTTACTATTTGGCAAGAGAAGCAGACACACCCAAGTAAATAAAGAAATAATAATATAATTACAAGTAATGCTACAAAGAAAAGAAGCAATAGAGATGAATGGTGTGGAATGGAAGGCTAGATAGAGCAGTTAGCCTTTTTTTTTTTTGGATAGAAATCAACAAGCTGATTCTGTAATTTATAAGAGAATAAAAAGAACCTAGATAAGCCAAAACAATTTTGAAAAAGAAGAACACAGCTGGAGAATTTACATTGTGTATTTCAAGACTCATAATAACACTACAGTAATCAAGACTGTCTGGTGTCATTGGAACAATAGGCATATAGATCAAAGGAGAGTCCAGATATAGGCCTACATGAAGATGGTAAATAAAATTTGTTTTTTCCCCCACAGCAATTTGATGGGGAAAGGATAATCTTTTCAACAAACGTTGAAGAAACAATTAGATATTCCTAGGCAAAAGATAAACTTCAACGCTTCCCTCACATGACACACAAAAATTAACTCAAAATGGAACATAGATTTAAACATAAGAGCTAAAACCGTAAAACTTGAATAAAATACAGGAGAAAGCCTTGACAATCTTGGTGAGTAAAGACTCCTCAGGACACAAAAAGCACAAACCATAAGGGAAAATTTATCAAATTGGACTTCATCAAAATTGAAAGTTTATGTTCTTTGGAAAATACCACTAAAAAATGAAAAGAATACAGACTGGGAGAAAATATTTATAATATATATTTCTGATGAAGTACCAGAATATACAGAGAACTCTTACAATTCAATAATGAGTAATCAATGAAAAATGGGCAGATTTGGGCATTCACTTTACAAAAGACATACAAATGGCAAAAAAAAAAAAAAAACCACATGAAAAGATGCTCAACATCACTGATCATCAGAAATGCCACAGTGAGATACAACTACAAAACCTCTGTGCTATGTACTTAGTCACGCAGTTGTGTCCAACTCTCGGTGACCCCATGGACTGTAGCCCACCAGGCTTCTCTGTCCATGGGGATTCTCCAGGCAAGAATACTGGAATAGGTTGCCCCGCTCTTCTCCAGGGGATCGTCCCAACCCAGGGATCAAACTCAGGTCTCCCACTTTGCAGGCAGATTCTTTACCGTCTGAGTCACCAGGGAAGCCCACAAATAGCCAAAATGAAGAAGAGGATTGGTAAGCATATAGTGCAACTAAAACTTTGACATCTTGCTGGTGGGTGCATTTAATTATATGCAAAATTTCTCTCAAAAAATCTTAAAAAGTTTAAGCCAATAAAGTTACAAAACAATGGCAAATGATTTACAAGAAAAGCAAAAAGAAAAAATTACAAAGGAGTAATGAAGTAACTTCTAATGTCTTAAGAGGTCCTATGCTCAATCTTTGCTATATGTTTCCTCATTCAATCTTGAGAAAGAACCTATAAGGTAAGCATAATTATTCTCTCCATTTTAAACTTGGGCAAATTGAAACTTACAGAGCTTCAATGGTGAAGTCTGGATAGGCTGATGACAGTATCTAAACTCTTAAGCATTAAGCAAAATAACCTAAAATAACCACCTTGCTGGACTTCTTTAAGGATGGTCATAAAATTGAAAGGTCATAATTCTCAAGAAAATATGCTAAATTTACTTTAAGCTAGCCTCCAGTTTTATACACAGCACTGGATGTAGTAAGATCTTTACAGGATAAAAATGATTTGGAAGCCTTTTGCTCTAGTTCAGGCTCTACACACATCATAGCCTAAACACGTGGAAATTCCTTCCCCTTGGTTTCCTCAGTTGTGAAATGGGGATCTAATCCCTGCCATCTCTACTCAAAAGTCTACTGTAAGGACATAGACATCATATTTGAAGGCACTTTATAAACTATACAGCTCAGTTCAGTCACTCAGTCATGTCTGACTCTTTGAGACCTTGTGGATTGCAGCATGCCAGGCTTCCCTGTACATCACCAACTCCCGAAGCTTGCTCAAACTCATGTCCATTGAGTCGGGGATGGCATCCAACCACCTCATCCCTCTGTCATTCCCTTCTCCTCCTGCCTTCAATCTTTCCCAGCATCAGGGTCTTTTCATAAACTGTACAGCCCGTGGTGGTTGGTGGTTTAGTCACTATGTCATGTCTGACCCTTGTGACCGCATGTACTGTAACCTGCCAGGCTCCTCTGTCCATGGGATTCTCCAAGAATTCTCGCAAGAATACTGGAGTGGGTTGCCATTTCCTTCTCCAGGGGATCTTCCTGACCCAGGAATCGAACCAGGGTCTCCTGCCATTCAGGCAGATTCTTTACCCAGTGAGCCATGAGGGAAGATCCATACAGCCTGACATAGTTGCAAAAATCATCTGAATAAGTGAGAAACTTACGGTGAAGGTGACCTATGACTTAGGTTCCCTTCTTTGGGTTATTTAAATTTAAAGGACTTGCAGCAGGTATATATATATATATATGTACTTTCAGAGCTTGCATGAGTGTACCAGGCAACTGTGAAAGTGAAAGTGGAGTCGCTCAGTCGTGTCCGACTCTTTGCCACCCGATGGACTGTAGCCCACCAGGCTCCTCCGTCCATGGGATTCTCCAGGCAAGAGTACTGGAGTGGGTTGCCATTTCCTTTGCCAGGGGATCTTCCTGACCCAGGGATCGAACCCGGGTCTCCAGCATTGCACGCAGACGCTTTACCGATCTGAGCACCAGGGAAGCCAGCGTTTGTTAACTAGTATTTGTTTATTCTTACTGTGTGACCAGTGCTGAACTACGGTAATTATCAGAAGATGCCTCAGTTCTCGCCTTCAATTGCTGGCAGTATAGCTAAAGAAAAAAAGAACTAGACAACACTACAGAGGACTGAATTTCTTAACCCAAACCAGCAAGACCACACTTCCTTGCTCATCTTGCCAACTTTATCTCTCAGTGCCTAGTGCCACCTCTCGCATGAAGCCTTTTGCATCTGTTCCAGGATGGATTCCTAATAGGCCTTCATTTAATACCCATTTATTTTCACTCAGTTGAATTTCATTTACTTGTTAACTCAACATCTTCCTACATGTTGAGTTTTATACATGAAATATACTCACTTCGTTTCTGTGGCTCTAATTTCTCTCAAATTACTAACCCCTCCAAAAGGGGTTCATCTTGTTCTTTGGTATTTGCCACACCACTAGCACATGACCAGGAACAAAATGAATTAAAACTAAATTAAGGGCTTGACTGCAGCCATGGAATTAAAAGACACTTTCTCCTTGGAAGAAAAACTATGACTAACCTAGACAGCATATTGAAAAGCAGAGACATTACTTTGCCAACAAACGTCTGTCTAGTCAAAGCTATGGTTTTTCCAGTAGCCATGTATGGATGTGAGAGTTGGACTATAAAGAAAGCTGAGAGCCAAAGAATTGATGCTTTTGAACTGTGGTGTTGGAGAAGACTCTTGAGAGTCCCTTGGACTGCAAGGAGATCCAACCAGTCCATCCTAAAGAAGATCAGTCCTGAATATTCATTGGAAGGACTGATGCTAAAGCTGAAACTCCAATACTCTGGCCACCTGTGAAGAACTGACTCATTGGAAAAGACCCTGATGCTGGGAAAGATTGAGGGCAGGAGGAGAAGGGGATGGCAGAGGATAAGTTGGTTGGATGGCATCACTGCTCAATGGACATCAGTTTGGGACAGGAGTTGGTGATGGACAGGGAGGCCTGGCGTGCTGCAGTCCATGGGGTCGCAAAGTGCTGAACATGACTGAGCAACTGAACTGACTAAGGGCTTCCCTGGGCTTCTCTTGTGGCTCAGCTGGTAAACCATCCACCTGCAATGCAGGCAACCTGGGTTCGATCCCTGGGTTGGGAAGATCCCCTGGAGAAGGGAAAGGCTACACACTCCAGTATTCTGGCCTGGAGAATTCCACAGACCATATAGTCCATGGGGTCACAAAGAGTCAGACAAGACTGAGAGACTTTCACTTACATGAAGGGCTTCCCTGGTGGCTCAGTGGTAAAGAATCCACCTGCAAATGCAGGAAAATCCCTGGTCAGGGAGGATCCCACATGTCACGAAACAACTAAGCCTGCGCACCACAGCTATTGAGCCTGTGCTCTAGAGGCTGGGAACCACAACCACGGAAGCCCGTGTGCCCTAAAGCGGCGCTCCGCAGCAAGGGAAGCCACTGCAACGAGAGGCCCGCACAGCGCAACTAGAGAAAAGCCCCCACAGCAACAAAGACCCAACACGGCCAAAAATAAATAAACTAATGAATGCATTAATTTTTAAAAGCCAAATTAAATGTGGTGGGGAAAGATGGCAGAGATGTGGTTTAACAAGACCACGGAACAGTGGCTTCAGAGTGTGGGTTATAATTCTGGCTTTGGTTCTATAGCTGCTGAATATCCTCTTCATGTTTCTTCATTTGTTAAGAGAATAAAATATCTCCTTAGAGATTTATGTTCAGGATCAAATAAATTAACATATATAAAGTGCCTTGCACACAGCAGGCACTGAGATATATTTATTTTCTTCTCCTTCCTAATGCAAAGCAACATAGTTCATATTCTGATAGAAATTTAATCCTTAGGTCATACTGAAGTATTGAGTCCAGCATAAACTTCAGAGTCTTTGGCTTGTATTTTGAATATTCATACAGAAATCCCCATTTATATTCCTCCCCTCTTATCCAACAAAACCCCATCTCCATGTAAATTGTTCAGAAAGTGAGAAACATTTATTCTCACTTATCCTTGATGCTTGAAGGTAATCAAAACATGCTCACATCATTACCAGGGTGTGGGCACAAATATAAGAAGAATCTGGGTTTGCTTAATCAAAAGAAGACTGTCCCTTTGAACATAAGGGTTAGTGGGAGCTATAAGATACAAAGAAGTGGGTTAAGCGGTTTCTGCAAAAAGTCAGACATAATCCAATGCTCTTCCCTAGTACAATTCTATCTCCAGCTCTTCCAGGCTCAGCTCTGTAAACCTCTGGTTTGCTTTATCTACTTCATCTCTCTGGATTTGGCTGTCATGTTCTTGTCTACCCTGAGGTAAGGACAAAGACCATTTTCGCCACTGAGAGGATCCAGCAATTATGTGGACATCTGTGGCAGCAAAAGAAAAGCTTTGAATCGTCTCCATTTCACCAAATTTTCAAAAATAAAATGAGGTGTTAAATTATACCTGACAACAAGAAGCTACTATGATCCAGTCCCTGGGGGGGAGGGGGGGTGGTGGCACGCTTGTCAGAAAGAATGTAATGTTATTCAGTAAGTTTGTAAAAGCCAGGACAGTTTTATTCTTTGCATTCTCATGGCACCAATACCGACACAACATGTGGCATTGGGTTTCTGCCCTGGGGGCACCCAACTCCGTCTGCAGATGACAACACCGGTGCCCAGACAAGAATCTGTACTGTTTGCCCAAAGTCATACACATCAGTGACCAAACCCACACAGCTCCTCTGTCTCCTGATTCAGCTCTGGTGCTCTTTGCCCTCTGCTGGCCTTCCTCTCTCTCCTGCCTTTGTAGACACGGGAAGGAACACAGCAGGAGAATCTGAGAAAGCGAGAGAGGAGCATGAGAGAATGGGAGGGATAGGAACTGATTCCTGTAGAGCAGTAACAATACTGGGGAACAAACTCTGGGTGACTGTGAGGTTTAAGAAGCGCTCTGCTCTCCAATAACATGTGGAAGTAAGCGGGAGGGAGTGAGGAGCGGGTGAGTGAGGAGAAAGAGGGAAAGGCCAGGCTGGGTTTCTGAGGCCCCAGTCAAAGGAGGCCATGGGGGGATGAGAAGAACAAAGGCGTTCAGGCTGCAGCTCTCTCTGGTCCCTGGAGAAGCAATGGCAGCACCACGCAGCCTCTCCAGGCTCTCTTCCCACGGCAGCCTCAGGGCTGGGCTGGGGCTGGGCCCCAGGAGCGCTGTCAGAATCCAGAGGATTTCCCTCTCAGGTCTGCAGCATGTGAGGACTGTCACGTGGAGGAGTGCTGTTTTCTCCAAGCCAGCTGACCTGCCACAGACAGCCTGGACAGGGCCACGTGCCATCCGAGCTGGATGGCTTTGATGTCATGGAGCTGCACCCAGTCGGGAGTGGGCCATGTCATCTCTGGGAAAACTTGAAAGCGATTTCTAGTGTTTCCAAAGTACTGTAAAGCAGTGTCGGTCTTAGGTAAGTCAGCCTCGGTTTTTCAAGAGGGATTCTCAGCCCTGCCTGTGCCAAGCTGTTTCATTCAGATAGCTCGTTGTCACCTCCTGTGAGATTCATAGAATGGGCCTCTCTCTCTTTCCCTGCTCTGTCAATCATATGAAGATGATCCTCGAATATTTGTAACATCACCCACTGGGTGTCTAGAAGCTGAAACTCCTAAGTCCTTCCCCTCAGCTTTCACAGGAAGAGATTTCTCATCAGGTCACTCAGGCTGGTGAAGCTTCCTCTCCAGCCACCTCAGGATGTATTCAGACACAGAAGGGGAGTGAAGGGAATGGATATTTGTATTGCAGACACCTGAGGAAAGGCATGTGTAGAAAGTGGACTATGGGCTGGCCTCTGACCCAGCAGGTGAGCTCACATTGTGTAAGATTTACAGTTTAAATAAGAGCCAGAGGTCTGAGAGCCCTTGAGGTCAGGTGTGATAAAGATGAGAACTCTGGTTTACAACTGATGGGGTAGAAACAATACCACAGAACTCTGAATATCCATTCCCAAATCCTCAACTCATTCAAATCGCTTCCCACCACCTGAAACATCTTTATTCATATTTCCTACTTCAAGTCCAATTAATCAGAGTAGCAAATCTGTCCATTTGATCCCAAACTGATTTAACACCAGACTACTGTTGTCTTTGTTTTATTTATTTCATTTTTTAAGTGTAATATTTATACATAAAAATAAACAAATCATAGGTGGTCAGCTTTATACCCAGCCAGGCCCAGAAATGGAATCCAGTCTGCATCCAGAAGCCTCCTCAAGTCCCTTTCAGCAACTGCCTCCTCAGGAATAACTCTGATCCTGGCTACCTTCTGACCCGAGGATTTGCTTCTCCTGTTTCTGAACCTAGAGTCATACCCTGCGTCCTCTTCTGTGTCTTTTTTGTTACTCAACTTTATGTTTGTGAGATTCGACCGTACTGTGTGTAGCTGTAGTTTGTCGATTCTTGAGATGCTTGTAAAAGTATTCGGCTGCTTAAATGTACAGGCTGTGTGTGTCCGCGGACACTTGGCTTTGTCTGGTTTGCCATGATGTGCAGGGCGCTGCCATGAACGTCCCGCAAACGCCAGATATTGTTCTAATAGTTTGATGCTCTGATCCACTCTACCAGGAAGACAGTTCACTTGCAAGACTCACAACATTTTTGGAGTTATGATACCCTATTTTTATTTCATTAGGGCACCTACTACCTCCCTCGCCCAAAGGTGTATTGCATAGACTTTCGTTTTTTCTTTTTTTGCATAGACTTTTTAAAAATAAAAATTAACCTAGTTTAAAGACATGGAAATACCATCAGCATTCACTCACTTCTGTGGGCCCATTACACCTTGTCCTGTGCAGAGCAAGTGATTGTAACATTTGTTTGATTGCACTGAATTGTTGGAACACAATCTCCACACACACCAGCAGGAAGTCTCACCTCTCTTCATCTTCTCTAAATAAAACATCATTGCTCCCTTAACAATTTTCTTCACCAATTGTATTCTCCTCTTTGGTTCTGATATTCCCAGGGCAAAATATTTTTGGAAAACTCTATACCCATTAACACATTTTTAAGCTGGCATCGAAAAATTTTATCATCAGTGTAAATAAATGCAAAGAGTGGAATTTCCACTGTGTTTTAAATCAATACAGTACTTTAATTTTTTTAAACTTGAAAACTACAAACTTAGCTCATACAATTTATAGAAAATGGTCCACCATGTTACATAATTGTCAAAACTGTTCTCATGGAAAATATGGCTTTCTGTTTTTTTATTTTTATCACCTCAAATAAACATGTTAATACACGTGCCTTGGCAAAAATTACATCTAAACTTTAATTCCAAGCTACATATATGGATGGATGGTAGAAGGGATGGAGGGAGGATTGGAGGAAGGGATGGAGGCCTGGGTGGAGGCTTGGAAACTCACCATGACCTTTTCCCCTGAAGGAAACCAAGCGCCACACCTTCAATATTTCCTCCCAACGCTTCCTTTGCTTTGCTTTCATGTGACTCTCTCAGAAGGGATGCATTCCTGGAGTGTTTATTTGTTTGGTGCTCAGAAGTCTTTTACACTCCAGGGTAATAAGGCTCCACAGGAAGACTGGGGTGGGGGGTGGCGGGGATGAGAAGCCTATTCTTCTACATTTTAAGGTGGGACAAGGGAAAAGGGGGAAAGCTGTACTCTGAACCAATTTACTTCATATTTTCTCTCTGTAACCATACAGAGGAGAAAGCGGTGTTTTAAACATGTTGGGTCACTTTACTTTCTCCTGTTATTAGGCCAATGTGATCTCTGTTTCCAGCTGTACCTAAGAGGTAAAAGACCCATGGGACTCCAGAAACTAGACAAAGAATAGGTTTCCCAATCTCTTAAGAAAGTGGACTGTAAGAGATTTCCCGATTGGACATTCGCTTACTATGCTCAAGCATTATCTAGATAGCATTAAAATCAGCACTATCATCAGTTTTTAATTATATAACACATTTATTTTGTTCATTACCCCCTGAGGTCAATTTTTAATTCAGGTTGACTTTTTCCTGAAATTTAGCATAACAAACACCTTGGCTCATTTGCCCCCTACAGCTCAGCTAGTTTGAGCTGGTGGAATGCAAGCTAATTTTAAAATAAGCAAAAGACTCCAAAGGCAAGACTTTGCTGATAATAATAATAATAACGCACTAAAAGTCAAGTGATATTACTCAGACATCTGACACCCCTTATCCTCCACAACATCTGCAAACCTGAAAATATTCCCCAAGGCCTCTGGGAGAGAAGACTCTGGGCAGATTCAAACCCTAAAGGTTACAGAAGACATAAGGCAATCAGTTCTTCCCTCAGACAAAAGAGCACATCTGGGAGAGCAGGACCTCTGAAAGTTATAGAAGTCAGTCATGGAGATGTCAAAAACTCAGAAGCCCAGGAGGATTAAGTGGGAGAAAAACAGAAGCAGCAGAAAAAAGTGATGAAAAATGAAAAGCAAGTGGCAAGAGAAGCCAGAGCAAAGCTAGAAATGTTGATGATTTGGGAAGAAAGAGAGTCCTCAAGAGTGAAGAGAAGGGACTTAAGGGAAACCCAGAAGACAACCTAGGAAAAATAGCAGCAGGCCAGAGTGCTGAGCAGACTGGAAGCCTTCAGTGTTGGCCCCCATGCCCTGGCCACCTTAGACTTCTGGTGGTCTATATGTGGTATTCAGGTAATGGGTCCTTGCTCCATTTCTGTCCTTTGAGCATTAAGGAACAGAGATCTACTCATGAGAAAAGGGAAGTTACCGAAAGAATCCTTGTATATATCACAACAGAATTCAGAACTGGAAAGCTATCAGGATAAGATGGCTCAAGGAGTCAGCTATTCCCTCCTCCTTGTGCATCAGAGTCCCCAGAAACCCTGCCTCTCTCTGCATACAGGCTCCTCCACCTTCCCTCAGTTAACTTTTCATCTGCTCCCTCAGAACTGAGCTTGCTTACAGGCCTTCATGGAGTCTTCAGCTCCAACTTTTATGTCACTCAGTTTGCCAAAGATCAGTTTGCCAAGCATAGGTCTGTTCCCACATCTGCCTATACCAGGAGTGTTATTACTATAATTACATAACTTAATCAATTCATAGGTAAACTCAAAGCATGTAAATAGAAAAAAAGAGAACTGTTTCTATAAAAACTCATTTGAATGCTTTGAAAAGACTTATAAAGTTGAATCTCACACACACAGAAACCTCGCTGTCAAATTAGATGTGATAAAAACAACTCTAAAAGATTAGGGAGAAATAGCCCCCAAATCTAGAAGTATTCTGTACTCAGTTTACTTGAAAATTGTTTTTAGGTTGTTGATTCACTTGAAAGAAACCCGAATTGGAAATAGTTGGTGACTCACTAGGGGTGTGATTTATTCCAGAAAGGCAATACAGAACTCCCATCAGCCAAGCCATAATTAGAGCAAAAGGGTAGCCTTACATGAAAAGATGGCAAGTGAATTTACAGGTATTTGATGAATTCACGTGTGTACCTACTAATTTACATGTTTATATACAATTAAAACTAAAATTTGTGTAGTATCGTTTTTCAGTTATTCTCCACAGTAACTGCCAACATCACTGTAGTCAGATGGAGTAGGAGGTTTTCTGCTGCAGTGTTCGACCCTCCTGATGCTCCCCACTCAGGGACTTGCTTCGCACCAAGTATAAGACAGGCACTAGTGAACTCTGGTCCCTTGACAACCTCAGAGGCAGTAAACAGGTCAGACAGTGATAACAGCAACCCTGCTCCCAAATTATCTTGAGGAGGCCCAAAACTCCTCAAGCAATGAGCCAATGATAAGTTATAGTGAATTCAACCCAGTTCACTGTTCCAAGAAATAAAATAACATGGTCTCTTGCTTTGAATTCATTGTTAAAGGACTTGCATGCTTTTATTAGAGAGGCCCCTAGAGAGCAAGGAAACTGCCCTAAATATTGCCCTACACCTGGAGGTGGGGCAAGAAGGACAGTGGAGGTGATGCAACATAATGACATATGCTTTCTTTCCTCCCAGCTACTGTGACAGGTAAAGGCACAGCTCTGGAGTCCAGAGCTCCTTGGCATTTACTTGCCATAAGGTCCTGGCAACTACTAAACTTTTCTGTCTCAGTTTCCTCTTCTGTAAAATAGGTTGCTGTAAGCACTAAATGAGGTAATGGATAAATGGTAAGATATGGTTTTTTTCTCCCCCCATCCTCTCCTTTATGACCAGGTGTGTTTGCCAGATGTGCAGCTTGCCAAACATTGAGAAGCTGAGTTTTCAGACAAGAAAGTGTTTACTCACAAGGCAGCCAAGTGAGAAAATACGGGAACAGTTCTCAGATCTGCCTTCCTGAGGTTGAGAGGGTTGGGGTATTTATGGGATAAGTTGGGGGGGCTGGTTCTTGGGCACTGAGAAAGGGTGGAGATTGCTAAAAAGTGTGGCAATTGGTGAACTGTGTAAACACATCCAAGTTACATACTCATAATGATCGGAGGGTGGAGTTTTCCAGCCCTCTGACGTCAAAAGGCCATTCACGGGACACCTGCACAGGCCTAGTTGTAGGGTGGGTGGTCCCAACCAGCCTTAACCAGCTCACACTGGGCAGGAGCTGACTCCAAATTCTTTGTAAAACAACTGGGCTATTTGAAGCTGGGAGGGGATGCAGTTAGAGAAAGAAAAACAAAATAACTTGGGCGAGCTTAATCAGTGAGGCCGGTTACAAGCAGAAGGGTTTTAACAAACTATTCTTTTCTTTGTTGCTCTGTAAGACAAGCTCAAGAATTCCTGTAAGCCATCAGTTTCTGTTTCTCTAGGGGGCATGGTTTCAGTTTCATCTTTTCCTCCTCTACCCACCCATCCACCACCTGGGAGGGGAAAGTGGTAACATTGTAAGGAGAAGAAAAAGGACTCTAAGAAGGCCTGGTGTCATTGGCAGAACAGTTAGCTGTAAGAATAAAGAGGTATGTCATTATGTTTGCCACACTCTGAAGACCATAAAGGGCCTAAAACCTCCTCAACCTCTCACTGTAAGGCCTGCAGCAGGAGCACCAAGCAATCACTCATTCATGGATGGAGAGCGCCGGTCATGTGCTAGGCACTGTTCCAGGCACAGCAGCGAACAGAGCAAGTCCTCTCATGGAGCTTACCTGAAGCACCAGTAGAAGAAAAGCCAGAGTCTAAGAGGTTGATTAGGGGTGAAACCTGTGCACAATGCCATAGTAAGCACACAATGAACACCAGCTATTTTAACTACTGTTGTTATTTTTAGCCCTAATTTAGTGTTATTAAAGTATATTCTTTGACATTATGCCATATATAGCTGTTTTCTGCACTAAAGCTGGACCCATCTCACACTAACTTTCCCAGAAGAAACCTCCCACCCTTGTGCCCATCAGAACACAAAATTCCTTGCATTTTATCATCTTTCCCCTCTCCTAGCTTCCTACCTGTTTTCGAGAATCATAACCCTTTCCCCAGTTCTCCAGAGGTTAGGAATGGAAGTCAGAGCTATAATGCTTTATTTGCTCTACTAAAATATGAATTATTGATGCTTCACTTCCCATCCTATTCTAGGAAAGAAAGGTAGCCAGCCTCTTCCAGGGTCTCTCTCTATGCAAATCTGTGAACACAAAGAAGCATTCCTAAGGGACTGCCCTAGGGCAGGGGTAACTAATCTGCAGATGGTCTCATTCCTGCCTGGCACTTTCCATTGTGTGGTCCTACCCAGGTTTACCTAGGCCACTTGACTTTAAATAGGAACCCACCATGCTCTTGATTCCCCGCTTACTGTGATTTATGGTTTTAAATACCTTGGAACATGTAATTCACTTATTTATTAGATATGTCCTTTATTTTCCTTTTCTTCCCTGAGAATGTAAATTCTTTGGCTGGCAAAGATGTTAGGTTTTTTCATTGGAAGGATGCCTGGCACTCAGTAAATATTTGTGGAATGAATGAATGAAAAAAGCTTTCTATCTATACTGGAAGGACCATGCGGCCCTTAGCTAGTGCTTCAAAAGGCAAAATCAACCAAAACTTGGGCAACTGACTTAGACCCTATTTTTCTTGCAAACTATAAAGGGTGGGTTGGAGCAAGAGTGGTTCCCCCCAGTTCCTCTGGCCTTCTCCCTTGCAGAGGAGGTGGAGGCACCAGCGAAGGAAGGGCAAGGTCCCTGCCACCTTCTGGAACAGTGGCTGTGTGACCTGCTTGTCTTGCTCCCATTCTTCGGACAGTCCTATTCCTGGATTTTACAGTGTGCGCCTGTTCTTTCCACATCATGGTTACTGTGAATAAATACATTGAAGAAGCATCCAGGTACATTTTTCTTTCCCCTCTGCACCATGACTAGCAGTTAGTTGGATTCGGCAGACAGGAAACACAAATACACTGAAACAGATTTGAAAGCTGCATCTGGAGTTGCAGGATCTCATTTTTAAGAGGAGGGATTGCGGGGTGGAGGCCGTTGGGAATGCGAGCAGGGCTGCGGGGCCAGGAGTGTGGGGGAGAAGAGGGGAGCGCCGGCTCCGCCCGTGTCCCCACCCCCAGCTAGCTGGAAAAAAGCTGGGTGTGCTGCATCTTCCGCAGTGTCGTCACGGTTGAAGCGGCTGCAGGCGACCAAGGAAGCGAGTGGAGAGGCCGCGAGGAGCCAGCCTCCCGCAGCCCCGGGGATAAGGGATGGCGAAACCGCTCCCTAACCGGGCTCTCTCTGCAGAGCCGTCTCCACGGCTTTCCCCGGCGTTGCTCCGGGACCCAGAGCTGCAGGGGGCACGCGGGCTCCGGGACCCAGAGCTGCAGGGGGCACGCGGGCTCCCTTTCCTGGGCTGTGCCGCAGCGGGCCCGCCGCGTTCCGGCTGGTCTCCGCGCCCCGGCCGGCTGCCCGGCCCCTCGGCGGCCTCTCCACTCCGCCAGAAGCCTGTCTGCCCACCCCGCTCTTCGTGGCTCGCCCGCCCCTGAGTCCCTGCAGCGCTTTCACAGTTCACACGGTCACTCTTGGTGTGTTCTGTGTCTCCCCGGTTATAAAATACATAAAGATCCATATGCTCTTTTTTTCTTAAGCTTCTTCTTTTTTTTTTCCTTCGAATTATAAACGGCTTCTGTAGTTCCTGTTGTGTTCAACTCAAAGCAATGAGCCTTACAGGCCTCTAATTACACGACTTCAGGAAAATCCTTCTGGAATGGCTTTCTCACATGCAAAATGAGAGTTTTAAGGTCCTTCCAGCTTTAAATTCACGGCCTTCCCAACGAGAACTGGAGTTAGTTTGCTGGATAAAGCTGCTCTGGCTGCAGTGGTTCAGTGGTTCGTGGAATAAATGTTTTGTTTCTGGAGGTTATAGGTGGGTGGTCTCTGTGAGCGCCCACCCAGAAGGGGAGCCCACAGTGACCCCTGGTTTCTTCTCTCCTGGACACTCACTGCCTACCTAGCTCTTCTAAAACCAGGTCTCCAGGCCACAGACATGTGACCACTTTGACACTGACTGACGGGTAGGGGAAAATCCCTTCTCCTTCAAGTTCTGTGTTGAAAAGGAAGAAATTTTTCAGAAAGACTGTATTGCTAGGAAATTATGAACTACAAAAACAAAAAACCATGGAAACATCCAGTCAGAGCACACATTCTTTGAATAACTCGAAAAGAAAGCACACATTTGTTGGCAAATTTTAGGCAAACTTGAGCCCCCAGTCGTTGCCCTCAGCCGAACCATGAAGGAGAAGAATGCCCAGTCAAATGTATTCAGACTTCCCCTACACAGCCTCTGCGGCCCCTTTCCAGGCTCTGTACAGAGGAATAGGCATGGGCTCTGCGATCATTCACATGGGAACTTGACTTCAGTTTTGCCCCTTTTGTGGCTATCTGGCTTTCGTGAAACATCTTAACTTTTCTAAATCTCACTTTTTTTTTTTTATTCAGTAGGAATAATATTATCTGTCTTGTTGACTTGAATGAATCTTATATAAGATTGTTTGTGTATCATTCAGAGTTCTTTGAAACTGGACTTATTCCAATTGGCTTAATAACAACAGCAGTATATTTGGTGGCTCAGCCAGTAGAGTCTGCCTGCAATGTGGGAGACCTGGGCTCGATCCCTGAGTCCGGAAGATTCCCTGGAGAAGGAAATGGCAACCCACTCCAGTGTTCTTGCCTGGAAAATTGCACAGATGGAGAAACCTGGAGGGCTACAGTCCATAGGGTCGCAAAGAGTCGGACACGACTGAGCAACTAACACTTTCAAGAGGTGCAGAGGGGCCACAATCCCTAAGAAGGCCAGGGAAATCAGATCTGGAGGCAGTGAAACCAGGAAGTCTTCCCAACTGCCCCCTGCCACCCTGCAAGCAGCTGCACAGGCCCCAGTGGCTTACTTGACTAGTCCTAGGCCTGCAGGGCCTCAATAGGGCTTCTGCCATTGCTGCTTCTGAGAGCTGCACTTCTCAGGATACTGCCTTCGTTTGCAGCCTTGCCTTCCAAACCAAAGTCTCTGGTTCCCTCTGTTATCATCCCTGAGGATCTTTCTCTCTAGCCCTGACAAGACACACCCTTTCCAACCCATTTTCCTACGTCTTGTTTGATTTACTTGAGACAGTCATCTGCCCATTTTTAAGGCTGATTCTACCCTTGGGTTGGAGAAGGCAATGGCACCCCCCTCCCAGGGGGGTATCCTGGGAGTATCCGAGGGACGGGAGAGCCTGGTAGGCTGCAGTCCATGGGGTCGCTAGAGTCGGACAGGACTGAGCGACTTCACTTTCACTTCTCACTTTCATGCATTGGAGAAGGAAATGGCAACCCACTCCAGTGTTCTTGCCTGGAATATCCCAGGGACAGGGGAGCCTGGTGGGGTCGCACAGAGTCGGACACGACTGAAGTGACTTAGCAGCAGCAGCAGCTACCCTTGGGTGGAATTCAGCTTTTTAACTCTTCTTCAAGAATAGAACAGCGTGACCTTGGCAGGAGGCACCAATTTTCCCTACCGCCTCACCTCTTTACCTTCTCACAGCCCTGTGTTAATATTTACCTCTTCCTGCTGTAAAGCCTAGGCTATCTTTAGACTACTTGATACTTTGCCTTGTCTCATCTGAGTCAAGTTCAGCTACCAGCTGAGCCACCACCTGGATGTTTTTTGATTTCAATATCCAAATGCTTCCAAGGCCTAGACCAGTGGTTTTCAGCCCCTGGCTGCAGAATGAAGGAGGGTGGGGGGCTGAGCCTTGGAGAGTCTGACTTAATTGGTTGTGGGTGAGCTCAGATGTAGGCATTTTTAACAGCTCCCCAGTTTATTTCAGCAGGGGAACTATCTTTAAAATCTCATCAAGGTTTTGCTTAACAACACTGAAAGATTTAAGCAAGAAGTAAAAATTGCAAACATCAGATCAAACAAGAGTGAAGAGGGTAATATACTCGCAATCTTTAATAAGTATCTGCAAATATTAACTTCTGAGTTAACAATTTTGCAAGTAGGGTCAATGAATTAGCCTTTTTAGGCCATTTCAGCGTATAGGTCTGAAAGTCATGTGAATTCCTCTTGGCCATTGTGTACCTATTAATATTGAATTTAAATAGAAAGTGGGTGGGGGGAGAGAAGAAATCTTTACAGGATGTAACATAATGGCTGGTTGTCTAGTCTCTAAGATAAGTGAGGAATGGCAGATGGTAAATTCTGTTTATCTCGAATGTTTGGTTCATTCAATAATGAGTCATCTTTTGACAAAGTGCTTGAGGTAAATATATTGACAGCTATGAGGATACCAGGGTGTTCGTTATTCATCCCTGACTTCACCTGTCAGTTTTCAATGTATTTCCCTGTATATTCTCCATTCTGAACTGTCAAATATAGTGATAAGAAAGGAGCAGGAGGAGGGAATCAATATTCCTTCAATGATGGGATAGGTAAAATGCCATAGAACAATAGAAATAACATCTCAACATGGCTCACATTATGTACCTGAATCACCAGTGTTGTGAAGGTGAGGTGTAGATAACTAGTGTGGATAATTATGAGAACAGTTGTATTCTACTGCTGCTGCCATTGTGGAAAAACCATGAGAAGACTTACCCCAAACTGCTGTTTGGTACACAACGAGGCAGAAGAGCTAAAGAACAGGAGGACCCACCAGCTGTGGACACTTGTCATTCTTTTACAGCCAATTAACATTTGAAATCCATGTCCTGTGGTTGGGAGTCGCCCATCTCCCACTATAGAAATCGAGCATGTCAGGCACTTACTTTGCTTGTTTCCATTGTAACTAGAAGAGGTGTCAGGAATACACAGGAAAACTGTACAAAAAAGGTCTTAATGATCTGGATAACCACGATGGTGTGAGCACTCACCTAGAGCTAGACTTCCTGAAATGTGAAGTCAAGTGGGCCTTAGAAGCAGTACTACCAACGAAGCTAGTGGAGGTGATGGAATTCCAGCTGAGCTATCTAAAATCCTGAAAGACGATGCTGTGAAAGTGCTGCACTCAATATGCCAGCAAATTTGGAAAACTCAGCAGTGGCCACAGGACTGGAAAAGGTCAGTTTTCATTACAATCCCAAAGAACGGTAATGCCAAACTACCGCAAACTGCACTCATTTCACATGCTATTAAGGTAATGCTCAAAATCTTTTAAGATAGGCTTTAACAGTACGTGAACTGAGAACTTCCAGATGTGCAAGTTGGTTTAGAAAAAGCAGGGGAACCAGAGATCAAATTGCCAACATCTGTTGGATCACAGAAAAAGCAAGGGAATTCCAGAAAACCCTCTACTTCTGCTTTATTGACTATGCTAAAGTCTTTGACTGTGTGGATAACAACAAACTGTGGAAAATTCTTCAAGACATGAAAATACCAGACCACCTTTCATCCCTCTTGAAAAGCCTGTATGCAGGTCAAGAAGCAACACTTAGAACCAGACAGCGAAAAATGGACTAGTTCAAAATTTGGAAAGGGGTACGTCAAGGCTGTATATTCTCACCCTGCTTATTTAACTTGTATGCAGAGTGCATCATGTGAAATGCCAGGCTGGATGAAGCATAAGCTGGAATCAAGATTGCCAGGAGAAATATAAATAATCTCAGATATGCAGATGACACCACCCTAATGGCAGAATGTTGGGCTTCCCTTGTGGCTCAGCTGGTAAAGAATCCACCTGCAATGCAGGAGATGTGGGTTCAATCCCTGGGTTGGGAAGATCCCCTGGAGAAGGGAAAGGCTATCCACTCCAGTATTAACATGGAAAAAAATGTTCCAAACATGATCTGGGACAAAACTGTTTGGTGCTTCCCTTGTAGCTCAATTGGTAAAGAATCTGCCTACAATGCAGGAGACTCCGGTTTGATTCCTGGATTGGGAAGATCCCCTGGAGAAGGAAATGGCAACCCAATACAGTATTCTTGTCTGGAAAATCCCAGGGACAGACGAACCTGGCAGGCTACAGTCCATGGGGTCATAAGAGTCGGACACGACTTAGCCACTAAACTACCACCACCAATGGCAGAAATCGAAGAGGAACTTAAGAGCCTCCTGATGAAAGTGAAAGAAGAGAGTGAAAAAGCTGGCTTACAACTCAACATTCAAAATACTAAGATCGTTGGCATTCGGTCCCATGCTGCTGCTACTGCTAAGTCGCTTCAGTCGTGTCCGACTCTGCGCAAATAGACTGGCTTAAAAATGGAAACAGTACAGACTTTATTTTCTTGGGCTCCAAAATCATTGCAGACAGTGACTGCAGCCATGAAATTAAAAGGCACTTGCTCCTTGGAAGAAAACCTATGACAAACCTAGACAGCATATTAAAAAGCAGAGACATTACTTTACCAACAAAGATCCATCTGGTGAAAACTATGGTTTTTCCAGTAGTCAAGTATGGATGTGAGAATTGGACCATAAAGAAAGCTGAGTGCCAAAGAATTGATGCTTTCAAATTGTAGTGTTGGAGAAGACCCTTGACGGCCCCTTGGACAGCAAGGAGATCAAACCAGTCAACCCTCAGGAAATCAACCCTGAATATTCACTGGGAGGACTGATGCTGAAGCTGAAGCTCCAATACTTTGGCCACTTGATGGGAAGAGACAACTCTTTGGAAAAGACCCTGATGCTGGGAAAGATTGAAGGCAGGAGGAGAAGGGGACAACAGAGGATGAGATGGTTGGATGGCATCTTGGACTTAATGGATATGAGTTTGAGCAACTCTGAGAGATAGTGAAGGACAGGGAAGCCTGGCATGCTGCAGTCCATAAGGTCACAATGAGTTGGACACAACTGAGTGACTGAACAACAAATTGTAGCTAGAGCATGGGCATAGCTACCTGATCCAAGAGTAATAGCTCCAGACATAGAATCAGAAGCCCAATGATCAGAAGTGACAGAGGATGACATTAGACAGTGGTTCTAGTAGACGGGTCTGGCATCAGTGGCATCTGGAGTGCAGGCTACAGCATTCAGGGTGCAGTGCTGGCCGTGGAGGGACATCACAGGGCCACTTCTACAGTGTGACAGAGCTGGCTTTCAGACCTCTCATATTTGATGAGCTACCCAATATTATTTTAATAAAAATTTTCTTTTCTCCTTAGTCACCTTGCATCGTTGCAGTCATGCAATTGCCCCTATACTTCAGTATAGATTATACTGAAGTATAATCTATAATCTTTATAATCTATTCTCAATGGAGGAACTAGAGTGTTGTCATGAAAACGTCAGTCATAACATAACATTTCTCAGCTCTGATGGCATCCCTTGTCACTCAGAGTAAAAGCCAAAGACTTAGAGTGACCTAAAAGTCTACATGGTTCCTCTGAGTTTGCTACCAATACCATCTCTCCCCCTCAAATATGCTTGCCTCAAGACTATTTACTTGCTAAAATCTTCCCTGCAAAGTTCTTCCCCCAGAAATCCACATGACTTACTCCCTCACCTCCCTTAAGCCTTAGTTGAAATATTACTTTCTTGGTGAAGGTTTACTTGAAAACACTCTTCAAAATTGCCATTGCACTCCCTGGCATTCTTAATACCCTTTCCCTACTTTAGGATCCTCCATAGAACTTATCATCATCTAATAGATTTTATACTTGCCTTGTTTATGTTAAGCTCCAAGAGGGGAGGGATCTTTTTTTTTTTTCACTGCTGCATCCACAGTGCCTGGAAGAGTGTGTGGCACCGAATACGTCTTCAACAATTATTTTATAGATGGATGGATGGATAGATGGGGAGGATGTTAATGATTAGTGAAAAGTAAGTTTACCTAACAAAGGAAAAACAGCAGGAATGAGAAGATGAACTTGCAAATGCACAAGTAGAGCTCGAGTCGCCCCTGGAGGGTTCTGAGATGAGAAATGTTACGCCATGATTGCTATCTTGTGAGGGCTGGTCAAAGATATCTGAGGACTCTTTGCTTTTGCTTTTTACAGAGTAGGCTGATTTTTGCCAGTACAAGAGGGTCAAGAGGAAACCAGCATTATTCTTGGTTGTCATAAATTCTGATCATGGGACAATTGTCCAAATTAATTTGAGGAAGAATTGGACAGCATAATGGCATAACAGCTTTCATTCATTGAGTGTTTACTGAATGTGGGATACTTCTTTAAATACTTTATGTAGACTATCTCACTTAATCCTTACAATAAGTTTATGAGGTAGGCACTACTTTTTTCCAATTTTGCAAAGAAGATAATAAAAGGCTAAACAATTTGTCAAAGGCCAGATGTCTGGAAAGATTTCATTTAAATATCTGGCTACGCTTTGAGATGAGACAAGAAAAAAAAATCAAGATTGATCTGGCTACCCAGAATTGAAAAATGACCCTGCAGAATGACGGATACCAGGTATGATGTTGTGGAACATGAACAGACAGATGGAGTTTGAATGTCAGTTCTGCAACTCACTGTCTGCATGGCTTTAGACAAGTTACTTTTCTCTCTGCGTTGATTTCCTCATTTGTAAAATGTAAAATCATATGCTCCTTGCAGAATTATCAAGATTAAATAAAATTACATATCGAAACATCTACAGTTCAGTTCAGTCGCTCAGTCATGTCCGACTCTTTGTGACCCCATGAATCGCAGCACGCCAGGCCTCCCCGTCCATCACCAACTCCCGGAGTTCAATCAGACTCACGTCCATTGAGTCAGTGATGCCATCCAGCCATCTCATCCTCTGTCATCCCCTTCTCCTCCTGCCTCCAATCCCTCCCAGCATCAGAGTCTTTTCCAATGAGTCAACTCTTTGCATGAGGTGGCCAAAGTACTGGAGTTTCAGCCTTAGCATCATTCCTTCCAAAGAAATCCCAGGGCTGATCTCCTTCAGAATGGACTGGTTGGATCTCCTTGCAGGCCAAGGGACTCTCAAGAGTCTTCTCCAACACCACAGTTCAAAAGCATCAATTCTTTCCTCGCTCAGCCTTCTTCACAGTCCAACTCTCACATCCATATATGACCACAGGAAAAACCATAGCCTTGACTAGACGGACCTTTGTTGGCAAAGTAATGTCTCTGCTTTTTTATATTCTGTCTAGGTTGGTCATAACTTTCCTTCCAAGGAGTAAGCGTCTTTTAATTTCATGGCTGCAGTCACCATCTGCAGTGATTTTGGAGCCCAAAAAAAGAAAGTCTGACACTGTTTCCACTGTTTCCCCATCTATTTCCCATGAAGTGATGGGACCAGATGCCATGATCTTCGTTTTCTGAATGTTGAGCTTTAAGCCAACTTTTTCACTCTCCACTTTCACTTTCATCAAGAGGCTTTTTAGTTCCTCTTCACTTTCTGCCATAAGGGTGGTGTCATCTGCATATCTGAGGTTATTGATATTTCTCCCGGAAATCTTGATTCCAGCTTGTGCTTCTTCCAGTCCAGCGTTTCTCATGATGTACTCTGCATAGAAGTTAAATAAGCAGGGTGACAATATACAGCCTTGACTGTACTCCTTTTCCTATTTGGAACCAGTCTGTTGTTCCATGTCCAGTTCTAACTGTTGCTTCCTGACCTGCATACAGATTTCTCAAGAGGCAGGTCAGGTGGTCTGGTATTCCCATCTCTTTCAGAATTTTCCACAGTTTATTGTGATCCACACAGTCAAAGGCTTTGGCATAGTCAATAAAGCAGAAGTAGATGCTTTTCTGGAACTCTCTTGCTTTTCCCATGATCCAGCGGGTGTTGGCAATTTGACCTCTGATTCGTCTGCCTTTTCTAAAACCAGCTTGAACATCTGGAAGTTCATGGTTCACGTATTGCTGAAGCCTGGCTTGGAGAATTTTGAGCATTACTTTACTAGCATGTGAGATGAGTGCAATTGTGCGGTAGTTTGAGCATTCTCTGGCATTGCCTTTCTTTGGGATTGGAATGAAAACTGACCTTTTCCAGTCCTGTGGCCACTGCTGAGTTTTCCAAATTTGCTGGCATATTGAGTGCAGCACTTTCACAGCATCATCTTTCAGGATTTGAAATAGCTCAACTGGAATTCCATCACCTCCTCTGGCTTTGTTTGTAGTGATGCTTTCTAAGGCCCACTTGACTTCACATTCCAGATGTCTGGCTCTAGGTGAGTGATCACACCATCGTGATTATCTGGGTCGTGAAGATCTTTTTTGTACATTCTTCTGTGTATTCTTGCCATCTCTTCTTAATATCTTCTGCTTCTGTTAGGTCCATACCATTTCTGTCCTTTATCGAGCCCATCTTTGCATGAAATGTTCCCTTGGTATCTCTAATTTTCTTGAAGAGCTCTCTAGACTTTCCCATTCTGTTGTTTTCCTCTATTTCTTTGCATTGATTGCTGAGGAAGGCTTTCTTAACTCTTCTTGCTATTCTTTGGAACTCTGCATTCAGATGCTTATATCTCTCCTTTTCTCCTTTGCTTTTCACTTCTCTTCTTTTCACAGCTATTTGTAAGGCCTCCCCAGACAGCCATTTTGCTTTTTTGCATTTCTTTTCCATGGGGATGGTCTTGATCCCTGTCTCTTGTACAATGTCACGAACCTCATTCCATAGTTCATCAGGCACTCTATCAGATCTAGTCCCTTAAATCTATTTCTCACTTCCACTGTATAATCATAAGGGATTTGATTTAGGTCATACCTGAATGGTCTAGTGGTTTTCTCTACTTTCTTCAATTTAAGTCTGAATTTGGCAATAAGGAGTTCATGGTCTGAGCCACAGTCAGCTCCTGGTCTTGTTTTTGCTGACTGTATAGAGCTTCTCCATCTTTGGCTGCAAAGAATATAATCAATCTGATTTCAGTGTTGACCATCTGGTGATGTCCATGTGTAGAGTCTTCTCTTGTGTTGTTGGAAGAGGGTGTTTGCTATGACCAGTGCATTTTCTTGGCAAAACTCTATTAGTCTTTGCCCTGCTTCATTCCATATCCCAAGGCCAAATTTGCCTGTTACTCCAGGTGTTTCTTGACTTCCTAGTTTTGCATTCCAGTCCCCTATAATGAAAAGGACATCTTTTTGAGGTGTTAGTTCTAAAAGGTCTTGTAGGTCTTCATAGAACCATTCAACTTCAGCTTCTTCAGCATTAGTCATTGGGGCATAGACTTGGATTACTGTGATATTGAATAGTTTGCCTTGGAAACGAACAGAGATCATTCTGTCATTTTTGAGATTGCATCCAACTACTGCATTACGGACTCTTTTGTTGACCATGATGGCTACTCCATTTCTTCTGAGGGATTCCTGTCCACAGTAGTAGATATAATGGTCATCTGAGTTAAATTCACCCATTCCAGTCCATTTCAGTTCGCTGATTCCTAGAATGTCGACATTCGCTCTTGCTATCTCTTATTTGACCACTTCCAATTTGCCTTGATTCATGGACCTGACATTCCAGGTTCCTATGCAATATTGCTCTTTACAGCATCGGATCTTGCTTCTATCATCAGTCACATCCACAGCTGGGCATTGTTTTTGCTTTGGCTCCATCCCTTCATTCTTTCTGGAGTTATTTCTGCACTGATCTCCAGTAGCATATTGGGCACCTACTGACCTGGGGAGTTCCCCTTTTAGTGTCATATCATTTTGCCTTTTTATACTGTTCATGGGATTCTCAAGGCAAGAATACTGAAGTGGTTTGCCATTCCCTTCTCCAGTGGACCACATTCTGTCAGATCTCTCCACCATGACCCGCCCATCCTGGGTTGTCCCACGGGCATGGTTTAGTTTCATTGAGTTAGACAAGGCTGTGGTCCTAGTGTGATTAGATTGACTAGTTTCCTGTGAGTATGGTTTCAGTGTGTCTGCCCTCTGATGCCCTCTTGCAACACCTACTGTCTTACTTGGGTTTCTCTTACCTTGGGTGTGGGGTATCTCTTCACAAAACATCTAATATAATGTCCAAAACGACAGAATGAACTCTGTTCATTTTCAAGGAAAACCATTCAATATCACAGTAACCCAAATCTATACCCCAGCCATTAATGCTGAAGAAGTTGAAGTTGAATGGTTCCATGAAGACCTATAAAACCTAAAACTAACCCCCCAAAAGATATCCTTTTCATCACAGGGGACTGGAATGAAAAAGTAGGAAGTCAAGAGATACCTGGAGTAACAGGCAAATTTGGCCTTGGAGTACAAAATGAAGCAGGGCAAAGGCTAACAGAGTTTTGTCAAGAAAACACACTGGTCATAGCAAACACCCACTTCCAACAACACAAGAGACAACTCTACACATGGACATCACCAGATGGTCAATACCAAAATCAGATTGATTATGTTCTCTGCAGCCAAAAATGGAGAAGCTCTATACAGTCAGCAAACACAAGACCAGGAGTTGACTATGGCTCAGATCATGAACTCCTTATTGCCAAATTCAGACTTAAATTGAAGAAAGTAGGGATTTAGGTCAGATATGACCTAAATCAAATCCTGTACAATTATACAGTGGAAGTGACAAATAGATTCAAGGGATTAGATCTGATAGAGTGCCTTAATAACTATGGACAGAGGTTCGTAACTTAGTACAGGAGACAGTGATCAAGACTATCCCCAGGAAAAAGAAATGCAAAATGTCAAAATGGTTGTCTGAGGAGGCCTTACACATAGCTGAGAAAAGAAGAGAAGCTAAACGCAAAGGAGAAAAGGAAAGCTATACCCATTTGAATGCAGAGTTCCAAAGAATAGCAAGGAGAGATAAGAAAGACTTCTTCAGTGATCAGTGCAAAGAAATAAAAGAAAAAAATACAATGGGAAAGACTAGAGATCTCTTCAAGAAAATTAGAGATACCAAGGGAATATTTTATGCAAAGATGGGCACAATAAAGGACAGAAATGGTATGGACCTAATAGAAGCAGAAGATATTAAGAAGAGGTGGCAAGAATACACAGAAGAACTATACAAAAAAGGACTTAATGACCCAGATAACCACAATGGTGTGATTACTCATCTAGAGCCAGACATCCTGGAGTATGAAGTCAAGTGGGCCTTAGGAAGCATCACTATGCACAAAGCTAGTGGAAGTGATGGAATTCCAGTTGAGCTATTTCAAATCCTGAAAGATGATGCTATGAAAGTGCTTCACTCAATGTGCCAGCAAATCTGGAAAACTCAGCAGTGGCCACAGGACTGGAAAAGGTCAGTTTTCATTCCAATCCCAAAGAAAGACAATGCTGAAGAATGTTCAAACTACCACACAATTGCACTCATCTCATGGATTTTCCAGTAGTCATGTATTCATGTGAGAGTTACACCGTAAAGGAAGCTGAGCACCAAAGAATTGATGCTTTTGAACTGTGTTGTTGGGGAAGACTCTTGAGAGTCCCTTGGACAGCAAGGAGATCCAACCAGTCCATCCTAAAGGAAATCAGTCTTGAATATTCATTGGAAGGACTGATGCTGAAGCTGAAGCTCCAATACTTTGGCCACCTGATGGGAAAAGCCAACTCACTGGAAGACACCTTGATCCTAGGAAAGATTGAAGGCAGGAGAAGAAGGGGACAACAGAGGATGAGATGGTTGGATGGCTCAAACTCGATGGACATGAGTTTGTTTGAGCAAGCTCTGGGAGTTGGTGAAGGACAAGGAAGCCTGGCATGCTGCAGACCATGGGGTCGCAAAGAGTTGGACAAAACTGACCAACTGAACTGAACAGAATATAATGTCTGACCCAGAAAAGGCACTCAAGAAATGATATTGCTACTATTACTACTACTACTACTACTACTGTTATTATTGAAGGAATTCAGAGTCCATCCAGCCTCTTTGCTCCATACTTGTGAATGCCCTGTGTGTACTTTTCAAACATTAGCCAATAGCATTTAGAATCAACTAGACAACTCATGCATTGGAGAAGGAAATGGCAACCCACTCCAGTATTCTTGCCTGGAGAATCCCAGGGATGGGGGAGCCTGGTGGGCTGCCGTCTATGGGATCGCATAGAGTCGGACACAACTGAAGAGACTTAGCAGCAGCAGCAGCAGCAGACAACAATCTAAAAATGCAAATTCCTGAGTTCCACAAATCTCACCCATGGATGGAATATTGACATTTCTTAAAGAAGTCTAGAAACAGAGAAACTTCGCACCTTCTTACTAATGTTGTATAAGCTGAATTCCTTATGGGAAACTGATGCCTCAAGCAGTGTGACCTAATGGTTAAGTGAACAGGGTCTGGGGTCCTACAGCCTTGGGGTCTTAGCAGATGGACTTCTCTGTAGTTGCTTTTATGTGTAAAACTGGCATAATGATAACTCTCACCTCATAAAGATGAAGTTTAAAATAAACATGTAAAACAATTTCTCAGAGCTTGGCAAAGATTAGGTTCAATAAGGGCTAACTTATCATTCGAATTCATTTTCCGTTATTTGGGCTTCCACTGATGGAATGATGTTTGTTTTTTTTTTTTTAAAGGGGAGATTTTTCCAGTCCCAAACTTTGCAAACAAGTACACCTGTAGGTCTTCACGTGGAAAGTGACAACACAGCAAGCTCATTTCTGACAGGTCCTGGACTGAAGAGGGGCAGGCCTGTGAGCGGTTCCAGCTCGTCTTGAGAGCCTTTGCCAATGTTTCATACTAATATTGTAGACTTAGGAAGGTTTTCCTGATAGCTAAACTAAATCTTACAAATTAAAATCCCACATACGACAGTGTGTAGAAAAGAGCACATGCATTCATCTTTCCAGTTCTCTGCTGCTGCTGCTGCTGCTGCTAAGTCACTTCAGTCGTGTCCGACTCTGTGCGACCCCACAGACGGCAGCCCACCAGGCTCCCCCGTCCCTGGGATTCTCCAGGCAAGAATACTGGAGTGGGTTGCCATTTCCTTCTCCAGTGCATGAAAGTGAAAAGTCAAAGTGAAGTCGCTCAGTCGTGTCGGATCAACTCCTTTCACTGGTTACTCTTACCTGTCAGATGCCACAGCAGTTCTGCTCTGCCTAGAGTCAGGGCTGCACTCTTGGCATAGCTGCTTTGCCTGAAAAGTTTTAGAGGAAATGTGGCCACTGCAAAGACACCTCTGCCCACACACCAGAGTTCCCCTCACCTCTGCCCCACACCCAGAGGGCTTCACCTTCACCCAGTCATTTCCCCTCTCTCAGCTCTTTGTCCACTTCACAGCTCTCATCACAGTACATAACTTCATAACTTATTTTCTGCTTTCTTGTTTCAGGCTGTGCCCCTCCGTGTGCACACCTGTCCGTAGCTACCAAGAAGACAGAGATCTCATCTGTTTTGTTTTCCTCTTTGTCACCAGCGTCTGTCTCAGTGCTAGATCTCAACACACAGCGGCTCTTAACAAATATTGGATAAATAGTGAGTGACTCCAAAGAGGCATTCCCTTGGGACTCTTCTATCTGGAAGAAAAGGTGAGGGTTGGATCTGAATAAGCAATAAAGGAACAAAAACATTAGACACAACCTCTGTAATTTCCAGGAGTGTGGCCATGGGCCAGCTTCATACCACTACTTTTAAGATCATTAAATGAAGATCTTCCACCTTAAATGTGAAAACCAGCAGCTACACTGAGGCTGGTGAAGTATTGAAGTCATTGGAAGTGATTATGAGTAAAACACAGTATAATCTTTTTTTGAGAGAGAGAGAAAAAAAGAAAAAACTTTGATGAAATCAGATCTAAAATCTTCTGATATTTCTGAGAGAAGAGAAACTGGGTCCTTTCTTCTCTTTACCATTTTTGCCATTTTGATGTTTAAAGTGAAACTGTCCCCTTAGCATCCAGTTGAGCTGGTCTCCATGCCCTGGGTGCCCCCATCCCTCTACCCAACCTGTATGAATGAGTATTAGACTTGGAGGGACTTTGAAAACGATCTTGTCCCCATTTTTTCTTGAAGAGGAAAGAAAAGACCAAGCCACACTGTGAGAGGGTCTCAGGGCCCAGAAAAGGTCTCAGGCCCCTCGACTCCCCTGCTCACCCTCCCCTCCTCCATGTCAGTTTCACCTCACTTTGGACTTCTCCCCCTCTGAGTCTCCAGGGCCTGATCTACTTTTCAGCCCCAGTGCAATCATTCAGGAGGCAGGTAGTCGATATCCTGTCTGTTCTGAGGACAAGAACAACCCTGCAGATGTCATCCAGGCCTTTCTTTTCTGGGAGCACTAAATGAGCCTTCCTTTCTCCAATCAGCAAGTCCAGCCACAACATTTCCAGCCAGGAAGAATCCTGTCGCTGAAGACAGTTCTTTCACTCCTTAATCAATCTGGGCTCACTCTGTAAGTCTGAAAGGTAGTAGGAAGCCCCACATTCCACTGCATCCTAATCATCAGGAAGCTTTGATTTTCTCTCCCTCGATGCCAAGGCCAGAACATTCTCAGTTGTCCTTTGCCATATCCCCAACCCAGAGGGTGAGAGGACTCTCCCAAATACTTGGGTGAAGAAAACACCAGAAAATGCTTAGGTGTGAGTCCCGACAGACCACTGAGGACCTGAGGAAAGACAGTCCTCATCCACAGCCAGTCTGGGGAGGTGCTCAGGACTCACACAGACCCGGGAGTTTGGGGGACAGAGTTGAGTTGCTTGGTTCTGCCTTCCCCTCCTCTCCATCCACCTCTGTGGCAGAAACTGAGATGGGCTGAGAAATCCTCTGCCAGGATCCTTACTCCCTAGAAACTCTGTTCACTCAACCCGTGGGCAGTTCACTTTTTTCACATGCTTTCATATATTGCCTAGTCCCCGTCTATTCATGATTTTTTTCTTGGTTGGTTTGGGATTTCTGGCCAGTGTGTTGGGAGGAGGCAAGGAGGATTTGACGATTTTTAAGACAAAGTGGCTTACCCTCACCTCAGTCTCTGCAACTGTCTTTGAGCTCATGTTCCCTTCATCACTTGAGTCATCCATTCACCAATATCGGAATGTTGGTTGTTTTTTTATTTTATTGTTATTATTGTTTATGGGTTTTGTTTTTGCTTTGTTAATATAAGAGAGTTATTGATTTTAAAATAAGGAGACCTTGGTCATCAAAACTGTCTATGCCTGAAGTTAGAGTCTTCACAATACTCTTTATATACCTTCTCTGGCATCAATGTCATGTCCCTTCAACGTGTGAGTTAAGGTTGCCTCTATCTCTTTCTTATTTTCTCTGTTTGGTCACCTGTTATTCTTAAAAGAGTTTCTCATATGAACTTAATTTTGATAACTTCCAACCTTGTATTACACATAAATTTTAGAAATTAGTGACATGAACTCTAGTTGAGATGGTGTGGTGAACTAAAATTTGAGGCTTTGCTTTATACTAAAAGCACTGCTGTGATATACAAAAAAGAAGATAAAAAAACATGACCATGTTCAAACAAGATAAATATCCGTAAGTACTATAATCAGAAAAGAAAAAGTAGAAAGAGGAACCATAGAGGTCTGAGCCGTAAGTGAGCAGAAGTGGCCAGGAGTTCTAGCTCCTGTGGAATTATGGGAACCAAAATACTCCTGAGCGCACAGGAACATGGGGACAGAAGTGAGATGCCTGCTGGTTCCCCAGTCACAGCCCTTCTAGAGGAACAGCACTAGGAAGTCATGCATACATACACGCTAAGCTGCTTCAGTTGTGTCCAACTTTTTGCAACCCTATCGACCGTAGCCTGCCAGGCTTCTCTGTTTATGGGATTCTCCAGGCAAGAAGACTGGAGTGGTTTGCCATGCCCTACTCCAAGGGATCTTCCTGACCCAGTGATCGAATCTGTGTCTCTTGCAACTCCTGCATTAGAGACATTCTTTACCACTGACCCACCAGTGAAGCCCCTAGGAAGCCATATTTTGGACCACATCATCCTGCCCTACTCCTTCCAAAACTGCTGACTGGACCAAGGGTGAGCTCCTTACTCAAAAGCATCCAAGCCATAGGGCTCCTATGAGGGACCATAAGGCTCCTAGGAGGGCCCTGGAATAAAGAGCTTCACCAAACGAAAAAGAACTGATCTCATAAGATTCTTGTTCCAATGAAATTAGATTGGGAAATATATGAAGAAGTAAACAATTTTCAGTGTGAACTAAAGCTGAAAGATCCTGAGATGGAGAGGAGGCAAAAGGGATGGATCACAATGTCTCCTGTTCAGCTTTTCATCTTTCTTTCCACTTGTAATTAGTTTTCTTTATTAAGTTTCAGTGGGCTGCCGTCTATGGGGTCGCACAGAGTTGGACACGACTGAAGCGACTTAGCAGCAGCAGCAGCAGTAACTGACATGGCTCTGTTTTCCTGAAGGGAACCTGACTGATAGAGCAGTCACTGAGTGGCTGAGTGAAGAGTTGAGCTTTAATCCATTTGATTTCAGAACCTGCACTCTGAAGAACACATTATATTGAAAGTTAATGACAGATTTCTCAGAACTTCAAATATGAAGTAGTGAGGTTTCCTCCAGAGCAAGCCCTCATAGAAAGGGCTTCTCACTTTGTGTTTTCACTACTCACAGTCATTTGCTAACTTTACAATGCCACCGACCCAAAGATCAAAATGTGGCCAGACGAGTTCACTTCTAAGGGCTGCCTCTGGAAACTCTTGACCCTGTTCTGTTCCATCTCTGTTCCCTAAACCCTCAGGGCCAATCTAATAGTGCTGGATTTGTGCCAGAACAGGAGTTCTCACAACACCATGTGTGCACCTTTGGGGCAGGCTGAAGTCTCATGATGTTCTATAGGTCTGTGCTGCTTCAGAGCAATACAGTTTCTTTCTAACACTCTTGGTTTCTTGCCCCTCCCCTAAGCTTCAACCCTGGGAGACCCTATCCTTTCTTGATAATCCATCCTACTTACACTCCTAGGACTAAGTATTTTGTTTCTTTTCATTCTTTCTTTCTCTCTATTGCTCTCTGCTGCTGCTGCCGCTGCTGCCCAGTCGCTTCAGTCGTGTCCAACTCTGTGCGACCCAATGGACGGCAGCCCACCAGGCTCCCCCGTCCCTGGGATTCTCCAGGCAAGAACACTGAAGTGCGTTGCCATTTCCTTCTCCTAGAATCCTGGATTTCTGACCATCTAATCTCCCAGGCCAGAACATGCCTGTTAAAGTAAAATCATATATCAAAAGTCCTCCGTTGGTCTGTCATCAAGAGCCAGGTTACTCCAGACAAGCCACCACCGTCTGTTCAATGTTGCAATAAGGTCTGCCTTACTACACTGTGTTGCATTTAGGGGAGCCTTGAAGGAGGCGAATATCAAATTTCTCAAAACTAGATGCTCTGCCAGAGGGAGCAGAATGTTCAGATCATTTTCTCTGAAAATTGCAAAAAAAAAAGATCAAAGAAAGAATCCTCAACATTATGGTCTTCAAATAAACTCACAATTGCTTCCCTAATTGTGAATGCCTCCTGCATCTGGTTTCAATCCTTTAAACCCTAAATTTAGTCCATTCATTGGTGAAGGTGAATAATTTCAGCATTCAAGTAACAAGTGTCTGATGGAAAATATGCTGAACTCCTGAGGTTTGTACTACACAATATCCTCTGACTACTGATGAGTGATGATAAGTGACAGTCTCTGTTTCCCAGACCACAGTTGAACAGTCTGTACGATCATTTGTAAAAATAACGAAGTCTTATAAAAATGGGTGTTATCTTTGGCATCTCCCTCTTTTCTCTCTGCAGCTACCACCTCCCACATCCCAGCTGTCTCCTAATCCTATGAGGCTTTTTGTTTCCCCAAAAAGCTTCAGTGGCGCTTCTCTGTTCTTTCTTTTTCCCTCTCTAAGGAAATCGCAGTATTACCAGGGACGAAAATGGATGGCCATATGTCACAGAGACTGAAATATATTTTCCTAGCCCGTGTCTTCTAAGCTGACCTAGAAGCCTGGGAGCCATTTCACTGAGACAGAAGAATGGACCACATGACCTAAGGAAGGCTCCTTATGCCACCCCGCCCCCAACAGCAGGTAGCTAACTCCTACTCACTAATCAGGCCTTGAGCAAAAAAGTGACATCCTTGATAAAAATATTCTCCAACTTCCAGCCCAAGTCAGGGTCTTAAGAGTAATTATCTCAGTTTGTAAATATATCTTCATCTATATCATCTGGATAATGACTGTCTATCCTAGTGATCTGCAAGAACCATGAATATTTATGTCCCAAATTATCTTTCATGAAATTGGTATTAGTGGGAGAGTCTGTGGCAAGTAAAATTGGAAAAAGTCAAACTAAGCAAATTTCTGTACTGAAGGACTTCTTGGAGTCTTTAAAATGTTAATGTGTGTAATAATGACCAGTGTTTCACAAACCATTATTAACCATGGCCTTTGTTCATAACACATGTTAACACCTGGATGAACTAGTGTTTTGGGGAATATAGTCTGAGAAAAGCCAATACAAAATGAATTATAATTTCTGCCTTTGCTGTAACATTACGGCAGATGCCAATTGTTATGAGCGCACAGGTTTCAAATGACCTTGGAAGCTGCAGTGGAAAACTGTGGCACAACTTCAGAGTGAAATAGTCACAGAGAAAAAGATTGTTGGGCTAAAGATAAATTTGAGGAAGGTACCCACAAAAGGAAATAATGAAGTTTCAATTGAAGAAAAAATCATGTCAACGAGCTGAGTAAAAACAGAACTGACAAGATTCTCCTCATACTTGATGCTGCTGAGTGAGAACCAGTAAGGCAGCTGCTGCTGGCGCATGGCGATAGGGAAAGGTGTAGGGACCTTGGGTTTTCTGGCTGGTCTTCATATGTATGGTCAACTTGTTCATGATAGTGTAAATTTCAGGTTCCACGGGGTTACATTAGTCAGGAACACAGAAATGTACAAAGTTGAAGTTGATTGTTTTGTGTGAGTGCTTGCGTGCTAACTTGCTTCAGTCATGTCTAACGACTGTAGCCCGCCAGGCTCCTCTGCCCATGCGATTCTCCAGGCAAGAATACTGGAGGGGGTTGCCATTTCCTTCTCGACCCAGGGATTGAACCTGCATCTCCTGAATTGGCAGGTGGGTTATTTACCACTAGCTAATATAAAATATATAAAAACATATCATGTTTAAGCTTTTGACAAAATCATTTAAACACGTTAAAAAGGAAAATATATAAGTACAACTGTGAACTATTGTATGTGTAAGCTGGAGATAGATGTTTATTGATATTCCAAAGGGTTACTTCAGATCCTTTATGGAAAGAGAGGTGTAGACCAAATAAATAAATGCAGAAACAATTATTCCAAGTTTTGTGGCCAATAAAGTGATTTCTAGGAGGCTACTATGGCTCTACATTATCTTTTAGAGTTAATTCAGTGAGTAGTGATTTTCTTTTTGAATACAGTTTTATAGCAATGCACATGAACACATGTGAACCAAGGGGACTCAAAATCTTGTTTTGAAAATCAACTAACATTTACTTTTACACTTAAGCCAGTCAACTGAGATGACAGTTCTTATGATGAGGACTCAAAACAGTATCAAGTTAAATTTACTTTTTTATGTATAGATAGCACAAAGAAAGTAGAAATTAGTTGTTGGAGAGTCTGAAGACTTTCAAACATTTGCATTATTGCTGAAAACAAACAATCCATAATTTAACATAGACTATTTCTGTATATGTAAACGCACATATATAGTGCAAAGGCAAAAATGGGAAGCGGACTTTGGAAAATGATAAACAATGGGGATTAAGCTTTTCTTTGGCTGTCTTTTATGTTGACCCTGGAATCTATCTTCAGTTTAAAAGAGTACTATTAAGAGATGTCTAATTCCAAAGGATGGCTACCTTTTAAAAGGGTTCTTAGGTCTTGACACTGGGAAGCAAAAGCAGAATTTGCAGTCAGGACAAAACAATGGTTAAAAAAGATTGTTTAAAGCTCCTGTGTTCCTGAAATTATGGCCATTTCATTAAGTTCTGAAATAAGGAGACAGAATGCTGGGTGAGAGGTCAGAGAAAGGCTGTTGATGATGTGGCCAAGTCTGTATGGGGAGGAGGGATGGTTGGCTAGTAATCAAGTGCAAATTCACTGCACTTTCTCATGATGCAGTCCCCTGTCTGCTTATTCTCCATCTTCTCAGGCTCAGGGAGTTCCCTCAGCAATCCCTTTTGGGTCCAGCCACTTTTTGGGGTTGGCCAAAATGTTCATTTGGGTTTTTCCATAACATCCTATGGGAAAACCCGAGCAAACATTTTGCTTACTGACTCAGGATCTATCCTCCATCAACCCTAACCCCTCCAGAGGGCCTACCAGTTTAAATTTCCTCAAGGGGCTTGAAAACATGAAAGCTCTTTGCTTCCTATCCCAGAGGTACATCTGCATGTGCCTGTGTACGTTGGATGGGGTGGAGCAGGGGGATCTTTCAGCACAGACTGGTATGTGAGGGCTTTTCAGACTTTCGAGACATGGTGCTGGCCTCTGTTTCCTGAGGGGTGGGTAAAGAGACACGAGACTGGTAAGGCTTCTCCTCAACACCTCACTTTACTGTATGAGGAATAAGCTCTTGCTGTTTGTTTGGTCCCTAGTTTTTAACCAGACTGCCTGTCCACTTAGCTGGACTCTTGGGAACTTGCCAAGCCAGCCTGCTGTCCCAGTGCCTGCTCCAGTGCAGACGGCTCACACTTTTTCCTCTTGCCCCCTCCATCTTTTGGACATTGCCAGCCTGCTCCCTATATACCTTAGGCCTGCTTGCTCTGAATTTGTCCACATGTACTTCTCTAGCCCTACTACCAGAATTCCAACTCTAACACAGTGCCAGAGGTCTTTCAAGTGCCAGGAACAAACAGCCACCCTGGCAGATTCTGCTTCTTTTTGCAGAGGTGCCTTTTCCCTGTATCTTCAGGGAAAAAAATCTCTCCATGAGGGTGACAGATGCATGAATAATTTGATTTGTAGCCCTAGTATCAGTTCCAGAGCATCCTGAGGACTTACTACAGTCACCAAACTTAGGCCTCCTAATACACTGCCGCCTGCTTTGGAGAAAGGTAAGCTTCTCTCTTCCCTGTTAGGCTCAGCCTGACTCACTTCAGTTGCGTTCAGTCGCTCAGTCGTGTCCAACTCTTTGTGACCCCATAGACTGCAGCACGCCAGGCCTCCCTGTCCAGCCTGTCCCTCTCTGTCCCTCCCAGAGTTTACTCAAACTCATGTCCGTCGAGTCGGTGATGCCATCCAACCATCTCATCCTCTGTTGTCCCCTTCTTTTGCCTTCAATCTTTCCCAATATCAAGGTCTTTTCAAATGAGTCAGTTCTTCGAATCAGGTGGCCAAAGTATGGGAGTTTCAGTTTCAGCATCAGTCCTTCCAAAGAATATTCAGGACTGACTTCCTTTAGGATGGACTGGTTGGATCTCCTCACTGTCCTAGGGATTCTCAAGTGTCTTCTCCAACACAGTTCAAAAGCATCAATTCTTCGGCGCTCAGCCTTCTTCACAGTCCAACTCTCACATCCATACATGACTATTTGAAAAACCATAGCTTTGACTAGACAGACCTTTGTTGGCAAAGTAATGTCTCTGCTTTTTAATATGCTGTCTAGGTTGGTCATAGCTTTCCTTCCAAGGAGTAAGTGTCTTTTAATTTCATGGCTGCAGTCACCATCTGCAGTGATTTTGGAGTCCCAAAAAATAAAGTCTGTCACTGTTTCCCCATCTATTTTCCATGAAGTGATGGGACTGGATGCCATGATCTCAGTTTTCCGAATGCTGAATTTTAAGCCAACTTTTTCACTCTCCTCTTTCACTTTCATCAAGAGGCTCTTTAGTTCTTCTTCACTTTCTGCCATAAGGGTGGTGTCATCTGCATATCTGAGGTTATTGATATTTCTCCCAGCAATCTTGATTCCAACCTGTGCTGCATTTCTCATGATGTACTCTGCATATAAGTTAAATAAGCAGGGTGACAATATACAGCCTTGATGTACTCCTTTCCCGATTTAGAACTAGTCTGTTGTTCCATGTCCAGTTCTAACTTGCTTCTTGACCTCATACAGATTTCTCAGGAGGCAGATCAGGTGGTCTGGTGTTCCCATCTCTTTAAGAATTTTCCACAGTTTGTTGTGATCCACACATCAAAAGGTAATCACCCCAAAAGGGGAAACAGGGGTTGAGGCCAGAGGGCTTGAATGCAGCTAGGGGTTCTCCCTCTCATTTTCTCTTTCTCACCCAAACCAGAAGGCACCCACCAGTTGTGAACACTGCCCCAGCAGTCTCCAATATGCCTTTCTAGTCATAGCTTGGGTTCAGCATTTCTTTGTGTAGGACACATCACCATAGCAGAGTCCCTTCAGCTCAGCTGACAGTCATTTTACACACACTGGACACAAGCTCTCACTGAGGATGAAACTGGGATCTCCACCAGCCCTCCATCTAGGTCAGGGATGGGCCTGAGCACCTTCCCTGCCACGGACAGATGCCCAAGACAGGCAGGTAACCTTATGCCCCACATCAGCCCCAGGGCATTGTGAATTTCCTTACTCATCTTCTGGGCCTTTTTTTCCCTCCCAGGCTGAGCAATAGTTTTATCTGTTTGAAGTTCAGGTCAGGAAAGTTATATTAACACTATATCTTTACAACCTACATTCTATTTCATTCAAAGTGAGCTTGACTTCGTGGATTCCTGTGTGAGTGTGTACTCTTTCAACTTAGTTTATATTAATAAATAGGATAAAGCCAAAGAAAAATTGGCATGGCCTTTTAGACACCAAAGGTTAATATTCACAAGCTTGAGAAGCAGTGGTATGGAGGCAGCCTTCAGATCTTTCATTCTGAAAGGGACTGTGGGCACCATGGAATAAACAATGGGGCACTCTCTCCCTGTGTGCTGCCCACCTCTGGCCTGGCCCAGGGACGATAAAGCTAGATCTCACCTGGTTTCCAACCCCCTACTCTGGCCATGTTTTCCTTCTGTACATCTCCAATCCCTGAGGCATGTTGAGGGTGACTTTGAGAGTCAGATACAGGCCCCCCAGGACACCTGGATTTGGGGCCAGGCCTGGTTACTTCCATTATTTATGGGCCTGGAACAGAAGCAGCACAGTTGCCGTTGAAGACCAGAAAGAAATATGTTACCAGGGAGAACGTCATCCTCCCTCTGTCCCTGGAGGACCTACTGTGCACAGAATTAGGCGACCCAGTGAGCAGAGGGAATGAGTCCTCCAAAGTGAGATTGCTGCTGCTGCTGCGAAGCCGCTTCAGTCGTGTCTGACTCTGTGCAACCCCATAGACAGCAGCACACCAGGCTCCGCCATCCCTGAGATTCTCCAGGCAAGAACACTGGAGTGGGTTGCCATTTCCTTCACCAACGCATGAAAGTGAAAAGTGAAAGGGAAGTCACTCAGTCGTGTTCGACGCTTCACGACCCCATGGACTGTAGCCCACCAGGCTCCTCTGTCCGTGGGATTTGCCAGGCAAGAGTACCAGAGTGGGTTGCCATTTCCTTCTCCACAAAGTGAGATTGCTGGAGGTAATCTGACTTTTCCACTTAGTGCTAAGTGTGAAGTCACTTCAGTCATGTCCAACTCTGTACAACCCTATGGACTGTAGCCCACCAGGCTCCACTGTCCATGGGATTCTCCAGGCAAGAGTATTGGAGTGGGGTGCCATTTCCCACATAATCCTCAAACTATCTTAATAAGTTTTCCAATGTTTCAATTCATTTCATTTATCTTCTTAAGATAAGATGGAAAAAAGTTTTAAAATTACCTCAAGGCTGCATGCATCAACTAGATAAATGGTGGGGTCTGCAAGAGGTTAATGCCTTATAGCATAATCTCACTCTGGAATCCCATCAGGGCAGTTTCGACTTGTTTAACATCAACAGGATGACTACAGGTCTCCTGGAAGGAGTTATCAACTAATTTCAGAATAGAGATAAAAGCCTGTGAAATATGCAAACGCTCCTTTCTAATTAAATGATTCACTGAACAAATTTTGTTAAAATTTAGTTTCCCCATTTAGAACAAGTGCCATTCAACACCCCAAGGAGATGGGAAGGGGGGTGACGATGGAGGATTTGGTGAACAAATTTGGTGATTATCTGCTCACAGATGGTGTGGCAATCATCTGCAGGATTATTGATAGAGGACTTAATCATTTTTGATCAGTGTTTTGGTCTCTGCCCTATCCATTCCATAAGCCCTTTAAAAAGAATTGACCCTCAACCATACCAGGGTAGTAAGAGGCTCTGGCTGCTCCCACTGTGATCCAAGCTACCAGATAACCTTCCCAGATTACTGGAATAACCTTTTAAAGGGATTCCCTTCTTCTTTCCTTGTCTCCCTACAGTCTGTTCTCAACACAACAATCAAAGTAATCTTGTTAAAATAGGAGTCAGAACAGAGAATTCCTTTGCTCAAAATTCTGCATCTCACCCCAAGTAAAAGCCAAAACCTTCATGGCCCTCAGGGCCTTCCTAACCTGCATTCTGTGTGGACTCTCCATTCTCCTTCTGATGTCTATGTCAGAAGCTTTCTCTGCCCTTCTTCACTGTAATAAAACTTCTGCTGCACAAAAGCTCTGAGTGATCAAGCCTGGTCCCTGATCCTGAAGCTAAATCTTCTGCAGAGATCACGAATCTGACATCTTGGGGGCTAGTCCGGGATCTTCAAGACAAGTAGGTCAACCAGAGGCCCCTCGACATGGTGGCTACTAATGGACTCTCCCCACAGTGCTTCCTCATACCATGTGGACTCCTGCAAGGACAATGAGCATCACAACTTCCCTTGAACTTGATCTGATGGGCCTGATAATCTATGTGAGCCTGCTTCTGCTGACTCCAAAAATCCTGAGTCTGCCGTTTGATCCTCAAGAAAATGCCTTCCTGTCCTGAGCTCACCCCTATGCTGCATTCCACAATCAGTCTAACTGCTGAGACTGCGGAGTGCTCCTCTCTTCATTGTGGAAGGCTTCCCATGGTGCGCATCTCCACTTCAAGGAAAGGACTTTCTCCAAGTCTGCGAATACCTTCGACAACAACAATCATATATGATGTCTCTTCTTAGTCTGATGACATCTAACAATCCTAAAAATGGACTGGTGCAACATTTTGTACCCTAACTATGGACATAATGTGACTTTTAACTTTGCTGGTTGTTCCCTTTTTGCTGTGTGCTCCCTGCATCTGTAACTGTGTGACTGGATTTGTTTCTAGCCACATGAAGGCTTTTAAGTTACAAATGGTTGCTCAAACTCCTGCCACTGTGGCAGCTGCCTCCAACTACTACTTGGGGCCCCTGGATGAGAGACCCTTAATATGAGGGTTAGGAGAATATGTTACCTCACCAATTTAGGGACCATGCCCCTTATCAGCTCAGAAGCAGTTACAAAATGAAAACGACGCCTCTGTCCCTAGGCAACATAATTCTCCTAAAAGAAAAGGAGGGAATGAGAGGGTAACAGGCAGGAAGGCTGCTGCTGCTGCTAAGTCACTTCAGTCGTGTCCGACTCTGTGCGACCCCATAGACGCCAGCCCATCAGGCTCCCCCATCCCTGGGATTCTCCAGGCAAGAACACTGGAGTGGGTTGCCATTTTCTTCTCCAATGCATGAAGGTGAAAAGTGAAAGTGAAGCCGCTCAGTCATGTCCGACTCTTAGTGACCCCATGGAATGCAGCCTACCAGGCTGCTCCCGTCCATGAGATTTTCCAGGCAAGAGTACTGGAGTGGGGTGCCATTGCCTTTGGAAGGCTGCTGCGGCTACTGCTAAGTCGTTTCAGTCGTGTCCAACTCTGTGCGACCCCATAGATGCCAGCCCACCAGGCTCTGCCGTCCCTGGGATTCTCCAGGCAAGAACACTGGAGTGGGTTGCCATTGCCTTCTCCATTGTGTGAAAGTGAAAAGTGAAAGTGAAGTCGCTCAGTCGTGTCCGACTCTTAGCGACCCCATGGACTGCAGCCTACCAGGCTCCTCCATCCATGGGATTTTCTAGGCAATACTGGAGTGGCTTGCCATTGCCTTCTCCGCACTTTGGAAGGCTAGGGGGTCTCCAAATGTAGGAAATAGGCTGCAATTGTCAGACATTTTTTCTCTCTCTCTTAATTAAGTGGCAGGAGGAAACAAACTACAAGTGTCAGATTTTTGGCTTCCCTGGTAGCTCAGTTGGTAAAGAATCCCCCTGCAATGCAGGAGACCCTGGTTCGATTCCTGGGTCAGGAAGATCCCCTGGAAAAGGGATAGGCTACCCACCCCAATATTCTCGGGCTTCCCTTATGGCTCACCTGGTAAAGAATCTGCCTGCCATGCGGGAGACCTGGGTTCGATCCCTGGGTTGGGAAGATCCCCTGGAGAATACTCCAGTATTCTGGCTTGGAGAATTCCATGGACTGTATAGTCCATGGGGCTGCAAAGAGTCGGACACAACTGAGCGACTTTAAATGTAAAAAAATGAATGTGTGGTTAAATGGCTTTCGTCATGTCGATTCTGTGTGATGCTATGGACTGTAGCCTGGCAGGCTCCTCTGTCCATGGGATTCTTCAGGCAAGAATACTGGCGTGGGTTGCCACACCCTCCTCCAGGGCATCTTCTTGACCTCAGGGAGCAAACCCCACACGTCAGGTCTCCTTCATTGGCAGGTGCGACCTTTACCAGCAGTGCCGCCCAGGAAGCCCAGTCTGCATCCTGCCCCGCAGCAATCTGACCTCAGCCCTACCCCTCCCCAGCCACTTTTCTCTCTTTGCTCATTTCCTCCCTTTGTTCTGATTTTTCTAACCGTCATCTCAATGAGCCCCTCCTCTACCCCCTGTTCAGTATCATGTCTCTCCATTCTTCTTCCCTGTTGTAGTTCCTCTGAAACACTTTTAGCCCTGTGATGTAATATATACTCTGTATATAAATCTTATTTTATATTTTTCCCCATCCCTACCCCACACCCCCACTAGATCATAAGCTCTAGAAAGACAATCCCTTTTGTTGGTTTCTTTACTGTTTTATCCGAAGGTCCTAGATCCGTGCCTGCCAACGTGTTAGGCACTGAGGGCTACTGAATAGCAGGATGACTTGCACCATCCAGACTGGCATTGGATGAAATGCCTGGGCACCAGAGCCTAGTCAAGTGGACAAAGAAAATTATCACAGAGCCCACAGGCCCTGCACAAGTAGGGAAATAGAACTGACTCCATGGATAAAGCTGGAAGTTGAGAAAATCTTTGTCTGCAGTTCAAGGATTTGGCTCGGAAGCAAGTTCTAATCCCTGTTAGGGGCAGAAGAGTCAGCCCCAGATGGTTGTGCGTCCAGCTGTACAGCCATCCCCTTGCTCTGTGTACACACACAGAGACGCACGCAGGCACAGGGAGAGGCGCACCGAGTTGGGAAACTGGCAAAGGCCCGAGGACCCTGCCGGAGGCGATAACAGACTGGAGCTGAAAGGCTGTCTCTATGACCCAGGTATGCACACACACGTGCATGCATAGGACACTGAAGCAGGTGATTTCCACCGCACGTGAGCGGAAGCAAATAAGGAAATGCGGCTTGATCAGAGATAATCAACGGTGCAAAAATAGGAGAAATTAGACCCAGAGAACTACAAATATTAGATTACTCTGAAAGTGATCTTAAAACAAATACATTTAAAATATTCATCAAGAGGAGAAAAGAAATAGAATTCATGAAGCAAAATGGGGCATTTTGAAGAAAAGCACACAGAGATTTGAAAGGGAACCAAATAGAAAGGCAAATAATGAAAAAATATTTTTTAAAAGAGAATCTCCCCAGGCTGGCACTCTGTGATGACCTAGAAGGGGAGGAGGGAGTAGGGAAGGAGGGAAGGAATATATTATATAATTATGACTGATTCACGTTGTACAGCAGAAACCAACATGAAATTGTAAAGCCATTTTCCACCAATTTAAAGATAAATTTTAAAAAATTTTAGGAAGTAACAACAACAAAAATATAATCTCTCTGATGGAGAAAGCAACAGCAGCTAGACAGGCTCTAAGTGCCACCAAAACAATAAACTACCAATTATTGATACAACTGGACTACTGAGGAGAAAGCTCACTGAGGTATAAACATTAATTTTTTTAGTTTTCCTAATTACTCCTAAATAGGCTCTCTTGATACCCTCCTTTCCTGTTTATAGTAACTAGTCCACAAACACTCCTTTGCCAGCTTCTTTCTGTGAATACGCTTAACCACCTAAGTTGGAACCATCTCAGTTTGATATTTAAGTCTCAATCTCATTTTAAAACTTGATTCCAGTTTCAACTCTTCCCCTTCCCTTAGCTCTGGGACGAGAGTAAATGAAATGTACTCTTCACACTGTTTTCCCTTTGTTTCTACCTTTGAAACTTCTCCTTCTCCACACAACCGACTCTGAGCCAAAGTCTTGCTTACTGCTGGTGGCCTCTACTAGTGGGTATTCTACGCATGGATGGCACTCCACGTTTTCCTAGGGTGGGGTTCAGCTTCACTCCAGCCCCTCCACTATTGAACCCCTCTCCCCAAAGAGGCATCTGTATCTCCCTTGGGGCCCACACACTGTATTTTTCTGCTGAGTTGGGCATCCCATCCTGTAACTCTGAGGCCACTGGGCCGCCCCACACCACCCACCTCTCCACTGCCCTCTGAGCTCCTTATGGGCACCAGGGTCCACTTCCACATCCTCTGAGGGCCATAGATGGGGTGGAAGTGCCTTCTCTTTTCTTCCCAAGCATACTAGCTGTTCATGGAACTTCAAATGCAGAGTGCTTATGTTGACTGTGCTCTCTTTTGCTTTCTCCACAATTCTGGGACAACTGGAGAAGTCCCATGCAGCCTCCCGAGCTCCCACACTGTGCCATATCCTGCACTGGCAGAAAACCAGGGCTCAGGGAGGTTAAATAACCTGCCAAACTAGTCACCTGGGGAATGTGGATCTTTCTGACTCTAACGCCAACCCTCTCCAGTATGTTTTGCTGTAAACGAAAATATTCAAAGTCTAGAAAAAAAGGTGGGGGAAATTAAACAACTTCCTACCCTGGGAGAGTTACCACAAGACTGCAGTAGGAGTAAAGCATTAGTGGAAAAAGCAGAGGGCATTCAAGTCTTGGTCCACTGTGGTACCCAAGCTTCACACCGGAAGTCCTCTGTTCTGAGGGGTTTGGAGCAGTGAGATGATGTTAAGCTTGAGGCACCAGGGGCTCCTGGGAGAACAGGAACAGGGGAAAGAGGAGAGGACTGTCTTTTGTGCTTTTGAGGAGAGGAGGCATGGAACCCTGTCCTCCTGCTGTCTCTAAGAAACCTCCAGTTTCTTCCAGGTTGTCTGCGTAGCTCAGAGTACCAAGATTGGGAGGAGTGGGCAGCCAGGATGGTCACTCTGCCCAGGAGTAAATACTGGACCTCTGACTGGCATTTCCTTTAAACGTTCATTAGAAAGCTGAGCATGGCAAACTGGTTGCAGGAAGGCAAGGAATGACAGAGCCCTTAGCCCATGGGTAGAATGGGTGTTTCTATCCACAATTTTCAGTGGAGGGAATCCAGGCTCAGAGAGCGAGTGTGACCTGCCCAAAGACACATGGAGTGAAGACTGAATCCCGGTCTCCAGGACAAGAGTTTCACCCACTTTTCCAGGCTGGCTGCTTTCACTGCTTTACCTTCCTTCCTGAGTCCCTCTCAGGTTTTATTTCTTAGCAAAGGAGATGGGGGCATAAGGAAACAAGTGATACTCTATGGAAATAAAATATGTAAAAGCACCCTGAAAACTGTGATGCAAAGAGCCAACGCGGATGCAAGGAAGAAGCAGCACCCTGAAAACTGTGATGCAAAGAGGCAACGCGGATGCAAGGAAGAAGCATTGCTATTAAGTATGGGAATGGTTTATAACATTTTTCCTTCCCCGTGTTGACTAATAATTTTAATTCCCTATCTTCCCTGAGAACTGAACATTAAAGATAGGACAAATGTGACTTGGGCTGGACAGAGGAATGTTGAAATTGGAACATGATAAAGAAAGATTTTAGAGACCTCTGGCAAAGAAACTGGGGAAGGAGCCCATCCTTCTGGGTGACTTCTCCTGAAAGCAAAACAGGTCACAAAAACAGCTTGGGGAAGAAATTCGGATCATTCAACGACCATGCAGTGGAGCTCTCAAAAACAGTTTTCCATGAAGGCAACTGATTTTTTAAAAGAGACCTACTTGGGGGTACCACTCACCAAGCCAAGAAAGAGTAAAGATAAGGAAAAATATGAAAGCTTCAGGAAGAATGTATCTGCCCCATGAATGAACAATAGCCCTGATTTGGGGTCTTGTGTAAAAGAGAGAAAATAGCATGAACCCAAAGAGAAAGGCCTGAATCAGAGAAAGTTCCTCACTTTCCCCCAGAATCCTCAGCCCACGAGAAAGGGAAACAGCACAATGCCAACTGAGAACACTTTAAGAGATAAACGAGGCCCATCATCACCTAGCTGTGGAGAGCCACCTATTGAGGGAAACGGGCATGTTTACCAGACCCAGACAGATGTGCTTGAGTGGTTATCTAAATGTGACCCCTAGTGTCCAACTTTCATGGCACTCACAGAGGAAATAGAGGGGCTGTGATAGGCTGGAAGTCATAGATGAAATGAAACATTAGAGCTAGAAGCATTAGCGAGCATCCGATCCAGTTTCCTATTTTAAAACAGTGATTAAGGCCCAGCAGTGATTACGTGACTTTCCCAGAGTGAGACAGACTGTGGCAGAGCTGGAGTGGAGCCCAGGTCTTCTAAGTCCTGGTCCAATACTATTTCCTGTACCTTTGAGAATACTTCCCAAAAACTGCTGCTGGCTTTAAGTATTTCATTATAGGATCTATGGAAGATTATAAAAAAACTTAGTGTTTATTTCCTATGAGCTGAATTATAAAGAGGATATTGACATTATTTACTTGATCTGAAGCAGTGCTAATCAGTGACTGAATCTTAATTTGTTCATGTTAAGAATTGTTAAAAAGATTTAAACCCTTTTCCAACTTTTTTCCCATTGCACACCACACGTTTAAATGACTGATTATGCCATTTCTTCTCAGCCTAAAGGTTTATAGTGATTTGCAAAGGAAAGAAAACAACACACCGTGTAAAAGGAACAATCAGTCAGGGTGGAAATCAGATGGACCTGTTCTCCCGAGATTCTCCATCACGGCCATTTGTATCAACAGCTGTTATTTTCTATCCATGTTCTGTCCTTCTGCCCACAGCCTGCTGAGTGAAGCCAGAGGGCATCATGCCACTGTGCACGTTGGTTCTCCTAGAGACCCAAATGACCCAACCTCAGCTGGCTACTTACTACCACCCAGGAGTATTGGGGTCACTCCCTCTCAAACTCCTTCCAACAGCTCTTCCCCTTTCCAGTGTTCTTATACTTCTATCCCCTCTCCATGCCCTCAGTTTAACGAACGATCTCGTCTCAACTTCACTGAAAAACACTCAAGGCCATTCCACATGACCTAACAAAACTTCCCTTTCTGTCAGTTTATAATGCCTGTTTATCTTCCATCCTTTCTCAAAGGAAGCAATATCCCTTTTCTTTTCCAAGTCTAGTCCTCTGTTTGTGCTATGAATCCTCCCTAGGACAATGTTCCAAATTATCAAAGTTCCTATCTTTATCCATTTTCCTTTCTCTGCTTTCTGACTTCTCTCTTGCCTAGAAAATTGCCCAAATTTCCTTTAAACATAGAATGCAACATTTTGGCCATCTCTTCTTAAACTCAACCCCATCTCTACCCTTCTTTTATTGATAAATTCGATCTACTGTCATCACCTCCTTAACCCCTTATAATCTCAATTTTTTTCCAGTAGACTCCTGAAATCACTTTTCTAAATAATTAAAACAATAGAGATTTAATGATTAGGACCCAATGGCCTATTCTTAGTTTTTAGTTTTCCTTGACCTTGCTACAGGGTTTTGTTCACTCAAGAAATATTTACTAAACATCTATTTGGCAAGGCCCTGAGCTGAGCCCTGTGGGGGATCAAGATGAGTGAGGCCCTGCCAGGAACTTAAAAGCTAGTAGAAGAAATAAATACAGAAATGCATTAAGGAAATAATTTTTTCTTACAGACCCAACAATTTGATTACAAAAGTCAATGATATTTTTTTCACATTATTTTGTGTATATGTCTAATCAACTGAGTTAGAATGAAAATTCCTTGAGGAAAGAGACCTTTTTCTGCTGTCTCCAGTTGAGTCCTTCATAGAACCTTGGTCCTGAAAAGTGTTTGTGGTGGTCAGCTTCTCTGACGGCCCCAAAGATCCTCACATTCTGGTAGCCATGCCATCGTGTAGTCTCTTCCCATATTGAAGAGAGCTGGCCTACGCCACCAAAAGGATACTGAAGAAATTATGGTTTGTGACTTTTGAGACTTGGTCATGAAAGGCAGTATGGCTTTGCCTTGCTTTCTCTTGCAAGATCATTCACTCTAGGAGGAGCCTGCTGCCGTGTCATAAGAATACTCAAGCAGTCCTATGACTGAATAGCAGTGACCTGTCTTAGAAATGGATCCTCTAGTTCCAGTCAAGGCCTCGATGACTGCAGCCCTAGCTGACCTCCTGACTGCAATATTATGAGAGAACCTGAGTCATAACCTCTCAGCTGTTACCAAATCCCTACCCACAGAAACTGTGTGCAATAATCCATGGTTTTTGTTTTAAGATGTTAAGTTTTTGAGTAATTGTTATACAACAATAGATAGTTAATTCAGATTTTAGTACCCGTAGGTGTAATATTACTGCTTTAATAAAAGTCTGAAACATGGGAATGGCTTTGAAATTGGGAAGCAGGCAGAAGTTGAACAGATTTAGAAGAAAACTATTAGAAAATTTTACAGGTGCTGACAGTAGAAGCTTGATAGCCTTTGAGGAGGCTGCAGGTAAGGCTTAAAAGAAAGGAAGGAAAAAGCTATTGGAAATTAAGAAGCCAGTTGATTCTTCTTATGAGGTAACAAAATGTTCAGCAACATAGTATTTATTAGAAAATATACCTGATGAACGGACTGATCAAAGGAGATTTCCAGTTAGCGTTGAGGAAGCCACTTGGTTTCTTCTTGTTGCTTATGGTAAGATTTAAGAGGAGAGAGAGAAGCTGCAGGAAGAACTGATAAACACAGAGAGCCCAGGAAGTGTTATATTTAAATTTCCCCAGTTTGCCTTTCTAGCAGATGTTTTTGAGGATACTCTCAGAAAAATATGGTCTAAAGATGAAGCCAAGGAATTGACCATTAAATCCTTTAGGGTCTCAGAAAGATCCCAGGTTGTGCTTAGAGAGCTATTAAATCAACAGGGCAGCTAAGAAGTTTAAAGATGTTGGCCCTTTGCAGTCTAAGAAAAACTCAAGAAGAGAAGGGCTTATCTTAAAGCAGTTTGTGGATGTTGCTAATGGAGTGAACCCCAATAGAACTGCAAACCTACAAAGTTTTATCAGACCCACAGACTATGTTTTCAAAAATATAGCCAGCTAGTGTTAAAAGGGACAGAGATACTACAAAAAAGCAAAAGCAGCCTCTTGACTCAAACTCCTACAGGAAGAAACAAGCTGAGAAAACAATACAGCTACCTTTGTTGAGCTACCTTTGATGGAAAAGGAAAGATGACTCAGAGAGTGAAGCTAAGAGTCGCTGAGGACCATGCTGGGGAGGAGCGGCATGCGTGGTGAGGTCTCCTGTGAACAGTCTGTGATGAACCGAGGCCTCCTGCCAGCAGTCATGTGGAGTGAGCAATCTTGGAAGTGGACCCTTCAGCCTCTGTCAAGCCTTGGATGACTGCAGTCATCCCACTGATGTCTTGACACTCAAACATTGTGTGAGATAATAAATACTTATTTTTTTCTCAAGTTTTAAGTGTGAGGGTCTTGTGCAATGGAGTGATAGGTAACAAATTTATGTTCGATAAATATTTGTTGAGGAAATTAAATAAATAATATCTCAAGAAGGAATATACTCAAATCACCAGTATGTTTCATAATTGTCTTTAAAAATTTCCTAAAAGGTATATGACTAGGCCATCGGCAGGGAGAGAAATTGAGTCTTGGCCCTGTTTCTTCCGTGTGGACACCCAGTACAAAGCAGAGGCACACAGAGGCATCACGATCCGCTTTTCCACTTGGCCACTGTTGTCCTGCTACTTGGCTGCTCAAGGGGTGTCCCATGTGTCTGTGGAGGGGCGTGACAAAGAGATTGTGGCCTAGGAGATCATAGCATACAGGGGCGAATGCTCGCTGCCCTCTCTTTCTCCCTCTCGCCATCCTCCCTTTGTGCTCTGAATTTGTGTTTTTCCTCATTGCTCTCTTTTCTGAGATAACATAAAGAATCCAAGCGTGGCAGGTGAAAGTGATACAACCAGGAAACCCTATCTTATCTTTATACCTTTAGAAGTATTCCTTAGAGCAGGAAGGGTTTTAATACTTGATCCCAAGACAGCAAACATAGATGTATCATTACAAGAAGTCAGCAAAGAAGAAATAATCCCACTTCTCAAATCAGTTCCCTGGAATTGATGGAACGTTATCTCAGAAGAAGAGAATGATCATCAGATTGAGAGGTTGAAGGACTCAATGAGAACAGTGCTTTCACTGGGCCTGTATTCATGTGTCTAGCCCAGAGCTCTCCAGAATTCATGCCACTGTCTGAAAATTCCTAATGTAAATTGGTACCTTGAAGAATACGATGTTGTTGTTGTTTTTTACTTCTACTAAACCCAACAGTGAAAGTGAAAGTCAAGTCACTCAGTTGTGTCCAACTCTTTTCGACCCAAGGACCGTAGCCTACCAGGCTCCACAGTCCATGGGATTTTCCAGGCAAGAATACTGGAGTGGGCTGCCATTTCCTTCTCCAGGGGATCTTCCCAACCCAGGGATCGAACCAGGGTCTCTTGCATTGCAGACAGACGCTTTACCGTCTGAGCCACTAACTGTAACCCAACAGTACTGATGTGGAATTACCTTACGAGCTGAAAGATCCTAAAATTAGGCTTATATTTTGACTGAAAACAACAAAAGCCCTGCAGAAAATGGCTTAAACAGGTAGGAGCTCTCTCAAGTGAGAGCACCCAGGCCTGAGCAGCCCGGGCTCCTTTGGGCCTCCGGTTCTGCCATTCTTCAAACACGCTGCTCCAGGTGGGCGTCCCGGTCACCTTCCAAGCAGAAGAAAGGGCACAAAAGACAGAACGGGCAAGTTAGTCACACCTGTCCCTTCTGAAAAGCTTCCCCAGAACCCATATCCACAATTCCATCCACTTTTCAGTGGCTGAACTGGGTCACATGATCATTCCTACCTGTAAAGGAGTCTAAAAGGTGAAGTTTTGGTTTTCTTGCCTCTTCAACAGAGAACAGGAAGAAGGGAGTTGTGAGTCTGCCACACCTCAGGTTGAAAGAGATCTTGGGTAATTTGGTGACTCTGTCCTTCTGCCTCACACGAGATTGATTATTCCCTAAACCTAGTTCTCTCCATTAGAGTATGTAGTGAATGTTGAAATACAGAAAAGTGTCTCTTGCCCTTCACAGCAGAACAAAGCAGCAAGAGTTGTCTTTTAGAAAACAGATGCCTTGGGAGTTACCTCACTGGGGGTCAAACCTGTCCTCTCAGCAGCAAAGGTGATTATTTTTCTTAATTACCATTGCTTCACATCTTGTTATGTGAGCTGTCGGCATCTTAATTTAGCTGATGACTTTCCACAATCATTTTAGATTTATTTGGGACCTAATTTACTTAACATAGCTTTTGCTGTGAAAGTTAATCAGGGGCCCCAAAACTCTTAATTAGCTCAATATTTTACAGTGAACACTACCCTGAGGAATGCTTTACAAAAATGATGACAAGGCACAGGGTCTGTAGCTTTCAGAATCAATAAGTTCCCAACTAATGAATTAAGAAGGTCTTGAACTTACACTTCACTACCGGGTTCATGCAGCAGATGCACAAATGAGCGTTTGTAAAGGTAGCTGGTTCTTCATAGAAATTTTCCATTAACCCAGCAGCTCTCTGTAGTCTTATAAATAATGATTAAAGAATGTACACCACTCAATAATTAAATTGATCTTGTTTTTGCAACCATTTAACTATTTCTTTTGAGACAAACTGTTTTGCTTTGTTTTCATGTTTCTACCAGCCTGATATTAGTAGAAATCATTGAAGTAAACAAAAACTCTCTGTTGAAGTATCTCTGTATATACATCAACTAGAGATAAATTCAAAATGGATCAATGGAACAGAATAGAGAGCCTCGAAATAAACCCATACACCTCCGGTCAATTAATCTTCAACAAAGCAGGCAAGAATATACAATGGGGAAAAGAAAATCTCTTCAGCAAGTGGTGTGGGGAATGTTGAATAACTGCATACAAATCAATGAAGTTAGAACACTCCCTCATACCACACACAAAAATAAATTTTAAATGGCTTAAAGACTTAAGTATAAGACATAATACCATAGAACTCTGGGAAGAGAACATAGGCAAAACATTCTCTGAGATAAATTGTACCATTGTCTTCTTAGATCAGTCTTTCAAGGCAATAGAAATAAAAGCAAAAATAAACAAATGGGACCTAATCAAACTGATAAGCCTTTGCACAGCGAAAGAAACAATAAACTCAATGAAAAGACAACCTGCAGACTGGAAGAAAATATTTTCAAATGTTGAGACAGACATGGGTTTAATTTCCAAAATAAACAAGCAACTCTGACAATTCAATACAACAAAAAACCCAATTGAAAAATGGATAGAAGACCTAAATAGACTTTTCTCCAAAGAAGACATGCAGATAGCCAACAGGCATATGAAGATACTCATCATCACTAATTATTGAGACATGCAGATCAGAACTGCAATGAGGTACCATCTCACATCAGTCAGAATGGCCGTGATTAAAAAGTCTACAAATAATAAATATTGGAGAAGATGTGAAGAAAAGGGTACTCTCTTACACTGTTAGTAGGAATGTAATTGGTGCGGCCCCTATGGAATTCAGTATGGAAATTCCTCAAAAAACTAAAAATAGAACCACCATAAGGCCCAGCAATCCCACTCCTGGTCATATACCCCGAGAAAACCATAATTCAAAGAGATACATGCACCCCAAAGTTCATTACAGCACTATTTACAATAGTCAGAGCATGAAAGCAACCTAAACGTCCATCGACAGAGGTATGGATAAAGAAGATGTGGTACATATACACAATGGAATATTGCTCAGTCATAAAAAAGGATGAAATAACACCATTTGCAGCAAAATGAATGGACTAGAGACTGTCATACTGAGTGAAGTGCATCATACATAGAAAAACAAACATCGTATGACATCACTTATGTGTGGTTTCTAAAAGGGGGTGTACAATGAATTTACAAAACAGAAGGAGAGTCACAGATGTAGAAAACAACTTTATTACCAGGTGATGGAGAGGGGAGGATAAACTGGGAGATTGGGATTGACGTATACACACTGCTATATATAAAATAGATAACTAATAAGAACCTGCCATATAGCACAGGGAACTCTATTGGAATGATATCACTTATACCTGGAACCTAAAACACGACACAAATGAACATATATACAAAATAGAAACAGACTCCCAGACATAGAGAACAGACTTCTGGTTGCCGTGGGGAAAGGAGGGCGCTGAGGGAAGGATTGGGAGTTTGGGATTAGCAAAGACATACTATTATATATAGGACATATATACAAGCTATATAGGATGGATAAACACCGAAGTCCTATTGGATAGCACAGAGAACTATATTCAGTGTACTGTGATAAACCATAATGCAAAAGAATATGAAGAGTTTACATATATATATATATATAACTGAGTCACTTTGCTGTTCAGCAGAAATTGACACAACATTGTAAGTCAACTATACATCAATAAAATTTTTTTTAAATGCAAGGACCCATTCTCATGTAATTTATAATCTAAGACTGAAAATACAAATGTAGAGGAACAAGGTGAAGTCATAAAATAGATACAATACTTAAAAATGCAAATATAGTCGCCCCACCAACTATGAGCATCTTGCATGTACCTGCCACCTTCACTACTAGATATTTAAATAGTGCCCTGAAAAAGTAGAAACTCAAGGAATACTTGCTCACTAAATGATTTTCATAGTGATACAGAGTACAAAGGAAGGCAGGAAGAATGAGAGTATGCAGAATATCTGGCCTAGGGTAGGCAGGGAATATAAGCTTGCAGAAAGACTGAGATTTTTCATTTTCTCCCAGATAGAGAATTGCAGAAAACCTGAGACTTAAAGGAGCAAGAGAGAACATATGTCTTGGGCAGGGAGCGGAGTCTGAGAGATGAGGGAGATCAATCCAGGCTTCCAGGTTTTAACCTGGAAGGTGCAGAGGATGACGTGTGGACTTCAGGAGAAACAGAGAGAGAAGTTAGGGAGCAGGGAGAGGTCAAAAGAAGGGAAACATTCTTGGACTCTGATCTCAGTTCCCTTACCCCTAAAATAAGAATCATACTTTTTCTGCCTGTTTCAAAGTGGTATTATAAGGATTAAATGAAATGTTGTGTGAAAAGTGTTTTCAAAACTTAAAAACACTGTATCAATATAACGAGTCCTTTTAAAGCTATTTTTGGCACTGGAACGAGTAAGCAGGTGCCACCACAATGGGAAATGCAGTGAGTGGCATTACGAAGGGATTGCAGCCCTCAGGAATAAATGAAGTGGCTCACAGGCACTTTAAAGGGTCACAGTAGGAATCTCAGATAGCCTGTATTTTTAGGGCCCCAAACTTCCTGAAATGTTTTACATAAACTGTGTTTATCACTGGTGAGACCTTACAGGGAATAAGGAGCCTGAGACTCCAGAAATTAATGGGTTTATCAAGTACACACAACTGGTTAACAGCAAAGTTAGGACTAAGCTCAAGCTTCCTGGATCATCATTGAAAGCTCAGGCCACTTCAGGAAAACCCTCCTATATGATTTAAAAAACCATCAGCATCAGTTTCCTTTGTTTCAAGGTACAATTTAATGAGCAAGAACAAGAAGAGATGATATTACTTCCCTGGACTTCTGATATCTCATCTAAGAACAATTTTCACAGGGAAAGTAATGGGCACCATGATTTATCTAAATTGGTTTCCATTTTGCAGGGCCAAATCTATTTTCCGGGGAGGAAACTAGCTGCTTATGGCCTCCCTGTGAAGTTCTGCACATGGATTTGACAAGATGACAGCATCCTAATGGGCAGCCTGTCCAGGCTTCATAATGAAACAGCTAGACCTGTATTAGACTATAGAGGGGTTCCATCTGTTCAAGAGTTTCTCTGCTTTGAGCTCGACTTCTTTATCTTGCAACTGGGCAAAACAATGACTTAGGTTGTCAGGCTCAAGAGTTTGTCTTAATCAGTTCAGACTGCTATAAGAAAAATATCACAGACTGGGTGGCTTAAACAACAAACATTTATTTCTCTCAGTTCTGGAGGCTGGGAAGTCCAAGATCAAGACACCAAAGGGCCTGATATATTTTGAGGGTCTGCTTCCTGGCTTCTAGGTAACTTCTCCTGCATCCTCCTGTGGCTGAGAGAGGTCTTCTCTCTCCCGTCTCTTCCTATAAGCACACTAATCTCTTTCACGAGAGCTTCACTCTTATGACCTATTAATAATTACCCCCCTAAGGTCCAACTTTCAAATACCAACACACTGGAGACCAGTCTTCAGGATACGAGTTGGGGGCGTGTGTAGTGCCAGCATGCAGTTCATAATACAGGCATGCGTGGTTTTTCTTCCTTACCTTGCCTATGTGACCTGACACTGACTTTGTCTGATTTATATCCCTCCAAGAAGTATAGGCAATGGCCCGTTTTTTATTTCTATTACAGAGATCATTTTCCTTCCTACTGAGATAAGAGTAGGATGAATATGCAATAAAAATAAGTAGTTTTGTGAAGTAAGCACTCAAACTAATCAAGGCTTGTTGCCTGATAGAGGTGACCTTCTTCCTGCTTCACTGTATAAATAACTAATTTTACCCTGGCAAAACCATATTATAAACTTTTTATCAAGGAATTACACATGCATAATTAAATTGTACACATATTTGCAGATTTTTGTGAACCTTAGAAAACCAACTTGGAAAGAGATTTCATATTGCTTTTATGATCTGCATCACATAATTAAGGCCTTAATTATGCACTAGTTCTTTTCATGTCTAAGGGTTTTGAAAACCCTTAGAGTTGACGACCATAAATAGCTGATGAGGTAAGGAGAGCCCAGTTGATGAAGAGCTATAAATGTCAGGTAAAAGTAGATGATACCTGCAGGGAAATATTCTGGAAGCTGCTGAAATGGTCCAGGTGGAGAAATGTCTGAATAATGGCAAAGACAAGGATCAAGGGAAAGACAAGAATCTAGAGATACGTAAAAAAAAAATACCATCAGTGGGAATCTCACTGGAATGGAGAAGGGAAAATACAATGATTCCTAGGTTTCAGGCATGGATAGTTGCATCATTATCCAAAATGAGAAATGCAGCATGATACAGAGATTTGATGTGGGAAGAAGTAAAGAATTTCATGTCGGATATTTTGAGTTTGGGGGAATCTAGAAAAAGTGTCCAGTTAGAAGTTACAAATGTATGGGCCAGTCCACAAGAGAAGAGGGAAGTTTGGAGTAGGGGTTTAGACTTTGGGGTTGTAAGAGCACAGATGGTAGTTGAAGGCACAGATGTCATTGATAATACCCAAGAAAGGATATCGAGGGAATGAATAGAGGAGGATGTTAAGATCTAAGGCAGGCCCATGAAAGAACTTGAGAAAAAGCTACCATAAGCTTAACAGGTAAACCAGGGTGATACTCTGAGGCCTGTGGAGGTGGGAACACAAGATGGTGACTGTAGTCAGTAAAACCAATAGCCCAAAGCCTCAAAGAGATCAAAAAGTTGGGGGAGAAAAGGACATCAAAAGGATGACTGGTGATTCGGACTCAAGGAAAGCCAATGTCAAATGGGTGACGGTGTCCAGGCTGCAGCCACCGGAGACGCTTGTCCCAGTTGGATCCTGAAACCTCATTTCTGCAACATCACCTTTCACCTGAGTCTCAACTTCCTCTTTTTTAAATTCCTACCTTCTTCCGCTTCCATAATCTCATAATTCAACCACAGTTTAACTCACTGCTACATACTCTCTGTTTATCAGTTCCTAACATAGGTTCTGTTGTTTGTTTCGACTGGGCTGATGAAGCAGTCTTTATTGGCCCAAAGGAAAAAAAATGAGGCTATCTGACCAAAATATAAAGCTGGTTTTCTGCAGACCAAGCAGAAACTGTGGGGTATAGCCTGATTTTCCAGTCTTTTTGTGTTTTAATTTGATGCCATTTACAGATGATAATTGCTGTGTGAGTGATAACAAAGAAAGTTAAAAGGATACACTTCATGGAACAACATCATGCTGCACGTCAGTGTAGGGAGGACAGGATGCTGGCCACACCACATTTGCACAGGTCAGGTGATAGATGGGATGGAAACTTTACCATGCATGCTGGGAGGAATGGATATTTAGCTGGAAAAGAAAGGAAGCCAGAGGCACAAATAATTGACAAAGTACATTAATATTGCTGCAGTTAAAAAACAGTAATAATGACTGATATTGATGGAGCCTGCATCGGGCACTGAACTCTACATAAGCTTTACATGTATTATCTTGTTTAATACCTAAACACATTTAAGAGATAAATCCTTCAAGCTAGGTTTTATTAGCATACGAACTGGGAACTTCCACATGTTCAAGCTAGATTTAGAAAAGGCAGAGGAACCAAAGATCAAATTGCAACATCTGATGGATCATTGAAAAAGCAAGAGAATCCCAGAAAAACATCTACTTCTGCATCATTAACCAACTAAAGACTTTGCCTGTGTGGATCACAGCAAACTGTGGAAAATTCTTAAACAGATGGAAAAACCAGACCACTTTGTCTCCTAAGAAACCTGTATGCAGGTCAAGAAGCAACAGTTAGACCTGGACGTGGAACAACAGACTGGTTCAAAATTGGGAAAGGAGTACATCAAAGCTGTATATTGTCACCCTGCTTATTTTAACTTATATTATGTGAAATGCTGGGCTAGATGAATCACAAGCTGGAATCAAGATTTTGGGGAGAAATATCAACAACCTCAGAGATGCAGATGATACTACTCAAATGTCAGAAAGCAAAGAGGAACTAAAGAGCTTGTTGATAAGAGTGAGAGAGGAAAGGAAAAAGCTGGCTTAAAACTCAACATTCAAAAAACTAAGATCATGGTCCCATCTGGTCCCATCACTTCATGGCAAACAGACGAGGGAAAAGTGGAAATGGTGACAGATTTTCTTTTCTTGGACTCCAAACTCACTGTGAACACTGTGAAAAAAATCACTGCAGCCATGAAATTAGAAGACACTAGCTCCCTGGAAGAAAAGCTAGACAGCATATTAAAAAGCAGAGACATTACTTGCTGACAAAGGTCCATATAGTCAAAGCTATGGTTTCTCCAGTAGTCATGTACTGGATGTGAGAGTTGGACTCTAAAGAAGGCTGAGCACCAAAGAACCAATGCTTTCAAATTGTGGTGTTGGAGAAGACTCTTGAGAGTCCTTTGGACGGCAAGGAGATAAAAGCAGTCAATCCTAAAGGAAATCAGTCCTGAATATTTATTGGAAGGACTGATGCTGAAGCTGAAGCTCCAATACTTTGGCCACCTGATGCTTAGAGCAGACTCATTGGAAAAGACCCTGATGTTGGGAAAGATTGAAGGCAGGAGGAGAAGTGGACGACAGAGGATGAGATGGTTGGGTGGCATCACCAACTTGATAGACGTGAGTTTAAGCAACCTACAGGAGATGGTGAAGGACAGGGAAGCCTTTCATGTTGCAGTCCACGGGGTCACAAAGAGTCAGAAATGAATTAGCAACTGAAAACAATAACAAAGAGATAAAATAATAACTAACACAAAAGTCACTTATTAAGTGCTTCACAACAATGTTATGAGTTGGGTATTATTATCCTCACTATGCAGATCAGAAAACAGAGGTATGAGAGGAACCCGTTCCAAGTCAAGCTAGTAAATGGTAGAGCCTGAATTTGAATGATGCGGTTGAAAGGCAGAGTCCAGGTCTTATGCAGTGTTATCATAGGCACTTTACAGGTGAGGATGATAACACACAGAAACTGTGAGCCACCGAACCACAGTTAACAGAGATGAAGTGTCATTTGAAGCCATTGGAAACTAATGAGCAATTAGGAGGCAAATTGTGATTCAATATAATAGTTATGACTTGTCTAACTACCAAAGTTTCATAACAACAGGCACCTCAGTGGGGTTCTGAATCACCTGTGCCCAGGAACACCCAGGAAAAGAAGTAATAATACAATAACATCTTTGGTTTACATCCACTTTATGCTTTCCAAGGTGCTTTATAGGGAGCCTCCCTTTCTTTTGGACTTGATGGCCCTGCTGCTTGTTTCCCACCTACTCTGGTCAAGGACTTCAAACCGCAAGCAGATTATCTTGCCCTGCCCACTAATATCCACTGTCACTGACACATGAGCTGGTTTCAAATGGTTGCAAAAGGTTTTTGACAACTGAGCAGCATTTGATGAACCATTAAGCTGTATTTGTGCATATGTGCTCTTCGTTTATCCATCTGCTCATTCAACTAGTGGTTATTGAACATCCATGATGTGCCAAGCGCTGCCTGGGTGCTAAGGATACAGCAAGGAAGAAGGCACAGCCTATGTAGCCACAGTTGTCCACAGCCCACTCATAGTCTACACATCCTGGAGGTCACCTCCAGACAGGTCACATCCAGGCCAATGGCTTTCAGCCACTCTGTGCCTCAGGGTTTTCTCTGGCCCTGGCATCCTTGGCCACTGCAGAGGAGCATCCCTCAGCCCAGGGGAGGAGGAAGCTAGTGGATATGTGCCCCAGCTTCCTTGCCCTTAGGAGGGACAAGGTGATGTACGCCCTTTATAGACTATTCACGCCTCGCCCCCAACAGAACTGAGCCCTAGTTCTAGAATCCAAATCTGAAATGTCATTCATGCTCTGTCCATTGTCTCTCCATTCCCTGTCTCACTTCCTCACTTGCTCACTGTGCTTCTTAGGATCATTTCCTAAATAAACTAATTACACCCAAATCCTTGTCTCAGAATATACTTTGGTGGGGAACCTGCCCCCCAGGGACTTTTGACTTAGTGGTTAGGACATGTGTATTATTATAAGGATGCAGATTCACTTGAGTGACCACAATGAGAAAATCAGAGGTGCCTTCCTTAGGAAGGACAGATGCTGAGTAGCTGTCCCTTTCAGCACCTTTAGGTCAGAATTTAACGTGGAAATTAATGCCCAAGGACACCTGCAGGGCAAAGCCATGCTAGAGCACCCTACTGAGAAGCCATGCTCTGGCACATGGAGATGGCATGTCCAAGTGCCCTGGAGGCACCATCATCCATCACCCGCACAAGAGGAGAGAGGGAGGGGCACAGGAGCAAAAAGAGAGGTCGTGGTACATGATCTATAAAGGCCCGATTTAGCCACTGACTGTCCATGTCTTCAGTGGGAAGCACACTCTGATGCAGCTGGACACGCTGCCCCTGGACACAAGGTCACTCCTGCAGCAGCTTTGGTTGTTGGCTGCTTAAATCACTCAACCAATGGGAAAGTTAAGAAATCTGGGACTTCATGTCCCCAAAAGAGAAGCATCAGGAGAAAAGAGAAATAGCATCTGACAAGCAGCCTAGTGTCCTTTTATACCAATGTCCTTGAAATACAGATTTAAGCAGATGGAGATCACAACCATAGCCTTCTCTAAGACCAACTGGTGTCCCCTTGTCAGCTGTGATTTATACTGAGCTATTGCAGGGTAAGCTGGAGGGGCTACTCCCCACTGAATTTCAGTTAAGTTTAAGCATGTCTAGCAAACTGTTGGAGAAGGTTCAAAACGAGTCCATATCATAAGCTGATTTACATGAAGGTTTTTATTGTTATAGGGAGGAAGCTTTGAGCTCTGCTCTCCAGGTAAAAGAAAGCAGACATGGGTTGTCTGCCCCTGTCAGGCCCCCATTTAAGTACTATGGGGAGGGCTTCAGAAAGAGGCAGAAGGCACCATGGCCTGAAGCATGCAGTGGCTTGTGGAGGGCCCTGTGTTAGCAGTGGGGCAGAGTGCATGAAGGATGATCCTCTCCATTCAGCCCTGGAGCATGGCAAGGTGGTGAAGCTGGAGGAAATGTGGGACCATGAAGTCATCTCCTGGGACTTTGGGTGCAAGGAACCAGTAGCCAGACCCGCTTGGCTCGCAGACTGTGTTGGAGCAGCCGAGTCTCCTCACATGGGTGATGGCTGCGGATCACTCTGTGGGGATGGAAGAGGAGGCCCAATACAATTCTGAAGCTCCTCTAAAACACCTTCAAAGATCCCAGAAGTAGCTAGCAGATGTTTTTTTATAGAGGCAGAGAAAGAATTTGACCTCTTTTACATGGAATGAGAACTAAATTTGCAATTTTCTAAATCAAAGTTTGGGAAAACTGGCCCAAACTTGTACTGGTACATCAAGGAGAGGCTGACCCAATCGAGAGCTGCCCAGAAGCTCCTGGGAAATGACAGGCAGGTCCGCGTGGTCTTCAAGGGCCCCAGACTTCAGTCAGACCCTGACTCAGTGGAACCTGCCGCCTCTGGTGTGGACAGTGAACTTCTTTCCAAAGGCCAGTTATTCAAAATTTGACTTTAAAGATTTCCAGCTCATTTTAGGGGGTCTTAACTCTTATTATGCAGAGTACATCATGAGAAATGCTGGGCTGGATGAAGCATAAGCTGGAATCAAGATTGCCACGAGAAATATCAATAACCTCAGATATGCAGATGACACCACCATTATGGCAGAAAGTGAAGACGAACTAAAAAGCCTCTTGATGAAAGTGAAAGAGGAGAGTGAAAAAGTTGGCTTACAACTCAACATTCAGGAAACTAAGATCATGGCATCTGGTCCCATCACTTCATGGGAAATAGATGGGGAAACAGTGGAAACAGTGGCTGACTTTATTTTGGGGGGCTCCAAAATCACTGCAGATGGTGATTGCAGCCATGAAATTAAAAGACGCTTACTCCTTGGAAGGAAAGTTATGACCAACATAGACAGAATATTAAAAAGCAGAGACATTACTTTGCCAACAAAGGTCCGTCTGGTCAAGGCTATGGTTTTTCCAGCAGTCATGTATGGATGTGAGAGTTGGGCTATGAAGAAAGCTGAGCGCCGAAGAATTGATGCTTTTGAACCGTGGTGTTGGAGAAGACTCTTGAGAGTCCCTTGGACTGCAAGGAGATCCAACCAGTCCATCCTAAAGGAGATCAGTCCTGGGTGTTCAGGACTGATGCTGAGGCTGAAACTCCAGTACTTTGGCCACCTCACGCGAAGAATTGAGTCATTGGAAAAGCCCCTGATGCTGGGAGGGATTGGGGGCAGGAGGAGAAGGGACGACAGAGGATGAGATGGCTGGATGGCATTGCCAACTCGATGGACATGAGTTTGGGTAAACTCCGGGAGTTGGTGATGGACAGGGAGGCCTGGCGTGCTGCAACTCATGGGGTCACAAAGAGTCGGACACGACTGAGCAACTGAGCGACCTTTGTGGTTACCTATTCTATAACTAGCATAGGTGCAAAAATAAGGATCTTTGTTGCTCTAAACTTGAGTTTCCAGATTTAGAAGATAAAATACAGGATATCTAGGTAAATTTGAATTTCAGATACAATAAATAATATTCAGTATAAAAATTAGTATGCAATATACTAAAAATTATTCATTATTTAGAAAAAAAATTCAAGCTTCACTGAGTGCCCTGTGTTTTCTCTGGCAACCTTATTCTGAAAAGATCTTTCTCTAGAGAGCAGAGCAGCAAAACATCTGGAATAAAGGAAAAGTTCTGTGGTCCTTTTTCCTACTAAGTAAAACTGTAGTGGCCAACTAATCGGGTCTTTCTTGAAATGTACTCCCCCTTCACTTCCCAAAAGGATTAAAATGTAAAAAGCACAGACAAGCAACCCATTAAAATAGAAATAGAAATTCAAAAGAAATAGAAAGCGATGAGGAAGTTTGAACTCCAAAAGCCATATGGCTGTGGTTGATCTTTACTTTGCTTCTCAACTTCTTGGTGGCCCAAAGCCCAAAGAAAACTTGATCTGATACAAGGACCCAGGCAACCAAGGCTTTTGTTTGGTCCCAGTTCTTGGAGGCCTTTATCATAAGGGTCATTATACAAAAAACAGCCTGCTAGCCAGTGTGGTCCCAAGGGAAGGAGCTTAGGGAGCCCAAACACCCGGAACACCTGGCCTGAGGCTCAGCTTGGCCTCACCCTGTCACTTCCACTCTATCTCCTCATTTATTCATCTAGAATGTGACTTGCCACACTAAACACATTACAAATATCAGATACTACCACTAGAGCTAGGACTAAGGACACCGAGACCAGGACACCATGCATTCTGCAAGGGTTTCATGAAACACACATCAGCACTCTTCAAATGACTGTTATTACATTCCTCCTTGATTTAAAAGACTAGGACACAACATTAAAATGTTATTCAACAAAGGCCTTTTTGGCAAGGTAGGTCAAAAAACGAAAGCCATCCTGGCTGACCACCTGTCTCTTGAACTTCTCAAACACACGATGCTCGGGCTGCGGCATCACAGAACACAGGGATGTCAGTGAGTCTTGCCTTTACCGTTGCTAATAATCTCTGCAGCCTGGCGCCTGAGAATAAGTTATCTTGACCTAAAAGCAAGCCACAAGCAAATGGGAGTGCCCGTCCAAACCCAAGGCAGAACTGCAGGCCGAACTTCTTTCTTTTCTTTTTTTAAATTTTGATCTTAGTTCCCTGACCAGGGATTGGACCCACACTCACTGCAGTGGAAGCTCAGAGTCTTAATCACTGGACCGCCAGGGAAGTCGCTAAACTTCTTTCAAGGAATTGGCAATGGTTGGCCAGAGTGGTAAGAGAAGGAAAGATACGTGTCTGTGTATACCACTGGATTTGCAGATAGGCTATGGAATGCAAATGCTTAGTCACTGCGAATTGGCTGCCAGGAGCCGATGGTGTATCAGTGTAACTATCATGAGGTCCTTTCTGCATCAGCCACATTTATATGGGGCCCTCTTCCCTTTCGAAGCAGACAGTCACCTTTTGCTCACAGAGTTCCTAGAAAAAATGTTTCCTTTTAGAAATAACTACTAATAACAATTATTATCACAGATGTAATCATTACATACTGTGCTGTTTTTATATGCCTATTTCATTAAACCCTTGTAAAAAATATGCTCTATTATTACTTCCATTTTACTGTGAGAAAATCAGTTGAAGATGATCCTTTCTACCTGGTAAGTAGGGGTAAAAAGACCCTGGGACTCTGGAAAAGAACACTGTTCAATTTTCTATTCTTATTGATTTACAAATCTGGTTTACTTTAACAAGAAGAGGTACGAGGCCTGAGGACTGACTGATTATTCACAAATATAAATAGTGATTGAGTATCTGCTAAGAGAAGAGTTTTAAACTAATCACATAAGGAATGTGCAGACAGCTGCTGTCCACACAGGCTTGCAATCTAGTCTGGTCTACAAATTAACCAAGATAGCATATCTATGCCCTCAGGAAGGTGTGACCTTGGGTCACCTCCCTCTGACCAACAGCCTTTGTGGTGGTGATTTAAATATCAAAGGCAGCCCTAGGTGCCTGATGGGGGAGCTTGCATTGTACCCGATTGAGTCCCCCAGGTCCATCTAGGTCCCCAGGCCAACAAAGGTCCGTCTAATCAAAGCTATGGTCTTTCCAGTAGTCATGCATGGATGTGAGAGTTGGACTATAAAGAAAGCTGAGCTCTGAAGAATTGATGCTTTTGAACTGTGGTGTTGGAGAAGACTCTTGAGAGTCCCTTGGACTGCAAGGAGATCAAACTAGTCCATCCTAAAGGAAATTAGTCCTGAATATTCATTGGAAGGACTGATGCTGAAGTTGAAACTCCAATACTTTGGCCACCTGATGTGAAGAACTGACTCATTGGAAAAGACCCCGAGGCTGGGAAAGATTGAATGAGGGAGGAGAAGGGGATGACAGAGGGTGAAATGGTTGGATGGCATCACTGACTCAATGGACGTGAGTTTGAGTAAACTCCAGGAGTTGGTGATGGACAGGGAAGCCTGGTGTGCTGCAGTCTGTGGGGTCGCAAAGAGTCACACACAACTGAGCGACTGAACTGAACTGAACTGAGTGCCCCAGGAGAAGGAGGGTTTAGAGGCCAAATGTAACTCTCAGGGCCTCAGATAGTTTGGTCCAGCTGGCAGGCTGTTTTGCTGGCACTTTCAAATGAGGTTCCTGATCCTTCCAGCTATATGCAGGCCCTTCAGACTTCAGAAGTTCTGAGTGATCCCGTCACTGAAGGGATCACTGGCTGGCCCTATTTTGCAACAAAAACAGTGACTGTCACCACTTGGGCAGAGAACGGAGGAGCAAGTGTGAGGGTGGGCTCCGTAACTCATTCTGAAAATGGACAGCGTCAGTCAGTGGAATGAGGGTGGAGGCCGCAAAGTGGGGTGGCACTTCTGTCTTGACAGAGGGCATCCCTGAGGCAGATCTCGGAGCCAGGGATCACCACCAGGAGCCCTCTGAGGGGAAGACCAGTAGGCCCTCCCTGGGACCACAGAGCCCTACTACTGGGATTTGGGGCAACCTGAAACTTCCTCAGAGGGGACACCCTGGTTCTCCCTGTTTCCCCAGCCAGTGGCCTGCCCTCCAGAGCGTTCTCCCTTTGCTTTGTGTATGTCTTGCATTTTTAAACAGCACTTTCTCAGAACAGATGCTTCTTCCCTCCTTCCTGGTGGCCTTTCTGCACAAACAGCAGATTGCCTGCTTCTGTCATCTTAATGGAGGGAAGGAGAGAAACATGCTAATCATGTTATTTTTCTCTTCCTTCTGCCTGCAATAGCTACATGAGCCAAGGGTCCTCTCTCCTCTTCAGTCTCTCTCTGTGTTTAACTCCCCGAGTAGGAGATGTCCCTTGGGACATCCCACCAAGCCTGCTTCCACTTTGGCCAGTGGGGTTCTTTTTTAACAGATACCCTTTTACCCTAGATCTCTGCTTCCTTTGACTTCCTAAGAGTCAGGTTGCCTTGCAGTCACTGATAATGCCTTTATTTCAGATTCCCCCGTAGATTAAAGACTGAGTTGAAATGGAGGCCACCAGCACCAGAGAAGAGTGAATCACCGTAAGACAGCATCTAAAGTTAGGCTAGCGCCTCCTTCTCCCAGGGCTGCTGCAGCACACGACTCCGGGGGCATCTTTCACACAGGGATGTGTACCTATCTGATAGTCTTACAGTGTCTTGCACAGATGTCCTAGAAAACAAGCACAATACTCAGTCATAAAACAAACATAACGCAACAAAATTCTAGGGACTTTTGCTCATTGTGACGACTTTAACAGTTTTGAAATATCATATGGATTACCCTCCATTGGTCTCTGTTTGGTGCCATAAACTCACAGGTAGCCCACCCACTGAGGGATCCAGCACTGAGCAAACCTGCCAGAAGGTTACGTGCCCCCATGAGAATGAGAGCGGGCACAACCCTGAGAAACAGAAGAGGGAGAAGAGCACCGAGATCTCCCTTCTAGAAGAGCGACTCACTGGAGGACCGCATCTGAGAGAATCTGAAATGGAAACAGGATAGATTCCAACACTTCTGCCAGCCTTGCCCAGTTGTTAAGTGATGCCACACACCATGGTCATGGGGATTCTCCACCTCTTAAATACATAATTTGCCCCCCAGACCTACCTTTGTGGGGCAGTGCTGAGTATGGCCAGGCAGGTCTCCTCCCGCTTCCCGGCAAAGCAGAAAGGTGGACGACAGCAGGGGTCCTGTGTCAGAGGCAGGCGTGTCAGCTGGTGCCTAGCCAAGGAAACCAAAGCACACAAGTACTTAAAGCAGAGAGGATTCAATACAGGAAATCAGTTACACAGGTTTCTTGGCTGCGGTCCCAGGAGAGTCAGAAACAAGGATTCCAGTGCAAGCAGTTTCACAGAGAGGTGACCCCAGGGAATACAAGTGGAGAAGTAATGGGATGGGCAAGAGAAGGAAACCAGTTTGAAGCGGTTTCAATATTAACAAACATATTCCCAGTGTGGAGAGAGAGCCCAATCCCAGGGAACCCTGGAAGCCAGTGTAGCCTCAGGGTTAGCCCAGCCCCCATGGAGAGGGGGAGATGGGGTGTTTCTGCATCAAACTCCTGAATGAGTGTTGAGTTGTGGCTACTTCTGGGAATATTCATTCTCCAGCTCGCGCTAGACATAGGTTGAGCTTGTTAAAGTGGTTAGTGAGTCTCAGAAGTTCCAGTAAGTAGCCTTGGGTTACTTAGAGGATAAGTGTAGGGCGCCTTAGTGTCTGCTTTGGCAGGTGATAGAAGAGTTCAGAAGTCAAAGGAAAGACAGTGAGCAAGAGCCTAAAGGGTCTACTACTTCTAGGCTGGAAAGACAACAGTGGGAAGCCAGTTTCCTGGATCCAGGGGTTAGGATCATGGCTAGCAAATGGAACCAAGAAGAGACAGATGGTCTTGCAGGAGCAGAAAAATGCAGAAGATGCAGCAACTGCCAGAGACACTGCCCAAGACAGGAGTAGGAGGAAAATAACCTTGGCTCTTCTCTTCCTCCCTTTAGTTTCTCACCGGAGATCAAACCTAGCAGGGAGCCAGCTAACAGGGGAGCTGGAAAGTGGAGTCTGCAAGGGCTGGTGCCCACCCGCTCACCCTCCACCTTCTAAAGCCCCTCACCTCCACCTGTGATACAGAGCAAAGCAGCGGAAGAGCAAGGAAAAGAATTAAATGTAAACTGGCCTAGGATGGCACTGGAGGGCATGAAATCAGTTTCCCTTACCACCTCCTCTCTGCACGCACTCCTACACTAGCAGAATGAAGAAGAGCTCCAGATAAGGATCTATCAGTCCCCAGGGACCACAGACTCCTTGGAATGTGAGTGATCAGGCCTCCGTCCTCAGTGGGTAACAAGGTAGTAACGCCAGGGTTCATGAACGACAGGATCCATTCGGGTTGACCCCAAATCCCTAAGAGTGGGCAGAGGAGCACACGGGATCTGGAGGAGGGCAGCTTCGATTTCCACTGTAGGGACTGGGGGCCTCAGAAGTGCTGAGGGAACAGTACAAAGACTGCTGTGGTAAAGATGCAGTGTTACCACAAGTCCATCCATGGTTCGGCTGCATTTTCTAAACTATATCCTGCCGCTGCTGCTGCTGCTAAGTCGCTTCAGTCGTGTCCGACTCTGTGCGACCCCATAGACTGCAGCCTACCAGGCTCCCCCGTCCCTGGGATTCTCCAGGCAAGAACACTGGAGTGGGTTGCCATTTCCTTCTCCAATGTGTGAAAGTGAAAAGTGAAAGTGAAGTCACTCAGTCGTGTCCGACACTCAGCAACCCCATGGACTGCAGCCTTCCAGGCTCTTCTGTCCATGGGATTTTCCAGGCAGGAGTACTGGAGTGGGGTGCCATAAATATAATAACTGAATATCTGTTCTGATAGATTCAAAATGCGTGCTGGCATATTAAAACCTGAGAAGCCCTAAGACATTTCTCAAAACTTCCTTCAGTCTGCGATGCCACCCCTTCCCATTTTTCTCAATGTGGGGTACCTTTTACAATCTCAAGGGAAAAATATTCCATAGCACAAAGTTTAAGAAATACTAATGAATCCTCAGTAAGAAGAGTATTGATATGTCTAGGACAGGGACTTTATACAGTTTCTGGTAGGGTCGTGAACTAAAAAAAGTATGATAAGCAACTAAATATCAGAAAAACTGCCAGAGTGCTGAGGCCAGCCTGCACTGGCTTGTGAGAACCAGTGTTAAATTTCCTAGAATTTTAAGAGCTGGTTGATAAAAAAGCCATTATTAAAAATAAAATCATATGTGCTTATAATTAAATATGTTTTATTAAAAACAGAGGTAATAAATACTCAAAACTCATTATTGTGTAATTATTTTACTATTATCTGGTCCGTGGATGATTTATGTCCATTGTCAGTACAGAGGAAATGCTGTATAGTGGTGAGATATTGTGCTTCTCTCCCCAGCTTCCTGTTCAGTCAAGTCCCACTGGTAGCTTAAAATCAGTCAGGAGTACTTATACTACAGAAATCAGAAAATGCTATAGTTCAAGGTTTGACTTATCATTTTATCATTTGTCTAGACTGACACAAAAGATTAAATGTTAATGTAGATTAAACTTAAAAGCTGTTGTTCTATAGACAATGCTCTATGAATAACATACACACATAAAATGAGGAAATATTCTTCCAATATGCAAAAACTATAATCTGATTCGGCAAAGGAATTGCTAACATCACTGATGAGTAAGTGAGGTTCTGACATGCACAGTACCAAAGCTGAAAGAGGCTTCAGTTTACTGGATATAATCTGTACAGGGGAAAGAAATCATTTAACAATAGATTACATATCAGAGAAATGATGATAAATTGATCGGGGAAAGAGAAGACTGGATGCAGCTCCATTTGTTAAATCATGGTTCAGTTGCAACCATAGCTTGGCTGCAGATACAAGAGCTCAGCAAAAATCGACTAAAGCATTTCATGAGAATCAATTGGTTATATGGAATTTACAGTAAGGAGTATTATATATTTTATTATTATTTGTAAATTGTGTGCTGCACATCCTTTACATCAGTAACATTTATAATAAACTTACAGACATACATATTGAATGGTTCCTTTTCCCCTAGAGAGCTGGTTGTTAAACCTTTAACAGGACACTGCAGATGAAGTACATTCATTTAAAGGTGATTCTGCCCCATAGATTATACTGTATTGAGACACTGAAGATGTCATCTGATACAGATATCTCTGGGCTTCCCAGTGGTGCTGGTGGTAAAGAGTCATCTGTCAGTGCAGGAGATGTAAGAAATGTGGGTTTGATCCCTGGGTTAGGAACATCCCCAGGATGAAGGCATGGAAACCCATTCCAGTATTCATGCCTGACAGACTATGGGTCCCCAGGGTTGCAAAGCACATGACTGAAGCAGCGTAGCATGCACGCACAGATAGCTCTACATAGTAATGTACTGTCTCTCATCCAAAGAATCACATGCCAGTGTTTCTTTCAATTCAATCCATTAAGTATTTCTTGAGCATCTATTGTGTGCTAGAGAGGTTTCAGTAAATTATGAAGTCTTAGAATTTGAGCTTAACTTTCTCATTTTTCAATTTGAGCTAAAACAGAATATAAAGTTCATCATTTAAAGTGTACAATTCAGCGGGGTTTCTTTTAGTATATTCACAATGTTACGCAACTGTCACTCCTATCTAGTTTCAGAACATTTTTATCATCCTTCCAAAAGAATCCACCTGCAAAGCAGAAGACGCAGGAGACACGGCTTCTATCCCTGGATTGGGGAGGTCACCTGGAGAAGGAAATGGCAACCCACTCCAGTATTCTTAGCTGGAAAACCCCATGGACAGAGGAGCCTGGTGGGCTACAGTCCATGGGGTTGCAAAGAGTCCAGCACAACTGGGCACGCACTTAACTCAAAGAAATCCTGTACCAATTAAGTAGTTACTCCACATTTCTCCCTCCCCCTAGCCCCTGTCAAACACTCACCTACCTTGTCTCTCCATAGATTTGCCAGCTCTAGACGTTTCATGTAAATAAAAAATGTCATTTACCTTGAAATACTACAATATTGAGAGAGCCAGAACTACAATCAAATCACCTGTGTACGCTTGGTGCCCCTTTTACCAGCGGCCCACTCAAAGGCCAATACAAGATGCTCTTTCTTCTGTATAACTTAGGACAGGAAAGTAGTCATTGTAGGAAAAAACTTTTCAATATTGATGAAAACAAAAAGGATGAGTTTTCAGGTAAGCTGAGCTCACTATAAAATTAAATTAATCAGAATCCCCACCTTGTTTCCCTTACTAACACCTGCCATCTCGCTTCACCCTCACTGACCCAACTTCTCAAAGTTCTGCTCTGTAAATGTCAACTCTCCAATAACACACCAATAACTTTCCAATAACACTCAGGATCAACACCCCAAACCGTAAGATCATTGTTAGCACCCACATTTAAGGTACTTTTCTGAAAGCTAAGCCCTAAGTCTTTATCCTTCTTTTAGTCCTTGTTTTGTCATTCTGTTCCCAGGCTCTTATGAAAGCAGCTTCTCGGGTCTCGGGGCTTCCTCAGTGCTGATATCCATATCCTATCAGTCCCCAGACAACTACTCAAACAAAGACTAGTCACATGGTTCTCCAGTTGTAAATAACACCAAGCATTTCTCAGGGTTCAAACCCTTCCTGACTTAGGCTCCTCCTCCCTTTCCAGTTAATATCTACACTCAGTCACTCAGTTAGCGCTCAAGCCAGACCAAAAGAACTGAAATCTGTCAACATGTCCAGCGTCTTCATGCTTTAAAGATTCTTTAAAATCATAGTTAATCCAAAAAAACAAGTGTCAGTTCTGGTATTCAAATTAACACATTTCCTGCTTTCAAAGATCAAACTCACAGCTCTCATTGTAGGTGAAACTCTCATTAAACAGATTATAACAATAGAAGCTGATAAAGAAAACAATAGATTTGCAAAGTGCATAAGTAGAGCAAAATGGGAAATTATTAACTCTCTCTAGGAGTAGTGCATAAAAAGCTTCACAGAGGATGTAATAAAGACTTTGAAGGATGAAGAGAAGTCTACTGAGTAAGCACGGAGGAAAAACAGTCCAGGCAGAAGGAAACAGCCATTGAAAAGGCAGAGTGGCAAAAACAGAAAGACATGTGAGAGCAGTTCTGGAGAGCTGGGCAGAGAGAGACAGGCTGGAGAATAACAGGAATTGGCCCTGGTCCGTGGGTGAGGGATAAAGGCCCTGTGCGCTAACTAAAGAGTGTGCACTTGGCTTTAAGCAGAGGACGTGTAGTTGGTGTTTAGCTAGCTAGCTTGGGGATCATGTTAGAAGTGGATTTGAAGTGCCCCAAAGAATGGAGTTTTCCAAATTTGCTGGCATATTGAGTGCAGCACTTTCACAGCATTATCTTTTAGGATTTGAAATAGCTCACCTGGGATTCCATCACCTCCACTAGCTTTGTTCGTAGTGATGCTTTCTAAGGCCCACTTGACTTCACATTCCAGGATGTCTGGCTCTAGGTCAGTGATCACACCATCGTGATTAGCTGGGTTGTGAAGATCTTTTTTTGTACGTTCTTCTGTGTATTCTTGCCACCTCTTCTTAAAATCTTCTGCTTCTGTTAGATCCATACCATTTCTGTCCTTTATCGAGCCCATCTTTGCATGAAATGTTCCCTTGGTATCTCTAATTTTCTTGAAGAGATCTCTAGTCTTTCCCATTCTGTTGTTTTCCTCTATTTCTTTGCATTGATTGCTGAGGAAGGCTTTCTTATCTCTCCTTGCTATTCTTTGGAACTCTGCATTCAGATGCTTATATCTTTCCTTTTCTACTTTGCTTTTCACTTCTCTTCTTTTCACAGCTATTTGTAAGGCCTCCTCAGACAGCCATTTTGCTTTTTTGCATTTCTTTTTCTTGGGGATGGTCTTGATCCCTGTCTCCTGCACAATGTCATGAACCTCCATCCATAGTTCATCAGGCACTCTGTCTATCAGATCTAGTCCCTTAAATCTATTTCTCACTTCCACTGTATATTTATAAGGGATTTGATTTAGGTCATACCTGAATGGTCTAGTGGATTTCCCTGCTGCTGCTGCTGCTAAGTCACTTCAGTCGTGTCCAACTTTGTGCGACCCCATAGACAGCAGCCCACCAGGCTCCCCATCCCTGGGATTCTCCAGGCAAGAACACTGGAGTGGGTTGCCATTTCCTTCTCCAATGCATGAAAAAGAAAAGTGAAAGTGAAGTTGCTCAGTCGTGTCCAACCCTCAGCGACCTCATGAACTGCAGCCTTCCAGGCTCCTCCGATCATGGGATTTTCCAGGCAAGAGTACTGGAGTGGGGTGCCATTGCCTTCTCCAGTGGATTTCCCTACTTTCTTTAATTTAAGTCTGAATTTGGCAATAAGGAGTTCATGATCTGAGCCACAGTCAGCTCCTGGTCTTGTTTTTGTTGACTGTATAGAGCTTCTCCATCTTTGGCTGCAAAGAATATAATCAATCTGATTTCGGTGTTGACCATCTGGGGAATGTCCATGTGTAGAGTCTTCTCTTGTGTTGTTGGAAGAGGGTGTTTGCTATGACCAGTGCATTGTCTTGACAAAACTCTATTAGCCTTTGCCCTGCTTCATTCTGTACTCCAAGGCCAAATTTGCCTGTTACTCCAGGTGTTTCTTGACTTCCTACTTTTGCATTCCAGTCCCCATGATGAAAAGGACATCTTTTTGAGGTGTTAGTTCTAAAAGGTCTTGTAGGTCTTCATAGAACTGTTCTACTTCAGCTTCTGCAGCAGAGTACATCATGAGAAATGCTGGGCTGGAAGAAGCACAAATTGGAATCAAGATTTCCAGGAGAAATATCAATAACCACAGATATGCAGATGATACCACTGTTATGGCAGAAAGTGAAGAGAAACTAAAAAGGCTCTTGATGAAAGTGAAAGAGGAGAGTGAAAAAGTTGGTTTAAAGCTCAACATTCAGAAAATTAAGCTCATGGCATCTGGTCCCATCACTTCATAGCAAATAGATGGGGAAACAATGGAAACAGTGGCCGACTTTATTTTTGGGGGCTCCAAAATCACTGCAGATGGTGATTGCAGCCATGAAATTAAAAGACACTTACTCCTTGGAAGGAAAGTTATGACCAACCTAGATAGCATAGTAAAAAGCAGAGACATTACTTTGCCAACAAAGGTCCATCTAGTCAAGGCTATGGTTTTTCCAGTGGTCATGTATGGATGTGAGAGTTGGACTGTGAAGAAAGCTGAGTGCCGAAGAATTGATGCTTTTGAACTGTGGTGTTGGAGAAGACTCTTGAGAGTCCCTTGGACTGCAAGGAGATCCAACCAGTCCATCCTAAAGGAGATCAGTCCTGGGTGTTCATTGGAAGGACTGATGCTAAAGCTGAAACTCCAATACTTTGGCCACCTCATGCGAAGAGTTGACTCATTGGAAAAGACCCTGATGCTGGGAGGGATTGGGGGCAGGAGGAGAAGGGGATGACAGAGGATGAGATGGCTGGATGGCATCACTGACTTGATGGACATGAGTTTGAGTGAACTCCAGGAGTTGGTGATGGACAGGGAGGCCTGGTGTGCTGTGATTCATGGGGTCGCAAAGAGTCAGACATGACTGAGCGACTGAATTGAACTGAAAGAATGGAGGCAAGAAGATTCATACTGCAGTCCAAGTAAGAGATGTTAGATTAGGTTAGTGAAGTCACTCAGTTGTGTCTGACTCTTTGCGACCCCATGGACTGTAGCCTACCAGGCTACTCCATCCATGGCATTTTCCAGGCAAAAGTACTGGAGTGGGTTGCCATTTCCTTCTCCAGAGGATCTTCCCAACCCAGGGATCGAACCCAGGTATCCCAAATTGTAGGCAGACACTTTACTGTCTGAGCCACCAGGGAAGTCTAAGTAAGAGACGATGATGGGCTAAGGCAGCGGGAGATCTACTACCACTCCTCCACCTGACAAGCTCCTGGCAGAATGAACCACTGCCTCTCCTGTTACCCAGGCTTTGTACAGACCTCTCCCACAGCACTCCCCTTAAGGAAGTTCTCTGTAATGCATCATCTTCAGTCCACCTCCAAACCACAGCTCTGAGAAGGCAGCACCCAGACACCCTGTATCCCCAGCATTCACTATCCTCTCACTTCCTACAGGGCTTCTCAAACTTTCATTAGGGTGCAGAATTGGGTCAGTAGGTTCTTGCGTGGAGGTGAGTATTTGCATATCTAGTGAGCTCCCAGCTGCGTGCCAGCAAGGGCTTAGCACGCAGACTTGTTGACTGAACAAGAACTGTTCCTGGAACCTAGGCTTACAGAGCACATCCCTGCCCTGCTTCCTGGCCTTCGAAAAAGGGCTTCACACCACATGCCGCTGGATCCTCAGACAAGGGAGAAATATTCTGGTGAAACTTCTCTCTAACCAAACCCCTTATCTTTACTAGAAATGCACTCCATTGTTGAGTCAGAATGGTGGGCAAGCCCAGATCCTTTGGATGGACACAAGTAACAGGGGAAAGAACCAATTGGCCCTCAATATACTAATGAACGTCCTTGGTCGGCAGAGGGCTCTTGAATAATTGATGAAGGGGACTGTTCTGTGTTTGCTGCGGCTCTGGCTGACATTGCTCATTATGGGCGATGATTCACTCTCTTCTACGGAACAAATTGTTCCAAGGTCTCACTCCATTTCCCTTGTCTTTTTTAAAAAAATATAAAGCATGCACCTGTGGAATCCAAATGCATGCAATTGTGTCTAGAATAGGAATAAGAGAATTAATTCATGTCCTACAGCCCATAATAGAAGAGCCTCAGAGGACTCTGCCAGGGGGCTGAACTTTAGGAAAGACTTCTTCTCTCAGAGAAGAGGAAAGATATAGATGTGTCAAATTTCTGCTGGCTGCAAAGATTTCAAGAGCAGCATGAATTGAAATGAGGCCATTTTCCCCAAGAACTCTTGTTATTTACTAGGTTTGGCAAGGGGACAATTAGTATTCAAATTGTATGCCTATATTTTAGATCGTGCATCTGGAAGCTAATTCAGTGTGTCCAGTTCTTATTGGCCAAGTGTCTCTTAATGCTTAGGGTTGCCTTGTAAATTGGGACAGGGAACAGTTCAATATTGCTCTCAAAGACTGATGGTTTAGCAAGCACATATCAAGGTGCTATGTCTCCCCTATATCCCTTCTCTGTCCCCCAAGTTTGGAAATTTCTACTTTATCTTTCCAATTTACCATTTTGATGAAAATATGCCAATCTGTTTTGTAAAATTAAGTAAAACCAACAATTTCACCAGATACGCTTCTGTGGTGATTCACATGTGTGCAGATTCAGCCCTGGTGAAACCCTTAACCAGAGAAGAAGGTAATGGCCTGGTACCCTGGGGTACATGGTCTCTTCTTTATACAACCAGAAAGACATCAAAACTGAGAGGGTCAGGCGGTTCAGCAAAGCCTGACTGTGCTGTGGTCCAAGCATAAGCCCTGGAAAACATCATCCACCCCTTTCTCGTCCCAAATCCTGCTCAAATGTGCAGATGTTAATATGGCTCAACCCAGTCCCCAGAGTGTAATCTGAATCGGGTTGGGCTCAAAAGCTGGACCCAGCTGTGGCTCTCTCCTGATCGTCATGGCCTTGAACTGACCTGGGCTCTGGGACACTATACAAGAGACAGATGTCCCTGCCAAACTGGAACAAACCAACCCCAAGAATCCCAGAGACCCAGAATGACCAACACTTGGTGGAGCTGGATCGCCAGAGGAAAAAAAGCAGGCTTCTTTACTTTGATTCTGGCCACATTCTTAGGATATAATGAGTCAGTGGCCCTTTGAAGGTAGAAGATCTTTGCTTTAGAACCTTTGTCCCACTACTTTCCTATGAGATTTACAGTAGTTGACTACACATAGAAGCTAGAGACACAGTGGAAAGGCAGAGATCCTCAGTCTGTTCTCTCTCATTCTTTGGCCTCGCCATCATTTACTGTCTATTGATGACATTTGGACTGGCTGGAAAGCTCCATGAAGTTCATTTGGAAGAAGCAGTGTCTGCACAGCATTCCTTTGTCTTATGACCAATTCTAAAGCAACTGAGGATGTTGGTCCAGATTCTCACACCCTCAGTTTATCCGGGGAGCTCCTGCATTCAGCCTCCAGGGCATCTGCTTGGACATTTCAGGCCTCATCCCTAACCTAGCCTCTGGCTTCTAATTTCTTTTTGATGAGACCTTAAGGGGTCTGCTCTTCCTTCACTCCCATCTCCATTGTGGTTTTCAAGCCCAGGTTCCCTTTAACATCCAGAGGTATCCTGTGTACCACAGAGATGGCGTGGACAAGAACAAGATGAGAGCACATTCTGGGGAAGGAGGCCATGCCAGACAATGCTGCCGCCTGCTCCTCTGCAGTCCCCTCTCAGCAGCAAGGCCTGCTGCTGCTGAGGAGCCTTCCTCAGACTGAGCACTTCTGGGGACTCAGAAAAGTGGATTCCAGATGCCAGTGTTGGGGTAGAACCTACAACCTACAGGTCAGGAAGTCCCCATCTACCTGATACTTGACTCCCACTTTCACTATCCTTCCCTATAGCCATGTAGGAGGTTCCTGAATAGCTTGTATTAGATTGGATATTCTGAGAAGCAAATGTCAAGCAAGGATTAAAGCCATAAGGATTTTTATTAGTGGAGGTGCCTGAATGAAAAAAAATACGTCGGGAACCAGAGAAAGCTAGGAGAATACCAACAAAATGCAATTCTGACCCTAAATAACAGACAAAAGAAGTAGATTGGGTGAAAGCATCCTAGACTGCCATGCGATTCAAGAAGTTTCAGCAAAACCTTTGGGAGGTTCTTGGCCCCAAAGTCAGCTGGCAAAGTAGTCCCATATTTCCCTGGACTGAGTCTGCTTTAGCGCCCCCGCCACAGGTGGTCACTGGCAGGGAGCAGCCTATGGGAGGCACCCCCTCAGTGCAGACACAATGGTGGTGTCTGTTCTTCCCACCAGGTCTCTGTGAGCTCAGCAATTTAAACTACCCTGTCTCAGCCTAGCACACCCACAGAACAGGAGAGAAAGGACAACCAGACATCTGAGTGGAGCCAGGCCAGAACAGAAAGAAGCCACACCTGGAAAGCAGGAAGAAGCAGAAACTCAAACCTGCCTCCTGTGGGCACCTGGGACAGCCATTTGACCAGTGCTCCCGACTGAAGCGACTTAGCAGCAGCAGCAGCAGCAGCGGCAAGGCTCCAGCTAGTCCTAGATGAAAGGAGAGGGCTATGTGCTGTGTCTGTAGCATTTTATTTTAACCTAAAACTGTAGCTCTATTGATATTAAAAACCCAATCAATATAAGCACTCAGAAATTCTTCCCCGACAGCAAGGAGATCAAACTAGTCAATCATCTACTTCTGGTTCATTGACTACACTAAAGCCTTTGACTGTGTGGATCACAACAAACAGTGGAAAATTCTTTGAGAAATAGGAATACCAGACCACCTTACCTGCCTCCTGAGAAATTTGTATGCAGGTCAAGAAGCAACAATTAGAACCGGACATGGAACAATGGGCTGGCTCCAAATCGGGAAAGGATGTCAAGGCTGTATACTGTCATCTTGCTTATTTAATTTAATGCAGAGTACATCATGAGACATGCCGGGCTGGATGAAGCACAAGCTAGAATCAAGATTGCAGGGAGAAATATCGATAAACTCGAATATGCAGATGACACCACCTTCATGGCAGAAAGTGAAGAGGAACTAAAGAGCCTCTTGATGGAAGAGAAAGAGTGAAAAAGATGGAGGAGAGTGAAAAAGCTGGCTTAAAACTCAACATTCAAAAAACTAAGACCATGACATCCGGTCCCATCATTTCATGGCAAATAGATGAGGAAACAATGGAAACAGTGACAGACTTTATTTTCTTGGGCCTTAAAATCACTGTAGATGGTGACCACAGCCATGAAATTAAAAGATGCTTTCTCCCTGGAAGTAAAGCTAAGTCTAGGACAGCATATTAAAAAGCAGGGACATTACTTTGCTGTCAAGTCTGTCTAGTCAAAGCTATGGTTTTTCCAGTAGTCATGTATGGATGTGACAGTTGGACCATAAAGAAGGCTGAGCACCGAAGAATTGATGCTTTTGAACTGTGGTGTTGGGGAAGACTCTTGAGAGTCCCTTGGACTGCAAGGAGATCAAAGCAGTCAATCCTAAAGGAAATGAGTCCTGAATGTTCATTGGAAGGACTGAGGCTGAAGCTGAAGTTCCAATACTTTGGCCACCTGATGCGAAGAACTGACCCATTAGAAAAGACCCTGATGCAGGGAAAGATCGAAGGCAGGAGGAGAAGGGGACAACAGAGGAGGAGATGGTTGGATGGCATCACCAACTCAATGGACATGAGTTTGAGCAAACTCCAGGAGATAGTGAAGGCCAGGGTAGCCTGGCATGCTGCAGTCCATGGGATCACAAAGTCAGACATGACTTAGCAACTGAACAACAACAACATTTTCCCCTGAAATCTATTCCCAGTTTTAACTAACTCCAAGTAATACATTTAAATAAATGTTGATCAAAATTTAGGGAGGTGGCTTCCCACCAGGAACAGATGATTTGAAGTGCCCACTGGTTCAATGTCCCATTGTTTCCCTTTTTATTGGTAAAAACAGGAACAGTTCTAAGACAGTTGGAAATGACTGTTTTGGAAAGCCCCAAGGAAATGACTTAAAAATACCACATAAATGGTATAAAAGTGTCATAGAAGTTCTTAGTGACAATGTACAGCATCATGGCCACCAAACTCCTCAGTTTATCTGGGAAGTGCCTGCATTCAGCCCTGGGGCCTCTGCTTGGATAGAACAGGCCTTCATCCCTACCCTCTGGCATCTAACGTCTTTATGGTGAGACTAGGGTGTTGCCATGGAAAACACTCCCAGCTGGTGGATCAAAGTCAGGCTGCTTTGAGGTTTGAGTCTGGCTGGTACATATGACCTCATGGCCAGGCTTTGTTGTGGCCATATTCTGAGATTCACAACACACATACGCACATACACACATCAAGAAAATAGAAGTCAAATGGGGGAACGCTGTACGATGATATTCCATGATTTTTTTTTCCCACCCAATTCTCATTTTGGAAAATGTGAGATCTGAAATTTAGAAACACTTAAGAATCATAGAATCTTCTGCTTCTCTTACATCCTATGTGCCGTGTGTCCTTCTTTACATTGAGCAACTAGAGGAAGAAAATAAGAGGAGTTTTAAAGAAAGAAAACCGTTCTATTCCAGTAATGGATCAAAGATCTGTACAAGGACATAGAAAATAGATTTATAAGAAAACAATGATTTTTAAATAGTGTCTTTTGCAACAACATGGATAAAGTTCAAAAATATTAAGTTGAGCAAAAGAAGCCCCAAAGAAACAAAAGAATATTCTCTATAGCTTCATTTATATGAAGTTAAAAACTAATTTTTGGCAATAAAAGGCAGAATTGTGGGTTTTCTAGGGAAAAGCAAGTAATAGATTAACTGGAAGGGACTATGAGGGCATCTCCTGGATAAAGAAAAGTTCTGCATTTTGATGTGGGTGCTGGTTACACTGTTGAATACATCCGGCAGTGGGCTAAGTCTGGTTCTCCCTGGTGGGTTTCCCTGGTGGCTCAGATGGTAAAGAATTTGCCTGCAATGCTGGAGACCTGGGTTCGATCCCTGAGTCTGGAATATCCCCTGGAGAAGGAAACAGCAACCCACTCCGGTATTCTTGCCTGGAGAATTCCATGGGCAGAGGACCCTGGAAGTCCATGGGGTCTCAAAGAGTCAGACACGACTGAGCTACTAACACACACACGTCTGTTTCTCACACTCCTGAGAGACAATTCTTAAATAATCAGGGTGATTTTGAGAGCTGGTTGTTAAACCATTGCTAGCTTGAAATCAGTCATGATGGGATTATTTAAACCAGGAAAGTCAACAAATCTTACAAATCGGGCTTTGGCTTTTTTTTCTAGAGAGCCAGTTTACCAGCACATCTCTGGATACACTTGTCAAACTTCATCAACACAAGATTCAGAAAGTTTCCTATAGTTCTAGCAGTGATAAAGGTGGAGGATAAAATAGTGTCTTCAATTACTGATCTAGCTCAGTGATTCATCCTTGACTTCATGCCCTCATATGTCTTGGCAAGTCCTCATGAGTTCTGTTTTCCAAAACTGAGGGTCACCATAATTATAGCAAATAGTTGATTTGACATTGGGTACTCTGGAAGCTGATGCACTTATTTAGTTCCCATATCACCACTTTCAATATATTTATCCTGTTTCACCTCAGCTCATAAAATGCACATACACATGCACAACATATTGGTGCACCCACTTTTTAAAACATTTAATATGTAAAAATCTCAGCATGCAAAACAGAGCAAATATTATATAACTGAATATTAACTTAGTTCACAAAGTGTTCTCATTAATTGGGTAAATCCCCCATGATTTTCATGTCTTATTTTCCTTATCTTTTTTTGTGGGGGATTTTTTAACCATAGAAAGGGCATGATTATTGTGTTGAATTCAAACAGTACAAAAAGTTGAAAGAAAATGCCTTTCCCCACACTCCATCCTGACTGCTACTCTCTAAAAGTAGTCATGGTTAAATGTTAGGACTTAACTGTCCAATTTAGTCAAGTTAAAGCTATGGTTTTTCTAGGAGTCCTGTATGGATGTGACATTTGGACCATAAAGAAAGCTGAGCGCTAAAGAATTTATGCTTTTGAACTGGTATATTGGAGTAGACTCTTGAGAATCCCTTGGACTACAAGGAGACCCAACCAGTCCATCCTAAAGGAAATCAGTCCTGAATATTCATTGGAAGTACTGATGCTGAAGCTGAAACTCCAATACTTTGGCCACCTCATGCGAAGAACTGACTCACTGGAAAAGACCCTGATGCTGGGAAAGATGGAAGGTGGGAGGAGAAGGGGACGACAGAGTATGAGATAGTTGGATGGCATCACCAATTCAATGGACATGTGTTTGAGTAAACTCCAGGAACTGATGATGGACAGGGAAGCCTAGCATGCTGCAGGCCATGGGGTCACAAAGAATCAGACATGACTGAACGAGTGAACTGAACTATCCAATATTTTTCTATACCTACATTATACACAAATCAAAATTTGTAAATATATATACACAAATACTTTTTAAGAGTAGAAAATGGGATTATCCATAATGTCACTCAACTTGGTCTGTTTACTAATATTCCATGGTCCGTTTTCCATCTCAGTGTTTCAGATTAGCTCTACCTCATGCTTTTTAAAAGCTTCATAAGATATGTATCCTATTTCTAAGCATTTAGGCTTTTTCCAAACTGTAAACATTACAAGATGCTACGGTGAACATCCTTGTATTAGATTGACTCATTTAAATTGCTGTTTTTGTGTATCAAAATTGTTGATCACAGTAATTTCATATGATTCACGTTATACATTTATATTTTTATAGATTCACTTCTTGAAGTGGGATTGATGAGTCAGAGTATATGTGCATTTTAAAATTTTGCAGCTACTACCACACTGCTCACTTAAAAGGTTATGCCAATTTATATGCTCATTTTCTCATGCCCTTGACAACAATAAAAGTTTTTAATCTTTTTCATTTTTGCTAGAAAATTACACCTCAGTATTTTGATTTGCTTTTCTTCCATGATTATTGAGGAGGCTGAACATCTTTTTGTAGGCATCTTGCTCCCACAGTATTTAAATATCATTTGATTCTCCTACAACTCTCCAGACACACTTCTATTTTAAAAAAAGAAAATCAAACCTGTTTTTAAAAGAATTTAAAAGCATGTGCCTCATTAAAATAACCTCTTTTAGGAAGCCAGAATGGATTATTTTTCTGCCTTCAATTTTCCATTTGTTTCTGTTACGGACACACAAACACGCATTGTTGTTACTCAGAGTGGACTGCCTTGACCTCAGTCTTTGTTTTCTGAATCTGAATCACTTGGAGAGTCCAGTGGGCTTTGGCTCTGAGAAGCAGACTGTAGGCTCTCAGCAAGGTGGGGTTGGCTCTGGAGCCGTGTGGCCTGCCAGCCAGCAGGGGGCCTCTACAGCTCTGAAAGACCTCCCGGCCAGAGCTCCATTTTCTCACTCCTAAATAAACTTCATCTCTCTACAATGCTAGGCAATCTCTGGCTTCTGCTTAGGCAGACTAATTTACTGAATTAAAGTCGTTTGGCTTCCACCATGGCAATTAGTATGCAAATTACCGGTATATTACCTGCTGAGTCATAAATTACATTGACAAACTTAATATTCACAGATTCAGCTTACCAGTGTGGGTAATTTTTCTATTTTTTCAGTAGTTATAGACCAAGGCGATTCACCACCTTATTGAACCGTTACACATTAAATCAACAGTTGAAAAATTAAGCATTTTTCAAAGCATTTTGTTATACATTTATTTCTTGCATCAAGCAGTAAAGTAGAACATTAAATATGCAATGTGTCTAAGAGTACTAAATGGCTGGTGAATACATTTAAGCCTAAAACTGTTCTTTTTAACTTTAAAAAAAGAGACACAACAAAGGAAAATCTATACCATTATATAATCTATTGACTCTCCTTCACCATCTTTAGAAGCAAATATTTCCCAGTTCGGGGTCCTGTAATTGTAAAGAACCATTAATCCTCAGTATGTGGTTCAAGCTAATGCTGCTCACAACTGGAAAAGGGCTGGTCACTAGGATTCAAGCTTTACAAATTGTCACCAGGGTATTTAGGTATGGCATAGCATCAGAACTTTGGTCATTAACTCATTAAATTTATTATATTCACTTTTCTTTTTTTTTCTTCTGTCTAAATAAGGTATTGAGCCCTAAGATTGGGAAAGGGTTAGAGCGAGTCCAAGAAGGGGTGTTCAGGTCAAGTCCAAGCATGCCAGAGCAGTCCCTCCTTCATTCAGCCAGGAAACAAACTGAGCCTGCATTCTGTGCCAGGCCAGTGGGATGAATCCTTAAAGGGATTTAGGGATTGTTTACGGTCAAAGTCCCTTAGCTCTGTACCTGCTGATGGAACACCACTAGTCACTGAAGAGTCGTGGGAACCCTCCTGGCAGCAAACTCCTTCCCCCAATTCCTCTCTGCACGAACAGAGTAAAACTACCTTTCCTTAAGATTCTAACCTTGCTACTAAGGCTAAGGACATATATGGTATGAATCGATTAAGCAAGGAAATCTAAAAAAGGCTACTAGAGTTGCATAGCAGGAATATACGGAGAAAGCCATTGTGTGGGGAGGATATCCCAAATTGTAAATAAATCATGTGGCTGATATCTTATATTTAGTGCTTAATTTTTAAAAGAATTTGGTTTGCACATAGAATATTTTCTTTTAAATCAAATGAAAATGTCCTCTATGGAGATGGTGTGATGAGTACTCTTAAATGTCAACTTGACTGGGTCACAGGATACTCAGGTAGCTGGTTAAACATAATTTCTGGGTGTGCCGGTGAGGGTGTTTTCAGAAGAGATTAGTAATTTAATTGGTGGACTGAGTAAAGCAGACGGCCCTCCCCACTGTGGGTGATATCATCCAATCCATTGAGAGCATAAACAGACCAAAAGGAGAAGGAAGGAGGAATTCACTCTCTGCCTACTGCTGAGCTGGGACATCGATCTTCTGACTGGAACATCCCTGGTTCTCAGGATTTTAGACCCAGACTGAACCCTCCTCCATTCACTTTACGGCTCTCAAGCCTTCAAACCGCAATATTAGCTCTGCCGGGTCTCCAGCCTACAAATGGAAATAAGTGGGAAAGACCCTCCTGTGTGAGACGGGAGAAGTGAGGAGAATGATACAAGCAAAATAAAGATACAAATACATACATTTAACAATTTCCTTTGCCACAATCAGTCAAAACCTACAGAGCATGGAAAGAGATATAAAAAGGACAGGCTTACACCAACTGCAAATCGTACCATCCCTGCGCACAGACTGGAGGCTGAGGGCATTTGGGCGGTCACCACATCAAATCCTACCGTCAGCTGTGGTTTGTGGCCTGGCTTTACCTGAAGGTGAGAGGTAGGGAACTACCTTCTTTCCTTAGAGGAAAGAAATATCTTTGCCGCCTACACTGGCTGCTAAGGTTTTGTCTCAGCTTGGTGTAACCGTGGGGTCTTTATCAGTGCTTTAACTTCTACTTCAAGGGAAATCAGACTCCAGTCTCTCAGGAGGTTAGGTCTGTTGACAAGAGCCCTGAAAGTGACTGCAGGCCTTGCCAGTTCTAAGGTGAACTGAGAAGTTGCTGAGTTCCAGGATGGCGCTCTGTTCTCCTTGCTCACTCTCAGCTAGCACTACAATCCCAGCTTCACAGGGAGGCGGATCCAGGGGGCTACAAGTGACCCCAAGCGACAGTGACCCAGACTGCTGGAAGGAGGCAGTGATTCAAAAGAGACAAAGAGTTAATACTGGTTTGTAAATAATAGGAAAAAAAATTCCCATTTCTCTATCTTTATATGTAGACGAAGCACAAATTTTCAAAATTTAAGAGAAATAAATGAAGTATATGTTTTAAATATATATATATATATATATAGACACACACATGTGTGTGTATATGTATACATACACAGATTTTCCCAGTATTCTGTGGAGACAAATTAATTTTATCATCTAGGACTTTCTGCCCCTCAGCCTTGGCCTTGCTTGCTCGCTGTGTCATTGATGGGAGGGCATATTTTCACTTTCTCTGCTTGATACAGGAGTTAGATTACAGTCACGTGGTCCTAGAACTGTGGAAGCAGCGGATTTGTATTTTTAGAGGCAACTGGCAAAGTATATATGGAAAGAGGTCAAAAGTGATAGGGGCAAGACATAGGCAACTTGCAGTCACTTCCTTTCCTGGTATCATCTTACTTTGCAAGTGTTAACCATGTGAGCATTTCTTGTCTCTCTTTAGACACAGGGAAACAAGGCAGGCAGTGATCAAGCAATTGGCTTGAGTCAGCCCAGCAAGTGACAACCAGTGGTTGAGCTTTCAGCCCTCCTAACTTCAACTCTACCCTCCTGCCTTGACCCATAGCCATTTTCCTCTTTAATTGAATGCACGTCATTGGGGCTTAGGGAAGTGAACCTTCGGTATCCAAAATTCATTTCCCAAGAGTAGCATAGTCGTTCACTAAAAGTTTTTATGAGAGCAAAGTACACTTTCAAACATCCAAAGAAAAGATACTGAAACTTCCTGTTCCTTGTCTAACAGCAATTATTGCTGTCTATTCCTAAGTGAATGAGGGCAGATCTCCAGAAATGAAGAGGGATACAACCCAGGTGTCCCATTCATTTGGTGCCAGATACTTCATTAGATAGGCCAGAATAAGTCACAGTAAAGAAGCTTTGTGTATTCAGCCAAGGGAATAGACCTTTAAATAAGTTATAATACAGACATATATACAGATGTACAAACATACATCATATATACGCATATATACAGTATATATATATATATAACATATACATGTTAGATTAGATTAGATAAAATTAAGCAATAGGAAGATAGCTTTGAAAGTCAGGCCATTGTTTTGAGACAAAATTGTTCAAATTCTTCTGTCTCCCTCTCAGCCTATCAACAACTGAACTCTGTGAACTTAGCTCAGAGAGAAAATTACTGCTATATGGAGGAGATAATAACACCTACCATTATAGCTTAGCTGCAGCTACAAAGAACTAAGTCATAATGTTGGGAAAATCAACAGGAAAGGAATGCCAGCTCCTTTCCTGTCTTGGAAAAATTGGAAACGGAGCAGAGGAGAATTGAGAGAAGCCAGAGGGAGGAAACAGGAAGATCTGTTCCTGACTTTTCCTCTACGAGCCTTGAACTGCAGAAGCAGAGGCGTTAAAGACATTGAGGGAGCACCAAGGGCAAAGTTATCTTTGCTTAGTTCCCATGTTGGATTCTGGGAAAGAGGTCAAAATGCATGATCACACAGTGCCTGGTGCAAAGTCACTTCAGTCAAGCCCAGCTCTTTGTAACCCTGTGGACTGTAGCCCGCTCCTCTGTCCATAGGTTTCTCTAGGCAAGAATTTTGGAGTAGGTTGCCACGTCCTCCTCCAGGGAATCTTCCTGACCCAGGGATTGAACCCATATCTCCTGCAGTTCCTGCATCACAGGCAGGTTCTTTACCCCTGAGCCACCAGGGAAGCCCCATAGTCCCACAAACAGAAGCCTAATTGGCACTCAGGAGCTAACCCCAGCTCCTACATGGGATGAATATTTAATGGAGTGCAAGCTATGAGGTCAAAAGGTGGGACAAACTGACCTAGATGCAGAGGATGGGATGAACCATCAGTTCAGGGTGTTGGATAGAGAATTCACAGAAATCCTGGAGTTTGTCTCCTGTGAGAGCTGGAAAAAAGTTGTGTCATCCAGAGAAATGGCTTATCTTTCTTAGGAACACATACAAATCAAAAGAATGGTCATTATAGCAAATTTGGAGGCTACCAGAGCACCCAGAAAGCCAAGTGTTCCCAGACCATCACATTAGAGGCCAATCAAGGAGGAGACAATGTAAACAGAGAACCATTATCAGGCCAGTCGTTGCATCTTTGCACAGGCTGTCATGACATATAAGTTCCCATCCCATTTGAATGTCACCTTGGGGGAAGAATCAAGAAAAGGTGAAAGCAACCTTTAGACACTGATGGTTTTTATTCCAATGACATTATTTCCTAGAGAAACAATTTAAATTTTCATATCAGACTCAAGTTAGTATAAGAGTTTGGCATTTAATTAAACAAAAAACTGAAGAAGTCCTATCCTCTCCATCCAGCAGAGTTTTACTGTATGCTAAAGTTTGCAAATATCTAGGCAACCCACTCCAGTATTCTTGCCTGGAGAATCCCAGGGACGGCGGAGCCTGGTGGGCTGCCGTCTATGGGATCGTGCAGAGTCGGACACGACTAAAGTGACTTAGCAGCAGCAGCAGCAGTATAGTATGAGTTCTATCTCCTAACCTATTACTTTCCCAGGATACTGATACATCCTATATTATTATCTTCATTTCACATCAGAAGGGTGGGTACATACCTTGGAACACCAGTTTTTAAAATCAGATCCAAAACTGAGAAATTATGATGTTAATTAAGCTCTACTGATAGGACCAAATGCATCTCAAGCACGCAGAAGGATAAAATGCAGATCATTGAGTGGAAGACCCTAAAAACCACTTGGCTGTCATTTTACTTCTGTCTGCTTTGTAAAACGGGCTTCCCCATGGCTCAGTGGTGAAGAATCCACCCACAATGCAGGAGACACAGGAGTCTTGGGTTCCATCCCTGGGTGGGGAAGATCTCCTGGAGGAGGAAATGGCAACCCACTCCAGTATTCTTGCTGGGAAAATCCTATGGACAGGGAGGCCTAGGGGCTACAGTCCATAGGGTCACAGTTAGACATGACTGAGCATGCACGCATGTGCCTTTGTAAAATAAAATTATATTCAGTCTGAAAACGATTCAACAAATATGGTAAGGTGTCATGTGTGCATGCTCGGTTGCTTCAGTTGTGTCTGACTCTTTGCAATCCTATGGACTGTAGCCCACCAGGCTACCCTGTCCATGGGATTTTCTAGGCAAGAATACTAGAGTGGGTTGTCATGCCCTCCTCCAGGGGATCTTCCCAACCCAGGGATCAAACCTGTGTCTCCTGCGGCTCCTGCACTGCAGGTGGATTCTTTACCACCAAGCCACTGGGGAAGCCCAAGATGTCATAAATATGTTCAAATCTACTTGCCAGGGAAAAATGCCTTCCAAGATATGAAAGGAACCTGTACACCCAACCATAGTCACATTTCTTTTTAAAAATAGTAAAATTAAATGTGGTCACATGTAGAACAAGTTTTCAAAGAGAAGACTGATGCTGTAAACTAGAAAGTGGTGATCTGTATCAGTCACCAGATATCAGTCCTAAACCAGAGGCTAGAACGGAGAGCTAGGACTGGACCATACCTCCTTACCACAGGAAATGGTGATCAGTTAAGAATAACACGGATTCACAATGAACAAATCTTGCCAGACTACTCCTTGTTGCCTTCTGTGTCACTAAGTCATGTCCGACTCTGCAACCCCATGGACTGTAGCACGTCAGGCTTCTCTATCCTTTACTATCTTCTGGAATTTGCTCATGTTCATTGAGTCTGTGATGCCATCTAACCATCTTATCCTCTGCTACCCGCTTCTCCTTTTGCCTTTAATCTTTTCCAGCGTCAGGGTCTTTTCCAATGAGTCGCTTGCCACATCTTCTTAATCTCTCTTGCTTCTGTTAGGTCCTTACTGTTTCTGTCCTTTATCATGGCCATCTTTGTATGAAATGTTCCCTGATATCTTCATTTTTCTTGAAGAGATCTCGGGTCTTTCCCATTCTACTGTTTTCCTCTATTTCTTTGCATTTTTCATTTAAGAAGGCCTTCTTGGGGCTTCCCTAGTGGTCCAGTGGTTAAGACTTCACCTTCCAATGCAAGGGGTGTGGGTCTGATCCCTCATCAGGGAGCTGAGATCCTACATGTCTCATGGCCCCAAAACCAAAACATAAAACTGAAACAATATTGTAATAAATTCAATAAAGTCTTGGAGGGGGAAAAAAAAAGGCCTTCTTAGGTCTCCTTGCTGTTCTCTGAAATTCTGCATTCAGTTGGGTGCATCTTTCCCTTTCTCCCTTGGCTTTCACTTCTCTTCTTTCCTCAGCTATTTGTGAAGTCTCCTCAGACAACCACTTTGTCTTCTTGCATTTCTTTTTCTTTAGGATGGTTTTAGTCACTGCCTCCTGTACAATGTTATGAAACTTCACCCATAGTTCTTCAGGCACTCTGTCTACCAGATCCAATCCCTTGAATCTATTCATCACCTCCACTGTATAATCATAAGGATTTCACTTAGGTCATACCTGAATAGCCTAGCAGTTTTCTCTACTTTCAATTTAAGCCTGAAGTTTGCAATAAGAAACTGATGATCTGAGCCACAGTCAGCTCCAGGTCTTGTTTTTGCCGACTAAATAGAGCTTCTCCATCTTTGGCTACAAAGAATACAATCAATTTGATCTCAGTATTGACCATCTGGTTATGTCCATATGTAGAGTTGTCTCTTGGAGGATTTTTGTTGTGACCAGCGTGTTCTCTTGACAAAACTCTGTTATCCTTTGCCTTGCTTCATTTTGTACTCCAAGGCCAAAAGCTTGTTATTCCAGGTATCTCTTGACTTCCTACTTTTTCGTTCCAATCCCCTATAATGAAAATGACATCTTTTTTTGGTGCTAGTTCTAGAAGGTCTTTTAGTCTTCATTCTCCAGGGGATCTTCCTGACCCAGGTCTCCCACATTGCAGGCAGATGCTTTAACCTCTGAGCCACCAGGGAAGCCCATTAGTCTTCATAGAATTGGTCAACTTCAACTTCTTCAACATTAGTGGTTGAACATAGACTTGGATCACTTTGATGTTCAACAGTTTGCCTTGGAAATGAAGATAGATCATTTTCGAGGTCGCACCCCAGTACTGTATTTCAGACTCTTTTGTTGACTATGAGGTCTACTCCATTTCTTCTAAGGGATTCTTGCCCACAATAGTAGATATAACGATCACCTGACTTAAATTCACTCATTCCTGTCCATTTTAGTTCACTGATTCCTAAGATGTCGATCTTCATTCTTGCCATCTCCTACTTGACCAGCCCAATTTACTTTGATTCCTGGACCTAATATTCCAGGTTTCTCTGCAATATTGTTCTTTACAGCATTGGACTTTACTTTCACCACCAAACACATCCACAACTGGGCATTGTTTCTGCTTTGGTCCAGCCGCTTCATTCTTTCTGGAGCTATTAGTAATTGCCCTCGGCTCTTCCCTATCAGCATATTGGACACCTTCTGACCTGGGGGCACTCATCTGCAGTGTCATATCTTTTTGCCTTTTCATACTGTTCATGAGGTTCTCCGGGCTTCTCTGGTGGCACAGTGGTAAAGAACCCACCTGAGAATACAGGAGATGCAAAAGACACAGATTCGATCCCTGGGTCAGAAAGATCCCCTGGAGTAGGAAATGGCAACCCTCCAGTTTTCTTGCCTGAAAAATTTCATGAACAAAGGAGCCTGGTGGGTTACAGATCATGGGTTCGCAAGGAGTTGGACACGACTAAGCAACAGAGCATATGCACATGGTGTTCTCTTGGCAAGAATACTGAAATGGGTTGCCCTTTCCACCACTAGTGGGCTGTGTTTCATCAGAACACTTCACTGTGACCCATCCATCTTGGGTGCCCCTTCATGGATGACTCATGGCATGACTTCATTGGGTTATGCAAGCCCCTTCACCACCACAAAGCTGTGACCCATGAAGGTGTTGGGGACAAGACCATGGTCCAAAAAGATCTCAGCTGGCTGAAAGGAAAGGCAGGTCTAACCCGATTTACATTTAATGGTTCTGCTCTTTTATGCTGGGTCCTCTGCATTCTCCTTCCAAGAAAGTTTAGCAACAAAAATTATCATGCCATTTCAGAAGACCAAAGAGCATCAAGTTCAAGAGTAACTGCTTCGGAGTCAGACCTCCTTAGGCAAGTCTCTACTCCTATGAGCCTCAGCCTACCCACAACATAGGCTAAGGATACTTACTACATCCCTGGGTTCTTGTGAGATTAAATGAGATGCAGAAGATGCAAAGTATTTAGCACATTGCCTTGCCCAAAATAAGCGCTCAACAGATAATAACTATATATAGCTATACGTACACACAGTGGCTTAGCAGGAGCATGTGTGAAAAAGACCTGTGGTTTTAATTGACTCCAAGTTCAACATGAGCCAATGATATGACGTGACCTCCAAAAATAACTGATTCAACTTCAGCTGTCTTTAGAGAGCCATGGTAGGCTGCATATGCGAAGCAACCATTCTTGTCGGATTCTACATGGACAGACCACAACTGAACCCTGTGTTCTGCCCCAATATCTCACCATTAAAAAATGAACTTTGTAAACTTAACCTCATCCAGCTGGGAGAACCTAAGACAACAAGAAAACTTAAAACCATGGTCTATGAAGAACTGGACTTGTTTAGCCTAGAGAGAATACTTAAGGGCATCATGACAGCTGTTTCAAATATTTTTAGGACAGTCACATGGGAGAGGAATAAGAGTTGTTCACTGTGAAGCCAAACTGGCTTTAAAAAATCTTTCTACAGGGGTTTGGAAGAGGTACTAATTGACTGAAAATATAAACAATAATAATGAAATAAGAGGTTTCATATTACTTCGAAGAAAGTCTAGTTCAGCCTTCAGCCACTTTTTAATGATCATTAGGCATGGAAGACCATCTCTCAGAAAAAGCCCTTTCCAGAGATTTTGACCATCCTTGTGATTAGGTATACACATCACCACCCCATCTTTAGGGGATGACAATTAAGTAAAGGAAAGGCACTCCAGCAATTTTCTCAGGCTTGAATGGAGACTAGAACTCACCACTCCATTTTTCTCACTCTTCACACCTCTGCTGAAATCAATGGGCTTTGATGCCCCTTATCTCAGCTAGTCATCTCATGACAGTCATGAATATGGTGATGGTTTTGGATAACATCCCAGCACCCTGCCTCTGTGTAAGCTGTATTTATTTGTGTACACTTGATTTTCAAAATTCAATGCCCTAGAAGAGTGTTAAGAGAACATTTTAGGAGAGATATGCTCTTAGCTACCATGAAACACAGCTCAAATGTGCATGGTTTCTTGAACACCATCTCAAATTCTCATTTGTGCATTGCCCCAAATATTCTCTGTTTTAAAGTAAGCTATATTTCTTAAGGAACCAGAATCAAGTGATTTGTATTCTGGTCACAATACAGAACTTTGATGAAACAGGTTCAGATTTCTCTCACCTGATCACTGAATCTAAATGAGAAAAGTTGGAATTCCATTCACAATGCAAATATTGCAGAAAATCAGAAATCATTCTGCCCTATAATCAAAACCAGAAAACTGTTATTGTAGCTCTGCACCATTTCCAGAGACTATTAATTCACTGCAGAAACCCTGTCCTAAAATGAAAGTCTGGGCAGAATGACATTGTTTCTACTAAAGTACCAATCTGTCTTGTGGCATCATTTCCAAAGATATGGATGAAATTGACTAACAATAGCTGATTAATTTGGGTACCTTGTACTGGTCACATACTTGTTTCAGAATAAAAAATTAACTTCAATCAAAGCCAGGCAGAAGTGAAGTAATTAGGACAATGACTGCCCTGGTGACATGTATTAGAGATGGGAAATTAGAGTGCTTTCCTGAGTTAACATTATATTTTATAATCACTCTGAACTTCTTGAAGTAAGTCTAACATTGTGACTGTTGATTCTGAAGTATTTAAAATGTTTCCCTCAGGATTTTATAAATAAATATATATATATATATATATGTATATATATAGTCTTCCACAAAATGTTATTTGGCAGCAAACTTCAAAGGATCCAACAGTGACTTTCAATTATATTTATTATTAGCTCCACAATCAGCCGACATATTAAAAAGAGCAAAGGCGTTAGCTTGGACCACTTGAGCATTGGCATCAAGTTTCAAAGTTACAGCCGGCTCTTAGAGAGGGAAACAGATTTGGTGAAGTTCTGATCCCAATTCTGTTTTGGGTTGTTTTGTTTCATTTCAGTTTTCTACCACTGGTTTCCCAAGTCTCAGACAGCATTATTGCCTTTACAGAAGGGTAAAAATAAAAATAGTTTAGGTGTTTTTCTTTAAAAAACGTTCCCTGGGTCTTTATGATACCAATCTATCTCTCTTTGTTAATTTCCCTTGGATTTTTTTCTTGGGCTTCAGGATTCATTTTAATATATTATGACATCACTTCTAAAATTATAAGAAATTATATTGTCTTAAATTTCTGTACTGTTGATTGCTACTGATATAGTAAAACACAAAAAGTATTTTGATAATTATAGGTAGATTATATTACCCTGAATTACAAGTCCTAAGGAAATAAGATTAGTGAGTCAGTAGGTAAGGCCCCCCCTTTTTTTTTTCAGGGTTTCAAATAATAATTTCTAAACATCAACTCCAGTTTTAACTGGAGACACCACTTTTCACCTCCAGTTCTTTCACTTCTGTGCCAGAACCCCGATATGAGTCAGTTTCTAAAAGGGAGACCGAGAAGACCTCTTCGCTATTATTCCTCAGAAAAGAGGATATTGTTATACCAACAGCCACCTCAATCAAATGCTCTGAAATTCAAAACAACCTTAGTAGCTTTAGTCACAGCAGCAGAATGTTGTGCTCTTTAAAAACCAAGGCAGTATCATCATGGGATAGGAACATAGACTAGCACACCGGAAAAAAGCAACAGAGAGAGGAATAGGGTGCCCTCCTCTGAATAGGACAGATTCAGCTACAGGTATCTGTCTCTCTGTGGTCTCCAAAGAGTCTCAAGTTGCTGTCTCTGATAGGGCTCTTTCACAACTTCCTCATAATTTATAACTGCAGTTAGAGTGGTTATCACTGGACGAGAACCAGCCGCCACTCTTAAAGCTGGCCAAAGGCTAGTTACAAAGTTCATGCAGCATGGGTGATCATCCAGGGGCTTAGTGTAAGTTGAGTATATTGAAAAGTATAGACAGTGCTTCAGTTTTCATCTGCCCCAAGGAAAATGCTCAGAGATTCCCCAAGGTCAGGACAACCTCCCACCAAGGTGGCTCCCACTGACCATGACTTTACAGACAAGTTTGCAGATTTCTTGGGAGCTTGTCAGGTCCCAATCTTCCCCTGGCTTCTTCATAATATTGGAACGAGGCCTTAGCTCTTTCATCTGATTTAATTCTTGGAATGTGATACTCAGTGTACACTAACGTTGAAATGAGAACATCTTGAACATTCTCAATTATAAAATGGTAGGGGTAAGACCTTAATCAGCAAAATAAAGGTTAGCATTTTTTCTCCTACTAAAATTATGACATTATAAAGTGTGCTGGCAGACAATTCACAGCACTTTATAAGAGCTACAGGTTACATTTTTCAAAGTGTATATCTCCTGCTTCATTGTCATTACTGACAATGATTTTATTTACTGTAGACATCTACAGGTTGAATCAAGAGGGCAACATTCCATTAAAAATGAAGATGCAGAAACTCAGGTTAGCCCAAAGCCAGTGATTTTCCAGTCATGAATCAAGCCCAATAGAACATGGAGAAACCAACCACCTTCCAGTTCTTCACTCTCTTATTTCATTCATGTTGATGAGGGTTAAGAGCTTTGGTTTATCATGAAAGCAGACGTGAAAGAGAAGAGCAAATGAAGGCTCTAGTGGTTCACGTAACTTATTGTCATACAGAAATATACTTTTGGAAAAGACTGTCATGAGTTTAGATCAATAGAAGTAGAAGTTCATGCCAGTAAATCTCTAGTCTTTGCTCCACTAAAAAACTCAATGTGACTTGCAGGAAGAAGGATCCTTTGAACCTGAGTTCCATCCCAACTGATGAACAGATCCAATAGTGAAGCAGTGTCCCCTTCACCACCACCTCCTCCATCCACATCCAAAAACGGAGAGAAAATGAAAAAGTCTATGGAGTGAATGAATTTAAAGATGTAAGGACTAAGAAATTGGTGAATGCTTAATATTTTGGTTCACTGAGTTCTCTGGATAAAAGGTATCTTTATAAAGTAAACATTGAAACTCTTGATACTAATTGCCATGAAATTCAGCTACTAAGTTTCTCACTTAAAAATACTGCTTTCAGTAGACAAAGAACAAGGTCTTACTGTAAAGCACAAGGAACTATATCCAGTATCCTACAATAAACTGTAATGGAAAAGGATATAAGTACATAACATATATTCCATGTTATATATAACATTCCACATATATATTCCATATATATAACAAATATATAACATATATTCCATAACATATGTATATTCTTATATATATATATATATATATACACACATATACCATTGAATCACTTTATTGCACACCAGAAACTAACAGAACATTGTAAATCAACTATACTTGAATATATAAAATTTTGAATTAAAAAAAAAAAGATTTAAAAAAATATTCTTGGGAAACATTTCTAAGCCTTCGCTGATTTTGGACGTCACAAGAAAACCTGAGGGTCCTTTTTACATTGAAACACAATAGGTCACCTTTACATTTAGTCTGTTGTTTAATTTCAATGGCTTTAGCTTCCAAGGTTAGCAATGCAATTTTAGGGCAAGGCCAGCGGGAAGCTTACTCAATGTTTTAATTGTCTATTGCACTTGAAAGCCATACTGAGTGAGCTTGGCCTAGTACTGTGGAGTTGGAATTCGATGATTTCCTTGTAGTGGAAGGGAAAACAATATATATATATATATATATATATATATATATTTTTTTTTTTTTTTTGCATGCAAAGACTGTGACCAGTTCCATAATGACCACTGCAGAGCAGTGATCTTTCCCTACATAGAGACTGTCCCTTTAATTCAAGGGGATTTTCATGTAAAAATGACTGTTTTAAAAAGAAAAAACTAAAGATTTCTTTCTCCCAAAGAATCTCATCCAAAAACAAATCAAAACAAAATCTTAAAATAGTTCTTGAAAATATTTTTTAAGATCAGATAAAGGATTGGTCAGACTGGGAAGATGTAAAGGAAAATATTTTAAATCATCATGGGACTTTCTAGGAATAGAAAAGCAATGTTGGACTTCCCTAGTGGTACAGTAGATGGGAATCCGCCTGTCAGTACAGGGGACCTGTGTTCAATCCCTGGTCCGGGAAGAGTCCACTTGCCACAGAGCAACTAAAGCTGGTGTGTCACAGCTCCTGAGCCCGCATGCTGCAGCTGCTGAAGCCCCCATGCTCTCGGGTCTTTGCTCCACAACAAGAGAAGACATTGCAATGAGCACCCATGAACCACAACAAAGGGTAGCCCCCACGGGCTGCCACTAGAGAAAATCCATGTCATCGAGGAAGACCTAGTGTAGCCAAAAATAAACAAATTATTTTTTAAAAAAAGAAAAGAAAGAAAAGCAATGTTGAGCCCTCTTTAACAGTCTTCTCTTCTAGCATGGGCTTTAACTCTTGGGGCTTTGTCACAGGCCCAACTGTCTCTCTGAAGACTAATGTGACACCCACCACAGGGCAAAGTTTAACTGAGGTCTAATTTCTGCAGTTGTAGATTTCCAGTCTACAGGGCAATATAGATTGGCTGATGTGTCCACCCTGTCATAAACATTGCAGGCAATTTCTCTCCTCTGACATGCTTACATCTAATTTACCCTAAGAGCAAACAAAAGGAAAATTTCAGTGAAACTTCAAACCCACACAAGAAAGAAATGCTTGCCTCATGTTAACTTACATACATTCACCTGCAAGATGTGTTCCATCCTGGAAGCATTGTGCTTTATAGTTTGCAAAAACCTTTCATTCCCATCTTAACAACAGTAACATAGATGGGATGCTAGTGGAGAAGGCAGCTACGATTGCTTCCATTTTTTCCCCAGGTAAACCTAAGGCTCAGACAAGTAATGGTGATTGTTTCTAGGCTCTCTGAGCTAATAAATGATAGAGTCAGGGTTTTAACTTGGATCACCAGGCCCCCACTCCAATTGCCTTAAACCTACAATTCACTTTGTCTCTAATTTTTACTTTCTCTACAACCTCTGGAATTTTCTCCCTATCAGTTCAGTTCAGTTCAGTCACTCGGTCATGTATGACTCTTTGCGACCCCATTGGCTGCAGCACACCAGGCTTCCCTGTCCATCACCAACTCCTAGAGCTTATTCAAATGTATATCCATTGAGTCGGTGATGCCATCCAACCATCTCAGCCTTTGTCATTCCCGTTTCCCCCTGCCTTCAATCTTTCCCAGCATCAGGGTCTTGTCCAGTGAGTCAGTTCTTCATATCAGGTGGCCAAAGTATTGAAGCTTCAGTATTAGCATCAGTCCTTCCAGTGAATATTCAGGATTGATTTCCCTTAGGATTGACTGGTTGGATCTCCTTGCAGTCCAAGGGACTCTCAAGAGTCTTCTCCAACACCACAGTTCAAAAGCATCAATTCTTCAGCACTCAGCTTTCTTTATGGTCCAACTGTCACATCCATACATGACTACTGGAAAAACCATAGCTTTCACTAAATAGACCTTTTGTCAGCAAAGTAATGTCTCTGCTTTTTAATATGCTGCCAAGTTTGTCAAAGCTTTTCTTCCAAGGAGCAAGCATCTTTTAATTTCACAGCTGCATTCACCATCTGCAGTGATTTTTGGAGCCCCCAAAAATAAAGTCTGTCACTGTTTCCATTGTTTCCCCATCTATTTGCCATGACGTGATGGGACCAGATGCCATGATCTTTGTTTTCTGAATGTTGAGTTTTAAGCTGGCTTTTTCACTCTCCTCTTTCACTTTCATCAAGAGACTCTTTAGTTCCTCTTTGCTTTCTGCCATTAAGGTGGTGTCATCTACATATCTGAGGTTATTGACATTTTTCCTGGCAATCTTGATTCCAGCTTGTGCTTCATCCAATCCAGCATTTCACATGATGTACTCTGCATATAAGTTAAATAATCAGGGTGACAATATACAGCCTTGACGTACTCCTTTCGCAATTTTGAACCAGTCCATTGTTCCATGTCCAGTTCTAACTGTTGCTTCTTGACTTGCATACAGATTTCTCAGGAGGCAGGTAAGGTGGTCTGGTATTTCTATGTCTTTAAGAATTTTTCACAGTTTGTAGTGATCCACATAGTCAAAGGCTTTAGTGTAGTCAATGAAGCAGAAGTAGATGTTTTTCTAGAATTCTCTTACTTTTTCTATGATCCAAAGGATGTTGGCAATTTGATCTCTGGTTCCTCTGCCTTTTCTGAATTAAATAAACAGATTTGAAGGAATCCAGGCTCCTAGAATCTGAGAGAACCCACATCACAAAATGATGTGAATCAGAAAAGACTTGCATTTTACTTCTTAGGCCTAAATCCATGGCAAGGTCATGGAATTCCCCCTTCTCTCCAAATTTAGTTTAGCTGTCCTCTTGTGGGCTGCAAATTCCATCTTCTTCCTCCAGCATAAAAACTGAAGCAATTCTGCTGGATGCTGAAAAGCTTGAGGAAAGAATCTCTTCGCCACCAAATGTCAATGCATGCTCAGTCACTTCGGTCATGTCCTACTCTTTGTAACACTGTAGCCTGCCAGACTCCTTTGTCTATGGGATTCTCCAGGCAAGAATACTGGAGTGGGTTTTCATGCCCTCCTCCAGGGGATCTTCCCTGACCTAGGGATGGAGCTGGTATCTCTTACATCTCCTGTGTTGTCAGGTGGGTTCTTTACTACTATCGTCATGTGGGAAGCCCTACCAAATGTCAATACACCCAACCCAACTCTGGTATATTGATGTAGTCAGTCTCTGGAAGTTCTTCAACCCCTATGGTGAATTTTTCATGTACAGGGCAGCATGACTCTTCCCCACAAGAGGAATTTTGAGGACAGAGGAGATATTCAGGTACAAGAAGAGAAGCATTTCTGAAAGAGTTAAGTGCATTCTGAGAGCAGAGAGCACCATGATGCTCGTGATGGTGTTTCTGAGAGCAGCAACCTAATGCATGAATTTCTGAGGCTCAGCCAAGAGCTAGTATCTAACTCCTTCAGTTTTAAATGCCACACACAGAAAGTTGCTAAAATGGATGTGGGAGCTGGGGCCCCCTCCTTCTTCACCACCTGCTCCTTGAGCTCATTTGTAGGAGTTACCCCTGCCAGCAGGACTCTCTATTTGGACCCCGCTATAGCAGAGGGCAGAGAATGGGCATCCCCCGGGCATTTTTCACACTGTGTTTTTCAAGCTGGCACTCCTAGGGGATGATGAAAAATTGATTAGCTTTTCTAAAGCATAGCTGGAAATGAGTGATGCCAAAGAGCCAAGGTGTGGCACACCTTCGAGAGTCAACTTGTTGTGAGGAATCTCCTGGCCTGCTTAGCATGACAGCCCCAGATGCTGAACTCTATGTTAGTGCACCCCAAGGCAATCGCTCGAAAGCTTGCATGAGCCTCATTTGTCAGATTTACCTCTTGATGACTTCCCTCTTAACAAGGAAAAGCAGCTAGCATGGCTGTGCTGCTCTGTACTTTCAAAAGCAAAGGGAGCCAACCACCAATATCCCCCTTAGAAGCTACATGCCTGCCTATCATATAGGAGAAGCATACTGAAATCAGGTAATTCATAGCTAATATGTAAAATACATTTACATTTGTATAAAGCTGTGCACATTCCCAAGCATTTACATTCATTGTGCAAGTTTCATTAGCTTCATTTGACAATGGAAGATGCTGAAGTCCCAGGGAGGTTAAAAAACCTGCCCGGGGAATTCCCTGGCAGTCCAGTTGTTAAGACTTCATGCTTCCAACACAGGGGGCATGGGTTCAGTCCCTCATTGGGGAACCAAGATCCCACATACTGCACAGCCAAAACTTACTCCCGATCACATGAGACCAGCTGATGGCAAGGCCAGCACTAGAATCCTGCTCTTCTGATTCGTGATCAGAGGCGACTGCCCATATACGGCATGTGCAATTATTTCTTAACAATATTCAGCTCACGTCTTTATTATCCTGCTAAAGGGATTTTTCTCATCACTGTTCTCTCTCACCAGTTGTGTTGCTCCCAGACTCCCACGCATGAAGCGTACAGCAAAACCAAAGGACACCTCCTAGACAGGGCAGGTGGGTGGGCTCAGAGGCTATCACGTGTTCTGCTGGCTACCTTGAGGGAACCCTGCTGGGCCTCCTCCCCCATTTCACATTGGCAAGTCCTCAACATACCAAATGAATAGCTTTGGCCTTTTCTGAGCTTTGTTCTTCTGGCCCCCAGAGTGTGCTGGATGTTTTAAGTGGATTGCATGGGAGTGAATGACTCATATGTGGGATGGTAATGAAATTTTGGAAATGAATACCTACGGAAAAGCAGAAAAACTACAGGCCCTCTGCAGCACTCAAAGATGCTGAGAGCTTATCTGCTGATGCAAGAGAATTACAAGAACTCTCAATTTAGACGTATTAAGTAAAGAGGATAGGACATGATACAAAATGGTACAGTAATTTGCTTTTTAAAGAGACTCTCTTCTCTTTCCTCTTCTCTCCCTGTCTCCCTCTCTCTGACTAGCTACACACACACACACGCACACACACACACACACACACAAACGAAGGTACATGCTCAGTAATTCTATTACCAATACAAGGTGAGCTCCTCTCCACCTTACTGCAGCCCAAGGGGATTTTAGCATAATGAGTAAGGTAACAATTTTTGAATAACAGTTCTTCAGATTTGAAGAGGGTCTTGTTTCCAGATTATAGACTCAAAGCTTGGGCAAACATTATGCCATTCTGAAATCCTCTCGGCAGCTCCCTGGGAGTGAGTAGCGCCCACAGTTTCCCCCTGCTGCAGTGAGAGGAACCATGGGGAGAGAGGTAGGAGCAGACTTGTGTCAAGGAAAAGTACTAGCCTGGGAGTCCAGAGGACTAGGGGCTGGCTCCAGCCCTGCCGTCAACCAGACGTGCAATCTCCAGCGAGTCCTCTAACCTCACTGGGACTCTGTGGATCATCTGGCTGCTGAAGAACTCGCCAAGATGATCACCCAGCTCTCCTCCAGCTCTGACGAGTGTAACAAGACATCCGAACTGTACAGCACAATTTACAAAGCCCTGTCACATCTATCCACCCAGTCTTCACCACAACTCATCTAATGAGCTGAGGAAACTGGGACCCAGAGACAATAAAGGATTTGCTTGGGGATCACAGAGCTGATAGAAGAGCCAGACTAGAGAACCAGGTTTCTGACTCCAAAGCCATGTTCACGTCATAACCCCAGGCTACCTCTGAAGGAAAGACACCTCTGTGCTTTCATTTCCTATGACAGAAAAGTGATTTTTTAAAAAGAATAGTTAAAACCAAAAAAAGTGAGTTTTCAAGTTTTCCAATCTAAAAGCAGTGACTGTCCACAGGCCAGATCTTGAGCTACCTCTGGAGGAGAGTATGGTTTGACCACTGGAAACTAAGGTCCCCTAGAGAAGACCTCTGTGAAATGTGCACAATCCATATTCAATTCCTGTGCATCCAGCATTATGTAATGGGGGTGTTCCTGGGAACACTCTCTTTATGAAAATATGTTAGTAAAGCAACTTATATTTTGAACAAAAGAACCTCACCTGCACTTTAAGATGGTCCTCTTAGAAATTTCTTGCAGAGTTTGAAAAGAAAGAGAATATTTTCTAATCCAATAGCTTTCTACTTGTTCACATTCATAGCTAAGTACCGGAGCAGCTAGGCAGGGCAAGGGAGACTGTGACCAAGGAGAACAATTGGGAGCAGCTCCCAGCATCATGCCATTCACCACCCTTGAGGATGGAAGCACTCAGTCCTGCAGCTGCTGCAAGTATTGATTGTTGGGTGTTGCTAGCTCATAGCTGAGCCCTCACGTCAGGGACTGTCTAAACTGAAGACAGCTGCCTAACCCAAGGCCAAGACTCAATTCCCTGGAGCTGCCTAGGAAGTAGCATTTCTCATCAGTACACAACAGTATAAAAGCCTGGCCTTTTTGCTCCAACTGCAGATGACGCTGCAAGGTCAGACGCGCTCCAGAGCATCACCGTGGGACTGGCTGCAGCATCTGTACTGGCTGCATCACAGCCCAACTTATCCCTCTGCAGATCCACTTCCCTCACTCCCTCTTAAATACACTGCACCCCAATCTCCATCTCAGAGTCTGCTTCACAGAAACCTGACCTGCCACACATCTTCCTTTCTATCACTCTTGAGCTGACAGAATCTCTAAAATCCCCATTTCTTTTTTGTTAATTGTTAAGAGCAACAGTCCTGGTAAGGACTCCACCGGTAGAACCCAACATTGAGGAGGATGGAACATGGCTGTGTGTGAATACTAATTCACAAACAAAATCACAAATGATTTTGGAAATTGGGAACAGACTTTAAAAATGAGGCCATACAAAGAACAGGTGATTTGGCAGAAGAAACAGCATATAGAGAAACTGATATTACATAATAAAGAGGAAATTCTACCATGTACACAGGACATCAACCAGGAAAAAATAAAGCTCTCTCTGACTCCTGAAGGCTCATGTTCTCAAGCCAGGCAGTGCTTGCTGCAGTCTGATCAAGCATCGCCTCAGTGATGACTTCACAAACAGTGTATTTTCTGCTTGAACTCTCTACCCTATATTTCAGGGCATTTGTGTTCATGATTCAATCAACTTACTCTACCCCCAATAAAGAAAGTAAATCATTCAGTTATAAAATCTGAATCAGTTCAGTTCAGTATCTCAGTCGTGTCCGACTCTTTGCAACCCCATGAATCGCAGCACGCCAGGCCTCCCTGTCCATCACCAACTCCTGGAGTTCACTCAGACTCATGTCCATCGAGTCAGTGATACCATCCAGCCATCTCATCCTCTGCCGTCCCCTTCTCCTCCTGCCCACAATCCCTCCCAGCATCAGGGTCTTTTCCAATGAGTCAACTCTTCACATGAGGTGGCCAAAGTACTGGAGTTTCAGCTTTAGCATCATTCCTTCCAAAGAAATACCAGGGCTGATCTCCTTCAGAATGGACTGGTTGGATCTTCTTGCAGTCCAAGGGACTCTCAAGAGTCTTCTCCAACACCACAGTCCAAAAGCATCAATTCTTTCCTCGCTCAGCCTTCTTCACAGTCCAACTCTCATATCCATACATACCACAGAAAAAACCATAGCCTTGACTAGATGGACCTTTGTTGGCAAAGTAATGTCTCTGCTTTTCAATATGGTATCTAGGTTAGTCATAACTTTCCTTCCAAGGAGTAAGCGTCTTTTAATTTCATGGCTGCAGTCACCATCTGCAGTGATTTTGGAGTCCCAAAAAATAAAGTCTGACACTGTTTCCACTCTTTCCCCATCTATTTCCCATGAAGTGATGGGACCAGAAGCCATGATCTTCGTTTTCTGAATGTTGAGCTTTAAGCCCACTTTTTCACTCTCCACTTTCACTTTCATCAAGAGGCTTTTGAGTTCCTCTTCACTTTCTGCCATAAGGGTGGTGTCATCCGCATATCTGAGGTTATTGATATTTCTCCCGGCGATCTTGATTCCAGCTTGTGCTTCTTCCAGTCCAGCGTTTCTCATGATGTACTCTGCATAGAAGTTAAATAAGCAGGGTGACAATATATAGCCTTGACATACTCCTTTTCCTATTTGGAAGCAGTCTGTTGTTCCATGTCCAGTTCTAACTGTTGCTTCCTGACCTGCATACAGATTTCTCAAGAGGCAGGTCAGGTGGTCTGGTATTCCCATCTCTTTCAGAATTTTCCACAGTTTATCGTGATCCACACAGTCAAAGGCTTTGGCATAGTCAATAAAGCATAAATAGATGTTTTTCTGGAACTCTCTTGCTCTTTCCATGATCCAGCGGATGTTGGCAATTTGATCTCTGGTTCCTCTGCCTTTTCCAAAACCAGCTTGAACATCAGGAAGTTCACAGTTCATGTTTTGCTGAAGCCTGGCTTGGAGAATGTTGAGCATTACTTTACTAGCATGTGAGATGAGTGCAATGGTGCGGTAGTTTGAGCAAAGCAAAAAGCAAAAGCAAAAAAAAAATCTGAATAAGTCTGCATAAAGCTAGCTATATTCTAAATCACAGTCAAATCATCATAAGCATGTCCCATGTGTGCAGGTATGCATGCCCAGTCACTTCAGCTCTATGTCGGGAATGGAGTCAAAGACAGATACGAGAACAAAAGAAATTCATAGTGTCCTTCTTGTTGTTCAGTCGCTCAGTCGTGTAACCCCATGGAGTATAGCCCACCAGGCTCCTCTGTCCATGGGATTCTCCAGGCAAGAATACTGGATTGGGTTGCCATGGCCTCCTCCAGGGATCTTCCTGACCCAGGGATCAAACTCACGTCTCCTGCATTGCAGGCAGAGTCTTTACCACTGAGCCACCAGAGAAGGTCCATAATCAACAGCATTTATCAGAATCTAATGTTCATGGACAACCAAACCATCCCTGAGTCATCGTGCACAGGATTTTACCATTGGATGATGCTGTCTGACCTCTGAGACGCCATAGTTTTAACTATAAGTTGGCAAGTATGGGGAAAAAACTGGAAGAAAAAATGCCGTGCTAGTTTCTAACAATCAGGTCATTTCTAATTTGATTGTAAAAATGTTAGGTACAAATTGTGACATATAATCTGGAGAGAGCTCTGAGATGGAAGTCTGATTTTGTCCTCAAATTTGAGGGTTGTGCATATTTTTTCAGGTAGCCTGAGGAATTCATACTGAACTGAATTTTCAAAGCAAACAGTATAAGTGCTTGTCCAAAAAAGCATCAACATCCACAGTCCCTCCAGCTTTTCTGTACAGAGACATGTGGATAGCCCCTGAAAATACACACAGCAATAATATTAAAGGGGCAGGAGAGGGGAGGGAATATAATGAATGATTTCTGTAAGTCAGATCCACTGCCAATGCTGTCTTCTCTCTAAATGTGACCTTATGACTTCTGGTTGGCTTAATGCAGTATATATCTACAGAGTGATTGTCTGTTGAATAACAGGTTTAATGGTTAGTTTTGAATGACTGGAGTTCCCCACAGAGGACTGATCACAGAAAAATAGGGTTGCATGTCAATGAAAATGCAAGACAACAGAGCACAAGACCGACTAATTAGGAGAAGCACTTGGAATTAGTATCGTTCAGGACACCAGCAGGAAACGAAGGTACCCTCCATAAGGCTGATCCAAGGAGGCACTGGTTCTGGAAGCAGACAGGACACAGGAGACCATAAGGAGTAGTGCAGAAGCCGCAAGCAAGGAACCGTGGAGCTGCTGCCACTCCTAGAGCCGAATAGACAGAGGAAGGAGCTCTTACTGGAACCCAAAATGAGAAGTGCTGAGGAGAAACATAATGTACGAGAAGAAATGACCTTTAGTCCAGAGCAACAGCCAGCCTGAGGTGACTCCACAGGGAGAAGGCAGGGAATAATACCCCATCTCCATTTCCTTCCTCTCTGTAATTTACTGCTCATCCTCTCTCATTGGCCAAGACCAAATAAAGCCCCCTTCTGTGGTCCAAACAGGTCAGCCTCCTGGCAAGAGAGAGGTAGAAAAGGAAATCCTGGCGAGGCAAAGGAGGATACACCCCACTCCAAAAAAGGGAAGATACCTGGGATACAATGTTATCAAGATTTGAGCATGAGCATCCTTTTTCTCCTTTCATTCCAACCTCTGATAAAAATTTTTAAAGCATGGGATAAGATAAATTAAGAAAATTTTCCTGGAAGTAGGTCTTCAGCTACATTCCAAGAAAGATGGGGACATGGCTAGGGGATAGTCAAGAAAATCATAGGAGGAGGTTATTGATGGAAGAGGTTATTGGTATTGTGGTCATCTTCATCTGCTCTATCAAATATAGCACAAACACATCACTGTTAATCTATCAAATACAGAAAAAAATCATCTGCTATCATCTTCCACATGGGTTTTGCTATATTTGCAGGCAAACACCCCAGTGACAGGGAGGCCACATTTTACTGACTCCAATAATGCGGCATTCATAACCATGGCTATCTGGAGGCAATCTGTTGATCTTCTAGAGAACAGAGGATGGAAAAATGCTGCTTCACCACTTGTAGGACCAGATATTTTCCCAAAGTCCTGGCTCTAGAATCACATAGGCCTAGTTTGGTCTGCATCCTGGCTCAGCCACAAAAATAGCTGGATGGTCTTCAGTCAAATTCTGTCTTCTCACTAAGCCTTAATGTTTTTATTTAAACACCAGCTCCTCCTTGCACCGTGTCACAGTGAAAGAGAATAATGTATCTGTATTAAGAGAAGTCCTTTCATTGCAAATCTGATTCTGATTTGCATCTGATTCTGACTGGGAAGGTAGGAGGGAAGAAGAAAAAGAAAAGAGAAGTAGAGAATTTATTGAATACCTCGATGGTCAAGGAAGAAGGGAGGAAAGAGTGGGTTAAAATGCTCATATCACACACAGACCTCCCCATAGTTCTTATGGTTTCAAGCTCTGTAGATCTCTGAGAGAACAGTAAGTAGCACCATTCTGGGATCCCAGCAATAGCTGGGGTGCCCATTCTTTCTGGAACACATGACTATGTGGCTCCATTTCGATGGTTACAGTCCCCAGCCTCCTCATTGCCAATACAAATTCCAGGGGGAGAGAAATTTCATTGGCTCAGCAGGGATCAAGTCAATCAACTGGGTAAACCAACCATGGGATGGGGAGAGGCCCCAGCAGTCGTGGGGGGCACATGGCACTGTAAGTCCACGCTCGTGTGTCTAGAGGGAGGTCCTGGGGAAGGAGGAATCTGGATGAAGCATGCGGCCTCCACTATCTAGAGAAAGGCCACAGTATCGGGGACCCATCACATAGAAGTCCTCATGAGCTGTCAGCTATTATTATTTCAATGATTATGATAGAGATAGCATTTAGAAATTTCAGTTTCTTTCCCCTAGAGAGCTGTGGTACACCATTAGCTGTTGCTGCTAATATCTATAATTTTTCAATTTTGGATTATCCTATATTTCTTATTAGATTATAAATTCATGGAGAGAAGAGACCATTATATTTCCCACTTTCTCTATATATCCTTATTTTCTAATGCTTAAAAAACAGTAGGTGCCCAAATAAATGTGCTCTACTCCCTAAATCTCACTGATCTATACTTATATTAGAGCTACTGTGACCAAAATATGTCCCCATCTGCCTTTCCTTAAAACCCAAGACATAAAATCAATGTCCACACAGTGAACTGAAAGTTTAGAGTCACACTCAAAGAAAATTCTTCATATTTCAATTTGAAGAAAAAATTAACTTATCATATTCAAACCTGTCCAACATTTTCAGTTATTGAAAGTGGCTTACAATAAATATATCTGCTGGCAATTCTGAGCCAATAGTAGGAGCTGTCTGGCACCATGTTGAAAAGGTTCATGAGAAAAAGGCTGAAACAAAAAAATGCCATAATTATTAATGTCTGGCACGGACACAGGATTGATTAAGTTTGTCCTCAATTTTTAGATAACTTGAGAACTGATTTAAGATAGATGATGTGAAAGTAATATTTATTTACATAAATATTACCTTACTATTAGACATTATTATCATCTTTGTGATTATTTAAATACTAGAACAAGAGATGATTATCAAGAATACAGTTAACTGATTTGTTACTTATCCTTTAAATTCATGATTTCCAAATCTAGCATTTAAGTGATGATTGTGTATGGATAGCTATACTGTGTATCATTTAAACTTGGCCAAGTACATAAACAGAAAACTCAACTCAAAAAAATTTGAATGAGATAGAGATTTACTGTATTTTTCTCTCCCATAGAAGTCCCAAGATAGGCAATCCAAGGCTGATATAGAGACTCCAAAGTCATTAGCAACCTGGTTGTCTTCTATCTTTGCATTCTACCTTCCTCAACCAGAGGCTTCTGTCTCAAAGCTGCCTCATTGCCCATGACAGCTGCTGGATCTCCAACCATTATATTTGTATTCTAACCAGGAAGGAAAAAGAAAAGAGAAAATTGCTAGTGGAAGTGTTTTCCCAGTGAGTCAGCCCTATTTTAAATAGATTTCCCAGAAGCCCCACTTGATGAATTTCAATTACCTCCCATTCACCATCTCAAGCAGTAAGGGAATGTGGGAACTTCTCTTTTCAGCAGAACACATTGTAATTTGGGAGAATGGGTATTTTGGTAGGCAACTAAAAAGCAAGAAAGTTCCAAAAAAACCATCTATTTCTGCTTTATTGACTATGCCAAACCCTTTGACTGTGTGGATCACAATAAACTGTGGAAAATTCTGAAAGAGATGGGAATACCAGACCACCGGACCTGCCTCTTGAGAAATCTGTATGCAGGTCGGGAAGCAACAGTTAGAACTGGACATGGAACAACAAACTGGTTCCAAATAGGAAAAGGAGTATGTCAAGGCTGTATATTGTCACCCTGCTTATTTAACTTCTATGCAGAGTACATCATGAGAAACGCTGGACTGGAAGAAACACAAGCTGGAATCAAGATTCGCCGGGAGAAATATCAATAACCTCAGATATGCAGATGACACCACCCTTATGGCAGAAAGTGAAGAGGAACTCAAAAGCCTCTTGATGAAAGTGAAAGTGGAGAGTGAAAAAGTTGGCTTAAAGCTCAACATTCAGGAAATGAAGATCATGGCATCTGGTCCCATCACTTCACGGGAAATAGATGGGGAAAGAGTGGAAACAGTGTCAGACTTTATTTTTTGGGACTCCAAAATCACTGCAGATGGTGACTGTAGCCATGAAATTAAAAGACACTCCTTGGAAGGAAAGTTATGACCAACCTACATAGCATATTGAAAAGCAGAGACATTACTTTGCCAACAAAGGTCCGTCTAGTCAAGGCTATGGTTTTTCCAGTGGTCATGTATGGATGTGAGAGTTGGACTGTGAAGAAGGCTGAGCGCCGAAGAATTGATGCTTTTTGAACTGTGGTGTTGGAGAAGGCTCTTGAGAGTCCCTTGGACTGCAAGGAGATCCAACCAGTCCATTCTGACGGAGATCAGCCCTGGGATTTCTTTGGAAGGAATGATGCTAAAGCTGAAACTCCAGTACTTTGGCCACCTCATGCGAAGAGTTGACTCATTGGAGAAGACCCTGATGCTGGGAGGGATTGGGGACAGGAGGAGAAGGGGACGACAGAGGATGAGATGGCTGGATGGCATCACTGACTCGATGGACGTGAGTCTGAGTGAACTCTGGGAGTTGGTGATGGACAGGGAGGCCTGGCGTGCTGCGATTCATGGGGTTGCAAAGAGTCAGACATGACTGAGCAACTGAACTGAACTGAATGATCTCTGACACAATTTCTTTATTAGAAACATGCTGTTCTAAGTCCTTAGTGATTCCACTGGACAATACATTCCATGGAAGCAGGGACCTGGTCTATTTTGTTCACTATACCCCCTCATCCCACCCTACCTCCAACCCCCCAGCACCCAGAACATGGCATAAACAGTTAATCGGTGAATAAGAGATCAAGTCACAATGAAAACCCTAACTTTCCCCAAAGCCCAAATACCTCCCCAAACCTCCATGCTTTGAGGTTCTGTACAAAGAGGTAAATGGTAGAGCTTTGAAAGAAGCTAGAAAGATAGATTAGAGGTTAAATAGTTACAGTCCTGGGCTTCTCTGGTGGCTCAGACGGTAAAGAATATTCCTGCAATGTGGGAGACCTGGGTTCGATACCTGGGTCAGGAAGATCCCCTGGAGAAGGAAATGGCAATCCACTCCAGTTTTCTTGCCTGGGGAATTCCATGGACAGAGGAGCCTGGTGGGCTACAGTCCATGGGGTTGCAAAGAATTGGACACGACTGAGCCACCAACACTAGCTGACAGTCCTGGAAGTCTTTTCACACTAGAGCTTTTAAACACAGATCCCACAAGGGGCCGTGTACAGAGAGCAAGGAGTGGAAGAGACTCAGTAGAACAGTACACAGTTCAGTTCAGTCGCTCGTTCCTTGCTGCCCCACGGACTGCAGCACGCCAGGCTTCCCTGTCCATCACCAACTCCCGGAGTTTAGTCAGACTCACGTCCTTGGAGTCGGTGATGCCATCCAACCATCTCATCCTCTGTCATCCCCTACTCCTCCCGCCTTCAATCTTTCCCAGCATCAGGGTCTTTGCAAATGAGTCAGTTCTTCGCATCAGGTGGCCAAAGTATTGGAGTTTCAGCTTCAACATCAGTCACTCCAGTGAATATTCAGGATTTATTTCCTTTGGGATGGACTGGTTGGATCTCCTTGCAGTCCAAGAGACTCTCAAGAGTCTTCTCCAACACCACAGTTCAAAAGCTCAGCTTTCTGTATAGTCCAACTCTCACATCCATACATGTCTACTGGAAAAAGCTATAGCTTTGACTAGATAGACCTTTGTTGGTAAAGTAATATCTCTGCTTTCTAATATGCTGTCTAGGTTTGTCATAGCTTTTCTTCTAAGGAGCAAGTGTCTTTTAACTGCATGGCTGCAGTCATCATCTGCAGTGATTTTGGAACCCAAAAAAATAAAGTCTCTCACTGTTTCCACTGTTTCCCCATCTATTTGCCATGAAGTGATGGGACCAGATGCCATAATCTTAGTTTTCTTAATGTTTAGTTTTAAGCCAACTTTTTCACTCTCCTCTTTCACCTTCATCAAGAAGCTCTTTAGTTCTTCGATTCCATAAGGGTGGTGTCATCTTCTTATCTGAGGTTATTGATAATTCTCCTGGCAATCTTGATTTCAGTTTGTGCTTCATCCAACCTGGCATTTCGCATGATGTACTCTGCATAGAATTTAAATAAGCAGGGTGACAATATACAGCCTTGACAATATACTCCTTTCCCGATTTGGAACCAGTCTGTTGTTCCATGTCCAGTTCTAATTGTTGCTTCTTGATCTGCATACAGATTTTTCAGGAGGCAGGTCAGGTGGTCTGGTATTCCCATCTCTTTAAGAATTTTCCACAGTTTGTTGTGATCCACACAGTCAAAGGCTTTGGCATAATCAATAAAGCAAAAGTAGATGTTTTTCTGGAACTCTCTTGCTTTTTAGATGATCCAGCAGATGTTGGCAATTTTATCTCTGGTTCCCATAGAAAAACCACAAAAGGACAGCTAAGGGGCCCAGTAAAATAAGCTAAATCCGCCAACAGATTGGAGGAATAAGCCTGTTTTTAACCTCTTCGAGTTATCACACACATTATCCTTGATTGTTTTGTAAAGGTTTTCACTTTTTGTTTTGTTGTTGTTATTTAATATTACAAGCTGAGCTACTAGAAAAGAAGAATTCATGTGAACAAACCATGGTGGACAAACTCACTATTCTCTGAATACTCACTAAAGGGGGAACCACCAGCATTAGCAGCAGCTCTGCACAGTAAGTGTTACAGGCTGAGGAATCATCTTAGAACAAGTCTTCTTAGAAAATGAAAGTCAATATAATACTGCTAAATGTGGCTTTTTAAAACCTGAGAGCTTAAAACTTTGTACTCCTCCCTTCTGGTTATAATTATCAGGTTTTTTCTCTTGAACTCCACAAGGCTGCAGAGGAGGACTGCATAGTCAGCTCCCCGTATCCATGGGCTCCACATGGGCCAACATGGAGGGCAGTCTCTCCTACACCATTTTATATAAGGGACATGAGTGTCAGCAAATTCTGGTATCCAGAGGGGATCTTAGAACCAACACCCCACAGATACCAAGAGATAACTGTCCTTAGGACAGGACATGCTGGTTGCCCACTTAATCCAGAAGTCATGCAAAGTTAAAGATGGGCAAAGCATCGGGAAATATTGATACCATTGGCCCAAATTGTTCCACAAGTCTAATGTCCTTGTGGCCAAAGCACTGGCCCCAGCTCTCTGGGATTATCTGAACAATTTGATATTCACCAGATTTTATTTTGCTAACAATAATTTGGCCAGAATTCTCTTTCCAATTACAGCTTTATAGATGTTTTGCAAGGTTCTTGAAATAGGAACAAATGTGATTTATGTAGTGGAACGTAACATCGGCAGTTGATTTAATTATGGCGCAGAAATGCATATGGAAATGTTTAAAAGAAATTTCCATTGTCAATTAGTTTTTGAAAACAAAGAAAACTCAAAATTTTAATTATAAAGAGATGCACAGTAAACTATGAAAGGATACTTTGGGTTCAGCAATATATAATTTATTTCCTTCATTTATTGGTACTCCCTCCCCCACCCCCTAAGAAATATTACTATTAAAATGTGTCCAAAATATTTTATTGTCTATTTATTTCCCAAATTGAATTATAACCTGATGGATTAGTTTCATTAAAAAGTTACAAAGAATTGAGAAAATAATTCAGTAATATTAGAAATAATAAATATACCAATGCAAATAAAATAATAAAGTGAAAAGGAAGCAAAATACCCAGAATACCATAATCTGCTTGCTTCTTAATGTCCCTAAACCAAGTGATTCATAACCAATTTCAAGAAGAGTATTTTATATTTAATCAACTCATTATCAATTAGCTTTCGGTTTCTTTTAGTTTCCTTAGAAGTTAAGGGTCAAATTTTCAAGCATAGCAATTCCTGACTTCTGTCTTTGCGATTTAAGATAGCCATTACTTAGTACCGCTTTCTCTAAAGAATCCTTAAACACTTGATGGTACAGTTGTCCGCACGTCATTCATTTCCTAATGAGAAAAGTATGTGTGTGTGTCAGTCAGTCATGTTAGACTCTTTGTGACCGCATGAACTGTAGCCTGCCAGCCTCCTTTGTCCGTGAGTCTTCTCCAGGCAAGAACGCTGGAAAGGGTTGCTTTACCCTCCTCCAGGGGATCTTCCCAACCCAGGGATTGAACCCAAGTTTCCCGTGTTGCAGGCAGTTTCTTTACTGTCTGAGCCACCAGGGAAGCCTTAAAGTATAATTCTAAATATTCTGAGATTTCTAAGCACTTTTTTGTTTAAGAATTTCCAGTTGTGCCTTGCATGCTCTGCCCATTCCCAATCCAACCTCCAGGGCATGAGGACTCTGGCAGAAATGGTTTTAGATGCCATTATTAATATTTGTCAGGTCATGAAATCCATGCATTTTAGAGCTTGAAGGAAACTGATAGGTTTGAAGATCTATTTGGTATTCTGAGATCTCCAGCCTGATTCTCTTTGATGTTTCTCTGGGTATCATTGAATATTTAATCCTATTCATTACCTGGAACATATCATTTCATAAACATTCCAAATGAATATTTTCTGATCTACCCAGTGTTCCATTTTACTTCACCTTTTGAAAGGTAGATTTATGACAGAGAACTATACACTGTTTTAGAAAATTTGGTCTGAATTTCCCAGCACATTTTTAAGCACTCCAAGGTTATAGTCCAAATATGACCATATGCCTCTCCCCAACCCCATGAAACCCTAGAAGCATCCAATACTCTGTTGCTATACTAACAAACTACCTCCAGCACTCATCCAGGAAACCAAATCTAAATCATCATAATTCCTGGACTGACAAAAAATGACATTTAAGTCAATAGCTCTCTAAAGAACTTCTGCTCTCTTACTGTTTATGGACTTATTTTCAAAATACACTCTTAAGCTATAGCCTACTGTGAGCTCCCACTGAAGGCCTAGACATAATTTTCAGCAAATCTATTACTTAGACTGAAAGTCAACTTTGTTACAATGGTGCTATTCTAATTCAAACCACAAATCCTTCTCTAAAATAAAATCCTCTCTCTTATGTCTGCAGGAAAAGAAAGTGCATTCTGTACAGGTTAAAATCCCATTGATTTCTGAGCATCTGACAACTCAATTCTCTTTCAAACACCTACCAAAACCCTAGCCCCTCCATAAAAGATCCCATATCTTGGAGGCAGTGATGTCCAAGGCTATACCAAATTGGATGGCTACCAATCCAGAGAGGCTGGCACCACACTGTGCAAAATAACACACTTCAAGGAAAAACTATCATTTTGCTTAATAATTTATCTCATTTTTGCTTCATGAGAATTTACCTTGATTCTGTAGCACATAACATATAAAGATGCTGTATTTATTTTGTTTTTCTTTACACTGGGTTCTGTGTTCCCCACTAATTACAGCAGTTCCAACTCTTAAAGAACCCTCAAAGCATTACTTTATGAGGTTTCTCACATAGAAGGATATTTTCAAAGATTAACTTTAAATCTCCTTGTTCTTTAACTTGGGAAAATCAAAGCACATTGATAAATACCCACAAGTAACTATTGCTTACTCACTTACAACTCCTTGGCCCTCTCTATTTCTCTAAATGAACCAAATGTAACTGACAGGGAAGGGTCAGGGCTCTCATTTAATGGGAGTGGACTGTTGCTAACAGATTATTTCAATAATCTGAGTGATCAAGAAATATAAGGATATGACATACATGCTCCACTGGAAGGATATCATTATTTTTGTCAAAGGATCTTGATGACTGTGTCTCTAGTACCTGGGAAAGACTCAGGTTCTGGAGTCTAACTGCATGAGCTCAGATCTCAGCTCCACCACTTCTATGAAGACCTGGATTTTCTGACTGGTGAAATTGGTACCATCATCACAGTAACATAATGAGAGAAGATCACAGTTTGGGCGGAGGAGGTGGGACAGGAGGGTGAACAGGGACCTCTCTATTTACTTCCTTTTTCACACTCTGACTTCTGAGTATCTCTCACTGTTATTGTTGCTTTCCTGCTGCTCTCTCAATTCAGGGTCTAACTGCAAACATCACAGCGCAGAGAATTGCCCTGTCGTACAAGCATTTACTCCCTGTACAGTCAGTGGGCCATAAGGTGAACTCGCATGATTTGGAAGATCCTATCCATTTTATTTCATCCGAAGCTTGAAATTTTTTGTAAAATATTGGGTTCCACACAGGCTAGGGCTCTTACTGGATGAGGCCTTCCAAGGCTCCATGTTGGAATCTTACTTAGTTTTATATTTCTAGCCCAAGGCTATTGACAGTCATATTCATAACTACAACTTTACAGACAACTTATAATTCTAGCTGGATCGTGGAAAAAGCAAGAGAGTTCCAGAAAAACATCTATTTCTGCTTTATTGACTATGCCAAAGCCTTTGACTGTGTGGATCACAATAAACTGTGGAAAATTCTGAAAGAGGTGGGAATACCAGACCACCTTACCTGCCTCTTGAGAAACCTATATGCAGGTCAGGAAGCAACAGTTAGAACTGGACAGGGAACAACAGACTGCTTCCAAATAGGAAAAGGAGTACGTCAAGGCTGTATATTGTCACCCTGCTTATTTAACTTCTATGCAGAGTACATCATGAGAAACACTGGGCTGGAAGAAACACAAGCTGGAATCAAGATGGCCGGGAGAAATATCAATAACCTCAGATATGCAGATGACACCACCCTTATGGCAGAAAGTGAAGAGGAACTAAAAAGCCTCTTGATGAAAGTGAAAGTGGAGAGTGAAAAAGTGGGCTTAAAGCTCAACATTCAGAAAACGAAGATCATGGCATCTGGTCCCATCACTTCATGGGAAATAGATGGGGAAACAGTGGAAATAGTGTCAGACTTTATTTGGGGGGGGCTCCAAAATCACTGCAGACGGTGACTGCAGCCATGAAATTAAAAGACGCTTGCTCCTTGGAAGGAAAGTTATGACCAACCTAGATAGCATATTAAAGCAGAGACATTACTTTGCCAACAAAGGTCCGTCTAGTCAAGGCTATGGTTTTTCCTGTGGTCATGTATGGATGTGAGAGTTGGACTGTGAAGAAGGCTGAGCGCCGAAGAATTGATGCTTTTGAACTGTGGTGTTGGAGAAGACTCTTGAGAGTCCCTTGGACTGCAAGGAGATCCAACCAGTCCATTCTGAAGGAGATCAGCCCTGGGATTTCTTTGGAGGGAATGATGCTGAAGCTGAAACTCCAGTACTTTGGCCACCTCATGCGAAGAGTTAACTCATTGGAAAAGACTCTGATGCTGGGAGGGATTGGGGGCAGGAGGAGAAGGGGACGACAGAGGATGAGATGGCTGGATGGCATCACTGACTCAATGGATGTGAGTCTGAGTGAACTCTGGGAGTTGGTGATGGACAGGGAGGTCTGGCATGCTGCGATTCATGGGGTTGCGAAGAGTCGGACACGACTGAGCGACTGAACTGAACTGAACTGATAATTCTAGCTACCATTACGAAGGGCCTTCTATGTGCCTGATATTCCATTTGTCACTTGCCTTACATAATACTACAATTTGGACATTTGTTCTGCTTTTTGTTTAACTTGCAGGGAACTGAGACTTGGGAACTTAAATAAATAACTTGCCCAAGACCACACAGCTAGGGATGGGCCAAGCTGGCACTCAAAGTAAGGTCTGAGTACAAACAGGGCAGAGAAGGCAGACAGATTCCAACTTACGTGCCCAAGACAATGCACTGGCGTCGGGTCAGAGCTGTGTTAAGAAGCGTTTTGGGTTTGGGCCCAGGCTCAGGGGAGAGAGGGCAGTTAACAACAGATGACGTCTTCCAAGGGCTCTTGCAGGGAGAAAGGTAGAGGGTGGTAGATGCTATGCTGCCTCCTGAATGCCTGGCAACCCTTAACCACCTAGTTTCTACACACAGAGAAAAGGGGTGAATTTGCCTCCTTGGAATACCTTCTAGTGCTTTTCTGTCCCTTTTCATCAAAGAAAAACATCTCATTTTTGAAACCTTTAACCCCCACAGAAGCCTTTCCAGAGCAGTTCCCTTTGTTGAGTGCAGATTTTTCATCTCCTGGACTTCAGGGAGACCAGCAGTAGCTTGACTTCACAATCTCTTCTCAACCGGGGTATCTTCCTTCCCCTGACCATTTTGATCTCCAATTTTCTGACATTGGAGCCTACCTCGGATTGCTTAATCTCTCTACAATGTAATTTCCTTGCCTATCTTTTTGTTTTTATATCTTTAAGTGTTATTGACTTTGTCACAATATTGCTTCTGTGTTTACATTTTGGTTTTTCTGCCGCGAGGCATGTGCAAACTAGCTGCCCAGCCAGGGATCAAATCCACCCCCCCTGCATTGGAAGGCGAAATCCCAACCAGTGGACTGCTAGGGAAGTCCCTACCTATCATTTTAAAAAGTTTGTGGGGCAGAGCGGGGGAGGGGGAGGGTACAGAGGTGGACAGTGATTCTCAGTACTCCCTGCTACCAGAGTCACCTAAGCAGCTTTGTAAACATGCCCGTGTCTGGGCCCCAGGCCAGATCAGTTGGATCATCTCTGGAGCTGGGGCCGAGAGATCAGCTTTATTAAAAGCTCCCAAATAATTCTAATATACATCCATCCAGAGTAGAGAATCACTCAAGTACTAGTAAATAATAACATGCATGATATCAATTAATATCATCAGGTAAATAAACTTGCTAGGCTTAGGTTCACTTTCATGCCTCTTGTAGAGGCTAACTAGTTCCTTTAAATACTTATCTGCAAGTGTTTTAAAACACAAATTTCAGACAACTTTTAAATACTTTGGCTTTCTTATGAAATTGTTAGGTAACTATACTGTTGGGTTTATTAGCCTTCCTCCTTCACAATGTGTAGCGCTCTGATTTGGTTTATAACTTATTATGTTTGCTAAATTAAGTGTTTGTCAAAGTGCAGTCTTTGGACCATCTATATCAGAGCCACCTGAGGTGACACTTTTTAAGGCAAATGAAGATTCCCAGAGCTATTTGAGGCCTACTGGATCAGAGCCTCTGGAGGTGATGCCTGAGAGTCAGTGTTTTTAAGCAGCATCTACAGCAGTTTGTTAGCATGCTAAAATGGAAGAGAAGGACTCCCTTCTTCTTAGGTTGATTTGTACAACAGGTACCGTGGCACCATAGCACCAGGCACACACGGGCGTTTAATAAACACTCTCTGATAACTGTCATGGTGAGGCATACAAAATACTGACTGTAGCATTTGCACACAGGTCTTACATTGCTTTTTTTTTTAAAGCGTACTCTTCCATTTTTACTTACGTCTAAGCAAACTACTCTTTAGTTGAAGATACTGTTAGGTTTGTGTTTTTATTTGGTTTTGAGTGCTGCCTTCCTTTTTCATCAGTTTTGTTGAACTCATACAGATCTTAAAATTAGGAACAACAGTTGCTCTCTGCTGAGCTTCTCTGTAAACAGGTTTATCCTCAAGGACTTCTTCCCTGCTGCAGAAACCAATTACCTAGGAATTGGGTAGACAAATCATGTGGCCCTGACCCCAGGTTGAAAAACAGAAGTCTCAATCTGATGTGCAACTCTCCACTGAGCTACTCAGAGCTTAGCCCTGGTCCCTGGATTCCTCAGTCCTGATTTTCTCCTTACAAAAATCATCTAGTATTTGGTTCATAAAGCCCAGTCATCATTAATGAATCAATGGATATAAAATCTTTTTAATATCTGATGTAAAAGCCCCATTTCATGTACAAAACAACCCTTCTTATTGCATTAGTACTAGAGTGATTTGTGTTGGTAAATCTAAAATTCAATTATGATATTTTATAACAGGTAGATTTTACCATAGAGGCTTTTGGAAATTGAAATTCATGTGCAGCTGAATAAGTGATGACCAGATATGGTTTTCATAAAGCATGTTTTCTTCAAGGAGGAAAGTTGTCCTCCTTGGGTTTTATGATCGTTCTAAACTAGGGAGGATTTGTAATGATGTCAAAGGGTGGCTTTCTCTAGAAGATGAATAGCCACCCGTAGCTGACTCCGTGAGGTCATATTTTCCTGTTCCTAATGATTCCCAGGATGATTTTGAGTCACTTTTGTAGCCTTGAACAAAATATAGTTTTCTGAATGACCATTTCTACTTTATATTATATAAATCGAAGAGACGAGATCTTTAATATTACGATCTACATGTGCATCCGAACGCAATGCCAGTAGCCACCAGATTCACCCATTCAGAGGCCCTCGGTTCAGCTCATGTACACTTGGGACAAACAGGAGCTGGTTTAGGACAAAATGAGCTCATTCTCCTGGACAGAGAAAAAGTTCAGTCACTCATGCATGGTTGGTTCTTCAGTACAACCATGAAAGCTTTATCTACTTTAGAATTCAAATGTCAACTCTGGAATGCTTTAGAGGTAATAATAATTTCATAGTCCTCCCTCCTAGAAAATTCCGGTGAGACTGTCCGTCATCTGTATCACAAACAACAGCAAACATTTTGCAGCATTGGGTACCAGGCATTTCGCAAGTGCTTTACATGCATTATTTCATTCAGTCCCTCCAGCAAGTCGTAGAGTCAGTACTCTTTGTGATCCTATTTCATAGAAGAAATTAAAGTGTACAGCTGTGCCACAGGTAGCCTCAGTTAAAGTGTAGTTCAAGCAGGTCTGTCTGATACCAGAGCCTGTGCTCTTTACCACCCCTGAATTATACTGGTAACAACTAATATTAACTGAATGCTAGCTATGTGCCAGATGAGTTAGAGGTACTTTACCTGTCATTGGTCACTTTTTCAGGTAACTATTATTATCACTGTTTTGCAGAGGAGGAAACTGAGGCTGAGAGAGTAAATTGACCAAAGTCTCACAATCAGGAGGCAGAACCAGGTTCATAGGCTGGGCCTGCATTGACTGGTCAGTGCCTATCTCCCAGTCTTCCATGCTCTTATGGTTATAGAATGTCTCTGTGACTGTGGCACAGAGAAAGTCAAATGGTCACTGATGTCCAGCCATCTCTCCTGTGCATGCAGGAGCAGGGCTCTGACCTGGGCGGGGAGGGCTCTGGCAGCTGAAACTGGACATGGGAGAGGAGCTAGGGTACATGCAAAGCTGCAGTGCAGGGACCCGAGGAACGGACAGTGTCGAATGCAGGAATGGAGGCAACAGATAAATGTGGGGAGGGGACGATAGACAGACTCACAGTGGTTGGGCAGAGAGGAACCACTAGGTCCAAGACAAAAGAACTTGAATGAGCAGAATTTACAGAATAGGCAGTTTAGGGAGACAGCCAGAGGAGAGACCCTGAGGCCTGGGAGAGCAGCAGCAGAACCCACACGTGATTTGGAGAAAGGTGGTCAGAAAGTCAGTGGATGAGGGGGAGGGATGAGATCCTGCCAGTGACCTCATCAGACTCCTGATAAACTGAGTTAACCCATCCCCATCTGAATAAAAAGCACGGTCATCATGAACTTTATTTGTAATCTCTGCCCTCCAGAGACAGATAAAGAAGTCTGTCATTCTCCCTCCCAGAACTTGCTGACATTCCCGTTTCCCATTTACCCAATTCACTTTGACTAGAACAGCCATCCACTGAATTCATTAAGGGTTTTTGTTGTGAAAGTGTCTTGACTCTGGTTAGTGTCTTCAATAAAACATGTCTCACTTTGTTCTCTCTCAGTCAATCTCCCTGGACACCCCACGTAATCATCCTTTTGTAAACAAAGCAGGCTTTGAAGCCACTAGGAGTCCTGCAAGGCTGAGAGAGATGAGAATGAGCTACAGGCTCCCTGGTGGAAACCGGAGACTGGAAATCTTTCATAACCTTCACTGTTTTTCCTGATTACGAAAGTAGCAAGTGTTCATTGTAGAAAATATATGAAAGCACCAAGAAAAAAACTATTATCCAACAGAGATAAGCAAATATAACATCTGGTTTAGAGTAGTTCGGTTTTTAGAGCAGTACATATATGTAAAACATTTTTAATGTTTAAGTATTGTTATGTGAAATTTTATTTCCTTTTTTTTCTTTCACTTAATGTAGACCAAATATATTTCCCCATGTCAAATCAATATTTAGCATATGAATTTATAATGACTACATATTAGACCATCCTATTGAATTTCTGGTGTTTATATTTCAGGATTTCTTTTTTGCCTTTTTATATCAGGCTGTTATGCTTGCTCTTTGGTTATATATTCAAACCCTGCCTTATTGTTTCCTTTTTATGCTTTCTTTATTTTCTAAAGTGTATAACTTGATTTAATACATGTATACATTGTGAAATGATAACCACAGTTGAGCTAATTAACACATTTATCATCTCACATAGTAACCACTTTAACAACAAATGTCATTGTCTTCTTTTTTTTAGAGTGACATAATGAAATTGACCACTTTATGCTTTCAGAAATTTATAACACTGGTTCTGAGACCCAAAAAAAGCCCTGCTAAATAAGCACTAGAAAATAGAAATTCTGTTTTGTCTTGAGCTCTGCCATCAATTCCCTAAACGGCTGCAGCCAAATCCCTCTCCTCTGAGTGTCATATTCCACATCTGTCACGCACTGTCTAATTTAAACACACCACACGTTAGTAAATGAGAGGATTGTACCTGGCTGCCACGGCACTGAGCCACAGAGGAGCTGGTGTCTCCTGCAGAGAAGCGACTGCAGTGGCAGGGGCCCTTTTTCATTTAATCTTCCCAACACCCCACTGAGGTTAAGAACTATCATTATTCACATGCAGTAGAAGAGGAAACTGAGGCTTAGGGAGGCTAGGTAACTTGGTGGGGACCTAGCAAGTAACAAGTTGGGGTTCAAGCCCAGCTTGAGCTCATAATCACCGGCAGCGTCTATTGCTATTACTGGAGTAAAGCACTCCACCCCAAAGAGTCCAAGCTCTGTGACCACATCCTGTGAGGGAGCATAATGACCAACTGCTTTTCAAAGATAACACATCTGCACATTTTAGAAGCCAATGGGAGACTGTCCATGAGGCAGATTTTCTTAAATGTCCAAATGAAGTAGGAAGTACTGAAAACAGATGTGTGACACAGGAAACAAAAATGGCTCTTCAGACCCTGGAAAATTGAGACAACTCAAGGATCCAAATTTTAAAGACAGTCCCCAGATCCTGACATTTCCGAGGGCCCTGGTCTTCATTATCTTTCCTGAGTATTTTAATCACAAAAGCATGTAGCTCTTTAACATCTCCCTCATCCTGCCCCTCCCCTGCAGAAGGAAATGGTATTTTGAGTTTTTGAAAGCAGCCCACAGATACAGGTCTATTTTTGTGAATCCAGACACATCCCTCCAATATTCCCTCATCGTCCCATCCTCCACTGTGTGGGTCCCTCCCTTCCACCCTCACACACACAAAGGCCCTCAAGGAGGCCTTGAAATAGGGAGGACCTCGCCTACCATGCCTGCCAGCCTCCCTGCCCCACGATGACTCACACACATTTCACAGAGCCACCAAGACCGAAGAGAACGGATCACACAGAACAAGCCAGTTGCCATCCTTCAGTCTGAGATTTCTTCAGCTAAGCCTCTGCCTGCTGGGCCTGGTACTATCTCTGTTCAGCAACCAAGTGACACATTATTCTGGAAGAGGAAGAAAATGGAGAAGAGATGAAGGACAACTTTGGCCTGCTGGGACTAAAGCTGTGCTGACCAATTCAGCCACTAGCCCCGTGTGACTAGATAGTACTTGAAATACGGCTAGTCCAAATTGAGATGTGCTGCCACTGTAAAATAGACACCAGATTTCAAAGATCTCATATGGAGAAAAGAATGCAGACTATCTCAGTAATAATTTTTATGCTTATATATTTTTTCTATTTTTCATCTAAATTTTTACAATGTTGTGTTGGTTTCTGCCATACAACAATGCAAATCAGTCAAAATTACACATCCCCTCCTTCTGTAGCCTCCTTCCCCTCCCCACACTGGCAACTTTGACTTTCTTAGAAATGCAGGTCCCTAGGCCTTGCTGAAATTTTTCTGAATTACAATCTTCAAATGTGAGTCCCAGGAACCAATGTCTAAGAAGATTCCCAGATGACTTGTATGCACATGAGAATCCGAATGATACTACTAGAACTGAAATCTACTTTTTTGCCTGATCAGCATCCGCTTACTCTTGTTCCAGTAACATCCCCTCCTGTGCCTCAGGAAACCCCTTCTCGGGATATAGAGCAGGGCTAGGGTGTTCCTTTAATTCCAAAAAGTACATAAGATCTAGGCCCAGCCAACTAGAGCCTTAGGAGCACCTGGAATCTGCTACAGGTGATCTCTGGGGTAGGGTGAGGGGGATATATTCAGGGTATCCGACCAGCACCTGCTTCAGCCTCTCTACTGTAAGACTCTGGATAGTTTCTTCTGCTTAAAACACATATGAAAAATCACAGCTCTCGATACTCTCTGAAGTCTCTTCCAGCCCAATGGCCCTGTGGTCCAGCCTCACGAGCTCCCTCATGGACACGCCTCTGAGGGAGCAGGCATAGGAGCTGCTTCTGTGTCCTTGGAAAGGAAGAGAGGGCATCACTGTCTGAGAGAACGTGGTATTCTCCTTAGACTTCTCTCTGTTTAGCTGGGGAAGCTTTCTGATACAGGCAGATTTATCTCAGCTCTAATCCCTTTAGGTGTGACACGGTGAACGGGCAGCGGAGGTAACTCCTTTGATGATTATTCTTCTGGAAGTCCAACCCTCGAAATACAGCTTCAAATAATACCAAAAGGTTCACCGATGCCCGGTTTTGGGGGCTCCCTTTATAAACGATGTGAATCCTAGGGTCTTTCATGTTACTGTTGACCCCTCAAGCATCTCACCAGTGTTGGGGCATGATGGGTATGGGTGGGGACTCAATTCACAGAAGACACACAGGGATTGTTGATAGTTGAGCAATCCAGGGGGTCTAAGCTGTATGTGGGAGACTCTGTTTCCTGACCTGGCCTCTCTAAGAGCAAGTCAGACAGGTCCAGAAAGCCAATCAAGGAGAAAATGGAAGACAGATCCACAAAGAAAAGGTCACTTAGGTTGATAGATTCAAAGTCTCAGAAGAGTCCTATGACTTGGGGAACCAGCAGAGAGGAGGGCTTCCCTGGCTCAGTGATAAAGAAGTATCTGCCTGTAAGGCAGGAGACAGAGGAGATGCAGGTTTGATTTTGGGATCAGGAAGATCCTCTGGAGGAGAAAATGGCAACCCACTCCAGTATTCTTGCCTGGGAAATCTCAAGGGCAGAGGAGCTTGGCAGGCTACAGTCCATGGGGTCTCAAAGAGTCAGATATGATTGAGCATGCCTGAAGCAGAGAGGACATTTGCTCAGCTCAAGAGACTAACTACATGGAGCCTAAGAATATGAATTCTGTCTGTAAAGAGGATATTTTTCAAGAACTTAATTACTTGCAGAGATTTTCAGAAGAATCATCTCCTAAACTGACCAAAGTGAAATTTTCCATGTCCGGCATGCACCTGTTACCTCCTGCCCACGTGGTGCAGGTCCTCATGACAGGCTGACTTCTGACTGAAGCTTGTGTTTATTATACTGGAGACAACTAGCCTGAGACTGTCTGTCCTCCGAACTTCAGAGAAGGCCCTGCAGGGCACAGGAAAGAAACTTCCAAGTTACGCAGCTAGCTCTGCTCTTTTTTAATGCTGTGGCCTAGGGCAGGTCATTTCACATGTCCAACTTGATTAAACTTCTATAAAATGACTGGCTTCAGCCAGATGATCTCTAGGGCCCCTTTCAGCTCTAACAGAGAATCTAAGTACAGACTCTGAGGAGGGGCTAGCCTGTACAGCCATGGGAGTCCTCATTATCCCGAGTCAAAGATGCAGCTGAGATGCACAGCCTCTGGGTGCACACCTCTGGGACAGGCCTGTTTCACTTGGCCCATAGGAGAATGCCAACTAGAACCTCCCTGAGTGCAGAGTGGGGACAAAGAGCACCAAGGCCTCCCCTGTGGGCTCTCTACACAAAAATATTGCACACTGAGCTGGCTTCCACTGCCTTCTGCTTCACTCCCATCTCCCTGGGGCCAGTCACAGCCTGGCACTTGCAGCTCAGAGCCTTTGAAGAGACAGCCTCTGCTAGAGAGATGAGGCATGCTCACCTCGTGCTGAGGGCTATCCTTCTTCCTCCAGGACCAGGTCCCTTTAAGGCACATGGAAACATCCTACAGCCCTTCACCCTCTCCCAGAAGAGGGGGGGGGCATACAGTCTCAAATAAAGGCCATCTGCCATGCATCTATCCCTAAACAGCAAGGCCAGAGCACACCACACCATGCAGCTTGCCCTGCGAGCTCAGACGGTGTGCAGTCGGACTCTGGCAATAGGCTGAGCCTTTCTTTCCACAGCTAAGGAGACAGGAAAATCTCTTTCAAGATTCTTGACTCTTGTCTGGGGTCTTTGGAGCAGAGCTAAAAGTAGCTGGTTGTTATGACTTGGACCTAGGATTTCCTATCCAGATTCAAGCCTTTATGAGAACAAATTCCAAATACTGCCCAGTTGAATGCAGGACCTAAAGCAACGACCCAACAGTGGTGCCAAAGTTCGTGAGGGAAATAGATACGGTGGTTCCAGCTTCAAGAATTGTCTGCTGCCCAACATTCGTGGCTTAGAAATTTTCTTTGAAACTGCTTAGTATGGCTACAGATTCCTTTCCTCCCTTGGTTGGGCTGTCACACTGCCTTTAGGGCTTTTTAAGAAGTCATCTGTGAAGTTTTACTTTTATGTGTGTAGTTTTTTTCTGTCTTTCCCCTAGACTGTGGCCACTGGACATAACATACAATGGCCTTTACACCCAAAAGAATTGAAACCAGGATCTCAGAGATATTTGCTCACCCATATTCATAGCCATATTATTCACAGTAACCAAGAGTTAGCAGAAACCCAAGCGTTCATGACCAGATACATGGACAAACAAAATGTGATGTGTACATATAATGGAATACTATTCACCCTTAAAAGGGAAGGAGATTTGGATACATGCTACAACATTTGAGGACATTATGCTAAGTGAAATAAGCTGGTCAGAAAGACAAATATTGTATGATTCCATTTATAGGAGGTATCTAAAATGATCAAATTCACAGAGACAGAAAATAGAATGATGGTTGCCAGGGAGCTGGGGGAATAGAGAATGAGAAATTGTTTAATAGGTACAGAGTTTCAGTTTTGCAAAATGAAGCAAGTTCTGGAGATTGGTTACACAACACTGTGAAGGTACCTAACACTACTATCAGTTCAGTTCAGTCGCTCAGTCGTGTCTGACTCTTCGAGACCCCATGAATCGCAGCACGCCAGGCCTCCCTGTCCATCACCAGCTCCTGGAGTTCACTCAGACTCATGTCCATCGAGTCAGTGATACCATCCAGCCATCTCATCCTCTGCCGTCCCCTTCTCCTCCTGCCCACAATCCCTCCCAGCATCAGGGTCTTTTCCAATGAGTCAACTCTTCACATGAGGTGGCCAAGTACTGGAGCTTCAGCTTTAGCATCAGTCCTTCCAATGAACACCCAGGACTGATCTCCTTTAGGATGGACTGGTTGGATCTCCTTGCAGTCCAAGGGACTCTCAAGAGTCTTCTCCAACACCACAGTCAATTCTTCGGTGCTTGGCCTTCTTCACAGTCCAACTCTCACATCCATACACTACTACTGGAAAAACCATAGCCTTGACTAGACAGACATTTGTTGGCAAAGTAATGTCTCTGCTTTTTAATATGCTATCTAGGTTGGTCATAACTTTCCTTCCAAGGAGTAATCGTCTTTTAATTTCATGGCTGCAATCACCATCTGCAGTGATTTTGGAGCCCCCCAAAATAAATTCTGACACTGTTTCCACTGTTTCTCCATCTATTTGCCATGAAGTGATGGGACCAGATGCCATGATCTTCGTTTTCTGAATGTTGAGCTTTAAGCCAACTTTTTCACTCTCCTCTTTCACTTTCATCAAAAGGCTTTTGAGTTCCTCTTCACTTTCTGCCATAAGGGTGGTGTCCTCTGCATATCTGAGGTTATTGATATTTCTCCCGGTAATCTTGATTCCAGCTTGTGCTTCTTCCAGCCCAGCGTTTCTCATGATGTACACACTACTATACTCCAGTCCTAAAACAGCTAAGGTGATCAATTTATGTTATACATACTTTACAGCAATTAAAATTTTTTTAAAGAAAGAAGCAACAGTGGCAGTAGATGAGGTACGAGGAAAAGCAAGGCCTATGTGGATTCCATCTTCACGTGCCTCAGTGAATCTGGTGGCAAGGCCACGATGCTGCAAGAGTACTTGACACTTGGTGTGTCTCAAGGAGAGCCCTTGTAAAGAGGGGGCCCAGTTCTGTTCCACAGCCCAGTGCTGCACTCATGTCAACCAGAATTTAGCCTACTTCCCTGTAAGGTTTTGCTTGGGTCACTGAAGCCTTCTCTGCACAAGATGCCTGAGCCCATGCCTGAAGAACTCACTGCCAGCACTCAGATGTGAATGCCTGAGTGTTACACGCTGAATGAAAAGAACACAGATAGCTACTGCTTCCACTCTGTCTCAGACTTACAGTCTGAAACACACCACCAAGGAAACAGTGGATGGAATCTCATCCCAACAGCCAAGGCCAAGATCATTGCAGAAACATTTTTTTCTAACTTTCCTGCATACTGCTCCCCCCCAAAATAGCATAGCAGCAGAACAGTTCAAATGTCTGCTTAGCAGATTGCCTGAATCTGACTTTGGCTCTGCCTCTTATTCATTGTTTTGATATAACCAAATTATTTAACCTTTCTTAAATTCATCTTTAAAATAGGAATAATGATGCAGTGCTTAGTGAGTTAGTGGGTTTAGTTAGTGTTAGTCACACAGTCGTGTCCGACTCTTTGCAATCCCATGAACTATAGCCCGCCAGGCTCCTCTGTCCACGGAATTCTCCAGGCTACCTACTGGAGTGGGTAGCCACTCCCTCTTCCAGTGAATCTTCCTGATCCAGGCATCAAACCTGGGTCTCCTGCATTGCAGGCAGATTCTTTACCAACTGAGCCACAGGGAAGCCCCTGTTTGGGTTTGGGGAGGATTAAGTGAATTCTGCTTGAGAGCCCTTACCCCAGAATCTGCACACAGTAAGTACTTGATAAGAAAGGACTTGTTACTATTCTCTCCACCCAGCCAAATCCTATCCGTGTTCCAAGAACCAGTTCAAGCCCCTTCTCTTCACAAAGTTCTCCAACAGCCCACCATGAACCAAAAGCCACCATGAACTCTCCTGTAACAATGATTATTTGCATCCTTCATCCTTGTGGCAACTCATCAGTGACCGAGGCTCATCAGGCTCCTCAGCAAGTCAGGATGGAAGGGGTTAAGAACTGTCATTCTTAGAACTCCTATATGTACCAGAATCACAAGCAAAAGCTCATAGGTTGCACATAATTGATAATATAGGATTGATTCTGTCCCATTTCCACACTGATTCAGTAAGCATTTCTTGAACAGCCACCATATGGCAGGCACTGCCCCTGCAAGGATAACTGCTGGGAAAGCCCTCTTTAAGATTCTGAAAAGGGAATTCTCTAGTCTTTCCAATGCTGCTTTGGCAGTCAGTGTATTAAATATCTCTGCCTGGTGATATGCAAAACATAAAGCCATTCAATGGAGCAACTTTAGTTCACGGGCAGTGATTTAATTCTTTCTTATCCTGAGTACCTCGTATATTTCCCGGCTTGTATAGGCTAGTAAGGGCATATGGACGGATGGGTGGATGGGTAGGTAGATGAGTGGATGGATAGGTGGGTGGGTGGATATTGTAGATAACATGACTACTCTGAGTTCCCTAGCAGACCTCAAGACAAAGATTTGAATGCAAGTCATTTACTTGGGCGGTGATTCAAGGAAGCTGATAAGGGAGGAGGGGAGTGAGGCAGGTAAGAGAAGGAAGTCAATAAGTGGGGTGTTATCAAACAAGTTACCACCTGACAAGCATCTCGTTACTTACTATGCACTGAATACTGAACGTCTTCCCTGCCACCCTACCCTACGTAACTGAAAGGTTATGGAATTCAGATGTTCTAAATGAGGATGTAAATACACAAATATTGTAGGTGCTGTTACCTGCTTTCAAATAAAGGAGTATCTTTTTTTTTTTTTTACCATCCCTTAACACCAGAGGCTTCCTAGAGATTGCACAAGAATTTGGGTAAATTCAATATCTCCTTGGGCAAATTTAAGTAAAGTTTATAGGAAAAATATTTCTTTTTTGATATGTAAAGAAATAGCTTTGTTCAAAGTCACTTATGTATCTCAGGATAGGATACTTTAAAGACTAGCTCAGTTCATATCCCATCATCACTTCTTAGCTGTGTGACCCTGGGCAGGACATTTAGATGCCCTTTGTCTCAGTTTCCCCATCTGCAAAATGGCAATAATAAAAGCATCTATTTTCTAGGAATGTTGAGGTGATTAAATGAGACTGTTTGGCAAAGACTAAGTACTCAGTATATACAAGGTATTTTTATTATTGCTTGAAATGAGTTAAAATGTGTACTAGATGAATTTAAAATTCGAATTCCACTAACATTATTAAAAATACAACCATAATGGGGGGGGGGTGCTGTATGCAGATAGGTTAAAAATACAGACTTCTGGTAAAAAAAATTTAGCATTTATGAACACTCTACTAATAAAAAAGATGAATTGGACTAATCATCTAATACCAAAGATAAAATAAAACAGTTTTATGAATTTAATTCTTTGAAGTCAAATCTTAGAGGGAGATTTAAGGGTACAAGTACACGTATCCGCCACTTTTCCAGAGTTTATGCCAATTTGCTTTTACAAAAGAACTACATTAGTACCTGTATTCACTAACTGAAAGAAATCAGAAGAGGGTTTTAGCTTTTATGAAGAAAGGTTGAAAGTGAAAGTAATGTTCAGAGTTTGTTTTGCAGGCATCATGGAGACAGTGAGGACGTCAAGCAGAGCAGTGAGAATGAGACCACCAGGCTCCTTCCCCAGGATCTACACTCAGCACCTCAGCATCAAGCCACTACAGCTCTGAACTGCATCTGTGAGCATCTGTGCTTTATTTTGATCTATTTTGTGTATCTATTAGCAAAATGCGTCCTCATCTTGCTTCTTCAGTTTATGCCATTTCAACTTAGGGAAGCTTTCCATACTTTCCGATTGCAGGAAAGGGAAAGTCGCTCAGTCTGTCCAACTCTTTTGTGACCCCATGAACTGTAGCCCGCCAGGCTCCTCTGTCCATGGAATTTCCTGGACAAGAAAACTGGAGTGGGTTGCCATTCCCTTTTCCAGGGTATCCTCCTGACCCAGGGATCAAACCCGGGTCTCCTGCATTACAGACAGACTCTTTACTGTCTGAGCCACCAGGGAAGCTCAGATTGTGGGGGAAACCATATATCAAATATCATTCCTATGGAGGATAATAAAGCTTTTTCCAGTAGTCATGTATGGATGTGAGAGTTGGACTGTGAAGAAAGCTGAGCACCAAAGAATTGATGCTTTTGAACTGTGGTGTTGGAGAAGACTCTTGAGAGTTCCTTGGACTGCAAGGAGATCCAACCAGTCCATCCTAAAGGAAATCAGTCCTGAATATTCATTGGAAGGACTGATGCTGAAGCCAAGCAGAAAAGTTTCTTGTAGATGAAAGCAATAATCCTCACCACGCCTCTTGGAGGATCCTATGGCTCTTCCACTCACAGAGAGGAATCTGAGGCACAGGAAGGTTAAGGAATGTGCCCAAAGTTAAAGAGTAGGAAGGTGGCAGAGCAGGGTCGGACTGTCAGAGGGACCCAGAGTCCATGTACTCCCTTTTTCTTTGCACTGCCTCACAGAGGGGAGGTGGAAGCTCCTCTTTGCTCAAGAAACTGATTGCCTGGGATGCAGGACAAGTTTGTTGTTCAGTCACTAAGTCGTCTCAGACTCTGCAACCCCGGCCTCTCCTCAGCCTCCACATAAAATGTCTAATTTAAATCCGCATTACCTAGAGTTGGTATTACTAATCTCCATTTTACAGAGGATCAGACTGTGGCTTAGAGAGGTCAAGAATCTTACCCAGAGTCTCTTGTGAAATGGTGGACAGAGATGCAAATGCAGAAATCTCATCCCAAGACAGGGGAGAGCTGTGCAGTAGTTAGGAACTCGGGTGGTTACCCGTGAGCAGGCTAAGTAACAGCCAGGTGATACTACAAACTGAGCGCCCTGGACATTAGCCAACCCTGTGTCTTCCGTTCTTTGTGCTGAGCGTAGGACTCCAGTCTTGAGCCCTGGGCTGCGTTCAGATAGCCATGCCAGAGCTGGTGGTGGCTGCCATTGTCCTGCAAAGGCCAGCCTGGAGCATCATGGTGCAACACAAAACTTTCAGTCCTGCCACCGTGGCCTTTTCCTTCAGGATAAATGCCACAGCATGGCGCTATTCTGGGAAACGGCTTTCCACACCCACCCCTATGCTGCCCCTCCACGGTAGCTGTTTGCTTCCGCTCCAGAGAAGACACATTATCTACCTACACACAACCGTGGTAGGGAGGACGCCTTGTCAGGCTCTCCTGCCAGGCTCGGGCTATTATCATGGCATAACCAAAAGGCATTACTAGTATGGATGTATTCCAGAAGAGACTTGTTTAAAAATCATTCAAGGGGGCAAATGCCTGAAGGCCCTGCTGCTGTTGTGCCCACAGAGCCCTCCTCGGGAGCAGTGAGTCCTGGGCACTTGACCTCCCACTGGAGAAACACAGGCGGGCCTGCAGGGCACAGGAAAGCTTCCCGAGAGAATCCCTACTTCCTTCCCAGCTGTGCTGAGCGAGAGCGAAGTGGGGACTCCCAGGCAGCAGAGTTGCCTGCAAAGGGGCCACAGCATCCTGCTGTCAAAACAGGACTAGACTGGGGCTGATGAGTTGGCTCTTTAGAAAGCTGCTGCTTCTCCCATGGTCAAAAGGGAAACAGGGCCTCAAAACAGAGGGGCTCATGCTATTTCTCCACAAAGAAATACTGCACCCTCTTAGTGCTAAGCTCATGAAGGATCCTAACCTAGTGTGTATTGGAGCTGGGGAGTCTGGTGGAAAATCAGCAATAACTGCCTTAATCAAGCTGAGGAACTTGAGGTTCATGTGGTAATGATGATAATGATTAGAAACAAAAGCCATCATGATTCACCACGTGCCAGCACTGATCTAACCACTTTACGTGTGCACTCAGTATCTGTGGCCACTCTATGCTGCCTGCTCTGGGTGTGCTCAGCCGTGTTCGACTCTTTGAGACCCTTTGGACTGTAGCCCGCCAGGCTGCTCTGCCCATAGGATTTTTCAGGCAAGAATATTGGAGTGGGTTGCCATTTCCTCCTCCAAGGCAACTCTATGAGATAAGTATTATTATCATTTCTGTCTACAGATGTGGAAAGCAAGGCACAGATAGGTTAGGTTGCTTACCCCAGATCACACAGCTAGAAAATGACAGAGCTAGCATTTGAATTCAGGAGGCCCAGGGAAACCTATGGGAGCATGTGTGTGGGATAGTATTAGGAGTGACTATTTCGAAGCTGGGAAGTGTTGTGGGGCTCTGGGTGACTACTTGTCTGTTGCAGAATATGGATATTGATTTTCCTTTCTTGTAACAAAGCTGCCTTCCAGGCCCTGTACCTGGGTGCCCACAGGCCCAAGGGAAGCTCAGTGGAGAGAACTCCACAGGTTTCTAGCCAGGAGCTGGAAATCTCTGATGTAAAAGCGTCTGACACCAGGTCACCTGTAAATGTACTATGTCACCTGCTCCATGAACTGGATCAAACAACTCTCATTCATGTCCCCAAACCAAAGGTTTTTCTTCAGCTCTGAGAAGGAGGTGAGAGAGCAGGAGTCACCTGCCCAGGCTGAATTCCAAGAGTCCTATAGCCCTTGAAAGAATCAGGTTTTTCCTATTTGTTTCTCCTGAGCCTTCTCCTCACTGGCTACTGCCCAGATCAAGTCCAGAGTTGCCAGGGCACCTCTTCAGGGAGTGGCTAGTTTTCTCCTGGGTGGTCAATCTGAGTTACACCCACTGCTGAGGAAGAGATCCATTTGGCTGAAGAACCCCATAGTCAGAAGCAATGTTCATCATATATTGTTGCATTTAAAAACCAATTTACAAAAGAATAAGTAGGTGATGATGGTATTTTGGGAGAAAAAAATAGCAATAATAATAGCTAATTTTGTTGAATGCCCACTGTGTGCCATGCACTGTGCCACCTATTTCATTAATCCTCGGAGCAGTACAGTGGTGCATGTGTGCTATAGGGCAGGTATGAGCACCCTGAGACCGAAAAGATTAAAGAAATCAGCCCCAGGTACAAGTGGTGGAGTCAGGAACTCAACCCGAGCTGACTGACCACACACCCTGTTCACACCACCATGCACCTTCTGGCCTCTGTATACACTAAGACGTTAGCTGAGGAAAACTCTGGGGTCAAATCTTTTTAACCTCCTGTATGTCCCAAATTTGACCTACTGAAACATTATTGTTTTTGCATTTAGGGGGTAAATGTTAGGCCTGTCCCCTGCACCCCTTACCCCACACTGAGATCATCACAGTAGCCAGAAGCCTCTCCTCCTGCCCTTCTTGGCCCACACGCCTCACTCCTCATGACCCCCATGACCTCTGCAACCACACAGCCCCTCGGGGAGCAGCCTCTCCCATCAGACTGGAGAAGCAAGACCATCCCTGCCTGCTTCAAACAAGATCCCAGCTGAGTCCTCCAGGACACGGGTGTCTATATTAATAGAACCAGTGCAAACAGATTTTCCAGGTGGTCACCTCTTGGAGAGGGTTTGTCTGGACTCCGGGCCAGAATACTAGGAAGCCACTGGAAAGTATCCTGAAAATGCTAGCACTTCACAGTCCTCAGCCCTGAGGAGACCTAGTAGAGCTGTCTTCCAAACTCTAAAGAAAAAGCAATCCTTCAATTCCTACACAGTCCTGAGCATTGTCAATCACCTCTGCGCTCTTCTGTGAGAGATATATAGATTCATACGGGGAGTTTGCAGGCCAGTTGAAGAGGTAAGAGAGGCATCAGGTAGGTAGAAAAGAGCACACCTCTTTCAGCACAGCCCATTTGTCACACATAGATTATATTAATTCACTCTGGTGCTGAATAGTGTGTTAGTGTGTGATTCTTTCACTGATGGCCAGTCCATGCAGTGAACAGCATGCTATTGCATGTTCTTAGTGCTGGGAGACAAATCTCTGTGGGTCTCTTGTGTTCCTGCAGGTCTTACAAGTAAGGCACTGACTGCCCTTTGTTCCTGACCATCTTTTCACGAATGTTTGTATAATGAAACACCTTGGAATACCGAGCTAGTGTCTCCTTCTAGAGCAAAGGGTCGCCTTGCTGACTGCCCATTGTAAAAGACCTGGGTTCTTAATGGCTCTCCGTAATGCAACTCTCTGCCTGTGCAGGCAGCATCTAGCCCTAGTAGCCGCACACTGTGAGAACTGGGGCTCAAGGAACCCACTCAACATTGCTAATACTCTATCTAGCTGCTGCTACTGCTCTGAGTAATGAACCGTTCTTTGACCCTAACCTGGGAGTCCCACATCTTCTACCAGCATCCATGAAACTGTAGCAGGCTAACTTGCTGCTTTGCAGGGAGGGTAGAATTTCAGACCCTTCACAGTTTGTGACACATGGTTAGTGGGTTCTATTAATAACATGACATAGTTTAATTTTCTCAATCTGAGGGCCACCATCCACTCCTTTCACTCAGATGATATCAGTCCTCCAGCCATTATTTTGTTTTCTATGGATAGTTTTGATGATTAATGACTGAAGAAAGGGCTTACAAGTAACCATGCTTCATCTGCTGAAAATAAACAAAGGGATAATCCCACTGGCCATAAAGGATAATAAAGGTAGCTCAAGTCTCCTTCCTGAAAATGGTTTGAAAATCAAGGGTATAGATCAACAAGAAATAAGGGATTGGTTGAAATTCTTCAACATCAAAAGAGCATTAACACGCCACTGTAGTTTGGGAGGGTTGATCAATAGTTGCAGAAAGAACTGGAGAATGGAGGAGCAATGCCTACATATGCCACTGAGAAGGCATCGTCTCAGGGATATACCAGGAAGACCAAATATTGCAGATTTTCTTTCTATCCCCAGAAAAACATTTTCTAAATAGGATATGCCTTAATTCCATCATACAGCACAGAGAAGTACCGTAGAAATTTGTAAACTGAGTCCATTTCTGATCCTAGCGCTGCCATGGGATGTGTGCGTGTGTGCTAAGTCACTTCAGTCATGTCCAACTCTGTAACCCCATGAACTGTAGCCCACCAGGCTTCTCTGTCCATGGGATTCTCCAGGCAAGAATCCTGGAGTGGGTCACCATGTCCTCCTCCAGGGGATCTTCCTGACCCAGGGATCTGTGTCTCTTAACCTCCTGCGTTGGCTGGCGGGTTCTTTCCACTGGGAAAGTGACCTCTTTCCCACCTCTCAGTGCCACCTGGGAAGCTGCATGTATAAATGTGACCACATTGAGACTTTTTTTTTGTCTTGAAACACAACTGGAGAAAAAAGTTAATTATTAGGTTTAGTCGAAAACATTTCACACAAATGTTCCCTTTAATTTTGTTTTCAGCTATGGGAACTCATGACCATGTTACAAATAATAAACTCTGAAAATAGAGCATTCAAGGAAAGAATTTAGTAATCAAAATGCACGATAAAATCAATCTGACTCAAGTTTTCCAGTACAAACAATCATTGTGCTACCTGGTAACCAGGCATAAACAAATCATGTAAATGAATATAATTAGTATTACTTTGATACAAAAACCGAGCTTCTGAAAGTCTTTCCTTTTTTCTTTTTGTCAGGATCCTTTAACTTTATGCATCAAGGACACTGAAGGACACACTGTGGAGCATTCAAATTACAGGACCAAGCTTTTAATGGCTGGATAGCTCAGTTCAGTTCAGTTCAGTTCAGTCACTCAGCCGTGTGCGACTCTGCAATCCCATGGACTGCAGCACGCCAGGCCTCCCTGTCCATCACCAACTCCTGGAGTTTACTCAAACTCTTGTCCATTGAGTCGGTGATGCCAATGGCTGGATAAATTAAGTTCCTTCTCTTAGCTTCCTCCCTTTGGATTGGAGAGTGGGAGTGTGCTTCTGAAGCACCCCTTTTGCCCTCAAGGAGTAAAGAATGTTAGAAGTAGCACAGTCCTGTGAGAAGAAATGAGGCTCACACATGTTCAGCTCAATTTAGCAAAGTAGAGGAACAGGAGCCAAAACTGGGAATAAAGGGTCTGCATGACAATTGTCCTTGATGTTTATAGAGGAATTCACAGCAGAGACAGATACTTGAAAGATAGAAATCCAGGGTAGGAGAGGTGGGAAACTCTTAGTCCTGCTTTGATCCGTGCTAATAGTTTCCCCACTTACCATTTTAAGGCAAATTATCTATTTTTCTCCTTTCCTCTCCCTCTTCCTCCTCTTCCTCTTCTTCTGTCTACTCCCCTCCCCAGTACACATTCAGACTTTCCTTCTTATGAAAGCACATGGCCCTGAACCTATCTCTGGCCCCAATCTCCATACACATGCATCTTGCTGATTGTCAATATCTGCTTTGGAAGGTCAGTAAACACTTCTCAAGGGGACTACCTATTTCACACAGTCCACTCAGTTCCCTGAGAACTCAGAAGATTTGCCTCACTAGATTGAAACACTCATGTAAGGGATTTCCTGACAGTCCAGTGGTTAGGACCGATGGTTCTCACTGCCGGGGCCTCAGGTTCAGTCCTTGATAGGGGAACTAAGATCCCTCAAGGGGATCGAAACAGACAAACAACAAAAACACATGTATTCACACAATGACTTTCTAAGAACTTACTGTCACACCTCCATTCCTCCTATTTTAGGAGAGCCCACCTAGCCATCTCATTTTTTTTATGAGGCTTATAAATTCACATACCAAACAATTCACCCATTAAATGTACAATTAAATGGTTTATAGTATATTTAAGAGTTGTGAAACCATCACTGCAATCAATTTTAACCACCCTAAAAAGGAACTTGGAGCAGTCACTCCCAATTTTCCTCTAAATTGCCACCCTCGCACTCCCATCCCAGTCCTTGGCACTCATTAATCTACTATCTATCTATGAATTTGCCTATTCTGTACATTTGCATAAATGAAATCATACAACATGTGATGTTTTATAAACTAGCTTCTTTCACTTAGCATAATGCTTTCAGGGTCCCCCCACTCTGTTGCATATTGCAGTACTCCATTCTTTTTGTTGGTAATATTCCATTGTATGGCTATATCACATTCTACTTATCTACTCATCAGTTGATCGACATTTGGGTTGTTTCCGGTCTTTGGCTATTATGAACAATGCTGCTATGAATACTTATGTATAAGTTTTTCTGAGGATGTATGTTTTCGTTTTTCTTGGTTATTACCTAGGAGTGAAACTACTGAGTCATATGGCAAGTCTATGTTTAACCTTTCAAGAAACTGCCAGATTGTTCTTTCGAGTAGCCATACTATTTTACATTCTCAGTAGCAATTGTCTGAGGGCTCTAGTCTCTCTGTATCCTTGTCAATATATGTTACTTTTTAAAATTATAGCTATTCTAATGGATGTGAAGTGGTATCGCAATGTGATTTTTATTTGCATTTTCCTGACAGCTAATGATGATGAACATCCTGTTATGTACTCATTCACCATTTTTGTGTCTTCTTTGAAAATATATCTATTAAAATATTTGCCCACTTTTAATAAGATTGTTTTTTTATTAAGTTGTAAAAGTCCTTTATATACTCTATCTACAAATCTTTTATCAATATTTATGAGTTGTCTTTTTGCTTTCTTGATGATGTGTTATTTGAAGCAAAAAAAAAAACTTACTAATTTTGATGACAGCCAATGTAACTATTTTTTTCTGTTGTGACTTGTACTTTTAGTATTATGTTGAAAAATACATTGTCTAGTCTAAAGCCACAAAGATTTATATCTGTCTTCTAAGAGTTGTATAGTTTTAGCTCTTACTTTTATGTCCTTGATCCATTTTGAATTAATTTTTGTACACTGTGTGAAGCAGGGATTTAACTTCATTCTTTGCATGTGGATATCTTTAGCTGTCCCAGTATTATTTGTTGAATGATTTTTGCTTTTAATAAACTTCCCCCAAGAGATCCCTATGAATTTCTAGTGTTGCAATTCTGTCTCCAAAGTCTGTTTTCAGGTGGCTTCTTCTGGTCACAGAGCTGATGTCATGTTTTAATGTATGGCAGTTGAGAGGAGTTTGTCAGTGACCCCCCAGTACCCCAGATTATTCCCATTGCACCCCGAATCTTCCTTACTGGGTTTCTTCAGCTCAGCCCAAGTGGCATTACTGAAATCAAGTCTTTTGTAAAGAATGGGAATACATGTTCTACCTGGATTTTCAGGTAACCAAAGTTATTTTATAAAATTGAAACCTTTTTAACTAGGGCTTCCCTTGTGGCTCAGCTGGTAAAGAATCCACCTGCAGTGTGGGAGACCTGGGTTTGATCCCAGGGCTGGGAGGATCCCCTGGAGAAGGGAAAGGCTACCTAATCCAGTATTCTGGCCTAGGGAATTTCATGGACTGTATAGTCCATGGGGTCACAAATAGTCATACACAACTGATCGACTTTCACTTTCTCTAATTTGGGAAGAGAAGTTATGAGGATGGAATGTAGGAGCCTTATGAGTCTAATACTTCTCTTTAAAAAGATTACAGTATCTATCACTGGGCTGGGCCCAAGATTAACTATTTTCCTGCTGGGGATCTGCCACCTCCTGAGCTCTGGCTTGGCTATCAGCAGCCTCCATGCAAAGCTGATGTTCAAGGAGGCCAGTACCAAGCCAGGAAAGCAGCTGTACAGCAAACTGGGAAACTCTTGACTTCAAAATTCCAGAAAGAGCTTTTATTTTTCCTGGTATCATTTTCAAGTTAGATGATGAGGATAGGCCATTGGATAAAGAAGTTGTTGTTACTCAGAAGAGTTTCCTGGGTTCCTTTACTTACCCTAGGATAAACAGTTAGGACTGTTCTGAATTATTTCCATCACCAATGCCTCTATTTTAATCTTTACTTAGGATCAGAATCATCTGGGGTGCTTATTAAAAATCTATCAAGGGACTTCCCTGGTGGTCCAGTGGTTGGGACTCTGTGCTTCCAATGCAGGGGTTATAGGTACAATTCCTGGTTGGGAAACAAAGATTCTACATGCTGCATGGCCAAAAAATTTTAAAAACTTAAAAAAATTTTAATCTATCAGGACTGCCCAGGATTCCACGTATCGCAACTAAGAGTTCACATGCCACAACAGAAGATCCCACGTGCCCCATCTAAGGCCCAGTGCAGCCAAATAAATATTTCCTTTAAAAAAATAAGAAAGATCTATCTTCCTTGGTCTCACCTCAGAATAGAAATTGCATTTTTAACGGGTAGCCTAGGTGATTCCAATGTAGTCCATTCCTGGACCCACTGTGGCAACACTGTGCTGAAGCTGACCTAATGACTTGGAGTTATACTTAACCCTGCCCCTTGGTGTGGCTGTCTCACACTAGGGTTTCACCCAAGACCAGGGAGAGGGCGTGAGGGTGCTAGAGGCTGCGGAAGGGGAGAGGAGACTGTTAGCACACGCAAGATGGGAGAAAACGTCTGCCAAAGAATAGCCCAGAGGTCTTCTGAGGATGTTCAGACATTTCAGACAGAAGGTGGAGAAAATCTGTCTTATATGAATATCACCTGTATTATTATTATTATTTAACCAATATATTTTTCTCTATATCAATGCCTCTAATATTGCCACCGCCTTTAGACTTGTCTTGAGAAATAATATACAAATGAATTGTTTTCAAATACACATTACAAAAAATGTATGACTATTGACATTTTAAAAATGCCTATGTACTACTGAAAGTCTTTACAGCACTACCAGCAACCAAAATACCATCCTTGGGAAGACATCCCTTTACTATGCAAGCTTCTAGAGGAAATGTGTTTCCTTCCTTGGCAATTCTTCGTGATGGTCTAGGACCAAGAAAGTTTCAAAAGAAAAGCCTGTTTTCCAGAGTCAAGATTAACCTCTTGTCCACCTTCTAAATAGGTCATAACATCAGAGGTTGAGGGTTTTGAACAGCTTGATCTCCAGATTATGTACATATAGGATTGCCACTGTAATGTACAAAAGCCGGCAAATTTAAAGTGAATAGAGGGTTTCAGAATTACTATGACTACAATACTCTTTATTTCTTTCCTTTAAGAGTTCAGTCTTTTTAGGAAAGGCTTTGGAAGCTTATATATTTAGTTACATAAACTAAAAAATTAAAAGGGAGTTTCTTTGAAATGGTTAAAAAGAGGCAAAAGTAATTTTTTTCCAAGTTTAAGTTCTGTTAAACACATACAAAAGAATGTGTTCAGATGAATTTCAAATATGACTTTATCTGTGGCTATTTCTCCTCCTTCAACACTCCTGAATAAAGGAGGCTTTAAAGAAGCTGTCTGTATATGCAATGGTAAGTTCATATGCCAGTCTGCTAGGGATATAATGCAATCATAGTTTGCAAATGAAAATTCAGGGTAGACATCAGACTTAGTGAATAGAGATTTATGAGATTGTCTCATTAATATTTCTTGGAAACCAGGTATTGCACAAAAAGGGCAAAATGAAATTCTGTATAGCATTTCAAGCATTCTATTCATAATGAGATATGTAAATGTTGCAAATTGGGAAGAATATAATAATGTTTTACATACAAATAGGAAAATTTAGTCCTGCTTATTATATATTTGGTTCAATTTGGTACATAAGTGCTGTATTTATGCCAGTCACCACTTTGAAAGACATAAAATGGAAGCATAAATGTGTTCTTTTTCTGGTTTAATGTCTTCATCATGCCGACTGAGTAAACATCTGCAGGGAAGATGTATATGCTCTAGGCAGAGCAGAAATCCTGTATTTCCATCAAAGCTCTAGACTTCTTTTGTTTGTGTAGCCAAAAGAAAAAAGTATCTCTGTGCTAAAAATACACTGGAGTGAAAAACCCAGAAGAGCATGCTTTCCTTTCTTTAAAAGGTTTTATTATGCTTTGCAATACATATGTGTCTCCCACTTGGAGTGAATTCTGCAGGCTTGGACTGGGACTATTGCATGGCCAGTTGATAGGATAAAGAACAGAGGCCTTTTCCCAAATTTCCTCGATGTCTTAAATCCCCAAATTTCGCTATCCCCTAGATTTTGCAAGGCCCATGGAAGGGACACAGGCTATCCCCAAATTACATATGTATTCCTTGACTCAAATAACTATTTGTCCAAACTGAAATAAATTTGACTTTTTTTAAAAAGTGATGTGCCATTTCTTGTGCCCAAGTGTTATGACACAAATTCATATCTCTTTAATATCTATGTCTTCCGTGAGACTGTAAGATTCCTAAAGTTTGGGCTTCCCAGGGGGCTCAGTGGTAAAGAAACCACGAGCAATGCAGGAGATGTGGGTTTAATCCCTGGGTTGGGAAGATACCCTGAAGAAGGAAATGGCAACCCACTTCGTATTCTTGCCTGGAAAATCCCATGGACAGAGGAGCCTGGTGGGCTGCAGTCCATGGGGTCACAAAGAGTCGGACATGACAGAGCGACTGAACAACAAGAACACTACAAGTTTCTTTTGTTCTAATATCTGTCTTTGACTCCATTCCTAACACAGGGCTCCTAAATGATTATAGATTCCTAAATGATGAGAGCACTAGAAGCATCTTTCATTCTAATGAGGTGACACTGGGTGATCAAGCCATGATTAGAAGCTTGGCATTTTCAGCTTCACCCTTTATCCTACAGAGAGGGGAGGGGTGCTAGAAATGGAGTTGAAAATTAATCATCCCTACATGAAGAAACTGCCATAAAATCCCAGTAGTAGAGAGTTCAGAGAGCTTCTGGATTGGTGGACACATCTTCCCTACCAGGAGGGTGGGGACAGCTCCACAGGGACAGAAGCTCCTGTTCTAGGGACTCTCCCAGACTTTGCCCTGTGTGCCTCTTCATCTGGCTGTTATCTGTATCCTCTATCACATACTTCACTACACTGGTAAAAGTAAGCATGTGTATCTCTAAGTGTGCTCTAGCAACCTAATCAAATCTGAGGAGGAGGTCATTGGAACCTCCAACTACAGCCTGTTGATCAGAAGCACAGGTGATGACCTAAGCTTATGACTGGCTTTTGAAGGTGGGGTGTGGGAAGAGGATGGGGTGCAGGGGTGCACAGACTTATGAAACTGAGCCCTTACCTCTGAGATCTGACAATATCCCAGTAGACAGTGTCAGAATTGAGCTCAATCACAGGACATCCAGCTGGTACAGGAGACTTGCTTGTGGTGAAAATCCACCACACATTTGACCAGAAGCATCAACATGAAGTGTCTTGTATGAGTAATACATTTACAGGAGAGAAATGGTAGCAAAGAACTTGGTTTTTCCCTACATAAAACAGGAAGCTGAGTTTTTCCTTTATAGGCAGGGAAGAAGGTAAAGTGTTAAAATAGCAGCTTGAAAACCAAGGCCTCCTTGTCTAGTGCACCTCCCTATCCAACCCCCAGGGCTCCACACTGTCTTTCTCCAGTATGTCACAGACTCAGAACAGGCTTAGCAACATCTCCAAGGCTAGGCAAGGTACTAAGACAGGCCGACACAAGAGTCCTGTCCAGTCAAGCTAAAATAAATTTCTGTGTTTAAAAATACTCAGAAGGACAAATAGTGTGCTGAACTATAAATCAAGAGCCGACAGCCACAGGGGCCAGGCTCATGAAGGAATTCATGGTCTGTAGCAAATGCTGAGGCTAGAAGGAGGCTGTGAGATCTCTGGAACAATACTCTGTGTTCTTTCTAGATCAGAACATCAGAGGTACAGGGAGGTTAATGAGTCTCAACTGGCACAGCCAGGAAAGCAATTGATGACTTTTGACACATAATATCATCACTTTGAACTAGTCTTCATTCTTCTCACTAAAAGAAGTTTGTGATGGATTTCTACAGAAAACTAGGAGAAAGAAAAAGGCTAAGCTAAAAGATTTTAAGCATGGCAAATATAACTATGAAAACTGACTGAAGAGCATGGGACATGGTGATACTGAAACCTCAATTAAATATAAATAAAGCATAGATGGATGGCATATAGACAGATAAGTGTTTAATTGAATATCTGAGGCTACAAGAAGGTGAGAGTATTCTGCCAAAGCTGAGAACACGAGTCTAGGAAAGTAAGCAAGCTTGAAAGCCACTGGATAACTGTGTCTATACCACGACTTGTAAACAGAGGTGACAGTGTGAGACCCAGAAATGGATACCCTCTCAGGGAAAGAGAAATAAGAAAGAAAAAGAAGACCCACAGAAAATGCAAGAAAAACAAAGAGCATCTGTCTCTATCCTGGCTCTAGAAGTCAGGAATAAAAAAGTTTCCTCTGGTAACTTGTACCTTCTGATTAGTCCTTAAGTGGATTTAAGGCCCAAATCTGCATGACTTCTATGTGGTCCTTAAACAACTATAATGTAAGAATTGTAGTTAGTGACCCCAAGTCTGTGGTACCTCCTAACAGCTGAATAAAGCAGACACACATCTTCCTTGGAAAAGCATTCTGACACAACCCAGGGCTGTAAGAATTTCAAGCAAAATTTTTTCATCATGAAGACACACACATACACACACACAATCACAAAGCCCAAAAGCCACCATGTACACAAAGCACACAAGCACAGTACATAACAGAACCAGATCTGAACACACATGAGGTATCTTAATGTTTCACATATTAAAATGACCAGACACAGAATTTGAGATAAGTATTATAATTTGATTAGAGAGATAAAAGAAAAAATTTAAAACAATAAATAAGGAGCAACAAACTATCAAGATTTGAAGTAAAACCAAATAGAACATTTAGAAATAAAAGTAAAACAACAGAATTTAAAAGCCAATGAAACAGGTTTAGGAAGAGGGAGAGATGAATAGGTGGAGCACAGAGAGATTGTAGAGCAGTGAAACTACCCTGTACGCTACTAGAAAGGGGGGTTCATGTCATTACACGTTTGTCAAAACTCACAGAAATACAACACAAGAAGTGAACCCTAATGTGTAGACTTTGGTTGATAACGATGTGTCAATGCTGGCTTATTGATTGTTTAACAAATGTACCACAGTGGTGTGGGATATTGATGATGGTAGAGGCTGAGGGTGTGTGGTAAGCAGATATATGTATACTTTTCTCTCAATTTTGCTGTAAAACTAAGACTTCTCTAAAAAGTAAGGGCTGTTAATTTTTTTAAAAAGAGAAACCATGAAAAAAAACTTGATGGATGTATTAAACAACAGATTAAACATAGATGAAGAGAGACCTAATAAACCATAAAGAAATTATATACAATGCAGCATACAAAGAACCAACACATACACACACTTTTCACATATATAGAAATAAAGTTCAGAAAGTAAAAGTGAAAGTCACTCAGTCATGTTGACTCTTTGTGATCTCATGGACTATACAGTCCATGGAATTCTCCAGGCCAGAATACTGGAGTGGGTAGACTTTCCTTTCTCCAGGGGATCTTCCTAACCCAGGGATCGAACCCAGGTTCAGAGGTACAGAGGATAAAAACCAACACATGTCTAGTTGGAATTTCAGAAGGAACAGAGGGGATTATAGAAATAATAAAGGAAAGGCAACATTTGGAGAGATGTGTGAAAAATATTCTAAGCATTTTCAAATCAAGAATCACAATGAATCCCAAACAGGATAAATAAATGTAAAGTGAAGTGAAGTCACTCAATTATGTCCGATTCTTTGCGACCCCATCGATTGCAGCCTAACAGGCTCCTCCATTCGTGGGATTTTCCAGGCAAGAATACTGGAATGGGTTGCCATTTCCTTCTTTGTGTGTAAGGGGACACCCAAAACATTATAGTAAAGTAGAATACAACCTAAGATAGAGAGACTATTTTAAAAGTAGCTAGAGACACTACATGGCGAAGGCAATGGCACCCCACTCCAGTACTCTTGCCTGGAAAATCCCATGGATGGAGGAGCCTGGTGGGCTGCAGTCCATGGGGTCTCAAAGAGTCGGACACGACTGAGCTACTTTACTTTCACTTTTATGCACTGGAGAAGGAAATGGCAACCCACTCCAGTGTTCTTGCCTGGAGAATCCCAGGGGCAGGGAGCCTGGTGGGCTGTAGTCCATGGGGTCGCACAGAGTCGGACACGACTGAAGTGACTTAGCAGCAGCAGCAGCAGCAGCAGCAGCAGCAGAGACACTACAAATTATCTACAAAGGAGAGGCAAGTAGACTCATAGCTGACTTTCCAACAACAGTGGAAACCACTGTAGAATAGTTTCTTCAATATGCTAAGTAAAATAAGTAAAAGTGAATTGAGAATTTTATGTTCAGAAAAAGAACAAAACCCTGCCATTCAATAATTAACAAGCATGAAATAAAAATATTTTCAGAAGAACTAAATCTGAGATTCTCAACAAAGAATTTCTAAATCATGTACTCAAAAAAAAAAAGGAAAAATTTCCAGAAGAAAGTCTGAGATACTAAAAGAAATGACCAAAATTAAAAACATGAAATGATATCAGTCATTCCGTTCAGTCGCTTAGTCGTGTCCGACTCTGCGACCCCATGAATCGCAGCATGCCAGGCCTCCCTGTCCATCACCAACTCCTGGAGTCTACTCAAACTCATGTCCATTGAGTCGGTGATGCCATCCAGCCATCTCATCCTCTGCCGTCCCCTTCTCCTCCTGCCCCCAATCCCTCCCAGCATCAGAGTCTTTTCCAATGAGTCAACTCTTCACATGAGGTGGCCAAAGTATTGGAGTTTCAGCTTCAGCATCAGTCCTTCCAATGAACACCCAGGACTGATCTCCTTTAGGATGGACTGGTTGGACCTCCTTGCGGTCCAAGGGACTCTCAAGAGTCTTCTCCAACACTACAGTTCAAAAGCATCAGTTCTTCGGCGCTCAGCTTTCTTCACAGTCCATATAGACAACTCTAAATTAACACTGATGAATTAAAACAATTATCAAACTGGCGCAATTGGTACACTGAAGTAAACATTTTCTGTGTATGATGTTTGCTTAATAAACCAACTTGGTATTTTTCGTTAATATCTAATTACTTTCATAAAAAAACACCATATTCTATTCCATCATGCTACATTTTAAAATAATGAGCACTATAAACAAAATCATTTGCATTTTTTGGCATTTTAAAATATGGCAATAAATGCATAATTTTGAAATAGGAAGCATTTATAGCAACAACAGCCAACTGTTACTGAATGTGTACTATGTGGAAACCCTTATTATTAACTCATTTAATTATCAAAACAAGTCATTAAAGTAAGTACAAAACTGAAAAAGAGAAAGTGTTAATCACTCAGTTGTGTCTGACTCTCTGTGACCCCATGGACTGTGGCCCACCAGTCTCTTCTGTCCATGGAAATCTCCAGGCAGGAATACTGCAGTAGGTGGACATTCTGGCCATTCCCTTCTCCAGGGGATCTTCCCAACCCTGGGATCAAACCCTGGTCCCCTGCATGGCAGGCAGATTTTTTACTGTCTGAGCCACCAGGTACCATCATCATTTTATAGACGAAGTATAAGGAAAAATTAAGTTATTTGCTTAAGGTCACAAACTTAGAAAGAAAAAGAGGCAGAATTTGAAAAAAAGACAATCTGTTTCCAAAAACCTTATGTTCATCAGATGGTTCTACATAGTCTCCCAAGGAGATTGCTTATCAGTTTATCCTGACTAAAGTTTCTCACTCAGAAAATAGAGTAAACACAATAGTTTGAGGCCCCATTTTAAATGTCCATAAAATTGAAAAATAGATTCAAAAATGTAATATTTTGAATGAATTCTCTAGTTGTGAATTTTGGCTGATTTGCCACTTATATGAAAACGATATGACCTACAGTATTTGGTATCTACTTTCAAATAAATGACATATATATATGAAAATTAAAAAAAACCAATAATCAAACAATAATTTGTAATTTGTGGACTAAAAATAATGAAGCAAAAATACCAATGAAAGAAAAAAATGCTTCAATTCAGAAAGGAAGGATGACTGTGGCTTTCCATTTTGTAAGTTCCTTTTATTGTTCTGGAAGAGGAAAAACATATTTACTAACATATAGGTTATTTTATTAAAATTTCAAGGATAAATACTAAAATTTGTAGAGGCTTATGAGAGCCAGAGTTGCTTCAGGCAAGAAATTATTGAAAAATAAAAAAATATTAAGAATAAACTATAGATTTAAAAAAAGATTTAAAAGACAGTAAAAATAATAACATGCATAATTTTGAAAATATGGACAAAATGAAAAACTCTCAGAAAAAAAACCTCAGCAAAATAGGATTGTCACCCCATTTACTTAATTTATATGCAGAGTACATCATGTGAAATGCCGAGCTGGATGAATCACAAGCTGGAATCAATATTGCCAGGAAAGTATCAACAACCTCAGATATACAGATGACACCACTCTAATGGCAGAAAGTGAAAAGGAACTAAAGAGTCTCTTGATGAGGGTTAAAGAGGAAAGTGAAAAAACTGGCTTAAAACTCAACATTCAAAAAACTAAGATCATAGAATCCAGCCCCATCACTTCACAGTAAATAGAAGGGGAAAAAGTGGGAGCAGTGATGTACTTGATTCTCTTGGGCTCCCAAATCTCTGCAGATGGTGACTGCAGCCATGAAATGAAAAGATGCTTGCTCCTTGGAAGGAAAGCTATGACAAACCTAGACAGCATATTAAAAAGCAAAAACATCACTTTGCCAACAAAGGTCTGTATAGTCAAAGCTATGGTTTCTCCAGTAGTCATATATGGACGTGAGAGCTGGATGTAAAAACGTCTGCGTGCCGAAGAATTGACGCTTTCGAATTCTGGTGCTGGAGAAGGTTCTTGAGAGTCCTTTGGACAGCAAGGAGATCAAACCAGTCAATATCAACCATGAATATTCACTGGAATGACTGATGCTGAAGCTGAAGCTCCAACACTTTGGCCACCTGATATGAAGAGCCAACTCATTGGAAAAGACCCTGATGCTGGGAAAGATTGAAGGCAAAAGGAGAAGAGGGTGACAGAGGATGAAATTACTAGACAGCATCATCGACTCTATGGACATGGATTTGAGCAAACTCCAGGAGACAGTAAAGGACAGGGAAGCCTGGCCTGCCGCAGTCCATGAAGTCACAGAGTCGGGCACGACGTAGCAACTGAACAATACCAACTAGTCTTCTAACACTAAAGAAGTCAAATTCCTTTAACAGAGGCATCTTCCTAATAATCAAGAAGAAGAAAAAATAGAAGCACTCTTTTTGTAATCAGAAACAAGAAATATATGTCTACTATTTCACCACTTTTGTTCAATATTATCCTTGACCTCTGCAATAAGACAAATGTATATATATAAAGTATAAGAAGTGAAGAGGGAGAGACAAAACTGTCATTATTTGTCAATGTTTTTATCTTCTACATAGGAAAAACTACACTAATTTTTAGAATTAATAGAAGAGTCTCACCAGAAAATTACATAAAAGGTCAAAAAATCATATTTCTATATATTAAGAGAAAGCACCTAGTAAATATAAAATTTTAAAGTTATTATTGTTTGTTGTACTATTCTATGTATTTTAAATTTTTTTAAATAAATAAAAAGGAAGTATAGGACAAATTATCAAAAGAAAACAGAGATACAACATTTACTAGTGGTCACACCAAAAAATAAGATATCTAGGAATAAATACCAGAGAAGGCAATGGCAACCCACTCCAGTACTCTTGCCGGGAAAATCCCATGGACGGAGGAGCCTGGTAGGCTGCAGCCCATGGGGTTGCTAAGAGTTGGACAAACTGAGCGACTTCACTTTCACTTTTCACTTTCATGCATTGAAGGAGGAAATGGCAACCCACTCCAGTATTCTTGCCTGGAGAATCCCAGGGACGGGGGAGCCTGGTGGGCTACCGTCTATGGGGTCGCACAGAGTCAGACACGACTGAAACGACTTAGCAGCAGCAGCAGCAGCAGCAGGAATAAATACAACATAAGCAGAAAATAACCTGAATGAAGGAAATTGTAAAACTTTACTTTGAAAACTCATTAAGGAATACTAAGATAAAACAGAAATCCATGCTCATGGATATAAGACTCAGTATCATAATGCCAGTTATTCACCAACTGGTCTAATTCGATAGTGATCAGAATCACCTGTTCCAATAACCTAAGCCCAGATACAGCAATGTAATTAAGGTCAGTTCCTTACACAGAAGACAAGGGACCACATCTGTGACCCTCCCTACTCTCCAGGGAAATTTTATCATATCTCTCTGGGTGCTATCATTACACATGCTTCTATTATGCTGGTGGTAACCATTCTTTCTAAACCGAAAGCCCAGATGTAACACTGAGTGCAGAGTTTCTCAACCCTGGCACTTTTGACATTTTGGACCAGATAATTCTTTGTTGTAGGCGGCTTTCCTGTGCATGGTAGGATGTTTAGCATCTACTTAACATCTCTGACCTCTACTCACTAGATTCTGGAAGCACCTGCACACACACACCAGTTGTGACCATCATAAATGTCTCCAAACATTGCCAAATATCCCTGCAGGACATAATCATCCCCTACAGGCTAGGTGTACAGTATGACAATGGAGTACATTTCCTGTGGACTTTTCTCCCTCATTCATCTGTTTTTCCACTGGACTTTTCATCAATCAATAATTATATGAGACAACCTAGAAGCAAAGAATTAGAAATCATGATTGTATCAGACTACCATTCTAAAGGAGATCAGTCCTGGGTGTTCTTTGGAAGGAATGATGCTAAAGCTGAAACTCCAGTACTCTGGCCACCTCATGCGAAGAGTTGACTCATTGGAAAAGACTCAGATGCTGGGAGGGATTGGGGGCAGGAGGAGAAGGGGACGACAGAGGATAAGATGGCTGGATGGCATCACCGACTCCATGGATATAAGTTTGAATAAACTCTGGGAGTTGGTGATGGACAGGGAGGCCTGGCGTGCTGCGATTCATGGAGTTGCAAAGAGTCGGACACGACTGAGCGACTGAACTGAACTGGTTCAGTAGTAACACGGGAAGCCAAAGTAACAAAGCCAAGTAACAAAACAAGAATGCCTTTAAAATTATAAGGGGAAGTGTTTTCCCAGCTGCCTTTTCACTTAAGCAGTCCACATAATTGAGTTTTAACCAATGCAGCATGCGTGAAAATGAAACCAATTTCAAGGGCAGACCTCTAAAATCTTCCACAGGATCCTTTATGGACTCTTCCCCTGTCATCTGAAGGGATGCAGAAGACCTATTGAGGACTCCAAGACCCTGGTAAAGCCTCCAGGTAGATGAAACCTGAGTCCTTAAAAAACACCATGTAGAAATCTACCTACCGAACAACTGCACTTAAAATGAAGTGAGTGAAACTTTTTTTGTGTTAAGACCCTGAGATATGAGAGCTGTTTGGTACAACAGTTAGCCTATTCTGACTAATGCAGCAGTGTCAAATTCTGTACCCATACAAACCACCCATTAAATGGCCAAATAGGGAAAAAAAAAATCCAGATTTCAAAAATGTACCTCCTCTGTATCTTTTCTTGAAAAAGCAAGTAGAGAATGCACTCTATCAAAATGAGGGGGTAAAATAAAGAAAGAAGTTGTTAAACCCAATCAGATGAAAAGAATTCTCAGGATGATAGTGAAAAATCTCAGGAGAATGGCTAGGCAGCAGGCTTAAAAAAAAACAACCGAAAAAGATCAGAGCAGAGGTCAGGAGCTTTAGAAGGGCATTCAAGAAAAAAAAAAGTGGAATTAATAGATTAGCTGAAGTCTTTGGTTATACTGAACAGCTTTATACAGCTTTACCAGCTAGTCTGGGCTACATTAGTGATAAAACACAAAAAACGGAGGCAATCAACTGCAATGGGGGGAAACAAGTTGAACAAGAAATCATAATACACTTTGAGATTTAGCTGTTACAGTATACATGCAGTTGTGACTATGTACATCCTGAATATTGACTTATCCCAAAATTATTATACCAATACATCTGTATTGGGAGAATAATAGAAGGAAAAGCAGGGGGAGGTGTGAGGAGATAAGAATTGGGAATACATAGAACAAGAAGTTCTCCTCTTCTATAGGAGGAAGTCCATTGATAATATCTAAAGTTTACAAATCAAGTGATAGCAGTGTAAGCATATTATTTAGAAACAGTGAGACAAATTTCTCCTTCCCCCAAAAAGAAATGACAGCTGAAAGAAATGGCAATGGTTTTATTGCGAGAGGACTCAGGGATAGAAAAGTTAGAGAAGGGCAGCTGTTCTTTCTTTATAGCCATTTTATTATCTGAATTTTAAATAGTATACATCAAAATTAAATTTTAGGAAAGGAAGGAAGGAAGGAAAAAGAAAAGAAAGAAGAAGGGAGAAGGGAAAGGGGAAGGAAGAAATGCAGGAAAAAGAAAATGGACAACTCACAAAGAAAACTCAGTAACAGTATGAAAAATTACCTCCAAATCAAAAAACTAGAAAACAAAATAATTGATCTTAACCCATAAAACTAGAAAAGTCTTTTAAAAAAAAAGATTGATAATATTCAACACTGGGTGTGGGAAAAATCCACTCCTGCCGTATAAACTTGGATAACTTCTCAGGAGATCAATTTGGCTCATGCATTCTAATTCTCTGCCAAACCCAACATGCACTGCAGATATTGCTTATAAATCATAACTCTCTTTCCAGCTGAAATTAGAATAGAGCTTCAGAATCATTCTCAATACAACCCTCAAGATAGCCACAACCCATACACTGGTTTGAACTGGGTTTGATAAAAGTATGATCTCATTTTTGCACAACTTCAAAAAGTCTATGTATAATATAGGGCATCGGAATTAATGTGTAAGATTATGCAGACCTATTTGCATCCTGGGATAAAAATTCAAAAATAATGTTGGCCTTACCAAAATTCTCTCATCGAACATGAGGCTAAAGCTTTCATGCTAATGCTTTATTGGAGCTGCAATCTTAGAGATGCATTAGGGAAGGGAAAAGGGAAGTGGTCAAGGAAAGAGGGAGAGCAAATACATTCTGGTGTCTTATTAAGGAGTAAGGCTGATGGCTCAAATGAAACACCCCCGGAGAGGTGACATGGAACACTGCTCTTAGAACAATCCATTGAGTGAAGAAAGGATGAACAATTTCTCTGTTGGTTCCTTCCTACCTTCCTGTCACTAGTCAAAGTCAAGGGCATTAGCCCTTTCCTCCTTGGCCTCTCCAGAGAGCCAATGGGAGTGACACAGCCTCTGCAGTTCCAATCCAGCCAAAGGATAGGCACAGTGTCCCTTCTTTTAGGTGGCAAGGACAACGGTAGCAGGTGAAACTTGCCAAGACAGTCTCATTAGGGACACAAGGCAAAGCAGGGCCAAAGAGCTTCAGGTTGTACATAATTTGCATTTGATACAAATATGATCCCATTTTTGCTCAACTTTTTAATACATACATTTATATGTGTGTGCTGCTGCTGTAATATGTATTATATTTGCATATATGTACTTTCAGTCCTTTGGACTGCAAGTAGATAAATCAATCCTAAAGGAAATCAACCCTGAGTATTCACTGGAAGGACAGATGCTGAAGCTGAAGCTCCAATACTTTGGCCACGTGATGAGAAGAACTGACTCACTGGAAAAGACCCTGATGCTGGATTGAAGGCAGGAAGAGAAGGGAACGACAGAGGATAGGATGGTTAGATGGCATCACCGACTCGATGGACATGAGTTTGAGCAAGCTCCAGGAGATGGTGAAGGACAGGGAAGCCTGGTGTGCTGCAGTCCATGGGGTTACAAAGAGTCAGACATGACTAAGTGATTGAACAACAAATATGTATTTGGATAGGAACGTTTGGAGGAAAATACACATAAACATTTTCTGAGGTTACATCTAGTGATTTTTTTTTCTTTTTTGCTTATCAAAATATATTTTTAGGTTTGCTTTAATAAACTTTTACTTCCTGCATGAAATAAAAATGGGGATTCATTTTGATATTTGGCAAAACTAATATAATTATGTAAAGTTTAAAAATAAAATAAAATTTAAAAAAAAGGGGGGGGAGATAAATGCTGGTAATTAAAAATTATTTTTAAGGTATAATAGTATCTAACAAGTAGATCACAACAAAATTAAAAAGATAATTCTCTTGAACAGAATTTAAAAGTAAAAGCGACCTTTAAAATATTTTTATGTTGCTATTGTTCAGTCACTAAGTTGTGTCCGACTCTTTGTGATCCCGTGGACTACAGCCCACCCCACCAGGCTCCTCTGTCCACAGAGTTTTTCAGGCAAGAATATTGGAGTGAGTTGCCATTTCCTTCCCTAGGGGATCTTCCCAGACCAGGAATCAAACCTGTGTCTCCTACATTGGCAAGCAGATTCTTTACCTCTGAGCCACCTAGGAAGTTCACCATTTTTTTACAACGTATGACAAAAACTGTACCTGCCCATATACGTACTGAATAAAGAATGTGCTTAGTTGCTTCAGTTGTGTCTGACTCTTTGTGACCCTATGACCTGAGGCCTGCCAGGCTCCTCTGTCCATGGGATTCTCCAGGCAAGAATACTAGAGTGGATTGCCATTCCCTTCTCCAGAGGATCTTCCCAAGCCAGGGAATGAACTCACATCTCTTACACCTCCTGCATTGGCAGGCAGGTTTTTGTTTTTTTTTTTTACCACTAGTGTCACCTGGGAAGCCCACTGAATAATGAATACCAAATTTAAAAATGGAATAAATCAGAAATCCATAAAACAAAAATATATGCATGTGTGAAAAACTATTACAATTAGAACCACAAAAGACCATTTTTTACCACATCAAACTGACAAATATTTTTAAATGGTAATGCCCAGTGTTGGATACAGGGTACACAAGGATACAGGGGGAAACTCTTCATGAGTTGCTGGTAGGCACATAAACTTTACATGTCTCTGGATAATATTTTGAAATACAAAGTACTCTGGATTGAATTGTGTCCCTCTCATCCCCTTCAAAAATATCCATATGTTGAAGCCCTAACAGCCAATGTGACTATATCTGAAAATAGAACCTTTAAAGTCTCACTAAGATTAAATGAGAACATAAGGGTGGGTCCCTAATCCAATAGGATTAGTGTCCTTATAAGAGGAAGGAAGTATCCCCTGGAGGAGGGCATGGAAACCCACTCCAGTATTCTTGCTTGGAGAATCCCATGGATACAGGAGCCTAGTGGGCTACAGACCATAGGGTCGCAAAGAGTCAGACACAACTAAGCTGACTTAGCATGTACACATGCAAGCAGGGGAAGAAAGAGATCAGAACTCACTTTCTGTGTGCACAGAGAAAGGACAATGTGAGGACACAGCAAGATGGTGGCTACCTGCAAGCTAGGGAGAGAAACCTTCCCAGAAATCCAACCTCTGCTGCATCTTTTATCTTGGATTTCAAGCCTCCAGAACCGCAAAAAAATACATTTCTGTTGTTGAAGCCACTGAGTCTGTAGCCATTTATGTATGGCTTTGGGCAACTTCCTAATGAGTAATTTGTGCCTCAACTTCTCCATCTGTAAAGAGGAAATGATACTATCGACCTCACAAGACTGCTGTGTAGATTTAGATAATGAGGCCATAATCAAGGGCTACTATAAGTAGCGGCATCACAGTGAGTACTGAGGACTCAAAGAGTCAGAGCATTCCATGCATGGGTTCAGCCTGCCATAACTGTGTGACCTGGGGTGAGTCATTTCACCTCTCCTAGCTTCAGGGTCTTCGTCTTTAAAATGAAGACTCTGACTGGCTGATCTTGAGGATCCCTGTGGCTCAGTCCTCATAAGAGGAAAACCTGCATCGTTATCAACAATGGGAAATATTACAAGTTTAGGCAGTATGAAAAAGAATGTAAGAAACTGCCTTCTGACGCTGTGCTCCTCTGCAGGTAAACAGTCACTTCTGGCCTTTCTGTATAACAGCCATTCTCCACACAATAGTGTCAGCAGTTTTCACAGCCATTGCTTACAAACATACACCGTGACAAAACGGTACTAGGCGTTCGGCACTGCTCTTAAATTAATTTTTATTTTAATTAAGTCCAACAGCAACCTCATTTACTTGAAAAATAGTAACACTTCCATGGGAGACACTTCATTTATCTCATTCACAGGCCATGCTTAGTCCCCCTTAACTTCTTGCAGACCACTCCAAGACCACTCAAAGGGCAATTTGAGAACCACTATCAAAGACATCTTCTCAAGGCTTCTGCAGGGAGGTGCAGAAGAAAGACCTTTTCTTTCCAAGCCTGTCTTCCAGTTTGAAACTGAACCGAAAGGTGCAAGGTGCTTGTAGCCTCCAGGAAGATTGCTCCCGGTCAGAATGTCAGGCAGTGTTTAGATACCTATGCAAACCATGGGCTTTCATGGGGACTGCCTATGAAGTGAGTAATCTTTCCTGGAACCAAAAGTCATTCCCCTCAGTAGAGCCAGAAGCTCAAAAAGTAGTAAACCAGATGCTTTCCTCTTTGGGTAACCTTTATCATCAAAGAGAGACCTTACCATTGATTCATGAGAGGATCAGCCCTTAAACTGAAATCATTGTTTTTTATGATTGCTGAGTATGCAAGGCAAAGATTTTGCTACAGAATACACTGGAACCTGTGCTTGAAAAATAGTTTTCAGTCACTCTCTTAATCTCAATTTCCTTATCTAAGAAATGAAAGTGAAAATAATACCAAATTCAGTGAAGTGTTGTTAATAAAATAATTAAAAGCTCTTAATAAATTTCAAAGCACTATGAAAATAGAAGCTATTAATACTAGTAGCATCATGGAAATTTTCAAGTTAAATGATACTTGTTTATCTCTCTCTGTGGAAATCTGGCAACCCAGATAGAAAACCTTTTAACAACATATAACCAATTTAATCCCTCAGCAAAACCTGTGTGTGAGCGTCAGCCTGTCAAAGCTGCCTTCTGTGCATAAGAATGATCCATAGAAGCCCGAAGGTTGATTATAAAACCTCAAGTGTCTGCTTGCCTCGAGCCATTTTAGATGAGCTATTCAAAACACATCTAAGTAATCAGTTTGCTCTGATAGACAGGAGTAACAAGGAGAAAAGCTTGATTTCCCCTGGTGGAAAGGAGGCACACCCATTGTTGTCTACCTTTCCATAGATCATATTTCTAGCTCTTTGTTCTTACTTAACAATATGGCTTCAAGCTTAAAATTTGTTATCAAATGTGTATGCTAGGGAAGACCATGTTAGTTACTTTACAAAAATGTCCAAAAACTCAGGCAGAAATGAAACCAATTAGGTCAGTTGGTATGTAATCTTTTCTAAATTTAAGGGTGTATTTATCATTTCAGAGGAGAATAATTATTTTTTATTGTATATTTGGCATTAAGTTCTTAAAAGTAGAATCTTATTAAATGTATCATCAAATATTTACCTCAGTCTTGCCCGTTCTGTCTTGATAAGAGAATACTTCCAATCCAAATTGTTAATTAATACCTAATTAAAATTCCAAAGCATCTTCTTGGATGCTGATGGAGCACAGGATTCAGACCTAGACTCACACTGTTTTGTGTCAATTTAAGGAAGTCTTGTCATTTCTCTGAGCCTTCTTTTCTCATCTACAAAAATGCTTCCTAATGAAATAAGAAATGAATGAAATGAGAAAATGAGAGTGAAAAGGTTGTAATCATTATATAAACATTAGTGACTGCTGTTTCCATTACCAGAAAGGTATTAGAATAAGAAATGTTCAATTATTCTCTGTGACCCAAATGCAACAATTGATACAACATTATCGTCACTTTTCCTCACCATCTCAGTGCAGTATGAACACCCATAGGAAAAAGATATATGTATTCTAAAATACAGAGGAAATGATATGATGCCTGAGATTTGCTTAACAAATTTTAAAAAAGCAAGTTGTAAAATAATACAAGCTATGCACTTCCTTGTAGAGAGATATAGATATGGAAACATGGATATAGACACCGAGCTAAATAGAGAGCAACAGAGGCAGAGACATGGAGAGTGATACAGATATAAGGTCTAATAATATCAAAGTGGAGGCAGAGATCAAGATGGCAGAAAAGAAGGACATGGAACTTACTCCTCCCACAAATACATTAAAAGTAACTATACATGTGAAACAATTCTCACAGAATACCTATTGAATACTAGGAAAACTTATACAAGCAAAGTTGCAAGAAAGATCATCATGTAGCTGGGTAGGATGAAAGAAAATAGGAATCGGGATGGAAGGAGGGAGCTGTCAAAGAGGAAATTTTGCCTCACCCTAGGAACTCCCTTCATTGGCTGGGAGATCAGCTGGGACAGATGGGAAGCTTCAGGATCTCAGAGGAGAATGCGGCAACTGGGCTCCAGCAGGCAGAACAGAGAGACCAGCACAGAGGGTCCTGCCCACCTCCCTGGACTCCCCAGTCCAGGACATGCATCCACTGGTGTGCATGGGGGCTGAGTGCTGGAAACTTGGGCTTCAGTGGACAGACCTGGGGAGAGGACTGGGCTTTGCTGCACAGAGACAGTCTGAAGGCACTGGAGTGTGCTTTGAGCTGCAATCAGAAGCGGACGTAGGACAGACCCGGGGTCTGCCATAGGAGCCACATGGCTAATGGGTGCAAAGAGAGGTGGGGCCCTGCATAGCAGCCTTGTTCTCAGCATGTCCTTAGCAGGCACACCCCCACCTCTGTGGGTTCTGGCAGCGTGCAAGCACCAGCGGATTGTCCCCACACAAAGGTGGGGCTGAAATCTGAGCCCATCCTAGGCCGCAACCCTCCCCTCCCCCGCCCCTTAACAACTTCAGAAGCAGGGCTGAAATCTGAGTCATCTCCCAGTGGCTCTGCTACCCCATGGATTTATACACTGCCAATGGCTTTGTAAGCTCAGTGCCTGCAGGACATTTGAGCAAATTACTGGTGCTCTCAAGGTTAGGGCAGGTCCAACGTTAACAGCTACAGGCTTTATGGGCGCATGTGCAGGTGGGGCTGGGGTCTGAGATGATTGCATAGCTCCTACAGCAGGAGCAGGTGCATGACTATAGCTGTCCTGGGGCCTGACTTCAGCAAATCTGTGCCAATGAATCTGCACTGGTGACTTTGGGAACACAGTGCCTAAGGAGCACCTAGACCTTCATTCTCATGTTTGAGGTGGGGCTGGGGGCACTGCCAACAGTATACTTTGTGAGCCCACACAACAAACAGGTGGCAGGTGACACCATGGAGTGCACCTCCCAGCAGACATCTCCTGTAGAGGAACACACAGTGGCTCCTCTCCCAGTAGAAGTACTCCAGTCTCATCTACCTCACACCACAGCTCAGAAATGGATTTGGGGGTTCCTACTCCAACAACTAGGGAGCAGACCCCGTACCAGACAGGGCTCTGACAACCACAGAGCAAACAGGAGGCCCTGCTCAATATCCAGGGCAGGCTCTGGTCACCACAATACCAATCACACCGACAATCAAGGGGATAATAGCCAGCACACTCTGAGGAAAGACATGCCAGGCACCCATATTAAAAACAGCCCTCCCACCAAAAATATTAGATTCATGCAACCAACACAGGGATGTTTTTTGTGGGATATTCCCACATTAAAAATAGATCATCAAGACCACAGTAGATAACAGTTTCTCCTAACCTCATAGAGTCAGAGAAATATAAGTAAAATGAAAAAGAAGAGGAACCACTCTCAGCTAAAAGATCAAGAAAATTCTTCTGAAAGAACAAACAATAAAACAGAAGCTGAAGCTCCAGTACTTTGGCCACCTGATGCAAAGAGTTGACTCACTGAAAAAGACCCTGGAGCTGAGTAAGATTGAAGGAGAAGGAGAAGGGGGTGGCAGAGGATGAGATAGTTAGATAGTATCACCAACTCAATGGACATGAATTTGAGTAAATTCCAGGAGACAGTGGAGGACAGAGGAACCTGGTGTGCAGCAGTCTATGGGGTTGCAAAGAGCTGGACGTGACTTAGCAACTGAACAACTACTCTAGTCTACTAGATCCCAAATTCAAAAAGGAGGGCATAAAATACTGAAAGAATTAAGGAAAACTATCACTAGAAATGCAGATTACTGTAAAATGTAACTAGAAGGTGTAGAGAAGAGCCAACTAAAATTTAAAAACTTATTTGCCAAGACAAAAGCCAAGCTAAAGGCAATAAGTAGCAAACTGAATACTGCAAAAGAACAAATAAATGGAAGACAGAATAAGGGAAATCACCCAATCAGAACAGCAGACAAAAAGACAAATGAAAAAATGAAAGCAATATATGAGACCTATGGAATAATATAAAGGATGCCAATCTACACACACAAGGAATGCCAGAAGGTGAAGAAAAGAAAAAAGAGGATTGAAACCAAATTTAAAGAAATGATGGCTAAAAACTTCCCAAACCTAAAAAGGAAAGAGATATCCAAGTACAGGAAGCACAGTGAGTCCCAAACAAGATGAACCCAAACAAACCTACACTAAGACATATTATAATTAAAATGGCAAAAGTTAAGGGTAAAGAGAGGATTCTAAAGTCAGAGAGAGAAAAACAAAGAGTTAGTTACAAAGAAACCCCCACAAGGATACCAACTCACTTCTCTACAGAAACATCACAGGCCAAAAGGGAGTGGCATGATATACCCAAAGCCCTGAAAGGGAAAAAATTTTCAAGCTAGGATATTCTACCCAAGATTATCTTGTTGCTTAGCCAAAAAAAAAAATTATTCTAGTTTTAGCAAAAAACTAAAAAAACACAGCAATATTAACCTATTCTAAAAGAAATATTGAAAGGTCTTTTCTAAGTAGAAAAGAAGCAAGGAACTATAGAAAATAGAAAATCACAATTGGAAAGTAAATCACTTAAATAAGCCAGTAGACAGATTAAAAAAAATAATTCCCAGGAGAGTGATGGAACCTACAATGAACAGAAGAAGGATAAGCATGAAAATATAAAAGAAGACATCAAAATAATAAAATGTGGAGGAAGTGAGTGAGAAACTATAGATTTATTTTTTAGAATGTGTTTAAGCCTATATGATTATCAGTCTAAAGAAAATAGCAGGTATCCCTGGTGGCTCAGTGGTGAAGAATTCACCTGCCAATGCAGGAGACATTGATTTGATCCCTGATCCAGGAAGATCCCACAAGCCACACAGCAACGAAGCCGCAACTATTAAGCCTGTGCCGTCCCTGGGGTCGCACAGAGTTGGACACGACTGAAGCGACTTAGCAGCAGCAGCAGCAGCAGCAGCAGCAGCATAGAGCTCAGAAACTGCAACCACTGAGTCTACCTGCTACAACTACTGAAGCCCATGCGCCCTGGAGCCCATGCTCCACAAGAGAAGCCACGACAACGAGAGGCCTGCATGCTGCAACTAGAGTCACCCCTACTCGCCACAGCTAGAGGAAAGTCCATGCAGGAACGAACACCCAGCACAACCAAAAATGAGTAAGTAAATAAAACTCCTGAAAAAAAGAAAATAGGTAGAGTCATGGGTTAACATACTTGAAAAACTGGGTAACCACAAATCAAAAACACACAATAGATTCACAAAAGCCTAAAGAAAAGAACATGAGTACAAGAGAAAACCATCAAACTACAAAAGGAAAAACAAAAAGAAAAAGAAAGGAACAAAGAAGAAATACAAAATCAACTGGAAAACAAGGTTTAAAATAGCAATAAATACATATTTATCAATAATTACTTTAAATGTCAATGGACAAAATGCTGTGATCAAAATACATGGAGTGACAGACTGGACGATGAAACCAGAACATATGATGTGCTGCCTACATCAGATCCACTTCAGGGCAAAGGACACACATAGATTGAAAGCGAGTGGATGGAAAAAGATATTTCTTGCAAATAGAAATTACAAGACAGTGGGGGTAGCAATACTCATATCAGATGAAACAGACTTTAAAACAAAGGCTATAAAGAAATATAAAGAGGGACAGTACGTAATCATAAAGGGATTGATATGAAAAGAAAATATTATACCTGTTACTATATATGCATCCCAATATAGGAGCACCACATGACTGAGCAACTGAACTGAACTGAACTGAAATACATAAATACTAACACAGCCATGCTATAGTCCATGGGGTTGCAGAGTTGGACACAACTGAGCAACTGAACAACACAGACATAAAGGGAGAAATTAAAGGGAATACAAAAAAAGTAAGACTCTTTAACACCCCACTACACCTGCTACAATGGAAAAGGTATCAATGGACAGATCTTCCAGAGAATCAATAACATAACAGAGACCCTAAATGGCACAATAGAATAGTTCGATTTAACTGGTATTTTCAGAACATTGCATCCAAAGAAAAAGAAACCAAAGCAAAAACACATTCTTTTCAAGTGCACATACAACACTCCCTAGAACAGATCTCATACTAGGACACAAAACAAGCCTCATCACATTTAAAATCATAGAAATTATTTCAAGCATCTCTTCTGGTCACAACTGCATGAAACCATTTACAGTAATCAACAAGAGAAAGAGAAATGAGAAAAAAATTACATGGAGAATAAACAGCATGCTACTAAAAACCCAATTGGTCAACAATAAAATTAAAAAGGAAATTAAAAAATACCTTATGCCAAATGACAATGAAAACACAACCATACAACATCTATATGAGGTAGCAAAAGCAGTGCTTAGATGGAAGTTCATAATGATATAAGCCTTCCTTACAAAACAAGAAAACCCCCAAATAAACAATCTAACCTACCACCTAAAAGAATTAGAAAAATAAGCACAACAAAACCTAAAGTTGGCAGATGGAAGTAACTCATAAAGATTAGAGAGGAAAAAAACAAAATAGAGATTTTCAAAAATAGAAAAAAAGTCAATGAAACCAAAAGCTGGTTCTTTGAATGGGGAAAAAAAAAGATCAACAAACCTGTGGCCAGGCACACCAAGTAAAAAAGAGACAGGGCCCAAATGAAAAAAAAAGAAATGGAAGAGGAGAAGTAACAACTCTTATCACAGAAATACAAAAAAGACATGAGAGAATACTATGAACAATTCAGTTCAGTTCAGTTCAGTCGCTCAGTTGTGTCCGACTCTTTGCGACCCCATGAATCACAACACGCCAGGCCTCCCTGTCCATCACCAACTCCCAGAGTTCACTCAGACTCACGTCCATCGAGTCAGTGATGCCATCCAGCCCTCTCATCCTCTGTCGTCCCCTTCTCCTCCTGCCCCCAATCCCTCCCAGCATCAGGGTCTTTTCCAATGAGTCAGCTCTTCGCATGAGGTGGCCAAAGTACTGGAGTTTCAGCTTTAGCATCAGTCCTTCCAAAGAACACCCAGGACTGATCTCCTTTAGAATGGACTGGTTGGATCTCCTTGCAGTCCAAGGGACTCTCAAGACTCTTCTCCATCACCACAGTTCAAAAGCATCATGGTGAAGATCGCTCAGTCATGTCCGACTCTTTGCGACCCCAGAGACTGTAGCCTACCAGGCTCCTCTGTCCATGGGATTTTCCAGGCAATAGTGCTGGAGTGGATTGCCATTTCCTTCTCCAGGGAACTTCCCGACCCAGGGATCGAACCCGGGTCTCCCACATTGTAGACAGACGCTTAACCGTCTGAGCCACCAGGGAAGTCCAAAAGCATCATACAGCCCACCAAAACTGAATCAAGAATAAATAGATAATTTGAACAAACTAATCACTGGAAGTAAAATAGAATCTGTAATTTAAAAAACTCCCTGCAAACAAAAGTCCAGGACCATTTAGCTTCACTGGAGAATTCTACCAAACATACAGAGAAGAATTTATACTGATTCTTCTCAAATACGTCCAAAAGATTGAAGAGGAGGGAACACTCTCAAAGTTATTCTACGAAGCCATCATTCAGTTCAGTTCATGATTCAGTCATGTCGAACTCTTTGTGACCCCATGGACAGCAGTACCCCAGGCTTCCCTGTCCATCACCAACTCCCAGAGCTTACTCAAATTCATCTCCATAGAGTTCATGATGCCATCCAACTATCTCATCCTCTGTCATCTCCTTCTCCTCCTACCTTTCCCAGCATCAGGGTCTTTTCCAATGAGTCAGTTATTCGAATCATGTGGCCAAAGTATTGGAGTTTCAGCTTCAGCATCAGTCCTTCCAATGAATATTCAGTACTGATTTCCTTTAGGATTGACTAGTTGGATCTCCTTGCTGTCCAGGGGACTCTCAAGGGTCTTCTCCAACACCACAGTTCAAAAGCATCAGTTCTTCAGTGCTCAGATTTTTTTATAGTCCAACTCTCACATCCATGACTACTGGAAAAACCAAAGCTTTGACTAGATGGACCTTTGTTGACAAAGTAATATCTCTGCTTTTTAATATACTATCTAGGTTGGTCACAGCTTTTCTTCCAAGGAGCAAGTGTCTTTTAATTTCACTACTGCAGTTACCATCTGCAGTGATTTTGGAGCCCCCCAAAATAAAGTCTCTCACTGTTCTCATTGTTCCCCCTATTTGCCATGAAGTGATGGGACTGGATGCCATGATCTTAGTTTTCTGAATGTTGAGTTTTAGGCCAATGTTTTCACTCTCCTCCTTCACTTACATTAAGAGGCTCTTCACCTAGAGCCAGACATCCTGGAATGTGAAGTCAAGTGAGCCTTAGAAAGCATCACTACGAACAAAGCTAGTGGAGGTGAAGGAATTCCAGTTGAGCTCTTTCAAATCCTGAAAGATGATGCTGTGAAAGTGCTGCACTCAATATGCCAGCAAATTTGGAAAACTCAGCAGTGGCCACAGGACTGGAAAAGGTCAGTTTTCATTCCAATCCCAAAGAAAGGCAATGCCAAAGAATGCTCGAACTACCGCACAATTGCACTCATCTCACATGCTAGTAAAGTAATGCTCAACATTCTCCAAGCCAGGCTTTAGCAATATGTGAACGGTGAACTTCCAGATGTTCAAGCTGGTTTTAGGAAAGGCAGAGGAACCAGAGATCAAATTGCCAACATCTGCTGGATCATCGAAAAAGCAAGAGAGTTCCAGAAAAACATCTATTTCTGCTTTATTGACTATGCCAAAGCCTTTGACTGTGTGGATCACAATAAACTGTGGAAAATTCTGAAAGAGATGGGAATACCAGACCACCTGACCTGTATGCAGGTCAGGAAGCAACAGTTAGAACTGGACATGGAACAACAGACTGGTTCCCAATAGGAAAAGGAGTACATCAAGGCTATATATTGTCACCCTGTTTATTTAACTTCTATGCAGAGTACATCATGAGAAACGCTGGCCTGGATGAAGCACAAGCTGGAATCAAGATTGCCGGGAGAATTATCAATAACCTCAGATATGCAGATGACACCACCCTTATGGCAGAAAGTGAAGAGGTACTAAAAAGCCTCTTGATGAAAGTGAAAGAGGAGAGTGAAAAAGCTGGCTTAAAGCTCAACATTCAGAAAACGAAGATCATGGCATCTGGTCCCATCACTTCATGGGAAATAGATGGGGAAAGAGTGGAAACAGTGTCAGACTTTATGTTTTTGGGCTCCGAAATCACTGCAGATGGTGATTGCAGTCATGAAATTAAAAGACTTACTCCTTGGAAGGAGGGTTATGACCAACCTAGATAGCATATTAGAAAGCAGAGACATTACTTTGCCAACAAAGATCCATCTAGTCAAGGCTATGGTTTTTCCAGTAGTCATGTATAGATGTGAGAGTTGGACTGTGAAGAAAGCTGAGCACTGAAGAATTGATGCTTTTGGACTGTGGTGTTGGACAAGACTCTTGAGAGTCCCTTGGACTGCAAGGAGATCCAACCAGTCCATCCTAAAGGAGATCAGCCCTGGGATTTCTTTGGAAGGACTGATGCTAAAGCTGAAACTCCAGTACTTTGGCTACCTCATGCGAAGAGCTGACTCATTGGAAAAGACCCTGATGTGGGGAGGGATTGGGGGCAGGAGGGGAAGGGGACAACAGAGGATGAGAGGGCTGGATGGCATCACTGACTCGATGGACGTGAGTTTGAATAGACTCTGGGAGTTGGTGATGGACAGGGAGGCCTGGCATACTGCAGTTCATGGGGTCACAAAGAGTCGGACACAACTGAGCGACTGAACTGAACTGAACCGAACCGAACTAGTTCTTCTTCACATTATGCCGTAAAGGTGGTGTCATCTGCATATCTGAGGTTATTGATATTTTTCCCAGCAGTCTTGATTCCAGCTTGTTCTTTATCCAGCCCAGCATTTCACATGATGTGCTCTGCATATAAGTTAAATAATCAGGGTGACAATATATAGCCTTGATGTACTCCTTTCCTGATTTGGAACCAGTCTTTGTTCCATGTCCAGTTCCAATTGTTGCTTCTTGACCTGCATACAGATTTCTCAGGAGGCAGGTAAGGTGGTCTGGTATTCCACCTCTTTAAGAATTTTCCACAGTTTGTTGTGATCCACACAGTCAAAGACTGCGGTGTAGTCAATAAAGCAGAAGTAGATGTTTTTCTGGAACTCTCTTGCTTTTTCTATGATCCAATGGATGTCAGCAATGAAAACCAGTCACAGAAAACTAATCAAACTGATCACACTGACCACAGCTTTGTCTAATTCAATGAAACCATGAGCCATGCTCATCCATATAGTGCCACCCAAAGCAGACGGGTCATGGTGGAGAATTCTGTCAAAACGTGGTCCACTGGAGAAGAGAATAGCAAACCACTTCAGTATTCTTGCCTTGAGACCCCATGAACAGTATGAAGCCATCATTACCCTGATACCAAAATCGGACAAAGATAGTACTACCCTCCCAAAATTATAGGCCAATGTCTTTGATGAATATAAATGCAAAAATTCTCAACAAAATATTGGGAAACTAAATCCAATAACACATAAAAAACATCATACACCACAACCAAGTTGGATTCATCCCAGGGTCACCAGGATGGTTCAACATATGCAAATAAAATAATGTGATATACCACATCAACAAAAGAAAAGGCAAACCACAAGATCATCTCAGCAGATGCAGAAAAATTATTTTATAAAATTCAACATCTATTCATGATTTTTTTTTTTAAATAAAAGCTCTTACCAAATGATTAGAGGGAACATATCTCAACATAACCTACAGCCAACATAATACTCAATGGTGGAAAATGTCTCACTAAAATCTAGAACAACACAAGGATTCCCACTCTCATCATCTCTATTCAACATAGTATTCAAAGTCCTAGCCATAGCAATCAGACAAGACAAAGAAATTAAAGGTATCAAGTTGGAAGGGAAAAGGTAAAATTGTCATTATATAACTATGACATGATATTCTATATAGAAAACACTGAAGATTCCACACTAAAGTACTAGAACTGATAAATTCAGCAAGGAAACAGGATACAAAATTAATATATAGAAGTCAGTTTCATTTATTCACACTAACAATGAAATATGAGGAAGGGAAAGTTTAAAAAAAAATCCCTTTAAAAATTGTACCAAAAAATAAAATACTTAGGAATAAACCTGATCAAAGAGATGAAAGATTCATATAGCTGAGAACTCTAAAATATTGATAAAGGAAATGAAGATGATACAAAGATGGAAAGATAGCCCATGCTCTTAGAGTGGAAGAATTAATGACCATACTATTGAAAGCAATCTACATATTTAATGCAACTCTATCAAATTGCCCATAACAGTTTTCACAGAACCAGAACAAATAATTCTGAAATTTGTATGGAACCATAAAAGACCAAAGCAATTGCCAAAGCAATCCTAAGGAAAAGAACGAAGTTGGAGGCATAAGTCTCCCAGAGTCCAGACGATACCATTATAAAGCTACAGTAATCAAAACAGAGTGGTATTGAAAAAAAAAAAAAAGACATGGATCAATGAAACAGAATAGAGAGTCCAGAAATAAACCCACACATGTACAGTCAGTTAATCTTTGACAAAGGAGGCAAAAATATGCAATGGTGAAAAGTCTTTAGCAAGTGGTGATCAGAAAGCTGGACCGCTGCATGTAAATCAATGAAGCTAAAACTCTCTCTCACACTATACACAAAAATAAACTAAAACTGGCTTAAAGATTTAAATATAAGGCTCACCACCATAAAGCTCCTAGAAGAGAACATAGACAAAACATATTTCTTAGCTCAGTCTCCCAAGGCAATAGAAATAAACAAATGGGACCTAATCAAACTTACAAGCTCTTGCACAACAAAAGGAAACACTATAAACAAAACCAAAAGACAACTTACAGAATGGGAGGAAATATTTGCAAATGAAGCTACCAACAAGGGATTAATTTCCAAAATATGCAAACAACTCATACAACTCAATAAAATAAAACATCAAACAACCCAATAAAAAAATGCACAGAAGACCTAAATAGACATTTTTCCAAAGAAGACAATCAGATGGCCAATGGACACATGAAAAGATGCTCAATATCAAAAATTATTAGAGATATGCAAATCAAAATTATAATGAGGTTTCACCTCACATTGGTCAGAATGGCCATCTTTAAAATGTCAGGAAATAATACATGTTGGAGAAGGTGCAGGAAAAAAGGAATCCTCCTACACTATAAGAGGAAGTATAAATTGGTGCAGCCACTAGGTAAAACAATATGGAGGTTCTTTAAAAAACTAAAAATAAGGGTTGTCATATGATCCACCAATCCCATTTCTGGGCATATAATCAGAGGAAATCCTAATTCCAAAAGATACATGCACCCCAATGTTCATTGCTGCACTATTTACAATAGCCAAGACGTAAAAGCAATCTAAATATCCATCAACAATGAATGGATAAAGAGGATGTGGTATATTTATACAATGGAATATTACTCAGCCATAAAAAGAATGAAACAATGCCATTTACAGCAACATGAGATTGTCATACTAAGTGAAGTAAGCCAGACAGGGAAAGGCAAATATCACATGATATTGCTTGCATGTGAAATCTAAAAAAAAAAAAAAGAAATGATATAAAAGGACTTATATACAAAATAGAAATAGACCCACAGACATAGAAAACAAGCTTATGGTTACCAAAGGGGACAGGACAAAGGCACAAATCCGGAGTTTGGGATTAAAATATACACACTTTTTTATATAGTATATATATAGTATATATGTTTATAAATAGTCGGACACGACTGAGTGACTGAACTGAACTGAACTGATATATAAAACAGATAACCAACAAGGACCTTCTGTATAGCAGAGGTAACTATACTCAATACCTTATAATAAACTGTAAGGGAAAAGAATCTGAAAAAGATATAGTTATATACATATATATATAACTGAATCACATTGCTTAAACCTAAAACTAAAACAGCACTGTAAATCAAGTATACTTCAATTTTAAAAATACTGCAATAAATGTGCAAAAAAATAAAAGATGATACAAATGAATTTCTTTACAAAACAGAAATAGACTCACTAACATAGAAAACAAATTTATGATTACCAAAGGGGAAGGGGTCTGGGGAAGGGATAAATCAGGAATTTAGGATTAGCAGATACAACCTACTACATATAAAGGAGACAAATGACAAGGTCCTACTGTATAGCAGAGGGAACCAAATTCAATATCTTATAATAAACTATAATGGAAAAGAATATTAAAAAGAAAATATATAATTTAAAATATATATTAAACTAAATCACTTCTCTATACACAAGGAACTAACATAATATTGTAAATCAACTATACTTTAATAAGAAGAAATTTTTTAAATATCAAAGTAATCATATCTGGATATAATAAGAGGAGGTTTATTTCCCCATGACATCTGTATTTTCCAGCTTTTTTATAATCAATACACTTATTTCTATAATTTTTTAATGTTTTTCTTATTTGGGTTTTTTTTTTCAAAAAGATATTAGAAAAACGTTTTAAGTTGCTATATTTATGATAAGAACATGAAACACCAACTCTAACAAGAACTGTTGGTAATTGTAGCTCTGTACAGGGTAGTCCCTTCACTTGGATCATTCTCCCAGCTCCATCAACTCTTCAAATGGCTGATTCTTTCTTACATGAGTGATTAAATGCATCTCCTCAGAAATCTCTTAGCTTGCCTATCATCAGATCAGATCAGATCAGATCAGTTGCTCAGTCGTGTCTGACTCTTTGCGACCCCATGAATCTCAGCATGCCAGGCCTCCCTGTCCATCACCAACTCCCGGAGTTCACTGAGACTCACATCCATCGAGTCAGCGATGTCATCCAGCCATCTCATCCTCTGTCGGCCCCTTCTCCTCCTGCCCCCAATCCCTCCCAGCATCAGAGTCTTTTCCAATGAGTCAACTCTTCGCATGAGGTGGCCAAAGTACCAGCCTATCATAATTGTTGCTTTTTAGTCATTATGTCATGTCTGACTCTTGAGACCCCGCGGCTCCTCTGTCTATGGGATTTTCCCAGGCAAGGATACTGGAGTGGGTTGCCATTTCCTTCTCCAAGGGATCTTCCTGACCCAGGGATCAAACCCCGAATTACAGGGTGTCTGTAGTGTAGTGTTTCCTGCATTGCACCGATTCTTTACTGCTGAGCCACCAGGGAAGCCCCGCCTATCATAATATGCCTGACATAATTTTATAATTATATATTCTTTTATTAATATTTCTTTACTTCAGTGGTTCTCAAGCTTTTTGGCACCAGGGGCTGGTTTCGGGGAAGACCATTTTCCACAAACTGGGGAGGAGTGGATGGTTTCAGGATGATTCAAGCACACTACATTTTCTATACATTTTTATTTCTATTACTATAATATCAGCTCCACCTCAGATTGTAAGGCATTAGATCTGGAGGTTGGGGACTCCTGCTGTATTTGTTCATTGGCTGTCTCACATACCCATGAGACTCACTGTGCCAGGAGGCATAGACTGTGACTGCTTTGTTCATCACTGTATATCCAGAGTCTAGCCTAGAGCATGGCACATAAATACAATATAAATATGTATTGGACAAGTGAATGCACCAGAATCCATTCAGGAAGGCAGACATCTTCACCCAGATAGATCCAAGTGCATCAGACTCTAAAGGTGAGGGCAAGATCTGAATAAACTGTCATCAGAGGGCTGGCATATGAACAAATATCTGCTTGCTGTGTTAGAAATGAAAACTGAAGTGGTCATGAATGATTTCCACTTAAATTCAAAGAACTTTTCAAGGCAAGGCTTACTTGAAAATTCTAGAGCCACAGCAGTCCTTTAAAATCAAACCCTCTTTTGCAGATGGGAAAACTGAAAGCAGAAATATCACACAACCAGGAACCTTGGTCCCCAGCTACCAGGCCAACATCCACTCATTGGTCCCTCTCTGACCTCAGTTGACAGCAGTGTTACCCAGGCTCTCACAGACAGATAGCCCCAGAGGTTATTCTTGCTTCTGCTAGCACAAGGAGTCTGTACATAAACGAATAAACTCCTTTTCAGTGCTCTTCTTATAGCTTGCTTATTCTATAAAACACCGATTCATGACTAGTTTGACACTGAAAATAAAAAGTAAAAGTGTTAAACACTCATTGTGTCCGACTCTTTGTGACCCCAAGGACTATAGCCCACCTGGCTCCTCTGTCCATTGGATTCTCCAAGCAAGAACACTGGAATGGGTGGCCATTTCCTTCTCCAGGGGATCTTCCCGATCCAGGAATCAAACCTGCATTTCCTACATGGGCAGGCTGATTCTTTACCACCGAGACACAGACAACTTTAAATAACCTGCCTAATTAGCAAGCAGTGGAGCTGGACTTGGACACAGAAATCTGGCTCCAGCAAACACATTCATAACTGCTCATGGGATATTTTTGTTGTTGTTGGGGGAGGGGTTGGGATTTGTTTTGTTTGTTTGAATTAGATAGATGTTTGTTTCTGGGTTGTGCCTTATAGCCCAAAGACACAGGATCCGGGTCTGCAGGGAAGAATCTGGTTTCCTCAACATGTGGCTTTTATCTCTATATGAAAGTCTGTCCCTGGGCTAATTGCTATTTTCTAGTCAGTGGGAAGAGGAAGAGGAGGAGAAGCAGCTTCCCTCTCTCCCAATAAATCTTCAAACCTACAGAAGAAAAAACAGATGTTTAAAAAGTAGAGCCCAAGAACATCTCACCCAGATGTATCGATTGTGAATATATTATACAGCGTTTGTCCTGTCTTTCTTCATATACCTAGGAAAATACTGAAAGTTACATAAAGGAGTACTTCTCACAGGATGAAGGGAAGATCAACATGCCAGTTAGAAACATTATGAATAATAACAGTTGACTTGGTGAAATGAAATATTGTGGATGGCTTCCTTTTTTATTCTATTAGAAAGTTTGTCCCACAAAAAAACTAAAAAAAAAAAACAAAACCACAAAACTTTAAAAAAAAAAACATCAAAGCTGCAACAACATAAACATTGCCAGTTTAGCCTCTCTATACAAAGAGCGAATGAAACGACACCTGGTTGGGTGGAAACAGAATGGACCTCAGAGCCTGCGAAACAACTCCAGCTGAGGTTTGTGCTGAACTTTGTGATGACTAGGCGAGTTTTACCATCTGAGCCACCAGGGAAGCCCAACTAATCCTCTGCGTGTAGCCTAGGAAACAGGCCTTCCTGAGCCTCAATTTCCTCATACGTAAAATATGTAGAGTCACTACAAATCTACATTTCCAACAATTTCTGGATAAAACCCAGAAGTCTGCCTAAGTCCAATGTAGGTGGTTTACAGAACATATTCCAAGAAACACTACGTAGGAGGGAAGCTAACTAAGGAATTTGTGAAAGGGAGGAAGGGGTCCCAAACCTGTTACACTGTTTCCTCAGCTCCCCTCCTTCCCTGTTCCTGCTGCCTGTACCCTTATCCTCTCACACATTACAAGATGCTCAAAAATTTGCCTCTCTGACTCCAGTTTGATCTTCTCCAAGTGAAGTCCTCCTACACCCTCTTCTCCACCCTGTATCCTAACCCCAGTACAGACATGTTTTCCCACCAATCTCCAACATAAAGCTTCTGCTTCAGATAGCTCAGTCTGTCTGGACAGCATTATGACCTACACCATTCTGACCACCTCCCACTTGGCCTCACTCTCTGCTTCTTGTTCAGAGCCCACCTTAGGGGCCTGTTCTTCAGAGAAACCCTCTTCTCCAGCTACGCTGAGTTCTCCCCTCCTTAAATAATTAGCGTTTAAATATACCTTGCTTTATTCTCTACCCAACCCACATGTTTAATTCTGTGCATTTCTAAATGTGATCTGAGCTCCTTGAAAATATAAGCAGTGATTCTCCTTCCTCATGTTTTTTGTGACACTTAGCACAGTGCTAGACACAGAAGGTATACACCTTAGCCTATACTGATTGGTTGAGTACTTAGCTGATTTATTGAGGGAAATGAGACGAGATTAAGGGATGAGATTTTATGAAGGTAAGCACAAGCGCGGAGCTTGTTGTAGGCTGATGAACGAGGGCTGAACCAATCTTCAAGGGTGTTTTAAATAACAAACTATAAGTGGCAGAATAAAAGCAGAGTTTAAGATAAAATCTCAAATAAATGAAGAGCAATAAGCATGCAGCTGCTGTCACATGCTCTCTTGTGTTTTTGATGAGTTTCAATTAAAAATAGCCCTAATACATCAAAAACAACCTGGTGGATTCCCTTTATTGTCCCTTCAATCTGTTACTAAGGAGTTATTGGTATCATTTCATGACTCCGGCACAAACGCCTCTAGGATTTATTGCTGGGTTCACATCTCTGCTCTTTTATGGATTTCTTCCAAGAGGGGCTTGAATACAGGGCTCCCATTATGTGTCCCTTGTGGGAGGTTGGCTAGAGCAAGCAGCATCAGCGATGGCAATAAAGCTCACCAAGGCAACAACTGTTACTCACCATTGTAGTCTGATTTAGAGCAGAGTGTTTCCAGATGGGTTCCGATCTAACCCTTTTTCTTCCATCTCCCAACAACATTGAAATTGAAACATCAATTACAGGAGCCAGGTTTTATATGTTGCTGAGTTTTGCTGGGAGTGGTTAAACACACACACACACATATATATTTATATGTATACATACAAAAGCATATTTTGTAAATAACTGGAAAAAAAATGAGAGCATCCAGGAATGTGGTAGGTGTATTTAATCAAGACAACCTAGACAATAGTAAAATAAGTACTATTAGGAAAAAATCTTATTTATTTAAGGGCTTAGAAAAGCTTAAATCACAAACTCTTAGTTTGTTATGTCAACAGGTTGTCAATAAAAATCTGTTTACTGGGGTCAGTAGAGTCACTAGCGCACTCATCAGTCCTGCTTCTTCAACCAGAGGCAGTCATCACATCTCATTAGCTTGCTCTGTCTCCAGGAGAAGGGAGATCATCTATCAGTTACCCTTACTCCGTGACAAACCATATGAAAAAGAGCTTTTAATCCACTGGTGCTCTAATCAAGGAAGGAGAGGATAAATGTCCTTGGATACCAGCTTTAACAGAAAGAGTCTGGAGAAGTAACAGGAGGATCGTATGTGGGTCGCGCTGTGTGGTTGTTTTATTTTAAATTAGCCAACGACTGCAGATGTCATACAGCAGACCTGAGTTGCTCTTTTTGGATATTTCTAAATTTCACTCTCTATAAAGGACTGAAAAATGAATACTGTGAAATTAGCACAAGCTTAGTGACACGGTAATTAGATAACTTTCTCTCATGAAAATCCAACTCCTATATCACTAACTGGATGTGATGGGCTCTTCAGTGTGCATCTGGCTATAAAAGCAGACAACAGATGCAATACGTTTCTAATTAAGTAAATGACAGGACAGGAAGGGGCATGGTACACAATGATCAGACTGTCTTTCTTCATTTTAATATCCTCAGGCGACCTTCTTTTTATAAAAATCAACATGCCATTTGAGCAACATTTTTTTTTCCACCTTATCCAGCTTAATCTAAGTGACCACCAGTCTAAACTGTGTCATGGACTACTCGACCTACCAGATGTTCAGCAAAAGTCTCAGGTCATTCAGTTATCCAAATACAGAGAACAGCACTTCCCAAACTTGAGTGCATTTACAAACTACCCAGAGATCTGAGTGAAATGTAGATTTTGACTCAAGAGGTCTAGGTGTGGCCTGAGCATCTGCATTTCTAACAAGCTCCCAAATAATGCTGATGTTACTGGTCTGAGATTCTAACATTGGCCATAGATCACCTTAATAACATTCTGTAAAATTTCCAGCAGAAAATAAAAACACAATTACATAATTTCATGTGGTTTGTTTCCCGGAAGAGAAGAATGATTGTGTTTAAAGAGAAGTCAATTTTAGACGTGAATTTCAAAATACAATTGTAGTCTTTCTAAATGTTATCTCCATAGATAGACATCTTTTTAGAGCTCAAAGAGGTCCTTTAAGGTCGATGAGTATTGACTTCAGGAAGTGATCCAAAACAGAACACAAACAGATTCATTTAAAGCAAAGCTTAAATCCAATACTTTCCTCCAGCTGTACTATTGATGATGGCTTGACTTTTTCTTTGCAGTTAATGTACACAAACAAATTGAAAAACACTCCCCTTAAGTTCAAAACACTCTTCCTGAAAATAGGACTCAAGTTCATACGCTCTTCTGCTGTGCAAAGTGTATTTATGACATACTTAAATAAGGATTTCTGTTATTCAAATTAATTCTCTTTGAAATTGATTAGCCTAATACAGATTCAACTGTGGAGATCAATGTCAAAGGTCAGAATATTCTAGTTCACCATTAATGATATTAAGGCCCTGTATTTAATAACTACTTTATTCTGGGGAGCTTGTAACACTCCTATTCATCTTCCCACTTCTGAGTTTGATAAGGAAATGGGTATAGATCTGGATTTGCAATAGTAATAGGAAAAACAATTTAATTTGTCTGTTCTTTGAGTAAGTAGATACTAAGTATAACATATTTGATGTGTATGTGACTCTTACTGAGTATAACTTCACTTTTCAAAAGCATGGTTAATGGATTCACAGATACTAGCATAATTTCCTATGCACAAAAGAAACATTGTAATAAAACAGCTAAATATGTTCACTCCACAAATATTTATTAGCTCTATAATAATAATACTAACACAATATATTATTATATATCATATAATAAAATAACTGATACTAAAGACAAGGATAATAACTAATGTTTATAACAAACCAGGGACTATCTAAGTGTTTTACAAAAAGTCATTATTTTTACAATTTTATGCTGTAAATATAATTATTGGCCCCATGGAGCATATAAATAAAGTGAAATACTGACAGGCTAAATAATTTACCTAAGGTTATACAGCTTCTATGTGACTGCTATGGTCTGAACATCTGAATCCCCACCACCCCCAAAGTCTTATGTGGAAATCCAACCCCCAAAGATGGTGGTATGGTGGAGCCTTTAGGAGGTGTTGGGTCATATGGGTGGATCTCATGAATGGGATTATGGCCCCAGAGAAGAGACCCCAGAGAACTCCCTATCACTTTCTACCGTATAGTGACACATGAGAAGGCTCAAAAGCAGTGGACCAGGAAGTGGGCTCTCACCAGAACTCAACCATGCTGGCACTTGACCTTGGACTTCCCAGCCTCCAGAAATGTGAGAAAGAAATTTCTGTTGTTTATAAGCCACCCAGTGTGTGGTATTTTGTTATAGCCCCAACAGCCTAGCTTCTGTATTCAAGCTCTGTCATACGTCAGATGCCACCCTGGGAAACGATGATCATGACAAAAGGTGCTTACGGGGATAGGCAAGCGTGTTGCATTTACACCTCCATCCCATTTCTAACCATCAGTAGTCACTACAGGCCCTTCTTTCCAACTGAGCTCAGATTTAGGCTCAGACATATGCACCTTGGGCTCAGAATCCTTCATACCCAGTGTTCTAGGTCAGTCAGTTGGAGCTGACACATGAATCAAAATGTATTTGCCGTAGGAGTTGCTTGTATATTTTTGAGATTAGTTGTTTGTCAGTTGCTTCATTTGCTATTATTTTCTCCCATTCTGAAGGCTGTCTTTTCACCTTGCTAATAGTTTCCTTTGATGTGCAGAAGCTTTTAAGGTTAATTAGGTCCCATTTGTTTATTTTTGCTTTTATTTCCAATATTCTGGGAGGTGGGTCATAGAGGATCCTGCTGTGATGTATGTCGGAGAGTGTTTTGCCTATGTTCTCCTCTAGGAGTTTTATAGTTTCTGGTCTTACGTTTAGATCTTTAATCCATTTTGAGTTTATTTTTGTGTATGGTGTTAGAAAGTGTTCTAGTTTCATTCTTTTACAAGTGGTTGACCAGATTTCCCAGCACCACTTGTTAAAGAGATTGTCTTTAATCCATTGTATATTCTTGCCTCCTTTGTCAAAGATAAGGTGTCCATATGTGCGTGGATTTATCTCTGGGCTTTCTATTTTATTCCATTGATCAATATTTCTGTCTTTGTGCCAGTACCATACTGTCTTGATAACTGTGGCTTTGTAGTAGAGCCTGAAGTCAGGTAGGTTGATTCCTCCAGTTCCATTCTTCTTTCTCAAGATCGCTTTGGCTATTCGAGGTTTTTTGTATTTCCATACAAATTGTGAAATTATTTGTTCTAGCTCTGTGAAGAATACTGTTGGTAGCTTGATAGGGATTGCGTTGAATCCATAAACGACCCAATCCAAAAATGGGCCAAAGAACTAAATAGACATTTCTCCAAAGAAGACATACAGATGGCTAACAAACACATGAAAAGATGCTCAACATCACTCATTATCAGAGAAATGCAAATCAAAACCACTATGAGGTACCATTTCACACCAGTCAGAATGGCTGCGATCCAAAAGTCTACAAATAATAAATGCTGGAGAGGGTGTGGAGAAAAGGGAACCCTCTTACACTGTTGGTGGGAATGCAAACTAGTACAGCCACTATGGAGAACAGTGTGGAGATTCCTTAAAAAACTGGAAATAGAACTGCCTTATGATCCAGCAATCCCACTGCTGGGCATACACACTGAGGAAACCAGAAGGGAAAGAGACATGTGTACCCCAATGTTCATCGCAGCACTGTTTATAATAGCCAGGACATGGAAGCAACCTAGATGTCCATCAGCAGATGAATGGATAAGAAAGCTGTGGTACATATACACAATGGAGTATTACTCAGCCATTAAAAAGAATACATTTGAATCAGTTCTAATGAGGTGGATGAAACTGGAGTCTATTATATAGAGTGAAGTAAGCCAGAAGGAAAAACATAAATACAGTATACTAACGCATATATATGGAATTTAGAAAGATGGTAACAATAACCCTGTGTACGAGACAGCAAAAGAGACACTGATGTATAGAACAGTCTTATGGACTCTGTGGGAGAGGGAGTGGGTGGGAAGATTTGGGAGAATGGCATTGAAACATGTAAAATATCATGTAAGAAACGAGTTGCCAGTCCAGGTTCGATGCACGATACTGGATGCTTGGGGCTAGTGCACTGGGACGACCCAGAGGGATGGTATGGGGAGGGAGGAGGGAGGAGGGTTCAGGATGGGGAACACATGTATACCTGTGGCGGATTCATTTTGATATTTGGCAAAACTAATACAATTATGTAAAGTTTAAAAATAAAATAAAATTAGAAAAAAAGAAAAATGTATTTGCCATTCCTGACTGAGTGCATAAAGCACATCATTTACTAGTCTTTAAATACTTGAAAAAGTTTGTATAGGTTGCAAATACTTATGTGAAAAGGAGTATATTTCTAATTAATATTGATCTCAACCTGTTTCCATCATCAACTCAGAGGACATGAGTTTGAGCAAACTCTGGGAGATAGAGAAGGACAGGGAAGCCTGGTGTGCTGCAGTCCATGGGTCACAAAGAGCTGGACATGACTGAGTGACGGAGCAAGAGCAACAACCCATTTAATAAACTTTGATTCAGTCATGGATCCCATGCTTTGGTTCCTGCCTTCAAGGCATTGTCACATTGGAATCCTTTACACATTCCCTATATAGGCTTTAATATTTCTTTAGCCTAAGAATTTAGGAAGGATCCATAACACCCCTGAAAGAATACATTATTTTATATTATGTAACTAGTTATTTTAATAATTACAGGAAAAATTAAAGTTAAGATTCCTATCTCCCACAACCAAGGTGCATTCAGATTTAAGTTTTTTATTATTAAAAAATTATACTGGGGACTTCCCTGGTGGTCCAGTGGCTAAGACTCCATGCTCCCAATGCAGGGGCCTGGGTTTAATCCCTGGTCAGGGAACTAGATCCCACATGCTGTGAACTAAGAGTTCACATGCCACAACTGACACCCAGCACAGCCAAATAAATAAAAATAAAATATTTTTTAAAATATATACTGGGAAAAATGTTAAATTACAGCTTTACAGTTGTGGAGAGAGGAAAACTTTCTCAAGCATAACAGAAGCCCATACACAGTAAAGAAAGATCTCATTGCATAAAATTGCAAAATCTCTGTACTGCAATGATGCTATAAGCAAAGTTAAAAGATGGAACACGTGTACACCCGTGGCGGATTCATGTTGATGTATGGCAAAACCAATACAATATTGTAAAGTAATTAGCCTCCAATTAAAATAAATAAATTTAAATTAAAAAAAGATAATGATATCATTTCTGGATTGCTGAGGTAACAGTGGCCAACTAAATCTGAATCTCTATACACATCTTCCAAAAAACTATACAGATCAATAAGAAGGAAAAATGCACACACATAAATCCGACAACTCGTCATAATTAAAAAACAACACTACTACCAACTTTAAATTATCTGTAATTAGGGGAAAGACGATAGCAGCACTAGAACTCCCGTCATAAGACTTCGCAGAGATCTAAGGAAGGGCTTCTGACTTCCCAGATGACTCGGTGGTAAAGAATCCACCCACCAAGCAGGAGACCTGGGTTCAATCCTTGAGTAGGAAAGATCCCCTGGAGAAGGAAATGGCAACCCACTCCAGTATTCTTGCCTGGGCAATCCCATGGATAGAGGAGACTGGCAGGCTATATAGCCCATGGAGTTGCAAAGAGTCAGATACAACTGAGCAACTAAACAACATTAACAATGACAAACAAGGGAGAGTTTCCAGAAAATCTGCATAGAAGAGAAAAGGGAATTAAGCAAAAATAGCTCCCAGAAAGAGAAAGGCCATCTTAAGTGTCAAAATATTGAAACCGTTCTAGTCATAAGAGTATGGGATACAGGGAAGACACAGAAAAGTGATGAGATTCAATGAAGCAGTTCTGGAAGGACTGGAGAAGAAGAGGATTTAAAAAATCAGAAGCAATCTTTGGGCACTACACAAGGAAGAGAAAAAGAAACATGGGAGAAAGATTTATGGTCCTGCAAGACAAGAGAAAACCGAAAGCTCAAAGGACACACAAATATTACTTGGGCCAAATCATCCTGGGCCCAATTATACCTATTCTGTACACTGTAGAATGTTTGACAATATCCTTGGCCTCTACCTAGAAGATGTTTTTAGCACACCACCCCCCAGATATGACAACCAAAAATGTCTCCAGACATTGCAAAATGTCCCCTAGGATATGAAATCACATCCAGGTGAGAACCACTGACCTAGAACAAAGATTTGTTGAATTGCTGATTGGTTTGTTTGTTACTCGTCCTTAAATGTATGCCTTTTTTGTAGTAAATCATTAAGAGGAAAAATAAAATTAAGGGAGGAAAAGAAACTACTCACTCACTCATTTATTCATTCATCAAATTTCTATTGAATGCCTACTAAGAAATAGGCATTGTATAAAAGATTAATAGGTAAATCAACAAATGAATGGATAAAGAAGCTGTGGTACATATATACAGTGGATTATTACTCGGCTATAAAAAGGAATGCATTTGAATCAGTGATAATGAGATGGATGAACCTAGACACGATTATGCAGAGTAAAGTAAGTGATAAGGAGGAAAACAAATATCATATATTAACACGTATATATGGAACTTAGAAAGATGGTACTGATGAACTCATTTGCAGGGCAGCAAGGGAGACACAGGCATAGAGAACAGACTCATGGCCACAGAGGTGGGCAGGAGGGAGATGGTAGGATAAATAGAGAGAGTAGCATGGCAACATATATACTACCATATGTAAAATAGACCAGTTCAGTTCAGTATCTCAGTCGTGTCCGACTCTTTGTGACCCCATGAATTGCAGCACGCCAGGCCTCCCTGTCCATCACCAACTCCTGGGGTTTACTCAAACTCACATCTATCGAGTCAGTGATGCCATCCAGCCATCTCATCCTCTGTCGTCCCCTTCTCCTCCTGCCCCCAGTCCCTCCCAGCATCAGGGTCTTTTCCAATGAGTCAACTCTTCGCATGAGGTGGCCAAAGTATTGGAGTTTCAGCTTTAGCATCAGTCCTTCCAGTGAACACCCAGGACTGATCTCCTTTAGAATGGACTGGTTGGATCTCCTTGCAGTCCAAGGGACTCTCAAGAGCCTTCTCCAACACCACAGTTCAAAAGCATCAATTCTTCGGCACTCAGCTTTCTTCACAGTCCAACTCTCACATCCGTATATGACCAGTGGCAAAGCCATAGCCTTGACTAGACAGACTTTTGTTGGCAAAGTAATGTCTCTGCTTTTGAATATGCTATCTAGGTTGGTCATACCTTTCCTTCCAAGGAGTAAGCGTCTTTTAATTTCATGGCTGCAATCACCATCTGCAGTGATTTCGGAGCCCCCACAAAATAAAGTCTGACACTGTTTCCATTGTTTCCCCATCTATTTGCCATGAAGTGATGGGACCAGAAGCCATGATCTTCGTTTTCTGAATGTTGAGCTTTAAGCCAACTTTTTCACTCTCCTCTTTCACTTTCATCAAGAGGCCTTTTAGTTTCTCTTCACTCTCTGCCATAAGGATGGTGTCATCTGCATATCTGAGGTGATTGATATTTCTCCCGGAAATCTTGATTCCAGCTTGTGCTTCTTCCAGCCCAGCGTTTCTCATGATGTACTCTGCATAGAAGTTAAATAAGCAGGGTGACAATATACAGCCTTGACGTACTCCTATTCCTATTTGGAACCAGTCTGTTGTTCCATGTCCAATTCTAACTGTTGCTTCCTGACCTGCACACAGGTTTCTCAAGAGGCAGGTCAGGTGGTCTGGTATTTCCATCTCTATCAGAATTTTCCACAGTTTATTGTGATCCACACAGTCAAAGGCTTTGGCATAGTCAGTAAAGCAGAAATAGATGTTTTTCTGGACCTCTCTTGCCTTTACAATGATCCAGCGGATGTTGGCAATTTGATCTCTGGTGCCTCTGCTTTTTCTAAAACCAGCTTGAACATCTAGAAGTTCACAGTTCACATCGCTGAAGCCTGGCTTGGAGAATTTTGAGCATTACTTTACTAGCATGTGAGATGAGTGCAATTGTGCAGTTGTTTGAGCATTCTTTGGCATTGCCTTTCTTTGGGACTGGAATGAAAACTGACCTTCTCCAGTCCTGTGGCCACTGCTGAGTTTTCCAAATTTGCTGGCATATTGAGTGCAGCACTTTCACAACATCATCTTTTCAGTTCAGTTCAGTTCATTTCAGTCGCTCAGTCGTGTCCAACTCTTTGCGACCCCATGAATCGCAGCACGCCAGGCCTCCCTGTCCATCACCAACTCCCGGAGTTCACCCAGACTCACGTCCATCGAGTCAGTGATGCCATCCAGCCATCTCATCCTCTGTCGTCCCCTTCTCCTCCTGCCCCCATCCCTCCTAGCATCAGAGTCTTTTCCAATGAGTCAACTCTTCACATGAGGTGGCCAAAGTACTGGAGTTTCAGCTTTAGCATCAGTCCTTCCAAAGAAATCCCAGGGCTGATCTCCTTTAGGATGGACTGGTTGGATCTCCTTGCAGTCCAAGGGACGCTCAAGAGTCTTCTCCAACACCACAGTTCAAAAGCATCAATTCTTCGGCATTCAGCTTTCTTCACAGTCCAACTCTCACATCCATATATGACTACTGGAAAAACCATAGCCTTGACTAGATGGACCTTTGTTGGCAAAGTAACGTCTCTGCTTTTGAATATGCTATCTAGGTTGGTCATAACTTTCCTTCCAAGGAGTAAGTGTCTTTTAATTTTATGGCTGCAATCACCATCTGCAGTGATTTTGCACCATCTGCATCATCTTTTAGGATTTGAAATAGCTCACCTGGGATTCCATCACCTCCACTAGCTTTGTTCGTAGTGATGCTTTCTAAGGCCCACTTGACTTCACATTCCAGGATGTCTGGCTCTAGGTCAGTGATCACACCATCGTGATTATCTGGGTCGTGTAGATCTTTTTTGTACAGTTCTTCTGTGTATTCTTGCCACCTCTTCTTAATATCTTCTGCTTCTGTTAGGTCCATACCATTTCTGTCCTTTATCGAGCCCATCTTTGCATGAAATATTCCCTTGGTATCTCTAATTTTCTTGAAGAGCTCTCTAGTCTTTCCCATTCTGTTGTTTTCCTCTTTTTCTTTGCACTGATCACTGAGGAAGGCTTTCTTATCTCTCCTTGCTGTTCTTTGGAACTCTTTATTCAAATGGTTATATCTTTCCTTTCCTCCTTTGGTTTTCACTTCTCTTCTTTTCACAGCTATTTGTAAGGCCTCCTCAGACAGCTTTTTGCTTTTTTGCATTTCTTTTCCATGGGGATGGTCTTGATCCCTGTCCTCTGTACAATGTCACAAACCTCCATCCATAGTTCATCAGGCACTCTGTCTATCAGATCTAGTCCCTTAAATCTATTTCTCACTTCCACTGTATAATCATAAGGGATTTGATTTAGGTCATGCTTGAATGGTCTAGTGGTTTTCCCCACTTTCTTCCATTTAAGTCTGAATTTGGCAATAAGGAGTTCATGATCTGAGCCACAGTCAACTCCCAGTCTTATTTTGCTGACTGTATAGAGCTTCTCTATCTTTGGCTGCAAAGAATATAATCAGTCTGATAATGGTGTTGATCATCTGGTGATGTCCATGTGTAGAGTCTTCTCTTGTGTTGCTGGAAGAAGTTGTTTGCTATGACCAGTGTGTTCTCTTGGCAAAACTCTATTAGCCTTTGCCCTGCTTCATTCCATACTCCAAGGCCAAATTTGCCTGTTACTCCAGGTGTTTCTTTACTTCCTGCTTTTGCATTCCAGTCCCCTATAATGAAAAGGACATCTGTTTTGGGTGTTAGTTCTAAAAGGTCTTGTAGGTCTTCATAGAACCGTTCAACTTCAGCTTCTTCAGCATTAGTGGTTGGGGCATACGCTTGGATTACCGTGATATTGAATGGTTTGCCTTGGAAATGAACAGAGATCATTCTGTCGTTTTTGAGATTGCATCCAAGTACTGCATTTCGGACTCTTCTGTTGACCATGATGGCTACTCCATTTCTCCTAAGGGATTCCTGCCCACAGTAGTAGATACAATGTTCATCTGAGTTAAATTCACCCATTCCAGTCCATTTTAGTTCGCTGATTCCTAGAATGTCGATGTTCACTCTTGCCATCTCCTGTTTGACCACTTCCAATTTGTCTTGATTCATGGACCTAACATTCCAAGCTCTTATGCAATATTGCTCTTTACAGCATCGGACCTTGCTTCTATCACCAGTCACATCCATAGCTGGGTACTGTTTTTGCTTTGGCTCCATGCCTTCATTCTTTCTGGAGTTATTTCTCCACTGATCTCCAGTAGCCTATTGGGCACCTATCGACCTGGGGAGTTCCTCTTTCAGTATCCTATCATTTTGCCTTTTCATACTGTTCATGGGGTTCTCAAGGCAAGAATACTGAAGTGGTTTGCCATTCCCTTCTCCAGTGGACCACATTCTGTCAGACCTCTCCACCATGACCCACCCGTCTTGGGTGTCCCACAGGGCATGGCTTAGTTTCATTGAGTTGCTGCTGCTAAGTTGCTTCAGTCATGTCCAACTCTGTGTGACCCCATAGACAGCAGCCCACCAGGCTCCCCCGTCCCTGGGATTCTCCAGGCAAGAACACTGGAGTGGGTTGCCATTTCCTTCTCCAATGAATGAAAGGAAAAGTGAAAGTGAAGTCACTCAGTCGTGTCCGACTCTTAGCAACCCCATGGACTGCAGCCTTCCAGGCTCCTCTGTCCATGGGATTTTCCAGGCGAGAGTACTGGAGTGGGTTGCCATTGCCTTCTCCTTCATTGAGTTAGACAAGGTAAAATAGATAACCAGTGGGAATTTGCTCTATAACCTAGGGAACTCAAACCAGAGCTCTGTGACAACCTACAAGAGTGGGATGGGGTGGGATGTGGGAGGGAGGTTCCAGAGGGAGGGGACATATGTATGCTGCTGCTGCTGCTGCTAAGTCGCTTCAGTCATGTCCGACTCTGTGTGACCCCATAGATGGCAGCCCACCAGGCTCCCCCGTCCCTGGGATTCTCCAGGCAAGAACACTGGAGTGGGTTGCCATTTCCTTCTATGGCCAATTCCTGTTGATGTACAACAAAAACAAACACAATACTGTAAAGCAATTATCCGCAATTAAAATTAAATAATTTTTTAAGAAGATCAATAGGTAAAGTCACAACCCAAGTTTTAAGCTTTCCATGTCACTGATTTAATTTAATATTATCATGGTTTGATTTAACTTTTATCTGTCCAAGAAATTGATGTCATGATTATTTCTAATCTTTCTTAACAACACAAGCAAAACATTACATATCATTTTACTACAAATGTTTAGAAAACTCACTGAGGATAACTATTAATATATTTATCCACTATATTTATTTGGCATTGGCATTGAAATTTTCTTTATCTATGGATTTATCAGTTAGCTCTTGCTTCAATAACATATGTAATAAAAAATATAAAACCTCAGTGGCATATAGCAATAGCATTTACTTAACTTGCATGTCTGTGATCAGCTGATCCAGCCCGGGCTCAGCTCATATGGCTCTACTCCATGCGTCCCTCATCCTCGTCCTACTACCCACAGACTAGCTAGACGCGTTCTTCTCATAGCCATGGCAGAGGCACAAGGGAAGCAGAATCATGTAAGACCTAAGCTCAAAACTGGCACACTATCACCTCTGCTCCATTCTCCTCAAAAACGATATTATAGTGAAGTCGTTCAGTCACGTCCAATTCTTTGCGACCCCATGGACTGTAGCCTACAAGGCTTCTCCGTCCATGGGATTTTCCAGGCAAGAGTACCAGAGTGGGTTGCCATTTCCTTCTCCAGGGGATATTCCCCGCCCAGGGATCGAACCCAGGTCTCCCACATTGCAGGCAGACGCTTTATCCTCTGAGCCACCAGGGAAGCCCAATATTATAGGCCTGATAAAATATACCCCACCTATGGGACTGAGTAAAACTACAGTTTCATGCAACAGAGAACATGAACACAGGGAGGGTTGAAGAACTATGGCCAATGTTGCAATTTAACATGGTGGGGAAAAAAAAAAAATTAGTTTTGTTTTATTATCTCAAACTTAAGATTTCTGAACACAGATTAAGTTTAATTAATGGTGACTACAATAGCAGAATAATAGAAGAAGACTAAATAAACCATCAACCTCACAGGGGTTATTATTTAGTATAATTTTATTATAACAGCATGCAATACCAAATTCATCTACATTAAAGCAATTCATTTGTAAAGACCAACAGTTCAGTGGTAAATGCCAATAAATGACTTTTTAGTATCATATATGTTACACCATTTGTAGCTATTTTTAGTAAGAAACTTTTCTGATGTCTTTATTTATATTCTACATCTGGTCTCAAAAGGAATTTTCCTGAAACATAATATTTCTTAAAATCAAGTACTGATCCAATAGATTTAAATTTCTACATTCTGTATACTACATGGGAGAAAATATTTGGATTCAGCTTTCTCATTCATGACTATTTAAATATTCAGTTTCTGAGGTTACATTTTAGTGTGTTTTTATGTTTTATTCAGGACACAATGTTCCAGCAAATATCACACACTCAAATCAATGGCTTATCCTGGCATTAAATATGCCATTAACATGCTTGTTCTCAGAAAAGTCCAATGAAAAGCTGTCAACAAACCTGCAGAGAGAACCTTGTTGCATTCAAAATAAATGATTAAAAGAGGGACCAGAAATAACTTAAAACCTTTAGAATGATGAAGAGAAGAAAAAGTAATATGAAAATATCGAACTCTCCACTTGGCAAACAAAATTTATGCCAATCTTCCTATGCATAGAGCTGACAGTAAAACCAAGTTCATGCCATTTCCACAGCATTCATGAGGCTGTTCCTTTCATCTCTGTGACTTAGATGCTTATAATGTAATGTTACTAACACCTTAGAGCTCTGGTCTTTAATGTCCCATCACCATGAGGAACAGTGGGATCTCAAAGAGCAGCACTTTAAAAAAAAAAAAAGAAAAGAGAAAACAGCATTGAAAGGTCAGCAACTCAAATACAGGGACAAAAAAGAAGATAGCATATTTCAGGTAATAGAATTATTTAACAGTGTTTAATCCATTCATTTACTAAACAGAGAATACTTACTGGCCAAGCCTTTGAAAAGCAATAAGTGTCTTACCAGCTGGGACTGATTTTTAAAATGAATGAGAGAAGGCTGGGCACAGCCTAGGAAAGCAGAGTGAGAACTTCTTAGTACTGGGAAGTAAAGAAGGAGAACAACTGCTATATGGCATGTGAGCTTTACTCTGTATAAATTTGGTAACACATTTGAGGCCAATAGTGCAAGAAATAGAGTTTCAGGTTAGAGGACATGCTGTTGGCAGAAGGTCATGAAGCTAACAGCAGAGAGATGGGCCAGAAGAACTTGAAGAGCAGATCAAATCCAAGGTATAGGCTGAATCACATGGTTGTCTGAGTTCATTTTTGAGGCTGTCTAGTAATAATTCATATTAATAATGATGACCCTAGAGCCCCTCAGAAGGTATTAACCGTGTTCATTTGGCTCTTTTAAGAAATAAAAAAAAAAGGAAATTATTTTTTGAAAGATTTTTATGAAAAAAATTGTTATGCATGTTTAACAACTTTGTGCTCAGATGCTAGCTGTGCCCAACTCTTTGTGACCCCATAGACTGTAGCCTGCCAGGCTCCTCTGTCCATGGGATTCTCCAGGCAAGAATACTGGAGTGGGCAGCCATTGCTTTCTCCAGGGGATCTTCCCTACCCAGGGATCTAATCCACCTCTCTTATGTCTCCTGCATTGGCAGGCAGTTTCTTTACTATTGTGCCACCTGGGAAGCCCCATCACTATAAATTAGCTCACATTTCTACAGTTTTATATAGATGGATCACACATTATGTGCTCTATTTTGTTTAGCTTCTTTTACTCGGCATAATTATTTTGAAGTTTATCTATATCATTATATGTATCAATAGTTCATTCTTTCAAAGTTGCTGAATAGAATTTCATTACATGAATATATCACAACTGTATTGTCCACTCACCTGCTGATGGATATTTGAGTTATATCGAGTTTGGGGCTATAAAAAATAAAGCTCTTAAGACCATTCATGTATAAGTCTTTGTATATGCATATGCTTTCACTTCTTTTGGATTAATACCTAGTATTGGGATACAGTAGGTATAAGTTTAACATTTTGAGAAAATGTCAAGCTGTTTTCCAAAGTGGTTGTACCATTTTACAGTTCAGCTAGCAGTGGATGAGAGTTATAGTTGCACCACATCCATACTCTCACATAGTAAAGTCAGTCATTTTCAATTAAGGATGTGAAAGTATCTCAATGCACTTTTAATTTGGATTTTCGTAATTGTGGTGCTGGAGAAGACTCTTTTTTTTTTTTTTTAAACTTTACAATATCGTATTAGTTTTGCCAAATATCGAAATGAATCCGCCACAGGTATACATGTGTTCCCCATCCTGAACCCTCTTCCCTTCTCCCTCCCCATACCATCCCTCTGGGTCATCCCAGGGCACTAGCCCCAAAGATCCAGTATCGTGCATCGAACCTGGACTGGCAACTCGTTTCATACATGATATTATACATGTTTCAATGCCATTCTCCCAAATCTTTCCACCCTCTCCCTCTCCAACAGAGTCCATAAGACTGATCTATACATCAGTGTCTCTTTTGCTGTCTCGTACACAGGGTTATTGTTACCATCTTTCTAAATTCCATATATATGCGTTAGTATACTGTATTGGTGTTTTTCTTTCTGGCTTACTTCACTCTGTATAATAGGCTCCAGTTTCATCCACCTCATTGGAACTGATTCAAATGTATTCTTTTTAATGGCTGAGTAATACTCCATTGTGTATATGTACCACAGCTTTCTTATGCATTCATTTGCTGATGGACATCTAGGTTGCTTCCATGTCCTGGCTATTATAAACAGTGCTGCAATGAACATTGGGGTACACGTGTCTCTTTCCCTTCTGGTTTCCTCAGTGTGTATGCCCAGCAGTGGGATTGCTGGATCATAAGGCAGTTCTATTTCCAGTTTTTTAAGGAATGGAGAAGACTCTTGAGAGTCCCTTGGACTGCAACTAGATTCAACCAGTCAATCCTAAAGGAAATCAGTCCTGAATATTCTTTGGAAGGACTGATGCTGAAGCTGAAACTCTAATACTTTGGCCACCTGATGGGAAGAGCCAACTCATTGGAAAAGACCCTGATGCTCAGAAAGATTGAGGGCAGGAGGAGAAGGGGGTGAGAGTGGATGAAATGGTTGGATGGCATCACTAACTCAATGGACATGAGTCTCTGCAAACTTGGAGATAGTAGACAGGGAAGCCTGGTGAGCTGCAGTCCATGGGGTTGCAAAGAGTCAGACATGACTTACTGACTAAACAACAATAACTAACGATGATGATGTGTTTATTTGCCATCCACATTTTTTAGCAAAGCATTTGTGCTGATCTTTTGCCTATATTTAATTGGTTTTTTAATTTTATTATTACATTTTTCTTATTTTTAAATTTGGAGAGTTCACTAGTATTTTCTTCTGTAATATCTAATCTGCCAATAATACAGTCGAGTATGTTTTTCACCCCCCAGAATTTCAGTTTGGGTCTTTTTTTTTTTATTTTTGACATCTTTACTTAACATATTTAATCCTTCCTTTAGTTTCTTGAATATATAGCATAGTGTTATCACTGTTTTAATGTTCTTGTCTATTAATATTATCATTTGTGTCATTTTTTGTCAGCTTCTATTAATAAACTTTTAAATCTTATTAGGAGTTTTTAATCTTCTTATTGTTTATATTTCCCTGCTTATTTGCTGGTAACATTCTAGTGGATGCCAGATATTTATTATTGTTGAGTTTTGCTCTGGGATGTGGTCAAGTTACTTGCAAACTTCAGGTCTTGCTTTTAAACTTTGTTAGGCAGGACAGAAAAACATTTAGAAAAAAAATTAATTTCAGTCTACTAAGAGAACATACCTCCAAGAACTTTACCTGACACCCCATGAATATGACATTTCCCATCTCTGCTGGCAGGAGCAGGCGCTGCACCCTGTGCCGTGTGAGCCGGAGAGATCGCTCCCTCTGAGAGTTTTGAGTGGTTTTTCCCTCCAACACAGCTGAGTTGTACACATGTGTGAGCTGATCAGCACTCAGTTGAATATTCAAAGGGATTCTGTGCAGGTCTCTGGAATTCTCTGTGTGTGTCTCTTGCTTTTCTATTCTGTTTTGTGAACTCTTGATCATTTGACCTACCTGAACTTCTAGCTTCAGTCTCTTAAACTTGGGGAGACTGCTGGACATCTGTCCTAAGTTCCCCTCACTACACCACAACCTATAGAAAATGCCTCAAAACAGTAAATTTGGGCAACTGTAAGACTCACATGCTTTGTTTTTCACTATTTTTCTTATCTTGTATTCAATATGTTGAGAACCATTGTTTCATATATTTTTCCCTGCTTTTAACTTATTTCAGGCAAGAGGGTAAATCTAAACATTATTACTCCACTATGTGCAGAAGTGAAGCTCCAAAATACTTGTTAACCATTTTAATCTCAGCCAAATAGGGATTTTTTTTTAGTATAAGGATATATAAAAACCTTACACTAAAATCTACCTTTTCCTTTTGATGGCAGATAAATCAGGTTTTACTATAAGCAGTCATTCATCATGAGGCTGCCCAGCTGAAAACACCATAATGAACTCTGAACTAAGAGTTTTATAGATCTGGATGCACATTTTCAAGGAGCAAGAAGAAGAGATCAATAAACAGTTAACTCATTTGAGGAGTCAACATTTTAGATGTTATCAGACTGCTGAATTTTGAATGTCTTTAATGCCTAACAAAGACTAAAAAAGCCTCTGCATGTAGGCACACTTCCCTTTGGAGAGCCTTTCTCAGTTTAATTCACCCATTCAGCGAATATTTATTAAGCTCCTATCTGCCAGTGATCATTCAAAACTTACAGAGATACAGCAGGGAATGAAGCAAAGGCCTCAACCTTCATGGAACTGAGTGGGTAAAACAGAAAATAAGCCAACATAAAATAATTCTATTGAGAAAAACTGAATCAGAAAGGGGGTAGAGACCTTCAAGGAGTAATATTTTTATATGAAGTTGTCTGGGAAGGCCTCTCTGAGGAGATTACGTCGGATTCGAATGAAGTGAAGGAAGAAACAATGGAAAACTCTAGAAAAAAGTTCTTGTTTTCTAGAAAAAACTTGTTCCTAAGAAAAAGGAACAAGTGCAAATACCCTGAGGCATAAATGAGTAGAACTGATTTAAGGAGTCTGGTAGGAACCTAGCCTAAAGTTAGCAAAAACTAGAAACCACTTATTTTTGTTTACCTACATTCATTCATTCATTTATTCATATAATAAACTACACATCAAGCAATCATTGTATGTGTGAATGTAAGAACATGTTGCCTAAAATATATCACAAGCATAATTTAATGGAAGAGGATCCAATATGTAAATAACAAGCAATGGTCATAATAATAAGGGTAATGGGGCTTCAAGTTTAAGGGTCCAAAGGTATGCTAATTCTAAAAGATCTGATTCACTTGGCTGTATGTCACTGGCCCACTGGCCTTTATTTGCATAAAAGTCAAAGGCGTGTGCTGCTAAGAGATGGGAGATTGGAGGGACAACTTGATTTGTGTAAAGATGTGAAGTAGCTGTTGAAAAAGAAGAGGAATTCAGAGCAGAGCATAGGGCATACAGTTAAGGCCCTTTGGCTCTGCCTCTCTGGGTTCATGCCCAAGGTCTTCAGAAGAGAGATAAAGAGCTTTACTGTTGAAATCTCTATAAGTAGCCAGAGCATCAGGCAATGCTGCTTGGGACATAGTTCGTACCGGGCCCTCCCACACTGGCTGACTGCTGGAGCACACTGGAGCAAGGCACAGTAACGAGGTCACGGGTGGAGTAGTCAGAGCCGCCGTGGACAGAAACCCCACGCCTGCCAAGGCCAGGAGTCAGGGCAGCCCCATGGGGCCACTACCCGAGAGAAGACAAAATGCTACTGTGGTCAGTAAGACTGTGTTTACTGAGCACAAGAGGACATCCCTGGGGACTGCTTAAGTTACCCCCTGAATTTTTCCTGCTGGAAATATGTGACTTCAGAATTATATATACTTCAGTTATAATCTTACATCAGGCACTTAATAGCTGTGTTATCTTGGGCAAAGTACTAAACCTCTCTGGACCTCGTTTTTTTCATCTGCTAAACAAGGATGAAAAGATCACTGTTAGGTATTAGGTTTGCTGTGAGGTTTAAACAGCATGTGGTAAGTGCTTAAACAATAGTGGCTATATTTTTTATTATAATTACTGTTATCCATATCATTATTTTCATCACTGAATTTCAGGAGATCTGAAATTCTCTAAAGTTGGTGAGTAAAGGTTAATGCTTATAAACTATCATGAGGATCCAGTTCTACCCACAATCTCTTATGCCCTGGGAAGCCTGGTACAACATTAAAACCACGTATATGACTTTGGGCAGTTTAAGTTCCTCGAGCCTCAGTTTCTTCATCTATGCAACAAAGTGTTAATGATATCACTGCTGTGCTCCTCACAGGGTTGTTACAAGGTTCCCGTCCAACAGTGGGCATGGAAAGTACTTTCCAAAGAGCTATTCATATATCCCTGATGTCCAGCTGTCATGTCCCTCACCAGCCCTGCTTTGTGCAACTCTTAGGACTGAGAAAACTCATTTTCAAGCTATTTTCAGGTCTGTAAAATGCAGCTGCTCAGAGTCAACTGCTATATGGCTAGTAAGGCTCTACAAGCCACCTGTTAGGGCTGCCCCCTTCAGAAGCCTTGGGACAGTCTTTCCCCAGCTCCCTGCTGCTCAAAGGACCAAAGGTAAATTATCTTATTCCTACTGTTTTGCTGTGTTTACTTCCTGTTGCCTGACTACCTGCCTCCAGCCTCAGAAATAGCCTCTGAGCCCTCAAGTATATTTATTTTTCATCTGTTGCTTGCCTGCCAGCAACAGCATTAATGTACCCCTAAAGATCCAATTCCTGGAAATTACAGCCCAGGAAGTATTCAGTGTAGTAGAAGGATAATTTTCTCTCTTGGATTTTCACACGTTAGAGTGTGACTCCAGACCTCATGACCCAGCAAAGCATAATTTAAACCAGTGGGCTCCCCTTACCTCAGCCAGTACACATGCACGAAAGGGACAATACTGATTCCCCAAGAAGGAAAATTAAATCCAACTAAAAGGTACAAAGATTTAGACTTTAAATAAAATTAAAATTTAGGACTTTTGGAAGGACAAATTCAAGGGGGAAAAAAAAAGCAAGAAGGGCAAATGAAAGACAGTAAGAGAGGAGACAATAAACCAAAAGAAATTCATGTTTATATAGCTAGAAGGAAACATTAAAGGTGATGTGTAATTATTGGCAGGGGGAGGTAAAAAATGAGAAGAAAAAAATGAATGATACAGTTCATGACCAGAGTGGCTGAAAATAGTAGAATTTGGAATAGGATCTAGACATAGATTTGAAGATGGAGAGGGCAAACTCAGAAGTTCTTTCTAATCATTCATGATATTGAAAGAAACAGCAGACAGCTCTTCTGTAAAAGAGGATGGGTTAACTTTCAATATAACTTTTCAATAACTTTTCAATTGATGCTTTTGAACTGTGGTGTTGGAGAAGACTCTTGAGAGTCCCTTGGACTGCAAGATCAAACCAGTCAATCCTGACTGCAAGATCAAAACAGACAATCCTGAAGGAAATCAACCCTGAATTTTCATTGGAAGGACTGATGCTGAAGCTGAAGTTCCAATACTTTGGCCACCTGATGCTAAGAACTGACTCATTAGAAAAGACCCTGATGCTGGGAAAGATTAACGGCAGGAGGAGAAGGGGACAACAAAAGATGAGATGGTTTGATGGCGTCACTGACTAGATGGACATGAGCCTGAGCAAGCTCCAGGAGTTGGTGATGGACAGAGAAGCCTGGCATGCTGCAATCCACGGGAGTGCAAAGAGTCGGACAGGACTGAGCAACTGAACTGAACTTTCAATAATAGGGATTTAGGATAGACATTTGAGAGTCAGACACGACTGAGCGGCTTTCACTTTCACTTCACTTTTGCAGGAGACTCGAGTTCAATCCCTGGGTCAGGAAGATCCCCTGGAATAGGAAATGGCATCCCACTCCAGTATTCTTGCCTGGAAAATTCCATTGGCAGAGAAGTCTGGCAGCTACAATCCCTGGGGCCACAAAGAGTCGGACACAACCGAGCGACTGAGAACACACACACACACACACACACACACACACACAGGACAGACATTAGAAAATATCTTAGGTATGAGTATTGCAAGAAAAATGTGGAAACCCCATCCCTAAAGATACTAAGGAATCCTAAGGGTAGCCACTATCTTTTACTAATGGCTTAAGGCCAAACCTGGACACCTAAAGTTTCAAGGATATAGCCATACGTATGTGACTATGATCCTCTGTTTTCTCACTCCATTCCCATCACAGTATATTATATAGAGGTTTTCTTAGAAATCTTCATTATTTTCTAAGTTTGTCTGTCCTGAATTGGCTTCTTAATCTAGTCCATCTCCCTGACCAGTGTGTGGCATTCTTAAAAAAGTTCTCCACAGATCTTCAAGGGCAACAGCCTGTTATTTCTCTCTGTATCCCTGGTCAGCACTGTACCAGGCACACTGGTATTTGATAAACAGTCCCTGAACAACTTTCAACTCTGAGAAGTAAAGAAAACCACTTCAATTAAAAACAAAAAGAGCATCTTGGAAAACTCAGCAATATCAAAGAAAAACATTACTTCCTGCCTTTTCCACAGAAAGCTGGTTGAAGAGCCGTTGACTTTCACTCAGAAAAAGACCCTAAGGCAGAGAGCCCACTCATTCTGAGTATTTATGACTACAATACTTAAGGGGGAGAACTGACACTTCCAGGGTCCTGGTTGTCTGACTCAGTTTCAACTTTATTCCATTCTTGAACATTCCCATCTGGAGTAACTAAAGTCACAAAAAGATTCCTAGGGCTCTGGAAGGTGAATGAATGCTGATTCAACAAAAACTGATGTACACCAGCTCTTACCTCTGGCCTGAGCTCCAGACCTCAGGCCAGGAAGAGACTTTTTTTTCCCAAATGCCAGTCACTCACATATTATCTTCAAGATTTTTTTATATCTTCATAATACCTGTTCATATTCATTAGTTAACATTTACATTCATTATTTAATATTTGTCTTTACTTTGTTTTTAAGTAAATCATCCCTGGTTTCTTGCTCACACTGGTCCTAAGTAATAAAACCTGAGAAATTATGGTGCTATATGCTGGCAACATTTTTTATATGCACCTTAAACAGATAACTTTTTCATAAAAAATTCAAGTATAGTTGCTTTACAATGTTGTATTGGTTTCTGCTGTAGAGCAATTTGAATCAGTTTTATGTATACATATATGCACTCTTTTTTAGATTTCCTTCCCATTTAGGTCATCACAGATCACTGAGTAGAGTTCTCTATGGTATACAGTTGGTTATCTACTTTATACATGTGTGTGTGTTAAGTCTCTGCAGTCATGTCTGAGTCTTTGCAACCGTATGGACTGTAGTCCACCAGGCTCCTCTGTCCATAGGATTCTCCAGGCAAGAATACTGGAGCGGGTTGCCATGCCCTCCTCCAGGGGATCTTCCCGACTCAGGGATGGAACTCGCATCTTGTACACCTCCTGCATTGGTAGGCGGGCTCTTTACCACTAGCGCCACCTGGGAAGCCCATTTTATTCATGGTAGTGTATATATGTCAATCCCAATCTCCCAAGTTGTCCCACCTCCCTTGGTAACCATAAGTTTGTTCTCTATATCTGTGATTCTATTTCTGCTTTGCAAATAAGTTCATCTGTGCCTCTTTTCTAGATTCCACATATAAGTGATATTATGGTTTTTTCTTCTTTCTTATTTCACTCTGTATGACAATCTCTAGGTCCATCCATGTCTCTGCAAATGGCACTATTTTTTCCGTTTCATGACTGAGTGGTAATCCATTCTTTATATGTTCTAGATCTTCTTTATCCATTCCTCTGTCAAAGGACCTTTAGGTTGCTTCCATGTCCTGGCTGTTGTAAATAGTGCTGTAATGAACACTGGAGTGCATGCATACTTTCAAATGATGGTTTTCTGCAGATATACGCCCAGGAGTGGGATTGCAGGGTCAACTGGTAGCTCTATTTTTAGCTTTTTAAGGAACCTCCATACTGTTCTCCACAGTGGCTGTACCAATTTACATTACCATCCGCCGTGTAAAAGGTTTCCCTTTTCTCCACACTCTATCCAGCATTTATTTAAACACATACTTTTAAAAGTAAAAATATGTATAAATATGCTACCCAATATTTCTCCTGCTGCTGCTGCTGCTGCTAAGTCACTTCAGTCGTGTCCGACTCTGTGTGACCACATAGACGGCAGCCCACCAGGCTCCCCCTCCCTGGGATTCTCCAGGCAAGAATACTGGAGTGGGTTGCCATTTCCTTCTCCAATGCATGAAAGTGAAAAGTGAAAGTGAAGTCGCTCAGTCGTGTCCTACTCTTAGCGACCCCATGGGCTGCAGCCTACCAGGCTCCTCCATCCATGGGATTTTCCAGGCAAGAGTACTGGAGTAGGGTACCATTGCCTTCTCCATATTTCCCCTAGAGGTGAGAAATTCTACACGGGATTACATTTCAAGCTAAAGCCTAGCCATTCTCATTTTTTCCCACTAAGATATACATGGATGCCATTCATATGATTACCATACTCCCACATGAATATCTGAATTTCTGGACAGCTTCCAACAGAAAATCTAGAACCCACTCAATTTTTTCTCATTGAAGGAAATACATCAGAATGCAAGTGAGTGAACATAAATATAAGGGTAACTATGAACTCACAATTTGAGGATAATAATATCTTCCTCACAGAGCTGTTGAGAGGCTAAAATGAAGCAGTTAGCATGGTGCTTAGCACATGCATGAATGCATGCTCAGTCATGTTCAACTCTTCACGACCTTCTGGACTGTAGCCTGCCAGGCTCCTCTGTCCATGGGATTCTCCAGGTGAGAATACTGGAGTGGGTTGCCATTTCCTCCTCTTCTCTATCCAGAGACTGAACCTTGTCTCCTGAGTCTCCTAAATTGCAGGCAGAACCACTTGAGTCATTGAGGAAGTCCACTTAGCACATAATATGTAGTTAATAATTTGTTCCTAGTTTGTTTACATTAGCCACTCATCTTGAAAGTTGATTTTTAAAAATCAACTTTGGTCATATTTCTTCAGTCAAAATAAGTTGGCATGACCTCTGTACTGAGGGTTGTTGTGTCTGAGGAACCTTGTCACCACTCACACCAATGAGAGCTGCTCCACAAAGATAGTGGCCAACTCCTACAAAACGTACTTTGTCCTGGTCTCCAGGAAATTGTTTTCTATTAATTCATGGGCACTGAGTCCATACTTATTTTTTACTTCCTGTTTTATACTTGACATACAGCACTATATACATTTAAGGTATACAGCATAATGATCTGCCTTACATATATCATGAAATGATTATCATAATTTTTAGGGAATTCTCCCCATCATCTCACTGGGGAGAACCTCTGCAAACATAATTTTCATTTGTGGGTCACCTACCCAGGGATATGAGTCTTGACTATACCATGACTCCATCCCTTCTACCTGTCTGGTTGTGGTACATTCTTTATATCTCAGTTAATGAAGGTCTTTTCTGGTAGGTTTTGATCTTTCTCATCAATAGTTTCTCCATAAGTCATTTTAAATTTTCCATGCTTATGAGGAGGTATGTTTAGGGTTTTCCTACTATACTATCTTGAGAACTCTTCCGACAGTACTCTTCTTTTAATAAACTCCTAATACTTTGGAAGGTAGGAAGTACTCTGCAGGTGTTAATCAGGTATTGTGATTTCAGGACACAGCAGAATGGAGAGATCATATCTTCAGATGGCAGCTTCCAGCATATTCCAGAATGTTAGTGTTGCTGCTGCTGCTGCTAAGTCGCTTCAGTCGTGTTCGACTCTGCGACCCCATAGACGGCAGCCCAACAGGCTCCCCTGTCCCTGGGATCCATCGCTCCTCTAAGAAAACTGTAGTGATACAGCCTTACCCAAAGAGATTAGTACTTAGACTTCACTGCTTCAGAAGCTGGTCCTAAGATAAAGCTCAACAAGAAAATTGGAAATTGGCCTTTGTTGTGAATGTCTTCAGTCTGAACTGCCAAAAGACTTATATTCTTTTATTGGGCCCTGGAGAGACATTAGATTTAGGTATTTGGATTTTATTAAATTCAAGAACACTGGGTGTTTTTTTTTTTTCCTTTTAGTGTAACCAGGGCAAGACTTTATTATATCACCTAGAATGGGAAAAAAAAAAAAAAAAATTGATGTACTTAAAGAAAGACACTTGACAGCTCCTGGTTTCAGTTTAGCTGTTTAAAAATGAAAATAATTTTCTTATTATGATTATCAGCCTCTAATTTTATTATGTTAACATATCTGTCTTGTTTCTTTGTGTATAACCAGCTTAAAGGGGCATCTCAGGACAAGTGAAGAAGAGATGTTGTTATAAAACCTTATTAGGATTCTCTTAGTATAGACTCCCTTCCTTAAATCCTTTCTCCTAATTTAGAATCAATCATCCTTTCCCCCTAGGTAAAGGTGTTTATTTTTTTTTCCTCTCTGACCTGTCTAGAATATAAAGCTATATGATGGCTGTCAGAATCTTCTCTCTTGTGGAATAAAGAAATGATTTTTCCTTTATATATACCATAGCCTTAGGGACTCTATTGCATGTAAAGTGAGAGAAACAACTTCCTGAGGGTCTAAATTCTAACATCACATCCTTTCCATTGCTCCAGCTGTCCTTTGCTTAATGAACTTTCCCTTCCCCTCCTCCTCTCCCCACAGTAATCTCTATAGAGCATGAGGCTTTGGCCAGAGTGCTGGGGATGGAGTTAGAAGATCAGGGTTCAAGTCTTCGTTCATCCACTTACTTGCTGGCAATAGCCAAATTTACAGCTGTGAGACAGGAAGAACTACTGGTTCCACCTACTTCCTCAGACTCTAGTGAAGATGAAATGAGATGCAATGGTCAAACAAATACATGCAGCAGGTAGAGCACCATACACATTAGGATTACAAGAGAAACGGGATGTTTGAGGTCAAAGAGCAGGGGACTTGCAGCCAGAAACCTGAGCTTGAATCCCAGCTGTACTGCTAACCACCTGTATAATCTGAGGCAAGTTATGCAACTGTTCTGTGTCTTAGTTTCCACACCCATGCAAAGATGCTGATAATGGTAGTATCTGTATCATCGGCTTTTGTGAACACTAATTGAGTTAATACCTGGGAAGTACTTAGCACAGTGTCTAGACACCTAGTCAGTACTCAGTAAAAGTTAGCATTATATTAGACTCTTACTTCTCCTTTGCCACAGATAGTAAATCAATCATCAGTTCAGCTCAGTTCAGTCACTCAGTTGTGTCAGACTCTTTGTGACCCCATGGCCTGCAGCACGCCAGGCCTCCCTGTCCTTCACCAACCACCAGAGTTGACTCAAGCTCATGTCCATTGAATCATAGATGCCATCCAACCATCTCATCCTCTGTCATCCCCTTCTCCTTTCACCTTCAATCTTTCCCAGCATCAGGGTCTTTTCAAATGAGTCAGTTCTTCAAATCAGGTGGCCAAAGTATTGGAGTTTCAGTCTTAGCATCATTCCTTCCAAAGAAATCCCAGGGCTGATCTCCTTCAGAATGGACTGGTTGGATCTCCTTGCAGTCCAAGGGACTCTCAGAAGTCTTCTCCAACACCACAGTTCAAAAGCATCAATTCTTTGGCACTCAGCTTTCTTTATAGTCCAACTTTCACATCCATACATGACCACTGGAAAAACCATAGCTTTGACTAGACAGACCTTTGTTGGCAAAGTAATGTCTCTGCTTTTTAACATGCTGTCTAGGTTTAATCATCAGATCTCACCAATTCTCTCAGACAGTTCATTGTTCCCCTTCAGTTCAGGTCTCTATTGTCCCACTCCTGGGCCACCAATGACATCGCTCGGTTCTCTGATCTTGTTTCTCCCTCTATTTGTTTCTGTGCATGTGTGCTAAGTTACTTGAGTCATGTCTGACTCTTTGTGACCCTGTAGCCTGCCAGGCTCCACTGTCCATGGGATTCTCCAGGCAAGAATACTGGAATGGGTTGCCATGCCCTCCTCCAAGGGATCTTCGCAACCCACGGACTGAGCCCATGTCTCATTATGTCTCCTGCCCTGGCAGGCGGGTTCTTTACCACCAGAGCCACCTGGGAAGCCCATTTGTTCCTGTACTTGGCACCAAGTCCATTCTCTCAAAACATTACTTTGAGCCAATCACATGAATACTTAAAATTCTCAGTGACTCACAAATACTTATAGAATAATTTTAACTCTTAGACTCCAGTTTAAAATGTGTTATAAACTAAACGCACCATTACATCTTTCTCAGACATAATCCCTCTACTCTAGGAAGAGTTTTCCCTCATTCTAGAAAACAGCTTGTCATTTTATGCCTCCATGCTGTTAATCATTCCCTTCCTCCTACTTGGAAGGTCCTCCCTTCTTGGCCAGCTAATGAGAGGCAGTATATCCAGTGGTTAAGAGTTCCAGCTTGGATGCCTAACAGGCTTCCACTATCGACTGGCTCAACAACTTCCTGGCCAGGTGACCTTGGGCAACTTTTATTCCTGTTCTGTGTGCTTAGCAAGAGCACTCTTATTATAGTTATAGGAAAATCCATTTTACGGTGATAATCTATTGATTTGGGGGGGTACTTACTTTTTAGTTAATTGATGTTTTATTATAATATGTGAATCAGAACTGAAAACAAAATTAAAAGTTTTCTTCTCTCTATTGTCCCAATACATTTTCTGTTTTCTGCTAAAGAACATCAAATCCATCAGGAACTGACAACCTTCTACTTACTTTCCAGGCTAATTCCTTTATTACATTCTTACTCTGCACAGAGCTAATCTAATTACTCTCTTCCAGGTCACCTAAGAATAATGACCTAGCTTTCAGATTAGCCAAAGCAGGACACAGGTGACTCTGCAGTGGGAGGGAGAGAGCTTGGTACTGGTGAGGTTAGGAGTGTCAGCCTCAGAAACCCAGCAAAAGAAGATCAGATGAAGACAAAGAGAAATGACCTACACCACAGAACTGTCAACAAAGCAGGAAAAAGGAACATGAAGAGTTTGCTTGTTTGACTCCTCCTAAAACATGGAAATATAAAACAGTAAGACTCCACAACAAAGTGGGCTCCAGCCTGGCTCCACCTTCCTCTGTTATCTCTCCTCATTTCTCCTAGATTTGTTTCTTGTCTAGCACTGAAAGAGCTTTTTGGCAATATTCAGTTCAGTTCAGTTGCTCAGTCATGTCCGACTCTTTGCGACCCCATGAATCGCAGCACGCCAGGCCTCCCTGTCCAGCACCAACTCCAGGAGTTCACTTAAATTCACGTCCATTGAGTCAGTGATGCCATCCAGCCATCTCATCCTCTGTCATCCCATTCTCCTCCTGCCCCCAATCCCTCCCAGCATCAGAGTCTTTTCCAATGAGTCAACTCTTCACATGAGGTGGCCAAAGTACTGGAGTTTCAGCTTTAGCATCATTCCTTCCAAAGAAATCCCATGGCTGATCTCCTTTAGAATGGACTGGTTGGATCTCCTTGCAGTCCAAGGGACTCTCAAGAGTCTTCTCCAACACCACAGTTTAAAAGCATCAATTCTTCGGCTCTCAGCTTTCTTCACACTCCAACTCTCACATCCATACATGACCACTGGAAAAACCATAGCCTTGACTTTAATTAGCCTGATTAAATGCACAGAAACAAACAAATGAACAAAAGAATTCCCTGGCAGTCCAGTGGTTAGGACTCTGCATTCTCTGCCAAGGACCCAGATTCTATCCCTAGTCAGGAACTAAGATCCCACAAGCCTAGCAGTGTGGCCATAAATGAATAACTGTACAGAAACAAATTTACGTCAATCTGCATCTCTTCAAGTCTCTGAACCTGGAGTCCTATAACCAGAGAACATGTGTCACCCTCAAGAGCCACTTTCCCCATCATCAGCCCCTCATCTACTCATTCTATCACTCCACCTTTCTCCTCCTAGCTCCCCTTCTTACCTCTCTGCCTCTTAACCCTTTCCCTTACTACTCCCATTCCAGTGTCTACAAAGAACTCTCCAACACTTTCAAATATTTCTCTATTTTAGCTCAACTAGTGATTCTCAAACCTGACTTCACATTAAAAGAAGTCAAAAGAAAAAATACCTGAGCCTCCCTCCCTGCAGAATCTGACAGTCTGGGGTCTAGCCCTGGCATGGGCTTATTTGTTTAATCTTCCTAGGTGACTTCAAGATATATACAATCTTGAGAACCACAGCCTAAACTAAGACTGGATTCTCCCCTGGCAAACAGGCTCCCTTTACCTCCTTCTGGAGACTACACTTTCTCCCACACCTGAATACCACCAGACAAGAAAGGGCAATCAAGCTCAGGCTCTTTCAGACCATGGGTCTTCCATTTTCATACAAAAGCAAACAACAAAAAATGTCTTTCTTGGAGGTATTTTATTTATACAACTCTGTTTCCTCTACCCCTACCACCAACCTTATCTACCTGAATAACTTTTATATCCGTCAAGATTCAACTAAAACATCACATCTTCTGAGAAGCCTGGTCTGGTAGGCTGAGTGATCTAGGGCCAACCCTATGTTCTTGCTATATTCAGTGGATGCCATGACATAGCCTTTAGGTCCCTGTTCATAGTTATTATCACTTTCCTGTCTGCCTACCTCAACAAACTGAGTTCCTTGAAAGTAAGAAGTAGACCTTCTTCATCTCTGTGTCTCCACATGTAACCTATGCCATGTCTGGCACATGATTGGCATTCAATAAATACTGGTGAGAGAGTAAGTTGGAAAAAAGAGAAGAGAAGGAAATTTGAAAATGAGGAAGAGTAAAGAAAAATATCTCTTCTATGTCATCTTCTGGCCTTCCAAGGATAAAACTGATTATACTTAGCATATTTTTGGAGCCATAATATAGAGGCACAGCACAGAAAGTAGGAATCCAAAACAACTCTTCATTTTTAGAAAAAATATACAAATTACAAGAAAGTTAGCCTATATATAGAAAGCACTTTTTGAACATATTTCTAGTTATCAGCTAAGGACAGTACTAGTCATCTCCCACGTCTATACTATTGGTAACCCAAATTTTCCCTGACAATCTCATTCTGTTCATAGTGGCCATGGGGGGAAGAATAATGTCCCTCAAAGATGCTCATATCCCAAACCCCCAGTTATGTGACTACTACCTCACATGGCAAAATGTAATTTTCAGATGTGACTAAGATGTGAATTTTGAGATGTGGAGCTTATCTGGGTGGGTCCAATGTAATCACAAGGGTCCTCTTACATGGAAGAGGGAGGCAGGAAGCTCATTGTCAGAATGATGCAGTGTGAGAAAAACTATCCATTACTGGCTTTGAAGATGGAGGAGAAGCCAAGGAACATAGGCAGCCTCTAGAAGCTAGAAAAGGCAAGGAAACAGGTTCTCCCCTAGAGCCTCCAGAAGGAACAGCCTAGTTGACACCTTGATTTTAGCCCCGCGAAACCCATTTGGATTTCTGACCACCAGAATTCTAAAGTAATACATTTGTGTTGTTTTCAGAGGTCACTAAATTTGTGGTGTTGTTTTCTTTTTTTTTTTTCCACAGCAGCCACAGGAAACTTAAGTGTTCACTGGGCACACTCTCATCAGAACATGTTTTCTTTGAATTGATATCACTTCTGCCACAGTTATTGTTGAATAATCACTGTGAGTCTTGATGATGACCTTAAAAAAAAAAAGAAGTGCCTGGAAAAATGTATGAAATAGTTCTTAACTTTAGACTCTGGCTATACTTGAAAAGCTCAGAGATTCCAGAACTCTAGCACACTGGATATCAGTGTGCTCTGTTATGACTCTGTTATGTCCCCTACTGAAGGTCATCAGGCTCTGCTCTAAGGCTAGGACCTTGAGAGTGGGGGCAGGGGAGAAAGGGGAGAGGGCTTCACGGTGCCCATTCTCAGGTTATCATAGATGCGAAATAATTAAACTTGCTGCACTGCCCAGACTGATAATAGCAGGCATCTCCTAAAGGACATTATGCTAAGAAGTGTCTATCCCTGTTCCAGACTGTCTGGAGGAGGAGGAAGGGAGAAGGAAAAGGAAAACAGCATATCAGTGGTGAATTCATACATATTTTAGAACGATTCATTAAAATTTAAAAGAAAATTCAGCTTAACTCTAAAGTATCCAGAAATTTTACAGAATCAGTATCTCTCATTTTCTGAACTTTCTGATCAGTCAGTATTTTAGCATAGAGCTTATCATTTTGGCTTTAAAGACTTTTTTAACTACTGTAATATATTGTACCCTTCCTTCTTCCCACTCAGCACAGAACCAATTGAGAGAGTCATAGGGATCAGAAATACAGGAATAAAATGTCAGCTTCATTACTGACAAACTAAAGAACAGCCATTAGGTGTAGGGCAACTATAGGTGTAGGGCAACACGCAGCACCTCCATGTTAAGCAGAATGACCTACTCAGTCCATCAGGAGCAGAGCTGCCCAGAGTTAAATCCCAGCAAGAGTCCAGAAGGCACCAAAATAGGCGTGCCCATTGTCTCCCAACCTCCCTTCCTGGGAAGATTGTCCCAGGGAGGAGTAAGCAAGGAAGAGAGAGGCCGGAAGTGTTACACTAGTAAAAGGTCAGGAGTAAGAAGGAAGAGAGAGGCCGGAAGTGTTACACTAGTAAAAGGTCAGGAGTAAGAAGGAAGAGAGAGGCCGGAAGTGTTACACTAGTAAAAGGTCAGGAGTAAGAAGGAAGAGAGAGGCCGGAAGTGTTACACTAGTAAAAGGTCTTCACCATGGGTACAGAAGAATAGGGGATGAATGGTTTTCACCTGACAGCTGCTTCTAAACAACAGCAAATAAAGCTATGCTGCTGCTGCTGCTGCTGCTAAGTCGCTTCAGTCTGACTCTGTGCGACCCCATAGACTCCAGCCTACCAGGCTCCCCCGTCCCTGGGATTCTCCAGGCAAGAACACTGGAGTGGGTTCCCATTTCCTTTTCCAATGCATGGAAGTGAAAAGTGAAAGTGAAGTCGCTCAGTCGTGTCCGACTCGGCTCTTCGAGACCCCATGGACTGCAGCCTACCAGGCTCCTCCGTCCATGGGATTTTCTAGGCAAGAGTACTGGAGTGGGGTGCCATCGCCTTCTCCGATGCTATAATTAAGCTAAGTAATTGTATCTTGAGTAATCTGAATGCAGTATTAGCAAGATCTGACTAAAGATCCATCACCCCAAAGCATACATGGAAGCAACAGCCTCCATACTCAGTGATGAGGAGCAGTCTGAGGTATGTTACTAGCAATAAAGCATAGACATTTACAAATGATGCCTCTTGGCTTCAAAAATTAGAGCTTGTTCAAAGGTGTCTCTATAATAACATTACTCTTTCTTGCCTTCTTTCAGATTTACTGTCTTGAGTGGGAGTAAAAGGAAAGGGCTTATAGATAGCATTCCAGAAATTACACATAACCCAGACTCCCTTAGCTGTGAAGCAGCTCAAAGTGAAAGACATTTCTTGGCAGCATTAATAGTTATGGCAACCATGAGTTACTGAAATGCTTGTGAGTTGGGATTTTTATAGTTACTTCTATTTCTTTTTTATTTTATCCAGGGATGAATTTGATTAAGAAAGCAAATGGAGATTTTTTTTTTTAAGCATGAGTATCAACATGACACATGATCAAGAATGACCCTACAAATTCTTTTGGTTAATAATGACAGAAGAACTACAATAACTTGTAAAAAGCAGACCATGTAATAAAATTTGTGAAATTTTCAAGGCCTACATTAATACCATTATAAAAAATTAATGAACACAGTTCATATATCTTAATTTAAACAATAAAATAGGAGAGTTTTGTTTTATTCTCTAGTTTTATTGAGTTACTCCTAAAGAGTTGTGGTGCAAAAAATAAATTAGAATTCATTTTTTAAATAAGTCACAATTTTTAAAAGCAGATTAGTTTACATATTTATTTTTATTATAACATCATTATGAGATTTTTAATAGTTTATTCATTTGCTTATAAAATGAATTTTTATATACTTCTATAAACAGATATTCCACCTATTAAAAGATTTATGGCATTTTTTTCTTTTACTTTCCTACAACCAACCTCTCAAGTTGATGAGGTGTGCCAACTCTGAAAATAGTATATATTATGCACACAAATTGCTAAAAAATCAAGTATGAAAAATGAGCACTCTTCTGCTATAAAGTCCTCCTCAATCCTTCTGCAACACTATCTTCTTAGGAGAGTTTTAAGTTGCCCAGAAACAAGATTTCCCCTTAACAACAAACCAGTGTTGTTGCTAGGGGATTATGACATAGGAAGAGTGACCTCCAATCAGAGAGGAGCCCCAGAAGTCTGACTGTGACATGCCAGTATAAATATGAGCACTCCCACCACCTGTAGGCCCTTCTCCTCTCCACTTGTAACTGATAAGAACAACATCTGCAATGGCCAGAAACGTCACCAAGAGGAACAAGCGCTGCAGAGGACACCAAAAAGCAATCTACAAAAAGAAATCACATTCCAGCTCTGAATCTGGCCTTAGGAATTACTCACTCTACATAAACAGGGTCCTAAAAGAAGTGGTTCCCCAGAAGGGCATATCATCTCGCACCATTGACATCATAAACACCATGATCAATGACATGTTTGAGCGCATTTCCACTGAAGCCTGCAACCTAATGTATTACAGGAAACGCTGTACCCTCACCCCTGAAGACATCGAGAAGGCAGTGTATTTGCTGCTGCCTGAGAAACTGGCTAAGTATGCAGTGGCTTTCGGAAAAGAAGCTGTCCAACGATATGTCCGCTCCTAAACTCCATGTTCGAACTTCATTAAATCTTGGGGAAAGTAACTCTTACTTCCCAAATGATCACTTCAATATTGAATTCATTCTTCTTTTTTATAACATAGTCATATTTCCCTGTATTTTTCCTATTTGTCTTATGTGTAGAGAAGAATTACTCTCTTGCTATTTTATGTTTTAATGATTTGCCTACTATTTAGGTTTTCCAACACCTGCTGCCCATGTGACTCCCTCCCAGAACTCATGATTTTCCTATGAATGTGTAAATCTCATTATATAAATTCAATGCTAATTGTATTGTTAAGGTATTGTTAACTATGTAAATGATTATTTAATCCAGCTATTTTGACTCCCAGGGCACAATGACTTTGAATTTATGAACACAAACATTTTAATCAGAAGCATACCAACACTGATAAATTTTCATCAAAAAAGTATTTTCTACAGCAAACTACATTCAACCACTTAGTTCTTTAGTGGAGTCCCTTTAGAACATGTAAACTATTTCTTTCAATAAGCTCAGCTCTTAACCATGTAATTTTTATCTTTGCGTGTGCGTCTTTTTAATAAGGTGGTGTACATCTGTTAATCTTTTATTCCAATCTATCCCTTTATTCCAGTCATTCCCCTTTGGTAACCATGAGTCAATTTTCTATGTCTATTTTGTAAATAAGTTCATTTGTCTTATTTTTCAGATTCCACATATAATCGATATCATATAATATTTCTCTTTCTCTGTTGGACTTGCTTCACTTAGTGTGATCATCTCTAGGTCCATCTATGTTGCTGCTTATGGCATTATTTCTTACGTTTTATGGCTGAGTAGGCACCCCACTCCAGTACTCTTGCCTGGAAAATCCCATGGACGGAGGAGCCTGGTGGGCTGCAGTCCATGGGGTCGCTAAGAGTCGGACAGGACTGAGCGACTTCACTTTCACTTTTCACTTTCACGCATTGGAGAAGGAAATGGCAACCCACTCCAGTGTTCTTGCCTGGAGAATCCCAGGAACGGGGGAGCCTGGTTGGCTGCCGTCTATGGGGTCACACAGAGTCGGACACGACTGAAGCGACTCAGCAGCAGCAGCAGCAGCAGTGTTCCATTATATACATATACCACATCTTTTTTATCCCTTTTTTATCCCGTCATCTGCTGATGGACACTTGGGTTGCTTCCCATGCCTTAGCTTTTGTGAACAGTGTTGCTATGAACACCGGGGTGCAAGTAACTTTTCAAATTACAGCTTTTTTTCCCAGATATATGTCCTGGATTGGGATTCCTGAATCATATGATAACTCTATTTTTAGTTTTTTAAGGCGCCTCCATACTGCTTTTCATAGTGGCTGAAGCAATTTTTAATCTACCTTTATATTTAATTCACTGGAATGTATTATTCCATATTTATAGCATAATAAGGCCACCACACAGGAACCTACCACTCAATGTATAAACTTTGAACTTTATAGATGTCACTGGAGATATTTCCCAGTCCTATCTCCCTGTCTACTATACTGAATTTTGTTTCCCATTGCCTTGCTTTTCTTTGTACTTTTGCTACCTATGTATACATCTCTACAGAATATGTTTAATTTTCCTAATTTATAATTTAGGGGCCATACTACCTAGATCTTTTTGTGCCTGCCTTTTTCTTTTAAAACTGTTTCTAAGATTTAAATAGTTCTAATTCATTCTTTTCACTCCTGCACTCTATAGTATTCCATAATGTGAATATACAAGTTTATGTATGCTTACTCTGTTTATGGAGATTTGGGTTGTTTTCATTTTTTGTTATTATGACCAATGCTCCTATAATGAACTATAACAACAGCTACGACTTATGTAGCATTTGCTATGTGCCTTCATCTTACATAAATTATTTAATAGGGATGACCTTGTGAGGATTAAGTAATTTTTCCCTCCTACAGATGAGAAAAATGGGGCACAGAGAAATAAGTAGCTGACTGAGGTCACATACCTATGTAGTGGCAGAGCTGGGATCTGACCAGGTTAACAGTTGCTGTTCAGTCGCTAAGTCACGTCCGACTCTTTGTTACTCCATGGACTGCAGCACCCCAGGCTTCCCTGTCCACTATCTCCCACAGTTTACTCTGACTCACAACAAAACATGGTCCAGACTCTGACAAAACATGGTTCACTGGAGAATGGAATGGCAAACCTCTTCAGTATTCTTGCCATGGGAGCCCCGTGAACAGGGTAAGAGAGGCCACTGTGAACACATGAGGCACGCTGTGAACATTCTTGTACATACACCTTCTCACACAAATGTACAAGAATTTTTCTAGTTACAAAACCTAACAGTGGAAATGCTGGGTAATTAATATGCCCATACTCAACTTTCTAGATATTAACAGACTGTCTTCCAAAGTGTTTTACCAATTTACATTTGCAGGAGATGAGAGGAATTTAGATTCTTCTGGTTACAAGTAACATCACTTAAGTTTCCTCAAGAAAAGGGGGTTTCCTGTATATACTGAGATTGGAACTGAGGCTATTCTGTCTCTTGTTTTTATATGCATGCATTTGAGTTAGACTCAAAACCATCCAATTTGAGTTAGGCCCAGATAGAAGTTGTTTGCCATCTGAAAGATCTACTTAATCATTATTCGATGCCCACACCTGCCATTCTGCTGGGGGTTGGCATTAGAAGGGCTTCCAAGTTCTATCTGGGGTCAATAAATTACAGCCCTTGGGCCAAATCTGGAAGCATCCCTCTTTTGTTTGAACCCCCTACAAGTTAAGAAAGATTATTACATTTTTATAGGGATATTTAAAAGGAAAAAGAATATTCAACAGGCATAATGTGACCCACAAAGCCTAAAATATTTGCTATGGCTCTTTACAGAAAGAGTATCTCATCTACACAATGCTGCTCTTTCTTGCAGGGTCTGCGATACAGCAGGTTTTCTAAGGCTTTGCCGGGGACACCTATATCTCTACAAAATAAAGTTGAAAATGATGAAAAATTTATAGTTGGCTTTCAAATCACTGTAGTAGAGAGAGTACATAAATGGGGCAATGACCTAATTATTCAGAAAAATGTTTTACTATATATTGAGGTGTTAAAGTGGGCCTTACTTGAAGGGAACTAGGGGGCTCCTTGTGTATTATTCTCTCTTTGTATATGTTTTGAAACATTTTAATAGAATCTCAAAATAAGATTAAGATTTTTGGAAAAAACTCTGGAGTCGGTTTCAAGTCTGATTATATAAATGCATGTGGGTATAAAAAACACATTTAAAAAATTTTAAACAATTTTTTAGTGTGGTAAAAATACATATAACATAAAACATCATTTTACTCAGTTTTAAATGTACAATTACATTAAGTACATTCACATAGTCATGGAACCATCATCACCATCCATTTTTAGAATTTTTCATCTTCTCAAACTAAAACTCCATAAACATTAAATAACAATTTCATATGTCCCCCTTCTCCAACCTCTGGCAATAACCATTCTGCCTTCTGTCTCCATGAATTTCGCTCCTCTGGATACTTCATATAAGCGGAATCCAGCAACATTTGTCTTTTTGTAACAGAAGTATTTCGCTTAGCACAATGTTTTCAAGATTCATCCAATGTAACATATGTCAGAATTTCCATTCTTTTTAAGGCTGAATAATATTTGATGGTTCAGCAAGTAAAGAATCTGCCTGAAATGTACGAGATAGGGAGATGTGGGTTCAATCCCTGGGTCAGGAAGATCCCCTGGAGAAGGAAATTGTAGCAACCTACTCCAGTATTCTGGCCTAAAAAAGTAATCCCATGGACAGAGTAGCCTGACGGGCTACAGTCCAAAGGTTATCAAAGAGTCAGACACAACTGAGCAACTAAGCAATATTCCATTGTATGTATATAATACATTTTATTTATCCATTCATCCACTAATGATCACTTGGGGTCCTTCCAACTTCTGACTCTTGAGAATAATGCCACTCTGAGCATATACAAATATCCCACATTAGGTGTATACCCAGAAGTGAATTGCTAGGTCACATGATAGTTCCATTTTTAATTTTTTGAGGAACCACCATACCGTTTTCCACACAGCTGTTTCATTTTACATTGCCACCAGCACTGCATAAGGGTTCCAATTTCTCCACATCCTCATCAACCTTTATTACTTGATTTTTACATTTAATAGCTATCCTAATGGATATGACGGAGAAGGCAATGGAACCCCACTCCAGTACTCTTGCCTGGAAAATCCCATGGATGGAGGAGCCTGGTAGGCTGCAGCCCATGGGGTCACTAAGAGTCAGACATGACTGAGCAACTTCACTATCACTTTTCACTTTCATGCATTGGAGAAGGAAATGGCAACTCACTCCAGTGTTCTTGCCTGGAGAATCCCAGGGATGGGGGAGTCTGGTGGGCTGGCGTCTATGGGGTTGCACAGAGTCAGACACGACTGAAGTGACTTAGCAGTAGCAATGAATATAAAGTGTTTTTATTTTCACTTCCTTACTGATTTGTGATAGTGATGATCTTTTCATGTGCTTATTAGCCATTTGTATGTTTTATTTAGAGAAATGTCTATTCAGGTCTTTTGCCCATTTTTAAATTATTGTTGTTAAGTTGTAGAAATTCTTTATATATTCTGAATATTAATCCTCTCTCAGATAGTTCTCCTATTCCATGGATTGCCTCTTCACTTTGTTGATAGTGTCCTCTGATACACAAAAGTTATTCATCTTGATAACATTCAATTTGCCTATTTTTCCTTTAGTTATCCAGGCCTTTGGTGTAATATGCCACTTTAATTTTGTATTGCTCCTTTATGAGAAAGTTACATACAATACTATTAATATACTTTTTAACTTGGAATCAATTCATAAAGTCAACATACTTCTAAAATTAGCTTCTATTTTTAATTTTTTTAATGTGTCATACTAGCTAACACATTAAGGGTCAAAATTATTTCAATGCATAATTTTGACATTAACAGGGCCAATTTACCAACTTTTTAAAGTCTTGAACTCCAGGAACCTGAGACAGTTAAATGAAAGACAAAATGTAGCACTCCGCACCAGTCTTCTACTATGCATTCACCCCCATCTTCTCAGAAATAGAACCCTCAATTTTAGCTAAATTCATTGTCACACAGGATAAAGATCACATTTCCAAATCTTCCTTTGACTAGGTACCTAAGGGACCAAATTGTGCCGAATTGTAAGGAACATGCAACTTCCAGGAAGTATCCTTAAAAAACAAGAGTGCTCTTTTCCCTTCTCCTCTTTCCTGCTGGCTGACTTGGGGATGCAAAGACTAGAGCTGAAGCAGCCATCTTAAACTAGGAGTAGAAACCTATATATTAAGGATGGTAGAGCAGAAAAATAAAAAAGCTTTGGTCTCTGATGATTGAACTGCCATCCAGCCTGAGACTGCCTATATTTACACGAGAGAGGGATTTCTAGCTTGTTTAAGCCACTGTTATTTTGGGTTTCTATCATTCATAGTCAAATTTTGTTCTAATACAAACATCCAGAAGATTATTGACTGCTAAACAATGCAGTTAGTTTCAAAATGATTGTATACTTATTAAATAAAAACGTATTAATCTAGAGATGGAGGATGGCAAATGTCTTGTTTATTTACCAGAGGATGTTGCTGCTAAAATGAAATCTCATGCTATTTAACAATTTGTTGTCAGAGATATGTAATGCAGATGGCAAAATTCTATTGTTATTAGTCTATCGGACACATGAAGTGATTTTAAAACATTATTTAAAATACAAAAATATGTGAGAGTCAAAGATGATGGGAAAGACAACTTCTGACTAACTCAACAACATGATCAATATGTGGATTCCGTGGTAATTTGAAGATAGTGGCATACAACATAATAAAAGATATCTCATACCAACAAGAAAGAATACAGCTGATTTTATAATACAAATCACCCAAGCAATAAAATTCCAGCAAACTTAGATTATCCTTCTCTGAGCTTAGAAGTCTTATTTTAGAAATGAAAAATGTAATATCATATAAATATATGCTGTCACTTACTATGACTTTTTCAAGTCCTGATATGTACACTGCTAGCTTGCTCCTGTGTGAATTAAACGCGTCAAAGTACTAGGAAATAGGAGAGTACCACAGAGTATAATACCTTACATATGGTACTTATAGTTTACTATGGATTCACAGAAATGAGTTCTTTGTGTTAGGCACTGAGAAAACAAAGTCCATCCCTTTAAAAGCATAGAACTTTTTGATTTGCATTTCTCTGATAATGAGTGATGTTGAGCATCTTTTCATGTGTGTGTTAGCCATCTGTATGTCTTCTTTGGAGAAATGTCTATTTAGTTCTTTGGCCCATTTTTTGATTGGGTCATTTACTTTTCTGGAGTTGAGCTGTAGGATTTGCTTGTATATTTTTGAGATTAGTTGTTTGTCAGTTGCTTCATTTGTTATTATTTTCTCCCATTCTGAAGGCTGCCTTTTCACCTTGCTAATAGTTTCCTTTGTTGTGCAGAAGCTTTTAAGTTTAATTAGGTCCCATTTGTTTATTTTTGCTTTTATTTCCAATATTCTGGGAGGTGGGTCATAGAGGATCCTGCTGTGATGTATGTCAGAGAGTGTTTTGCCTATGTTCTCCTCTAGGAGTTTTATAGTTTCTGGTCTTACATTGAGATTTTTAATCCATTTTGAGTTTATTTTTGTGTATGGTGTTAGAAAGTGTTCTAGTTTCATTGTTTTACAAGTGGTTGACCAGTTTTCCCAGCACCACTTGTTAAAGAGATTGTCTTTAATCCATTGTATATTCTTGCCTCCTTTGTCAAAGATAAGGTGTCCATATGTACGTGGATTTATCTCTGGGCTTTCTATTTTGTTCCATTGATCAATATTTCTGTCTTTGTGCCAGTACCATACTGTCTTGATAACTGTGGCTTTGTAATAGAGCCTGAAGTCAGGCAGGTTGATTCCTCCAGTTCCCTTCTTCTTTCTCAAGATAGCTTTGGCTATTCGAGGTTTTCATTATCAGAGAAATGCAAATCAAAACCACTATGAGGTACCATTTCACGCCAGTCAGAATGGCTGCGATCCAAAAGTCTACAAGGAATAAATGCTGGAGAGGGTGTGGAGAAAAGGGAACCCTCTTTCACTGTTGGTGGGAATGCAAACTAGTACAGCCACTATGGAGAACAGTGTGGAGATTCTTTTAAAAACTGGAAATAGAACTGCCTTATGATCCAGCAATCCCACTGCTGGGCATACACACTGAGGAAACCAGAAGGGAAAGAGACACGTGTACCCCAATGTTCATCGCAGCACTGTTTATAATAGCCAGGACATGGAAGCAACCTAGATGCCCATCAGCAGATGAATGGATAAGAAAGCTGTGGTACATATACACAATGGAGTATTACTCAGCCATTAAAAAGAATACATTTGAATCAGTTCTAATAAGGTGGATGAAACTGGAACCTATTATACAGAGTGAAGTAAGCCAGAAAGAAAAACACCAATACAGTATACTAACACATATATATGGAATTTAGAAAGATGGTAACAATAACCTTGTGTACGAGACAGCAAAAGAGACACTGATGTATAGATCAGTCTTATGGACTCTGTGGGAGAGGGAGAGGGTGGGAAGATTTGGGAGAATGGCATTGAAACATGTATAATATCATGTATGAAACGAGTCGCCAGTCCAGGTTCGATGCATGATACTGGATGCTTGGGGCTGGTGCACTGGGACGACCCAGAGGGATGGTATGGGGAGGGAGGAGGGAGGAGGGTTCAAGATGGGAAGCACGGGCATACATGTGGCGGATTCATTTTGATGTTTGGCAAAACTAATACAATATTGTAAAGTTTAAAAATAAAATAAAATTTAAAAAAATAAATAAAAAATAAAAATAAAAGCATAGAACTTTTTGGAACAACAAACTGAAAAGAAATTATTGTGAACAGCTGACATACAGAGAGTCTAGGCTCTGAGCTAGACATTATTCTAGGTACTCCATATGTATCAACTCAATATAAAGCCCAAGACCACCACTTGAGAAGAGTACTAATATCATTTACCATCAGGGGAACCGTGGCATAAAAAAAGGCTAAGAAACATGCCAGAGGTCACACAACTAGTAATAAAAGAACCGTGGTTAAAGCCGTGTACTCCAGCTCCAGAGCCCATCGCTTAAAGTACGGTGCCTGCTTTACCTCTCATGGAGAGAGACATGTTAGAAGATACTGTGGAACATGCAAGGTGCATCTAACCCAGAATAAAAAGGTGTCTAACAGGAAATGACACCTGATCTAGATCTTGAAAACCAGTAGGATATGCACATAGGTAGAAGGAATAACATTTGCAAAAGTTTAGGACATTAATGGTATCAGTTTGAGATAACTGCAAATTACATAGCTGAAAACAAGCACAGAAGAAAGAATGGGGAAATAAGGTTGGCTGCTGCTGCTGCTGCTAAGTCGCTTCAGTCGTGTCCAACTCTGTGCAACCGCATAGACTGCAGCCCACCAGACTCCTCCGTCCGTGGGATTTTCCAGGCAAGAGTACTGGAGTGGGGTGCCGTTGCCTTCTCCCAATAAGGTCGGAGAGGAAGGCAAAAATCTGTGGGCTGACCTACAACTTGAATTTGATCCAGTACCCTTGGGGAGACTCATGGAGGGACATTAGGTAGGAGAAATATGTGATTTCATTCACTGTGAGAAAGATTATTCCAGGAGCAGAAGTGAGGAGGGTGAATTAAAACAGAAAGAGGCCAGTTTGCATATGACTGGAGTGATCCATGCAAGTCTTAATGAGGGCCTGAACCAAGTCATTGGCAGTAGAAATAAAGGAGGAAGTGATAGATGTGGAAGAGGCTTAGGAGCCAGAATCCCCAAGAGACATGTGCAATGTGTACCATAACACAGAAATAGCCAACAAGGGATTCCCAGGGCTCTGGCTCAGGAGACTTGATGGATGGAGCCAAGCCACGTGGCTCAGCTTGCTGAACACTTCCACGTAAAATATCTAGACAGTATGCAAGAGACCGTTGTAAATGATGCCATGTGTGGGGTATCATAAGAGTGCTTAACATGCCAAGGATCTGGCAAAAGTCAACCAACCTTAGGGCAGATGATTAGCACTTGTTTAATGCTTAAACAGAAGAGGACAGCTTGAATTTTTAATGCTCAAAATCAGTTTTTATCACAACCCTGTGCTAGGCCACACATCATGTGTTGACAGATTTTGTTAGCTCTGACAGCTGATTGTTTTGAAAGACATTTGGCAGGATGGGGAGAAACCAGCAGACTATGTAAATATATGGGAGAAAGTAGCAGCCTGTAAATATAAGTTAAGGTGAAAGGTAAGTCAGTTACATTCAAAATGAGAGTCCCGAAAACCAAAAATGCTTGTCTTTTTTTCTGTTCTTGGTGGAGAGTTACTCAGAGGCAAAAGGGGCCTCTTTTCCTGAAAAACTTTGTGCTGGCCCAGGCACAGGCAGTGCAGCTCCATTCAGGGCCCTGGAAAGGCACTGGGACCAGAAAGTTGAGGAAAGGGTTGTTTTCTCTCTGCCCTGGGATTAGAATTCCAAAGTAGAGGCGCAGATAGGGATTCCTGTCTGAAGATGGTAGGGAAAAGGAAGCTCAAAGCAATGTCCTAGGATGTTCCTGGCCAGTTGACCTGTGGGCACATGGATGCCAGGCCCCTCTGGGATAAGCACAGAAATGTCTGTGGGGAACTTTGCCAGGAGGGTGAGTTACAGGAACCTTGAGTTACTAAGATTTCAGCTGAAAAGAACACGAAGTTTTACCCTACCTTTGAGTGGTCCTCACTTCCTCTTGTGGATTCTCCAGCAAAGGAGACAGAAAAGTCACTTAAAATCAAATTAATCTCTACAGAGAGTTGCATGCAGATCCCCAGTCAAGTCAGATTTTTAGAACATTATTATTAAACAAACTATCCCTTATTTTGGCTTCCCTGGTGGCTCAGACGGTAAACAGTCTGCCTGCAATGCGGGAGACCCAGGTTCAGTCCCTGGGTCAGAAAGATCCCCTGGAGAAGGAAATGGCAACCACTCCAGTATTCTTGTGTGGGAAGTCCCTAGACAGAGGAGCCTAGGGGGCTACAGTCCACGGGGTCGCAAAGAGTCGGGACACAACTGAGCAACTTTCACTTTCATCCCTTATTTTAGTCTGATACATTTGCATTTGGATTACCGCACAGTTAAAAAAAAAAAAGAGCTTTTAAGAACATTAAACAGGGACTCCCCTGGTGGTCCGGTGGCTAAGACTGTGTGCTCCCAATACAGGGGGCCTGGGTTAGATTTCTGGTCAGGGAACTAGATCCCACATGCTGCAATGAAGATCCCACAACTAAGACCTAGTGCAGCCAAAACACACACACACACACACACACGCACGCACACACAACAGTACTATTTAATTGGCAGTCAGTCTCTAAGATGACTCCCTTATGATTTTCTTACCCTATGATTCAAGTCTTTGTGTGGCTCCTCCCACAACATATCAGCATTGGTCAGTGTAACCAAGAGAATACACTTGGAAGTGACAGTGTGTGACTTTTAAGGCTATGTCAAAACAAAAACAAAAAAACACGGCCACTTCCTCCTGGTTTTCTCTTGCATTACTCACTCTGGGGAAACCAGCTACCCTGCCTTGGGGATATCAAAGCAGCCTATGGAAATATTCAAGTGGTGAAGAACTCAGGTCTCCTGCCAACAGTCAGAATTAGCTTACGTGCTGGCCATATGAGTGAAACACCCTGCAAGTGGATATTCCAGCCCAAGTCATGGGTTCTGAAGACAGCTCTGGCCAATATCTTAACTGCAAACTCATGAAAGACTCCAAACCAGAGCACCCAGCCCAGCTGCTCTTACATTCCTCGCCCTCAAAAATGTCAAGACAAATGCAACAAATTAGCATTATTGTTGCAAGTTTGGAGAGTCGTTAAGCAGCAATATTTAACCTATATTCTTAATTTATATCCACATGAATAAGACAATTTACCGAAGTAATCTTCTCAAAACAAAGAGATTGGTGCCACAATAAGCTTTATATTCCATCTTGCTGCTGCTGCTGCTGCTAAGTCGCTTCAGTCGTGTCCAACTCTGTGCGACCCCATAGACGGCAGCCCAACAGGCTCCCCCGTTCCTGGGATTCTCCAGGCAAGGACACTGGAGTGGGTTCCCATTTCCTTCTCCAATGCATGAAAGTGAAAAGTGAAAGTGAAGTCGCTTAGTCGTGCCTGACTCTTAGCGACCCCATGGACTGCAGCCTGCCAGGCTCCTCCATCCATGGAATTTTCCAGGCAAGAGTACTGGAGTGGGTTGCCATTGCCTTCTCCGATATTCCATCTTAGGTCAAAAGAAATCTCTGGCACTAAAGCAAATTTCTGGCACATTTCAAATTCAGTCACAATTTTGACTCCCCTTAGAGATAGTAGTGTTCAGAAATATTAAAATCTAAGTCCAAAGCACTCATTTACGCTATAGTACCATACAGGTAGCTAGCTAGGCTGCAAAGTCTGCTAACTTAATTTTTTAAAACAGGAAAAAATTAGTCTAGACAGCATCTACAGATAAACATCATTGCATTCAATGATCTGGCTCAAGAGAGAAAGCAAAAAAAAAATCTGAGAGTAATTTGATTTTAGGAAAGAAAAGCATAATAAACTGCTACTATTATGAAAAAATGATGTATGTTCCAAAGCAAAATATCTGCAGCAACAAGAACACATTCAAAATATCTTATTGAAATGCCAAGGAAAATGCTGGCCTCTAAAATAAAGTGAGGAGCTTGAATAAATCTCAGAGGACTATATGCAATGTTATAAGCAAATCAAGATGTTTCAATTATCACACACATTAAAATAATAACCAGAACTAGAGACAACTACCCACATTTTGGAAGACTTCAGAGATGAGACTGTGAGTTGTCCTCATGCATAACCTTGTATTATGACAGGTTATGCTTCACATACCTGTCTTTTGGCCTAAATTGTAAGTTCTTAGAAAGCAGGGACTTCAGTACCTAGCTCAATTCACTGCTGATAGTGAGTTAATCTGAATTCTCCAGGGGAAAAAAAATGAATCTGAATCCAGAGCTTATTGGCAGGTGCAATCCCAGGGCAGCAAAAATGAAGGAAAAGATAAATGGAAGAAGATAGATAGTCAGAAGATGGAAGAAAATACAAGGTAATGCACTGACCACACTGGCTACTAGTCTGTAACAAATAATCGCTTTACTGGGGTTCCCTTCTTAGCCATGCAGGACATGTCTGGACAGACTATTAGGGAAAACCATGCCTTGAAACAGTCTATTGTAGGAAAAAAATGGAGAGGGAATTTGTCTGCTAGCTCCATCCTGCTTTCTGTTCCCCACTGGTCACAGTTTGTTCTATGAGGATTTAATACCCCTAAGCACCCAGACTGTGGCCTCTTCAGCAACCGCTAGGGAAAATACATCATACTTCATACAAATCTGGAATTGGTAAGAGGGGCCAGAGACTTGAAGCATCATTCTCAAGTATCGTAAATTCATGGCCCTCCCCCACATAGCCCTTTACCACAGTAGCTATGGCAAAGCCATAAAAACCCAAGGTTTAGGGACCAGGAGAGGCTGAAAGAATGCATCCAGTATAGCCAGTGTTGGTAGATACCTTAGATATCTGTGGTCAGAACCTTCTTATAGTCTGGATGACAAACAGGAGACTGACAAGCACTCAGCACAGCTACAAAGTCCAGCTTTATCCATCTTTATACATAAATCTAACTTACCTAGTTAACTCCAGCCCTTTTTCCCTGACACCAGTAAGATATTTTTGTCTCAGAGATGGGGATAAAAGATGAAAGATTTTTATTTTCAATGCTCTTATAAGCTGATCTTTTTAGGAACAATCATCAGGTTTTGGTCAAATTACTCATCTCAAGTCTTCCCAATGACTCAAGCTGGCCTCAAAATCTCTAAAATGAAGCTTTCTCCTGGGTAGCAGACCAGATTAATTCACTTGCTTTCATTTTATGCAAATCTTAAGTACCTGAATTTGAAATATAAGTAAAGGCACATTTTGTGCATAAAATTTGAAACAGTTCAAATTCACTAATTTTTAAGAAATTGTCAATAATTATATACTTTTGAAGCTGGTGAACTATGCTTTTACTATTGTCACTTATTGGGACTAGTTTAGATGGTAACAAGCATACCCATTATCATTTTTCAGAGTTAAGTCATGAATTATATGATATCTTTAAGATACCATATCATATTATGTGGTATCTTTAAGAACAGATGCTCATAAAATGCACCTGCCTCCTATTCTTGCTAGTGTTATAATTTTGCAGATGAGGAAACTGAGTCATCACATGACTGAATTTTGGGACTCAAGCCCAAGTCTTCAATCATCAATACCTGTGTCCTTTTCATTATATCATGTTCATGGTTCCATCTATCTCAACTTTGTGTTATCATCAAACTTTACCTTCAGGCATAGCATCAATAAAAATATTGACTGAGGCTGCAGTATTCTACCTAATATGTAACTTTAGGCAGACATAAAGCTATTAATAGATACTCTATTTATAGTATGATTCAACAACCCAGCTACTTACCTACTTTAAGAGTCAATAAGCCATAGTTCACCATTAATCACCAAGAAAATTAAAGAGAGTTAAGAACCACAAGAATACTATTATCTATCATTTGGGGGAGTGGGGCACCAGGTACTATCTTATAATCTTCACATACATTATTGCATTTAACACTCACAACAGCCCTGTAAGGCAATATTATTTTTCTCATTTTGCAGACAAGAAGGGGCTCAAAAACATTAACTAATTTGGCCAAAATTACCCTGCTAGCAAATACCTAAAATATCCTGCTAAGTGCTGGACCTAGATATTTTCCATTGACCCAAACTGCCAGATATTTGCAAAGGTTTGTGCAAGAATGTTTATTTTCACATGTGCATTAGCTCTTTTTAATATTTATCACAATTTATTTTATATTCAAAGAAATTGAGGCTCATGAAGTTTAGGTGTTTTTTCCAAATTCTTATAGCTATTAAGTATCAGAACTGGGATTCAAGCTTGGAATTCTTTCTATCCACTGCTTCTCACCAAATACTATCAGTTGAATCAAGACTGCCTATGTTCAAGTCAGTGTCTGCTAATCTATCATCACAGAAACAGTATCTAAAATCGATTTCTACAAAAAATCACTTAGAACAATGGTTTCCACAGTTTGTACCTTCTGAATTAATGAGAAACCTCTAAGTCCACTGATGTAACTGTAATTTTATGTTGGAAACTCCCAGGGATTTTGGTGAAGAGAGAGATGAGAACTTAGGAAATTATAACAGCCTTATACAGATATTGAAGATAGAGGAATAGCAATAAAGACTTCCCCGGTGGCTCAGATGGTAAAGAATCCGCCTGCAATGTAAGAGATCCAGGTTCAATCCCTGGATCGGGAAGATTCCCCTGGAGAAGAGCATGGCTACCCACTCCAGTATTCTTGCCTGGAGAATTCCATGGACAGAGGAGCCTGGCAGGCGACAGTCCACGAGGTTGCAAAGAGTCAGACATGACTGAGCGACTAACACGTGTAATAAGAATCCTCAAAACAGCTGACATCTTAATGGTAAGCCTAAAATATTACTGAAGGAAGGAAGATAGGACTAACAAGCTAGAGGTGAACAGAAACAAAACATCCTACCATGGAAGTACTTTAATACACTGATACAGACAACTTCTCTTAAAGTTTCTCTCATTTCCCCAGAACATGTATTAGGAATAGGTTTGGCTGCATATAACAGAGCAATCCAAAGTGATGGTGGAAATAAGAAAGTTTGTACCTCTTTCGTATGTGTGTGTGCTCACTCAGTCATGTCCAACTCTTTGCGTCCCTATTGACTGTAGCCTGCCAGGCTTCACTGTCCGTGGGATTTTCCAGGCAAGAGTACTGGAGCTGGTTGCCATTTCTCCAGGGATCTTTTCTAACCAGGGATCGAATCCAGGTCTCTGCAGATTCTTTACCATCTGAGCTACCTCTTTCGTATAACGGCCAGAAATTGGCAGTTCTTGGCCAGTATGGAGTCTCCAAGTGTTAGAGAGCCAAGATCTTTCTTCACTGTTCTTTGCCATTCTTGGCTGCCATTCGACAGGTCACTTCCTGGTTCAAGCTAGTTTCTGGAGCTCCATCCACTATATTCACGTTTCAGAGAATAAAGAGTCTACTCTTTCCCTTTTAAGGAGAATTTCCAGATATAAATCACAGTTTTCCCATTTATATATCACTAACAGAATTTCATACCATAATCACATTCACACTTTGTTGCAAGGGAGGCTGTCCTGTAGCTGGATGTATTATCCCCACATAAATACAGGATTATATTACTCCAGAAGAAACAGTATGGATATCGTGATGTGTAATAAGCAGACTCTACCACAAATGGATAAAGGATAAAAATAACAAGAAAAACAACAACAGTAATAATATAATTCATTCCATCTACCTACCTCCTCAAAGATATCCGCATCAGGATATTTCAATGCCATAAGTAAATTGGCACCATAGTACAGTATTCCAGTTACAAAATTTTAAATCAATTTAAATACTTTTTCAGTAAGAATAAGGGGAATGGATTGACTATGAAGCCAAAAAACGAGAAAACTTGAGTTTTGTATTATACAAAAATCACAATATTCTTCTAATCTGACAGTTGGCTTTTGTCCTCAGGCTGTGATGGCTGGAAGCATATGATAAGAAACTCTTTCACATTTAATGTCATCTATATTCTCACACTGTAGATTGTTTAAATTGAACTTGCAGCAGCTGTCTTTTCTACTCAACTATATTCACATTTTTAAAAAAACACAGCTCAAATTTCAAAGGAAAAACTCTATCAAAAATTATATTTAACTCCTGTGTATTCAAAATACTGCATAGAAATTAAATGTTCACTACTTTCTAAAATTGGATAGAAATATGCAATTAAAGAAAAATTTGAAAAAAAATAAGGTATATGATGCACAGCTGTTCTTTTAAATGTATTTTTATTTCCCAAAACTATAATAATCGCTAACATTTATTAAGTAATTATTATATGCCAAGAGCTTCAGTGTGTAATTTTGCTCCTTAGGGTCTGTCATCCATTCAACCTTTCCATAAATATCTGCCAAACATTTCTTACATACCTAGCACTAGACAGGGGTACACAGACAAAAAACAGATACAATTCTAAGAAAATGGATAGTATTTTTTTAAGTGAACAGAGAAATTAAATAAGTACATTCTAATTCCTGAATACACAAGTTCTGAGACACACCACTGAGGCTCAAATGCTACTCCATGAATTCCTAGCTGTGGGATGTGATGCAAATCCACATAACTTCTCCAGATTTCAGTTTCCTCATCTGAAAAATGGGGATAACAAAGTCCTGAATGAGAAAAAGTGTGTAAAGCACTTAACTCACTGTTTGGCACAATGTAAGAATTCAATAAGTGTTACTTATTATTATTTGCATAAATAATAGCACCCAGGGTGCTAAAGGACCACTAAGAAGGATGCTAAACTCATCTGAGTTGGTAACTGAAGGCTGTACAACTCTAATATTCCTCTAGGTTCTCCACTTTTCAGAAGTCAGCCTTCTTTTCCATATCCAAATAACCCTGACCCACATCCCTGTAAAAGCAGAAAGTCTCGTCTTTCATTGGGCTTCCCTCTCAAGGGCAGCAGTAAAAACTCTAATGATGGCAGGTTCCACAAACCCTGGGACTCCCCAAGCCAGATGCTCTCTCTGGATAATGGCTCTACTTTGTGTACAGCATGTTTGCCCACACCTAACCAGCTGTCCCCGGAGAAGGCAATGGCACCCCACTCCAGTACTTTTGCCTGGAGAATCCAATGGATGGAGGAGCCTGGTGGGCTGTGGTCCATGGGGTCGCTGAGAGTCAGACACGACTGAGCAACTTCACTTTCACTTTTCACTTTCATGCATTGGAGAAGGAAATGGCAATCCACTCCAGTATTCTTGCCTGGAGAATCCCAGGGACAGGGGAGCCTGGTGGGCTGCTGTCTATGGGGTCACACAGTCGGACATGACTGAAGCAACTTAGCAGCAGCAACCAGCTGTCCCAAGCTGTTTTTGCCCAGTTACTGTTCAACCTCAAGATGGACACAGAGCCCTCTACAATGCCCCAAGACAATCTAAGAAGGAGCCATCCCTTTAAATAAGGTTTCATTGAAAGATTAGGAGAACAGAAATACACCAGGAAGGTAGCCCACAACTATGACTAAAGATGGTTACTCTGAGAGTCACAGTCAAAACATAAGTTCACTATCTTCTCTTAGCTCTCACAGGTCCTTTCCTGATGCGGGTAGGAGCTAGCTGTGTATACTCTACCCACAGGAATCCTTAGATACTTCCACATTTCAGACTCCAAGCTCAATTCCCTCTTTGCCCCCAAGAAAGAAGGAAAACCTCTTCCCAGCCCAAGGCCCTTCCCTTTCCCATCCCTGGATGTCAGGTGCATGAGCACCCATTTCCTTCGTGGCAATACTTTCCTTATATCAAAGATACCTAGGACAAGCATGTCAGTCTTCAAACACTGCCCCAAATCAAGGTTGCACCATCTTAACTCTGGGGTAGAACACCAATCGCCCAGGCCATCTACTGCTGCTTCAAGCTTGTCTATCTCCATATTACAGACCCCACTCCTTTGGTCTTGAGGTAAAAGGAGGTCCAGGCCTGCATGACCTTCCTGCTGTGGTTCCTGGATTTTTACGGACACTTCTTGGGGGGAAAAAAGACACCTAACTCCACTGACACATCATTTTCAGGCAAAGGACAGTCTAAATCCAGATACAGAAGCTTTTTTTTTTCATTAGCTTTTTGAAATACTACACTTACATTATCAAACAGAACATTTAATATGTTATTCTGAAGCTTTTGCATTTGGAGCTATTACCGTACTTTATTTTGAGCAAACTCCAGGAGATAGTAGAGGACAGGGGCACCTGGCGGGTTGCAGTCCAGGGACAGGGTTACAAAGAGTCAGACACATCTTAGCGACTGAAAAACAACAACAAACCCTACTTTATGGGCTTCCTTGAGAAAAATGGTTTAATGTTTTCTTTACAAATACATTACTAAAACGATTCATCCAAGTGGTCCACCCTCAAACAAAGAGAAGTCTCACCTTAAAGACAAGTGTTTCACTGTTGAGTATCTCATTTCCTCAGAGTTCTGCTCTCAGCCAGATTATGTGTTAGATATGCATTGCTTTTCCCTAAGTGTATCCTCAGTTGTTTAGAAATAGCCAAGAGCATTTTAAAAACATTAAAGAACTATTTTATTAGAAGGTATTTTAGCGTTCTATTACTACTGAATACATAATACCTCTTGGCAGAAACTCTATCAAGGATATTAGACATATAAGCAGGGCTTCCCTGAGCAGCAAGTAAAGAGTCCACTTGCAATGCAGGACACACAGTTTCGATTCCTGAGCTGGGAAGATCCCCTGGAGGAGGATATGGCAACCCACTCTAGTACTCTTGCCTCAAAAATCCCATGGACAGAAGAGCCTGATGGGTGACAGTCCATAGGGTCACAAAGAGTTGGACACAACTGAGCCCGAGCACCAGAGAAGGCAATGGCACCCCACTCCAGTACTCTTGCCTGGAAAATCCCATGGACCGAGGAGCCTGGTGGGCTGCAGTCCATGGGGTCGAGAAGAGTCAGACACGACTGAGCGACTTCACTTTCACTTTTCACTTTCATGCATTGCAGAAGGAAATGGCAACCCACTCCAGTGTTCTTGCCTGAAGAATCCCAGGGACGGGGGAGCCGGGTGGGCTGCTGTCTATGGGGTCGCACAGAGTCGGACACAACTGAAGCGAGCACACAAGATACACACCCAAGACTTATGAGCTAAAGATCCTATCTAAACACCAAGGAAACCACTTTTTGGACAGTCAAGAACCATTTGGCATTCATATGTGTACCCCCAGAGATTTTTATTTATATTACTCAAGCAATAATTTACAAGTTCAGGGACACTTACATTTTTAGTATAATAGTACTCAGGGTATAACTCAAACTATCTTCAATCATCTATTCACTGACGTCTCTCCTCTGCTTCAGACAAGCAAGTTTAGACGAGTTTAGACTTTCCACCAATGTATCAAGTTTTTTCTTTACTCTTTGCAATAGAAAACTTTAAAAAATATTTTTATTACTATTGTTAGGTGCTTAGTCATGTCCAACTCTTTGAGACTCTGTGTACTGTAGCATGCCTGGCTCCTCTGTCCATGGAATTCTCCAGGCAAGAATACTGGAGTGGGCTGCCATTCTCTTCTCCAGGGGATCTTCCTAACCCAGGGCTCGAGCATGCTCTCCTGAATTTCAGGCAGATTCCTTACCATCTGAGGCACCAGGGAAGCCCAATGACTATTACTGTTACTATTAAATGTTACTATTTAACTGAAATTTTCAAAGAGAATATTTTGCTAGCCACTTCAATGGATTGTTGGAAAATCAGCTGAGATAGTAGGGTAAGGATAGAACAACTTTTAGGAAACTATGTATAAATTATTATCATTACTATCTTGTTAAGGTGGGAGACCGGTAGATAATGGTACAAATGGCATTTAATATATGGCCTGTGAGAATGGAAGGAAGAAGAACTAATGTGTATTGAGACTAATTTGGCAATCAGTATATCTTAATCCTCACAACCAATGTATGATATTTATATTTTAAAATACTTAACTGAAGATAACAGAGGTTAAATTACTTGCCTTATAGCAACGAAGTTAATAAAAACCTGAGCGGGACTTCAACACAAAAGAGAGGGCTTAGGAAAGGAAACATAAGCAGAAAAGTAGCAAAAAAAAAAGACTGTCCAACCTACATTCCACAGTTGCCTGTCTAACTTTGCCTGGTTCTCTCTTAAGTGAAGAATGTGAGAGATGTCCTTCTCTAGCCCTTGCAGTTCAGCCTCAGCCCCAGAGACCACCCAAGCACTGTGGACTCTGGCAACTCGACTGTGAGAGTGAGAGCTGGCACTTGGAGTTGGTATGCTGTTGCAGGTCAAATGTCTGGTGAATCTGCTCTCAAGCCCTGAGGATCCACAAACCCACCAGCTACAGCTTCCTCCAGCCTCCACCATTCTGCCCAGGTGATAAAACTGAGGTTCTAACTGTGCTTTCCCATCTGAGTTCGGGCAGGATGAGGTTTTGCCTCACATGAAGGTCTGATAAGGGTCTGCCGTAAATGAAAAGTGCCCAAGGTGAAAACAGGCCACGTGCTGCAAATACCCAAGAGGGCCACACTTTATCAGCGGAGGTGCCTGGTGGGCTGCAGTTCATGGGGTCGAGAAGAGTCGGACACGACTGAGCGAATTCACTTTCACTTTTCACTTTCATGCATTGGAGAAGGAAATGGCAACCACTCCAGTGTTCTTGCCTGGAGAATCCCAGGGACGGGGGAGCCTGGTGGGCTGCCGTCTATGGGGTCGCACAGAGTCGGACATGACTGAAGCGACTTAGCAGCAGCAGCAGCTTGACTGGAGTCACAGAGCAAGAACAGAAGTCTGAGAAGAGGAAGGTACGATGAACTTGTTCCAGCTGCTGACTCTGTGATTGTTAGCTGATGTTTTTAGCTTCTTTGGACTTTACTTTCCTCATCTCTAAAATGAAGGTAAGGATACCCATATGACTAGGTTTTTTGTAATAATTAATTTAGATAATCTTTGTCAAGGATCAGGAACAGAACTTGTTCTATAAAAGGCATAAATAAATGCCATATACCATGGATTCTAAAATGCACATTCATTTTCACATTTTAACATCTCTGAAATTGGAATGAATTTTATGTTGCATTACAGTTTAGTCAACAGGATTTCCCCCCCCCCCACCTTTTTAATGGTACGTAGTGGTACAGTCAATGGCATCTTAAGTTTGATTAAATATCAAAATATCAAAAAAAAAAATATCTTTCTCTTACCACAGACTTCAAGAACATGTTTTATTCCCTCCCAAACCTGACAAGTCATATAGCAAAAATAAAGCAGAAGTAAAATAATGGACAGTGCCTTATAACCATTTAGAACAATTGAGAGTAATTTCCCCCCTATTTTATGCCATAATTCCACTTTTAGGGTTGTGAAAAGAGCAACTGAGATTTTTGTGAAAGGGTAAGATCTTTAAAGAGGCTCTCTTTTGCCTTTTCCACAGACAGCCTTGGTTTAAAAAAAAATGCTAACTCTAGATAATGCAGTTCTGTGAGAGGAAATATGTCCACCTTGTCTAAAACAATGTTCCAGTTAGATTATACTGGTTGATTCTGCCAAATCATCACACAGGATAAATTGTTTTGGTCCGAGTCCTGGTTTTAAAACTGATTCATGTGAGAAGAGCCAAGGGCAAATGAGTCCTGCAAACATACCTATACTCTCACTGGTCACTTGTCCCTTTGCTTCTGGGATGCCCTTTCTGCAATCCTCTCAAAATTGTTATCCCCAAACCGCCTAATAAAACAAGAGAGACAAATTTAAATAATAACTATATTATAATGCTAATAACTATTGTTAAATTTGAGGTGAAATAATGGTGAAAGTGAAAGTGAAAATGTTAGTCACTCAGTCATGTCCGACTCTTTGAGACCCGACGGACAGCAGCCCTCCAGGCTCCTCTGTCCATGGAATTCTCCAGGCAAGAATACTACAGTGGGCAGCCATTCCCTTCTCCAGGGCATCTTCCTGACCCAGGGATCCAACCCAGGTCTCCTGCATTGCAGGCAGATTCTTTATCATCTGAGCCACCAGGGAAGCCAGAAATAATGGTACCTAATTCTTTAAAGGTACATATTGTAATTTTTGTAGATAAAATGATATGTCTGGGAATAATCTAGAATTGAGGAAAATGTGTGAAGGTACAGATAAAAAACTCAGTCATGAAATTACGGAAGGTAGATGTGGGTACATAAGGGGTTCATTATACTGTTCTCTCTGGTTTTGCATATATTTGAAATTTTACATAATGAAAAGTATTTTTAATGTGCCACTGTGAAAAGTACTGCAACATATTTTATACCTAAGATGAATGAATCTTGTAGAATCTTCAAGAAGTACTAGAATGGCACACATGCATATAAATAAACTCCCATTCTTTCAAAGTGGTCAAATATTTCAAGATAAAGAAATATCATAGTCTGGAGGAAGTACATATTTAAGTCAACACAAAATTACTTCTCTCTAGTTTTCATCCAAAAATGCACCTTTGGATAGATTTGGCTCCAAACTCACCAATCTTCCTGCATCATTACTTCCGGAAGAGTCTCAGTCACCTATAACATTAATTATATTGTTAGAATATCTTGGAAACAATTGTGTGCATTCTCATGGGTCCCCTAGCACTGTTAAGGGTTCCCATTGGCACCAGGAGCTCTGTGTCTGCCATCCCATGATTTTACACCTCCTCGTGCTAGCAAGTGATTCTATAAAGTTATTCATCCTGGGCTCCTCTTCTGCAGTATTTGGCTCAACTCACCTAAAGACCTTAGGTGCAAAAAACCATTATATTTTCCTAAACAAATCTGCCAGGACAGAACCTAGGCCGAAACTGGCAGCAATGATGGCAACTTCAGTGCAAAAGCAGCAGCCACAGCAGCAGTGACCACAGCCATGTGACAAAGGAAGGTTCTGCACACAGGTACCTCTGGGACCCATGGTGGGAGGCTCTCACCCCTTCGTCTTTAGAGCCCGACTGGGGCATCTGCACAAATATTAACTCTGGCCTGAGGCTGGGACAGGAACCGCCAGCACATAGGCAGTAAACTTTGTCAGTAAATTATTACAAAATAAAACTGTACACATGAACACTGCAAGAAAGCATGTCAGGGAGTCATTATAATCTTTTGAAGTGTTTAGAACCCCAGGTTTTCCCTGCAGAAGGAAATAGCAACCCACTCCAGTATTCTTGCCTGGAAAATTCCACAGACAGTGGAGCCTGGCAGACAGCAGCCCCTGGGTTCAGGAAGAGTGGAGGCTACTGAGCATACACACCCACACAGAGAGAATAGAAAGGGCCTTGTTAATGCAGAAGAGGCTGCCACTTGCTTAAATATTTCTCGAATGTTAACTCTTAAGAAGTTGAAGTTATCTTGAAAGGATAAGAGCATTCTAAGTATTATTGGGGGAACACGGATAATAAGATTTTGGTGACTTCATCAGACTTTTTCCAAGACAAAGATACTTTTATTTTGATAGTACAAGACTCTGGGACTCTAGGAATAAAATTGGCCCTGTGCACACAACTCTGTGGAACTAGGTTCCTTTCATTTTGTGACAGCTGCTACTCTACAGAAAGATTTTGATTTAGTATCTTGTTTTTAATCCCCATTTTTACTTATTTGTGTTTGGTAAGACCTAAGTGTGACAAAAGCTATTCTTCTGCAAATATGAGGTGGTACTGTGTTCTTTTAGAATCTGAATTCATTCATTGAAACATTTATTTTCAGGTTTACCAACTGTTTATTTTCACTAACATTTGAGCATGTTATTTTATAAATGACAGGATTCCAGGGTGGAATGGAGTGCTTTTTCTCCTTTTAATTTCTATTTAAAAAAAATGATGTCAGTTAAACTCCACTTCAGTGTTGTGGTTTAGCAAACTTGTTTTGCTTTACCGAAGAAGGAGTGTTAAATTTTATATTTTAAAACATGTTTCTTTATGGTTAAACATGATTTCTCAATGTTATTTTTACTTGTATTTTGCTTTTGGTATGGCCAAATAGTCAACTTGTTTTTCATAGCTCCTGATTTTCAGAAAAATCAGAATAAATTAGTTCCCTAAAAAAAAAGAATCTCGGGTTTTGAAAACAGCTTCAATACTGCAAAGCACATACCCACAGACTTAGAAAATAAATTTAAAGATCAAGACATTTGATGGGAAGGTATAGTACTTACTATGAAGCTTCAGATGAACAAATTATTAATGAGGAGGCTATTTAAAAATTATTTTCTTATAGTTGAGCATGCATGGATAGAATGCATAAGCAATCACTTTATACAAATTTTTTATACAAATTATGAAGTCACATTTGGTTTCTTTGTACAACCTCCGCAAGTCATAAGAAATGTCAGAGGAAATATTAAAATGCCATTGTATAAATTTACATTTTTAATTAAATATATTAAAATATTTTGTATGAAGAATGAAATATTTTTAGAAAAAATATTCCATGGAGCTCATTAGCTCTATAGGTGCTAAAATTTTTATTTGAAAATAATTTATCAGAAACTTATCCCAAATATTGTCTATAAAATAGACTATAAAATACTCTTAATAGCTTCAACAATTTCATCAGCAGAAGGATCCTTGTCAAAATTTAAAATTATCAAAAATTGTTTGCAACTTTTCATTTTTCAAGGGCAAGTAATGTTTCTTTGGATTGTATCAATTGAAAATAAAATTGCTAAAGGTATATATTTTAAGAACATTTAAAATGAATTTTCCTAAAAGAAAGCCACAAAATTATGATTAAGATACCACATTGATAAAGTATCATTATATTTATTGTTTTATATAAAATTATGGCATCAAAAACATTTTTTGTACTTTGTGAGTTATATTGTTATTCATATACCACCATCACCTCTGTTGTATTTTATAAGTAACAAACTGTTTTTAAAGGAAAACTTTATTTGTGATACTTTTAATGGCACTTTTTCCCTGCCTTTTTCAACAAGAGCCTGCTTTTTCATTTTACGCTGGGCCCTTCAAATTATCTAGCTTGCCCTGTTCACAGAAAAGGATATTTTATATGTTTTACCTGATTAAGGGAATAGCTATATTTCTAGATGTAATCAAGGCCGTTAAATCTATTCATAGTGCTGTTATATGGAAGAAGAGAAAAGCTGTCTCTTACAAATGTTTAACCAATTCTGTAAGCCAAGCATTATAGAAGATTCTCGTTCGGTGGGATAGTGGGGACAATAAGATGAGCTATTGTCTTACACAGATAGCAAAACTGCAACAACAAACTAATTTTTTTCAAGGTCACAAGTAATTTAGACTTGGCATTAGATCTCAAGTCTCTCAAATCTACCTGTATAGTTTTTACCCACCAATTCTTTCTGATTGTATCAATAACAATTCAGAAAGTGCTCTAGGTATTTCAAACAGTATAATGTGAGTAATGACCACCAAGGAAAACCCATTCAAAGGCGCTGGAGCAATGGAAGGAAACAGCTATTGCTGGAGGAGAGATACCCCTGCATTCTCCCTTCCTCCCTTCCTCTCTTCCTGCCTTTCATCTTTCACTCCAGATTCCCATTAGCAGAACTGAATTTTAAGTCAGCAGACAGAAGAGCCTGGAAAACTCGGTCTGTAGGAGTCAGTCCTCTATGATATTGAGCAGAACAGGGGAAGGGTGAGCAGGGGATTGAAAGCAAATGACTGGTGCACTGAATAAGCCAGGGCTGATAACTTCTTTAGGTCTGAGAGCTTCCTGAAAATCTAAAAAGTGCTGGTAGTCAGCTATTACTGGCAGTCCTCAGTTACTGAGATAATGCATGTAAAGCCCTTAGCGCAGAACAGGGGATAGAATAAGTCGAGCTTACATCATCCTCATCATCATCATCATTACTTATCACTATCACTACTATTAAATGGGAAGAGGTTCCCTGGTGGCTCAGATGGTAAAGAACCACCTGAAATACAGGAGACCTGGATGTGATCCCTGGATTGGGAAGATCCCCTGGAAAAGGGAGTGGCTACCCACTCTAGTATTCTTGCCTGGAGAAATCCATGGACAGAGGCACCTTGTGGGCTATACAGTCCATGGGGTGGCAAACAGCTGGACATGATTGAGCAACTAACACTTTTACTTTACAGAATTATCAAGGAAACAGGAGAGTTTGCCAAAGGATGTTGAGGCCATCATTCAATATGTGAAATAAAAAGACAAAGCTGAATGTAATGCTGGTCAGTCATAGTCTCTCAAGCAGAGCAAACTGTTGACCTTATAAAGGGTTTTTGTTTGGAGGGAACATGAAGTGCCAGGAATTGTCAGATTTTCATGGGTCAAAATTTTCACTTTCATGCATTGGAGAAGGAAATGGCAACCCACTCCAGTGTTCTTGCCTGGAGAATCCCAGGAATCGGGGAGCCTGATGGGCTGCTGTCTATGGGGTCGCACAGAGTCAGACATGACTGAAGCGACTTAGCAGCAGCAGCAAATTGGTTGACATCAACTGCAGTCCATTGCTACTCAGGTGAGACTGTTGTTGATTAGTTGGCACTCAGAGGTATGTTTATTGGAATGATTCTGTCAATGATAAGTTGATTTCATGTGGGGCTTACTGAGGCAAGTTATTCTTGACCAAGTAAATGGGTTTAAAACTGGTTTTGTGGCTACTTGTTATCTTTGCTAATAGCAAAAATCAGCCTTTTTCTAAGTTTATGGGAAGTTCTTAATTTTCAGTACTTCCTTTTGATTGTCATTTAATCAAATCTTTAGGAGAAACTTTCATGGATGGTGCAGATCTTTACCACTATTGTTGATTTTCCTTAAAGGTGAGGTTTCCTCTGTGGAAATTTTATTTTCAGTTTACATGTCTATCAGCAGGATTTTATCCTGTTCATTTGTTTGGTCTTTAAACAATTTCTTGAATCATCTGTAAGGACAGTGGCTGTACTAAAGTATCTAAAGTGAAAGTGAAGTCGCTCAGTCGTGTCCAACTCTTTGCGACCCCATGGACTGCAGCCCACCAGGCTCCTCCGTCCATGGGATTCTCCAGGCAAGAGTACTGGAGTGGGTTGCTATTTCTTTCTCCAGGGGATCTTCCCAACCCAGGGATGGAACCCAGGTCTCCCGCATTGCAAGCAGATGCTTTAACCTCTGAGCCACCAGGGAAGCCCTAAAGTATCTAAGGCTCTGGAAAATACACATTTAACAATAGTGAGACAAGTAAGTATAATTGGAAGAGACTGGAAGACATTTCAAAACCATGATCCCAAATTTCCCAGACCTGATCATGAAAAAAGTCTCAAAGATCCTCAAGTCTATTTCAGATAGTTAGGTTACTTTTCCTTTAGCTTAGATAAGGATTATTGCAAATCAATTATAGTACTTGGGTATAACATATCGTCCCTGGTTGGCCAAAAGAAAATCCAAGGCCATTCTATTATCTATAACTACTGGGTTTAAAGAATTTAACCTGGTTTGTTGTGCCCCAGAGTTGGGGATGTACTATTTACTATCTTAGCCAAAGTAATGGAACATATTTTTGATAAATGCCTTTAGTAGTTTAACTCCTCTGGATAGGATCATTATTCTCAGGATTGACTCCTCATCAAAGGTTTTATACTTTTGTCCTCTTTTAAAGAAGATCTAGTCCATTTAGGATGTTTGGATTATGTTCGTTATCTATTGTTCTGTAACAAATAATCTCAAACTTAGCAGCTTAAAATAAGAGTATTCAGTTGTTTGAGGGTCAATCTCACATTGTTTGAGGGTCAAGAATCCGGGAGCAGCATATCAGGGTGATTCTGGTTTGCTGATCTACTTTTTTAGTCAAAAAACCCATTGACAAATAATGTCAGCACTTAGTTTTTGAGCCACAAAGAACATTAAATCAGCAGTTGGTACTGAAGTATCCAAAAACTGTTTTGGCCATCAAATTTCAAAAACATAATCAGACAGTTACTTATTGGGTAAGGATTGTAGAGTTGCTGGAATAAGAGTATTTCTCTAATGGATAATAATATGAAATGAAGAAAATATTGGTACTTATAACTTACTAATTGAGGTACAAATATGAGTGTTTTTCATTAGCAACAAGGAGTTACTGTATACGATAACATCAGGTTTGAAGGTAATCATAGTACAAGATCTAAAGGTGTTTTAATATATTTGGTTCATGACTATTCTGAGGCAACTAACCTAGCACTGGCTACTGTAATAAAAGACTGGCCTTATAATAGGTATTAGGTCTTAAGTGTATGTCATGTTGAAGGGTTAAAACCCATATAGATGAATTTTCTCATGTTCATACAAAAAAAGAAAAGCTTATATAATCCAGAAAGACTTTTAAGGCCTCTGTTAAAATCTGTCTGTGTCCATGGAATTTTTCAGGGGGTGTTAGTGGTAAAAAACCCACCTGCCAATGCAGAAGTAAGAGACATGCATTCTATCCCTGGGTTGGGGAGATCCCCTGGAGGAGGACATGGCAACCCACTCCAGTGTTCTTGCCTGGACAGAGGAGCCTGGCAGGCTACAGTCCATAGGATTGTGGACATGACTGAAGCAACTTAGCACACATCCATGGAATTTTTTGCCTGTTGCAATTCTGAGACCATAGTTACTCCTTCAGTGAGTTCTTAAATCACACATGGTCTACGTATATTATTAACAATATCAGCTATAATTTTATTGTAAGAAATTTTCTGTGATTTTTAAAAGCAATCCTTTGCAGTTCATTCTATCTGGTAGTTTCATTTGCAAAGTAAATCCCTACTACTATATTCATAGGAATTGTGTCATAGAGAAGAAAGGAATGCCTTTCTGATAATGATTCCAAGGTATCAATAACAGGTTGGGACTTAGGGAAGGACTTAGGATTCTTAGACATTCCCATTCTTTTGCTGCTGCTGCTGCTAAGTTGCTTCAGTCGTGTCCGACTCTGTGCGACCCCATAGACAGTAGCCCACCAGGCTCCCTCGTCCCTGGGATTCTCCAGGCAAGAACACTGGAGTGGGTTGCCATTTCCTTCTCCATCCCATTCTTTTAGTGCTTCCAATAAATCCATGCCTTCCATACTTTACTATATATACTCAAATTTGTCTTTTTTCACCACCTGGCACAGTCGGTCATTTTTAATTTAAGTGAAAATTTCTCTTTTTTTTCTTATTAAAAATCTATTTTAAATTTCAAACAACTTTAAAATTTTATTCTTGGGGATCTGATGAGATTAATGGTAGATGTAGTGGCTCCATAGCAACAAAAAAAGCAATATTAGTCCCTTCAAGAGGTTAGAAAAAGGAAAGGGAAATACTGGGGCTTAATGTCACCCTTGGAGTAACATCAGCGGACCAATTTGGGATAATTATCCCTCTATTCCTTGTGTGTTAAGTCACTTCAGTTGTATCTGACTGTTTGCGATCCCATGGACCATAGGCCACCAGGCTCCTCTGTCCATGGGATTTCCCAGGCAAGAATACTGGAGTGGGTAGCCATTCCCTTCTCCAGGGGATCTTCCCTACCCAGGGATTAAGCCCAGGTCTCCCACATTTCAGGCAGATTCTTTACCGTTTCTTAGCCACTGTTGGGCTGCCGTCTATGGAATCGCACAGAGTCGGACACAACTGAAGCGACTTAGCAGCAGCAGCAGCAGCAGCCATTATGAAACATTGATTCTTTCAATTACCATTGTATTTGCAACATCTACAGGTATTCCTAACCACAGGCTCCCAATTTTTCAGGGAATGGAGGCTTTTTTAGTTATTTTTATAGTTTATTTTTATTCATTTCTTTATTTGACCACTCTGAGTCTTAGTTACTACACAAGATTCTTAGTTGTATCATGTGGGAGCTAGTTCTCAGACCAAGGATCAACCCCCCACCCACACAGACGCTGAGAGCATGGAGTCTTAGCCACCAAGGAAATCCGTTTAGTTATTTTTTAACTAGCAAGCCAAACACCATTTTCAGCTCCTTTAGTTCCTAAGACTCTGGCAGTGTCTAGCCACAACTTGACTATTTTCTAAGTTAGCAATTTTACATTTCACTTTCTTTTTTATCATTAAATTACATATTTAAAATTTGACCCCATTTACAAGAGAAGACTTGTCTCTCTACTTTAGTTGTGGGTTTACTCCAGCTTCTAGAATATTTCCTGAAGTATATTTTTAATGTTTGTTTTGGTTACAATTTGAACCTTTTTACAATTTTTTCCTTTAAAATATTATTTCTGAAATTGTCTTATTGTAGGCAATTTTTAAATTTGCATAGCTCTCTTGAGACAACTTTTTAAAATTTATATAACTGGGTGGTTTAAATTTTTTCTTTCCTACCTTTCAGCTTATTAAGCATTTTCCATGAGAGGCTAAGCACTAGCCTAACTAGTTGGTATAGGTATATAATAGAGAAAGTTAACTGTAACAAAATACTAAATTCTGTAACAAATTTCTGTCTGTATTCCAAAGTTTAGGAAAATCTTCAATTATATCCTTTAACTTGGCTCTAGATGATCATTTTAATTCAACCTTCTCATCTAGAAATTTTACAATAAAATTATTCTTTCCCTGAGAAAACCCTCAAAAAAGAATAGCTCATCTAGAAGGTCAAGTAAAACTGAGTAAAAAGAATGAAATGCAAGATGAATAGGTTTCAAGGTTACAAAGTTTTTGAAAGTGACTACCTTGAGTTAGAAATTTTTTGAGGTCTTAGCATGACACTTTAAGAATCTGACTATAGGTATTTTGTCTCCTAATATTATTAAAGTTCTTGTTAATGATATTAATTTAATGCTTTGGACATGTCAAACATGACATTATTAAATCAAAATAATTTTTTGCTATTTACCAAGAAAAATACAGAAGTTAGATTATAGAGCTTCTTAAAGGAAATAGAAGCTCTTCCAAAGAGAAGGAAGAGATTTGGCAGAGACAAACCCATAACACACAAGGAAGACAGGCCTCTACAGTCAGTTTACAGTGTGGGCTTTTGAAGGGTATTGCCACAGGACTGGAAAAGGTCAGTTTTCCTTCCAATCCCAAAGAAAGGCAATGCCAAAGAATGCTCAAACTACCACACAATTGCACTCATCTCACATGCTAGTAAAGTAATGCTCAAAATTCTCCAAGCCAGGCTTCAGCAATATGTGAACCGTGAACTTCCAGATGTTCAAGCTGGTTTTAGGAAAGGCAGAGGAACCAGAGATCAAATTGCCAACATCTGCTGGATCATCGAAAAAGCAAGAGAGTTCCAGAAAACCATCTATTTTGACTATGCCAAAGCCTTTGACTGTGTGGATCACAATAAACTGTGGAAAATTCTGAAAGAGATGGGAATACCAGGCCACCTGACCTGCCTCTTGAGAAATCTGGATGCAGGTCAGGAAGCAACAGTTAGAACCGGACATGGAACAACACACTGGTTCCAAATAGAAAAAGGAGTTCGTCAAGGCTGTATATTGTCACCCTGCTTATTTAACTTCTATGCAGAGTACATCATGAGAAACGCTGGACTGGAAGAAACACAAGCTGGAATCAAGATTGCCAGGAGAAATATCAATAACCTCAAATATGCCGATGACACCACACCACCCTTATGGCAGAAAGTGAAGAGGAACTAAAAAGCCTCTTGATGAAAGTGAAAGAGGAGAGTGAAAAAGTTGGCTTAAAGCTCAACATTCAGAAAACGAAGATCATGGCATCCGGTCCCATCACTTCATGGGAAACAGATGGGGAAACAGTGTCAGACTTTATCCCTGCAGATGGTGACTGCAGCCATGAAATTAAAAAACACTTACTCCTTGGAAGGAAAGTTATGACCAACCTAGATAGCATATTCAAAAGAAGACATTACTTTGCCAACTAAGGTCCGTCTAGTCAAGGCTATGGTTTTTCCTGTGGTCATGTATGGATGTGAGAGTTGGACTGTGAAGAAGGCTGAGCGCCGAAGAATTGATGCTTTTGAACTGTGGAGTTGGAGGAGACTCTTGAGAGTCCCTTGGACTGCAAGGATATCCAACCAGTCCATTCTGAAGGAGATCAGCCCTGGGATTTCTTTGGAAGGAATGATGCTAAAGCTGAAACTCCAGTACTTTGGCCACCTCATGCGAAGAGTTGACTCATTGGAAAAGACTCTGATGCTGGGAGGGATTGGGAGCAGGAGGAGAAGGAGACGACAGAAAATGAAATGGCTGGATGGCATCACGGACTCGATGGACGTGAGTCTGAGTGAACTCCAGGAGTTGGTGATGGACAGGGAGGCCTGGCGTGCTGCGATTCATGGGGTCGCAAAGAGTTGGACATGACTGAGTGACTGAACTGAACTGAACTGGGTTCCCCAACCAAGCAGAAACTAGGATTGTCAAGTTGACAAAAACCACACAATCCTTGACACTTGAGTATGGACAAAACAAAGTGAACAAATTAACAAGAGAGTACTTTGTGAAGGTTTTATAGGGGACCCCAGATAAAGCTTTACAAACCTTTTTTTTTTCCCCCACAAATTGATTGCTGGTCTAACAGATCTCCAACAATTAGTCCTCAAGTCGGGCTTGCATTGAAAATTTATCAAGCTTATGCTCCCAGCTGTTCTCTATGGAACACTCCCTTGTGCTTCAAAAGCAACAAGCTTTCAAAGCAGAAATCCAGTTGCAGCTGTAGAAAACAAGTTTATGGTTACCAAGGGGGAAGGGGACAGGAAGGATAATTTGAAAGATTGGGATTGGCATATACACACTACTCTTTGCAACTCCATGGACTGTAGCCTGCCAGGTTTCACTGTCCATGGAATTTTCCAGGCAGGAATACTGGAGTGAATTTCCTTCCTCCAGGGATCTTTCTGATCCAGGGATCAAACCTGTGTCTCCTGAGTCTCCTGCATTGGCAGGTGGATTCATTACCACTACACCACCTGGGAATTGTATAGCATAAGGAACTCTACTTAATACTCTGTAGTGACCTACATGGGAATAGAATCTAAAAAAGAGTGGATATATGTATAGCTGACTCACTTTGTCATACACCTGAAACTAACAGAACATTGTGTATCAGCTATACTCCAATTAAAAAAGGAAAAGGAAAAAAACAAAACAAACCAACCTAGGAGAAAGCAAAACACAAGAAATAAACAGCACCAAAAGCAAGGCAAGCTGCAGAATAAGTAGATTAATAGCAAAAAAACATTTCTTAGATGTGTGCTAAGTCACTTCAGTAGTGTCCGACTCTGGGCGATCCCATAGACAGCAGCCTACCAGGCTCCTGGCATGTCTCCAAAACAAAAGGTATAATGATCTTATACAAAGACCAAGGCAATGGCACCCCACTCCAGTACTCTTGCCTGGAAAATCCCATGGGTGGAGGAGCCTAGTAGGCTGCAGTCCATGGGGTCACTAAGAGTCGGGCACGACTGAGCGACTTCACTTTAACTTTTCACTTTCATGCATTGGAGAAGGAAATGGCAACTCACTCTAGTGTTCTTGCCTGGAGAATCCCAGGGACAGAGGAGCCTAGTGGGCTGCCGTCTATGGGGTCGCATAGAGTCGGACATGACTGAAGCGACTTAGCAGCAGCAGCAGCAGGCTTAATTTAGTAAATAGTGCATCTCCAAACCGAAAGACCTAATTGCTCCATACAAAGATCTAGGCCTAAACAAAGACATATTTGGTTACAAATCCTAGAATAACAAATTCAGTGATATAAACTCAGTGAAACTACTCAGAGATGAGATTATTGTTGAAACTGACTCACTTGACAACACATCTGAAGAGTAAATAGAATTTTGGCACAATGTGCCCAGTGAGTGTACCTGTTGGCCTCAGGCTTCCCTGGAATGCTCCTAAATGAAGATCTTTAAAAGAATCTAGGTGGACCCTCCAAAAGTGTCCAATGAAGCCATCACTCAACATCTGAAATAAAAAGACAAAGTTAACTTATTGCTTGTGATAGTAACAGATGCTGGTCAGACACACTGTCAGAATACATTGTCAATTCTATTATATAAGGATTTAGGGAAGCACCAAGTTCAGGAACTGGTGAACTCTCAGAGGTATAACTGGATTAACATCATCTACAGAAGCATGGTTACTCAGGTTAATTTACTGTTGGTTGGGTACCACTCAGAGGCATGCTATTGGAGTGCATCTGTCACCAATAGGCTGACTTTCAGAAGTGAGAGATTGACAAGAGCGTCTGGCTTGTAAAAGTGTGTTTACCAAGATGAGTCATATAACACAACAGGCTTTAAATTAATTATGGTGACTGCTTGTTTTATGGCTTTGTTATTAAATGCAAGTTCATGTGCCCAATGCACAGTGAAACCAAACAATACCAAAACATCGGAGTCTGGAGCACAGAAAGGTTTATGGTAGGGCCACGCAAGCAGATGGGTGGCTCATGCCTTAAGAACCCTGGAACTCTGCAAAAGCTTTCAGCAAAGCCCTATTAAAGAAAAGGTAAGGGAGGGGCATGGTTAGTGGTTGCAAACTTCTTGGTGTCAGATCCTTTGTTCTTGAAGTCAGGTCACAATCAAGTCATGATGTTTCTGGAAACTTCCACCAGAACAAATATTATTCTATGTTCTGACAAGAAAGGGCAAGGTCCCAAGGCTTTCTGAGGTCCACACCCTAGCTAAAAGGAGAGGTTTCCAGCATCAGCCAGTTACCCTGCCCCAGACCGTTCGACCCACACCCAACTGGGTCCTCCCACCAGTGCCCAGACCCTCCTGAAGAGACAGATCTCAGCCCTCAGTGCCAGGTGCCCAGACAGACCCTGCCCAGCCATCATCACTGAGGGAGCCAGGCGCCTGAGACTCAGCCTGCCCTCAGGCCGCCCAGACAGGGACCAGGTCCCAGGGACTGTGACCCATGAACACTGCAGCCGCCATTAGGTCACTGAGGTAGGGATGGGGCAGAGGCTGACTGCTGCTTCGATGCCTGGGTCCAGCCAGTGGGCAACCATGGCAAGGGCTCTGGCCAGTGCACCTCCAGGACCTACCCTCCACCGTATTTTGCTTTGTTTAGAAAAAGACAGAAAGAAAGAAAGTGGGGGAGGCCAAAGGGCAGGGGACAGAACATGGGGGAGAAACAAAGGTGATCAGTCGGGGGTTGGGGGGGAGCCCCGGGTGGGGTTCAGCCCTCAGCCTGTCCCCAGGCCCTCCAACTCTCCTGCTGGCCCTGAGGATCTGGAAGGCCAGGGCTGAAGGCCTTGGTTGCTTCTCACTATGTTCATGGCCCCCAGAGCACTGCCCCACGGACTGCTGAGGGAGCGGGACCTCTAATGGCTGTTCTAATGGCTGCTCTAACGGTTGTGGTCTCCACTAAAGATCTCGCACTAACAGCTGTACCCCCACTCCACCCCATTACAGCTTCAGAATAATCAGTCTTTTCCTACATTTGTAACAAATTTTTTTTCCTCAAGTTCAAAAATAAGATAAAGTAGGAGAACTATTGGAAGCTGCCTCAAGTGGTAAAATTGCCCACTCTGAAACAGGTGCCAGTCTTTAAGTTAGATGACAGTCTTTGGTACAAGTGAGATTTCTGTGTGTACAGCTGAACTTTGTATGGTTGAGCCAGCAGATGAAGAAAAAAAAGGATTCTTCTGGAAGAAGGGTTGCAGCTGAAATTAGTACACATTTAATTTCAAATTTTCATTCCCTATTACCATTAACATTTATTGTACATAATATTCCTTTTTAGTAAACTTATGTGTAAAAAATGTATGTAGATTTGTTGAGAGAGTATTCCACCTTTACATTCCTTGTTTTTTCTTCTTTATTTCATCGTACAGCAAGGTTCTCTTCAAAGAATTTCATAACTCATCTTTTTTCATATTCAATATTGTAAGCCACCTCTAGTTTTAACTTATGATATCCTCTTCATTTCCAAGGCAACTGGTTATAATGTTATTTGTAACCACAGAGTTAGAACTTTATCATGGAATTAAACATTACAGAAAGTAAATCTAAATTTATATTTGAAAAAGAAGAGGAAGTAAAGAGAGTATCAGTATGATTCATTGCTTGATTTCTAGATTCAGACAAACCTGAGTTTAAGTCCTGGCTCTTCCATTTATGAGTTGTGTGACCTGGGGCAAGTTACTCAACTTCTTCAAGCTTCTGGGTTCTCATTTGTGATATGATAATACTAAATAAAATCCTCTTTATGGCTATTGAGAGGATTAAAGGCAATAAATTGTGTAGAGTGGTTAGCATAGCTCCTGGCACCTGGCATATGGTAGGTTTCTAATAAATGGGATGTATTCTTTTTGTAATTAATAGGAAAAATATGAAGAGATGTTAAAAAACATAATTTGTTTTTCTTATTTCTCTTGTTTCTTGTTTTGCTTCTGTGTAAATAAAATTAAATATTTTCAAACTCTTTTACTAACATTTGCAACACAAAACCCTGTTTAGATCTTCACAGCCCTCTAAGGCAAGAAATGTGTTGTTACTACATCAATATATTTATGGTTAAAAAAAAAAAAGCTTTATTTGGATGAGGTAACAGGGGTGGGAACATGAAATCAAAGAAATGTATGAGTTCATTAAATGTGACTAATGTATCCAGGGGAGATGGCAATTTACACTCCTAGAGCATTTCACTCTCACCACATTCAGGTCCATCTAGTGACATGATAGATCCATCCATGGGCTGCTGCAACAGAAAATAATAGTGTCCAATTGGCGTAGAACCTCCTGAAATTTATGAATGGCTCAAAGAAATAGAGACACAGAAGGCTTGCAAAAGTACCTGTCCTTTTGCAAGATGTGACAAGTATTTGTCACGTCAATTTGTGAAATTGATGTCCTGTACCAAGAAAAGTCCTGAACCCCTCTGGTTGAATAATTATCTATTGAATGAATGTACTATATTTAACCATTCCCCTGGTTGAACATGTTTTCTCCCAATTTTTTTTACATTATAAATGATAATGCTGCAAGTATCATTGTATACAAACTTCTTTTCTTTCATGATGTAGTGATTATGAGTCCAGTCCCAGGAGCTTCAAATATCAATAATCTTAAGCAATTTACTTAATTTTGACGTCCCTCAGTTTCCTCATCTGTAAAATGGAGATAATAAAACTACCTACTTCATATGGCTGCAACGAAAATTAAATATGTCAAGCACTTAGAAAAGTGCCTGTCATGGAGTAAGCATTCTAGGTGGCAATCACTATTAAAGGTGAAATTTTGCCTTAGGCTGAATCTTCATTTGTAAAAGAGCATTTATATTTTTATGCTCTCGGTGTTTAATGCTAAGCATCTTTTTAAGAACTAAATTGAGAATTTAAGACTTAAGAATTAATTTATAGCAACAAGGACAATGTCTGGTTGCTTATTTTTCCATAGCCTCTTTTAAAGTTTTATGATTTTTCTTATGCATACTTTTAAATTCATTAACTGTGAGATATTAGCTTATTGTTGTTTTAATGCAAATTTATTTAATTGCTAGTGAAGGTATTTTTTAAAGTTTCCTCTTATTCGAATGCTGTTAGTATCCTTTTGTTCTTTAGGGATTTGGTGTTAGGCTTTAGCTTCCACTGAAAACTGATGTATTTAAAATTCCATTAGCTCACATATATTTAGTACAAGTAATTCCCTAAGTCTGTTTTCTTTTTTAGCTTCCTTCATTAATTTTCATTTTATAGATACTTAAAATGTTTATATAGTAATATATATCCATCTTTTTTCATTTCTCTTTTGATGCTCTTATTTAACTTCTTATTTTCTTACAATTTGATTTATTAATACTTAACTTCAAGAAGTGTTCTCCTAAAGAACAGAGACTCTTCGCCATCATTGGATCTATATGCCCAGCCCAGAACATAGTAGGCAACCAATAAATATTTATGGAATGGATGAATAAGTAAAGGAACAACTGAATTGCCCTCAGTAGTCCACAGACCACACAAAACATAATAAGATCATATTTTCTTTAATAGCCAAATTAAGAAAACTATGAAGCTGCATTCCATAAGCTGTAAGAAACCCATTCTTCCTTGGGATAGCCCTCCCACAGGCCTATTACACATCCCCCTATTACACATCAGTTCTGATCACGTAGCCTCACTGTTGGGGTCTAGCAGGTAACTCACACTGTCTATAACCAGTTTCTCCAGAACACCACTCTGTCCAATGGGTTTCCCTCGTAGCATGGACACAGATATCTTCCTTAATTCTCCAAGGCACTAAGAAAATAATTTAAAAATTAACAAGATACACTGAATATTCAAGAATGAAATAATAATAATATAGAGTACTACTGCTAGGAGGAGTTACTATTAGAACACTCAATACAGCAATGGCCAACTCATTCCCACTAAGAGAAAATCTCAGGCATCTCCACACTCCAGAATACTGGCCCTATGAACCCCTGTGGTGGAAGTATGAATGGGATTGTGAATATATATGTGCTTGAATATGTGTACATACACATCGCGTGTGTGTGTGTGCACATATAGAAGAAAGAGAGATGGACACTTTCCTCTTCAAATCCATGTCCTGTCTCATATGGCTGTTATGAAGATTGAGTTAAAACACTGACGGTAGGAACACCCACCCAGAGAGTATAATTTGGCTCCATGGCTCAAACAAGGCTATGTTAAAGGTCAGCAGTGCTTTACTCAGGTCTGAGTTATTTTGTCTTAAATAACACTATGTGAAAGGCAGTAAAAAATGGTCCAATCCTAATATTAGTGTGCCAAGCCCAGTTCTACTGACTTCCCCTTCACACTTTTAATCTCCAGCATAAAGAGATCAGGTCGACACAATCCTCTTGGCACACTTTAGTGACATTGCATACGCGTGTGCTGTCACTTCAGTCGTGTCCAACTCTTTGTGACCCCATGGACTGTAGCCTGCTAGGCTCCTCCGTCCATGGAATTCTCCAGGCAAGAATGCTGGAGTGGGTTGCCATCTCCTTCTGCAGGGGCTCTTCCCCACTCAGGGATCAAACCCACGTCTCCTGAGTCTCCTTCGTTGGCAGGCAGATTCTTTGCCACTGAACCACCTGGGAAGTCCCACTTTGCAAGGACAGTTCAGCCTAAATCCAGATTCCAGGGTGCTATAGTTTGAGTATTTGAATCCCCCCAAAATTTGTGTGTGGAAATCCCAATACCCAATGTGATGATATGAGGAGGTAGGGGGCTTAGGAAAGTGCTTAAATTATGAATGAGGAGCCCTCATGAATGGAATCAGTACCTTATAGACGTTCTGGCAATAGCCTCAGCCCTTTCTACCATATGAAGATACAGTGAAACGTCCGCCACACAGAGGAAGGCCCTCCCCGGATCATGTTGGCCCACAGTCTCAGACTTCCAGCCTTTAGAACTGTGAGAAATAAGTTTCTATTGTTTACAAGCTGCTCCGTCTGGCATTTTGCGACAGCAGCCCAAACAGATGAAGACACAGATACATTTTTCCCCTCTGATTCTGAAAGGACATATGCCCGCCAATAAACCTAAAGTTGTCAGCTTATGGGAGACTTCCATTTCCTCCAAGAGTAACAAGTGAATACTTGTTCTACATTTGTGTAATTAAAAAGAGCCATTCTAGTGACTTTCCCAAAACAAAGAAAGTCTTTTCCAAAGATGAATTGATGACTCCACCCCTATAAGAAGCAAACAGCTGGAAACTTTTAAGTGATTTAATACCAGCTTTCAAAAACAGTAAAGTCATAACGGGCAGCTTTTTTTGCAGAAGGGATTAAAATGTAGTGCAAGGTGAAGGTCCAACTTGACTTCTCTTCATATTAATATGTAGAAATGTTAGCTGCTCAGTCGCATCCAACTCTTTGCAACCCCAAGGACTGTAGCCTGCCAGGTTCCTCTGTCCATGGAATTCTCCAGACAAGAATACTGGAGTGGGTAGTAGTTTTCTTGCTAGTTCTTAAATCATGACTCCTCTCTCCATCATTTGGGTAGACTGAGTTCATATATTAAAATTACATTATGTGCAAATGAGGGCTCCTATTCCTTCCCATTACCCTTTCCTCCATTTTTGAACTAATGCCATGTCATTTCCATTCATTTCCTTAAAAATTCTAGTACCTAGCAAAGATAGTTCCTCTTCATTGTTCTTTTTCCCTCCACAGTGTAATATTTGCTAATTCTGCTGATTTGTTTTTCCAAAACAGTTTTGGAATCACTTTATTGAGTTCTAAAAAGTACACTTTGCTTCCCTGGTGGCTCAGTGATAAACAATTTGCTTGCCAAGCAGGAGACATGAGTTCTATCCCTGGGTCAGGAAGATCCCCTGGAGAATGAAATGGCAACCCACTGCAGTATTCTTGCCTGGGAAATCCCATGGGGTTTTTAGTCCATGGCTACAGTCCATGGCTACAGTCCATGGGGCCGTGAAAGAGTCAGATAAGACTTAGTGACTAGACAACAACATAAAGTACCCTTTGGTTTTTAATGGCATGTGTTAAATCGGTACATTTATTCAGGAAATATCATTTCTGCTATCCATAATCATGCGTGTGTCTGCCTTCATTTGGTTTTCTGAATTGTTTCATTAAGGTTTTTTCTAGCTTATTTTATGTTCCTTTAACAGTCCACATTAACTTCCACGTATTTTATAATTCACTGATATTGTGAATAAGATCTCTTTTTGGTTACCTTTCCTCATTGTTTTTAACAATATTTAAGAAAGATATACATATTTACACACTTATCGTGTGTTTTCCCATTTCACTGAATACTTTTAAGGTCTTAAATAGTTTTGTGGAGGGTGGAAATAGCTTGATTAGGGTCTTCTTTTTTTTTTTTTTTTTGATTAGGGTCTTCTATGTCTTGAAATAGCATTTTTGTTTCCTCCCTCCCCCAATAATTAGTTTTCATTCCTTTTGGAGATGCTACTGTGATAAAAACTATTTCTAGCATTATATCGGAAAATAATAGTGAAAAAAGCACCTTTGTTTTCTTCATTTTCTTTTTTTAAGGAAAATGTTCCTAGTATTTACTCTACCATTTACAAAATCAACTTTAAATTTTAAGTTCTTAGTCTTCCCTTTTTTTATATCAAGAAAGAGCAACTTTGCTCTCACTTTTAAGACTGGATGTTGAATACAGATGGCCAACAAATACGAATAAAGATGTTCAACACTGCTCATTATTAGAGAAATACACATCAAAATTACGATGAGGTATCATTTCACATCAGTCAGAATGACCATCATCAACAAATCTACAAACAATAAATGCTGGAGAGGTAGAGAGGGTGTGGAGGAAAAGGAACCCTCTTGCATTGTTGGTGGGAATGTAAATTGACACAGTCATTAAAGAGACCAATATGGAGATGCCTTAAAAAACTAGGAAAAACTTAAAGCTACCATATGACCCAGCAATCCCACTGCTGGGCATGTGCCCTGAGAAAATCATAATTGAAAAAGACACATGTACCCGAATGTTCATTGCAGCACTATTTACAATAGCTAGGGCATAGAAACAAACTAGATGTCCATCAACAGATGAATAGAGAAAGCAGTTGTGACACATATGTACAATATTACTCAGCCATAAAAAAGAATGCATTTGAGTCAGTTTTAGTGAGGTAGATGAAACTACAGCCTGTTATACAGAGTGAAATAAGTCAGAAAGAGAAAAATATCATATTTTAATGCATTTATATGGACTCTAGAAAGATGATACTGATAAACCCATTTGCAGGGCAGTAATAGAGGCTCTTCCAGATGTTCAAGCTGGATTTAGAAAAGGCAGAGAAACCAGAGATCAAATTGCCAACATCCGTTGGATCATAGAAAAAGCAAGAGAGTTCCAGAAAATATCTACTTCTGCTTTATTGACTACACCAAAGCCTTTGACTGTGTGGGTCACAACAAAATGTGGAAAATTCTTAAAGAGATTGGAATACCAGACCACCTGACCTGCCTCCTAAGAAATCTGCATGCAGATCAAGAAGCAACAGTTAGAACTGGACATGGAACTACAGACTGGTTCCAAATTGGGAAAGGAGTATGTCAAGGCTGTATATTGTCACCCTGCTTATTTAACTTATATGCAGAGTACATCATGAGAAATGCTGGACTGGATGAAGCACAAGCTGGAATCAAGATTGCCGGGAAAAATGTCAATAACCTCAGATATGCAGATGACACCACCCTTATGGCAGAAAGCAAAGAAGAAATAAAGAGGCTCTTGATGAAAGTGAAAGAGGAGAGTGAAAAAGTTGGCTTAAAACTGAACATTCACAAAACTAAGATCATGGTATCTGGTCCCATCACTTCCTGGCAAATAGGTGGGAAACAATGGAAACAGTGAGAGACTAGTTTCTTGGGCCCTAAAATCACTGCAGATGGTGACTGCAGCCATGCAATTAAAAGATGCTTGCTCCTTGGAAGAAAAGTTATGACCAACCTAGACAGCATGTTAAAAAACAGAAACATTACTTTGCCAAGAAAGGTCCACCTAGTCAAAGCTATGGTTTTTCCAGTGGTCATGTATGGATGTGAGAGTTGGACTATAAAGAAAGCTGAGCACCAAAGAATTGACGCTTTCAAACTGTGATTTGGAAAAGACTCTTGAGAGTCCCTTGGACTGCAAGGAGATCCAACCAGTCCATCCTAAAGGAAATCAGTTCTGAATATTAATTGGAAGGACTGATGCTGAAGCTGAAACTTCAGTACTTGGCCACCTGATTCGAAGAACGGATTCATTTGAAAAGACCCTGATGCTGGGAAAGATTAAAGGCAGGAGGAGAAGGGGACAACAGAGGATGAGATGTTTGGGCGGCATCACCGACTCAATGGACATGAGTGTGGGTAAACTCCGTGAGTTGGTGATGGACAGGGAGGCCTGGTGTGCTGCAGCCCATGGGGTCACAAAGAGTTGGACATGACTGAGCAACTGAACTGAACAGAGACTCAGACATAGAGAACAGACTTGTAGACACAGTGAGGGAAGGAGAGAGTGGGACAGACTGAGAGAGTAGCATTGAAACATATACATTACCATATGTAAAACAGCTAATGGGAAACTGTATAATACAAGGAGTTCTGTGACAACACACGGGGGTAGGATGCGATAGCGGGTGGGAGGGAGGTTCAAGAACCGGGGGACATATGTATACTTATGGCTGATTCATGTTGTTGTATGGCAGAAACCAACACAACATTGTAAAGCAATTATCCTCCAATTAAAAATAAATTTAAAAAAACACTGGATATTGAATTTTATCAAATATCACTTGGAGCTCTTATTGATATGACTATGGTTTTTTTATTTTGTTATTAAAGTTATTGATATATGTTTTTACTTGATAATTTTCCTTTCATTGAATCACTCATTAATTCAGAATTTCCCTGATTCCCTAATCTTCAGTAGTCTCCCATCACTCTTTATCACATGCCCTATTTTATTCTCTTCATGACAGTTATGCTTATCAGGAATTGTCTTGCTTATTCATTTACATGTTTACATCTGTCCTTATGCATGGGACCCTTACTAGTATTTCTGCTTTGAAATCCTTACTGATCAGATCATCATTGCCATATTAAATTGTGTTATACCCTGCATTGGAGAAGGAAATGGCAACCCACTCCAGTATTCTTGCCTAGAGAATCCCAGGGATGGGGGAGCCTGGTGGGCTGCCGTCTAAGGGGTCGCACAGAGTCAGATATGACTGAAGCGACTTAGCAGCAGCAGCAGCATTACAGAACTATCTTAGAGCTGATGGATTCCAAATCTGCTCCCTAAATCCTGGTTTTCCCTGTGGATCTATTTGCAAATCACCTCGGGGTAGAAGTTGTCTTTAGTTCAGGAGAAAGCACTGTGTGGAACTGATGTTTCTCAATTTCCGAGCTAAAGTTCTGAACTACTGTTAAGTCTTGCTGCCACAGAACACAGTGAGACCAGGGACTTATATATACTTTTATTCAGAGATTATTCAAATAAGAACCCATCATCTTTAAAATTTTTTAGCAAACTACAAGCTATTTCTAAGTTGCTGCTGCTGCTGCTACTGCTGCTAAGTCGCTTCAGTCGTATCTGACTCTGTGCGACCCCATAGACAGCAGCCCACCAGGCTCCCCCGTCCCTGGGATTCTCAAAGCAAGAACACTGGAGTGGGTTGCCATTTCCTTCTCCAATGCATCAAAGTGAAAAGTAAAAGTGAAGTCACTCAGTCGTGTCTGACTCTTCGTGACCCCATGGACTGCAGCCTACCAGGCTCCTCCATTCATGGGATTTTCCAGGCAAGAGTACTGGAGTGGGTTTATTTCTAAGCAAATAAGATCAAAATATCAGCACTAGGTAAGAAGTAACACTTGGATTTCAGCCTAGATGTTTTTACTTATTTACCATGTGACCTTGGTCAAGAAATTTATTTTCCTCTTTATAAAATGAGAGGACTGCATTAGATTTATCAATGCCTTCCAGCTGCAATTCCAAGTGAAAAATTTACTAGAGAAAATTATAAAATCAATATGAATTAACTATTCTTTTTATATCTAAGTAGTTAAAATAAACTTTGGTAAACCTTTAAGTACTGCTATTTTACCAGAATATGTTGGTAACTTGGTGGGATTTTTGTACCTGAGCATCAGATCATCTCTTTGAGTTAAATCTCATGAATCAAACGATTTGGAGATGTACTTTTCCAGTGGAGAACTCAGAAACAGTTTCCTTAGCCTATCTGCTTATCGTAGAAACTGCACTTTCTCCTCTCTTTTCCCCTCCTGCTGTTATGCAGCCAGTGCAGGGAAGCCATGTTGAAAATGACCCTTCATTCTAGCCACAGTTAATCATTCGTGGTCCAAGTTGGGCTCCTCACTCAGTCAAGCCCAATAAGTCCCATCCCCAGGAATTTAGGTTTTAAACAGCAAAAAAAAAAAAAAAAAAAAAGATGTAGAGTTGGTCCCAAACGCTTGAAAGAATAAAATGTAAACCTTGGTCATATCAGGCAGTCATGCTCCACACAAAAGAGATGTTCATAAAACAAGAGGCAAGCAGAGTGTCTGACGTTTCTGTTCCATAGACAAGCTGTATTCCAATCACTAGAATGGGTAGTTTAGTTTAGGTTTTTTTTTTTGGGGGGGGGGGCGGGGAACTAGTCCAGTATACTTTCAATAAGTTCGTTTTGCCAAGCCAATCAAAATCTGGTTTGCTTGCCTTCCTCTCCAACCCCCAGATCTAAAGTACCACAACTTCTCTACAAATAAATTGAACTCTCTCATCTTCAGCTAATCTCCCTACCAGGAATGATAACTTCTTTCATACTTCCTTGAGTCATCTGCTCACAATCCTCCTTTCTTTTAAATTGAAAGATTTCCATTAGCTCAACTACTATAAGAAGTACATTCTCCAGCTAAAATTGACCTGTATGACTTACAGATATTTCACCTTATTTCTTTAGTCATAGAGCCTTCCTCCTTCTCTGTTACACAGAGTATTAGAGTTTCCTGTAAAAGAAAATTCTATAGACACAATTCAATGATATGTATGTATATAAACAATAGTAATATATATATTACAGTATATAATATATACTGTTGTATTTGTGTATAGGTACTTCTATCTACTCAGATCTTGAGGAGAGTAGATGGGGGGGAAATGTGTGATACTTTATAAGAAATAATCCTTTGAACCTAACAAGATACTAGAATCATGGTAAATTATCAAAACAGCAATGTGATGACATCCTCTTTTCTCAGCAACCCAAATTCCATTTGTAAAAATATAAATATGCCCTTCACATAGTATTGGGAAATCCTTCTGAGGAAGGAACACAAATTATTTGAGTAAAAATATTGCTAACTGGGGTCTTCCCAGGTGATGCTATAAGAACCCGCCTGTCCACGGAGGAAATGTAAGAGATATGGATTTGATTCCTGGGTCGGGAAGATCTCCTAGAGGAGGGCATGGAAACCCACTCCAGTATTCTTGCCTGGAGAATCTCACGGAGAGAGGAGCCTGGCAGGCTACAGCCATGGGGTCACAAAGAGTCACACATGACTGAAGCGACTTAGCACTCATGCACACACGTTGCTAACTGGCATAGAAAAAAAAAGCATTAATGAGAAAATGGGAAAGGTGGTAAGGGACACAAATTAATAGCATATCCACAGCTATTATTGAAATATTCTTTGTTTTGGTTTTCTAGATGTCTTATCAGTTTATATGTACTTCATGATAAAATTTCCTAATGGTTTTTCTTTCTGATTTATGTGAATACATATCCTCACAGAAAAATCCAATTCCAAGATTAGAAAGCTTTCCTTCTGTTCAGTCCTTAGGGACCATGAGATACGTTTACCCCCATAGGCAATACAAATCTTGTGAAATGCAGGCAGAGCTTTCATGCCTTACGATTCATTTCTCTGACTGTACAATCATTACCAGCATAAGCAAAGCAAATCCAAATTACCACTTCTACTGCAAGCCAGCTAGAGAAGAGACAGCCCTCATTTTTAGAATTCTTTAACTCTGCCCCAACAGAAGTGCTAGGAAAAGCATAACACACGGAATCACACATTGGTCTTTTGACAAACGGCCAATCTAGTGACTCTTAAAGGAAGAACGACAGGGAACACTAAGGAAGGGACAAAACAAAAGTAATGGCTGAGAGATGAAGTTGAAAACTGAACTAAAAATGCAGAAGGTGGGGGAAAGGAGCCAGTCCAGCATACATGTAATTTCAGAGCCCCAAGAGAAGCCTGCATAAGGATACATTTTATTGCTTTAAAATTTATGAATAACTCTGTAGCAGAAAGTCCCCATGGTTTGGTGGATTCTTTGGATGCCTGGATATTATGACCCCAAAATTTTTGATGCAGAAATTAAAAGTTAGAAAAAGACCTTCCCATTTTCTGTCTCAAGGGATGATTCATTTTCAAAGATATGCATATATATTTAATCTATAAATTTTGCTATAGCAATCTGTGTTTAAAAATATAAATCTTTCTGAACAGAATGTCTGTGTTCTATGAAAGCTGCTGATCCATTTGTAAATTAATCTTATGAAGAATTTTCATGACATACAAAACATGGAAAATTATATGGCAGTTTATTGGCATCAATCTCATGTACTATCCCATGGTCTATAGCAAAATCATAACACAGACTCCTAAAATGTCACTGGAATTAAACCTACATTTAATTTTTAAAATATTTAATTCCCAGTTGCTAACCTACTGACTCAAAATTACATACATTAAAATAGTCTCTCTCTTACTAAAAATTCAAAATGAAACCATGTCCAGTGTAACATCTAATAGCTACTTTTTAAAAGTAGAATACAAAATTCTAGTTTAACTTTTAGACATATTTTTCTCTTTTCTGAAATCTCCTGAAAATGACAGCAAAGGGAAATTTTTCAAAGATCTAATTCACAAGCACAAGGACAGCTAGAAAGATGCTACAGCAGACAAGAAATGTTAAACTTCGTTAACAAATTTGTGGAGACAGAAAGCAGATGAAGAAGTGGAAACTGGCTTAAAAGAGAAGAGAAATGTGAAACTAAAATGCCTGACCCCAAACTGAAACAAGCTGAGTCTCTCCATGGAGCTCAGGATGGGCTGAGGAATGGAAGGCATTGAAAGAGGGGCAGAGATGCACTGACAGCAGAATTGGCTGAGAAACATCCCTGGAACCCTATCCTACCCCATGAAGCAACACGACAACTCATCCTTGTCTCACGTTGAGCAAATGGCAGGTTTATTCTCTGTGGCAACTGAACCAGACAGGCCCAGACTAGAGGAATCCAGGCACAGGAGAGCACAAGGACGAGGCACCAACATGAAAATAAAGGACGAATCAGATTTAGGCGCAATAAACAGTGAGACCTCCTACTTCCACCCCTATAGCCTGTTCCAGGTCCTAAAACTCCAGGAGCCATGCTTATCTCTCCCAGTCAAGACACCAGAGAAGTTGTTGTCACAAAAGTTGTCTCAGTGCCTCATCGCTGAGGGGAGGTCCACGCTTAGTTGTTCAGCCGTGTCCGACTCTTTGCGACTCCGTAGACGGTAGCCCGCAAGGCTCCTCTGCCCCAGTATTCCTCTAGGCAAGAATACTAGAGTGGGTTGCCGTTTCCTTCTCCAAGGGATCTTCCCGACTCAGGGATTGAACTAGTGTCTCCAGTGTCTCCTGCCTTGCAGGCAGATCCTGTATCCTCTGAGCCATCAAGGAAGGCCCCCTGTCCACAAATTCCTCCATCACAGCAGCGCTTACAATCTGCTTTTCAGTGCCTTATTCTTATTAATGAAAATGTCTGAATGAAAAGCCAGTCTCACCAGACCCTTAAGGAAAGCTCCCAAATGACAGGCAAAGACAAAAATGAACAGAAGAAAAAGAACCTGCTGTGGGGCAGGGGTTGTGATGCAGGCAGTAGAATAAAACTTTGTTTTGTTTTGTTTTATTTAACTCTGATTAACATCCTCCAAGAGGTGAGAGGAGTAAACTGTCTCTTCTATCCATGCCTTCCATAAAAGAGCTGGATATAAGATCACTTTGGGTAGCATTCTAGTTAAGTTTTGACACTATTTGCCATTATTTCTGCCTTGTTGGGGTTAGACAATCTGCCCAACTCCTCTTTAGTAGAGTATAACACAAACACTCAAAACATTTATCAAAAAATAAACATTTTTAAAGGAAAAAGTTCACATTCCTCTATTATACTGTTAATGTTAGTATGTGTGTGTTACTGTGTGTGGTGTCCAACTCTTTGCAACCCCATGGACTGTGGCCCACCAGGCTCCTCTATCCATGGGATTCTCCACTCAAGAATGCTGGAGTGGGTTGCCATGCCCTTCTCCAGGAGATCTTCCTGATCCTGGGATTGAATCCAGATCTCCCGCATTGCAGGCAGATTCTTTACGGTTTGAGCTACCTGGAAGGCTCAATGCTAATATAATTAGAAGTATTTTCAACTCCCCTGGAAAAATTATTCAGTTCAGTTCAGTCGCTCAGTCTCTTTGCAATCCCATGAATCGCAGAACGCCAGGCCTCCCTGTCCATCACCAACTCCCGGAGTCCATTGAGTCAGTGATGCCATCCAGCCATCTCATCCTCTGTCGTCCCCTTCTCTTCCTGCCCCCAATCCCTCCCAGCATCAGAGTCTTTTCCAATGAGTCAACTCTTTGCATGAGGTGGCCAAAGTACTGGAGTTTCAGCTTCAGCATCATTCTTTCCAAAGAAATCCCAGGGCTGATCTCCTTCAGAATGGACTGGTTGGATCTCCTTGCAGTCCAAGGGACTCTCAAGAGTCTTCTCCAACACCACAGTTCAAAAGCATCAATTCTTCGGCCCTCATCCTTCTTTACAGTCCAACTCTCACATCCATACATGACCACAGGAAAAACCATAGCCTTGACTAGACGGACCTTTGTTGGCAAAGTGATGTCTCTGCTTTTGAATATGCTATCTAGGTTGGACATAACTTTCCTTCCAAGGAGTGTCTTTTAATTCCATGGCTGCAGTCACCATCTGTAGTGATTTTGAGCCCAGAAAAATAAAGTCTGACACTGTTTCCACTGTTTCCCCATCTATTTCCCATGAAGTGATGGGACCGGATGCCATGATCTTCGTTTTCTGAATGTTGAGCTTTAAGCCAACTTTTTCACTCTCCTCTTTCACTTTCATCAAAAGGCTTTTGAGTTCCTCTTCACTTTCTGCCATAAGGGTGGTGTCATCTGCATATCTGAGGTTATTGATATTTCTCCTGGCAATCTTGATTCCAGCTTGTGCTTCTTCCAGTCCAGCATTTCTCATGATGTATTCTGCATAGAAGTTAAATAAGCAGGGTGACAATATACAGCCTTGACATACTCCTTTTCCTATTTGGAACCAGTCTGTTGTTCCATGTCCAGTTCTAACTGTTGCTTCCTGACCTGCATCCAGATTTCTCAAGAGGCAGGTCAGGTGGTCTGGTATTCCCATCTCTTTCAGAATTTTCCACAGTTTATTGTGATCCACACAGTCAAAGGCTTTGGTGTAGTCAATAAAGCAGAAATAGATGTTTTTCTGGAACTCTCTTGCTTTTTCAATGATCCAGCGGATGTTGGCAATTTGATCTCTGGTTCCTCTGCCTTTTCTAAAACCAGCTTGAACATCAGGAAGTTCATGGTTCACATATTGCTGAAGCCTGGCTTGGAGAATTTTTTTTTTTTTTTTTTTCTGGCTTGGAGAATTTTGAGCATGACTTTACTAGCATGTGAGATGAGTACAACTGTGCGGTAGTTTGAGCATTCTTTGGCATTGACTTTCTTTGGGATTGGAATGAAAACTGACCTTTTCCAGTCCTGTGGCCACTGCTGAGTTTTCCAAATTTGCTGGCATATTGAGTGCAGCACTTTCACAGCATCATCTTTCAGGATTTGAAATAGCTCCACTGGGATTCCATCACCTCCACTAGCTTTGTTCATAGTGATGCTTTCTAAGGCCCACTTGACTTCACATTCCAGGATGTCTGGCTCTAGGTTGGTGATCACACCATCGTGATTATCTGGGTCGTGTAGATCTTTTTTGTACAGTTCTTCTGTGTATTCTTGCCACCTCTTCTTGATATCTTCTGCTTCTGTTAGGTCCATACCATTTCTGTCCTTTATCGAGCCCATCTTTGCATGAAATATTCCCTTGGTATCTCTAATTTTCTTGAAGAGCTCTCTAGTCTTTCCCATTCTGTTGTTTTCCTCTATTTCTTTGCATTAATCGCTGAGGAAGGCTTTCTTATCTCTTCTTGCTATTCTTTGGAACTCTGCATTCAGATGCTTGTATCTTTCCTTTTCTCCTTTGCTTTTCACTTCTCTTCTTTTCACAGGTATTTATAAGGCCTCCCCAGACAGCCATTTTGCTTTTTTGCATTTCTTTTCCATGGGGATGGTCTTGATCCCTGTCTCCTGTACAATGTCACGAACCTCATTCCATAGTTCATCAGGCACTCTATCTATCAGATCTAGGCCCTTAAATCTATTTCTCACTTCCACTGTATAATCATAAGGGATTTGATTTAGGTCATACCTGAATGGTCTAGCGGTTTTCCCTACTTTCTTCAATTTAAGTCTGAATTTGGTAATAAGGAGTTCATGATCTGAGCCACAGTCAGCTCCTGGTCTTGTTTTTATTGACTGTATAGAGCTTCTCCATCTTTGGCTGCAAAGAATATAATCAATCTGATTTCAGTGTTGACCATCTGGTGATGTCCATGTGTAGAGTCTTCTCTTGTGTTGTTGGAAGAGGGTGTTTGCTATGACCAGTGCATTTTTTTGGCAAAACTCTATTAGTCTTTGCCCTGCTTCATTCCGTATTCCAAGGCCAAATTTGCCTGTTACTCCAGGTGTTTCTTGACTTCCTCATTCCAAATAGCAGGCATTTATTGAGTGCTTACTTTGTAAGTACAGCTTGGTGCTGACAAAATCTTTACAAGCTTAATCCTCTCAACAACCCTAGTAGATGGGCACAACTAATATTTTCATCACACAGAAAAGGAAACCAAGGATCCCAAAGGTCAACCGACATCTCCAAGATGACAAAGCCATCTGAATCTAGATACGCCTGGAACTAAAGTTTCACCTTTAACCTCTGTGATCACTATTCCTCAAAAAAATTTTAAAAGTACATCAAAGTTGTAACGTGAGAGTATGGAGAGGAAGTAAATGGTAAATTGGTAATATGTGTCTCTTGATAGATGGTTCCTCAAAAGTTTTATAAGTTGATAAAAAAAAAACCCTAGAAATATTACAAAGGGAGCAGAGCTGTCCCTTAACAGGGCCTCACATAGCACCCTTAACTAGATAGGGTTTTGATAGGGTTACCATGGTCCAAGGGTGGGGTCTTTAGTGCTATTCCAACAGAAGGTGCAAAACAAGATAAAGGGTCACCTGTAAAGACTCCAAACACAGCTGTTCATCTCCATTTTAGGAGCAAACTCTCATTAACAAAAAGTGGGGAGAAACACGCATTAGAACCAGAATATCAGTCAATGTCTAAATATGATTAGAATGTTGTTTCTCCAATAATCAAATTTTTCTGGGAACTTAAGTTATAATCAGAAGGTTGCTCAGTGAGCATGGAAACAAAGCCAAGGAGTTAGGTTCTCTTAATGTTTCACCAAGTTAGTCATCCATTCATCCATTTATTTATCTACTCTCTACTTACTGAGTACCTACTTTATATCTGGCATTCTTCTTTATACTGAGAATATGATTGCTGTAAGAAAGACAAAGTTCCCACTCTAATGGAGTCCACGTTTTAGTGAAAGAGATCCTCAAATGAACAGAGAATATGATTTTAGATACTGATACATGCAATGAATAAAATTAAGCATGGTAAGAAGATAGAGGTTTAATAAGGTGGTCAAGGAATAGTATCTAGCAGGATCTTTGAGACCTGAAGAAGTAAGAGGGATCATTGTGCTATTTCTGAGGGGGACATCAATCCAGCAGAGGAAACAGCAAGCGTAGGGATTCTAAGGTGGAGATGAGCTCACTATGGTTGAGGAACAGTATAGCTGGAACCCAGTCAACAGGTAGAAAGTGTTAGTCGCTCAGTCGTATCTGACTTTTTGCAACCCCGTGGACTGTAGGCCGCCAGGCTCCTCTGTCCGTGGAATTCTCCAGGCAAGAATACTGGAGTGGGTTGCCATTCCCTTCTCCAGGGGATCTTCCTAATTCAGGGATCAAGCCTGGGTCTCCTGCATTGCAGGCAAATTCTTTACCATCTGAGACTTCAGGGAAACCTAAAGAAGAGGAGGTCAGAAAGAGGAGGTCAGCAAGAGCCAGATCGTGTAGGGCTTTACACCTATGATAAGGATTTAATTCTAGGAGTTATTGGAAGCCATTGGGGAGGTTTTGAGAATGATAGAGCCCAACTTCTGGGAGTCAGGCTTTGGACTGGAGTGAGAGGAAAACTTAGACTTTTCTTTGGGAATGGAGTTAAGCCCGAATATTAAGCTATGTATGTGTCATATAACAAGAGACAAAGTTCTAGCTAATGACAAATGAAAGTGATGTGTGAAACTTTTTCAAAGGGAGGTTCTTACATCTCTCCTTTTTTTTTTTTCTCTCTTTCCCAATGACTGGGTTGTGGTTGTAAATGGCTAAGCTGAAATCTGGTATTCCATACTAGACCATGAGAAAGGGGCTTCATATATAGGATGGAAAAGTAGCAAGATGGAGAAGCCTACATCTGATAATTACAAATCTTCCAGACAAGCTGTGAACTGCCTTTGTTGACATGAAAGATAAATTACTATCTTGTTAGAAGTTTTCTGTCACTTGTAGCTGAGTAATCCTAACGTATTTCATTCTTAGCTTGTTTGAGATTGCATAATGACTAGAAATTTTAAGCCAGGACACTGACTTGAGTTGTCTCAGAAACCCTGATGGAACATACTGGTCTCTATTTATAGTTTATAATAGGTTCTTCATAACTTGGCAGAAGGATTGCTCATTGGGCATCCAAACTCCACTTAATAAGCAGCTCTAGTCTATTCACTGAAGAAGGAAATGGCAACCCACTCCAGTGTTCTTGCCTGGAGAATCCCAGGGACGGGGGAGCCTGGTGGGCTGCCATCTATGGGGTCGCACAGAGTCAGACATGACTGAAGCGACTTAGCAGCAGTCTATTCACTGAAGTCTGCAACTTTTATTCTGGTTGATGACTTGATTGGATGGTGTGTTTCTTTGGCCCTTAAGATATACAGATGAATTCTCCCTTCAACCACAAAAAGACTTTCAAACTTGATGGAATCTTGAATTCTTCCTTTACTTAGAATCCCACAACTTTTATAAACATTAAAGTCATATCCAGTTAAATTTTGGAAAGGTTTTTGATCCAATGGAGAGGCAGAGGTTGAAGATACAGGTTAGAGAAGGCAAGAGGAAAATCAAGCAGAGAGAAGGAACTTTGCTAGGAGAAACCATGGATTGGATTTTTTCCACTCATCATCCTCTGGAGCTTCATCCAAGTTTCTGTGTATATCAATAATTTGTTTCTATTTATTGCTGGGCCTTCCCTGGTGGCTCAGATGGTAAAGCGTCTGCCTACAATGTGGGAGACCCAGGTTCGATCCCTGGGTCAGGAAGATCCCCTGGAGAAGGAAATGGAAACCCACTCCAGTACTCTTGCCTAGAAAATCCCATGGACAGAGGAGATTGGTTGGCTACTGTCCATGGGGTCGCAAAGAGTTGGACACGACTGAGCGACTTCACTATGACTATTTATTGCTGAGTAGTATTCCACATATTGAGTGGTATTATGAATATACCACAGTTTCATTAACCATTCATTCATTGAAGAACATCTGAGGTGTTTCCAGTTTGGGGCTATTACAAATAAAGCTGCTATAAATGTACATGGACAGGTTTTGTGTGAAAGTAAGTTTTTATTTCTCTGGGATATATATTCAAGAGTGCTCATACAGACAAATGCTCATACAGTAGTCACGTTTCATTTTTTAAGAAAATGCCAAACTGTTTTCCACAGGGACCATACCATTTTATATTCCCAATAGCAATGTATGAGTGATTCAGCTTCTCTGAATTCTCATCAGATTTTGGTATTATCACATTTTTTCAGTTTCATCCATTCAGATGAGTATGTAGGGATATCTTATCACCTTGGTTTAATTTGCATGTCTCTTGATAACTAATGTTGATTGGTTTCTGAAAACTGATTTAGCCTTGAGTCCCTGGAATACCCACTTGGTCATGGTATATAATTATTTTTATATTATATTATAATTATTTTTATATTAGTAGAATTTCATTTCTACTATTTTGTTAAGAATATTTGAGTCTATGTTGAGTCTATGTTTGAGTCTATGAGAGATACTGGTTTGTAGTTTTCTTTTTTATACTATTTTTGTCTGGTTTTGCTATCAGGGTAACAGTGACTACACAACATGAGTAGAGAAGTGTTTTCATCTCTTTTTCTAGGACAGACTGTGTATAATTGGTATTAATTCTTTAAATGTTTGGTAGAACTCTCTAGTGAAACCATCTGGGCCTGGAGATTTCTTTTGGAGGAGTTTTAAAATTATGAATTTCCTTAATAGTTATAAGTTTATTTAAAATAATCTGTTTTATGTCAGTAAGTTATGGTAAATAGACTTTTTCAAGGAATTGATATATTTAATCTACATTCTCAAATGTATGTGTGCAAAGTTGTTTATAATATTCCTTTCTCATCCTTTTGATTTCTGCAGTGTCTGTCATGATATCCCCTGTTTCATTCCTGAGTTTTCAGTAATTTGTGTCTTCTTTCTTTCTCAGTCTTACTGCTGCTGCTGCTGCTGCTAAGTCGCTTCAGTCGTGTCCGACTCTGTGCGACCCCATAGACGGCAGCCCACCAGGCTCCCCCATCCCTGGGACTCTCCAGGCAAGAACACTGGAGTGGGTTGCCATTTCCTTCTCCAATGCATGAAAGTGAAAAGTGAAAGTGAAGTCACTCAGTCATGTCTGACTCTTAGCGACCCCATGGACTGCAGCCCACCAGGCTCCCCGGTCCCTGGGATTTTCCAGGCAAGAGTACTGGAGTGGGGTGCCATTGCCTTCTCCTCTCAGTCTTACTAGAGGTGTGACAACTGTATTGATTTTTTTCCCCCAACATGCATTTGTTTCATTGACTTTCCTTATTGTTTTTCTATGTTCAGTTTCAGTGATTTCTGCTCTTTATTATTTCTTTTTATTTTAAACCTGCTTATATCATATTTGAAGTTAGTTTCTTATAAACATACTTGGATCATGATTTTAATCCACTTCTGCCAATCAAAATACATTTATGTTTAATGTAATTGATATGTTAGGGCTGTCATTTTATTCCTTGTTTTCTGTCCTTTATTATTATTATTTACTTTTCCTGCTTTCCTGTGGGTTACTCACACATTTTTTGAATTCCATATAGATTTGCTTGTAATGTTTCTTCATGTGTCTCTTTATATAGCTTATTTACTGGTTGCTTTAGGTATTACATTATATACACATATATTTATTTAAATTACATACATATATGAAAGAAAGTGTATTAGCTACTCAATCCTGTCTGACTCTTTGCAACCCCAGGGACTGCAGCCCACTAGGCTCCTCTGTTCATTGGATTTCCCAGGGAAGAACACTGAAGTGAGTTGCCATTGCCTTCTCCAGGGGATCTTCCCTATCCAGGAATCAAATACAGCTCTTCTGTACTGAAGGCAGATTCTTTACCATCTGAGCCATCAGGGAAGCCCCATATATGCACATATATATGAGTATAATTAGAAATGTATATATATGTTTCTATTATAAGGTTTCCACACTTCACTTAAACTGGTAAAATGGCAGCACAGTATACTCAGAAACATATGAAGTATAGAAAACGTATTGCCCTTTATGTTTCTCTACCTTTCCATTAATGATACAATTGTCTCAAATATTTCCTCAAACTAAATTCAGAATGACATCAGACAATGTTATAATGTTTGCTTCAGCCACCAAATAAAATTTAGAAAACTCAAGAAGAAAGGAAATCTATTATATTTACCTATATTTTTGTCTAACTTGTTCTTTCTTACCAATGATGCTATAGTCCTACTTTTATACTTTCCATCCTGTTTAGAGTCTTCCCTTAACCATTCTTTAGAAAAAAGTCTATTAGTGACAAGATGTCTTAATTTTCCTTCATCTGATAATATCGTGATTTTTCCTTCAGTCCTTAAAGAGGTATTGTTGCTGAATATAGGATTCTGGGTTGATGGTTCTTTCAACACTTGAAAAACAGTATTATTTCCTTTCAGCCTCCATAGTTTGTGGTGTGCAATTCACTGTCATTCATATTATCTTTTAGGTAAGGTGTCACTTCTTGTTCCCTAAGCTTTCAGTTTTTTCCTTTACATTTTTAGAAGTTGAACTATGTGCCCTGACATGGATTTTTCTTTTTGTTTGATTAATCCTATTTGGATTTCATTTTTATTTTTTTAAATAACAGCTTTACTGAGGCATAATTTATATACCATGAAATTTCGCCTCTTAAAGTTTACCATAAAGTGTTTTATAGTATATTCATGAGGTTGTGTAACCTCTACTATCTAATTTTAGACTGCTTTCATTCTCTCCAAAGAAACCTACCTAGCAGTAGTCACTCTTGATTTCCCCTCCAGTCTTTGGAAGCTCCTAATCTACTTAGTCTCTGTAAATCTGCCTATTCTACATACTTCATATAAATCTGATTATACAATACACAGTCCCCAGTACTGCTTTCTTTCATCTAGCAAAATGTTTTCAAGGTTCACTCAAATTGTAGCATGTATTAATACTTTATTCATTTTTTAATACCAATTAATATTCCATTGTATGGATATACTAATTTTGTTTATTCATCAATCAATTGATGGGCATTTGAATACAAATATTGCTGCTATGAATATTTGTGCACACATTTTGTGGAGATGTTTTCATTTCCATTAGGAATGGAATTTCTGGAAGATATGGTAACTCTGTTTGTTTGAAGAAATGCCAAACTGTTTCCCAAAGCAGTATTAGCATTTTACATACCCCCCTTCCCCACATCCTTGCCAGTACTTATTATTATCTATTCTTCTTACTATGGCTATCTTAGTACATGTGGAGTGGTATCTCATTGTTTTGATTTGTATTTTCTTAATAGCTAAGACTAGAGATCTCTTCAAGAAAATTGGAAATATAAAGGGAACATTTCACTCAAAGATGGGCACAATAAATAAAGGACAGAAATGGTAGAGACCTAGTAGACACAGAAGAAATCAAGAAGAGATGGAAAGAATACACAGAAGAACTGTACAAGAAAGATCTTAATGAACTGGATAACTATGATGGTATGGTCAGTTACCCAGAACCAGACATTCTGGACTGTGAAGTCAAGTGGACCCTAGGAAGCACTGCTGTCAATAAAGCTAGTGGGTATGATGGAATTCCAATAGAGCTATTCAAAACCCTAAAGGATAATGCTGTCAAAGTGTTGCACTCAATATGTCTACAAATCTGGAAGACCCAGCAGTGGCCACAGGACTGGAAAAGGTCAATTCTCATCCCAATTCCCAAGAAGTTTGGTACTAAAGAATGTTCTAACCATTGGACAGTTACACACATCTCCCATGCTAGTAAGGTCATGCTTAAAATCTTGCACGCTAGGCTTCAGTATTATGCAAACCAAGAACTTTCAGATGTTGAAACTGGTTTTAGAAAAGGCAAAGGAACCAGAGATCAAATTGCCATCATTTGCTGGATCATAGAGAAGGAAAATGGCAACCCACTCCAGTGTTCTTGCCTGGAAAATCCCAGGGACAGGGGAGCCTGGTGGGCTGCTCTCTATGCGGTCGCACAGAGTCGGACATGACTGAAGCGACTTAGCAGCAGCAGCAGAGAAAGCAAGGGAATCCCAGAAAAATATCCACCTATTTCATCGACTATGCTAAAGCCTTTGACTGTGTGTATCATAACAAACTGTGGAAAATTCTTAAAGAGAAAGGAATACCAGACCATCTTACCTGTCTCCTGAGAAACCTGCATGTGGGTCAAGAAGCAACAGTTAGAACCCTGTATGGAACAACTAACTGATTCAGGATTGAGAAAGGATTACAACAAGGCTGTCTGCTGTCACTCTGTTTATTTAATCTATACACTGAGCACATCATGAGAAATGCCAGGTGGATGAATTACAAGGTGGAAATAAGATAGGCGGGAGAAACATCAATAACTTCAGATATGCAGATCAGTTCAGTTCAGTTCAGTCGCTCAGTCGTGTCCGACTCTTTGAGACCCCATGAACTGCAGCATGCCAGGCCTCCCTTGTCCATCACCAACTCCTGGAGTTCACCCAAACCCATGCCATTGAGTCAGTGATGCCATCCAACTGTCTCATCCTCTGTCGTCCCCTTCTCCTCCTGCCCTCAATCTTTCCCAGCATCAGGGTCTTTTCCAGTGAGTCAGTTCTTCACATCAGGTGGCCGAAGTATTGGAGTTTCAGCTTCAACATCAGTCCTTCCAATGAATATTCAGGACTGATTTCCTTTAGGATGGACTGGTTGGATCTCCTTGCAGTCCAAGGGACTCTCAAGAGTCTTCTCCAACACCACAGTTCAAAAGCATCAATTCTTTGGCGCTCAGCTTTTTTTAGAGTCCAACTCTCACATTCATACATGACTACTGGAAAAACCATAGCCTTGACTAGACGGACCTTTGTTGACAAAGTAATGTCTCTGCTTTTTAATATTTTATCTAGGTTGGTCATAACTTTCCTTGCAAGGAGTAAGCGTCTTTTAATTTCATGGCTACAATCACCATCTGCAGTGATTTTGATGCCCCCAAAAATAAAGTCAGCCTCTGTTTCCCCATCTATTTGCCATGAAGTGATGGAACCAGATGCCATGCTCTTAGTTCTCTGAATGTTGAGCTTAAGCCAACTTTTTCACTCTCCTCTTTGACTTTCATCAAGAGGCTCTTTAGTTCTGCTTCACTTTCTGCCATAAGGGATATGCAGATGATACCACTCTAATGGCAGAAAGTGAAAAGGAACTAAAGAGCCTCTTGATAAGGGTGAAGGAGGAGCCAGCTTAAAATTAAATATTAAAAAAAAACTAAGATCATGGCATCTGGTCCCATTACTTCATGGCAAACAGAAGGGGAAAAGGTGGAAGTAGTGTCAGATTTCCTCTTCTTGAGCTATAAAATCACTGAGGATGGTGAGTGTGGCCATGAAATCAGAAAGCAATTGCTTCTTGGCAGGAAAGTGATAACAAACCTAGACAGTGTGTTGAAAAGCAGAGACATTACTCTGCCAACAAACGTCTATATAGTCAAGGCTATGGTCTTCCCAGTGGTCACATCCGGTTGTGAGAGCTGGACTGTAAAGAAGGCAGAGCACTGAAGAATTGATGCCTTCAAACTGTGGTGCTGGAGAAGACTCCTTAGACGGCAAGGAGATCAAACCAGTCAATCTTAAGGGAAATCAACCCTGAATACTCATTGGAAGGACTGATGCTGAAGCTGGAGCTCCAGCATTTCAGTCATCTGATGCAAACAGATGACTCATTGGAAAAGTCCCGAAGCAGGGAAAAATTGAAGGCAGAAGAGGGCGTCAGAAGCCTCTGTTGCCCTCTTCTCCTTCTGTCTTCAATCTTTCCCAGAATCAGGGTCTTTTCCAATGAGTTGGCTGTCAGAAGATGAGATGGCTGGATGGTATCACCAAAGCAATGGACATGAACTTGGGCAGGCTTTGGCAGATGGTGAGGGACAGGGAGGTCTGGCATGCCATAGTCCATGGGGTCGCAAAGAGTCTAGTTTGCAAAGCAATGGACATGAACTTGGGCAGGCTTTGGGAGATGGTGAAGCAGGGAGGTCTGGCATGCCATAGTCCATGGGTCGCAAAGAGTCTAGTTTGCCCAGTTGCCCATGACTGGGCAACTGAACAATAACTAATGAGATTGAGCATCTTTTCAAATGCTTACTGGCAATCTATGTGTCTTACTTGGAGAGATGCCTGTACAGATCTTTTGCCTATTTTAAACTAGATTATTTGTCTTTATATTATTGAAATATGAGTTCTTTATTCTAAAAAAGTCTATCAGATATGTGACTTGCAAGTATCTTTTTCCCATTCTATGGGTAGCCTTTTCACTTTCTTTATGGTATCCTTTGAAGCACAAAAGTTTTAAATTTATTTAAGTCCAATGTATCTAGTATTTTCTTTTGTTGCTTGCACTTTTGATGTCATATCTAAGAAGTCTTTTCCTAACACAAGGTACAAATATCTACTTCCATGTTTTCTTCCAAGAATTTTATAGTTTTGGCTCTTAAATTTAGTTCTATGATCCATTCTGAGTTAAATTTTGTAAATGGTACAAGGTAGGGGTCCAATTTTACCCTTTTGTGTAAGGATACTCAGTTGTCCCAGCACTATTTGTTGAAAACACTCTTTCCCTCATTTAGCTGTCTGGGGACCTTCATTAAAAATACACTGTAGATGTATGTCTTTTGTCAAATTTCAGAAGTTTTCAGCCATTATTTCTTTGAGTATTTTTAGGCCCACCTTCTTTCTTTTCTCTTTCCAGGACCCTGATGACATGAATGTTAGATCTTTAGTCACTTAACTCCATGAAACTCTGCTCATTTTTTTTAAAATCTATTTTCTTTCTATTGTTAGATTGGATAATTTCTATTTATCTATCTACAGGTTCCCTGATTCTTTCCTTGTACTCCTCCATTGTGTTGTTAAACCCATCCACTTAGTTTTCTGTTGATGTTATTCAGTTGTCAAGTCACATCTGACTCTTTGTGACCCCACAGAATGCAGTATGCCAGGCCTCACCATCTCCCAGAGTTTCCCCAAGTTCATGTCCATTAAATTGGTGATGCCATCCAACCATCTCATTCTCTGATACCCTCTTCTCCTTCTGCCTTCATTCAATCTTTCCCAGCATTGGAGTCTTTTCCAATGAGTTGGCTGTTCATATCAGGTGGTCAAAGTATTGGAGTTTCAGCTTCAGCATCAGTTCTTCCAATGAGTATTCAGGGTTGATTTCCTTTAGCATTGACTGGTTTGATCTCCTTGAAGTACAAGGGACTCTCAACACCACAGTTCAAAAGCATTAATTCTTCAGCACTCTGCCTTCTTTATGGTCCAACTCTCACATCCATATATGACCACTGGAAAGACCATAGCCTTGACTATACAGACCTTTGTTGGCAAAGTGATGTCTTTGCTCTTTAATACACTGTCTAGATTTGTCATAGCTTTCCTTCCAAGAAGCAATTATCTTCTAATTTCATGACAGTAGTCACCATCCGCAGTGATTTTAGAGCACAAGAAGAAATCTGTCACTGTTTCTACCCTTTCCCCTTCTATTTGCCATGAAATGATGGGACCAGATGCCATGATCTTAGTTAATTATTAAATTTTTAGTTCTAAAGTTTCCATTGGTTCTTTTTAATATCTCCTATTACTTTGCTGAAGATTTTCTTTTTCTGTCTCAAGTGTTTTTGTAGCTGTTCAGAGAAGCATTTCTCAGATTTCTATGTCTGCTTTAAAATCTTTGTCAGATATTCTAAGAACACTCTCATCTTGGTTTTATCATTTATTGTCTTTTTTATATACAGTTTGAAATCTTCCTAGTTCGTTAAATGATCATTGATTTTCAGGTGAAATCTAGATATTGAGGGTATTGTACTATGAGATTTTAGATCTTATTTAAATCTTTTATTTTAGCTGGCTTTTTCTGACACAGCATTCCAAGTGGAAGTGGGGGTGGAGAGCAGGCACCACCTCATTACTGCCAGGTTGGGGAAGAAGTCCAAGTTCCCTATTTGGCCTCCACTGACACCCAAGATAGGAGGCTTCCCATTACTGGTTAGTGGGATGAGTGTCCTAACTCCCTACTTAACTTTCTCTGACACCAGAAGAGGTGAGGGGAAGTTGAGATGAAAGTCTAGGCTCTCCACCAGACCTTTGCTAGCATGAATTAGGGGACAGGAGTCATATTTTTTTCTTAGTTTTTGTCTGGAGTAGAGCATTTATTGTCTAAATGTTTTCTGTCTGCTATACTGCCCCTTTACTGGTCCTTCAGCTAAAGAGAGGAATATTTTCTTGGGTCTTTCTTGGTCTGCACCATAGACACTTCCAAGTAGCCAGCTTCTTCAGTTTCAAGTCTAGGATCTATGAGGCAAAAAGAAAACTCAGGTAACTAATTTTTATATTCCTTGGGTTTCCAGGACCTTAGCTAGTCTGTTTTCTCTCTTTCACGGATGTTTTATGTGTAACATATGTGTAATGCTTTATGTGTAAAATGTATGCTTGTTTTGTGTGTAATGTTCAAGGATTTCAGCTGTACTTTGTGAGAAGAGCAAAAAGTAGGTCTACTCCATCTTCCCAGAAGCAGAAGTCTAAGTAGACATTTTTATAAATAGAATCATATTTTAATCACTAGGAGATATTAATAGTTAAAGGAACTTTGAAGTTCATCTTTTCCCAGTTAATAATAATTCCCTTGTATATCTCTTCTGTACAAACTATAAATTGGGTTTGCTTTAAGTGAGAAATGCTTATAGATTATTTAAAAATATCTGAATATTGAATACAACTGTCCTTTTCCAACATTTGAATTAAATTCCTCTATATAATTACTTTTTAAATGTTTTTACTTATTGCCAATCTGAACATATTGCAATAGGCATTTCCTTAAACTACCTAGTGTTAAAGGATCTAGTGAGAATCCACAACTTTCCAGAAGTGTAAAATGGAAGCATTTCTCAGAAGTTTTCTATTTGAAAAGCTTCCCTGTATCTAATAGATAGTTTCAGTTATCTTACTGAGTTTCTATATACTCACTAATCATTGACTATTAAAAATATTTAACAATTTCTGGATTTCCAGACCTATTATCTTTTCAATAACCATTCCTCCTTCTCAAACCTCTGCTCTTTTATAGGTGTTAATACCTAATAATACTATCTTTTATTGCCCTCCAACTATCTGTCAGGCACTCTGCTAATAAGCTCCTAATATACTTTATCTTATTTAATCCTGTTTAAGACAAAGTGACGCTCAGAAGGACCACACTGAAAGTGTCTGTAAGTGCATACAGAGCCTCTGCTTATGAGATTCATGCTTGATTTGACAGTGCTACAACCTACAGAGTAAGCATCTTTTCTTTCCAAGGTGAAAGCTTATAGGTATGTTTTCTCCCTTAATACTATTTTGTAACTTCTATCATGCCTTGATTTTATCTTGGTCATGTTTTTACCTAAGAAATAAATTTTAATACAGAAATTTAAAATATGATATCTGTAATGGTTCTGAAGTTAAACTCAAAGTTTATTTACTATTTTTAATTTCAGTATATGTCATTAAAAATACCAACAATTCTTAAAAGTTTATAACATGAGCACTGTTGTACTGTATTTGGATGTGAAGAGAAAACACTCCTGGATTAGATGCTACTTCATTTGGCTAATTGTGCCAAGAGGAAAAAATAACAGGAAATTTAAAATAAAATAAGCTGTGTTAAGAAATCCTTGTTAATGATAAGATTTACTGTTTAAAACAGGTATTTTTAATTTAACCTAAAGGACAAATATTAAAAGCCTACATGTCTAAATATCTCTGTATCCAATACAGAACTATTTTATATTAAAATTTTAATTCATTTTCATTTACATTTTATAAAAGAACAGATATTTAATTTGCCTAGTCTCAATTTCAAAATATTGATAATCAGTATTTTTTCCTTTCAAAATATCTTGGTCAATAAATCTTCTCACATACATTAAATAATACTTTACTTCTTTCCAATTCAACTATTTCCAAACTATTAGTCAGGCAAATTCCTTAGTAATTGCTTAGTCAATATATCTTTACACCTGTCATTATTTGCCAATCCTACACATTTTAAAAGTATTCCTGTTATTTTTCTTTAGTACAGTAGCATACAAATACCACATACACCCTGATTTGTAGAGAACAAGGCTCCCTATTCCATGACAGGACTTCTCAAACGCAGAAATATAATGTTTGTTATTTGGATAAATATACATATTTTGGATAAATATCCCTGCAGATATACTGAACTACCAGTTAGGAAGGTTGACATTAAGATTTTTTTTCTTGATAACCTATTCCTCTCTCAGGGGTCTCTTTTTGCTTCACACTACTGCATGGAACTGCTACTGAATTACCGTTAGAAAATGTTAATCATAATTATAAATATTTTAGTTATTTAAAATATTTTTTCTATGTTCAATTTCCTAATGATAGAAAAGCTCCTTTTATACTCAAAGTCTAAGTTAAATAAACATTTTTTCATAAAATGACTGTTGTTGCAAATGAAAATTAACAAGTTTATTAACAAATAAGATGTCTCAGTATGAAAAACACACTTCTAGTATTGGTACTACAGTTTTATCTAGATATACCTGAAAGGCAACAACCACCACACATTTTCAAAACATAATGTATACAACATTTGCAAGTAGGCTAGTCAAAACTGCTGGTATTTTTACACACATTGACCACGTGAGGAAGAATATTATCAGCGGCATCCTCACCTTAGGAAATAATATTTAAAATATTCACATGTAGTAAATTTATATGTAACAATAATGTGGAGAAGGGAACTATTTATCTACTCACTACCATTATTATAAATGAGTATATAAAACGTCTGCCTTTATATACTCATTTGTATAAAGTATAAATATTTTTCTGTTCAGAAAATAGAAGACATTTTAATTTCTCGTGATGGCCTGTTACGGAGAGGAGAACCTGTTACTTCTAACAGCAAGAAACGACACTTTTATATGAATACACGCCTGAAGACGTAAAACCTAATTTTAGAAAGCATTTAATTTCACCTACACAGCAGTCGATGTGTCAGACACAGCATACCTCAAAAGCTATCCTGTAATATTCGCGGACAAGCGTCCACCCTATCTAGCCATTGAAGACATTTCTGCTTTTTACCAGCGGCGATGGAACTGTATTATTGTGGAATATGCGGCACATTCGGTATTAAATAGGCTCCCGGGGCAGGGCTGTCACTTTGGAGTTGGTCCCGGGGAAGGGCCGTCGTGCTCAGAGGCAGCCACACTTGCAGGGCCATTTTGTCCGAGGCCTCACAGGGCAGAGCAGCGTCAGCAGCGGCTCCTCCTTGAGCCACAGGCTCGGGCCCGCGAGCCGGCCGCAGGAGGCGCGAGCTGGAGCCCGGCAGCGGGCCGAGGCCCGAGGCCCGAGCCTGCAGCGGGGGCTTAGAAACCGCTGCCACGCGCTGCCGGGCGCAGGTCCTTAGGCCCCGCAGTCCCCCGGCCGCGGTTTTCCCAGCCCCGGCGCCGTTGCCAAGGCGACCGCCGCCGAACGTTCCCGCGGCGGGCCCCGCCCCCCGTCCAATCGGACCGGCGCTCGGCGGAGCCCAGATTCTCTTTGTTCCGCAGCCATTTCAGGCCCCGGACGAGAGGCAGCGCCGCTTCGGCAGAGGGCCCGAGCGCCGGAGGCCTCTGGGATGGTGTGGGACCGGGTAGGTGGCGTGAGGGTGCGCGGCCCCTGACTGGAGGGCGGGAACTGAGGCAAGCTGTTCGCAAGCTGCCTCACGGCCGCGGGGAGAGGCGCCGCCGCCTCGTCGGTGCCAGCCTGGCCGTTTGGAGCCCGGCGGCGGCGGCGGCGCGGTTCTAAGCCCAACAGCTGCTGGCCCAGGTGTCCTTGGGGATCCGGACAGGGGGCGGGCGGCGGCTCTTCAGGTGTCCGAGGGTAGGGCCCGTAGCCCCTGAGGGGTGGCGGGAAGAAGGTCTGCGCCTCAGGGCGCTGACTGAACCGCGGCGTTTGAGGACCCCGGGACAGCTGCTCCCCGCGGGTTCTGGGCACCGTCGGGCGCTGCCCCGGATGCCCGCTCTTTGTCCCCGCCCGGCCGCCTCTGCTCGGCTGTCCTGGGCCCGCACCCACCACCGCCTCCACACTCCGACGGCTGATCGCTGTCTCCAGGCGGCTTTTTTCCCCTTGGGGACTCGTGGTTTCACGACATGTTTACATAATTTTAATGTTTGTAACTGTACGGGTTTTGCGTGGGTGTGTGTTTTTTGCACTTCTGCCCTTCTGTACTTCTCCCACGCGAACACGCCCCAGGGAACTGCTGCTGAGAAGCGGACCCACGCCACAAGCAACCTGTTTGGGGAGTGGTTTTCTTCCTATTGAAAGCAATCGCTTGTTAACTTGTTTTCAGATTTTAAGAATCAACTAGATTTTACAAGGATTGCATAGTTTTAAGCGCGTTACCTTAACCATCACTAATCAGTTCCGTTCTTCCACAGATAAAAATATAGAAAATTAAGTTGGAGACTGTCCACAAATTGATTTTGACAGTTCTCAGTAGCAATCCTGCCTTGAAGCTTGTAGCTTGAATGATGAGTGTATAAATGGTGCTTTTTTTTTTTTTACCTAAAGGAAAGATTTTTTAAAAAATACAAGTTGTATCGTGTAGTAGGTATTTGAAAATGCAAGACTGTAAAATGGCTGTCCGGACATGCTCGTTTTTAGGATAACAAAAGTTACATTTGGTTTTAAGTTTCTCTATTTTGTCAAAGCTTTCATATTAGAATGGTAAATAAGTTATACTTAATCAAGGGAGGATTCCGTATTTTGAAATCAATTCTGTTTTCCATTTTTACCCTCTCCTGCACCTATTTTTCTTAGAGAATGACTCTGCCAAGTTGAAAACTTGGAACTGCAAAAGAGAAACACTAGCTTGAAGGTGCAGATTTCTTTTTTACTCTGCACTGTATACAATGCATAAATGCGTTAACAGTTCGGCAGTTCACCTAATTTAACGGGAGCCTAATGAACTATTAGTGATCCACTTTCTTTTACCTAAAAGAGGCCCCTACCAGATTAGCCTTGGTGTTGTTACATTTTCATCCTAGATATTCAGGGAATTACTGAATTCCTCCCACAGAAGTATCTTAAAATATTTTAAAGTTGTATAGCTTATTATCATTGTATATTGTGATCAGGATAAGATTTTGGTAAAAATATATATGATTCCGGTTGTAAATCTTTCCATTATCAAAACTTTTTGTATCCATTGTTTTTATGACTAGTTTTTTTTATATAATGTTAAAGCCATCTCATGAATTCTGTTTTTCTAAATCCTATAAATGAACTGCATTGAAATATAAATGTATTATGTTTAGAAGAATTGCTTGCAGTTAACCATGTTGGATTACTGCAGACACTGTTTTTAAGAAAAGGAATTTGGTTATAAAGGAAGCCAAACCAAGTGACATATATAATGAAATAAATTTATCAAATATAAACTGCAGAGAAGAACACAGCAATAAGTGGGAGTTATTTGTTTTGCCCAGGATATAAATTATGAATTTTTTCCTAAAACTGATATTTGAATACATATTGGTGTCAAAGATCTTGTTCCTAAAAAACAAAAAGGTGAAAAAGCTGAGAAAATCAAAGTGAGAGTTTTTTAGAAACAGTGTAGAATAATTCCAGCTTCAGAAAGGTAGGATCAGAGACAGCTAAGAGACAGCTAACTAAATTCCCCAGGTGTTGAAAATCTTTCTTAGTTGGTTCCATTCAGCCAGTGCTATGATAGCTCTCTGGTGAGTGCTGGCAGGTAAGAGAGGTCTCCTGGATTGTAGAGGGTGAGGAGTTTACAATGGAGGACAGAGGTCTGCAGAAGTGGTGACTGTAGATTTGTAGTTCTATAGATGGGTGTTGAGCTTCCTCGGTGGCTTAGTGGTAAAGAATCTGCCTGCAATGCAGGAACCTCAGGAGACTCAGGTTCAGTCCCTGGGTCAGGAAGATCCCCTGGAGGAGGGCATGGCAACCTATTCCACTATTATTGCCTGGAACGTACCATGGAGAGGCTAAATCCATAGCGTCCCAAAGAGTCAGGACATGACTGAAGCGACTTAGCACACAGATGGGACTTAGGGTGGGAAAGAGTTTTCAGAAGCCACGTTTGCTTATTTCAAGACTTCCTTACTAGAATTATTTGACGTACTATGTAATAATGTTAAGAGTTCCAGAATCTTAATGGTTAAATGAGATACTAGAATGGGAAATTAGGGTGCAGATTTGTCTTAGAATTTTTTGCAGTAGATAGAACCAATACAGGAATGGTGGCTACATCTCATTCCAAAATGGCACCTGATAGCTGAGCAAATATTTGAACTCAGAATTGAAGGAAAGCTGAAGGAAATCTAATATCCGAACGACTACAAGATTTGAATCATCATATGTCTTTTTAATGGTAAAAATTTTAAAACAAAGCAAGTCTTTTCAGTGTAATATAGTAAGTTCTTAGAACTGGGCCTGGCATGTAGTAAACACTTCATAAATAATAACTTATTATCATCATCTTTGACATGGTCATTGGTATTTTAGAAAACTGTAGAAAGCAACCATAAAATAATGATCACAAATATCAGGACCATGAGGTAATTAAGCCCTTTGATACATTTCCTTCCAATATTTTTTCTCAGTTTATTTGATTTTTATACAGTTGAGACTTTTATATTAATAATTTTGCTTTTTTCACCTAGCACCATAAGCATTCTGACATGCTGTGAAATTATTTTGTCAGCATCTTTTTAAATAACCACATGATGTTTTTATGAATTTCTCATAAACATTTTGCTGTTGAACAGTTAGCAAGTTTCTTTTTTTATTATATTTTTGCGGTTATAATAAACACTACAATGAACATCCTTATACATAAAAACAATTTCTTTGTTTTAGATTATTTCATTAAAATAGATTTCCCAAAGTGAAAATATTGGGTCAGTGTATATGAACATCCAAAAACTCAGTTCATATTGCCAAACTGCTTTTACTTAAGGGAATTTAATAATGGAATTAAATTGAGGAGCACAGCGTTTATTGCCCTTTTGCTTGAGTTGAAAGGGAAGAGAGAGTGAATTAACATTTTTTTTCTGTTGTATGATGATGTAATATGATAGTCATCATTTGTAGGCATTTGGCATACATTAGTACTTTTACATACAGTATGCTCATTATCTTAGCCCCCTGTTGCTTTACACATGATAGTTACTTCCATTTTACTTACGGGAGAACTGAAGTATCAGTAGGTAAGTAGTTTGCCCAGAGACTCAAGAGTGTTCTTGGCTGAATCTGAATCTAAATCTGCATGATTATGAAATGCATATTCTTTTATTTGTAAAGTTTTATGTGACACACATATTCAGAATCTTGTAATGAATATATGTATACATTGAATGAATGCAGAATCTTAAAATGTATTTTATAGTTCACTCTAACGGTGAATCTATTAACTATAGATCATAGACCACATTTTTTTAAATTTTATTTATTTATTTATTTTTGGCTGCTCTCAGTCTTCAGTGCTTCTCGGGCTTTTCTCTAGTTTCGGGGAGCAGAGGCTGCTCTGTACTTGGTGGTGTGCGGGCTTCTCATTGCAGTGTCTTCTTTTGTTGCAGAACACGGGCTCTAGGGCATGCAGACTTCAGTGGTTGTGGTTCCAGGGCTCTAGAGCACAGACTCAGTAGTTGCGGAGCTCAGGGCTTAGTTGCTCCGGCATGTGGGATCTTCCTGGACCAGGGATAGAACCCATGTTTCCTGCATTGGCAGGCGGATTCTTTACTGCTGAGCCACCAGGGAAGCCCCATAGACCACACTTTGAAGATAGTAAACTGAGCTGGAAGTAATGAATGAATGACTTGCAAAGTTTTAAAACAGATAAGGTTTAACTATTCAGGTGTATTTTTAAAAGAAAAAAAAAAAAAACAACTCTTTACCAGGATGAGGTGTAATTGATAAGGAGTATATAAAGCTGGTTTCTAAAATGATTGCAGCAAGCATTTGTGGGTGAAATGCTCTTAGTAAAGACCTCTTAGAGGAGGAGAAAACAAATCCATCAAATATGGAGGTTAAGAGAAATGACAAAGGCCCATTAAATAACTAAATTGAAAAACATGTTTAGTGAAGTCCCTGGCAAAGTGTCAACTGAAGTCTTAATAGAAAAGAAAAAAAAAATATGTTAAGGAGAGTAAGTATCAACAAGGTGTGTGAAAATAATTTTATACTGAAAACTAAAGCAAAAAAAAATTTTTAGTTGCATTTTGTAGTTGACTTTGAAGCACTCTGAAGCCATTAGTGAAATAATTATTGGTGAAGTCCCTGAAACCTCAAATACCAAAGTAACCACTACAGTGAAAAGATTGATCCCAGAAAGGTCAAGATTCCATTGCTTTTGTCTTTACTAGGGAAGGAATTAGGGGAGAGAAATACTTCACCAGATTGTAAGTGTACAAAATAGGTGCAAATAAATAATTAGGAATAGGTGGTATCCATCAAAATCGTAAGTAAGTGAATACAAAACATGGATCATTATACTGCCATTAGAAATAATGTTTTTAAAAAATACTTAATGAAGTAAAAATATAGTTTATTTTAACTGGCAATAGGAAAATGATGGAAAGATGCCAAATTATGGAGGACTTCATTGTGCCCTTTATGCATTTAATGAGCACTTTTAGTGCTGAGATTGTCCCTTTTTCTCAAGAGATTTAGATCCTACTGTCGAGAGAGAGATGTAAATCAAAAAAGTGCAATGAAGTGTAGGTAAAGCTTTTATGATATAAATCTGATGAGACCCTGTAAATAGTTTCCGCTTTGTAGACAAACCAAACTTAGCCACTGTAGTGCAAAAGCAACCATAGACAATATGGAAACCAAGGGGTGTGACTAGATTTGATTGGTAGGCTTTAAGGAGAAGAAGGGGACAACAGAGGATGAAATGGTTGGATGGCATCACCGACCTGATGGACATGAATTTGAGCAAGCTCCAGGAGTTGGTGATGGACAGGGAAGCCTGGCGTGCTGCAGTCCATGGGGTCACAAAGAGCCAGACACAACTGAGTGACTGAACTGAAGTAGAATTTCTAGTATACAGTAGAGGGATTTCAGGAGGAGATACTTACTGAACCTTGTATTGCCCTAGCATGAGCCATTGAAAGATTTGAAACAAGAAATTTGCAGTGTTGATTTGTGTGATTCATTAAGAATAGAAAAATAGGTTAATTTTAGGTGCTCTAAACTAATAGGAGGATTCATTTTTTAAATGGGCAAATTCGTAGACAAGGAAATACAGCTAGCCAATAATCATGAAATTAATGCTCTACCCCACAAATAGGGAAATGCAAAGTAAAACAGTGAAAAAATTTTTTACCCATCAGATTGGCAAAAGTGATAAGAATGTAGAATGTATTTTGCTAGAATGTATTGATAAGGTTGAAGGGAAATGCAAACATTGAATAAATCAGTACAGCCATTTTAATTTTCAAGTAAAAACTTTTTGGACTTGAGCAGTTTCTATTTCTTAGAGAAACACATGGGTATATCAGGAATGATGTATATTCAAGGAAGTCTTTGTCAGTAGCCACAGAACCTCCAGACTTTCAGGTCACCTTTTATCTCCTCTACACTCAATCATTAAAAGGTCTATATTTGGCTCCTTTTTTTTTTTTTAACCCCCATCCCAGCTCTTCATATTCTTCTACTGTGCGTTCATCTGCAAAATCCAAAGCTTGAAAAAGCTACTGTTCTCCCTCCCTTCTGCCTAAAAATCCTTAGTTTTGGATTATGTCCTCGGATTATGTGACTACTTCCCTTTATGATTGCTATCAACTGCTAACATTAAGGTCATTCCTCCTCATTTCTCTCTTATTTTTGCTCCAGGCTCCTGCCCCTCTCTTCAATACCACTCAGTCTTTACATTGAAATTAGATCAAGCATCCCTGATTTTTCCTCCAGTGTTCCTTTCACCTCTGTTTTATCTCAGTCACTCATTCCCAAAGTTTTCCCTCTTGCATTGTCAGTAACTGCAGTCCCTCTGTGGTTGCTATTTCACGTTTTCTGCTCTTTGACCACACTTCCTATCTAGTAGTTCACTCCTAGTTAGTATCTCAGAGCCGACTTTCTCTTTACCCCGATGGAATCGCCCGTTTATTGATCCTATTACTGTGTCCCTGCCACTCACCCTCTTGCTGTTTTTACTTCCTTTCTTACTCAGTTTAAATTCCATGGTTAATCACTCCCTTGGATGACTCCCTTGCTCTTCGCTTGTTTAGTAGAACCACACACTGGTTAAAACCAACTCTCTGCTTTCTTTGCACCTGCCCCTAGGTATCTTAGAATGGCTAGAAGAAAATACAGCCACACATGACCACATACCTCGTGTGGATTGTTATGCTGCCTATTGATTATACTGTATTTTCCTGGTCTGTTCGCTTTCCTACTTTTCTCAATGACTATTTTGTATCTTGTTTTCTTCAAACCTCCAACATGTCTTTTCCCATCCTCATTTTCAGTTCATTACCTTGCTTCCTATTTTGTTAAGAAAACTGAAGCAGTCAGCAAACTTCCACACACTTCCACTGCCCCGTGAACTATGGTCATCTGTGTCAGTACATGCTGTCTTCTTGCTTGTTAGATGAGCTGTTCTGTGTCCTTGTGTCTGCTTCTGTGTTAGATCCCATCCTTTCTCCTCTATCATCTGCTCAAGGAATTGCTTCAGCTTCTGTCCTTCCACATTAATTTTTTCCTTTACTGGATTATTTCAATCAGCAAAGAGACAAGCTATTATTTCTACTATGTTAAAAAAAAAGATTGATCCACTCTTTACCACCTGTTTCCCCATATTTTTGGTTTCCTTTTGCAGCATTATTCCCTGAGAGAGTTGTCTATATTTGCTGTTGCCCTTTTCTCCTCCCATACTCTGTCAAACCCATTCCAATCAGGCCTTTGCACCATTCTGAGCTGAGACAGTTCCTTAGTTTCTCCAGTAACTTCCTTGTCGCCAGATGCCATATGTTATTGAGTCTGTTCATCTTACTTGACCTGTCAGCAACCTTTGACAGAGCTATTTCTCTTAATCTTGAAACTCTTTCTTCTGAGCTTTGCAGGATAACTCACACCCCTGGTTATCTCCTACGTCAGTGCTGGCTCCTTGTAATTCTCCTTTGCCTTTCTTTACACAGACTTAGTATTGGAGAGCCCCAGAGCTCAGGCCTTGTTTTTTGTGTTTCACACAACTCACTCCATTAGTAATCTCATTCAGTCTCATGGCTTTAAATACTGTCTAAATGCCATATATGCTCAGTCACTCAGTCGTGTCTGGCTCTTTTTAACCCCATGGGCTGTAGCCCACCAGGCTCCTCTGTCCAAGGAATTTTCCAGGCAGGAATACTGGACTGGGTTGCGGTTTGCTTCTCCAGGGGATCTTCTCCACCCAGGGATCGAACCTAGATCTTCTGCATTGTGGGCAGATTCTTTACCAACTGAGCCACCAGGGAAGTTGCCATCTCAATGTTCAGTTCAGTTGCTCAGTTGTGTCTGACTCTTTGTGACCCCATGAATCGCAGCACGCCAGGCCTCCCTGTCCATCACCAACTCCCGGAGTTCACTCAGACTCATGTCCATCGAGTCAGTGATGCCATCCAGCCATCTCATCCTCTGTCGTCCCCTTCTCCTCCTGCCCCCAATCCCTCCCAGAATCAGAGTCTTTTCCAATGAGTCAACTCTTCGCATGAGGTGGCCAAAGTACTGGAGTTTCAGCTTCAGCATCATTCCTTCCAAAGAATCCCAGGGCTGATCTCCTTCAGAATGGACTGGTTGGATCTCCTTGCATTCCAAGGGACTCTCAAGAGTCTCCACCAACACCACAGTTCAAAAGCATCAATTCTTCGGCCCTCATCCTTCTTCACAGTCCAACTCTCACATCCATACATGACCACAGGAAAAACCATAGCCTTGACTAGACGGACCTTTGTTGGCAAAGTAATGTCTCTGCTTTTGAATATGCTATCTAGGTTGGTCATAACTTTCCTTCCAAGGAGTAAGCGTCTTTTAATTTCATGGCTGCAGTCACCATCTGCAGTGATTTTGGAGCCCAAAAAAATAAAGTCTGACACTGTTTCCACTGTTTCCCCATCTATTTCCCATGAAGTGATGGGACCGGATGCCATGATCTTCATTTTCTGAATATTGAGCTTTAAGCCAACTTTTTCACTCTCCTCTTTCACTTTCCTCAAGAGGCTTTTTAGTTCCTCTTCACTTTCTGCCATAAGGGTGGTGTCATCTGCATATCTGAGGTGATATTTCTCCCAGCAATCTTGATTCCAGCTTGTGCTTCTTCCAGCCCAGTGTTTCTCATGATGTACTCTGCATAGAAGTTAAATAAGCAGGGTGACAATATACAGCCTTGACGTACTCCTTTTCCTATTTGGAACCAGTCTGTTGTTCCATGTCCAGTTCCAACTGTTGCTTCCTGACCTGCCTATACGTTTCTCAAAAGGCAGGTCAGGTGGTCTGGTATTCTTCAGAATTTTCCACAGTTTATTGTGATCAACACAGTCAAAGGCTTTGGCATAGTCAATAAAGCAGATATAGATGTTTTTCTGGAACTCTCTTGCTTTTTCGATGATCCAGCAGATGTTGGCAATTTGATCTTTGGTTCCTCTGCCTTTTCTAAAACAGCTTGAACATCAGGAAGTTCATGGTTCACATATTGCTGAAGCCTGGCTTGGAGAATTTTGAGCATTACTTTACTAGCGTGTGAGATGAGTGCAATTGTGCGGTAGTTTGAGCATTCTTTGGCATTGCCTTTCTTTGGGATTGGAATGAAAACTGACCTTTTCCAGTCTTGTGGCCACTGCTGAGTTTTCCAAATTTGCTGGCATATTGAGTGCAGCACTTTCACAGCATCATCTTTCAGGATTTGAAAGAGCTCAACTGGAATTCCATCACCTCCACTAGCTTTGTTCGTAGTGATGCTTTCTAAGGCCCACTTGACTTCACATTCCAGGATGTCTGGCTCTAGGTCAGTGATCACACCATTGTGATTATCTGGGTTGTGAAGATCTTTTTTGTATAGTTCTTCTGTGTATTCTTGCCACCTCTTCTTAATATCTTCTGCTTCTGTTAGGTCCATACCATTTCTGTCCTTTATCGAGCCTATCTTTGCATGAAATGTTCCCTTGGTATCTCTAATTTTCTTGAAGAGATCTCTAGTCTTTACCATTCTGTTGTTTTCCTCTATTTCTTTGCATTGATCGCTGAAGAAGGCTTTCTTATCTCTTCTTGCTATTCTTTGGAACTCTGCATTCAGATGCTTATATCTTTCCTTTTCTCCTTTGCTTTTCGCTTCTCTTCTTTTCACAGCTATTTGTAAGGCCTCCTCACCCAGCCATTTTGCTTTTTTGCATTTGTTTTCCATGGGGATGGTCTTGATCCCTGTCTCCTGTACAATGTCACGAACCTCATTCCATAGTTCATCAGGTACTCTATCTATCAGATCTAGGCCCTTAAATTTATTTCTCACTTCCACTGTATAAGTTAGCAGTGCCCAAATTTAGATCTTTATCCTCTCTCTCTCTAATTCCGTACATATTCAACTCCTTTTTGACATTTCTACCTAAATGTCTAATAATAGGCCTCAGGCTCAGCTTGTCTGTAACTTACCTCCTAAACTTCCTCCCAGTACTGGCTCTACCCACAGACTTCACCATTTTTGTTTGCCAATGGCAACTCCATCCTCCTAGTACCTCACACTAAAATACTGGAGTTGTTCTTGACTTTGCTGTTTCTTTGACACATCCATTCCATCAAGACAGCTTTTTTTTTCCCCTATATCATCAAAATATATCCAGAATTTTACCATGCTTCACCCTCTTCACTACCCTTATCCTGGTCCAAACCACAGCCATCATATCTTTTTGGATTACTTACTAGGATTCTATCTGGTCTCCCTGTTGTATCCTGCCCTCCTGCCTACAGTCTTCCTTCAGTATAGTAGCCAGAGCAAACCTTTTACGATTAATACAGTCTCTGTCACTTCTCCATTCAAAGCCCTGTAGTTCCCCCTTTGACTCAGAAAATCTAGTCCTTACGATCACTTATAAGGCTCTACATAATCTACCCAACCCACTTCCCTTTCTCCTTACCTCCCTGACCTCATTTCCCACTACCACTTTCCCTTTTACCCACTGGCCTTTGCTCAGCTCTCACATTCTCTAAACACTGTTTAATACTGCATCCTATCCCCTTATCCCCCTTATCCTGGATTCTTTTTTACTTTGTGCATACTACATACCACCTTCTAACACACAGTTAGGGGTCAACAGGCTAGATCTCCATTGCCCTGTGGCCTGTTTTTGTACAGCTTATGAGCTAAGAATGGTTTTTACATTTTTTTAAGGATTATAAAATAGAAAGACTATATAACAGACATATTCTTAGTATTTGGCCTGAACATGGTCTGCAAAGTGCAGAAAATTTACTTTCTAGGCCTTTACAGAAAGGTTAGCACTAAATATTCTGTTTATTGTCTTTTCTCTTCTTACATGAATGTAAGCTCCAAGAGGGCAAAGACCTTTGTTTTCTTTATTGCTCTATTTGCAATAAGAACAGTGCCTAGAATATAGACAGTCAGTAAATATTTGTTAAAAGAATGAATTGCTTGTAATGGTATAAAATTAAAATGAAATGGCAACCCCCTCCAGTATTCTTGCCTGGAAAATTCCCATGGACAGAGGAGCCTGGCAGGCTACAGTCCATGGGGTTGCAAGAGTCGGACATGACTTAGCGATTAAACCATTACCAAACCAGAGCTAAATATAATAAGTAGGAAAGCTAGGGCATATTTTAGATGAGTTTTTATAGAACCAAAGTAAAATTCATTTTATTTTGACGTAAAGATATGTATTTAAATGCCCCCAAAACGGCTCTGTAAGGATACAGCATCAAATGAATATTAGAGTACCTTTGGGGAAGAGACCAGGATTAGGAGAGGTACTTGAAGGGAACTTGAATTTCATCTGTATTGTTTACGTTAATACAGTGAGAAGCAGCAGATACCAATTTTTCATTTAAAGATTCTTCTAATGAAGAGAAAGGGGGAAAAAATAGGTATTGATTAAAGCAGTGAGAAGAAATAGTAAGCGGGTAGAGAGAGAGGGAAGAAAACATTGCTGGCCAAATATGACATTTAAAAAAGGCAGTCTGAGAAGTGAGCAGTATCAATATTTGAAGATGGAACAAGCAAAAGTAAGACTCTTAAGTAGGGAAAAGCATAACATCAGGGAACTATAAGAAAACTGGTGTGGAGCATAGTTGGAAAAGGGGACAGAGTCTGCTAGGAGATTAGTTCAGAGAGAGACAGAATCCCACATTAGGAACAATTTTGTAGGCTATGGTAAGAATAAAGTGAAAGTCGCTCAGTCGTGTACAACTCTTTGCGACCCCATGGACTGTACAGTCCATGGTACTCTCCAGGCCAGAATACTGAAGTGGGTAGCCTTTCCCTTCTCCAGGGGATCTTCCCAACCCAGGGGTCAAACCCAGGTCTCCCACATTGCAGGCAAATTCTTTGCCAGGGAAGCCCATGCTAAGAATATGAGGCTTTATTTTTAATTGTGAAGAGAAACCATTGGACAGTTTTGATGGAGAGAAGATATAATTGCAACTTTAACTTGATCATTTTTGCTGCTTCATCTCAAAAAATGGGACTGGAAGTGAGCAAGAGGGAAGGCCAGGTAACCAATTAGACTAGACTACTTTTGTAGAAAATGGTATCTGGACTGTGGTAGACAGTATAGGTGAAAAGTGGTCAGAGTATATTTTAAAGGTATATTTTAAGAGTATATTTCGACAGAACTGACTGATGGTTTAAGTGTAGAATATAAGGGAAATCAAGGATGACACCTTGGTATTTTGGCATGAACAACTGGATGAACACTAGTAACATTTACTAATAATAGGCAACTGGAGGAGGAACAAATTTGAGTGAGATGAAGAAAATCAAGTTCTGTTTTAGCCAGCAAAGTTTGAGATATCCATTTAATAAACAAGTAAATAATCTTACAAGACGTTAGAATCTTGAGTCTGCAATTCAAAGGGCTGTTCATTGGCACAAACTGGATAGATTATGTAGATAGAAGAAAGATGCCAGGGATATTTAGGGGTGGGGGGGTCAGCAAGGTAAAATGAAAACCAAAGGAGATATATTGCCACAGGCTAAGAGGTGAAAGAATTGTTGCCTGTTTTCAGCACTGTGGAGAAATTAAGATGAGGCCAAGAAGAAACCATTTGGTTTGGCAACAAGGAAATCTCAGTCTCATGGAATATAGTGTTGGGGGGGAAGGGGGGGGTGGGAACAGGGTGATTATACTCAACTTTCAAGATGTTTCTGTGAATGGAAGGGAATAATCGAGCATTAATTGGAAAGAGTGGGTAAATGGAGTCAAAGCTTGTTTTTAAAGATATTTTTAGATAATTTTAAACTTAGAGAAAAGTTATGAGAGTAATTGGGAGAACTCTCATATACCCACCCTTTACCTGCATCCACCCATTTGTAACATTTTGCCACATTTTTCCAGCCACTGCCACATGAAATTATTTTTTTGAGTAGATTGCATACATCTTGCTCCTCTACCCCTTAATACCTTAATGTGTACTTCTTAAGAGCCACAGGATATTCTCTTCTGAAACCACAGATAGTCATCAACTTCAGGAAATTTAGTGTTTTACAGCCTGTATTACGACTTTGTCACTTGTTTTGGTAACATCCTTTATAACATTTTTTTCCTGCAGTACAGGATCCAGTCTAGGGTTTTATATTACTTTTCGTTGTCATCTTTTTAGACAATGAGTTTTTTTGATGGAACTTAGCCATTTTTCATCATAATAGCCCCATAGGTAGAAGTACTATTAATTATCTCATTTTGTAGATCATAGGTTAATTATTCTTTCCATGACTAATAAGTGGCAGAGCAAGAATGCAAAGTCAATCTAAGGAACAACAGTTTGTATTCTTAAGCTATATACAACAGTGCCTCCCGTGTAGTGCATGGAAAAGTCTGAAATTCCTCATTTGACGTGGGCAAATAAGTCAAATAGAGAAATCAGAGACAAAGATTCTTATATCAAAAAAGTCCTTTTAAATTTCTAGATCTAGGTTATAACTCTTGGCAGTGGTGGATCAGAGTGTAATGTCACCTTGATGAGCATCAGGACAGAAGGAAACAAGGAAAGAAAAATGAAGATATTTAAACTTTATATGTAAATTTTACCAGCGTGTGCATGCATGCTCTGTCATGTACAACTTTTTGCAGCCCCGTGGACTGTAGCCGCCAGGCTCCTCTGTTAATGCAATTTTCCAGGCAAGAATACTCGAGCGGGTTGCCATTTCTTCCTCCAGGGGATCTTCCTGACCCAGGGATCAAACCCATGTCTCCTGTGTTGGCAGGCAGATTATCTACCACTGAGTCACCTGGGAAGCCCAAATTTTACCAGACACATTTTTGAGTTACTATTGCTGGTTGTTTAGAAAGGTAAAATAAAGTACTTGAGTTAATTCTTTCGTGGTAAAGTTTTAATTGGCAGTATAAATGGGTATGAACTGGAGAGTCCTGACATAAGTTTTGGCTCATAAAATACTGCTTATCAAACCTTTTTTAGAAAATATTAGGAGAATTAATTTAGGAAAAGAGCTTTAAACCGTGAATCGTTAAAACCACAGGTGATCCAATGAGCAGGAATTAGAACACTACATTGGATTTTTAGCTCAATAATGTTTTATACATTTTTTTGTTACACAGTTTTGAGGATATAATAGGCAAAGACTTCCATTGGGTAGAAATCCAAGTTAAAATGAAAATTTCTGTACATAATGTTTTCAACTAAAGAATGAATTCGATAAGAACTGACCTAAGCCTGGTGCAGACCGTTCACAGGAGCCCAGGTATTTGCTGAAAGAATCACATGACATGAAATTCTTACTCAAGTAATTTAGCAGTCCCAGAACTACAACTGAGTTGAATATAAGTTTCTGTGAAGACTTGGAGGATTTCAGTAGCAAGTCTAAAGTAAGGCTGGCTTTGGTATTAGAATATGACCAGATTCATTATTTACTAAATGTTTTAATTTCTAAAAGCTGAAAAGGAGCATGGTCTTTAATTGCTTTGTAAGTAAGGAAGTGAACCAAACAAGTGTAAATGACCTGTACAGGATTGCCCGGCCAGCTCTTTGTTAGAGAAGAACTGAGACAAAAGCCCCAGATCTGTGACACGCCTTTTTCACTGATGTTATTTTGGCTTGTCATGGCACGGAGGATTTGAAGACCCAAGCAGGTTGTCTTAATGCCTGGTGAAATTACACTGGCTAGGAGCTAAAGGGTCCATTTTGCTTCCCCAAATTTCATCCCTCCCTTGGTCTGACACCACCCCCACCGTACGTCAAGGATGAAACAGTGGAGAAACTGCAGGAGGCTTTTCTGGAGTCTTGTTTTAGCGTAGATGGGCTTCCCTGGTGGCTCAGACGGTAAAGCATCTGCCTATAATGCGGGAGGCCCGGGTTCAATCCCTGGGTCGGGAAGGTCCCCTGGAGAAGGAAATGGCAACCCACTCCAGTATCCTTCCCAGGAAAATCCCATGGACAGAGGAGCCTGGCAGGCTACAGTCCATGGGGTCCCAAAGAGTCAGACAAGACTGAGCGACTTCACTTCACTAGTAAGCTCAGAGTCAAGACAGTGATACAATAGTTTCAGATTTAATGTAGGAATTTGTTGGGGAAGCTTAAGAGCCAGTAAAAAAAATTAAAAATTGAGTCATTAAAAAGGAAAAATCTCTAATAAAAAGCCTAGCTTTGTTTTACCCTTACATTCCAGTGGGCTAGAGGCTTTTGTATTGGTGGTGTTACTTGCCGATCACACGTACACAGCAGGCATTTTTATTTGTTAAACAGAATCTACACCTTCACACTCCAGTGAGATTCTAGTAGAGTTTAAATTGCTCAGCAACTCAGACAAAACTATGATTTCAGATCAAATTATTATTTGGGAATTATTATTTATTTGAGAAATAAAAACTCCTGTCCATATCAAATGCTATGGGATCAACTGTGTAGCCACATACTGAGTTGTTGAATTGAATAACATAAAGAAATCTTAGGAATTTCCTAGTTCCTCTCTTTTTCCAGGCTTTTATTGTATTTGTAGTTTCCAGATAAAAAATCCAGCATATATAAGTGCTGAATACATGTTTGCTTATTGATTTGATTTCTGGAGTTTTCTTCTTTCTAGAACATGCATGTTACTCCTGTAAGAATGTATATGAAGAGTTGAATGAAGTCTATTTATTTCATTAACTGTAAATAATATGGATTAGTGACTTATGACAATTTTTTTCTTAAAATTGAAATATGACTTAAGACAAAGATTTTGCTTTCTATGTCCCCAGCCCTACTCCAGGAAAATGATTCAGGAACAATTTGTTTTGTAATAAATGAATTTCTTTTTCTAAGAATCAGTTTAGTGTAATAGAAATAGTGTGTACTCTTAAGGCAGTTCATTAGATTCCTGTGTCTATCAATTTTAAGTGTCTAATCATAGATGTTATCTATCTCATAGACTAGACACAGAACTATACCATTAGTGTCAAGTTATCATTTGTAAGCATTTTTTCCACCCCATCTTACTACATTAGCTTCCTTAAGGAGAAAAATATATTAAGAATCTGTTGATGAGTATAACGTAATCTTTTTTATCTTAAGTGAACAATTTTCATTTACTGTTTTTCAAAAGGTCTTAATTTTATTTAAAATACTTTAAATTTTTTTTCTTCTTTTAAACTGGAGTATAATTGATTTACAATGTTGGCTTAGTAATACTTAGAATACTCCAGTATTCATGCCTGGAAAATTCCATGGACATAGAAGCCTGGCAGACTCAGTGAATGAGGTTGCAAAGAGTCAAGCACGACTGAGTACACAGACACTTCCTGTTTGTATTTCTGAGAAATCCGATTGACTTGCTTTATCTTTTTGTGCTGGGATTCATCATATTGACAGCTGAGTGCCCAATCCTGGTTTAATCAGTTGCATTTAGGAAATGGAATCACGAAGTGTCAGCCTTGCCATTAAAACCATTGGTTAGACATGGGCTGTAGGCTTTCTCTATTTCCTTTAGGAAAGACCTTTGAGTTTACTATAATTATCAGAAAATCAGTGCACTATGCAAAAGCAGAGAGAGAAAAGAGCCTCATAATGTAGAACCAGATGTTGTTACTATGTTTTTTTAAATTTTTTAATTGAAGAATAATTGCTTCATAGAATTTTGTGGTTTTCTGCCACACATCAACAAGAATCAGCCATAGGTATACCCATGTCCCCTCCCTCCGAAACCTCCCTCCCATCCCACCCTTCAGCCTGTCACAGAGCCCCTGCTCGCATTCCCTGAGTCACACAGCAAATTCCCAATGGCTGTCTATTTTATATATGGTATTGTGAATTTCCATGTTACTCTCTCCATACGTCTCACCTTTACCCTCCTCCCCTCCTCCCATGTCCATAGGTCTGTTCTCTGTGTCTGTTTCCCCATTTCTGCCCTGAATGTTACTGTTTTAAAAAATAGAAATCAAATTATTTTCCTTAATTAATTTGTAATGTTGATTTCTGGGTCTTGATTTCTCCATTAAAAAAAAAAAATTAGATACTGTTTATTGCTGTTTTCATTTTGATGATAAGATGTTGGAAGATCTATTTTCTAATGACAAAGTTTAAAGTGATAAATTTCAATTTCATGGGATGAGGGGGATGAATGGTGACATGATATTTATTTGGCTGATGTTTATAAGACACTAATAAGCTTTTTAACCCAGGGTTCAGTTTTAAGGGTATATTCTTAAAACTAAACACTTTCTTAGTACGTATAAGAGATGAACGTTATCTTTTACATGTCTAATATAATCTCAGATTTCCTTGCCATCACGTATTTTATTCTAGGTTTTATATTCATTAATTTTTTAATGTCTCAATCTTGATTGAGGCTTGTTGTTTCTTTGTCATGGTAATAAAACAGACAAACACAGAGTATGTGCTGTTGTTTGTCATACTAAACAATTACTTGTACATACCATGGATCATACAGCATTATTGCCTGCTGTTTTTCCATTGTGGATTATCTGTAGAATTTACTTTGTGATACTCTTTTCCTATCTCCTTACATACCATAAAGACTGCCTGTAATCACCTACTTAGTTTTCACTCTTGTGAAATTTTTACAAACTGATTATAATACATTTATATCTGATTTAATACTCACCACTTGATTTCTGGTTCTTTTCTTCGTTCCTCTATTCCTCCAGTATTTTTCTTTTGATTTTTCTATTTCTTTAGAATATCACCTCATTTAAATGATGAGTCAAACAGCCCATTTTCTTATATATTCTTTGCTCATACAAATATAGTTTAAGTAATCTTCATCTTAATTCTACCTGATGATATAAACTATCCTCATTAAATCTGTTTTTTTAAATGATAATTTTAATGGGGAGTGAAGTGTGACGGGAATGAACACTAAGTGCCTACTATTGCATCATTTTACATTCTCAATTAATCTTCTCTTCAACCCCATTTCACAGATGACTAAACTGTGACTCAAAGTTAAGCTACTTTCCTGAAAAAGACAGTTGGTAGGACTGAGATTGTATGTATGATTCTGGATCCCATGTTTCGCCTCTATCCTCTTGCTTAGCAACAAAAATAGTGTAGAACAATATTCAGCTCAGGCACTAAAATTATAAAAATTGATTTCCTTTCATAAGTTTTTTTCTGCTGTGTCTTCCCACAGCTGAAATCTGAATAATGTATGCCCCTATTATGAGTGAGATTTCAATGAACAAGGAAAGGTTAGATTAAAACTGATGATAACCAACCTACAGGCTACTTATCATTTGTTACCTTTCTGTTGTATTGTCTAAACTGCTCTGACCCTTTTACCAGTTCAGCCTTGGCCAGGGAACACTGTGCTATGTTCCTTTTTCTGTTTATGCTTAAAAATGTGAAATACTGAATCAACCCATTACACTTTAACAGTCAAAGATAGTTTGGAGCATGAATGAGAAACTCATAGGGCCCTCTCACTTGAGAACTTTAGGAGAAATCTTAACTGTAACAAAATAATATACCTGTAATCACTGAAATGATCTGTAGTGGATGTCCCGTGTGCTACCTTGTTTTTCAAAGAACTATCAGCTTAGCTCCCAGTCAACTATATTGATGTGTCTCCCTTTATAAACTAGATTCTGAAATACTAAATCATATATATTTTTTTACTTTATAATTTCAGATGTGTTATGTAGGAAAATATGTGGTTATTTGCATCATACCCTTTTTTACCATGTTTTTAAATACAGTAAGTATAGCTGTAATCAATAGCTTGCCTGGTACTCATATATTTTAATCATTTAATGCCAGAATTTTACCAAGAGCTACTGTAGTCTTGCTAGGGCACGTACAGATTTATCTCCATCTTGCATATATGTCCACACATAAACCATCAAGCAAATAATCTAGCAGTGTAATGTTACTTTAATCCATTTTGAGTTTATTTTTGTGGTCCAGTTTCATTCTTTCACATGTGAATATCCAGTTTTCTCCCTAGGTCTTCCCTGGTGGCTTATATGCAAAGAATCTGCCTGCAATGCAGGAGACCCAGGTTCAATCTCTGGGTCGGGAAGATCCTCTCGAGAAGGGAATGGCTACCTGCTCCAGTATTCTTGCCTGGAGAACTCCATGGATAGAGGAGCCTGGTGGGCTACAGTTCATGGGATCGCAAAGAGTTGGACACAACTGAGAGACTAAGATCTAGTTTTCCCAGCACCATTTATTGAAGAGACTATCTTTTCCCCACTGAGTATTCTTGGCTCCTTTGTCAAGTATTATTGACTGTATATGCATGGGTTTATTTCAGGGCTCTCAATTCTGTTCCGTTGGTCTATATGTCTGTTTTTATGCCAGTACTGTTTTGATTTCTTTAGCTCTGTAATACAGTTTGAAACCAAGAAGTGTGATGCCTCTAGCTTTATTATTTTTTTGCAGGATTGCCTTGGCTAATTAGGGTCTTCTGTGGTTCCATATGAATTTTAGAATTTTTTTTTTCTATTTCTGTAAAGAAAAAAGACATTGAAATCTCAAAAGAGATTGCATTATCTCTGGATGGCTTTGGGTATTATGGACACTTTAATAATATTCTTCCAGTCCATGAACATGGTATATCTTTCTGTTTGTTTCTTCTTCATTTTCTGTCCTCAGGATGTTATAGTTTTCAGTGTACAGACTTTGGTATCCTTCATTAAATTTATTCCTAAGTATTTTATTATCCTCTTTGATGATATTGTAAATGGAACTGGATTTTTTTTTCAAACAATTTGTTGTTAGTGTATAGAAGTGCATTGGTTTTTGCATGTTGATTTTTTTTTATCCTGTAACTTTACAGAATTCATTTATTAGTTTGATAGAATCTTTATAATTCTCTATGTGTAATATCATGTCATCAGCAAACAGAGACAAATTTACTTCTTCTTTTCTAATTTGGATGTCTTTTACTGCTTTTTTTCTTGCATGATTGCTCTAGTATTCCATTGAATTGGAGTTTTGAGAATGGGCACTCTTATCTTATTCCTGATCTTACAGAAAAAGTTTTCAATCTTCATTATTGAGTATAATACTACCTGTGAGTTTGTCATATATGGCCTTTTTTTATGTTGAGATATGTTTCTTCTATATCAAGTTTGTTGAAAGTTTTTATCATTAATAGATACTGGATACTGAATTCTGTATGTTTTTTCTGCCTCCGTTGACATCATTATTCATATCTTTCATTTTGTTAATGTGATATATCAAATCAATTGATTTGTGTGTGTTGAATCAGCCTTTCATCCCAGGGATTAATCTCACTTGATTATGACATATGATCTTTTGAAAGTGCTATTGAATTTGGTTTGCTAGTAATTTGTTGAAATTTTTTTTCCTGTATCCATCAGAGATGTTGGCTTGTAGTTTTCTTCTAGTGTTCTTATCTGGTTTTCCTATCAAGGAAATGCTGACCTCATAAATTGCATTTGGAAGTATTCTTTCCTCTTCATTTTTGGTAAGAGAGAATTAATATTAATTCTTCATTAAATGTTTGGTAGAATTCCCCAGTGAAACCATCTGATCCTGATCTGGTCTTTGTTAGGATTCTGTCTGATTCAGTCAGCTTACTCATTATTTGTCAGTTCATATTTTCTATTTCTTCATGATTCAGTTTGGTACATCATATATGTTTCTGATAATTTATGTATTTTTCCTAGTTTGTCCAATGTATTTGTGTATAATGGCAGTCTCTGGTCATTGCAAGCACCCTCTTTCAACAACACAAGAGATGACTCTACACATGGACATCACCAGATGGTCAATACTGAAGTCAGCTTGATTATATTCTTTGCAAACAAAGATGGAAATGCTCTATACAGGCAGCAGAAACAAAACTGGCAGCTGACTGTGGCTCAGATCATGAACTCCTTATTGCCAAATTCAGAGTTAAATTGAAGTAAGTAGGCAAACCACTAGCCATTCAGGTATGACCTAAATCAAATCCCTTACGATTATACAGTGGAAGTGACAAATAGATTCAAGGGATTAGATCTCATAGAGTGCCTGAAGAACTATGGATGGAGGTTCGTAACATTGTACAAGAGGCGGTGATCAAAACCATCCTCAAGAAAAATAAATGCAAGAAGGCAAAGTGGTTGTCTGAGGAGGCCTTACAAATGTATAGCTGAGAAAGGAAGAGAAGTGAAAGGAAAAGAAAAGGAAAGATAAACCCATCTGAATGCAGAGTTCCAGAAAATAGCAGAGAGAGATAAGAAGGCCTTCCTAAGTGAGTAATACAAAGAAAGAGGAAAACAATAGAATGGGAAAGATTAGAGATCTCTTCAAGAAAATTAGAGATACCAAAGGAACATTTCATGCAAAGATGGGCTCGATAAAGGACAGAAACATGAACCTAACCGAAGCAGAAGATATTAAGAAGAGGTGACAAGATTACACAGAAGAACTATACAAAAAAGATCTTCATGACCCAGATAACCATGATGGTGTGATCACTCACCTAGAGCCAGACATCCTGGAGTGCAAAGTCAAGTGAGCCTTAGGAAGCATCACTGCAAACAAAGCTAGTGGAAGTGATGGAATTCCAGTTGAGCTATTTCAAATCCTGAAAGATGATGCTATGAAAGTGCTGCACTCAATATGCCAGCAAATTTGGAAAACTCAGCAGTGGCCACAGGACTGGGAAAGGTCAGTTTTCATTCTAATCCCAAAGAAAGGCAATGCCAAAAATGTTCAAACTACTGCACAATTGCACTCATCTCACACTCTAGCCAAGTAATGCTGAAAATTCTCCAAGCTAGGCTTCAACATTATGTGAACCGAGAACTTCCAGATGTTCAAGTTGGAGTTAGAAAAGGCAGGAGAACCAGAGACTACATCATACCCCTTTTACCATCTTTTTAAATACAGGAAACAGAATGCCAACATCTGTTGGATCATAGAAAAAGCAAGAGAATTCCAGAAAAACATCTATTTCTGCTTCATTGACTATGCTAAAGCCTTTGACTGTGCATCACAACAAACTGGAAAATTCTTAAAGAGATTGGTATACCAGACCACCTTACCTGCCTCCTGTGAAACCTGTATGCAAGTCAAGAAGCAACAGTCAGAAATGGTCATGGAACAACAGACTGGTTCCAGATTGGGAAAGGAGTACATCAAGGCTGTATATTGTCACCCTGCTTATTTAACTTATATGTGGAGTATATGGTGTGAAACGCTGGGCTGGATGAAGCACAAGCTGGAATCAGGATTGCCAGGAGAAAGAGCAATAACCTCAGATATGCAGATGACACTGAAGCCTTGAAATTAAGACACTTGTTCCTTGGGAAAAAAGCTATGACAAACCTCTGCTTATTAAAAAACAGAGACATTACTTGGCCAACATAGGTCCATCTTGTCCAAGCTATGTTTTTTCGAGTAGTCATGTATGCATGTGAGAGTTGGACAGTAAAGAAGGCTGAGAGCTGAAGAATTGATGCTTTTGAACTGGGATGTTGGAGAAGACTCTTGAGAATCCCTTGGACTGCAAGGAGATCCAACCAGTCCATCCTAAAGAAATCAGTCCTGAATATTCGTTGCAAGGACTGGTGCTGAAGCTGCAGTACTTTGGCTATTGGATGGGAAGAAATGACTCATTGAAAACAACCCTTATGTTGGGAAAGATTGAAGGCAGGAGGAGAAGGGGACAACAGAGGGCGAGATGGTTGGGTGGCGTCACCGACTCAATGGACCTGAGTTTGAGGAAGCTCTGGGAAATGGTGAAAGAAAGGGAGGCCTGGCATGCTGCAGTCCATGGGGTTGCAAAGAGTCTGACACGACTAAGCAACTGAGCAACAGATGATAGTCTCTTGGGACCCTTGTATTTCTGCGGTATCAGTTATAATGTCTCCTCTTTCATTTATAGTTTTAAGTTCTCCTTTGTTTAGGCTAAAGTTTTTTGTCAATTTTGTTTATCTTTTCAAAGAACCAACTCTTGATTTTGGTAATTTTTTTTTATTATTTTGTTTTTCACTGCTTCCTTTATTTCTGCTTTAATTTTTTAAATTCCCTTCTGCTAAACTGGGAGTTAGTTTGTTCTTTTTCTTGTATCTTTAGGCATAGGGTAAGGTTTTTTATTTGATATCTTTATTTTTTTCTTGATGTATGTGGTTTTGGCTGTAAACTTACCTCTTAGAGCTGCTTTTGCTGCATCTCATAAGATTTGGTGTGTTGTGTTTTTACTCCATTTTGTCTGAAGATGTATTTTTATTCATTTTTAAATTTCTTTTTTGATCCATTAGTTGTTCAGGAATGTGTTCATTTCTATGTATTTATGGATTTTCCAGCTTTCTCCCTATTGTTGATTTGTAGTTTCATACCATTGTTATCAGAAAAGATATTCGATATAACTTCTGTCTTGAATCTGTTGAGACTTGCTTAGTTGCCTGCATATGATCTAACCTGGAAAGTGTTTCATGTGTACTTGAGAAGAATGTGTGTTCCATTCCATTTTGGGTGGAATGTTCTGTATGTGTTTATTATGGCCATTTGGTCCTCTATGGTGGCTCAGATGGTAAAGAATCTGCCTGCAATGCTGGAGACCTGGGTTTGATCCCTGGGTTGGGAAGATCCCCTGGAGGAGGGCTTGGCAACCCACTCCAGTAATCCTGCCTGGGGAAGCCCTGTGGACAAAGGATCCTGGTGAGCCGTAGTCCATGAGGTCTCAAAGAGTCGGACATAACTGAGTGACTAAGCACATGGCCATTTACTCTATAGTGTTTTTCAGTTCCACTGTCTCCTTATTTATCTGTGCGGATGATCTAGCCTTTGTTAAGAGTGGAGTATTAAAGTCTCCAACTATTACTGTATTGCTGTTTATTTGTTCTTTTAGTTTTGTGATTATATGCTTTAATACTTAGGTGCTCTGATGCTAGGTACTATATATTTACAGTTGTTATATCTTTTTGATGGATTGATTCCTTTATGATAATATGAATTTTTTTTGTCTCTTTAGACCATTTTTAATTTCATGTTTTATTTGTCTACTATAAATATAGCTACTTCTACTTTCTTTTGGTTACCATTTGTTTGAGGGATCTTTTTCCATTCCTCATTCTCAATCTACTTGTGTCCTTAAACTAAGTCTCTTTTAGACAGCATATTGTGGATCTTGTGTGTTTTAAAATTTTTTTAGAAATTTTTCTCCACCATTTTGTCTTTTGATTGGATAATTAACCTATTTATGTTTAATGTTTAAGATAATTATTGATATGTAAGGACTTACTGTTGCCATTTTGATAATTGTTTTCTAGCTGTTTTGTAAATTGTGCCTTTCTTGCTGTCTTTGTGGTTTGATGACTTTTTGTAGTGTTATACTTTGAATCCTTTATCATAATCTTTTGTGTATTACTATAGATTTTTCCTTTGAAGTAACCATGAGGCTCACATAAAAATAACATCCTATTTTAAACTGATAACAACTTCAGAAGCATACAGAAACTTTATACTTCCACATATCTCCCTATCACATTTTAGGTTACTGATGTTACGGTTTCCATATTTTTATATTCAGTTCAGTTCAGTCACTCAGTTGTGTCCGACTCTTTGCGACCCATGAATTGCAGCACGCCAGGCCTCCCTGTCCATCACCAACTCCTGGAGTTCACTCAAACTCATGTCCATCGAGTTGGGGATGCCATCCAGCCATCTCGTCCTCTGTTGTCCCCTTCTCCTCCTGCCCCCAATCCCTCCCAGCATTAGGGTCTTTTCCAATGAGTCAACTCTTTGCATGAGGTGGCCTAAGTATTGGAGTTTCAGCTTTAGCATTAGTCCTTCCAATGAACACCCAGGACTAATCTCCTTTAGGATGGACTGGTTGGATCTCCTTGCAGTCCAAGGGACTCACAAGAGTCTTCTCCAGGACCACAGTTCAAAAGCAATTCTTCGGCACTCAGCTTTCTTCACAGTCCAACTCTCACATCTATACATGACCACTGGAAAAACCATAGCCTTGACTAGACAGACCTTTGTTGGCAAAGTAATGTCTCTGCTTTTTAATATGCTATCTAGGTTGGTCATAACTTTCCTTCCCAGGAGTAAGCTTCTTTTAATTTCATGGCTGCAATATCAAAGTATTGTAGCTTTGGTTATTTTTAATACTTTGAAAAAAACTTTTAAACTAGAGTTGTAAATAAATTAAATACCACCTTTAAAATGTCAGTGAATCTGTGTTTCATAATATATTATGAAGCTAGTGGAGGTGATGGAATTCCAGTTGAGCTATTTCAAATCCTGAAAGATGATGCTGTGAAAGTGCTGCACTCAATATGCCAGCAAATTTGGAAAACTCAGGAGTGGCCACAGGACTGGAAAAGGTCAGTTTTCATTCCAGTCCCAAAGAAAGGCAATGCCAAAGAATGCTCAAACTACCACACTATTGCACTCATCTCACACACTAGTAAAGTAATGCTCAAAATTCTCCAAGCCAGGCTTCAGCAATACGTGAACTATGAACTTCCAGATGTTCAAGCTGGTTTTAGAAAAAGCAGAGGAACCAGAGATCAAATTGCCAATATCCGCTGGATCATCGAAAAAGCAAGAGAGTTCCAGAAAAACATCTATTTCTGCTTTATTGACTATGCCAAAGCCTTTGACTGTGTGGATCACAATAAACTGTGGAAAATTCTGAAAGAGGTGGAAATATCAGACCACCTGACCTGCCTCTTGAGAAACGTATATGCAGGTCAGGAAGCAACTGGACATGGAACAACAGACTGGTTCCAAATAGGAAAAGGAGTACGTCAAGGCTGTATATTGTCACCCTGCTTATTTAACTTCTATGCAGAGTACATCATGAGAAACATTAGGCTGGAAGAAGCACAAGCTGGAATCAAGATTGCTGGGAGAAATATCAATAACCTCAGATATGCAGATGACACCACCCTTATGGCAGAAAGTGAAGAGGAACTAAAAAGCCTCTTGATGAAAGTGAAAGAGGAGAGTGAAAAAGTTGGCCTAAAGCTCAACATTCAGAAAACGAAGATCATGGCATCTGGTCCCATCACTTCATGGGAAATAGATGGGGAAACAGTAGAAACAGTGTCAGGCTTTGTTTTTTGGGCTCCAGAATCACTGCAGATGGTGATTGCAGCCATGAAATTAAAAGACGCTTATTCTTTGGAAGGAAAGTTATGACCAACCTAGATAGCATGTTCAAAAGCAGAGACATTACTTTGCCAACAAAGGTTCGTCTAGTCAAGGCTATGGTTTTTCCAGTGGTCATGTATGGATGTGAGAGTTGGACTGTGAAGAAAGCTGAGAGCCGAAGAATTGATACTTTTGAACTGTGGTGTTGGAGGAGACTCCTGAGAGTCCCATGGACTGCAAGGAGATCCAACCAGTCAATTCTAAAGGAGATCAGTCCTGGATGTTCTTTGGAAGGAATGATGCTAAAGCTGAAACTCCAATACTTGGGCCACCTCATGCAAAGAGTTGACTCTTTGGAAAAGACTCTGATGCTGGTAGGGATTAGGGGCAGGAGGAGAAGGGGACGACAGAGGATGAGATGGCTGGATGGCATCACCGACTCGATGGACATGAGTTTGAGTGAACTCCAGGAGTTGGTGATGGACAGGGAGGCCTGGCATGCTGCAATTCATGGGGTTGCAAAGAGTCGGACACGACTGAACGACTGAACTGAACTGAACTGAATGAGTTTTATACATTTATGTTTTTAGGATATTAATTAATATACTTTTCTTTAATAAGCATTCTTTACAACTTGAAGAATGTTGTTTTATCATTTCTTGTTCTAGTGGCAATAAAATCCCTCAGCTTTTTTGTTTGGGTATGTCTTTATCCTTTGTTTCTGAAGGAGAGCTTTCTGGGTATAATATTCTTGGTTGACAAATGTTTTTCTCCCTCAATATTGGGAATAATGTCATTCCACTCTTTCTGTCCCTGCAAAGTTTCCATTGAGAAATCTGTGTCTTGTGGAGGCTCCCTTATATGTTGAGTTGCTTTTCTCTTGCTGCTTTCAAAATTCTCCATTTATTTTTGACTTCTGACAGTTTAATTATAAATTCTTGATGTATCCCTTTTCACATTTAACCTGTATGAGATTTGGATGTTCATTTCTCTCCCCAAGCTTGAGAAGTTTTCAGCCATCTAACCCAAATCTTAGCCTTTAGTAACCAGCTGAATTGTGGCAAGTTGCTTAACATAATTGAAACTGTTTCCTCAACTCACTAAACTCAGTTTAGTTTTGAAAAACAGAGATAAAATATGACAGTACTTTGAAAATTATTCAGCAGTCTGTTTACCTGAAACCAGTTGGCAATGATCAGTCAGCATTCTGAAGTAGAATTTACAATTATGTTGTTAAAAGAATGTTTTTCTTAAATTGATGTCATGGAAATAAAAACCATGCTGCTGCTGCTGCTGCTGCTAAGTCGCTTTGGTCGTGTCTGACTGTGTGCGACCCCATAGACGGCAGCCCACCAGGCTCCCCCGTCCCTGGGATTCTCCAGGCAAGAGCACTGGAGTGGGTTGCCATTTCCTTCTTCAGTGCCTGAAAGTGAAAAGTGAAGGTGAAGTCGTTCAGTCGGGTCCAACTCGTAGTGACCCCATGGACTGTAGCCCACCAGGCTCTTCCATCCGTGGGATTTTCCAGGCAAGAGTACTGGAGTGGGGTGCCATCGCCTTCTTTGAAAAACCATGCCAGAGTACAGTTAACATGTTCATTGAGCATAATCGGTTGAATGTAGCAATGGGAATATCCCTAGTAAAGCTCATTAATGAATATACAATATGAAAAGAATCAGGGACCTAATTTACTTATTTTGTATGTTTGTATTTTAATGTGTGGGCTTATTATTTAGAGAGGTTTTCTTTCACTTTTATAAATGTCTTAATATTGCTATCTGAAGAAAGATGTGATTATTATTTGCCAAATAAGTTGATTTGATATATGAATTTAAATCATATTTGGCCAGTCAAGAACCATGATTGTCTAGTATGTTTTACCTAATAGTTTACTTAATGTATTTAATTTATATAATGACAACTTACTTGTCCCCCTGTATATTGACTGAAAAGTTTCCATTTATAAAAACCTAAATGCAACTCCTTACTAAACTCCTTGAATAAATTATGAAGTAAATGACCATTGTACTTCATAGCTTCCAACACATACAGTCCTTACTAAGTAGTGGAAACTGATGTGACTTTAGACAGTATGTTCTTATGTTTTGGTTTTCATCAAAGACATTTTTCTAGTGGTTGGAATATTTTCATATTAATCAGTACAGTCTGCATGCTTCCTCTTTCTTCTGTTTTCTGTCATTTATGTTACAGCTAGGACACTGCTGCTCATTAGGATAAGAAATTCATAAAAATTGCCAAGAGCAGGCTTATTAAGCTAATATTAATGATTCTCAACTGGCTGTATATTGGAACCACCTGGGAGTTATTTAAACATACCCATGCCTGGGTCTTAGGTCCCACTCCTGTGTAGAATCATAAGGAACAGGCATCATATTTTATTAAGCCCCCAATGAGTATAATGTGCACTTAGGACTGAGAACCACTGGTTTAAATAACATACACGGAGAGTGAGACCAATTGTGATATAGTTTAATCTTGTTTTAAAAGTCAACAGAGAATTGGTGTTTTAATGATGAAAATTATGTAACTGAAAGTTAAATATATGGGAAGTATTACTCCTATCAGCCTTTTATTTTGTTGTATAATAAAAAGTTTGTATTGAAAAGCAAAGTGTAGTTATCATACCTGAACTTAAAGAAAGGAGACCCTTAAGTAACAGAGCTTTTGAGTTCTTGAGAATTCATGAAATAGAAAGAAAAAGATAAACCTACCTATGAACTCTAGACCCAAGAGTTCTGTTAAGGGTTAGTCACATGTTCATGAGGTGGCAGAATTAGAAGAATATGGCAGCATGGTTCAGTGCACAGGCTCTGGAGTTCGGTGGATCTGAGCTTGAGTCTTGCCTTTATTATTTACTATCTTTACGACCTTGGACACTTTACTCAACTTGTCTGAAGTCTGTTACCCTTCTACAAAGTGGGGGTAAAATAGTAATCCCTACTCATGGAATTAAAGGAGATCATGCATTTATATCATTTAGTATATTTAGTGGCACATAGAAGTGCTCCATAAATGATAACAGGGTTGCTTATTACTAGACACAGTCCATACTTTGGTTTGCCACATACTGGCTGGGCAAGCTACTTAACCTCTTTGAACCTCAGTTAACATAAAGTGGAGTTAATATCTACCTCATAGTGCTGCTGTGAATATTAAATAAACTGAACTATATATAAGAAGTAACTGATTGTAGATTAGAGTGAGTTTTGAGATCAAGTTTTCCTTCTTGTCACCTGCTCATTTTGATACTAGTCTTAAAATATTTGTTTGTAAACTTTAGTCCTTGAGTTGCATGTCTAGTCATCTTCAGAGGTCTTCCTGAAAGGGCACTCTAAGAATACATTTATTTACATCTTCCATAATACTTATTTTCCATTTCCTTTTTTTTTTCTGTTAATCTGTCAGCTCTTAGATGACAATAAATTGTGAAGTCAGAGAATTGTAATTTTAACCTCTTAGCATAATTCTTCCAAGTGGTGAACAAGATCCTAGTCAGTAAGTCAAGAACTGTTTAAACCTACTTTGTATCTAGCACCATGTAACATCAGAGGGTCCATATGCTGTGATCCCTGCCCTTTAATCTGGTTGAGCTCATTTTCTCAAGTAGCTTGGCCTCAGTGGTTGCTTTTACTTTTTCCTCTCTTCTTTTTTGATCCTTAATCTCTGATTACTTTATAGAATCTCTTAAAGAACCTTCTAGTTCTACTGATATCTTTTATTTACCAAGCCTGTTGATATTTCCTTCTCTGACATTAAAAAAAACCTCATTTTTAAAAAGTTTTAATAATCAGCTACCTTTAGACTTTTCCTTTGTCCCCTTCATACCTGAAATTTGGTTCAATTTCTTCTAAAAGTTTTATTAAATAACTTCTTAAAAAATAACATGATCTTTTTAGCTCTGTAGGCATCTCTGATTTTTTTTTTCTTCCTTGTTCATCATAGTATTTTTTTTTGTAAAGAACATTTTATTTTGAAAGATCTGATTCACATTCAGCAAATGATTCAGCAAATTACTTAAGCTGTATTTTGATTTATCTGCTTGTCGAATGAAGATAATACTTGGCCACCTACTTACAAGAAAGGGATGTTGTGAAGATTAGACTTAGAATGTTATGAATTCATCTACTCAAGTGCTATTAAAATATCTCATTTTTTTCCACACTATATACATATTGCTTTTTTAGATCTATTTTTATAATAGTGAAATATGATTTTTACTTTCTCTTTCACCTCACTACTAAGATATCAAATGGTTCTCTAGTCTCCATGGATTGTAGCCTGCCAGGCTTCTCTGTCCATGGAATTCTCCAAGCCAGAATACTGGAGTGGGTAGCTGTTCCCTTCTCCAGGAGATCTTCCCAACTCGGGGATTGAACCCAGGTCTCCTGCATTGCAGGCGAATTCTTAACCCACTGAGCCACCAGGGAAGCCCAAAGATATCAAATAGTTCTTTAGTATACAAATGGTTTTCTTTACTATTAGCTTGCAGGTTACAGAAATTGATGTTTCTATTTAAAAGGCAGTCTTATCAGGGGCCTAGAGACTGAACTCTGGAACCAGGTTAGTTGGGTTTGAGTCATGGCTTGTCATTTGCTGAGTAACCTTGGGCAAGTTACTTCTCTGCACCTTAGTTTACTGATCTATAAAATGTAGTTAATGTCTTATAGACTTCTGAGGAATAACTAAGTTACATAGTTCTTAGGGCATTGCCTGGCAGTCAAAGAAAATATTAGCTATTACTATAATAGACAAAATAATAAGATATTAAATTTTTAATATTTAAATCCTAGAATTTTGGGTAGTATTTTGGCTCCTGAAACATGACAGCCCTTCCTCTAGCAAACAACTCCATTTTAAATGCAAATTGGACAGTTAGGTATTCCTGTGACTCCTCCTGCCCCTTCAAGTGATTTTCCTACACTGCAGCCTGATGGATTTTTTAAAAACTAATTTTTCTTATAAAAATATGCTTATTGTAGAAATTAGCATAATACTGCACAGCAGAAGATGACCCTGTCCTTCCCCATTTCTACTTCCTAGGAGGAGTAGTCCTTTTCCATATTTTTATTTGATCATATCTTTTATAACTTGTGGTTATGATTTCATAACCATCTTCACAAGTTTTCTATTAGCCTTAGGATAAAGTCCAAACTTCCTTACATAGTAGTCTGTGAAGTCTTCCTAGCCCTGCTTTCATCTCACTTTCTCATAGTCTTTTGTTAATTCCTATTGCTGCTCCTGCTGCGAAGTCGCTTTAGTCGTGTCCGACTCTGTGCAACCCCATAGACGGCAGCCCACCAGGCTCCCCCATCCCTGGGATTCTCCAGGCAGGAACACTGGAGTGGGTTGCCATTCCCTTCTCCAATGCATGAAAGTGAAAAGTGAAAGTGAAGTCACTTCAGTTGTGTCTGACTCTTCATGACCCTATGCACTGCAGTCTACCAGGCTCCTCCATCCATGGGATTTTCCAGGCAAGAGTACTGGAGTGGGTTGCCATTGCCTTAGATCTCAGGTGAAAAGTCACTTCCTCAAGGAGTTCCTTTCCTGACCTCTAACTGACCTCTTGGCATAATGTCCCCACAGCCCTCTGTACTATCCCCTACTGTGTTCATTCTCCACTGAGGCAGTGCTGCTCTCTGAGGTGACGGGCTAGTAACTAAGGGGCTCCATCACTTAGCAGGTGAGGAGTGCTTATGTTCATCTTTAAGAATTGTCTAGAGCCTTGAATGACTTCTGAATGTTCCATTAGGGAATCACATAGCTGAAAAAAAATCTGTTACAGCTGTCAGAGCCTAAAACCTAACTTAGTTTCACATTTGCATATGGAATTTTTTGCAGGATTTTAATTAAATGTTGAGTTTTCCAGGAATAAAACTACTGTATTATTTGAAGGAAGATTACACCAAGAATTGGAACTCTACCAAAGAATTGGTCACCATTTTGGGAAATCATGTCACTGATGGCAACATTTATCACATTCATAGTGATTCTCCATATTAGGTAGAAACATCTGACTGCTCAGTAAATATTTGTTTGAATTTAATTGAAATTAGGAGAGAAAAATATGGGAGAAAAGCACTTATTTCTTCCTAGCAAAATGTATTTTCTTTCCTCTCTTTTCCTGTTGTTCATCATTCATACACTTCATTTGTAGACAGTTTATCTGACTCTGCCACTGAATGAGAACTAAGGGCAAGGACAGTATTTTACTTACTTTGAGTCTCTAATGCTCACTGAGTACATGGTCGTTGCTCAGATTAATTGAATTATTGGACAAGAGTTGTATTTTAGTAATTAACAGCAAGAGTATTTATTCAGCAAATACTTAATAAATTACTATAGTGATTCAAAAAAGTCAAAAAGATAGTCACTGCTGTCAAGGAACACATGATGGGTTGCTAAGACAGACCTGGAAATAATTATAATATGGCTGTTGGTGAAATGGAAATAGCCACAAACTATAGATCTGTGATGAAAAAAAAAAAAATCAGTACTTAAGTCTTGTGGAGAGGTCCTATAATAATGTTACAGAAAAGAAATAGTATCCAGTATCAATCGTAGTGCCAAGGAAGACACTCAGTAAATACTTGGAAACTGAGTAAATGAGCATATCTCTGATGAGTGAGATGGAGTTTGCCAAATGGTCAGATGTAAAGCAGGCATTCTAGGGCTTCCCTGGTAGCTCAGTGGTAAAAACAAAAATCTGCTGGCCAATACAGGAAACACGGGATTGATCCCTGGTCCGGGAAGATCTCACACGCTGTGGAGCAACAAAGCCCGTGCGCCATGACTCGAGCCTGCACTCTAGAGCCCAGAAACCGCAGCTGCTGAGCCCACACACTGTAGAGCGAGTCCTCCACAGCGAGAGAAGCCACCACAATGAGAAGCCCACCGGCTGCGACTAGACAGTAGCCCCTCTCCCCACAACTAGAGAAAAGCCCATGGAGCCACGAAGACCCAGCATAGCCAAAAAGAAATAAATAAAATGATTATAAATAGGGCGTTCCAGAGAGGCAGTCCCTATGCAGAGACTTAGAGGTATGAGAGGCGCAGTTGGTATTGCTGGAGCATAAAAGTTGGACATTGAATTGTAAGAAATAAAGCTGTCCTTGGAGATGATGGGCCAGATCATGAAGGGCCTCGTCCATGAAAAAGAAGAAGTTAGATTTTATGTTGCAGGCAGCAGAAAATCATTGATGTAACAAACAAAACTACTAAATTTCAAACCATACTGTATGCCAGGCAAGTACCCATAATCCTATTACAGAGTCAGTATATTCTCATTTTATAGTTGGGACACTGAGGCTCAGAGAGATTAATTTATCTTGCCCAGGTTTTCACAGCTACTAAGTGAAAGAACTAGGGCTTAAATTTAGGTTGGTTGAGTCCAGACCTCCTGTCTGCTTTTTAAACTAGATTTTACAACCCCTGTAGCAGGGGGAAAAAAATAGATATTTTTACTTTTTAACTAGTCTGACTTCTTTACCTCCCATCAACTCTAGTACATTCAAGTTTTTAATGTAAATTCAAGTTCTTAACAGTTTAGGACTCAAGTTTTAGTCTTCTGAAGACTACAGTTATTTTAGTTAGTTACCTCTTGCAAACTTTTTATTCTGGTGCCATCTTCTATATAGATAATTCAAATAACTGTCTTGGTTTTTATTGAAATGCCATTTGTGGGGGAGAGGAGACTTACCATTGAATGTCATGGACCAATCAACATGATGGCATCTGGTCCCATCGCTTCATGGGAAATAGATGGGGAAACAGTGGAAACAGTGTCAGACTTTATTTTGGGGGGCTCCAAAATCACTGCAGATGGTGATTGCAGCCATGAAATTAAAAGACGCTTACTCCTTGGAAGGAAAGTTATGACCAACCTAGATAGCATATTCAAAAGCAGAGACATTACTCCTTGGAAGGAAAGTTATGACCAAACTAGACAGCATATTACAAAAGCAGAGCCAACAAAGGTCCGTCTAGTCAAGGCTGTGGTTTTTCCAGTGGTCATGTATGGATGTGAGAGTTGGACTATGAGGAAAGCTGAGCACCGAAGAATTGATGCTTTTGAACTGTGGTGTTGGAGAAGACTCTTGAAAGTCCCTTGGACTGCAAGGAGATCCAACCAGTCCACCCTAAAGGAGATCAGTCCTGGGTGTTCATTGGAAGGACTGATGCTGAAGCTGAAACTCCAATACTTTGGCCACCTCACGTGAAGAGTTAATTTATTGGAAAAGACCCTGATGCTGGGAGGGATTGGGGGCAGGAGGTGAAGGGGACGATGGAGGGTGAGATGGCTGGATGGCATCACCAACTCGATGGACATGAGTTTGAGTGAACTCCAGGAGTTGGTGATAGACAGGGAGGCCTGGCGTGCTGTGATTCATGGGGTCACAAAGAGTCGGACACAACTGAGTGACTGAACTGAAGTGAAAAGAGAAAAATTTGAAGTACTAAGTCCATTTCTGAAACATTTCTGAATCTTCAATATGTAAAAAGAATGGTAATTATTTTAAGAAAATTTAATATTAATCTTGATATTCTATTTAATTTATATAGATGTAGTTCACTGCTTAAGTAAATGATTTCTACCTCATAATCCTGGTGTGCACATTTAGCTTGAAATACTTCAGATGTTATCCATATAACCCTGAGACATCTCTCGCTACCTTAAGGTAGTATTCTCCTAACTTTAATGACTGTTACTGTAGTAAGTCCTGGAGATAGAGATGGCAGTGGTTGCACAACAGTGAAAATGTACGTAATGCCACTAAATTGTACACTTTAAATGGTTAAAATGCTAAATTTTGTATTATGTGTATTTTGTTATTGTTGCTGTTGAGTCACTCAGTCGTGTCTGACTCTTTGCCACCCAATGGACTGCAACATGCCAAGATTCCCTTTCCTTAACTCATGTCCATTGAGTTGATGATGCCATCCAACCAACTCATTCTGTCTCCTCCTGCCTTCAGTCTTTCCCAGCATCAGGGTCTTCCCCACTGAGTCAGCTCTTAGCATCAGGTGGCCAAAGTATTGGCTTCAGCATCAGTCCTTCCACTGAATATTCAGTGTTGATTTCCTTTAGGATGGACTGGTTTGATCTCCTTGTAGTCCAAGGGACTCTCAGGAATGTTCTCCAGTACCACAATTCAAAAGCATCAGTTCTTCAGTGCTCAGCCCTCTTTATGTTTCACCTCTCACATCTGTACATGACTACTGGAAAGAGTTGTGTCTGACTCTTTGCAACCCTGTGGACTGTAGCCAGCCAGGCTCCTCTGTCCTTGGGATTTGCCAGACAGAAATACTGGAATGGGTTGCTATTCCCTTCTCCAGGGGATCTTCCCAACCCAGGGATCAAACTCACATCTCTTAATGTCTCCTGCATTGACAAGTGGATTCTTTACCACTAGCACCACATGGGAAGATAGCATTCTCTCTATGGACCTTTGTCAGCAGAGTGATGTCTGCTTTTTAATATGCTGTCTAGGTTGGTCATAGCTTTTCTTCCAAAGAGCAAGAGTCTTGATTTCATGGCTGCAGTCACCATCTGCAGTGATTTTGGACCCCAAGAAAATAAAGTCTGTCATTGCTTCCATTTTTTTCCCCATCTGTTTGCCATGAGTGATGGGACAGGATGCCATGATCTTTGTTTTTTGAATTTTGAGTTTTAAGCCAGATTTTTCACTTTCCTCTTTCACCTTTTTTAAGAGACTCTTTAGTTTCTCTTCACTTCCTGCCATAATGGTGGTGTTGTCTACATATCTGAGGTTATTGATATTTTTCCTGGCAATCTTGATTCCAGCTTGTGCTTTATCCAGCCAGGCATTTCTCATGATGTACTCTGCATATAAGTTAAATAAGCAGAGTGACAGCATATAGCCTTGACGTACTCCGTTCCCAATTTTGAAGCAGTCCATTGTTCCATGTCCAGTTCTAATTATTGCTTCTTGACTTGCATACAGGTTTCACAGGAGGCAGGTAAGGTGGTCTGGTATTCCTGTCTCTTTAAGAATTTCCCACAGTTTGTTGTGATCCATACAGTCAAAGGCTTTAGTTAATGAAGAAGTCAGTGTTTTTCTGAAATTCCTTTGCTTTTTCCATGATCCAGCGGATGTTGGCAATTTGATCTCTGGTTCCTCTGTCTTTTCTAAATCCAGGTTGTACATCTGAAAGTTTTCAGTTCACATAATGTTGAAACCTAGCTTGAATAATTTTAAACTTTACCTTGTTAGCATCTGACTTGAATGCAATTGTGCAGGAGTTTGGACATTCTTTGGCATGGCCCTTCTTTGAAAACTGACCTTTTCCAGTCCTGTGGCCACTACTGAGTTTTCAAATTTACTGATATATTGAGTGCAGCACTTTAACAGCATCATATTTTAGGATTTGAAATAGCTCAGTAGCTCAGTAGAAATTCTACTACCTCCATTAGCTTTGTTCTTAGTAATGCTTTCTAAGGCACACTTGACTTCAACACTCCAGGATGTCTGGCTCTAGGTGAGTGACTACACCACATGGTTATCAATATAACCATGGATATAGTTCTTTTGTGTATTTTTATATAGTTCTTTTATGTATTCTTGCCCACCTTTTCTTAATCTCTTCTGCTTCTGTTAGGTTCTTCTGTTTCTTTCCTTTATTACGTCCATCTTTGCATGAAATATTCCCTTGGTATCTCCCAAGTTTCTTGAAAAGATCTGTCTTCCCCATTCTGTTGTTTTCCTCTATTTTGCATTGTTTACTTAAGAAGGCTTTCTTATCTCTCCTTGCCATTCTCTGGAACTCTGCATTCAATTGGGTATGCCTTTCCCTTTCTCCTTTGCTTTTCTCTTATCTTCTTTTTTCAACTATTTGTAAGGCTTCCTCAAACAACCACTTTGTCTTCTTGCATTTCTCTTTCTTTGGGATGGTTTTGACCACCACCTCCTGTACAGTGTTAGGAACCTGCATTCATAGTTCTTCAGACACTCTGTCTACCAGATCTCATCCCTTGAATCTATTCATCACTTCCACTGTATTCTCATAAGGGATATGTTTAGGTCATACCTGAATAGCCTCATGGTTTCCCCTACTTTGTTCAGTTTAAAGCCTGAATTTTGCAATAAGGAGCTCATAATCTGAGCCACAGGCAGCTCCTGGTCTTGTTTTTGCTGAGTGTATGGAGTTTCTCCATCTTCAGCTGCAAAGAATATAATCAGTCTGATTTCAGTATTGACCATCTGGTGATGTCCACATGTAGTGTTGTCTCATGTTGTTGGAAAAGGGTATTTACAATGACCAAGTGTGTCCTCTTGGCAAAACTCTGTTAGCCTTTGCCTTGCTTCATATTGTACTCCAAGGCCAAACTTGCCTGTTTCTCCAGGTATCTCTTGACTTCTACTTTTGCACTCCAATCCCCTATAATGAAAAGGACCTCTTTTTTGGTGTTAGTTCTAAGTCTTGTAGATCTTCATGCTGCTGCTGCTGCTGCTGCGTCACTTCAGTCGTGTCCGACTCTGTGTGACCCCAGAGATGGCAGCCCACCAGGTTTCCCCGTCCCTGGGATTCTCCAGGCAAGAACACTGGAGTGGGCTGCCATTTCCTTCTCCAATGCATGAAAGTGAAAAGTGAAAGTGAAGTCGCTCTGTCATGTCTGACTCCTAGCGACCCCGTGGACTGCACCCTACCAGGCTTCTCCGTCCATGGGATTTTCCAGGCGAGAGTACTGGAGTGGGGTGCCATTGCCTTCTCCAGTAGGTCTTCATAGAACCATTCAACTTCATCTTCTTCAGCATTAGTGGTTGGGACATGGACTTGAATTTATGTGATATTGAATGGTTTGCCTTGGAAACAAACAGAGATCATTCTGTCATTTTTGAGATTGCACCCAAGTACTGCATTTCAGACTCCTTTGTTGACTATTAGGGCTATACCATTTCTTCTAAGGGATTCTTGCCCACAGTAGTAGATATAATGGTCATCTGAATTAAATTCACCCATTCTGGTCCATTTTAGTTCACTGATTTGTAAAATGTCGATGTTCACTCTTGACATCTCCTGCTTGACCACATCCAATTTACCTTGATTGATGGACCCAACATTCCAGGTTCCTAAGCAGTATTATTCTTTACAGTGTCAGACTTTCATCAGACTTTACTTTCACCACCAGAAGTGAGTGAAGTGAAGTGAAGTCGCTCAGTACTGTCCAACTCTTTGCGATCCCATAGACTGTAGCCTACCAGGCTCCTCTGTCCATGGAATTCTCCAGGCAAGAATACTGGAGTGGGTTGCCATTTCCTTCTCCAGGGGATCTTCCTGACCCAGGTATCGAACCCAGGTCTCCTGCATTGCAGGCAGACGCTTTACCGTCTGAGCTACCAGGGAAATCCCTCACCACCAGACACATCTACAACTAAGCATCGTTTCCACTTTGGCCCAGCCTCTTCATTCTTTCTGAAGCTATTTCTTCACTCTTTCCCAGTAGCATATTGGACCACGTACTGGCCTGGGGGGCTTATCTGGTGTCATATCTTTTTTGCCTTTTCATACTGTTCATGGAGTTCTTAAGGCAAGAATACTGGAGTGGTTTGCCATTCCCTTCTCCAGTGGACCATGTTTTGTCAGAACTCTCCCCCAGTGTGCATCTATTAAAAAATGAAAAGTTAAATCTATATGTAGTGGCCTGGAATGATGGCCATTCAATGTTGTGTGTTTAAAAGTTGTAGAGTTATTTAATAATACAGTATGTGGCATGATCCTAAAATACAAACCAGAACTATATATATGTTTGCGAATAGAGAAAGGTGTAGATGGATTCGTTTCAGACTAGTAAAACTGATTGTGTTAGGGCTGTAAGTTTAGTGATGGATTTAAATTAACTTTTTGTACAACCATGTTGTTTAATGTGTTGTAATATTGTTTTTGTAATTGTTTTTGAAATTTCTGAAGTAAAAAAGCCGGGAGGGAAGGGGGAGTTGTTTTTAACGATAGAAATTGTAATAGGGATCACAGTGTGAGTCGCTGACCGAGAAGGCACAGGAGAAACCTTGGTACTAGTGGTGATCTTTATCCTGATGCAGACGTTGGTTACACCAGGTGTATTCACTTTATAAACATACACAAGTTTGTATGCTTATGATTTGTACAGGTTACTGTACATATCAATTAAGCGTTTCTTAAAATTATGGCACAGAAATACAATGGAATACTTTGTTTTTAAAAATACTCTAAATATTTAATGATATATGGAATTGGCCCAGAAACAACAGTCTCATCATTATAAAATATATAAACACACAGAATGAAGACTCCAATAAAAACATGACAATATTATTAATAGATATTATGTCCAGATACCATTTTTTGGTTTGGAGATTAGGGGGTTGGGTCATTGAGGAAGTTGGTAGAATTTGGTAAAGAAAACCAGATTACAGGATATTAAGCAGAAAATAAAAGTGAAGGAGAGAGGGAACGTTTTTTTTTTTTTTACAAATATAAGAAAGAAAAACAATACTAACTGTTGTTAGTGTTTTTTTTTTAAACGAACTGTAAGGTCAGGTAATTTTTTTTTAACCCCAGCTAGGAAGAGACTCCTACTAGGAAGGGACTAATTTCAGATTTCAAACTATCAAGTATAATAGTAGGTCGTTATGAAAAAGCCCCTCCTTCAGCAAATTCATGCTGAATTACAAATAATTCATGCTGGATACTTAAGTTTTGTTTAAGCATTCAAAGAAACTGTCATTGATAGGATAGTTTCCATTGATTATAGTAGATGCAGCTCATAGTAGTTTAAGAAACCTGTACTCCTCCCAGTTTTAACTAATTAACTATTGTCATTTCCTGTGATCTTTTTGCTCTACAGTTACCACTCGGGGGGCAAATAATATCCCCTCTGGCCAGAGTGATAATAAAATAAAATGTATGTGAAAACACATTAATAGAATTAAACACTATCCAGTTGTAAAGTTACATTCTTTTTCTTGTTTTTTCTTCAGCCCTAAGTCATTAGTTGTGAATGTGGTTATTTCAGGTGGAGTTTAACTTAAAGAGTTCAAAAGTTGAAGTTTATGAAAGAATGCATTTTTTTCAGTCGTTTTGCAAATGTAAATGCAACATGTAGTGTTTATTCAAGTGTGAGTTGTGATGCAATCCATTTTTAATATTTTAGACTAAATTTTAGTATTTAGTACTTTATATATCAAATTTAAATATAAACATTTGTTATTCTAAGTATTGTTGAGCCGTCAGGGGAATTAGCAGGCTTTTTTCCCTATTAACAGTCATTCTTAATTATTAACCATGTTAATTTAAAATGATTAAAATCCCAAATCAGATCTCCAGGTGTCTCGCAGGGGGTTTGCTTTTTTTAGATTAGCCCTTAAATCAGTAATAATCTGGGTGGAACTAGAGTTGGGTTAGGTTGGAGAAAACTGCGTGGCACTAGGACCCAGGGGGCTCCCGTGAGCGGATCTAGGGGCCAGATTGCAAATTCGCGGTGACTCAGTCTGGTCGGCTCCTTGCGCTCAGCGGCCGCGGCGGCAGCAGCAGACGTTGGCGGCCGAGCTGCTAGGATCAGTTCCCCCGGGTTTCACCGTCCGAGACTTCCTTCGGGGCGCCCCAGGCAGGTCTGAGGCGTCCGGGGAGCGCAAGGGTCGTTGTGGCGGGGAGGAACGGGGGTTGCTCGGCGCGGGAAGCCCTCGGGCCTGTGCACGGGGAGTAACATTTGCTCCGTCTCTTCCTGTGTCTGGCTTTATTTGCAGCAAACCAAGATGGAGTATGAGTGGAAACCTGACGAGCAAGGGCTTCAGCAAATCCTGCAGCTGCTGAAGGAGTCCCAGTCCCCCGACACCACCATCCAGAGAACCGTGCAACAAGTATCCTTTGCGAGGCCTCGCCACCGCCCGCGCCGCTCTGCCGCGCCGGGCCCGCTCTCGCCGGCCGGGAGGCTCCCGCCGCCCCTCCCCCTCCCCGCTCCCGGATCCCTCCGCCCTCCGCGCGCCCGCCCGCGAGCAAGGCCCGCCCGCCGCCGCCGCCGCCGCCGCCGCCCCTGCCCGGCGCCTCGCGCACGCGGCCCTCGTGCCCCGAGCCCGGGCCGCCGCCTGGCCCGGCGGCTTCCGGCCACAAGAGGCCGGGGGCGCCCAGCCGCCGCCCGCGATCGCGACATGTGCACCGGCCGGGCGCCACGTCCTCCCTCGCGGCGGGCCGCTCGGGAAGGCGGAGTGGCTGGGTGCCGGCGCGGACCCCCGGCGAGCAGGCCCACACAATGCGCCGGGCGTGCAGGGGGCGGCGGGCGAAGCGAGGGGCCGGGCGGGCGCGCTGCGTGCGCGGCCGCGCTCGCCGGCCTGAGTAGGGTGGAGCCGGCGCGGGGTTTGAACTCCCTGGGTGTGGGGCCCGGGATTTCTTCCAGGCCCTGATCCTGAAGAGCCGGAGACCTAGGAATGAGGGCTCCCAGGACTCACTTCGAGGCTGCTCAGGCTAACACCTGTTGCGAGCTCCCTGCCTCCCAAGTGAGAAATCTTTGGCTCGAGACCGTCTGCTCAGTTACCCAAGTCTTGACCGAGTTTGCTGGTGTAGCGGTCCTGTTGCTAAGGCTTTAGTGGCAGAAAGGCTTAACAGAAGAACCAGAACCTCTGCTGTGTGTGCGCTCTGCAGTGCCCTAAACTGCGGTCAAATGGAGAGCTCTTCCTGCATCTAATAAAGGAAACAAATTCACCCGATCATAAAATAACTTTTAAGATGAAGTTAATTGTTTAAAAACTTCAGCCTGTGTTCAAAAATGCCTCTTAATTTTTATTGTTAATAAAGAGGGAAAATTGGTTAGTACGGAATTTGGTAAACTCTTTTGGTGTAGTTTGGACTTAAGTTTAAAATACTATAAACTTGGGGTTAAATCGAATTACTTGAAAAGCTCTGGTAAATAAAGTTTCTCAAAGTACTGCATTGCTGTAATTTAAAACCTCGAATAGGCGAGTATCTAGCCTTTTGATTAATTAATACTGATTATTTTAAAATGGAGGTGTTAATGATTTAGGTCTGCTTGGTTTGGTGTTTGTTTTTCTTAAGCCATTTTGCTACATAGTACTGAGGGAATAGTAGTTGGTTTGGGGTGTATTGGAGCTTGTATTTGAAACATTGCTGTTGCGCAATCTTAATTTGTATTATCATAGCTTTAGAAATGATAGAAGTTGAGTTTTGATGAATTATAGGTGTTAGTATGACAGTTAAGTTAGCCAAGTCACAAACCACATTGTAATTTATTCTGTAGCATTGTATATCATAATTTCTTGTTTTAGTGCGTTATTTATTAAGTACTCTGTATGCTCAGTACTGTGCCTGGGCTAAGAATCAAATTTACAGTTCATTCTGTATGCCTGGAGCATAGTATACTGTCTGCATAAGGAACAATTTAAATTTCAGTAGATAAAGGTTAATAGTATTTTAAAAATACACACTGCTCTATATTTTCAAAGTGCCTAATGATGACCTTGTTCTTTGTTTCCTTAGCAAAGAATGTAATTACTGTTTTTGTATAGACTTGAGCACTTTTAGAAAGACCGTTATAATAATATGGATAGATAGCTTAAGTTCCTAGGAAGTAAACCTTATTAGGAAGTATTTATGAAAAATTATTAGCATATTAGCATACTGTTAATCTTGGCTGTTCACTAAAAAAAGAAATCACTAGGGTTTTTTGGTCAAAGAAAGTACAGCTTCTAGAGAAATGTATGTTGATAGTTAATTTATGTTCTGGCCACTGAACACTGAGAATATTCTAGTGTGTGATAAATAGCTGATATGGTGTGCCTGGAGTTTGTATAGTGGATTTAATTTAAAGATCTAGGTCTACTGAGAAAATTCTAATAAAACCCAATTAGAGGTGTTATTAAAAAGCGTATTAGGGTTTAAAAGGGCATGAAGAAAGACGTAGCAGAGCAGTATGTCATTGTCGCCTGCCACAGGATGGAAACCTGCACGTGTGTGTCACTGGTAATGGCAGATCCTGGTGGGGGAGTAGGGGAGAGGGGATAATTGTAGAACTATTGCAGTGCAGTAATTTCATAACAGTGACTTTATATAATAAGATTTGATATGTAGACTTGTACATAAATAGCATTTTATGTAAATTTCTTGAATTCTGAAGAAAAATTCTAATCGTGTTTAAGTTAAAAGGCGATTTTTATAAGGTTAATTTCTGTAAGTGATCTCTGAAAGACTTGTTTTTGTTCATTTGGAATGCTTTTCCTTTTTGTCATTATTTTATATGTTAATACCTTTCTGATTAAGGTTTGTGGTTTTTTTTTAGTTCAAATAGGTCAAAGAAATTGTTTTGAAAATTTTTTTCATACAATGTGCACCTATACTGAAGGTGGAAGTTGACTTACTTGTATTGAAAATAATTGATGTAAAATAGTTTAATATTTTAACCATAAAGCTCATAAGAGGTTTAACACAGCCATTGGTGTGTTCTTGGAATAGTGTATTGATGGTTTTAATAGGATAACTTTATTCTTACTGAAAAAAAAATGCAGGCCTAAAAATCACAAAAGAGATTATTGATTTTAGATTAAAAATACTGAATTCCTTCCTTATAAGTTTCCTTAACTACTGTTTGTTCTAGAAACTGGAACAACTCAATCAATATCCAGACTTTAACAACTACCTGATTTTTGTTCTTACAAAATTGAAATCTGAAGGTAAGTAGGGTTTGTGTTGAAAGCTACTTAAAAGTTTTTTACATTTTTTTTTAATAAGTCTTTAAGATGTACTAAAATATATGAAGAATTACTCATTTTAAAGGATTTCATTTTGTAGGAATCACTTGCTTTAAAGATATGGAATGAAAGTGTTACTAAAGCATTTGGATGCTTGATGAGCAGTCAGTTGTTAGTTGGGGGTTTTTGTAATAAATTCATTCTTCGCAAATGAGAAAGCATTTTGCTAGAGAGATTGATTTCTTTTATACACAAATCGAATGTAGGATTTACTAAAAACTTACTATATGGGTGATCATATTTGTATGATTGAAAGTTGATTTAACCAAAATGAAGTCATGTATAATACCATCACCAGGTAATTGTTAATGCCTTAATTCTGTACTTCAGTTATATGGCCATGTACTATTTTAATTGTTAACAAAAAGTAGAATCATTCTATTCATAGACTTGTAACTTTTTTAAACCTTCTAACAGTATACATGAAACCTTTTCATTAACTATTCTACAACCATTTTAAATTACTTTTATAACAAAGCTTGAAAACTAACTTGATTTTTAAATGACATAGTCATTTGATTGTTTCCTATACATGTAATGTATCTCTCTTGACTCTGTTTATTACATGAATATTTATGGAGCACCACTCCTTGCCAGGCAGTTTGCTGGCTCAAGAGCAGTGAAAGTGAACAGAATAATAAGGATCTCTGTCCTCATGGAGCTTACACTGTAGTGAGAGGTGTTCTCAGAGTTGAGTATTCCCTTCCTGGGATGTTGTCAGACACTCAGAATGCACTCGGGTAATTTTTGAGAGACTGATTGGCCTCTAAATGAGAAGTTACGGTGCTTCATTAGTGCTTCTGTAGTTAGTAAAAGCACTACACTTGGAGTTAGGAAATAAGTCTTAAACTCTGACACTCATTTCATCTCTCTTTCATCTACAAAATGCCTGTGTTAGACTACCAGACCGTATGTAAGGTTTCAACTCTTAAGTGCTAGCGAGCGGGTTAATGACCTTAAAATCTCACTAATCTTGTATTTACTCAGATTTTAATGTTTCATGCCAGTGTATAGTGATTTATTTTGAATTATTTTAAAATTTTCTAGTTAATTTTAGGAATTTTAATTTGTGATTGAAGCATGTAAGAGAAACTTTAGAAATTTCAAAACTTAAATTGCAAAAAACTAAAGTTTTTTGGCATATCTTTAAATTCAGCAGCTAATATTCCTAGTTTGATAAGTGCATATTAATGTGATGTGTTATTTCTTAATATAGAAATTTTCTTTTTCCCACATAGAAGTTGTAATTAGATAATGCTTTAAGAACTTTATATTTAGTAAATGAATTTTTCTAAACATAAGTGTTTTACTTGAAAATTTTATTTTCACCAAGCCATCTATTCTCTGTCCTGTCCTCATCTTAAATTCCAAATGTTAAGATTTTTATAATGTTATACTCTTTCTTAAAACTTTCTTGGGATATGAGGATACATCAGAAGTATTTTTAAAAGCAGACAAATGACAAACTTAAGTAGCAAGAGAGGTTGGTGTGTAACTGTCTCCCAGAAGACCTATGAATTATAAAACCATGAAATGTTGGAAAAGGTTTTACTAACATTTGCTATTTCTTCCTGTGTTTATTCATTTATTTGGAACACAAGGTTGCTATATCTAGTTTTCTGTTTTAAAAAATTAGCATTGTGACCATCCATATTAGAGGAGGAGCATAAGTAAAGTCTTTAAATCAATATGCTTATTTATTTAGGAACCTTTTTGCCTTTCCTGCAGTAAAATTTTAGATATGGAGAGACCTCAGATCAGCTCATCTACTTCCCTCACTCTGCAGATGAGAATTGAGACCTAGTAAAGGAGTCTTTAAGAAAGAGGACATAGTTAATTTTAACTCCTTTCACCTTGTGATTTTTTTAAAACTCTCCATCTTGTAATCATAGTTGTAAAAATGGTATAGTGTGTTCATTGTAAGTAAATACACATGCCATTTAAAATAAAATTATACAACTGAATTATTGATGGCTAACAAGACAAAAACATGTGTTGCTTGAGGAAGTTAAATATCTGGCTATTCTTTTATTTTATGGAAGTTTTAAACTTTGAAGAGAATTTAGAATTGCTTTTGTTTCTAAGTTACTGATTGAATGGTGGTAATTGAAACCAGGAAGAAATTTTTGGAGGGTGACATAAAAGGCTCGTAGGCTGTGTTGTGGTGGCTCTAATGGTTCATTTGCAAAGAAACACAGTCTTTTTGTCCCCCCATGCTGTACCCTTGAAGAGTTCAATACCAGTCAGACTTTGGGGACATACTGAACTAACTAGAACAAGTTGGGTTATTTTCTTTTTTAATAAAGTACGTAAAATAACAGTGCCGAAATAGCATTCTGTGTTCCGTAAACCAGTTCCACACGTCTTCCAGCCCTTTAAGGAGGGTGATACTATGCCATCATCAAGTAGAGGCTCTGGAGACAAACTCCTCAGGTTGACACTTTGGCTTCCGCAACTCATAGTCTATTCTGTGTGAGTTAGGCAAAGGCCTCAGTTTCCTTGTTTGTGCAGTGGAGATAAATTAATTCTTGTCTCATGAGGTAGTGAGGATTAAATGCAGACTACTTGGAAAGCACTTAGCAGTGTTTGGTATGTAATGAGCATTGAGAAAATGTTGACTATTGCTAATATTGTTGGTGATAATACAGATTCTTAAAGCATCAGTTATATTCTACTGATATTGGTTCTTCAGAATTTGTTAATATCATCTACGGATTAAACTTCTTTTACATAGATTCTTTTTTATTTAATCTTCTGGAAATTTAAAAATTGTTTTACCCTCTCCCCCCTTTTCTTTTTAGCTCAGAGGCAAGTGAAAAACATGATATAAATGAACGGCAATTATTTGTATGTGAAGGTGATCCCATATGTTCTTTGTCCACTTAATTTTTAATAGGATATCTTTAGTGACTAATACTTTCATATCTGTAATTTGATGTTTGCATCAGGTTCCAATAAAGCTTGAGTACATTGGCCATATATAAACTTAAATTCAATCAGTGGTTCTCAACCAGGTGCAGTTTTGTTGTGTTTCCCCCGCCCATCCCCTTCTCAGTGCCCAAGGAGACATTTGACATTATCTGGAAACATTTTTGGTTGTCACAATTTGCAGAGGTAATACTGGCACCTATGGTCAGTGATACTGCTAAACATCTTACAGTGCATAGGACAGCACTCCTAAAGAAAGAATTACCTGGCCCAGAATGTCAATAATGCCAAGGTTGAGAAACCCTGAACTATAAATCATGGAGCTAATCCTTTGTAATCATTTACAGTATTTTCCCCCCTGGTTATAGCAGATTAATGAAATATTACAATCAATTTTTTAATATATTTTAAAAGTTACATTCTTGATATATTTTGAAATGAAAACGACTTTAAAACTCAGTAGTAGTGTTATTTTATTACAGATGAACCCACAAGATCATTGAGTGGTCTCATTTTGAAGAATAATGTGAAAGCACACTTTCAGAACTTCCCAAATGGTGTAACAGACTTTATTAAGAGTGAATGTTTAAACAATATTGGTGACTCCTCTCCTCTGATTAGAGCTACTGTAGGTAAGTAATGTTACAATTTTGCTTATCTTGTTTGTGACTGGGTTGGTTTCTGACATGATTGATGATTTCCATAGGAATTTTGTCATCCGGTTCATGTTGAATTGTGATGGGGAAAATTTTTCATTGCTTCTTTTGACATAATGTTAATGATTACAGGAAAAGTTCTCTGGATCCTTTGAGACCAGATTCACTAGTAGTTGCTTTATCAAAGTTGGTTAAAATGGGCCGTTAAAAAGTGATGCTAGTGTAGAACTCCTGTTTTTCCTTTGAGTTCTTTAACTGTCTTTCTTGTGTTATACATGGGGTATAATTTCCAGTTTCACTTTCTTTTACATATAAAGAGAAACTTCTTTGTAAGACAATTTATGTGTAGGACTTTAGGTTTTTACTATGTACCCCCTTGTTTTTAATATTTGCCTTGTATATACCTAATTAACATCAATTTTTTAGTCTTTTTAGAGTATTTCAACTTGTTTTCAGTGGAAGAACAAATTTCTATCACTTTATGAAATACTATTAGATGCTTAATTACAGTAACTGAAATAAGTAGTTTTGGGAACCAACACAACTGACTCTTGGTAAGCACACACATCCTCTGGTAGAAGCAGAAATAAACATGTACTATGGAACAGCCGACCAGTGGGTAGATTTCATATGCCATGGGGTTTCCGCAGCCATATTTCACAGGGACCTGAAAAGCTTCTGTTAATCAGGTTGGTTAAATGGGATTCAGTTAAGAACTTCCATAATGAATCAGTCATTTTCATTAAAAGTTCTCTGCTTTTATATATTTTGTCTCCTGGTGGGATTGAAAAGTACCTGGTTTATCTCTTCCTTACAAAACAGAAGCTCTTTGTAACTTCCCTCCAAATACTAAACATTGCCATTATTAACACTCATTTTAAATAGGATATGTAGAGGGCATTTATAATTTGAGAAAAGGGTCTCCCTCCATAGGTTATTCTTGTGGACCCTCATGTATGCCTGATTTTCTACCAGACTCTTAACACTGGTTTAAAAAAAAAAAAGATGGTGAGTGTATACCAGTCTTAATTTTTTTTTTCATCTTAAGAATGCATTTTGGAAATCTTGCCAAGGAAGTGTATTTGGAAGGACCACATTTCAGTGACTGTGTGGTAATCCATTAGATAGACGTAGAATTGTTTCTGTTAAAGAATGTATGGTTGGTTTGTAATGGGTATTGCTGAGTACTCAGTTTTCACGCCCATCTTTGGTAAATCCACTGAAAATTACAGTTTTTCACTTTCTGTAACTATGGTAGCATTAGAATTTTTTTTGTGAGTGGATGCAATTATATGGGGCCAGATTAATTTGAATTTGTCAGTCTACAAACATTCTTTAATACTGTCTTAGAAGTCGTGAGTGTCAGCAGACTGTTAGTACCAAATTTTATCTTGTGTTTAATTTTTATTATTACTTGTTTTAAAACATGGCTTGGTTTCCTTTAGGCAGATCCAGAACTTTCTTGTTCCCCCAACTCTTTATATTTTGACTTTGGGAAAGAATACATGGCAAGAAAGAACAGATTTACTATTAGTCTTGCTGCTTTTTGATCTTACCAGAAAGTAACTTATCTTTAAAATGCTATCAATACAATGATCCTCACCATACAGTTCAATTTTTTCAGTGGGGAGTAAATCCTGGCCAACAACTTTACTCTTTACATTTTTTAGCTCTTTACCATTGGGAGCAACCTGCTCAAAACTCACAATGGAAAACTCGAAGAGAATTTATGCACACAAACAGTAAAATTTGTTGTTCAGTAATAATTATTATTATATGCTCTGCATTTTGTGTACACATCACTGAATTCTCAAAATAACTATGAAGAGAACTTTTTCTCTTCTAAAAATTTTCTTTTGCAGATTAATAATTTGAAGTACATATAATTTGCCTACTGTCATTATGGTGCTGAAAGATCTGTAATCACTAAGCATATTACATTATGTTAACTACTATTAAATTTTCTAAGGCAGAGAAAAACAATGACACAAAAGTTTTTTGTTACATATTTCTGTATTTGCATAATCCTTAACTAAGAGCTAAGTTACACAACACAGTTGAAATAATCCAGTCAAAGTGACATGATCAGTAAGCCTATGTCAGTCAAGCCTCCACAATCCACGATCACCTTGCCAGTGATTCATCCTTGATCCCCATAAGTGGGAACTGTTGTAGGGGTGTATGGCCTGTCTCCAGGAGAGGGATTGTTGCCAAAAGAGTGGGCATGTAGAAATGTTCTTGACCGATGGCTCATCGACTTTCTCTACCATGGGTCACAGCTTTGATACTAGGTTAAGTCGGAGCTGCTGCTAAGTCGCTTCAGTCGTGTCCAACTCTGTGTGGAGAGCTGTTCTTAGTTCTTTGATGTGTTTTTAGTTGAATCTAATAGTCATATTCATCACCCAGTACTAAGTGTTGCTAATAACATTTTGGTGTATTTTCTTTCTGCTCTTTTGTATGTATTTTTTATAAAATAGGAGTAATTTTAATTAGTAAGAGTATTCTTGGCATTATTGGAGAAGAGCAAGTTGTCTTTTGTACAGATACTTGTTAAAAATAAAAAGAGGGTGAATTGTTGGAAAACAAGATGAGAAATGGCTCTGATTTCTACTGGGATTTTCCACAGATACGCTGTGATGATGCAGGGATCCTTGATAAATATTACGATTGACATGATTTGCAAGTCTTACCATGATTTGGAACATTTAAATGTGTGTGTGTGCGCACGTGAACCCACTTGCAAGAACATGATGTAAGCGCTTGGCATTGGCTTGTGGTTGCCCACAAGGCAATATATAACATAATGCAGTCACATTTCCTAAACAGACATGTTTTCTTTCAAGGTATTTTGATCACAACTATAGCCTCCAAGGGAGAATTGCAGAATTGGCCTGACCTCTTACCAAAACTCTGCAGCCTGTTGGATTCTGAAGATTACAACACTTGTGAGGTAAGGATTTTTGCTTCATACATAATTTGTCTTGTCATGTTGTGTATTAGTAATCTTGAGAAAAAAGAATTCCTCTGAAACAAAAAACATCAAAACTTAGAGACCTAAAGTTACCTTTTGTTTTAAGTCAGTGATCATTTACCTTGCTGTTTTCCATAAAGACCGTTAAGTTATGAAACCTCTTTACTATACTTCCTACAGAGAAAAATCTTCTGTTGTATTTTAGAGCTATTCTTGGGTGTGTATATGTATCATCAGCAAAGCTACTGTCAAGCTTAATCGGTTGTAGTATTTTTCAAAGGTGGACTTAATTAAATGTACTGAATTCCCAGACCATGGGTACATTTTCAGTGTCTCTAAGTTGTTTGGTGCCTCTTGTATGATACGTCTGAGGTATATCTAGTATTGTTTTAATTATAAATTATAGTCTCTTGTTGTTTGTCACTGATCAGGTCAGTAGCAATTTGGGGAGAGAAGAGGGAGTCTGTATGGATTTGTTTTCCTGTAATTTCTCACCCAATGAGGATCTTACCCATCTCTTTCATTAGCAGGTGAAAATGATGTCTTAAATGGAAATCATTTTAGATGTTTTGCCTCTTGAGGCAGTGACTTAATCTCCTCAAAAAAGAGCAAGGCTTGGAGGCAGGGCGGATATAAAAATAACCTAATGTAAAGGAATCAAGTGGTCTTTTTAACTTACCATTTATTGCCAGGTTGGCTTGGGGGAGAGAGGACCAGGGAGAGGAGAAGCTAGCAAAAAGGAGTCTTAAAAAGTCACTCTTCTCCCTCCTTAAAAGAGAAGGAAAAAAGCTTGCATTCTCACATACATGTTTTCTAGTAATGCCTTGGGAATACACTAAGATTATAGGAAAATAAAAATAATACTTAGCTGTAGGGTAATAGTTGATGAAAATTTAAATAGTGCTTTGGTATAAAGACAACAACATAAAGACCAAAATCTTAAGCAAGCACTTTGCAAGAATAAAAAGTTTAAACTGATTATCATGAAATCACGGAGCTGCTGTCATACAGTATTGAGTTAACTGTACTGTAGCGAATGAGCACCAAGGTGCTGCTGATAAGATTATAAACAGTAAACGAGGTGGTTGAGGTAACTAACAGGCTAGATGATCCATGCAGGAGCTCTCCAGATAAGCCGCTTGGTTGTAAAATGGTTGTAGGAAAATTGCCAGTTGAATACAATTTTTATCAGTGAATGATTTATATGTAAATAGTTATGATAATTAAGGTTTCTTTTGGTATTTCAAAAAGAAGTGATACAGTGGTTAAATAGACTTATACATAAAAGTAGAGTTTACATTGTTTTAACAAATCAATATTTAATAAGAGAAAAATTAGTGTTGATTTAAAAATTGACAAGAATACTTCAAAAGTTGTTTTTTAATTAGATGACATTACTTACAATCCCTGCCAACCAGAATTCTAATTCTGAGTCATTTAATGCTAAAATTAAAATGTGCCATTATGTTTAAATTATGGTTTTAAATCAGTGGTATAATTTTTCTTAAAATTGATGATTAAATATATGGATTTCATGATGCAGATTTTATGTGGGCTGAGAACATTAATCCATACAAATTAGTTAATATTCCTCAATTTGCTTTTTAAATGGCTTCATTTTTAATTCTAATAATTAAAATGTCTTTTACAGGGAGCATTTGGCGCCCTTCAGAAAATTTGTGAAGATTCTGCTGAGATTTTAGATAGTGATGTTTTAGATCGTCCTCTCAACATCATGATTCCCAAATTTTTACAGTTCTTCAAGCACAGTAGTCCAAAAATAAGGTATCTATATAGCCAGTATTAAATTCACTTATAAATTCTGATACAAACCTGACCACTCCCTTACTTTGCATTACCTAGTACTTTTGTGATTGCATGTGTGCTCAGTCACTAAGTCACGTCCACCTCTTTGCGATCCCAAGGACTGTAGCCCACCAGGCTCCTCTGTCCATGGGATTCTCCAGGCAAGAATACTGGAGTGGGTTGTCATGCCCTCCTCCAGGGGATCTTCCCAACCCAGGGATCGAACCTACATCTCCTGCATTGCAGGTGGATTCTTTACCACTGAGCCACCTGGGAAGCCCTTTCGAAAGGAATGCATACCCATTGTTTTTTAATCTAAAATAGTTCTCATTATGTTCCCATCCAACATCCCACTCTTGAGAGTGAACATGTCCTTTCAGACACTTTTACACTTTCTTAAAATTATTATTCCACAACCTGCGTTTTTCACTTGACACAGAAAGAATGTGAAGGATATGTTAATACATAGAGACTTTTGACTCAGTCTTCTTAATGGTGTGTGTGTACAAATGGCTATACATACACCATAATATTTTTATGGAGGAATATTTAATTTCTTGCCAGTCTTCTGTAAATGGAAAAAAAACTTCAATGAACATATTTTAAATTTTGTTTCTAGGTCTCATGCTGTTGCATGTGTCAATCAGTTTATCATCAGTAGAACTCAAGCTCTGATGTTGCACATTGATTCCTTTATTGAGGTAAGATTCCTGCCCCCCCCCCCACCTTACTTTTGAGAAGATTGGAAAATGTTAAATGCATATAGTTTTATTTTATAAATGTAATAAGTTATAATTATGAACTGGCAATATCTAAATTGCTTGTGATAGTATTAAAATTGGATACAGTTAAACTTTATAATTCTCATTAACTGGAAAAAAAAAAAACTACTTCTCATACTGAGTTTTTTACTTGTATAAACATTGTGATATATGTTTGTTTGATACCTTGATTATAAAAATTTCTGCTTCAATCTACTATTCAAATTGCATATGGAAATTAAGCCTCCAAGCTCATTTGTGATAGGAACATGAAGAGGTTGAATGAACTTATTTTGATAAAGAATCTGAAGTCTGGACTTCAGACTTTAGACTGGAAGGATAGTACTTTATTTTTTCCATTGGTTTTCAGTGTAAAATGAGAGGTTTGGGAGAAAAATTGGCGCATCTTAGTATTTCTGAAGTTACTTTTTTTAATAAAAGTGGAAAGACGACAGATGTAGTTTTTTGGCCATTCAGCTGTAAGCAGTAGAGTTTCTTTTCAGAACTTCTGCTCAGTAACAGCAATTTTGAAAGGGTTATTAAAGTTCCTTAAGTATTTCACTTTTATTTTCATCATATGAAATTTAATTAAATAGTCTATTCCTTTTTAGCTGTTCTTTAAAAAAAAAAAAACAAAAGATCCTCCAGAGACCATACTGCTGGTATTCCTGTTGGGAAATTACCAGAAAGAGCTGAGGAGAAATTGTCTTTTTTTGCTTATCACTTAAATTGACAAACTTCTTTCTTAAACGACTGAGTGACTGAACTGAACTGAACCAATCAAGTGCAAATAGTAGCCATTAGAATCCTCGAGCCATTTGAAAACTGAAACAAAACTAGGCATCTTAAATGCATTTTCCTGAGTACCTACTGTGCTTGTGCTAATACTACATAAAGAAATGTTACGCTTCAAGGTGTTTCAGTCTGTTCAGGGTAGTGGACCACTTGTAGTACAGGCAGTAATAGAAGTCTGGAGAGTAAGACTGCCTGGGTTCAGATCCCAGCTCCACAGCTTAGTAGCTGTTAACCTTGGGCACCTCATTTAACTGGTATTTTCAGTTTTTAATAAAGCTAATAATAGACCTACTTTGTTGGATTGTTATAAAGGTATTTGCTAAAAATGGAATAGTGCCTGATGGAAAGTAAGCACTCCATATGCTAGCTACTGCTATTATTTTTAGAAGCAGTAGTAGTTTTTGTTGTAATTACAATAGTATTTCCACTCAGTAGTGTTCTTTCATAGCTCATTAAAGAGAACAATGGTGGACACACCAGCATCTTATACAGAGATGTAATTTAGAATAAAATTTTCTGAAAATAAAAACTCCACAGGACCATACTTAGCAAGTGGAACAAAAACATTTCCTGACATTTAAAATTATTTTCCATTAGTATTAAATACCATATTAACACTTCTTTGCTGCTTGATAATACAGTAAAGCTCACCTGGTTCTTCATCCTTTGCTTCGGTTGCCAGTGTTTTTATCTGGGGCTGAAGCCATGCCTCTGAGTCTGGTGGCACTGATAACGAGTGGTCAGCCGCCAAACTGTCCAGCTCTGTGACTCCATGGACTGTAGCACACCAGGGTTTCTGTCCTTCACTGTCTGCTGAAGTTTGTTCAAACTCATGTTCATTGAGTCAGTGATGCCGTCCAACCGTCTCAATTCTCTGTCACCCCTGCTTCTCATGCCCTCAGTCTTTCCCAGCATCAGGGTTTTTCCAGCGAGTTTTTTCACATCAGGTAGCCAAAGTATTGGAGCTTCAGCATTGGTCCTTCCAATGAATACTCAGGGTTGATTGATGAAAAGTGTATTGATCACTAATACATGGCTATAACATACCTTGATAAAGCTGGGTATTCATGTGTAAGACAGCATCAAATTTAATGAACAATTGTATAAAAGCAGCACCTGCTGGAAAAACAGTACTATTTCCGACTATGTAAAATTAAAAGTGCAACTACAGAGTTTTGAAAGCCTCAGAAATAGAGGCAGGATTTGGAGAAATTAAAGTTCTCAAAATGCAACATACTGTCACATTTGATATTTAAATTATTCTATTGTCTTACCCTTTCTTTGTAATTAGATTTCAGATTCATATGTTTGGAGACGTTTCTGTGGTCCTGGGAAGAGACAGTGGGACACATTGGATTTTACTTATTTTATTTTAGCTCTTTTTTTTGCTGCTTTCAATTTGTGTGTGTGTGTGTGTTTGTGTGTAAAGTAAAACCTCAGGAGTGAGATAGGGAAGGCTTACTGTTTTCTCTTCTTGAATCTCCACTTGAACCTCTTCAAGAGACAACTTCTAGTGAAGGCTTGTTGGTATAGTTAACTGAGCGTGGACTTACCCATACTTTTGTGAAAACCAAATTCAGGTCCCCCACTTGCTTGCAAGTTATATGATGTCTAATCTGCATTTCTCTCTCGGTCTATAAAATTGAGTAACAACATCTTGGAGTTGAGAACCATTCAGATTTTTTTTTTTTTTTTTCACTTTTAGAGAAACTTGAGAACAGCATCAGATTGATTGCTACCTTTATTATTTTTTAATAGTTTGACTTAGTGAACAACAGTTGAGGGTTAGGTTGTTAGAAACTCTCAGTATATATGTCCCAATTGTTGATGCTCTCATAGAACATGCGCCTGTTAAGAATCAGTGTTGGTAGGAATACTCTATTGACAGTAATTTTGAAGGATAAATCAGATTGTATTTTAATAATTATCTTTATTTCTGGGTGAGCTGGATAAATGCTCCTCTGTCCTAATGACATGGTTTTATTCTCGCAAACTAAAAATTACTTCAGAACACAGCCGCTCATACTCTTGTTTAAAAGAATGGCTATAGATCATTTACTGAAATCATAATTTTTGGCAGTTAGCTTCCTGTGTTTGTCTTTATAATCTAATACTGTGGGCCAATTAATTCATAAGCCTTTATTTGTGCTATATCTTAGAGTTTCTTTAAATATTACCACCTTGAAGATAATATTATATATAAATCTTTCTAGTATATTGGAATATTTAACTAGAAGAAAATTTTTCTTGTGTGATAGAATCTCTTCGCCTTGGCTGGTGATGAAGAACCAGAGGTACGGAAAAATGTGTGCCGGGCACTTGTGATGTTGCTTGAAGTTCGGATGGATCGCCTGCTTCCTCACATGCATAATATAGTTGAGGTAATACAAGCAATTTAAAAACTTTCTCCTCCTCTTCCCCTCAGGGAAATTCTTGGGCACAAAACATACAGTGTGAAATCACTGTTTTCTTATTTGTCACATTTGGGCTATAAAAATTAATTATGATTGCCTTAAAATTATAAGTTATCATTATGGTGATTTTTCTTTCATGAGATTTAAGATGTTATAGAGAGGAAAGTAATTTACAGGTGTAGACAGCTTTTAACTGTAGTGTAACTAGGAAATATGTAGATGATTTGTATTTACTAGATACAACTTAGGCCAATAAAATTGTAGTAGATAAAAATTTGTTTTCTACACATAACTGCTAAGTAGATCTGATCAACTTTTGATTTATGGTAACAATGAGATTTCTAAGTCGAAAATATATAACCTTTATAGTGAGTTCTAGTAGACCATTTAGATTTTAAGAGATTCTCTTTCAGTTTTTATGTGATGAAAATAATTTTATGTAAGTACATTGATCACTGATCAGATCAGATCAGTCGCTCAGTCATGTCTGACTCTTTGCGACCCCATGAATTGCAGCACTCCAGGCCTCCCTGTCCATCACCAACTCCCAGAGTTCACCCAGACTCATGTCCACCGAGTCAGTGATGCCATCCAGCCATCTCATCCTCTGTCGTCCCCTTCTCCTCTTGCCCCCAATCCCTCCCAGCATCGGAGTCTTTCCCAGTGAGTCAACTCTTCGCATGAGGTGGCCAAAGTACTGGAGTTTCAGCTTTAGCATCATTCCTTCCAAAGAAATCCCAGGGCTGATCTCCTTCAGAATGGACTGGTTGGATCTCCTTGCAGTCCAAGGGACTCTCAAGAGTCTTCTCCAACACCACAGTTCAAAAGCATCAGTTCTTCGGCGCTCAGCCTTCTTCACAGTCCAACTCTCACATCCATACATGACCACAGGAAAAACCATAGCCTTGACTAGCCGGACCTTTGTTGGCAAAGTAATGTCTCTGCTTTTGAATATTCTATCTAGGTTGGTCATAACTTTCCTTCCAAGGAGTAAGCGTCTTTTAATTTCATGGCTGCAGTCACCATCTGCAGTGATTTTGGAGCCCAGAAAAATAAAGTCTGACACTGTTTCCCCATCTGTTTCCCATGAAGTGATGGGACCGGATGCCATGATCTTCATTTTCTGAATGTTGAGCTTTAAGCCAACTTTTTCACTCTCCACTTTCACCTTCATCAAGAGGCTTTTTAGTTCCGTTTCACTTTTCTGCCATAAGGGTGGTGTCATCTGCATATCTGAGGTTATTGATATTTCTCCCAGCAATCTTGATTCCAGCTTGTGTTTCTTCCAGTCCAGCGTTTCTCATGATGTACTCTGCATATAAGTTAAATAAACAAGGTGACAATATACAGCCTTGACGTACTCCTTTTCCTATTTGGAACCAGTCTGTTGTTCCATGATCAGCCGTTATTAAAGTAAGGAATATGTAATAGCAACTTATTATTAGGACAGTGTAATTTATTGGGTAATACTCATTATTGCTAAAAGAGTCATGCCTAATTTTCATATTACTGGACATAGTTGTACTTGAAGGATGGCATTTCTAAGACCTGTTAGAGAAAGGATAGCATTCATGCTGTTCAGCAGTTCCTTTTCTAAAACATTAGGAAGAATAGATGTACTGATAAGGATATGTAGCAGCAAAATGGGAATAAATGACATTTTTGCTGATAAATCTGTTCTCTCTGAAGTGTTTAGAAGAATCAGGTGGCGTTGGTTGAAAATTTCGTTAGAGTTTGGAGTTAACCAGAAAATCAAGAAAAATGTTTTATCATTTGTCATGTCACACCTGGGGAACCTAATTTGTGCGGCTGCAATTCTTTCTTCAGCAGTGCTCAGCATTGTAGTAGGACATGGGAGGGGGTGACCTATCAGAGTGGTTGTGTGGCTGTATTTTGTAATACGAGATGTTTCATTCAGGAATTCATCACTTGACCCGAGTTTCAGCCCCTGGTACATTGGGAATTCATGCCTTTGATCTTTTGTTTTTACGTATAAGGTTTTTGTGGAGGGGTGGGGTTTGCCGAGCTGCACGGCTTGCAGGATCTTAGTTCAAACCCAAGGCCCCAGCAGAGAGAGCACTGCATCATAGCCACTGGGTCTCCAGGGGATTTCCTGGTTTGGGGATGTTTTTTTAAAGGAGGGTAGGTTTGGATAGATTTGGAGATCAGATAGATGTTCTTTCAACTAAGTGAATTTGGCTTGGTATGTTCAAAGGACATGATAAACCTATTTTGTTGGCAACTGAAAATTGCAGTTGACAAATGTGTCTACTTTCTTCAAAAAAAATCTTGTATAATATGTATATATCTTCTTAAATATTGGAAGTATTAATATATATATAGGTGACCCTTGAAAAACACAGGTTTTAACTGCATGGGTCCATTTGTAGACAGATTTTTTTTTTATACTAAATATGTACTACAGTACTACATAACCCAAGATTGGCTGAAACTGCAGATGAGGAACTGTATATGTGGAAGATGGGCTATATATGTGGATTATTTGACTGCTTGAAGGGTTGGCACCCCTACCCTTGGTTGGTTCAAGGTATAGTTGTAATTATAAGAGACAGCTTGGGTCGTTATATTATAAAAAGATTATCCATTTTATGAAAAGTTTAGTGGAGTTTATTTTGAGAAGCAGACAGACATGAATTGGACACTTTATATTAGGCAGCATTCTAAAATAGTAGTTCTTAAGTTTGGCTGCTTTTTAGAATTGATTAGGAGGCTTTTTAAAAAAAAAATCCAAACCCTAAATTGAGAACTACTGTAAAGGGTAAGGCCCATAGCAAAGGACTCTTAACTTGCTGAAATTGGATTAGGTTTAATTGTATGCTTTAAACCTATTAATACTAAGGCTCTTTTGTTTACAGTACATGCTACAGAGGACCCAAGATCAAGATGAAAATGTGGCTTTAGAAGCCTGCGAATTTTGGCTCACTTTGGCTGAGCAGCCAATATGCAAAGATGTACTCATAAGGCATCTTCCCAAGTAAGTATTTCTTAGCAGTGCTGTCTTGTTAACAGTGATGCCTCATTTTCGTATTTTTAGATTGCATACTTATGCCATCAGGTAGTGAAGTTCTGAAGAAGTTGAGCTTAATTTTACTGATGTATAAGTAAAGATGTTTATTTAAGAAGCAATTCCTTTTGTTTTCTAAACTACATGAGGGTGGTTTATGCTGTGAATTATAATTTACTTTGGATAATCCATGGCAGTTTTTTATAATCTTGTAATTTTGACTGTGGACTCTCTTCCCCCCTCCAAAGATCTTCTTACTAGTTGTGCTAAGAGTTTTTTGTTAACATATTGTAAGTCTATTTTTAACCCAATGAATGCTGTTAAGTCAGTTTTTTTAATACATTTTTCCAGTATTGAGATAAATTGAATTGATGTAAAACTATTATTTTTAGGTATATAGCAGTGGTTTATGAAATATATATGAAATCAATTAAAGTCAGTTACTTTTAAAAGTAGTGCTCACATTCTTTTGAAATTAAAATACAGGCTCATAAACTTAATTTTCTACATGAAAATTTAAACTCCATTGGATTTCCACCCCCTTAAGTAATCAGTTGTTCTTTTTGGTGTGTTGTCTTTTAATGTGTTTTTCTCTGTGTTAATACTGTATGCATGTGTGCATGTTCAGTCAACTCAGTGGACTGTAGCCAACCAGTCTCCCCTGTCCTTGGGATTTCCCAGGCAAGAATTCTGGAGTGGGTTGCCATTGCCTCCTCCAGGGGGTCTTCCCAACCCAGGGATTGAGTCCACATCTCCTGCATTGGCAGGTGGATCCTTTATCACTGAGCCTGAGCCACCTGAGATGCCCAGTACTGTGTACCAGATGTCATATATCAGTGTTTTGGAAAGAAAATAAGTTTGATAGTATGAATAAGGCATCTGTCTATAGTTCGTGCTTAAAATTTTGATTTACTGTTTTGTGGTCGGCTCTTGTCAGTTACTATAAGTTGTGCCCTTTCCTCCATGTCGTTAGTCTAAACTTTGAAGTGCTGTCCCGTCACGGTGTTCTCCAGTTTATAATACACTAGCAGTGTCTCATCTTGTCACAACTTTTGCCATCCATTAATTACAGTTTTTCTAATCTTAGCCATCTAATACGCAAAAAAATAACCATTTGTTTTAATATGTTGTATTAGTGGAGTCACATTTTTTTCAGAAGTTCGTATACTCAGATGTTCTCATTTTCATGTAGTCAGTTCTTACCAAGAAAACAATTCCACCTATATTTTATTCTAGTCAATCTAGAATTTATTATCTAGAGTAAAGTATAAGGTATGATAAATGGATTGCCTCCACTCACCCCCCACCCCACCAGGAAATTTATTCTTCTTTCTAATTTGTGATGCCACTTTTATGATATGCTTGTTTCTTACTATTGGATCATATAGTTCTACGTCTTATAAAAAACAGACATTAATTCTTATAAAGCTGAAGAGATTTTATTAATGCAAACCTAATCTCTAACATTAGGAGATAAGAGCAGTTATAGATTGGTGGTCTCTTTCATTGCCCTAATAAAATCCAAATTTTTTTAAGCAACCAGTAACTTGGTAGCAGGCTAAAAGATCAGCAATTTTAGCTGATTTTTTGATGAGATGAGATCAAAATGAGATCTCTTATTTCACATAGAAAACATTAATGTAACAAAGAATAGGATTTATCTGTTTCTGGGCTATGTTGTGTGGTTTTTGTTGTTGTTTTTAGCCAGTAGTATGTTCTTTTGGTTATTGAGCATTTGTTATCTGGTAGAACAGGTCTTTTTTTCACCAGAATTATTTTGTTTTTTTTCCCCACCTTTATTCTTACACATAATACATTAATATCTCCTGGGGCTTATTGACGGATTGATCCATAGAAAACAATTAACCCAGTGCCTGGTATATACTTAGTGTGAAGTGAAGTCGCTCAGTTGTGTCCGAATCTTTTTGACCCCATGGACTGTAGCCCACCAGGCTCCTCCATCCATGAGATTCTCCAGGCAAGAGTACTGGAGTGGGTTGCCATTTCCTTCTCCTGGTATATACTTAAGTACTCAGTAAACATTCATTATTGGTATTAACATCATTGCCTTTCCATGATGTTGCACTAAAATTCTCTCTTGTTTTCTAAAACATGAGGCTACAGGAGAAAGCTAAAACAATTCTTTACTCAGTCACTCAGCTGTGTCTAACTCTTTTGCAACTCCGTGGACTGTAGCCCGCCAGGCTCCTCTGTCCATGGGATTCTCCAGGCAAGAATACTGGAGTGGGTTGCCATGCCCTCCTCCAGGGGATCTTCCCATCCCAGGGATCAAACTGCATCTCTTGCATTGGCAGGTGGATTCTTTACCACTGAGCCACCCAGGAAGCCTGAACCTTAGCTTACTCATCTAGGTTATAAAGAAGTTGCTTTATTAATAAGCCCACAGCATATGAGTATGAATTTCTTTTGCCTATTCATTCTTTTCCCATGCCACCCAGAACAATTAAAGATAGAATTTGGGAGCAGCAGGCTGAGGGCATTGTTAGGTGTTTCCAGAGCGTTCCCCTACCTTCTGTCCTCACTAGACTCATCTTAGTGTGCATGGCTGAACAGTGAGAAAACAAAGTATAAGAAACCTGTCAAAGATGAAAACCCATCATAGCTGCAAGCGGAACTAAAGTTAGTATTCTGACCTTTACCTAACATGTTTTGATACATATTTTTTTTAGCTAGTCGTAAATATTTCAGTATATCTGAAATTCCATGTTTATAGACATCGTGATTCTCTTAAGAAATTAAAAATAAAATTTCTAAACTTTTACCAGACTATGATAACCTTGTCCATAGAATTCTTTCTTCCTTCTTGCATTATTTCTTTTGAATAAAATCCTTCAAATTTTCTGTTTTTATATTTTAAACACTATCATCTCTTTTATTAAGGAGAAGGCGATGGCAACAGACTCCAGTACTCTTGCCTGGAGAGTCCCATGGATGGGGGAGCCTGGTGGGCTGTAGTCCATGGGGTCGTGAAGAGTCGGACATGACTGAGCTACTTCCCTTTCCCCTTTCCCTTTCTCTTTTATTAAAAAGAATAGAAATACTGAATGTAGGCTCATTGTAAAAATATCAGCCATTTAGAAATAAAGTAGAAGATGGATATTGTCCCTTGTTAGCCTACTCACTCACCTCTGAAGATACCAGTTTATTGTGTAGCTTTCCTAGTTAGTCTGTGTATATAAGTAATTATATAGGTAATCTTGTTTTTTAAATAATTTTTTATTGGAGGTTAGTTGATTTATAATGTTCTATTAGCTTCAGATGTGCAGCAAAGTGAATCAGTTACACATGCACATATATCTACTCATTTTTAGGTTCTTTTCCCATATAGGCCATTACAGAATTTTAAGTAGAGTTTGCTGTGCTCTGCTTAGTCACCTGTTTTATATATTGTTGTCATACTCAGTCATGTTCAACTCTTTTGTGACCCCATGGACTGTAGCCCACCAGCCTCCTCTGTCCATGGGATTTCCCAGGCAAGAATACTAGAGTAGGTTGCCATTTCCTTCTCCAGGGGATCTTTCTGACCTAGGGATCAAACCTACAAGAGATACATCTCTTGTATCTCCTGAATTAGCAGGTGGATTCTTTACCACTGTGCCACATGGGAAACCCATTTTGTATAAACTGTATTTAATCAATCCCAATCTCCCAATTTATCTGCCCAACAGCCCCCCACCCCGCCCCCTGTTGTTGACCATAAGTTTGTTTTCTGCATCAGTGACTTTATTTCTGTTTTGTAAGTTCATTTGTACCTTTTTTTGTTCTTTCCACATATAAGCAATATATTTGTCTTTGTCTCTCTCTGACTTGACTTCACTCAGTATGACAATCTCTAGGACTGTCCATGTTGCTGCAAATGGCATTATTTTTGTTATTTTTATGGTGAGCTTCTTTTCATGTGCTTCTTTTTGCCATCTATGTGTCTTTGGAGAAATGTCTGTTTGGATCTTCCACTTTTTGATTGGGTTGTGGGTTTTTTTTTTTCCTGAGCTGCATGAGCTATTTGTGTGTTTTAGAGATTAAGTCCTTGTTGTGTGCTTTGTTTGCAAATATTTCCTCCCATTCTGAGGGTTGTCTTTTCATTTTATTTATGGTTTCCTTTGCTGTACAGAAGCATTTTAAAGTTTAATTAGGTCCCATTTGTTTGTTTTTGTTATTTTCATTATTCTAAGAGGTAGATCAAAAAAGATCATGCTACAATTTATGTCAGAGTGTTCTACCTATGCTTTCCTCTATGAGTTTTATAGTGTCTGGTCTTAAATTTAGGTCTTTAATCCATTTTAAGTTTATTTTTGTGTATGGTGTTAGGGAGTGTTTAATTTCATTCTTTTACGTGTATAGCTGTCCACTTTTCCTGGCACCACTTATTGAAGACACTTTTCTCCATTGTATATTCTTGTCATCTTTGTCATGGATTAGGTGACCATAGGGAGAAGGCAATGTCACCCCACTCTAGTACTCTTGCCTGGAAAATCCCATAGACGGGGGAGCCTGGTGGGCTGCCGTCTATGGAGTCGCACAGAGTCGGACACGACTGAAGCGACTTAGCAGCAGCAGCAGCAGGTGACCATAGATACATTGGTTTATCTCTGGACTTACTGTCCTGTCTGACTGAAATATATTTGATTATGTGCCAGTACCATACTGTTTTGATTACTGTAGTATTGTAGTATAGTCTGAAGTCAGGGAGCCTGATTCCTCCAACTTTGTTTTCTTTCTCAAGATTGCTCTGGCTATTCAGGGTCTTTTGCGTTTTCATACAAATTGTGAGATTATTTGTTCTAGTTCTGTGGAAAATATTATTGGTAATTTGATAGGGATTGCAATGAATCTGTAGATAGCTTTAGGTGGTATAGTCATTTTGACAATAGTGATTCTTCTAATCAAAGAACATGGGATAACTCTCCGTCTGTGTCATTTTTTTCTTTCTTTCATCAGTATCTTATAGTTTTCTGAATACTGGTCTTTTGCATCCTTGAGTAGGTTTATTCTTAGGTATTATTCTTTTTGATGTAATGGTAAATGTGATTATTTCCTTAATTTCTCTTTCTGATCTTTTGTTGTTAGTATATAGGAATGCATCCTTTATTTCTTTTTCTTACCTGATTGCTGTGGATAGGAATCTCATTGTTTTTAATACAAATGGATATGAGCTTTTTATGTATTTTGCACGGGTGGTTTTTTGTTTTTCCAGTTTCACTGTCATTTGTTTCTTTGTTTATGACTGTGTGCATCCAAAAATAAGATCCTTACAGGATCTTAGTTCCCCAACCAGGGATTAAAACCCAGCCCCTACAGTGAAAATGCAGAGTTCTAACCACTGGACTGCTGGGAAATTCCCAGTTGTAACTTATTTTTAACCAGGCCCTTAGTGATGAACATTTAAATTGTTTCCATTGTTCTTAGTCTTGCATCATGGAACATGAGTCTTTACGAATTGGGAATGTTCCTTCGTGTATTTGGGATAAGTTCTTAGGGGAGAAATTGCAAAAAAAAAAAAAGAAATTATTGTTTTTATTTTTAAGCACTCTTGGCAAGCTATCTTGTCCGGTCTAAAATTCCATCCAGTAGATTCTATGCATGAGTATGTAAAAGGCCTAAGATATACATTGGGAGTACTCATCATTGGAGAAGGACAGACATAGAATATGCTATAAGGCAGTATTAACAGTAGTGGTGGTATTATTAGTATTCATGAGATTGTTGAGACCTTGAGATCTTTAGATCTTTGATTCATGAATTTCTGTCTTTATAGGTTGATCCCTGTGTTAGTGAATGGCATGAAGTATTCAGATATAGATATTATCCTACTTAAGGTAAGGAAACTATTCCTTGATGAATAAGGATGTTTATTTTCACTGACTTACAGATGTTTGAATTTGACTAATAGGACATTTATTTAGAGTAGGCTCTATTTAAATAGGCTTTCTGTTATATAATATGCTATGGAGTTCAAAGATAGAAGCAAACAGTGAATTTGACTGGCAGTAGATTCTAGCTGAATTGAAACTAACTAGATGGTGACACTAGTAGAGTTAGAGTTAGCGTGAATTTCCTGTTAATTCTGACTGTTTGGGGTTCATTTTAAAATAATCTTAAATATGTTCTAAATTCGATTCAGATACTCTAGATTATACCAGATGTTGGGAAACTGTCTTATGTGGTTCAAAATCCCTGATAATCTAACATGGGTTATGTGATAGCCTATTCTCCCCTTCACAAAGAGCTATTTTCAACGCAGGGGCAAGCAGAAGATGTATACAGCTGACCCTTAACAATGGGATATTAGGGGCACTGACCTCCAGTGCAATCAAAAATCCCTGATTAACTTCACAGTTGGCCCTTCGTGTCCATGGTTCCATATCTGCAAATGCAACCAACCACAGATTATGTAGTCGTCTAATACTTCATTTAGAGAGAAATCTGCATCCTGTTTGAACTGGACATGCAGTTCACACCCATACTGTTCAAGCATCAACTGTATTTCAGAATCATGTGGCATGCTATCTGTGAATATTCTCATTCTTTTACCCATATACGTACTATTAGCTTATATGAATATAACCAGAATTTTCCTTTTAAAAAATACACAGGGTGATGTTGAAGAAGATGAAACAATTCCTGATAGTGAGCAAGATATAAGGCCACGGTTTCATCGATCAAGGACAGTGGCTCAGCAGCATGATGAAGATGGAATTGAAGAGGAGGAGGACGACGACGATGAAATTGATGATGATGACACGATTTCTGACTGGAATCTAAGTAAGTCATAGAGAAGCACAGTCGCCTGCTTGGATAACAGTTTAATTGGGAAGTAACACATCCTACAGTGCCCTCATACATAGTTCACTTAACCATACAAAAGAATACAATTTAGTGGTTTTCAGTGTATTCACAGAGTTGTGCAACCATCATCTCAGTAAATTTTGAAACATTTTTGTCACCCTAAGAGAAACTACATACTTAGTAGTCACTCCCATTTTCTGAACTCTAATGGACATTTTCTATAAGTGGAATTGTACAAAAAGTGGTCTTTGTGACTGATTCATCTGTTAATTAGCAGATGGACGTTTTGTTTCCCCTCTTTGGCTACTGTCCGTAGTGATGTTATGACCAGTTACATAAGGTTTAATATGTGGTCCTGAGTTTTCAGCTCTCTTGGGTATATACCCAGGAATAGGATTATTGGATCACATGGAAACTTTTATGTTCAATATTTTGAGGTACTGCCAGACTGTTTTTCACACTTACTTTGCCATTTGCTTTCCCCCAGCAGGGTCTTAGGGCTACAGGTTCTCCACGTTTGCCAATACTTTCTGGGTGTCTTCTTCTGGATGTGAAGTAATGGTCTTATTGTGGATTTGTTTTGTTTTGTTTCTTCCCAGTGGGTCTGTTCTTCATTTGCTTGTCATCATATTCCTTAAAAAGACTTTAATCTCACAGTGTCACTTCTCAAAGGGGGTGTATGTTTTGTTGGATACAAAATATATAGGAAATGTGTTTTGTTGGATGCAAAATGTATGTTTGATAACAAAGTACATACGAAATAGGAACACTGGCCGTGGCTTTTCCTGTTTTCCTAACTTATTTTTTTGTATGTCATAATTTGCATGAAGATTGGTTGATTATCATGCATATTTCTAAGATAATGTAAATCCCTTTTTCCTCCAGACTTCAAAATATGCTTTTTAAAATTTCTGTTTTCAATATTAGCGACAAATCCACATCATCTGTTCACCCTGTGTTGTGGGCCACACACTAATTAGATAACTCTGGGGAGAACCTCGACACCTGTGTTTCGGTTTTGCTTGGGTGCTGGTTTTTAAATCTTTACTTCTGTAGTTCACAGCACATTGGATGTTTTGGGCCACTAATTCTTTGTTGTGGGCTTGTCCTGCCCATTACAGGATTTTGAGCAGCATCCCTGATCTCTCACCAGTAGAAGGCAGTAGCGCAGGAGATCAGAGGGAGAACACACCTAAGACTGCGACAAGCAGCAGTGTCCTGAGATACTGCCAGATGGTCCCTGGGACACAAAGTCACCACCAGTTAAGAACCACTCTGTGATTCAGAAGACTGAGATTTCTAATAACTGATGGCACGGTTAAGGACGTGAATGATCATCCTGAACTGTGTCATTCATTTGGAATAATGCTGATTACTCCCATTTAGTTCCCTCTAAGTAACAGTTCCTTACAGTGACCAATGTGCCCAGCCCTAGGCCAAGGGCTTTGTATGCATATCACGTTTAATCTTTTCAACAGCCTTAGGAAGGTAAAGATACTGCAAAAAGAGAAACTTGCCCGAGGTTAGCATAGCTAGTTCTAGTGGCACAAGTAGTTCTGGAACCCATATGTTACAGAACAAGAAAACCCAAGGTCTTCATTACTATCACAAATTACTTCCCTTTGTATACCAACTGTAAGGGGGAGGATGAATTAAGATTTAATGTAGAGAACTGCAAAAGTAACAGTGTATGTTGCATTGGGGAGGGAGAGGGGACACTTCTTTTCACTCGTGTATGTTTTTCCATAAACACCTACAGGCTTACCTTAGTCTGTTACACTTTGCTTTCTTACACTTCATCAGTTCAGTCGCTCAGTGGTGTCCAACTCTTTGAGACCCCATGGACTGCAGCACGCCAGGCCTCCCTGTCCATCACCAGCTCCTGGAGTTTACTCAAACTCAAGTCCATCGAGTCGGTGATGCCATCCAACCATCTCATCCCCTGTCATCCCCTTCTCCCACCTTTAATCTTTCCCAGCGTCAGGGTCTTTTCAAATGAGTCAGTTCTTGGCATCAGGTGGCCAAAGTATTAGAGTGACAGCTTCAGCATCAGTCCTTCCAATGAATATTCAGGCCTGATCTCCTTTAGGATGGACTGGGTGGATCTTCTTGCAGTCCAAGGGACTCTCAAGAGTCTTCTCCAACACCACAGTTCAAAAGCATCAATTCTTCAGTGCTCAGCTTTCCTTATAGTCCGAATCTCACATCCATACATGACTACTGGAAAAACCATAGCTTTGACTAGATGGACTTTGTTGGCTAAGTAATGTCTTTGCTTTTTAATATGCTATCTTGATTGGTCATAACTTTTCTTCCTATGAGCAAGCATCTTTTAATTTCATGGCTACAGTCACCATCTGCAGTGATTTTGGAGCCCCAAAAAATAAAGTTTGTCACTGTTTCCACTGTTTCCCCAACTATTTGCCATGAATTGATGGAACCAGATACCATGATCTTAGTTTTCTGAATGTTGAGTTTTAAGCCAACTTTTTCACTCTCCTCTTTCACTTTTGTCAAGAGGCTCTTTAGTTCTTCACTTTCTGCCATTAGGGTGGTGTCATCTGCATATCTAAGGTTATTGATACTTCGAACCCAGCAATCTTGATTCCAGCTTGTGCTTCGTCCAGTCCAGCATTTTGCATGATGTGCTCTGCGTATAAGTTAAATAAGCAGGGTGACAATATACAGCCTTCATGTTCTCCTTTCCCGATTTGGAACCAGTCTGCTACAGTTTTTCTTATACTTCATAGATAATGCATTTTTTTATAAAGTGAAGTTTGTAGCAACCCTGCATTGATCAAGTCTGTTGGTGCCATTTTTCCAGTAGCGTTTGCTTGCCTTTGTATCTCTGTCACATTTGGGTAATTCTTGGAATAAGAATTCAAACTGTTTTGTTATTATATCTGTTATGACAGTGTGTCATCTGTGATCTTTGATGTTAACTGTTATAATTGTTTTGGGGCTCCATGAACCGTGCTCATAAGACGGAGGTCTGTATGTATGTTGTATGTGTTCAGACTGCTCTATCCATAAGCGATTCCCCATCTCTCCCCTTCTCCTTGGGCCTCCCTGTTCTCTGAGACACAACACTGTTGAAATTAGACCAGTTAATAACCTTTCATGTCCTCTTGAATGTTCAAGTGAAAGGAAGAGTTGCATATCTCTTACTTTAAATAAAAAGTTAGAAATGATTACACTTAGCAAGGAAGCAATGTTAAAACTGCAGATGATGGTTAGCATTTTTTTTAGGTATAAAGTGTGTATCAGTTAAGGTTTTTTCCGACATAAATAACACTATAACTTGAGCATAACTTTATATGTACTTGGAAACGAAAAGTTTGATTTGACTCACTTCATTGCAGTGGTCTAGAATTGAACCTGCAGTATTTGAGGTATGCCTGAATCTTCTTTTTTGGAGGAGAAGCTGATATTCCAGAAGTGAAATCAGATTGTGTGTACTTTGCTGATTCTTCTCTGCACATCATACAACTCATTCTGTATTAGTACTTAAAGATTTCATTTTGTTTCATGGCAGTGTAATATTTATATGAATGAAACTACCATACAGTTTAACTAAGATCCTTATTGATGAGTAAAGTGTTATTTCTGGCCAGTGTAACAGCTTTATTTAAAAAAAAAAAAAAAATTGGTAGTCATTTGCAAAATAAAAATTTTTATGATTAGTTTACTGATTCTTGGTCATAAAGTGTTTTGGTCAATAGAGTTTTTTTTTTCTTGTGATTACCTCCTATTTAATTGAATTCTTAAAAACTTTGTATAGGTAAAAATGTGTTACTTACAACAAATTTTATCTACGTATAGATAGATTTATAGTTATATAACTGAATGATAGAAGTTAATGTAATGTTTTTGAATTAAATATTTCCTTAGGAAAATGTTCTGCAGCCGCCCTAGATGTTCTTGCTAATGTATATCGTGATGAACTTTTGCCACATATTTTGCCCCTTTTGAAAGAATTACTTTTTCATCATGAATGGGTTGTTAAAGAATCAGGCATCTTGGTTTTAGGAGCAATTGCTGAAGGTAAGTCTGAGTCAAACTGAAACTGTCAAGTCCTCAGTAGGTGCTAATGTGACATGACTACTTTAATTAAGCAGAAACGAGACACATACTTTGTTTACTGACTTGTGTTCCTAGTAAGATAAGACTGTTGAGGTAGATAAGACTGTGATCCATATTAACCTTAAAAAGGATATTTGAGTCTAAGAGCCATCTTAGAATGAGTTTTCACTTTTGAGCTAGTTAATTACTACTAAACAACCATAGAGTGACTTAGAACCCCAGCCAGATATTTTGCAAGTGCTTTTGTTGTAATGAAGAGAACAGAATGAGAGGGTTCTGATCTCGGAAACATCCCTGTTGCTAGAAAAATAACTTCCATATGTAGGTGTAAGGAACGTAAGTCAAGTGTCACTGGCCCTAGAAAGAATTATTATTCTTTCCTAGCTGTAAATATCTATCTATAAGAAATTGATGCATTTTGCATAATTTCTGTAGCAGAAGTAAAATGAGCTTTCCTACCCCTACTGGGAAGATAGGGAAGCCTGGTGTGCTGCAGTCCATGGGGTCACAGAGTCAGACACGAGGGAGTGACTGAACGACAAACCCTACTAGAAGATACTTAAGAGCAGTTAGCTCTCATTTCAGTTATTTAAAAGTTTTGAAACAGATTATTAAATATACTTATTAGAATAGAAATAATTGAATATTTTTCATTGATGCATCTATCAGTTTAATATTCACCTGAAATAATTTTAACCAAATTTGAGCACTTCCTGAAATATTTGGGGTTTTTTTCCCTAGGTTGCATGCAAGGCATGATTCCATACCTACCTGAGCTCATTCCTCACCTTATTCAGTGCCTCTCTGATAAAAAGGCTCTTGTGCGTTCCATAACGTGCTGGACTCTTAGCCGCTATGCACACTGGGTAGTCAGCCAGCCCCCAGACACGTACCTGAAGCCATTAATGACAGAACTGCTAAAACGTATCCTGGATAGCAACAAGAGAGTACAAGAAGCTGCCTGCAGGTAAGACAAGTTCATAACAAGTTGTTCATGGTGAGAGAAGGGAGTGTGAAGATTTCAGGGCGAAACTTAATTTTCAAGCCTGTGATGAAATGTTGATATTAAACTATTAATGGGATTTTTTTTTTGTTATCCATATCTTCCAGCTGATGGTTTTGCAAATCCAAGTGAGACTCTTAACTAGAGATTTGTATTTGCTATTTTCTTCAATTTTTTTTTTTTTTTTCTCACTGGCTATAACATTAGTGTTATCTTTCACCCTCATTCCCACAGATATTTGGAGTGGTTGTGGCAAGAGTCCTATTCTTGGAGAAATACAAAAGTTTGAGCAGGACTGACTTTTTTAGTCTACAGTCAGCTCCATAACTCCTCAGGAAGTCCTGTGGTGATGACCCATCTGCCACAGTGGTTCAACTCCAGTAACCACTCTTGTCAGTTGCATTTGGGGTTGTCTGTTCATCAGATCAGCGGTTTCATTACTATGAATATTTCAGTTTTCTGGAATAAATCTTCATGTTCTAAAAATGCTTGCCGTTTATGTTTATAGTTCTTAATTTTTCAAGTAGAATTGCTTCTACTGTTCACTTTGTTAATAAGGAAGAAATAGCTGCTAAAAGAGAGGAAAGTAAGTTTAAGTGTAGTTAGACTCTACCAGATTTGAAAGAGTTCTAATTCATAATGATATGAAAGAAAGTTAAACAAGGGAGCTTTGGTGATTAATAGCACCAAAATTTTTTTCAAGGGAAGGGAGGGTACACATTATATTTGGTTTCTGGTAGATGTTTCATTCAGCAAGGTTTTTTTTTTTTTTTTTTACTAATTGTTAGACATATATAAAATTTTGTGCGTACAGTCTCTGCCATCTTAAAATTTATAGGCTAGTAAGGTATATAATTTGTGGAAAGTGCCATGAAAGAAATATAGTTCAGTGTTAATGAACAAGACTTTAATTAACAAATGGCTTAAGCCTGTCATTTTAAGAAATTCCTGCCTGGCTAGGACAGAATACTATAACCTTAATTTCACAAATGAAGGGCCAGATACACCTTAAAGTCAAGAAAAATTTAGGTATAAGGTGAAGTAATTGCCCGAGACCCTAGAGCTTGTTCCTTTCTTGTGTATTTGTCCTAACAGATAAGCTACAAGTAAACAAATTTCTAATAACAAATGCATTGTGCATTCTTATGTATAGTGTAGGGCTTAGAGAAAAAATTTTAAACTTTACTGAGGAAAAATTGACAAACATAATTGCAATACTTAAAGTATACAACAATGATGATTTAATACAGATAACCGTGGTAGAACGTTTACCAGGATTAACACAGGTAACTCTTTTTTGTGAGAATGCTGAAAATCTACTCAGCAACTTCTAAGGACTCAATACTGTATTAACTGTCATCACCATGCTGTGTATTAGATACTTTGGAATTTGTTCTTATAGTTGAAAATTTGTGGCTGCCAGCACCTCATTCCCTCTCCCTCTAAGAGAAGCATTTGAGAGACCATGATACTGCTGTGTTCTCAGACATCTCAAACACACTGTTAAAGCTGCTTCTATCTTTTTGTGGTGCTTGGTATGCAAGTGAAGGGTGAAGAGTTTTTTGGGGTTTTTTTTTTGTTTGTTTTTTATTGAATGATAATTGCTTTACAAAGTTTTGTTTTCTGTCAAACCTCAACATGAATCAGCCATAGGTATACACATCCCCTCCCTTTTGAACCTCCCTCCCATCTCCTGCCCCATCCCACCTGTCTAGGTTGATGCAGAGCCCCTATTTGAATTTCCTGAACCATACAGCAAATTCCCATTGGCTATCTATGTTACATATGGTAATGTAAGTTTTAATAGTTTTAATTCTGGTGTCATTAGTCTGGAACATCAGTAAAATGTAGACTCCCTGAGAAAGGGGACATTGTTTTGTTCGTTGCTATATTCGCAGCCCTCAGACAGTAAATAAGTAGTAAACACCAAATAAATTGTTCAATGAACCAGCAGTTTTCGACTTTACCATTGTTTAAGCAGATACCCATAAGTGTCAATCTCTTTGAAATAAGTGGTAAGGAATGGGAAGGAAATGATAAAAATAAGTATCTGGTGTGGTGACGTAGGGAGATGTGCGTGTAAATAAGTATTCTTTAAACTCTATACTTAATTTCTTGTCTCCGTTGTGAACTGTTTCTTTTCTACAACAGTAATCTCTCCCTTTTTAAATTATAGTGCCTTTGCTACCCTTGAAGAGGAGGCTTGTACAGAACTTGTTCCTTACCTTGCTTATATACTTGATACCTTGGTCTTTGCATTTAGTAAATACCAGCATAAGAACTTGCTCATTCTTTATGATGCCATAGGAACTTTAGCAGACTCAGTGGGACATCACTTAAACAAACCTGTAAGTATCTATGATGAACCATTATGAGAAAAATCAAATATAAAGCATAGTTATACTCAATATATATTTGAAAAATGTTTAGGGAGGTGTGAACACTTAGTGTTTTCTTCTTTAAGACTATAGGGCTGAAAAAGATTGCAAGTGTACTTTTAAATAATATTTTAAAAAAAGAAATACGTGCAGGGTGTGAAAATTAGAACAGTTTATCACATGAATATACCAACACCTTTTTGAGTGACAAAAGGAAAGGGGATAAAGGTTTTATACTCTGGATTTCAGAGTTAAGAATAGAAGAGATGGATGAATCTGTTTGTAAATGGGGTTTAATATTTGAATTTTAATATAGCTTGAAATCCCCTGCTGAAGAATAGACTTCATGTTTATGATTACACTGTTAAACATCTTAAGAAATAGTCTGTGTTTATAGGTTATGCTTAACACTTGGTGCAAGACACTTGTTTGTGGGTTTGCTTTGATGGTTGTTTTGATTTTGTTTGGTAGGGGGTTTCCTAATGTCTTAGGTTAGACTACTTGTAATGCTCCTGTTTACATGATGACTGTTTATTGATTTGATTGCAGGGATTCTTCTGTCTTAGAACATTTAAATGATTATGAATCTTTTTCTACAAATGTCTTTAATAAATTTATCTTGTCATTTATAACCTGCGGAACAGCAAGTCATATTACATGTCTCAGGTCATGGGACTAAAAAAATTCAAAGAATAAGTCTTAAAATTCTTTCTGTAAAAATTTTATACAATTACTCTAAATGGATTTTAGTTTTCATAGACTCGGTATGGACTTGTTTACATATGATAGTGGAGCTTTCTGTGTTTTTCATCACTGTAATTTAGGAATATATCCAGATGCTAATGCCTCCACTGATCCAGAAATGGAACATGTTAAAGGATGAAGATAAAGATCTCTTCCCTTTACTTGAGGTATGCTACTGACCGTGTGTATGTTTGTTAGTCACGCAGCTGCATCAGACTCTGCAACGCCATGGACTGTAGCCTGGCAGGCTCCTCTGTCCATGAAATTCCTCAGGCAAGGATATTAGAGTGGGTAGCCATTCCCTTCAGAGGTATACTAAGCTGGCAACATTTAATTAACCTGTTTTTCATCAAAAAAACACATGTTCAGACCTATGATGATTATATGTAATAAGTGTTAATTTACATTCTGAACCATTTCTGTTAAAATGCTGAATAAACACGCAACTCCATATAACTTGACCTGTATGCTCAGTCTCTTCCATCGTGTCCAACTCTGCCCCGCATGTAGGGTAGCCCACCAGGCACCTCTTACCTCTGCATGGGATTTTCCTGGCAAGAATGCTGGAGTGGGTTGCCATGTCCTCCTCCAGGGGATCTTCCCGATCCAGCCATTGAACCTTGTCTCTGCATTGCAGGGGGATTCTTCACTGCTGAGCCACCAGGGACAAACTATTGAATTTGTGTTTTCTAACCTGTTGTACTTGATAGTAAATTATCCTTGGAGATCTTTCCATATGAGTGTGTGTGTGTGTGTGTGTGTGTATATATGTCTGTTTCTACTTAACTGTATTTCTTTATGTAGATATACAGCCATGTCATAATTGATATAGCTTAAATTCTTTAGTCTATTGTTTATGCATATATATACTCATATACATGTGAAGTAGCATTGACACCTTTTCTATATAGTTTGAAGTTTTGTTTTTCATGTATTTAAATACTTTTTTTAAACACCTCCCCCTGCCCCACCAAGCTTATATGCTATTCAAATAACTGAACACACACTCAAATGTGCCAACTTAAATCTGGATGAATTGATTTTGATAGAGCCAGATCAGTCATTCTAGTCTCCCCTGTTATTTCAGGGGTCACCACTTCTGCCTTGAATGGTCCCTACCCAACAAAGTAAAAACTTCTGTGACAAAGAGCAATGGCTAATTCTGGGCCCAACAGAATAAGAATAATAATTATAGCTAAATATATTTACTTCCAGGCAAGGCTCAGAATGTGCCCACATTCTGAGATCTACCCACATTATTGACCAAGATGGGAAGATAAATAAATCTCTCATATTTGAGGAGAAGAAATAGGAATACGTAATACTGAAATTTGTTCCTGAAAGATAGTGTTCATTATAGAAACCTTAAGTTTTTTTTCTGAGGAAACCTCCCTTGACCAGCTAGTAAACTTAGCAGCAACAACCGCATCCAAAAGAGAGGTGTGAAAAGATAAACTGCTATACTACAGAAGAGTAGAAATGACCAAGATTTTTATTGAGCACTCTTTCAAGCATTTATCATAATCTTAGTTATACCTGGAGGTGTTACATGCATCTGCTTTATCCTTCTAGTGCCTGTCTTCAGTCGCCACGGCCCTGCAGTCTGGCTTTCTTCCGTACTGTGAACCTGTGTACCAGCGCTGCGTGAACCTAGTGCAGAAAACTCTTGCACAAGCCATGGTATTTAAACAAGTTTTTATATCTCTCCCTTATTGGCATCAGAAACATTTTTCTAAGGATAGGCATAATGCATAAAAACTTTTTCAGTAATTGGTTTAAAGTAAGTTTTCAAAAAATTGTGTGTAATTTCAGCTGAACAATGCTCAACCGGATCAATATGAGGCTCCAGATAAAGATTTTATGATAGTGGCCCTTGATTTACTCAGTGGCCTGGCTGAAGGACTTGGAGGCAACATTGAACAGCTGGTAGCACGAAGTAACATTCTAACACTAATGTATCAGTGCATGCAGGTGAGATTTACTAAATTAAAACGAACAGAAACTTTTTTTTTTTTTAATTTTTAAACTTTACATAATTGCACTAGTTTTGCCAAATATCAAAATGAATCCGCCACAGGCATACATGTGTTCCCCATCCTGAACCCTCCTCCCTCCCCACACCATCCCTCTGGGTCGTCCCAGTGCACCAGCCCCAAGCATTCAGTATCGCGCATCGAACCTGGACTGGCAACTCGTTTCTTACATGATATTCTACATGTTTCAATGTCACTCACCCAAATCTTCCCACCCTCTCCCTCTCCCACAGAGTCCATAAGACTGTTCTATACATCAGTGTCTCTTTTGCTATCTCGTACACCAGGTTATTCTCTGTGTCACATTGGGATTAATTTCTGCTTCTTTCTTTCAGGATAAAATGCCAGAGGTTCGACAGAGTTCCTTCGCCCTGCTAGGTGACCTGACAAAAGCTTGCTTTCAGCATGTTAAACCTTGTATAGGTATGAATATTTTCTATTGCTGTGATGTGGTTTTTAACATTATTTTTCATCAGCTGGTGGTTTTTATTATTAAACTGAAGTCATGTACTGGTTAAATCTACTCTGATTGAAGCAGGTGGTTTGGAAACCCCTATTCTCTTGTTTCCTTGAATTCACCATCATTTCAGCGGCTCGTTAGGTGTTCATGTTGCTGAAGAAAAGTTGGAAAAGTATTGCTTTAGAGTAAGGGACATACCCACCTGTGAACCTTGGTCCTATATGCTAGTTCATAGATACTTCTTAAATGGCCTCTTTCTTTTTGGTAGAGGTACCCAGAAATAATAATATAATCAGGTTTTCTCATGATAAATCAGCATAAACTGTAGGAAATTTCTGTTTTCTTAAAAGTAAATGAATTTTTTTTTTCCTGTTTTAGTGGCGTAGTGTTTGCTTAGCCTTTTGTGAAGATAATAAGCAGTTGCTTGAATAACGTAACCTGAATTGCTGTCAGACCCATAAATTAAATCAAATTTTGGTTAATTTTCTTCATTTGTATACCCCATCATTTAATCTTGTTTAAAATATTCATGTTAAAATTTTTTTTCATTTGATGATATAGTGTGCTTTGGGAGGCCCCCCTCCAGTTGTTTTTTTTTTTTTTAAGATGTAATTGGCATATATCAAGACTTGTGTGTGGATTGAGAACTTTTAAGATCTACTGTCTTAGCAGCTTTCAAATAAACAATACAGTATTGTTAACTGTGAACTTCCCAGGTGGCTCAGTGGTAAAGAATTTACTTGCCAATGCAGAGGATGTAGGTAGGTAACACAGGTTCTATCCCTGGGTTGGGAAGATTCCCTGGAGAAGGAAATGGCAACCCACTCCAGTATTCTTTCCAGGAAAATCTCATAGACAGAAGAGCCTGGTGGCCATACGGTCCATGGGGTCACGAAGAGCTAGACATGACTGAGTGACTGAACACACACACACACACACACACGTAACTGTAGTCATACTATGATATACTACATCCCCCAGAACCGAACTTATTTTAGAACCAAAAGGTTGTATCTTTTGACCTTCAGTCAATTGCCAGTTGTATTTTTCAGTAATGTGTTTCTGAACTTGAATAATAACATTAATTATGATGTATTAAAGTAAGGCATCAAGTTTAAGCCTACCTACTCTAAATGAAATTGTGGTGAATTATTGCTTTATGGAAAACCTTGTTCTGCAAATACTTTCCACCTGATTGAAGTTTTTGAGTTTAAATTTGTACGAAAAGATTTCTTTTTTTTTTTTTTTTTTAAGACTTTATAGGTCAAGTACCTTCTTTAAGAGATACACAGTGTCTGGTTGTTCTCTGTTTTTAATGTTACAAACTGTGGATTATTTTCTAGGTTAGTTTTCTCAAGAGTAATTTGGAAATATCTGGAGACACTATTACACAGGGAAGGTGTTACTGGTGTCTGGTGGGTGGGGGTGAAGGATGTTTCTAAATATCCTGTAATGTGAGACAGCCCCCTACAATAGAATAATCTGACCCAGATTATCAGTATTGCCGAGACTGAGAAATTGTGAAATCAACTGGTTTATTAGGGATTAAAAAATGATATTCTAATTCTTCATACAGTAGAGAGAATACATATGTAGAGATATTTCCCATATCAATAAATTATTGCCCATAGGTGGCTCAGATGGTAAAGAATCTTCCTGTAATGCAGGAGACCCAGATTCAGTCCTCGTGTGGGGAAGATCCTCTGGAGAAGGGAGTGGCAACCTACTACAGCATTCTTGCCTGAAGAATCCTATGAACAGAGGAGTCTTGCAGGCTATAGTCCATAGGGTCGCAAAGATTTGAACATGACTGAGTGACTGACTTTGACAAATCATATAGAAGAGGCAGGATTATTGCTTGTTTCTTTATCTTTATTTACCAGTTTTGAAAGGAACAAATTGATTTCCAGCATCTTGCACAAGTCCTGTATTATATTTCAAAAGTTTAGTTTTTGTTCATGTTAGTTATTGGAGTGTCAGTATGAACTGACACTCCATTTTTCCTTTTAAATGGAAGATGATATTCAGAGACCACAATCTGACATTAGAGTAAACATTACTATAAAAACCAAAATCATTAATTTAAAAAATTCTTTGTGTGTGAAAAACCAGCTTTGAAGAAGTTCCTATTGTATCATATTTTCACTTTTAAAGTGAGATATTTAAAATAAAATTTTCTGTCTGATGCCAAGAGAAATTACTCTGACCAACTCTTTTTAATGATACTTAAAATGAAACCAAACTGGGGCTGCTGCTGCTAAGTCGCTTCAGTCGTGTCCAACTCTCTGCGACCCCATAGGCCGCTGCCCACCAGGCTCCGCCGTCCCTGGGATTCTCCAGGCAAGAACACTGGAGTGGGTTGCCATTTCCTTCTCCAATGCATGAAAGGGAAAAGTGAAAGTGAAGTCACTCAGTCGTGTCCGACTCCTCGCGACCCCATGGACTACAGCTCACCGGGCCCCTCCATCCATGGGATTTTCCAGGCAAGAGTACTGGAGTGGGTTGCCATTGCCTTCTCCCACAGCCAGACTGCCTGGGGTCAAATCCTAGCTTTGCTGCTTATTATAGGTGGTGCAGTTGGTAAAGAATCTGCCTGTAATGCAAAAAGTACTGGAGTGGGGTGCCATTGCCTTCTCCGAAACTGGGGCTACTTCACATGAAAGTTCAGTGGCCAGATATTTCCTCCTTCGTTTTCTTAAGATAATTATTGCCAACACTTTGTTTTTTTAAAGGTTATATTTTGCCTAGGTTTCAGTTTCCATCTGGTAGATGTCCTTTAAAGCACAAAACAAAAGCTTTTTTTTTTTTTCCTAGCTGATTTCATGCCAATATTGGGAACCAACCTCAATCCAGAATTCATTTCAGTCTGCAATAATGCCACATGGGCAATTGGAGAGATCTCCATTCAAATGGGTAAGATTCCCACCCTGCCCACCCCACCCCCGCCTCCCATTTACAAACATGAAAATTTTTAGATAACTTAATATTTTTGTAATTGCCTTTTTCTAATGAGCTTTACCTATGTAAATATATAACATCACAGTAAAGGGGGCAACTATTTTCCATTGATATTTTAACAATGAAACGTTTCTTTTTTTGTTTTCTCTCTCGGGGATGATCTAGGTATAGAGATGCAGCCTTACATTCCTATGGTGTTGCACCAGCTTGTAGAAATCATTAACAGACCCAACACACCAAAGACGTTGTTAGAGAATACAGGTACCATACGACTGAACTGTTAACGGTGGAGAGAAAACGATCTGCCTTGTCATTTTAAGTTGAGATGCGTAGAGAAACCAAAGCAAAGCTAGCTTTAGAAACCCAGCTTATTAATTAACGGGTGTTTGGGATTCTCAGTCATGAAATGAACTGTTTGAGCTTCATTCCATAGCCAGTTTCCAGAAACTTTCCAAAAAACACTTTTTTCCTCTGCTACAGTGTTTTAATACTCCCTAAAATGGACCCCAGCTCAGATAACTATATGAATTTTTCATTAATTCAGAGTAACTGCTAGCTGGGGAGAATTTTTTTTTAATATGTAAAAATGTAGCCCAAAATAGACTGTATTGTGGTAGTTAGTCTTAATAATGGCATATGTATTTTGTATTTTGTTGTATACTTTTCTTCAAATTGGGAACTTGAGCAGTATCTTGTGGGATTTTTATTCAGAAGGCTTGTTTCTCTTTTGCATTTATAGAGAGCATGTTTATATTAAAGAGTACCTTCCATACTATAGAACACATTGCAGGGTGATTTCTTCTTGCTCTGCCTTTTTGCTAATGATTTTTTAAAGTGTGAATTTTGTTTTCAATCAGGCATGTCTTTTTCTTTATATACTAAGACAGTTCCAGCAGTATAGTCATAGTCAATGAATACCTTACCAAAATACTGGACAAAGATTTAAATAAGTTTTTCTAAATAAATTTATCTTCAAAGGTATTTTAATTTTATGGTTTTTAATTGTAGAAAGTTTATTATATCCTAATGTGATTATTGGTATGGAAGGAAGTCTTTTAATTATGAAACAGTTATATGACTGTTTGGCTGTATGGGTACTGTTTGTATCTTAAAGTGAATTAGATTTTCCTGCTAAAAAGCTCAAAAACTTATGTGTAGGATGGTTATGAAATCTTGTCAGGTGTTTATCTCTTTAGAATGCAGTACCTATACATGACATTCAGATTTGAAACACTTGCCATTATAAAATTACTGTTGAACATTAAAAAACTTCTTATTTATTTTTAAATGTGAATGCATAACTGCAAATAAATGTTGAGTGTAATGTATATTAAAGTTTCTTGTGGGATATCAGCTGGTGAATTTGCTATATAGTTCCTTGAACAAATTGGCTTTATTTATAAGATTATATTCTAAGTATGAATCTACCCTAAGTAAATAAAGAGGTAGTTGATAATGCCTTTCAAGTTGATGGATTGAATTTGTACCATTAAGAAATACACTTGGGATTCACTGGATTATTCGTATCACAAGTGACTGCAGAAAATGTTTCTCTTATTCCTTACCCAAAGGAGGAGAGATTAATTATTAAAATTGTCTGTGGGTAATATCTGTAGATTTTAGCAACTTAATTATTAATACCATTGTCTTAATATTTCATAAAGTCAATTCCTTAGTGTTTGCAGTTACTTGCTTTTTTTCTAATTAGTATATCCTACACTGAACTTTCTCAATGGACCATCATCTGCTTTATCGCATGTTTCATTGGATTGTTCATACTTGCCTGTTTAATGAGAATGTTGCATAGTTTGTGTCTTTTGAACATAGGTTTTCTTTCTCTTGCTTCATATGAATCTGCTGGATTTTAGTATTATCTGTGTAGTTTGCTTCAAGTAATCCTTAAACATTTTTCTTTACCCCCCTCCCCACCCTTTTTTTATGAAAGGTTAACCTGTAAGTTTTTGAGAGAACACCATTAAAGCACCTCATGGTTTGTTTTCTGTTTGTATTTTTTTTCCCATTGTGTATAAATGTATTTATATGTATGTACCTTTGAACTGCACAATGCAGTTCTGAGTTGCACTTGTTTTAGCTCTTTGTAAGTTCAAGAACTTAACTGAATTTTGATGGTGAATTTATATTTGATTGAGTCCCACTTCAGATTTTTTAAAATAAAATATTAGCATGTAATCATGTTTTATTATCTATCATTTTGTGCTGTGCATTTCATATCAAGGACAGAATATTTGTTCCTTTGGTCCGCATATCACATGCCATTACAGTGGACTAAATTTTCCTTTTGTCAAATAGGACTTGAAATTAGAATTGTTACCATTAGAATTGTTTTTTTTGGAATGGGATTTTGACATAGCACAGCAATTGTCCAATCCATTTATTCAGTATGTACCATAACATCTAAAATTTGATCATTGATTTTGATGTCAGGCAAGAAATGGTCCACTGGCTTATTTTGGAAATGTTGGCAAACAAACCAAAAATATACCAAAATTTTGATTAAATTCCTAGATAATTGCAAAGAATAAAAATCACTTTTAAAAAGCAGTATGAAGAAGTGAGAAAGATTTTAACTTCTGAGAAGTAGGTTTGAACAGACATTCAGAAATGTAATCATTTACATTTATTATTTCTTGGGAGGGGGGGCTAGATTTCATTATTAAACTCTGGAATTTTAACTGACTGTGAAGGAAGAATCTATAGCTATTTAATCCGCTCATCATTTTTATTAACTATCTTTTAACACTTGATTGAGCGAGAAAAGCAGTTCATCCTGGTTTTTGGTGTTCTCTCAATCTTTAAAGTTTTTTTAATTCCTTTTGTTTTTCTTTTTCCAAGAGTATGCCATATATGTTGCTGCCCCTTATTATAGGGGGTGGTAATAAACAGCACTGGTGAAATCTTATGTTTATTATCATACACAAATTCTGTTGGTTTCTGTTTCTGAGTTATTTGTTGTTTTTTCTTTATTTTTTCTCCTTCCCCCTCATTTGCTCATGTCTTGGTTGGCGTTTGGTGGTGTATAACCGTGATTGCGTTACCTTAGCAATAACAATTGGTCGTCTTGGTTACGTTTGTCCTCAAGAGGTGGCCCCCATGCTACAGCAGTTTATAAGACCCTGGTGTGTATTATTCAATCTTTTTTTTTTAATTCATTTTTCTTCACTCTTTCTTTCTCTTTCTATCTCACTTTTAGATATATTTTCAGTTGGTTACAAAAATCACAATCCTTAATCATTGCCAACCATGTGACTAATCTTGTCCTATCGGGTTTGTGAGGTTTTCAGTAGCATCGTCATGTATATTTATTTTATGTTGTGGCTAACGACTAATTGATGCATGGGATAAGATTGTCACATGCTTGCTGTGTTAAAAAGCTTGATTATACATAAAAAGCATTTAAATATCCACCAGTAAAATAAAGATGCATGCAAATTCTATAAATTTTAGGTTTCTGCATTATGTTTCCTTTTTAGAATTAATTTGAAAATTTGGATTGCATTAAGAAATACATGTTTAAATTTGTTATGTATAAAAATCTTATTTGCTTGTTAATGTAAAAATTAAACATCTACACCATAAGTTGTATAGTAATAGTTTCTATTGTGGCAGTATATCCTATGTTCTGCTTCTTTCAATTGACAGTCTTTCAAGTCATTTTTAGTAGTGTTTAATGGAATACAAGTCATAATACAGTTTTAAAAATTGATAATTTACTCTTGGCTCAAGCTAATTAATAGTGTAAATGGGAGATTAAAATCAGTTGTTATTACTTAGATGCAATCTGTTGGTAAGAATTGTGAATTTGAAGGTTTTCACTGTATTGAGACTAGATGGGCCTAACATAATATAGTATGAGAAGCTTAAGCTTTATGAAAATTCTCTGAATATAAACATTATCTCTACTCTGGTGCTTATTCCATTAAATACTGTCCATTAGAATTGTAGTTGAACTTACTTTTTACTTAAATGCTAAACTCAATTCTATAATTTAATAGGTGCACCTCTCTGAGAAACATAAGGGACAATGAGGAAAAGGATTCAGCATTTCGTGGGATTTGTACCATGATCAGTGTGAATCCCAGTGGAGTAATCCAAGTAAGATGTTCATAAGGTTTTAATTTTTAATGTTCTGAATTATTAAACTTTAAAGGAGGGGAGGTATTTTTAAACTATAATTATGAAAATAATTTTTACCTATTTTATATTTATGAAAATAATTTTATCTAAAAATTATCTATTTTTACTGAAGATACTGAAACGTGTTTTCAATGTATATTTCTTAATACCTTGAAATGATAATATCTATTTTTATTTTTTAAATCTTTTTTTCTGTTGTGGCTTATAATAATAACAGATTGGAAGAATAAAAGTTATATTCTTGACTTGAATTAAGCCAAAGTTTCTTTCATCCTTTGAGATCTCATTTATTTGTAAATGCTTCCTAAAACAGTGAATGTAAATTTCCTGAGTTTGAGGCTCTCTATACTTAAGAGAATGATTAAATAGGATACTCTTTCTCTTATTTAGTAAATAAAAGAGTACTGAGTCAACCATTATAACTGCTTTAACTTTGATTTATTATCCTTATTTTGTTTCCTATATTAGTTCAGATTGTATTTAGACATCTTTAGCATTTAAAGAATTATTTGGCAAGAGTACCAAACGTGAATCTGATCAAACGTCTGGATCCAACTTACACGTAAAATGTAAAGGAACATGTTGGTTGACACCAGATGTGTGAAATCAACGAAATACAGGCTGAGGGCTTTAGGTTAAATGCCCCACATTCCTCAACAGATAGAAATTGTAAGGAAAAGAAAGTGTATCAAGAAAACCTTTCACTTTTGAGAGATTGGTGCTTTGAACATTTTTTAATTGATGTGTAGAAAATAGGCACTGAACCATGTACACAAAATAGAACTGGAAAATAAAATCTTTCAGTTTCACTAGCGGCAAAATAACCTTCTGACATTGAGTTTCTTGGTTTTTTCCCAAAGCTTAGGAACTTTCTGTCACTTTAAATATGTTTTAGAGGTATCTGATAGGTAGTATATACCATATCAAGAAGGAGCATTTTCCTATAGGGATTTTTTGTTGTTGTTTTGCTTTTTGAATTAATGTTTAAGAACACGAAAGTAACACATGTGTAGTCATGAAATCACTACCAATTACAAATTTTGCATGATTATATAATTTAAATTTTTAACATCAGCTTTCAATATTGGGAAGACATAGGAATCATAATTTGAATAAACCATAGATTTTAGGCACATGCATTTTATTTGCCTAAATATGTGTTTTATGTATATATTTTGATATTAGTGAATTTTGGAGTTAATGAGGTTCTCTGAATTTAATAGTAAAATTTAAAGTAGTCTATATCTCACACCATCAGCAATATTTTGTATGTTGAACTGTTTCAGTAAGATAGTTGAAAATGGAAAATACTTAAGTGAAGTATTTCAAGTATATACCTATTATCTTGTTCTTTTAGTCAGAATACCCTGATTGTCTTTTAAATAACAGTCTAAGCATTGGGAGTTTTTTTGTTTGTCTGAGTGGAGTTGGATTAGTTGCTATTGGTAACTGCATAATTTTTGTTCTAACTTAATGGTCATTTCATTTACATTTCTGTCTGAAGATGGATCTTGAAACTTAGGCCTATTAATTTTCATATACTTTAAATAAAATTTATTTGATGTATATTTAACTAGCTTAAAATTCTCAGTGATTCAGAACTGTAAAATTACTGAATTTATAGAATTCTTTAATTCTATAAATGAAGGTTTTTTTGAACTGGTGCTTATTTGATGCTTTCAGTCTTTGCTGATGCTATACATTTACTAGACTGGGGTTTTGTTCTGTAATGTAAAATGAAATACAAGAAGGCACTAAATTCTAATATAAACTGTATGAGTTAGATATTCCTTGATAAGGTGGAGTCTTAAGGACAACCATTAAGAAATCACTTACAATTCCTTATCATAGTTGTTAATTTTTTTTTTTACCTAGGATTCTCTTGGTATATATTCTGAGGTTTACATATGTCTTTTGTAGTGCTTGACAAATATAGTATCAATATAAGATGTATTTCTTGCTTATTACAGGATTTTATATTTTTTTGTGATGCTGTTGCATCATGGATTAATCCAAAAGATGATCTGAGAGACATGTTCTGTAAGGTAACTAAAAAGTCTTTATGATGAATATCTTGTAACTCTTGCAGTCCTAGTTGGGAAATAAATTATGTTTTTATTTCATATGAGACTTAGACTCTTTGAGTCAGTTTTGGTAGACTATGTAAACTTTGTTTTGGTAAAGCAGTTGACTTTCTTGATATACAGTCATGACTTTGTTTCAATAGAGTACATACTTTTAAAATGTTTTCTCAAGCAGTACCACTGATTTGTGTAGACCCGTTATCCCAGCTATACTAAATAAGTAGTTTGTTAGTTGCCCAGTTGTGTCCGACCCTTTGCAGCCTGTCCCCTTGCCAAGCTCCTCTGTCCATGGAATTCTTCAGGAATACTGGAGTGGGTTGCCATTCTCTTCTCCAGGGGATCTTCCCGACCCAGGGATCAAACCTCGGTCTCTTGCATTGCAGGCACATTCTTGAGCATCTGAGCCACCAGGGAGGCCCATGCAAAATAGGATGTATTTTCAAAAATGACTGACTAAGACTGAAGTATAATATGATCTGCTGAACAAAGTCAGTCTTAGTAGTCAAAGCAAGGACTAAACCTGTCTTTCAGTAATGCCCCCTTGGATTAATTCTAGTCACCCCTCAATAGTGAACTATATAGTTGCAACAATGAACCCAAAGCTTTGTATATTTTCAATTTGAAAATATGGCATAAAAATTTTAATTTCCCTTGGGTGGATTCTATACCTTTATGCTTGCTTTTCATTACTATTTTGGCAGAGTTGCTTAGAGTACTTCTTTTACTAGGACTCTTAACTGAATTCTAACCTCAAAGCAAAGTGTGCAGTATATCTATCCTATGAGGTGCTTTTGGGCAAGACATGGAATGATACAGATTTCAACAAAGTTTGAGAATACTTTAAAATGAGTAAAATTTTAGAATAATCAATAGTGTTTGATTTCAGAAGCTATGCAGATACGAGTTCCTCTTTTGTTATTGATTATTTAATGATTATTTACTTTTTGCAGATCCTTCATGGATTTAAAAATCAAGTTGGAGATGAAAATTGGAGGCGTTTCTCTGACCAGTTTCCGCTTCCCTTAAAAGAGCGTCTTGCAGCTTTTTATGGTGTTTAATCTCATATACTTAAGCTGCAGTCCCAAAATTAGGGGTAAGTTGTAAGAAATTTGGAATTTTTCAGGATGGAAAAACTTAAGTTAGGACTTCAATCTAGAACTACTGTGAATAGAATAAAAGCTGTTTGTTTTCCACAGAGGTTGAGTAGAAGAGTCTTACATTTGACTTAAAATTGACTTATGTGAAGTCTACAGATTTATTTATTTATGAACCAGCAAAGCAAGATAAAATGCATGGTTCCACTTTGAATCCTCTTGGAAGGAAATCCAAGTTGGTACGCTAGTTAAATTTCAACCTGTTCTTTTCTTAATTTTTTAAAATATAGTCTTTTATATATTAAGAGCTTTCTGTGTTGTGAACTTTAGGGAAAACCCAAGTAGAACTAGAACTCAATGTAGTCTCAGTAAAAATAATTATTCAATATTTATTCTTAATATTTTATTGAGTCCCTACCTTGTGCCCAGCACTGTTGTTTTTTGTTTGTTTGTTTGTTTGTTTGTTGAAAGATTAGTTTTTGATTTGGGGTGGTAAAGAGGTAAGTCTACCTGGACTCTTGTTCTTTCAGTTTTTCTGACATAAGTCAAACTAACAATTTTAATTTTAAATACCAGAATTTTAAATTTTAAATTTAAATTTTAATTTTAAATTTAAAATACCAGAATTTTAAAATTCTGGTATTTTAGCCTTTGTTCCCTCATTAAGTTATTTTAAGGATTAAATACTGTGCTATATGTGGTGCCAGGAGTTAGTATATTGCCTGACACACTAAGTTGGCTCTTTTATAAATATTAGAAATATGGGTGATAATGTTTTAATTCAAGAAAAAACAGCTGCCATTGAGATCCATTGTACAAATAGGGATAAAGAAGTAGACTCATGTCATCCTACAAGCCATACTTCATCTGTTTAAAGTGCTGCACACGTCTCTTTGCCTGACATCACTTTCTGTATCTGATGCAAGAGACAGCTGAGAGCCGTAGGAGAAGGAGGCAACATGGCTTCACTGACCAGCGTGATCTTGGGCAGTTGTCCAGTTTTTCATGTGATTGTATTGTTACTTGATTAATTTTATGTTCCACTGGGCTTACAAAAGAAACAATTTTGTTGAAGTATAAAATTGTTTTGTTTTCTTACAGGTCCTTCAGTCTTGGAGACTATGAGGGAGCCTCTGCACCCAGGGAAAATGTTACCCTTTACAGGGGGGAAGGGTAAACCAGTAGGGAATACAGTACAATCCCAACCCTACTGGGAGGGGCGGGAGGGAGGTGTTGCCGTCACTGTATTAAGTCGATGTTGGGAAACGTTTTAACATCTGGAGCCTTTGTGGGTGGAAATCTATCTCCAATTACAACTCTGCACTGGATGTGAAGAAGCAAAAAAAAAAACAAACCTATCTACTCACAAAACAGTACATTCTGGAATATTATGGGGAATTGTACCAAAACAAGAACCATATAAATGATGCATAGGGATAAGAAAGAAGAAAAATCCTATAGCGCACAATAAAGGAAACCTAAGAATGGGGATTAGAAACAGTAAAGGGTTTTGGTTTTGTTTTTGTTTTTTTAATTTAAAAGGTTTTATAAAATTTCCCACATGATGGGGCCTTGTTTTTTGCATGCTGATAAAGAACTACACAAATGAAAGCTAATAGAGTTAAAATCAGCTTGCCTACCCATAGTAGAAGCAGGTTCTTGGAAGTTACAGTTTAAGGTACCCCAAAAAGTTGGAAATAAAACAAAACAAATTTAAACAATGAAGCACCCTGTGAAATGCCAAATGAGTCACTCCTTTTACCTTTGTGGGGTGGGCAGGGAGGGAGGAATAAATGGGGCTGGACATATCGAACTAAAGATTGACATCTTGATTTTTCATTAAGACATTAACGTAGTGGATATAATTTGATGGTTGTACATCATTAGATTTAATTTCTAGGCCAAGATATTGTTCTTTTTAAAGTGCAGTTTAAGGTTCAGGCATGCGTTCTGGCTCATAGTGATTGAAAGTACTTTAAATTAGTGGGAAAGTAGCATGCTTGCATCACATAGAGTGAGATTGGTATTCAGTTACCTCTGTTGCGCCAGTTTGTGTTGCAGTTTACCGATTCAATATAGCCCTGCATTTAAAATTCCTTTTTAAGATTTGTGAATTTTATTTTTATTAAGAATATAGATATAAAGTACTGTAGTTTACAGCTAGGCCTTGAAATAATCTTCTTAGGATCTGTTAGGAATAAGATTGGTATTGTATCGCGTGTAACCTGCACAATGTGGAAAGCTGATATACCTGTGCAAAATCTTTGCCTCTGTGCTGTCAGTGTGGTGTGCTTTCTGCATGGTTATATACTACTAGTGATTTTATCAAAACTTCTCTAAAACTTAAATTACATGGTAAAAGATCTGTAAGAGGCTGCATAAATGTTAGTTGGCACATAAAGACAATTGTAGAAGTTGAAGACATGATTGCTATATTTCAATGTTTATTCCCACTCAACATATTGCCTTCTAAGCTTTCTTTTTTTGTTCAAAGCATGATCTTAAAGATATGTTTAAGTTAATGGGTGTAATGCAGGGTTCCTACACTGTATTGGCGCATGTTGGTGGCCCTCAGTGCCCTAGACACATGCACACGGGGTGCAAGTAAAAAGCTACAGAGTGAAAGTGGGTTTGGATCCTCTTCATTTCATTTGTTTAGCTTTTCTGTTGTTTTTCTCTACTTACATGTATTCCTGTGAATAAATCCTTGTTAAGTTAACCCTTTACTTTTCCTTCCATGTGTATTTTCTTATATACTGTGAATGTGAAAACCTAACTGGTACACTTGATCTTGTGTCCATATGGAAGTGCAAGTCTTTATTAATTTGGATTGCCTGAACAGTGTATCCCATGATGATGAAGGAAAATGGAGAGATTTTTCTTTTTAACTCTGCTGGTCAGAGATGAAGCCACACCTTTCCATTTTTCAATGCTGCATATTTAATCTGCAACAGAAATGTTAAGCCATAACAGCCTTTTTATATTTTAGTTTGTCACCTTTGCATTGCAGAATAAATACTGAATAACCATTTTTGTAAGCAGTTGCTCCTCTTTGCATGGTTCTATTCCTCTAGAGGTGTTGAATGATACAGCCATTGCACTGAAGTTTGAGCTGTATGCGTGTGAATTTATAAATACTGTTTCAAAAAAATTCAAATGCATGGTAGCATGCAGAAAGGGTTTTGTTGTGTGTGTGTGTGTATGTATTTTTTTTAACATGTTCTTTCACCTTCCTTTCTCTACTTTGGCTTTGCAAATTTCAGTCTGTAGAGCCTGAAATTAAATCATATTTTTAGTGTCCAGTTGTTTTTAATCGTAAGTTGGATCCAAAGGGTATGTAGCATTTTGCTTTCTAGTACCATTGCCTCATTGGGAGCTCAAAATGTGCTTCCTAGTTAGTGTTTAAAAAGCTGATTAGGGTAGCTGTTTTATCCTCAACTTCTAGTGATCTGTAGTTCTCCAAAACTTTTTAATATGGGAGATATTTTAATATTCTGGAATAAATAGTGAAGATTTTAAATTGAGAGAAAAGACAAAATTCTCAAGAACTCTTTTAAAACATACAGTCTTCAATAAAGTTATCTGGATCTGTGATTGACAATTCTGTATTGACTGAAAAGCATTACTGTTACCTAATTGAGTAGAAAAATTAATTTCTAATTATATATGTAACAAGCCGTGCCCCTTTTTTGTAGTCCATGTGTTTTTAAATTAAAAGGAAATTTAATTTAAAAATACAACATATAAATAAATAGACTGCAACCTGAGATGGGGTTGGGTTTTGGGGTTCCCCCCCCCCTTGAGGTTATAGTTTCTTCCTAATTGTATTTCAGATACATAGTATAACATAGGAATTTGCAGAAGCCATTTAAGTTTAAGTTATCTTTTGAGGTAAGCTCTGATTTAGCATTTATTCTGATAAAACTTAATACATCATGGGATATATATATATATATAAAGCAACTTAATTCTTGTGGTGTAGTCTTAATAGTTTTGAATGTTGACTGAATGTCTATGAAATTGTGAGTTTGTCTTTGTTACATTCCAGTGTTTCTGCCTCTTGGCATGCTTAAAGCACGGCTTACTTCATCTGCTCCTTACACACTAAAGTGCTGTTAGTGTGCTCAACTACAGAAATAGCCGCTGCTAAGTGATGTAGATTTTCTACTTGAATATTTTTATGTTGTAGGAACCTCAGGAGGTCAGTGTTTACTGTTTTATATGCCTTCTTTTTCCTGTTTGAGCTTCTCTCTTTGAAGGATTCTAACAGAACAAAAGCTGCTGATCAACCTAAGTTGGAAACAGAAAGTGTATTTAATATAGTTTAAATGCATGTTTGCCAGTTCCATGTTACAGTCCATTAGTAAGTGAACTTAGTGCCACAGATATTCATTTATTCAGGAAAGAACTTTGCTTTTTGTATTGTCTAATCTCTTTAATAACTTCATACTGTGTAAAAAAAAAAAATCACACTTTTTTATATTTTTTGGTTGGTTATTTTCCAAATAATCAACATGTAAATAATCTTTAAGAGCCAGTTCTGATGCTTTACATTATTGCTACTTGATTTTGTGACGCAAGTTAGATTTCAGAAGAATAGATTTTAAAACACTTAACCAAGCCATTACATCTTAAAAACAAAATAAGTAGCATACATTTTGTAATTAACATATTGATAAACACTGTGATTTTTTTTGTTAAGACTTTTTCATTGATCTGAATTGCTTAAATTGCATATATTGTAAAATAGGATCAGATGTATATTTTAAAATAATCTCAACTGACTTTCCTCTATTGAAATGCTTTGTCTACTCAGTTATAAAATATTCAGATACAAGTTTTATCTCAGGTGAATACTCTTGTATCCTTCTTTCTTTGGTGACATATGCTTATAAAGGGTCATCATACTTAACATTCTTTGGTTTTGTTTTTTTAGTGTATTTCATGAAGAATCTTTCCATTTAGTCTGATTTTGTAATTCTTAGTCTAGCAGACCATGGCGGTATAAGTCCTTACTGGCGAGCCCTTTGGCATGCAGGCTTACCTTGAAAGGGAATTCAGTCTGGTTCTCCTTTTCTCCAAACTCTTTTTAAGATAGTAGAGTGGAAAATTTTCTGTCGTGTATTAAATTACCCTGCATATAGCTGAAATGCCAGAACTAAACTAATTATGTCTTAAATCTTTTAGTCTAAATTTAACTTAAATCCTTTGCCATAAAGAAAAAAGTAGGTTTGTTTGCTCCATATAGTTCATCTATATTATTCATATTGAATGTATTAACAGATAACGGTGCAAAAACATTCTTCCCAAGAGAAGAGTGTATCATGCATAACTGCAATTTAAATCCTTTCTTTAGTAGCCCTTTAAACTACACACAGCTTTGCTTATTGAATTATTTTTGCAAATAATACAAGGGGGAAAACACTTAACTGTCACTACTAGTACTGTTACTGCAATGTAGGCATTGAAATCTTGATGCAAACTATGGTCTTCAGGTTAAGGGCCTAAAATAATCTAGAATAAAAGTCAGATCAATAAAGAACTGTTTAACAATATTATCTAGTAATACCATGCAAATGCATTATATTAGTACTTAGTCATACTGTATTAGAGATGTTTCTAATGTCTCTTAAAAATTGTTTTATTTAAAATTTTCTCACTTGTACACTTTGCAGGTGACTTGTGACTAATTTTTTCAGTCTTACATAGATCTTCCCCCATTAGTATTATATATGAGGGATTCTTTATCTTTATGCCTAATTATTATGCTTATTAATTTTAAGATACACATGTTTATTGTGATTTGTATCCCAGAATGTATTGTTTTTATTTTTTTTAGTGTGTGCATGATTTTGAGGGAAGTTAAAGTGGTGATTGTTTTTTTCACCTCTTGTACATTTTAAAATCAAACCAAATCTATTTGCCAAGCATTATATCACTAACTAAGAAGATAGGATTTTTCCCTTTTATTACTATTTTTGTTCATCTACCGTAGAATCCCCTTAAAGATGGCTTGGTATGTTTCACAATTAGCTATTTTGCAAGTCCAGTTATCTTCTAAAAGCTTACTATGATATGGTTAGCCTATAAGGCAGTGTTGATTTCCTTCCCAATACCAGCCTCATAAAGGGGTCCTGCTGTTCTTTCCCCATATTGCCTCATTGTTCCTCTGTGGATATATAACCAAATTAAGATTGGATGAGTTTTATGGAGATAATAATAAGACAATACTGTATAAGTAATTTTGCTTAATAGATTATCATCTGTGAGAAGATGTTTAAACGTGGTTAATGACTTCATATTATAAAAGTTTTACACTTAATATTCATGTTAATATTGGGTGCAATAATTTAGTAGTTATAGCTTTAGTTATAAATAACTGGATCTTTCTGCTGACAACTTAGGTTGTATGAGTTACGCTTAAAAGCTTTAAATCTGATGTTTCTTGTACCTGCCACACTATGTTAGAATGTGTCCTTCAAACATATCCTCCTGCAACTTCTCAAACTGTACTAAATTGATATTTCTTGAAGTCAAACTCTGTGCTAACAGATCTTCATTTTAAATAGAATACGGTTTTAATTTTTGATAAGCTGCTGAATTTTAAAGAGAGTTTTTTGGGGCCACCAAATATTTTGGATCATGCAGAGAATATATATTGTACTGTAGTAATTTTGTATTTACATTTGTATGATGTGACATAATAGATGTGAATGTTAATCACTGCTTGACTATGTTAATAAAGTTGTTTAACTATAGATGTTTCACTCTGATTTTTAATGACAGGAAACAAGCTTTCTTCCCCCACTCCTCCCCCCATTTTGGGTCCAGATAGGTCTTGTGTTCCTTGGTTTTTGTTTTGAGGGGCCTGTTTTTTAGCTTACACTTCAGTACACTCTTGTTTGACACCATGTATTTTTTAAAATTGAGTATTAGTTGTGTAGTTAAAAAAAAAACCTATTTTCCCTACATTTAACTTCTGTTATTGATGTATTTCTACAGAGTTGATTCTAGGTTCAGCTTCCAGTGGGGGAGGAAGAAAAGATGATGCTCTGCAAAAAAAAGAAATTAAACTAAGTGAAGTCGTGAATAAAACATTGAAAAGGATAGATTGCATGAATGTGTGTGAATGTGTGGCCTATTTAGGCTTTCTGGTCATCCTCCAGAAAAGATAAAAGACTTGTAATTTTGGAAATTAATATTTACAAAAGCAGTAGTTTCCTCTTAAGGTTGTGACTTGTTATTACAGTTGCATGTTATTAATTTAAAATATAATTATTTAAAAGGAAATGTGTACATAACTGTCAAGTGGTTTTTTTTTTTTTTTTTTAGAGCAAGCAAAGTGCCTGAGGTTAGATTAGTGCAACCTAGAAAATTTAAGAGAAATGGGACTCCCAAGTCCCTTTTTTTTTTTTTTTCCCTTTTGTTACCTGTGCATGGAAACATTGAGATACCTTACTTGTGTTGGAGAAGAGTGGGAGGGAATGACATCTGGCTATCACGCTGTTCTAAAACATCAAGAAAGATTCCAGGACTTAGGTTGTGGAAGAAGATAAAACCAGCCTCATCCTTAAGTTTTTCATCATTCTGATTTGCTGCTAAGGTCTTAAAATGTGCCTGAATCTAAAAATCTTTTGTAAATCTTTAACATTGTAATGAAACTAAAGTACGACTTTTAAGATGTTTTCACTTTATACTTACTGTTACAGATGGGTGTTTGTTACCTTTCAATGAGTTACCACCCTAACTCTGGTTCTTGAGGAATGATTCGAAAAGTAGCAGGTGGCCCTCACAGCTCTGAGGTTGGACTCCCTTACTGCTCTGGTGAACGCGGAAGCTGCCGTCTTGTCCTTAACCTCAGAGTCTTGTGCTCACCTGATGTAGAAGAACCTGCTGAATCATCCTTGTAGATCTCCAGTGTTCAACACAATTTACAAATCACAGTTTAGAAATTCAACCCAAATTCTAAATCATTGGGAAAAGTAATCCCAGAAAATTGTTATACTAAGAACCTTTGAGATTTTGTGTCAGTTATTAGTGTAATTCATTTCTATGCATATTACAGCCATTTTGTTCTGACAATTGAAATTTTATACTAAGTATTCCTTTTCAAGTTTATGTGACCTTTTGATGAACTTCATTAAACAGTTTTAAGAAAAACTGAACAGTTTTAAATGAATTTCATACAACTGCCCCCCAATGATAACAATGACTTGATCTTTGTGTGCACATATGAATAATAAAACTTGCCTGTTAATATGCATGGTAGCTATATCATCTTCTATAAATAATTTATACAACCTTCTTATTGTTGGACATTTCAGAAGTTATTTCTCATTTTTCACTCCTGGAGATAGATGAATGCCCCTATACTTAAATGCCCACATCTGCAGCAATTTTTCTGGAATTACATGTCACAGGAGGTCTCTTTCATAGAAACTTGTACTAGTTTTCACACTCAGCAACTTCAGTGAGTGTTACCATCTGTGCTGTAAATTCTGATTTAAATAGCATGATTTTATAATTTTGTTTTTAGGAAATCTTACATATAAGGTCATTTTCACATTACATACTTAAATATCTGAGCCTTATGTTAACAGGCACAGTCTTACAGAGCTTACATTCTGTTACAGCAAGGTGGATAAGTAACTGTTCAGTCGCTCAGTCGTGTCCAACTGTGACCTGCAGCATGCCAGGCCTCCCTGTCTATCACCAACTTCCGGAACTTACTCAAACTCCTGTCCATCAAGTCGGTGATGCTGTCCAAACATCTCATCTGTCGTCCCCTTCTCCTGCCTTCAATCTTTCCCAGCATCAGGGTCTTTTCAAATGAGTCAGTGTTACCTGGTGGCAGGTACCAATGAAATGGAAAGTGATGGTGGAGATGTTTTCAATGAGGTAAGTGAACAGAGGAAAGTCTGAAGGGGGTCATTTCAGCAAAAACTTGGAGTAAAACTAGAGCTGTCTGGGGGCAACTCTGAGGTTTGAAGGATGTGGGACCCCTTTCAGGGCCCAAAAGGGGGCTTTTAGACATCTAACATTCAGAAATGAATTGTCCTTGGAGACACATGTGATGACTAAGAGACTTTATTGGGAAGGGGTACTTGGGCAGAGAGCAGCAGGTAAGGGAACCCAGGAGGACTGCTCTGCCATGTGGTTCACAGTCTCAAGTTTTATGGTGGTGAGATTAGTTTCCAGATTTGCCTGGCCAATCACACTGACTCAGGGTCCTAACTAGTGGCATGTGCATTGCCCAGCCGAGAAGGATTCTGGGACGTTGGTAAGAACGTGACATCTCCTTTTGACCTTTTCTGAATTCTTCGGTTAGTGGTGGCTTATTAGTTCCATGTTCCTTACCAGGACCTCCTGTTGTAAAATAACGTATGCAAATGGTTACTATGGTGCCTGGTCAGGGTGGGCAGTTTCAGTCAAGTGTTTCCCCTAACAAAAGTAACAGTAAGGACAAATGTCATGAGACAGTAAAATGTTTGGTGTGTTGGTTTTGCCCTTGAGTAAAATTAAAGGAGCATTGTAGGGTAAGGATGAGCTTTGGTGGTGGCTCAGATGGCAAAGAATCTGCCTGCAATGCAGGAGACCCAGGTTTGATGCTGGGGTCGGGAAGATCCCCTGGAGAAGGAAATGGCAACCCACTCTAGTATTCTTGCTTTGAGAATTCCATGGACAGAGGAGCCTAGAAGGCTATAGTCCATAGGGTCACAAAGAGTCAAACACGGCTGAGTGACTAAGATTTCAGGCTAAGGATTCATGATTTGCAATCATCCTAGAAATGGGTTTGAGAAAAGAAACCAAGGATGGCTCTTACGGTTTTGGGGTTGACCTGAGCAGCTAGAGGGATGAAATGTGAACTGAAATATGGAATATCTTAACATTTGGTTTGAGCCATCTATAAAGAGAAGTGGAGTAGGTAGGTGGAGTTCAGGGGAGATAATGTGGCTATAGACAGAAAATTGAAAGTGTGTAAATGTGCTTTAAACCATGAGGTTGAATTAACATCATCTGAGAACAGGAAAAAGGGAAGATGGGAGCACTGAACATGAAACTCCCAACAATGAAGTCTGAAGGCTTCAGTAAAGAAAACAAGAGAAGCCTGATGTTCTGATGTATAGAACAAGACAATTTGTATTTAGCAACATGGAGGGCATTTGTTTTGGCAGATTTTTTTTATGGCTGTAGAAGAATCAGAATGAGGGCTGTTTTCCCTCCCTCCAGAAGACCATAGGCTTCCTTTTTCCTCAAGACCATGTGAAGTAGCTTTGTTGTTTTCTAAAAACTGGATCATTTAAGAAATGTGGAAGCTTTTGAAGCGTGAACAGGCAAGAGTTGATAGATAACTCCCCTAAATGACTACCAGCATGCAGTGTTTAAATTTGAAAGTTAAAACATCCCCAAAGACTAACAACAGTTTTTGTTTGTTACTAGACAAGGTTATTTTAGAATTTAAATGAAAAAGTCAGAGAAGCCAGAAAAATTGTAAAAAAACAGGTAATGAGGATGGGACAGTCCCAAACAGGTGTGTGTGTTTGTTTTAATTATGGCTACAGGAATTAAACTGATTCATGTATAGGCAGCTTAAAAGAACGAAGACCAGAAATACCTAAATGCTTCACATGAAACTCAGATATGGCGCTTAAGGTGGGGGGGGGGGGGGGGGGGGGGGAAGGGTTATTTGACAAGTGCTAGAAAACCGGGTAGGCATTTGTTAAAAAAAAAAAAAAGTTAGATTCCTACTTCAACCTCATACTAAAAATTCTTGTTCTTTAGTCTCTTGTGTCTGACTCTGCGACCCCATGGACTGTAGCCCTCCAGCCTCTCTGTCCGTGGGATTTCCCAGGCAGGGATACTGAAGTGGGTTGCCATTTCCTTCTCCAGGGGCTCTTCCTGACCCAGGGATCAAACCCATGTCTCCTGCACTGGCAGGTGGATTCTTTACCTCTGAGCCACCCCAGGGAAGCCACCAAATGCAGCTCCTTTTACAGAAAATGATTAATTTTCTTAAATTATAAAGAGTTCCTACAAGTCAGAAAACAATAGAAAATATGCCAAGAATATTGAGTTCACAGAAAATTTAACCTTAGATTGCTTTCTCATTGACTAGAGTCAGAAAAGGCTTCACAACACACCTAGGGAACATGGTAACAGGAATTCATACATTGCTCAGTTCAGTCGCTCAGTCGTGTCCGACTCTGTGACCCCATGGACTGCAGCACACCAGGCCTCCCTGTCCATCACCAACTCCCAGAGCTTGCTCAAACTCCTGCCCATTGAGTCGGTGATGTCATCCAAACATCTTATCCTCTGTCATCCCCTTCTCCTGCCTTTGATCTTTCCCAGCATCAGAGTCTTTCCTAATGAGTCAGCTCTTCGCATCAGGTGGCCAAATTATTGGAGCTTCAGCTTCAGCATCAGTCCTTCCAGTGAATATTCAGGACTGATTTCCCATAGGATGGACTGGTTGGATCTCCTTGCAGTCCAAGGGACTCTCAAGAGTCTTCTCCAACACCACAGTTCAGAAGCATCAATTCTTCAGTACTCAGATTTCTTTAGAGTCCAACTCTCACATCCATACATGACTACTGGAAAAACCATAGCTTTGACTAGACGGACCTTTGTTGGCTATCTAGGTTGGCCATAGCTTTTCTTCCAAGGAGCAAGTGTCTTTTAATTTCATGAATGCAGTCACCATCTGCAGTGATTAAAGTCTGTCACTGTTTCCATTCTTTCCCCATCTATTTGCTGTGAAGTGATGGGACCAGATGCCATAAACTTAGCTTTCTGAATATTGAGTTTTAAGCCAACTTTTTCACTCTTCTCTTTCACTTTCAACAAAAGCCTCTCTAGTTCTTCATTTTCTGCCATGAGGGTGGTGTCATCTGCATATCTGGGGTTATTGATATTTCTCCCAACAATCTTAATTCCAGCTTGTGCTTCATCCAGCCCAGCATTTTGCATGATGTACTCTGCTAGCAGGAATGTAAATCAGTATAATATGAAGGACAATTTAAAAGCATCAAAATTATAAATACATTCTTTGACCTACAAATGATCCCCTAAATACTTAACCGATATGATAGCTCATAAACTAATGAAGATACTACATATCCTTTAATAGCCACTAAATTCACAAAAATTGAAAATACTAATTGTTAATAATGATGCGTGATAGAGGAACAGGAACTTTTACAACACTGATTTAGTATAACTATTTTGGAAACTAATTGGCCATTACTCAGTAAAGTTGAGCACTTGTATATTTTGACTAAGCCATTATAATACCAGCTGTATACCTTGAAACAACTTCATGTGTGTGCCAGAAAACACACAAGACTCTGTACTGGCATTGTAATAACAGAATAAACAGGAGCAATCCAAATGTCCCACAGGATGGATGAATTCTTAAAAGAGTTCTGATCAAAAGAAGCCAGTTTCAGTAAAATACCTATAGAAAACCATTTATATTAATATAAAATTCAGAAACAGGCAAAACTGCATAGAGATGCAATTAAGTGTAAATAAAGAACACTACATCTTGGAAAAAGAGCTGAGGGTGGCAATCATGAGGATTTTGGGCGGTGGGTACATTTTATTCTTTAAATGGTGCATGAATGTATACTCATGTATATTTAATACATAACTTTATATAGTACCAGAGAAGACTTACCTAGTACCACACATACTCCCTCAAATTCATCTTTTATAATAAAATCAGACAAGTTTATGGTAAGGGTATAGATGTGTTAGCTTAAGTTCATTTCAGTCCAACATACTTAGGGACTAAATCTCCATGAGAGCTTTTGTTGTTAAATGTCTAAGATATCCAATGCTTCCTACAAGGCCAAGTCTATACATATCTAGATTTACCTTCTGGAATCTTTATTGATAAACTTCTCTACATACTTTGTTTTTATATTTTCACTTTGGCATTACATTTTCTCAAACAGAAAAGTTTATATAAGATGTCTGATTAACACGTATTTCCTTATCACAACTTAGACTTTGAAATATTTAACTTGTGTTCAAAGACGCACTCTTTTTTTCCTTGGCCACACTGTATGGCTTGCAGAATCTTAGTTCCCTGATCAAGGACTGAAACTGGGCCCTTAGCAGTGAAAGTGCAAAGTCCTAACCCCTTGGACAGCCAGGGAATTCCCCAAAGGCCCTCTCTTTATAGGCAGAAAGGAAGGAATTGATACTTAGGTTGAGCTAGTGGTAAAGAACCCGCCTGCCAGTGCAGGAGAATAAGAGACTCAAGTTTGATCTCTGGGTGGGAAGATCCCCTGGAGGAGGGCATGGCTACCCACTGCAGTATTCTTGCCTGGAGAATCCCATGGACAGAGGAGCCTGGCAGGTTACAGTCTGTAGGGCTGCAAAGAGTTGAACACAACTGAAGCGACTTAGCACGCACACAGGTTTTTCTTCCATGTCTGCTAGGATTTTACAAGCATTGCTGTTTTGTTAAGCCTCATCATTTTTTTCAACTGTAGGCATGCACATTTTCTTTAAGCTTCTTAATTCGATTCCCTGAAATCCTTTTGCTGCTAAGCCGCTTCAGTCGTGTCCGACTCTGTGCAACCCCAGAGATGGCAGCCCACCAGGCTCCCCCGTCCTTGGGATTCTCCAGGCAAGAACACTGGAGTGGGTTACCATTTCCTTCTCCAATGCATGAAAGTGAAAAGTGAAAGTGAAGTCGCTCAGTCATGTCCGACTTCTAGCAACCCCATGGACTGCAGCCCACCAGGCTCCTCCATCCATGGGATTTTCCAGGCAAAAGTACTGGAGTGGGTTGCCATTGCCCTTAAACAATATCCAGTTCAGTCGCTCAGTCGTGTCCGACTCTTTGCGACCCCATGAATCGCAGCACGTCCATCACCAACTCCTGGAGTTCACTCAAACTCACATCCATCGAGTCGGTGATGCCATCCAGCCATCTCATCCTCTGTCGTCCCCTTCTCTCCCGCCCCCAATTACTCCCAGCATCAGAGTCTTTTCCAATGAGTCAACTTTTCTCGTGAGGTGGCCAAAGTACTGGAGTACATCATGAGTACATCATGAGAAACGCTGGGCTGGAAGAAGCACAAGCTGGAATCAAGATTGCCGGGAGAAATATCAATAACCTCAGATGACACCACCCTTATGGCAGAAAATGAAGAGGAACTAAAAAGCCTCTTGATGAAAGTGAAAGAGGAGAGTGAAAAAGTTGGCTTAAAGCTCAACATTCAGAAAACTAAGATCATGGCATCTGGTCCCATCACTTCATGGGAAATAGATGGGGAAACAGTGGAAACAATGTCAGACTTTATTTTGGGGGGCTCCAAAATCACTTCAGATGGTGATTGCAGCCATGAAATTAAGACGCTTACTCCTTGGAAGGAAAGTTATGACCAACCTAGATAGCATACTCAAAAAAACAATACCCAACAATGTATAAATTCATACATGTACCACTAGGTGGAGCCGTTGACCTATATTAACCTGGCTTCCCAGGTGTGGTTCTGTTGTTCAGTCCTGTCTGACTCTGCAACCCCATGGACTGTAGACCACCAGGCTTCTCTGTCCCTGGAATTTCCCAGGCAAGAATACTGGAGTGGATTGCCATCTCCTTCTCCAGGTTTGGTGCCAACTCAGGGATCTAATCTGGTTTCCCGTGCTGCAGGAAGTCTCCTGCATTGCAGGCGGATTCTTTACCAACTGAGCCCACCTGCCAATGCAGCAGAAGTAAGAGACCCGGGTTCGATCCCTGGGTGGGGAAGATCCACTGGAGTAGGAAATGAAAATCCACTCCAGTATTCTTGCCTGGAAAATTCCAGGGACACAACTGGGCACCCACACACTCACCTATTAGTACAATATTTTCCAAGAACTGAAAACGTGTGTATAAATAAGATTTCCAGCCCTTAAGCTCACCTCCATTAACATGACATTTTTACATGAAAATAATCTTGAAAACTGTTAAGGCCATTCTTCCTTTTGTATAAAAAAAAATCTTTAAGAAATGTTTTCCTAAGTCCAAGTACAGAGACTGCAGTCTAAGAAAGGCATCTTAAACTTGAAAGTGCCCACATACCACCTGACAGTCTTTTAAAATGAAGACCCTGATTGAGTAGGTTCCGACAAGGCCTCAGGTTGTGCATTTTTCACAGATTCCCTAGTGATGACTTGCAGCTTGTTTAGGGATCTTTAAGTTAGAAAGGGCCTAGAGAATTCTTTGGAACCTGAAGTTCCCTGATGACATCAAGGACTAAATAGTTACTTTGGGCACGTCATGTGAAGAGTTGATTCATTGGAAAAGACCCTGATGCTGGGAGGGATTGGGGGCAGGAGGAGAAGGGGACGACAGGATGAGATGGCTGGATGGCATCACTGAGTCGATGGACGTGAGTCTGAGTGAACTTCGGGAGTTGGTGATGGACAGGGAGGCCTGGCGTGCTGCGATTCATGGGGTCGCAAAGAGTCGGACACGACTGAGCGACTGCACTGAACTGACTGAAGCTTCACAGGACAGCAGGGGCTTCTGCGGGTGTATTTTGTTTGCTCAAATGACTTCAGTGCCCTGAGCAGTTCCTGAAACAAAAGCTAGGTGCTCGATAATATTTGAGTGAATGAAGACAATGTTTAAGTGCTTTATGTATATTAACTTATTTCATTTTTTTGACAGTCTATGAAGTCAGCTGATTTGCTATTCCTGTTTACAGAGAAGAATACTGACATTATACATAGTGGAACCAGGATTTAAACTCAAACACTTGAACTTGTCCCTCTGGCTCCAGAGCCCACGCTTTTAACAAAAACATTCTACTGCCATTCATTTTTAGGGACCCTGTCACTAACAAAGAGATAGTCCCAAGACTGATTCAGAAGCTTATTGTCCCAAGGTCTGTTACCATTTATCTTTTTTTTTCTTTTCTTTAATAGAAAATTATTTAATTAGTATACATGTGTTCCCCATCCTGAACCCTCCTCCCTCCTCCCTCCCCACACCATCCCTCTGGGTCGTCCCAGTGCACCAGCCCCAAGCATCCAGCATCGTGCATTGAACCTGGACTGGCATCTCCTTTCATACATGACGTTTCACATGTTTTCTTTTTGTGGTCACTTGTTCCTAACACACTGTAGGGTTTGTTATGCCACAGCAGAGAGTCCCAGGGACAGGAGTCATGTGTACTCACTGTCAGCGGGCAGAGCATCCCCTCTCTCCTAACCTGGCCTATAGAGCAGAGGTGGGGAACAAAAGAGGGGCAGCCAGCCCGTCACTCAAGGCTCATGAGGGAATGAGGCGCCGCCAGTCCTTACCTGATCATCTAATTGGGTTAAGTCCTGTAGTTTCCACAATCAAAAGAATGATTCTCATGATCCCAGATTGCAGAAGATCAATAAAGACAGGAGCACCCAAAGTGCCCCTGCGCACCCAACGAAAACATTAACATCTACCTCACAGGCCTTTTGCTGCGCCAGGCTTCTGCGCTGGGTCAGCGCTGGCTTCTCCATGGGAATGGCTGTTCCGGTTAGATCATCATATCGTGAGAAAACAATGTGACTTTACTTTGTTTATTTTCCCTAATCTTCCACAGCAACCATTTGATCTCATTTGTGAATCTAGTGAAAAGGAGGTTGATGCTTCTCAATTTTGAATTGTCCGATGTTTCCTCATTACTGAACTGGAGTTGTGAATGGTTTTTTTTTAAGACTTCTACAAAGACAAAGCATCCTTCTCACTGCATCATATCAGCAGGTACTTGATATCAATATGACTTATCACTAATGATGTTAACTTTGATCACTCTGGTAGGGTGATATCAGCCAGCTTCTCTGTAGTCAAATTACTATTTTCCTCTTTCCAGACTCCACTCTTTGGAAGTGAGGCATTGAGTCTAGCCCACACTTAAGAGGAAAGGAATTAAACCTCACCTCCAGAAGGGAACGTACCTACATGTGTTATTTGGAATTCCTCTCTAAAGACGATGTGACCCTTTTCCTTAAGGTATGTATGTATATATCTAATTATTTACATCAGTACAAACTCATGGACTTTTTTTATTCTTTGGATAATAGTCTAATACTTTTTCTACTTTGTTGCTCAAATTCTTTCCGCTTTGACCATTGGGAACACTTGTAGGTTGGTTTCTGGGTACTTTTTAAAAAATTTTTCATTGGAGTAAAAAAACATTTTAAAAAAAGTTTATTGGAGTATAGTTGCTGTACAACATTGTTCTGGCTTCTGCTATACAACAAAGTGAATATATATAAATATGGACAGAAGAGCCTGATGGGCTGCAGTCCATGGGATCGCTAAGAGTCGGACATGACTGAGCAACTTCACTTTCACTTCTCACTTTCATGCATTGGAGAAGGAAATGGCAACCCACTCCAGGTTCTTACCTGGAGAATTTCAGGGACAGGGGAGCCTGGTGGGCTGCCGTCTATGGGGTCACACAGAGTCAGACACGACTGAAGCAACTTAGCAGCAGCAGCAGCAGCAGCATGCGTATACATATCCCCTCTTTTTTGGGTTTCCTTCCCTTTTAGGCAATGGCACCCCATTCCAGTACTCTTCCTGGAAAATCCCATGGATGGAGGAGCCTAGTAGGCTGCAGTCCATGCAGTCGCTAAGAGTCGGACACGACTGAGCGACTTCACTTTCACTTTCCCTTTTAGGTTCTGTGTAATTTTAACATGTCCCCATTCTTTTTCATTCTAATTTTTAGCTTTTACTCTCTGGCAATAAGTGATGCTCCAGACTCATCCTATGTATTTCCTGCCCCAGCCCTAAAATCAGCTATTTTTCTAAGGAGTCTTGGTTCCTTTTTCTAGAGAATGGCATTTAAAAACTAACATCTGGGTGCTGGTTATGCTAACTGCTGCTGATGTATCACTGTTGCTACGTCTTCTCAGTGGACAGAGCAAGAAAATGTATGTATACCAACCCATCTATCACCACATATCTGCATTTATTACTATGTTGTTGTTTAGTCGCTAAGTTATGTCCAGCTCTTTTGCGACCCCATGGACTATAGCCTGCCAGGCTCATCTGGCCATGGGATTCTCTAGGCAAGAATACTGAAGTGGTTGTCATTTCCTTCTCCAGGGGATATTCCCAACACAGGGATAAAACCCACATCTCCTGTCTGGCAGGTGGATTCTTTACCACGAGCCACCTGGGAAGCCCCGTTTACTTCTACATCAGTATATAAAGATCATGGAACTGGAGATATCATCATGATAATTTGACGTCAAAGTAATGTCAGAATATCCTGATAGTGTCTCCAACACGAATCCAGTCTAGTCCTGCCTCCTACTCTTGCTTTGCTTTATTATAACTTCTTTCTCTGACAGTAATAAGCCTGGCTCCAGTTATCTTCAACATCTTTACTTATTTGTTCAATCCTAGTAAACATGACAGTAGTTTTGGAATTACTAGCCTGTACCACTGAGAGAAACAGCTTAGTAGAGTCCAGTGTTGACATGTAGTATTCAGTCATAAAATCATTTCCAAAGTTACCTAGGTCAGCTCCTTTTTCTGCGACCCCTTCAGCGAGGTTGTGTCATACTCATGATACAATTAGAGTCACTTGTCTCAACTGCATTTCAGACTTTGATTCTCATCTCCCCCAGCATCCTAGTTTGTTTTTTAAATCTGCATACTGTGAAAGCTCTATGGATTCTGACAAATGTAAGGAATCATTTCTCCACTGTCCTGAAACCATACAGAAGGGTTCCATCACCCTAACAAATTTCCCCATGAGGCTGCATTGTAGTCAGCCACTTTCCCTTCTTCCAAGCTCTGGCAGCCACTGATCTGTTTTCCATCCCTACAGCTTTGCCTTTTCAATAGTATCATAGGAATGGAATCATAGTGCATTTAACCTTTCGCGTCTGACCTCTTTCACTTAGCAAAACGCTTTTAAGATTTGTTCATATTGCACAGATCAATGGCTTGTTCATTCTCACTGAGTAGTATTCCACTTTATGGGGACGCTGCAGTATATTTATCCCTTCATTTGTTGAAGAGCATCTTGGTTATCTCCAATTTCTGGAAATTATGACTAAAGCTACTGTACATCTTCACATACTGAGTTTTGTGTGAACATAGGGTATTCACTTGGATAAGCATTAATGGGTAAATATTATTGTTTTTTCAAGTCTCTAAGTTTCAGGGTAATTCGTTCAAAGAAATAGATAACCAATGCTCTTTTTTCCCCCCTACACTATTTGAGTATAAGCTGAAGATGCCTCTTTAGTGTGTTGTCCTAAAATATTCTCTTATATGACCGCAGAAAAATGATCAAAATTTGGATGTACTTTGCATTATTCAAATTTTACTAGTTTATCCTGATAACATCACTAATAACAAAAGAACATTCCCTTATTATTCATCATATTCAGGTGGCATTGCTTTAGCTTTTTCAACCTGGTAAGACTCCCCCCAGCCACTGTCTTTCATAACATTGACATTTTTGAAGATGATAAACCAAATTTTTCATGTCATGTCCCTCCATTTAGGTTCATATTATTTTCTTTCTGTTAGATTCAGAAATATGAATTTTGGGCAGAAGCACTGTGATGTTAAGAGACATATTATGCTAATCTGTACTGTTATGAAAGATGTCAACCTTGACCTCTTACGGTCCTGTCTACCACATTTCTCAAATCTAAAGTTACTATTTTCCCCTTGACAATTAAAAGTATATTGTGGGCTTATACTTTGAGATTATGCAAATCCTGTTTCTCATTAAACTTTCACCCACTAGTTTTAGCATTTATTGATTATTCTTGCCTGAGTCAATTATTATTATATTGATTTTTCATTCTTATTATTCTATTTTTCTACATTTTAGTTGACATTCTAAGGAAGAGGTTTTTCTTTCCCATTATTTATTTATTCTTTTATATCAATATGAATCAATGCATTTTAATAAATTTTGACTTTATGTGTCAGATGAAAATTTGGTAATATTAAATATTTTGGTTTAGCTGCTCAGTGGTGTCTGACTCTTTGCTACCCCATAGACTATAGCCTGCCAGTCTGGGATTTCCCAGGTAAGAATACTGGAGTGGCTTGCCATTCCTTTTCTTCTCTCTTCCTCACCTCCTAACCTTCCCCACCCATAGGCTTTAGAACCTCAGCAAGCATTTATTTGCTTCAGAGATGGGCTTAAAGAATTAGAGCAAACAAAACACCTAATTGAATTTCCAAACGTATTTTTTAAAACTTTCTGCTATCATGTGAACTTTTGATAGCTCATATTGGCTTGGCCAATAAGATTGTATAGAAAAACCCAAACAAACTTTTTGGTCAACCCACTATCTTAGGAACTAAAATTTTAAATTATCTACAACTGATTTGTATTAATTAGCAGCAGAAAGGGAATGAAGGGAAGGAAAATTTGTAACTATGCACAATATGATAATAAGAGGTGAAGTAAGAGACCAGGGGTGGCTGTTATCGTCCTTTTTTCTTCTTCTTCAACTAGTTAGAGCACTAGTTGATATGTGTAACATCCTTCCTCCGCTGTTCATTCCATGTTCTCTTACTCTTAGCCGGCCAGCCCCTCAGCATGTTGCAGTACTTAAGCGGGTGAGGTGAATTAAACCTTCTTTCCTAAAGCTCTCCTGAGCAGTAGGTGGATATAGCAGACTCTGTTGGTGCCCGCCAAGATGCTCTTTGCAAAGCCAGTCAGTGAAGCCCCAGCTGATGAAAGATAGGCTGAGAAAACCCACAGGCACCTTCTTCTCCTGACCGTTGCCCTTGGCTGATGGGCAATGCCCCATTCAGCATTTGCCAAAATGGGTGCCCCAGCAGAACCCATAGAGGCAGCCCCACACACTGTCACGCCCAGGGACACACTTGGGAACTGTGCTTCCTGCTCCCACAGTCTCAGGCTCTTGACTACGATTGAGAGACCTTGTTTCCCAGAGGGAGATGCTTCTAAAGGGTCCACAGGAGGAATCTCACTAAACTTAAAAGCTGCTATGGCTACCGAGTCATGTTAGGCTTTTTATGCCAGTAACCCCGCAGGTTAAAAAGGGACTTATTTACTGGTAGGGGTGATTGGCCCTGATAATCATCAGGGGGTAGAACTGTTGCAAAGTAGAGCAGGAAGCAATAATCTGGGCATTCAGACAATCGACTGGGTCTTCTTTGTGTTGTTCTGTTGCGTGTGTGTGCTCAGCCATGGCCAGCTCTTTGTGACCCTATGGACTGTAGCCTGCCAGGTTCCTCTGTCCATGGAATTTTCCACGCAAGAATACTGGAATGGGTTGCCATTTCCTTCTCCGGGGGATCTTCCCAACCCAGGGACGGAACCAGAGACTCTTGTGTCTCCTGCGTTGCAGGTGGATTCTCTACCGCTGTGCCACTTGGGAAGCCAACTGGATCTTCTTTAACTCCTCTCAAGTATGTTTAATCCAACTCAGAGGGTTGGAAAGTAACTCCAGGTAAGTTCATGGATCCACGGAGCCTACTACTTGATCTACAAATTTCTGAGAGAAGTATACTAAAATCTCTCATTATGGACTGTGAATTTTCCTATTTCCCTTTGTAGCTCTGTCAAAATTTGATTTATATACTTTGAAGATAAGTTGTTAGATATATAAAGTATGAGTGGTGACTGCATCTCAGGGGAATTGAATTTTTATCGTTGCAATAAATTATTAAGTAATTTGAAATAAATATATTAATAACAATAACTTTCTTTTGGTTTGTATTGCCTGATATGTATTTTCCATCATTTTTTTCTGGCTTTCCTTATTTTTACATGTGTCATGTAAAAATTACAGTTGGAAAGTATAATTGGGTTTCCTTTTGTTTTTTAACTTTTTAAATTTTTTGCTGTGCTGGGTCTTAGTCGTGGCACTCGGGTTCTTCATTGCCGTGTGTGGGTTTAGTTGCCCCTGAAGCGTGTGGGATCTTAGTTCCCAGGACAGGGACTGACCTTGTGTCCCCTGCCTTGGAAGGCAGATTCTAAACCACTAGACCACAGGGAAGTCCCCCTAGTGGAATTTGTCTTTAAAATCCAGTGTGACTCAAAAGAGTTATATATGGGTTCATCTACTTTCTATCTGTCCCACAGTGTTCTCTTTCTTTGCTTTTTCCTTGACCTCTTTTTTGTTTTGGAACTTTTTCTTCTTTCTTTAATCCATTTTTCTCTATTAATCTGAAAGTTATATCCTTCAATTTTGGCTTTCCAAGTGGCTCGGTGGTAAAGAATCTGCCTGCCAATGAAGGAGATGTGGGTTCAATCCCTGGGTCAGAAAGATCCCCTGGATCTTTCTGGAGAAGGAAATGGAGAAGGAAATGGCAACCCACTCTAGTATTCTTGCCTGGGAAATCCCATGGATGGAGGAACCTGGAGGCCTACAGTCCATGGGATCAGAAAGAGTCAGACATAACTTAGCAACTAAACAGTAACAACAATCCTTTCATTTTAGTATTTTATGGTAACTTCACCTATTTTACCCACATAACCTAATGTCATTCAATGATATTTAAGTTAATCAGTATCCTTTCCCTTCGTTTGGAACATTCCCTAGACCCTAGAATGCTTTAACTCTGATTACTACCCTCTCCCACTTAGGTGCCATTATTGAATAATATTTTAGTTCTCTTCTTTTTTCTCCATGAAGTATACATTATATTTATTTTATATATTTGACTTTTTTTAGATTTGTCCATATATTATCCTTTTGTAATCTTCCTTTATCATTTCAATTTGTATGTCACATTTTTGTCTAAAGTCATTATATGAGTATCAATTCAGTTCAGTTGCTCAGTCATGTCTGACTCTTTGCAACCCCATGAACCGCGGCATGCCAGGCCTCCCTGTCCATCACCAACTCCCAGAGCCCATCCAAACCCATGTCCATTGTGCTGGACATGCCATCCAACCATCTCATCCCTCTGCCTTCAAATGAGTCAGCTCTCCGCATCAGGTGGCCAAAGGATTGGAATTTCAGCTTCAACATCAGTCCTTCCAATGAACACCCAGGACTGATCTCCTTTAAGATGGACTGTTTGGATCTCCTTGCAGTCCAAGGGACTCTCAAGAGTCTTCTCCAACACCACAGTTCAAAACCATCAATTCTTTGGGGCTCAGCTTTCTTTATAGTCCAACTCTCACATCTACATGACCACTGGAAAAACCATAGCCTTGACTAGACGGACCTTTGTTGGCCAAGTAATGTCTCTGCTTTTTAATATGCTGTCTCGTGAAGTCATGGAGTCGCTCAGTCGTGTCCAACTCTTTGTGACCCCATGGACTGTAGCCCACCAGGCTCCTCCATCCATGAAATTTTCTAGGCAAGAGTACTGGAGTGGGTTGCCATTTCCTAGGTTGGTCATAACTTCCCTTCCAAGGAGCAAGCGTCTTTTAATTTCATGGCTGTAATTACCATCCGCAGTGATTTTGGAGCCCAGAAAAATAAAGTCAGCCACTGTTTCCACTGTTTCCCCATCTATTTGCCATGAAGTGATGGGAACAGATGCCATGATCTTAGTTTTCTGAATGTTGAGCTTTAAACCAACTTTTTCACTCTCCTCTTTCACTTTCATTAAGAGGCTCTCTAGTTCTTCTTCACTTTCTGCCATAAGGGTGGTATCATCTGCATATCTGAGGTTATTGATATTTCTCCCGGCAATCTCGATTCCAGCTTGTGCTTCTTCCAGCCCAGCGTTTCTCATGATGTACTCTGCATATAAGTTAAATAAGCAGGGTGACAATATACAGCCTTGACGTAGTCCTTTTCCTATTTGGAACCAGTCTGTTTTTCCATGTCCAGTTCTAAATGTTGCTTCCTGACCTGTATATCCTTTGCAGCCAAAGATGGAGAACTCTATACAGTCAGCAAAAACAACACCAGGAGTGGACTGTGGCTCAGATCATGAACTCCTTATTGCCAAATTCAGACTTAAATTGAAGAAAGTGGGGAAAACCACTAGACCATTCAGGTATGACATAAATCAAATCCCTTATGACTGCACACTGGAAGTGAGAAATAGATTTAAGGGACTATATCTGATAGACAGAGTGCCTGAAGAACTATGGACAGAGGTTCATGACATTGTACAGGAGACAGGGAGCAAGATGATCTGCAAGAAAAAGAAATGCAAAAAAGCAAAATGGCTCTCTGAGGAGGCCTTACAAATAGCTGTGAAAAGAAGAGAAGTGAAAAGCAAAGAAGGAAAGATATACCCATTTGAATGCAGAGTTCTAAAGAATAGCAAGGAGAGATAAGAAAGCCTTCCTCAGCGATAAATGCAAAGAAATAGAGGAAAATAATAGAATGGGAAAGACTAGAGATCTCTTCAAGAAAATTAGAGATACCAAGGGAACATTCCATGCAAAGATGGGCTCAATAAAGGACAGAAATGGTATGGACCTAACAGAAGCAGAACATATTAAGAAGAGGTGGCAAGAATACACAGAAGAACTATACAGAAAAGATCTTCACGATCCAGATAATCACAAAGGTGTGATCACTCACACTTACCTAGAGCCAGACATCCTGGAATGTAAAGTCAGGTGGGCCTTAGGAAGCATCACTATAAACAAAGCTAGTGGAGGTGATGGAATCCCAGTTGAGCCATTTCAAATCCTGAAAGATGATGCTGTGAAAGTGCTGCACTCAATATGCCAGCAAATTTGGAAAACTCAGCAGTGGCCACAGGACTGGAAAAAGTCAGTTTTCATTCCAATCCCAAAGAAAGGTAATGCCAAAGAATGCTCAAACTACCGCACAATTGCACTCATCTCACACGCTAGTAAAGTAATGCTCAAAATTCTCCAAGCCAGGCTTCAGCAATATGTGAACTGTGAACTTCCAGATGCTCAAGCTGGTTTTAGAAAAGGCCGAGGAACCAGAGATCAAATTGCCAACATCTGCTGGACCATCGAAAAAGCAAGAGAGTTCCAGAAAAACATCTATTTCTGCTTTATATGAGTATAGACTTTAGAATTTCCTTTGGAAAGGGTCTGTTGAAGTAAAATATATTTTCACTTATCTTAAAATTTTTCCTAATTTTTGTTTCCTTTCTTGAGAGCATTTTGGCTGGGTAGATAATTCTAGGTTGACCTTTATTTTCACTCAGCACATGGACGATATTATTTCCCTCTCTTGAGCCTTATATTGTTGCTATTGGGAAATCAGTGTTCATCTTAGATGCTTTTTTTTGTTTAAAAAAAATTTTTTTTTAGTCTTTGGTATGTATTTCACCATGATGCATCTGAATGTGGAAATATTTTTAATCTTACTTGAGATACAATGGACTTGCTAAGTTTGAAGATTTATGTCTATTAATACTTTTTAGGGGCTTCCCTGGTGGCTCAATGGTAAAAAAATCTGCTTGCCAATGCAGGAAACATGGCTTTGATCCCTGGTCCATGAAGATCCCACATGCCATGGAGCAACAAAGCCCATGTGCCATAACTATGAAGCCTATGCTCTAGAACCTGGATATATGTGTTAAGTCACTTCAGTCGTGTCTGACTCTGCAACCCCATGGATGGTAACCCACCAGGCTCCTCTGTCCATGGAATTCTCCAGGCAAGAATACTGGAGTGGGTTGCCATTACCTCCTCCAGGGGATCTTCCCAATCTGGGGATCGAACCCATGTCTCTTATGTCTCCTGCATTGACAGGCAGGTTCTTTACTACTAGCGCCACCTGGGAAGCCCCTAGAACCTGGGAGTCACAACTATTGAGCCCATGTGCCCATGAAATTACTTTACTGAAGCCCATGTGCCCATGAAATTACTTTACTGAAGCCCATGTGCCTTAGGGCCCCTGCTCCCCAACAAGAGAAGCCACCACCAGGAGAAGCCCATGCATCACAGTGAAGAGTAGCCCCCGCTCTCCACAGCTGGAGAAAAGCCCACAGCAGCAAAGACTCAGCACAGCCACAAATAATACATAAATAAAATTATTTTTTAAAACTAGTGATTTTTATGATTCTCTTTTTAAACAATCTTTTTGTAAATCTTCTTTTTTCTTACCTACTAATCTAATCTCTTATCTACTTCTGGAACCATAAATGTTTGTTAGAATTCACTTTTATCTTTCATCCTTTAGCTATTTTTTTTATTTCTTCCTAACTGTCCTCAGAGACTCTTTTCTTTCTCACTATCTTCCAAGTCACTAATTCTTCTTTAGTTCTGACTGATCTGCCATTAATTTCTCCACTGTTTTAAGTTTTAATTATTTTACTAAAATAAACTAGACGCTCTAGATGATTCTTTTTCAGATTTGGTCATTTTATATAGTCTCTAATTCCTTGCTTATTATTTTCAATCTCTCTTTTTATTCCTTAAATACACTTAGCTTAGTTATTCATACTGTGTCTGGTGATTTCATTATCTGAATTTGTTGTGTGTCTGATTCTGGTACCTCTGTATCTCTTTCACTTGTGGTACCTGGTTCCCTTGTATTTTGTGATTTTTAAGTTAGCTTTCAGATTCCTTGGAATTTCATTTGTAGAAATTCTTGAGGCATGGGTTGGCATGGACCGAAATTATTGTCCTCCAGAGAGGATTTTAGTTTGCCTGTGCTACTTACTTGGCATGTAAGTAACCCAGGGACACTGAAGTAAGTTCTCTGCTTCAGTTTTGTTTTGTTTTTTTTAATATAGTGTGAATTTAGGCTACGAAATCATGTAAGTGCTAGCTTGTGGTAATGAATTTTTAGCAGACACTTGCCCTCTTCATTGAGTGTATAGGCCAAAATCCACAAGGTTCCTTGCTATCCCCTTCTTTCCAGCAGGTTTATTTCTTGCTCACCTTTGCCTTGATAATATTGACTTTAGGGTCCCAAATCATGATTAAAAGTGCTGCTTTAAATCAATAATGAAATGATGGAAAATATAATAAACAGTTGTGTTATAACTTAAAAAATTGTTAGATCCCTGTATCATGCCTTAAACTAAAATATATTCTAAAGAGATTAAAAATGTTAAAGTTAAAAATGAAATCGGGGGAAGGTTATAAACATACTCTATGTATTCTCCCTCCCCTGAAACAACTCAACAGTGTGGAAGAAGTTGTGGGGGAAATGTGATCACCACCAGAGCCTTCAGGGTAAGTCCCACCTATGAGACTGAAGCTTTGGATTTTATGGAGACAAGCAAGTACTATTCAGACATGTAGTAATATCTATTACTGCATAACAAACCAATCTCTTCAACACTCACTGGCTAAAAACAATAACAATGCTTTGCACGTGACTCTGCAATTAAGGCAGGGCTTAGAAGGAAACTGCCATCTCCACTCTGCATTTCATTGGCTGGGGTGGCTTCCTGGAAATGGGAGGACCCACTTTCAAGATGTGTCATTCAAATGGTTGGGGAGTTGGTTCTAGCTGTTGGCTGGAAGCCAGATGGGAATGTATTCTTTGGGCCTCATTCCTGGCTATCTGGATCTCTCCCATGGCCCACAGGCTTCTGCACAGCATGGTGCTTAGGGGTCAAGATCGAGTGTCCCAGGAGAACCAGATAGACGTGGTACAGCTTTTTACGACCTCACCTCAAAAGTCATTTATTATTTTCATTGTAGTCACAATCTTGCATAGATTCAAGTGGAGGAAACAGACACCACCTCTCACAGAGAAGGGTGTCAGAGTCACATTGTTAGAAGAATATGTGGGATGAAAAATATTGTTTTGCCCATTTTTGTGAAATACATTCAATCACAAGGACATGAGTTTGCTGTAAACTTGACTCTTTGATGTGACATAGGTTATTGAACCCACAGATGACCCTGCCCACCTGGGAAGGACCTGATTGTTTCACAGAGCTTTGGGAATTTTCCATTGGAGAGGAAGCCATTGCATACCTATTTACACACCTACCTGGCAGCCACCACCTCTGCTGACTCATGACAATTGTCATAAGACTTCTTGGATTTAAATCTTTCCTCCACCACTTCCTGACCATGTGACCTCTCTGTGTCTTGGTTTCTTCATCTGTAAACTGAGGATAATAATAATACATATTTTAGAAAACTGTCATTAAAGTTAAAGGAATTAACTCGTGTAGAGGCCTCATACAGTACCTGACACATAGCTAGCCTACAGAGGATTCCACCCCAGGGACTCAGCTCCGTGCCTACCTGCTCATATTTCCAGGGTGAAGTAAAAGTTGCTTCTGGCCAGAGAGGGCCTTCCAAGTGTTGGGGTCCAAGTGCCATCAACCAAGGAGTCACATGAAAGAGATCTAGGGCTGGGATTTCGCTGGTGCTCCAGTGGTTAAGAATTTACCTTCCAATGCAGGGGACGTGGATTCAATCCCTGCTCAGGGAACTAAGATCCCACATGCCACAGAGAAACTAAGTCTTCACGCTTTAACTACTGAGCCCGCCCATCGCAACAAAGACTCAGCACAGCCAATGAATAAATAAAGAGATCTAGAGCTGAGCATCTCTGAACAAATCTGGGCAGCCTAGTCATTTGACCTGCATCCTTCTGCTTCTGGCCACCTGAGGGTGGAAGACACCTTTGACCCCAGGCCACTAGCTATTCACCTCAGAGACAGAGCACCTCCTGGGTCACTCCTCTCTGGCCATTGTGAGTGGTCTCCATGAACAGAGCAATTCAGTTCAGTTCAGTTCAGTTGCTCAGTCATGTCTGACTCTTTGCAACCCCATGGACTGCAGCACGACAGGCCTTCCTGTCCATCACCAATTCCCGGAGTTCACTCGAACTCACGTCCATCGAGTCAATGATACCATCCAGCCATCTCATCCTCTGTCGTCCCCTTCTCCTCCTGCCCCCAATCCCTCCCAGCATCAGAGTCTTTTCCAATGAGTCAACTCTTTGCATGAGGTGGCCAAAGTACTGGAGTTTCAGCTTTAGCATCATTCCTTCCAAAGAACACCCAGGGCTGATCTCCTTCAGAATGGACTAGTTGGATCTCCTTGCAGGGTTTTCCTCAATTGGAGTCCAGTGGAAAGGCAGACAGCTTCAGTCAGTAAGCCAAATTGCCCCCAGAAACTTCTGTGAGCCAGTGGCCTGGTTAGTCAGTCATCCTTCAGGACAGTGAGCTTGCAGGAAAACCACTGGTCATAGCATCAGCCTCCGAGATATAAATGGAAGTGACTTCTAATGAAAAGTTAAGGCACTGAATAGAAGGACTTCTGCTTTGCCTCTCCTCTGTTCTCATTCATATGGCCAAGAAATAGAAAAATAAATTCAAAGCAGTACAGGAAAACCAGAAAGGGTGGTTCCAGCAGACCAATACAGTAAGAAATTTTCAAAAAGAAACGAGACTGATTGACAGAAAAATCTGGCAGAGCAGAAGAAACTAAAGCCCTTACCTGGACCAGGGCACTTGAGCAGTTAACAAAAGCGAAAAACAATCGAGCCATACCCCGGCTCTGCTTCTACTTCTGCACAGTTGCTCAGTCACGTCCAATTCTTTGTGGTCCCATGGCCTGTAGCCCTTAATGCCCTTCTGTCCATGGAATTTTCCAGGCAAGACGACTGGAGTGGGTTGCCATTTCCTACTCCAGGAAATCTTCCCAACCCAGGGATTAAACTCGTGTCTCTTGTGTCTTATGCACTGGCTGATGGATTCTTTACCAATGCACTGCCTGGAAAGCCCATACGCCTAGACTCTACCAACTCATCAACTCCTGGAGTTGCTCCCACAGCAGCTGGCTCGAATTGTATGGGCTCAGATGAGAGTCACCGGTACAGTTTTCTGAAGTAGTTATTTACCACAGCAGACCCAGAGTAGTGGTGTTCTGAAGACAGGCTCTTGGGAGTCTGTGCTCATCTCTTCCCAATTCCCATTCAGTACTGTTACATTGCCAGCTTGAAACTGGCCAGAGTAGGAGAATTTATACCATGAAAATCAGCAAATGCTGCAAATCAAGGCTTCCTTCCCTCCACCCTAGAGCTAGTTGTTAAACATTTACCAGCATACCACTGCTCCAGAGTAAGCTAAGATTGGAGGAAAAGGACACTGCCCAGAGGGTCAGGGAACGAAAACTAAAAAGAGAAGTTTACCTTCACAATCACCCTGTCCTTCCACAATCCCACGAGGCAGATTTCTCTAATGAACACATGCATTCACTGCCAAGTAAACAGGAGTTTTCATTTGACGGGAGGAAATGCATTCCAACTATGGATAAAATTTAGTCTAGAGTTGCACCTACAAATAGGAACAGGCAACTAAGAACTAATAAACATTTGAGAGGAATCAACAACATGAAAGAGAGCACCAAATTCAACGTACAGAACTAGCTCATGCTAAAAAACACAGAGTTAATGGAAACAGATTAGAAATAGTCAATATCCTCAGAGTTACTTGAAAGTATATTACATTTAAAAAAAGAGATACTTCCCAGGAAACACAATCAGAATTTATGGAAATTTTAAAATAAAATTGCTAGACCTAAAAGTTGGTTTGAATATGCAATTAAAGAGTTAGAAAACTGAGTTGAAAGATTCTTTGACTATGATATGCCCCAAAAGACAGAAAGAAATGAAGAAATAGGGAGGAAAAAAGAAAGAAAAGTAACGTTAACAGACATGGAGGGTAGGCATAACTAAAATTGTAGGTATAGAACTGTGAGAATAAACAAGAGGAAAGTACCAAAGGAATAAGAAAAGAACATATGCCAGGACTCAAGAGGGACTTGCACTGAACGGGCTTATTAAATACCAAGCAGAATTAATGCACGGAGAAGGCAATGGCATCCCACTCCAGTACTGTTGCCTGAAAAGTCCCATGGACGGAGGGGCCTGGTGGGTTGCAGTCCACGGGGTCGCTAGGAGTCGGACACGACTGAAGCGACTTAGCAGTAGCAGCAGCAGAATTAATGCAAAATTATTTTCTAAAGGTGTCTGAGTATTAATATGAAGAAAGTTGGGTTTTCCTTCCTCTTCTTTTAGAAAACACCTATAAATAACAGGAAAATTATAACAGGAAAGTGAGAAACAGTGATGCCAACCCCATATCTAATGAAATGAGATGGTGTCTGAAACTAAAACAGGAAGGATCGCCAAAAGTGGCAAGGGTCACACAGAGATCCAGAGAAGCATGGAACCAGGAGCTGAAGATGTGGGAAAAGGCAGCAGAGTCCGTGACTCTAGTGTGCAGACCTTAAGCTGAAAATCAATAAGCACTCATTTGCAAAAATGAAATGAGGTTCCGGTGGGGAGAACCTCTTTGGGCTCAGTTTGGTACCAAGAAAAAGCTGAGGAAGTAGATTTGAGCTAGAAATAGCTGATTTCTTGCTAATCATATTTTTCAGGACTCATCATATTTTTCAGGAAGCAGTCTGTTGCTGAGGGAGGAGAGTAAAGGAGAAAGATGTATTGTGACATCCCTTTGTTACTGACCTCAAGTAGGCTGTGGAGAAGCAAAACCTAAAGGAACTGACTCACACACATACCCTGTATTATGAGGACAGTTTCTACTGATCTTGAATAATTCTGGCCTCTTTCACACAAAACTCCAGTAAATAGATAGTCTGGGGAAAACTTACCTTATTTCAGAGAAGGCAATGGCACCTCTTGCCTGGAAAATCCCATGGACGGAGGAGCCTGGTAGGCTGCAGTCCATGGGGTCGTGAAGAGTCAGACACAACTGAGCGACTTCACTTTCACTTTTCACTTTCATGCATTAGAGAAGGAAATGGCAACCCACTCCAGTGTTCTTGCCTGGAGAATCCCAGGGATGGGGGAGCCTGATGGGCTGCCGTCTATGGGGTCGCACAGAGTCGGACACGACCGAAGCGACTTAGCAGCAACCTTATTTAAAATTTAATAAATGAATTTTTTTAAAAAAGCTACTCCAGGAACTATGAAAAGATATGAGAAAGAATGAGGTGGAAGAAACCAGGCAAAGCAAATGTCAGATGAAGAATTTTTACCAGGGAGCAGGAAAAATTTGAGACCAAGCAAACTGCCATGAAATAAGTTTTAAAATTTTATTTCAATAAAATTCATTTGGATAAAATAAGAGCACAAAGCAGAAATATGAGCATTCAGGGAAGATAAGATAAAAACATGAAGATATATTTTTTTCCACATCGATGAAACACGAGACGGTAGGGCCCTAGGAGAAATGAAAGGAAAACAAAAATTTCAGTTGTCACTACAAGGATATATTGTACAATACAGAGTATACACACAATATTTTTAAATAACTACTTAAAAATTTCAGGTGTAAGCATGACACCAGAAGCAGCACAAAGGAAAATAAGCATTTCTGGAAACACAGTGAGGTAGGAACACAGAGGATAGGATTAAAAAAAACAGAACAAAATGAAAAAAATATGTTTTAACAGGATCAGACAAAGAAAGAAAAATCTATTTATGCATGACTAGTGTCTTTCAGTCTAAACACTAAATAAGATGTTTAGATATCATTCAAGTAAACATTAAGAAATATTTAAGATGTAATTCTAAAGAATATTCCGGAAATAAAAAACTTTGTACCAACTCATTGAAGAAATACATCATATCATTGGCAAAATCGGTTCTTCCACTTTTCTAAAGAGCTGGGCATATGGCTCAAGTCTCCGAATCACAGTGTGAAGTTCAGTTCAGTTGCATAGTCGTGTCTGACTCTCTGTGACTCCATGAACTGCAGCATGCCAGGCCTCCCTGTCCATCACCAACTCCCAGAGCTTACTCAAACTCACATCCATCGGGTCGGTGATGCCATCCAACCATCTCATCCTCTGTTGTCCCCTTCTCCTCCTGCCATTAATCTTTCCCAGCATCAGGGTCTTTTCAAATGAGTCAGCTCTTCGTATCAGGTGGCCAAAGTATTGGAGTTTCAGCTTCAAGATCAGTCCTTCCAATGAACACTCAGGACTGATTTCCTTTAGGATGGACTGGTTGGATCTCCTTGCAGTCCGAGGGACTCTCAAGAGTCTTCTCCAACACCACAGTTCAAAAGCATCAATTCTTCGGGGCTCAGCTTTCTTTATAGTCCAACTCTCACATCCGTACATGACTACTGGAAAAAAATTGTCCTGAAACCTGGAATACTGGTTGTATTCTGTTACCTTAGGAAGAAATGAACTTCTATTTTGTTAAGACCATTTCATTAGGGATCTATCATAATAGTTTAGCGTATCCTGACAGGGGCACAGAAAAAGTGAATGTGGAACATCTATAACAAGTTATGTTGTGATAAATTTATTTGACTTCAAAGAAAACCCTTTGGACAGACAGGTTGAAAAAATAATGTAAAAAGGGAAAAAACAATTTTGGCCAGCTTCAGACTATATTCTAATATAATATTCAGACTTCTCCATGGAATATTATTGCTAAGAGCCAGTAGAACAATTCTATAAAATCAAGGAAATAAAGTGTCATGCAACAGACTTGTCAAATAATCTCTGAAGTAAAAAAGGCAACAGGAAGACATTTCATTTTTGTTTTGTTTCAAGTATACACTTACTAGTATCTTTGGTGGTGACATCCAATACATTTCAGTACCTTTGTTTGCTACCTTATCCCTCCATTTTTAAACATCTTGGTAACATCTGATTCTTTTGTTCCCCTTTAATGTTTAAGTTTATTTTTAAATGGTGCATTCACATGGATGGGACAAAATTCAAAAGGTTCAGAAGTCAGTCTCCTTTTTATTCATCTAACTTAGTTTCCCTCTTTAATAGCAGTCATGATTGATTCTTGGCCTTTCAGCTAAGATTATGTTTAAAGGCAATCATAGTTACCAGTTTCTTACATATTCTTCCCAAGAGAGGGTACAGTTCAGTTCAGTCTCTTAGTCATGTCTGACTCTTTGCCACACCATGAACCGCAGCATGCCAGGCTTCCCTGTCCAGTACCAACTCCCAGAGCTTACTCAAACTCATGTCCATCGAGTCGGTGATGCCATCCAACCATCTCATCTTCTGTCATCCCCTTCTCCTCCCGCCTTCAATCATTCCCAACATCAGCATCTTTTCAAATGAGTCAGTTCTTCACATCAGGTGGCCAATGCATTGGAGTTTCAGCTTCAGCATCTGTCCTTCCAATGAATATGCAGGACTGATTTTTTTTTAGGATGGACTGATTGAATCGCCTTGCAGTCCAAGGGACTCTCAAGAGTCTTCTCCAACACCACAGTTCTAAAGCATCAATTTTTTGGTGCTCAGCTTTCTTTACTGTCCAACTCTCCCATCCATACATGATTACTGGAAAAAACATAGCATTGACTGGACGGACTTTGTTGGCAAAGTAATGCCTCTGCTTTTTAATGTGCTGTCTAGGTTGGTCATGCTGTCTAGGCTATCTAGGTTGCTTCTTCTTCCAAGGAGCAAGCGTCTTTTAATTTCATGGCTGCAGTCACCATCTGCTGTGATTTTGGAGCCCCCCAAAATAAAGTCTGTCACTGTTTCCATTCTTTCCCCATCTATTTGCCATGAAAGTGATGGGATCAGATGCCATGATCTTAGTTTTCTAAATGTTGAGCTTTAAGCCAACTTTTTCACTCTCCTCCATCACCTTCATCAAGAGGCTCTTTAGTTCTTCACTTTCTGCCATTAGGGTGGTGTCATCTGCATATCTGAGGTTATTGATATTTCTCCTGGCAATCTTGATTCCAGCTTGTGCTTCATCCAGCCTGGCATTTTGCATGATGTACTCTACATATAAGTTAAATCAGGGTGACAATATACAGCCTTGACGTACTCCTTTCCTGATTTGGACCCGTCTGTTGTTCCATGTCCAGTTCTAACTAACTGTTGCTTCTTGACCTGCATATAGATTTCTCAGGAGGCAGGTCAGGTGGTCTAGTATTCCCATCTCTTTAAGAATTTTCCATAGTTTGTTCTTATCCACACAGTCAAAGGCTTTGGTGTAGTCAATAAAGCAGATATTTTTCTGGAATCTTGTGCTTTTTCCATGATCCAACAGATGTTGGCAATTTGATCTCTGGTTTCTCTGACTTTTCTAAATCCAGCTTGAACATCTGAGAGTTCATGGTTCATGTACTGTTGAAGCCTGGCTTGGAGAATTTTGAGCATTACTTTGCTAGTGTGTGAGACGAATGCAATTGTGTGGTAGTTTGAACATTCTTTGGCATTGCCTTTCTTTGGGATTGGAATGAAAACTGACCTTTCCCAGTCCTGTGGCCACTGCTGAGTTTTCCAAATTTGCTGGGATATTGAGTGCAGCATTTTCACAGCATCATCTTTTAGGATTTGAAATAGCTCAACTGGGATTCCATCACCTCTACCAGCTTTGTTCGTAGTGATGCTTCCTAAGGCCCACTTGACTTCACATTCCAGGATGTCTGGCTCTAGGTGAGTGATCACACCATCGTGATTATCTGGGTCATGAAGATCTTTTTTTGTACAGTTCTTCTGTGTATTCTTGCCACCTCTTCTTAACATCTTCTGCTTCTGTTAGGTCCATACCATTTCTGTCCTTTATCGAGCCCATCTTTGCATGAAATGTTCCCTTGATATCTCTAATTTTCTTGAAGAGATCTCTAGTCTTTCCCATTCTGTTGTTTTCCTCTATTTCTTTGCATTCATCACTGAGGAAGGCTTTCTTATCTCTCCTTACTATTCTTTGGAACTCTGCATTCAAATGGATATATCTTTCTTTTTCTCCTTTGCCTTTAGCTTCTCTTCTTTTCTCAGCTATTTGTAAGGCTTTCTCAGACAACCTTTTTGCATTTCTTTTTCTTGGGGATGGTCTTGATCACTGCCCCCTGTACAATGTCACGAACCTCCGTCCATAGTTCTTCAGGCACTCTGTCTGTCAGATCTAATCCCTTGAATCTATTTCTCACTTCCACTGTATAGTCATAAGGGATTTGACTTAGGTCATACCTGAATGGCCTAGTGGTTTTGGCCTGCTGCAGGGTCAGGGGCACTCAGTGCAGCAATGCATACATGGGACCTTTTGAAGGAGGTCACCATTATTTTCATTAACTCCACTATAGTTTGGCCTCAGGTCAAACAATAAGGAGGAACACAGCCCCACCCATCAACAGAAAGTTGGATTGAAGATTTACTGAGCATGGCCCCACCCATAAGAACAAGACCCAGTTTCCCCCTCAGTCAGTCTCTCCCATTGGGAAGCTTCCATATGCCTTTTATCCTTTCTATCAGAGGGCCAACAGAATGAAAACCACAATCATAAAAAACAAGAGAAGGTAAGTACACATAAAAAAAAAAAAAACACGTTAATATATGTTGTATACATGTTATATGTATAAAAAGTTTTTGCATATGTGTAAAATGCTTGTGTATATATACACAGGTGTTTGTACATATATACAAACACACACATGTATAGTTTTCTTACTTTATGCAAACAGAAATACACCAGGCACTCTGTCCTATATCTTGCTTTTTTTCTGCATATTACTGTATCTTGAATACTGTGTAGTGATGTGCTGGTAAATATTTCACAAACAGCTCTCTTGCCCCTCTATAGCTTAATCTCCATGGAGCAGCTAGGATGGTGCTTCTAAACATTTGGTCACAGCCCTCCTCTGCTGGAAGCCCCTGATGGCTTCTCACCACCTTTAGAACACCATACGTGGTTTTTCTATGCCTGCAAGGCCCTATCTGGGAATTCTCTGGTGACTCAGCTGTAAAGAGTCTGCCTGCAATGCAGGAGACTTGGGTTCGATCCCTGGGTTATGAAGATTGCCCTGGAGAAGGAAATGGCAACCCACTACAGTATTTGTGCCTGGAAAATCCCATGGATGGAGGAGCCTGGCAGGCTACAGTCCACGGGGTCACAAAGTCGGACATGACTGAATGATTTCACTTTCACTTTCAAGGCCCTAGCTGATCTGACCCCCAGCTCCCATCTCACTTCCTACCACCCGCTTGCTCCGCCCAAGGCATATCAACCTTCTGTTTATATTTTGTCCTTGCTTTCCCTTCTGCCTAGTAGGTTCTTCCGCCAGACATCACAGAAGACTCTCCTCCACTCCTTTTACCTTCTCACATAGGTCTCCTATTGAGAACATTCTTTCTGAAATCACACCCCTCATCACTCCCTTTGTTGTTCAGTCACTCAGTTGTATGCTACTCCATGGACTGCAGCATGCCAGGCTTCCCTGTCCTTCACTATCTCCCAGAGTTTGCTCCAACTCATATCCATTGAGTCGAGGATGCCATCCAAACATCTCATCCTCTGTCACCCCCTTCTCCTTCTGCCCTCAATCTTTCCCAGCATCAGGGTCTTTTCCAATGAGTGGGCTCTTCACATCAGGTGGCCAAAGTTATTGGAGCTTCAGTTTCAGCATCAGTCCATTAATTCCTATTCCTCTTGATAATACTAGTAACTTACAGTTATTGAATTAACTATATTCCAGGAACTATCTGTTTTCCATATTTTAAATCATTTAATCCTTCCAACAACCTTTGGAGGTAGATGATATTATTCTTCCCTCTTTCAGTTCAGTTCAGTTCAGTCGCTCAGTCGTGTCCGACTCTTTGTGACCCCATGAATCGCAGCACGCCAGGCCTCCCTGTCCATCACCAACTCCCGGAGTTCACTCAGACTCATGTCCATTGAATCAGTGATGCCATCCAGCCATCTCATCCTCTGTCGTCCCCTTCTCCTCCTGCCCCAAATCCCTCCCAGCATCAGTCTTTTCCAAGGAGTCAACTCTTCACATGAGGTGGCCAAAGTACTGGAGTTTCAGCTTTAGCATCATTCCTTCCAAAGAAATCCCAGGGCTGATCTTCTTCAGAATGGACTAGTTGGATCTCCTTGCAGTCCAAGGGACTCTCAAGAGTCTTCTCCAACACCACAGTTCAAAAGCATCAATTCTTCGGCGCTCTGCCTTCTTCACAGTCCAACTCTCATATCCATACATGACCACAGGAAAAACCATAGCCTTGATTAGATGGACCTTTGTTGGCAAAGTAATGTATCTGCTTTTGAATATGCTATCTAGGTTGGTCATAACTTTTCTTCCAAGGAGTAAGCGTCTTTTAATTTCATGGCTGCATGGAGTCATACAAACAATTAAGTAACTTCCCTAAGATTACAGAACTTGTAAGTGTCAGGGATAGGTTTAAAACCCAGTTGAATTCCTGAGTCATATTCTATATAGTCCCTCATCTGCTTTTTTAAAAAATATAATATTATACTGCCTTTGCCCAGATTTTTTAACATAGTACTTATTACTATATTATATATCTGATATATATCAGATATTATACTATATGTCTACATCTTTATTATATATTATTTTTGCCTATTAGACCTACTGGGTTATAAGATTTCTGAAGGCAAACTTTACTTATTTTCTTCACTACCATATATCACATATCTAAAACAATATCAACACACGGTACATGACACACAATTATTCAGTGAGTAAGTGGGGATATATATATATGTGTGTGTGTGTGTGTGTATATATAGGGCTTCCCTGGAGGCTCAGATGGTAAACGATCTGCCTGCAATGCAGGAGACCCGGGTTCAGTCCCTGGATTTGGAAAATCCCCCGCAGAAGGGAATAGCTACCCACTCCAGTATTCTTGCCTGGACAATTCCACGGACAAAGGGGCCTGGCAGGCCATATAGTCCATGGGGTCGCAAATAGTCATACATGACTGAGCAACTAACACACACACACACACACACACACACACAGAGGGTGTGTATGTAGAAACTTACAGATAAACTGAAAAGTAGGAGAGGATGTGTTTCTGAGAGTGAGGAAAGAAAGGTGAATACCCCCTACCCCAAACACTGACATCAACACATACGGCTGCAAACAATAAAGATGCTACAAAGAACAGTTTATAGCTTTTTGTGACAAGATATAAACTACTTCATCTAAAGGATATATCAGTGAATATGGATTAAAAAAAAGAAATATAAGAGTTATACAGAAGGCAATGGTTTAGCAACTTTCTTTTTCTGGAGAAAGTATATTTGAAGATGGTGTTGAATAAAGAAAAAAAGTGGTTTTAGCTGGCAGGTGGGAAGTGAGAAGAAAAAAATAATATTTTTTGGACCTAAATTAAAAAAAAATCTAATTTATGACAGTTTGGTCTTAAAACACTATTTTAAAAAAAGTATATTAAGGCAGATATCATCCAGCGGAATTTCAAGATTAGAAACAAAATTTTATCACATTTGGATCTGGTCAGTTTGGCCTAGTCCTGGTTGCCTCCCTGAAAACAGTTCATCATAATGTAGTGGTCTTTCTTAATTAGTTGATGGAGAACATTGTAGTCATGTCCATAGGGTGATTTGGTTGTCTGTTTCCTTCTGCCTGTAAAAAGGGACTTTTTAAAAAGCTAGTACAATGACCAGATGTCCTGTTTAGGGTGGGACATATCTAGTTTCTGATTAGAATATGAGCTTTTGGACAATTACATTTCTTGCATGTTTCAGAACTGATGGTGAGGAGAGAAAAGACTTTTTGCTCAGCGGCTCAGTCGTGTCCAACTCTTTGAAACCCCACACACTGTAGCCTGCCAAGCTTCTCTGTCCGTGGGATTTCCCAGGCAATACTGGAGTGGGTTGCCGTTTCCTCCTCCAGGGGATCTTCCCAATTCAGGGACCGAACCCGCTTCTTCTGCATCTCCTGCATTGCAGGTGAATTCTTCACTGCTAAGCCACAAGGGAAGCTCCAAAGACTTTTTAAAATAATATATATGTAAATAAATTAACTCGAAACTTTTATGTGATCCTTATTAGTTATCATTCATATCCGTTTAGAGAACCTGGGTTGAGCGATAATAAGCAAAGAAGGGACTTCCATATGGAAAGAATGTGGCAATTGATGAACATCAGCGTATGATTTAAAAAATAAATTAATAAAAGCCCTGGGTGGATGAGTTTAAATTTTACCCTTGACCACTCATCTTCTTTTGACTTCTTCTATTGTTTGCAGTCTCATTTACCATCCTTCATAACACTCTGTTCATGCCTCTGTTAGCGGTACTGTAGCTTATCACTGTTAAGAAATTTACCACAAGCTAACGGTAATTTACCACTCAACTACTTTTGTTATCTTTGCAACTTATTTAATCTTGTGGAGCCCATCTTCTTATTTGTAAAACTGGGATAGGCTTCCCTTGTGGCTCAGACAGTAAAGCGTCTGCCTACAATATGGGAGACACAGGTTCAATCCCTGGATCGGGAAGATCTCCTGGAGAAGGAAATGGCAACCCACTCCAGTATGGAAAATCCCATGGTTGGTGGAACCTGGTAGGCTACAGTCCATGGGGTTGCAAAGAGTCGGATACAGCTGAGCAACTTCACTTTCACTTTGACTGGTGGCTTAGATGGTAAAGAATCTGCCTTCAAGGTGGGAGACCTGGGTTCAATCCCTGGGTTGGGAAGATTCCCCTGGAGGAGGGCATGGTAACCCACTCCAGTATTCTTGTTTGGAGACTCCCCATGGACAGAGCAGCCTGGTGGGCTACAGTCCATGGGGTCACAAAGAGTCAGACACGACTGAGCAACTAAGCACAGCACAGCACAATAGCAGTGACCTCATGAGGTCACTTATGTGAAGATTCAGTAAGGTAATACGTGAACATGCATGCTAAGTCATTTCATTCGTGTCCAACTTTTTGCTACCCTATGGACTGCATCCTGCCAAACTCCTCTATCCATGGGGATTCTCCAGGCGAGAATGCTGGAGTGGATTGCGGTGCCCTCCTCCAGGGGATCTTCCTGACCCAGGGATGGTGCTCTGTGTCTCTTATGTCTCCTGCACTAGGAGGTGGGCTCTTTACCACTAGCACCAGCTGGGAGGCCCAATACATGAACTAAAATTGCACACACAGTTATAATTATTTTTCCAAAGAATTGATCAAGATTCGATTAGAATTATTACCTGGGAATTCGGAAACACTCTCTCCTTAAAAAATATTTATTTATTTGGCTGCCTTGGGTCTAAATCGTGGCACACAGGATCTTTGATCTTGTGGGATCTTTCGTTGTGGCATGTGGGATCTTTAGTTGTGGCATGTGGGCAGCATGTGAACTCAGTTGAGGCATGTGGGATCTAGTTCCCTGACAAGAAATCAAACCTGGGCCCCCTGTGTTGGGAGCATGGAGTCTCAGCCACTGGACAACCAATAAAGTCCCCAGAAACATTCTCTTGACGTTTTGATTTTGCTCTGGATCCCAGGTCCTTTCCTCTACTCAGGGACCACATTTCTGTAATTATCTCCCCTTTCCCTTCTTTTTGGCACATCCCCTTTGACCCCCAAGCATGACTTTTAAGGCTTCTTCCCTTTGCTTCCTCGATCCCTTCAATAACTGCCTGTTTCACTGTAGCCTTTCACAGCAAAGCTGATTGAATAAGTTGTCTGTACTTGCTGTCATTACTTCCCCTTCTCTTTCAACTCACTCCAGTCAGGTTTATTTCTCCACCACTTTAAAGAATCAACACTTGCTAAGACTACTTCCATCCTGCTAAATGCAGTGCTATTTTTTCGTATTTGGCCATTGATCAGTTCTTAATACATTCTCTTAGCTTCAATGTCATCCTTTTTTCCTTATATTTCTTCTATTTTGCTACTCTTTTTAAATCTCTGACGCTGGCTCATCTGTTTCTCCTGACGTGTAAGTGTAGAAGTGCCCCAGAATTTTTGGTTCAACTTAATTCCCTTCCCCCTTTATGTGTGATTTGTTCATCTCATCTATATGTGGTGATGACTCTCAAATTTATGTCTTTGAAACTGACATCCGTGTTCAACTCCCAAGTCTTGTATCCGAAAGTCTGATAGCCATTTCCACTTGGATTGTTAATAGGCATCTTAAACCAAATATGTCCAAAACCCTTGAGTCCTCCTCCCTTTCTTCAAACCAGCTGCTCTCCATACCTTTTTCATCTCCGTGGCACCATTATACACATTATGCAACATTATACACCATATGGAGAAGGAAATGGCAACCCATTCCAGTGTTCTTGCCTGGAGAATCCCAGGGACGGGGGAGCCTGGTGGGCTGCCGTCTCTGGGGTCACACAGAGTTGGACACGACTGAAGTGACACAGCAGCATACACCATTATACACCAAGCATAACTCCTAGGCCCATCCTTGATTTCTTTCTCGCTTTCACACTCTACTTCCAATCCATTAGCAGATTCTGTCAGCTCTACATTAAAAACAAATCTTGCGCCTGACCACTTCTTATCTCTTCCACCGCTGTCACCTAGTCCCTGCCACCACCTTCTCTTCCCAGGGCTACAATATCTATTTATTAAGTGGCCTTCCAATTACTGCCCCCCAAACCCCTTTACACAGAGCAGTCAAAGTGACCTTTTTAAACATAAATCAGATCATATCTCTGTTGCTTTAAAACCCTCCATTGGCTTCCTTGGACTGCAGCTTAGAATACCACCTTCCTTAGAATATGACCAGCCTCTGCCTCCCTCTCTGACCTCATCTTGGATCCTCTCTCAATTTATCACCGATCTCCAACTATACTGCCCTCCTTTACATTTATTTTAACAAATCAAGCTCATTGCTAAATCTGAGCCTTTGCATTATCTGATACTTCAATGTAGACCTGTGCAGGTGTTTGCCTGGCTGATTCTTTGGTTCATTCAGGTCTGTGCTCAAATGTCACCTTCCTCAGAGAGGCCACTCTCTGGAAAGAGGTCCCTTCTCCTCACCACGTGCGTGCACGCTAAGTCACACTAATCGTATCCAGCACTTTGAGACGTTGTAGCCCACCAGTCTCCTCTGTCCATGGGATTCTCCAGGCAAGAATACTGGAGTGGGTTGCCACACCCTCCTTCAGGGGATCTTCCCAACCCAGGGATCAAACCTGTGTCTCTCTTGTCTCCTCCTATGGCAGGCGGATTCTTTATCACTGGCACCACCTGGGAACCCCAGTCCTCACCACTCTCTATCCCAACTATACTTCACAGCATGTATCACTCTCCTCTAGGATCTCGCTTATATCCTTGGGGCTCTCTTCCCACACTACGTGCCGCAAGAGCAGCAAAGGCATTTGTTTTGTTCACTATAACATCCCCCGTATTTAGAAGAGGGCCTGTCTTACTATAGGTGTTCAGTAAATGTTACTTAAATGAATGGACAGGGCTCCACTTATTTGACTATTCTTTCTGTCTCCTCATTTGACCAAGAAACTCGGGGACTCTGCTTCTTACTGGAATACCATGCTGTTACTGAAATCTGGTGCTCCTCAGTGTGCAGAAGGTGCTGGTCTGGCAGTGACTGAGATCTCTGTTCAGGCTTCAGTGAGTTTTAAAGGGAGACCAAGCCCACTCCTCCATTCTTAGCTCAGCCAAAAGTATCTCTTTTCTTGGGTTCCGATGGTTACAGTTCCTATTCTACTCTCTATTCTTCCAGTCGCCATACACAGCCACCTCAGAGGAGGCTACCTGGTCCCAGAAGCACTGAGTTTCAGAATGTGCTCTGGACTCCACTACCCACATGAACCTCAAACCAGCTAACAGAAAAGAGCCTCTTTGAATCCAGACAATCTCTTGTCACCTTCCTTGTAAAAGAAAGAACGAGAGGGGAAAAGGAAAGAAAGAAAAAAATATATAAAAAGAAAAGAAAAAGCACAAATTGAATTTTTTTGAGGTTATTCCTCTGAATAAAGTGATTCACTGATTTAGTCATTTAATAAATGTTTATTGGTTGCCAGCCAGATACCAGGTATTCTTCTGGGCAATTGTTATATTACTGTAATCATCTCTATTGTCTTACACATCAGTCCATATTGCATTGTGAATTTTTTAAGAGCAGTAATACTCTTCATTGTATTAAATACTCAATAATTGTCTATTGCTTGAATAAATGAAAGCGAGGAGATAGTTAATGAAAGATTTAAGGAAGATTTGGCCCAGTTATAGTCATAATTAAATGAAAACAAAGAATAATGATTGCTCTTTAAATCATATTGCTATTACAATAAAACAAGTTTTAAATGTTTAATAATTGCCATAATCTGACAACCATAAAACATAAACATTTTCCATGTTTTCTTTTGATTTTTGTCCATTTACACATACATTTTCACATATTTCTAACTTTATTTTCTGTGTTATCTTTTGCATTTCTCCTTAATACTGATGACAGACATTTTTGCATGTTTTTAACTTGTCATATATTACCTTTCTGTCTGTATTTTAGTAATTTCTCTTTATTTATTATATCTTGAAATTTTCGTTTATTTATTTTTGGTTGTGCTTGGTCTTGATTGCTGTGCCCAGGCTTTCTATAGCTGCGGCGAGTGGGGGCTACTCTCCAGTTGCCCTGTGCAGACTTCTCCTTGTAGTGGCTTCTCTTGTTGGGGCGCACAGGCTGTAGGCACACGGGCTTCAGTAGCTGTGGCACGTAGGTTTAGTTGCCCTGTGGCATGTGTGATCTTCCTGGACCAGGGATCGAACCTGCATTGCATCCCCTTTATTGGCAGGCAGATTCTTAACCTGGACCACCAGGGAAGTCCTCTCTTCCCTTATTTTTGAAATCCCTGTTGGATTCCCTGTGGTTTAGCACTATCACCCCCGAACAACGTACCAGGTATTTTGTACTTTTTTCACAGATTGCAAGGTAAGGGAGTCCCTGGGAAAGTTCATCTCACTGTGAAGGAAGAGGTGCTGCCACGTCAAGGACCAGTCAGTCCCAGATGCACTCAGGAGAGAGAAAAGGTGTGCCTAACCAAGCTGCTCGAACAGAGAAGAGTGTGTGGAGGGTGATGTTTAGCTCCATCTTGCATTCTGATGAACGTTTCTACCTCCTGGCCCTTGGAGAGCAGCCTTTCTAGATACCATCTGCCAAGTTTGTGCTTTTCTTTCTGTTTTGCATAAAGCTTTTGTTTTCACTATGCTGCTATTGAGTAGGGGAAAGTGAGAGAACACCAGATTTCAGGGCCCTGCATGTTTCTCCTCTGCCTTTTAATGGAGCTTAGCTTTTTTTTTTTTACCACTTGTTATTGTCAAGTATAAGATGAGTACAGAGAAGGACTACTGCATCTAACACAGGATGCTGCTCCTTGAAGAAATTAGCAGGAAATAAGAGAGGTTTTTTTTTTTTTTTTTTAATAGGAGCTTCCTCTCTGCCACTCTCAGCTTGGGAAGAAGCAGAAGTTTATTTGCAAAATTATATTGAAAATAAATGAGAAAAAGAGTTCCAGGCAACTCTTCTGGAATAGAACTAGTTTTAAATTATATAATGAAGAAATGGCTCTTGTAATTCAATGTTGATTAGTATTCTGTGAGCTATGAATCCAGGATTGGAAATAGGAGATCCAACTAAGGAATGAAAGGAGGAAGTTCTCTGAGTGACTTGCTCTCAAATCTTAGAGATATTCAATATTTCGTAAACCAGAGAATTGAGGATTTAAGTTATTTTAATTTCTCCTCTTTTACTTATCAAGGTATGTTTTAACACTTGAAATATTCTTTGAGCTGTTAAGAAAAAATTCAGCTGAGTAAATTTAAAGATATAATTGACTTTATTAAAAGATTCATGAATTCAGCATCCCAGCTAACAAATGAAAGAGGCTCTCAGGAGCTACAGCAAATGGAAGGCTTTTATAAGCAGAAGGAGGCTGGGACAAAGACATTAAAAGACTATATTATTTCAAGCAAGGTCACCTTCCTTTAGGGGAAAGTTGGGGGTCTTAGGTAGATTACTTCACTAGTGCTGATCAGGAAATTCCAGATATCAGTTTAAAATTCCACTCCTTTGGAGAAGGAAATGGAAACCCACTCCAGTGTTCTTGCCTGGAGAATACCGGGGACGGGGAAGCCTGGTGGGCTGCCGTCTGTGGGGTCGCACAGAGTCGGACACGACTGGGGCGACTTGGCAGCAGCAGCAGCAGCACAGACTCATTTAACAGTGGATGATGACTCAGATCTACAGGATCGAAGATTTGATCTAAATGAGAACAGATTCAGTTCTTACAAGTATGAAAGCCTCAAGAAGTTATCTTTTTGCAAAAGAAATAGTAAATGATTTAACAGTCCTCATATATGTTAATGTTTCAAATGTATTTGTATCATAATATGTAACATAATGTGTGACAATATCTGCAGTAAAAAAAAATAAAATAAAAAATAAAAGTCCACTCCTGGGAGAGGATGAAACTGCAATATCATTATTTAGTCACTCAGTTGTATCTGACTCTGCAACCCCATGGACTGTGGTCCGCCAAGCTCTTCTGTCCACGGAATTTTCCTGGCAAGGGTACTGGAGTGGGAGCCATTTCCTCCTCCAGAGGATCTTCCTGACCTGAGGATCAAACCCACGTCTCCTGCATTAGCAGGCAGATTCTCTACTGCTGAGCCACCAGGTAACTCACCAGCCCTAACCAGGGAATTCCAGACATTGGTTTAAAATTCCACTGCTGGGAGAGGCTGAAATTGCAACTAAGTTAGGTATTAAATCTCAGTGAGGCTTAGTGTAAGTGACCCTGCTTTGAGGTCTGTTGCTTCTTTTTAACAACTCCCCCCTTTTGATCAAACACTCAGCCTAACTGAAAGATGTGGCCAACATTTAAAGCTTTAATGCCACTCTCAGCCACCACTCTATAGTTCTCACAGCTCTCCTTGATTCCTGTTTCTTGCCGAATCTTATATGGTATTCACAGGTTGCATTTCAGGCTTGTATTTTTTAAGTTGGTCACTCCTTTGTTTCTTTTTCCATGTTCCAAACTTAGGGAGATTATTTGCTGGGAGATCATTTTGCTTGGTAGTTAGCAGCTAGGAACATGCATTTGATAAGCTCTTACTAGAATACAATGCACAAGAGAGATTGTTATGATTATTTTAAGCAGGATCATTTCCATATCTAAAGTATATTTTGGAGCCATGGCCCCCAAGACCCAAACCAATCAAAATCATGTAAGTCAAAAAAAGACACCTTGATGAAGTCAGCTTGTAAAGCCAAATGGCTTGTTCAGTGATAGTATGTAACTGAGTTTCAACTTCCTCAGAAGGTTGCAGCAGGTGGTGGTGGCACAGACCACCATCTTTTTCAGCTAAAAGATGAGATCAGATCAGTCGCTCAGTCCAGTCCGATTCTTTGCGACCCCATAAATCGCAGCACTCCAGGCCTCCCTGTCCATCACCAACTCCTGGAGTTCACTGAGACTCACGTCCATCGAGTCAGTGATGCCATCCAGCCATCTCATCCTCTGTCATCCCCTTTTCCTCTTGCCCCCAATCCTTCCCAGCATCAGAGTCTTTTCCAATGAGTCAACTCTTCGCATGAGGTGGCCAAAGTACTGGAGTTTCAGCTTCAGCATCATTCCTTCCAAAGAAATCCCAGGGCTGATCTCCTTCAGAATGGACTGGTTGGATCTCCTTGCAGTCCAAGGGACTCTCAAGAGTCTTCTCCAACACCACAGTTCAAAAGCATCAATTCTTGGGCACTCAGCCTTCTTCACAGTCCAACTCTCACGTCCATACATGACCACAGGAAAAACCATAGCCTTGACTAGACAAACCTTTGTTGGCAAAGTGATGTCTGCTTTGAATATGCTATCTAGGTTGGTCATAACTTTCCTTCCAAGGAGTAAGCGTCTTTTAATTTCATGGCTGCGGTCACCATCTGTAGTGATTTTGGAGCCCAGAAAAATAAAATCTGACACTGTTTCCACTGTTTCCCCATCTATTTCACATGAAGTGATGGGACCGGATGCCATGATCTTTGTTTTCTGAATGTTGAGCTTTAAGCCAACTTTTTCACTCTCCTCTTTCACTTTCATCATGAGGCTTTTGAGTTCCTCTTCACTTTCTGCCATAAGGGTGGTGTCATCTGCATATCTGAGGTTATTGATATTTCTCCCAGCAATCTTGATTCCAGCTTGTGTTTCTTCCAGTCCAGCGTTTCTCATGATGTATTCTGCACATAAGTTAAATAAACAGGGTGACAATATACAGACTTGACGTACTCCTTTTCCTATTTGGAATCAGTCTGTTGTTCCATGTCCAGTTCTAACTGTTGCTTCCTGACCTACCTTCTCAAGAGGCAGATCAGGTGGTCTGGTATTCCCATCTCTTTCAGAATTTTCCACAGTTTATTGTGATCCACACAGTCAAAGGCTTTGGCATAGTCAATAAAGCAGAAGTAGATGTTTTTCTGGAACTCTCTTGCTTTTTCCATGATCCAGCAGATGTTGGCAATTTGATCTCTGGTTCCTCGGCCTTTTCTAAAACCAGCTTGAACATCAGGAAGTTCACAGTTCGCATATTGCTGAAGCCTGGCTTGGAGAATTTTGAGCATTACTTTACTAGCGTGTGAGATGAGTGCAATTGTGTGGTAGTTTGAGCATTCTTTGGCATTGCCTTTCTTTGGGATTGGAATGAAAACTGACCTTTCCCAGTCCTGTAGCCACTGCTGAGTTTTCCAAATTTGCTGGCATATTGAGTGCAGCACTTTCACAGCATCATCTTTCAGGATTTGGAATAGCTTAACTGGAATTCTATCACCTCCACTAGCTTTGTTCGTAGTGATGCTTTCTAAGGCCCACTTGACTTCACATTCCAGGAAAATTGGGCTCAATAACGGACAGAAATGGTATGGACCTAACAGAAGCAGAAGATATTAAGAAGAGATGGCAAGAATACACAGAAGAACTGTACAAAAAAGATCTTCATGACCCAGATAATCACGATGGTGTGATCACTGACCTAGCTAAAAGATAATCAAGGGCTATCCTGTTATCAAGAAGAACTTTGGCCAGATTGTCTAAGGGTCTGTGTTGCATGGGCTTCCCACGTGGTCCAGTGGTAAAGAATCCACCTGTGAATGCAGGAGACGCAGGAGATGCGGGTTCGATTCCTGGGTCGGGACAATCCCCTGGAGAAGGAAATGTCAACCCACTCCAGCATTCTTGTCTGGAAAACCCCACGGACAGAGAAGTCTGGTGGCTATGGCCCATGGGGCTGCAAAGAGTCTGACGCAACTTAGTGACTGAACACACACACGTGCTATTGCTCTTGCATCAGATACTGCAATATTTTTAAGAGTCAAGGAGAGCTTCCTGATTATAGTCTAATTTGTATTCACTCATAACTAGAGAAGTTGAGCCCTACCAAAAGAAGTAAATACTGAAACAAGAATGCCTCTTGGTCAGCCCTTTCAAACTTGATAATTTAAATTCTAGGAAGTTGACCAATGAGGTCTCAATTTGTTTTTAGACAATTAAGGGCACAGTTAGATAACCTAAAAGGCATTGCCTGGCTATGTGCCAGCCTTCTAGGTATTCACAGGCTCAAGGAGGATGATAATCATCACAGGCAAAGATAAATCCTGTGGGGGCACAAACCACTTTCACTAAGGTACTGTTACCGGACTCATTTGCAGGGAGTGCTGCATTTTCCTGTTCAAGCCAAGAGTCAGTTAGGTTCTTTTCCTGGCCTGAAATAAAAAGTTGTTCTAAATTCCAGAGATCACCCCCTCTAAGCAATGTCCTGGGAGATATGGGTGACATCATTATTTTGCAGGCCATTGAGATCCTTTGTAAAGGGAAGAAGAGAAGGTTTCATGTTTAGTTAAAATATGAAATCTTTATCTTGCAACTTGTGTGGAAGCAGTCTACATTGATGTCAGCTATTTCTTTTCTTAGTCAATTTGATTTGAAGGTGTACAGCATTTACACAGGAGCAGATGGCAGGAAGAGTATTCAGCTAGGAGATGTATATCCAGAGTTCAAATTCTTGATGTTTGGTTGTCATTTGGGTAGTGAAGAAGGCCTGGTGTAGTCCCTTCCAGAGAAATTTGAGGGCAGTCTTTGCTCTTAGGGATTCAAAAATAGAAGGGTGGAAGAAAACTGGAAATGTTAGTTTGGAGAGTTGTCATCAGATATTTGAGGAAACTACAAGAGTTCAGGTTTTTTTTCAGATATCTTCTCAGGTTTCAGCTGGGACAACAGTGAATATTTCTGGCAGTACTGAACAATCCCTTGGTTTTAGGAGGCATTCCCAAAGAAGGTGCAAAAGACATTACCATGCCAAGATCTCAGAGTTACTCCCAAAGATGGCCAAAATAAAGACTTAGATAATGACCAAAAAGAAGATGACAGCTGTCCCAAGGAGAGAAAGGATCAATAACCACTGGGTCTGGTTTTGGAAAGGAGGGGATAACGTGACATTATATCTTCCTTTCTCATTTGGACCTACACACTGAAATCTAAGGAGAGCTGACTCTGGTAAGAATTCTCACACTTAGCCAACTTTTGCTGGCTTTCCCAGGACTCCATCTGCGGGCTTCGGTATTTACCAGAATTTGGCAAAGTTCTCCATTAATTTTATATTTAGTTTTCCCTTTGATGATTATGGAAATAACAGCAATTTACCAGAAAAATCCCTTGGAGTCCCAGACAACTTTGGGAAGTGCCCAAATGGGGGCCCTCCTTTGAAGATAGATATAGGGGTGCTTGTCAGGTCATTAACTTGGCAGAGTTTTGTGTGTGGTCATGTAGTCTTTTCAGAGTGGAAAAACAATTCAGACAGAGGATGACTAGAATGAGCACTCAAAGGAGTATAGCGGGGAGAGCAGGAGTTTTGTCAGTCTTACAGTCTTTTGTTTTAGGTACCTCAAATATCTTTAATCTTTCATTAGTCTCTAACAGTGAATCTTTTAATGAAGCTATTTTTTTGGAATTATAAAGCCTTTTGGAGGCTTCTATATACAAATTAAAATAATTATTCTATCAACTAAAAAAAAAAATTATTCTACTGTTTGATGTGAGAATTGTTACTTTTAAGTGCACTTTTTGAATAATCTTATCCAAGTGGGACAGTGCTCACCATGGCCATTATATTCTAGATTGTAAATCCCCTGAGAGTTTGCAGCAGTTTGGCAGGATCTCAGGCATAGACAGAATTTAACCTGCATTTTTGTCCCGCCATATCTGGCTGCAAATGGGGTGCAATCCACATCTCTGTCCAGCCATATTTTGGGAACCCCTCCACCACCAACCTGATGGTTAGTTACCAAGTCAGATTCTCAGGAGACAAAATTCTAGATCGTCTTTGTAAGATCTTGCCAATTTTGTAGGTATTTATAGCTTTGGGACCATAGTTTTCAGATATAAAATAAATAGATTGCCAGACGGTAGCACATTCAACTTGAAACCACGCCCCATAGAGTTAACAGAAGCTGATGTCGTAAAAGAATCCCAAGTGTGTCTTACAGAACAACAGATAAAGGAACGGTTTGTTTAAAAACTCTTCTTCTAACATGCCTTTAGTGATGAAGCTTGCTTTATGTATTCCTTTTTCTTATTCTTCTTTCTTTAACTGTATACTCTCCAAGCTTCACATAGGTTAGATAATATATTACAAGACTTTTTAACCACTTAGCTAACACCTCTAATCCATGAGGTCACTACAATGGGGGCTTAAGTTGTTTCCTAGAAACTCAGTCAGCCTGTCCAGTTCAAGTTGGCTAAAGTTGTTTGGGATCACTGACCCTAAAACTGGGCCTGTGTAGGTATTGGATGAAATGACCTTTTGATGTCAGAGGGCTGAAAAGTCCACTCTCGAATAAAGCTAATCACCTCCAATTTTGAATATGCATCCCACTAAGAAGCATGTAACCCAAATATACCTGCCCAGGAGGCTTACTACCTCACCTTTTCCCTACCTCCAATCACTTTTCCCTACACCTAAGACCACCTTGCTTCTTTATGCCACTGATATCTCAAGGCCCTTGCCTTCAGGTAGGTAGATCTGAGACTTGTTCTATCTCCTCTCTTGGCTGTCTTGTGAATAAACTCTTTCTCTGCTACAAACCTTGGCATCTCAGCATGTGGCTTGCTACAAGTCAGGGAAGTAAGCCTGTCTGGGTAACAAAGTCTGGATATAAAGGATGCCATTTCTTTAACTAGGCCTTTGGTTTTGTGGAGCTGAACTAACACCTAAGAGAGATACATGTGGTGTTGGAACCTGTGGGGTGTTTTACAGCATAACTTGTTGCACAGAAATTTTCTTGAGTCTGGTGGGAAACTTAGCATCCAACCAACCTATTCCATAAACAACTTATTGTGGAAGTTTTCTTGAGGTAGCAAGCACTGTACAATGTTTAAATGTACAATCCATAGACACCAATTTTTTAGGTTTTCTGGCTTCCAAAATCCCCATTAGCCGTAGGTTTTACTGGACCTAGTCCAGTTTTTAAACCAACCCAGTATGATCCCAGTAGGAAACCACCAACAATTCTCATGGCTCTTTGGGCTGGGGAAATGGATGAAACTAGTAAAGGAGCCCCACACTGAGATCCTCCAGCCCTCTACAAGGGCTGTGAGCCCGCAAGTACTGAGGTTACTACTGCCCAAAGCCCCCACAGGCTGAGGTCAAGGGCAGAAACCCTGGGACTCCCACACTCACATAATTTCCAAAATCCTTCTGTCACCCCAAAATTCTCCATGAAATGCACCATGACTCCATTTTGGGTTTGTTGTTTCTTTTTAGCGGGGCTATAACATAATTGCTTGAGCCAGAGATTTAATGGTGAACAGGAGCATCCCCTGGAAGCCAACATATGGATAGCAGGTATAATTAAAGAGAGCTCCTAAGAGGGAGAAGATTCTGGAGGTGAGGGTCAACCCAAAACTGAAGGCTAAATTGTTTAGCAGCCTCTTCCTAATAGAAGATCTCCTGCCAGAGCCAAACTTGAATATTATCATTTCAGTTTTATTTTTATTACAAAAGTAGCTTATACTTTGATAAGTATCCTCAAGCCCCTCCAAATTCTTTTGAAAATATTTAAAGTAACGTGAGGAAATCAAGTCAAGTGGAACTTAAATAACGACATTTTTATAAGCGCTAAGATCTAGCACAATTAAAAGTCTGAGTTATTAAAATCAGAATGGAATTACTGAAAAGCCAAAGCCCATCCACCCTGACATTCTAATATGCTCATTCATTCATCTATTCTTGCACTGAACAGTTACTGAGTGACAATTAAGTGCTGGGTATTATAGGCAGGAGTGAGTGGAACACTGTTGTTATCTACGTATTTAATACATTCAGAATGTGTTTGGATAAGTGAGGCTTAAGTGTGTGGAGCACAAATACTTTAAGGCATGAGTGAGGCTACCAGCTCAGGGCCTTATCTACACTCTGCATCCTTGGAAATTTCACTTGATGTCAGAATGTGGTTAATGCTATCCACATTCTTCTACTACACCATCTTGTCTGAAGATTAGTGACCTTAATCACTATTCACTGTAAAGTCCCACAATTTAAATACCAGGCGATTATAGCATATGGTTTTTCTAGCCTGATGAATTTTGTATCAATAAATACCCAAAATATACAGAAGATTTCTCTTCATGGCCTCTGATATACATGGGAACAGTGTGAAGAGTACGAAGTTGAAGTGTGCAAAATTGTTGGTGTTGGAATCATAGATTGGAACACTAAAACAAGGAAAATCTGTACTAGACACCACTTTGTTATGCAAAAAAAAAAAAAAAAAACCCACCCAAAAAAACAACTTTGTAATGCAAGTATTTATTGCACTCAGCTGAGAGGAAGCCTTCACAAGTTAATTTGTCTTCTGATTTACCTAACTGCTTCTGCTGCTCAGATTCTGCGTAACTCCAAAGCAGTTCTATCTCTGATATGGGCAGCTATAGCACCCACAAATTTTCACTGCATTTGGAGTTCTACCTTTTGTTTTGAAGATAAAGGGCAAGAGATCCAAAATGTTTCCTAGGAGCCTGAATAGTACTGGTCATGGGAGAGGGTACTGATAGTTAAGGGCCAGAGTTCAGCATCTGTAGGAGAGGCACTCATGTTTTTTAATAAATCTGTGATATGTAAGGTCCTTTAAAGCATGGGGTCCAGGATAAGGGCCACTCCTGTCTAGGTCTAAGTGCCGTAGTGGTTAGTGAAACTGGGAATTTAATGCCACATTCATCTGCAGGGTGATCTAGATGGCTGTGGGCTTCCCCGGTGGTGCCAGTGCTAAAGAACCCACGTGCCAACGCAGGAGACATAAGCGACCCAGGGTTCAGTCCCTGGGTCGGGGAAGATCCCCTGGAGGAGAGCGTGGCAACACATTCCAGTATTCTTGCCCAGAGAATCCCAAGGACAGAGGAGGCCCTCTGGGGTTGCAGAGTCCAAAAGGACTTAAGTGACTTGGTACGTGCGCGCTAGGTGGCTGAATTTTTCTTAGAATTTCTTCAGCATCAAGAAAGACAGTGCTAGAATACTGGCTTATAGAATTATAGCAAACCTCTAAGTTTGACTTTCCCCCAAACTAGGTGTAACTGATAGTGCTATGAAGACTTTTTAAAGAAAGGAAAAAGCATATACACCAAAAAGAGGATAGTAAAGTGAACCCCATTTCCACTGCCTAGCTCCAAGACTTACCCACTGATGGTCAGTCTTCATCTATACCTCTACCCATTCCTCCTCCCTCAAAGACTCATTTTAAAGCAAATCCTAGGTGTTTTATAAGTGAAAATCGCTCAGCCGTGTCCGACTGTTTACGAGCATGGACTATACAGTCCATGAAATTCTCCAGGCCAGAATACTGGACGGGTAACCATTCCCTTCTCCAGGGGATCTTCCCAACCCAGGGATTGAACCCAGGTCTCCCACATTGCAGGCGGATTTTTTACCAGCTGAACCACGAGGGAAGCCCAAGAATACTGGAGTGGGGAGCCCATCCCTTCTTCAGCGGATTTCCCAGTCCCTGGAATCCAACCAGGGTCTCCTGCATTGCAGGCGGATTCTTTACCAACTGAGCTACCAGGGAAGCCTAGATGTCTTATAACATCCTATTTATTTCTGTAAGATATAATCACAATACCATTATCCAATGATTCCTACTTAACTACCCTTCACAGCTTCATCCTTGTGAAAAGCACTGTCTGGTTCTTACTTTGAGGATGTAAATTATTTGCCATGAAGAAATAGTGCTGTAGTGTTCCGCATGTTTGAAGTCACAAGATCTGAAGAGGTGTGCCATGAATGTACAGTTAAAGTTACACTAAATCTGTTTGTCCGGCTTGGCTTCAACAACTGCATATTTTGGACCTAACTGACCTGGTTTAATTTTTTTCCCCTTACCCTCTGGAAAGCACGGCGTGGGAAGGAGATTTGGTGTCTGTGTTAAATGCCGAGGCGTGTTTGAACTTGTTTCTTTTTCCAAAACGTACAAGTTGCTGAGCGAACCATGGACTTATGTGAACAAGTGCTGCAAGAAAAAAATAAAAGAGACAAAACTGGCTGAGTTAGGAAAAACCGTCGGCTTCGGGTCACGTTCTTGCAGTCGGCAGTCCCGGCCGGTTTGCTCCGGGCGTGCTGGAGGTCAGCGGCCTCGGACTGGGTGCCTGGGTCTCGGGCAGCTCTCTGGCTCCAGGGCGTTTCCTCCTTTTCCGGCCTCGGAAAGTTTTGTTTTGGTTCTTAATTCCCTATCAAGGAAAGGCACCCTGTTGACCATTTCTCAGAGTCTCCTCCGGTTGGCCAGAAGCCAAGTTTCCCCCGTCCCAGTTGGCCCCAACTTGGGTCCCTCTCCGAGATCCTCGAAAGCTCAGGAAGCGAGTCTTCTGAGGAGGGAGAGAGAAGGCAGCCTGGCGGTGGGTTCCACTGTTTCTGGCCGACCCTTCTCTTCGCTCCGTCCCTATGCCGGTACCCATCGCACAGCGAAGGGGGCGGGCAGTCTCCCGGGTGATGCTCCGGGGCCGGGTTCGCCACCATTCCAAAAAGAATACTCATTCTCCGACGCGCCAGCGCTGGGCAGAGAGGAAGAGGACGAAAAGCCCGGGAATGGGGCCTAGGGCGCATGCGCAACCCAGCCTGGGCGTTTGAAGGCTCGCCCCGCGGCGGCAGCCGCTAGGTGGCGCATGCGCCCTGGAGGGTGCGGGCAGGTCTCCGGGAAGAAGGCGGCGGCTGCAGCGAAAGGCGGGGGCGCCGTGGGGGCCGGGCCCGTGTTTACGGAGCGGCGGGAGGGCGCGGACACGGAACCCGGCGCGGCGTCGGCAGCGGCACGATGGTCATGGCGCATTTCGTTGAGAATTTCTGGGTAAGAGAAGGATGTTGGACATGGTGTGGGTTTCGGAGGCCGAGAGTTTCTCCGCCTGACCTCGGCCTGCGTGCGCTTCGGGCGGTGGCGGCGGCTCCGCGGGCAGGGCCGGCGTCCTCGGACCTCCGCCTGCTGCGTCCCGCCTGGACGAAGCCCGTCGAGTGACGACGGGTCGTCGGCCGCGCCGACTCGCGGGCTCGCCGCCCCGGCGGGGGGCGGGGGCTGTCAGCGCGGCCCCTCAGCCCGCGGCGGGGACGCCGAGGGGCCGCCCGCCGCCCGTGCGGGGACAAAGCGCCGGATGGGGCGGGAGACGGGAGCCGGCCCCGCCGGAGACTCCCGGCGCCGGGCGCGCTGCGCGGTTCGGACGCGGACGACGGGCCCGCAGCGCGGCCACCCCGGCTGCGCGCTGCCGGCGAGTGCGGCCCGGAGCCGGGCGGGGAGGCTCGCCTCCTTCCCGCCCCGCAGGCCCCCATCTTAGCCCTTCGGCCCCCCACCATTTCCCCACGAATTCCCATGCGGACTTGGGCTGGATCAGCATTTCCTCTCGGCCTCGCAGCTCGACTCGTTGGTCTGCGCCCAGGACTTTGCCTCTGGGCCTGTTCACAAAGCGTACAAAAGTTGAATTTAGTGTAACTGGATTCCTTGAGCTTGAATGCACCCATACTTCCCCTTGTTCCCTGGGCTCCTTCGCCTTCCTCATTCTTTCCACACCTCTCTTCTAAATTCAGTATTGGTTTTAGGTGGTTCGTTGAGAGTGACTTCCCAGTCTCCCAGTGGAGTGTTTTTCTGCAGTTACTGTTTGTTGTATTGGGGAGTAGAGTTCCGCCGTGTACAGGAGAGGAACATGTGTGTGTACTTAGGTGTCTCAGGAATCCCATTTTATGGCTTGACAGTTGCAAGAGGTACAATTCTATTTTAGTTAAGATGTAGAAATATTTAAAGTGGTACGCATAAAGTGAATAAGGAATGTCTTAAATTCTTAGTTTCTAATTGTTTCACCCACAGGTTTGCTTAGTAATCAAATCAGTTCATAATTATTTGTCTTGAATGTTCCTTGTTTTCCACAAGCGACACAAATCCTAGACGTCAGCTTTGTTTTTTTTTAAATAGCTTTATTGAGGTACAGCTCACCCACCATACAACTCATTTAACAATTCAAGGATTTTTCGTATATTCATAGAGCTGTGCAGACGTCAACGACGCTTTATTGAGGTGTAATTCACCTGCCATACAACCCATTTAAATGAACAATTCAAGGTTTTTCATATGTTCATAGAGTTGTGCAGACGTCAACCATGCTTTTAGAATAATTTCTTCATCTAAGGAAGGATCCCAGTGTTTATTAGCAGTCATCTTACCTTACCATGTAGATTTGTAGTCATCTTTCCTTACCATGTAGATTTGTCTACGCTGGGCATAATAATATAAATGGGTTCATACACGTGGTCCTTTATGACTAACTTCTTTCATTAACATGTTTCCAGGATTCACCCAGGCTGTAGCATGCAACAGTAGTTAATTCTATTTAATGGTCAGTGTTCGTGGGTGTGGTGTGTGTGTGTGTGTGTGTGTGTGTATCGTATTTAGCCATTCATCAGTGTTAGAGATTTGTTTGGTTGTGCTTTTTGGCTGTTATGAATAATGCTGCTGTGAACATTTTTGTACAAGTGTTTATGTGGGCACATGTCTTCATTTCATTTGGGAGTCGAATTGCTGGGTCATATGGTAACTCGGTGTTGAACATTTTGAGGAACAGCCAAACATTTTCCAAAATAGTTGCACCATTTTACAATCCCACTAACAATGTCTGAGGGTTCCAGTTTTTTCACATGCTGGACTACACTGGTTGTTATCTGTCTTTTATTGTAGTGGATGGGTGTGAAGTAATATCTCATTGTAGTTTTGGTTTGCAGATAACATGATTTTGTAAGTATTATTTCCCATTGTTGGGGTTGTCTTTTTCACTCTCTTGATAGTGTCCTTTGAAGCATGTAAGTTTTTAATTTTGATGAAGTCGGATTTGTCTAATTTTTCTGTTATCTGTTATGCTTTGGTTGTCATATCTGAGACGTCTTTCCTAATCCAGGATCACAGAGGTCTACTTCTGTGTTATTTCTGTGGGTTTTATATGACGTTTCAGTTCTTACACATAGGCCTGTGATCCATTTGAAGTTAGTCTTTGTGTGCAGCTCTGGGAAGAGGTACACCTTTATTCTTTGCATGTGGGTTTAGTTGTCCCAGCATTATTTAAAAGACTCTTCTTTTTCCATTGGATAGGTTTGGCACTCTTGTCAAAAATCAATTAGCAATAGATACATGAGTTTTATTTCTGGATTTTCATTGGTGTCTCTATCCTTAGGTTAGTACCACACTGTTTTGATTACTGTCGCTTTCTAGTAAGTTTGAAATGTGGAAGTGCGAGTGCTCCAACTTCATTTTTCTTTTTCAACATTATTTTGGCTCTTCTGGGTCCCTTGATTTTCGATATAGCCTATTGATTTTAGATACAGCCTATTGATTTTAGACTTCAGTTTTTACGTGGACAGTTTGTGAAACTTCTGTAAGGATTGTCTGAAATTTGACGTTCTTAGAGGTGTTTTTGTTTTTTTTTTTTTTGATGCATAATTGTGTTTTTGAAGTTTGATAACTGCACATTAACATTTAAAAGTTACGTTTTGTTTTTTGTCCATGATTTTGAACATAGCCTTTTGGGGATGTGTTTGGCTATCTTATGAATAATGTTTTGTGAACATTTTTGTGCAGATTTTTGTGTGCCCCTTGTTTTCCCTCTTCGTCGAGGCGTGGGGATAAATTTGGGTATCTGAAATCTAGAGGGAATCTCCAGTCTATGTTTTAGTGTATGTTTAGTGTTTGTTTTCACTTCCAATATTGTGCACATATTCTTAAAATAGACTGCATTTGATTTTACCTCCAAGCCTGGTTGTGGCTGAACGTGCTAAATTGGCTCTTAAAAAGCTCCAAAGAATGATAAATGAACTGGAAAACCCTGAGAACTAAATAACTTCTCAAAATTCTTAGCTGTCTATTTAGACAACTTAAAAATTTGCATATTTCAGAATCATTATAAAATAATTTCTTAAAGTAGAGAATTTATTTCTCTATTCAATTTCACGTTTCTCCCCTAATGTTTAAAGTGGCACTGTCAAAACAAAATAAAACTTGTCAAAGTGAGGTAATGGGAAACTTTAAAGCTTTAGGTTTCTAACCAAACAGGCTATTAATTGTTTTTTTCCCTACATATAAAAAGACGTATCTTTTTGTTGTGGCATTTTGTTAGAGGAAAATTTGAATCATTCAAACTCTCTTCAAATTCATTTGAAAGCAATACATCCTGCCTTTTTCTTTATAGTTTTTTTCTTAACTAAAACTATATGCTATGTTACATATTCCTTTATTTAATACTAACCTTTGAAGAGAAAAATATATACAAAACTTCCTACGCAACAGGTGTTTGGTTGCTGATAAGTCAGTTTTTGCCACAGAGTATAGTGCTGCAAAGATAATCAAGTAGAAAATGTTTTTCTATTAAAATTAGATGGCAAGAATAATTTGATAACATATCCACAGTTACTTTTAGTATATAAAAGCAGTTGTTAGCCCTTCAAAAGATTATTTAACTTTTTTAAAAAAGTTACTGACAAATATCACAGTAAAGAAGTGTCTCCAAATGCTGCTTCTTTCTCAGAGTGCAGTACTAGTTTTTAGTACTCTTGAGATTATAGATGTCCACTTTACATTATAGTGATTAAAATGGTGATTTATATTTTTTATAAAGCCCAAATTATTTTAATTCAGGAGTTAAAAGGTTTTTTATTTTTAAGAGGTAGCTGCTGCTGCTGCTAAGTCGCTTCAGTCATGTCCGACTCTGTGCGACCCCATAGACGGCGGCCAACCTAATAAGGGAAAAAAACAAGTACAATATAACATGATTTAAATAGGTCTCATTTTACATAGTGATCCCGATCTATATAAGATATAAAGCATTCTCCCAAAGACAGCAAGTATTTTTTAGCATACATTACATTGTAATAAAATGACATTTTTCCTTAGGTAACTTTTTTCAAAGATCTCCATTCAGCATATCAAGAATGAATGAATAACAATTATCTTAGATATTTTTGTTCTGAATCTTTCTTTTGGCTGCAGCAGGTCTTAGCTGTGGCACGTGGGGTCTTTACTTGTGACATGTGCGCTCTAGTTCCCTGACCAGGGATCGAAGCCCAGGCTGTTGCACTGGGAACTCGAAGTCTTAGCCACTAGACCACCAGGGAAGTCCCTGTTCTGAAGTTTTCTTCCTTTTGTTTTCTTTTCCTTTAGTGCTTAACTAGTTAAGAAGTCTCAAGTCATTTATCTGCTGATTTCACTGGTATTGGAGTGCTTTACTTTTAAATAAATTCAGAGCACCTGGTTATACAGTGCTCTCTGGTTATCCTTGGGGGATTGTTTCTGGGACCAATACCAAAATCTACATAATGCCCCGGTCCCCCCTGTAAAAGGCATAGAATGCTGTATAGCCCAAATTTGATCTGTCATTACATGGATAAACTGGGAGGATTAAAATTAAAAAAAAAAAAAATCTGGAGTTGCTATTAATAGGACTATGGAATGCAAACTATTATTATGTTTTTGCTTGGTTATTTAATCTAAATTTAGTACACGTTCTTTGGGGTTATTTATCCTTATGAAAAATTTGAAATACATATTTTTAGAAAATTAGTACGCATTCTTTGGGGTTATTTATCCATATGAAAGATTTAAAATACACATTTTTAGAAAATTAGTTGACCATAGAAACGCAGAATATAGACTGTTACTTGAAATTTACAAATATTGTAGTTGGATCTGATCCCATCAGATGATATACAGAAATTTTTAAAGGATGTACGTTTGTATATTTGCATATATATGTTAATTAACATATTTGCATGTTTTAGTATTTAGCAGGTGCAAAAGGGAATGTAGTATAAGATCTCCCTCATTTTATCCACCCACCAAGATCTCCCAAAAGGCAATTCACTGTTACCAATTTCTTATGTAGCTTTCCAGAGGTAACATATGTATATACAAGCAAATAGCGTATATGTTAAAATGTGTCATTATATGTTAGCCAGTTATCTATGCCCAAACTATTTTCAACTGCAACAGGCTATGAAAATTCAAACTACAGGTTCATCTATCTTGGTTCAAGTAGACTTGTCAGGTAGGTACTATATAATTATTTTAGATGAAACTGAATTCTTTGTCAGTCCCTTAGGTTTTTTTCTGGGAGGGAGGTGGAGTGGAAGGCTGGTTTATTTTTTGTTTTTGCCTTTATTGTTGAAGTTGAGAAATTGTTACTGGTTTAGTCTCTTTTTACTAAATTTGCTAAGAAATATAGTCTGCATTTACTAAGAAATTGTTACTGATTTAGTTCAATTTAGGGGAAGGATTTTAGAGAATTGGTACAGAGTGATAAAAATCTGCTGTCTGGGTTCTTTTCCAGCCCTACAGACTGAATCTTAATTGTTGGACTCCTTTGAGAACTACTTAAATTGTTTGGACAAAGGCATGGCAGAGCGGTGTGCCTTGTAGCGTCCTGCAGTTTGATTAGCATAAGCCCTTTGGAAATACATTGTTGTTGTTTAGTCCCTAAGTCGTCTGTCCAACTCTTTTGTGGCCCCATGGGCTTTAGCCCACCAGGCTCCTCTGTCCATGGGATTTCCCAGGCAAGAATACTGGAGTGGATTGCCATTTCCTTCCCCAGGGGATCTTCCCAACCTGGGGATGGAACCCGCATCTCCTCATCTCCTACATTGGCAGGCGGATTCTTTACCACTGAGCCCCCTGCGAAGCCCTTGGAAATACACACACACACACACACACACACACACACACACGTATGTTTTGGGAGGAGAGCAAGTAATTTTTTGAGTCAGAGGGTATCTTCTCAGATTATCCATCCTGATTTTATAATTGTGGAACAATTTAACAGAAGCACACTGTGAAGTCTTTCTAGGAATACAATGCAAGGAAAATTATGCAGAAAGGGGAATTAGGACTTATCTTTACATTTATCTAGTGTGGAAAAATTAAGATATTTGAATTGGAAGAATTTTAGTAGAAATCTAGCGCATAGGGATAAGCAAAAATTGGTCAGATGTGAGGAAAAACAAAAGCCAGGCAGTAATGGAGACCTATAATTACAGTTGACCCTTGAGCAATATGAGGTTTAGGAGCGCTGACCTCTGCATTGTTGATGCTTCCTATCCACGGTTCTCTATGGTGGGACTCTGAGTCCTTGGATTTAACAAGCCCCTGATCGTGTAGTAGTACTGTAGTAGTTACTGTTGAAACATGTAAGTGGTCCTGCACAGTTCAAACCTAAGTTGTTCAGGGTTCCTCTGTGTATCTACTGGTAAAGAGGCTAGAGAACATGGCTGCAGTGGCCAGAGGCAGAGAGGATTAAATTGAGAAGTGGTTAGTGAACGGTGTGATGAAATTGAGGCACAGAATTCCATCATTTCCATCACACATGCTCCGTGATGGAATAGCAGGAGTAAAATGTATGGAAAATATGACAAGCATGTTTGCTTGACTTGAGGGAAAAAATAGGAAGGTACAATACAAGTAATGCAAATTAGTGGCTGCTGCAACCTTAGATAAGAAGTGTTAGCTACTAGTTGCTTAATAGCCAGTGACTGGCTCATATCATGAACTCCCGTATTGCAAAATTCAGACTTAAAGTGATGAATATAGGGAAAACCACTAGACCATTCAGGTATGACCTAAATCAAATCCCTTATGAGTATACAGGGGAAGTAACAAATAGATTCAAGAGATTAGGTCTGATAGAGTGCTTGAAGAACTGTGGACAGAGGTTTGTAACATTTTACAGGAGGCAGTGATCAAAATCATCCCCAAGAAAAAGAAATGCAAAAAGGCAAAATGGTTGTCTGAGGAGGCCTTACAAATAGCTGAGAAAAGAAGAAAAGTGAAAGGCAAAAGAGAAAAGGGAAAGATGCGTCCATCTGAATGCAGAGTTCCAGAGAATAGCAAAGAGAGATAAAAAAGCCCAAGTGAACTATGCAAAGAAATAGAGGAAAACAGTAGAATGGGAAAGACTAAAGATCTCTTCGAGAAAATTAGAGATACCAAGGGAACATTTCATGCAAAGATAGGCACAGTAAAGTACAGAAAGGATATGAACCTAACAAAAGCAGAAGACATTTAGAAGAGGTGGCACGAATACACTGAATCTTAATGATCCACGCAGAGAACCACAATGCTGTGATCACTCACCTAGAGCCAGACATCCTGGAGTGTGAAGTCAAGTGGGCCTTGGCAAGCGTCACTACAAACAAAGCTAGTGGAGGTGATGAGATGCTGTGATAGTGCTGCACTCAATACGCCAGAAAATTTGGAAAACTCAGCAGTGGCCACAGGACTGGAAAATGTCAGTTTTCATTCCAGTCCCAAAGAAGGACAATGCCAAAGAATGTTCAAACGAATGCACAATTGCACTCACTTCACATGCTAGCGAAGTAATGCTCAAAATCCTTTAAGCTAGGCTTCAGCAGTATGTTAACTGAGACCTTCCAGATGTTCAAGCTAGATTTAGAAAAACAAGAGGAACCAGAGATCAAGTTGCCAACATCCCTTGTATCATAGAAAAGCAAGAGCATTCCAGAAAAACATCTGCTTCATTGACTACTCTTAAAGCCTTTGACTGTGTGGATCACACCAAACTGTGGAAAATTCTTGAAGAGATGGGAATACCAGACCACCAATACCTCCTGTGAAAATTATATGCAGGTCAAGAAGCAGTAGTTAGAACCGGACATGGAACAACATACTGGTTCCAAATTGAGAAAGGATTACATCAAGGCTGTATATTGTCACCCTGCTTATTTAACTTACATGCAGAGGACATCACGCAAAATGCTGGGCTGGATGTAGCACAAGCAGGAGTCAGGATTACTGGGAGAAATATCAGTAACCTCAGGTATGCAATTGACACCACCCTTATGGCAGAAAGTGAAGAGGAATAAAGAGCCTCTTGATGAAGGTGAAAGAGGAGAGTGAAAAAGCTGGCTTAACACTCAACATTAAAAAAACTAACATTGTGGCATTTGGTCCCATCACTTCATGACAGATAGATGGGGAAACAATGGAAACAGTGAGAGACTTATTTTCCTGGGCTTCAAAATCACTGTGGACGGTGACTGCAGCCATGAAATGAAAAGACACTTGCTCCTTGGAAGGAAAGCTATGACAAACCTAGACAGCATATTAAAAAGCAGACACATTACTTTGCCTACACATGTCCATATAGTCAAAGCTATGGTTTTTCCAGTAGTCATGTACAGATGTGAGAGCTGGACAGTAAAAAAGACTGAGTGCCGGAAAATTGATGCCTTCGAACTGTGGTGTTGGAAAAGACTCTTGAGAGTCCCTTGGACTGCAAGGAGATCAAACCAGTCAATCCTAAAGGTAATCAACCCTAAATATTCGCTGGAAGGACTGATACTGAAGCTGAAGCTCCAATACTTGGCCCCCCTGATGTAAAGAACTGACTCATTGGAAAAAGACCTTGATGCTGGGAAGGATTGAAGGCAGGAGGAAAAGGGGACGACAGAGGACGAGATGGTTGGATGGCATCACCAACTCAATGGACGTGAGTTTGAGCAAACTCTGGGAGATAGTGAAGGACAGGGAAGCCTGGCATGCTGCAGTCTATGGGGTTGCAAAGAGCAGGACACGACTGAGTGACTGAATAACAACAGACAGTCAGTGAAGATGTTTTTCCTTTTTTTGGGGGGGGTGTGTGTGTTTTCCTTTTTGTTTATAGCTTATTATATGATAGTTAAAAGACATAACAAAGTAAAAATTACCTATAGCCTTTTGTTCCAAGATTTTCTTTGGAAATACAAAATTCTTAGCGAGTTCTATATACTTCTGTATCTTGATAGCTTCAAATGATACTAACATCAAAGCACTTTTCTCGTGATTAAGTATTCTTTGAAAATATTTTCAGTATAGGTTTCATGGAACAGATAAGATGTAATTTTTAGCATTCTCCTTTTGGACATTTAGGTTACTTTCAGTTTTTGTTTTTTTCCATTCATGAATTACGAGGATTGGTGATTTAAATCACCAATCAATGTGAATGAAATGCCAGATTAAGAAGGTAGCCTTGTGTGTCTTTCCAAGCATAGATTGAGAAGTTTTTGAAAAAGCTGAAATTGTTTTATTTTTCATTTTGAAAGTAATGAAAACAAATTTATATACAGAATACTACAGAAAATTTGAAATATAAAACAGTAAGAGAATTAGCTCAAAACTATTTGCTTCTGCTGTTTTTGTTGTATCTGTAAAATATTTTTTTATATGGCTTAAGGATTTAACTAACTGGAAGAGCTGAGTTGTAATTTAAAAGATATGGGAGGAGTATTTGAGGGGTGAGAAAATGATTTTTTTTTTTAAGTAATAAGATTTGTTTCTTTCAACCAGTCAACAGATGTGTTTGAGTAACTACTGTTCTGACTGCTGAGCAGTACTCATTCTACATTTTAATCACTGTTTTCTGCTTTAACAATATCTTGCCAAGAGCTCTGCATAATAGTTTTAGTGATCTTGTGTGAAAATTTTAATATGTAGAGGTTTTAACTTGTGGTTGAAGTCCTGTTTACCTGTAGAAAAACTGTGCATGTATTCTTTTTTTCGTAGTGGTTTTCAAGGCAAAAAAGAAATGGCCCTGGAGGGCCATCATTGCATATTTGTTGAATTCCTATCAAAAATATCTAGAAAATTCCTCACTGGAGGGGCCATTCTTCAAAGCAAAAAAAAAAAAAAAAAATCTTCAGAATTAGTTTAATGTTTCATCATGTTTTTCAGAGAAGACAGAATAAAATGAGATATCAAACACAAATTAATGTTATGTTTTGCAGTGATTTGTCCTAGGTTACCTGTTAAATGTCAGTAAGAGCTAGAGTGAAGGGAGAATGTAGAAAGGTTGGAAATGATGATATTTATTCATTTCTGCAGCAGTTTAGAGTGGAGAGGGAACTTAGGCAGGATATTGCTGTCCACGTGACGGTGCCTCCTGATCCTGTTCTCCTTCCAGAAAAAAGTTTGATTAAAAAGGAAACTAGGTAAAATCAACTTTTTAATGAATAGCCTGATTATCTAGCATGCACTCTTAATCTTTTGCCTATTTTCTCGTTCTTTGACTTCCCCAAAGTGAAGAATATCCAGGTTTTTAATTTTAGTGTTTAATATACGGTTGCCCTTAAAAGTTCTTTGAAGGAGAAGTATCAAAGCCCAGTTAAAATCTATAGGATTTACAGTTTTGTGCTTTTTCATTATTACTTTCCATAGCTCTCTAAAACCCAGATATGTAGACAGTTCTACTTTCATTAAGATAGGAGTTTCATAGCATCATTAATACAGTGCACATTTTTCTTCAGATGGAAATACTTTGTATTTTGATTGTATTTTGTAACTATTAAAAAAATAAAAGTGTATAGTTAAGAGATCAGCCAGAAAAGTGAATGTTTTGAATTGCCAAAATAGCTTTGATGACTTAAAGATTTTAACTTGAAATTTCAAGGCTATCTCACTTGTAGACTGTATATTGTATGCTTAGTCACTCAGTCGTGTCCGACTCTTTGCGACCCTGTGGACTATATAGCCCACCAGGCTCCTCTGTCCATGGGTTTTCCAGGCAAGAATACTGGAGTGGGTTAGCATTCCCTTCTCCAGGCGATCTTCTTAACCCAGGGATCAAACCCAGTTCTACATTCCAGGTGTATTCTTTAGCGACTGAGCCACCTGGGAAGCCCCAAGACTCTATATTAGACCAGAAAAAAATCTGAACATTTTTAGTGACTTGGTGGCCTTTTTATTTAGTTATCTTTTCAGCTAAATTCACTTAAATTGATGATTTAGATGTAAAACAATATGCATAAATTATCTCATTTTTATATTAAAAAGAAGCATGTTTTTGTATGTATGCAGAGGAGGAATCTGCACTGATACAAATCAAACTGTTAATTTCAGGAATCTTACTTCAATTAGCGTATTTAGAAGAAATGATAGGTGGTCTTCTCTTAAAGGATCTGTTAAAAAAAAAAGCAGGTTCCAGAAAAACATCTATTTCTGCTTTATTGACTATGCCAAAGCCTTTGACTATGTGGCTCATGATAAACTGGAAAATTCTGAAAGAGATGGGAATACCAAACCATCTGATCTGCCTCTTGAGAAATCTGTATGCAGGTCAAAAAGCAACAGTTAGAACTGGACATGGAACAACAGACTGGTTCCAAATAGGAAAAGGAGTATGTCAAGGCTGTATATTGTCACCCTGCTTATTTAACTTATATATGCAGAGTACATCATGAGAAATGCTGGGCTGGATGAAGCACAAGCTGGGATCGAAATTGCCAGGAGAAACATCAATAACCTCAGATATGCAAATGACACCAGCCTCATGGCAGAAAGTGAAGAACTAAAGAGATTCTTGATGAAAGTGAAAGAGGAGAGTGAAAAAGTTGGCTTAAAGCGCAACATTTAGAAAACAAAAGATCATGGCATCTGGTCCCATCACTTCATGGCAAATAGATGGGGAAACCGTGGAAACAGTGGCAGATTTTATTTTGGGGGCTCCAAAATCACTGCAGATGGTGACTGCGGCCATGAAATTAAAAGACTCTTACTTCTTGGAAGGAAAGTTATGACCAACCTAGACAGCATAAAAAAAACAGAGATATTACTTTGCTAACAAAGGTCCATCTAGTCAAAGCTATGGTTTTTCCGGTGGTTATGTATGGATGTGAGAGTTGGACAATAAAGAAAGCTGAGTGCTGAATAATTGATGCTTTTGAACTGTGGTGTTGGAGAAGACTCTTGAGAGTCCCTTGGACTGCAAGCAGATCCAACCAGTCCATCCTAAAGGAGATCAGTCCTGAGTGTTCATTGGAAGGACTGATGTTGAAGCTGAAACTCCAATACTTTGGCCACCTGATGCGAAGAGCTGACTCATTTGAAAAGACCCTGATTCTGGGAAAGATTGAAGGCAGGAGGAGAAGAGGGCGACAGAGGATGAGATGGTTGGATGGCATCACCAACTCAATGGACATGATTTTGGGTAAACTCCGGGAGTTGGTGATGGACAGGGAGGCCTGGCATGCTGCAGTCCATGGGATCGCAAAGAATTAGACATGACTGAGCGACTGAACTGAACTGAAAGGATCTGTATGATTCTGGACTTCCGTCTTTAAAGGATGATGAAACTTTGTCCCACTTCATATTAGGAATTATTAAAAAGATTTTTACACCTGTTTGTATTGGATTATGACAAAATTTTATTTACCATGGGCACTTTCAGGGGGACTTTCTATGAAAATGCTACCTCTTTGCAATGTACATTGAGATTGGCAGAGAAAAGATTCTTAGTCTGAGCCTTCATTGTAATTGTCCTTCTTGGATCAGCAATGGTGTTAGTAGCTGTTCTTGCCAGTTAATACTGAAAATTTCCCTGCTAGAATTGATTATCAATAATGTTGATAAACTGTTATTTAGTTGGGCTTCACTGGTGGTTCAGGTCATAAAGAATCTGCCTGCAATGTGAGAGACTGGGGTTTGATTCCTGGATTGGGAAGATCTGGAGAAAGGAATGGGTACCCACTCTAGTATTCTTGCCTGGAGAACTTCATGGACAGAGGAGCCTGGCTGGCTACAGTCAATGGGGTCACAAAGAGTCCGACACGACTGAGCTTCTTTCACTTCACTTTGTTATTTAGTTTTTTAGACAACTTTATTGAAGTATATTTTGTGTACCATAGTTTTTCATTTGAAATACAGTTTCATTGTTTTGGTAGTGTTCACAGATATTTGTAAACCATCATCACAGTCAAATTTAAATTACCTCAAAAAGAAATCCTGTACCTTTTATCAACCCTGTCTCATCCTCACCCCACCTCGAGAAACACACTAATCTACTTTCTGTTTCTCTCTTCTGGCCTTAAATAAAGTGGAATCGTATAGTCTTTTGTGACTGGTTTCTTTCTCTTAGCATAATGTTTTCAAGGTTCATCAATATTATAGCATGTATCAGTATTTCATTTCTTTTGTAGCTGAATCATATTCCAGCACATGGGTATATCACATTGCTTATCCATTTGTTAGTTGATGGACGTTTGGGTTGTTTCCATCTTTTGATTATTATGAATAATGCTACTCTAAAATTACAAACATTATAAGCATTTGATATACATTAGTGTACTGATTTGTTTTTGTGGACATAGGTATTTTCTTATGTGTTGATTGAACTAATGACAAAGACACAGTGAAGGAAGGAGAAGGTGGGATGGATTGACAAGTAGCATGGAAACATATCCATTACCACATGTAAAACAGACAGCCAGAGGGAATTTGCTGTGTGACGGAGCTCAAACCCGCTTTCTGACAGCCTAGAGGGGTGGGATGGGGTGGGAGGTAGGTGGAGGAAGGGTCAAGATGGAGGGGACATATGTGTATCTATGGCTGATTCATGTTGATAATATGGTGGAAACCAACAAAATATTATAAAGCAATTATCTCCAATTATAAATAAATTTTAAAAAGCAATTGAAAATAAAGCTCATCACTGATGAGTACCTTCTCTTAAAAACTTAGCTGTTTGGATTTGAATTTCTTTCTGGTGTTCTAAAATTGATTGCAGTAGTGGTGCGGTAGTGGTGTTAGGACTCTGTAAATATACTAACATTTTTTGCATTGTATACTTTGAAAATTTTGTATCATGTGAATTATATCACAATAAAATTGTTACTAAAAAAGAATAAAACTTTGAGGAGAAGGAAAAAACTGGCTGTTGATAATCAAGATTTTATATCAACAATTGTAACATACCTGGAAGAAAATTGCATTTTCAAACTGCTTATCACCATAGCTTTTAACTCTACTGCTTCTGTATTAAAGACTTGACTTGTTTATTAGAAAGTTAATCTATGCTCATTATTCCAGTTTCCAGAAATAATTTGCTGTTAATACGTTCTTTTTGTATGCATATATGCAACCTTTTGGGTTTCCTGGATGGCTCAGTAGTAAAGAATCGCCTGCCAGTGCAGGAGATCTGGGTTCAATCCATGGGGCAGGAAGATTCCCTGGAAGAGTAAATGGCAACTCGCTGCAATATTCATGCCTGGGAAATCCAAGCACAGAGGAGTCTGGCAGGCTACAGTCCAGAGGGTTGCAGAGTCATACACGATTTAGTGACTGACTGTGCATGTGTGCAACCTGTTAATTTTTTCAGTGAAAATCAAATTCTACATGTACTGTTTTACACCTTTTTAGAAAAAAGTTTTACTGGAGCATATTTTATATATCATAAAATCTACCCAATATAAGTGTGCGAGTCATTGATTTTTAGTAACTTTACTGAATGGTGCAGCCATTATCAATTTTAGAACATGTTTATCCTCCCAGAGATTAGATTATGCCCGCTTAACAGTTAATGCTCTTTTCTACCCTCAACTCTGTAGATTTGCCTGTTCTTACATTTTGTATAAACGGAATCATACAATATATAGTCTCTTGTGTCTGGCTTTCACTTAGTAAGTGTTTATGAGGTTAATCCATAAGGCCTTATGTGTCAGTGTTTGTCACTTTTTATTGCTGATTTGTATTCCATTGTGTGATGCTACCTCATTTTGTCTCTCCATTCATCAATTTGAGACATTTAGGTTGTTCCCAACATTAGATTATTTTTGCTTTTATGAATAATTGCATCATGCTTTTTTTCCCTCACTTATATTACGTATATCTGGGCAGATTTAAGAGATTAATACTAAAAATTCGACTGCAAGTTTTTAATGCAATTAAAAAACACTATATTTCATTGTAGGATATGCTGTCGTTTAACCAGTAATGTTAATGAATGTTTTTGAGTTGTTCTGTTTTTTCACAGTTATAAACAGAACTGCGGTGAATATTTTTCCTCATTTATCTTTGTATGTGTGTTTTTGCAGTATAGATTTCTAACTGTGGAATTGCTGGACAAAGGGTATGAAAATGTCCAGTTTTAGTGAAATACTGAAGACCAGAAAACACCTTTAGTTATAATTCTACTTGATGATAAAACTGTTGTCTATTTGCTTGTACATTTGTGTATTTGTAGTTAGCTAAGAAAAAGCAAGCTCTGCTTGCTTGAGTTAACAGAATACGTTAAGATAAATTTTTTTGTGTGTCAAAAAAAACATATCACCAAAGGGAAACGGTGCTCGATGGGGATAAATTAGGAGTTTGGGATTAACATGTACATACTACTGCATATAAAATAATCAACAAGGGCCTACTGTATAGCACTGGGAACTTTATTCAGTATTCTGTAATAACCTATATGGGAAAATAACCTGAAAAAGAATGTGTATATGTGTATGTGTAACCGAGTCACTTTGCTGTACACCTGAAACTAACACAGCATTGTAATCAATTATACCCCAATATAAAAGAAAAATGAATGTAAAGGAAATGATAGGAACATATCCACTTCAAGGTCTAAGATGATAAAATGGATATGTAATTCAGAAATACTTCCTGTTATTTTACTTGTCTTTGAATTAGAATAAAAACATTGGCAGCTATTAAAAGATGAATTAGAATTTGCATGGAAGTACTTGTAGTTTTAAGAAAACTGGTTAATCTCAAATGGTGACAGAATTATGAGTTAGGATTGCTAGTTTCAAGAGTAGTCTTCCCCATCTCCCCACAATTTCCAAATGTTTTTTCAGGTGAAGTTACTGAAGCCACGTGTGTCTAGACATGAGCTCCAGTGCTCTGTCTCCCACTGTATTTTTCACCTGTATATAGATATGTGTATGCTTAATACACTGTCGTTTCTTATCAAAAACTATAAAGTCGGTTTTGATAAGGTAATAGTAGGCTTGGGTTCTTTTTTGGTACTTACCTTTGAATATTTTTCTTTAAGATAATGTATATTTGTGTCTGTGTGTGTGTGTGTGTGTGTGGAGATAGAGCCATTTGAAAGTATTACAATTTTTGCTTAGTTTTAACAAAGAAAAGTTAATGATCCATTAAGTATTTGTATTAACAGGTTTGTGAAATTAAGAAAACAGTGCCTAGAATCGGGCGTTTTTACATTTAGAACGTCAAATGAGTGAGTGGGCTTCCCAGGTGGCTCGGTGGGTAAAGAACCTGCCTGCAATGCAAGACAAACCAGAGATATGGGTTCAGTTCCTGGGTGGGGAAGATACCCTGAAGGAGAGCAAGGCAACCCACTCCAGTATTCTTGCCTGGAGAGTCCTGTGGACAGAGGAGTCTGGTGGTCGATAGTCCATAGGTTGCAAAGAGTTGGACACGACGACTGAACACAGCATAGCACCAGCTTCTTTCTAATTTGAATATGCATAATGAATATGCATAACACACATTGGGAACCTGACTTAGAATTATGTGCCAGTGAAAACTGGTAGTTGTCAGGGAAGAATTTTGGGGACTGAGAGCTCCAGACTATGGATTTTATGATTTTAGATTTCAGATTTGTTTTTCTTTCAGGGTTCATGACTATATTATGGGAGTTGCTGGATAGTTTAATTATTTGTAGTTTCTGCAGTATATTCAAGTAATGGAATAAATCCCTTGGAGATTTCAGGTCCTTGATTATTTTGTCTGTAATTTTATTTACTAATCTTCATGTTGTTTTTTTTTTGCTTGCTATAGACTAGAGATAATGGTTACCTCAGAGAATATTTTGGCTGGAATAAATTTGCATGAAAAACCCAGAGAAAGTAAAGAACTAAAGTTAGATCATAGTTTATTTTAAACGTGAAAAATTATAGAAGCAAAAATGGATGTGTTTAGATTTATAGGAGAACTGGAGAAGGAAATGGCACCCCACTCCAGTACTCTTGCCTGGAAAATCCCATGGATGGAGGAGCCTGATAGTCTGCAGTCCATGGGTTCGCACAGAGTCAGACACGACTGAAGTGACTTAGTAGCAGCAGCAGCAGATTTATAGGAGACTCTAGTTTTATATCCTTGATAAAATGGAAATGGATGTTCAGTATGCTAGGGATACTATTTGTATTATCTCATTACATATATTTTAATTTTTTGTATGTGTAACAGTCTGGTTACTTGCTATACTAGCTGACAGGTTTATTAGGAATCACTTCAACATAGCCGGAAGTTTCTATAATATGTTTCCTGTTTTTGTTGAACTGTGGAAAACTAAGTCTCAGATTGCATAATACTTTTGCTTTTGGCATTGCTTTCTATTTCCAACAAATACATTCAGTTCTTTTTATTATCACTAAGTGAAGTGAAGTCGCTCAGTCGTGTCTGATTCTTTGCAACCACGTGGACTGTAGCCTACCAGGCTCCTCCTTCCATGGGATTTTCCAGGCAAGAATACTGGAGTGGGTTGCCATTTCCTTCTCCAGGAGATCTTCCCGACCCAGGGACTTAATCACTAAAGAAAAACTAAAACTGCTGATTGTAAAAAGAGTTGTTGAACTTAGTTTGTTTGTTTTTTTTTTTGAACTTAGTTTATACTCTTTCATTTCACCCATAAAATTTCTGTTTCTAATGTTTTCTTTGTTATTACTTGCTAATTTAAATCTGTATTGGATTAAATGGCTCTAAGATTTTCTAGGGTTGTACAGTAGTCTGGTTCTGTTTTCATGGGGTTGCAAAGAGTCAGACACAACTGAGCGACTTAACACACAGCCAGTAGTCTGTTACTGCTCTTTTATTAAGATTTTACCTCCTTTCTGATATCTCAAGTTAAATTTACTGAAAGACTTACGTTAGCGATTATAAAGTGTTCTGTGGTGTTTAGTGCTTATGTGATTAGTAAATGCTGTTTTGACTCAAAAATCAAGATTTAGTTATTTTAAAGTATAGACTCTGAGTTAAATAATCAGGAATACCTCAATATAGGTAAAGGGATTGACATGAAATTTGGTAATGGTCCATGTTTATCTTTCCTAAATTCAGTTCAGTTCAGTTCTGTTGCTCAGTTGTGTCCGACTCTTTGTGACCCCATGCACTACAGCACGCCAGGCTTCCCTGTCCATCACCAACTCCCGGAGCTTGCTCAAACTCATACCCATTGAGTTGGCGATGCCATCCAACCATCTCATCCTCTCTCATCCCCTTCTCATCCTGTCTTCAATCTTTCCAAGCATCTGGGTCTTTTCTAATGAGTCAGCATCAGGTGGCAAAAGTACTGGAGTTTCAGCTTCAGCATCAGTCCTCCAGTCAATATTCAGGACTGATTTCCTTTAGGATTGACTGGTTTGAGTCCAAGAGGCTCTCAAGAGTCTTCTCCAACACCACAGTTCAAAAGCATCAGTTCTTCAGCCCTCAGGCTTTTTTATGGTCCAACTCTCACATCCATATATGACTACTGGAAAAACCATTGCTTTGACTATGCGGACCTCTGTCGGCAAAGTACTATCTCTGCTTTTTAATATACTGTCTAGGTTGGTCTTAGCTTTTCTTCCAAGGAGCAAGCCTCTTTTAATTTCATGGCTGCAGTCACCATCTGCAGTGATTTTGGACCCCAAGAAAATAAAGTCCTAAATTACACTGTGTTTATTTTTTTAAATTTCAAATGTGTTTCATGAATATATCCTTAATAGTAATTATAGAGTGTGTATATGTATGTTGTGTATATATGTGTATACAGTGTACACTTTAACAAAGCCTATAGTATTCCTTTGATACAGTTTAAAATTATACAGTGAGGAGCAATGCTTAACTTAAGGAAAACAGTTCATTTGAACATTGGAATTGCATGTTAATTATGCTTAAGTAATTTTGATCTCTTCTTTTGTTAAACTAAAAATCTTTTTAAATTTTAGGGGGAAAAAAATAGTGGCTTTGATGTCCTTTACCATAATATGAAACATGGACAGATATCGACAAAAGAACTAGCAGATTTTGTAAGAGAAAGGTATGTATTTTTTAATAAGTCATTTAATAATTCATTATTGAGAAACATTTCAGAATATGAATAATTGAGAAAAATTTTAGTTGGATTTGAATAAAAGTAATCAAAAAAAAAAAAAAGTAATCAACTACTCTTAAAAAAGTATGCTCTTTACACTCTAAAGCAGTGTTCTCTGTCATCCGTACGCTGCGGCCTAAGTCGTGGCTCTCAGTGGCACTGATCTGGTTTGCAGATCACTGCTTGAGAATATTATGTATATATTTTTTATTAAATATGCTAGCAAGGTGATAAAACAGGAATTTTGTAGGGTAATAATTACTGTTTCTTTAAACAAGTATGTCATTAAACATACTAAAATAACTTGAAAAGACTTAAGTTTTCTGAATTTGATATTTAGCTATAGTTTTATGACTTTTATTTTTAAAAATCCTTAATTATGTGTTTTTAATTGTGCAAATTTACAAAACATACTTTTCTTTAATACTCTTAGAATATAATAGTCAATTAAAAACTATTAGTATCAGCATAATTTAATTTGATTAAGGCTATTTTGTGGCTGGTCCCACTTGGTAATTTTTATGTGAACACATTTAAAATGTTTTCCTTGCTAATATAGGGATATGCTGCCTTTAGATACAATATACCATTCATTTATTCTTTCCATATATATCCCATATCTGCTGTGTGTTGGGGAATGTGGCAATAAGGATTCAGCTTCTGCCTTCTTGGAGTTTATCAACTTGTAGGAACTAAGGAACTAGGTAACGTTAGACAAATCCTCTTTGACTTCTAGCTTTCTGCTGCCGTTGAAAGGGGGACCATAAGCCCTAAGTGCTGTGGATAAAGTTGTCCCTTACTGACACACTTTGCATCACTGGAAAGAGTAAAAGGAAAGACAGTGGAACTCTGCATCCCTGGCCCTTCCTCCAGCCTCCTTCTCAACCAACACTCCCATCACTACTGTAATTATCTACCTTGCGACCAACAGGGCAGTTGTAATTACGCATTTTAGTCCTGTTTGTGTCAGTTACTATAAGAAGTCCAGGACTCCTGGGTCATCCTTCTTTGTTCAGAATCTGACCGCTGCTACTTTATTTTTCTCCATAGCACTTAATAGCCACCTGATATGAGTGATATTTTACTTATTTAGCCTGTCTCTCCCCACTAGAATATAAACCTCACGAGAACAGGGTTTTGTTTTCTTTTTGTTTTTTTTTCTCCTTTTTTTCTTATTCATCGTCCTGCGCTTAGGGTAGAGCTTGGCCCTTGGTAGGCCCTCAGGAAACATTTTTTGATAGAATGAATTTCTAACAGCACTGTCCTGATCCAAGCTATCATTATTGTTGCCTGGACTGTAGCAGTAGTGCCTAACTGTCCTGTCTACATTCATTATTATTCTCCTGCAGTTTATTCTCTGTACTGCAATTGGAGGTTTCTTTTTCGAACTACAGTTTGAAAGTTCAAAGTGAAGTCTTTCAAAGTTGAAGTTTCAACTTCTGTTGAAACCACTTCAGAGGCTTCCCATTGCTCTTAAGAGGCCTACGTAGTATGACCCCAAATTGCCTTTCAAACTTTAGCTCATACCAGACTTATGTTTATTTAGACTCCTTTTTCCTCTCTAGAAACATTGGCTATTTTATTGACAGGCTTTTATCAGTCGAAGTTTTATACATGCTTCAGTTCAGTTCAGTCAGTCAGTTCAGTCGCTCAGTCGTGTCCGACTCTTTGCAACCCCATGAACCGCAGCATGCCAGGCCTCCCTGTCCATCACCAACTCCCGGAGTTCACTCAGACTCAACGTCCATCGAGTCAGTGATGCCATCCAGCCGTCTCATCCTCTGTCGTCCCCTTCTCCTCCTGTCCCCAATCCCTCCCAGCATCAGAGTCTTTTCCAATGAGTCAACCCTTCGCATGAGGTGGCCAAAGTACTACTGGAGTTTCAGCTTTAGCATCATTCCTTCCAGAGAAATCCCAGGGCTGATCTCCTTCAGAATGGACTGGTTGGATCTCCTTGCAGTCCAAGGGACTCTCAAGAGTCTTCTCCAACACCACAGTTCAAAAGCACCAATTCTTTGGCGCTCAGCTTTCTTCACAGTCCAACTCTCACATCTATATATGACCACTGGAAAAACCATAGCCTTGACTAGACGGACCTTTGTTGGCAAAGTAATGTCTCTGCTTTTGAATATGCTGTCTAGGTTGGTCATAACTTTTCTTCCGAGGAGTAAGAGTCTTTTAATTTCATGGCTGCAGTTACCATCTGCAGTGATTTTGGAGCCCACAAAAATAAAGTCAGCCACTGTTTCCCCATCTATTTCCCATGAAGTGATGGGACCGGATGCCATGATCTTAGTTTTCTGAATGTTGAGTTTTAAGCCAACTTCTTCACTCTCCTCTTTCACCTTCATCAAGTTCCTCTTCATTTAGTTCCTTCATTTTAGTTCCTCTTGATTTAGTTCCTCTTCATTTCACTTATACATGCTTAGTCCTTATTTGTACGTATTGACCTTAGAGGTCAGCAGTGTATTAATACTCACCTTTCCAGGAATGCCTTTCCTAATCTCTTTGACTAGGTCAAAATCACCTTTTATAATCTCTCTCAAGATCACATATCTCTTTGTAGTATTTATAAAATGTTGTAATTTCTTATTTTTGTTATTTGTTTCTATGTTCTCCTATAAGGGAAACAGTATACAATATTCTGTTGTATCCCAGTGCCTAGCAGAGAGCCTGAAACAATTGGATACTCATATTTCTTGAAGGAGTGAATGAGAAAGAAAATAAGAAAAGATATACACACAAATATATGATGTGCACTAAAAATTTGCATGTGTGTGTGTGTGCGTGTGCATGTGCGCTAAGTCACTTCAGTTGTGTCTGACTCTTTGCGACCCTATGTACTTAATAGTGTCTTTGCGAGCCTGCCCGGTTCCTCTGTCCATGGGGTTCTCCCAGCAAGAATACTGGAGTGTGTTAGTATGCCCTCCTCCAGAGATCTTCCCGACCCAGGGATTGAACCTGCCTTTCTTACATCTCCTGCACTGGCAGGCGAGTTCTTTACCACTAGTGCCACCTGGGAAGCCCCAGGATTTGCATACGCCGTCTCATTTAACTGTCGGAACCCGCCTAAGTCTTATAGTTAAGAAAACTGGGGCCCAGAAAGGTTAAATAACTTCTTAAGCTAATCATTCAGACTTACTTTCTGTCATACCCTTGTAATTCTTTCCTGCCCTCCTCCATGCTTCCTTCCTTTCTCTTTCCTTTCTCCTTTGCTCCTTTCTTTCTTCCCTCTCTCCCTTCCTCCCTACCTACAGCTTTATTGAGGTATAATTGACACACAATATAGTGCATATATTTAAAGCGTAGAGTTCGATACATTTTGACATATACGTACACTCATGACCATCACCACAATCAAGATGGTGAACTTATTTATCTTTCCTTGGTAATTCCTTCCTTCTCTCCCCACCCCCATCCATAAGCTAATACTAGTTTGCTTTTGATACTTAGGTTAGTTTGCATTTTCTGTTATTTTATCTGAATGGAATCATGCAGGATATACTTAGTTGTCCAGTGCTTTCACTCAGTATAATTATTTTGAGATTGGTCCATGTTGTTGCATGCGTCACTAATTTATTCTTTGCTATTGAGTAGTGTTCCATTTATGAATATATGGTAATTTTATCTGTCAAAGGAAGTAAGTTATACCTATTTTTTGAACTTTGAATTAATTCTGTAGTAGGTATTTTTTCTGACTTCTGTTATTCAGCACTGTTGTGAGATTCATTTGTGTTGAATTTACTTATAATGCTGTTTAATATCAAATTATGTAAATATACTGAATGTATTTATCTATTACTGTTGACAGACATTTGGGATGTTTCCAGGTTTTTACTGTTACAAGTAATACTGCTTTGAATATTCTTGAACATGTGTCTCAGTGTACATATATTTATATCAGTTAATTACCCTGGAGTAGAATTGGAACAGGATTCCATGGACAGAGGAGCCTGGTGGGCTGCACCCCATGGGGTCACAAAGAGTAGGACATGACTGAGCGACTAACGCTTTCGATTTCACTTTCATTTACCCTGGAGTAGAATTGCCGAGTCTTAGAGTATATGTATGTTCAACTCTAGTAGATAATGCCAAAGAATTTTCCAAGGTGGTTGTACCAATTTACAGCAGCAGCGGCCTTGTTGGAGAGTTCCAGCTGCTCCATGTCCTCAGCAACACTTGGTTTTATTTATCCTTTTATTTGAGGCATACTGATAAGTAGTACTCATTGTGGTTTTAACTTGTATGTCCCTGATGAATAATGAGATTGAACATCCTTTCATATATAATTGGCATCTTTTCTTTAACGAAGTATCTGTTCATCTTTTGCCTATTTTTCTGGTTTTTCTTTCCTTTTAAAAAATACATTGAAAAAAATTTCTTTATATATTCTAGGTAAAAGCAATTTGTCAGTTATTTGTTGCAGATTTATGTAAACATGCTTGAGTTTTATATTTTGATTTTTATGTCCAGCAGCCTGGAAGTTCTTTCTTATTCTGGTAATTTTATTTATCTGTAGATTCTTTCGGATTTTCTGTGTGTTCAGTCATCTTGTGAAAATGACAGTTTTCCCTCCCCCTTTTTAATCTGTATATATTTTATTTGATTTCCTATTGCACTGGCATACATCTCCAGTGTAATGCTGAACAGAGATGGTGATGAAGAGGCGTCCTAGTCTTGTTTCCAGCCCCACATCCCACTCTTAAATATGTATTCCAGTTCTTTTCCCTTCTGTTTATCAGATTGTGGAAATTCTACATATTGTTTTGTAAGGCTTTTGTTTTCCTTTTCAAGAAAATCATGAATGGATGTTTTCTTTGTTTTTTATTTCTTTTGTTAATCTGAATTACATTGAATTTTGAACTTTCCAGTGCTGATATAAGCCAGATTTAGTGGAGATGTATTTATCATTTTTATACATTAGTAGAGCTGTTTGCTGCTATTTTATTTTGTATTTTTGCATCTATATTTATGAGTGAGATTGACTTGAAAATTTCCTTTCTCTAAATGTCCTTTTTCGGTTTTGCTAATCAAGGTTTGTTGGCATCATAAAATGAGTTGGGGTATATTCCCTGTTTTTCTATTCTCTGGAAAAAATTTGTGGAAGATTATAGTTTCTTCCTTATGTGTTTTATAGAATTTGCTGGTAAAACCACCTGGGCTTGAAATTGTCTTTGTAGGAAAGTTTTAAATCATGTATTTAATTTTTTAAATAGTTATAGGACTATTCAGATATTGAGTTTGGTAAGTTGTATTTTAAGGAGTTTTCCCTTATGTAAATTTTCAAATATATTGGCAAAAAGTTTTTCTTAATATTCTTTAGAGAACTTTTAAAATTGTCTGCAGGATCTGTACTGATGTCTTACTTTTTATTCCCGATACTGGTTATTTGTGTCTTCTCCCTTTTTTCATGATCAATCTCATTGGATGTTTGTTGGTTTTAATAGTTTTTATGAAGAACCAGTTATTAACTTTGTTGATCTCTATTTATATATGTATTTTCTGTTTTGTTAACTTCTATTCTTTATTTCCTTAAACTTTGTGTTCAATTTGCTGTTCTATTGCTAAATCTTGGGGGATGGATGCTTAACTTAATACTTTTCAACTTTTTTCTTTTCTGATATATTCATTTAACTCTGTGTATTTCCCTCAAGCCTTGCTTTTGTTGTGCTCCATTATTTTTGAGAAATAGGATTTTCATTGTACTTTGTTTAAATATATTTTTAAAGTTACATTGTGTTTTCTTTTTTGCCTCTGTGGGTTATTCAGAAGTGTATTTCTTAATTTCCAAATACATGTTCATTTTTAAAGGTATATTTTTTTCTTTTTTTCAAGCTTAATTGCATTGTGGTTAGAGAACATACTCTGTATGATTTAAGTGTTTTGGAATTTGTTGACACTTGATTTATGACCAGGATAGAGTCAATTTTAGTAAATATTTTTACCTACCTGAAAGTGTTTTGCATTTGTTGGATATCAAGTTCTCTATATATTATGGTAAATTTGTGAATTCTGCTGTTCCAATTCTAATATATTCTCATTGTTTTTTGTTTTTTTAATCCTGCTCATTTTATCAGTTTCTGAAAGAGCTGTTTTGAAAATCTCATATGTAGATTATGAACGTTCATCTATGTAATTCTGCCACTTTTTGCTTTGTATATTTGGGCCATAGGGATAGAAATTTAGAACTAGTACATCTTCAGGTAAATTGAACTTTTTAAAAAAATCCATTCTAAAGTATCCTATTGTATCTCTAGCAGTGTTTTTTTGTATTGAAGTCTTTATTTAGTTTCATCTGTTTGCATTTAGATAGTATTTGCATTATACTTGTACTTTTTTTCTTACCTGTATTGTTGTGGTGTAAATGTGTTTCTTGTTTGTTTTTAAAGCCATTTTCACAATCTTTATTCTTTATTTGGATCATTTAGTCCTTTACATCAGTGTATTTCCAGATACATTTAGGCTCAAATCTGTTGTGTCAGAGGCTGTCAAACTTTCTGTAAAAACGCTTTTTGTGTGATTTGGTGTCTGTCGCAGCTATTTAGCTCTAGTGTTTTTGTTGTTGTTTAAATGTATTTATTTATTTGGCTGCACTGGGTTTTAGTTGTGGCATGTGGGATCTAGTGTCCTCACCAGGGATCCAGCCCAGGCGCCCTGCATTGGGAGCTCAAGAGTCTTAGTCACTGGACCACCTGGGGAGTCCCTCTGTTCTTTAATACAAAGGCAGCTATGACCATCGTGTAAAAATGAGTACGGGTGTGTCCTAATAAACTTTATTTATGAAAACAAACAATTGGCCAGATTTGTTGATGGTGCTGCAATTTGCCAACCTCTTTTACTATTTTAATGTTTTTTCTGTTTATCTTACTTGTTTTATATTTTGTCCTTTTCTTTCTTATCTTTTGGCCTTAAATTTTTTTTTATTCTATTACATATTTTCCTTCTCTCACCTTAGAAGTAATAGCCTCGTTTTTTAGTGGTTAACCTAGAGATTGTAACATACTTCCTTGATGTATTAATTTCTAGTAATAATTGGTACTTTTATCATTTTCCTGAAAACGAAGGAACCTGAGAACACTACCACTTCCTGACTTCTATGCTTTATATTCCATTAGTGAGTATGTGTGTTTAATTTTTTACTCTGGAAATTAAAAGTTTTCTATTTTTAAAACACTTTTTATTGTGGAAATGTACACTTACATGCCATTTTTGTGTGTGTTTCTTTAGCTTTTTATTATAAACCACTAAGTAATGAACTGTAATATAGTTTCAACAGTTTTTAGTATTTTCACAGTCTTGTTTAAAACAGTTCTCAGACATCAAATTATTACCTGTCCATAGACACTTATGTGTAAATGTCCATAGATACTTATGTATCTGTAACAGCTAATGATTTAGAGGACAATAATATTACCCAGCTAACAAAATTAATGATAATTAAATACTTTTAATATCTAGTTTATTTGTTCAAGTCAGGTGGTTATGTTTTTTATATGTTTTGTATAGTCATTTTTTAGATTTATTATTTTACTTTTCCTGTGATGCTTTTGTCCTGGGCTGTTTTTCTGCTTTTTAAAAAACATCTTTTAATACCCCTTAATGTGGATTTTCTGGTGATAAATTCTCAGTTTTTGTTAGTTGGTCATATCTTTAATTTATCTTCATCTAAGAAACTTTTGTTATGGGCACTTTCAAACATGAAATATTAGGGTAAAGGAAAACGTTAAACAAAACTATGAATATGCAATTAGTATGTTCAAGGATGTGGGACCAGAGAAGGCAGTGGCACCCGACTCCAGTACTCTTGCCTGGAAAATCCCATGGACGGAGGAGCCTGGTAGGCTGCAGTCCATGGGGTCATGAAGAGTCGGACACGACTGAGCAACTTCACTTTTCACTTTCATGCATTGGAGAAGGAAATGGCAACCCACTCCAGTGTTCTTGCCTGGAGAATCCCAGGGACGGCGGAGCCTGGTGGGCTGCTGTCTATGGGGTCGCACAGAGTTGGACACGCCTAAAGCGACTTAGCAGCAGCAGCAGGATGTGGGACCCTCTATAGAACAAATAATTTGGTTCCTTCAACATCAAAAAAACAGTACAGAAAGGTTGAGGAAAGCCAGAGATAAAGAGACTCAGAAATCACATCAATTAAACATAATATATAAATCTTGCTGTGATCCTGACTGGAGAAGATCAGTTACATGTACTATGTGTGTGTATGACAATTGAGGAGAACTGAGCACTGACCGGACACTTGGTGACATTAGAGAACTAATACTGTATTTTTAGATAAGGTAACATACTGTGGTTATGTTTTTGAAATTGCCCTTATCTTTCACAGACACATCTGAAATGCTAATGGATGAAATGCAATGTCTTTGATTCTGAGATCTGCTTTGTAACAATTCAGTAGTACTGGTATGGAATAGACAGAACAAACCTGGCCATGGTTTAACCATGCTGAAGCACAGAGATTGCAACATGGAAGTTCACTATATTAAGATCCTAGCGTCTGAGTAAGCTTTATACATGTTTGAAAGTGTTCATAATAAAAGGTTTTTTTAATGAAGACAAATTAAAGATATGACCAACTAACAAAAACTGAGAATTTATCACCAGAAAATCCACATTAAGAGGAATTAAAAGATATTTTTTAAAAAGAAGAAAAGTGATCCAGGACAAAAGCATCACAGGAAAACTAAAATAAATTAAATCTAAAAAATGACTATACAAAACATATAAAAAACATAACCACCTGACTTGAACAAATAAACTAGACATTAAAAATATTTAATCATCATTAATTTTGTTAGCTGGGTAATATTATTGTCCTCTAAATCATTAGCTGTTAGAGATACATAAGTGTCTATGGACAGGTAATAATTTGATGTCTGAGAACTGTTTTAAACAAGACTGTGAAAATACTAAAAACTGTTGAAACTATATTACCGTTCATTCAGTTCAGTTGCTCAGTTGTGTCTGACTCTTTGCGACCCCACGAATTGCAGCACGCCCGGCCTCCCTGTCTATAACCAACTCCCGGAGTTCACTCAAACTCAGGTCCATCGAGTCGGTGATGCCATCCAGCCATCTCATCCTCTGTTGTCCTCTTCTCCTCCTGCCCCCAATCCCTCCCAGCACCAGAGTCTTTTTCAATGAGTCAACTCTTCACATGAGGTGGCCAGAGTACTGGAGTTTCAGCTTTAGCACCATTCCTTCCAAAGAACAACCAGGACTGATCTCCTTTAGGATGGACTGGTTGGATCTCCTTGCAGTCCAAGGGACTCTCAAGAGTCTTCTCCAACACCACAGTTCAAAAGCATCAATTCTTCAGCACTCAGCTTTCTTCATAATCCAACTCTCACATCCATACATGACTACTGGAAAAACCATAGCCTTGACTAGACGGACCTTTGTTGGCAAAGTAATGTCTCTGGTTTTTAATATGCTATCTAGGTTAGTCATAACTTTCCTTCCAAGGAGTAAGCATCTTTTAATTTCATGGCTGCAGTCACCATCTGCTGTGATTTTGGAGCCCCAAAAAATAGTCTGACACTGTTTCCACTGTTTCCCCATCTATGTCCCATGAAGTGACGGGAACAGATGCCATGATCTTCGTTTTCTGAATGTTGAGCTTTAAGCCAACTTTTTCACTCTCCTCTTTCACTTTCATCATGAGGCTTTTTAGTTCCTCTTCACTTTCTGCCACAAGGGTGGTGTCATCTGCATATCTGAGGTTATTGATATTTCTCCCAGCAATCTTGAATCCAGCTTGTGCTTCTTCCAGCCCAGTGTTTTCTCATGATGTACTCTGCATATAAGTTAAATAACAGGGTGACAATATACAGCCTTGACGTAGTCCTTTTCCTATTTGGAACCAGTCTGTTGTTCCATGTCTAGTTCTAACTGTTGCTTCCTGACCTGTGTATAGGTTTCTCAAGAGGCAGGTCAGGTGGTCTGGTATTACCATCTCTTTCAGAATTTTCCAAGGTTTATCGTGATCCACACAGTCAAAGGCTTTGGCATAGTCAATAAAGCAGAAATAGATGTTTTTCTGGAACTCGCTTGCTTTTTTGATGATCCAGCAGATGTTGGCAATTTAATCTCTGGTTCCTTTGCCTTTTCTAAAACTAGCTTGAACATCTGAAAGTTCACGGTTCATGTATTGCTGAAGCCTGGCTTGGAGAATTTTGAGCGTTACTTTACTAATGTGTGAGATGAATGCAATTATGTGGTAGTTTGAGCATTCTTTGGCATTGCCTTTCTTTGGGATTGGAATGAAAACTGACCTTTCCCAGTCCTGTGGCCACTACTGAGTTTTCCAAATTTGCTGGCATATTGAGTGCAGCACTTTCATAGCATCATCTTTCAGGACTTGAAATAGCTCAACTGGAATTCCATCACCTCCACTAATTTTGTTCATAGCGATGCTTTCTAAGGCCCACTTGACTTTACATTCCAGGATGTCTGGCTCTAGGTGAGTGATCACACCATCATGATTATCTTCGTCGTGAAGATCTTTTTTGTACAGTTCATTACTTAGTGGTTTATAATAAAAAGCTAAAGAAACACACACAAAAATGGCATGTAAGTGTACATTTCCACAGTAAAAAGTGTTTTAAAAATAGAAAACTTTTAATTTCCAGAGTAAAAATTTAAACACACATACTCACTAATGGAATATAAAGCATAGAAGTCAGGAGGTGGTAGTGTTCTCAGGTTCCTTCATTTTCAGGAAAATGATAAAAGTACCAATTATTACTAGAAATTAATACATCATGGAAGTATGTTACAATCTCTAGGATAGCCATTAAAAAAAATGAGGCTTTCTAAGATGAGAGAAGAAAAAAATGTAATAGAATAAAATGTAGCAACTAGATAAAATTCAGTTCAATATTTTGATGAGACTACTTCATCGGCAATATGTATACTTCCATCAAAGACATATAATATTTTGTTTTTATCTCTTTCATGATGTTAGTAGCCATTGATGCTCATCACCTAGATCCATTATTTTATTAAGGGTTTACTTTCATTTGTATTTTTGCTGGGTATAGTATTCTAGTTGAAAGATTTTTTTTTTGTAATTTTTTAGGAGCAGTTTTAGATTTACAACAAAATTGATAGCCAGGCTCCTCTGTCCATGGAATTCTCCAGGCAAGGATACTGGAGTGCATTTCCATTTCCTTCTCCAGGGGATCTTCCTTACTCAGGAATCAAACCTGGGTCTCCTGCATTGCAGGCAGATTCTTTACTGATTGAGCCACCAGGGAAGCTGAAATTAAAAGGAGGTTTTGTGTGTGTCCCCGTCCCCAGACACATAGCCTTTCCATTATCAACATTACTCATCAGAATGATACTTTTTTTTTTTTTTAACCAAGAATGAATCTACATTAATACATCACAATTATCTAGAATCCGTAGTTTACCTTGGGGTTCAGTCTTGGTGTTACACATGCTGTGGGTTGGTCAATATATGATGACGTATACCCATCATTATAATATTCTGCGAGTATTTTCACTTGTCTAGAACCCCTGGTGTTCTGTTTTAATGTTTCCATACTTTTGCCTTTTTGAGAATGTCATATTGTAGTTGACTCTTAAGTAGGGGTTCCAACCCTCTGTGTAGTTGAATATCATGTATATTTTTACAGTGGACACTTCATATCTGCAATTTTGTATTCATAGATTAAAACAGTTGTGGATCATTTAGTAATCTGTGTATAAGTGGTCCCACACAGTTCACACCTGTGGTGCTCAAAGGTCAACTGTAGTTGGAATCAGACAGTATGTAATAATAGCATTTTTAGGTTGGCTTTTTTCACTTAGTAATATGCTGAATAATATTCCACTGTCTGGATGTGAATTCATTATCCATTCTGTCTGTTCTACTGAAGGACAGACATCTTGGCTGCTTTTCAGTTATGAATAAACCTACTGTAACCATTCTTGTGCATGAACTTAAGTTTTCAACTCCTCTGAGTATATAGCAAAGAACGCAATTGCTAGATTGTGAGGAAGAATCTTGTGAAGTGGCTGTATTATGTTGCGTTCTCACCAGCAGTGAAAGGGAATTTCTGTTGCTCCACATCCTTGCTGTTGTCAGTGTTCTAGACTGTGGCCATTCTAATAGATACATAGTCGTATCTTGTTTTAATTTACATTTCCCTGATGACATATGATGTAGAACATCTTTTCATATGCTTGTCTGTCATCTCTATGTTATCTTTGGTGAGGTGTCTCTTAAAGTTTTTGGCACATTTTTTAATCAGGTTGTTTTCTTACTGTTGAGCTTTAAGAGTCAACAATATATTTGGGATAACTTTTTTTTTTTTTTTCCTCATTCTTTTGCAAATAATTTATCCCAGTCTGTGGCTTGTTTCCTTATTTTCTTGACATCTTTCATAGAGCTGGTTTTTATTTTAATGAAGTCCAGCTTATCAGTGAATTCTTTCATAGATTGTGTCTTTAGTGATTTATCTAAAAAGACATCACCATAGCCAACGTCATCTAAGTTTTCTCCTATGTTATTTTCCAGGAGTTTTATGGTTTTGCATTTTACTAGATTAAAAAACAATTCTTCAAAGATGATTGCATTGTTTACTGTTCAGATATTAGCTGTCAGTCTCATTATTGTTCCTTTGAAGGCAACATTTGATGGTGGGAAGGCTTTAGCTGCTTTTAGATGTTCTTTTTGTCTTTGACCTTCCCCAGTTTTACTATGATGTGACTTATCTTTTTATTTTTATTGATGTGTACATATCTTTTTATTTGTCCTCTTAGGATTTGTTGGGCTAACTTGAACCTATGGTTTGATAGCTTTTATCAGCTTTGGAAAATTCTTCAGCATTATCTCTTGTAGATATTTCTTCTGACCTGTTCTTACTTTCTTTACATGTCAGACATTTTTGCATTGTCCTTTGTCTTTTATTTTTCTTTTCTGTTTCCCAGTCTTGTGTTTCATTGAGCTTTTCTTTTTTTTTAAATAATTTTTGTTGGATTGTAGTTGATTTACAATATTGTATTAGTTTATGTTTCACTGAGCTTTAAACCAGAATAGATTTTTCTCACCTCTCTTTAGTTTACCAATTCTCACTATAGTATATTGGAGATTGGAAATGGCATCCCACTCCAGTATTCTTGCCTGGAGAATCCCATGGACAGAGGAGCTTGGTGGACTTTAGTCCATGGGGTCACAAAGAGTCGGACACTCTGAGTGAGTGACTGAGTGACTAACACACACTACAGTGTATTGAATCTACAGTTTAACTGCATCCGTTGAGATATTAATTTTAGTTATTGTATTTTTCAGATATAGAATTTATATTTTTATAATGCATAAACTCATAAAGTCTGAGCTTTATAATATTAACATTTGGGACATTGTTAAATTTGTTTCTTCTGATTGTTCATCTTATCTTGTTTCTTTATGTGCCTGGTGGTTGTTTGAATGTGTTTAAGACAACCATGCAGGGTCCAGTATCAGAGTTTGAAAAGATAAGAGTTTTGGTCACTTTGAGAGCTTGCCTACTTATGGTTCATCCTTAACTCCTTATGCTTACTCTTTGGGTCTCAATTCAAAGGATATGGATTTTCTCATGCTTCCCACCTGTGGCAAGTCTGAAGCTTACCTTGTGAGGCTTTGCTCCATTTCTCAGTCTTAGCTGCCTCTTCTAGATGCCCCCAGGGAAAAGCTGCCCTACATATCTGTCTCTCTCTCTGGATATCCTCCTCTTGGATCTTGGCTTACTGATTCTTAACTGGTCTTCAGTTCTCTGATGCTCTTTAAGCATACCCCCCACGTCTCCTACTTTTCTCCTTTCTCATTGGAAGGTTTTTAGATCAATTTTCTATTACTGGAAATTGAACTATTTTTCCTTGCTGTTTAACTTATTCATGGATATATAATTTCTGTATTAACTTTTAAAAAATTATTAAAGTACTACTCTTGTAATATAGTATATTAAAAAGATGCATAGAAGTTTAAAGGAGCAGGAAAAAAATCACAGTGCTGTCAGTGAGAGGCAGTTACTATTAATAGTTCCTTTTTTTTAAAAGAGTTTTTGTGGGGTTGGGTTTGGGGAAGAGTTTGGAGGTAAGCTTATTTTGGCTATTCTGAGTTTGAGGTGATTAAAATATCTAGGTAGAGTTAATGCTTGAGGCATTTAGATATTAAACAGATGATTTGATTCAAGAACAGGGTGTCGATCTGAATTTGCACATTAAAAACAATGTTAGTTGAACCTATCAGAGTAAATAAATGGAAGGCAGTGGTAGTTGTAGACTTCCTCTGTTAAGGGTGGCGCAGATTGAGAAGGGATAGGGTAATTATGGGAGAGTAAGATAGAACTCAACTTTTGTAGAGTTGGAAAGGCCAAGACAGTATCATATTTTTTATTTGTAAGTTATGTGCCTATGGGAACATTTTTTTCTATTCCATATTTAATGGCTTTGGTTCAGTTTTTTTAGCATAAAATTCTGTATGCTGAATAATAGTATGTAAAACAATATTATAGTGTGAAATATTAATTTGCAGTTATTCTGTGGCCCTTCTACTCTAGTCAGTAAAGAAGAAATTATGTTTAGAAGAGGCAAAGTCTACATGGAGGAGTTAAAAAGAGGAGAATGCGAAAAAAGTGAGGAGAGAGAGGGAAAAAGAAGGAAGAATGAAGTTAGTGTTTTACATCTAATCACAGACCAGATTAAGAACTTGACGTTCAGGATCTCAGACTTGCTAATAGTCTTGTGCAGATGACTGTCATCAATCTCGTATTCTATTAAGTGTGCATAATCATGAAATCACAGTGTTAATAATAAAACTATGTTAAACACAAAAGATTTTCATACTAAATCAGTTTGTATGTATAGAGACAATATAGGAAGCAGTACTTTTGTTCTTCCTGTTCACATAACCATTGGTACTAAAAAAAAAATAGAGTGACTTTATACCGAAGTTTCTTGGTGACATACGTTATTTTAGTTCTATACCAGACAAGTTCTTTAAATAGACGTGCACAAAGGGCATTTAAAGATAGATTAGAAATTCATGACCACATACCTACTTATTTTTAACATATACTTTGAATTATCTGTTTATTTCTGCAGTTGTAATTATTTTGTATTTTTTGTGTTTGATCATTAAACAAGAGCCCTTACAATATTGATATTTGATTTAACAGAGCTACAATAGAAGAGGCGTACTCCAGGTCAATGACAAAACTAGCAAAATCTGCAAGCAATTATTCACAACTTGGGTGAGTTAATTTCTTTGAACAGCTCTTTCAGTGTTGATTTAGCCGAAGTTTTTGAGAATAATAGGTTTCCATTAAAGATGTAATAGTTCATAAATATAAAATATATAGTTGTTTAAAATATGCCTATATGAATATATTCTTGACTTAATAGAAAATACAGTTGAATTTGTTGAATCAGTTAATGCAAAATGAAACTTACTTTTCCCCCTTTAAAACTACATAGTCTTTCAGTAGTATAATTTTGGGATTATAAATGTTATGTGTTATGCACATTATTCTGGTTTTCTATAAGTTCATTTACATTCTGTTGAACAGTGGTCTTTAAAAACCCACTTAATATAAATTTTATTAAAATGATTGAAATGCATTAGAAATGTCAGTTAGGATTTTATAGACTACCTTTAAATTTTCCTTTTAAAAATATGGGCTCAAGAAATGTTTTCTTTGAAAAATGAATATTATTAATAAGAATATATTTTGAATGAGGTATACTTATAGCCATAACCACTCTGGAAAGAGTAATTGTATAATTTGAATAATAACAAGTCTGGAAGGAATACTTAGTCTGACTTATATAAAATTGGGGGAGATATATTTTAACTAAGATGTTAAAATAGTCTTATATTTACTTAGTGTAAAGATTTTTACAGTGATACTCAGTAAAAGATTCCTCTTCATCTGGGATTCTGATGAATCTATGATTCTTCTGAAATTTTATATAAGATTTTGTGTAGGTGTTAATCCATACTTCTGATGAAGGGGTGTATACTGGTTATCAGATTCACATATGGTTCTTATGATCTAAAAAGCTGGTTAAGAATGACTATTTTTTGAAAGTATTGTCTAGTGTAATTGGATGAGTTTAAACAGAAGTCTTCCTAGTTTGTAGCCCAGATAAAGGGGGTTAGGGCTCTTAGTTCATCCTCAGGGTGGTGACACTGTCCTTTATGTAAGTGCTAACAGCCGCAGCCAAGAGGATCTTCTGCAGTTCTGTTTTCACCCAGAGGAGAGTGGAGACTGGTAGCTGATGGCTGTGTGTTTTTTCCTCCCAGTTGTTCTGCAGTTATTGGTTCCTTCCATGCAACTTCATTCTTCTTCTTTTTCCCTCTCTCTCCTCACTTTTTTTGCATCCTCCTCTTTTTAACTCCTCCATGTAGACTTTGCCTCTTCTAAACATAATTTCTTCTTTATTGACTAGAGTAGAAGGGCCACAGAATAACTGCAATAATAGAAACTGGCTTTAACGAACTGGCTTTTTTTTTTTAACATATATATAACAAATTATTTTCTTTCATACGCTCACTCTTTTAGGTTTCCAGTATGATTGATATTTTAGAAATAATATTTTAAAACAATTTTTATTGGAATATAGTTGATTTACAGTGTTGTGTTAATTTCAGTTGTACAGCAACACACACACCCAGTCTTTTTAAAATTTCTTTTCCCATATAGGTCATTATAGAGTACTGAGTAGAGTTCCTGTGCTTTGCATATAGCGTAGGTGCTTGTCAGTTATCTATTTTATATATAGTAGTCTCCCAGTTTATCCTCCCCTGCCCCTTGGTAACCATAAGTTTGTTTGTTTTCTGCATCTGTGACTCTACTTCTGTTTTTTGTTTGTTTTTTGAAGATTCTTTTCCCATGTAGGCCATTAACAGAGTATTGGGTAGACTTCCCTGTGATACACAGTAGGTTATTGTTAGGTGTATTTTATACATAGTGGTTTGTATCTGTCACTCCCTGTCTCACAATTTATCCCTCCTCCCCCTTTTCCTGGTCACCATAAGTTTGTTTTCCACATCTGTGACTACTTCTGTTTTGTAAATAAGTTCATTTATGCCGTCCTTTTTTTTAGGTTCCACACATGAGTAATATTGTATGATATTTGTCTTAGTTCACTGAACATGAGGCATAGTTTTAATCTAGGAAATTCTACCTTATTTTTGTTACCAGGTGGGAGGTAGAAAAAAACATGTGTTTCCTAATAAAGTTGTCAGTAACTTTCCTATTAAAGTTGTCAGTTCTGTCTTTGAAATGTATGCCTTTCATGAATAATAGATGTTATTTCATTTTTTCTGTTAGTGTTGTTACTTAAGATTATAAAGATTTTAAATATTACTGAAATTGAATTTTATCTTTCTGAATTTAATTTCATTTAAACATATTTTGGATTCATTAGCTTCATTTCTTAGTGCTTATTGTATGTTACTGTGTATTACTTGGCCAGAAAAAAGTTGTGTGTATCAACCTTTATAAAATGGAATAGTTGTAATTCCTTAAAGAAACCTTATTTAAAGAAATCTTATGCTAAACCTCCTTTGTTAAAGTGAAGGGACACTCTGGTCTGTTTTGTGAAATCCAGACTGTCAGGTATCAGGTTTACTTGAAGTGATACACATGTATTTATGGTGCTGTTGTGAGTGCATACTTTTCAGGTGTCCTTTTTTCTCTTGAAATTTTCCATCTAATTTACTTGCCAGTTTTAGTGCTGATTAGATTCTAAAGTGGGAGGTAAGATCTAATCAGAACAGTCCTATTTAAGTATTTATCCTCTTTGAACATTATTGTTACTGCTTAAAATGATTGTCAGTCAGCTTTCTTGCAGGCTAAGAAACACAGCAACCGGTAAAGAGTACATATTAGGATGAGTGATTTCTTTCTCTACCTTCTTGCCTTAGTGATCATTGCTACTCTTTGTTTTTGTTTTATCATAGAGCAAGGCAAGTGCTGTTGAAAATATCTGACAAAGTACCTGAGGAAAGCATAGGATAAAATTACTCTTATATCATTCTCTACTGACCAAATTAAACTGACCTTTGGCATCCTAAGTATTATCCAAGATATTATAATATAGTCATTCTTGGAAGTACTTGAACCTGCTAAAAATATTGAATTCTCAATGTTGAGAAAAAGTGATAGAAAAGTGTCATACGTTCTGTACCAAGTGTAGTAGGAAGGGGACCGTCTAGTGTTTGTTGAAGTACATGGTAAAATCTGAAACAAAGTTTCAGAAGACAGTTCTAAAATAATTCTTAAATAAACTTTAATGATGAAGACATTTAGAAAATCATGTGCAGATTTAACTTTTGCATGTTGAAATTCAGAAGAGTTTTTACTTTTTAATTGTATTTTTTTATTTGGCCACACTGCATGGCATGGCTTACGGGATCTTAGTTCCTTGACCAGGGGTTCAACCTGTGCCCTCTGCACTGGAAGTGTGGAGTCCTAACCACTGAATTGCCAGGGAATTTCCAGGAGCTTTTATTTTCAGTGAAACTTTTTAAATGGAGCACTGCAGGGTCTAAAATTGAGATTTGATAATAGATTAGTTTTAAACAGACAGTGATTAGAAAGTCTTCTGATAGAAATATAAATAACCAAATCAACTCAGAAAATGACATTTTATAGTTAAGAGAGGGTCATGGCCAGACCTGTGATATGAATTAAGTCATTTCTGTGTATCTGAGGTATAAAAATATTTTAAATAATTAACCAAGGCCTAAAAAATCAAGATCAGTCTTTCAGTCATTTCATTTGTGATTTAATTTCATCTCATCTTTTGCTCATTATTTCCTATTTTGGTTCTATTAGGTTCTATTTTGGAGCTTAAACTTTTTTTTTCCTTTTAGTAAATTATTCCCATGTTTTCTTCACTTTAGAACATTTGCACCAGTGTGGGATGTATTCAAAACATCTACAGAGAAATTAGCAAATTGTCACTTGGATCTTGTTAGAAAATTACAAGAATTAATAAAGGAAGTTCAGAAGTATGGAGAAGAACAAGTAAAGTCACATAAAAAGGTATCAGTTTTGTTAATCATTGGTTTGGTTGGTCAGATATTGAATACTTTGTAGTTCTGTTATTTTGATGAATCATTTCATACCTAACAGACTAAAGAAGAAGTTGCAGGAACTCTGGAAGCTGTTCAAGCCATTCAGAGCATAACTCAGGCCCTCCAGAAATCCAAGGAAAATTATAACACCAAGTGTGTAGAACAGGAACGTTTGAAAAAGGAAGGAGCTACACAGAGAGAAATAGAAAAGGTAATTGTAATAAAAATAATACCTCTGTGTTTTCAAAGCGTTTTCAAATACAAGACTGCATTTAATCTTTAAACACTCAAGAATGATCTCATGCTAACGATGAAAGTCACTGCGCATGTTAATGATTTCCCTAAGTGAAACAGAAGTAGGTTTGCAAAATACGTTGTGTATGGTAAGTAGTTTAGCAAATACATGAAAAAGGATGATTGCTTTATATCAGTGACACATTTGTAGGCTATTTGTATAAGATAATTGATGAGATAGTCCTTGGTATAAGATTTAATAATAAGGTAAAAAAAATTTTTAAGCTAGACTTTGGTATATTTAGCAAGGCAATAGATACTTGAAGGTAAGCTATAAATATATGTTGTGGGTGATTTATTGCTGACTTTGAGCCCATGTATCTAGCATTGTGGTAAACCACAACGCTTTCCCTGACTCTCATCTTGATTGAAAGTAGATTTTTTTTTTTTCTCCCTTTCAAAACAGTTTAACCATCCACTTGTTTGATGTGGTATATTATCATTTAGGAATCAGTCATAGAGAGTGATAATTTTGAAAGCTTTGTAGATTATTTGAAATATCCAGTTAAAAAAAATGGAACTATCTTGGAATTATAATAATTATAAACTTGTATATACATGAGCAAAAACTAGAAATCTGGAAAAATCAAAACAGTCAATGGAATTGGGGTATTATGTTTCCTTTAGTGTTGTGCAATAAATAAAAATTGGGAGGGGGTAAAAAATGAGGCACAGCAAATTCATGATTTTCAAACACAGCATTTCAGACACAGCAGTTAAGAATAAAATATAAAAAGAGAAAGTAAAGCAAAATAAAAGGCAATGGCACCCCACTCCAGTACTCTTGCCTGGAGAATCCCATGGATGGAGGAGCCTGGTGGGCTGCAGTCCATGGGGTCGCACAGAGTCGGACACGACTGAAATGACTTAGCAGCAGCAGAAGAACAATATTATTCTTCTTAATGAACTAGAAATGGAACAGAAACTCAAAGGCATGTGTCAGGATTGATTATGCAGGCTTGTTGGACCCAAAGTCCTAAGTTAGGCGGTGGAATTTAGCTCTTGTATGCTATAGGGGACTAAATACTGCCCACTTGAGGTGAAGCCACAAGGAACCCCACTCACTTGGAGAAGCTATAAATAGCAAAAAAAAAAAAAAAAAGACGTGCTGCTGAAGGGCTAAAGCATTATTGGAAGCTGGGGCTTAACGGACACAGTTCTGAGTGGCAATCAGGCCACGGATTTGCCCTGATTATGACAATTTTGATCATATCCTCAATATTCTTCCAGGGATGTAATTAAAAGCTGCCTTTGTAAGACTGGTAGTAAATTGGAACCTTGGAGGGCTGGCAGGAGATAACCTGAAACTGCTAGATGGGGACGGGTGAGCATAAATGATTAAATACAACACAGTTCTAGGAGGTGATGTTTACCTTGTATTCTATAGAGTTGTCCACCGATGGAGGGACAGGGAGAAGAGAGGGGAAAAAAAAGAAACCTCACACTTGAAACAAGCAAACAACCACACTTTTAGAGTACACCTTAAGAAATCTCATATAGCTTTCCCCTGCTATACAACAGTGGATTTTTCACATGAAAACTTACATGAACCAAAATGGCAGAGAAGCAGTTGCCTTAGAACACATCTTGCTAATGAACATATGAAGGAAATTGAGTTAAAGCACAGATGCTTACAGAAGCAGTTCAGATCTGTGGAGACCAATGCCGAGATGCTAAGTGTAGATCCTGGAAAGGAGCTTGGATCACTCTCACTGGTCTCAGGGTGTGTGCTCCCTTCATATTGGCTCCTGCAAAGCAAACACTCAGTACTGTTTTTCTTTTCACTTTTTTTTTTTTTTGTAAAAGTGAAAATCCTCCCTGGATTTTTTTCCAGTTTGTGAAGACAGGTGCTAATGTAATTCATTAGTAAAAGCAAAGTGGCATAAGACAAACTTTGGGAAAGCAAGGGAGACCTTTGTTAAGACAGATGGCAACAAATTTAACAGCTAGAAGAAGAATTCAGTTCAAATAAAATTTAGATTTATTAAACATGATCAGAAACATTCATATATGTTGAGGATGTTCAGAGTTGCAAATGAACGTAACACTTATATAAAAGAAATTAAGAAAGACAGATGAAACAACTAGTAGATGGGAAAACAGCTAACTAGAAAACTTGGCAATGAAATATATAGTTACTTCAATTTTAAAAAAGCATTAGAGAAGATAAACTTTAGAGTTGATATAGTGAAAGACTGAATTCGGGAATTTACCAGTGACATATGCAGAGAGTAAAGGTCACCATGGTCTGCTGTGGATTTTAGAAGAAAAAAATTGGAGAGGATGGTAGACAGGTAATATTTGAAGAGTTAACAGATCAGAATTTTTTAAGAATTAAATTCAAGAATTAGATCATAAATACATTCTCGGTATTAAGCAGGTTAAAGATAATTCAGACTGAGACACCAGAAAAAAAAAGAGAATGTTAAAAGCTACCAGGTATATCTTTTCCCTCACATCTCTGAAATTAGAATGCATCTTCACATGGTGGTGGTGGTATAATCACTGTGGGCAGGTGGCATCTGCCGTGCGGTCTCACTGGCTCTGTGAGCTTGGTTGTATATCTGGTGGCTTGACTGGACAGCTGCAGCACTGGTGTTTCAGGTGACAGACCACGTTAAGACCATCGAGGGAGGAATGGTTCTGATTGTTATTTGAAAACCTTTTGTTGAGACCTGGTAAAATCAAGAAAATGTAAACACCACTGTTTGGAAGAAAATCTGAAGATGGTGATGCAGCATTTTTAAGATATTCTCTGTCAATAATATTTTTGGTGACTTTGAAGATGATAATATGTAGGGGGAAAAACAGACCTTAGCAGCCCCTGACTTGGAAGTAACTGAGAAGAGTCAGACTCTGAATGTGAAGAAAAATTTAGGAGTATCTCAAACAGTTTATTTTGCTGTCTTTTTTATTTTTATCACACAAGAATAAAAATCTACCTCCAAGTAAGTCTAAAAGAGCTCTTACAATAAGTCTAAAATAAAAATTTTAAGTGATAAGAAAGCATAATTTCATGGTTTAATCGACAGTGTTTTCCTGTTTGAGTGGTATACAAAATAATGGTGTGTTTTACAATTAATGGTATATTAGACTTCCCTGGTGGCTCAGACAGTAAAGCGTCTGTCTACAATGCGGGAGACCTGGGTTCGATCCCTGGGTTGGGAAGATCCCCTGGAGAAGGAAATGGCAATCCACTCCAGTACTATTGCCTGGAAAATCCCATGGACAGAGGAGCCTGGTAGGCTACAGTCCATGGGGTCGCAAAGAGTCGGACACGACTGAGCGACTTCACTTAGAATTAGTAGTAGTCAAGTATAACATTAAGCATAACTACTGAAAAGAGTATAATTTAAATCTTCTGAATCAGCAAAAAGAAGAGAAAGCAGTGCTTTTTTCTAATTGTTCTGCTCAAGAGGTGATATTGTTGCTTGTGATACTTGAGGTGTTAGTGTGTCTCTGATTCATATGTAGTTAAATCCAAGCTTAAGTAAATATTTTGGCCTGTAATAAGCTCTTTATTACCATGAATGTAGATTTTTTTTTTTAAACATAGATCTTTGAACTATTTTTTGTGTGTGTGAACTTGAAAACATACTTACTGGATATTATGACATAGTATGCTTCTCATCTTCATTTACAAACCCTTTTATAAAGCACCATTTAGAAGTTACTCATATTTGTGGACTATGACAAAGTACTTATTTTTTATGTATATATTTGATTCATAAGATGTTACTGGGAAAATTATATAGACCCTTAAACAGAATTATTTCCAGTAGTATATCAATAAATTTATTTATAATGCTAAGGAAATGATAAAATACAGGATTTCTTTCATTATCACTAGGTAATCTATTAGAACCTGTCTTTTAATTATGAGAAGAAATGTAGCTATTGCTTTTAAAGCTTAGTTTCTTCTGACCCAGTTTCCTGTTTACTTATTTATTTTATTTGGCTGCATTGAGTCTTAGTTGTGGCGCGCGGCTCTTCATTGCGTCACGCGGGGACTCCTGTTGCAGCGCGTGGGCTCTGTAGCTGCAGCCCGCAGGCTCAGTAGTTGTGCACGGGCCCTAGAGCATCGGACTTGGTTGTTCCCTGGCGCGTGGGATCTTCATTGCCAGACCATGAATGGAAACCGCATTCAGTTTTGATACAAGATATGGTTTTAATACACTGCAAGATAAAGTGGTGTCCTATATTCTTTGTTTATAAAGGCCAGCAAGGATAGAGCATATATGTTTAACATAATATATGCAGTAAAATTTTCAAGACAGTGCAGAGTTAACTTTTTTAGGGTCTAGAACTGTATGCATCTCTTGCCATTCCCAACTTCCAGGTAAACCCAACTTTGTGTTTCGAATACTTAATAGATTAGTTTCTAATACTTATTTTTAGACTCCTGAACGTAGCTGGAAATAATTGCCTATGGTTCTGATTGTCTGTGTACAAATTCCAGGTTTTGCAGCTTAGCCCTCGGTGGCTCTTTGTAGTACTTTTACTCCTGTAATTATTACCAGTTGCATCCTCCATAACCATGGTTTGAAACTTTATTCTGAAGTTTCCAACCACAGCCTTCTCTTCTTCACTCATAGCAGACTACCTTTTATCACACCAAGAAAGTGGAGATCTTTTATCTTGAAGTGCTATGCTTCTCTCCTATTTTTTGATCTTCTTTAAACTCTTATTTACTTCAACACCCCTTCCCTTCAGACTTCCTGTATTCAAATTGAGCAGTCTTTTGAGAATAATTAAATTCTTGATAGCCACATGTCTGCCCCAATCTACTGGTTACTTTCCACCAATTTCTAGCCTTTTTTGTATAGGTTATGCTTCTTTTATGAACTCCCTGAGGAAAAGAGTCCTACATAATTTATCTTCCTGTTCCTTGGTGCCTAATATTTAATGTATTGTTAAGTTTGTGTTGAATAAGTAACTTTGATAAAAGTTAAAACTATTATAATACAGTAGCAATTAAAAAATAGAAATCTTGAAAAATAGACAATGATTAAAACAAATTACTGACTTTCTGAAGTGTAAAAAATATTAAGCAACATCAAGGAAAATTGAATTTTTTTTTTTTTCAACTTTTGTGCTAGCTTTATAGTCACTGATCAGACCTTAAATGGAGTATCTGTTGTGGGAGAAAGGAAGAAGACTCATAGCATATTCTGCTGGTATTGTCACATTCTTGATTGCTGAATTTTCAGTAACATTGTACTGTTATAATGTGATTGTGTAATCTTCCTCTGGGTTATAAATGAAAGTATTTTAACTTTTAAAAGCACATTCCATTGGACAAGAGAATTAGGATTTAATTTCTACATCATTGTATGACCATAACAAAAACACTAATAAGAAAGACTTGAAAAAAGGTGTTAAAGTTAGTTTATGTCATCTTGAACTCAGCATAGGCCTCATCTCTTAAAATGAACTTTTTTTTTTTTAAGGAAAGTAAAGTGATTTTGTGTAATTCTGAATGTTTTTGTTTTGTTACAGGCAGCTGTTAAATCTAAGAAAGCTACAGATACTTACAAACTCTATGTGGAAAAATATGCATTAGCAAAAGCAGATTTTGAACAGAAAATGACAGAAACAGCTCAGGTTGGTACTTTTAAGGCTTTAAATCTAAAATAGGATATTTGTATTTATTGTTTATAAATTACAGTAAGTTATATTAAATATATTTCTGATATAATTTTTTCTGTCATAAGATTTTTTTATATAGAAACTGTTAAAATACACAGTCTCAATATTTTAATAATGCTGTTTTAAAAATACACCTCTTGTTTTGGAGATTGAAAATTATGGTCAGTCAGTAGTTATAATATCATAAGGGATTATTCAGATCAACTAGAAGAGAATGTTCTAAGAGTATTGGAGAAAATGAGGACACTGGTAGATGATGAAGATTATGTATGGGTTTTAAAATTGACTTATACTTAAGTAGAAAACTGGAAATCACTCAGTGCTGAGGATGTAGTAGTTAATAAATAAAGCAATCAAGAATCCCTGCTCTCCATTTTAGTAAGGGAAAATATAAGATTTTAAAAAGTCTGTCTCCCATTAACTTGGGATAAAGTATATTCAGTTTGGTATTCTTAAGGCCTTAATTACGGGCTAGATTTAAGGTGGGTGCCTTTTATGAGTCATGTCCAGAGCTTCTACCCTCAGGTCTTGTTCTCTCGGTTTGTTTTTTTCCTTAACAGCTGTCATCATCTAACACCATGAATTTTATTTACTGTTTCAGACAGGATAGGATGGGGATGCTGTGATGACAGAGAATCCCCACAGATCTCAGTGGATTACAATAGCAAGTGCATGCTACTTGTCCATGATGAGTCAGCTCTTCACTCTGGCACTGAGACTGGTAGAGAAACCTCTTTTTAGAGCATTCTTAGTCATCGTGTCTGAGAGGACTAGAAATGTGGTGAAGCACACTAGCTTTGCTGCCCATATTTTTTACTGTCTGTCTTCCACCATTGAGTAAGTTCTGTGAGAGCCGAGACTGATTTGTGTGCTGCTATCTCCTCTGCATTTAAAACAGTTCCTAGCTCATGGTAGGCACTCTGTAGGTGTGAAGAAGGACTTTATGAATCTGCCTTTCTGGATTCTAGGGCGTCATCCTGCTTGGAGTGCTAAATGAGTCACGTCCCAGAAACAAAGGGTTTGCGTGCTTGTGTGTAGGCATAATGTACTCATCTTACCATGTTGCAGGCACTGCTAGATGCTAGATGTATACAGTATGTATGTAAATAAATTCTCTGCTTTATGTGGAGTATACAGTATAGAGGAGGGAGACAGTAAATATATGCTTAATTATAAAGTTACAGATTATTATAAATGTCACAAAGGAAAAGAACAGGCTTCCATGAGATCATGAGATAGAATTATAGAGATGACCTAATTTGGACTAGAGACTTCCCGGGTAGCTCAGCTGGTATAGAAAATACCTGCAAGGGAGATGAAGAGGAATGTGACTGAGAGACCATGGAAAAAAAAAAAAAGAAAATACCTGCAATGCAGGAGACCCTGGTTTGATTCCTGGGTCAGGAAGATCCGCTGGAGAAAGGGTAGACTTCCCGTTCCAGTATTCTGGCCTGGAGAATTTCATGGACTGTATAGCCTGTGAGGTCAAAAGAGTCGGACATGACTGAGTGGCCTTCACTTAATTTGGATTAGGGAGTTAGGAAAGGCCTTTTTGGAGAACTAACATTTAAAATTGAGCCTTGAAGAATCGGTACAAGACAGTCTAGGGTATGTGTGTTCCAGGCACTGGGGACCATGGCTATGAAGGCCTAGGTGTATAAAAGAGCTCCACATTCTAGAAAGTAAAAGTGCTTACTAAAACAGGAGAGATGGTGGTTAGAAATGAGATTAAAGAAATAGTCAAGGACCAGGCTCTAGTGAGGGCTTAGGTTTTCTTCTAAGAGCAGTTGGAAGGCACTGAAGGAGCTGTATGCAGGGATACGACATGATATGATCTGCATTTTTAAAGCTAATTTTGACAGTTTCATAAAGAATGGATTATAGTGAGGCCAAAGGAGAATCATAGTCCAATTTGGAAGGTAGTATTGTAGTCCAGTGAGAAGGATAAGAGTCAGTGTGGTGGCCTTGGAGAATGAGAGAAGTGAATACATTTGGATGTGGCAGGGTTAGGGTGGGTGGGAGAATTCTGAAGGAGTTCCAGGTCTCTTCCAGGTTTGACAGAGATGAATAGCAAAGTCTAGATGAAGAGCTGTTAGTTTGAGGGGTCGGAAGGGGATCTCCTGCATTGTAGGCTGATTCTTTATCCACTGAACCATCGGGGATTAATCCCTATATACTTAAGTGGAGAAAGCAAGAAAACATGGCTGTTTTGGAGGCTCTAAGTAATCTGGACTGGACATAATGTTCACAGTCCCTTATTGACAATTCTGAATTCTCTGAACTCCCCCCCCCCTTTTTTTTTCTAGAATTCATTTGGCAGCAGAACTTGATTTGATCTGATGTGAGGCTATATATAGTCTCTTTATCCTACTTAGGCTGAATATAAATGTTTTCCTTTAGTGTTTGATAAACAGATGCCACTGCAGATCCTACTGGTAGTATAATGACATATATGATAACACGTTACCTTTATTTAAAAAAAATCCAAAATATTTAAATTCCCAAACACTTGGTCCCGAAAATTTTGAATAAAGAATTAGGCCTTTATAATATAGGGGCTTGGCAGTATACAAAACCATAATGACATGATCTTTGGATAGAGAGTGGGGAATTAAGCCAAACTCTGAGAGGTTCATCATTGTCAGTTTGGAAGAGGAAGAGATGCTGAAACCCAAGTAGGAGAAGCCAGAGAAGGAAGAAAACTGGAAAGTGTCATGTCCTGGCAGCTCAGAAGTGATAATGTTTCAGGAAGGGTTTAGTTGTGTTAAATGAGGCTCCAACTCCAGTGAGATAGAAAGTTACAATTTCTGTAGCAACTGTGGTGGTTGTGGACTCCAGCAAGTTCTGTTTTATCTTTTAAATCATTAGGAACACTCATGTATAAGGCAGTTATTGATTTATTTTCTATCGGAAAGATTAGTTTCTATCAGTGAAAATCTTGCCTTCAGTTATTTAATTTGAAAAAAGAGAAGTTAGAATTTGTTCAAGTCAGTGTTTTCGTTTGTATGTGTTACCTTATGTAGAATCTCAGCACTTATTTTTCCCTTCTCTCTTTCTGCTTCATTACATTTTTTTTTTTCAGATTGGCATTTTAATTGTTTATCTTGCCAATCCCAAGATGGAATAATTAATTTGTTTGAGCAGATGTTTAGCCACGCTGCTTTTAAATAAAGGTGATGGTATGCGGTGCTAATACGTGTATGTTTTCTCTCGTGTTCACTCTTTCTCTCTCTCTCTAGCATGTACACACAACCATAGAACAGGTTAACTCTTGTTTCTTAATAGGTAGTAGGCTTTATTTCGGGTTACTTAGAAGGGGAAAGAATTCTTTTGCTGCTTTGGTTTTTGTTCCAGGCCAAGCAGGCTGACCTAATCCTAATGGGAAAGGGGTCTGTCAGTCTAGCAGTAATGAGATTTTGGTGGCAGGACCACACCAGAGTGAGAAGAAATTGAGTCCTTGGGTGAAAGAACTTAGACTTTACTTGGAGTACTTGTGATGTAAATTTTTTCACTTGAGAATGTGTGCTCAGTCACTCGGTCATGTCTGACTCCTTTGCAACCCCTTGGACTGTAGTCAGCCAGGTTTCTCTGTCCGTGGGATTTTCCAGGCAAGAATACTGGGATGGGTTGCCATTTCCTCCTCCGGGGATCTTCCCCATCCAGGGATTGAACCTGCATCTTCTGTGGCTCCTGCACTGGCAGGTGGGTTTTTTTTGTTTGTTTGTTTTTTTACCACTGAGCCACCTGGGAAACCCTGAGTTAAGAATAAGCATGACTAAAATTGTGACTATGCTTATGCTTTTCACCACTATCAGTTTAACTTGAAACAGTAGGGAGATTTTGTTTACTTTGAACAGTAACATGGCTAGTACAAAGAATTTGAGATTTGTTTAATTAACACCCTCAGATTAAGTTTAGTATTAGAGTGCTTTTATATCTCTCTATCTATCTATCTATCTATCTATCTGTAGTGGTGGTGTTCAGTTGCTAAGTCATATCTGACCCTTTGTGACCCCGTGGACCCCATGCAGCACGCCAGGCTTCCCTGTCCTTTACTATCTCCTGGGGTTTGCTCAAACTCATGTCCATTGAGTCGGTGATGCCATCCAACCATCTCATCATTTATTGTCCCCTTCTCCTGCTGCCTTCAATATTCTCAGCATCAGGGTCTTTTCCAGTGAGTTGGCTCTTCACATCAGCATCAGCCAAAATATTGGAGCTTCAGCTTCAGCATCAGTCCTTCCAGTGAATGTTCAGGGTTGATTTCCTTTAGGATTGACTGGTTTGATCTCCTTGCTGTCCAAGGGACTCTCTCGTCTTCTCCAACACCACAGTTCAAAAACATCAATTCTTTGGCGCTCAGCCTTCTTTATGATCCAACTCTCACATACATACATGACTACTGGAGAAACCATAGCTTTGACTATACAGACTTTTGTTGGCAAAGTAATGTCTTTGCTTTTTAATATGCTCTCTAGATTTGTTTGGAGAAGGCAACGGCAACCCATTCCAGTACTCTGCTTTTCTTCCAAGGAGCAAGCGTTGTTAAACTTCATGGCTGCAGTCACCATCCACAGTGATTTTGGAGCCCAAGAAAAGAAAATCTGTCACTGTTTCCACTTTTTCCTCATGTATTTGCCATGAAGTGATGGGACTGGATGCCACGATCCTAGGTTTTTGAATGTTGAGTTCAAAGCCAGCTTTTTAACTCTGCTCTTTCTCCCTCATCAAGGGCTCTTTAGTTTTTCACTTTCTGCCATTAGAGTGCTATCATCCATCTGCATATCTGAGGTTTTTGATGTTTCTCCTGGCAGTCTTGATTCCAGCTTGTGATTCGTCCAGCCCAGTATTTCACATGATGTACTCAGGCAGGGTGACAATATATAGCCTTGTCATATTCCTTTCCCAATTTTGAACCCAATTTTTGTTCATCTGTAGTGGCTGACAAAATTGTACTTTTTAAAAACGCTAATGTAACAATAATATGAGCCCAGTGAATTTGAATGCAAGGAAGAAAAATCTGTTCAGGAAAGTTTATTCATTTATATTCAAACACTTGATACTATATTCCTTTGCTAAATAACTTAATTTATTTAATAGTCACTGATTTTGAGGAATTGTGATATTTAGCAATATCTTCCCACCAGAAATAAAGCATAATTTCAAAATTGCAGCTAAATCATGCTTTTGGGTTCTGTTTGTCTTCACGCTTCAAGATATTTCTCACTTATTAAGGATCTGACTTAGGTTTGGTGTTTCAAAAGAGAAAGAAGGTGCATAGTTTTCTTGGTATTAGGAATCATCCATATGAAATTAGTGGCCATTTGACCAGTCTTTTCCTGGATTTGAGACTACCTTTCTGTGGGAAAACATCTTGTTCATCAAATTGCCAAATATTAAGCTAAGGGTGAATTCTTATAATAGAAAGATAAAGTAGAATCATGTTCTGGCTGACTGTTCCTCAGTTCTTAAGAATAATTCAGGATCTTGCAGTTTTGGTATTCTTATTGGACTTGGTCGGAATTAGCCAAAACAAGTTCTGTATTTTAACTCTGTCATTCCTCACGAATAAAATTGGTAAGTTTTTGGACTGTTGTTACATTACTGCCAAAACTGTAATTTCACCATTATTGATTTTTTTTGAAGTTCATACCCTTTATACAAATACGGATATGATTATTTGGCTTAGAGATTTCTGATGCATGCTGAAGGAAACTGAACATTTAATATGGGGTGAGGGAATTTAATTTGATAAACTAGGGAAAAATAGCAAACATCTAGGCCTGCTCCTTAGACCTGATATAATTTGCCAAGAAAGAGGGTAGTCAGGTTTGGCAGTGGAAATGACAGATGTATTTTTTCTTTTTTTATTTGAAAATGACTAGTTCAGCATTTCCCAAATCCTGTTTTGAAGAAAATTATTGTGAGATATTAATAGATACTCAGAGAGGAAGAGAAGGGTTGTATGGTTAAATTTGGAAGACACAGGGTTAAGCAGAGTAAAATAAGCTTTGTTACTTTAGTATTTCTCAGTTTTTAATATATTTTTACTTTAATATATCTTTACTTCCGTTTTTAATATATTTCTTACGAAGTGAAGTATAGCACTGGTTTTCTTCCCGGGAAGTAAAGACCACAATAACGTGGAATTTTTTTCCCAGCAATATTCTTACCTCTTTCTAGCCCATTTCCTGAATAGTGCTGGGGGATCTGTGTGTTTTGTAATTTGAAAACATTCCCCAGGTCATCTGAATCATCCCTGCCTTCAGTTGAGAACTGCTGAGATAGAGTATACACACACGTTTTCACAGATTTCTTAAACCATAGATTACCTCTTTTGGAGAGTACATATTAACATTTTAAGAATTAGACATTTTGAAAGTCGCTGGGCTAGATTGTAAAGTCTTAAGAAGTAAACTGTAGTTTTAGCTCTGCCAGCTAGTTGTTTTTCAGTTTTTTTAAATACTTCTCCTTTTGGTTTTTTGACACTATTCTCTTCTGGGTCTCCTCCTAATTTTCTGACCCTGATTATAAATTTTAATTTGTGGTATCTTCTAATACTGAAAAAATTCATATTTGCCTGTGAAATGGCACAACAAAAAGTTAACTTTTTCTTATGTTATATTTCAGTATGTTAACTAGACTCATTTGTCTAGAAGCATAGTTCAGTTCAGTCGCTGAGTTGTGTCCAACTCTTTGTGACCCCATGGACTGCAGTACGCCAGGCCTCCTTGTCCAACACAGATTCCTGGAGCTTACTCAAGCTCATGTCCATTGAGCCATCCAACCATCTCATCCTCTGTCGTCCCTTTCTCCTCCTGCCTTCAATCATTCCCAGTATCAGGGTCTTTTCAAATGAGTCAGTTCTTCCCAACAGGTGGCCAAAGTATTGGACACCAACTTCAACATCAGTCCTTCTGATGAATATTTAGGACTGATTTCCTTTAGGATGGACTGGTTGGATCCTTGCAGTCCAAGGGACTCTCAAGAGTGTATGTTTAAAAAAAAAAAAAAAAAAAAGAGTCTTCTCCAACACCATAGTTCAAAAGCATCAATTCTTCGGCACTCAGCTTTCTTTACTGTCCAACTCTCACATCCATTTATGACTATTGGAAAAACCAAAGCTTTGACTAGATGGACTTCATTGGCAAAGCAACATCTCTGCTTTTTAAAGCATTGTTAAATTTTATATAATAATGGTAACTTGTTAAATTTGGTTAGCTGTATTAAGATGACTTCGAAAAATTTGTTTTAATTTCAGAATATATCTGTGTGTGTGTAATTTTTTTTTTTATATATTTGCTCCCCAGAAATTTCAGGATATTGAACAAACTCACCTCATTCACATAAAAGAAATTATAGGATCCTTGTCAAATGCTATTAAGGAAATTCATCTGCAAATAGGCCAGGTAAGTTTTCACTTTTAGTAAACTGATTCATGAGAATTTCATGTTCTCTTATGACTTTAAAAATCCAAATTCATTGCGTGGTACTGAATTATTTCAGATGAAGACTATATAAAGACTATATATTTACATGTATTAAATATGAAATAACCTGGAGTTTATAATCCTATCAAGGATGATAATTTAATTTTAAAAATTAACTTTGCTCAGTCTCTTTACATTAAAAGTCTGCTGTTAACAATTTTTGAATATTTCTTTTTAAAGTTTTATTTTAAAATTTAGAATAGCAACTTTAGTAAGTTATAGAATTTATACTTAGAAATTTTCCAAAAATATAAAAGTGGTTTAATGATGATATTTAGGGTGCATTGAAATATAACAGAGAAAGATGAAGTCTTTGTTACTAAAATTCTAATACTATTTTCATTGCTTTATGAGTTTTATTTCTTATAAGACTGATGTCTCTAAAACACTCAGATATAAACATGTCACTGCACTGACTTCTATTTTAATTGTTTTGTGAAAATTTTGTCTGAAATACAGTAAGAATATTTATGGAAAATGAAAAAAACTTATCTTTATTTCATTTTAACAGGTCCATGAAGAATTTATAAATAACATGGCCAATACTACAGTTGAAAGCTTGATACAAAAATTTGCTGAGTCAAAAGGCACTGGGAAGGAAAGACCTGGTAAGATGACAGACTCTGCAAAGAGGCATATTCATATTTCCCATTCAGTAACAAGTGTGTTTGCCTTTAAATTCCAAAATTGCAAAATGGAGCTTGGGAGATACCTAAAAATCTGTGTGAAACCTCAGATGTCATTTACTTTGTGTCAGATGGTACATTAGGTTTTTGTTTTGACCTTCAGTATTAATAATTAAGTACTACCTAAAATGGTTATCATGGGCTTCCCTGGTGGCTCACACAGTACAGAATCTGTCTGCAATGCAACAGACATGGATTTGATCCCTGGGTCAGGAAGATGCCCTGGAGAAGGGAATGGCAACCCACTGCAGTATTCTTGCCTGGAGAATTCCATGGACAGAGGAGTCTGGCAGGCTGTAGTCCATGGGGTCGCAAAGAGTCAGACACGATTGAGCAACTAACACTTACTTACTAAAGTGGTTATCATACTTTACTAAATGAATATATTAAAGTTTATATTTTCATAAGTGTAGTTAGCAACAGAAGGCCATTTTATAAGACAAAGAGTGGAAGAGAATATTGAGCCCTCAGAGCATTGAAGACAGTGGAGAACCTTTCTTAAAATTTAGTAAGAATTTAAATTTTCTTTCCTCATTCATATATGTATTCAATGTTTTTATCGAGTGAGTATAGGAGTCCTCTTTCCTATTTTATGAAGAGATGACTATAGGTTTCCTTAATCTCACTTTTAATATACATTTTATATCAGATATCATAAGCAGCATTCTCTTACCTACTCAGCATACTTACAGTCTTCTATTTAATAGATTTCTTGAATCTATTTATTATACTTACAGTCTTCTAGATTTTTAAAATCATTTATTCCATATTCTTTCAAGATACTTGTTTTCATTCCACAGGTAAAAAGTATTCAGTTCTCAGTGGACTGAAGTTAAAATCTAGTTTAGAATTCAGGAAAATGAATAAGTGATTTGAGAAGTCTGAGCCATTTTTCTTTAGTTCACAATACTAAGTTTAAAACCTAAATCATCTTCACTTCCTTTTTCCCACATTTTGTTAAGTTTTACATTGTATTGATTCAGTTTCTTCAATATTTTTCCCTTCAGGCTTTCCTCCTTATATCATTGAATGCAGCAGGAGGTTTCTAAATACAGGCACAGTAAAGATTTCTCTAGTCTATCTTATATTGTATAGCATATTAATGCTTTGGCTGTATAATTATGAACTTAATAACTGCCTTACTCATAAATCGCTGTCTTTTCATTATCAGTTCAGTCGCTCAGTCGTGTCCGTCTCTCTGCGACCCCATGGACTGCAGCACATCAGGCCTCCCTGTCTATCACCAACTCCTGGAGTTTACCCAAACTCATGTCCGTTGAGTTGATGATGCCATCCAACCATCTCATCCTCTGTCATCCCCCTTCTCCCCTTCTCCATCTTCACTCTTTCCCAGCATCAGGGTCTTTTCCAATGAGTCAGTTCTCCATATCAGGTGCCCAAAGTAATGGAGTTTCAGCTTCAGCATCAGTCCTTCCAGTGAACACTCAGGGCTGATCTCCTTCAGAATGGACTGGTTGGATCTCCTTGCAGTCCAAGGGACTCTCAAGAGTCTTCTCCCAACACCACAGTTCAAAAGCATCAGTTCTTCGGTGCTCAGCTTTCTTTACTGTCCAACTCTCACATCCGTTCATGACTACTGGAAAAACCATAGCCTTGACTAGACAAACCTTTGTTAGCAAATTAATGTCTCTGCTTTTTAATATGCTGTCTATGTTGATCATAACTTTCCTTCCAAGGAGTAAGTGTCTTTTAATTTCATGGCTGCAGTCACCATCTGCAGTGATTTTGGAGTCCCCCCCAAAATAAAGTCTGCCACTGTTTCCACTGTTTCCCCATCTATTTCCCATGAAGTGATGGGACCGGATGCCATGATCTTAGTTTTCTGAATGTTGAGTTTTAAGCCAACTTTTTCACTCTCTTCTTTCATTTTCATGAAGAGGCTCTTTAGTTCTTCTTCACTTTCTGCCATAAGGGTGGTATCATCTGCATATATGGGGTTATTGGTATTTTTGCTGGCAATCTTGATTCCAGCTTGTGCTTCATCCAGCCTAGCTTTTCTCATGATGCACTCTGCATTTCTCCTTTATAGAGAGAATGAACTTTAGATTCTGGACTTAGATTCAAAGCCTTTCAGGATCTGCCCTTGCCCAGTCTTTAGTGTTACTTTCCATTACTTCTTTTCTGTCATCCTCCACTGCAGCCAACCTGAACTGCTTGCTGTTTCCTATTCATACTCCCTTTGTGCCCTTGGTACCTTAGTTATGTTCACGTGTACTCTAGAAAATGCTATATCCTCTCATTTGCCTGCACCATCGTTGTTGTCTAACTTAGATTTTAGTAATTGTGCTTTTGTGAAGAAAGGTTCTGTATTTGATTCATCTGTTTATCTTCATTATGTGTAAATAGTACATTTTTGCTCAGTGAATGAACAGATGGACATATATGGTAAGGTTAGGATGTTAAAGAGGTTGAAATGGTTGAAGATACTGGAATGGATGGAATGCTGTTAAAAAAGTCTTGGTAAAGAAATAGTAAATAGTTATGGCTAAAAGTTTAGTGAATACTTATTTGTACCAGGTACTGTGTCAACTGCTTTGCAGGCAAAGCTTGGTCTTCAGGAACTCTTTGAAGTAGGTACTTTTATTCCCATTTTACAGATGATGGAAATATTGAGAGGTTAAGTTATTTGCCCAAACTAAGTACATGGCAGAATACTGGGATTAAATTTCAGAATCCTTGACCTCAAGGCCCATGCTTTGGAGGAATGAGAATTGAACTGCTTAAGTTTACATATGTAGAAAGAATGAGAATGCTGAGATATATAACTATAGAGTAGTGTGAAACCCTAAAATTTATTGTAAAGATTGGATGATTGGATGGCATCACCAACTGGATGGACATGAGTTTGAGTAAACTCCGGGAGTTGGTGATGGAGAGAGAGGCCTGGCGTGCTGCAGTCCATGGGGTCGCAAAGAGTCGGACACGACTGAGTGACTGAACTGAACTGAAGACGAGTTATGAGAGGTAAAAACAAAGAATTTTTATATAGATCATTTAGAAATATTGATAGAATAAAAGCAAATGTGTATTGGCTGACTGAAAATGCCTTAGAACTGAGTGAGGCTGGTAGATTGTATCATTATCAGTATCCTTTTTGTGACACTATTTTGTAGTTTTGCAAAATGTTATTTCAGGAAACTGGGCCAAGTGTACAGGGAATCTTGTTGTATTTCTTTCCTTTTTCCTTTTTTATGCTGCAGCTAAGTCACTTCAGTTGTATCTGACTCTGTGCGACCCCATAGACAGAAGCCCATCAGGCTCCCCCATCCCTGGGATTCTCCAGGCAAGAACACTGGAGTGGGTTGCCATTTCCTTCTCCAATGCATGGAAGTGAAAAGTGAAAGTGAAGTCACTCAGTCGTGTCCGACTCTAGCGACCCCATGGACTGCAGCCCACCAGGCTCCTCCGTCCACGGGATTTTCCAGGCAAAAGTACTGGAGTGGGGTGCCATTTCCTTCTCCAAGACATGAAAGTGAAAAGTGAAAGTGAAGTCGCTCGGTCATTCCTTTTTTATAAAACTGTGTAAATCTACAGTTACCTCATTAAGTTCAGTTACTTGCTTATCTGTGGTATAGCACAGTACTTAACCCTGTAGTTTGTGATCTCTACTTTACTACTAGTGAGATGTAAGCCTCAAAGTCTTCATCTATAAAGTGAGGATAATAATAGTACCTACCTTGTGGGGTTTTGTGAGGTTCACCTGAGATAATGTAACATTTATTGAGTACTTAGTGTTATTTTCCCCAAATTAATACATACTCGATTAATAGATAGGTACTATGGGATATTGCTTATTTATAAATTTAAATGTATTTGCCTCAAGATATACAAAGACATGGAGCAAATTTCTGTGACTAACTGGTAAGAGGGAGGCCAAGATTGGTGATGACATGGGCTTTCCTAGAATTACTTAACCCAGAATTAGGTGACAGTTTTAGGATGACTGTTGACATCATGTATATAGGTGACTGATTTTCAAGATAAATGATCCTAGAACTAATTTAGGGGAAAGAAAAGGCGTGAGTTGGGGTGGAATGGAAAGGTTGAATACTACTTCTCTAGTTGACTTGCTGTGGGCAACAAGTTACGCCTCTTTCATACATTTTGCACTATCTGTGGGCACTAGAGGGAGCTCATTTCAGTAATAGAAATTTTGTGTGTCTCAGAAAATAATACATGTGATTGTAAGAAATTACTGGATTTAAAGAATTTTGTTTTGTAAGAAATACACTTCCTTCAATTGTGTATACTAGGGCTTCCCTGGGAGCTCAGCAGTAAAGAATCTGCCTGCAGTGCAGGAGATGAGGGTTTGATTCCTGGGTTGGGAAGATCCCCTCAAGTAGAAAATGGCAACCCACTGCAGTATTCTTGCTTAGGAAATCCCATGGACAGAGGAGCTTGGCAAACTGTGGTCCAGGGGGTTGCAGAGTCAAAACACACACACACACAAGCACTCTCTGTCTCTCTCTCTCTTTCTCTCTCTCACACACACATTCATTCTCTCTCTCTCTCTCTCTCTCTCTCTCTCTCACACACACACACACACACACACGTCCCTCATACACACAAACACAGACGCACACTGCTGGTAACGTTTTTTTCTCTTTTGTAAGGGCTCCCTCTGGTGGATGAGTTCTTCTGTGAACTGGTTTTAGTCCAATGGGACACAATTTTAAAAGAAAGCAAGAGGCTGACTTCTTTAGAAACTTTGCATAAACTGAAAGTTAAACTATTTGTCTTACACTGAAAAATGAGTATTTTTTTCTGTAGTCAGTTATCTGTTGAAAGATGTAACCTCTAGCTCTATGTCTCCAATTTTCCTGTGTAAATCACACTTTGAGAGCATTAAATTTTCTCACTATTCATTGAGACTATTTTATATATAACATAAATATACATATATAATAATCTATATTTAGTAAATATATATTCCATTCAGTTCAGTCGCTCAGTCGTATCCGACTCTTTGCTACCCCATGGACTGCAGCACACCAGGCCTCTCTGTCCATCACCAACTCCCGGAGTTTACTCAAATTCATGTCCATTGATTCAGTGATGTCATCCAACCATCTCATCCTCTGTCGTCCCCTTCTCTTCCCACCTTCAGTCTTTCCCAGCATCAGGGTCTTTTCCAGTGAGCCAGTTCTTCACATCAGGTGGCCAAAGTATTGGAGTTTCAGCTTCAACATCAGTCCTTCTAATGAATGTTCAGGACTGATTTCCTTTAGGATGAAAGGAAAGGAGAAAAGGAAAGATATACCCATTTAAATGCAGAATTCCAAAAAATAGCAAGGAGAGATAAGAATGCCTTCCTCAGGGATCAGTGCAAAGAAATAGAGGAAAACAATAGAATGGGAAAGACTAGAGATCTCTTCAAGAAAATTGGAGATACCAAGGGAACATTTCATGCAAAGATGGGCTCAATAAAGGATAGAAATGGTATGGACCTAATAGAAGCAGAAGATATTAAGAAGAGGTGGCAAGAATACACAAAAGAACTATTCAAAAAAGATCTTCACGACCCAGATAATCACAATGGTGTGATCACTCACCTAGAGCCTGACATCCTGGAATGTGAAGTCAAGTGGGCCTTAGAAAGCATCACTACGAACAAAGCTAGTGGAGGTGATGAAATTCCAGTTGAGCTATTCCAAATCCTGAAAGATGATGCTGTGAAAGTGCTGCACTCAATGTGCCAGCAAATTTGGAAAACTCAGCAGTGGTCACAGGACTGGAAAAGCTCAGTTTTCATTCCAATCCCAAAGAAAGGCAATGCCAAAGAATGCTCAAACTACCGCACAATTGCACTCATCTCACACGCTAGTAAAGTAATGCTCAAAATTCTCCAAGCCAGGCTTCAGCAATACGTGAACCGTGAACTTCCTGATGTTCAAGCTGGTTTTAGAAAAGGCAGAGGAACCAGAGATCAAATTGCCAACATTGGTTGGATTATCAAAAAAGCAAGAGAGTTTCAGAAAAACATCTATTTCCGCTTAATTGACTATGCCAAAGCCTTTGACTGTGTGGATCACAACAAACATATATATTAAGATTAAATATACATATATAGAAATAAATGTATTTTATAATATGTAGTATCATTTTTGTCAATACTTTTTTATTGAGTTATAATTGACAGATACCATTGTATTAGCTTTAAGGTATGCAACATAATGATAAATGTATATATTGCAAATGATTGCCAGAGTAAGTTTAGTTAACATCTATTCCCATGCATAGTTAAATTGTTTTTCTTGTGATAAGAACTTTTAAGGACTACAGTTGGCCCTCTCTGTCTGAGGATTCCACATCCATGGACACGGAGGGCTGACTGCATTAGGCCTTATAAGGGACTTGAGCATCTTCAGAATTTGGTATCTGCAGGGATCCTAGAACCAGTCGCCTTCAGATACTGAGGGATGACTGTACTCTCTTAGCGGCTTTCAAATACATACTATGTTGTGCATTATGTCTGTAGGCTTATTTTGTCCTATAACTGGAAGTTTGTATGTTTTGACCACTTTTACCCATTTTACCCAGTGGGTTTCCCCCTCACGCAATCTGTATCTGTCAGTTCAGTTTTATTTTTTAGGTTCCACATGTAAGTGAGATCATAGAGTATTTGTCTTTCTCTGACTTATTTAACTTAGCATAATCCCTTCAGGTTCCATCTGTGTTGTCACAAAGACAGGATTTTCTTCTTTTTATGGCTGACTATTTTGTGTGTGTAGATATATATATGTGTGTGTGTGTGTGTGTGTGTAGATATATATATATATTTTTTCTTGATCCATTCATCTGTCAGTAGAGACTTAGGTTTGTTTCCATGTCTTTGCTCTTATAAATAGTGCCACACTGAACATGGGGCTTCCCTGGTAACCGCTCAGATGGTAAAGAAACCGCCTGCAATGCGGAAGACCTGGGTTCGATCCCTGGGTTGGAAAGATCCCCCAGAAAAGGGCATGGCAACCTGCTCCAGTACTCTTGCCTGGAGAATCCCCATGAACAGAGGAGCCTGGTGGGCTACAGTCCATGGGGTCGCAAAGAGTCGGACACAACCGAGCGACTAAGCACATACATACACTGACCATGAGAGTGCAGCCTCTTTTTTTTTCGGTAGTGATTTAATTGTCTTCTGATAAATATGGAGAAGTGGAATTGCTAGATCATATAGTAAGTAGTTCTATTTTTAATTTTTTGAGGAACTTCCATACTGTTTTTGTCATTACTTTTTAAATGTTGTACTGCCTGGCTTTTCTGGAATTTGAGTTACTCTGAGCAGATGCTTTGGATGTCAAAGCACTGTGTCTGAAAGAATCGTGAATAAACAGGTGTTTTCTAATTGTGAATGGCTTACTATGTTCTAATGACATTGTCCTAGTATTTCTACTCATCCTCATATATTTTAGTTGCAGCTAAAATTAAGATTAAAATCTGTATTTTTAAAATTTTCTGTTTTACAGTCATTCTGCTAATTTCTCTCTGTGCTGTTTATAATTCATAAAATCTAAGCGAGTTTCCATTTATAAGAAACAAAAGGATAGATAACTTAAGTAAAAAGTTGGTAAACCAGGTCTAATATGTTTAAATAAAAGATTTTGTTGCAAAGCTTATCTATATATTCATTATATAATAATATAGGTTTATGGCTTCCATCTGAGGACATCCAGAGAGAAGGAAATGGCAACCCACTCCAGTATTCTTGCCTGGAGAATCCCAGGGACAGAGGAGCCTGGTGGGCTGCCCTCTCTGGGGTCACACAGAGCTGGACACGACTGAAGCAACTTAGCAGCAGCAGCAGAGACTATATATTGTGTTTACAGTTACAAATAGAAAAAGCCCCAGAAAGGTAGGCATAAAACCAGCCACCAAGAAAAAAGGAAAAATGAGATTCTTGTAGTCAGATCACCTACATGTGAAATTGATTAGCTTAGATTTTTAGAATTTTTCAGCTTCTAATTTTAGGTATATTATTTTAAATATAGGGTATAGATAATAGAATATTATTTTAAATATAGTTGAAAAAAAATCTAGTGATCGTCTTTCTAGGCTCCTCAATGATTTGGAGTAATGCCAAACCTATAAATTAACCTTCTTCCACAAAGTTGTTTTTGTTTTTTTTTTAATTTGGAGAAGCATTGAAACGCTTTTGTAGAAAGCAAAATTAAAATTAGCTGATAAAACCAGAGCCCCACAAACCACACCAGATTTTCTGTGATTACTTCCTTTTTCTAATTGATAGTAAATGGGAATGATCAGAGAAAGAGAAAAGAATGGATGATGGTAGTGAAGAGGATAATAAGATTTGCACAAATCAGAGAGTGAAAGAGGAGAACTTCCAGAAAGGCTTTTCTTTGTGCGGAGTACACCTCTACCTCTGGATAGGGCAATGGCAGCCCACTCCAGTACTCTTGCCTGGAAAATCCCATGGATGGAGGAGCCTGGTAGGCTATGGTGCCCTACTTACCTAGGACAGAGGCAGAGGAGTCTGCCCTGTGGGATGTGTGTGCCTCCTGATAATGGTTATCTCCTGAGCCAGATTTAGCTTTGCCTCTTATTTTGAGGCCCACAAAGAATGAATGTGGGGTGGGGAGAACATGTATTTTGTGATACATAAAATTATAAAATTCAGGTGCTGGTGTCCATGAAAGTTTTTTGAAACCAGTCACACTTGTCTGCTGTGACCCATGTCTTACTGCTCTCACACTGTGGTAGCCAATGTCACTAGTTGTGACAGACTTTATGACCTACAATGTCTAAAACACTTATTATCTTGACTTTTTATAGAAAATCTTTGCCCAACTTTGGAGAATGTACTTTTTTGATGTAGATGGTAGCAAGCTTGATAATACATTAGAATTGTGTAACTTGTAACAATACTAATTTTTTTTTTCTAAAAGTTGATTCTGCTGTTCTTGGATTCAGAAATCATTTAATCTGATACCTTACACCAACTACATCTGTGGTCATATCACAGCACAGTAACTGATCATCATCATAATTATCCTGAATTGTGAAGTAAAGATTAAACTGTTTTGAGCAGACTTTAAGGAAAACTTAGTTCTTTAATTTGAAATAACCATTAAAAATATTCACTGTATGTGCATGCTCAGTTGCTCAGTTGTGCCCAGCTCTTCGCGACCCCATGGACTGTAGCCTGCCAGGCTCTTCTGTCCATGGAATTCTTCAGGCAAGAACACTGGAATGGATAGCCATTCCCTTTTCCAGTTGATCTTCCCAACCCAGGGATTGAACCCAGGTCTCCTGCATTGCAGGGAGGTTCTTTACTGTCTGAGCCACCAGGGAGGCCTATTCAATGTATAAACACTGATCCAAAAAAAAAAAAAAAGTAAAAAAAGAAAAACAAAACTAAAGGAAGCTCGTTACAATTTTTACATGTGCATCAGAATAAAGACAGGGTTTTAGTTCCTTTTGCAGTATGTAAAAGAAGTTAAATCAACTTGACCTTAAAAGGAAGTTTATGGAAAAGAAACTGAGGTACCCCAAGGATTCAAAATCAGGAATATAGCCAGGCTACAGAAGGAAACCCAAACCAGTAGAAATACTAGGTATTATTTTTCCTTTACTAAGTCTCTGCATTCTACTGCTTTTTTTTTTCTTTGCAGAATGGCTTTCTTTGCTTCTCCGGGTACATTATGTAAGGTGATCTCTTAGTAAATTCTAGATATTTTCACTTGTCCTTTAATTGCATCCATAGCTCAGAATTAACCCAGGTTTTTGTCCTTTTTCTTGACCAGAAAGAACCTGGTCTAGGTAATCTTGGGTTGGGGTGATCTTCTTTCTCGTTCAGTCAGTTCTCACTAGGTATTACTAGTGGCTGCTGTTCTACTTGTGAACAGTGGGAAATTCCCAGAGAAGAGAGATTATAGCAAGCAGAGTGTTAGTTCCTAAAGGTTTTATTAGGATCCCAGAAAGTGAAAACATGATTTAGTCGAGGGAATGGAAGCAATGTCAGATTTTGGACATAGGGGGAGATTATATTTCAGTGCCAAGATGCTGTGTTGGAGAACTTGGTGAAAATTTAGGTTTTACAGTGACTGAAATTCTGTGGTTAAAACCTGTTCTTTTTATTTGAGATCAAGGTTCCTAAATTAGCTTCATCACAGCTTCTGAAGCCTTGGCTACCTGTGAGAATCATTTGTTGAAAATATTTTCCTTTTCCTTTTTATTTCTTTCTCTCTCTTAAAAAAATGTACAGACATTGTACTATCCCAGAAATTTTGATGTCATTGGTGAAGGGTGGGTCCTTGGTAACACTGTATTTTAAAACTTATTCGATTCCAACATGCAGCCATTGTTGAGAAATTGTAGCATTACATCCCTGGATGCTTGTCATAAATGCAGACGCTCAAGCCCTACCCAAGACCTACTGAATTAGAATCCAAATTTTAGTAAGATCGGTGGGCAGTTTGTGGTGCTTCCCTGGTGACTCTGGTTCAGTGGTCAAGAATCCACCTGCCCATGCAGAAGCCACAGGAGAAGTGAGTTCAGTCCCTAGGTTGGGCATATCACTTGGAGAAGGAAATGGCAACCCACTCTAGTATTCTTGCCAGGATACTCATGTGGACAGAGGAGCCTGGTGGGCTACAGTCTATGGAGTCCCTAAAGATTAAATGACTGAGCATGCACGCAGGCAGTTTGTGCAGTAAAATGGGAGAAACACTGTCTAGACTTACTGAATATCTGACAGTGGACCCAGGGAATCCTTGGGACTATCATTCTCAAAGTGTGATCCTAGGACCTACTGCATCACCTGGGAATTTGTTTAAAATGCAAATTCCTGAGCACCAACCTAGATCTTCTGTAGAGAACACTCTGCAGATAGGCCCCAACAATTTGTGGTTTAACAAGCCCTCCTGGTGCTTCTAATACAGGAAGCATTGCATTAGGAGAGTCAGAGGCAACTAGGACTTGGATTGAGGGAATTGTCTCTATAAACCTTTATTAAAAGAAATACTCCTGAAATGAAGTAGTATTGATGTTTGCAACTTTATTTTCTAATGGTTTAGGGGGTGGGGGAAAAATGTGTCTCTGAGTATGTGTAGAATAGTTCAGTCACTCATTCGTGTCCAACTCTGTGACCCCGTGGACTGCAGCACGCTAGGTTTCCCTTTCCATCACCAATGCCCGGAGCTTGCTCAAACTCATGTCCATCGAGTCAGTGATGCCATCCAATGATCATCCTCTGCCTCCCCTTCTCCTCCTCTCCTATGAGTCAGTTCTTCGCATCAGGTGGCCAGAATATTGGAGTTTCAGCTTCTGCATCAGTTCTTCCAATGAATATTCAGGGTTGATTTCTGTTAGGATTGACTGGTTTGATCTCCTTGCTGTCCAAGGGACTCTCTAGAGTCTTCTCCAACACCACAGTTCAAAAGCATCAATTCTTTGGTGCTCAGCTTTCTTTATAGTCCCAACTCTCACATCCATACATGACTACTGGAAAAGCCATAGCTTTGACTAGATGGACCTTTGTCAGTAAAGTAATGTCTCTGCTTTTTAAATATCTTTCTAGGTTGGTCATAGCTTTACTTCCAAGGAGCAAGTGTCTTTTAATTTCATGGCTGCAGTCACCATCTGCAGTGATTTTGGAGCCCAAGAAAATAAAGTCTCACTGTTTTCATTGTTTCCCCATCTATTTGCCATGAAGTGATGGGATGATGGGACTGGATACCATGATCTTAGTTTTCTGAATGTTGAGCTTTAAGACAACTTTTTCACTCTCTTTCACTTTCATCAAGAGGCTCTTTAGTTCCTCTTCACTTTCTGCCATAAGGGTGGTGTCATCTGCATATCTGAGGTTATTGATATTTCTCCCAGCAATCTTGATTCCAGCTTGTGCTTCATCCAGCCTGGCATTTCTCATGATGTACTCTGCATAGAAGTTAAATAAGCATGGTGACAATATACAGCCTTGACATACTCCTTTCCCAATTTTGAACCAGTCTGTTCCACGTCTGGTTCTAACTGTTGCTTCTTGACCTGCATACAGATTTCTAAGGAGGCAGGTAAGGTGGTCTGTTTTTCCCATCTCTCTAAGAATTTTCCACAGTTTGTTGTAATCCACATGGTCAAAGGCTTTGGTGTTGTCAATAAAGCAGAAGTAGATGTTTTTTTGGAACTCTCTTGCTTTTCTGATGATCCAGTGGATGTTGTCAATTTGATCTGATTCCTCTGCCTTTTCTAAATCCAGCTTGATCATCTGGAAGTTCACAGTTCATGTACTGTTGAAGCCTGGCTTGGAGAATTTTAAGCATTACTTTGCTAGCGTGTGAGATGAGTGCAATTGTATGGTAGTTTGAGCATTCTTTGGCATTGCCTTTCTTTGGGATTGGAATGAGAACTGACCTTTTCCAGTCCTGTGGTCACTGCTGAGTTTTCCAAATTTGCTGGCATATTGAGTGCAACACTTTCAGAACATCATTTTTTAGGATTTGTACCCCCACTAGTTTTGTTTGTAGTAATGCTTCCTAAGGCCCACTTTATTTCACACTCCAGGATGTCTGGTTCTAGATGAGTGATCACACCATCATGATTATCTGGGTCATGAAGATCTTTTTTGTATAGTTCTGTGTATTTTTGCCACCTTGTCTTAATATCTTCTGCTTCTGTAGGCCCATACCGTTTCTGTCCTTTATTGTGCCCATCTTTGCATGAAATGTTCCCTTGGTATCTCTGATTTTCTTGAAGAGATTTCTACTCTTTCCTATTCTGTTGTTTTCCTCTATTTCTTTGCATTGATTACTGAGGAAGGCTTTCGTATCTCTCCTTGCTGTTCATTGGAACTCAGCATTCAGATAGTATATCTTTCCTTTTCTCTTTTGCCCTTAGCTTTTCTTCTTTTCTCAGGTGTTTGTAAGGCCTCCCCAGACAGCCATTTTGGCTTTTTGCATTTCTTTTTCCTGGGGATGGTCTTGATCGTTGTCTCCTGTACAGTGTCATAAACCTCTCCGTCCGTAGTTCATCAGGCACTCTATCAAATCTAATACCTTGAGTCTGTTTGTCACTTTCACTGTATAATCATAAGGGATTTGATTCAGGTGATAACCTGAGTAGTCAAGTGGTTTTCCCTACTTTTCTTCAAATTAAGTCTGAATTTTGCAATAAGGAGTTCATGAGTGGAGCCCTCGTCAGCTCCCAGTCTTGTTTTTACTGACTCTATATAGCTCCATCTTTGGCTGCAAAGAATAAAATCAGTCTGATTTCGGTGTTGACCATCTGGTGATGTCCATGTGTAGAGTCTTCTCTTGTGTTGTTGGAAGAGGGTGTTTTCTATGACCAGTGTGTTCTCTTTGCAAAACTCTGTTAGCCATTGCCCTGCTTGCTTCATTTTGTACTCCAAGGCCAAATTTGCCTGTTACTCCAGGTATCTCTTGACTTCTTACCTTTGCATTCTAGTCCCCTGTGATGCTGCTGCTGCTAAGTCACTTCAGTCATGTCCAACTCTGTGGGACCCCGTGGACTGCAGCCTACCAGCCTCCTCCATCCATGGGATTTTCCAGGCAAGAGTACTGGAGTGGGGTGCCATTGCCTTCTCTGCCCCTATGATAAAAAGGCCACTTTTTTTGGTGTTAGTTCTAGAAGGTCTATAAGTCTTCATAGAACCATTCTTCTTCAGCATTAGTGGTTGGGGCATAGACCTGGATTACTATGATATTGAATGGTTTGTCTTAGAAATGAACAGAGATCACTCTGTCATTTTTGAGATTGCACCCAAGTACTGCATTTTGGACTATTGTTGAGATGAGGGCTACTCCATCTCTTCTAAGGGATTGTTGCCTGTAGTAGTAGATATAATAGTCATCTGAGTTAAATTCACCCATTCCAGTCCATTTTAATTTGCTGATTACTAAAATGTTGACGTTCACTCTTGCCATCTCCTGTTTGACCACTTCCAATTTACCTTGATTCATGGACCTAACATTCCAGGTTCCTATGCAGTATTGCTCTTTACAGCATCAGACCTTGCTTCCATCACCAGCCACATCCACAACTGGAAGTTGTTTTTGCTTTGGCTCTATCTCTTCATTCTTTCTGGAGTTATTTCTCCACTGATCTCCAGTAGTATATTGGGCACCTACCAGCCTGGGGATTTACTCTTTTAGTGTCCTATCTTTTTGCCTTTTCATGGGGTTCTGAAGGCAAGAATACTCAAGTTGTTTCCCATTCCCTTCGCCAGTGGGTCACGTTTTGTCAGAACTCTCCACCGTGACCCGTCCATCTTGGGTGGCCCTACACGGCATGGCTCATAGTTTCATTGAGTTAGACAAGGCTGTGGTCCATGTGTTCCATTTGATTAGCTTTCTGTGATTGTGGTTTTCATTCTGTCTGCCCTCTGATGGCTAAGGATAAGAGGCTTATGGAAGCTCCTGATGGGAGAGACTGACTATAGGGGAAACTGGGTCTTGTTCTGATAGACAGGGCCATGCTCAGTAAATCTTTAATCCAATTTTCCATTGATTGGGAGGGCTGTGTTCCCTCCCTGTTGTTTGAGCTAAGGCCAAACTATGGTAGGGGTAGTGAAGATAGTAGTGACCTCCTTCGAAAGGACTTGTGCACACACTGTTGTATTCAGTGCCCCTGACCCTGCAGCAGACCCCTGTCGATCCACCTCCACCAGAGACTCCTGGACACTCCCAGGAAGTCTGGGTCAGTCTCTTGTGGGGACACTTTTCCTTTCTCCTGTTTCCTGGTGTGCACAAGGTTTTGTTTGTGCCCCCCAAGAGTCTGTTTCCCCAGTCCTGTGTAAGTTCTGTAATCAAATCCCACTGGCCTCCAAAGTCAAATTCCCTGAGGGTTCTAAGTCCCTTTGCCAGCTCCTTAGATTGGGAAATCTGTTGTGCGTCCTAGAGCTGTATAAGCAGTGTGAGAATTTCTTTGGTATAATTGTTCTGCAGTTTGTGGGTCATCTGCTCAGCAGCTCTGTGTTGGGGCTATTGGTGGCCTCCTCCAAGAGGGCTTATGCCACATACTGGGTGACCCAGATCTGCTGCACGCATAGCCCCTGCCCCCATGGCAGGCCACTGCTGATCCGTGCCTCCTCAGGAAACATGCAGACATTCAAAGGCAGGTCTGTCTTACTCTCTTTGGGGTCTCTGGGTCCTGGTGCACACAAGGTTTTGTTTGAGCCCTCCAAGCATCTCTGGTGGGTATGGGGTTTGATTCTAAATGCAATTTTGCTCCTCCTCCCATCTTGCTGTGGCTTCTCCTTTGCCCTTGGACATGGGGTATCTTTTTTGGGTGGGATCCAGCATTCTCCTGTCGATGGTTGTTCAGTAGCGAGTTGCAATTTTGGAGTTTTCATAGGAGAAGATGAGCTCACGTCCTTCTAGTCCGCCATATGTGTAGATAAGAGAAAGAGGAAGGAAATACGGCAAAAGGTATTATCACCCCTCCATATCATTCATAAAAATGGTAAGACCTAGGTTTAAAAAAGGTAAGTAACTAGTCCAGGATAACTAGCCAACAAGCAAGTGGCAAAACCAGGACCTGAACCTCCATGTCCCTTGAGTACCACTGCAAGCTAGAGTTTGGTGCTCTTTTTCCTGTTAGCTTTCCTGGTTCAGCATCTGAGACATGTAGGAATGTGGCTGTGTTGCGGTCCACAGGCCCAGGAGCAAGCTTGAAAATGTCACTGACTCCCATTGTTTACGAGCCCTCCCCCGACTTTGCCTCTTTCTCTCTCCCTCCTCTCTTCCTCATCTCTCCCTCATTCTCATCACTTTTTGTTGAACTTTGAGGTCTGGGCATATTTGTATGTTTTAATTTGGCTTCTAAATAGAACCAGTGATCTGTGGTTTTAGTTGAGTATATGCAGTAAATACTTGATTTAGGTAGCCCAAACCTATTTGATTTTGGGAGCCAGTTTATAACTAGACAAAATTGCTAATTTTGTTGATGGCTTGAGATTTAGAATTGATTCCAAAACAATGGAAACTATTAATTAAATGTTTCACATTTTTTTAATATTCTACCTCATTCCACAAAATACATGTAGTGATGAAAGGTTAGTGTTAAATACATTCTTTCCTCCTGTAACATTTCTTAAAAGTTTTGCTCCAGATTAGATTTGAATGAATTGTTTAGGTTATTGACTTTTTCTCTTGCTAGCAACAATTTATTCCTACCTGATGATTAAAGCATCATATATAAGAATTGTTTGGTTTTGGATCATTGGCCCTCTTTGAGGTCTGCCTTCAATTTCTTCTGCATTTAATTGAACTCTTGATGGCATTTTTAGATAATGTATAAAAGAGCATCAGGAGGCAGAGCCAAAATGGTCTTATTTGCTTTTATACAAACTAAATTGCCCTTGTGGCCCAGCATAAAATCTAAGTACTAAGAGCAGTTATTTATTTTGACAACAGAATTAATTGAGCCTAAAACAATTGAAATTCCAGTTGTAGCAACTATTCTTTGACTCTCACTCTGGCTTTGGTACTGTCAAAAAAAGTAACTTGTCTTATGATTAAATAGCAGAATGATGGGCAGTGGACTGCATTTGGGAGAGATGCTGAATAAACTTTCTACTTGTGAAACGGTTCAGAAGTGACATGCTACAAGGGGGGTCAGAATGTGCATTGATATCCAGCTGAGCTGTCAACTGGCACTGAGCCAGGCACGCAAAGCTTTGCCATGTGAAGCAGCATGTGGAGCGTATGCCATTTGAAAGAGAAAATCTTTTTCATGCATGATTTAATGGTTTTTTTAAGGGCATATATTTAGTTTTATTGTTCCAGAAACTGTTAGTATTTCTGTTTTAATAGAAAAGATTATGTGTGGATGGAAGTCAATTAATTTTTTTAAATATATAGTAATTTTATAATTTGAAAGTATTTGACATCTAACATTTCAGAAATGTCATTTTGAATAGCTTATTTTTATTTAATATTTTTTCTGTTTCAGATAGATTTTAAGAAGATTATGTTTAAAAAAGATAAAGGGAAAAATAATCAAGATATGTCTAGGTAAAATGTGAGAAAAAAATGTAGAATTTTGTTTGAAAGGATTGATGTTAATAGGGATAAGGAATGTCTTACTATTTTCACATATTTGAAGACATCCAAAGATCTTAAAAGAATATATACTATATTTACTCAGGTGATGTTTTAAAAGGTTTTCTAGATACTGTTTTTTAAAATTGTAAATAATGCAATTTGGTATTGCTGTTTTGTTTTGTTCCCTAGAAAAAGTTCATAGCTTGAGTATTATAGATTCTGTAAATAGTTACTGGGCACAAATGATGTGCTTGTAATAGGAAAATTTTTGATTAATTATGTTTCTGGTTGTCTTTTTTTTTTTGACTGGTGGTTATAGTCTCTCAAGCTTTATTAGGAAGTGATAAAATTAATAATACATAATAAATGGCTGGTGATTTAGGCAGAGATTTTTCATTCTTCATAATTCTTAAACAGCAAAAGATGGCTGTTTATCAGATGCACATACTACTGAAATTCCTTACCTTTATTAGTCTTTCAGTTCTCATCTCTCTGTAAACTATTAGTGTAGGCCTTTAAAGGATTCTAAGACCAAGCTCATTACCCTTTCATTTAACGAATTTTTAAGCTTCCAGATTTACAGAGTGGACCTGAAGTCCTTGAAATTTTAATTGGGCCGTTTTCTGACTCTTAAGAATTTTTTGGATGGAAGTAGTGAATGTATTTTTTTCGTTTTAGCCAAATGATGTTTATTATAAGAATGCCCCAGTAGGGAAGGTATTGCTAATTAATTAATTAAGACCTTGTTTATCATCACATTTATGACTTTTATTCTGCCTATCACTAAATGTTAATCTTCTCTATTTGAATAGAAACTGGAACTGAGGAAGTAAATCTTTGACTTAGAGGTAAAAAGAAGGACATTTTAGCCAATATTTTTAGATGCTCCTACTTGTAGAGAAATTTTCCTTGTTCGTTAGTGGTTTTCTTTCATAATGGAATGACCTATAAGAACTCTGATCATGAATTTGGACATAGTTACAGTTAAGCTTAACATATCAGAAGGATCAGTAGTGAAATCGATTATGTACTCTTTACTTCAAGCTCTATTTAAAAATCTCTTGATGTAGCAGATTGTACCAATTACCATTAATAAATTAAAAATGGTTTCACAAAAAAACTTGACTTGCATAAATTTGTATATTACAGAATAGGGCTAAAGTGACAATTTAGTGGAACGTAAAATTTTAGTTTGATAATTTATGTATATTTCAATAGAAAAACAATTCCTACTGTTCACTACTTTATTTACTGCCTAAATAATTTGGTATTTTACATATATGAAAGATACCACATTTTATAACATTTAAGGTTAGTCTCAGCAGACCTGTCATTTCAGGGCTGTTTTAATTGTTTTTCAGCTGGTTTCCATTTTGTTTTTGTCCCCTTCTCTGCAGTCTGTCTCTGGTACCAGTGCTGAATTAATTTTATATAAGACCACTTTCAGGAAGGTGTATGTGTATCTCTTTCTCACATGAAAGCTCTTCCCATTGCCTGCAAACTAGAGTTTAAATTCTTTGACCTGCTATATGGATAGATCTGGGTTTTGACTTTAGCATCACCTCTTAGCTAGTATGTAATTAATTCACTTACTTATTTAGCAGATACTCATGGAAGACATTATTTGCTGGGGCGCAGTGGTGAACTGAACAAGCAAGGTCCCAGGCTTCCATTCTAGGAGTGTTTACTGTCTTGGCCTCTTGGTCTTACCACCAGCACAACCAAGGATTCAGCAACTGCCTCTTACTGTTGTTTTCTCTCAACTGTACATACAACAAGCTCCCAACTACATGTTAGATCTCTGTGCTCCAAGTTGTGTGGCATCATATATAAAGGGTTTGCAGTAAATTGTGGTCATAATAATGGGCCAGTCACAGTTTTTTTTCCAGTAACACTGAACATGCTTGCTATTTGATTTTTAAACTATTGCTGATATTTTAATTAACATCAGGTAACCCTGAAACATTTCAGAATCATTAAAAAGCTGTAATGGGATCCCATCTGATTGTTTTCTGTCACTTTTTTTTTTAACCAGTACTCGTCCATGTAATAACATTTTTCTTTTTAGGCCTTATTGAATTTGAAGAATGTGACCCTGCTAGTGTGGTTGAAGGTAAGTTGACTAGTTGTAATGTGTGGCAGCTAGCTGATAGCTTCTGTTTACTGAATAGAGAGGCTGCTGCCCATTGGTGTTGGCATGTCTGTGGAGTGATGTAAAAAATCTGAATGTGGTTTAAAGGCTTGCTGTATTAATGTTTGCTTTATAAGTAATAAGTTTGCCCGAAGGATGCTAATGTGTTAGAATATATATTTTTTAAAAGATTAAATATAACATATATTTGTTTTTAGATAAACATTGAGAATGTTTTCTCCATTGATATCCTTCTTTAAACATTCTAATGTTATAAATATGAAACATCACTACATATTGATGTGTACTGCTTATTCTACAATGGGTAGCATTTCAGTAATTAATAAGGTTATGCATTAATGCTAATGTGACTGTCATTCAAAATAGGTGATGATTTGAATTGGAGAAAGGGTCCACAACACTTCCTATTTAAATTTATGTTGTTTATAGTATGAAACCCAAGAGATACCTGCAGTTTTTGTTGTAGGTTTTTGTGTGTGTGTGTGTGTTGTGTTTTATATATCACTTTGTGAGCTGCTAGAAATAATTTGCAAGCAGTCTTTGATTTTTTTCCAAGACCTGTATAAGAGTTTAGAGAAACGGTTTGCTATTTATTGTGTGTGTAAGGTTATTACTTCAGCAGTCAAGGAGCTCTAGGGCCTAGACTTTTTATAGTTACTAGCTGTTTGATTAAGAGCAGTAATTATTTTAAGTTCTCTGTAATCTTTAAAAATTCCTCAAAAGCTGAAAAGTATTTAAAGAGTTCTTTAAAAATGTTTATAAGAAATAATACCTACTCTGAGGAAAAAAATGTATTTTATTTTAAAAATATTTTAATATGCTATACAGATATATGGTTCAGGGAATTAGTTGTACATGAAAGCAAGTACATTATTCTAAGACATTTGAATTATTATCCTGATTGTAGTGATAATAGCTGTATAACACTTAGTTACAAAAACTTAGTTACATAATACTTTTGAGTTTCTTCATCTACAAGATGTGAAGTTAGCTTGGGTGTACTCAAGCCAGTCAGTCCTAAAGGAAATCAACCATGAATATTCATCGGAAGAACTGATGCAGAAATTGAAGCACAATACTTTGGCCATCTGATCCGAAGAGTTAACTCATTGGAAAAGAGCCTGATGCTGAGAAAGATTGAAGGTGAAAGGAGAAGAGGGCAGCAGAGGATGAGATGGTTAGATAGCATCACTGACTCAGTAGACATGAATTTGAGCAAACTCCAGGAGATAGTGGACGACAGGGAAGCCTGGTGTGCTGCAGTCCATGGGGTCGCAAAGAGTCGAACATGACTTAGCAACTGAACAACAGCAGCTAAGCTTTAAGTGCTGAATTCTATTAACAATTGATAGCATTACTGACCTTTTTAAAAAATAATTTGTCATGCAAGAAGAGGAAGAACTGTCTTATTTGGCAAAACAAATGATATTTTCCCTCATTTATGGTTGGATCCACTTATGACATTGTTTTTATTAGAGATAACACATGTACAAAAGAATGCCATATTATAAATATCTGTCATACTGTTAATGGACCTGTTGTCACCTATTTATTTAAAACAGCACATTTATATTTTGTGACCTTTTATACAGAGAATGTGATCTGACCTGCATTTATAACCAAATCTCTTACAATGAATGATGTACTTTCTTTGAAGTCTTAAGATATCTGCAAATGCTTACTTTGCCTGAGGTAATTTAGAGGAGGAGAGAATGTCATCGCTCAAGTGATTGTTCTATGTATAACCTTTTGGTGAATAACAGGCTATATTATATTAACATAAGAAAAATTTAAACAGATTATGGCCCTGATTTAAATTTTAGGGCTTAGTAATTGATGCTTGTATTTCTTTCATCCAAATTTAGTATCAACATTTATGAGCAAATCATGTGTCAGGATACAAGATGCATTCATAAATTTAATATGTTTATCAGGAAGAGTCATGTTTCTATAACAATATATGTTTATTTTAAGGTATAAAACCAAGGAAAAGAAAGACTTTTGGTTTACCAGGAATAATTAAAAAGGAAAAGGATGCAGAGTCTGTGTAAGTATATTAAGTATTGTCAAAATTCTTTCCATTTTTAGAAATAATATTTTATAAATAGTCTTATAACAATAAAATTTATTATGAATTTGAAAAGAAAAAATTATTTTGGAAATAACTCAAAAGTATATATGGCTAAGGTGTGAAAAATACAGACTTTTCTAAGAACATTTGCCAACCCCTCTAGTTTTAATTAAAAATGTTAACCTTTTATATTATTTTAAAATTTCAAGATGAAAGCTTTAGTATTTTCAAATTGAAACTTCAAAGATGCCTTTATTTTATAAAATTATACATGCATATTTAAAAAAATAAAAAATACAGTGAAAACTAAAAATTGTTCTAAGTCTTAATAACCTAAAAGCAGCACCATGGTCAACAATTCGATGAAAATCTTTCAAGACAACTCTAAGCATATAGGAACTTAGTGATATACGTATACATAAATGGAAAATGTTAAATGGAGGAGAAAAAAGCCATAACACATTTTAAACATTTATATTCATCAGTTTTAGATGGAAGATGCAGTATAAACTTCTTTTACCTTTAAAAAAAATAAATTGGTATACAGAGAAATACAGTTATCATATGTGAAATTAAACTAGTATATTAACTAACTCAAATTTTGTACCTTGGCTACACAGTAGAACTACCTGAGAAATTAAATGTATCTATGCCAGCCTCTGCTTCAGACCAGTGAAATCAGATTCTTTGGGTGTGAGGCCCCAGAAGTTTAGAAGTTTTTGTGTTGTCTTAATATACAATGGGGGTTGAGAGTCATTAAACTATGATTAACCAGAGACAAATTGGAATTAAAGGAACTTTTCTTTGCTTGATTATTCAACCCATTTAGACTGCAGAGACACTAATGCAAAATCTCAAGTGATTTGTTGATCCAGTAACACTGAATGAAAATTTGTTTAAAATCCCTGCTATGCTAGCACAATCAGAAAAACCCTCCCAAGAGTTAATATTTTGATGGACAGTCATATTTTCTATGTAAGAGAACAATTTGTGCTTTGGGTATTCTTGTCTCCTCCCTGGTTATATGCTTATCTGAGTTTCTAACATTCCAAATGTCTGTTTCTTTCCTCCTCCCTAGTGGTATTTTGGTTTAACAAATTAAGACTATTTGCAAAGTGACTTATGCCTATAGCTACTGTCTCTTCTGCAGATGTCTTTTGAACTTTGTGAAGGGGGTATTTTGCTTTGTGAAGGGGGTATTTTGCTAAGGGATGGAACCTAATCTCTTTTATAACATTGGAATTGAAGTCTAAACAGTTGATTTGTAAGTAAATTTTTAAAATGTAGCCAGTTTATCTGTTAGTGACTGTATTATAAATAGTTAATATATATAATTGACAGCTTTCACAGCTGTTCATTTAGGGAGCTTCTAATATTTTTGTGTATTTCATGTTTTTAAAGTAGTTTTTCATGATCAGTAATTTCCCAATATGATCATTAGGCCACTTGGATATTGGAATATTTTAACCAATAAGAATACTAAGTCAGAAAACTAATGCCTAAATCATTGCATCACTATCCCCATCTTTCAACACTGCTTGGCAGGAAAAATGTTAAGAGTTCACTTTGCTTGAAATGCCCGAGGCTCTTGGCGTGCTTCTTCTCATAGCCTGAAGGCTTTTGAAATGCCAGCAATTGTGTACGAGGGGTCCTGCTCAGAGCTTGGTCTTCCTGGGGCTTCATCTTCAGGTCTCATACTGCATGCTGTGAAGGCAAACAGATAAGTGCTTTACCACAAAGACTAGAGAATTCTGGCTTAAAGCCAGAGAATAAATGGTTTGGAACTTTTACATTTATATTTCAACTTTATCTTTTAAAAAGTAGATAACATCTTAAGTGATTTGATTCGTGCAGGGATTGAATTGATCATTATAGTAGCTTTTCTAGTCATTTCCTCCGAGTATACATAGGTTTTTTTTGATAACAATATTCCTTATAATCTACCAATAATAAGGAAGCCCTTTTTCAGCATTTATGATTTTAAGTAAATATAAAGGCAAGTGGGATTTGCATTTACCCTCGGTGCTCCCTTTTGAATTAAGAGCAGGATAGTCATTTCCCTCTTTTTATCATTCTTTTAGTCTACTCCATCTTATCTTTAAGAAAGTTCTTCATGGATTTTTCTGGTTTGTGCTTGGTCTTTGAATTGATACAGATTACCTGATTATCTTATATTTTAATTTTTTTTTATTTTTTTCATTTAGCTCTTAAAGTGTAATGTCTGCGTTTTCAGACTGTTATTAAAGTGGCAGAATCTGATATGATATTCAGTTAAGTCTATCAAGCCAAAGACTATACCTAATCCACTGCCTTTTAAATAGACACTCTAATTTCTGTTTGTGAATTTGTTTTAGAATGTATATGTATAAATTCTTCTAACCGCATTCTAATGACTTCAGTGCCTTTAATTTTATATATTTAGGGCTTTATTTGTTTAGTTGAGAAGCTTGGTGTCTTTTGTTTTAGATTTAAAATAATAGTTTTCACTAGATTATATCCAGATTTATATTTGCTTATCAGTTAAATGATAAAATATCAGTGCTCAATTGCATATTACATTAGACTAGAAACTATTCCAACTGGAAGTCTAGCTGTTCATTTAACATATTTGGAGAAAAGTGGTTTCACTTCTGTATATTCTGCCTTATGGAAGTACTTCAAAGGGAATAAGTTAAAATTTTTTTATTTAAAAATGTTACTGTTGTTTACCAATAAATGTAAATACAGGCTTTTTAAAAGCCAGACTTTCTTCTTTAGGGGAGCTTTTTGTTTGTTTGCTTTTGTTTTTTTTTACCTTTTTCTACCTGAAGGATTAAAAGCCACTAGAAATCCTTGACAGCTTCGTTGATACGATTCATGTGCCAATTCATGGAAAAGAAGTAATTTTGAAAGTTTTAAAAATATTTGTAAGCTTTTGGTTTTATTTTGTCTTGTATAAGTAAAGGGGAATGTCTGAATTTTAAAATCATTTGGTATATTTTAATATTCATGATTTGATTTCTCTAAATACTTTGATGGGGTTTAAATGAAAGTTATGTTTCAGTACCAAAGCAAACACTTTCAATACAGTATATTTACCAGATAGTTCTAATAGTTGTATGTTTATAATGTTTTGTTTGTTTTAATAGGGAATGCCCTGATGCAGATTCACTTGTAAGTAGATTTTATTTTGGTACAAACAGTTTAGCTATTTTCATTAGGAATACTGAGCATATTTGGGTTGAGTTTGTTTGCAGATCTTTCCAAAAAAAATACTAGCCATATTATTAGAGATTCACTATTGAAATTATTTTACAGATGTATTTTTGGTTTTACATTGCCAGATGCTTTCCTTTAATAAATGTAAGTTATTTCTAACTAACTTTGAAAAGTGGACATTTACTTTTAAAATTGGTGTAGAGCCATAGTATATTACTCTTTCTTGGGAAATATGTCAGATATCAAATCTGCCTGTTTTATTTTAAAATGTGCTGTTACTAATTGATTCTCACCTCTATTAAAATACTACTGTATCTGTTCATGTATTTGAGGTTTGTTTAGGAGACTGACATTTTAGAAAAAGTAGCAACAAACATGGTTAGTACTTTTGTTTGCTCTTTATTTTGTGTTTTAAAGAAAATTTGTATGTATTTCTTATTTAAATATATTTCTTCATGTATAATTAAAGAAGACATCAAATGGAGCTCCCTGTGGTTATAATGAGGGAATAGACTTACCAAGTGATGTTAAGTAATGGGTAGACAGATAAGGTCACATCTGTCATTAATTAGACGCTGGTTCTGTTGCTAAGTGTAGTAGAGTTAAGCTTTCTCCTTTATTGTTCTTGCTTGCATAACTTGTTTCTTTTGACTCCAAAACATTATGGTCTTTTTCAGCATATTGGCATACCAACATATAAAGAACTACATATTTTGTAAAACATTGTGGTTTATTTTATTTAAGATAAAACTCGTATTTTTGTTGCACGTTTCAGCTTTAAGATAAGAAAACTATTGTTTGTTAATAAATTTATAGTGAAAATAAATTAACTTCTGATGAGCTCTAGGCCTAAAATTATTGGTGTGTGTGGAATTTTAACATTTACTTTCCACTTGCCTGTTTTGATACCCTTAGTTTACTAATTAATGAAAAAGTCAACAGATATGTTTGGCATTTACTGTAGTGCTCATCATGCATTTTATTTCTGAATGATTTATAGCATTTATTTGATGAGTGCAACATTGAATATAAATTTTAATACTTTGTTTTATTTTATATACACACTCCTATAAATAAAATATTTAAAATTTTCTTAGTTTATTGATACTTTTCTGTAATGATCAATATTTAGTAGTTTTGAACTTTAGCCAGTACTTATCTGGAATTAGGGGCTTTAAAAGAGGACATGAAATTCTACTGCTATGTAAGAAATGATTGATCAATTTGATGGTATAGAAATGAATATCATAAAATTAGAAAAAATACACCATAGAAGGATTTGAATCACTAAAAATACAGTTGGGCAGAGTGTATTTGCAAGATGTTTAACAAGGGGCTAATTATTTTCCTTTGCAAAATTTTTATACAAGTAAGTTTAATAAAAGACAAGCAAGTATCCCAGTAGGAAAAGGGCATTAGGATAAAAACAGGCAATTTTAATAAGAATAAATAAAAGGTTGTGGTGAATAATCATGCTGCTGCTACTGCTGCTAAGTCGCTTCAGTCGTGTCCGACTCTACAACCCCATAGACAGGAGCCCACCAGGCTCCCCCATCCCTGGGATTCTCTAGGCAAGAATACTAGAGTGGGTTGCCATTTCCTTCTCCAATAAGTAATGTTATTCAAAATTGTAGTCTTCTTCTGATGCAAATTAAAATGAAATTTCTATATTCACCAATCATACTGGCAAAAGTTTTGATACATGTGTACTGTTGTTAAGACTGTAAACTGGTATAATCTGTCTTGTGCATAGTTTGGCAGTATCTCTCCAAATAAGAAATGTATATTCTTTTTGACTTTGCAGTGCTGCTGCTAGGGCTTTACTGTTATTGCTATAGTCACAGGCATTGTGTGTATGTGCATGTGTGTGCTGCTAAGTCACTTTAGTCGTGTCTGACTCTGTGTGACCCCATAGACGGCAGCCCACCAGGCTCCGCCATCCCTGGGATTCTCCAGGCAAGAACACTGGAGTGGGTTGCCATGTCCTTCTCCAGTGCATGAAAGTGAAAAGTGCAAGTGAAGTTGCTCAGTCGTGTCCGACTCTTAGCGACCCCATGGACTGCAGCCTACCAGGCTCCTCCGTCCATGGGATTTTCCAGGGAAGAGTACTGGAGTGGGATGCCATTGCATGTGTGTATTGATATATATATATATACACACATGTATATATATATATTCTTCATCAAGATATATGCTTATATAGATAAGGAGAAAAGGTAGATAGAGACATGTTTATTTCAACACTGTTGATATTAGCAAAAAATTGGAAGCACTAAAGAAAGCATCAGTTAAAATGGGGATTGGTTAAATTATTAAACATTCACTTGAAGACATAGTCATGTTACAGAGCTAGATGGCTCTGTGTCTGTTGATGGGAAGAACTATGTGGTCTTTAAAATAATTGCTTTTTAAAATATATACATGTGTATATGATATGCATTTTCTTTTTTAAAAAGAATGAGTTACAAGATGTTGAATTTTGGTTACCTTTGAAGAGAAGGATTACAGTAGTGATCAGCAGAGAAAGGAGGCTTTCATTTTTTGTTGTTTCCTTTTATTTATGGCCTCTGGTTTATTTAGGGCTTCCCTGGTGGCTCAGTCAGTGAAGAATCTGCCTGCAGTGGAGGAGACCTGAGTTTAATCTGTGGGTCAGGAAGATCCCCTGGAGAAGGAAATGACAACCCACTCCAGTATTCTTGCCTGGAAAATTCCATGGACAGAGGAGCCTGGTGGGCTACAGTCCATGAGGTTGTAAGAGTCGAATAGGACTTAGTGACTAAACCACCATGATTTATTTATGGCCTCAGTTCAGTTCAGTTCAGTCACTCAGTCATGTCCGATTCTTTGTGACCCCATGGACTGCAGCACGCCAGGCCTCCCTGTCCATCATCAACTCCCGTAGTTTACCCAAACTCACGTCCATTGAGTCGGTGATACCATCCAACCATCTCATCCTCTCTCGTCCCTTTCTCCTCCTGCCTTCAGTCTTTGCCAGCATCAGGGTCTTTTCCAATGAGTCAGTTCTTCGCATCGGGTGGCCAAAGTATTGGAGATTCAGCTTCAACATCAGTCCTTCCAGGGAATATTCAGGACTGATTTCCTTTAGGATGGACTGGTTGGATCTCCTTGCAGTCCAAGGGACTCTCAAGAGTCTTCTCCAACACCACAGTTCTAAAGCATCAATTCTTCAGCGCTCAGCTTTCTTTATAGTCCAACTCTCACATCCACACGTGACTACTGGAATTTCCATAGCTTTGACTAGACAGACCTTTGTTGGCAAAGTAATGTCTCTGCTTTTTAATATGCTGTCTAGGTTGGTCGTAACTTTCCTTCCAAGGAGTAAGCGTCTTTTAATTTCATGGCTGCAGTCACCATATGCCGTGATTTTGGAGCCCCCCAAAATAAAGTCTGCCACTGTTTCCACAGTTTCTCCATGTATTTGCCATGAAGTGATGGGACTGGATGCCATGATCTTAGTTTTCTGAATGTTGAGCTTTAAGCCAACTTTTTCACTCTCCTCTTTAACTTTCATCAAGAGGCTCCTTAGTTCTTCTTCACTTCCTGGCATAAGGGTGTTGTCATCTGCATATCTGAGGTTATTGATATTTCTCCCAGCAATCTTGATTCCAGCTTGTGCTTCATCCAGCCCAGTGTTTCTTATGATGTACTCTGCATATAACTTAAATAAGCAGGTTGACAGTATACAGCCTTGACGTACTCCTTTCCTGATTTGGAACCAGTCTGTTTTCCATGTCTAGTTCTAACTATTGCTTCCTGACCTGCATACAGATATCTCAAGAGGCAATTATGGCCTATTTGTCACCTTTTTGTTTATGGCTAGTCTTATTGTAACTTAAATGTCAGCTACTTTGGTAGGGAAATATCCATCATTTTCTTTTCCTTTCTTAAAAGGTCTATGTATGTAATTTTAAAAAATTATTTTGAGATATAGATCTTTTGAAAGTTGACGAACTGTAAATTGCTCTCTTCTTTTAGTTTTAGCTAATTTCCCCTCTCCAGAGAGATTGAGAAATATACCGTTGACTTGTGAGCTCTTATCCCAATATTTAAAAAAAATTACTACCACCACTATCCGCCAACTGCCTCTAAGGTTGTTGACTAAAGTTACCTGCTCATTTCTTTTTCTTGTACTGCTTTTGACTTAATAGTTTGCTCTAGCAGTATGGGGCCCTAATATAGAAACCATGGATTGAATGGACAAAGGTGTAAACAGGTAATGTGTAAGTTTTTATCAATATCATGAATAGTTCTAGCATTGAAAACCTTATACAGTAAAAATTACTGCTATTTTTTAAAAAAAACACATGCCAAGAAAGCATTTTATTTTTAAATAATTGTCAATTTATAGATCATTACAAAGATAATACAGAGCAGTCTCATGTGCCTTTCATCTTGCCTCTCCTGATGGTAACATCTTGTAAAACTTTGGTACAGTAACATATATAACTAGAATATTGATACTGCTGCTGCTGCTGCTGCTAAGTCGCTTCAGTCGTGTCCAACTCTGCAACCCCATAGATGGCAGCCCACCAGGCTCCCCCGTCCCTGGGATTCTCCAGGCAAGAACACTGGAGCGGGTTGCCATTTCCTTCTCCAATGCATGAAAGTGAAAAGTGAAAGTGAAGTCGCACAGTCGTATCTGACTCTTTGCGACCCCATGGACTGCAGCCTACCAGGCTCCTCTGTCCATGGGATTTTCCAGGCAAGAGTACTGGAGTGGGGTGCCATTGCCTTCTCCAATATTGATACTAATACAGTCAAAACAACATTACCATTAAATAAGGATCTTTTTTTCCCTCACCTATTTAACCCTGTCCTAGTGCTCAGATCCCTGGAATTTACTGATCTGTTTATCACCTCTATATGTTGACCTTTTCCAGAATGTCAGATAAATGGGATCCTATAAGATACAACTTTTTCAGACTGGATTCTTTTGCCCTAGGAATATTAGATATGCATTTAAGATTTATTCATATTGTTGCATGACTCCATAGTTCATTCCTTTTTTGGCAGTAAAGAGTATCACTGTATAGATGTCCCACAGTTTACTTATTTACCTATTGAAGGATATTTTGCTTGCTGCTTCTTTTAGGTGATTATGAATAAAGCAGCTTAATAACATTTGTGTGCAGGTTTTTGTGGGAAAATAGTTTTACTATCAAGTGGGTGAATACCTAGGAGTGTGATTGCTGGATTTCTGGGAGGATCTTTCATTTTAATTGCCCCTTTTCTGTCACTTTTCTTCTGATACTACCCTCCCCCCACCAACCACCTCTGGCAACTACTAATCTTTTCTCCATTTCTATAAACTTGTCATATCAGTAATGTTATTTAAGTGGAATTGTATTGTATGTAACCTTTTCAGATGGACATTTTTTCACTCAGCACCCTTTTCTGGAGATTATTCCAGATTGTTGCATGTATAAATAGTTCCTTCCTTTTTATTGCTGAACAGTATTCCACGATGTAGGTATACCAAAGTCTGTTCACTTATTGTGGGATATTTAGTTGTTTCCAATTTTTGACTATTAGAAATGCTACTTTGAACAATTGTATACAGGTCTTTGTGTACATAAAGTTTTCTTTTGACACTGGTATTTTTCTTTCTGAAGTCTATTTTATTAGTATCTAATAGTGAAATAGTCACTGTCATTTTTATTTTTTAAATGAATATTTCCTGGTGTATATACTTTTTCATTTTCCTTTCAACCTACCCCTTTTTGTTTATTTGAAGTGAGTTTCTTATGGGTAGCATATGGGTCATGTTTTTTTAATCCATCCTGTCAGTCTGTCTTTTGATATATATGTGTATAGTATATTAATATGTAATGTAATTATTGACATGTTGGGGTTTGTCTGCCATTTAATTTTTTGTTTTTGTTCTTACCTGTCTTTGAATTTTGTTTTCTTTTTCCTACTTTTCTGTGGGTTATTTGAACCTTTTGTTTTTAGAATTTCACTTGGATTTATAGTTTGGTTTTTTTGTTTCTTTTCTGAAGCATATCACTTTGTATATCATTTTAGATGGTTACTGTGGGTCACTCTCCAGTCTCTTCAGATGGATGTTTTTGTTTATTTTGACCAGAGTTTATTGATGTAATTTGCAGGAGGTTGATTCAAAGCAGTTTATTTGGTCTTATAGAAAACAGCTCTGTATTATTTTAAATTAGTACATTGTATAGTATAGTGTATTGTAAACAAATTTTAAAATAGGGTAAGTAGCAGATCCCACATAGAACCTCTAGGAGATTAAATATCTGCTATATTTATAGGGTATCAAGCATACAAATAAAGTATTTTGAAAAAAACTTTTTCATTCTGATTTTTAATGAATCCACATTTGGCAAGGTTTCTTTAAAGTATCATTTGCATATTATTTGCACTTTAAGTATTATTTGCACATTAGCAAGCAACATACAGAACTCAAAGAAAGTGCTCTACTTCTGGGGTCATAACTACATCACTTGTCATCTTTTTGTCTATGGAATCTGCTCTTTACCTTATATTAGATATTTCACTTCTAAACTTTAATCCAGTCTGTTAACTCACTGCTAGCTACATTAGGGAGAAGGCAATGGCACCCCACTCCAGTACTCTTGCCTGGAAAATCCCATGAATGGGGGAGCCTGGTAGGCTGCAGTCCATGGGATCACGAAGAGTCGGACACGACTGAGCGACTTCACTTTCACTTTTCCCTTTCATGCATTGGAGAAGGAAATGGCAACCCACTCCAGTGTTCTTGCCTGGAGAATCCCAGGACGGGGAATTCTGGTGGGCTGCCGTCTATGGGGTCGCACAGAGTCAGACACGACTGAAGCGACTTAGCAGCAGCAGCAGCAGGTACATTAGAATCTAACAGGCACAGCACAAGGTTTATACAGTTATAACTTGGAAGCTGAAACTGTGTAAACCTTGTGCTGTGCCTCTTAGATTAGCAATCCCTCATGTTTCTCTTGATGAGCTTCAACCAGTGATTGGAGGAAGACTGGGAAACTTTACCAGGAGAAATGATATAGGCTGTCCTCTGCATGCATGCTCAGTCGTATCCGACTGTGTGACCCCATGGACTGTGTGTAGCCCACCAGGCTCCTCTGTCCATGGAATTTTCCAACCAAGAATATTTATGTTTGTTGCCATTTCCTACTCCAGGGATCTTCCCCACCCAGGGACTGAACTTGTGTCTCCTGCATTAGCAGGCAGATTTCTTTATCACTATATCACCTGGGAAGGCCATTGGCTGTCCAGTTACATACAACTGGTAAACCCTGGTTTTTCTTGGCAGTCCTTTTTTCCTCCCCATTTTCAAAAACTTTTAATTTGGAAATATAGTCTAACCTCAAAAAATACATATACAAGAGTAAACTAGTACAAAGAACACTTGTATACCTTTAACATTTTACTACATTTGCATACGTACATGTGTTTTTAATATTTTTCAGATCCATTTGAGCATACATTTTATAGTCTTTAGCCTAACTACAAAAGCGTTTTTAGAGAAGTGACCCTTCTGTATCCCTTCTGCTTCATTGCCCTTCCTTCTTTGGAACCAGCTTTATTTTATTTATCTGTTCAGTATTTTTTTTAATAAAGATAAACATATCTATATGTTAAATTTTAAATTTCCCCATCTTTCTTACTTAAAAGGTAGTATACTATATATGTTCTCTTGTACTTGTTTTTTTCAGTTAGCAGTATTTCCTGGAGGTCTCTACATATCAGTTCATAAAAACTTCTCATCTTTTTTGTTTTTAAATACCTGCATAGTACTTAATTTTGTGTATACACCTATAATTTATTCATCTATACTTGGACACGTTGTGCTTTCCAAAATTGTGAGTTACAGATAACCTTATTGCATGTATATTTTTAAATTCTTGGGGGGTATATCTTCAGAATAAATTCCTAGAAAAGGAACTCTTGGGTAGAAGAATAAGCATGTAAATATTTTTATTAGATACTGCTGTTTTTCTCTCTGTGTGAATTGTACTATTTTGTATTTATACCAGCACAATATAAAAGTACATTTCTTCACAGCTTTGCCAACAGAGTATATTTTCAAACTTGAATTTTTATCCAGTCTCATGGGTAAAAGATGGTATTTTAGTATAGTTGAAATTTTCTTGGTAGTCTTTTATTTATTTGTTTTGTAATTTTGATATGTATTTCCATGTACTCAAGCTGTCAGTCCTCTGATTTTACCTCCTCTCTTCCATGATACACACAATCCCATGCTTTTATTTCTTCATTTTGAAGATTTGGGTGAAAAGTTGGTTGTTCGCAGAACTGCTGGCATGCCTAGTGGAACACCTGTTCTCTTCCTTTCCGTGTGTATCCTGTTTGGTTTGCAGTGCTCTTCTCTTTTAGACATCTTAAGTATGGAGTATCATTAGAAGCTAACTAAAAAGACATAATTTCCCATAGTGTTAGTAATTTTGTTAATCTCTTGATATTTGATAAATTATAGTAAAATCCCTCAGTAATAGTTAAATTGAGACTGTTTTGATAACCTTTACTGTTTTTGCAGTTGAAGCCATTGTTAAAGTTGTTTTCTTTCCCCATAGAACATTCCTGATGTGGATGAAGAAGGCTATAGTATAAAACCAGAAGCAAATCAGAATGATATCCTTTTACCATCTGGGTATTCTTGTGGATTGTGTTGGCATATATAAGTAGACAGTTATAACAAAATAATCTATTGTTTAATAAAGACTTTAATTTTTAATTGTAATAAAATGTGCCTCTGTGTTCTTTATTTGATATGTTATGAATAAGTTAGTAGTTATATTTCTGGTAAAATCCATCTTACCTTTTAAAGTTTTTTGTTCCTTTTTATCAATGTGTGAAAAACTGGTTGTGCACTAAGATAATGTAAAAACTCGATTCTTTAACCAATACTCACATACCAAAGAGAACCATTTCTACTCATCTAGTGATTCTGATTCTGAAGATGAAGAACCAAAGAAGTATCGGATAGAAATCAAACCTGTGCATCCAAACAACTCACATCACACAATGGCTTCCTTGGATGAATTAAAAGTGTCTATAGGAAATATAACACTCTCCCCAGCAGTATCTGTAAGTAAGAAAATAAGCAAGTTTCCACTCACTATATAGAAGCCTTTGGGTTTTGTTTAGTAGCTTATCTACCTGTGTCTGGATAGTTTCTAGTGAAGTCACTCAGTCGTGTCCAACTCTTTGTGACCCCGTGGACTGTAGCCTACCAGGCTCCTCTGTCCATGGGATTTTCCAGGCAAGAGTACTGGAGTGGGTTGCCATTTCCTTCTCCAGGGGATCTTCCCAACACAGGGATTGAACCTGGGTCAAAGGACTAACAAAAATTAAAAATCACTTAGTGAAAGAAAGTGAAGTCGCTCAATCGTGTCCGACTCTTTCTGACTCCATGGACTGTAGCCTACCAGGCTTCTCCTTCCATGGGATTTTCCAGGCAAGAGTACCGGAGTGGGTTGCCATTTCCTTTGCCAGGGAATCTTCCCAATCAAGAGATCGAACCTGGGTCTCCTGCATTATAGGCAGCCGCTTTACCCTCAAAATCACTTAGTAATAGTTAATTTAAGCATGTTGGATGAGGAAATAATTTATTATATTTTTAGCTTTATTGAGTATACAGTTTATAATCTTTATACAGGCAAATGAGTTTGTGAGTTTGGCTTAGTTTTGTTTCCTTTTGAATGTGTTTTAAGTGAAAGCATGGAAAATACACTATTTTTGCCATTGATGTATTTTATAAATACTACTATATGTCTCAGGCAGAATTTTGTAAACTACAGTATTAACCTTTTCCTCATCTGATGTTAAAGTCTTTCATCCATTTTTTGGGTTTGGTTTTTTTTTTTGGTAAGCTTTATTGTAAAAGGGAATTCCATTAAAATGAATCTCATGATTAAATTGTATCTTCTTTTTTTTCCTGTCACTGTAATTAATGGTTGTTTTCCATAATTTTCATACTGGAAAAGGCACAGATAAGAATTCTTAGTTGATAGTGATTAATTCCTCAATTCTGAGATACTGAACGATAGGTTTTGAGACAGAAAAACAATCAACATAATGGATCTTTCTAATGATGTCATACTTTTAAATTCAGAAATGTTAAACTGTGGGGAATAAAAGTATGTCTTAGAATGTCAAGTTAGTTTATCTGTACATACTTATTGTGGTTGATATTAAACTTACTGTTCTTGATAATGGAGAATAAAAATTCTCGCCATTTTGTATTATTATTTAATTGCAGATTTAAGTAGTTTATATGTATTTGTTGGAAAAAGTGTTTTTCTCCCAGTGTCATCAGTTCAGTTCAGTTTAGTCATTCAGTCATGTCTGACTCTTTGCAACCCCATGGACTGCAGTATGCCAGGCTTCCCTGTCATCACCAACTCCTGGAGCTTGCTCTAATTCATGTCCATTGAGTCAGTGATGCCATCCAACCATCTCATCCTCTGTCATCCCCTTCTCCTCCCACCTTCAATCATTCCCAGCATTAGGATCTTTTCCAGTGATTCAGTTCTTCGCATCAGGTGGTCAAAATATTGGAGTTTCAGCTTCAGCAATCAGTTCTTCCAATGAATATTCAGGACTGATTTCCTTTACACTTTTAGAATTTGAGAACTGTTTTTTCCACCAAAAAGATATTTCTGAAGTGAGGTTTTATTCTACCATTGTTATTAATACCAAGGTTAAATCATGGTGCATATATATATGAAGTAGGAAGTTGTAAAGCCATTAAAAAGTTTTATTGTGTAAGAGCATAAATAATTTAAAATATATATGTAAATAAAAGCCTAGAGGAAATAAAATATTAATCATCTTTGGGTAGGGAGATAATTGATGCTTTGTGCTATTTTCTTTTTTTTAAAAGGAATGTATTGATTTCATACTCAGAAAATAAGTAATAATCAGAAAAATTAATTATTAATATCAGGTTTGAAAAGAGGCTCTTGAGAGTATATTTTGTTGCCTAGTTTGCTTATCTAGCTTAAATTGTTTTTTCCCCCAACAGTGTATGTCTTTTAAGTATATATATATAGATTTTAGATACAATTAAGAAGGGAATAGACAGATTGTTAGAGCATAAAAATATATTTCAAACTCTGAAATGAATACTGTGGTTTTTCTTTTTCCTTTTTTTAACACTGTTTTTCTTTTTCTTTCCATGTACTACTAGAGACACAGCCCAGTAAGTGCAAAATTTTATATTTTTATTTATTGACCTAAAAAATCATTGTATATTTAAGCATTGATTTTCAAAATATTTGCTTTTAGATTAGCAAGTCATAGTATCTTGCTGTAGATACTAGTATTTTAAAACATTTCATTTTATTGAATTATTTAAAGGTACACATGTTATTTTTGATTATAAAACAAAAGGTTTTTTCTGTAATCTCTTTAGCTAAATACAGTTTATAATTGAGCAAATATATGAAAAACTTAAAATTATGTTCTCAGTGTTAACATTTTATCAAGTAATTGTATTACAAACATTAAATTATTTGTTTGATGGCACTTGGTTTTTGCATTTCTATTTTAGGTGCAGATGAATCGGAATTCATCTAGTAAGTTTGACATTTAAATTGGTTATTTTAAGTCTATTAAAATTTATTAGAGAATTTGCTAAGCTTGTAGCCTAACATACGTAGTTGTAGGAATGGTCTTTGCTAATCATTAACCATGACAACAGACTATAGAAGTATACCTATTTTGCAACAGAAGACAATTTATGTGTATTATTTCTTTTAGTTTTAAGATGTGCTTTAAGCTTTAATACATGACTACCACATTTTTCATAAATCAGCAAAACCAAAGAGCAGCTTCTGATTAAGCTTATAAAACAGTTAAACTATCATAACTCTTCATGAAGCAGAAGGCGCTTCTGAGTTTTAGCTTGGTCTTTAAGTCATATCACATTTATAGTTTCTATTATAAAGTTTCTAGTATAGTAACTTAAATTATACTACAAATGATTTGGGGATGGTAACATCATTTGCAGAATCATGAGTTAAACATAACAGGAATCGAACCAGGGTCTCCTGCATTGCAGGCAGATTTTTTACCAGCTGAGCTATCAGGGAAGCCCAAATATAGCGCACATTGTGGGAAAAACAGAGCTGAGCAGCCCACACCAAAGTTACGCAGTTTTGTGAACAGTGCCTAATAAAAACCATGACATCAGTCGTAATTAAAAATTCTAGCACAGTTCAAAAGACCTATTCTTAGTAAATACCAAACTAAAAGTAAGATTTCATTAATACTTTTAAAAAATAAATGGTAAGTAGCTTGTTGATAGGGGATAGGAAAAAGAGTATAAACTCAGTTTCAGCAACTGAGTTATGAAGATGAGGGCAAAGTGCAGAAAGATAAAGAACACCACAGTAAACACTTTGAGGCAAAACATATGGCTGAGAAAAGCCAAATGGGAGAATGTGATATGAATGGGCATTATGTACAATGTGGAATTATTCCACATTTGTTATTGTTTAGTCGCTAAGTAGTATCCAACTCTTCTGTAACCCCATGGGCCCACGAGATTCCTTTGTCCATGGGATTCTTATCCAGGCAAGAATACTAGAGGGGTTTCCCATTTCCTTCTCCAGGGGATCTTCCCAACCCAGGGATTGAACCTGTTGCCTCCTGCATTGGCAAGTGGATTCTTTACCACTGAGTCACCAGGGAAGCCTGTTATTCCTCACAGTTTGCTGTGATTACCCATGCTGATGTGTTCTGCATTCATCAGCTATTCTTGGTGATGCAAAACATTAAGGTGCAGTGAAAATTGCTTATGAACCAACAGAACTTTTGCTTTACTGATGCTGTTCCCCCAGGTACCAGTTGCTTATGAAATGATTCATGTTACAAATGCAGAAGGTAGAAAAATAGACTATCTCATAAAGAGACTATTGTTCCAGTTTGTTACAAAAATTTTATTTTTAAAAATAAGGTGTTCTTCAAGAGTTAGTATCTACTTTTGGTCAATAAAATAATCACTAATAATATCTTAGAGCTTGAAAAGTGCTTTCATGATTCATCAGTTAAAATTATTGAGTAGTACATACGCTTTTAAACATCTGTTCTGATTTTTAGAGTTGCATCCCATATTTTTTTATGAACAGCAGTTTAACAAATATGATGGTTTAGTTGACTCAAGTTATTTCTTATCAAAGATACTAGAGATAAAGGTTCAGCAGAAATTCAGCTCTTATTTTAATATTCTTAAATGGTAGAAAATTTGTAAAAGGATTGTTTTCCTTTTCTTCGTGTGTGTGTGTGTTATTATCAGAATTTAAAAGTTGATCTGTGTGTAGTAGTTCTCTTTACATTAAAATATTTTATTGGATTAATTTTTTCATAATATTTCAACTTTTTAACTAGGTGAAGAGTTAACAAAATCAAAGCCGTCTGCTGCATCCAATGAGTAAGTTTTACGTTCAAAATCTTTTGTAAATGACTTTATTTTTTAGAGAAATTTTAGGTTCACAGCAAAATTGAGTGGAAGGTACAGAGGTTTTTGCATATACGCTTTGCCTCCACATATGCCAAACCTCCCCTGCTATCAGAGTCCACCACCAGAGGAGCATAGTTACAATTGATGAACCTCTGTTGACAAATTGTTAACACCCCCAAAGTCCATGGTTTACATTAGGATTCACTCTTGGTGTTGTATGTATCCTGTGAGTTTTGACAAATGGATAATGACATGTGTCCACCATTATAGTATCGTACAGAATAATTTCACTGCCCTAAAAATCCTGTGTCTTCTACCTATTTAATCCTTTCCTCCCCACTACATTTAAATTTTAAGTATCCTTTTTTTCTTCCTAGAGAGTTTTACTTTCTCTGTAGTTTTAACTCTAGAAGACTGTTTATATTCATCCCATTTCCTAAGCTGTGAAATGTCAGAGTTTTTAGATGTTTTAAATTATTTCTCATTTGACAGTATTTATTTCTATGATAATTAGAAAAACATTCATTCCACTGTATTTGGCTTTGGGATCCTCACTGCTTTTGTAAGTAAATGATAGTATCCCAAAGTCATGCACGTCTATTTGTTTTTAACTCTAGTTTACATTGGCGTGTAGCTGATTACCAGTGTTGTGACAGTTTCAGGTGGAGAGCAAGGGACTCAGCTACACATGTACATGTATCCTTTCTCCCCCCGACTCCCCTCCTGTCCAGGCTGCCACATAACCCTGAGCAGAGTTCCCTGTGCTGCACAGTAGGACACTGGTTATTCATTTTAAATACAGCAGCGTGCATGTCTATATTTCAACTAGTTATTCTCATGGAAATTCTCTCACTTTTCCTTCAATTTTGACTTTGTAAAGTAGACTGTATACTTTATGAACCTCAAAACGAAATGTTTCAATTAAGTTGATAAAGGAGAGAAGACGTGTTGCCAGTTGTTCTTAAAAAGAAAAAATATTTTAAGCCAGTGTTGCATGGGTTTTTTCCCTCACTTCTATATTAGTAAGAATACTTTAAATATTTATTGCATGAGTAAAAGTAGACTTAATTAAATGGATAGTTTGAAATGGAAACTTCCGAAGCTAAGCACTAATTGAGCACACCAGTGGTATTCATTTGATTTTTCATTTTTAAAGATAAGTTGTTTAGTGTTTTAAGACTGTTTTCAGGAATCATTTATACAATTATGATTCTGTACTTTATCATAAGTGTGTTTCCATATGGGTACCTGTTGAGATATTAGATCTCCACTTATAAGTGATTGTAATATTTTATTATCGTGGGCCTGTTTTCTCAGATTTCTAAAAAATATTTTAAATAATGGTAGTTTGATACATTAAATTATTTTAAAGTGGGGATCAATTTTATTTTTTTGCATAAATACAATTTTTATTTGTCAAGAATATCTCAGTAAATTTGGGAAAATTAGTTTAAAAAGGGGTACAAAGGTCAGGTGTTCAGAATAGAGATTAAGCATCTTAAAAGGGGTATGACTAAAATGAAAAAGAGAAACATTTATATAAAAGTTTGTATTAAAGTGAAGAGCCAAGATTGAAATCCTGAGAGTAACTAGTTTGGAGGATTCCAAAGGTTAGTGGAGGAAAATCTTTGGTTATGCAGCACATGGAGGTTTCTGAAACGAAAATGTTCATGCTCTTGATTTTGCAGTTAGTCTTGGTAACCTCTCATAAAAAGGCATGTATGACCCATACATCCAGTGGCCCAGGCAGGGATTACCGAGGGAGAAATTCTGCCTGTTTATGATTTACTACAGTGGTCAGACCGTTGAAGTTTGTAGCGTCATTTATATACATAGGGCTTAAGCCACCACCCTGTACTTAAAAGATACTTTTTAAAAAGTCCTTTACCCCCTTTCTTCATCAACTTACAAAATTTCTATTTGATTTCATGTCACTTAAGAAATTTCTGTCCAAGACTGGGTTCTAGATGTGAATTTCACAAATCTGACACTGCCATAGAGTTAGCTCCGTGAGTTTAGGCAGCTCTTTTAGACTCCCCATGCTGCTTTTCATTTGTAAAACTGAAATTAATTTCCATTCTGGCAGCTCCTATGATTATTAGAATATAACAAGATTTAATTTGTAGGGATTAAACTATTCTCACTTAAGAACTTTACATAATGTTATTGTAGGGTTCTGTTTATAGCAGTTAATACAGTTTATTAAACCTATTTACCTGCTAATTAAGTTCTTCATATATTCAACTGGCAGAACATCCAGTTCTTTGATCATATATATTGCTGTTGTAGTTCTTTCTATGAAATGTATTCCTAGATTTTATAACTAATAAAATGCTCATTTGCTAAAATGCTTCTTTTTAAAATGTTGTGATAGGAAAGGGACCAGTGATTTACTTGCTTGGGACCCCCTGTTTGGACCATCTCTTGATTCATCGTCTTCAGCTTCATTAACTTCATCATCGTCATCAGGTAAATATATTTATTTTTTTAAACTGCAGCAGTTATTTTTTCTAACTGATTTATCCATTATTTCAATGTTGTACTTCACTATCAAAAATTTAACTTGTCCTCTGATCATATTGCCATATAAAAGTAATTGTGTACTGATTTGTTAATTTACATTAAAGACCATATGTCTTTAAAGTAAAAATTCATCAAAAACCAACTTTTTTTCCCTTTGTATATCACTGCACAAATAATAATTTTTAGTATTCAACTGTGTGTTAATATAGATGTGTGTTATTGTGTTAATATAACTAGTGTATGTTATATATAACTAGTAATATATAAGATGTGTGTTAATATAACTAGTCCATTCTTGATGTACATTCAAATTGCATCCAATTTTTATTGTTATGGACATTAATAGATAAAACAGATTTTGTCCACACGTCTCATATCTTTATAATAATTTATCAGTACAAGATTTAGGAGTCACAAGGTATGCCCCTTGATGGCTTATTGCCAAACTGCTTTCCAGAAAGGCTTCAGCACTTCCCAAGAAGTGCATGAAAAGAACTTAATGAATGCATTTTAGTTAGTCTTCTGGAAAGAATATATTAAATTCCTCTTTTCTTCAAAATATAAAATCCCATTAGTCAACAATCAAAGCATGTTTAATAAAACCGCTTGTTCAAAAACAGAAAATAAAATCACTTTAAGTTGATCTTCAAACTTCTTTGGGATTTCAGAAATGCCATACAGTATTTAGAGTTAAGGAAGTGTTGCATGAAGTCCTTTTTATTGTCAGTATTTTATATATGAAAAAATTAAAGTTCAGAGATGATCAGGAACTTCTCTAACACCGTATAACTAGGAAATGAGGCATAGATTCAAACCTGGATTTTACTAATTCCAAAATCTTCATTCAATTCATCATACTCTGGCAGATAAAACAGTAAGTTACACTGAAACACTTTGCTACAAATACTAAAATAAACACTAGTATTTCCAGTTGGATTGTTTAGAAACTAATGTTTTTTAGTTCTAGAAATTACGTGGATTTTAGGCAACCTTAACTGAAAAATTGAGAATTTTGAAGAGTAAGAATCAGTCGTTAGATAATTGAACATATTCTGAAGTGGCATTATAGCCTTTCTCATTTGGCTTTTGTTTACTGTTCAGTTTTAGGAAACTAATCTTACTAATGGATCTTATAAGTAAAATAATTGTATAGGAAAAACTGAAGTTGTATTAAGGTCTTAATCAAAATTCTCACATTGTCTGTTCTCACAGAGGTTTCCGCCATACAGAAATTTCTTCATAATTCCACCATTGTTTCTGTTTTCTTTAGCACGATCTCTCTCTTTTCAAAAAATTGCTCTTTTCCTCTTGCTACCGTCTAAAGAATGTTTTGCCCATATTCCTTTCAACTTCAGGTAAAACAAAAAAATGATACTTTAGTTGTCATTTGATGTTGAGTGGGTTGGGAGTGATAAAACTTTGTTTTTGCTTATTTTAAAATTTATTTTGATACGCTTTTTAAAACCTTCCTATTAAGTCTAAAAAATACTATATTATTTTCCCTTCAAAGAATGTTAGTGTTGTTGAAAAGAGTTATTCTGCTGTGCAATAATTATTATTAGGTCTTCACCCATAATTATTATTAGGTCTTCACCTGGACAGGATATAATTATTGATAAAACTGATGAATACATTATGATGATTCTATTTCATAAGACTGGCTGTAAGTGAAATTATTAAATAGGCATTTTGTCTTAAATTTCCTTCCACCTCTTTTTGCAGTACATGTCTCCCTTATTTTAACATTGTCTACACCATTAACCCATTTTCACGTTAGAATGGGCCAGGTTGTCAGATTATTCCCTCCTCTCTTTTGTCCCCTCCAGAATGTTAATTCATTAATGACTCCATCTCAACTAAACTAGTCTAAGAAAATAATTCCTATCAGTTAGTAACTGATACATTAAACCTTTCAGTGTTTGTATTTAAAAAACATGCTTGGAGCTTGGTACAGAAGTGTTTTCAGTTGCTTTTTCTACCATATAGATGTTATATATGTATAACTTACATACAAATTTATATATAATAAAAACATGTATATAAAGTTTAATATAAATATCTCATACCTGCTTCCCCTTTGATAAGTGCTAGTATAGACCATCTCAACTCCAACACTGATTTCGCCTGTCTTACTCCCTGTGACAGTTTTAAGTTTTATTGCTTGTTGAGGAACACAGTACCCAGCACCATCACTTTGACACCTTGTCAAATCTTTTAGACTTTTACGGACTCTTAGCATTACCTTTTGCTCCTCTGGGAAAAAAAAAGAATAATTCTGGCTTTATATATTTTGGGGCCTTAAATTTAGTTTCTTATTCTTGTAATTATTTTCTGCGATGAATATAAAGTTTGAGCTCCTTATCTTGTTCCATGTATTATTAAAATTTTCTGTTTTTGAGTAATTAAAATAATACTACCTGAAATAAGAACTATTTGCCTATATAGATTTATATTTTAATTTTAGAATTTTCTTGTTGCTTCTAGTTTTCAGTTGCTTTCTTCTGTTGCTGTTGTTCTTAATGAACAAAATAGGAACTCCGCTTTTCTCTCCCAGATTGATTTGTCTGGGCGTGTGATAATTCAGTGTTAACTTGAAACCAGGTCAGATTTGGGGTCTAGAAAACCCATCACCAGACTATTCCACCAACCCTCTCTGCTCTCCTGCTGTGATGACGCCACCAGGGAGCATAAAAAATTTTCTTTTGCTTCATGGTTGCAAAGTTGGTGGATTTCCTTTACTGAGGAACTTGTTAAAATTACTAGTGGAGCCCAGAAGGCACTCGAGATTGCCTTGTAAAGCTGAATGAAAATACTTTCAGGTTCTCTGGTGCTTTGGATAGATTTGTTTATAATTTATGTATTATAACTTATAACTAATAGATTAATTTGTAACGGTGAAGACAATGAATATTGCTGTTAGTTTTTCTCAAAAAGCAAATTCTGATTATTCGAAGAAGTGGAACTTGACACTCCTACCAGGCTTGGATTGAATCCGTCTAAATGCCACTTGTTCTGTATTCACGTGTTAATACCTCTGCTATGTTAAGCCCTCTCACAAGCGTGAAGTAGCTTGAGTGTTGGTCACTGCTGGTTTTGTTGATAATGAACACATCTTTAAAGTAAATGTGTCATCGCACAAGGAAGTATTCCAGCCCTCAGGTTATTTCACATTTTTTCCAGCGTTCAGCTTACAGTAAGGGGGCAGCATGAAAGAACCGGTGCTGACTGGAAGATGGCAGCTGCTAAACTTAATTTCTCATCAGGGTTCTACTGTTTTCTTCAGGCAGCCTGAACTGTGCTTGCATCTTTTATCTCTCCATGTGATCTGCTTTCTAGATAATTCTGTGCCCCCATGCATTTGCTTTCACTCCTATGTAACTGCCTTTTTCTTTGGGTCTCTTCCTACCACCTCCACGCTCCCTTTTACTCCTCCATTGCTGACTAAGAGTTCTCAGCTCTACTGTTTATTTTTCTGTGTGCGTACTCAGGCACTTTCTTATATTTTTAGCTTGGAGCGTTGTAAATGTACAGAAGTTACTGAGATACATTCTTCAATCTAAATTACAGACCCACTTCTTAGAGTGGACCAAAGGAATTTGAAGGGCCTTTTAATTAAGGATTATTTAAATGTATTTGCTTCCATTCTACATTCTTGCTTTGATTATGCTAATACGTGTGTAACTTTTGATAATATACGCTTGAACTTTATTCATTAATTTCTGTCATGCTGAGAGTTATTTTTAATTAGGACTACTAAGATTTGTATTTCTGATTTTTAAAACTGCAACATTTGCAAATAGTGGTGAAAAACATTGAACACTAAATTTATGTAGGATTTAGGAAGTTAATATATAATTTTCTGTGTTTGCCAAAAATTAATTATAGTGATTTGGGGAGGGTTTTTGTAAACTAATAAGATATTTTGATTGTCACCAAAAAATGGCACAGTGTGGTTCAACTTAAAAGTGAGATTACAAGTTTAATTAAGGTAGATATTTTATTTAGAGTTCATGTTTTTACTTTGAAGATGTTGCTTCAAAGGCTTGTTCTTACATAAGTGTAAAGTACAAATATTGGCAAGAAACTAAAGACCTTAGGCCTTAAATTAGTTTACTTTTACCTTCTTATTAGGTTTAATTTTTATATGTATAAATAATTGAAGCTAATATAATTTATAATTGTCAGTTTTATTGAAAACTTAATTTTTTTCAGGAATATTATTGGTAACTCTGAGAAAGTCATATTTGATAGACTCCCAGCATTTCACAAATAGCCATAATTACATTTGAAAGAAAAAGAACTTCTGAAAAATGAGCTTTGAATCCTAATGATTCCTCTGTCATGGAATGTTTTTATCTAAGGATTGCTATGTATTAATGGTTTTCTTCAAATCCTCTTTTTCCACCCACCAGCCAGGCCCACAACTCCTCTTTCTGTAGGCACCATTGTCCCACCTCCAAGGCCTGCTTCCAGACCAAAGCTTACTTCAGGCAAACTCTGTGGGATTAATGAAATAGTATGTACTCAGTTTTCTTTTTCATTATAACTGTTTTGATTTAATATGCAAATGATATTTTTCTGTATGTTCCTTTACTGCTAAATCCTTGGCATTTTCTACTTAAGTCTTCACAGTATAGAAAAATTTTCCCTGCTTTACTTCATCTTTTACTTGCCAGTTTAATTGCCAGAATTAAATTTCTAAGTGTCAAGCTTAATCTTTTCCCCTGATACACATCTGCAGTGTTACCCCATAATCCATGTATTGAATGTTTTAGCTGAAGTAAAACAGAACAGATTGAAGGAAAGAAGACTAGTTTGGGAGAGTCTGACTGAATAGAACCCAAATAACTGGGGACAGAAAGTGTCTTTCACCTCTTTGTATCTAGTACCCATGACTTGACATGTAGTAGGCACTAAGTAGGGAGAAGGTGATGGCACCCCACTCCAGTACTCTTGCCTGGAGAATCCCATGGACGGAGGAGCCTGGTGGGCTGCAGTCCATGGGGTCACTAAGAGTCGGACACGACTGAGCAACTTCACTTTCTCTTCACTTTCATGCATTGGAGGAGGAAATGGCAACCCACTCCAGTGTTCTTGCCTGGAGAATCCCAGGAACGGGGGAGCCTGGTGGGCTGCTGTCTGTGGGATCGCACAGAGTCGGACACGACTGAAGTGACTTAGCAGCAGCAGCAGGCACTAACTAAATACTTAATTCACATAACTTTATAAACAGGAAAGGGTTGTTTTTAATTAAGCTCAGTATTCCATATTTTAAAGATGAAACACCTCAGGAAGTGTTGGTAATGTATTATTGGAACAGTTAGGAATTTGGAAGGAAAAAATCCATTCACCAAGTAAAAGATAAATGGATTAGAATCATATTTTTTGTATTTGTTTTTAACCAGAAAACTGGAGAGACAATAGAATTAAGATTTTCTCCTCTGAATGGGGCAAACTTTTCTCAGTAAGGAGGCATTACAATGAATTATAAGGAAAATGTAGACAGGTTTATAAATGCCAAAAGTGAAGCAATATTTAGGAAGAAAATACTTGCTTCAAATGAAAAAAAGAGTTAGTGAAAACTCAGATAATACTAAGACCTCCTCAAACTAAATCAGGCAAAGCTAATATAGACAGCTCGTAAGACAGAAATGCCAGTTTTGTTTTTATCTATAGCATTAGCTAAAATATTTAAAAATTTATTATTTTTCCTTCTCCTAAGGTTCATCGATTCATTGCTGGCAAGAGTGCAGAAAAATATTCTCTTATATTATTATAGGCAATGGGGTAAATTGAGTTACCCAAATAGGAAGCAGTTTGGCATTATGTATGAAAAGCTTTCATACTGTTTAATAATTTAGCTTCTGAGAATATATCTTAAGTACGCTTTTTAAAATACAGAAAAAGTTTTATATACATTACAGAAAAAGTTTTATATACAAAGATTCTCTTGACAGGATTATTTTAAAATAGCCTTTTCAGCTCTATGGTATCTAATTGTGAGTTTTAAGAAACACAATAAATTTGGTTTATTAATAGTATGTTAAAACTAATCTTACTTGATACCTAAAAATATTTTCTGATAACTGGGGGATTGTTTGAGCATTTTGGTAAATGACATTTCGTTTTTAAGCCCAGGCCATTCAGCCCACCTGTAACTTCTAATACCAGCCCACCTCCTGCTGCTCCATTAGCACGGGCAGAAAGTTCTTCCTCTATCTCATCTTCTGCTTCACTAAGTGCTGCCAATACTCCAACTGTAGGTAAGTAAGTATCACAGATTGCATGCAAAAGTTAATGTCCAAAATATGATCAGGTTGATTGATGGTAGTAAAGTTTTAACATTTGACATTTTGGTTTTTGGAAACACACCTGGCATTATCAAACTAATAATGATAGTTCCTTTTCTTTTTCACATTTTATATTATCTGAATAGAGAATTTTAATCATGATTAGCACTGTTAAGAATGCATCAAACTTATAAATTTTTGACCAATATAAATATAATTGAAGGCAGAATATGATGCAGTACTTTCTACTGTGAATTGATATTTGCATTCCTAAAAAAATTTGTTTTAAAAAGCAGTTGACTCTGAAAGAAAGAGGGCTTTGTGCTTGCAGTGTGATCCTTGGACCTGCAGCATCTGTCTGTATCACCTGGAAACTTAATAGAAATGCAGTCCTTTTAAGTTAGAAACTGTGAAGTGGGGCTAGCAGTCCTTGAATAGGCCTTCCAGGCCATTCTGATGCATCTTAAGTTTCAGAATCCCAACTCTAATTAAGCTGATTTAATTATACCCAATTTGATTTGTCAAAACTCAGAAGAAATGCATCTTCTGTGTGTATCCAATATAAAAATTGCATGAGTGGTACAGGCTGAGAAAAATGATTTGATTTCTAAATGTCTGAACATGGTGTTACTATTTTATTTTATATACCTTTGTGAACAGACTGTTTTTCCCATGTTTTAACTTTATGTGAATAATATATTCAATAAGTATTTCTGTTTGCTGTAATGGGCACTTTCTTTTTATATTTTGTTTGCATATGTGGTTTTCTTACTTTTTATTTCCATAGAATCTGTGTTTTACTCATAAAGAACATAGGTGGGTCCTGTTAGAAATCAAGCAGGTCTGAGTTACTAAAATTGCTTTAGTCCTTTCCCATTACCTAGATAGTTCATAAGGTTTTCTGTTTGTAAAGGAAACTTTAATTTTGATTAAGTTGGAAAATATTTATCGTTTTAGCCAGTGCTGGCAATAGGAGAATCAAAGTAGGTGGCATTGATGGTACAGGCATGCAGGAGGATGTAATGTGGACTTTGTGCAAGAGTTTCTTTAAATCTATCTAAAATGTTCTCTCTCTCTCTATTGTGATATTTATTCAGCTCTGTGTTCAGATTTAAGTTTTTGCTTCTTGTTCTTGAAAGTATTTTCTTTTCCTGCAATATTTTGTTTTATTTAAATATGATAGAAGATGATAATTTGATTGGGACACTCTGTGAAATTGAAAAGCACAGTGAAACTTCACAAGGTATTGTATTGAAAGCAGATGTATGTGTTGACTAATGATCCTAAAGTATATCTAAAATACTGTTACCCAATTTTTCCTTTTCCAGCAATGTATAGTGTTTAAGAAATCAAGAATAACTCTGAGGTTTAACTGTCTCAATTTTGTACTAATTATGTCCAGTTTCTATACAGGATCTATTAATGATACTGGATAAATTATAAAAATATACAGTATTTTTGCATTATCTTCCATCCCCCTGCTCTTCTTTCCTCTCTATTAAGATATAACAACAAATATTACTCTGGGGCTATCAGAAGCAGAGAAAAACTGATTAGGAAAGAACCAGAAAGATTATATCAGTGTAAAGAAAACTATAATATAAAGACATCCAAAGCAAAGGCTGTCACACAATAACCACTCATACAGTGAGCTGAAGTTAGAGGTGCAGAGGCGGGAAGTAGTTGGATTAAGCACCTGTTTTTCACTTCTGAGCTGAAAGGAATTCCACAAAAATCTATTCATTGATTGTTACAAAGGTAGATACTCTTTATTTCAGCTTTCTCTGTCTGCACTTTCAAAACACGTACAGTGTTTAAATATGCAACAGTTAAGTCAGAATTAGAATGCATATTATCCTTAAAAAGAATATCCAAGGAATTATTTCTATACAGTGAGTTATTCTGAGTAATAATGCATATTATCCTTAAAAAGAATATCCAAGGAATTATTTCTATACAGTGAGTTATTCTGAATAATACAGTACACATTTAGACTTTTAGGGACTTAAGTAAATATTTCCTATGTCATACATTTTAAGTATGCATATACAATATGGCCTTGGGAGCAAAAATGGAAAATACAAAGGAGGATATGCAAAAATGTTAAGTAGATTTTGAGTTTTTACCTAACTCTCCAGTATTTTTTCCTTCTCACCAGTATTTCAATAACAGGCTTTACAATTTATGGGGAAACTATTTCAAGAACTCTCATTTTATATGCCTAAATTGGGTAATTGAAAAGAATAACTTTGTAGGTTCTTTTGATTTTTAATGTCAGAGCAGTAGCAGACATTAATGTTACCCCTGACTGTGTGTAAATACTCACTTGTGTAGATTATTTAAGGGAAAAGATTAATTTCATATTTAGGAAAACATAATTTTCTCTAATAACATATTACTATAGCCTTCCTCTTTCTCTGAAAATATGCTTTCCTGAATTTCTAGTGACTCTCTAGTTTAGAACAAGATATTTTTTAAAAAATTGAACTAATTTAGATTTACAAAGAAATTTTCCCACTGCATGAACATGTGATTGCATAGTTGTAATCACATATCCTAGAAACTACTGCCTCTCAAGCCCTTCATTTAATTATCTCTCGCCTCATTTTGAATTCCTGTCAAGTCATTTGTATCTTCAATCCAGGATTCACAGTGTTCAGTGATCTTGCAGAATGAAAAACACAATCATGTTTCTTTTAAACGTTTCAGTGGCTTTTAGTGCCAGAGGAATAAAATTAAAGGTCCTTCGTGTCCTGTCTGGGTCATAAACACTTCTTCAGACACATTTTCATGTCCTTTCATCACTCAGCCTATCACCCACAAAGTATGTTTCTGATTTGCAAAAAAACTCCTTGTGGTTCAAAAAGGCACCATTTCTTCCATGCCTCTTTGGCAAAGTGTCTGGCATATATTAGTGCTTAGTAAATAGTAGCTGTTGTGATTTTGGGAATACATTTTAATACTGAGTTTATTTTCGTATGAAATTTTAAGTTGTCTTGTTAGGGAGGATTTACTTTCCCAGTGACCTAGAAATAGCAGTTCCTGTTTCTGTGTATTTTTAATCACGGAGCCCTTTTTTTAAATTATGAAGAACCTTCTAAATCAGAATTTATCAAAATCTTTAACATTACAAAATCTTCCTGTCCTCTAAAGGTAAGAAAGCTCTTTCTCATTGTTTGTAGGATACTAAGTTTAGTTGCAAGGCAAATAAAACTGATTTTTGTCAGAATTAATATTGTGGGTATCACGAAGTAACTCATGTTGAAATAAACATATCTGGTGGCTGTGAACATTGTATAATGTTTACATAACAAAAACATACATTCCAGTTTCAGAGCTATGTGTTGATCTAGGTTATTTTTTTCTTTAAGAATGAATAATTACTCTATAGACTTATTTTTACAAAATTGCATCGTAAATCATATGTTAAAAGAAATGTTCCACTTTCCAATCAGTAACAGTAATGGTAGGCATAAATGAAAAGAGTACATTTGTAAAGAAAAAAAAAGGCAGTGTGCTATTTGAACGGATTTTTCTGTCATGAAGTAAACCAGATACTTTGTTTAGGTTTTTAAAATACACATGCATTGAATTTGTTTACATTTTGTTATGCTTTTAAAACATGTATGATTTGTCTCTAAAGCTATCTTACTAAGTGAACTTTATGTCAGGAATGTTACACCCAAATGATGTTATTAGTCATATTTCAAGGAAAGATAATATGGGAATATAGTACAAGCATTAGACAAAGAAGAGGTAAAAGAGAATTATAGCAACCCACTCCAGTGTTCCTGCCTGGAAAATCCCATGGACAGAGGATCCTGGCAGGCTATAATGCATAGGGTTGCAAAGAATCAGACGTGACTGAGCATGTGTGCGTGTGCACACGCACGCACACACACGTACATACACAGCGGTAAGGAGTACATGATCACATTACATTGCTCATTTAGAAGTACCGAATGGAGAGCGATACCTTAAGTAGAAAAATCTCAGGGTAGAACCTGAGAGAATTTAATATCTGAGTGGTTTTGAAGCCATATTTTAGTAACTTCAGCTCTTCATGTGAAGAGCTTTTTCCCCTCTGACATTCCTTAACCCACCCCTTCTGTGTCATTCCATTAAAAGTCAGTGTGACATGTTTTCTTGACTTTTTATTTGTCCAATTTGTTTTATGCTGTTTTTTAACCAGATTTATACTTGGGGCATCTTTGAAACCAGAAATAGAGTTAATTTTGACAAGCTAACATTTTGACTCTACTCTGTCTTGGTATTCAATAGATATCTTTCTATAGGATTAACAAATGACTTATATTTATTCTAGGTGTGTCACGAGGTCCCAGTCCTGTCAGCCTTGGAAATCAAGACACCCTGCCTGTGGCAATTGCCCTCACAGAATCTGTTAATGCCTACTTTAAAGGGGCAGATCCCACCAAGTTAGTTTTTCAAAGATGTGTGTGTGTGTGTGTGTGTGTGTGTGTGTGTGTGTGTGTTGCAGGGCACAGGGGACTTGGTAAATTTTGAGAGTTATCTTTTGATTCTCTATAGGCTAGGGTTTTCTATTACTTGTTTACTTGCTTTTTGCTACCAAATATAGTCATTTAGAGATTGTCTTTCAGATATAAGAAACCACTATAATCAGAGTGTTGGCTTTTTTCTAGTTTATGTACCTTTTTGGCCAGGTTTTATGACCAGTGTGACATATCTGTTGTTTAACACATCTGTAGAACAGGATTGTGGCAGCTGACCTAGATGGGGATAGAATTCTGAATCTTCACCTAATGTATATCTTTGGTGAAAGTGTGATTTTTGCAAGAACGACCTACAGTGTATATCTATTTACAGCAGACTCTTGAAGGATTAGTTTAGCCTCTTACTTTTAAGAAAATGATCTTTGGGTAAATGATCACTCATTTATTTTTCATGTATAACATTCATTCATTAAATATTTTAGTGCAAGACTAGTATAAGTTTGCATTGTTGTGAAAGAAAGTTTATTAGTTTTCTCTTGAGATAATGTAAGCTCTCTAGAGAAGAACTTTTGTTTACTAAAGTATCCTCAGCACTTATAACAGAATCTTACACATGGTAAGTGTGCAAATATTTTATGAATGAATGTGTGTTGAATGAATAATGTTACTTATGAAAAGTAGAGGTATTGATAATATGCTATGAAGCAAAACCAGGTTAAGGGGATAAACAGTTAACAACAGTCAGCTACTATTTTAGATAAAATGATCAGAGAAAACTTTTTTAGGTTGATTTAAGTAGATGTGTGAAAGACACTGAGGGAAGAGCATTAACTAAAGACACATAACTTGAGTGAAAAGCGTTCCAGGCGGTGTAAGGGACTGAGGTAGAAGCACACTTGAAATATTCAAGAAACAGCAGAAAGAACCATGTCACTGAGTAGAAGTAAACAAGGAGGAAGGTAGCCACGCTAAGTCCACAGGCGGAACAGATCAAGTTGGGTATTGCAGACCATGATAGCCAGGTTGGAATTCATTCTGGGTGAGGTGGGAAGCAAGTCGAGACTTTGAGTAGAGAAGTGATGAGGTTACTAACCTATATTTTTGAAGTAGCACTCTGCCTGCTATATGGAGAATAAACTAGAAGGAGCCAGAGTAGATGCAGAGAGAAAGGGTTAACCACTGAAGTCCAGGTGAGAAATGATGGTTATTTGTATAAGGGTATTAGCAGAGGAGATGGTGAGTGGTAATGGGAGTTTTGAATATATTTTGAAAAGAGAGCTGGCAAGATTGTTGAGTGTGTAGATTGCCAAATTTAAGACACCTTAGTGGAGATGTTGACGGTAGTTGAATACATAATTCTGGAGTTAGGGAGATAGGTTCAGATTAGGGAGAAAATATTTGGAAGTTATTAGTTTGTACATGACACTTTAAACTGGGGGCATTAGGGTGTAAAGAAGAGATCTGATGAGAACTAAATCCTGGCAAAAACAGGAAGCTAAGAATGATCAGCAGTGGAGTTTGGGACAGCAAGCAATATGAGAGGTGGGGAGAGAACCAATAGAGCAGTATCCCAGAAACTGTGAATAAACTCTCATGAAAGCAGGCATCAGGTCAAGAAAAATTGATTACTGACATTATAGAGGTCATTAATGACCTTCACAAGAGCAGCTCTAGTAGACTGGTGGAGATGAAAGCCTGCTTCAGGGGAGCTCAGGAGCAGGAGATGATGCAAATACAGACAGCTGTATTCAGAGAGAGCAAATGTTAGGCAGTTCTTTTAGGATAGTTTGCTCTAAGTAAGAGCAGAGAAAGTGGGCGGTAGCAGGAGAGAAATCAGAGGAGGCTTTTATTTATTTTAGTTTTTGTGTTTTTTAAAGATAATAGGCATTTCAGTATGCATGTGGGAAAAATCTAATATTTATGGAAAAAATCGAACCTGCAGGAAAGGGGACAATTGCATGAGTGAAATTCTTCAGTATGAGATGTGCTTCAGGACAGAAGTGACAGGATTAACCTTAGGTGCATAGACTTACTATCTCTTGAAGTAGGAGGGAAGGCAGAAATATAGATGCCTTCAGCCTAAGGGACATTTAGGATTTTAGCAGTGAGACTGTGAGGAAGTTCTTTTCTCATTTTATTTCCTTCATAAAATTTAAAGGAAAGTCATTGACTGCAGGTGGAGGGGGTGATATTTTACAGGTTAAAGGAGAAAGTAAGTATGAAAAGAGCTAGGGAATGTAGTCGAATATCCTATACCAATACTAAGGGGGTCCAATTGAGAGTTCTGGCTGTATAGTTATATGTTTTTTCTAGTCACGTTGAGCCATGTAGAAGGGGGTGAGGATCTGGATTTGGTTAAGACTTTCGCCAAGCAAGCATAGTCAAGTGAGAGAGAACCAACGGGTGGGTTATACAAAGGAGTGTGCATAATGATGGACCATGAAGTCTCAGGCTGGGGAACTGAGGATATGAAGGGAAGGGAGAATGAAGATTAGTGGAAAAGCTAGAAGGAACATGGACTATGGAGGGTTTTGATGAAGTTGGGGATGCAGTACTAGATGGAATGATTTAGAAACGTAGGAGGTGACAATCTGATCCGTGGGGAGTCAGACTGAGATGATAGCGGGGCTTAAGTGTGGCTGAGGTAGGCTGGGAGGCAGGATCCAGAAGGTAAGGGGCTGAAGAACTAGGTGACCAAAGTACTGAGAAGATTTATCTGTGTGGATATTGAAATCACTAAAAATTTATGACAGGAGTAGTGGTACAGAAACAGATTGACAGTGAGTCAGGAGCTTAAATTTTCAGGAAACGAAATGTTGAAAATGATTTGAAGGGTTCTGATAGAGAGTAGTATAATCTGATGGTTTTTCAAAAGAAGGTGGTTCTTCTTTCAAAAGAACGTTTTTCAGAAGGAGGAAAGAATATACAGTTGTGAGAAGCAGTGAGAAGCAAGGCACCTGCCACTGCCACCACCAGGCCCAGCACTTTGTAGGGTTTGGAGGGAAAACAGCTACAGCTGGAGATAGTGTTTCCAGGGAAGCAGTGGCCTTAGGAGACCGCCAGCGGATGGTTTGAGCAAACATTATCAGTGTGCTTCCATTTGTGTTTGGAATTTAATTCCAGGAAAGACTGGTGTTAGATGAATATGTCATTTCACAATTAATCATTTTTTATTAAGAAATAATTCATCCATAATTATAAAATGCTGTATATATAAATAAAGCCCTTTTTAAACTAAATATGCTTTAAATGGAGATTTAAATGCCTTATTTATAAACTTAAAATTTTTCACAATCTCCACTTTTAGGTGTATTGTGAAGATCACTGGTGACATGACAATATCATTTCCAAGTGGAGTTATTAAAGTCTTCACCAGTAATCCATCTCCAGCTGTGCTCTGCTTCAGGGTGAAAAATATCAGCAGACTAGAACAAATTCTTCCAAATGCACAACTTGTGTTCAGGTTTGTGTACTTTTATTTTGAAGGTGAAATTCCTTTTTAAGAAAATTTTATTTCTTCTTTGAAGCAATAATAGTTCAGTTTGAAGATAGTACCAAAATTATTATGATTAATTAGGCTTCTGCTGTCTTTGTTTTATGCGTGCCGATGGTGGTAATAGTTATTGTTAAATCCTTCTCTGCTGTACACCTTCTCATCTTTTAGGTAGCCTTCTACTGTGTACCATTCTTTATCCCCTAACTTTAATTTTTTCTATCCTATCTTTTGGTTCATTTCTACTAGTCTTTCCCAAGTCACCAAATTACTACAGACAGGCAGATAAAAAAGATAAATAAAATAATGAAAATATTTCTTACACATACAGTGATCCATCACAGTGTGATTCTAACACAAAAGATTTCTGGATGAACATGCAAGCTGTTACTGTCTACCTCAAGAAGCTATCAGAGCAAAATCCAGCTGCTTCTTACTATAATGTAGATGTATTAAAGTATCAGGTAAGTGTCATATCATTAATAAAATATTAAAATACTTTAATATTCAATTAAAATATTAGCAAATAGAATATTGCATATCATTAAATAACATGTCATAGCCAAAATGAAGTTCATTTGAGCAATGCAAAGGTATTTCAAACTTTAAAAATCTTTTCATAAGCTTATGGAGATTTTGACCAATTTGATCAAATTCACCACCTATTACCAATTAAAATACTCTGTAACTATAAATATATGAATATGTCCTTCATCTGAAAAGACTAGCATATCAATCTTAATAATGAAATACCTAAAGCATTGAAAGAAGTGGCAAAGATACCTATTATTCCTATTAGTATGTAAGATTTTTCTGGATGTGTTAGTATAGTTCAGTTCAGTCACTCAGCTGAACTGAAAAGTGTCCAACTCTTTGCGACCTCATGAATTGCAGCACGCCAGGCCTGTCTGTCTATCACCAACTCCCGGAGTTCACTCAGATTCACGTCCATTGATTCGGTGATGCCATCCAGCCATCTCATCCTCTGTCGTTCCCTTCTCCTCCTGCCCCCAATCCCTCCCAGCATCAGAGTCTTTTCCAGTGAGTCAACTCTTTGCATGAGGTGGCCAAAGTATTGGAGTTTCAGCTTTAGCATCAGTCCTTCAAAAGAACACCCAGGACTGATCTCCTAGAATGGAGTGGTTGGATCTCCGTGCAGTCCAAGGGACTCAATCTCAAGAGTCTTCTCCAACACCACAGTACAAAAGCATCAATTCTTTGGTGCTTAGCTTTCTTCACAGTCCAACTCTCACATCCATACATGACTACTGGAAAAACCATAGCCTTGACTAGACGGACCTTTGTTGGCAAAGTTATGTCTCTGCTTTTTAATATGCTATCTAGGTTGGTCATAACTTTCCTTCCAAGAAGTAAGCATTTTAATTTCATGGCTGCAGTTACCATCTGCAGTGATTTTGGAGCCCCCAAAAATAAAGTCTGACAGTTTCCACTGTTTTCCCATCTATTTCCCACGAAGTGATGGTTAGACAAGAGAATTAAGAATTGGTGGTAAATTTGGTAAAGAACCAAAGTTATCAGTACAGGTGATATATTTCTGAATATATCAAGAGATATATTGATATCAATATATCTCAAAAGAATCAACTTAAAAACTGATGTAGGAGAATTTAGCAAAGTGGTCATTTAAAAATTAATATTAAAATTAATAGCTTTCAAAATAACCATTTAGGAAAACTAATGGAGAAAAATATTCACATCAAAAAAAAATAATAATAATTAGAGCTGGAGACAGTGTCCAAGGTGTTAACACAGGAAGATCCTGAACTCACTTTCTCTCAGGGACACATCACATCTGTAGCTGCATGTGGAATGTTCCCTCTTAAAGAGACTGAAAGATAGCTAAATAGCTTCTTCGCATCAGCTCATAAGAAAAGGACCACACTGAGGCAAGTAGGAGAGGCTGAGATCCAGCTTCACCACAGGCCTCAACCCCAGCAAAGCAGCCTATTTATTACCTGATGGAACTCAGAAACATGGAGCTTCTTTCTGAGGAACAAACGGTTTGTAACCAGCACAGACACTCCAGCTTCTGAGACCTGCACTTGATAGACAAGGCCCTGAAACATCCAGCTTTGAAAACCAGTGGAGCTCACATCCACAGGAACCAAGGGCTGCAGGGATCTGAAACAGCTTTAAAGGGCTTGCATGCAGACTCAAGTACTCTAGGTATACAAGTGGCCATGTGAAGGAGATGCATTTGCTGATCTTAAAGTGTCAGCTTGAAGGGCCAGGGTGTGAGGTGAACACTCTCCAGGGAATGAGGTGCTGAAGGGCACCTCTTTTGCTCTTTCCCAGCAAACAGGTACCACTTTATGATTATTTTTACTATAGACTTTTTCTCTTGGTGGGCACTACTTTATCCTCCAACCAGTGGACTCTCCCTCTCTTATGCTAAGGCTGGCAGGTGCTATCTTTTTTATTTAAGACTTCCCCACCCCCCTTTCCTTGGTGAGTGTCATCTTTGTGCTGTCTTCTGCAACACTGGTATCTACTAGAGGAATTTTTATAGATGTCTGGTGCCCCAAGTTTTTCAGCTGTAGCCCAGGGGACACCCCTTGTTCTGGAGGCCAGGGTAGCTTATAATTCTGAGTCCCACAGGACTATAACAGTTAGTGAGACAGTTCTTGGCAGGCTACTGCCACCAGGGTAATGCACAGAAAGCAGACTAAAAAGCTTCTGTAGTCTTTCTCTAAAAGACTTCATTTGCTTGGCCTGGAATAGCAGTCCAAGGGACAGGCTTCAGATTTGATGCACATCTAGGAGTCTGCAGGTATGTTCTCAGAGAACATAGGCTTGGGGATGCAGTCAGTTCACTCTCTCTGCCTTGCCCCAGCTCGCCAGTTTCTCCCAGAAAGGAACTTACACACTTGTCCAGAGCCCTGATTTTTATGACTGTCAACCAGGGGACATCTTCAGATCCCCTGATCAGGTGGCCAGCAGGGCTTACACTTGTGTTCAGTCCCACAGGACTATATCTATTTGCCTGCTTTCAAAGCTGCTGCCTGAGGGTCTAGCTTCCTAATCTGAATCTACATGCTGGCAGATTTCCTGCTTTGGAACATGAACCGGTCTTGGCACACCCTTGATCACCAGGAGCTAGTAAATATAAAATAGGCTGCTTGGACAATCACCAAGGTTTGAGAAGCAACCAAGAGCTAAGGCAAGTTTGAACAATAAGGTTCATCTCCTACAAGAGGTTAGTCATTCAAGACTGGAAGGGATGGCTATTTCACCTAATACAAAGAAGTACAGAAAATCAAATAAAATGAGGAAACAGGAATATATTCCAAACAAAAGAATAAGCTAAAACCTTAGGGAAAAAACCTTGATGAGACAGAGGTAAGTAATTTACCTGATAAAGTTCTAAGTAGTGGTATTAAAATGCTCACCTCACTTGGGAGAAGAATGGATAAGCACAGTGAGAATTTCAACAAAAAAATAGAAAACAAAAGAAAGTAACCCATAGAAGTCACTGAACTGAAGAATAGAGTAACTTATTTGAAATATGTACTGGAGGGGTTCAGCCACACACTACATGAAGCAAAGACAAGACAAGTGAATGCAGACAGGGCAGTGAAACTCACCTGAATCAGAACAGCAGAAACAAAAAACTTTAAAAAGTGGACATAGCTTATTGGACAGCATCAAGCAAACTAACATTCACATTTTGGGAGTTCCAGGAGAATAAAGGGGCTGAAAACTTATTGAAGAAATAATAGCTGAGAACTTCCCTAAGAACCTGGGGAAGGAAAACGGACATTAGATCCAGGAAGCCCAGAGAGACCCCCACTAAGACACATTATAATTAAAATGTTGAAAGTTTAATAAAAAAGAATGTTAAAAGCAGCAATGGAAAAAACCAAGGGAACTCTCTTAAGACCATCAGCAGAAACTTTGCAGGCCAGAGGGATATATTCAAAGTAAGTTTTTAACCAAGAATTCTCTACCTGGCAGTTATTGCTCAGAATTGAAGGAAAGATAAAAGAGTTTCCTAGACAAGCAAAATTTAAAGGAGTTCATCACTAATAAACCGGCCTTACAAGAAATGTTAAAGGGACTTCTTAAGCTGAAAAGGGTGCTAATTGGTAACAAAAATATGAAAGTATAAACCTCACTGGTAAAGGTAAATATAAAGTAGAGGTGGATTAATCATATATAGGTAATATGAAGGATAAAAGACAAAAATAGTAAATAACTACAATAATTAGTGACGGGATACACAAGATAAAAAGATGTAAAATGTGACGTGAAAAACAAAATTGGGAGAAGTAAAAATGTAGAGCTTTGGAAAGTATTCAAACTTAAGTTGTTTGCAACTTAAGACTGTTAGGTTGTTAAATGTAAAGTGTTAATGTTGGTCACTTAGTCGTGTCTGACTCTGCAACCGCATGGACTGTAGCCTGCCAGGTTCCTCTGGCACATTAGACTAGATAGACTTAACAGATAATTAGAAAACATTCCATCCAAAAGCAGCAGAATACATATTCTTCTCAACTGCATATGGAACATTCTCCAGGATCATACATTAGGTTAAAATACAAGTCATAATGAATTTAATATTGGAGTCATATCAGGCATCTCTTTCTGGGTCACAGCAGTATGAAACTAGAAATTGGTTACAAGAAGACTGAAAAATTCACACATACGTATAGATTACACAGTATGCTACTGAGGAACCAGTAGGTCAACAAAGAAATCATAGGAGAAGTAAAAAAATACCTTGAAACAAATGAAAATACAATATACCAAAATTAATGGGATGCAGCAGAAGCATTTCTTAGAGTGTAAGTTCAAAATGATACATGCCTACCTTAAGAAGAAAGAATAATCTCAGACAGCTTAACTTTACACCTCAAGCAAATAGAAAAAGAAAAGCAAACAGAGCCCAGCATTGGTAGAAGGAAGGTAATAACAAAATTCAGAGCAGAAATAGATACTAAGAAAAATGATCAGTGAAACTAAGAGCTGGTTCTTTGAAAAGATAGACAAAATTGACAGACTTTTATCTAAACTCACCAAGATAAAAGGAGGGCTCAAACAAAATCAGAAACAAAGGAGGAGTTGCTACAACCAATACCACTGAAATACAGAGAATCACAAGAGACTGCTATGAACAATTATATGTCAACAAATTGAACAACCTATAAGAAATAGATAAATTGATAGGAACATCCAGCCAGCTTTCCAGTACTGAATAATAAAGTAGAAATATGAATAGATCAGTTCCTAGCAAGGAGATATGAATCCATAATCAGAACCCTCCCAACAAACAAAAGTCCAGGACCATATAGTTTCACTGCCAGATTCTGCCAAGCATTAAAAGAATTAATACCAGTTCTTCTCAAACTGATTCCAAATAGATGTCAGGGATTAGATCTGATAGATAGAACACCTGAAGAACTATGGATGCAGGTTCATGACATTGTACAAGAGGCATGATCAAGACCATCCCCAAGAAAAAGAAATGCAAAATGGCAAAATGGTTGTCTGAGGAGGCTTTACAAATAGCTGAGAAAAGAAAAGAAGCTAAAGACAAAGAGAATAGGAAAGATACACCCATTTGAATGCAGAGTTCCAAAGAATAGCAAGGAGAGATAAGAAAGCCTTCCTCGTGATCAATGCAAAGAACAATAGAATGGGAAAGACTAGAGATCTCTTCAGGAAAATTAGAGATATCAAGGGAACATTTCATGCAAAGATGGGTACAATAAAGGACAGAAATAGAATGGACCTGACAGAAGCAGAAGATGTTAAGAGGTGGGAAGAATACACAGAAAATACACTATACAAAAAAGATCTTCATGACCCAGATAATCACGATGGTGTGATCACCAACCTAGAGCCAGACATCCTGGAGTGCAAAGTCAAATGGGCCTTAGGAAGCATCACTACAAACAAAGGTAGTGGAGGTGATGGAATTCCAAATGAGCTATTTGAAATCCTGAAAGATGATGCTGTGAAAGTGCTGCACTCAGTATGCCAGCAAATTTGGAAAACTCAGGAGTGGCTACAGGACTGAAAAAGGTCAGTTTTCATTCCAATCTTAAAGAAAGGCAATGGCAAAGAATGTTCAAACTACCGCACAATTGCACTCATCTCACACGCTAGTAAAGTAATGCTCAAAATCCTCCAAGCCAGGCTTCAAAGTTCATAAACCGTGAACTTCCAGATGTTCAAGCTGGATTTAGAAAAGGCAGAGGAACCAGATCAAATTGCCAACATCCATTGAATCAACAAAAAAGCAAGAGAGTTCCAAAAAAACGTGTACTTCTGCTTTATTGACAACACCAAAGGCTTTGACTGTGTGGATCACTACAAACTGTGGAAAATTCTTCAAGAGATGGGAATATCGGGTCACCTTACCTACCTCCTGAGAAATCTGTATGTGGGTCAAGAAGCAATAATTAGAACTGGACATGAAACAACAGACTGGTTCCAAATAGGGAAAGGAGTATATCAAGGCTGTATATTGTCACCCTGCTTATTTAGTTTATATGCATAGCACATCATGCAAAATGCCAGGCTGGATGAAGCACAAGCTGGAATCAAGATTGCTGGGAGAAATATCACTAACCTCAGATATGCAGATGACACCACCCTTATGGCAGAAAGCGAAGAAGAACTAAAGAGCTTCTTGATGAAAGTGAAAAAAGAGAGTGAAAAAGTTGGCTTAAAACTCAACATTCAGAAAACTAAGAGCATGGCATCTGGTTGCATCACTTCCTGGCAAATAGGTGGGAAACAATGGAAACAGTGAGAGGCTATTTTTGGGGGCTCCAAAATCACTGCAGATGGTGACTGCAACCATGAAATTAAAAGACTCTTTCTTGCTCATGACCAACCTAGACAGCTTATTAAAAAGCAGAGACATTACTTTGCCAACAAAGGTCCATCTGGTCAAAGCTGTGGTTTTTCCAGTAGTCATACATGGATGTGAAAGTTGGACCGTAAAGAAAGCTGAGCGCCGAAGAATTGATGCTTTTGAATTGATGCTTTGTGGTGTTGGAGAAGACTCTTGAGAGTCCCTTGGACTGCAAGGAGATCAAACCAGTCAATCCTAAAGGAGATCAGTCCTGAATATTCATTGGAAGGACTGATGCTGAAGCTCCAGTACTTTGCCACCTGATGTGAAGAACTGACATTGGAAAAAACCCTGATGCTGGAAAAGATTGAAGGCAGGAGGAGAAGGGGACAACAGAGGATGAGATGGTTGGATGGGATCACTGACTCGATGGACATGAGTTTGAGCAAGCTACGGGAGTTAGTGATAGACAGGGAGGCCTGGTGTGCTACAGTCCATGGCATCGCAAAGAGTTGGACACGACTCAGCGACTGAACTGAACTTCTCAAACTCTTCCAAAAAAAGAAAGAAAAAGAGGAAAGACTTCCAAACTCATTTTATAAGACCAACATTACCCAGATACCAAAACCAGATAAGGACAGAATAAGAAAAAAATTACAGGCTGATATCCCTAACGAATCGGAGAAGGCAATGGCACCCCACTCCAGTGTTCTTGCCTGGAGAGTCCCAGGGACAGGGGAGCCTGGTGGGCTGCCGTCTATGGGGTTGCTAAGAGTCAGACACGACTGAGCAACTTCACTTTCACTTTTCACTTTCCTGCATTGGAGAAGGAAATGGCAACCCACTCCAGTGTTCTTGCCTGGAGAGTCCCAGGGACGGAGGAGCCTGGGAGGCTGCAGTCCATGGGGTTGCTAAGAGTCAGACACGACTGAGCGACTTCACTTTCACTTTTCACTTTCATGCGTTGGAGAAGGAAATGGCAACCCACTCCAGTGTTCTTGCCTGGAGAATCCCAGGGACGGGGGAGCCTGGTGGGCTGCCGTCTATGGGGTCGCACAGAGTCGGACACAACTGAAGCGACTTAGCAGCAGCAGCAGCAGCAGCAGCAGCAGCATCCCTGATGAATATAGATGTAAAAATCTTCAACAAAATAATAGCATACTAAGTAATACATTAAAAAGGTCATACAGCATGATCAAGTGGGATATATTCTAGGGATGCAAGGATGGTTTTACATCCAGAAGTCAATCAACATAATATACAACATTAAGAAAAGGAAGATGAAAATCATATGCTCATCTCAGTGGATTACAGAAAAAGAATTTGACAAGATTTAACATCTATTTATGATTAAAAACTCCCAGTGTAGTGGGTACAGAGGCAGTGTGCCTCAACATAAAAAATGCTATATATGACAAGCCTACAGCTAGCATCAGGCTCAGTGGTGGAAATCTGAAAGCTTTTCCTCTAAGGGCAGGTATAAGACAAGGAGGCCCACTCCTAACTCTTTTATTCAGTAATAAAAGTTCTAGCCAAATCAATTAGGGAAGAAAAAGAAAAGGCATCCAGTTTTATCACTCTTTGCCAATCACATAATATATGTAGAAAACCTTTAGACTCCTTCAAAACAAAACTTAGAATAAATACTGAATAATAAATGAATTCAGTGATGTTGCAGAATCCAAAATATATCTGTTGTGTTTCTGTACACTAATAATAAACTAGAAGAGGAAATTAAGAAAATAATCAAAAGAACAAAATACTTGGAGATAAATTTAACCAAGGAGATGAAATACCTGTACACTGAGAACTAGAAGACAGTGACAAAAGACAAAACTAAATGAAAAGCTAATCCATGCTCATTGGTGGAAGAATTAAAATTGTTAAAATATCCATACTACCCAAACAGATGTAATGTAATACCTATTAAAATTTCAATGGCATTTTTTCACAGAAATAGAATGTGCTTAGTCGCTGAGTCATGTCCGACTCTTTGCGACCCCGTGGACTGTAGCCCACCTGTCCTTGGGGGTTCTTCAGGCAAGAATACTAGAGTGGGTTGCCATGCCCTCCTCCAGGGCATCTTCCCAACCTAGGTTTCCCACAGCGCAGGTAGATTCTTTACTGACTGAGCCACCAGGAAAGCCCCAGAAATAGAATAAACTATCCTGAAATTTGTATGGATTCACAAAATTTGTATGGATTTGGTCAAGTAGCCAAAGCAATCTTGAGAAAGGACAAAATGCTACAGGCATTGCGCTCCATGATTTCAAACCATATGACACAGTAATGGAAACATGGTATTGGCAAAAAATAGTGAAATGAGTCAAGCAAAGGAAGATAGAAATCGCAGGATCTTTCTTATATGTGGAATCTATAAAACCAAACAAACTAGACCAAGTTCATAGGCACAGGGAACAGATTGGTAACCACTGGGGCACAGGGGGCTGGGCATAGGTGAAATGCATGAAGTGGGGGCGGGGGGAGTAAAAAATTACAGACTTGTAGATATAAGTAAGTCATGGGATGTAATGCACAGCATGGTGACCAAAGTTGTTAATTCTGGGTTACATGTTTCCAAGTTGCTAAGAGTATATTTTAAAAGTTCTCAGGACAGGAAAAAAATTTGTAGTATATACGTATAGTGACACCCAATAACTAGACTTACTGTGATGATCATTGTGGTCACTGCACAATGTATATAAATATCAAATCACCACATTGTACACCTGAAGCTAATATATCATTTATACTTCAAAATTGTTTTTAAAAAGATCTATTATAGCATCCCTTTCCTGTGGCTACAGTGAACACACAAATTTTTTTTTCAAACTAAGAAACATATCTCTTCTGCCTTGAATATTGTTAGAAAGGTATACTTTAAAAAGGAAGACTTATTTTGTAAAAATCTGTTTCTAAATTAGCTTATAAATTCAGTGTGACCCTGATCAAAAACTTGGTGAATTCTGGAGACCTGACAATCATTTTTAAGTTCTCAGAAGCATAAAGCCTGGAAAATTAAGAAATGTTTTAAAAAGTAACCTAAAGTACTGTTTAGTTTTAATGGGAAAACATTATAAGCCAACAGTATTTAAAATAGTTTGGAACTGGCAGAACAATAGATGGCCAGATGAATGGAAAAGATGAGAGTATCCAGAAATAGATCTAAGAATAAACAGAAAACTGCTTATATGACATAGTAGCATTTCAAGACAATGTGGAAATGATGAAGTTTTCAATAAGTGAAATTGGGGCAACAGACTAGAGATTTGAGGGGAAAATTTGGCTAAATCTCCAGCTCATACCTTAAACCAAAATAAAATCTGCATGTATCAAATGTTTAATAATAATAAATCAAGCCATGAAGTGAAATGAAGTGAAAGTTGCTCAGTCGTGCCTGACTCTTTGTGACCCCATGGACTATACAGTCAGTCCATGGAATTTTCCAGGAGTGGTTAGCTGTTCCCTTCTCCAGGGGATCATCCAAACCCAGGGATCAAACCCAGGTCTCCCACATTGCAGGCAGATTCTTGACCAGCTGAGCTACCAGGGAAGCCCAAATAAAAACATAAAAAACACTAAAAGCTTGGGTGAATATATGTATACCCATGGGTATATGTGCATGTGTACCGTGTGTTTATTACATGTTTTAATCTTAAAGTGTGGAAGACCTACGTATACTACAAACCCAGACGACATGCAATAAGCGAATAAGATACTTGAGACAGAAAGAAATGAATCTGTGTGTGTTTATATTTGTTTAAACAGAATCAGTATTTAATCTGAGGGAAAAGTATTATGTAAAATAGATCAAAAGGTTTACTTCAAAGGATCCTTATAAATTACAAGTAAAAGATGAATAATTCAATAGATAACTTTTAGAAAGATGCTCCATGTCAGTAGTAATCAGAGCAATGACTGTTAAGACAACAATGAAATACCAGTTTTAGTTCTCATTAGATTGACCAAAATGAAAAAGATTGCTCTATTAGAAAAGGTGTGTGTGGGTGTGCATGCTCATTCATGTCTGACTCTGTGACCCTATGAACTGTAGCCCTCCAGGCTCCTCTATCCATGAAATTACCACTTGTTAATAGAAGTACAAATTAATAGAACCTCTTAGAAGGTAACTCTATTAGATTGTTGAATAGATGTAACCTTTAATTCAACAGTTCCAGAAATCAGTTCTTTGGAAATCACACAGATGGGGTTGGAAGGTACAAAGGATATTCACTTCAGCATTGTTTGGAAACCACTCGAGTACATGTCCACAGAGAAAGAGATTGATTAATTATTATGGCCATTTCAAAGAATGAGACAGATCTCGTTTGCATCCCTAGGAAGTCTGGAAGTGTATGTACCATGAGATTAACAGTGGGGAGTAAGTGCCAAGGGATAAGTTTCCTATTTTCATATTCTTATGTCTTGTTTGAATTTTTAATAGGGTAACTGTATTAAAAATGACTTATGTTTCTAGGAAATAGACTTAAAAGAATAAAAAAGTACTGCCACTTAAGTTGGCTTAAAGTTTATTCCAAGTATTCATTTTATCATTCATTCAGCAAGTATGTATTATTCAATGCTTGCTAATTGCTATGAATAGCATAGGGAGAAAGTAAACATAATAAGTAAATAATGTATATTGTGCTATGGAGAAAGAAAAGTCTGTACAGGATGATCAGAGTAGGTCTCATTGAAAAGAAGTAAGTGATTGTGATTAAAATTTCATTTGGAGTTTGGAGTATTCCAACTCCAGGCTTGCGGAACTGCATGGTGACCCAGTTTTTCTGTTTTAAATCTAAATTCTTATGAAGAATCTTAGAATTTTCTGTTGAATGTTGACATTCTCAAATGTTACCTGCATAAATAAGAATCATGTGGTTAACACCCTGATTTCTGTACCTGTTGAATCAGATGTTCTGCATTTGGAAGGCAGCAATGGTTGGAGAAGGCAATGGCACCCCACTCCAGTACTCTTGCCTGGAAAATCCCATGGACGGAGGAGCCTGGTAGGCTGCAGTCCATGGGGTCGCTGAGGGTCGGACACAACTGAGCAACTTCACTTTCACTTTTCACTTTCATGCATTGGAGAAGGAAATGGCAACCCACTGCAGCGTTCTTGCCTGGAGAATCCCAGGGACGGGGGAGCCTGGTGGGCTGCCATCTATGGGGTCGCACAGAGTTGGACACGACTGAAGCGACTTAGCAGCAGCAGCAGCAATGGTAACACTAATATCACCAATGCCTCCAGATTTTCTGCATTTGGAGCCAGAGAAATATGCATTGTCCACAAGCACCACAGAAATTTTGATGTAAACAGTCCCAGGTCTACACTGTGAGAGTCATGCTTATACCTTTGAGATGAGCCTGCTGCACTCTACCTAGCAACAGACAACTCCCTCATTATTGTTTTTGAATGTGTGATCTCTTGTGTTCATGTATATGTCAGTATGACTTGTTTACTTTGTAGGTCAAAGGCAGTTGTTTGTTTTTTTCTCTCTTTAAAGGTGTCATCAAATGGTATTCAGTCCACTCCTCTAAATCTTGCCACATATTGGAAATGTAGTGCTGGCACCACAGATCTTAGGGTGGATTATAAGTACAACCCGGAAGCTATGGTGGCGCCAAGCGTGCTCTCCAACATACAGGTGGTGGTACCAGTGGACGGCGGAGTCACACACATGCAGGCCCTTCCCCCTGCAATATGGTGAGTAAGTAGATTCTGAATTCCTACTACATTTCTGTCTGCAGTCCCCCAGTATAGGACCTCATTTCTGAAAGTTGTCTTACAAGTTTGAAAAGTTTTAGTGTATTTTCACATAGAAATCATGTTATAAAATGTATTGTAGATTTTACTAGTCAAGCTACAGTAGTTTCAACCCAGAATAAACAAACCAAGTTTGCTGTCCCCACCCAGACTTGAGTGATTCAGTACAACTTTACCCTCAAAGTACATTACTTCTCTAAACTTTTTTCATTTAAAAAAGATAATTATTTTACAGAGTTAAATATAGTATCTAGCATATCTATAGGAAAACCTACCTGGTTAGTGTTAAGTATTAGTCATCTCTTAACTGCCTCTCTTGCTTCCTCCATTAATGTTAGTATATACTCTGACGATTCTTTGTTTATATCTGCTTCACCATTTAATAATAAAACTATTTTCCTTGAGTAATGAAGGTACTCGATCACCTATACATTGTTTTCCTTTCTCTTATCAACAGAAATAGAATTATATAATTTGGTAAATATCTACTTATTAAGAAAAAGAATAGTATTTTGTTTATATTATTCATAAACACATTTTCACCAGTGATACTATTCTAAAGTAAATTTAGCACTAGTTCTAGTGAAATATTTAAAATGTATTTACTGAAGTGCTCATCCATGTACAAGGAAGGCATCATACTAGACACATTAGCTGAAGATAGTTGTTCTTACAGGAATGCAGAACAGATGAAAGCCTTTTGGAAACTGTCTGGTATTTCGGAAAAATCAGAAAATGGAGGTAAGTGTGTGCATGGTTTGTTTATAATATAATGGCACTGAAAATGGATCTTTTAGGCATGTTTATGGAAAATTTTCTCCTGGAATTTCATGCCTTCAGTTCTAGAACTGACCACTAGGTGGAAGTTAATACCTTAAAGAATGGACCAATTGAGATTCAGAACACATTTTTTTCTTCTAGATTGAAAGTGCTTTCTCTGTGAGAAAATGTTTTGCTATAACTTTATAAATATTATGTAAATATTCCTTATGTTCATGTGCTAACTAATGTTAGCACATGAGAAGATACCTATTAATTTATAGACGTCTGGGAAACGTGATAATTGAAACTGATAACTAATTAAAGTAATTAACATGCTGTTTAGTTCATTCTGTTAATGGGGTCTGCCTGGCCTCCCGGAAATAGTACAGAAGCTCTCAGGCTTTAAAAACTCCCCTTGCCTATCTTGCCTACTCTTTCTCAAGAGAACCTTTCCTTGGTCATATACCCTTATTAAAACTATTAACAGCCTTTAATTCTGTGATCATTATTTCAAGAAGAAGCAAGGTAATCGCCTCCGCACACCACGTCTGCATGTGTGCTCACAGTGCAGAGAAATCTCTACTAGTCAGTTGGTCACTCCTAGTGTATCCTCTCACTCAGTTTAGAATATAATTCCCAGGACAGTCTTTTAACATTTTAATGGCAGTTTCTCTTAATCAAAGGAGACTTCTCCTATCTCTTTTGAATGCCTAATTAATCTCCAATAACTTTTCCTATTAGGTAGGTTTTTTGGCTTTTCAAGTTTTACTCACTTTTTTCCTTTTGAACATTTTAAGCATCATGTGATTAAAATATATCATCAGTAGTTTTTCTTAAAGGTATTTCTGCATAAAAGACCAGGTACATACTTGTATTGTTCACCTCCTGTGCTGAACTAGGCTTTTACGACTAGAGAACCACACTCCTAACCCAGCTAATCTCTGGTTCCTTTGTTTGTATTTGGTACTTAAAGGTTGCCTGTGCTCAAGTGGCAAATGTACTGATTTTTACTCTAGCTGTATGACTAGGAGATAAAACTGAAAGTCCTAGTTGAAACTGGAAGTACAACCAGTTAGCAAGGAAGAAAGGGTTTTTATATTTTAATATTTTCCCCATATTTAATGAAACAGTGTTATTGTAGGTATTTGCCAAGAAGGGAATTTGTTCTCTGAAAAACAGGATACAAATTTTCTAACTGGGTGTTGTAATTATAGTTTCCCTCTGCTGTTCAGGTATCAGAGTGACTATGTGAGGACTGTGTGAGAACCACATCTTACAAGTGTGGTTCTGATTTGGTTAGTCAACCTTTAAAAAGATATCTCCAAACTAGAATACGATAAAGTAGAAGTCTGTTTCTGTTTTGGCTTTATGCTCCGGAGAGGAGCAGGAAATATTCTAAAGTTTAAGGGTTGCCCTGTTGGCTGCTCTTGGCCTGTGGTCGCACTTTCACAGAATTGAGTTGCATATCACAAACTAAAAGCTTAGGGAGCACTTGGACACGGGCTAAGAGTTAGACAGCAACTCATTTTCCCAACTGATCTGTGTGCCACCAGGTACAGTAGTATAGGATGGGTCTTTGTTATATTTTCTTTCAAGTTTCTCTCTATGGTGTACAGTTTCTGCACGGGGAATCACAGAATGTCACTGTTTCTACCCAGCAATTCTGTCTGCTTTTCTCAAACCGGAAACCTGGGAACCCTCCCTCTTAGGCTTCTCCTCCTATTTACCCTTTGACTTCAACTCCTGAATGTTTTCCAAATTCATTCTCCTCTTTCCTTTCCCCCAGTGTAGTTCAAACACACTTTTCCTGTCACCTAGAGTCCTAGACCATTTTATTGACTTTCAGGTGGTGTCCCTGCCTTGCATCTTGTACCTTGTTGCCCTTCTAAGATTCTTACCTGAAATGTTTTGTCTTCCTTGTCTTTGGTGGCTCCCTACGTTTATTTCTTATTGTGGTCTGTAAAGATACTTAGAGCTTTCCTCAGCTACCAGTCTATCGTCTTCTGCCACTTTGCTCCACTTACATCTGTTCTCCTGATCTTCTGGTATAGATGTAGTTACCTTAAATGCATCGTGCTGTCAGCTCTCCCGTCTCTGCACCTGTAGTTACCTTTTCCTGAAACAGACCCCATCATCCCCACAACATTTTATGTGCTTTGTATCCATAGCTTTTGATAGTTTATTTTGTATAGTACATTTATAATACTATAAATTTATAATATTCATAATTATATACTATTTCTGCCAGACTATTAGACTGAGGAATGTGGAATAAATGGTTACATTGAAAAGAAAGCCCCTCAGACATATTTGGCATGATTTTAAAAAGAAAGATGAATACAGAGGTAATACTGATACAGCTCTTCCCAATCTTAGCTATTTAGCTTCTTTACCTCTCCTGCCCCATGGTACTCAGCAGTCATTTCCCTTTGGCTTTAATGCCCATTCATTGTTTCCAGGGCTTCCTTCCTTCCTGTCCTCAGCCTTACTTGTCTTTTGACTCACTTCAACACACACAGAGTGTAGGAATATCAATAGTAAATCCCTCTGAAGACTGTTATTAAGTCAAGGAGAAGCATGGATTAAGATTACTTAATGAAAATTCAGATTCACTGACTAAAATCTGATTTGAAAACAGGACAGTGATTCACTTATACGTTTAAAGAATTTGGAATAGGATTGACTTTTTTTTAGCTTTTACTTGCTCACTTGCCTTTTTTGGTGTGAAATAGTATCCTGTATAAATTCTTTCTTCTCTTCCTTATAGGTTCTGGGTCCCTCAGAGCAAAATTTGATCTTTCAGAAGGACCCAGTAAACCCACAACACTTGCAGTGCAATTCCTCAGCGAGGGAAGTACCCTCTCAGGAGTAGATACTGAACTTGTAGGCACTGGCTACAGGCTTTCCTTAGTAAAGAAGCGGTTTGCCACTGGTAAGTTGGGAGATTTCAAGCTTTTTCATGTACATGGGAAACATTTATATTCTAATAGTTACTAAATGACTCTCAAGTAGTTTATAGTCTGAAGGCATGTAAATGTTTCCTTTGACCTTTGGTACAAAGTGCCAGATAGAGACACGCCTGGGAGAGAGAGTACTCATGGTCAGTATAGCTGAACACCTGTGATCTGATTCTAATGTACTGTAAACAGCAGATGGGAACTGGGGTTTGTGTCTGTAACCACAGTGGAAATGTCCTCCTTTGAGTTCATTTGAAATTATAATGGCAAAGGTCTACTTGGTGTTTTCCAGGACGATACCTGGCGGATTGTTGATGGACCTGGGAAAGTGGTTGGCTCAAGGGAGTAGTACAAACCTGCCGTTCTGCATTATTTTTCTTTCCAAACACTATTCTGACTTGTATTATATCTTTAAGAGCTAACTACAAACATTAAATTGCACTTTTGAAGTGAGTCACCGAAGAAAATAGCACTGAAATGATTTTCAACGCTGTAAATGATCAACTGCAATATTCAGGAAGCACATTTATTCAGATTCTCAGTAAAATGAAGTTTTTATAGGCTGGAAATTTTATCTTCAGTGTCTATGTTGAAAAAGGGGCTTTTAGTGTAATATGAGGCCTGAAATTTCAGGAGAGGAAGCACAAGATAATTTAGCTTTCTATAAGTTTTTAGAGTCAGAGGTAGCTTTTAAAAACGTTTAAGTTTGATATTAAATGGATACAAACAGAACGTGAATTCTAAGTTTGGGATAATGTTGATAACACTCAATCAAATTGAGTTATGTGCCATAAAGTAATCAGACCAGAGTCCAAGGTGTATGCAAAATTTATAATTTGATTCTCATATAAACATATTAATAAAGTGTAAATGGTGTTTTATATGATTTTTTTTAATCCTCAAGTGCAATGTGTTTTAAAATAAGCTTGCAAAAGACAGCAGAGAAATTTGCTTCTGCAGTTAACTTTATAGAAGTTGTGATTGTTTTGATGAATTAATGCTGTTAGATTTAATTTATTTTTATATGGATTGCATAACGTGTGCCTTTAAAACAATAACAAAACCCAGAAATGTGCCTATCCAGTTTGTGTTCATTAATGTGCCTCACTTTTTTCCTCACAGTCCAGATTTTGTATTCAGAATCTTAGTCAAGAATTTTTACAAGATAATTGCGATTTTTTATAAAAATCTTTGGTTGCAATTGCAGTGGGAATTCAGAATAACTAGAGGACAATTTATACTTAAGAACCCTGGCTCCCTTCTTTAGTGTTACACTGTAGCCACTAGAGAAATATAACTAACAGCCTATGTTTACAGGGGAAAAGATTACCTTCAGATGTTCCATCTTAACCTTATCAAAAAATTCTGCAACACCGTAATGGTAAATTGGTAACAGGCATTTTCACTCTCAACTTAACATTTCCCCTCACTCTTATTATTGGAAATTTATATATTTATTTACTGAATGTGATGTGAGCATGAGTTTGTAGTAGTTTGTGAGGAACACACTTTAGAAAAGATCAGTTTTGGCATTTTCAACACTTGGAAAAATTGGCAGTTTTTATGTTCTTTTTCTTATCACCACCTGCTAAAAATGAGGAAACTATTTGAAACGATGGATTGGGTTAAGCGTTTCTTAAAATAAACTACTAATATTAAATAGTAAAAAACCTAACTTTATAACAAATCCTGATTAATTGAAGGAAGTAAATATTTTGGACACAGTTTCATAATTTACAAATGGGAATTTTATTTATAAGGATAAGTACCAGTGTCCTGCATTTTGCATAGAAGTAATAAATTGTGTTATATATAGTAAATTTATATAAAATCACTAATTGTTCTCTTAAGCTCTACAGAAAGTAAAATCCCTCCCTCTATACATTTATGTAACATCTTGCTATATTAAATACAGCAGAAAATCTACTCATTAGCAATATATATATATAACACAATATGTGCTTTTTAAATATATTCAGTGTTAGCCCCATTCTAAATTTAGATTTGACTAAAGCAATACATAAGATAATTTGCTAAAATTTTCATCTTGACTAGATAGTGGACAGAATTAGAATTTCTAACATATTGTACCCTTTTAAATGCCAATTACAGTCCCTTACTGGAATCTTAACTGTAATTGCTTTGCAAACTGCTTTTATTGGGAAGTTAATATTTTATTATTGGATAGACACCATTATACTCACCATGTTTGTTTTTAATCAAGTATTACCTTAAAATGTACAAACTAGTGAAATGGTTATACTTCTGCACTTTCTTAATTACCAGTCCTCATACCAAGTATTGGTACATAAATTTGTATCGGGTGCAGGTTACAATTTTGAAGCCATATGAGTTTATATTGATTTTTTCATTTAAAAATCCACTAATGGTGTAAAAAAAGACCAATAGATTTTCAATGGGAAATGTATTTTAGCAAGCTGGTTCTTGCTTATGTATAGTGATAAACTTTGTAGCTGCCTCTTTAACCAAGAATTTGTAAACACAGAACTCTTAACAAATGTGAGTTTTTAAGATTTGTTATTTACTACTTTGAGTTGTAATTAGAACAATGCAAATCTTACAATATTTTGTAAATATTTTTGATTTTTCATAAAAATGTAAATTTTACATAAAAGTTGTACCCTTAATAAACATGTAATATATAATTTATCAGTTGGTTTGTGTGTTGTACTTTTGTTGATGGTAATAATAGCTATGTCATAGACATTATGACAAGGCAGGCTTGGTAAGTAATGAATAATTGGTTTTGAACTTTGTATCACCATTTAGACAGCCATTTACTAAGTTTTAATTGGTTATATAGGAAAACTTCATTTAGCATATAACCCAAAAATGTAGAAATTGTTTAACAAGGGATTATTTTGGTTTCTAAATATACTTAACTTGATGTTAAGCTTTAGCAAATACTCTCCCCCTGACCAGTTTTTTAGGAACACAGTGTTGCCGTTTCAAAATTATACTCTTCCAAGGAACATCAAGGCTTTCAGAAACCAGTGGATTTAGAAAGGAGTTAAAAAAAAATTTGAAAAAGATTTCCTCATAAATATTAAAAATTTTGCTGACTCTATGTCATAAAAAGGACAGGTTGTGTTGGGTTGGGGACCCTGTGTAACGAACAGGTAGCACTCTTACATTCATGTCATACACTTCACTTACCTTATTTCTTCATTAGTCTCTTTTTTCCCCTTCCCCTGCTCCCACCTGTTATAGTGAATGATGCTAGCTGCTATAATAAGTAAGGTCTCGACCTTAAACACTGTAAAATAGTATTGCTCACATCACAGTTCTAAGGAGGTTGGAGGAAGAGCTCTGCTCCTCACAGTAATTCAGGGCAGGCTCCCTCTGTTTTTGTGACTCTGCTCAAAGTCTTCTCCATTTGGCCAGTGGATGGGGAAAGAGAGAAAATGGGTATTTATGGGCCAGGCCCAGAATTGGCATTATTTCTGTTCACATTCCTTTAGCAACAACTTGATCTGTGCTCCCAACTAACTACAAGGAAAGATGAGAAATATATAGTGTGGCTGTGTGCCTAGGAGGAAAAGAAAACATGTTTTGATAACCCAGTAATCCTCTGGCATGTATCCTAGCCTTTCTCTATTTGGTTAACTTACTTTATTCCTTTCTCCTAAATGTGTATTTAATGGTGTCTGTGGCTTTCACTTCAAAGGGTCTATTCCATCATCTCTTGCTATATATACATATTTTACCCCTATTTTAAATTATATCTGATTATTTCTGTATTTCTTCTAATTATATATGATATTTATGATTATCTATAACTCAGAAACCAGTGCTTTAGTATGCAGCGTTTCATTGTCAGTAATTTTTTAACTGCAAGTAACACAAAATAAAACTAAAAATGTTGTAAACAAAGTGTTTTTCACATCACAAAGTCTGTGAGTTTGTTTGTTGCTGTTGTTGGACAGAACAAGTGATTCTCTTGGCATTTTTTTATGGTTGCGATATGGCTGCCACAGCTTCAGATGATATGTTCTCATCCAAAGCTAGGAGAGGGGCAGTTTCAGGTATGTCTGTCCTTTTTGTCAGGAGAGTTAAAGCTTTTCCAGCACATTTCTGCTTATTTCCTGCTGGCCAGAATTGTGTAAGGGGCAGAATTGTTTAAAGTAGCCTTTTTTTTTTTTTAAATGATAAAGGAGAAGGTGCTGGGAATGGCTTGAAAATGAGCTGGCCAGCAGATCAACCACAGAATTTCTGACTGGTGGCACTAGTAGTAAAGAACCTGCCTGCCAATGCAGGAGACAGACACGCGTTCAGTCCCTGGGTCGGGAAGACCCCCTGGAGGAGGACACGGCAACCCACTCCAGAATTCTTACCTGGAGAATCCCATGGACAGAGGAGCCTGGAGGGCTACAGTCCATAGGGTCGAAGAGTTGGACATGACTGAAGCGACTTAGCACACCAGTGCACGTGAGCATCTTTTTTTACAGCATATTTCCAATTCAATCTCTGTGCTTAGCCCAATCAACTTATTTGACAATTTTAAATTTTAACTCCGCAAGGAGCAGGGTGAACTTGAAAGTGCTCTATGTTTTATCTTCAGAAGAGTGAATCAGTATAATTTCCCTAAAGAGCAGTTTTCTAAAATCTTTAAAAACATTATTTATCATTTAAACTAGTAATTCATCACTGTTGGAAATTTGTCCTAAGAAAATGAAACAAGTAAGCAAAGATAAGTTTATAATATGAAAAGCTTGGAAGGATTGGTTAAGTGAGTTGATACCTCCCATTTAGTGAAATACTGTATAGCTAGCTAGCTAGCTAAGTCACTTCAGTTGTGTCCAACTCTGTGCGACCCCATAGACGGCAGCCCACCAGGCTCCCCCGTCCCTGGGATTCTCCAGGCAAGAACACTGGAGTGGGTTGCCATTTCCTTCTCCAATGCGTGAAAGTGAAGTCGCTCAGTCGTGTCTGAGTCCTAGCGACCCCATGGACTGCAGCCTACCAGGCTCTTCCGTCCATGGGATTGTCCAGGCAAGAGTACTGGAGTGGGTTGCCATTGCCTTCTCCCGAAATACTATATAGGTATTTAAAATAATCATGATCAAGGTTCTACTGAATAGCACAGTGAATACCTATAATAAACCATAATGGAAAAAAATATGAAAAAGAGTATGTGTATATATGTATAACTGAATCTCTCTGCAATACACTAGAAACACATTGTAAATCAACTTCAGTAAATTAAAACAATCATGAAGGTCTATAGTCATTAATAATGAAAAGGTCAGTTTTTATTCCAATCCCAAAGAAGGGCGATGCCAAAGAGTGTTCAAACTACCGCACAATTACACTCATTTCACGACAGCAAGGTTGTGCTCAAAATCCAAAGACGTTCTCCCACTGTTGTGAAGGTTCTGAACCCCACTTCAGGCTTCCCAGCCTGAGGATCCGACAAAGAGACTAGGAATCCCCAGGGAATCTGACCTTCAAGGCCAGCGGGACTTGATTATAAGAATTCCACAGGACTGGAGAAAACAGAGACTCCAGTCTTGGAGACCACAAAGAAAACCTTGCCCACACCAAGAGTCAGAGGAAAGGAGCAGTGACCCCATAGGAGACTGAACCGAAACTACATGCTAGTGTTGGAGGGTCTCCTTGGTTGGGGCTCATCACAGGGATGGGAACACTGGCAGCAGCAATCTGGGAAGGTCCCCCTTGGCATAAACCCTCTTGGAGGTCGCCATTAACCTGACCATAGAGCCCAACATAGAACCCGTAGACCTGAGGGCTGGGTCACCTCAGGCCAAGAAACTACCAGGGAGGGAGTGCAGCCCCACCCATCAGCAGATAACTGAACTGAAGCTTTACTGAGCAAGGTTCTGCCCAACAGAGCAAGACCCAGTTTCCCCATCACCAGTCCCTCCCATCAGGAAGCTTACAAAAGCCTCTCAACCTCCTCTATCAGAGGGCAGACGCAAGAAGCGAGAAGAACCACAGTCCCACAGTGACTAAAAAAGGCACATTACAGAAAGTTAATCAGCATGAAAAAGCAAAAAGTTATGTCCCAAAGGAAGGGACAAGATAAAAACACCGTAAAAACAACTAAATGAAGTGGAGATGGGCAACCTTTCAGAAAAAGGGTTAATGATAGTGAAGATGATTCAGGATCTCAGAAAAAGAATGGAGGCAAAGATTGAGAAGATGCAAGAAATGTTTACCAAAGAGTTAAAGAACAAACAGAGATGAATAACCCACTAGAAGGAATCAATAGCAGAATAACTGAGGCAGAAGAACATAAATGCCCTAGAGGACCGAATGGTGGAAATCACTGCTGCAAAACAGAACATAGAAAAAAGAAGGAAAAGCATGAAGACAGCCTAAGAGACCTCTGGGACGGCACTAAATGCATCAACATTCACATATAGGGGTCCCAGAAGGAGAAGAGAGAGAGAGAAAGGACCTGAGAAAATATTTGAAGAGTTAATAGCTGAGAACTTCCCTAACATGGGAAAGGAAATAGTCAACCAAGTCCAGGAAGCAGAGAGTCCCAGGCAGGATAAACCTAAGGAGGAACACATGGAGACACATAATAATCAAACTGGAAAAATTAAAGACCAAGATAAAACATTAAAAGCAACAAGGGAAAAACAACAAATAATATACAAGGGAACTTCCATCAGGCTATCAGCTGATTTCTTGACAAAAACTCTGCAAGCCAGAAGAGAATGGCATGATATATTTAAAGTGATGAAAGGGAAGAACCTACAACCAACAAGACTCTATCCAGCAAGACTCTCCTTCACATTTAATGGAGAAATCAAAAGCTTTCCAGACAAGCAAAAGTTAAAAAGAATTCAGCACCACCAAAGCAGCTTTACAACAAATGCTAAAGGAACATCTCTAGGCAGGAAACAAGAGAAGGAAAAGACTACCTACAGAAAATAAACCCAGAATAATTGAGAAAATGATAACAGCCTCATACATGATTGATCAGTTCAGTTCAGCTGCTCAGTTGTGTCCAACTCTTTGCGACCCCATGGACTGCAGCATGGCCCCATTTATTGACTTCAGCACATTATTGATAGGATCATAAATATCATTAATTACCTTAAATGGATTAAATGCACCAGCCAAAAGACATAGACTGACTGAGCAGATGAAAATATATGCATGTATGCACTTTCACTTACTACATCACTCTGCTTGATCTCCCCAAATTGTATGTAACTTACACTGTTAGGTTAATCATGTTCCCATTATGGCTTGCAATTGTAATTATCTTTTTGTCTGGCTGTTGATTGTGAAAACTGGTAAACATCTTTTACTATTGTGATTATGGGACCATTACTCAATACCACTGTATCATGATTGGTCAACAGAAAAATAATAGAATTCTGTATCACCAAAACTACCACTTAATAGAAAAACCTGTAATCACTTTTTAAAATCCAGATGCATATCAGAATTATCTTGGAATTTTTTGAAAAATACAAAATGCACAGGTATTGCTTTCTTTTCTGCCAGAGTTCCAGATGTTTCTAATGAGCAGTCATGTCTAAAAACAACTGGACTATATGAAGATCTGTTACTTTTATCTAGTTTGTTTCACTTTTTCTATTTCATATTCATGGTTCCCATTCATTTAAGTTTATATTTTCCAATTTCTCCATCTTTTTTTGGATGTTCCTCCTTAAACCTTTAAGTAGTAGAAAAAAGCTTATATATATATATATGTAATATGTATAGTGTATATATAGTTTAGAAAACTAATGAATTTTTGCCAAACTAAAAAATTAATGACATTTTGATTCCACTTAATTGACTTAGTATGAATACAGTGCTGCTGCTGCTGCTACTGCTGCTAAGTCGCTTCAGTCGTGTCCGACTCTGTGGGACCCCATAGGCGGCAGCCCACCAGGCTCCTGCGTCCATGGGATTCTCCAGGCAAGAGTACTGGAGTGGGTTGCCATTGCCTTCTCTGAATACAATGCTAGATTTGTAATTTAAAAAAAAAATAGATATGCAACAAAAGTTTACTGTATAGCACAGGGAACTATAGTCAATAATAACCTATCAGTTCGGTTCAGCTTAGTCGTGTCCAGCTCTTTGCAACCCCATGGACTGCAGCACACCAGGCTTCCCTGTCCATCACCAACTCCTGGAGCTTACTCAAACTCAGGTCCATTGAGTCGGTGATGCCATCCAACCATCTCATCCTCTGTTATAATAACTTATAAAGGAAAATAATCTCAAAAATATATGTGCATATGTATAACTCAATCACAAAAGAATTCTGTTTTTTGAAATGTAATGATGGTTATCTTTTTGCCAGTTTTTCTAAATGTCCTATGGAAATCTAATAAGAAGGTATGAGATACAACATTCTAAATATATTTATGTAGGACATAAGATTAATATTGACTATGCCAAAGCCTTTGACTGTGTGGATCACAATAAACTGTGGAAAATTCTGAAAGAGATGGGAATACCAGACCACCTGACCTGCCTCTTGAGAAACCTATATGCAGGTCAGGAAGCAACAGTTAGAACTGGACATGGACCAACAGACTGGTTGCAAATAGGAAAAGTACATCAAGGCTGTATATTGTCACCCTACTTAATTTAACTTCTATGCAGAGTACATCATGAGAAATGCTGGGCTGGAAGAAGCACAAGCTGGAATCAAGATTGCCAGGAGAAATATCAATAACCTCAGATATGCAGATGATACCACCCTTATGGCAGACAGTGAAGAGGAACGAAAAAGCCTCTTGATGAAAGTGAAAGTGGAGAGTGAAAAAGTTGGCTTAAAGCTCAACATTCAGAAAACTAAGATCATGGCGTCTGGTCCCATCACTTAATGGGAAATAGATGGGGAACCAGTGGAAACAGTGTCAGACTTTATTTTTGGGGGCTCCAAAATCACTGCAGATGGTGACTGCAGCTATGAAATTAAAAGATGCTTGCTCCTTGGAAGAAAAGTTATGACCAACCTAGATAGCATATTGAAAAGCAGAGACATTACTTTGCCAACAAAGGTCCGTCTAGTCAAGGCTATGGTTTTCCCACTGGTCATGTATGGATGTGAGAGTTGGACTGTGAAGAAGGCTAAGTGCCGAAGAATTGATGCTTTTGAACTGTGGTGTTGGAGAAGAGAGTCCCTTGGACTGCAAGGAGATCCAACCAGTCCATCCTAAAGGAGATCAGCCCTGGGTGTTCTTTGGAAGGAATGATGCTAAAGCTAAAACTCCAGTACTTTGGCCACCTCATGCGAAGAGTTGACTCATTGGAAAAGACTCAGATATTGGGAGGGATTGGGGGCAGGAGGAGACGGGGACGACAGAGGATGATATGGTTGGATGGCATCCCCGACTCAATGGACATGGGTTTGGGTGGACTCCCGAGAGTTGGTGATAGACAGGGAGACCTGGTGTGCTGCAGTTCATGGGGTCACAAAGAGTTGGACACGACTGAACGACTGAACTGAACTGAACTGAATGCTGGGAAAGATTGAGGGCAAAAGGAGAAGGGGAAGGTAGAGAATGAGATGTTTAAGTAGCATCGTCAACTCAGTGTACACAAGTTTGAGCAAACTCTGGGAGATACTGAAGAACAGGTAATCCGGGCATGCTGCATTCCATGGGGTTGCAAAGAGTTGGACACAACTGAGCAGCTGAACAACAGCAGCAACATGGAATATTGCCATGACATTGTTAGATGTTAAAGGTAATTATTTTTTGTTTTTAAAATGCATATACCTAAAGCAAAAAACCTTTGTACAATTATATACCAAGTTGTATTATAATTTCTGGGTGATGGGATATTTTCTTTAATATAGAATGTTTAATATCCAAATTGCACGTTTTAAAATAATGAGTAGGTATTACATTTATACCAAAAACTTTATTTTGAAAAACAGTTTTAGAAATAGAGTACAAGCTGATATAAACAATGTACAGGATCTTTTTACGTGGTGGTCTTCCTATTTTGATCATTGCCTTAACCTTTTACTTGATTCTGTCATTCTGCAAAATAACTACTTTGTTTTGTATTGCTTATTAATGTATGGGAGTAGATTTCTGCTCCACTTGCCCCCCCCCCCCACCACACACATACACTTTTTTTGTTTCAAAGCTAAATACCCCAATTTATTTTTCCTAAGTGAATACAAGATCAATTCTTTTTTCTGCCCAAATCAATCTCTTTTAAAAAGGTATGATCAAGAGAAGGGACAGAAGAAATGTATAAGTACAATGTAGTTCAGGCTATCTTTTTTTTTTTTAAACATAACAATATTTAATTACATCAGTTTCCTGTCAACACACAAGTCAGTTAATGATGTTGACACTGGCCATTTTCATGGGTTGGCAGGAAGCTCTTCCACTAAAGTCTCCCATGGTTTCCACTGAATCATTTTTCCGTCTTAGGGTAGCTTTTGGCAAAATTAAGAGCCTTTTAAATTTCAGAAACTTGATGTTATCACCTCAATATCATTCCCATAATTTAGGTGGCTGGGCTTCCCTGATAGCTCAGTTGGTAAAGAATCCGCCTGCAATGCAGGAGACCTGGGTTCGATCCTGGGTTGGGAAGATCCCCTGGAGAAGGAAAAGGCTACCCGCTCCAGTATCCTGGCCTAGGGAATTTCATGGACTGTATAGTCTATGGGGTTGCAGAGAGTCAGACACTACTAAAGGACTTCACTTTCACACGTAGCTCTACTATTAGCTCTATTACTAGCTCTATTAGCTCTGTTATTTTCCATCCCAATTCTAGCAATTATCTCAGTAGTTCATATATCAAAGCATAACATTCTGACCCCTCAGCCAGTGCTCATCCTGACTTCTAGTAGCAGACCTACCAACGTAGAAGAGTTGGAAGATAACCAGTTAAACACCCATTTATCATCACTGGACAACTAGCATCAATCTTTTCTTATTCTCTACTTAGGCTACTTACGATCTTAATTGAAAATAACCTAAAATGAAGACTCTTTGTAGTTTATTTATCATTCCAGTATTGTAACCCAGAAAAGGAGAAAAACCTCCCTACAACATCAAGGAAGAAGGTCCAACTCCACCGTCAGCACCCAGAGCTGGAATTCTACCTAAACTATTCCTTGAAAGTCGTACATCAACAGTGACCTACTCCTGCCTGTGATATTAAAAACTCCAGAGGGTCACATTGCTGTACTTCAGATACTAAATGACCTACCCTATTACAGTGTGTTAGTACATACATACTTGATTATACATGATACACTCTATATAAGTATACATTGTTTACTCCATGCATGAATACAAACTATGAATATAACATAATTACACAGAACAAAATACTAATTGTACAAATTCCATTACGTCAACTCTAGTCACCGTACTTATCACAACCAACAACTTTCCTTAATCCCAAGCTTTGGGAAGTCTGCAACTCATTCACAAACATGTCCCTCTTTTTGATTTGGGCCCATTTAACACGTGGAGGTTTCTAGAACTGAACTATATCTGCCATCTGGTTCTTCAGGACCATCTCACTTAAAATCTCCCAACCTTTCCTGTTAAATAAGACATCTTGTTGGACTAATGACTAATCAGCCCATGTGCACACATAACTATGATGTCATACTTCAAATATTTTTAAATGTGAGGGCAGCTATGGCCATCTGAGTCCTTGACGCAGTCAAGCAACATATAGCCAAGTCTATATTGAATATTATTTTTCAACATCAGGAACCATAGATATTAGTCAATGCTTGAAATACATATGAAAATGGATACATGTGTACATTCATGCTCCAAATAAAAATTAGCTAATTCCCCTTAGCTCCTGTACACCTCACAGCATATATTTATTACCAATCTTGCCAAGTTTCCAATAAGTACATAAAAGCTTACTTTCTATAAGAAATAACTAAATCACAAATTAAGACACACTTTAGCCAAGATTTTTAACAAAATGAAATTTTCAACACCAAAAACTCTAAACCTACTCACCTGCACTTCCTTGTTGGTACAGGGGATAAGAATCCACCTGTCAACGCAGGGGACATGGGTTCCATCCCTGGTCTGGAAAGATTCTGCATGCTGTGAGCAATTAAAGCCCATGTGCCACAACTACTGAGCCCTTAAGCTACATCTACTGAAGCCTGTGCCCCTTAGAGTCTGTGCTCTGCCACCAAAAAAAGGCACTGCAATGAGAAGCCCAAACACCACAACTAGGGAAAGTCCTCACACAGCAACAAAGACCCAGCACAACCAAAAAAAAAAAAAAAAAAAACAACCTATGGACTAGGAAAACGTACTCCCTCCACAGTAACTTAAAATATTTCCACTAATGACCTGCCTCTTGAGAAACCTGTATGCAGGTCAGAAAGCAACAGTTAGAACTGGACATGGAACAACAGACTGGTTGCAAATAGGAAAAGGAGTACGTCAAGGCTGTATATTGTCACCCTGCTTATTTAACTTATATGCAGAGAAACTCATGAGAAATGCTGGGCTGGATGAAGCACAAGCTGGAATCAAGATTGCTGGGAGAAATATCGATAACCTCAGATATGCAGATGATACCACCCTTATGGCAGAAAGTGAAGAAGAACTAAAGAGCCTCTTGATGAAAGTGAAGGTGGAGAGTGAAAAAGTTGGCTTAAAGCTCAACATTCAGAAAATTAAGATCATGGCGTCTGGTCCCATCACTTCATGGCAAATAGATGGGGAAACAGTGGAAACAATGGCAGACTTTATTTTTCTGGGCTCCAAAATCACTGCAGATGGTGATGGCAGCCATGAAATTAAAAGACACTTACTCCTTGGAAGGAAAGTTATGACCAACCTAGACAGAATATAAAAAAGCAGAGACATTACTTTGCCAACAAAGGTCCGTCTAGTCAAGTCTGGTTTTTCCAGTGGTCATGTATGGATATGAGAGTTGGACTATAAAGAAAGCTGAGCGCCAAGGAATTGATGCTTTTGCTCTGTGGTGTTGGAGAAGACTTTTGAGAGTCCCTTGGACTTCAAGAAGATCCAACCACTCCATCCTAAAGGAGATCGGTCCTTGGTGTTCATTGGAAGGACTGATGTTGAAGCTCAAACTCCAATACTTTGGCCACCTGATGCAAAGAGCTGACTCATTGGAAAAGACCCTGATGCTGGGAAAGATTGAGGGCAAGAGGAGAAGGGGACGACAGAGGATGAAATGGTTGGATGGCATCACCGACTTGATGGACATGGGTTTGAGCAAGCTCCAGGAGTTGGTGATGGACAGGGAAGCCTGGCGTGCTGCAGTTCAAGGGGTCGCAAAGAGTCGGACACAACTGAGCAACTGAACTGAGCTGAACTCTAGCATGCTACTTAAATTCACAAAATTTTGATGGACAGGGATCTCCCTGTATCTAGCTTGTTACTCTAACAATAAAGCAAGGCACTAAAAATACCTAGAGGAGATTACTAATTCCATAAACACATAGGTTTGGCCCCAGTCTTTCCATTAATTCTTAATAAAATTACACATGCAAGTATTCTCCATCCAAGTAAGAATGGCCTTTGGATCACCAACAATTAAAAGGAGGAGGTATGAGGCACATTACCCAGTAGCTTATGACACCTATGTGGAGCCCTGCACCAAAGTCACAGACTGTGCCAAAGCCACAGATGCAGAGCCCTGCATCAAGGTCATCTCCAGAACTGATTGAGCCTCATACCAACCGTTGCCAAAAGCCCAGTGATCTAAACTGGCAAGCTCCCTAACCCCACATTAGGTAAAAATACCCAGCCTAACCAGTCACCTAATGCCATCCTTCTGGCAGGAATTTTCTTTGTCTTGAGGCTATAAAAATTGGGTGCTAGCCCACAAAAGCATGAGCTCTCCCTTGAGCTGCCCTTGCTGTTCTAACAGCATCCCCTGCTCTAATAAACTCTATTCTGAAACACTCTGGGTCTGAAAATTCTTTTCCAACCCCTGCTTAGACCATAACATCTGGTGGCCCAAATGGGGCTTCCCTGGTGGCACAGAGGTAAAGAATCTGCCTGCAGTGCAGAAGACAGGGGCTTGATCCCTGAGTTGGGAAAATCCCCTGGAGTAGGAAATGGCAACCCACTCCAGTATTCTTGCCTGGGAAATCCCATAGACAGAGGAGCCTGGTGGGCTACAGTCCACAGGGTCACAAAGAGTCAGACACAACTGAGTGACTAAACAACAGCAGGAGTTGTGAAATTTCATGCCAGCCATCAAGGTCATATGAGTAACTCAAATTAATAAAACTTGCAGTGTAAAGTATGTTAAAGATATAATAAACTTAAATTTTAATTAGGCTAAAAAGTTGCACCTAAAATGACTTTAATATTCCTGATCACACAATAAGACTCAAAACAGGGATCCAATATTCCTTTATGCTTAGCCTTAAATGTAATAATTAAAACTATACCAGAGTACTACTTGCAATAGCCTGAAATTCAAAGGACTTGGTATTAATTCATCTCTCTCCTAAAAGATGATGCTGTGAAAGTGCTGCACTCAATATGCCAGCAAATTTGGAAAACTCAGCAGTGGCCACAGGACTGGAAAAGGTCAGTTTTCATTCCAATCCCAAAGAAAGGCAATGCCAAAGAATGCTCAAACTACCACACAATTGCACTCATCTCACATGCTAGTAAAGTAATGCTCAAAATTCTCCAAGCCAGGTTTCAACAATACATGAACCGTGAACTTCCACATGTTCAAGTTGGACTTAGAAAATGCAGAACCAGAGATCAAATTGCCAACATCCATTGGGTCATCAAAAAAGCAAGAGAGTTCCAGAAAAATATCTACATCTGCTTTATTGACTATGCCAAAGCCTTTGATTGTGTGGACCACAACAAACTCTGGAAAGTTCTTAAAGATACAGGAATACCAGACCACCTGACCTGCCTCTTGAGAAATTTGTATGCAGGTCAGAAAGCAACAGTTAGAACTTGACATGGAACAACACACTGGTTCCAGATAAGGAAAGGAGGACCTCAAGGCTCTATACTGTCATCCTGCTTATATGCAGAGTACATCATGTGAAATGCCAAACTGGATGAATCATAAGCTGGAATCAAGACTGCTTGGAGAAATATCAATAACCTCAGATACGCAGATGATGCCACCCTTACGGCAGAAAGTGAAGAGGGACTACATAGTCCCTTGATGAAGGTGAAAGAGGAAAGTGAAAAACCGGGCTTAAAACTCAACATTCAGAAAACTAAGATCATGGCATACAATCCCATCACTTCATGACAAATAGATGGGGAAACAATGGAAACAGTGACAGACTTTATTTTCTTGGGTTCCAAAATCACTGCGAATGGCGATTTCAGCCATGAGATTAAAAGACACTTGCTCCTTGGAAGAAAAACTATGGCAAACCTATCCAGTGTATCACTTTGCCGACAAATATCTATCTAGTCAAAGCTATAGTTTTTCTAGTAGTCATATACAGATGACTCTCAAGTTCAGTTCTCAACTTAGACCATGAAGAAGGCTGAGCATTGAAGAATTGATGCTTTCAAACTGTGGTGCTGGAGAAGACTCTTGAGAGTCCCTTGGACAGTAAGGAGTTCAAATCAGTCAGTCCTAAACGAAATCAATCCTGAATATTCAATGGAAGGACTGATCTGAAGCTCCTATACTTTGGCCACCTGATGTGAAGAGTCAACTTATTAGAAAAGACCCTGCTGCTGGGAAAGATTGAAGGCAGGAGAAGGGGGCAACAGAGGATGAGATGGTTGGATGGCATCATTGACTTAGTGGACATGAGTTCAGACAAACTCTGGGATGTGGTGAAGGACAGTGATGCAGTCCATGGGGTCACAGAGTCGGACACGACTTAGCAACTGAACAACAATGACCCTTTCAACATTAATCACTATTCAAGAATACTTATGTCTTAATTTTTCTATCTTGGCTGCTGGCCATAATATGATTTCTCTCAATCCCAGCAGAAACCAACCAAGCTCCTTTCTACTTAATAAAAGGAGAATCAGAACTTGTCTCTGGCTTCAATTCTGAGCATGCAGCAGGTCCATTTGCCCTGTTCTTTCTAGCAGAATATGCCAACATTAAAATTATAAATATGTTTTTTACAATTCTATTCATAGGAGCATTTCGCAACCCTCACAAACCAGAAATATACTCAATTTTATTACCTAAATCATCTTCCTAATAATTTTTCCTATAAATTTGAGCATCCTATCCATGATTCCAACTTATACATCTTCTATGAAAAATTTCCTACTAATAACACTAGCTCTTTTAATATGAAATGTATTATTAACCATCATTATAACAAGCATCTCACCAAAAATAATGTCTGACAAAACAGTTACTTTGATGGAATAAATTACAGGAGTTTAAATCCTCTTATTTCTATTATTATAGGGATAGAACCTACTAAGAATTCAAAAATTTCTATGCTACCAATTACATCATATTCTATAGTAAGGTCAGCTAAATAAGCCATCAGGCCCATGCCCTGAAAATGTTTATTAATATCCTTCCCATAGTAATAAATTCCCTATTTTTATTATCATTTCACTATTAGGAACTACAGTTGTTATGATAAGCTCACACTGATTAATAATCTGAATTGACTTTAAAATAAACATATTAACTATTAGTTTTAATTAAAAATTCAACCCACGAGCCAAAGAAGCCTCAACTAAATATTTTTTTGACACAAGCCATCACATCTGTTCTTACTAATCTAATATATTCTAGCCAATGAACAAGTATAAACATGTTTAATTCAACAAAATCCATTATCACAGCAGCCCTTGTCATAAAACGTGAACCTGCCCCATTCTACTTCTGAGTACCTAATTCTATTAACATGACAGAAATGTATCACTTTCAAGTTTCTTTTTGATAGAAATATAAAAACTTTTATATTGAGTTTCATCATTCATTCATCTAAACATGTTGCTAAATAAAGCTATTTTATCAATCATAGGAGGATGAAGTCTCAACCAAACCCAACTACAAAAAATCATAGCCTGCTCATCAATTGGTAACATAAATTGAATAACAGCTATTATCATTTATAATCCAGCTATAATAATCCTATACTTATAAACACTAACTACATTTATATTATTTATATATAATTCATCCACCACAATGCCATCCCTCCCCTAATTTATGAAATAAACACCCTTAATTGCTGTATTTATTCTCATATTATAATTAGAAGGCCTCCTACCACTTTTTTACCTGAATGATTACTCAAGAAATAAAAAATATTTCACCAATATTAATAGCTATCAGAACACTGTTCAATTTGTATTTAAATATACAATCTATTCCGTATCATCAACCACATTCCCATCAATAACATGAAAATAAAATGACAGTACAAAAATTGTGAATTGAATAATGATTTTACCACCACTAATCATAGTATCAACAGTACTTCTTCCCTTTTCATCAATATTATCAGCACTGGAGTAGGATCTAGATGAACACAGACCAAGAGCCTTCAAAGCCCTAATCAAGTATTATTTATGTAATTCCTGAAGATAAGGATTGCAAGACTTATATCCTACATCAACTGAATGCAAATCAAACTTTTTAAAATTTATTTTTAATTGGAGGATAATTATAAAATTGTGATAGTTTCTGCCATATATCAATATGTCCCATCCCTTTTGAACCTTCCTCCAACTTCCTTCCCCAAACACTTTTATTAAACTAAATTCTTACTAGATTTGGTGGGCTTTGATCCCATAAAAAATCAAGAGATCCCATAGAAAAAGCAAGAGAGTTCCAGAAGAACATCTTTTTCTGCTTTATTGGCTATAGCAAAGCCTTTGACTGTGTGGATCACAATAAACTGTGGAAAATTCTGAAAGAGATGGGAATACCAGACCACCTGACCTGCCTCCTGAGAAACCTGTATGCAGGTCAGGAAGCAACAGTAAGAACTGGACATGGAACAACAGACTGGTTCCAAATAGGAAAAGGAGTACATCAAGGCTGTGTATTGTCACCCTGCTTATTTAACTTATATGCAGAGTACCTCATGAGAAACGCCAGGCTGGATGAAGCACAAGCTGGAATCAAGATTGCCAAGAGAAATATCAATAACCTCAGATATGTAGATGACACCACCCTTATGGCAGAAAGTGAAGAGGAACTTAAGAGCTTCTTGATGAAGGTGAAAGAGGAAAGTGGAAAAGCTGGCTTAAAACTCAACGTCCAGAGAACTAAGATCATGGCATCTGGTCCCAACACTTCATGGCAAATAGATGGGGAAACAATGGAAACAGTGTCAGACTTTATTTTCTTGGGCTCCACAATCACTGCAGATGGTGACTGCAGCCATGAAATTAAAAGATGCTTGATCCTTGGAAGAAAAGCTATGACCAACCTAGACAGCATATTAAAAAGCAGAGACATTACTTTGCCAACAAAGGTCCGTCTAGTCAAGGCTGTGGTTTTTCCGTAGTCAAATATGGATGTGAGAGTTGGACTATAAAGAAAGCTGAGTGCTGAAGAATTGATGCTTTTGAACTGTGGTGTTGGAGAAGACTCTTGAGAGCTCCTTGGACTGCAAGATCAAACCAGTCCATCCTAAAGGAAATCAGGCCCAAATAATCATTGGAAGGACTGGTGCTGAAGCTGAAACGCCAATACTTTGGCCACCTGATGCAGAAAACCTACTCATTGGAAAAGACACTGATGCTGGGGAAAATTTAAGGCAGGAGAAAGAGATGACAAAGGACAGATGGTTGGATGGCATCACCAACTCGATGGACATGAGTTTGAGCAAGCTCCGGGAGTTAGTGATGGACAGGGAGGCCTGGGGTGCTGCAGTCCATGGGGTTGCAAAGAGTCTGACACAACTGAGTGACTGAACTAACTGATGTCATTCACCACAGGGCTTGGCCAAAAGGCCTCAGCCTGTCTTTACATTTACAGTCTAATGCTTGCTCAGTCTTTTTTTCTGCGTTCATAAACTGCTGATTATTCTCAACAAACCATAATGTCACAGACACTGAGCATCTGTTTTTTGGTCTGTGCCAGAGTGGAAGTCCTGCCTGAAGCCTTTTAATTGTGCCAAATCAGGCCTGGAGCTTTACTAGAAGTTGATCATATCTGCAATGTAGCGGTACCACTCATGCATCTGTAGTAATTTTTCCTAGTTATACCTATTATTAATATAATTGGAGGATCCAGAAACTGAATAGTTCCACTAATAACTGGAGCACATGATAGCATTTCCCCCAATAAAAACGCTTTTCACCTTTCCCACCACCATTTCTAGAACAGGCTGACAGGCTCAGCAGTGTGTCTATGTCTACTGGCAATCTGGCCTACATGGGAGCTTCTGTTGACCTAACTGTTTTTTCCCCTACATTTAGCAGGTTTATACTCAATCCTAAGTGCTGTTAATTTTATCAGCACAATTATTAGCATAAAATCTCCAGCTACATCTCTTTACCAAACACCACTGTTTGATTCATTCTAATTCTGGCCATACTATTATTGTCACTCCCAGTTCTAGCAGTCAGAATCACTTTGTTAATAACCACAGTCAATTAATTTTTCTTTAATCCTGAAGGTGGAGATGATCCAATTTTATATCAACATTTATTCTGATTCTTTGGCCATCCAGATTTTAATGTCCTTCATTTACCTGGCTTTGGGATAATTTCACATATCATCACATATTATTCAGGAAAACAAGAACCTTTGGAGTACACAGTAATAGTCTGAAGAGTTATGTCTTCCCAGGCTTTCACATGTGAGCTCAACACGTGTTCACAATAGGAGCAGATGCTCATATGAGAGTGTATTGCATCAGCTACTCTAATTACTGCTGTCCCCGTAGGAGTTGAAGTATTTAGTTGACTAGCAACCTTCTATGGAGGTGATATTAAATGACCATCAGCCACATTATGGGCCTTAAGTTTTATTGTTTTATTTTCAATAGGAGTTTAACTGGAATTGTCCTAGCTAATTCATCTTTAGTGCTTTTCATCATACATACTATGCAGCAAGACATTTTCACTATGTCTTAACAACAGGAGCCATATTCACCATTTTAAGAGGCTTGATCATTGATTTTCATTATTTTCAGATTACAGACTCAACTCAACCTAAGCAAAGTTTCATTTTACAATTCAATTTGTAAGCATTAATATAAATCTCTTTCCACAACATTCTTGGCCTTTCAGGAATACCACATTACTCTTGCTGATATAGATGTATGCTGCTGCTGCTGCTAAGTCACTTCAGTTGTGTCCAACTCTGTGCGACCCCCTAGATGGCAGCCCACCAGGCTCCCTCGTCCCTGGAATTCTCCAAGGAAGAACACTGGAGTGGGTTGCCGTTTCCTTGTCCAATGCATGAAAGTGAAAAGTGAAAGTGAAGTCGCTCAGTCGAGTCTGACTCTTTGCAACCCCATGGACTGCAGCCTACCAGGCTCCTCCGTCCATGGGATTTTCCAGGCAAGAGTACTGGAGTGGGGTGCCATCACCTTCTCCGGATACAGATGTATACACAACACGAAGCATCACCTTATCCATCGGTTCATCATTAATAGAAGTAATACCGGTGATTTTTATAATTTGTCAAGACTTTGCATCTACACAAGAATTTAGACGCAGTAGTGGAATTAACAAATACCTTGAACATCTGTTTCCCACCATAACATACTTGAATAACTTACATAAATTTAAGAAGGAAGGAATAAAATCTTCTCCAGCTGGTCTCAAGCCAACTTCATAATCACTATGTCTTCTCAACAAGTGAGATATTAGTAAAAATTATGTAACTTTCTCAAAGTTAAATTACAGGTTCAAATCTTTTATATCTCTATGCCATATCCACTCCAACTAGGCTTGCAAGACACAACACTGCCTTTTATAGAAGAAGAACTGTATTTTCATGATTATACAGTCATAAGTGCTTTCCCAATTAGTTCTGTGGCTCTTTACATTATTTCATTAATACTCATCAAGGCCATGGTTTTTCCAGTGGTCATGTATGTATATGAGAGTTGGACTGTGAAGAAAGCTGAGTGCTGAAGAATTGATGCTTTTGAACTGTGGAGTTGGAGAAGACTCTTGAGAGTCCCTTGGACTGTAAAGAGATCCAACCAATCCATTCTAAAGGAGATCAGCCCTGGGTGTTCTTTGGAAGGAATGATGCTAAAGCTGAAACTCCAGTACTTTGGCCACCTCATGCGAAGAATTGACTCATTGGAAAAGACTCTGATGCTGGGAGGGATTGGGAGCAGGAGGAGAAGGGGACGACAGAGGATGAGATGGCTGGATGGCATCACCGACTCGATGGATGTAAGTCTGAGTGAACTCCGGGAGTTGGTGATGGACAGGGAGGCCTGGCGTGCTGCGATTCATGGGGTCGAAAAGAGTCGGACACGACTGAGCAACTGAACTGAACTGAACCATTAAACTAACTCACATAAGTTCAATAGACGTACAAGAGGTAGAAACAGTGTGAACTATTCTAGCTGCTATCATTCTAATTTTAATTGCTCTACTATGGTTACAAATTCTTTACATAATAGATTAATAATCCTTCCCTAGCTGTAAAAACTATAGGTGACCAATGATAGTGAAGCTTTGAACACACAGACTATGAAGTTCTAAACTTTGATTCCTATATAATTCCTACAATGGATCTAAAGTGAGAACTACAGCCACTGCAAATCGATAATGGGACAACCTCACCTTCAGAAACAACAGTCTGAATACTAATTTCACCCAAAGACGTTGTACGCCCATGAGCTATTCCCTCGTATCTCTAAAGACAGATGCTATTCCAGGGCCACAGGCTTGGACAACATTCAGAAATTTAGGGGTCAAGTCACAGCCTCATGCCTATTGACTTCAAATTAGTTTCACTAAAACATTTTTAAAAGGGTCAGCATCAAATTATAAAATCATTAAGAAGCTAAATAGTATAAACTTTTTAAGTTAAAAACTGAGAATTTCAACATTTCCCTAAGGATAAGCCACAATAGATACATTAACACGATTCATCACTATTATAGTTCAGTTCAGTCGCTCAGTTGTGTCCGACTCTTTTCGACCCCATGAATCGCAGCACGCCAGGCCTCCCTGTCCATCACCAACTCCCGGAGTTCACTCAAACTCATGTTCATCGAGTCGGTGATGCCATCCAGCCATCTCATCCTCTGTCGTCCCCTTCTCCTCCTGCCCCCAATCCTTCCCAGTGTCAGAGTCTTTTCCAGTGAGTCAACTCTTTGCATGAGGTGGCCAAAGTACTGGAGTTTCAGCTTTAGCATCATTCCTTCCAAAGAAATCCCAGGGCTGATCTCCTTCAGAATGGACTGGTTGGATCTCCTTGCAGTCCAAGGAACTCTCAAGAGTCTTCTCCAACTCCACAGTTCAAAAGCATCAATTCTTCGGTGCTCAGCCTTCTTCACAGTCCAACTCTCACATCCATACATGACCACTGGAAAAACCATAGCCTTGACTAGACGGATGTTTGCTGGCAAAGTAATGTCTCTGCTTTTTAATATGCTGTCTAGGTTGGTCATAACTTTCCTTCCAAGGAGTAAGCGTCTTTAATTTCATGGCTGCAATCACCATCTGCAGTGATTTTGGAGCCCAAAAAAATAAAGTCTGACACTACTTCCACTGTTTCCCCATTGACTTCCCACGAAGTGATGGGATCAGATGCCATGATATTAGTTTTCTGAATGTTGAGCTTTAAGCCAACCTTTTCACTCTCCTCTTTCACTTTCATCAAGAGGCTCTTTAGCTCCTCTTCACTTTCTACCATAAGGGTGGTATCATCTGCATATCTGAGGTGATTGATATTTCTCCCGGCAGTCTTGATTCCAGCTTGTGCTTCTTCCAGCCCAGTGTTTCTCATGATGTACTCTAGTACTATTTACTATATTTATTTCAATTGAAAATTTCAAAACACTCTTATTTTTCAACTCAGAACTGAAATTAAAACATCAAACATTATACCCCTTGAGGAACAAAATGAACAAGGATTTTTTTCACCTCTTTTACTACCCAAACAATAACAGAATTACCTATTGTTGTTTCAATAGTTTCTCAAACCCCACTAACTAGTTAGCAACTGTGTCATTTCTATCCAATGATGAAGAATTCAACATACACCAAAACAGATAATGGCCATGTGAGGCAGCTCAGCTTTTGCCGTCCGCAGCTCTGCCACTGGGGAGACAGTGCCAGGACCCTTCCAGGCGAGGGCTCTCGTAGGCACAGGGCTCCTCTGAGTGGGCGGGGACTGAGACTCACTGTGTGCTGCTGTTGCTCAGTCACATCTGACTCTCTGCAACCCCATAGACTGTAGCCCCCCAGGCTCCTCTGTCCATGGGATTTCCCAGCCAAGAATGCTGGAGTGGGTTGCCATTTCCTCCTCCAGGGGAACTTCCCAATGCAGGGATTGAACCTGGGTCTCCTGCACTGCAGGCAGATTCTTCACCAGCTGAGCCATCAGGCAAGCCCCCTCACTATATGATAAGCATGCAAGTAAAGGCAACCCCGAACACTCATATCATTTATTTATTGGCTCAAAAAACCTGCTAGGCACATTTATACCTTCTACACAGTGCTCAGTAAATCTAGGAATTGCCATTCCCTTATAAGCAGAAACTAATTACTGGATTCCCCCACCCCAAAAAAGGAACATTTTGTTTCCTACTCCAAGGGACACCCATTCCACTTATTCCTGTATTACTAATAATCAAAACCATTAGGCTATTTCTTCAGCCAACAGCCTTAGCGATATGACTAACAGGCAGTACTACTGCTGGCCACCTATTAATTTTTTAATTGGAGGAGCAGCCTTAGCCTTATTGTTAGCCCTACTACGACTTCTATCATATTTATTATTTTGATCTTGATCTTATTTACTGTTGTTGAATTCCCAATAGCTTTAATTCAAGCTTACGTCCTTAACAATTAGGAACCCTTTATTTGCATGATAACACTTAATGACACAGACTCATGCATATCATCGGAGAAGGCAATGGCACCCCACTCCAGTACTCTTGCCTGGAAAATCCCATGGACGGAGGAGCCTGGTGGGCTGCCGTCCATAGGGTCATTCACTTTCACTTTTCACTTTCATGCATTGGAGAAGGAAATGGCAACCCACTCCAGTGTTCTTGCCTGGAGAATCCCAGGGACGGGGGGTGGGGGGGGGTGGGGGGGTGGGCTGCTGTTTATGGGGTCGCACAGAGTCGGACACGACTAAAGTGACTTAGCAGCAGCATGCATATCATATAGGAAATCCCAGTTCCAGCAACTTCTAGGAGCCCTGCACTTATAGGAACCCTCACTTGGAAGGGTACTGGTGCTTTTTCCCCACTGACAGAGCTGTCTTGATGGCAAAAGTTGAGTTGCTTCCTGCCACAACCCCCCTTTTCAATGGACTTGACCCCATTCCCAGCGCCCGTCTTTCCCAATGCAACAGTCGAGTCCTCTTTCCCTCGGGACTCTGTCTTCCTGGGCAAGGTTTCCTTCACTGTTTCTTACTCACCTCTGATTGCTTCCTCCTCCATTCATCTTCCTGCTTCTACAGGCTTATCCTGAAATCCATCTTCATCAAATGGGAGATCTCTGGATTGTTTCCCTTTCATTTTATTTTTTATTTATTTTTTTAAATTTTATTTTATTTTTAAACTTTACATAAATGTATTAGTTTTGCCAAATATCAAAATGAATCCGCCACAGGTATACATGTGTTCCCCATCCTGAACCCTCCTTCCTCCTCCCTCCCCATACCATCCCTCTGGGTCGTCCCAGTGCACTAGCCCCAAGCATCCAGTATCGTGCATCGAACCTGGACTGGCAACTCGTTTCATACATGATATTTTACATGTTTCAATGCCATTCTCCCAAATCTTCCCACCCCCTCCCTCTTCCACAGAGTCCATAAGACTGTTCTATACATCAGTGTCTCTTTTGCTGTCTCGTACACAGGATTATTGTTACCATCTTTCTAAATTCCATGTATATGTGTTAGTATACTGTATTGGTGTTTTTCTTTCTGGCTTACTTCACTCTGTATAATAGGCTCCAGTTTCATCCACCTCATTAGAACTGCTTCAAATGCGTTCTTTTTAATGGCTGAGTAATACTCCATTGTGTATATGTACCACTGCTTTCTTATCCATTCATCTGCTGATGGACATCTAGGTTGCTTCCATGTCCTGGCTATTATAAACAGTGCTGCGATGAACATTGGGGTACACGTATCTCTTTCCCTTCTGGTTTCCTCAGTGTGTATGCCCAGCAGTGGGATTGCTGGATCATAAGGCAGTTCTATTTCCAGTTTTTTAAGGAATCTCCACACTGTTCTCCATAGTGGCTGTACTAGTTTGCATTCCCACCAACAGTGTAAGAGGGTTCCCTTTTCTCCACATCCTCTCCAGCAATTATTACTTGTAGACTTTTGGATTGCAGCCATTCTGACTGGTGTGAAATGGTACCTCATAGTGGTTTTGATTTGCATTTCTCTGATAATGAGTGATGTTGAGCATCTTTTCATGTGTTAGTGTTTGTTAGCCATCTGTATGTCTTCTTTGGAGAAATGTCTATTTAGTTCTTTGGCCCATTTTTTGATTGGGTCATTTATTTTTCTGGAGTTGAGCTGGAGGAGTTGCTTGTATATTTTTGAGATTAGTTGTTTGTCAGTTGCTTCATTTGCTATTATTTTCTCCCATTCTGAAGGCTGTCTTTTCACCTTGCTAATAGTTTCCTTTGATGTGCAGAAGCTTTTAAGGTTAATTAGGTCCCATTTGTTTATTTTTGCTTTTATTTCCAATATTCTGGGAGGCGGGTCATAGAGGATCCTGCTGTGATGTATGTCAGAGAGTGTTTTGCCTATGTTCTCCTCTAGGAGTTTTATAGTTTCTGGTCTTACATGTAGATCTTTAATCCATTTTGAGTTTATTTTTGTGTATGGTGTTAGAAAGTGTTCTAGTTTCATTGTTTTACAAGTGGTTGACCAGATTTCCCAGCACCACTTGTTAAAGAGATTGTCTTTAATCCATTGTATATTCTTGCCTCCTTTGTCAAAGATAAGGTGTCCATATGTGTGTGGATTTATCTCTGGGCTTTCTATTTTGTTCCATTGATCTATATTTCTGTCTTTGTGCCAGTACCATACTGTCTTGATAACTGTGGCTTTGTAGTAGAGCCTGAAGTTAGGTAGGTTGATTCCTCCAGTTCCATTCTTCTTTCTCAAGATCGCTTTGGCTATTCGAGGTTTTTTGTATTTCCATACAAATTGTGAAATTATTTGTTCAAGCTCTGTGAAGAATACTGTTGGTAGCTTGATAGGGATTGCATTGAATCTATAAATTGCTTTGGGTAGTATACTCATTTTCACTATATTGATTCTTCCAATCCATGAACATGGTATATTTCTCCATCTATTAGTGTCCTCTTTGATTTCTTTCACTAGTGTTTTATAGTTTTCTATGTATAGGTCTTGACCCTGTCATGAACCAGCAGTGTGATCTTGGGCAAACATTGCTTTCTCTGGGTACAGCTTCTCTGTGTGTAGGGAGAAGGGGCCGGTCAGATGGGGCCAGGCTAATGCTCCAAGGGAGTCCAGCCCAAGATCTGTTCCACACACTGAGCCTTCCTGGTTGTCCACTCTCAAGACTGCGCTTGAGTAAAGGCTTTGGGGCTGAAGGAAGATCTCCACCTCTGAGCTCCAGGGCCCATCCTGCCCCTCTGCCCTTCGAGGCAGCGGCAGAGTCGGGACTGGGATTGCCTCTAGAGCCACTGCTCCTTTCTGCTCATGGCCTGCATGACAGGTGCCCACTGCTTCTTTCCTGACACGGGGTCAGACTGTCAGTGGACATGACTGAGGACCATGCCTGGACCTGCCTGGCCTGTCAGGTCCAGGCACCTTTCAAAGTCTTGGGCCAGCAAGGGTTCCTCTGCTGGGTGGGCTCCTGCTGCTGCTCCCATGCCAGCAAGCGTTCCTCTCTTCCATGACCTCAGGACAGAGGCCAACAAGGAAAGGGATCATCTCGCCCCACTTTACAGATGAGGAAACTGAGCTACAGAAAAATTAAACAAATTCCCCAGCTTCTGCTCAGAGCCAGGATGAGACGTGGGTCTTCCAGGTCCCATCCATGTTCCTTTAATTGGCTCCAGAGAGAAGCAAGTTTCACAAGTCTGGTTGATGTTCCCCAGCTGGCATCTCACCTAAGGGTTTTCACATGGGAAAATACAATGGCTCCTACCTTGATAATGCCAGAAAGATCGAAGCAAATCCAAGTGCAGCCGAGGAGAGGTCCCGCGGGATTAGCATCCACCAGCAAGGGTTGGGGAGATAGTGTTGGAAATGACGTTGACCTGTTTGTATAAATGACAACGAGATGACTCCTTTTATAGGGCAGGGTCACCCATCACCTTTCAGTGGGTGCTCCTCCTGGCTGAGCATGGGTTTCAGCATCCCTGAGCTCCACCTCCTCCTAAACTCAAAGCCGGAGAGCAGCCTCCACACGTCTGAGAGACGTCCTCAGGGGATGGAGATGTCGGGAGGGCTCCACTGCCCCATTTTCAAGTCCTTCCCAGGCCAGAGCGTCCCCTGCCTCCCTCAGTGACCTCTTCTTTGGCCTACAAAGTCCGCAGGAGAGAGATGAAATGACAGGCAGCTTCCTGTCAGCCTAGCTGCCCCTCTCCTCCATTCTTTCTTATGTGTCTGCCTCCCAAAGGGGAGGAGAAAGACTTTTGAGGCATGTAGGTCTGGTCTTCAAAGAACTCAAGTCAGGTGGAGGTGGTGGGCGGGCAGGGTTCTATTCCATAGCATGGCATTTGTTATTTCACTTTATGTACTTGCATTATGTCGTTTGTAAACCAGCTTGAATCTTTGTTGACATATATTGTATGAATAAATCGATGTAAAGAGAGAGAGAGAAAGTGTGTGTGGGGGGGGGGGCGGGGGCAGGAGGTTGATTTCTCAGCACTTCTCTGCGTGTGTCAGCAACATCTCATCACTGGTTTGTCTGATGCTCCATCCACTTTCAATCTGTTTTACAAGCTATGACCTGCTAAGGCTCTGTTTATAAACTTTCAGTGGTTCTCCTTTGCCTATATGTATGCACTCTGTTGTTTTCGCCTCTTTGCGACCCCATGGACTATAGTCCACCAGGCTTCTCTGTCCATGGGATTTCCCAGGCAAGAATACTGGAGTGGGTTGCCATTTCCTTCTCCAGGGGCTCTTCCCCACCCAGAGGTCAAACCCACGTCTCTTGTGTCTCCTGCATTGGCATGCGGATTCTTTGCCACTGAGCCACCTGGGAAGCCCCTCCTGTGCCTACAGAACTCAATAAACACATCCCATCTGGCAGGAAAGGATTTCTGACTTTTCCTAAGTAAGTTTGTCTCACATTTCCCCTGACCTCATTCAGTGTTTTAGCTTAACCTGGTCTGGCTCATTTACTCTTGCCTGGAAAATCCCATGGACGGAGGAGCCTGGTAGGCTACAGTCCATGGGGTCATGAAGAGTCGGACACAACTGAGCGACTTCACTTTTCACTTTCATGCATTGGAGAAGGAAATGGCAACCCACTCCAGTGCTCTTGCCTGGATAATCCCAGGGACGGCGGAGCCTGGTGGGCGGCCGTCTATGGAGTCGCACAGAGTCAGACATGACTGAAGCGACTTAGCAGCAGCAGCAGCAGTCTAGCTCGTTAACTCCAAAGCACTCTTCCAACCCCTGACCTTCATCTATCACCATCTCTTGCTCCACATGGGATACCTGCCTCTCTCCATCGCCGACATTCAAAACCCTCCCCAGCCCAGGTGATGGCTCCTTTACAACAAGTGCCGCCCTCTTCTCCCCCTTCAAAACTGTCCCTCGACAGTGATGACAATGAGAAACAGAAATGCAAATTACCCCCTGGACAAAGCCAGAGGACATGTATAATGCAAAACCACAAGACATAATATTAATAAAGAGCTATCAGTGCAACGACACCCAGAGAATGGGAATCACCTGGGTGGCCCTGCTGGCTGACCTGAGGGAAGGCTGCTCCCCCCATCACCTCATCACCAGGTGAAAGCAAACCCATCAAGCGGGAAGGGTACCTTTGGAACTGTAGGTGCACATCCCAAACAAACCAAACACACGTGGTTCTCCAAAGGCCGGAGACAACCACTCTCGGGCTCAATTAAAGAACTGTTCAGCAGCGAGAGCAAGCAAGTGCCTGGGCAGAAGGTGTGTCTCTGACCTGATCTGTCTCCAAGAAAATGTGGGGAAGAAGGGTCAAATATAGAATCACATGTACAAGCCGTACTTGTAGGGAAGGCTCCAGCAGAGGAACTCGATAGTTGCGATCTTGGCTGGCTTTCGGGGAGTGATGTCTAAAAGAATCAACTCACACGACCCACAGCACATCATAGGGGAATACCTGTAACAGCTTAGAACACAGGCCTGTCCTCTCTCCGCACATAACTCCTAACAATATCTTGCCCACAAAACACTGACCTTATCCAAAAACAAGTACTAATTTTAAATGTCTATGCATTGATTGTTTTTAGAAACACCAACTCCTTTTACAAAAAGGAGAGAACAAAACAGAGAGAAGCACGACAGGTGAAACCAATGGCAGGTCACCAGAAAGAGGCTTCCATCAAATACATTTGAGAAACATGAATAACGAGGCCAAACATAAAATTATGAGTTTGAGAACTTGATGAGGCATTGACCTCTGTGGAACAGGAGCTCCTGGTAAGGCTAAGAAAGCAGGAAATGAAAGATGAGCCATCACAGCTGAAGAGAGCAGTGGAGGAACGTGGAAGCCTGGCAGCCAGGAACCAGTAAGAAGGAATTATTATCTATGTCAGTTCATATCTAGACTCAGCCTTACGAATTCCCAGGATTCTTGATTGGCTCTGCATGGACCCAGACCTGGCTGGCTTGTCTTCTGTCCCCAGAGGCTTTTATCCAGTTTCCTTAGAAATCCACTTCCACTTAGAAATCCAGATCCACTTAGCTGACTGCTGGCCTAGTTCCTCCACCATCATTAGCTTTGACACAGGGAGTCTCCTGGTTCGGTTTCATTTCCATCTCATCCCATCCCAAGTCATCTCATCCTTCATTCAGTAAATATTCATTGAGCACCTACCATTATTCCCTGGTAGCTCAGATGGTAAAGAACCCGCCCACAATGCAGGTTCAATCTCTGGGTCAGGAAGATCCCCTGCAGGAGGGAATGGTTACCCACCCGTGTATTCTTGCCTGGAGAATCCCATGGACAGAGGAGCCTGGCGGGCTGCAGTCCATGGGGTCACAAAGAGTTGGACACAACTGAGTGACTAACTTTCTTTCATCATGGTTCCACAGGTATGTTGCCAGGCCCTGGGAATATGGTGGGGAGCAGTTCAGACACCTCCCTTCTCTCTTGGTGCTTCAGTTCAGTTCAGTCGCTCAGTCGTGTCTTTGCAACCCCATGGACTGCTGCACACCATGCCTCCCTGTCCATCACCAACTCCCAGAGTTTACTCAAACTCATGTCCATTGAGTTGGTGATACCATCCAACCATCTCATCCTCTATTGTCCCCTTCTCCTCCTGCCTTCAATCTTTCCCAGCCTCAGGGTCTTTTCCAGTGAGTCAGCTCTTTGCATCAGATGGCCAAAGTATTGGAGTTTCAGATTCAGCATCAGTCCTTCCAATGAATATTCAGGACTGATTTCCTTTAGGATAGACTGGTTTGATCTCCTTACAGTCCAAGGGACTCTCAAGAGTCTTCTCCAACACCACAGTTCAAAAGCATCAATTCTTCGGCGCTCAGCTTTAGTCAAATAAAACACACAGATCTTTAAAACAAAACAAATCAAATCAAATATACGTATAATTGTATTGTGAAGAAGGCACTGGTAAAATAAAGCTTTTTTCTTAGGACAAAAGCTGCTATTTAAGCAATCAGGGCCTCTCAGTTTAAGAAGAAGCACAGCACCTCGGACAGATCTTTGTGAAATAGATCTCCAGTCCAGGTTCGATGCATGAGACAGGGCGCTCAGGGCTGGTGCACTGGGATGACCCTGAGGGATGGGATGGGGAGGGAGGTGGGTGGGGGTTCAGGATGGGGGACACATGAACACCCATGGCTGATTCATGTGAATGTATGGCAAAAACCACCACAATATTGTAATTAGCCTCCAATTAAAATAAATAAATAAATAAAAAGAATCTCCCAAGGAGCCTCTCGGCTATAAACTATAAGGCCAAATGGGCCCCTCTGCTGGGAGACAGTATCCCAGGACTGTCTCAGCGATGTCGTAGAGGCTGCTCCACCTTTTTGGAGCACAGAGCTCTGAGGTTTCTAGGGAAAGGATGAGGAGAGGACAGGACAGCCAAGGAGACATCCCGCACCACCACCAAAGAAAGCCCTGCTGAGGCTGACCCTGAACTCATTTTTAAAACTATGTAGTCCCTTGTCCTTCCCTGGTAGCTCAACTGGTAAAGAATCTGCCTGCAGTGCCAGAGACCCCAGTTCGATTCCTGAGTTGGGAAGATCCCCTGGAGAAGGATAGGCTACCCACTCCAGTATTCTTGGGCTTCCCTGGTGGCTCAGACAGTAAAGAATCTGCCAGCAATGTGTGAAACCTGGGTTGGGAAGATCCCCTGGAGGAGGGCATGGCAACCCACTCCAATATTCTTGCCTGGAGAATCCCCAGGGACAGAGGAGCCTGGCAGGCTACAGTTCATTGGGTCACAAAGAGTTGGACACGGCTGAGTGACTACACACACACACAGCACAGTCCCTTGCTCATTTAAAGTTGGCGTGTAAAATTTTCATCATAAATGTAAGTAGACAAGATTTCTATCTATGTCACGTAATAAATACATGTAAAAATAAAACACCTCATTTTAAAAGGTAGGATACACACCCACTGTTAAATGTCTGTGATTTATTTTAAAACCTCTGCAGCCAAGTGTGACATTGTGTATGTGCTACTTAGGTTAAACTCCAACAGGCCAGTTAGGATATCCAGAAGTCAGCTAAGATAGAAAGGCCACAGGTCAGGTGGCTCCCACAAAGGCTTCTGCATCCTCATCTCAATCCATACCTGGACTTGGCTAATTAGCGTAAGGGTCCAAAGTGTGGTTTTATTGGTGAAAGTAGTGGTCTGTTAACCGCACAATGAAGCTAGCGATGGGCTTTTTCCCTGGGGCATCCGAGGTATGCAAGATCTGTGGGTGGCTATGATTTTAGAGGTATCCCTTACTCTAGAGTAAGCAAGGTCGACTTGCCCATAGGGAAGGCACCAGTGGCTCAACCCTTCCCAGGTCAGCCAACAGCTGATGGACAAGGATGTCTGATGACCTGATGCTCGTTGAGCATTAGAGAATTCTGGCTCCAGAATGGGTCAGGGCCACCTCCTGTCAGGTCAGCGTCTTCATGCTCATGGGATGGGCAGCCATATACACTGCTTTGTGCATGTTAACACGTTTAATAAGCATCTGTATGTCTAGTAGAATTTGATCTGAGATGTCTGAGATCTTTGCTTTCACATGTTAATGGGATTGTGAGGGAATAGCAAGCCTTCAGGTACTTCAGATATTTTTGGTAGCTACTGAAACAAACCACAGGGTGTATATGATTAACTTGGTTTAGCCTGTTAGTTCATGAAATAATCATAATATCTTATTAAAAATTAGCCAACTTTTATGGTGGCTCAGATGGTAATGAATCTGCCTGCAATGCAGAAGACCCAGGTTCAATCACTGGGTCAGAAAGATCCCCTGGAGAAGGGAATGGCTACCCACTCCAGTATTCTGGCCTGGAGAATTCCATGGATAGAGGAGCCTGGAGGGCTACAGTCCATGGGGTTGCAAAGAGTCGGACATGACTGAGTGACTAACACGTTATTCAATATATCAAATATTACATGGTTTTTGTTACAGTAAACTTTTATTTCCATATACTTCCTCCCCACAGAATTTTATCCCAATGTAATAGTTTTACTACAAGAGCATTTCTTATTAATCACCTTACTATATTTCTTTGAAATAAATATATTATGCTTTGGAAAAACGGAGAAGGCAATGGCACCCCACTCCAGTACTTTTGCCTGGAAAATCCCATGGAAGGAGGAGCCTGGTAGGCTGCAGTCCATGGGGTCGCTAAGAGTCAGACACGACTGAGTGACTTCACTTTTACTTCTCACTTTCATGCATTGGAGAGGGAGATGGCAGCCCACTCCAGTGTTCTTGCCTGGAGAATCCCAGGGACAGGGAAGCCTGGTGGGCTGCTGTCTATGGGGTTGCACAGAGTCGGACACGACTGAAGCGACTTAGCAGCAGCAGCAGCAGCAGCTTTGGAAAAAATATACATTATATATATTTTCCACATCACAAAATATTTTCATTTCAAATTTTTTTAAACCATTTATAGTGTAAAAATCATTCTTACTGCTATAGGCACTTTAAAAAACAGCAAATGCAGAGTCTTTCTTGGAACTCCCCTTGTCTACCCGAAGACAGATCTTCCAAACAAAACTCAATTGTCATAAATCCCCTTCCCAGGAGTTTCATCAACCAGGGAAGACTGACTCTTATCACAGAAGAGAAGTTCCAGAAGTCAACACCGCACCCCAGCAAACTGTCACGAATGATCACACCTCCCATCTATTTCTCTAGGGGCCCATTCATCTCTCCTAAAAACCACGTACTCTCCCCTAAGAAGCCACCATTCCCCTTCCCTTTTCCCTACTAAGCCTGAATTCTAGACCACCTTGGGGACTTACTCATTTTTCCCTGGGTATCTCCCATATATCCAGGAAGTAGCCATAATGGTAAACTTCAGTCGGTTTTTCTTTTGTTAATATTCTTTGGTCATGGGGTTTCAGCCAAGAACTTGGAAGAGTAGAATGAAAATTACCTTCCCTCCCTTACATCTTGCTGATGGATGGAGGTGGTTCTGACTTTGGCCTTGGCAGGAGATAATCTAGGGCCCTGGAGGAAGAACTCATCCCAAGGGAGCCTAGAATGATGACATGGGTCCAGTGTCAGGGCAGGGTCACTGTGAAGGAAGAGCTGGCACTAGCTCAGCAGGAGTCCAGGGCTTGAAGCCCCTGGCTTGAGCTAGAAGCCATTCTGCTTTAGGAACCAAGCATTTGAGAACAAATTCAGGAGTGTAACCCCGGGACCCCATGCCAGGGGCATCTGAGGTGGAACAGGTTCCACCAAGGGCTTGTCTTCTCTTGAAAAACCATGCTGGCCAGGCAGGGATTTGGACCATCAGGGGTGTCACCAGAGTGGAGCACAAGGCTCCCTGGGCCTTGGGCCACCTGCTGGAACAGTCCAGTCATTGGAAAGTGAGTCTAGGAGCAAAACCAGGCTGGGTTGCCAGGCACTGCCTAGGGCTCTTGGCTTTGGGAACACTGATTTACACAGAGAGCAATTGAGCCTAGAGCTGTTCTTTCCCCAGCAGCGCTCCGCTGCTCAGGTGCTGGCTCTGAGCAAAGCAGACACGTGAGCAAAGGCCGTGCTGGCAGATGGTGTGATGAAAAGATGCAGGCCTGGAAATGCAGAGCATTAGAAAGACTGCCACTGACCTGGTCGGCCGTAGACTGTAATCCATGAGAAAGACGTGAAGGAGGGAGAGGTGCCCTCTGGAGCAGGCGCAGTGCACGGGTGAGCATACAGGATGGTTGTAGGTGGAATGACTGGATGAGCATGCCAGGCAGAGCTGGCGCAGCTCCTGCATTTGAGGAGGAGCTGCTTCAGGTCAACTGTGGTGCAGCACGAGCTGGTAGGGGCAGCCCCTGAGGTGGACAGAGAGGAAGGGCTGGAGAGCAGAAGAACAGGTGTCCCCCATGCGAGGTTGAATGCATCCAGGAGTGGGTAGGACTGGAAATGGAAGCGATCGGGGCACCCGGTGCCAACACCTGAGCAGGAGATCTGGGAGGTCCGTGATGACAGCAACAGAAAAGGCAGAAGGCGGCACCATGGCATAAACAGCAAACGGATAATAAATAGCTATGCTGGTGATAAGTGCCCTGAATGAAAGCTACCAAGGACTCCGAAAACAGCGGATGGTGTGGGGGAGCCAGGGCTGTTTCCCATGAGGGAGTTCTTTGGGGAAGTGCCATTTAGCTGGAGAATTAAAGAATGGGTAGGAGTTTGTTAGCTTGCTCTCGACTGCTCTGCTGCAGCTGCTGCTAAGTCACTTCAGTCGTGTCCAACTCTGTGCAACCCCATAGACGGCAGCCCACCAGGCTCCGCCGTCCCTGGAATTCTCCAGGCAAGAACACTGGAGTGGGTTGCCATTTCCTTCTCCAACTTGACTGACTCTAAATTGATGTTAACAAAATAGCCATCGCATACCTCCTGTGCTCACCCATGAGAGGGGAGAAGCTTGGTGCGTCAAGGCCAGCTCGGCTACTTCCTGGCCAGCCAGGAGCTGCTCCTCTTTCTGTGCGTCTGTAAAATGGAGCACAGCCATAGCCACCTCATCAGCTTATTACAAAATGCAAGAGACTAAGAGGCGGACGTCACAAAACAGAGTAGCTTTTATGCAGGGTTAGGGGTTATCACTGTTTAGGAGAAAATATTTCTCCCCGATCTGCATCCAAGCACAACTTACAGTAGGTCTTTCTGTATTCATTTAATCCTTTCAATAACCTTATGAGGTAGGTTAACAAGAAAAAAAAAAAAAAAAACCCAAAGCAGCTTTCTTCTCCTTTTGGAATCAGCACCGCCTCAAGCCGTGGCTTTACCTGCATTCTGTGTCTGTGACAAGGGACCTTCTGTTAAAAACAGGGCACTCAGGAGGTGGCTTCCTGCCAAACCACCTTTAATTTGTTAGATGCCTGGTTCTCAGGTGTCCAAGTTCTTATTGCTTCACTTTTGAGGCCAGCAGTGGTGGCCACAGAAATCAGGGCTCGGGTGTGTGACCGTGAGGAGATAACCAACGCCACAGGCTGCGCCCCACCCACTGGACCCTCAGCTGGGTTTGGAGAACCCCCCGGCAGCCCCCATCTGGAGAGCATCTCCAATGTCTCAGACATGTTTCCAGATCTGATCCTAAAACGGGTAAATGACTCGAATGCACAACAACAGAAGGATTCCAGCCCACCCTGCAGGAACCAGGCGGGAAAAGTTAACCTTTTCTTTCCCTCTTCTTTTTCTCATTTACTGTCATATTTATTTCACCTGGGTTTATTTTCACAACAGTCAAGACTGATTTGAGTCCTTTTTGGAATCATCAATGGCAGCCAGGACGTGGAAAGCCAGAACTGAGGGCACAGTGATGGGGTGGATACCGTTAGGTGGACGTGGGAGAGGCTGGCAGGCAGGACCCGAACCCTGGCCCCTGGCTGCTGGGGGAGGGCCTGGCAGGGTCCCCTCATGCCTCCAGGGACACCCGCAGCAGAGGCGCCTTCCTGAAGCTTGGGTGGCTGCAGACGGTGGTGGAACAGAGGCAGAGAACGACAGGGCAGAGAACACAGGGTGGCCACCTGCATGGCTCGTCTTTGAGATCCCGCGACAGCCCTGCGAGATGCCGAGAAATACTGGGAGACATGTTTCAGAAGAAGCGAGTTGAGCTGGCATTCAAAGCCAACGTGACTCACCTTGCTCTCAGCAAGCATCCTGACCCTGACCTTTCTTTTCCTCTGTCTCTACCTTCTCTATGGATTTATCAGATCAACCTTCCTGAAGATTGTGGGGAAGGAGCTGCAGATGGAAGACGAGGCAATTAGCTGAGCTGGAACATATTCACTGACAGCCCTCCGTGGGCCAGAAACTTCCTCCTCCAGGCATCTTTTGAAGTAGGTCTGCTTATTTCCTTATTATAGACGACGACACTGAGGCACAGAAAAGTTGTGTGCTTGCCCAAGGTCACACAGCTAATAAGTGGCAAAGCCAAGATCTAAACTGAGTTCTGATTCATCCCTTTTTTATATGCTGGGGAGGAATGACTCATTCTTTGGGAGCTGTAGGTATCTGATGGAGCCAACAGCAGATGCCAGGCAACAGGGACCACTGCATTTCCATGGACCTCTTACTATGCACAGCTCCTCTAGTCTCTGCCCAGGGGCTGCCACCTCTGTCAAAGTGTGTGTCTCTCTCTCCCTTAACAGTGAGAAGGCCTCCATCGAGAAAATCAAGTGGCAAATCCTCACTTTCATTCTCTCTCAAACAACTCCTTGTGTTCCACACCCCCAGTTCCAGCTAGCCACACTCAAGCTGAGCTGTTATCAGCCATGAAAAATCAACAGCAATATTTATCCCAGGCAATAAAATGACTGCAAAAAAAGTTCATCTTTGCACTGGGGGTCAGCTAAGGGGCCAAACTAAAACAATCAACTCAAGTTTGCCAAATCCCATCTCGGATATGGAGGGCTTCCCTGGTGGCTCAGACAGTAAAAAATCTGCCTGCAATGCAGGAGACCTGGGTCAATCCCCAGGTTGGGAAGATCCCCTGGAGGAGGAAATGGCAACCAACCCTTGTATTCTTGCCTGGGAAATCCCATGGACAGAGGAGCCTGGTGGGCTACAATCCATGGGGTTGCAAACAGTCAGATACAACTGAAGCAACTAACCCACCTCAGATATAGCTCTCAGGCCCCTGGGTCAACAGCTAACACGAGGGTGGGGAGGAGGAAAATGCCCCAGGAACCTTGGTCTCCCCTGCCTGCAGCACCCTCTACAGGGTTAGGCCGCTGGAGGAGGCCCAGCCTGATGCAGAGGCATAGCTGGGAGTCCTGGGAATATGAGTTGGAACATGGATCCAAGAAAGCACTCGAGAGCAAATTCCTGTACCCCAGGGGAGCCTCAAGAAATGTCAGGAATTGGAAGAGAGGAATGCATGCCTCTGGGTGCTCAGGTTAATCTGGAGCAGAACCAGAGGGCAACCAAAAAAGAAAAGAAAAACTAGAAGCTGGCAGAATCGACTGATGAACTGTCTCTGTGCAATCCTGTGAATTCTGAAACATGAGCATACTTAATTCTACAGTCTTGAGCCAATCACTCGTCTGAGCTGCTTCTCCGGGTTGGCAGTGGCCTGGGGAGTGTCAGGCATCAGTCGGCCCCTTGCTTTCTGCCTGCCTGGAGTCCTCAGTAGCCATATATGCACATGTCAACTCTCCTAGAGGATGGGCCCAACCCTGTTGATGTTCTAATGACCATCACTGACAGACACAGGAAGCTGTTTCTTTCAGAATTCCTGAACTTCAGGACGATACATTCCATTGCCTCCTCACCTTCACCACTCAGATGTCTAATGGGCATCTCAAAGTTGTTGTTCAGGCACTAAGTCATGTCTGACTCTTTGCAACCCTGTGAACTGCAGCATGCCAGGCTTCCCTGTCCTTCACTATCTCCTAGAGATTGCTCAAACTCATGTTCATGGAGTCAATGATGTTTCTGTCACCCCCTTCTTATCCTTGTCGTCCCTCCTCCTCCTCCCTCAATCTTTCCCGGCATCAGGGTCTTTTCCAATGAGTCGGCTCGTTGGCTCTTTACGTAACCAAAGTATTGGAGCTTCAGCTTCAGCATCAGTCCTTCCAAGGAATATTCAGGGTTGATTTCCTTTAGGATAACTCGTTTGATCTCCATGCAGTCCAAGGGACTCTCAAGAGTCTTCTCCAGCACCACAGTTTGAAAGCATCAACTTTCACACCAATCTGTGAAGCCTCACCCTCAAACTGGCCTACCTGCAGTCTCAGTCAACGCCAGAACCATGTTTCCAGTTCTTCGGGTCAAAAACCTTTGGGTCAAAACCCATATCCAGTCCATGGAAAACTCTGCTGACTCTATCTTTGAGATGTATGAGACACATTCAGAATCTAATTGTGTTGATCACCTCCAAACAGTAGCCACGGTCATCTCTCTCTTGGATTATTCATAACGGCCTCCTTAATGGTCTCTTCATCTCCACTTCCTCCTCCCATGGCTATTCACACCCGGAATCCTGTTTTCTGTTTTAAAATAAGACAGATCAATCATACTCAGTTAAAAAACCTTGAAAAGGCTTCTCATCACTCTCAAAATATTTACAACAGGGAATTCTCTGGTGGTCCAGTGGTTAGAACGCTGTGCTTTCACTGCTGGGGGCCTGGGTTCAATCCCGGGTTAGGGAACTAAGATCTTGCAAGCTGTACAGAGTGGCCTGTGGGGCAGGGTGGGGCGGGGTGGGGTGGGGCAGGGCGTGGGAGGAAGTATTCACAAGGGCCTACCAAGCCTGACAAACTCTAGAGACGTGACATACACACCTTTTCTCTCTGACATCCTCCTAGTCTCTCCCCCTTGCTTAACTGCTCAAACTACCTTGGCTTCTGGTTCTTCCTTGAATATGCTATGCCTGCTTCTGCCTCATGGCCTTTGTCCTTGCCGTTTCCTCTGCCTGAAGTGCTCTTCCCTTCTCCCAGCAAATACCTCCACATTTCTCTGCGACAGTTTTAAAATATATTCACAAATTCTTTGATACTCTCCCCTTCAAGAGGTGGGGCCTAATCCTTCTTTCCTTGACCTAGTGACTCAATTCTAAGGAACCGAATAAAGCAGAAGCAATGATGTGGAACTTCAGAAACTGTGTCATAAAAGGCACTACAGCTTCCTCCTCATTCATCCTCTCTTGAATCATGCCCCCCAGAGGAAGCCATCTGCCACATCCTGAGAACATTCAAGCAGTGTGGTGGAGAGAGGTTTACAGAGTGAAAAACAGCCCTCCCCCGCAACAGCCGCGAGAGAGAGGCACCCTGAAAACAGATCCTCCAGCCCCAGTCAGGTCTTCAGACAAGGTAGCCCCAGCAAACTGCTTGACCCCAGCCTCATGAGTGATCCCAAGCCAGAACCATGCCCTGCTAAGCTGCTCCCAGATAACTGACCGTCAGAAATCATGAGAGAGGATAAACTTTTGTTGTTTAAACTCTGCCTTTGTAGATCATTTCTTATGCGATGATAGATACCAATAGGCTTGCTTTCTCATTCCCCTTAAGTTTTTGCTGCCATATCACTTTCTCAGACATGCCTTCCTCAACTACCCTATGAAACTGGAATCTCCCCAGCACTCCCCAATCTGCACTTGTGATTTCTTTTTCTCCACAGCACTTATCACCTTCTGCATGCCTGCTCAATCGCTCAGCAGTGTCCAACTCGATAGCATCCCCATGGATTGTAGCCCACTAGGCTCCTCTGTCCATGGGATTTTTCCCAGCAAGAGTACTGGAGCGGGTTGCCATTTCCTCCTCCAGGGAAATTTCCCAACCCAGGGATGGAAGCCTCGTCTCCTGCATTGGCAGGCAGATTCTTTACCACCGTGCCACCTGGGACCCCCAATCATCCTCTAGTACTCTGTGTTATTTCCACATTTCTTTCACTGCCTTTCTCCTCATTAAAAACACAAGTTCCATGAGGCAAAAGGATTTTGTGTTTCTTACTGGCACATAGTCAGCACTTAATAAATATTTGCTGAATGAATAAATGGATGCATTCCTCAGCTTTACTCTCCATATTCATTTCCTGAATTCAAGATTCATCCGTTTTTAAGGCTTGTTCTGATGCCATTTTTCTAAAGACTCAGACTGGACTGATCTTTTTTCATACCACATGGGCTGGAAAAGGCCACCAGGTCCTAGATAGTGACAAGGTCATCCAGTCTCCTAAGAACAAGTCTGCTACAAAGATAAGCACCTTGAAGGCTGGTGGGTACGTCTTTCATACTTGACTGGTGAGTGGTTTCCAAGGAGTTTAATTTAGTCAAACAGGCTCCAAAAGACACAAACAGTCCAAGCAGCAGACATCCCAAGTGGAGGCTAATCTGATTGTCCTTGGTGCCAGTACATTCAAATCTGTCATGTGTGGCCAGCCTGCAGTCATGTGGCACCGGAGGGGCAGCTGTATCAACAGGCCCCTCGCGGGCCCACACACGACGGGGCCGGAGATTGAGTTTCAAATAAGGAAGGAGGAAAAAATGCGTAGGGGAAGGAGAAGGAAAGCCCTTTGTACAGAAAGGAGTTGCTAGCAGGCCTGTGTAGAGCAGATCCTACAGTCGGGGCTGCGTTCTTAGAAAGCTGCACGCCCCTGCTGTTGTGTAATCTCCACTGCTGGCTATTTGCTCCTTAGCTGGGCGTGCTGGGAGGCCCTTCCAGCAGGTGGTAGAACCTGACACTTTGACCAGCTCCACCCAGACACAGATTGCCGCAGTGTCCTTGGGAACAGTGTCTGTTTTGTTGATGATCAAAAAGCCACATAATAAAAAAGCCATTTTCCGAGTTTGTGGCACTGTGTGTCCTCTGGGTGACAGGCGTCCCCCAGGAGGAACAGTCAGTACATCTGGTTCAGGCCTGTGCTCCCCGTTAACCAGTTGTGGAGGTCACTCTACATCTCTTAGGCCTCGGTTCCTCAGCTGAAAAATGAACTTTTTAGCTCCCCTGTTGCCTGTAACCTTTCTGGAGTTGCTGGAGACACATAGTGGAGAACCCCACACAGGCTGTATGTAGGTGAAGTAGGCAACACAGAACGGCCCAGAGCAAGGGGTGATGATACTCAAGATGGTAATAATCTTCTGGCACTGCGGTCAGTGGCCCAGCAAACCCCTCCCACTGGACCCTGCCAGCCTTCCTCCCTGAGGGAGCCCTGTCTCACCCGCCCAGCCTTTGGGCTGCAGAGCCCAGGTGGCCACCCTTCCCTGTTTGCCTCCCTCTGGCCCCTTCTTTGAGTCTCCCTCTCACTTCTGTAATCAGCTAAACCAACTCAATCTTTACTGCAGTGGAAAAGGGCTGGGGACAACTTGTATTAGGCATGCAAGGCGCTTACTCTTTCAAAAGGTTAAGGCAATGGTTGTGAACTCTTGACTGGGTTTCAGAAGTGGACAGGATCCCAGAGAGGAGTGGCAGGGATGGGGAAGGGCTCAGGGCGCTCCCCTGTTTGAGCTTGACTCACCTTTCACAGCGCCCTGACCTCTGGTGTGGAAACTGGCACAGTTAATTCCGTGTCACGTGTTATATGGGGCAGGTTACAAATAGCACGGGGATTAGCAAACCCATCCCGAAACCGCCTGGTTCAAGGGCAAAGTTACCAGTTTAATTCCAGCAAATCATTAGCGACTGAGAACTGGGAAGGGAGTTCGATGGCAAACAGGGGCTGTGACCATACGTGAATCTCGGAGCTAGGACGGAAGGCAGGGAGGACCCTTATCTCCCACACTAATGGAGCGCACGTTTCTGTGACCTGGTATCTTTGTAACCTGTTCGTCCGGGCGCTCGCGGTGAGAGGCTCGCTCCACTGACCCCGGCCAAGATCTCCGGAGCGGCAGGAGGGCCACAGGCCACTGGGTGGACCGTCGCAGAGGGCGCAGCGGCGGAGACCTGGGGACCCCTGCCTAGGCGGCGGTCAAGCCGAAGAGAGGGGCAGGAGCTGCCCTTTTCCCCCACTCCCAGCCCAAATTCTGGGCTCTAGGCCCGGAAGGGAACCGCCTCCTACACGCCGCCCGGATCGCGACCGTCGCCTTGTGACTTGGGACAGCCAGGAGAACCCCAACTTCGGCCCCCTGCCCGAGGGCCACAGGCCAAGGAGGTGGCGGCGGGGGGCACTTTTCCCGGATTCCTTGCGCGCACCGGTACGGACGCGGAGCCTCCCGGGCCCCAAAGCTGCCCCTCACTCTCCAGCCCGGAGCCGGCGCGCCTCTGGCCCGCAAGGGCAGCACCCGGCGGCGGCCAGCTCCGGCCAGTCCGCCCGGCCCGCGCCGCTGCGCCCTCCCCGCACTGCGTCCTCTGTAAACACTCCGCGCCCCGACGCGCAGGTGGGAGAGCGCGGGGCCGCCGGGCGCCGGCCAGGCCGCGGGCGGGGGCGGGCGCCGCGCTCTGCCGGGTGCCAACGGCCCGTGCTGCCAGCCGATTGCCGGCGCAGGCAGCGCGCTCGCAAGACCGAGCCTCAGGTAAGCGCCCCGGGCCCCGCGCTCCTCCGCACCCCTGGGGACCGCGCTCTGCGGTCGCGGGCCGAGCGCTGAGTTTAGCGTCCAGGCGGGGTGCGCGGAGCGGCGCCGCGCGGAACAGCCGCGCTAAACCTGCTCCCGCGGGAGCTCTGGCGCTCGAAACTCACAGAGCTCTTTGCCAGGAAGGGCTTTGCCTCTCTTTGCGTCAGCCCCCAAACACAGCGCTTTGGACGTGGTGACCCGCTGCTCATTTGGAAATGTCCTTGGCAAACAGCGTCGTGAGGCGGATTTGGCTTTGGGGAAATGCAGTGTAGGCTGGTATTTGGGAAAGGTTTACTTTCCTATTACTAAAGATATCTGTGCCACTGTGTGAGCGTATCCGTGGTCGGGGGTGGCGGGCAAAGAGATGGACGAACTACTCACGTGCTAACTTGAATGGGGGATTAACTACCTATGCCAAGTACTTAGTCCATTAGTCCATGGAAAGGAAGCTACACATCCAAATTTAGGCTTTACTAGTATTTGGGAATTTTCCTTAAGGCAACTGAAGCCTTGTGACTCACATCAAACTCAAAACACTACCCTACAATGAATTGATAGGGCTTTGTAGCAAAGTCACCCTTCATCTGTATCTCCAGACCAGCAAAAGATATTACAGGATTCAGAATCTTTTTGTTTTTAACTTGGGCAATACTTTCAGTGTTTGTTTCAGCTTAATTTCATCTTCATAAATATAGTTTGTCCAAGTGTAAAGTACAAACTTGTTTCCCACTTCTATTTCCCTCTCACTCCAACTTCCTTCTGATTTTATCTTATTTATTCCTGGAAAAGCACTTCCTAGAATAAGATCAGCCCTTTCCTTTCTTTACTGAAACTGACGCTACTTGCACATGATTTGCGTTTGTCAAGATGGCCTTGGCTTTAGGGACTCAATCTCTAGCTCTTTCATGGGATCATGGAGGCAAGTGGCATAGAATATGTTTCAAGTTTTCTTTCTTTGAGTAAGTGAATATGTTCTTCACACTGGGGTTGTCTTTTTGAGTGCCCTGACTAGAAGGGTCCTGGAAAAATATTCCATTCATTAGCATAAGACAAGGTAACTGGCTGATAAAGTCAGTCTGTATAAAGTAGACAACTCGTGACCCACTGCTTGGGGGTACATTTAATATAGGAGACCTTTGAAGTACAGGGCTCGGGTGGTCTTGTGGAAGCTGCTTTCCCACTTGATTTCATGGATACTCTTTCAGAGTCAAAGTTCTCTCGCTGTTTAGTGTTTTGTAACTGGTGATTTTTATCAGCTGCATATTTTTAATGGGGCCGAAACTTTTTGTGGAAGTGGGTGGCCCCATGAAGGAAGGGGAGCAGGAGGCCACCGGCCCACCTGGGGGACAAGGTCTACGTGGCCCACTGTGCCAGACCCCCCCAAGTCATCTGAGACCCTGTAACCAGACCATCAGATTTCAGGGCAACCCCAGTGTGTGCCTGTTTGAGGTCTCAAGACTCACATTTTGACAGAATTAACTTAATCTCTCCCAAACTCACTGTGTTCCTGAACCGCCTTCGCCTTCCGTTGAAACTGTTGAACTTGGGTCTTCTGTAGATGGAGCCTTAGAATAAAGCCAGGAATGGAAAGTTGCTGCAGTCTAAAAGAGGAAATGGAAAGTTAATTACTGAAGGAGAAAATTTACCCACTTGGAAATGCTCAGAGCAGCTGTGATGAAATGTAGGATGTCAATAAATCAAAACAATCCGTGTGGTTCTTCCTTCACTTACCATTGTGTGTGTGTATGTTTGGCCTGGTGAAGTGAGTCCATAGGACTCATAACAGGAAAAGCCACACCCAGTTACTTTTGTTGTATGGCTTTTGAGTTTTCAAGATACTCTTAGGTGCCTGGCAAATGCATTTCCCCTTCTTACATATCTTTATAAAATTACATATTCAGGAGTTTCTGAATGCTAGCTCTTCTGACTCATGAACCAACTCATTGTTCTACGGTGTATCAGTTCCACAAAGTTGTTCCTTATGATTTCATCCTAGTGTGATTTTGGGAAAAGAACAGGGCGGGTCAGGAACACCTGTAGCCCTTTTATAATTTGGTGTTTGGTTATGTCTGCAGAGCTGCTAAAACCATCGAAGGGAATCCATACATCCCACCCACCTCGGGCAAGGGGCCTCTCCTGGCCATGTCTCCTGCAGCCGCTGCTGAGCCAGACGGGGTCCGGGGAGACAGGCATGTCAGCAAGCTCATTTTCTTCCTTTTTGTCATCGGTGCCATCCTGCTGTGCGTGGGAGTTCTGCTCTCCATCTTTGGGTTCCAGGCATGCCAATACAAAACCTTCCCAGACTGCAGCATGATGCTGAAGATCGCTGGGCCCGCGTGTGCCGTGGTTGGGCTGGGGGCTGTGATCCTGGCCCGCTCCCGGGCACGACTTCAGCAAACTGAGGAGCGCCTGCGAGGCAACAACCAGGCAGACTCCGACCGACCCTTCCTCTGTGGGGAGAGCCGCCAGTTTGTCCAGTGTCTCATCTTTGGGTTTCTGTTCCTGACGAGCGGTATGCTCATCAGCGTACTGGGCATTTGGGTACCTGGGTGCGGCTCAGACTGGATGCAGGAATCACTGAATGAGACAGACACAGCTGACTCAGAGCCCCAGATCTGTGGATTCTTGTCCCTTCAGATCTTGGGTCCCTTGATTGTGCTTGTGGGATTGTGTTTCTTCGTGGTCGCCCACGTTAAGAAGAGAAGCAATTTGAATGGGGACCAGGATGCTTCTGAAAGTGAAGAGAGACAAACCCAGAGCCTGGAGCCCATCCAGGTGACCGTAGGTGGGTCGCTGTCTTTCCTTTGCTTGTTCATATCACCGTGGCTGCAACATCAAGGCTGCTTTTGGGTCTGGCCTAAATTCTCTCTCTTCGTCTCTGTCCTCTGTCTGTCTGTCCTTCTCTCTCTCACACACACACATAGATGCACACAGACACAGTTCTGCCTCTGTCATTATCCCCGTAAGAATCACTCAGCACATCCTTTCCTCCCAGCAAAACCCTATTATTTAACAAAAGCATCAGGACATTGAGTTGTGACCTTGACTGAGGTTGCAGGGCAAATAAAGAGGACAGTGAGAGGTCGTGAGGCTACCCTGGGAGCCTTCTGTCACCTAAGGGACCTGCCACGTGACCCTGTTTCCCTGTTATTCTCACAGCAAACTCTTATGGCACTTCTGGTTGTTGAAAACGTGGGTTCTCATCACTGGTTATCCTTGACTGGCTGCCCTCGGAAGTCCTTAACTTCTCCTGGCCTTACTTTGTGTTCCTGTAAAATGAACACTGCACTTCTGAGTTTCCTGCCAGCACTGACATTCTAGGATTCTGAGTCTGTTGCAAGTCCATTGGTCTTCCACGTTTTGGAGGAGTCTTCTCTACTCTTGTCCACCTTATTCTTCATCTTCTGTAATTTTGTCCTTGACTTCAGGGTCAGGGCAAAGTTTGGGAGCAGGGGCATAGATACAGATGAAATGTGACTGCCCTGGTCACTTCTTTGCCCTGTGGGATGCCCAGAGATTCCTTTTGGGTCCCCCTGCAGAAGGTCAGGGGGTCCCGGGGTCAGGCCCGCCATGTCCCGGGGTCAGGCCCCCACAGAACCACATCAGGAGCTCTGGTCTCACCTTCACACAGAAAGAAAAGCCCCCATCGCTGCTTGTTTTTGCAAATCGCTGTTTTATTTCAGTCTCCCACCGTGAAGGCACAGCCTTAACATCTAAAAGGCTGGGTGGGCAAAGGGGATTACAGAGCAGAAACTGTGGAGGGAACAGGGAAGAAGGGAGCTGTTTCTCGTGGGTGAGGCTGTCTGCTGAGCCGGCAGTTCTCACTGGGAGGATTCCCGGGGCTGTGGGCTTTGCATGGTATTGGCCTCAGAGAGGAAGGGCGGATGGATTTATAGATGATCATTGTGTTCCGTCAGGGTTGAAGCTCCCAGCTTACTTAATTGTGCGTTTATACACTTATGGTGACATCAACACTAGTTATTTGTTAATAATTGCTAACACACATAGAGCTCATTCTTGGGCCAAGTAACGATCTAAGTGTTTTAGTGTGCGCTCTTCAAGAGCCTGTTACGTGAAATTCATCCATGCCCTCAACAGTCCACTGTGGCAGATACTTAGTGTCTCCATGTAAAAGATGAAGAAACCGAGGCTCAAGGATCCCAAGTAATTGGCCTAAGGTCACAAACTAGCAGGTTGCAGAGCCAGGATCCTAACTGAGGCGGTGGGCACGCATGTGCTCACATAGGCCCTCCCAGGACACTTGCTGTAATTCTATTTCTGCAGGCTTCATCCTTCACCTGGTGTCCTGAGTCATTGTTAAATGATGAAAAGGCTCACCCAATATTATAGATGCTCTTAGTTCTTTTGGGGAACACAGTGCGAGCCAAGAAAATATACTCGTGGGACGCTCATGTTCTTCCACTTAGGTGGGGGTGTATTGAGTGTGCCCTTTGGGTTTACTATCAGGGAGTTTGGGGGTCCAGCCTTACTCCTGGTAACTGGAATCAGGGGGAACTGGGGGCAGAGCTGGAGCAGGGGTGTGGTGATTCCTGAGCATTTCTGTCCTGATGTTGGCACTGAAGAGTTTAAAATCTTTTCCATATAACCATTTAAGTCCTATCAAATTTGTGAAAATCTGGCACTGTAATTCACTGTCTTTCTCTCCTTTGATATTATGGAATAGGGTTTACATCTTTAGAAATCATGCCTTTTAGCACAATTGTTAAGACTCTGGACATTGTCTGTCAGTGGTCAGTTCTGCCTTATGAGGGAAAGTGAGGGTGATATGAGGCAAATCTTATCCAAGTGCCAGAATTCAGCTCTTCCCAGAACAGAAGACAGAGTAGATAAACCAGATGCACGGTACGCGCTGTGGGCACACCTGGTGTTGGGCCCTGGATACACAAGCAGGTGACCGGTCAACCCACAGAGGACAGCAAGTCCTGCAGGAGAAACCCCATAGTGAAAGGGAGCCAGGAGTTTCCCAGGGATAGCAAGAGGGCTGGGCACAGACCTGGCAGAGGGCTGGGTAAGCCTTGGAGATGGCTGGAGGAGGAGTACTTCCTTGTCTGTGTTTGATAGGTGATTGGCCTACTTTGGAGGCTTATTTCCAGCTCATTTGTCCTGCAGTGTGTAATTAAAGTGAACACTCAACCTACCTTCCTCCAACCTACCAAGACCTTCTGAAAAAATCAAATGAGAATCCCAAGACAACCACCACTGTTTTTCGAGCTTCAGTTAGCCACGCATATTTTAAGCTCCAATTGCCATCTCCTTGCAGAAGGAGGGGTGGAGTTTATGCGTTTTCTGCAGGGGAGGCATTTGAGGCAACAAGGGGGAGAGCGGAGCCACTGGCCAGACGGCCAGTTGGGAGTGTTTCTTCAGACATGCAAACAGGCACCACTTGCTGCTGGGTGTGGAGAAAGTCCCTCTGAGGGTGTGTGACCTCTGAGAGAGCTTGTTCCATGCGCAGCACCGTCTTAACCCCTCACATGAATCTGGTCCTCCTATCTGTCCTCTGAGGCAGGTGCAGTTACTGCCTGCAGTTTACAGATGTGGGCTGGGGCCTGGAGAGGGCAAAGGGCTTGTTTCGGCCACGCCGGGTAATAACTGGCGAGTGGAACCCCGGTCACTTTTGAGAACCCTGCAAGCATCAGGACTGCCACGTAGAAACCAGTCTCCTCCCTGAAGGGAAGTAAAGTCCTTTCCTCCTTCCTTCTTCCTGAGCTGTCATGTGGAGTGGCCAGCTTAGCAGAGGTGGCCCTCAGACCTCTTCATAGTGGTGCCGCCACGTCTAGAAGGTTCTGGGCAACTCATCTAGTACATTCTGAGTTGGAATCTGAGCTTGTATCTGGTCCCCTGTTCCCCTCCCCAAAACACAGGAATGTGTTCTGGAGTGAACAGTAGCAATAAAAAATGCAGGGGGGAGAAAAACCCTAGCTTTGAGTTTGACTTTCTTTGATAAAGCTTGGAAGAAACATTGGTAGATAATAAAGCTCAGCAAGAATGGAAACCACATTTGTGGAAATAGGGATGAGGGATATATTGTGGCTGTGCCGTCATTTGTCCAGAGGCTGAAACTGCATTTGAGGAGCAGAGGCGCTTTATCCAACAGCTGACTTTTGAAGAATTAAAACTGTAAGTGGGAAATAAAAACTTGACGGCAGTGGACATCCCAGGGGAGATAAGGAACATTGTTAGCAAACACTGGCCAGAAACGCTTTAGCTGAGACTTGCTATGAAATGTAGGCTGTTTTTTTAATATGGTAAAAAAGATATAACCTACAATTTACCAATTTAATCATTTTTAAATGTATAGTGGCATTCGGTCCATTCACCATGTTGTACAGCCAGCCATCACCATTATCAATTCCTGGAGGTTTGTTCGTTACCCTGAACAGAATCTCTGCCTCCATTAAACTCTAACTCTATTTTCCTCTCCTCCAGTTCCTTAGTGACCTCTATTCTCTGCCTCTGTAAATTTGATAGGCCCACTTTTCAATTCTGCTGTTCTGACCTTTGCTATAGATGGGCCAAATGTATAATTAATGTCTTTAGCTCTTGCTCATTTGCTTACATTTATTACTCATCCATCTTCAACAAAATGTTGTGTTTCCTTAGGTGATGCCGTGATCATATTCCCACCCCCTCCACCACCTTACTTTCCTGAGTCTTCAGCTTCTGCAGCTGCCCGGAGTCCTGGGACTGACGGTTTGCTTCCAGATGAAAGCCCACCTTCATATTACAGTATTTTTCAATCTGGGTAAGATTCTCCCTTTGAACTGGAAGTGTAGAAACATTGAACCTTTTCAGGCCTATGCCTGTCTTCAGGCCAAGTCAGCTTTATGCTGTGATACAGGTGAAACCATCAAGGAGGAGTATCTATTTTGCTGACATGATGTCAGAATTATCATCTTAATATTCACAGTACCTTCCAGGAAACTTTGGCTAGCACATAAGTTAAAAATTATAAGCATGCTTACGCCAGGTTCATGTGAAGCCTTCTCCAGGCATCTGTATGCGCTTGTAGCAGAACTGGGTCTCAAAATGCTGGACCACCTGTCAGCCAGCCTGAGCGCTGGACCAGAACTCGGGAGGCCCCTGCTAAGTTAGGCTGCTGTGGACTGTGGGAGGTGTGGGGGTCCCAGGAGACCCCCAGAATGTACAGAGGTTCCGATATCTAATGGGGATACTTGAGTGACTGACTGAAATCAGCCTGCACCCGGCCTTGAGCATGCCAGTCTTTTCCCCTCAATTTTAAGTTGTTCCCTGGGCCTCAGAGTCTTCTCAGACTGATTGAAGAGAAATGTTAGATTCCCATTTACATCCCCCAGGCTTCCCATATGTCACAAATTAGGAGGCCTGCCTGGAGTTACATTAAACAGTATAAATGTGAGTGTTTTTCCTTGAGGCAGAGGGATGCCATTGAAGGCTGAGGAGTTACAGCAACGGAATGCGAGCAGTGGTTAGCTCAGCTCCGACTGGGGAAAGGCTGAGGGCGGCCAGACCATTTAGGAGGCTGACTCATGATCATGGACAGGCTGGAGGTAACAGGAGCCTGGGACTGTGGTGATCAGAAAGGGAGGAGCAGGACTTCTTGGTGGTCCAGTGGTTAAGACTCTGTGCTTCCACTGCAGGGGTCGTGGGTTCAATCCCTGGTCAAGGAGCTAAGATTCCCACATGCCGTATGGTGTGGCCAAATTAAATAAAATGATAGAGCATTTCCTTAAAAAAAAAAAAAAAAGTGGGGAGGAGGAGTATGGGAGGGAGTCTGTGGTGGAGGATGATGGGAAAATCAGAGGTTGTGATGTCAAGGGTGAGAAACAGGGACAGGGGAGGTCCCTGACTGAGGAGGATGGGAATGGGCTCGTATAATCAGGAGAAGAGAATGTCTGGCTTGTGGTGGAAGCAGAGCAAGGCCTGGGCCTTGGAGGGAGACTGGACGGGCCAGAGCTTGGAGGGAATTGAGGTCCTGGAGATGGAATGGCCAAGAGGCAGCTGAAACCAAGAGGTCAGAAGCATCAGAGACCTGTGGAGAATCCACGGGCAGGGAGGGTATGAAAGGAAGGAGTTCTGAGAAATGCCAGGGCTGGTGAAGGCACTGTACCTTCCCAGATGGGAACCCAGGGTGTAGGAAGTGAAGGCAGGATCGCTGAAAAATCTCCCAGGACAGAGCAGCACTCAGTGAAAATTGACTTTTGAGATGCGCATTTGTTAAAGGCAGTGAGAAGCAGGACCCAAGAGATTGCTAGGGACCTGGGCATGCTAGGGATGAGTGCTGCCTTACCGGGTCGTTCATGTTTTAGGATACACTCTAGTGCTCCAGACTGGGTGGTGAGCTGGAGATCCGACCAGGGGCGAATGCAGGAGTTGCCCTGAGTGGATGAAAGGGAGGTTAGGTTCTGGAATTTGGAGAATTCTGTTTGTGAATTCTTTTCTCCAGTGATGAATTTCACAGAGATAAATAGATAAATGTCTATTACTGCTACTAAAAACGACTCCCGTTACTATGCCAGAGTCTGGCTTTTCTTCCATTTCCTTATATCATTCTCATAGTTCCTTAGAAGGTAGACATTGCCATCACCCCCATTTTACAGACGAGAAAGCTGAGGCTTAGAGATCAAACAGCTCAAAAGCAGCAGGGTGGAAGTGTAGATGCAGGTCTGCCCTTTGCTGGAGCCCCTCCATTAACCAGGATGCCTTCCCAACTCCCTTCAAGCTTTTGGCTTAATGATTTAATTTTCTATTTGCATACGTTTGTCTCCCTTATGTTAGCTGTCTCCAGATGAAATAGCAGAGAAGAGTAGCTGTGTGTGTGTGCATGTTCTTTTTGGAAGGCATCTATATGTTTGTGTGAATAGTGGCTCCAATGGTAAAGTGTCTGCCTACAACGCGGAAGACCTGGGTTCTATCCCTGGATAGGGAAGATCCCCTGGAGAAGGAAATGGCAACCCACTCCAGTACTCTTGCTTGGAAAATCCCATGGACGGAGGAGCCTGGTAGGCTACAGTCCACAGGGTCGCAAAGAGTCAGACACGACCGAGCAACTTCACTTCACTATATGTTTGTAGCCTTTGTCTTTTCAATGACAAGGGGAATGACAACAGGGATGAAACTGTCTTAATATTACAATCAGCGCTAAGGACAGTAAGGAGTAAGAAATTAAAACATATCTACGCAAAATATATATGGGAAGAAATTACTCTAGAAGCCCTTGCAAATGCTTCCAAATGCATGTAATTAAACATGTGAAAAGCACCTGGTATTGAAGCGTGATGACTGATTTCCTCTTCTCCCGTTCACGTTCCCTCTTCTTCTTCATAGGTCCCCAACTCCTGAGGGCCAAGGCGCGGCCTCTGAGAGAGATTGTGAATTGATATATACTATTTCTGGGACCGCTTCATCCTCTGAGACCTCCCACACGCTCCATCTCTTATCTGAACTGCCTCCCAGATACGAAGAAAAAGAAACTGCTACTACCACATCCTTGTCTCCATCTTCTGAGCCTTCCCCGCCATGAACCATGGACTCAAATTCAATTTTATATAGAATCAATCACTATTTTATTTAATTTGTTTTCTAATAAAAAACACAGTAGCATCAGCTGTGTCCTGACTTCTTGGAATAGCATAAAAATTAGTAACAAACCTTCCAGATTAAGCCGTCAGTGCTTTAGACCACGGGAGAGGCAGAGTGCCTCCAGATGGGAACTTAAGCAGGTTCTCTCACTGAGACCTACTATTCCGGGAGACTGGTGGGGATTTGTACTGGGGCGTGGAGAGACAAAGGCTCAGAGAGGCTGATGAACTTATTCAAGGTCACATTGCTTCTCAGCGGTGAGGTTAGATGTTGAACCCACCTAGCTGGTTTCTGAAAGCCAGGTGGATATCTCTACCCTGTGCTGTCAAAGGCCAACCAAAAGCAGTGGTTAATGTTTAGCTTGGCCCATTGGGTTTCCAATGTTAATTGCTTCTGGGGCAGGGAAACCAGATTACTCTCATTTATTATTTCTTCCTCTTCTTCCCTCTCCTCTTTCTTCCTCCTCTTCCTATTCCTTTTTTCTTTTTTTTCTATTTGAAAGAAGGTAGTTAGGGTAACTAGGTAATCTACACTGGGGCAGTTACCAACACACTGATGCCTGAAAGCTGTCTTACAATGATGTGACATTTTGGAGAAGAAATTTCTTGGGACATTTTGGTAACTAGTTTCCCCCATAGAGATTCAGGAAGGATGTGTCTTTCTGTATTATAAGGTGCCCAGCTGTCTGCACCACCAGCTTTTATTCTTATAAGTCTATTGCTGAACAAAAACACTGGTATAGTTGGGTACTATAATAGATATTTATTCAAGATATAAACCTTAAACAATAATCACTAAGTATTATCGATTTTACCTGGGAAAAACTTATTTTTAGAATTGAAAATTTGTAGGAACTTAGCATTTTTGTTAACAAAATTTGATGTAGCAACAATGTGAACTTTTTAATGCCTTTTACCACAAGCCCTTTCTACCATAATCCCCATAAAAATCAGTATTGTCCAATATTTAAGTGCCTGAAAGCAGAATTTAAGGCGTTAATGCTTCAATAGTTTAACTGAAGTAATGACTGATTTCATGGGAATTGCCACTGCAATAAATCAGGAGTAACAGTCTGTACCAGCAGGACCGACCTATTTCTAAACTGAACATTTATTGGATTGAACTACTCTTAAAATTCTGCTTTTTTCCCCCCTGGAAGGTTAATTATTCACATTCTAAAATTAGGACAAAGGGTAGATTATCACCACTTGCTTCTGCTGTTTCTTGTTTAAAAGGATTAAGCCCAAACTTCTAGGTACACTTAAGTTTTAAACACTTACAAGTTCTCATATATAATCAAGAGCCTTTTGAATGGCTCAGAGTTAGGGTTTGTAACTGGGTGTTTTACTTTTATATGCTAGTAAATTTAAATGGCAGTTAGAAATGCTTAGGTATAAGTTTGACCTTCCGGTGGGAGAGGTCTGTTTTACTTCCATCCATCTCCTCAGTATTCAGCCAAGTGAGAGCTGATGAAGCCACAGCATTGCAAGGGGACCCTAAGCAAGAGATGTTCATTGCAGGACTGAGTCTTGGGCAGCCAAGCTGGGACGAATCCTTTAGTCATAGGAAGATGCATCCTTCACCTATTAAGTTTCTTAAAAACTATGACACTCTGAAAACCCATCTGGCAGGCTGTTACTGATTTTCTTTTTGTCTTTTTATCAGTTAACTTTTTTTTTTTATGTGAAATTAGTCATATAAGATCAACCGTTTTAAAGGGAACAAATTCAGTGGTGTTTAGTACATTCACAATGTTTTGTATAGTCACCATCTCTAATTCCAAAATATTTTCATTCCTAAATAAAACCCCATACCCAGTAAGTAGTCTCTGCCCCTATTTCCTTCCCATCCCCTGGCAACTACCAACCTGCTTCTCTCTCTGTAGATTTACCTTTTCTGGGTATTTCATATAAGTTATATCATACACTATGTGAACTTTTGTGTCTGTCTTCTTTCATTTAGCATGCTGTTTTAGAGCTTCATCCACATTGTAATATGTATCACCACTTCATTCCTTTTTGGAGCTGAGTAATATTCCGTTGTATGTATACACCACACTTTATTCATGATAGACATTTCAGTTGTGTCCACCTTCTGGCAGTTGTGAATAGTGTAGCTACTAATATTTGTGTCCAAGTATTTTTTGGAGTATCTATTTTCAATTCTTTGGGGTATATACATAGATATGAAATTGCTGGGTCATACATGACCTTTAAGTTTTTGAAGAACTGAATACTGTTTTCCACAGAGGCTGCCCCATTTTATATCCCCACCAACCATGTACAAAAGTTCCATTCTTCCACATCCTCAGCACCACTTATTTTGTTAATATTATTATCACCTTCAGTTCAGTTCAGTCCCTCAGTCATGTCCGACTCTTTGCGACTCCATGAATCGCAGCACGCCAGGCCTCCCTGTCCATCACCAACTCCCGGAGTTCACTCAAACTCATGTCCATGGAGTCAGTGATGCCATCCAGCCATCTCATCCTCTGTCGTCCCCTTCTCCTCCTGCCCCCAATCCCTCCCAGCATCAGAGTCTTTTCCAATGAGTCAACTCTTCACATGAGGTGGCCAAACAGCTTTAGCATCAGTCCTTCCAGTGAACACCCAGGACTGATCTCCTTCAGAATGGACTGGTTGGATCTCCTTGCAGTCCAAGGGACTCTCAAGAGTCTTCTCCAACACCACAGTGCAAAAGCATCAATTCTCTGGCGCTCAGCTTTCTTCACAGTCCAACTCTCACATCCATGACCACTGGAAAAACCATAGCCTTGACTAGACAGACCTTTGTTGGCAAAGTAATATCTCTGCTTTTTAATATGTTATCTAGGTTGGTCATAACTTTCCTTCCAAGGAGTAAGCATCTTTTAATTTCATGGTTGCAATCACCATCTGCAGTGATTTTGGAGCCCCCCAAAATGAAGTCTGACACTGCTTCTACTGTTTCCCCACCAACTTCCCATGAAGTGATGGGACCAGATGCCATGATCTTAGTTTTCTAAATTTTGAGCTTTAAGCCAACCTTTTCACTCTCCTCTCTCACTTTTATCAAGAGGCTCTTTAGCTCCCCTTCACTTTCTGCCATAAGGGTGGTATCATCTGCATATCTGAGGTGATTGATATTTCTCCTGGCAATCTTGATTCCAGTTTGTGCTTCTTCCAGCCCAGCGTTTCTCATGATATATTCTGCATAGAAATTAAATAAGCAGGGTGACAATATACAGCCTTGACGTACTCCTTTCCCAATTTGGAACCAGTCTGTTGTTCCATGTCTGGTTCTAACTATTGCTTCTTGACCTGCATACAGGTTTCTCAGAAGGCATGGGAACAACCTAAATATCCATTGACAAAACAATTCAGAGGTTTGAGGAATGTGCACTAAGTTTTCCTCCTTGTCAGAGGTTGGAAATGGCAATAAGGAAGACCCTCTTCCAGCACTAAGAAGCTGAAGCTGATGATCTGGCTGTGGTGGGGACACAGTGGACGTGTCAATTGCATGCATATCTCAGGAGATTTCGTGAGTCTGGTTTCACACCCCTGCAATACAGAGAATATCACAATAAAGCATTTATCCCAGGAATTTTCATCTTAGTTGACTTTGACGCATGTCATAAGTTCTGAGATCAAGCCTTGAGCCTTTGGAGTGGGAGTACTGACTCCAAGACCCTAGACTATCAGAGAACTAACCGTAGGGAGTATCACATAGTGAGAACTCACACAAAGGAAACCACTTGCATACAAGACCCAGCATCACCCAACCACCATTAGCACCCTGTGCAGGACACCTCATCTAAACAACAAACAAAACAAAAATACAAACCCAATCATCAACAGACAGGATTACCACCTCACTCAGCCTTGCCCATCAGAGGAAAAACAAACAAACAAACAAGCAAACAAAAACTCAGCACAAATCTCACCCTATACGAAGCTTACACGCACCACTGGACCAACCTTAGAAGGGCAGAAACCAAAAGGAAGAAAGAATTCAACTCTGAAGCCTGGGAAAAGGAGACCTCAAACGCAATAAGTTTAAAAAAATAATGAAAAGGCAGATAAATACTACACAAATGAAGGAACAAACTAGAAACACAGAAGTCCAAATAAATGAAGAGGAAGTAGGCAAACTACCTGAAAAAGAATTCAGAATAATGATAGTAAAGATGATCAAAAACCTTGAAAACAAAATGGAGAAAATGCAAGAATCAATTAAAAAAGACCTAGAAGAAGTAAAGAATAAACATACAAACAACATAATTACTGAAATTAAAAATACTCTGGAAGGAATCAATAGCAGAATATCTGAAGCAGAAGAATGAATCAGTAAGCTGAAAGATAAAATGGTGGAAATCACTTCTGAAGAGCAGAATAAAGTAAAAAGAATGAAAAGAACTGAGGATAGTCTCAGAGATCTCTGGGACAATATCAAATGCACCAACACTCAAATTATAGAGGTACCAGAAGAAGAGAAAAAGAAAGGGTATGAGAAAATTTTTGAAGAGATTATAGTTGAAAATTTCCCTAACATGGAAAAGGAAATAGTCAATCAAGTCCAAGAGGCATAAAGAGTCCCAAACAGGATAAACCCAAGGAGAAACACACCAAGCACATACTAATCAAACTAACAAAGACTAAACACAAAGACAGAATATTAAAATCAGCAAGGGAGAAGCAACAAGTAAAATACAAGGGAAGCCCCGTGTGCTTAACAGCTGATCTTTCAGCAGGAACTCTGCAGGCCAGAAGGGAATGGGGGATATATTTAAAGTACTGAAAGGGAAAAATCTACAACCAAGATTACTGTACCCGGTAAGCATCTCATTCAAAATTGATGGAGAAATAAAAAGCTTTTCAGACAAGCAAAAGTTAATAGAATTCAGTAGCACCAAACCAGCTTTACAACAAATGTTAAAGGGACTTATATAGTCAAGAAATACAAGAGAAGAAAAAAGATCTACAAAATCAACCCCAAACAATTAAGAAAATGGAAATAGGAACATATATATCAATAATTACTTTAAATGTAAGTGGATTAAATGTGCCAACCAAAAGACAGACTGGATGAATGGATACAAAAACAAGACCCATATATATGCTGTCTACAAGAAAACCACTTCAGACCTAAAGACACATATAGACTAAAAGTGAAAGGATGGAAAAATATATTCCATGCAAATGGGAAGCAAAAGAAAGCTGGAGTGGCAATCCTCATATCAGACAAAATAGACCTTAAAATAAACAATATTACAAGAGATAAGGAAGGACACTACATAATGATAAAGAGATCAATCCAAGAGGAAGATATAACAATTGTAAATATGCACGCAACATAGGAGCACCTCAATACATAAGACAAACACTAACACACATAAAGGAGAAATTGACAGTAACATAATAATAGTAGGAGACTTTAACACTTCACTCACACCAATGGACAGATCACCAAAACAGAAAATTAATAAGGAAACACAAATCTTAAATGATACATTAGATGAAATGGATCTCATTGATATCTTCAGGACATTCCATCCAAATGAAGAAGAATACACCTTCTTCTCAAGTGCACATGGAATAGTCTCCAGAATAGACCACATCTTGGGACACAAATCAAACCTCAGTAAATTTAAGAACATTGAAATCATATCATGCATCTTCTCCAACCACAATGCTGAGACTAGATATCAATTACAAGAAAAAAACTGTAAGAAAAACAAACACATGGAGATGTGTTAAACAACACATTTCTAAATAACCAACAGGTTACTGAAGAAATCAAAAGGGAAAGCAAAACATTTCTAGAAACAAATGATAATGAAAACACAACAACTTAAAACCTATAGGATGCAGCAAAAGCAGTTCTAAGAGGCAAGTTTATAGCAATACAATCCTACCTCAAGAAACAAGAAAAATATTGAATAGACAACCTAACTTACACCTAAAACAACTGGAAAAAGAAGAAGAAGAACAACAAAAAATCCAAAATTAGTAAAGGGAAAGAAATCATAAAGATCCGAGCAGAAATAAATGAAAAAGAAATGAAAAAAACAATAGTAAAGATCAATAAAACTAAAAGTTGGTTTTTTGAGAAGATAAACAAAATTGACAAGCCTTTAGCCAGACTCATCAAGAAAAAAAGAGAGAAGAATCAAATCAACAAAATTAGAAATGAAAAAGGAGAGGTTACAATGGACAAGGCAGAAATACAAAGGATTATAAGAGACTATTATGAACAACTATATGGCAATAAAATGGATAACCTGGAAGAAATGGACAGATTCTTAGAAAAGTTCATTCTTCCAAGACTGAACCAGGAAGAAACAGAAATTATGAGCAACCCAATTACAAGCACTGAAATTGAAGCTGTGATCAAAAATATCCCCAAACACAAAAGCCCAGCACCAGATGGCTTCACAGGAGAATTCTATCAAACATTTAGAGAAGAGCTAATGCTTATCCTTCTAAAACTCTTTCAAAAAATTGCAGAGGAGGCCACCATCTTCAAGGCCACCATCACCCTGATACCAAAACCAGACAAAGACAACACAAAAAAAGAAAACTACAGGCCAATATCATTGATGAATATAGACGCAAACATCCTTAACAAAATTTTAGCAAACAGAATTCAGCAACACATAAAAAATCTCATACACCATGATTAAGCGGGGTTTATTCTAGGAATGCAAGGATTCTTCAATATATGTAAATCAATGTGATATACCATACTAACAAATTCAAAGGTAAAAACCATATGATCATCTCAATAGATACAGAAAAAGCCTTTGACAAAATTCAGCACCCATTTATGATTAAAACTCTTCAATAAATGGGCACAGAAGGAATCTACCTCAACATAGTAAAGACCATATATGGTAAGCCTACAGCAAACATTATTCTCAATGATAAAAAACTGAAAACATTCCCCCTAAGCTCAGGAACAAGACAAGGGTGTCCAATGCCACCACTATTATTCAATATAGCTCTGGAAGTCCTAGCTACAGCAATCAGAGAAGAAAAAGAAATAAAAGGAATACAGATTGGAAAAGAAGTAAAGCTCTCACTGTTTGCAGATGACATGATACTGTACACAGAAAACCCAAAGATAGTATCAGAAAATTACTAGAGTTAATCAGTGAATTTAGCAGAGTTTCAGAATACAAAATCAATACACAGAAATCACTTTCATTTCTATATATTAACAATAAAAAATCAGAAAGAGAAATTAAGGAACCAATCCCATTCACCATTGTAACAAAAAGAATTAAATATCTAGGAATAAGCTTACCTAAGGAGACAAAAGAACTGTACACAGAAAATTATAAGTCACTAATGAAAGAAATCAAAGATGATATAAACAGATGGAGAGATACTCCATGTTCCTGGGTAGGAAGAATCAATATTATGAAAATGACTATACTACCAAATGCAATCTATGGATTCAATGTGATCAGTATAATTACCAATGGCATTTTTCACAGAACTAAGACAGTACTCTTACCTGGAAAATCCCATGGGCGGAGGAGCCTGGTAGGCTACAGTCCATGGGGTCATGAAGAGTCAGACACAACTGAGTGACTTCACTTTCACTTTTCACTTTCATGCATTGGAGAAGGAAATGGCAACCCACTCCAGTGTTCTTGCCTGGAGAATCCCAGGAACGGGGGAGCCTGGTGGGCTGCTGTCTATGGGATTGCACAGAGTTGGACACGACTGACGTGACTTAGCAGCAGCAGCAGCAGGGCAAAAAATTTCACAATTCATACGGAAACACCAAAGACCCCGAATAGCCAAAGCAGTCTTGAGAAAGAAGAATGGAGCTGGAGGAATCAACCTTCCTGACTTTAGATTATACTACAAAGCTACAGTCATCAAGACAGTATGGTATTGGAACAAAAATAGAAATATAGACTAATGGAACAAGATAGAAAGCCCAGAAATAAACCCATGCACCTATGGGTACCTTATTTTTGACAAAGGAGGCAAGAATATACAATGGGGCAAAGACAGCCTCTTCGATAAATGGTGCTGGGAAAACTGGACAACTACATGTAAAAGAACAAAATTAGAACACTTCCTAACACCATACACTCAAAATGGATTAAAGAACTAAATGTAAAACCAGAAACTATAAAACTCTTAGAGGAAAACATAGGCAGAGCACTCAATGACATAAATCAAAGCAAGATCCTCTATGACCCACCTCCTAGAGTAATGGAAATAAAAACAAAAGTAAACAAATGCACAGCAAAGGAAACTATAAGCAAAGTGAAATAAAACCCTCAGAATGGGAGAAAATAATAACAAATGAAACAACTGACAAAGGATTAATTTCAAAAATATAAAAGCAGCTCATACAACTCAATGCCAGAAAAACAAACAACCCAATCAAAAAGTGGGGAAAAGACCTAAACAGACATTTCTCCAAAGAAAACATACAGATGGCTAACAAACACATGAAAAGATGCTCAACATCACTCATTATTAGAGAAATGCAAATCAAACCTACAACGAGATATCATCTCACACCAGTAAGAATGGCCATCATCAAAAAGTCTACAAACAATAAATGCTGGAGAGGGTGTGGAGAAAAGGGAACCCTCTTTCACTTTTGGTGGGAATGTAAATTGATACAGCCCCTATGGAAGACAGTATGGAGATTCCTTAAAAAAAAACTAGGAATAAAACCACCATATGACCCAGCAATCCCACTCCTAGGCATAAACTCCGAGGAAACCAAAGTTGAGAAATACACATGTATCCCGTTGTTCATTGCTGCACTATTTACAATAGCTAGAACATGGAAGCAACCTAGATGTCCATCGACAGATGAATGGATAAAGAAGTTGTACATACACACAATGGAATATTACTCAACCATAAAAAGGAACACATCTGAGTCAGTTCTGATGAAGTGGATGAATCTGGAACCTATTATACAGAGTGAAGTGAGTCAGAAAGAGAAAGATAAATATCATATTCTAACGCATATATATGGAATCTGGAAAAATGGTACTGAAGAATTTATTTACAGGGCAGCAATGGAGAAACAGACATAGAGAATAGATTTATGGACATGGGGAGAGGGGAGGAGAGGGTGAGATGCATGGAGAGAGTAACATGGAAACTCACATTATCATATGTAAAATAGATGGCCAATGGGAATTTGCTGTATGGCTCAGGAAACTCAAATAGGGGCTCTGTATCAATCTAGAAGGGTGGGATGGTGAGAGAGATGGGAGGGAGGTTCAAAAGGGAGGGGATATATGTATACTTATGGCTGATTCATGTTGAGGTTTGACAGAAAACAACAAAATTCTGTAAAGCGTGTGTGTGTGTGTGTGTGTGTGTGTAACCAAATCACTGGCTATACAGCAGTAATTAACACAACATTGCAAATTAAAAGAGATATGGTAGTCTGGTTGGATCTGCAAGGATCCATGATGATAAGAACCAAGATAATTGTTGAACATGTTAAAATTCCTGAGTCCCATTTCGTCCTGGCCCAAATCATCTCAATCTGGGAAACACTGCCAAGAGGACAACAGAGGGAACTACAGAGGCAACATCTTGTGGGCTAGAATATCTGGGATTCTGAGCTCCTTGTTTTAACTTCAGTTCCTTCTGGAGGGTTCTGTTTATACTTCCCAGCCTGCACTAAGGATCTTTGAGGGGTAGCATGTGAGTTCCTGGTTAGTCCCCAGTGCTGATGGAGGCTTTGCAGTATTGCCCAGCCCTAGCCTTCTACACAACTCTGCATGTGATTCATGAAAGAGCCCCAAGGCAGTGGGACAACAAAGCCAGGGTGATGTCACCTACCCTTTCCTCCTGTATTTCCAGACTGAGGAAATTTGGACTCATTTATTAAGGAAGGCATGGTTTTGGGTTGGAAGAGGTCAAGATAGCTATGTGTCTACAAACTGGAAGCGTCAATGACATTTATCAAGATGAGACAGAGTGGAGGAAAATGCTAATCGGGTTGAAATGGAAAATGCTCAAGATCGTCCAAGTGGGCAAAAGTATGAAACTGCCTCAGCCAGGACTCCTTCTTCTCAGTTCTTCCCAGTCCATGATGGACCGACCAGTGTGGTGGCCTGGGCTCTGCTAGCTGCCACCCTGGACACTGATCCTTGAGTCTCTGGTGTAGAAGTTTCTACAAAGGAAAGGGAGGTCAGGAAGCACGCTGTGGGAGTGGTGTCAAACGAAAAAACACACCCAAGCTAAAAGTTGAGAGTTATTGTTTATTTGGTGGAAATTTTTAGGACTCAAGCCTGGGAGGCAGCATGTAAAGTAACCCCGAGAGAAATGTTCTGAGGAGGTGAAGTGGGAAGCCATGATGCATAGGAGCTTTACAACAAAGGGCAAGTAATCGGAACATCAAAAGATTTTTGTAAATTAAAGAAAACCAGATATCTCAAGTTAAGGAATTTGGTACTTTTCTACGTATAGGAAGATGCAAGAGCCTGGGCTCACTGAAATCATTCCTTTGATATGCATCTCAGCTATCTGGGGCCAGTATCCTGTGTTTTCACATCCTGAATTTCCTCAGGGCTCATCTTAGGGAGTGGTTGCAGTCTTATGGCTGCTAGATGGCAGGTATTCTTTCCTTCCTGAGTTCCCTCAGAGCTCACCAGCTCACTGTAAGTGTGGCTGCAATTGCTGACATCGTTTGTTCACTGATATGGTAGGAAATATTCCATTCTCAGTGGTGAGTGGGTGGAGGGGTAAAATGTCCTCTAGATGTTGGTGGGCAATCATGCATGGTTGGGTGCTTCATGCCATAAGCCCTCCTGGATCTTGCATACCTGGGATTCCTGGAGTATCACGCATGCTGCCACCAATCCGAGTACCCCAACAGGAACAAAGTGGAGGACATGGATGGAGCTTTTGCTAGTAAGGAATGCTTTGGGGGATGGGAGGAGATTCCTGCTGAGTGAAGTATGTGACTGCTTAGAAATGCTGTCTGCACCTTGTTTCATTGAGCGGGTGCCCGGCCCTCTGTCTGAATGGGACCAAGGCTAGGAGTGCAGGGTGACTTAACGCTCTCCCTCCCTGAGGGGACAAAGTGACAGATAGCAACTTGATGAGGAAGAGAGTTGGGCGGTGATTTAACTGCTTTACCAGTTCTCCAGGAGCTTGCTCAGGCCTGAAGGGGCGGAAGCTGGGCAGGACAGTTTGGTTGGGGTGGATGAGCCACCACTGGTGTCATGTGCCAAACCACTCCTAGGAAATTTCCTTAAAGGCCTTTGAATGAGCCAGTGAATCTGCCAACAGGTGCTGTGCGGGTCAAATGGCTTATTAGGGGTTTTCACAAATGAGGAGGACTGTCTCTTCCAGAAGAAGGAGGGAACCAGGATCTAGTATGACTGCAGAGGCTTGGTGAGGTCCCAGGCCCTAGAGGGGCTGTGGTTCTTCTGCAAGCTCAGGTCCACCCTGGTGGTTCCAGACCCCACGTAGCAAGTAACCATTGCCCCGCCTGTCAAGTCTCCCAGGCCCCGCCAGACGTTCTGGTGCTCCTAGCTTCCTTCAGGTCTTTAGCTGCTATGTTGCCTCCAAGCTTTCCTCCCTCAGGCTCTGAAGCTCTGCTCTCAGCCCTTTTTCCAGATGGAGTTTTCCACAGGAGCCTGCAGGTTGGGGGCTAGAGTACAGCTCTGTGGGTGCCAGCTGGCCGAGCTGTTCCCCCATAGCTGCTCTGTGAACACTAACAGCTGTTATCAATCCCATGGGTCGAACCTGGCAGAGCCAGATGTCCTTCAGGAGGGCCTGTGCCCTTCAGGGCTGTGTGCTGGGGCGGGGCCTTCACAGCTGGTTAGATGTGTGTGGCCTTGGGCGGGTCGCTGGTTCCTGCCCTGGCCCATGTCTGAGGTGCCCTTTGGCTCTGGAAAAAAGCCAGAATTGTAGTCCAGCTTCTATCAGGGTCTCCTCTTTCCATAGTAGGTTGCTGGCTTTGGAATTGTTTCTCTCTTTGGATTACAATTCAATGTTACTACCATTAAAACTACAGAGTAAAGTAAAATATTTTTTGAAGTTTTTAAATCCTTAAAATATATCTTACTAAGCACATATGTAAACTTAGAATAGTGTGTTGAAAGTTATTTAGATAATTGTTTTTCTTTGCTTTTATATTACTGACTTGATATACAATTACAGTCATTTATTCCTGTTAATATTCAGTATTAAGATTAATTTTGATTTAATTTTTGAACACATAAAACATATACTATATGAAAAAATGTGCTAGAAAAGTCTTGGTTCCACCCATTTCTCATCTACCCTGTTCCACCCATTCCCTTTAGGCCATCATTATTTTTATTAGTTTCAAGTATATACTTCCAGTGTTTCTTTTTTCGTATGTATATGTGTGTGTGTGTGTGTGTGTGTGTGTGTGTGTGTGTTAAGTCACTTCAGTCATGTCCGACTCTTTGTGACCTCATGGACTGTAGCCCACCAGGCTCCTCTGTCCATGGGTTTCTCCAGGCAAGAATACTGGAATGGGTTGCCATGCCCTCCTCCAGAGGATCTTCCTGACCCAGGGATCGAACCTGAGTCTCTTATGTCTCCTGCCTTGGGAGGCAGGTTCTTTACCAATAATGCCACCCAGGAAACCACCCATATATTTATTTATTTATATACTGGGCTTCTCCTGTGGCTCAGTGGTAAAGAATCTGCCTGCCAATGCAGGAGACACGGGTTCAATCCCTGGATCAGGAAGACCTCCTGGAGGAGGAAATGGCAACCCACTCTAGTATTCTTGCCTGGAAAATCTCATGGACAGAGGTGTCTCGTGGGCTACAGTCCGTGAGATTACAAAGAGTCGGACATGACTGAGCACGCATACACATGCACACCATTATGTGAATATCTCATGGTTTGTTCAACTTTTATGGACATTTAGATGGTTCCTGTTTTTTAAATCAGTTTTTGGTTGTGCTGGGTCTCTGCTGTGTGTGGGCTTTCTCTAGTTGCAATGAGCAGGGACTGCTCTTCGTTGCAGTGCACGGGCCTCGTTGTGGTGGCTTCTCTGTTGCAGAGCACAGGCTCTAGGCTCACAGGCTTTAGTAGTTGCACCACAAGGGCTCTGTAGCTCTGGTGCCTATGCTTTAGCTGCTAAGTGGCATGTGGGGTCTTTCTGGACCAGAGATTGAACCTGTGTCCCCTTCACTAGCAGGTGGCTCCTTAACCACCGGCCCTTCAGGGAAGTTCCCTAGTCTTTTAATATTACAATAGTATCACAATGAGTAACCTCATATTTATGCTGTTTTTTATTTGAGTAGATGCATCTTCACTGTAAATTTCTAAAAGTGACATTGCTACTTTGAAATGTAAATGCATATTTAATTTTGTTCAGTTTAATTCAGTTCATTTCAGTCGCTCTGGTATGTCCGACTCTTTGTAACCCTGTGGACTGCGGCACGCCAGGCTTCCCTGTCTGCCACCAATTCCCAGAGCTTGCTCAAACTCATGTCCATTGAGTTGGTGATGCCATCCAACCATCTCATCCTCTGTCATCCACTTTTCTTCCTGCCTTCAATCTTTCCCAGTATCAAGGTCTTTTCCAATGAGTCAGTTCTTCACATCAGGTGGTCAATGTATTGGAGCTTCAGCTTCAGCATCAGTCCTTCTAGTGAATATTCAGGTCTGGTTTCCTTTAGGATTGACTGGTTTGATCTCCTTGCAGATTGATCAAATTGCCAAACATCTGTTGGATCGTTGAAAAAGCAAGAGAGTTCCAGAAAAACATCTACTTCTGCTTTATTGACTACACCAAAGCCTTTGATTGTGTGGATCACAAAAAAATGTGGAAAATTCTGAAAGAGATGGGCATATGAGACCACCTTACCTGCCTCCTGAGAAATCTGTACACAGGTGAAGAAGCAACAGTTAGAATCAGACGTGGAACAAGGCACTGGTTCCAAATCAGGAGAGGAGTACACCAAGGCTGTATATTGTCACCCTGCTTATTTAACTTATATGCAGAGTATATCATGTGAAATGATGGGCTGGATGACACACAAGCTGGAATCAAGACTGCCAGGAGAAATATCAATAACCTCAGATATGCAGATGACATCACCTTATGGCAGAAGGCGAAGAGGACCTGAAGAGCATTTTGATGCAAGTGAAAGAAGAAAGTGAAAAAGCTGGCTTAAAACTCAACATTCAAAAAACGAAGAGCATGGCATCCAGTTCCATCACTTTCTGGCAATGGGGAAACAATGGAAACAGTGATAGACAATTTTCTTGGGCTCCAAAATCACTGCAGATGGTGACTGCAGCCATGAAATTAAAAGATGCTTGCTCCTTGGAAGAAAAAACTTTCTTGGTGGCTCAGACCATAAAGCATCTGTCTACAATGCAGGAGACCTGGGTTCGATCCCTGGGTCAGGAAGATCCGCTGGAGAAGGAAATGGCAATCCACTCCAGTACTTATTGCCTGGAAAATCCCATGGACAGAGAAGCTTGGTAGGCTACAGTCCATGCGATCGCAAAGAGTTGGACATGATTGAGCGATTTCACTTCACTTCACTTCAATTTAGACAGAATATTAAAAAGCAGAGACATTAATTTGCCAACAAAGGTCCATCTAGTCAAAGCTATGGTTTTTCCAGTAGTCATGTATGGAAGTGAGAGTTGGACCATACAGAAAGCTGAGCACCAAAGAACTGATGCTTTTGAAATGTGGTTTTGGAGAAGACTCTTGAGAGTCCCTTGGACTGCAACCAGATCAAACCAGTCAATTTTGTTAGATATTGAAAAATTTTCCTCCATAAGGTGTGTGCCATTTTGCACTCTTATTAGCAACATATAAAAGTGCCTATTTCCTTACAGTTTCATCAATAGAGCATGTCATTCAAATCCAACTTTTGGATTTTTGCCAATCTGTTAGGTGGAAGATCATATTTCAGGGAAGTTTTAATTTATACTTCTCTACCTATGGCATCACAGACTCAATGGAAATGGGTTTGAGCAAAGTCTGGGAGATAGTGAAGGACAGGGAAGCCTGGTGTGCTGCAGTCCATGGGGTCGCAAAGAGTCAGGCACAACTCAGTGACTGAACAACAATAACCTATGAGTCAGATTGAAAATCTTTTCAAATGTCAAGAGATTTTGACTCTGTGAACTATCAGTTTACATTCTTTGCTCATTATTTACTGGCTTGTAGTCTAATTTTTTTTAATTTAATTCAAGTCTTACTTGATACAAACAACCTCACTTTTCATTTGTACCTACCAGAGAAATATAAAACAAAATGTCATCACACTGTACTTTGCTCCCCCCACCCCCTGCAAACTCACTGTAAACCGAAAAATACTGGCGATCCCTTAACATTTAACCTTTCTTCATAGCTCTTATCAAATTTACTAGAGAATTCTGGCACCAAAGCAATGTTATAGGCTTTTTCAAAATCACAGCCAGCCAGCTGGTTTTGTTAGAACATGGTGCTAATGAAACAAAGGTGGCTCTTTTTGATACCCACATGTGTTATTGGCTCTACATTGAGTAGAGCTGTTCTCCAGCCAGTAGTGGGGCTGCCCAGCTGCATCCATTCAGACAGAAGTCTCAAAAAAACACTCTGCGGGTAAGGACGGGGCAATGGTGTCATCTCCAGACATTGTTCACTTGGGGGGTGGATGTTCCAACTCCCGATTCTTTGGAGGCTGGGCACAGGTTTCTGCTTAGGAGTTTCACTGTGAGGTCAGCCACCAGTTGAGAAGACACATGTGTTCAACAGGAAAGCGTGCAGAGCCCTGCGTAATGATGTTCTTAAGTTGGAGAGACAGATGGGGCTCGCTGGCATGGTCTCAGCAGCAGTTCTAAAATCATGTGTGATGTCTCTGTGTTATTAATTATGTATTGCTGCATAACCAATGATCCCCAAATGAATAAACTTATTATCTCATGTGTTTCTGTGGGTCAGAAATTTAGGAGCAGCTTAGCTGGGTTTTTCTGGCTTGCAGTCTCTTCGGAGATGGTGGTCAAAATGTTAGCCAAGGTCACAGTCCTCCGACTTGATTTGATGGGGGCTGGACAGCCCACTACCAAGATGGTCCCTCACACGAATGACAAGGTGATGCTGGCTCTTGGCAGGAGGCCTCAGTTGCTTTCCATGGGGATAGCCATATTGCTGCTAGAGTCCTTCCCAGCATGATGCCTGGATTCCCTTCAGCAAGAGGTTTAAGAGAAAGAAAGGGGGAAGCTGCAGTGCTTTTCAGAATTTAGTCTTGAAGCCAAAGATGATCATCTCCACCATAACCTATTTGTTATAAGCAAATCACTAAGTCTGGCTTACTCTCAAGGGGAGAGAAATTAATTTCTACCTTTTGAAGGAAGGTGGCCCAAAGAATTCTGGCATATTTTAAAATCACCACAGTCACTAGGGCCAGGATGCTTTTTCTCCTGTAACTGAAGGACTGCCAGACCCTGGGCATGTCCTTTATGTCTGCCTTTCTGGTAAATCAATGGAAAATGTAGCCTCCTCCTAGGTGCATGGTTTGCCCCTTAGGAATTAACTTTCATCGCAACCTGCTTTCCTTTGACCTCTTTTAACCACAGGTTTCTGGACCTTGCCAAGGGGTTCTATTTCAATGGATCTGAGGGGTTGGTGAATCTGTATTTTTACAACTGTTTCAGATAAAGTGAGCCCTGTGGCTCTGACCCAGAAAGATGGAGTAAGGCACTGACTTTTCTAGCTCTGTGCTTTTCTGTCACCCAGTCATTGAGGAAAGACTTGGCTGCACCACTGCGTCCATCAGAGCACTCAGCATCACATATGACAGAGGGTCAGCTCATTGTAGAACCTTGATGGATGGATGATGGATGCGTGAGTGAATGAATGTGTGAATCAATGATTGAAATGCATCAACTTGGATGAGGTTTTTTCAAAAGTTAATATTCCCAACGTTACCTATGGCATCATTCTCACCCCCAAATATTTAACCTGACTCTCATAAAGCCTCTTGACCTAATTAACAGTTTATGGAGAATATAGAGGATGAAGGAGTGCATTACACAATACCTTGAGAAACTAATGATCAATCTAGAATTGGGGGAATTCAATAAGATGATTGGCTTGGACTCTTCAAAAAGTTTATGGCACGGGGTAAAGGAGGGCAGAAGCCCTGCTCTAGATCGAGAGTTGCCAAACTATGACTAGCAGGTCAGCTATTTTTGTAAATATAATTTTATTGAAAACCAGTCATGCTTATTAATTTGCAGGATGTCTATGGCTGTTTTTGTGCTACAGTGTCATAGCTGAGTGACTGCAACACAAACAGTGTGGCCTGGAATATTTTCTCTCTTGCTCTTCAGAAGAAGTTTAGACCTAACTGGTCATTAAAAATAACTCGTCTGCTTCCACCGATGACAGACTAAGTAGTACTGGCTAGCCATTCTGGCATATACAACTAGAACTCTGGATGAAACATGTGAAAAATTGTTTTCAGACATGAAATGACTGGCAGCACAGGGCTGGACTCTGGGAGAAAGGAAACAAACCAGGAGAGCCCTACGATCATTTAGGCTTTCTACCAGGGGCACTCCCCGGATCCCCAACTTAGGGAGGGGTGTGCAAACAATAGAGTTCTCACTGAGCGGACAAGACGGACACGGACTGGCAGGGAGGGGCAGCTGAGGCAGCTGGAATTTGCATTTTAGAGGAAGAAACTCCACAGAGAAGGAGTTCTAGACCCTGCTTTTTGAGTCTTTGGCTAAATACTAGGCTGTGCACATATAGTGGGAGACACCAGAAGTCAGATTGAAAAGCAACACCCTGGGAAAGAAAGGTTACCAGGGAGCCGTAAACATAATAACTCCTGGAACCCACAGAGTTGGGAGAAGCTTGAGTTCTGACCAACCGGAATGGAAAGGCCTCACGGAGCACAGAGGGTTTTAGGGCTAGACTACCAGAAAGGCCACACCTCAGGATTAGGGCTAACCTACTTTAGATAAGCTAACTCAGCAAAGCTTAAAAACAAGTCCTAAAAGAATCAAGTCAATCCCTGAATTAACTGCCTGTGAAAACAAAACTCAACAATCTCTGAAGGAAGACAACATAGATGCCTTTGACTTTTGATTCCAAGTTTACTGAGAATTCTAATCATGAATGGGTTTTGAAATGTGTAAAATGCTTTTTCTGAGCCTATTAACCTTTAGCTAGCACCGCATATTTTGGTAAGAGACTACTTCCCTCCAAGATCAAAGACAGGAAGGGAGTTTTCTTTCACCATTTTTATTCAACATTTTACGTGGTCCTTGCCAGTAAAAAAGGCAAGAAAAGAATGGGATAAATATTGGAAAGGAAGAAGAAAACATGGTTGTGAGCATAGAGAATCCTAAGGATTCCACAAAAAAGCTACTAAAACCAAAAAGTGAATCTAGCAAGAATACAGAACACAAGGTCAATAGACAGAAATTAAATGTATGTCCTTATTTAGCAAAAACAATAGGAAAATGAAATACTGCTTATAATATAGAAATTTGTTTTCAGATAAACTTACATATAAATATACGAACTGTATACTGAAAACTACAATAGATTGTTGAACAAAATTAAACAATCTCTATGAAATTAATTTTTAAAATTAAACTAAATCTCTATGAAATGTCCAAATGAGTGGACAGATTTACCATGTTCATGGATCAGAAGAATCAGTATTGTTAAAATGTCAGTTCTCCCAAACAGATTAACAGATTCAGTACGATCCCAACCAAAATCTCAACAGCTATTTTTAAAAAATAAAATGGGAAGTTTATTATAAAATTTATATGACAAGGACCAGAAGACTCAAAATAATTTTGGAAAAGAAGAACAAATCTGAAACACACTCTGAATTCAAGACCTACTATAAAGCTATAGTAGTCAAGATACTTGGAGAAGGAAATGGCAACCCACTCCAGTGTTCTTGCCTAGAGAATCCCAGGGACAGCGGAGCCTGGTGGGCTGCCATCTATGGGGTCGCACAGAGTCGGACACTACTGAAGTGACTTAGCAGCAGCAGTCAAGATACTGTGATATTGGCATAGACTAGACAATGGAATAAAATAGAATTCAGAAGTAGACCCATATACACAATGTCAATTTTTTTTTTTTTTTTGCAAAGCTGTCAAGGCAATAGAATGGGAAAAAACAGTCTTCTTAAATGTGCTAGAACAACTGAATATATGTAAAAAAAAACCCTCAACCTCTATCTCACACTATATATAAAAATTAACTCTATGAATTCTAGACCTACATATAAAAGCTAAAACTAAAAAACTTCTAGAATAAAACAAAGAACAATCTGGGAATAGGCAAAATTTTCTTAGGATACAGAAGAGTGCCAATCTTAAAATATTGGATTTCACCAAAATTAAAACGGGTCTTCAAAAGACACCATTAAAAAATGAAAAGCCAAGTCACTGAATAGAATATTTGTAATACACAAACCTGGCAAAGGACTCATATATACAAGTCAATAACAAAAAGGCAACCCAGTTTTTAAAAGAGCAAATATTTGAATAGACACATCACAAAAGTATATATGTGTGTATATATATACACATATATATGCAATAAGCACATGAAATGATGTACAGCGTCTCTAGCTATGAGGGACATGCAAATTAAAACCACACTGAGATACACCCAGTAAAATGAAAAAAAAGTAAAAAGATTGATAACATGAAGTATTGTTAAGAATGTGGAGAAACTACTCATATATTCCTGCTAAGAGTATAAAACATTATAAGCACTTTGGAAAGCAGTTTGGCAGTTTCTTATAAAGTTAAACATACACTTACTCTATGATCTAGCAATTTTAAATCTAGATTTTTACTCAAGAGAAATGAAAATATATGTCCACAAAAAGAGTTACATATGAATGTTCCTAGTGGCTTGAATCACAATAGCATAAAACTGGAAGCAATTCAGTTCATCAATCGGTAAATGGATAAATGATCTGGTATATTCATACAATTGACTCTTACCGATCAATAAAAAGGAACAAATTTCTCATATACACAATAAGACAGATGATTCTCAAAAATATGCTGAGCAAAAGAAGCCAGATACAAAAGAAGCAAATCCAAATTCTTGGATTTATGAAGTTCTTGATAGGCAAAGCTATCTATATTGGTAAGAAAATTGGACCAGTGGTTGACTGGGGCAGAGTGGTGAAGGGGCAGTTGGTTGCAAAGTTGGCATGAGGGAACATTTTCTATATTTTGATGTGGTGATTGTTGTAAGAGTATACATATATATGTGTGTGTATATATATATATATGTAAAACTCATCAAATGTACATTTAAAACGGATGCATTAAAATTGAATGTTAACTTTACTTTAGTTGAAAAATGTTCTAATAGACTGAAGACCAAATAAAGACTAATAACCAAATGCACTCTGTGAATTTCAATTGGATCCCAATTTGGTGAAAACAAAGCTATAAAAGGTATTATTAAGATGACTGGAATTTATGACTGTGGTCTGGCTATTAGATAATATTCCAGAATGTTGATAGCCTTAGGTGTGCTTATGCTATTTTGGTTGGGTAGAAGCATGTCCTTATTCTTAGGAGACACATGCTAAAGTTTTTATAATTGAAATGTCATGATGCCTGCAACTTACCTTCAAATGGTTCAATAAGAACAAAATTCTGTACACAAATGCAGAGAGAGGAGCAAATCTGGTAGACGTTAATCCTTGTTGAAAAAGATGAAGGGCATTTAGAGTTTCTCTGTACTTTCAACTTTGATGACTTTTCTACATTTCCCACCAACTTTCAATAATAATGATGATGATGACAGTTACTATTACTATTGCTGCTGCTGCTAAGTCACTTCAATCGTGTCCGACTCTGTGCGACCTCATAGACGGCAGCCCACCACGCTCCCTCGTCCCTGGGATTCTCCAGGCAAGAACACTGGAGTGGGTTGCCATTTCCTTCTCCAATGCATGAAAGTCAAAAGTGAAAGTGAAGTCGCTCAGTCATGTCCGACTCTTAGTGACCCCATGGACTGCAGCCTACCAGGCTCCTCCGTCCATGGGATTTTCTAGGCAAGAGTACTGGAGTGGGGTGCCACTGCCTTCTCCATTACTACTAGTGAAGAAAAATTAATGTTGAGGTGTTATCGCTTGCCCCAAGTCTACAAATTCTTCTTTAGGGAAAGACACTTATAAAGACATGGCTAGAATCATAATTTTCTCCAAACTCTTCTAAGTGCTTGTTTTTAAACAGAATTCTAGAAACAAAGAGCATTACAAATACCTGCCTGCAGCTCTGCTGGATTTCTGGGTCTCTCGGCAGCTCCCTGGGGGAAGGAGGGTGGTCTCAAAACACGTCAGGGACACCTGGGCAGGGGCCGTGTCTCTGCTGCCCTGGGTAGGAAGGAGGTGAGTGGTTACCTAGTTCCCCACTCCTGCACGGTTGAACCCTCTCTGAGCCTGCACAGGCTGAATCCCAGCTAAATCCTGTAGGCCAAACTGAGTCTCAGGGAAAACAAGACAGGTGGCCAGGTTTGCTAAACAATGAAGACCAGGTTTATGCGGGCACCTTGCAAAAGGCACTCCTTACAAAAGGCTACACATCTCTTACAAAATGGTACATTTTGGTATTAAAATGTCTCCCTTCAGACCTCTAACTCACCAGCAGCCTGAGACAGTGCCCAGGCGAGGTCTTGGATCCAAGCTGAAGAGGGAAGGGTGGGACATCCCAAAGCTCTTCCTTAGGAAGGCCCACCATTAGCAAGTAGGGGCAGAGCCAGAGAAGAGTGTGATAGGGGAATGTGTGGTAAACGTGTGAGACATTACACAAGAGTGGGGCATCTCAGGTTAAGGGCCGAAATTACTTTACTGGATCCGGCTGCTGGGTGAGCTTGGGGATAAGGACCTTAGTAATTTCCCCCAGGTAGGGGGAAGGGGATAAATAGGCCTAGAGATTGCCCTAAGGCACAGATGACACCACTTTGCAGGAAGCAACAGGAACTGAAGAGCTTTTGGATGTAAGTGAAAGAGGAGAGTGAAAAGCTGGCTTAAAACTCAGCACTCAAAAAACTAAGATCATGGTATCCAATACCATCACTTCATAGCAAATAGATGGGAAAACAATGGAAACAGTGAGAGACTTTACTTTTTTGGGCTCCAAAATCACTGCAGGTGGTGACTGCAGCCATGAAATTAAAAGCCTCCTTGGAAGAAAAGCTATGACCAACCTAGACTAGACAGCATATTAAAAAGCAGAGACATTACCTCGCCGACAAAGGTCCATCTAGTCAAGGATATGGTTTTTCCAGTAGTCGCGTATGGATGTGAGAGTTTGACCATAAAGGAAGCTGAGCACCAAAGAATTGAGGCTTTTGAACTGTGGTGTTGGAGAAGACTCTTGAGAGCCCCTTGGACTGCAAGGAGATCCAACCAGTCTGTCCTAAAGGAGATCGGTCCTGGGTGTTCATTGGAAGGACTGATGTTGAAGCTCAAACTCCAATCCTTTGGCCACCTGATGTGAAAAACTGACTTATTAAAAAAGACCCTGATGCTGGGAAAGATTAAAGGCAAGAGGAGAAGGGGACGACAGAGGATGAGATGGTTGGATGGTATCACCAACTCAATGGACCTGAATTTGAGTAAACTCTAGGAGTTGGCGGTAGACAGGGAAGCCTGGCGTGCTGCAGTCTGTGGGGTCTCAGAGAGTCAGACACAACTGAGCGGCTGAACTGAGAGATTGCCCGGGAGGGAGGAAAATGGGGGCAGAGGATGCAAAGGATTTTTCAAGAAGTTGAGCGGTTGCAACACTGTTATGGGTCTAGGAGAGAAGGCTCCCATTACCGGGTATGTGTGTGGGAGGGGGGTGTGGGCGGTGGCAATTCCCTGAATTGGGAACAGTTGTGACCTATTCTCTGCCACAGTCACAGTAGCTAGAGGGTGGGTGTCCAGGCTCCGCTAAGGAAATTTGGGCCAGGATTTTCAATCCATTTACAATTAATCTCTGATGGTTTCCAGGAGCTCCCCTCGTCTAGTTTTCCTTTGTCTTCCCTTTTCTCCATCTTAGCTAGCCCTACAGGGTCCTGATTCCAACCGGCTGCTACTATGACTGATGCTCTGAAAGGGCCACAGGGAATTAATATAGCTGATGGTCCCTTATGGCTCAGGTCAAGTTCCGTAGACAGGCACGCCCACAGAGAAATCCATTCACTAATACTGTTCACCTTTCACAGTGTAACCTTGAAATGTCCCTGAGCTGAATAATCTCTTCCCACTAGTGGTGAGGAGCAGGGGGGCACAGATGAGATCAGTGCCCTGTTACTGCCACTCAGATAAAGTGATCACCTTAGAATTTCTCCTACTTGGTGAAAGAGATAATGTTCCTGCAATTTTGCTTCACTAGTCAGGGTTCAGTCTAAGCTGTACTAACAAGCAGATCCCAAGGTTGCTTAGTAAGACAGTTGTGTATTATTCTCTCACAAAACAGCGTGGAGGAAGCTGAGGGCTAGAGAGGTGGCTCTGCCCCAAGAGGCTGTCCAGGGACCTGAGACCAGGAATTCGAGTCACTCCGTGTGGTCCCATTGCCATCCTTGATACTCAGCTTCATCACACAGTCTGCGACAGCTGCCCCAGCTCTTGCTGCCATGTCTGTGCTGTAGCCAGGGGAGGGGGAAAGGGCAAGAAGGGCCCCTTGCTTTTGTTTGTTCATTCATTCATCCATATTGGGGGGAAATACACATAATATAGAACTTTTCATTTTGGTTATTTTAAAGTGTGCAATTCAGGGGCATTAAGTATATTCACATGATTGTGCAACCTTCACCACCATTCATCACCAGAGCTTCGCCCATTTCTTTTACAGGCACGATCCCAAAAGTGACATAGATCAGTTCCACTCACATCCTTCAGCCAGAAATTAGTCACATGGCTACACCTGCTGGAAGGGAGATTGAAATGAATGTATTCTCTACCCAATTATGTGCTCAACTGAAACCTGAAACTTCCTTGTTAAAGAAAAATTGTGCAGTCCTAAAATCCTGACTCAATTTCATCCTCCAAGAGGCTCAGCTCTCTTGCCTGTTCTTACAGTCTTGTGTTTGGTCTCCCGTCTGTATGCTTTGTACGTGCCGGCCAGCATCAGGGCTAGCTGCCTGGGGTCTGGTGCCTAGAAAACATAGCTGCTTTCAACAGCTGGTGGTGAATCCTGCATTTAGAATTTAGCACATCCTGCTATGTTCCCCAAAAGTTGAGTCTAGATAATTTTTCGTAAAGAAAACTAATTTTATTTAACTTATTTGAAATACTTGCATGTATCGAGGATGCTTTGTGAGTCTGAGTAATTATTTCTAGAAAACTGGTCACTACCTGATTTGTCTTTCAAGCAAATGTGGAGGTATATCCTTAGCTTGGAGTGTGGGGCTATCTGCTGCATTTCATTAGGTTCTTCTGGTCCTGCTGTGGCAGGCATGGTTCTGAAGAGAGATCAGGCCACAGGTGTGATTACCTCTTCAAGGTCAGCTCATTCTTATATCTATTGCTGTATAAAAATCATCCCCAAACTTAGGGGATTAAAGTAACAATAGTCACTTTATTATCTCTTATAAACTATGGGCCTCTGGGTCAGAAATTAAGGAACAGTCACTTCCAGCTCGGGGTCTCTCATGAAGTTGTAATCACCTGCCAGATGGAGCTGGAAGAAAGAAGAGATAAAGCAGCTGGGGCTGGCCAGACATTGATCTCTTGCCTCACGTAGTCTCAGGACCTCTGTGTGTGGTTTCTCCACATGGAGAAGGTTGGGCTTCCTCACAGCATGGCTGTCTCTGGGCAATCAGACAGTCCACAGGGCGACTGATGTCTTCCAGATTGAATACACTAGTGGACAGTGTGGAAGCTATGTTTGATGACCTAGCCTTGGAGATCACATGGTGTTGCTTCCACCATATTCTAGGAAACAGTCACAAAAGCCCATCAGTTTCAAAAACAGGGAACATAGACTCCATCTCTTAAGGAGAGTAACATCAAAGTAACAATGTGAGAAGAGAAGGAGAAATAGGAAATGCTATTGTTGCTATCTTTGGGGGAAAACCACCTGTTACACCAACTTTGGCTAATTAAGAGCTTTGTGAGCTCCAGAAGATGTGAGGTGGGAATCAGGAAGTCACTTTTGTGTTTCCCAACTTGAAATTTCTAAGTGTGCTGCACTTTGCTTATTTCTTTTTAATCTGGAATATAAGCAGCACTGGTCTGGAGAGAATTGTTTTTAATACAGAAGAGTCATCTGCTACAGTCTTCTCCTTGGCAATGAAGCAGAAACAGCAGCAGCAGACAGAAGCATCTGGAAAGAGTCTCTGCCAGGATCTGAAATTGGCTATGGTGGTTTTTAAGGAAAAAGCTACCGAAAGTCAATTTTCCTAAAATATAATCGGTGTCCTCTACTTATTCATAGCTCCTGCTCTTAAGTTTTGTTTACATATGGCCACCATGGCAGCTCCTCAAGGCCCCTTGCCTTCTCTCTGTATCACAGCACTTTTACTTCAGACCCTGCCCTCAACCTTTTAGCTTCCCAGTTTCTAACGGAGAAGCTGATTGCCCGTGTTATTGTTTTGAACTTGGCTACACAGGTCATAAGTCCCTTTCTGCTAGGGTTGCCAACTTGTCCTAGTTGGCTTAGGAATTTTCTAGTTTTAGCACAGAAATTTTTGTGTTCTGGGCACTCGCTCAGATCAGGCAAATCATGGGGATTGGCCATCCCTCCCTCTATCTAGGGAAGGCTTGCCCTGGATCAAATGCCCCATCAAGAGGAGGGCTGCATCATCTGGTATCCAGCAAGGCTCCTGCCTTCCAGCTTCTCTGAGGAGGGGATGTGAGTTGGGCCAGCAATGATCAACATCTCTAGTTAAAACTGTAACTGCATGAATTACTCATTAGAAGAGGAGGCAAGGAGGTATCATAAGTGCATGTGCAGCAGTTAGACGCAGTAGAGGGGGCAGTGAAGTAGGAATCAAAATATCTGGTTTCTGCCATCGAGTACAGCCAAATAATTCATCTTTTTGAGTCTCCGTGTCTCCATTTGTAAAATAAAAAGACTAGACTAGGTAGGGCTTGCTTCCTTTCTTTTAACTTTTGTTCCAGAACTTCATTCTAAAGGGTAGAATTGCTCACACTCCTCAAGACATAGTCTGCTACCATTATCTTTACAGCAAGTTTCTCTCCTCCCCTCCCTTCCCCTACTCTCCCCTCCCCTCCCCTTTCTCCTCCCTCCCACTTTCTTCATTTTCTGCTCTTCCTGCTTTTTCCATTCCCAGCATTGATCCCTTTTCTCCCAATAGGCAACCACATCAATATGAAAGATATTTCTCTTTGAGTAGGTATGTAGTTTTATAACATGAGCATCATTTCATGTATGGACTTTAAAATTTCATATATTATATTGTACTATCACTTCATTTTATTCCTAAATTTTTTAAACTCAGCACCATTTGCTAGTCTCCACGGCTCCTTCCATAGTGACATTTTACAAACCCTGTTTAGTATGGCAGAATACTGTTATACAGACTTCTCACTAACTGAAATCGGCAGGTTTTCTAGAGTGGCAAAAGGGAGAACAAGAACAAAATATCTTTAATCACCACCTCCCCAGTTGTACTATGTGGTCTGCATTAAGGGGGCCAAAGGGATGAACATGGAGAACACACGGCTGGGGAGTGAGTGAGGAGTTAGGCTGCGAGAGCGGTTACGGAGGTACTCCTGGACCTCGGACTCTCTGAACTAGCAAGCCTTCCCCAAACATCCCATATCCTCCGAACTCTCACTGGGGGAGCTCACCTATCCCTCGAGGCTGGAGGGCATTTTCTTGGAGGAACTGAGAGGAGTTCCCTGGCTCTGGCTCATATTTCATCAGACACAGAAAGAAAGGCAGCTGCTTAAGACCTCAGCCAGAGATTCACCTCCAACAACACAGATATCTGCTAGCTCTGATTCGTCCTTCCCGGATGGAGATCCGGGTTGGCATCCTGCCCGGAGAGTTCCCGAGGTTAATCGTGGCTATGAGCAGAGCAGTGTCTCTCGAAGGCCAAGTCGCTCTCCTGGTGGTAGTGAGGCTCGGGGGGCCATATGGGGGCTGGGGAGAAGCTGCGGGCGGGGAGCAGAAGCGGGGAGCAGCCCCTCCACCTGCTGACACCTGGAGACTGGATTCCATTTCAGGCAGCATCGATTTACGCTGGGTGGCCTCCACCCTGTTCCCCACACCAGCACCACAGAGAACTATCCAGAAGGTTGAGAGGAGCGTAGCTACCCTTGGAGAAAAGACGGCCCCTCCTCTCTCTCCTGCCTGTGGTCCACAAGGCCTTCATCTCCCACTCCCACCTCTCAGCAAGCCTGGCAAGATCTCTGTGAGGCTTGGCTGCTGAGGGCAGGGAGGGATGTGGGATGGAGGGGATCTTCTGTTCCCCCAAATGACACACTTTCTCACCTGAGCTTCGTACAGAGGCACCTCTGGACTCTGTTCCAGGCTCAACTATTTCCACTCCTTTGAAAATACAGAAACAACAAAATACAAACCCAAAATAAGCAAATCTATAAACAGGCACACACAGAGACAGCAGAGACCTATTGTTTCCAGTCCCTCTCCAAATTTCAGCTGATTCTACATTAAGATGAGTTTTCCACCTTGTGATTTTCAACTTCCCGGAGGAGAAGATAAATACCATCCTAGAATTACATACACACTTAACCTGTATGTCTTCCTTTGCTGTGATAGGACTTTTGCTGACGCTAAGAATCGGTGAAGTTTCATCTTGGCCTTCAGGTCTAGTGGCAGCTAATCCTCAGTACCCAGGCAGTGGCCTCAGGGCCTCCTGGCGAGGGCCTGGGTATTCAACCCCACCAGGGACACAGCTCCTCAAGCAACCAGAGGGGAAGTGTAAAGAAATGTAGCAAGATAAAAATAAATGTAGCAGAGAGACTTCCCTCGTGGTCCAGTGGCTAAGACTCCATGCTAGCAACGCAGGGGGCCTGGGTTTGATCCCCGATCAGGGAACAACTAAAGATTCCATGTGCAACAACTAAGACCCTCTGCACCCAAATAAATTAAAAAAATAAATAAGCTCTTTAAAAAATAATAAATAAATGTAGCTGATAGTTGCTGAGCATATACCACACCATTCTCTTTCTCTATCATCTCACTTGCTCCTCATACCCTTATCACACAGATACTGTCACGAGTCTCTTTTACAAATGTGGAAACTGAGGCTCAGAGAATCTAAGCAGCTGATGGAGTTGATATCTAGTGATCAGTGGAGCCAGGCTTTGATCACAGAAAAGACTGCAGAGCCCAAGCTCACTCTTAACCACTTTGTGTGTGTAAACTCATACACACACACACACACACACACACACACACTGGTGTATACATGTACCCTTTTTTACCCTGTTTATACAGTGTAATCATTTTAATAATATTCACAGAATCATAGGTTGTTAGACATAAACTTAGAGATGACCTATCTGGCCCGTCCTTGACTTTTGATTTCCACAAAAAAGGGAAGAGGAGACTTGCCTTAAACAAATAGTTCCTAACTGGCCAAGCATCGGAATCACTTCGTTACTTTGGGCTCCAACCCCAGAGCATCTAATTCAGTAGGTCTGGGTGGGGTCTCAAATCTGCATTTCTGTCGAAGTCCTGAGTGACGCTGATGCTGCTGGCACTCGGACTGCACCCTGACAAAACTGCATGAGAATAAAGTGGACTCAGTAAGAACCATAGTACCCACTGCAGTGCTGTTACTTACAGTTTCTTAGCAATGTCAAAACCTATGCAAGCCCAGCCAGGCCAGTCTCAGCTGAGTCACTTGTTCATAAAATAACTCTCTTGCTGTCAGCAACAGAACCAGGATGCAGTAGGAAGAATTCTTTTAAAAAAAAGCCCTCCCCCTCCCCAAAAGGATTCCATACCCATTTCCCCCCACCCCAGACTGTGGATATGATGGCATTCCTGTGATTGTGCTATGTTCTATGGCACAGTCCACCTAGAAGAGGGCTATCTGAGTGGGTTTCATTTAATCATACATGGGACTTGCCTCCACGCTTCTAGTGCAGGGGTGTGGGTTCAGTCCCTGCTCAGGGAAATAAGACCCCACATGCCTTGAGGCCAATAATAATTTGATCACACACACCGTTCAGAGAAGCAGAGAACTTTCTGTGGTTGTCACAGCACAAGATTAAGGCAAGGAGGAGGCAGAAGAGAAGACAGGGATCTGAAGTCTGAGAATGAGGGGAAATGCTGCTGTGACGATGGAGAGAAGGAGCGGGGAAGCAGAACGTGACTTCCAGCAACGAACCGGGCCTCCACTCCTGCATCTGCACAGGGTTCGTGCAAACAACCTGAAGGAACCTGGGAGCAGATTCTTCCCAGAACCTCCAGATAAGCTGATGCCTGACCTACTGTAACATGAGTGACCTTGTAAGCCTCTAAGTTTGTGGTTATGACCATGCTAAGTGCTAAGTCACTTCAGTCGTGTCCGACTCTGTGCGAACTCAGAGACAGCAGCCCACCAGGCTCCCCCGTCCCTGGGATTCTCCAGGCAAGAACACTGGAGTGGGTTGCCATTTCCTTCTCCAATGCACAAAAGTGAAAAGTGAAAGTGAAGTTGCTCAGTCGTGTCCGACTCTTCGCGACCCCAAGGACTGCAGCCTACCAGGCTCCTCCATCCATGGGATTTTCCAGGCAAGAGTACTGGAGTGGGGTGCCATTGCCTTCTCCGGGTTATAACCATAGTTGGAAGCAAATACACAAGTACACACATTCCTGAATTCAGAAAGGAGCTACTGCCCAACACAGACCCACCCCATCAGAAAATCCTCAGACCCCAAGCTAAGCCCCTGGGAGGTTTACCTTATTGTTTGCTAAAATGTTAGTGGCTGTGACCTAAATTCCAGCCCCAACAAGGTAACATTCAGTTCAGTTAGAACAAAGGTCATCGGAGGAACACCCCGAGGACTGCCTGCCCCAGTGCCCCTTGCGGACAGCCTGACTCAGGAGCTCAGCAGACAGCTTGCACACATGTGCCTGCCCTTCATGGAAGAGCAGTTCAAAAACAGTTCAAGAAAACACTGTTTTTGTGTTTTCTGTCTAGAGAAAATCCTTTAGTATTTGTTGGAGAGCTGGTTTGGTGGTGCTGAATTCTCTCAGCTTTTGCTTGTCTGAGAAGCTTTTGATTTCTCCTTCATATTTGAATGAGATCCTTGCTGGGTACAATAATCTGGGCTGTAGGTTATTTTCTTTCATCCCTTTAAGTATGTCTTGCCATTCCCTCCTGGCTTGAAGAGTTTCTATTGAAAGATCAGCTGTTATCCTTATGGGAATTCCCTTGTGTGTTATTTGTTGTTTTTCCCTTGCTGCTTTTAATATTTGTTCTTTGTGTTTGATCTTTGTTAATTTGATTAATATGTGTCTTGGGGTGTTTCGCCTTGGGTTTATCCTGTTTGGGACTCTCTGGGTTTCTTGGACTTGGGTGATTATTTCCTTCCCCATTTTAGGGAAGTTTTCAACTATTATCTCCTCAAGTATTTTCTCATGGTCTTTCTTTTTGTCTTCTTCTTCTGGGACCCCTATGATTCGAATGTTGTAGCGTTTAATATTGTCCTGGAGGTCTCTGAGATTGTCCTCATTTCTTTTAATTCATTTTTCTTTTATCCTCTCTGATTCATTTATTTCTACCATTCTATCTTCTAATTCACTAATCCTATCTTCTGCCTCTGTTATTCTACTATTTGTTGCCTCCAGAGTGTTTTTAATTTCATTTATTGCATTATTCATTTTATATTGACTCTCTTTTATTTCTTCTAGGTCCTTGTTAAACCTTTCTTGCATCTTCTCAATCTTTGTCTCCAAGCTATTTATCTGTGTTTCCATTTTGATTTCAAGATTTTGGATCAATTTCACTATCATTATTCGGAATTCTTTATCAGGTAGATTCCCTATCTCTTCCTCTTTTGTTTGGTTTGGTGGGCATTTATCCTGTTCCTTCATCTGCTGGGTATTCCTCTGTCTCTTCATCTTGTTTAAATTGCTGAGTTTGGGGTGTCCTTTCTGTATTCTGGCAGTTTGTGGAGTTCTATTTATTGTGGCGTTTCCTCGCTCTGTGTGGGTTTGTACAGGTGGCTTGTCAAGGTTTCTTGGTTAGGGAAGCTTGTGTCGGTGTTCTGGTGAGTGGAGCTCTATTTCTTCTCTCTGGAGTGCAATAAAATGTCCAGTAATGAGTTATGGGATGTCTATGGTTTTGGGGTGACTTTCGGCTGCCTGTATCTTGGAGCTCAGGGCTGTGTTCCTTGCTGCTGGAGAATTTGCTTGGTATGTCTTGCCCTGAAACTTGTTTCGCCCAGAGAGGTTTACAGCGTTATATGGAGAAGAGAAGAGTGAGGAGGGAGTTAGAGGTGACCCAAATGAGATGAGGTGGAATCAATAGAGGAGAGAGTGGGCTATTCAGTAATCTCTTCCTTATGTGCACTCCACAACTCGACCGCTCAGAGTTGTTCACAGAGTTATACAGAGAAGAGAAGAAGGAAGAAGGTGGCAGAGATGGCCAGGAGGATAAATGGGGGGAATGAAAAGGAGGGAGACAGATCCAGCCAGTAATCAGTTCCCTAAGTGTTCTCTACCGTCTGGAACACACAGAAATTCACAGAGTTGGGTAGAGTAGAGAGGGGTTAATGAGGAGACACAGGCGACCTAGTGGAAAAAAAGGAGAGTCCAAAGGGAGAGAGAGCAGTTAAGCCAGTAATCTCGCTCCCTAGTGAAAAATGGGTACACATTGTCCTCCTGTGCTGCTCCTCGGTCAGATAACATACTTCCCTGTTTCTGAGATTAATCATCTATAAAGATGTCCCTTGCCAGGATACGGAAGCTCAAACAACAGGATGGGATAAGTATATAGATCCTTTACAGCAATGATCCCCACACCCTACCCCAAAGATTCTTGTTATTCTTATAACAAAGTGAAATACCTGGGACCATTTTGATTTTCAATGTGATTATAGTACAACTCTGATAGTACAGGCATTCCTTTGGTAGCTCAGATGGTAAAGAATCCACCTGCAATCCAGGAGACACAGGTTTGATCCCTAAGTAAGGAAAGGGAATGGCAATCCACTCCAGTATTCTTGCCTGAGAATTCCATGGACAGAGGAGAGCCTGGCAGGCTACAGTCCATGGGGTCACAAAGAGCTGGACATGAATGACTCACACACACACACACAGCTCTGATTCAACCACCATCGTGACTTTTTATTGTAAAAGGTCAATATAACTCTCTGCCACCGGTCAGATGCAATTCAAGTAAATAAAACTGGTTAGTGGTGGACAATTCCTACTATTGAGATGTCCCCAAATACCTCCAACTGACTTACAGGTCCCTGCCATTCATATAGTGCAGATCACCTCTCAGGGTTGAGGTTCCACATCTGCTCCACCCTTACTGTGCATTGATCCTCCTGCCACAAGTCCTGTTCCGGGTGTGGCTGAGTACATGAGTGGCCTTGCTCATGCTCTCTGAAGTCTGCAACCTTGGCCCCCTGAAGGCACAGAGCTGGTTGGAGCATGGCTTTGGACCCTAGCTGCCTCTCTCAATGATAGCTGCCTGATTTCCCTGCTCTAGCCCTAATGACAGGTACGTCTCAGAGGAAGTACCTGCCTTGTGTGGGACACCAGAACCAGTGTAGAGTCTGGACTTACAAGCAGGGTTGGAAGCTGTGAGTTCTGACTCTGTTTTCTTCTCATAGCAGCTAGATGCAGAGTTGAGCCCAAGGACCAGTTTCCCTGAGAATCCAACATGTCCTCCAAACCTTGCTTGATTTTGCTGATCTCACCATTGCAGGATGATTGCATTGCAATCCACTGCATGGACCATTGCTGTGTCCATTGACGCTGGTCTGCTGTGCAGAGTATCCAGCTCCCTCCTGCTGCTCTGTTCCCCCTCCAACCCGTTTTACACCCCTCGGCCCACAATATGCTTGGGGTAGGGGAAGCCAGGTGGTGTCACTTCTACCCAAATGTGAAGAAATTCTTTCTGAATTCTAGAAACCGTGAAGGGCTTTGAGACACGTATTTGAAAGCAAAACTAGTAGATAGCTGTTCTTGCATGTTGTCCAAGCTCATGGCTTTGTTTTATTTTGCCTTTTATGCGCTTTGAATGGTTGAAATATTTGATACTTTTTTTTTGCTATTAGAGAACTGGTGGTACTTCATCTGTAATCAAATCAGCAGGAAAACAGGTTACACTTCAGGAGCATGGCTGAGCAGCTAGATTGCTGACAGACGTGTTTGTCACTATCAAACATTTTTTTAAAGGCATTTGCTCAAACACATAACACACACCCACACGGCTCCCACAAAGCAATTTACTTCCCACCACAATGTGTTCAGTCAAATGTTTCGTTAACAAATGTGACTGCATTTAGTTTCGCTTCCCACCAGAGCTCTCTGATAAGCTCTGAAAGCTCTGTTTTTGTGGTTTAAGTGTCACTTTTCATTCAACTCTTTGAACTGTAATCATTTCAAAATTATAATTTTTACCTAGGAGTGTGGATTAGTGCTTAAAAATTGAAATGATGTTTAAGTCTGAGAGACAGTGGAAATATGCAAAAAACTCAGAACAAAACAGAATTTAACATTATTGATGACGGCAACAGATTCGTCTGTGCAGATCCCATTGAGAATTTGCCGGTAAAGAAAGACGAGGCTACTAACCAACTGTAAGTGAATAAGCAGACAAACACACTTGATTTAAAATCTTGGGGCATATTTGGATGTTCACACAGACAAAAATTCAAGCAGTAGCACAGATGAAGACTGTATTTTCCAGAGTGACAATGATATCTATTTCACATGTTCGTTTGTACTATGACCTTGACATTCTTCCCCTAGAGAGGAAGAATCTAATTCTCTCCCTTTTGTATCTGGATTGACTCAGTGACTTGCTCAAGCAATAGAATGCAATGGAAGTGATATTCTGGGACTTCCAAAGCTATTAACAAGACACCTTGCAGCTCCCACCCGGGACTCTTGAAACACTTGCTGTTAAGACATTATCTCTCAAAAGCCAGTTGCCGTGCTTAGAGAAATCACCTGGAAAGGCTACAGGCAGGAGGTCTGGTAGACAACCCTTGCAGAACTCTGAGCAATAGCCAGGATAATTCAGCCATGTGAGTGAAACATCTAGGACATCCAACTCAATTGGGCTTACAAATGACTGCAACCCTAGCCAACTGCCCAGCAAAACTCAGTCAACTTACAGAATTACATTTTAAGTCCCAAAGCTTGGGGGTAGTTTGTTCTACAACTGAAACATTGTCCCTTTTCTCTTTCCCGATTGATCATGCATCCTTTCAGTGATATTTTATGCATGTACCTTCAATGACAAGTATACCTTGCTCCCCTTGCAAAACGATAGCATAGTAAATACACTATTCACTTTGCTTTTTTTTTTTTCAGTCAACAGCACATCTTAGAGATTATTCCATACCTGTTCACATAGACCTGCCTTGCTCTTGAACAATGACAAAAAAAAACAACACACACACAACCAATGTTTGTTCCCAAGCAGAAACCTAAACAGGGCAGAATTGAACACCCTGTTCTTTTCTCTTCCGAAGCACAAAAAGTGACAGAAAAGGAAACACAGGTCTTGAGAGTGTACCTTCTCTGAAACAGTGACAGGATACCCCATTGTTTATCAGCATAACTTCTTTATCCAGGCCACTACTGATGGACATTTAGATTTTTTCCCCCCAAAGGCAGTGATTCATTGTCTATTCTGCTAAAATATGCTTTTGTGCAGATATCTAAAGGATATACATCAATTACATTCCTACAATTGAATTCAATTATATGTGTACTTTAAATGTTAATAGATATTGCCAAATTGCTCCCCTCCAAAAAAGAAAATTGTCAAGTCATATTCTCACCAATTAAAGATGACTATTTTCCTATACTCTTACCCCAACAGTGCTCAACCTAAGTTTAACAATTGTTTACCCTCTAACATGTTCTTTGATAGGTTATTCTTTTCCTTTGCTTGTTGATTAAATACTCGATAAAATAGAGAAGCACACTACCAAGATAATACTGTATTGTCTCTCCACCTCTCTTCCTCCCCTTGCTTAATTTTTGTTTTGTTTGGAAGAGAGGGTCCTTAAGACTACTATCATTCTCATGAATTTGGTTTAAAAATGTCATGGTGGATACATACCTCAATGATGCGTATTTTAAAAACTAATCTTACAAGTTAACAAGCCAGCCTGGCGGCAAGTTTTTCCATCATCATTTACCCAGTAACGGGCCTAAAGGCTTTGTGCGTCCACACGGGTGTACAGCTCCTTCTTTGCTGCTGTTGTTCAGTCGCTCAGTTGTGTCCTGCTCTTTGCGACCCCATGGGCTGCAGCACACCAGGCTTCCCTGTCCCTCACTGTCTCTCCGAGTTTGCTCAAATTCATGTCCATTGAGTCGGTGATGCCGTCCAACCATCTCATCCTCTGTCGTCCCCTTCTCCTCTTCCCTTCAGTCTTTCCCAGCATCAGGGTCTTTTCCAATGAGTCAGCTCATCACATCAGGTGACTAAAGAATTGGAGCTTCAACGTCAGTCCTTCCAATGAATATTCAGGGTTGATTTCCTTTAGGATAGACCTCCTTCTAATGATTTTACTAACTTACAAGCTCAGGTAGTATTTTTCTTAAGGCTCTGTCTCAGAGCACACTGACTGAATGTCAATGTTTGTAGCAAAGTGTTCACTTGCTTTAAATGACCGGCTCTGGAATAGTTCTTTGTGTTTCTAGCAGTCTGTATGCTTATCTTTTTCAGAGGAAGATTTTTCATGTTTCCACAGTGTTCTTATTTTTAGGGTGGTAAGATTCCTTTTTTCCCCCTTCTTTTCCCCTAAATTCAGTACAGGTGAGAGGGTGGGTGGGGTAAGGGAAGTCATTTTAAACCAGCTTATTAGTTATATTCCAGTGGGTGGGAGGGTTGTTAGCTTTTTTTTTTTTTTTTTAATGAATTTTGCTTAGTACTGTCCATTCACTGTCATGGCCAGTCAGCAAAATGCTTTAATTTTCAAGTGTAGAGCATGTGGCTTGGTTGAAGTTTATTTTGGTTTTCCGTTGGTTCTTCACCATCGGAAAAGTATTCAAAAACTCCTGTGTTAGCTCACAGGCTTCTGAATATTTTGCTGTGGTCCACAGAGGAGGCTGAGCAAGGTAGCAAGGAGATGCCATATCAGCTATTGCAACCTTAAAACAAAGTTGGTGTCTCTTTGAACTTTAAAATTGTTCTTATGCAGCTTATTTTATTTTTGTCTAATCAAACAAGGTTTTTCCATGGTGGGGGGGAATTGTTTACCCTGAATTCTCATACAGTTTATGGATTTTATTATAGTTGCAAAAAAAAAATGAACTTAATCCTTGATTTCTATTTGATATCTAGATACCACTTATTGAGAAACTCCCAGCTATAATTGTATGAAATAATTATCTATGTCAGAATATTAAAAAATAAATTGTATGGATTGGGAAAGATAGCATGAGCTATTAGGTAAAAAGAGAGTTGATGAATAACATAGTTTCATGCGATTCCATTTCTATAAAATGTGTAAACTTCTTGTAAGAAAAAAAAAAGTCTGGAAGTATAAATACAAGGTGTCAATAAGAAGCAAAGCCTATCCAAATTATAAACCACAATCAAACCAGCAATAAAACACTGCCTGAAATTTCCTGCAAGGAAAATGTCATGACTGCTTCAGAAGGAGGTGACTCTAGAGAGGGCAGAAAAAATATTTGGGTTGAAAGAGGCAGCCAAGCTGAAAAGGGTGCTCGTAAGAAAAGATATTCTAATGTGGTATTTGAACAATTAGTGAAAGAATGATTTTAACATTTTTAAAAGCATGAACATCAATGATTTAACAAGTCTTAGTTCTATACATGAGAATGGATCTAGGTTGATTTGCTGTATAATTTGCTAGTTGTTTAAGTATTTAGCTTTAATTGACTAGTTTTCACTTGTTGTAACTGCACCTTGAGTTACTTTGTCTCTGATTCAGTTACACATCTGATGCAGCTGGAGATGGAGACAAGGGGAGCCCAAGGGAGATAACTTTAATTTATAATGTCTGTGAGGACCTTTCCGGTTGATCAGACAACACCTGGTAGAGAAATTTTCAATAAGGTGGAGTCCTGAGGTCTCTCCAGCAGCCACTGCTTTCACTGAGAATCCCACCCCAAAGAATTTGCCCCTGCATTTTTTTATTTCGAGGAATTAAAGAAAGTTTTGTTTTTTAAAAAAGAAAGTGTATTGAATGCAAATACTTTCAACACGTTTAAAATGAACAATTATTCATCATTGTGGAAATTTACCAGCCAGGCTTTCTGAATTCGGAGTTGAATTATTTGTATTCATTGGAGAACTATTCCACTGGTACAAAGCGTTACACTGTGGATAAAAGGAAGGAACTGATTGCTCACTTTAAGGACAAAAGGCTCACAAGGTTGGTTTACTTAACACGTGTTTTTCAAGTTTCAATGCTAAATATTCTTGAACAACAACTGCAAGGGGAAACTGGATATTTTTATTTATGAAGTCACGATAGTGAAAATAAGAATTGAAAACTGAAGGAAGAGACTTACTTGATCAGATACACTATAAGTCATTTGAGACAGTTTATTTACACTGAAAAAATTTTGAAGAGAGAATAAAGAAAGACCTGGTTCTTCGGACTGCCTTCGTGCCAAGTCCCTTCAGTCCGACTCTTGCGGCCCTATGGACTGTTAGCCCGCCAGGCTCCTCTGTCCACGGGATTCTCCAGGCAAGACTCAAGTGGGTTGCCATGCCCTCCTCCTGGGGATCTTCCTGACTCAAAGATGGAATCCATCTCTCTAATGTCTCCGGCATTGGCAGGCGGGTCCTTTACCACTAGCGCTACCTGGGAAACCCTCTTATAAACTGATCCAGAAAAAAGTCTTTTCTTTTTTTTTGATCAATCACTGTGTCAGGTGCCAGGGGCTATGATGATTTTCTCTAGTTAAAATCTATATTTGGACTATCAACTACAATTGGTATCACCACTTGATAAATTTATGATAATAAACATGCATTCTTTAAGATTTACCTGGCTTCTTAAGAAGTCAAAGGGGTGAAGCAAATAGGATGTGATCACCCCAGTATCTTTCAAGTCTTTCATGATGACACTGATCTCTGCAGTTTCCTCCAGGAAAGTATCACTGGTTTTATTTTTCTGTCCTGATAAGGAAAGACTTCTATTGGGCTTTTCCTACCATAGTAGCCCTTGCTCCACGGATTAGAAAGTCAATGTGGGGATTTGCCAATTGCCAAGTATATCTATTCTGATTTTACATTCAGCAACTGGGGAAGTAAACACAGGGGAGTTTCACAGACCCACTGGCCTCATTGTCATTCAGTAAGACAAAATTCCATTTAGCACCTGACCACCTTAAGCCCCCACTTTTATTTATGGAGCAGTGGCATTTTGGGTCCCTAGAAAGAATGTCAGTTCAGACTCAGGGTATATCAGTCCCCAGAGGTTTGGGCAAATGGCTCTATGTCCTTTGAAAAATAGTTGGAGGAAGACCTAAAGTATGTATATTGTAGCAGTGTGGAAGGGTTCTTTTTCAAGGGGAACCAGCCTCTCCTCCAATCAAGGCCCTCCAGGTCTATGAATGGATTAGATTCAAAAACTGAAGAAGAAGCCTGACTCTCTGTTGTGATGACACGGGTCAGGTTTTGGTCACCAGATCTGGAGTTTTCCCTGTTACACACACCAAGTAACATTTTAGTAGTATACTCATCTATTTCATTCCTAGGGACACAATGATCAATTAGCCATAGCCAGAGATTACGGAAGGTCAAAATACCCATTATAATAAATGCAGTCATCTTGTCTCTGGCTATTAAGTGCTTTCTCTTGGCTTCTACTAGGTTGAAATTCCCACATCACCACCACTAAAATAAGGGGACCCACCTCATTGGCGATCTCTCGATATCATACCTGGCCTAGAGAAGACAGCCATCGGCAAGCTTATCAAGGGTACTGATGCTCTCTGCACTAGGGTACTTCTCAATCCTTGGAGAAGGGATCAAGGGGTGGAAAACAGGTACAAAGATCAGTCATAAAAAGTCCACTCCAATAGCTCTCTCTCTCAAAGGCTTTGAACTCCTGTACATTATACCAGAGAACTTCTGGTGTCTCAACCTCATTGAATACAAGCCACATACCAATCAACCAAACAAGTATACTAGTAAGGTCACCTCCAGCTATACAAATCAGCATTAACTTAAATCTAGAATACATTAACTTCAATTTAAGTAACAATAAATTAATAGCACTAACATTAAATCTAGAATATCTGTTAAGTGCACCTACACAAAAATTTATCAATCCAATATTATTTTCTATTCTCCTTGGTCTAGCATCCTTAGGATTAATTTCTACACATATTCTCCACATTTATGCCAATACAAATTTTTTAAATCTTGTAAGTCTCTTGCAGAGTTCACCATTTTTTTCTGAGTCAGAAGAGAATGTACTATATACCCCTAGAGTATGCTGAAATCTAATACGTTTAGAGCAGTAAGAGGTACTTGGCACGAATTTTGAGGATAGGCATCCTTTGCCAGTGAAGGCAAGGTTATTATAGCATATTCAGGTAAAATAAGTGGGGAGAGGTGCCTCTGCCAACAAAGATGGCTCAGAATGACTCCAAGCTCAAGATTCTCACTTCCTCTGAGCCTACGGGTGTCCTCATTCCAAGTCTCAAGTTCCCAGTGCTTCACAATCAACCTCCTAACTTTCATATTAGAAACTTGATAAGGTTGTGAATTAAACTTTTGTTGTAATTACGTAAATGGCATATTTAAATTTTGTGTTTGATCTTCAGTGAGCCCTGTAGATACTAGAAAGAATAGATTCTTTTAAAGCCAGTAGAAACTCTTTGGCTTTCTCACCATTACTTGGGCTGAGATTTTACAGGCTTGAGGTGGTTGTTTTTCTTTTTGTAAGTATTCAAGGGCACTCAGAAGTGGCCATCTCCATTCCCCAGTTCTCACAGCCCATCATTACTATCATTCAAGGTGCCAGCCACTTGGTCCCTAAGGCTCTTTCTTCACTATGAAGAAGGAATTCACAGGGCCTGGACTCCATCTTAGGCCTGTTCATGCTGATCATGCTCGGCCACCTTTCCAATGGACTCTGAACTCTGTGTTTAGTGCCTATGAAAACAACAACAGAAGGATAAGACCCCCTCCAGACAGGGGAACCTTGAAGATGGTATCTAGGTTACTCATCGCCTAAGAGAAAACATACGCTAATCACCCCTTCCTCCAGACAGGCCATAAATTTTTCTGTATCTATCGGAGTGTAACCTCAGGCTTATTGATTATTGGCTAATTGTTTGAGCACATGAGCACATAGCCCGTGAATGATGGGGTTATTGGGATTGTATTTTCCTTGGTTTATGTAAGTCTCAAGGAATTTGGGGTGGTGGGTTCAGACACACGCACATGAGGTATAAAAGATTTTCACAGATGCTGGTCGGGGTCCTTGGCTGAGAGGAGGCTCTGCCTTGGGCCCGCCGGTGTAATAAACTGCGCTCCACTGTCTGCATTGTCCTTCTGAGGGAGTTTGTTTCCCGGAACGCGTGGCTACAACACCTAGGCACTTTTTTGCAGCCTACTGCAGGTACTATTTTGATTAATTTTGATGTTACTGCATGCCATGGGTTGCTAATGTTCCATTTTTCACTGGGCTTAGCATTGTATGTGAGGGCAAGAAAAAGACCAAACCAACTCCCGAATCCCATCTTTGTAGGTCTGTTTCCTAAACCCACTGTTGGTAATAATGTGTTAGTCAGGATACAGTTGCTGTGCCATGCTCACTTCAGTCATGTCTGACTCTCTGTACCCCATGGACTGTACCTGCCAAGCTCCTCGGTCTATGGGATTTTTTAGACGAGAATACTGGAGTGGGTTGCCACACTCTCCTCCAGGAGATCTTCCCAACCCAGGGATGAAACCCGCATCTCTTGTGTTGCAGTTGGATTCCTTACCCCTGAGCCACCAGGGAAGCCCCAGGATCCAGTTAGGGAAACACAAACCATATTAGTTATTTTAATAGAGAGGACTTAATTTAGGAAACTACTTAAACAGGTATTAGAGGACTGAAAAGGCAAAAAGTGACCTCTGAGGTAACTCAGAGATAGTGAAAAAAAAAGAAAGAAAGAAATAGGTTGGGGGAACAGAGGGAAGAGGCTGGAAATACACTAGAATGTAAAAGCTCAGAGATGGGACCCTATGGAGCTGGCACCTGGCCTTCTGCATAAAGGATGTCACTCAGCTTGTGCTGGCATCTCAGGAATTTAGATAAAGAATCTTTGGGGAGCCTCCATTAAAGTCTTAAAGGACCGGGTCCAGAGAGCTTCTGGGTTGGTGAGCATGTGGAGATTTGGGGAGAGAGGTGCCCTCTAAGAGAGGATGGGAGCTCTGCACACCTTTCCCCATACCTGCCCTGTGCACCTCTGCTGTCTGGCTGTTCCTGAGTTATAGCCTTTTAAAATAAGCAGCAATCTATTTACAAAGAGCAAGAGTGACTCTGAGGAGAGCGCGTGGTTTGGCTGCTGGTGGTGTTTTTGAAGGGGCACAGTGAGGCTGGGTCTGGGGGGTGTGGAGGGAAACTGCAAATTGGAAGTGTTGCTGCTAGGATGAAGAAGTGCTACTGGAGCGACACTGCCGGCAGCAGCAAGACAGGAAACAACACAGCTGACCCTTGAGCAGCGGAGGGAGTGGTCAGGGACGTTGACCTTCCACGCAGCCGAAGAACCCACGCACCACTTACAGTTGGCCCTTGGTATCTGTGGCTTCCCTGTATCTCTAGTTCTGCATCTGCAGACTCAACCAATCACAGATCGTATAGTACCGTGTATTCACTACCGAAAAAAAGCCCAGTTTACGTGGACCCATGCCGTTGTTGTTCAAGGATCTATTGCTTTCTCCTTCCTTCCACCTTGCAATCTCCCTCTAATGCACCATGTTAGCAGAACTGGATATGGAACCACTGGGCAGAGGAAAATGTCCTTGGCAGAGTCTCAGCCAAAGCAAAGTATCAAAGGGTGGGTTTGGAGCAGACTCATAACAGCTTAATAATCAGCATACTTCTCTTGATTGTAACCTGGTTGTCAAAAGGATGAAATGAAACTATGTATATTAAATATCTAGAATAGTAATAACCTGATTCATTACAAGTATTTGATAAATGTTGACACTATTTTTCCTGGCACATAGTGAAATGAGCACATGGAGTCTTTTCCCTTCATTCTGTTACGCAGTGGATTACACTGATTGGTTTTCATATGTTGAATCATCCTTGAATTCCAGGAATAAATCTCAGTTGGTCATGATATATAATACTTGTTATAGGCTATTGAATTCAGCTTGTTAGCTTTTTAAAAATTGGTATCTACCTATATATAGGAGATTCCTATACACACACACACACACACACACACACACACACACACACGGGATTTGAGTTTTCAGTGAGAGAGGCTGAGTCAAGGTGACCTTAAAAGTGTAACTAGAGGGATCTGAACCAAGATGTTAGACAAGAGGGTGGAGTAGAAAGAACCTCAGCTTACCTCCTCTTACGGCACACCAAAACCACAGCTATTTACAAAGCAAGTATTGGAAAGAAAGACTGGAATCTACCAGAAGAGATCCTCTACAACTAAAGATATAAAGAAGGCGCTGTAATGAGACAGGTAAGCGGTGTGGAGTCACAGTATAGTCAAGACCCATGAGCTCATTTGTGGTGACCGACAAATGAGAGAATAATTACAATCGCAGAGGTCTTCCCCAAGGAGTGAGGGGTCTAAACCTCACATCAGGCTCCTCAGCCTGGGAGCCCTGCATGAGGAAGACAAGCCCTCAGACCATTTGGTTTTGAAGACCAGTGGGGTTTACTACTAGGGGCCCCCAGGGCTGTGGGAATTAGACTCCACTCTTAAAAGGCTTACACAAAATGTCACACTGTCTGAGACCCAGGGCAGAAACAGTCATTTGAAAGGAGCCTGGGTCAAACCCATCTGCTGATCTTGGAGAGTCTCCTGAAAAGGAGGCAACCAGAGCTCACCCTGGGGCATAGGCACTGACAGGAGCTGTCTGGGGAGCTTGTGGACACTAGGGCTGCCAAGTTCTATTCTGTAACCCTCTCTACAGCTTCTTGGCCTCAGGACCCAGGCCCACCCCCTGCCCACTAAGCTGTAGGCACAGTGCTGGGATGTCTCGGGCCAAGCAACAAGCCAGGTGGGGTTGTAGCTCTACCTGCCAGCAGGCAGGCATCCTTAGGGCTCCCTGAATCCACAGCCATCCCTGGACACAGCCCTGTGCACCAAAGGGCCCAGAAATCAGCCAGTGCACAGGTGCTAGACCCAAGACCCCAGGGTCTTCCAACCAGCGACCGGGAGACCCAGTGGCAGGCACTTACCCCAGGATAAACACAGCCCTGCAGCCAGCCATGGCCAGACCCAGCCCACTCACTGGTAGGGTAGAATCATCCCCCAGACCTGCTGGGCCCCAACCCCGCCCTCCAGCAGCCCTACCCAGCTTGAAACACCCTGGGCCCTTCAGCCAGCTGCCCCCAGGATCTGGCTCCACTCACCAGTGGGCTGACATGAGATTTGAGACAGCCTGGACTTCACAGCCATCAGTGTCTGAAATCAGCCTTAACCACCAGCAGTCTGACAGCAGCTCTGAGCAGCGTGGGCTCTGCAACCAGAGATTCTAGAGCCTGGCTCTGCCTGCCAGGGGGCTGCCACTAGCCCTTTGGTTGTTTTTCAGTCACTCAGTCGTGTCTGACTCTTTGCAACCCCATGGACTGTAGCACGCCAGTCTTCCACGTCCTTCACCATCTCCTGGAGCTTGTTCAAACTCATGTCCATTGACTAGGTAATGACATCCAGCCATCTCATTCTCTCTTACCCCTGCTCCTCCGGCCTTCAATCTTTCCCAGGGTCTTTTCTAATGAGTCAGTTCTTTGCATCAGGTGGCCAAAGTATTGGAGATTCCGCTTCAGTATCCGTCCTTCCAATGAATATTCAAGACTGATTTCCTTTAGGATTGACTGGTTTGATATCCTTGAAGTCCAAGGAACTCTCAAGAGTTTTTTCCAACACCACAATTCAAAAGCATTAGTTCTTTGGTGTTCAGCCTTTTTTATGGTCCAACTCTCACATCCATACATGACTACTGGAAAAACCATAGCTTTGACTAGACGGACCTTTGCCCATCGGTGGGTAGGCACCAGTCCTAGGAACTCTTGGACCCCAACTCTGCCTACCAGTAAGGGGACACTGGCTTCAGGGCCACTGCAGGACACAGCTAACACGCCAGTGGGCCAGCGCCAGCCCAGAACCCCTTCACTCCTGGCTCTGCCCACCAGCAGGCCAATTCTAGCCTCTAGGACAACTCAGGTCCCAGCCCCACCCACAGGCAGGGCAACACCAGCTTAGAGACACCTTGGACTCCTCAACCAGCCATCTTGGGATACAGTCCCTCTCACAAGGGGGCCAATACCAGCTTTGGGACACCCTGGAACCCACAGCCAGCTGTGTCAGGAACTGGCCACACCCACCAATAGGCTGTCACTAGATCTGGAAATCCTGGTCCCACAATTACCCACCCCAGAACCTGGCTCTGCCCACTAGTGAACCAAACTAGCCCTGGCATCCCCTAGAGTTCCATGGCAAATTGCCTTGCATTCTGGCCCCCCTAACCAGCAGCCAACCACTTCCACACAAACCAGAGCCTGGCAACCAACCAGACTGAATGCCAGCCACACCTACCAGACTGGCTACGGCAGCCAGCCACCACCAGAGGAAGACCCAGGCAGCCCACACACGGGGAACCCCTGGAGTATGTAGCTTTGGGGACCAGAGAGGAGTGCAGTCCTGGGATACATAGTGCATTTCTTACAAAAGATCACTTCTCCAATGTTGGGAAATATATTCAATGGAGTGCAGTCCTGGGATACATAGTGCATTTCTTACAAAAGATCACTTCTCCAATGTTGGGAAATATATTCAATCTACCAGATATGTAGAAATTAAAAGCAAAAGAATATTTTCCAAGTCAAGGAACAAGCTAAAACCCCAGAAGAAGAACTAGGTAAAGTGGATTTACTCAATAAAAGTTCAAGGTAATGATCATAAAGATGATCACAGAACTTGGGAGAAGAATGGATGAACCCAGTGAGAAGGGTTACAGGGCATTAGAAGGGATAAAGGAGAATCAAACAGAGCCCAAGAATACAATGACTGAAATGAAAAACACATTAGACGGAGCCAACATTAGATTAAATGATACAGAGGAATGGATTAGCAAGCTAGAAGAAGTGCAGTTGATGGAAAACACAGAAAAAAGAACAAAAAGAAATAAGGACAGTTTAAGAGACTTCTGAGACAAACATCAAACATATTAACATTTACATTATAGGGGTCCCAGAATGAGAAACAAGACAGAAAGGAGCAGAGAATTTATTTGAAAACATCATATCTTTAGGAGAAAACATACAACACTCTTTGACATAAATTATAGCAATAGCTTTTTTGAATCTCTCTCCTAAGGCAAAAGAAACAAAAATAAACAAATGGGACTTAAAAACTTTTGCACAGCAAAGGAAACCATTGACAAAATAAAAAGACAACCTACTGAATGGGAGGAAATATTTGTAAATCATATGACCGATAAGGAGTTATTATCCAAAATATATAAGTAGCTCATACAACTGAATACAAAAAACCCTGACCTAATAGAAAAATGAAGAGAAGACCTAAATAGACATTTCCCCAAACTGCCACCTGGCCAACAATCACAGGGAAAGATGTTCAACTTTGCTAATCAGAGAAACGCAAATCAAAGCCACAATGAGACATCTCCTCACACCTGTCAGAACTGCTGCCATGAAAAAGAACACAAATAACATATGTTAGAATGTGGAGAAAACGGAATCCTCCTACGCTGTTGGTGGGAATGTAAATTGGTGCAGTATGGAGGTGCCTCAAAAAACTAAAAATAGCACTATAATATGATCCAGCAATTCTGCCTCTGGGTATATATCCAAAGAAAATGAAAACAGTAATTCAAAAAGATACCTGCACCAAACAGAAGAAGACTCACAGACCCAGAAAACAAACTTATGATTACCAAAGAGGAAAGGTTGGGGGGCAATAAATTAGTAATATGGGGGGAACAAGTGCAAACTTCTACATACAAAACAGATTCACTGTATAGCATGGGGAATACTATTCAATATCTTATAATAGCCTATAGAGGAAAATCATCTGAAAAATACATGTAACTAAATCTCTTGCTATATACTGGAAACACAATATTGTAAATCAACTATACTTCAATGAAAAAGATAAATGCACCTCAGCTTTCACAGCAGCATTATTTACAGTAGCCAAGATACGGAAGTAGCTTAAGTGTCCAGGAACAGATCAATAGATAAAGAATATGAAATATATATATGTATATATATAATGGAATATTACTTAGCCATAAAAAGAATGAAAATTACCATTTGCAACAACACAAATGGAATCGGAGGGTATTATGCTTAGTAAAATAAGTCAGCCAAGAAATACAATACTGTATGCTATCATTTATACGTGGAATTGAAAACAAATAAAGCAAATGAATGGAGCAAAACAGAAGCAGAAACAGACTTGTGGATATAAAGAACAAACCAGTAGCTACCAGCAGGGAGAGGGAATGGGGGAGGGACAAGACAGGGGTAGGGGATTAAGAGGTACAAAACACTATGTATTAAATAAAGAAGCCACAAGGATGGACTGTACAGCACAGGGAATGGAGCCAGTATTTTATAATAACTTTAGAGTATGGCACCCCACTCCAGTACTCTTGCCTGGAAAATCCCATGAATGGAGGAGCCTGGTAGGCTGCAGTCCATGGGGTTGCGAAGAGTCAGACACAACTGAAGCGAAGCAGCAGCAGCATCTATACAATTTTTAATCACTTTGTTGTAACCTAAAACTAATGCAATATTGTAAATCAACTACACCTCAATTTAAAAAAATGAAATAAAAAGAAAATACAGCTAGGATTTTCTTACCCGTGTGCTTAGGAAGCCCTTCTAGTTTTGAATTCAAGGGCTGTTTGGAGGAAGTTGATCTCTCTTGCCTACTCTTCCCATGTTTCCAGTTCTTATCGCTTCCCTTGTGGCTCAGCTTGTAAAGAATCTGCCTGCAATTCAGGTAGACCTGGGTTCGATCCCTGGGTTGGGAAGATCCCCTGGAGTATTCTGGCCTAGAGAATTCTATGGACAGTTCACAGGTTGCAAAGAGTTGGGCATGACTGAGCGACTTTCACTTTTCAGTTATCTTAATTACAAGTGGCTGTAGCTAAAGACAAATGGGAAACATGAACTGAAGGATTTAGAAGAACAATGTTTTCAGAGCCCAACTGTTAACTCAGGGGTTAAGCGCCTGAAAAGAATGTCAGGCTAGCTGACCAGAATTTTCATGATTAACGAGAAAAGCTGGCTGTCCTGGATCTCTGATCTAGCCCAGTGAGAAAAATGGCAGACCACACCTACTGCAACAACGCTCCGTCCTTGCTGCTCTAGGACGCTTGCAGGGAGATACCTGAGAGGGTTATTTCCTTGCTTTCCCATCTGTTTGGCAGCAAAGCTGGTCACAAGCCTTGTCCTATGGCAGGGAGAGGTATTTTGGAGGGGAGAAAAGCCCCCTAGTTTCCCAGGAGCACTTGGGATTAATGTGGGGTTTCCAGAGATTCCTGATGATAAGAGCCACCTGGGGCATGTTCCCTCCCTTGGAAATGTTAGTTCTGTTGAGCTAAGGTGGGAACTCAGATGTTGCCAGTTAAAATAGTGGCCCAGGTGATTTTTATCATCAAGCAAGTTTGGGAAGCCCTACCATAGGGCAAGAGGACAACTCTTCCTGGACCTTGAGCTCATGCCTGCAAAAGGGAGCGGATATAATATTTAACCACTGAAGAGAGACATCTGTTTGGAGACAGGAACAGGGCTACAGTTACTGTTCCATGAAAGATGAAACCGGTGGGACTGGGCACTTCCCTGGCAGTCCAGGGCTTAAGACTCCATTCTTCCAATGCAAGGGGTGTTGGGTTCCATCCCTGGTTGGGGACCTAAGATCCCACAAGCCTCCTGGCCAAAACAACCAAAACATGAAACAGAAGTTACATTGTAACAAATGCAATAAAGATTTTAAAAAGGGTCCACATCAAAAAAAAATCTTTTGAAAGAATATCGATGGGGCTGTTCTTAAGTTCTGTAGTTATGAATGACAGATCACATCATGGAAGGGCAAGTTTTCTTCCCAAAATGAGCTTGGGTGTGGTTGCAAAAACACAGGAGGCTTGAAATGCAGCTATTTACTTCGCCATGGAAACCAAGGACTGTGCTGCCACCACTGAGCGAGGGTCTGAAGTGGGTGTCCCTGAGACCCCAGGTCATACCCGATTCTCTGCCGATGATGCAGTGCATGGAAAGGCTTCCAGGGTGTCTCTCCTCTCCCACAGCAGCAACTACTCCCCAGATGCTGACAGCAAAGGCACTTGGAGCTGGTCAGGGAAGAGCAGGACCTCAGGACTCTGCGAGACTTGCTGTGAAAGTTTGTCATTACAACTAGAGGTTCCTGAGGGGAGGAAAACAGACCATCCTCAAACAGGTCTCTGCTTATTTCTAGTGAGCTGACCCAGCAGGAAAGTTGGGGTAGATTCCTGAGCGTGTGGTGGACACATCTAGGGCATCTGTACAACCCAGCGCCCTGGAGGTCCTCTGCCATTTCTACAGTCTTGGTTTGGGCAGGGTGTGAACAGAGCTTCCCTGGTGGCTTAGCAGCAAAGAATCCACCTCCCAATGCCTGCCAATGCAGGAGACAAGGTTTCGATCCCTGGCTGGGGAAAATCCCCTGGAGAAGGAAAGGGCTATCTACTGCAGTAGTTTTGCCTGGGAAATCCCATGGACAGAGGCGCCTGACAGGCTACGGTCCATGAGATCACAAAGAGTTAGACACAACTTAGCAATTAACAATAAAACAGAGTCTTGGAGCAGCCCCTGACACATCTAAAAAAAGTACCTCCTGGCACATTAAATGTGCTCAGTAAAAACTTTCTGAATGAGTGAAAGAGAGAGTGCTTGTCATTGAATTGCAAATCAGAGGCCTCCAACTGTTAATAAAATTTATGAGAAAGCTTCAGGCTTCACTTCTCAGACCTTTATTCTTCTAAACAAAGTTCAGGCCTCTGAATGTTCTACTCTGTTAACCACAGAAGCCCAAAGTTCTTCCATAACTAACCTGAACCAGGGGCTCCTGGGCTCTGCTCTCAGGAGCTCTCACAAGCCCTCTGCCCTGGGGCAGGCAAGAGGACAATGGAGCAGGGCTGCAGCCGCATGGAGGACTTCCCTCTCAACGTGTTCTCGGTCACTCCATACACTCCCAGCACTGCCGACATCCAGGTGTCAGACGACGACAAGGCAGGGGCCACCTTGCTCTTCTCGGGCATCTTCCTGGGACTTGTGGGGGTCACATTCACCATCATGGGCTGGATCAAATACCAAGGGGTCTCCCACTTCGAATGGACCCAGCTCCTCGGGCCCATCCTGCTGTCGGTGGGGGTGACGTTCATCCTGATTGCCGTGTGCAAGTTCAAAATGCTGTCCTGCCAGTGGTGCAAAGAAAGTGAGGAGAGGCTCCCGGATCCGGAGCAGACGGCGGGAGGACAATCCTTTGTGTTCACTGGTATCAACCAACCCATCACCTTCCACGGCGCCACTGTGGTGCAGTATATCCCTCCTCCTTATGGCTCTCAAGAGCCTATGGGGATGAATACCACCTACCTGCAGCCAGTGGTGAGCCCATGTGGCCTCATACCCACTGGAGGGTTGGCGGCCACCATGCCAAGCCCCCCTCAGTACTATACCATCTACCCTCCGGAGAATGCTGCCTTTGTTGACGACCAGGACTACCCTTCCTTTGCGGACACTGCAGATGGCAGGTAGAGTGTGTGGAGTGCGGATGATCCCCTCCCTCCTGTGGGAGTCAGAATCTATGGCTGTGTTCCATTTGCAAGGGAGGTGGTGGGAGACTGCGGATCTTTGTGTGGTCTGTTGCTGCGACGGTGGCATCGTTTTCGAGAGTCGTGCTGGGGGCTGTAAGGCATCTTGTCCTTTCTGCTTCCGTTTCAGGTCCAGCCCTGATGCTGAGCAGCTAGAAGAGACACCGCTGGGTGATGAGGACTCTGCCTGCTTCTCCCCTCCTCCGTATGAGGAGATATGCTCCCCTCCTCGATAGACTGTGAGGCTGAGGGCACAGCATTGTCATCATGTTGCTGACAGCTGAAGTGTTCTGTGCGCAGAGCTGTCTAACCAGGAAGTCTTGACAGATACCATTTGGGGAGGGTGGGGCAGGGAGAAGTGGGAGGCTGAATCTCTCTGGTTGGTAAAAATTAGGCAGGGGTGGGGAAATGCCTTTCTGATAGAGCTAGAAATCCCCTGGATATGATTCAGGATCAGGAATTTCACCTGTTTATCCACCACCCATCCCTTTCCCACTGGGAGGCACTGGTGTCTTCATTTGAGCTCTAGCAGCCAAGGGAACCTGAGGAGGGCATGGCAACCCACTCCAGTCTACTTGCCTGGAGAATCCCATGGAGAGAGGAGCCCATGGCTACGGTCCATGGGATCGCAAAGAGTCAGACACGACTGAGCAACTGAGCACCGCAGAGTACAGCACAGCCAAGGGAAAATCACTGCTGCTGTGACTTTGGGAGTTTCCACAGCAGTGAGAGTAGGGGTGGGAAGGAAGCAGGGGACAGAAAACAGGCTCAAATGGAGATTTTCCAGCACCTGTTCTCAGCCCCTAAAGGGCATCTGCATGTTTGTAAGAACTTGGTGGCCAGCTGGTGTCCCTGGAGGACTCTGGATATCTTAAAGTCTGCAAAGATAAATGAATTAAGTGGAATAAAAGAACATCTCCTGTTAGAATAGTATTAGATGGCTGGATTAAACATATGAAATAAATCATAATGGGACAATGAAATCAATAAATCCTTAAGTTATCACTGGGTCCCAGCAGTTCTTCAGCAAGGTTGAAGCCCATCTACCCCAGGACAGGATCTGTGCTGGAACCAGGGGCCAACAGAACATGATCACTTCCCTTCACATGGATGAGATCTGTTAAATTAGAAGAGAGTTCCTGTGTCAACACCTGGAAAACCATGAGTCATAGAAACAATCTTTATGGTTAAGAAAAGCTCATCTTCTTTATATAAAAAAAAAAAAATCTTTGGTACCTTTAACTTCCAAGAATCTGAACTGACAGCTAGAACAGACTCACAGACTTTAGAAGAGACAGATAAAACCATCAGGGCTTAAAAGAAAGTATTTTCCATAGGCTAAAAGGACAGGCCATGTAAGGAAAGGGAAGCTCAAACCAAAGGAAGACAGGACATAGCAATCCTTTAGAGTCTGGGTACTGCATTTATATATGGAGTGATTTTTACTAATCTTGATCAGAAATATCTAGTTTTCCAAGGATATGATTAAAATAAGCTTGATATTGTTATTGTGATTTGTACTCTTACAAATTTCATCTTAGGGATGAAATCTCTGTGTTTGAGGATTCATTTTCATGTTCACTGATAAAAGGTAATTGAAAGATATAATTCATTTTATAGAAACTAGCTTTACACTCAATGCATTCATGAACCGCTGGACTCCTGCCTGAGGACCATCAGTTCAGGGAGGACGTTTGGTGACAGGGACACAGTGGTGTCCCCGCCATCAATGCCTACAAACCTTCCTCCTCCTCCCTCCTCATCCTTGTTCACCGCACAACTTTTATTCCTGGATTTGGGTTCTGGCAAGTGACAAGGGTAGCTCAAAAGGGGAAGAGGTGTTTGGAAAGGATATCTGAGTGTGGAAGGCAGGAGGGCAGGATAGCCAGTTTGTCGTGGTGATGCTTGGAGTCTGATAGGCAGGGAACCAGCCTCGGTGGGGCTTAGTTCCAGGCAGCAGACTCATTCAACACCAACTGCCCCAAGACAGAAAAAGTGCTAACACAGAGGAAATTTATGTTTTTAAAGACAGAGCATCAGAGCTGATGGCTCAAGGTGGGAGGTGGGGCTCTGAAAATAGGAATTCAGCACCTATTTGCTGAGCATCTCCTCTGTCTTCCCTCGGACTTCCCTTGTAGCTCAGTCAGTAAAGAATCTGCCTGCAATGCAGGAGACCTGGGTTCGGTTCCTGGGTGAGGAAAATCCCCTGGAGAAGGACATGGCAACCCACTCCAGTATTCTTGCCTGGAGAATCCCATGGACAGAGGAACCTGGCAGGCCCCAGTTCATGGGGTTGCAAGAGTCAGACATGACTTAGCAGACAATCTCATGTCATCATCTCCTCTGTGTCAGGATTGAGGCCATCAAGTGGGGATGTATCACTGAAAAAGCAAAGCCACAGAACAGGAGCTGTGGGTTTGCTCTGGTGAAGCCTCTAGAGAGGAAGACGGATACTGACCACTTATTCCTGGTCCCAGAACCATAAGAGGGGGACTTGGACTAGTCAGAAGGGTCATCAGGGCTTCCTTGCCGAAGTGAAGTCAGGACCACTGCCCTGTAGAACCCTGGGAGCACTGTTACACAGACAGCCATGCCATCAGACTCCTTGGACTTCTGGGGACTATGCTGGGAGCTAAAGGAACAATAGCTGATACTAGACAAAGAGGAGGAGGAGGGGGAGCCTGGCAAGACCGTGGAGTGGGGGGATGGTACCAGAGGGCGACTTGCAGGCTGTGTATACCTTTATATTTCACTGCTGCTACAGTTTCCAAACAGAGCTGCAGTCTAACACCCAGGAAATCATATTCACCAGCTCTCTGGCTTTGAAACAACCCCACCTTGCTCTCTTTCTGTCTTCATTTCGGGGTTGCCGGGATCAACATGATGGGAAGTCCACTGAGTGGCCCCTGGACTCACACCAGGTCTCTGGCCAGCAAGGACACACTCCTAGCAGAGTTGCAGGTTTATTGTCCGGATATCTGCCTTTCCTCATTCTCTCTCTCAGCATCTATCAGGGCTGAGTGGAAGATCACAACTGGGGACGGTGACTTGGGGTCTGCCTGGTCCCGGCTGTGATGTCCACCCTGAGATTCCTGGTGTGGAACGTGGCCCTGGCTGTAGGTACAGGCTGAAAGGTCTGGTGACCCAAGCAGAACCCACGGGGCCTTGTCAAACATCTTAGCCTATGTCTGCAGAACTACTAGGAAGTCGTTGAAGAGTTTTAATGAGGAGGGCGATGCGATCTGATTCTGAACACTTGCTGGTTAGAGCAAGACCCAGAGGTGTATACAGTGTGCTACTGACCTTGCTGGTGAAGTCCAGAGCACCGGGAAACGCCCTCTCCTCCACCCTCCGTCTTTGCTGGGGTGCCATGGCTGGGCAGCCTCTTCGATTTACATGTAATTCCAAACAAAGCTTGTCAATCAAAGGAGACAGGTTTTTAAGAACTAAATATTAACATCTCTCAGGAGTCAATTGGGGTTGGGGCTTTGGGCTTGACACACTGCTGACAGCTGGCGACCTTGACGCGGCAGGAAAGGACCGTCGGAGCTGGGAAGATGAGGCTCAGGCACCAAAGGGAAGAGGTTTTCGCAAAGCTCTTAGGCTTCTTTCTCCGCTCGGGCCAAGGTCTCTGCTGCAGTGTGGGTCTCGTCCACTTCCTCCTGCCGGGCCCTGGGAGGTGAGTGTCTTTTGGAGACTGCCATCAGTTACCCTCTTGTTTCACTGAACCAGGCACGGGTGTAAGTTTCAAATGCATGAAGTGGTTCTGCTCCAAAACAGCTTTTTAAATGCTCACCCCACATTTTGGGGGTCGGGTGGGGTGGGAGGTACAGTATAAAAATAAACTAATTGTTTGTGATGAGCTGGCCTTGGGTACCTGTCTTCAGCTTCCCACTTCTGGGGCTCCTCAGCAGCCATGTTGAATGTCAGGTCAGTGGAGTGACGCTAAGCAAAAGCCCCACACCCCGGATGGGGTGCTGGTGTGTCTCACCTCAGAAGCACCTCATAGCCAGGCACTGCCTGCAGAGCCTACTGCCCACACCCCTTGGCAACTACTGAAGTCCTCCTGCAAAGGCCTCCACATGACTGACACTCAGTTCCTACTGAGTGCTGCTGCTGCTGCTAAGTTGCTTCAGTCATGTCCAACTCTGTGCGACTCCATAGACGACAGCCCACCAGGCTCCCCCGTTCCTGGGATTCTCCAGGCAAGAACACTGGAGTGGGTTGCCATTTCCTTCTCCAATGCATGGAAGTGAAAAGTGAAGTCGCTCAGTCGTGTCTGACTCTTAGCGACCCCATGGACTGCAGCCTACCAGACTCTTCCATCCATGGGATTTTCCAGGCAAGAGTACTGGAGTGGGGTGCCATTGTCTTCTCCAATGCATGAAAGTAAAAAGTGAAAGTGAAGTCGCTCTCTTACTGAATAATCAATGTGAAATGAATAAATGAAGAACTTTTCAAATAGATACAAACAAATAGTTCAACTTAGCTCCTTTTATTATGAAAAATTTCAAAGAAGTAGAAGCGTAGAGAGAATAGTATATGAAACCCTCTGTAGCCCTCAGTTCAGTTCAGTTCAGTTCAGTCGCTCAGTCGTGTCCGACTCTTTTCGACCCCATGAATCACAGCATGCCAGGCCTCCCTGTCCAATACCAACTCCCAGAGTTCACTCAAACTCACGTCCATTGAGTCGGTGATGCCATCCAACCATCTCATCCTCTGTCGTCCCCTTCTCCTCCTGCCCCCAGTCCCTCCCAGCATCAGAGTCTTTTCCAATGAGTTAACTCTTCGCATGAGGTGGCCCTCACCTTCCCTCAACTCATGGCCAATCTTACTTCTTTTATCACCCCCCGCTTCCACCAACTGGATTTTTAAAAAGCAAAACCAAACCATCAAATCATTTCATCCTAAAAAATTTGACTGTGTAGCTTTAAAAGATAAAGGCTCCAAAAAAAGGCAACACTGTTGTTACACCCTCACAATTTATAATCCTTTAATGTCTTCAAATATTGTCAGTATTCAACCTTCTTGATTTTCTCTATTTTATTTAATTTTTTTTACTGCTTTGTTTTGTTTGAATCAGTATCCAAATGAGATTGGCTTTTGGCTAAATGGATCCTAAATTTCTGTCTACATTATACTATCTTTTGAGAGGCAGAGAGTTGGCATGACATGGTAGCAGAGTCATATTTATTAAATTTCGCTTTCCAAACAAAAATGTTTTTCAAGATTTTTTTCAATTCATATTTCCCTCTCTGTAAGTTCCCTGAAACTCTAGGACTCCAGTGGAATTAGAAACGTAGTGTTTTCTACTTTTAGCATATTATTAGAGAATTTTTTTCCCAAACATTGTCCTAGAAAATAATTTTCATGAAGAGAAAAAGATCTTCAAGTGTTGGAGAAGTACCTGTTGCATAATAATTTCAAGAGTTTCAATATCAGAAAACTGATAATCATAAGCATCTTTGGCTTGGTTGGAAAAAGTTTATTCCTCCAGAGACCATAAAAACTCCTTTGAACATTTCAAAAGTGAGAACCAGTGTCTCTTCTTTAAGAAACAAACCTCTCACTCTGCACTAAAAAAGTTGTACCATCACCTGGTATAATTGAATTCTCTGAGGCTACTGACTGTGGGGCTCTTACCAATGAGTTCTCAATTCTCAAATTAAAAACTAATGTATTTCCTGGTTTTACCTACAACTCTTCCTTTGAAGGTGTGTGTGTGTGTGTGTGTGTGTGTGTGTGTGTCTGTTCACCTACACTCTTTTATTATAGAATGTGATTTATGGATTTCTTACCCACTCACTACCTGTAAATCATCAAGATTTTATGTCCCAAGCAGTCAGCAGTTGGTTATAAAATCAACAGTGAGCTGTACTAAATAAACCTTCACTGGATTGCTCTTAAGAATTGGTGACAAATCAGAAAGTGAAGACAATTCCATGGGAATGATTCTCACCTGCCTCTGGGATACCACAAAGGTCTCAGATATGGGGATTTTATTTGTCTTGAGCTTTTAGGAAGATTAACAACCAGGTGAACTGGGAAGTCAGTTTTCTAGGTTCCAGAAGTTTTCTTGGAACAAAGAATTTGTCCTCCAGCACAAAACCTACACATGTGTAAATCATAAGACACAGATATGTATGCTAGAGTCTGTGCTTACACACAAGGGGCTGGAAATGAAGATGTGATTTTCCTGTTCTAACCTTTCATTAGTTTAAAAGAACACATTTTTTTTTTAAGGGGGGTATGTGTGTGTATCCTCTTCTTTAAATATATAGAATATCTCTTAAAGAAGACATAAGAATTGGTAATAATTGTGTCTGTGGCAGAGGATGGGAGACTTCTTTATCACTTTAATTCATGCTAGTTAATAATTTTTCTACCATGTTCATGTATTTCCTGTTCCTAAAATTATTTTTAGAATACAAGAAGAAAACTAAATGATCTATCTCCATGTACTTTTCTTTTTTGATGGGATGATAATCACTTTACAATATTGTGTTGGTTTCTGCCATACATCAAGATGAATCCGCAACAGATATACACACGTCCCCTCCCTCCTGAGCCACCCCGCCATCTCCCTCCCTACTCCCAGCCCTCTAAGTTGTCACAGAGCACTGGGTTGGGCTCCCTGTGTCACACAGCAAATTCCCACTTGCTATCTATTTTATATACGGTAATGTATACGTTTGCATGTTACCCTCTCCATTCATCTCACCCTCTCCTTCCCCTACTGCTGCTGCTGCTGCTAAGTCACTTCAGTCGTGTCCAACTCTGTGCGACCCCAGAGACGGCAGCCCACCAGGCTCTGCCGTCCCCGGGATTCTCAAGGCAAGAACACTGGAGTGGGTTGCCATTTCCTTCTCCAACTGGGTCAAGTCTGTTCTCTATGTCTGCATTTTCACTGCAGAATACACTTTTTTCCTCCATGTACTTTTAATGTTTTTAATGTTTAATGTGGGAGACCTGGGTTCGATCCCTGGGTTGGGAAGATCTCCTTCCCCTGGAGAAGGGAAAGGCTACCCACTCCAGTATTCTGGCCTGGAGAATCCCATGGACTGTATAGTCTATGGGGTCTCAAAGAGTCGGACACGACCGACTTTCACTTTCACTTTTCATCTTCTTGAGTCCTCACCTAAATGATTTTCATTGCTACTGTTGCTTATATATGTAACAAACACACAAGACACATAGAAACAAATGTGGTATATAGATGGACACAGTGCAATACAACATGAATAACACTTCTACATAGACACATACAAAGTCTCCGGGAGAAAGAACAGTTTTCACTATGTATGTGGAAGAATTTTCACACATACATGTTGTGGATAAAACACTAACCAACGTCAACATAACAGCAGCACACACACAGAGTCAGAAATCTGATTCCACATGGTTCTTTGATGGTTTGTTTCAACCCCGCCTTCACACTGGGAAGCACTGTTCACAGCAGACAGCTGTTCACTTACCAAGGAGCCACAACCATTGTACCTTCAGAGATGAAACAAAGCCACCTAAGTAAACCGGTTCCACACCAGAAGGAGCGGATTACCTTTGCACCCTCCCCCACCTCCCCGAGTGGGTGTGAGAGGAAACTGTGTCCGCAGCAGCTGCCCCTTCCCTCTTCCCTCCTGGAATCTGTCTGGGACTCCTCCTCTAGGGCCTGTGGGGCTGGTTTGATCCCACTTCAGCCAGGAAGGATGCCCTGATCCCTCAACAGATTGAACAGGAGCCCCACAAACATGCTTGGAATTTTTCAGGAGGCAAACAGATGGCAAAGGGGAAACAGAAAGCTCTGTCTGCAAAGCGCAAAGAGGGCAGGTTTAGGCTGGAGTGTGTCTGCGCCTCATTAGAGCCCTTCAGAGGCCACGGGGCTCACCCGTGGGGGTCACCTTTCTGGTCCCTGCGCTCAGGTCACCGCAACTGACTTCCTAGCTCACCCTGTGGTTCCTGAAGGCCTGTGGCAGGAGGCATCAGCATCGTGCATTTGTGCATTTAGCAGACATGTGTCCAAAACTGAACAAAGTGAGCGCGTCACTCCCTGGGAAATAACTGACCGTATTTGTTGCCATTGAGAACTTTCAACCTTTCAAGTGAAAATTAGAATTTCTGAAACCTTCTATTTATCATCATGAACTTGACAATTTCTCTAAAAGTGGACTTTTCTTTACAGATCAGTACTGATATTTTAAATGGTAATTTCTAAAAATGTATATAATGAAATGCTTCAACATTTGAAAGGTCTGTATAACTCAGTGAACTAATATTTTCCACACGACCACTACAGGATATTACAAAATCATTTGTGGGGAAAATGCATTCAGAGTGCAAGACAGATCAATGGATTTTAATGTAACAGTACAAAATGTTCATTGATACAACTTCAGATTCCACACTGCAACTAGCCTTTCAGAAATTACCACCTAGGTTTTGGTTTAGTATCCAAGAAGGATATACAGAATTATCTGAAAAGCTTTTAAAATACTTCTATATATTCCTACTATACATCTGTGTAGGCCAAATTCTTTTCATAAAATTCAATCAAAACAACATATGGCAACAGATTCAGTGTAGAAGCAGATATAAGTTCTGAGAGTCTATTTTCTGTTAAGTAAGATAATAAAAACTTTGCAAAAATGGAAAACAGTATCATTTCTCATTTTTTTTTTTTGCTTTGGAAAAATAGTCTATTTAATACAGAAAGGGTTTATAATACTTGTAATTTTCATTTTTTAATATTTTTGAAGGTCCTGGAGTTGTTTTAATTTTTTTCCTAGCTTTACTGAGGTGTAACTGACGAAAAAATTGTAAGATATTTAAAGTGTACAATGTGATGATTTGACACATGCATTATAATTTTTAAATGAATAAATGAATATTTTATCCTTTTTAAATTTTAATTTCTAATAAGGTAAATAGGAAATACTGATAGTCCATAAACAAAAATTCTTTGGGCTCCTCAGTAAATTTCACAGGTATAAAAGGTTTTTAAGACCACAAAGGTTGAGAACTGCTGGAATATATTATTACAGGGGGAGGTGGTCAAGTGCCCTGTAAAAGACTACAGTTCCCAGCCTCCTTTGCAGCTAAGTTTGGCCATATGACTAAGTTCTGGCTAATTGGATGTAAGTAGAAGGTTTTGGAAGGGGGTTCCTTGAAGACTGCCTAGAAAACAGATAGCTGGGGAATTCATTTCTTGACTTTTCATTTTTCTTCTTGAAGACTACAACGTATATATAATCACAGAAACTTCAGCAGTTGTCTTAACAGTGAGATGACCTTGAGGATGGAAGCTACAAAGCTGGAATAGAAAGATAGAAGAAGGCTGGGTCCCCACTGACTACAATGCTGCCTAGTAATTTACTTAGATCTTTTACATTAGAGAGAAAGGGACTTCCCTGGAGGTCTAGTAGTTAAGACTTTACCTTCCAATGCAGGGAGTGTGGGTTCCATCCCTGCTCAGGGAGCTAAGAGCCACATGCCTCAGGGCCAAAGAGACTAAGACATAAAACAGAAGCAATATTGTAACAACTTCAATAAAGATTTTTTTTTTTTTAATTAGAGAGTAATATGGGAATTCCCTGGTGGTCCTATGGTTAAGACTCTTGAACTTCCGCTTTAGGGGGCATGAGTTCAATCCCCAGTCAGAGAACTAAGATCCCTCAACACACATGGTAAATAAATAAATGAGAGAAATAGATTCTGCTGTGTTCTACAGAATCTAATTCTGCCTCCTTTAAGTGTGACAAAATGCTAAGGCCGGATACAAAGGAGCCATCTTTATGTGGATGATATAACTATTTCAAAGGTATTTCCATGGGTTTTATTCCCATGTCAACCACTGTCTTAAGGTGTGATGCTGAAAAAGCGTTTTTCAGGGTTAGTATTGCAGGTACTCAGGGATTCATTCAACTCTTTGAGTGACAAACATTTCAGAAGCCCATCCTATTGGCAGGCAGTGAACCAAGCACTGCATACAGCTGCCCCCAAGGCCCTTGTGGTCCATGGAGGAAACTGCTTCACTCCAGGACCTAGCACTGCCCTCCCAGCTCTGCTCCACAGTAGGAAAACAGACTGTTTGGGGTATGGAGAGAAAAGCAGACAGCTTGTCCCCTCATTGGTATTTCCTGGGCGTGACTTAAAGTTCTCTTGAATAAATTTCATCATCACCCACACTCATTGAACCAGAATGGCCCAAATAAACAAAAAGGCTTTCCTCTTCCTTCTCTTTCATTTTGATGGGTTGACATATCTCATGCTGCCGATTAGCCATGTCAGTTGTTGAAGGCTCTCTCACGCTACATTGTTAACATAGTAACTGGCTGGATTTCAAAGGCCAGTTGTAGGAGGGCAACCCACCTTGTGCATGGAACCACCTGTAACTGAAATCCTCTAAGCAAAGGCAACTTTCTGCAGAACTTCAACAGTCCCATTATACAGAGTCTATTACCATTCACACGGGGGCATCATAGGTGGGGGCTGGATGAAAGAGAAACACACAGAAGCCTTACAGAGTCCAGTAGATTCCAAGCAGGTTCAGCATCTTTGGGGTAAACAAATGTCTCCCCAGCTCATTGGGCTTGGGATGGATTCAGGCCAGAGCTGACCTGCACAGCCTACTGAGGCTTAAACATAATATTGTTGATGAAAAACTGCAAACCCTACAGAGTTGTATTTACTGACTCATGCTCCTCCGACAGAGAGAGCAGACTTACGTAAAGGCGTAGCGCCTCTGCCATTCAATCAGTAAGCTGCGTAACCTTAGGCACGTGGCTTAAGCTTGCTGAACACAAGAGTCATGTCCAAGCTCTCAAATCAAGTTATTCACTTTAGCAGATGGACTAACATGGGCAAAAATGTACTGACACGGTATAAGAAATGACTTTTCTATTAGTTTTACCCTATCCTTCGCTATCAATTTGGACTAGCCTTGTTTTCATATAAATAAAAACCCCAAATAAACTTATTTCTTTCTCACATATAATAAATCCCGAGATGGATAGTAATAATACAGGGCTTATCCTTTGTATTACATCATCAGTGGCCTATTTTTCTGCCTTCTTCGTTCAGCACCTGGCTTTCCTCTTCAAAGGCATCTCACGGTCCATGATGGCTACTGAAGCTCCAGTGTTACGTCTACAGTCAAGAAGGAAGGAGAAAAAGAAAAGGAAAAAAGAATACACTTCCTATCTGACTTGATTCTTTTCAAGAGTTTCTGGAAGTTCCATGTCATACTTCCAATTTTAATTCTTTGACCAGAATTTGGTCTTGCAAGGACCTCTGGGAAATGTAATTTTTAAAAATTACTGTTGTTCACCTGAAACTTTGGTGATTGTTTCAACAATTCAACAATGTTAATCGACTGTACACCAATACAAAATGTTTTTGGTGTTAAAAAGTTAAAATTAAAAAACATACTGTTTTCCACTGCAAAGGGAAAAGAGTAGAACAGATACTGGGTAATGACTATCAGCCTCTTCCATACTTGGTTTCTCTCTCTCTCACTCACTCCAGTCAGATTCAAATATCTGCTCAGGAATTTGGAACTTTTCAGAAACTGCTTCTTTTAGATCCCTCTGCTGAACCAAAAATATTAATTCTGAAATGCCAAGTATAAATATACATGCCAGATGCAAGGTTTCAGCCAAAGAAGTTCAACTTGTAAGTTTAGAAGGACAGATGCAGTCACTGGCGGGGAGCTTCAGTGAGTTACAGAGCATCCAGGCTGTAAAACAGGCGAGCTTTTTTGACTGAACCTCGACTCCGTGGATTTGCTTGTATCACATATTTGTCTCATTCCTCTGGGTTTTTGTGGGAATTTTGGTCTCCCCCTGTGTCCCCCTTGAAGGACATTATTTGTTGTGGAAACGGTGACATTAAATTCAGATGGCAGGAGCTGGTGATAATGACATATGCAAAACAAAGTGTGTTCATTCCAGGAGCTTGTGATTTAGCAAGTTTGAACTGTTCAGAGTTTAACCTGCTCCTTGAGTTTGGAGAGGAGGTTGGTAAGGGGAGAGGGTGGGAAGCCAGACACCTTTGGGAGCTGCCATAACTTCTTTGTGGGCATTAGAGCTATATTTAGTGCAATTAAGTTGCTAATTCAGTAAAGACTGCACAGTTCCCTTGTGGCCTGGGAGAGCGAAATGCAGCTGCTAACAGTGGTTGATTTATAATCAGGGAATGACCTAGGTACCAGGGGAAATAAGCCAGATTCTTCTGAGGACCTAAATCACTCTCTCCGCCAGGTGATCAAAACAGCATGCTCACCCTGGGCAGAGCACCGGAGTTGGGCAGCCTCCAAAACCAGGCTTGAAAAACTCCCAGTTTTCAGCAGGATTAGACCCCTGCCTCTCCCTTGTCCCTCAGAAGGATGCAGGAAGTGTAAGAGAGTCTTCAAAGGCTCAGAGATCAGTACCCACACTTTCCTTAACCTCAATCCCAGCCCGAGGGAACACATGACTCAAAAGGCAGAAAGGTGTGTATATCCTGTGGTCTCTCCCACTAGCGAGTTCGGGTCATTGCAGATCACGTCTGGGGCAAGCAGGGCCGAGAGGAAGGGTTAGCAGGTTGTACTGCACACATCCTCAAGGGATGCCATTCTTAGCTAGTCTAACTCAGTGGTCCTCATACATGGCTGCATATTAGAATCTCCTGAGCAGCCTAAAAATCCCAGTGCCCAGACTGCACCTAGACCAGTTAAATCAGAGGAGGCGGGACCAAGACATCAATAATGTTTACAGTCCCCCAAGTGAGTCCGGTGTGCAGCTGAGTTTAAGAATCGATGGTCTGACTCATGCAGACTTTGATGTAACGCCTCCCCGCATGGCCCGCAGCTGTGCTGGGAACAACCTGCACAGACATATGTCACAGCCCTGGGTGGGGGTGGAGAGGAAAAGTGGTGGCAGAGAACAGTAGGGAGATGGATACACCTTCTGGAAAGAAATAACTCAAAAGGAAATCTAGAAACTGGACCTGCGAAACATTAAGGCATTGTTTGATTTGGGGTCCCTGGATGGCTTCTTGCTGTTTAGTTGCTAAGTCATGTCCAACTCTTCTGCGACTCCGTGGACTGTAGCCCGCCAGCCTCCTCTGTCCATGGGATTTTCCAGGCAAGAATACTGGAGTGGGTTGCCATTTCCTTCTCTGGGGATCAAACCCATTTCTCCCGCAGTGGCAGGTGAGTTCTTTACCACTAAGCCACCTGGGAAGCCCCCTGAATGGCTTACATAATTGCAAATTTCACTTTTAATTTGCCCCAGTTCCTGAGCTTCATTTCTTGGATATTTTTCTAAGACGTGTATTTTATGTCATTAAAACAAGCAACCCACACTCAAGCGTCACTTCAGAGTTTGCAAAGCATGGTTCCCAAACACACCATCCTTACCAGGCTGCACAGCTTATCCAGATACTGCCCTGGCTTGTGGGGTCCAAGCGCCTTTCCCTGTCACATCCAGATGCCGTTAGAACTGGAGGGTGGCTTTTTCATTTATGCTTTCTGCTGAGAATTTTTTTTTTCTTTTTGTCTTTTCTGAGTTTTCAATTCCTACAGGTAGACATAGAGGATGCAGAGTAAGGGCAAAGTCGGCATTTATGATGTAGTCTCATCCTCACCAACCTTGATCCTCAAGCTGGGGCCTAGCTCACAGGGCCCTGCCAGCCCCTCCTCGAAAGGCTCAGAGTTTGGAACATGGGAATCACTCAGCAATACCCGTGGAACATGTGCGCAGGTGGATGGAGCAGCAGCAACCCCTCCTGGGAGGCCACAGGTCAGGAAAAAGGCTCTGGGTGCTGAGAGGGAGGCCATGGCCCTGGAGAAGGACGAAGCATGTGCAGCCATTTATTTGTTTTATTGAAGTACAGCTGATATACAGTTGTGTTCATTTCTGGTGTACACAAAATGATTTAGTTATTTACATATATGGGGCTTCCCTGGTGGCTCAGATGGTAAAGAATCCTCCTACAATGCAGGAGACCCGGGTTCGATCCCTGGATCAGGAAGAGTCCCTGGAGAAGGGATTGGCTACCCACTCCAGTGTTCTTGCCTGGAAAATTCTATGGACAGAGGAGCCTGGAGGGCTACAGTCCATGGGGTCGCAAAAGTTGGACAAGACTGAGCAACTAACACTTTCACTTTTGCATATACATACATGTATATGTACGTATGTATATATATATACACACACACAGAGATATATATTCTTCTTCAGATTCTTTTCCATTTTAACTTCCTGGGAAATATAGTAGGATCTTGCTGTTTATCTATTTTACATATAGTAGTATGTATCTGTCAACTTCAAGCTTCTAATTTATCCCTCTCCTGCCCTTTCCCCTGGATAGCCATAGTTTGTTATCTAGGTCTATGAGTCTGTTTCTGTTTTGTAAATAAGTTCATTTGTATCATTTTTTTTAGATTCCGTATATAAGTGATATCATATGATATTTGTCTTTCTCTGATTTCAGTGTCAGTTCAGTCACTCAGTTGTGTCCGACTCTTTGTGACCCCATGGACTGCAGCATACCAGTCTTTCCTGTCCATTACCAACTCCCAGAGTTTGCGCAAACTCATGTCCATCGAGTCAGTGATGCCATCCAACCATCTCATCCTCTGTCGTCCCCTTCTCCTCCTGCCTTTGATCTTTTCCGGCATCAGGGTCTTTTCCAAGGAGTCAGTTACTTACATCAGGGGGCCAAAGTATTGGAGTTTCAGCTTCAGCATTAGTCCTTCCAATGAATATTCAGGACTGATTTCCTTTAGGATTGACTGGTTTGATCTCCTTGCAGTCCAAGGGACTCTCAAGAGTCTTCTCCAACACCGCAGTTCAAAAGCATCAATTCTCTGGCGTTCAGCTTTCTTTATAGTCCAACTCACATATCCATACATGACTACTGGAAAACCATAACTTTGACTTACTTACTATGATAATCTCTAGGTCCATCCATGTTGCCACAAATGGCATTATTTCATTATTTTTTATGTCTAAGTAATATTCCATTACATATATACACACACACACACACACACACACACACACCTCCTCTTATTTATTATTCACCTGTTGATGGACATTACCCACTCCAGTACTCTTGCCTGGAAAATCCCATGGACGGAGGGGCCTGGTGGGCTGTAGTCCATGGGGTCATTAGGAGTTGGACACGACTGAGCAACTTCACTTTCATTTTTCACTTTCATACATTGGAGAAGGAAATGGCAACCCACTCCAGTGTTCTTGCCTGGAGAATCCCAGGGACGGGGAAGCCTGGTGGGCTGCTGTCTATGGGGTCGCACAGAGTCGGACACGACTGAAGCAACTTAGCAGCAGCAGCAGCAGCAGGTTGCTTCTATGTCTTGTCTACTGTAAATAGTGCTTCAAAAAACCTTGGGGTGCATGTATCTTTTTCAATTAGAGTCATTGTCTTTTCTGGATGTATGCCCAGAAGTGCAGTTGATGAATCATATGGTAACTCTTTTAGCTTATAAAGAAATCCCATACTGTTCTCCATAGTGGCTGTACCAACTTATATTCCCACCAACAGTGTAGGAAGGTTCCCTTTTTCCACACCCTCTCCAGCATTTGTTATTTGTAGACTTTTTGATAATGGCCATTCTGATCACTGTGAGGTGATACCTCATTGTCATTTTGATATACATTTCTCTCATAATTAGCAATGTTGAGCATCTTTTCAAGTGCCTTTGGCCATCTGTCTGTCTTCTTTGGAGAAAAGTCTTTTTAGGTCTTCTGCCCAATGGCACCCCATTCCAGTACTCTTGCCTGGAAAATCCCATGGATGGAGGAGCCTGGTAGGCTGCAGTCCATGGGGTCACTAAGAGTCAGACAGGACTGAACGACTTCACTTTCACTTTCCTGCGTTGGAGAAGGAAATGGCAACCCACTCCAGTGTTCTTGCCTGGAGAATCCCAGGGACAGGAAGCCTGGTGGGCTGCCGTCTATGGGGTCGCACAGAGTCGGACACAACTGAAGTGACTTGGCAGCAGCGCAGCCCATTTTTTAATTGGGTTGTTTGGAACATGTGTGGTTAAATCGTTGCAAATTTAGCTGAAGGTTCTTCTGGCCTCGCTTCGCCCTCAGCCTTGTCAAAGGCAATAGTCTGAGGGGCCTCTAACCCTGCCCTGATCATATCCTGGTCCTTAGGGGGCCCTGTCACACAGCAGTTGCCAGGCCTCTGGCCTGCAGTCAGCAGAGCACAGCAGTCAAGGGCCAACTTCTGTACCCAAAGGTTCGGCCCCTTACTGGCTGAATGACTTTGGGTAAACCTCCAAAACTATCCCTGCTCTGTCTCCTCTATCTGCCCAGGGGGTAGCCTGGGCCTCTCACTGTCGCTGTGAGGCTCGGTACAGGCTTGGAGCCCCGGTAGGAGCTCTGTGAGTGGTTCAGGGGTGTCTGAGCATAGCCCTGGGGCTACGATTTCACCACCTTCACCAGGTGAAAAGCGGCAGACAGAGCTTGGTCACCCTCCAGGTCTCCCTGGGCCCCAATCTGATGGATGCTCTGTCCAGGACAAGGCTTTGTGAGTTTTGTGGGTCTAGTGAAAGGAAACACTTCTGGCAGATTACACTCCACCTCTAGGGTTGTGGTTCAGTCTTTAAGGACATAGAACAGGAAAGCAGATTCTGGAATCAGAATGGGCTCATCTCTCTCAATTATTCTCTTATGACCTTTGTCAAGCTCTTGGCCCTGCTAGGTCTCAGTTTCCACATTTGTGAGCTGGACACAACGTTACTATCCGGGCCATAAGATCTATTGGAAGAATCAAAGCATATAACACTGGGAACATAATTGGGCCAGTGGCTCACTCATGTCTGACTCTTCGTGACCCCATGGACTGTAGCCCACCAGGCTCCTCTGTCCATAGAATTTTCCAGGCAAGAATACTGGAATGGGTTGCCACTTCAGCACCTGATAAAAAAGAGTCGATATTGCTGGAAATCTTGTTACAGCCTCCTCCCTGTGGACCAGCTCTGGAGAGTCTCTCTGGGCCCCAAGGCAGTTCCCAGCAGCTTCAGGTCTGCTCAAGTCCAAGCACCCCCAGAGAGACCCATTTCAGACTTGCCATCTCAAAGTGTTCCCACCTGATTAGAAATTCCTTATCTCCAAAAAGAGCTCTTGCTTCCTAAGGCAACAACCACTCAAGAAAACAGCCTAACATTTGATCACGTTGTCAGTGTGCCTCTTGAGGTCCCCTTTCCCTTCCTCCCCACATGGCCTGTGGGCAGACCACGTCCTGTTGCAGCATGGCTCTGTATTCTAAGACACTTGTGCTCTTCAAAAACAGACACTTTCTTGGACCTAGAGAGAATCATACTGAGTGAAGTAAGTCAAACAGAGAAAGACAAATACCATATGATATCACTTAGATGTGGAATCTAAAAAATAATACAAATCAACTTATTTACAAAACAGATACAAACTCACAGACATAGAAAACAAACTTATGGTTACAAAGGGGAAAGGCTGGAAGGCTGATTTAGGAGTTTGGGATTAGCAGATACAGACTAATATATAAAACAGACAAACATTTTAAGTTTCTATAGTATAGCACAGGCAATTATATTCAATATCTTGTAATAACTTATAATGGCAAAGAATATGAAAAAGAAAATAGATTTTGTGTGTGTATGTATATATATATATATATATATATATATATATATATATAAATGGAGAAGGCAATGGCACCCCACTCCAGTACTCTTGGCTGGAAAATCCCATGGACGGAGGAGCCTGGTGGGCTGCCGTCCATGGGGTTGCTGAGGGTCGGACACAACTGAATGACTTCACTTTCACTTTTCACTTTTCATGCATTGGAGGAGGAAATGGCAACCCACTCCAGTGTTCTTGCCTGGAGAATCCCAGGGACAGGGGAGCCTGGTGGGTTGCCATCTATGGGGTCGCACAGAGTCGGACACGACTGAAGTGACTTAGCAGGAGCATATATATATATATAACTGAATCACTTGCTGTATACTAGAAACTAACATAGTGCTGTAGGACTAACTATATCTCAATTAAAATAATAAAAACCAAAATGGACACTCTCTTCCAAGCGAGTCGCCCACACCCCGCCCCCGCCTGGCAGACTGCTGCTTCCAAAACACGGGGCCTGTGAGGGCTGGCCTGCACAAATGGGCACCTCCTAGACCCAATAATAACTCGAGCCCCCTGTGATGAACTATTTTGTATTTATTCATGCCCCCAGCCCCACCTGTACCAATTTGACATCACTGTTTCCATAGCAAATAATAATTTTCAAATGGAATAAAGCAGGAGCTGAAAGCCCCACAAAATGCAGCCAAATGAAACAAACATGTTCCTTAAACAATGGAGTCAGTGGTGTGGTATGGCCGCAAGCCTGTGTATTTATGTTCCAGATGACTTCCATATCTCCTCCCCCGGCTCCCCCACTAACGAGGAATGAGGAAGACTGGTAACTACGAAAACAATACACCACAACCTCACGAATCCTATGGGAGCATATATTTATACACAGAGACACGACTCTCACATTAAAACTGAAGACTCATTAATGCAGCCCTGCATCTGGAGCATGTGTTACTCCTCAACGTTTCAAAGGAAGTATGCGGACTGAAGTTCTCTACAGAATTTCGAATAGACCCTGGAGTCTCCCTCTCAGTCACCGCCTACAGCCCTCCTTTAGCACTCAGAATAGGTCCTTTGACTGGCTGCCTACATTTTCATGTTTAGGTGTTGAGTATAAGCTCCTAAGACAGAGGCCCTGCCGTACAACAGAGACTTTGATGTCCCAGAAAATCCAGCACAGAGTCTCACACACAGAAGTAGGTATTTATGTTTCCAGAGGAACAGGATGATGCAATACTGCCCAAAAGGAGTCCATGTGACAGGTAATATCTGAATCCACTGGAGAGCGTTTGTTCTAGGATGTCCAAAAAGGGCATGAACTTGTCCTCACCTTCACATCTCAAAGGGTGGTCCACGGATCAGCAGCGGGATATCATCTGGAGCTCATTAGAAATGTAGAGTCTCGGGCTCCAGCTCAGCCCTCCTGAGGCAGAACCTGCATTTTAACAAAATTTCCAGGATTTTTATGTGCACACTGAAGGCTGAGAAGCCCTGGTTCATCTATACTACCTTCATGTGGATAATTGAGAACAGTGTTTGAGTAAGAGAGAGTAGGTGTGTATGTAAGAGAGAGAGAGAGCTACAGAGACAGAGAAGCCAATAGCAACATTTTTGGAGTGCTCAGAAAGAGCGCCAGATGTAGGCACCACCATTATCCCATTCCACTAACCAGCAAGGTGAGGAGATGGCCTCAAGCAAGCCTTCAGTGTGTGTGCTCGAAAACCATTCTGTTCTGTTTCCTAGGAGCCTCGGAAATCCTGTGGAGTTCATTACCCCGGTAACACCTAGGAAGAATTCTAACTCACAGAATAGCAGGTAGCAACTTACGGAGTATCTACACGCCAACAGGACTTCAGGCAGTCTATATTCTTTACCCTCTAAGCCACGTTACATAGTAATACATGCTTACTGCTGAACAGTTAGAAAACACAGGTAAATACAAAGAAGAAAGTAATGCCCAATGATAACATAGCTAACATTTTCATAAATATTCTTCCTTATATCGTCCTGGGGCTTCCCTGGTGGCTCAGTTGGTAAAGAACCTGCCTGCAATGCAGGAGACCCAGATTCGATCCCCAGGTCAGGAAGATCACTTGGAGAAGGAAATGGTAACCCACTCCAGTAGTCTTGCCTGGGAAATTCCAAAGACAGAGGACAGAGGAACCTGGCCGGTGACAATCCTGGGGGTCACAAGAGTCAGACATGACTTAGAGACTAAACCACCATATATCATCCTTTGAATAGATACAAGTGTCTGCATGCATATGTGTATATTCGTACAAGTTTTTAACAAAAAAGGAATCATGGTGTCTATTGTGTTTTGTGACTTTTTGTTTTAAAATACCTGTAGAATTGTAGATGTCTTCAGCTCTCACTTTCTTCTTTTCTCTACAACTGTGTTAATTACCACCCGTCCTTGAAGGACTGACTCAAGGTCCACCACCTCTAAGAAGCCTCCCATGGTCACCCAGCCCATGGGTGCCTGTGATGTTCGGCTGACCCAGCCAGCCTGGCCACCACTGCCTGTATGTCGACGTAACGCTTGTGCCCAGGTCACACCAGCTCAGCCCAGGATTCGGATGATACAGGACACTGGTCTTGGCCTGAAGCGCCTGTCCAGAGAAATGCTTCCGCTACAGCAAATTCCTTCCTCTGGGCTCAAGGCTCTCTTGAACACCTCAGGACTGATATGACCTCTGTCCTCCCTGAGCAGCTCGCTCAGTCGTGTCTGACTCTTTGTGACCCCATGGACTGCAGCACACCAGGCCTCCCCGTCCATCATCAACTCCAGGAACTTGCTCAAACTCATGTCCATTGAGTTGGTGATGCCATCCAACCATCTCATCCTCTGTCGTCCCCTTCTCCTCCTGCCTTCGATCTTTCCCAGCCTCAGGGTCTTTTCCAATGAGTCAGTTCTTTGCATCAGATGGCCAAAGTATTGGAGTTTCAGCTTCAGCATCAGTCCTTCCACTGAATATTCAGGACTGATTTCCTTTAGGAAACATCTGGAATTTCACGGTTCACTCTGCTGCTAGCCACATTAAATTAGAATTAACAAGTGCAATTACCAATATCCTTCTTCTTTGACTTAGCTCCAAGGCAATTTCATGAGTTTCACCCTGATGCTCCCTCTGTTCACTGGATGAGACCACCCCTCTGTTTAGCTCTGACAGCTCTTTCTATGACCTGGAGCAAAGACTCTTCCCGCTGCCTTCTTCTCCATCACTGGGGCACAAAGCAGAACAGGCTCTCCTCCCAGTTTCCCTCAAGCCTCCTCTGGACCAGGTCTTTCATTAAACCTGCTCTGTTTAGAGGTGATAGCACCTTCTCCTGGAGAGGCTGCCCCAGTGCCCTTGGGTGGGTTGGACCTGAAGACAAGCTGAGTGACCCACATTGGGCAGTGCTCAGAATGGCCCCTTGTCACTGACCGCTCACCTGGGTCTCTGGCATGGCCTCCACAGGGAGCCCCATCCTTATCTGGCCACTGCCTGGGGGTGTAAGAGGGCCAGTGCCTCTCCTGTGCTTGGTGCTACTATCTCTCCAATGAGGCTGCTGCCTCCTGGCCTCAGTTCAGTTCAGTTCAGTCACTCAGTTGTGTCCAACTCTTTGCGACCCCATAAACTGCAGCACGCCAGGCCTCCCTGTCCATCACCAACTCCCGGAGTTCACTCAAACTCACATCCATCGAGTCAGTGATGCCATCCAGCCATCTCATCCTCTGTCGTCCCCTTCTCCTCCTGCCCCCAATCCCTCCCAGCATCAGGGTCTTTTCCAATGAGTCAACTCTTCGCACAAGGTGGCCAAAGTATTGGAGTTTCAGCTTTAGCATCAGTCCTTCCAAAGAAATCCCAGGGCTGATCTCCTTTAGGATGGACTGGTTGTAAGTCCAAGGGACTCTCAAGAGTCTTCTCCAACACCACAGTTCAAAAGCATCAATTCTTCGGCACTCAGCTTTCTTCACAGTCCAACTCTCACACCCATACATGACCACTGGAAAAACCATAGCCTTGACTAGACGGACCTTTCTTGGCAAAGTAGTCTCTGCTTTTTAATATGCTATCTAGGTTGGTCAAAACTTTCCTTCAAAGGAGTAATTGTCTTTTAATTTCATGGCTGCAATCATCATCTGCAGTGATTTTGGAGCCCAAAAAAATAAAGTCTGATACTGCTTCCATTGTTTCCCCATCTACTTCTCATGAAGTGATGCGACCAGATGCCATGATCTTAGTTTTCTGAATGCTGAGCTTTAAGCCAACTTTTTCACTCTTCACTTTCACTTTCATCAAGAGGCTCTTTAGTTCCTCTTCACTTTCTGCCATAAGGGTGGTGTCATCTGCATATCTGAGGTTATTGATATTTCTCCCAGCAATCTTGATTCCAGCTTGTGCTTCTTCCAGCCCAGTGTTTCTCACGATGTACTCTGCATAGAAGTTAAATAAGCAGGGTGAGAATATACAGCCTTGACGTACTCCTTTTCCTATTTGGAACCAGTTTGTTTTTCCATGTCCAGTTCTAACTGTTGCTTCCTGACCTGCATATAGGTTTCTCAAGAGGCAGGTCAGGTGGTCTGGTATTCCCATCTCTTTCAGAATTTTCCACAGCTTATTATGATCCACACAGTCAAAGGCTTTGGTATAGTCAATAAAGCAGAAATAGATGTTTTTCTGCAACTCTCTTGCTTTTTCCATCATCCAGCGGATGTTGGCAATTTGATCTCTGGTTCCTTGGCCTTTTCTAAAACCAGCCTGAACATCTGGAAGTTCACAGTTCACATATTGCTGAAGCCTGGCTTGGAGAATTTTGAGCATTACTTTACTAGCGTGTGGAGAAGGCAATGGCAACCCACTTCAGTACTCTTGCCTGGAAAATCCCATGGACGGAGGAGCCTGGTAGGCTTCAGTCCATGGGGTCGCAAAGAGTCTGACATGACTGAGCGACTTCACTTTTACTTTTCACTTTCATGCACTGGAGAAGGAAATGGCAACCCACTCCAGTGTTCTTGCCTGGAGAATCCCAGGGACGGCAGAGCCTGGTGGGCTGCCATCTCTGGGGTCGCACAGAGTCGGATACGACTGAAGTGACTTAGCAGTTACTAGCATGTGAGATGAGTGCAATTGTGCAGTAGTTTGAACATTCTTTGGCATTGCCTTTCTTTGGGATTGGAATGAAAACTGACCTTTTCCAGTCCTGTGGCCACTCCTGAGTTTTCCAAATTTGCTGGCATATTGAGTGCAGCACTTTCACAGCATTATCTTTTAGGATTTGAAATAGCTTAACTGGAATTCCATCACCTCCACTAGCTTTTTCGTAGTGATGCTTTCTAAGGCCCACTTGACTTCATATTCCAGGATGTCTGGCTCTAGGTCAGTGATCACACCATCGTGATTATCTGGGTCGTGAAGATCCTTTTTGTACAGTTCTTCTGTGTATTCTTGCCATCTCTTCTTAATATCTTCTGCTTCTGTTAGGTCCATACCATTTCTGTCCTTTATCAAGCTCATCTTTGCATGAAATGTTCCCTTGGTATCTCTGATTTTCTTGAAGAGATCTCTAGTCTTTCCCATTCTGTTGTTTTCCTCTATTTCTTTGCACTGATCGCTGAGGAAGGCTTTCTTATCTCTTCTTGCTATTCTTTGGAACTCTGCATTCAGATGCTTATATCTTTCCTTTTCTCCTTTGCTTTTCGCTTCTCTTCTTTTCACAACTATTTGTAAGTCCTCCCCAGACAGCCATTTTGCTTTTTTGCATTTCTTTTCCATGTGGATGGTCTTGATCCCTGTCTCCTGTACAATGTCACGGCCTCACTCATTCCCAAAGACCCCCAACTTCTCAATGGGTGTCAGCTGATGCCCTTACTCTGGAGGTTTTGTTATAATTAGCCTCTTCTTTGAACCTGCTTGCTGGGTAGCATGTGTGGGGTCTTACTGGTGGGTTCAGCTGGGTTTTGAATTCTGACTGTGCTACTTGCTAGCTTGTGTCAATCTCGTTAGTGTCTCATTTTTCGCCTCTGCCTGCTGCATTAGGTAGTTTTGAGGGTTTAACAGAATCAACCGTGAGACATGCTTATAGCAGTGCCTGGAACACAGAAAGCACTTAATAAAATGTGGCCTGAAGGTACTGACAACATTTCCCTCCTCTGAGCACTTTGGTGTGTGTCTGAGTACAGACTTGGCAAGTGATTAACGCTGCCTGTAAGAACACAGAGGCAGCAGTGTCTGTGTTAATTAAGGAGCAAGGAGACTGTAGGGAAGAGGGGTGAATGAGAAGAGGTATAGAGATGTCTGTGTTAAAGGGACCCTGGGCCCCGGTCCCCCAGCTCCTGGTCATACCCGCTGACCCAAAGCTCTCATCCCAAGCCTCTCTGCCCAGTATCTACATACACTCAGGTGTTTGCAGAGGCTTCTGGAAGCCTCAGGCGGGAGCAGTGTGAATTTCAGAACGTTGGGAGAGAAAGTGTCCTCGCCCCATAAAAAAGTCATATAAGCCCCAAGAATCTGGGAACCAACTGCAGGGACTTCATAAACATCAAAATCTGGCAGCTTCAAAAGTGGAGTGTTCAGTTTCAAACACACACGAAGACTCCACATTGATGTGTAACTTCTGAAGATCAGTGCAAATTAAAGGACAAAGAATGAGAGGGAACTCTGCAGGGAGAAACGCTCCAAAGTGTCAGCATCAGGCCAGGCTCACACTGGGAGCAAGCTGGGACGCTTGGGGTGGATGCACATGTTACCACCCAGGCCTCCCTGGCACTTGCAAGCTTGCTGCATCGAAATCCACCCCAAAATGCCCCCCACGCCCCCACCCCACAGCAGATTCACTTTCATCTCAGCTTCCATGTCTATGCACCACCATGGTTTTCACATTTAGTTTTATAATAATACTTACTATGTTTATTTCTAGCTCTGTTTTAGATGTAGCCAACCCTTTGGTGAACAAGCATTGCTTACAGAAATAAAACAGTGCAGAAAGCACGAGGCGGGCATGGTGCATGTGGCATGTGGTGGGTCTGACCCGTGAGTAGCATCCTCTCATTGCTCCAGCCCTCAGTGAGGATTTCTGCTAAAGATGTAAGATTTGGAAACTTCTGCTACACGGGGATGCAGGGGCATGAATTTTTGCAGGACTGGCTACTAATTCATACACGAGTGCAAAATGACAATGTGGGGCTCCTTGTTCAGAAATCAAGAGGTTCTAGATGGTGAGAGCAGAGCCTTAAACTATGCGGGGGGCTCTTGTAGGTGTGAGGCCCTGGGTGACTGCATGGCTCACACGCCCATATCGTCAGCCCTGAAGTTTAGGCCACAACGTGAAATTCAAGGAATGTCCCATCCCTCTATTTCTCCCAAATAAAATTTAGCCTCCACTTACACTGTTGGTTGGAACGTACAGTAGTGAAGCTACTATGGAGACCAGTATGGAGGTTCCTTAAAAACTAAAAATAGAGTTATCATCTGATCCAGCAATCCCACACTTGGGTATATATCAGGAAAAGATTTTTTAAAACTCTAATTAAAAATGACACATGCACCCCAGTGTCATGCAGCACTGTTTACCACAGCCAAGACATGAAAGCAACCCAAATTCCTATCAACAGGCACGGCATACATATGACGATGGGGTCATCTACATACAATGGAATATTACTCAGCCATAAGAAAGAAATACTGTCATCTGCTACAACATGGATGGTCCAGTAAGTCAGACAGAGAAAGACTGTGGAATCTGAAAGATAATACAAATGAATCCATGTACAAAACAGAAACAGTTTCCTAGACATAGGAAACAAATTTAGGCTTACCAAAGGAGAGAGGAGGAGGAGAAATGGACAGATTAGGACTATGGGATTAACATATCCAAATGACTATACATAAAACAGATAGGCTACAATTTACCATGTAGCATAGGATCTATACTCAACATATTATAATAACGTATAATGGAAAATAATCTGAAAAAAATATACAACAGAATCACTTTGTTGCAGACCTGAAACTAATACAGTATTGTAAATCAACTATACTTCAATAAAAATTTTCACTTCAAAAAAATTAGGGCGCTTCCTCACCTAATCCTGAGAGCCTGCAGGAAACCTGGCTTATGCGGTGCTAAATGGCAGGGGGTGGGGAGGAGGCCATGTCCTTGGACCCTGGTGGTTTCCTCCTTTACCAGTGTCCTGAGGCTACAGGAAGCCACAGCTGACCCCAGTCATCACAGTCCTTGGGGCACTCCTGGGACTCAGAGAGGCACTCACCACTCTCCTTCCCACTGGCCACAGACGTGACATGTACTAGCGATCAAATCCCTGCCTCCCTTGTTCCCTGACCCTCCCTTTCCCTCTCCAAATCTGGAGAAATTGGAACCCTCTTTAAGGATCTGGCTGCTTCTCTCCCCTGCTCCCCAAGGCAGGTCCCTTCACCCTCCCTTCTAAGCTGGTTCCAGATCAACTGCCTCTGAGTGCCTTCAGGAAGACAGAAGGTAGACACCTACCTCAGTGGGGCAGATTTTCATGTTCTCCCCAAGAGTTACCAGGACTGTGGTGAGACTTGGGCATCACATCTTCTGGGTCTTCAAATCCCCATCACTCGTTGCATCCTCAGAGGACTATGGGAAGCCCAGAGGGAAATGGGAGAAGGTGAGTAGATGAACCAAACCAAGCAGAATAAGCAGAGACCTTGCTGATTGCTGACTCCATCACCCTCTGTTGTCATGACCTTCATTTCCCCATCTGTACAATGGGCAGCGGCACCTGCCTCTCAGGATGACTGGGGAAATCAGATAGAGCATATACTAAGCCCTTTGCTGCTGTTGCTTCCCTGGTGGCTCAGCTGGTAAAGAATCCACCCGCAATGCAAGAGACCTAGGTTTGATCCCTGGGTTGGGAAGATCCCCTGGAGAAGGGAAAGGCTACCCACTCCAGTATTCTGGCCTGGAGAACTCCATGGACTGTATAGTCCGTGGGGTCACAAAGAGTCGGACACGACTGAGCAACTTTCGCTTTGCTGCTGTTAGTTCTCTCTTCTCCCTTCCCTTCCTCTCATCTTTTGACCTCAAAAGGAAAGGAAGGGAAATCAGAGGAGATTTATAGATTTGGAAAGCTCTCTAAAGGTATTCAGAAGAGATCATTGAGTAAAAAGACAGGCAATAAGCTAGCATAATCTGGTTCCATTTATGCAACATCACACACAGATCCATTTCCATCAGAAACGTTTGGAAGGACATTCACCAAAATAAAAGTGGTGGTTTTCTTCAAATGGTAGGATTTCAGGTGATTATTACCTAGTTCTTCATACTTTTATGATTGTTTTATTTTTTTTTTTACAATGCACATATCTCTTTTTTTAAAAATTTAAAGCCTAAAATGTAAAACACAAGGATCCAGTATAAGAGTGGTTGGTTTAGATGTCTAAAGGAGAAATGCATAACATTGTATTAGGACACAGGGCAAAGTTATGACCATCAGATGTAAGCTCAAAAAATAGCTGTCCCCAGTATAAACTGGTCCAGCCTCTTCAAGAATCATTTAGCAATATCAAGCAGAACTGAAAATCTGTATTTCGAACAATTCTATTTTTTTGTTATACTGCTGAGAACTGAGAGAAACTCTCCAAACTCATCCGCAAACTCAGGTCTAAGCACAAAAGATGTCAACTGCAGCATTGTAAATAATAGTGAAAAACTTGAAATAATGCCAGTGGCCATTGTCTTAGTCTGTTTGGGCTGCTATGATAAAAATCCCTTAAACAGGGTGGCTTCTAAACAACAAACATTTATTTCTCACAGTCTGCAGGCTGGGAAATTCAAGATCATGACAACTGCGGATCTGGTATCTGCTGAGAGCAGATGACTCATATTTTATTGGGCAGAACTAGTCACTGGTCCCATCCCATTGCAAGGAGTTCTTTCAAATGAAAATAGGGCTAATTTATGCTGCTATTATTCTTTAAAAGCAATCATATGTAGCTTTGTCTAAACATGGGAAATCAGATTCATGGTATGTTTTCAATCTTTTTTTTTTTTAATGGGTTAAAGGATCTTGCAATAAATTCTGAGTCTGTTTAGTAAGCTCATTGTTATGCAAAGAAATTACACTCAGAAGCAGGAAGCTGCTTTATTTGCTTAAGAAATCATTTCACTAACCCAGACAGTGACAAAGTAGATTTCTGAAACTTCTAGGGCCCAGGACCACTGTGGAAAACAGGTATCTGACCTCACACTTCCTTCTACTTCCACATAAGTTTATTTCTATGTTTATTCCTGCTATTCTAAAAGACCAAAGTCCATCCCAGCCAGTACATTTCCCTATTTCTGTCTCCACCTAATCTTACAGATTCATTCTTAGCTTTGTTTTCCATTATTCATTTTCATATGTTTCAGTTCAGTTCAGTCGCTCAGTCGTGTCCGACTCTTTGCGACCCCCATGAATTGCAGCACGCCAGGCCTCCCTGTCCATCACCAACTCCCAGAGTTTACTCAAACACATATCCGTCGAGTCGGTGATGCCATCCAGCCATCTCATCCTCTGTCATCCCCTTCTCCTCCTGCCCCTAATCCCTCCCAGCATCAGGGTCTTTTCCAATGAGTCAACTCTTTGCATGAGGCGGCCAAAGTATTGGAGTTTCAGCCTCAGCATCGGTCCTTCCAATGAACACCCAGGGCTGATCTCCTTTCGGATGTACTGGTTGGATCTCCTTGCATCCAAGGGACTCTCAAGAGTCTTCTCCAATACCACAGTTCAAAAGCATCAGTTCTTTGGCACTCAGCTTTCTTCACAGTCCAACTCTCACATCCATACATGACCACTGGAAAAACCATAGCCTTGACTAGACGGACCTTTCTTGGTAAAGTAATGTCTCTGCTTTTGAATATGCTATCTAGGTTGGTCAAAACTTTCCTTCCAAGGAGTAAGCATCTTTTAATTTCATGGCTGCAATCACCATCTGTAGTGATTTTGGAGCCCAAAAATACAAAGTCAGCCACTGTTTCCACTGTTTCCCCATCTATTTCCCATGAAGTGATGCGACCAGATGTCATGATCTTAGTTTTCTGAATGTTGAGCTTTAAGCCAACTTTTTCACTCTCCACTTTCACTTTCATCAAGAGGCTTTTTAGTTCCTCTTCACTTTCTGCCATAAGGGTGGTGTCATCTGCATATCTGAGGTGATTGATATTTCTCCCGGCAATCTTGATTCCAGCTTGTGCTTCTTCCAGCCCAGCGTTTCTCATGATGTACTCTGCATAGAAGTTAAATAAGCAGGGTGAGAATATACAGCCTTGACGTACTCCTTTTCCTATTTGGAACCAGTTTGTTTTTCCATGTCCAGTTCTAACTGTTGCTTCCTGACCTGCATATAGGTTTCTCAAGAGGCAGGTCAGGTGGTCTGGTATTCCCATCTCTTTCAGAATTTTCCACAGCTTATTGTGATCCACACAGTCAAAGGCTTTGGTATAGTCAATAAAGCAGAAATAGATGTTTCTCTGGAACTCTCTTGCTTTTTCAATGATTCATATGTTTAATTGTTATTAAAACATTCTGCATATATCTACAAGGCATCTTGCCTTGGGACTGCCCTGATGACTCAGTGGTAAAGAATTTGCCTGCAATGCAAGAGATGTGGGTTTGATCCCTGAGTGGGGAAGATCCCCTGGAGAAGGAAATGACAACCCATTCCAGTATTCTTATCTGGGAAATCCCATGGACAGAGGAGCCTGGTGGGCTATAGTCCATGGGGTTGCAAAGAGTCATACACAACTGAGCAATTAACACTTTCTTAGCATGACTTAGTGGCTAAACAACAATATCTTGCCTTGGAGTTGCCAAAATCCCTCGATTAATTAAAGAACCCAAGTCTCAACATTATGGTGCCATGTTGTGGGCAAAGCAAACAGCTGGAGAAAAAAGTGCTCCTCTGAATCTGAACACCCTTCAGTCAAAACAGCGCCAGGCGAGCAGAGGAGCCTCTCTGCGGCAATTGTATTATAAGGAACTATTAGGACACTGACTGGGAAGAAGCAGTTGAGATGCCTTATGTGGAGAGCCTCCCTGCCTCCCACCAGAGGACAAACTCATGCTGAGCTTGTTTTCGCCTTTCATACCCTGTGGATTCTGTTTCTGTCTGTGAGGCAGCCATTGCCAGCCCTCCAATAAAATCAGGGTTCCTCTCTCCATCATTTCCCCCAGGCCATAGGGCGGGATGATCCTCCCTTCTTGGAGCCCTTGACCAAGGGCTTTGCATCTGTCCCTCTTTGATTATATCTTGGCAACTCTTTCAGCCTCCAGTTTCTCCCACATCCAGAGTCCCCTGCCGTTCACTTTCCTGGGACTCTGAGTACTTCCCTCAAAACTGCAGCAGCTCCCCCTACAGGGCAAAGGAGGAAACTCGGTGGGACTCCAGAACCTTCTCCAAAAGCATCCAAACCCACACCTCTATTTCCCCCACTTTTTCCTGCACAGACCTCCAGCCACGCTGTGACAGCGTGTTTCTGGGTGGAGGGTAGGCAGGAGGGTCATTTGGCTCAAATCCATGTTCACAGGAGGGCTTCCCAGGTGGCACTCGTGGTAAAGAACCCGTCTGCCAATGCAGGAGATGTAAGAGATAAGGGTTCGATCCCTGGGCTGGGAAGATTCCCTGGAGGAGGGCATGGCAACCCACTCCAGTATTCTTACCTGGAGAATCCTATGGACAGAGGAGCCTGGTGGGGTTGCAAAGAGTTGGACACGACTGAAGTGACTTAGCATGCACCATTTTCATAGAGTCTCAAAGTTAGACTTATGACATAATCTGCACATGAGGTTCTGCACAGAGTCTCAGAGATAAACTGACAGATGTACACATGCAATTTTACGTTAGGTTCTGTTGTATGTGTGTGTGTGAGGCACGCACACGTGCTCACACGTTCAGTCATGTCCAACTCTTTGTAACCCCATGAACTGTAGCCCTACCAGCTGAGCCATGGGAGAAGCCCTAGGTCCTGTTACTAGACTATCTAAATTAATATATATTAAATAAATTCTGATTTTTTTGGTAATTGTAAACATAATTGTTTCTTTAAAGCACAATTATCTAGCATTATATTAAAATAATTAATTGCTCAGTGAAGACATATTATAAAATGACCACAAAGGTTATCACTCTGTTAAGCGTTTTTCCTTTTTCTGGGAAGGGTGGGGCTGGGATTCATTTCTTAGCATCCAGAATTTTTTTTTCCTTTAATGTCCTTTAACGACTTTTCTTGTCTCTCCTTTCTCCCCTCCTTCCCCAAATAATCACCAAGATCCCCCTGTCCAGAGTTCTGTTCTTTCTGCCAAGCTCAGGCCAGGTTCCTGCTAGGCTCAGCTGTCACCTCCCAACTTTCTTGGCCCTCCCATGACGGCTTAGCTCACTGAACTGCAGTGAAGAATGCCAGCCCTTCTTTGGGCTTGGCATAATCACCTTGAACTTCACATTGTCTTTCTTCTTGTGCAGTCATGTCTTTCCAACTAAACTGAAAGCCAGGGCTGTACCCCACCCTCCCTTCTGGTATTCACAGCTCCCCTCAGTGTGCCTGGAACCCCATCAGCCCCATAGTAAATGCCTCAGAAGCCCTTCTCAGGCTCCAGAGGGTCCAGCTCACTGTGCCTGATTGCGAACTCCTCTTAGGGAATGTCCTTTAGGATGGGCATTCTTAACCAGAGGTCCTTGGGTGGGCTTTGGGGATGGGGGCTCCATGAACCCTGCAAAACTGTGCAAAATCTTCTGTGCATGTGGAGTTTTATAACTAGAGCATTCTAACTTTCGTCAGAATCTCAAAAGGACCTGTGACCTAAAAACATGAACTCCTGCCTGAGGTGCCCGGTCAGTATCAGCACAGAAATGAATGGAAGAACTCAGCGGTCTCATCCATAAACTAGGAGGAATGAGGGGGGCCTGTATGGGAGGGGTCCTCAAGAAATAGCAATTGTTAGTATCCCTGACCTAGTCCCAGAAATGCCTCGCAGGGAGGAGTCCCCCAATGCCTTAGTTCAGGGGTTCCCAAACTTGGGCAGTTATCAGAATCACCTGGGGGGCTTGAAACATACAAATTCCTGTCCTCCATTCCAAGACCAAAAGCAGAGATAGCCTCCAGGGGAGAGAAGGAGTTCTGCATCTTTATCAACTCCTCCTGGTGCTTCTGAGAATCAGCCAGGTCTGGGGGTCTGCCCTCCGTGCTCCCCAGCCCTGCACCCCAGCCTCCGTGAGGCAGCCTCAACCCTGCCTTTCCTCATTAGGGGAAGTACATGTGTTTAAGGAAACTGCCCAAGCATGCAAGGGAACAGCAGGCTGCAAGAGTCTTTCAGAACAAGGAATGAAGTATCTTTATAATTATATCCAGGCCTATATTTAGACCCTGGCTCATATGACCTCTTGAACTTCAAATAAATACCTATCTTGTGCCTTGTTTAAACAGGTGTAACAATATCAGGGGATCCCAGATTCATCCAGGCAGGAAGGCAGCTCCCACAGCTGTCAGAAAGCACACTGCCCCTTCACTCTTCACAAGAGGAAAAGCTAATTATACTGTCATAGAGCAGAATAAATGTACAGTGTCTGCCCCCGAGCTCTCTGAACCACTCAGGGCTGCTCTCGGCAGGATTCAGGGCCGCTCGGTTCGTATATGCTCAGATGTGTTAGAAGCCAGTGCAGCAGGGTGATTTGGGGTTGGTGAGGTCTGCGGTCCCCAGAACGCTTACACTCTCCACAAACACACACCCTCACACACACTTGTGCACACACACTCTCCTATGTGAATGTACAACTCCCATGCATACCCATGGAACACTTACATACTCTCACACATGCACACCCATGCACACTCACATTCTCTCTCTCTCTCACACACACACAAACATACGTTCTCTGATACCACAGCGCTTCCACCCAAGCATGAGAATTTACTTCCCCAGACCCTAGACTTCTGTCCCCTCTCCAAATGTCAGGGACTTTCCTGATTACAGCACTTAATAACTAGTCAAGCACTTAATCCTGATGAAGCATGTCTCCTGTCTGGGAACACCCCTCTCCCCCAGGGTCCTGGGCAGAGTGGGACGGCAGGGCAGCCTATGGGCCCCTGCTGCTCTCTCAGAGTGTGGGCGGCTCTCACAGAGTGTGGGCCGAGGCTCCACCTGCCCTTCCAAGGGGGGTGCTCTGAAACCCCCGAGGCTTTGTCTCAGCAGAGCTAACGTATCCAGACAAGCACATGTCATGGCGCCCGCATCCACACAGCTCAGGTCAAGGATACAACCTGCCTAGCTGGGGTCCTGCGGTAGTCCTGACTGACATTAGGAATCACCTGGGTGTGACCTGTACCTTGACACCCCCGGCCCCGCCATAAGGGGTGTGGCTCACATGGCTGGGCTGGGGCCCCCCCCCCCGACAAGGACAGGTTTTTCTAGTTTCTTGGGTGGTTTGAATGTGTGGTCAGGATGGAGAACCACTGAATCTGGGCAAAGGGTACAGCAGCAGATCACTTCCTGGTGCCTTCCTCACCCCTCCCCAAGGCGTGGGGTGTAGGAACAGCTGACAGAGGGTGGAGATCTGGTCAGGTGAGAGGAGCTCTGAATCCCCTGCTCCTGCATGCTGAGATGAACTCAGAATGTGAACTCACTCTGTGAACCCATAAACCAGCACACAGACCTGAGCAGTAAGTGAACCTAAAGCCAGAGTCAAGTTAAGATGTCCTGATTATGCTTCTAGGCAAAAGCTCAACTCCAACCTTTTTTTATTTTTGCAACTGAAAGAAGCTTTCCAAGCAGCAGCTTTGACTGTGATCTGCCACCTACCATGTCAGCAAAAGGCATTCCTCTGGCTGGAGGAGACTGAGTATTCCTGTGGATGGAACACCATGGCATTGAAGAACAGTGGCTACTCTCTGAGAAGAGGCCTAAAGCTAAGTTGCAGGAAACAGCAAGGGCTTTGGAGGTGGTTGATGTCGAACTGGTGTCCCTTCTTTCTGCCTATCAGCCCCTGGTGTATGACCCAGGGGCAGGTGCTGTGCTGAGCCTCAGCCTCATCCTTGGTAAGACCTTACATAACAATACCCACCACCCAAGGTTCTTGCTGGTTTATCAGTGACTAGTCCAGGCCTTGCCTTGGTGTAGGTGGCAGCAGAGAAAAGACAAATGATAACCACTGAAGAAAAATCAAAAGGGGATACTATTTCATTCCTCATGTTGTACCAAAGTGTTCCCATCACATCCAAAAAGTTACTCTCTCAAGTCACATAGACAATTAAGTTAATGGACAGTATTGGTTTTCTGATACCGTTGTAACAAATTACCACAAACTTAATGGCTTGTGTTTGTGTGTGCTAAGTCGCTTCTGTTGTGTCTGACTTTTTGCAACCCTATGGACTGTAGCCCAACAGGCTCCTCTGTTCATGGGATTTTCCAGGCAAGAATACTGAAGTGGGTTGCCATTTCCTTCTCCAGAGGATCTTCCCGACCCAGAGATTGAACCCATGTCTCCTACGTCTCCTGCACTGGCAGGCAGGTTCTTTAACACTAGCACCACCTAGGAAGCCCAATGGCTTAAAGTTATGCAAATGTTTTATCTGACAGTTCTGGAAGTCAGAAGTCTGCAGTGGGGCTTGCTGGGCTAAAATCAAGATGTCGGTAGGACTGTGTTCCTTCTGGAGGTTTTGGGGGAGGTTCCACCCCCGTGACTTCTCCATCTTCTAGAGGCTTCCAGCATTCTCTGGTTCTGGGGCTCTTTCTCCATCTTCAAGGGCAGTACTTTTCTATCTTCAAAGCTCTCTCTGACTCTGACTCTTTCAGTTTTGCGATCATCACTGCCGTACTGGGCTCACCCGGACGATCCAGAAAAATCTCCCCATCTCAAGATCCTTGGTTTAACCACATCTGTAAAGTCCCATTTGCTCTGTACATTCACAGGTTCTAGGGATTAGGAAGCGGGCCCTTTTGAAGGCAATTATTCTGCCTACTATATAGAAAGTGAAAAAGTATTTGTCACTCAGTCATGTCTGACTCTTTGTGACCCCATGGACTGTAGCCCACCAGGCTCCTCTGTCCATGGAATTCTCCAGGCAAGAACTGGAGTGAGTGAACCATTCCCTTCGCCAGAGGATCTTTCTGACCTAGAAATGGAACTCAAGTCTCCTGCGTTGCAGGCATTCTTTACCTTCTGAGACACCAGGGAAGCTCATATACAGGAAGAGCTTTGTCAGTTGTTTATTTTTTATGTTCTTCAGGTTTTTCTCCAACCTTTGATACATGCTCTCAGTTACCTGGTAGCAAATGCTGGCAGAAGGTTAAAAACATTGCTGAGGGCTTCCCTGGTGGCTCAGTGGTAAAGAATCTATCTGCCTGTCAATGCAGGAGACATGGGTTTGATCCCTGACCCGGGAAGATTGCCCATGCAGCGAAACAGCTAAGCCCACGCGCCACTGAGCCTGTGTACTAGAGCTGCCACCACTGAGGCCCTTGCATCCTGAAGCCAACTAGTGAAATCCTCATGCCTTAGAGCCCGCACTGCACAAGAAAAGCCACCACAGCAAGAAGCCCTAGCACCGAAACTAGAGAGTAGCCCCCGGCTTGGCGCAACTAGAGAAAGCCCGCGATGCAAGAGCCCGCACAGCCAAAAACAAATAAACAAGTAAATAAATTTAAATTGCTGAAAAAATTAAATTAGCATCACCAAAATATTCAGAAACTGCTAATCAGAGACTTCAATAGTTTCTTTTGTGTGCGTGTGTGTGAACCTGTAACTCGTGGTTGTGATTTCAATGTATAGTACACGGCATAGTTTTTGCTTGTAAAATTACTCCTAGAACACTTGAGGGGACTGATCGGCGACACGGTGTCCTGCAGGGACGACTCTGACTTGGCAGGCACTCTAACCTCTGACAAGTCTGAGGATGGCCCCAGGGCCTGCCAAGCTTATGACTTAACAAGATCACTCCTCTCCGGAGTGGGGGACCATTGGCAAGTTCAGCCAGGAAGGCAAGACCAGACTGAATATGCAGCGGAGCTCTTCTGTTCTTCAAGTGAGCTGAGAACTCAAATCTGGAGTTTGGATAGGAAATTGGGACTCAGTGGGAGGTCTGTGCGGCTGGAGGATGATGTGCTTCCAGGCTTTCAAAACACAAAACAGGTGGTTTTCAGTGGTGCTGGCTGGCTGGGGGAGAGAAAGGGAGGAGTGAATACCAAGTAGGCAGGCTTCTGGAAGGGTGGGGCCCCAGGCTGGAGCCTGGGCCGGCTGCCTGACAGTAGAGTGACAGGTGAGGGCTCTGAACCTCCCTGCTGGGGGGTCTCCAGGAAATCCCAGGACTGTCAGAAGTTCCGGGAGGAACCTTGACCCCAGCCTGGGAAATGCTTTTTTTCAGGCTCAGAGACCATCGGGTAGGGAATGCACAAAAGTGGGAACCCAACCAAACCCGAGGTTCACCCCCGGCCCCGCATAAAGAGGAGGACCAAGGAGCAGAGTGGTGGGAACCCGTGCTCCTAACGAAGCGGCAGTGATATGGGCCACAGGGAAGCGGAAGGCGCGAGCCCCAGCCAGAGGCAGGCTCAGCCAAGTCAGACAGGCTTTAATTATTTTAGGGTCAGAAGTCTGTGCTGGGTAAACACGCCAGATGTTTATGCTTTCGTATATTTGGATTTCTTGTTTGTTTTACTTGTTGTTGATGATGATGTTGTTGTTTTAGTAAAACTCTAAATAAGAAACGGGTAATGGGGTCCTTGCTTTTGTCTGGGAAGGCCCAGGGGAAGAATCAAGGAAAACCCTTGTGTAGCTGAGGCCCCTGGGAAGGTGAAGCCCAGAAACGTGACAAATCTCAACCCCAGAAGTGGCTGCTCTCGAAGCTCCCGGGGAGTCTTTAATTCCCTCCTCCACATGTGGCTTGAGTGAGGGAAATGGTGACACGGTGGGCATGGGGACAGCAAGAGCAGACACCAAAGCGGACAGCTAGCTATGTCCCATCCCACTGACACAGAAGGCCGGACAGCAGTGCTTTTTTTAAGTAGCTTGGCCAGCAGCGCAAAATGCCTCTTGGCTCACCAAGGGCCGAGGCTGCCCATTTGCCCTTACCCTCTCTAGTTCTTACACAAACAACAGAATGAATAGAAATCTACATTCTTCCCAACAGACCTGCCTGACACCAATTAACCCTCCTCAAGGAAACTCTAAGATGTCTTCAACGCGAAGACTAGGATGTGTTCTTTGAACGACTGTTCTCACGCCCTGCAAGGCAACCAGGCTCAAGATGGCCAATGGCGATGCTGGTTAAGCGATCCCGCGGGCAAGGGGTAAATCTGCGCACAGAGCATGGTCCAAGGGCCCCCGTTCCCTTCCTACTCCATCAGACCATCAAAACCTCTCAGTCAGGCGTGTAGCAAATGGGTGTCCTAGGACCGGCCACTGAACGATAGTCCCAGAACACACATTCCAACCTCTTGTCCAGAGGATACCCCCACTGATCACATTAGAGGCAAGCAGGGGGCACAGCAGTGGGGAGAAGGGGCGGGTAATTTATTCAGGAGCTGGAAGCTGAGAAACAGATTTGGTAAGCAAATACTTCAAAGCCCACTAGAGAACTCCCATAAAACACAGGCCCTCTGAAGCAACCCAGGAGTGATTTAAATCCACTTGGAATTTCAAGGGGGAAGGAGTAAGACTTATCAACTCTGTTCAGAGCCTCATGAATAATTTCACCTGACACCGGACACTGAACCAGCAGAAATCTAGGATGTACAAAGAAAAACAGGCTTCCCACTAACCTTTGTTACTCAAGTCTTACTCCTAAGTGGGAAACCAGGGTGAGTGAAGCCCAGACAGGAAGCTCACCGTGTTCAGACACATTATATTTTGTCCTTGTGAGAGAAGTCTTAGATGGGAAACATTTTTTGGCAACCGAAACGGGGCTGGCTGGATCGGCTAAGGGAAAGGGTGTGCACCCACGTCCTTCGGGATGTGGAAGTCGTTTGCAACTCTCTCTAGGCTAGCAGAGGCAGGGAGTGGGAAGAGGGCTTAACATGAAATAAATACCTAAGCCCTGATCTGCAGAGGCGCCGGCTGTTCTGGTTCCTCCTGTCGCGCTAAACCGCAGGTTGCACACGCCCGCTATCTCCTACCTCCACGCTGCAGATCCACTGCGCTCCTGAGATAGAGAATCAAGGTATTGTCAACTAGGTGGCCGCCCTGGCGCTAGGAGAGAGTTCCCCCGCTTGTCCTTATTGTTCTGGATGGAAGGAGCATGCGGGACGGTTGCCGGAACCTTCTCGAAGATCTCAGGGGGCCTGGGTCCCGCGGGAATCCCTTCTGTCCCCTTCACAGCACAGCCTTTCCACCCAGTACCCGCCGTCGAGGTGGCAGCGGCGGCGGTGACTCCGGCTGGCCAGGGCTGAGGAGCGGCCGCGCTGCTCTGCCCGCGATGGCCGCAGGAGGGCAGGACAGAGAGACCGCGGGCACGGGCCGCCGCGGAGCCCGGGCGCGCGCCGAGTGCGGGTCGCGCGGAGATGGCGCGCGCGCTGGGGCCTGAGCCCTGGGAGCGACCGGCCCGGCCCTGGCGTCTGCTAGGGAGTGAGGGGGCTGGGACGGCCGAGGGGTCCCGCCGCCCCGAGAGCCGGGGGACAGTCACCGCAGCCTCTGACGGGAAGGCCGCCCCGGGGAGGAAGGTGGCCAGCGTCGCTCATCATCCCTCTCTGCTCAGAGCCGAACCGCCTTCCTGGCATCTGATGACCGCGTATGCCCCCCGCCTCCAGGCCTCGTTTTGCAGAAACAGAGGCCTGGAGGTGACATGAGTCTAAAGGACATAGTTTAGACCATAAATCTGTTCTGCTAATCCTGAGCTCTGTGGTCCAGAAAGTTTAAATTCAGGAGGTAGCTTCTCATATGTAATTGCATGGACTCCATTTTTCTGTTTTCCCTGACCGTGGCCCCTCCCCGTCAGCTCTCTTCTTTTTTAGTACAAACTTCTGCACGTTTCCATCATTCACACCAAGAACTTCAGGTCAGCCCAGTTCTCTTCCCTTCATCAATTCGACTCCATTTCCCTTCATCAAATCATCTCCATTTCTCTTTTCCTTCCTGCTTCCAAATGCATTCCTGACACGTTGGAGCCAGCACCAGCCAAAAGTACTAGTCCAGAGAGCTCCAGCACAAATGAAATGGCCCTGGAAAGGAAGGCAGGGGAACAGGAAGCCCATCAAAAATCAGATTGCATCTTTGTGGGTACTGAGTAGGCATTAAATTGTTCAATAAAATATTCTTGTCCTAAAAACTTTATCCTAAAATGACTTGCATTGGTTTGTTTCACCGATATTTATTTTGGAATGTCAGATAGCTTTACAAAGTGTAAACTTTTTATGTTCATTGAAAGTAGACCTGGGTGGTGAAACACTGCAGTTCTGACATTAACGAACTGTCGAGTTAGAAATAATAAGCACGGAGAGGTGCTAGAAGGCTAAAGTGAAGGCCAGTGGGATTCACAAAGGAGTCCTAGCAACAGAATCTTTGTCTTCTTCCTTCCTCATCCTGTGAGTAGTCTTCCCCTGAGGAGAGTCCTTGAGTCAGTCCACTGCCTTGGGGCTATGAACCCAGAGAGGAGCCTTCTGATTCCAGCCTGGTCTTGTTCATCTTGGGTGAACACACAGCTGCTCAAACTGGGCAGAGAGCAGTGATTGGAGGGTGGGAGCTTTACAGAGTAGAACCGCCTGGCTCTTCCTGGAAACCAGCCCAGGTCTCCCAAGGCAAGGCTCTGGGGCTGCTCCTTTCTTCTGCTAGGACTCTGGCACCTTCTAATTCCTCGGCGTCTGCTTTTCTAGCTTGGCAGTGGCCCAGGCCCCTGATTTTCCACTCTTCTTTCTGCTGACTTTTTTCCTGGCAGTTTGGCTGATTCATTAACATCTCCATCACAGTGTAGGCAGGAGAACAGGGAGCTTAGAACTCCAGGCAGTCTTACTCTTCTTAATGGTCCTCCTAGCGCTGGGCTTGGTGGGAAAAGAGCCATGCTGTTGGCTAAAATGGGATTTGGGGATTATCTGTGGATTTAATCTAGACTTCTCACATCTACCATTTCCACAAATAATTAGAGATTACTAGATACATTTAAAGGTTGCATTAGCCTTAAAGAATTTGGAGAAAATCTAAATAGGCTTAAAAACCATCTTGGAGTCCAGAATGTTAAGCTCTGTGCTCCAGATAATTAACATTTTTAAGTACCACCCTGCTCCCCTGAGCTAAAATCTCTCCTAGGTAACTTAATTTACTTAACGCATTTTAAATTTGATGTATTTTGTAGGAAGGGTGAGCTGAATAGGAAAGCAGTGGGTGCAGTACAGCTGTGTTAAGAGAGACAAGACCGGCAGCATTGGCAACTGGCAACTTCTGTTTTCCAAAGATGTATGCTGATCCCAGAGGTTTGAGAAGAGTTTTTATTATTAACATATGTGAAAGACCAGCAGGTGGAAGGCAGTTCCTAGAGCCATGCCCTTTCTGAGTATGAGTGCACGAACTCTCTGCTTGGTGAACACACTGGCCAGCGAGTAGGTGATGCTTAGAGAGGGAGCATGGCCCTTCCTTGGGCTCAGAGGGCTCCTTCCAGAGAGCTTGAGCAGAGGCAGCGGCATTCTTTTGATTATTCTCTTCCCAGTGGGAGTCCTACATTAGCACTGACATGAAAATGGCATCCCATTACTGCAGGATGGTTGAGAATATGATGATAACTGGAACGTGTGCCTCTGTAGTATTTGACAGTTTTCAAGGCAATTTCATATGTTATCTTATTTTATCTTTGTAATAACTGTGAGATAAGAAAGACAAATATTATCATCTCCATTTCTTTCTGATGAGGAGACTTAGCCACAGTCTAAGAAAGCTAGAAAAAAAAAAATTGCAAAGCATAATTAGAACCTTCTGACACCTCCCTCCACATGCTTAAAGTTTTGTAAAAAAACATCACAGCTTCTCATTTGACTACATTACCATGCCTGCTATATGTTCTTTAAATGTCCACTACATTCAAGCATGCTAATTTCATACCAGTTAAATTATGCAAATTACACTCATGAAAAAATTTTGTGTCATTTTTAACACTGCATCTCTTTCGGAATACTATTATTGTAATATTTCCCACTAATTGTATTTCTTCTCCCTAATAATCAGTAAGGTGTTCATCTAGCCGTGTTGGATAATCTCCTGAAGTCACTTAAAGTCACTTGTAAAATATCACCTGGTATTCACTTTATCCCATGGATTTTCTTCCCCGTCACTAGAATCGCGTGTACACTGAGATAATTCTCAAAGACAAGGGTCAAGATCACAAACTACACTAAACATAGAAAAATCTATGACACAAGTAGAATGTTTAGTGTATCTATAACTATAAATTTTTATATCTATATTTTTAGAATGATAGATTAAAAAAATTATCTGATATAACTCACATGGAGATAGTCCAATTCATGCTCAAAAAACCATTTCAGCTTTTTTCCATCAGTGCCATTCACAGTTTAGAAGACCAACTTTGCAGGGAACACCCCAAAGTATTCCCTTAAACCTCTGCCAACCTAGGGGGAGAAGGAGTGAAGATATCTCCATCAAGGTCTTGGACAGAGTGGCATAATGGCCATATATGGTGAAAGGTAGATTTTCTCTTGTGACTGTATTCTTGGGATATGTTAAAATGCATATGTCTCCATTTCTGCTCCCAAGAAGCTGGTGCACAGATGTTTGGTGCTGGGGTGGTGGAAGCACTGCTGTCTACAGTTTACATGATGTCTAATAAGCCTCTAGAATGTGCTTAAAAGGCAGTGTTCAAAATGAGGCCCCTAACCCTCTTTGACGTAATTGTCTTTCTTTGGAGTCACATCTTGAAGAAAAGCATGAGGATTTGGAAAGGGAATTAATTTTCTCAACTAGACTTACTATTTTCTCCCTACACTTCATAGTAATCCTTTAAACTCAAAAAATTCAGCTAATTATGGATTTCTACCTGAATAACGCTGCCATCAGAGTGGCTGCCCATCACTGTTTCTGGTTTCTGACCCCCTGTCAGGCCGATTCTGCCTGATTTCACTCATGTGCTGCTGCTTTTTATAATCTGAACATTATTTCCACTCAGATGTCTTCAACCTTGCAGAGAACCTAAGAATTTGAAAAGTGCGGGGGCCGGGGGTGGGGGGTGGCTTGTAACTGTTTTTTGGATAATGATCATTTTGAGTTATTCTAATTTTTTTGCTGCCAAAAGCATACTCTGAGAAAAACATTTGAAAAAATAAACAAAAGTCTTAGTTTAAAACTAAATACTCTAACTTACATTTTAAAAATAGAGCTTAGGCAGTCTTTCTGGTAATTATGATTTCCCCTTTTTTCTATGCTCAATAAATTCTGTTACAATATATTTTGAAATGTAGGACATTGAATCTAGGGCATTAAAGAAGTTAAAAGGCTTTGAGGGGATTTTAAAAGATCCAGCTTCCTAATATGTAAAATGGAACCAGGAAAGACTTCACGGTGTTTAATGTGTTTTTCCCTATCTTCTAAACGCAGTAATCTCTAACCACCACTTGATCACTGGAGATTTATATTCACAATAATTTATGTCAACTTATATCTGGGACTCTTTTTTTTTTTTTAACAACATTTGGCAGCCAACTTCTAGTGGAAACGAGAATGTTTCACATTAGTCAGCAGCCCTCTTAAATTATTTCGTGAAATAATTTACGGTGGATTACAAATTCTTATATGGCATTTAAAGTTAATGATTAGGTAGAGAGATACATCAAAAATATGATTAGTCACATATGTACCTGACTTGCATGGTTTTAACTCTATGTGTGTTTTGTAAGAATTGCTTTTTAAAAAGATATTTGGGGGCTTGTATATTTTATGTTTTTTAAATTTTTAAAGGAAAAGAAAAATAGATATGCATGCTCTTATAAACACTCTTCTCTACTTAAATGTCCATAACATTATTTTCTACTTCACCATGGCCATTTATGGCATAGGTACTGGTGTGTGGTCTGAAACTACAAGAACTTACCTTGCTAAAGATCTCTTCCATCATCACTTGAAGTCAAGATTTACGAATACTAATAAAATATGAGATTTTCCATGAAAATTGTAATGTCTCTTTTTCATTGCAAAGAATCAGTAATGAAGTGATGTACCCCAACAGAACAAGAAATGAAATGAAGCCCAGAGTTCCTCCTGCTAATCTGTGAATGTATGTTTATAAAAGTGTGTTAGTTGTTCAGTTGTCCAACTCTTTGTGACCCCATGACTGTAGCCGACCAAGCTCTTCTGTCTATGGGATTTCCCAAGCAAGAATACTGAAGTGGACCGCCATTCTCTTCTCCAGGGGATCTTCTTGACTCAGGGAATGAACTGACATACCCCAACAGAGCAAGAAATGAAATGAAACCCAGAGTTCCTCCTGCTAATCTGAGAATGAACTAGTTTCAACTCATTTTCATTCTTCTACAAAGTTATGGTTAACACTTTTAGAAATGTCTTTGTTCAGTTGTTTTTTTAATCACCCAGGAAAGTAAGATGTGGAAGAATGACTGTGAAACTGGTTGAAATTTTACTCTTTTGTATCTCAGATATTTATTTTTCTCCTCCTCTCTCTTTCTATTTAAGAGTGGTTTTCTTAACTATTTATGATTCATTTCATGAAAGCCTAGGTTTTCTCTGAGGGTACTAAAAAGTCTTAAAGTGATTTTAGAGACTAGCAGCAACAAAGAACTATTATCCTTCATCCTTAAAGTCATTGTCAATAGCCTACAACCTGCAATAAACTGTTAAAAAAGGAATTTATGGGGGCTGTATTATCCTCCTGAAATAATGTTGTTACAAGTCCTCCCTTGTCAGTCATCTGCAGGATTCATGTGCTTGATCTCAAACAAAGGGAGGGTCTGGATCCACACAGAGGCTCATGGCAAATTACCCAGGGAGGGCCTGACTTGATAGGCCCGATGCCCTTCGTCACCTTTTCAAAGCAACAGAGTAATAGCCACACGTGTGTTTTATCCCGATGGCACTAAAAGGTACCTGTTTGTAAGGCAGGGTTAGAATTACAGAATTAGAAAAATATTTGCATGCCTGATAACAGTAAATTATGTGAGAGTGTCTGGGGGGCATTGGGGGAGTTCTAGGCAGGACTTTAGAAAGACAACCACAAGCATCCTGTGCATACTTAAAGTTGCATATCAACTCTTCGTTCTGCTAAGTTTTTCCTCCACCTCTCCTTGTCCCACGAGCATGTTCCTTTGCTGAAGCTGGGTCAGTGTGGCAAGCCCCTTGGGGAGAGAGAAGGAGAGAGCATTCTGTGTGCTGCTGAGTGTGGTGTAGGCTGGGGAAGTGGAGCCAGTGAGTGGCAGAAGGGACAGAATTAGTCACCAGTGGCTGGATTAGCCTGAAGGTGCAGGATCGCTGAAGGCAGAGGGTCCACCTTGGAGAGACAGCTTATAGAGAATGAAGAATGAGACTGTGCGTGGTGAAGGGTGCGAAATGGTCAAGGAGGTGGACAGAGAGGAGGAAGGAGGAAGGGGAGGAGAGAGGAGGCAAAGACATGAAAATGGCTTGATTTGATTCCAAGAGCTGAAGATAGAAAGTTCCACGTTCTAAACCTTAATAATATAAATCATCATTCCCTGAAGACAGTGATAGAATTTCACTGGTAAAATAATGGCTTTCTTTTAAAAAAAATTATCTTGTCCCTTAAAATGTAAAAAAAAAAAGAAAAAGGCTCTCCAAGGTTTGGGTGTATAGTGCTTAATAGTCAATGCTAAAGCAGAGGAAATTGGTTTGACAATGAGAATAAAAATGAGAAACTAAGAACCATCACTTCTAGGACATTAATTTACATAAGCCGACTCTAACATGCTGTGCTGCTCATTACTTGGTTTAGAAAGTTATCAGAAGCATATGTTGAGTATGTTTTGAAAGCCAGCTTGCTTCCTTCTGTGAAGCAATGTCTGGAGTTAGTGCCTATGGAAAACAGAATAGCATACATACGACTTTAATCCCATTATTTTGGAAACTTAGGAAAGCTTCGGGTATCATTTAAGATGGTTGGTTTTCTTATTTTGTGTACTTAGACAAACATTAATGACTTTATTTAGGAAAAACTTATATACGTTTAGAAAACTGAAAATCAAAATCTAGAATTCAAATTGTCACTGAATACAAAACTCGAATTTGTAATTCGAGTCTCCATATAAATGACATCTGTTACCATTTCCTTATAGGATTACCTCTAAGGTTTAGCAAGAGCTTTCTAAAACTCATCTCCAGAGGAAACTCTAAACTCTGCTAAAATATTGTTACACAAATTCATAAATGAAAGACCTAATAAATATTGGGAAAGAACAAATATTTGCCATCTGCCAAAATAATTCTAATTTATATTAATAACCTGTTTAGATTTTTGTTCAAAATTACAGAGTAGCCACTAGTAACTAACATTTATAAAATAATAGCTTGGGTAAGAGTCCCTGCCCTTCACTTAATCACCCAATAAGTCCAAGCTGGAATATTTTCAGCAGCATTTATCGGACATCACTTTTACGTGATTGAAACTATCAGTGACAGTCTTTTAGTAGACTATCTGCTTTTTGTCAAAATATTGCTCGAGAAATCATCCCTCTTTGAAGTGCCATGTATTACATCTGCAATCATGCTGTCAAAATAAAATGTATTTAAGACAAAAGGAAGATAATTTCTTAATTAAGTGTAACAAAAAGCACAGAAGACTATGTTCATTCTAGTTCTAGAATTATCTGTAAATTACCAGAGTAGAGGAAACTCAAATCAGGGGCCTTCTGGTCGAAAGATGGAAAAACCACTGAAAACTTATGAGAACTTGTCATTGTACGAGAAAAATAAAATGCAATCAAAATATGATTTTCTAAAATGTGTTCCTAATTAGCACCTTGGCTCTCTGTGGTTCTGTAAATATAAATAAATAGAAAGCTAAGACCTTCATTTCTTCTTGACTTCAAGCTTAGTTACAACACTCCTAAATGAAAACACAGTTTTCTGGTATTGTTGATGTCAAAGGAGGTGAAGAAAAGAGATGCAAGAATTCTAGGAAAGGCTGTGGAGGGTGGCAAAGGATGGTGGGAGTAGTTGAGGGTGTGCTGGGGAGTGTGGCTTTGCCTCAGGCTGCCCCTCATCCTGACCCACTGACCACTCTTTGCTAAGAGAGCATTTGGGACAAGTGGAGCTGCTAATGTGGGTTCATTATTACCTAAAACACCAGTGCTACCAGCAACACTGCAGTTACCCCTTGGTGGCAATAAAACGCTGAAATGAGCAGTTGTTGAACCATAAAATGTTAGGGCTGGAAGAAATATTAAAATGGGTCTCTCTGGTTACAGGGTCCAACTGATTGGGGGGCTAAACTCAGAACAGAGTACTCGACCCTCAGGCCACAGGCACTTTAATATGTAAATATCAGAAATTAGCTTAGTCAAGGAGTTAGAGGTTATAACATATTTGGTAGGATTTATACAGCAGGAGCGGAGAAGGCAATGGCACCCCACTCCAGTACTCTTGCCTGGAAAATCCCATGGGCAGAGGAGCCTGGTAGGCTGCAGTCCATGGGGTCGCTAAGAGTCAGACACGACTGAGTGACTTCACTTTCACTTTTTCACTTTCATGCATTGGAGAAGGCAACCCACTCCAGTGTTCTTGCCTGGAGAATCCCAGGGATGGGGGAGCCTGGTGGGCTGATGTCTATGGGGTCACACAGAGTCGGACACGACTGAAGTGACCTAGCAGCAGCAGCAGCATACAGCAGGAGAAAGGGACGACAGAGGATGAGATGATCAGATGACATCATGGACTCAGTGGACATGAGTTTGAGCAAACTCCAGGAGATAGTGAAGAACAGGGAAGCCTGGCATGCTGCAGTCCATGGGGTCGCGGTCAGACATGACTGAGTGACTGAACAACAGAAGCAACATCTAAGTATTTCATGGTTGTCTATATTATAAATTTGAGTCCAGCTCCCTAGAATCTCAAATTAAACCCGGAGCACCTTTGCCTCATCTGAGCCCATAAAACTATAATGTGAACCATACAAATGATTTAAAAGTTTCTAGTAGTCACATTTTCAAAAGTGAAAAGAAAGCAGTGAAATTAATTTAAATAATAGTATATTATTGGGCTTCCCAGGTGGTGCTAGTGGTAAAGAACCCACCTGCCAATGCAATGAGATTTAGGACACAGAGTTTGATCCCTGGGTCAGGAAGATCCCCTAGAGGAGGAAACGGCAACCCACTCCAGTATTCTTTTCTGGAGAATCCTGAGGACAGTGGAGCCTGGCGGGCTTCGGTCCACAGGGTCGCACAGAGTCTGACGCAACTGAAGTGACTTAGCACCCAATAACCCCGAAACTTAGCTTAAAAAACACATGTAGACTTAGCAACAACAAAATTGCTGCTCACTCGCTCTGGGTCAGCTTGTATAGCAGCTTAGCTGGGTGGTGCTGGCTCTGGGCTTCCCCTGAGTGGGCAGTCAAGCTAGTGGTCTTACTACAACATCTAAAGCACTGACCAGGACAGGAGGGTCCACTTCCTAGCAAGGCCATGGCCAGCAGCTGGATTCTCCAGGGCCTCTCTTCTCCATCTGGCATCTTCAGCACCAGAGTCTGTTCTTCACTGATAACTGGGCTCTGAGGTAGAGAGCGACAGGGAGGGAGCAAGCTAACAAGGGAGAGATGGAGAAACCAAGAAAGGTGCTGTAGTCTTTCTTTTTCTATCACTCCTGCCAAATTCTATTCGAATTGAGCCAGTAATTCCAGCATAGTTTCTAGGAGAGGGGATTACATATGAGTATGAAGAGCAGGGCTTCCCTGGTAGCTCAGCTGGTAAAGAATCTGCCTGCAATGCAGGAAACCACAAGAGTGACCTGGGTTCCATCCCTGGGTTGGGAAGATCCCCTGGAGAAAGGAACAGCTATACATTCCAGTATTCTGGCCTGGAGAATTCCATGGACAGAGGAGCCTGGCAGGCTACAGTCCATGGGGTCACAAAGAGTCAGACACAACTGAGCAACTTTCACTTTCACGATTAGCAGGAGGCTGGGATCATTAGCAGTCACCTTAGAAGCAGCTATCACAAATATATTTGACCCCAATATGTCTAAAGTACTATTTCATATACACTGTGTGTAAAATGATGGAGATGTCGTACATTCTTTTCTTTCATACTAAGCTGTGAAAATCCAGTACGTTTTATGCTTATGGTATGTATCAACTTGGACAAGCTACACCTGAAGCAGCAGTATTCACATGTGGCCAGTGGTGACTGTATAACAGCCCACATCTAGATGCTCTGAAGCGACCTGAAGACCCAAAGACCCTAACTCAGGGGATCTTCCTTAACAGGAACTTAAATGATTTTAGTCATCCATCAGACATGCCTACCACGGTGCAAAACGTGGGGAAGGCTTCCCTGGGTAGGAAGCCAGCTGCGGGTGGGGGGAAAAAAAAAAAAAAAAAACGTGGGGAAGCCCAAATCAGTAACTGCCCGAAAGGAACTCAGCCAGTCAAGTAAGAATTTAAATTCTGAATCTCAGCAACCATGCTGGACCTACCTCAGAGAGCTCCCGCCTGTGAAGGGTTCTGGAATAAAGCAGAGCTCAGACTCTCCACAGTCCTGGGAAAGGTGAGTGACCCAGTGTCTATCTGGCCCAGCCAGAGCCTCCAACAATGACCACACACATCATTTAGTCCTAGGTCCAACCTGAGGCCATGTCCCCAGGCCTGAGCTGGAGCCCATATGTTGGCCTGAAATCTGATTTGCCTTGGACATGGAACAAGTTAAATATTTGTTTAACTCAGTACATTGTACTTTCCACTATTCTCCACAAGCAGGGCCTATAAGAGAAGAAAGATGTAGGGAGTACCTTAACTCTTTCAGACTTCTTGGGTGCTTTGGAGAGGGCTCTGTAGAAATGCTGGTACATCTGATTGCACCAAGCTTCATATATATGTGACTAATCTATGTCAAGAAAAAAATGCCCATAATTATTTTACCATCAATGAATCAGGGAGAATTATTTTTAGTGTATTCTCTGCCCTAACTCTGATAGTGCAAATTTCTTTGCTTTTGCAGAATGTACATGTGTATTTGACTTGCATCTTTTCACATGAAGTATGTCCTAAAGTGTATTTGTGGTAAGTTATAAGCATTTTGAGAGTATAACTCCATGTAGCCAGGGCCTAATAGAAGAACTTCCCATCCCCCTAAATAGCACTTAAATGTTATTTATTAATGGTGATACACCTGGCAGTCCAGTTTTAAAATTTCACATTTCATTTGGGGAAAATGCAGTATAGTTTTCATTAGCAGTAGAGGAAAACAGCTTCTGGTTTTCTACCAATGTAAACATTAGTAATTTATTTTATTCATTTTATTTTTCTTCAAGTTTTATTGTAATATAATTGACATTAAGCACTGTACAAGTTTAAGGTGTAGAACATAATGATTTGACTTAACACATATCATGAAATGATACACCACAATAAATTGAGTGAACATTCATCTCAAATAGATACAAAATTAAAGAAATAGAAAACAATTTTTTTCCTTGTGATGAAAATTCTTAGGATTTATTCTGTTAACAATTTTCATATATAACATGTAGCAGTATTAATTATATTTATCATGTTGTATAACACATTATATCCCCAGTACTTATTTATTTTATAACTGGAAGCTTGTACCTTTTGACTCTCTTCATCCAGTCTCCTCTTCCTGCAACCCCAACCTCTGGTAACCTCAAATCTGATCTCTTTTTCTATGAGTTTGTTTGTTTTTGAAGTATAATTGATCTCAAACTATGTTAGTTTCTGATACACAGTATAGTGAATTCCATATTTCTATATATTTCAAAAGGATCACCATGGTATCTAGTTACCATCTGTCACTATACAAACATATTATATAATTATTGACTATACTCCCCACACTGTATATATCATACCAGTGACTCATTTACTTTGCAAGGAACTTTGTATTGCTTAATCTCCCTCCTCTATTTCTCTTCTTCCTCCATACCCCTCCCCTCTGGCAACCACCTGCTTGTTCTCTGAATCTATGACACTGTTTCTGCTTTGGTGTATTCATTTGTTTTCTAGAGTCCACATATAAGTGAAGTTATACGTTTGTCTTTCTCTTTGTGATTTGTGCGTGCTAAGTCACTTCGGTTGTGTCCAACTCTTTGCAACTCTATGGACTATGGTCTCACTTAGCATAATACCCTCTACATCTACTCTTATTGTTAAAAATCACAAGATTCCATTTTTTTGTGGCTGGGTAATATTCCATTATGTGTATGTGTCTATATATGGGGGGAAGAGATATAGAGATAGATGGATCTCACATCTTCTTTATCCATTCATCTATTGATACGCATTTAGGTTGTTTGCGTATCTTGGCTTTTGTATTTAGTGCTGCAATGAAATAGGGGTGCATCTATCTTTCCTAATTAGTGTTTTCATTTTCTTCATATAAATGTCCAGGAGTGGAATTGCTGGACTGGGTGGTAGCTCTACTTTTAGTTTTTTAAGGAATCTCCATATTGTTTTTCATAGTGACTGCACAAGTTTATATTCCCACCAACAGTGCATGAGGGTTAGTAGTCATTTATTTTAAAGTTAGAGGAAAACCCATGCCTGTCTCAATGGGAAGAAATCAATTTCATTCAGCTGGTGTCTGGAAAAATGATCTTGAACAGTTTATTTTTTTGTCTTCATAAAATTATTGTTTAGAAAAAATAAAACTGAAGACAGTTTCAAGTAAAGGACACAAATAAAACAATATACTTCTTACATACAAAGCCCTTCTTCAAAGTATCATATATGCATAAACTGTTTCATCAATGTTATAGTAGTTGCATCTTTAAAATAAGATGTCTTTGTTCCATGTGGACACAATTAAAAAAAAATGATGATACACCTCCTTTCTGTGTTTAATAACGTCAAGATTTTGGTTGAGCTGCCATAGGCTAGGGCTCAACCATACAACCTGGAAAAACATTCAGGGCGTCTGGAACATAGAAAAATCCCCAAAGCTGTTTGGCTGGAATTTGAATGCTGAAATTAAAGCTTCTGTTCTGTGTAAATCTGTCCAGATTTAGTGTTTTACAGCATCAGGTACTGCTCTGGGAGCCAAGAACTGACTGTGTCTAAGGCTTCCTCCAAGAAAAGGAGCCCCTATGCCCTGAAGTCAGGTTATATTAGAGAAAAAAAGAATTGTAAGCATTCCATTGTAAATACGATTTATGTTAGTAAGTGATATCTTTTCATGTGTAGAATGATTACATTCTAAAAGTACAGTTTGCTCCTGTTTTAAATAAAAAGTAAAAGAAAATAGTATTTTAATTGGCCTTTGAGAAGACCAGTATTCTCAGGCATGGCATATGTGATGGGATACATGACTGTATTTTCGCAGTTTTAGAATGCAAATTTGAGTCCACAGTATATACTCAAATATACACGTATCTATGTACCAGTGGATGCACATACTGCATGCATTAATGTGCATAGGAACAATGGCTTTTTAAAAATCTGTATTTTGTATTTAAAAATTATAGATTTTATCATTAATTCTAATATATCCCACAAAACACGTTTCATTGCTGTAGTAGCGCAGGCAATGTGAAGGTAATACGCAGCTCTTTGGAGAAAGAGAAAGTGGGTAACATCTTTTAGCCTTTCCATTTGAACTTGGGTTTGCTTCTTAAAAGGAGAAGCGGGGTGGGCGAGTGCCAGCCATCGCCCAGGTCTCAGTTCCTCGGAGGGTTTCCCCGGCCTAGTTTGGTGGAAAAGGGGTCTTCCCAGCCCTGAAAGCTCTTGTTCGCTGCTCTTTACCCTCACCACCGGGCCCACCTCGCCGCACGAATGCGGAGACGCCGGCCCTCCTCTGGGTCTTGAGCCCGTGGTTTCCGGAGCCTTCCCGGCGGGAGCTGACCAGACTCGCGGGCTCCCTGGACCTGCGTGGCGCCCCTCTCCCGGGGATTCGCGCGGCAATCGCACCGAGTCGCGAGCCACGCTGGGAGACCCGGGGTGCGCGGCAGCCTTCGGGGCGACCCGCAAGGCCCTGGTCGCCCTGCTCTCCCGGGTCGCGGGGTCAGAACAGGAGTGGAGGGGGGCTCGTCGAAGCCTCGGGGGCTCTACACTGGAGAGGAGCTCCACGCTCGGGTCTCCCCGCTCCGACCTTCCACGGGGAGCTCCTTTAAGTCTCCCAAACTCCTAGGGATATTCGTAAATTACGCCGAAACCCCTCACTTCCCAAGCCGAGTCCACGCGGACCCCACGCCTCGTAGAACCGGCCGGCGTCCACACTGGTCGGAACGGTCTGGTGGCCTCCCCATTGGGGACTTACTTGGGGGGTAAATATATTTTTTAAACTCCAAAGCGAATTTATCATCAAATTTAGGAGGCTTAAACGTCACTTGCAGATCCCTTCCAAATCCCTGAGAAGGGCACTAGCAACTCTGGATTCCGAATTGTGGTATTTATTTAACTCACCCTCCCAACCCCTGCCCGGTCCAAGCTCAGACCCGCACCTCCCCGGGCAGCCCGCCTGCCTGGCCCCTGCGGCCGCCGCTGGCGAGGACCGGCCTTCCTCCTGCTTCACGCCCTTTGGTTTCCAAGCTGTGTGGGGTGCGGCCCGGCAGGCGTGAACTGTGGAGGAACTCCCCAACGCCAAACTGACCAAACTGACGTTTGTGGGGCACCGCTTCAGATTCTGACGTCATTTTCACACCTTTTTTTTCCCGGTTTGTCTCGTCTATTTTGAGCCCACCAAGGGAACAGGCCCACCAGGCAGCTTTAGCGGAAGTGTAATTCCGAGAAGTATAGATTCGATGGAAGTTCTCATTTTCCTCAGAATCTACTTTTTGTTTATGTTCTTCTTCTTCTTCTTGGTATCATAATTTCATCTCTTGGCCAAAGTTCTGAAATTGAATATTAAATTTCATGGGTTTTATATGTTGTTGAAACCAGTATGGCGTGATGAAATATATGCAGTATTAAATCTCAAAAACAAAGCAAAACAAAACCTCAAACCAAAGCCTTCTCTTTAGGGCAGCCTGATGAAGCAGCTGGAGAGAGAAGAGGAAGGATTTCAGAATCACAAGAAAGGAGCAGAAAGGTCTCCCTAGCTGTCATCAGAGTATTCTCCCCTTCCCCCAGAACAAATAAATAAAGCGTTGCTTGCCTCTAAGCCTGAAGACTAACCTGAAAAGTGTGCCCTTGTCAGAAAATTCAGATAGCATCACCCACTTCTACGGAAGGAAGCTTCACAAAGCAAGACTTAAAAAAATATTTCCTGACTTTTATACTCAGGAGGAAGGTGGGATAGCTCATTCTTTCACGTCAGAGAAACACACCACCTTCCCTCATTGAGAATCTTCCCAAGTATTCTTTGGCCAAGAGAATTATACAAAGTCTACAATTACAAAAATTTTTTAATCTGCCTACAGTTATAAACTTTATTTTGTATTTAATCCTCAACAAGCTGCGGGTATTTTAATAAACACTGGCAATTAGGCATAAAATGAGAATAGATACTAAGCAAGTAGCATTTTCTGTTTCCCCGCAATCTTGCTGTCATCCGGTTTTCCCCGAAAAGAAAAGGGTGAGAGGAAAGGCAGAAAAATGTCAGCAAGTGTGTGTTTTTGTCTGGATATGAACCTTTCCATCTTAAATCTCTGTCTCCAGCATAGTCCTGCCTGGTGAATGCAGGCTGGCTTTGCTTGGCCTGGTGAATGAATGTAGAAGCCTGCAGGGCCTCTATTGGCAGTGCTGTCTCCAAGACTATAGTAGGGGATCCAGGTGGCTGCGGCCTCAGAGATCACCGAGCCACCTCCCCGGGACCCAGGCCAACCCAGCAACTTTTAACCTTGAGCTTTATTTAAAGCACATGGTTTTTGCAAGCCAGGCGGGTCCCTTTTGCTGGGCCAGCAGGCCCCTGCGCCGTGTCCTCTGCTGGAGGGCCCAGTCGCAGGCGGATCCGTCTGGGCCACAGCTGCAGGGTCAGAAGCTCCTCTCCGACTCGGCTCCTTTCACAAAACTCTTTTGTCGGATGTGGTTTCCCTTTAATTAATCGCTCATGCCCGCGCCGCTTCCCTACCCTTCCTTCAGCCCCGCATATGATCCGTATTTCGAAGTGGAGCGCAGGCTGAGCATCTAAGGGGGTGGCGCGGGTGTGGACTCCGACTGCGGGGCTGCCAGCCGCTACGGAGAATCCCCAGTTGGTGATACCCCTCTGGAAGGTCGGCCTTCCGGAAGAAGGCAGTCCCCTCTCCGGCCTTTCAAGCCGCTTGGCCAAGCAGGCCTCGAGGCTTCGCAGTTCCAGGCCTCGCCCTGGGTGGTCCAGGTGTTGCGGGTGGTCTCGAAGAGCGTGTTTCCGCCAGGTTCTCTCCATTTTCCACCTTCCTCCTTCCCCTCGCCTCGGGAGCTGGCATCCAGCTGGCAGGAGCCACTTTTTGCCCACCCCATTCCGTCAAGGATCCTTCCGGGCCTGGCTTGGCCTTTCCGGGCACCGTGGTTTCCGGGCCTACGAAGGGCAAACCAGCCACGCTCCCAGAAAGCTTGCCCCCCGGAGACCGTTGGCCGAGGTCTGCTCAGTCTCCTTCGGAAAGCCCTGGCCCCAAACCCCAACATCAGGCTAGTCTCCTCGGGACTGTGGGCCATGTTGCCGAGCCCTGATGCCGCGGGTGCACGTTAAGCTCGTTTCCCCTGTTGCGTTTAATTTTCTTGTCACTTCCCAGCCACTAAGGGAGGCCTCCTACGCGCGTCTCGGCTTCAAGGGCGCAGCCGGATGTGGTTGGGACCACCCTGGGATCTGGGTGTCTCTAATTGTGGCGCAGCCTGCCCCACGCCCGGGGAGCTGGGGTCGGATGTTCGTTCCCATTTTACGAGCATTAGTGGGTCTGAACCGACTTCGGGTTCAGGGTGCAAAGCTGCGTAGCAGAACCCTGGGAGCCCTGCCGTATCCAATGCCCCGGGCGGCTCGGGAGCGCGGGCCTCGGCTGCCCAGCCCCGCGGCAGGCCCCTGGGCTGCGGCGGGCTTCCGAGGTCGCAGGCGCCAGGCGGGGAGACAACCCGCTTTCCCCCCGAGCTCCGGATAGGATGAGCGCGAACGCGGGCCCCGCGCGTGGACCCGGCCGGCTCCCGGGGCGGCAGGTCCCCCGCCCACCCGTGGCCCGGCTCGGCCGCGTTCCCAGCAGCCGGGAGCGCTTCCTCCCTCGGTCACGGATCCAGGCCGCTGGCCCAGCTGTCAAAACAGGGGGTGTCTCTTTCATTCTGGCTCACAAAGTCCCAAAGGGGAACAGGGGGCCTTAATGCTTGTGTTTGGACACAAGCAATTATCCCTAATTATTCTTTTTCTTTTGAGCCTGCCCGTCCCGCCGGCGAGCTCGCCGCGCAACAGGCCCCGTAATCCTCCCCGGTCGGCGGATCGCAGTGGGTTCTGTGCGGCCCGAGGCTCGGGCGCTTTCATGTCACTGCGGGTTTAGAGCTGATTCAAACTCATTGCGATGGGGGAATTAACCCCGAGGCCCGGGCTTTCAGGGGCCTCTGATAAGAGATTATACGTGTTGATGGCAAGCTTTTCTTGGCAAAATGTTTTCAAAGGGCTTGGAGTTGTTAAATCAAAGCGCCATTGAATTGCTCGGGACCGTCCCCTCCCCCTCCTCTTGCCCTTCCCCCTCTCCATCTCTTTTCCCTTCATCTCCACCCCCCTCCCCCATCGTCGCCCAGGTCTGTCCTTCGTGAGCCGCCCAACCTTCGCGGAGTTGCAAATTCACTTTGCTTAGTAAGATTTTCCCTCCGCGCCTCACCAAGAGAGGATTGTTTTTGTAGGTGCTCGGGCTGCTGGGCACTGTGGTACCCCCTTCCCCGCCCTCTCTCCCTCCGCCGCCCCTCCCACACGCACTTGCTCTGGTAAAGAAAACACAGCCCAGATGAAAGACAAGGGTTTTTTTTGGGGGGGGGGGGGTGGTTTTTTTTTTACCCTAAACGTGTGTTTTGTAGAAAACGGAGGTGACAGGGTGGGATGGGATAACGAGGAGTCAAAGAAGGGTGGTTTTCTTGCCTCCTTCCCCACCCCCATCAAAGGTCAGCGCAGCCAGAGGGATAGCTGTAGGGTTAAACAGTGTTGTGTGCAGAGTTCAGATGTCCCGTGAATCTCACGGTCCTGCCCTGGGGGGTTAGCTGAGACCGCCCAAAGGAAGAAAGCAAATGTTGGGCAGACTATGTGGGTGCAGGTTCTTTACTGTGGAAGGTCTCTTTACTCAGGGGTCGGAGGCGAGGCGATTGATACATTTCAGAAGCTTACTGGGTGCTCTGCTAGCAGCACCCAGTAAGCTTCTGAAATGTATCAATCGCCTCCGACCCCTGAGTAAAGAGTTAGGGTGGAGTAAGGAATGTAACTTTTAGATGGGGGCTGGAAAGGCCCTACAGGGAATAGATAGATATCTCCCCCTTGAAAAACACAAGGCATTAAAAAACAAGTACCAAATATGTAAAACTGTGTCTCCTGTCATCTTCTACCCTACCCCGCAATACACCACATATTCCACACTCTACTGGTCAATTTCCACAGCTAGCTTTCTCGGCCATCCACAGCTTCGTCCCTCCTCTCCTTCCACCCACCCCTATCCCTGGAACTGGAACCCTGTCTTCCACCCATTCGGCTTGTCCCTGCCAGGAACCCCTGATGTTCCACCTATGCCTTGGTCAGTGGTTGGGGTCTTGCTGGGAATGGGTGGTAATTGGGAGATTTGAGTGCCTGACTCAGTATCCACACAGCACACTGGATTGGACCGCATGGCACACCAGCTGCTGCCTGTGCTCACTAGAATTCACACCGCATTGGGTCTCTAGGCTAACAGTACCCACCCCCCACCCCCCTTCCTGTTTACTTTTTCCTTCCCACTCTAGCTTTGCTAAGACCCAGTGTGCCTGTGCAGAAAGCTGGTGGAGAGCCTGACCAAGTTACAACAAAACTTGGTGCCAAGTTGGCGCCCATTTGGTCTGCTGGCTTCCTGAGGGAAAACTGGTTCCTTGATTTGTTTTTCTGCTTCTTTCATGGTTAATGAGCTATGGGCCCTTTAGGAAGCAAAATTCAGTTCTGACTTTTTGTTTTACATTGCCATGGAATCTTTGGCACTGTGTCTCCCAGTAGCTGGCTAATGTATAGCTAGCTTTGTCTGTTCTTAGCTTATATTGTCTGAGGTACATATGTTTTTCGTAACCTTAATCTATTTCATTGGTAATGTTTTATTTAAATTTTTGATTCGGCATTGATAACTGAAATTCACTTAGTCTTCCTTTTATCAAGTTGTTTTCTGGTTTTAGTATCAGTTATACTAAATCAATTCCAATCCACCAATATTCACCGAGTGCTTCCTATGTTCTAAGCATTCTCAACAGTGAAAAAAAAAGACGAAAAAGGGCAAAAGCCCTTGCCCTCATGGAGTTTACATTATAGTGGAAAGATAGACAATAAAAAAATTAAGAAATAAATCAATAATATAGCATTAGAAAATAAGTGCTGTTATAAAAATAAAGCAAGCATTAAGGAGAGACAATAAAATGTGCTGGAGCGGATATGGAAGAATTGCAACTTTTATACACTGTGGGTAGAAATATAAAATGATGCAGCCACTTTGGAAAAGAGTCTGGCAGTTGCTCAAAAATTTAAACATGGAGTTTCCATATGGCCCAGCAGTTCTGCTCCTGGTTATATATCCAAGAAAAATGAAAACTTATGTCTACACAGAAATTTGTACATAAATGTTTATAGCAGCATTATTCATAACAGCTTCAACTTGGGAAAACCCAAGTGTCCATCAATAGATGAATGAATAAATGAAATATGATATATTTTACTTGGCCATAAAAAGAAATGAAGTACTGATATGTGCTACAATATAAATGAAACTTAAAAAGTTAATGCTAAGTGACAGAAGTCAGTCACAAAGGACTGCGTATTGTATGACTTCATTTATATAAAATGTCCAGAATAGGCGAATCCATAGACACAAAAAGTAGATTAGTGGTTGCCAGGGGCTGGAGGGAGGGGAATTTGGGAGAAATGGGGAATGACTGTAATGGCTACAGGGTGTAGGGGGAGGTGATGAAAATGTTCTAAAATTGTGGTGATTCTGTGACTATAATAAATACCACTGAATTATATATTTTAGGTGAGTAAATTTCATGGTATATGAATTATATCTCAAGAAAGTATGTAAAAAATAAAGGTAATAGTGTGGAAGTTCTGATTACTTCAGTTTTCTTAGGTGGAAAACAAGGTTTTTAGTGAGTGGGAAGGTAGAGGGATGAGATGTGGGAAATTTGAGAAAAAAAAGGAAAGATATGAAATAATCAAGTGTGCGAGCAGGAGATAAATGGACTAGGAAAGATAGTACGTCTGCCAGGGAGCAGTAAGGCTCACTTGAGGTTTGCCATCCTGAATTTAATATAGGCCCTTCAGATTGGGTATGCATTTTTCTGCAGGTTCAGAGTAGGTGGAAAGTTGGATTTAACTAAGATCATGATTTTGCCAAGTGAGAAGGACTAAGGAGAAAGGGGCCTGAGGAATTTCAGCTAGGTAAGGTGGGAAGGGAGGAGGACATCAGGGCATGAGAGGCTGTGAGAAGGGTAGCAGCATCAGTAGATAGAGGCTCTGGTAGCTCCAAAGGTTTTTGAATGCAGAGCACAATAAAGGAGTGGCTGGAAAGATAGAAGGAGGTGATTAGAGATGGTGGGTAGAGAGGGGATGCATGAAAATGAGACTGTGATGGGTTCCAGTTACAGGGGTGAGCAGGTAGGGGACAAGATCGTCAGAGGAAAGGCAATCAAGGAACCAAGTGTTCAGACTATCTGAAGGGTCGTCTAAGTGTACATTGTATTCACCAAGAATGAAGACAGAAGAAAGATTGATAGTGATGTAGGAGCCAAAATAGTTGAGATATGAGAATGAGGACCCAGAAATCATAGGTAGAGTAACTTGGGACATTTCTACCTTTGTTTGAAACAGTTTGTGTAATATAAACTAATGATTCCATTTCTGAATAGCTGATACTTTATTCAGGATTTTTATTTCATCTGTAGCTTGGATAATTTATTTTTTTCTATGATTACTGATCATTTTGTTGAAATTTTCAAATTTAGTGACTTATTAAAAAATTATCCTATAATTTTTAAAATCTTTAGGTAGGACCCCTTTCTGGTCTCAATTTCTGTATTTGTGATTTTTTTTCTCTTTTTTGATCAATCTTGAAGGAAGTTTGTCTATTTTATTAGTTTTTTTTCAAAGAACCTATTATTGGCTTTGATGAATCTCTTTATTTGAACTTTGATTTATCTTTGATCTATTTCTGCTCCTGTCTTATTATTTTCTTCTTTCTACTTTGGGTTTATTCAGTGGAGGTGCATTAATGGTAAATTATCTCAGACTTTGAGAAAGTCTTTATTTCACCCTGACTTTTGACCCAGTGGTTTAGCTGGTGTAGAATTCTAGTTGTCAGTACCTTGCAGATATTATTTCATTGCCTTCTGGCTTCTGTTGAGAAGATTGCTAAGCTAACTGCCATTCTTGTATGGACTGTCTACCTTTCTTTTCTGTATTAAGAGTTTCTCTCTTTTGTTATGATCTGTCTGGAGATGTTTTCATTTTGATTTACACTGTAATTTCTGAAACAATTAGTGACTTCTATTACTTCTTAAAATGTTCAGCTATTATCTTTTATTAAAAGTATCTTCACTGATGTCTAATTCACGTAACATAAAATCCACCCATTTAAAGCATACACTTCAGTGGTTTTAATATATTCACAGAGTTGTGTCGCCATCACCATCCATTACATTTTTTCTTCCTTTCATCTTATTCTCTCTTTCTGGAATTCCTTTTAAATATATATTGGACTGTTGGGGTTTTAGGGGGCCCTTTCCCCACAGCAAAAGTCAATATTAATTGAGAGGTAAGGAAATTAAACAGATGAAAATCAAAATAATTACTGCTAATAAATGCTGGATTGGAAGATGTAGCATAGATGTGTGACAGCCATAAATTTTTCAGAACTGAATCTTAAAATCATCTACCCCCTCTGCCACAGGCAGCACTGATCTACCACATGCTCCCCATATGGAGCTTGTCTTGTAAAATGTGTGGCCAGGAGTTGCAGATCAGAAAGCATGTTCTGTGTAGGCAGACTGGCTCCCAAGAAGAGGGCAGGAGGTGGGGGCCTGCTCTACCCCAGACTCACCAGTACGAGAAGTCACGGCAGCACAAGGAAGCCATATTGTCAGACTGATGGGTATTCCTCTACGTACATGCCTGCAAAGGTACCAGATCATTTGGCGAAGCAAACACACTTCTGATACCAAATCCAACAAATATAAACAAACCAAAACTATAGATATTTGGAAAATGCAAAACTGGGGGAAACAGAATTGAACATTATATGCTGAATGCAAAGCATGATACACAAAATATCATATTTATCTCAAAATTCAAGGCTATTATAATTGAGAGAAATTTATGAAATATAGTGATACAAGTCACTAAGAGGGAATATGATCATTTTAATAGAGGTTCACATTAAAAAACATTACAGGCTAACAGAACAGAGAATGATTTCTTAAGCCAGTATCCAAAATTAGGCAGAGAGAAATTTGACGTGGTCACTTGAAAATCCAGAACATAGTTAGCCTTAACAACATTAATATTATTTTGGAAATTTTACATGCTACAAGATAAATAAAAATGAAATGAATAAATATTTCATGTATCAGTCAAAATATCTTTTGGTAGATGACTGTATTAAAGGAAAAGACAAAGGAATTAACTGGAAACTGCCTTGAAGTGAAGGATAAAACAAAGGAAATACCAATTCTCCCAAATTAACGTGTGTTGTTTTTTTTTTCCTGGGGAGGAGGCCAGGCCACAGAGGTCTGTGGGGAGAGGTAACCTCAGTGGTCCCCATAATGTAGTCACAACCCCTGCTTCTCCCCTGCAAGGAAGGGAATCACTCTGCATATGCGCTCAGTTGTGTCCAAGTCTTTGCAACCCCATGGTCTGCAACCCACCAGGCTCCTCTGTCCATGGGAATATACAGGCAAGAATACTGGAGTGGGTTGTCATTTCCTCCTCCATTAATGTGAGTTTTAACCCAATCTCAGTTTAAAAATAAAGAAAAAAGTCCAACACAATTTTCCTTGAAACTGTATAAAATTTTAATAAAATTGATAAAAAATATAAATGACTAGTAATATCAAAACCTGTTTTGAGAAAGAGAGGCAATAGGGACTGTCAGCTCTGAAAATACATTTTAAAACAACAATAAAATAGGATTTAAATACTGAAGTAACGCCAAACACATCAATTAAATAAGATACAAGGTCCAGAACTAAACCTTGTTCTATTTAAGAGTATGTGATACAGAAGTTATAGCCAAAGAAATGGAGAATTTAGTAAAGCCTGCTGGCACAACTGATAATTGTATCAGAGGGATTTATGTGTGTGCTCCCGTCACTCCCCTCCCCCAAGTTTTAACCATAACTAAAGAATTAAACTAAAAAGAAAGAAAATCATAGAAAAAGTACAAGAAAATATGAAAGATACTTCTTCCTCTTTGGAGGGGTGAAAACACTGTCTGCTGCTGCTGCTGCTGCTGCTAAGTCGCTTCAGTCGTGTCCGACTCTGTGCGACCCCATAGACGGCAGCCCACCAGGCTCCCCCGTCTCTGGATTCTCCAGGCAAGAACACTGGAGTGGGTTGCCATTTCCTTCTCCAATGCATGAAAGTGAAAAGTGAAAGGGAAGTTGCTCAGTCGTGTCCGACTCTATGCGACTCCATAGACAGCAGCCTACCAGGCTCCTCTGCCCATGGGATTTTCCAGGCAAGAGTACTGGAGTGGGGTGCCATTGCTTTCTCTGAAAACACTGTCTACTTTGAGGCAATAGAAGAAATCATAGAGGAAACAATCAGCAGACTTAACTATATGAAGAAAAGTTTATACTTCTGTAAAAATAGAAATTATTAAAATAAGACACAGGGAAATATATTTGTAAATAACACACACACACACCACTAAAAAAATAGTGTTAATTTATACTTGTATAAAGAATTATCTTACAGTACTTAAATCATATAAAGAGGCCTCTTATAGTACAGTAAATAACTTATGGTATGTTCATACAGTGGAATCCAGTTCAGCCATTAGAAAGAATGAACTGGACCTTATAGTTTGTCATAATGGGTAAATCTCAGTAATATAATAATGAGTTTATAAGGAGCAAGTGCATGCATGCATGCTAAGTTGCTTCAGTCATGTCCGACTCTTTGTGACCCTATGGGCTGTAGCCCATGAGGCTCCTCTGTCCATAAGACTCTCCAGGCAAGAATACTGAAGTGGGTTATCATGCCCTACTCCAGGGGTCTTCTCAGCCCAGGGATTGAACCCTCAGTTCTTAGGTCTCCTGCACTGGCAGGCAGGTTCTTTACCACCTGGAAGGCCCCAAAAGAGCAAGTAGTCGAATGCTTAGCTTGGGATAATATCCCAAATCTTAAAAATTTAAAATTTACAAATCAATACTGTGTATGTATGTGATGACCAAAGACTAAAAATATTAAAATGTGGAATAGAAAAATATATAGCAACTCTAAGTGGTTACGTCTGGAAGAGGGAGTGGAAAGTCAGATGCAAGAAGTTTATAGAAGAAGCCCTAAATGTAACTGTTAGTTTTCTGTAGGTCTGACATATTCTAAAATTAATGAAAGAGGATTTATGAATTGCTAAGAAAAAACCCTTAAAATTCCAAAATGAATTTGTGAAAATAACATGAACAAACAATTCACAGGAAAGGAAATACACACATAGAAATATAATGGCCTCCTTAGTAATCAAAGATTTAAGACTAAATGAGATACCAATCACACTTACTAAATTGTAAAAAAAAAAAAAAAAAAATTTAAGAGAAACACTTTCTCACATAGCCTGAAAGTTAATATAATGTTTTAAAATACTTATACAACATACAGAATCTTAAATTTTCAGAGTGGAAAGTATGGGCATCCAGATTAAGAACTTCAAGATGTGTTTGAGATTTTTCACTTGTCATTTCGTTGTCTTTGCAGTTAAGACCACACTCATCATTACCCCTGAATATCAGGAGCAAATTTCTCTTTTAAAGAACTCCAAACTTCCTAGAAACAAAGAAGGTTCATGAAAGTAGCTAAGGACAGAGGTCTGCCCTAAATGTTTCTCAAATAACCAACTCTTGATCCTTAAATGTCTCTCAAATAAAACTTCTAATTCTTCAATATCCACCAAATCCTCAAACTTTTCTCAAAACATTCAAGACAATTCATAATCCTGCAAATCAAACCCAGACTCTCGTGGAGCCCCCTCCAACCAACCCATGAGATGGTGCATGTGTGTCTGTGTGTGTGCGTGTGCAGCACTGACTTGCGGTTTTTGTTTTTAAGGGCTTGTCAGTCTCTTGTGAAAGAGCATGCCTCTTCTATACCGAGACATACTCTAACTCCCCAGTGACTGCCATCAACGCTCTGGCTTTTTCCATTTGTTTTTAAAGCAAATGGTGTGGGAGGGGGCATCAGTGGAATAGAGATATTGAAGCCGCAGGAGGCATTTTTATTTTTGTTTTTGTGTTTTCACAAGGGAGCCCTAAATATACTGAATTTCTGGCTCCTCTCAGCTCCTAAAACTGTTTCTTTGGGATTCCATTCTTCTGTAAGTTTCTTCATCCCTGCCCCCTGCACCCCTCCAAGGTGGCTAAAAAAGAGAGACTGCAGAGAAAAAGTTACACTTCCTTTAGAATCTAAATATTTGAGTTCATGAGTAAGTGGAGGTATGTTGTGTGTGACAGGTCTCACCATTCATGCCTCCTGGTGATTTCAAACTAAAATAGAAGGGGAGTTGGCAGTTTGCAGGTTCAGAGATGTCTAACAGAAAAAGCCCAGAGCCTGTGCTGATTGAACAGGGACAGAGTCAGGATCCTAGGGTCAGTAACCACGGAGATGGCTGGAGTAAAGGCCAGCTGAGTTGAGAGCTCAGAGCGGGTGATTTACTTGGACAAAACCTTTTTAGCTCAGGTGAGGGTGAATGGCAGCAGTGGAACAGTAAGCGCCAACTCTCCCAGAGGCTGTACCACGTGCCAAATAGAACTCCAAGCACTTGGCACGGTTCCACTCATTTAGTTCAGATATTAATACCATTATCCCTCCCATTGGCTGCTGGGGACATCCTGCCATGGTTCATGCTCTTGGGAGTGCATCAGAGATGGGTCAGGAGCCTTACTCTGCAAGTTTCGAGTCAGGTGAGATACACTGACATTCTATTATATCATCTTCTAGACCAAAGTCTTCTTTCTTAATAGATTTCTTTCTTCTCCCCTGTGACTGTATTACTAAGGATGCAGAAATTACGACAGCCTTCAGCTTTGTATCTCCCCTGAACTCTGTGTTTGTAGTGGCTCTCTGGTTTCGTTTGATGCATGATTTCATTCTTACCAAAGATGGCTTTTAATAAACATATGTATAAAAACTCAGCACTAGAATTAATCTTTCAGCTTTGGTTAACTTTACAGAACTGAATGACCTATATGCATATTGGACAAATATATATTAAAAGTGAAATATAATGCATTTTAAAATTCAAACATAAAAGTCATTCGAGTTTGTGTAATATTTAAGGAAAATAATATGTTGACAGGGAATTTAAAATATTTTAGGATAAGTAATCTTAAAGAAGCTTTAGGAGGTCAGAATGGGACCTGTTCGAATCATAAAGAATATTACATTGCTTTAGTATTTTAAAATAAGATTTCATTGGATTTATTAAACCTGGGCAATATTTAGAAACTGTTCCTAAATGATGGTAATGTTATTTTTACTTTTTTCTCACATCACTAAGACTGTTTTAACAGTACAACTAGATGTGTGGTGGTACAAGAGTTACAGTCAAAAGACCTTTGTTTTATTTGGTTCACCTCCCTTTCCTCCCTCCCTCAGCCTCACCCCTGACCCCAGCCCTAGCTGCCTCTTTTACTCAGAGATCAAGCCTGAGACGATTGGGCTAAGGACAGACACTTGACCCAATGGAGAGACAGTTAATAGACCAGCTGTGCAACCACCTTCTGGCTGTGGGGGCAGTGACTCAGGTTTGCTACTATAAATCAGCATCTAGTGCCTGGTATCAGTAGATGCTCAAAAGATATCTGCCAAATGGATTAATGAAATTTCCACTCCTATCTTCTCTGTGCCTGCTGGATCCCACAAGCTCTTGTCAGGCTTATTGCTCTGAAACAAAGAGACTCAGTTATGTCACTTACCAACCTGAAAACCCTCTGGTGATTGGTCCCCATTGCTCAAAGACCCAAACCCCCAATATCACCTTCAGAAGTTGATCCTAATCTGCCTTGTAGGCTCATCTCCCCAAAACTAAGCCCAACTGTGCTGAAACACCATCTGCTGAGATCCCACTCACTCCCTTTGTTCAGGCTCTACTCTTCCCGCTGGGATTACTCACCTGCTACTTTCTCAGTCAGGCTAGAGATTGCCCATCCTTCAAACCCCATTTCCCCTGCACCTCCCTGATACTGCCTCCTCCTGCTAGAGATGCTCACTGCCCCTTTGAGCTCACACACTTAGTCCACACTGCTTCGATGGCCCATCCCAAAGATCACCCATTAGAGATGGCAAACTCCCTGAGGGCCTGGGGGGTGGGGTCACATCTTCATCTTTATGTCCCAGTTCTTAACATGGAGGCACATGCAAAATGAATAATGAAAGCTGAAACCTATTGAGTACTTGCCGTGTGTCAGGTATTTCTCACAATTAGCTCTTTAATCTTCAAAATAACTATAGGAGGTTAGTCATATCATGGGGCTTCCCTGGTGGCTCAGTGGTAAAGAATCCACTTGCAGTGCAGGAGACACGAGAGACACAGGTTTGATCCCTGGGTTGGGAAAATCCCCTGGAGGACGGCCTGGCAACCCACTCCAGTATTCTTGCCTAGAGAATCCCATGGACAAAGAGCTTGGCAGGCTACAGCCCATAAGGCTGCACAGAGTTGGACATGACTGAAGCAACTTAGCGCACACACAAGTCATATCTTAGCTCCTGTTTAGAGTAGAGGAGACTGAGGCTTAGAGCGGTTAAACGAATTGCCTGGGGCTGCACAGACAGAAGCTGCAGCAGAGCCTAGAGGTGAACTCAGACAGCCTGACTCCACAGCTTGCAAGTAGAACCGCTACACACATTGTATCCCGGAGTAACCCTAAGTGCTTATCACAGTCACAGTCACCCTAGGAAATTCCATGCCAAGGCCCCATTTCACAACAGCTGAACCACTGGACTTGGGCATAGGCATTTTTCAAAAGCCTCTCAAGGCTAAGAACCCTGATGACAAGAATCACCTGGAACTGTTGTTAAGTATATAGATTACCATGTCTCTTTCCCAGAAATTTCTGTTTCAGCAGATGAGGATTGGAGCCCAGCAATTTGTGGTTTAAGAAGCCCAAGTAATTCTCATCTTAAGGGAAGCTTGTAAAATACTGCTAGAGGTCAGGGTTTCAGAGACATTTCAATAGGTCTTCAAAAAGTTCATCACTGATGGTATCAAGACTCTGCGGGAGCTTTGTAGCTCTGTCTGCATGTGGATGAGCCTTAAAATTTCATCGGCACTGCTTTTGAGGCAGACGGGGCTGGAGCAGCTGAGAGCACCACACAACGGCAGATGTCTGAAACTGTCCACTCACAGAGCCTGACATGAAAACCCAATACTTTGGCATTTCTCACTGAGCATTTTTTTTTTTAAATTTTACAATATTGTATTGGTTTTGCCATATATCAACATGAATCTGCCACAGGTATACATGTGTTCCCCATCCTGAACCCTCCTCCCTCCTCTCTCCCTGTACCATCCCTCTGGGTCGTCCCAGTGCACCAGCCCCAAGCATCCAGTATCCTGCATTGAACCTGAACTGGCGACTTGTTTCATATATGATATTATACATGTTTCAATGCCATTCTCCCAAATCATCCCACCCTCTCCCTCTCCCACAGAGTCCAAAAGACTGTTCACTGAGCATTCTATATGCTGTAATGAAAACTGGAAACAAGGGCTTGTGCCTCCTCATGAGCATAGAAAGGGATCATGTAGGGACCAGGGAGTCTTTTCCACCTCCACCTCCTCTTCTGGGGCCTCATAAAGTCCATTTGCCGACACGCACATACGCACACATGCACACTCACGGTGACAAAGCAGATAATGCAGTGAAACTCTCGTCATCACCTTGATTTCCTTAGATATAAACTTATAAAGTACCTGACTTTGCCTGTCCCCACCCCCCAAATAGCTCACACACATGTTCCCTTTAGATAGCCTCCGGTCTCACCAGTGACTCTCTGGAGCATTGGTCAGCTCATGTCTGAGCCATCGTGCGATCAGCACTTTGACCCACTCCATTTTATGCTCCCTCACTGTTCGCGTTTACTGACCTTTCCCCAGAGTCAGGAGGAGACGCCCGCTCTCTCACACGCAATGCATATCATTTGAGTCCTGCAGCTAAGCCAAGACTCTCCTCTGCTGCTTTATTCTCCTGCCCCCTCTTCACCCCAAGAAAAGTCCTGAATCTATTTATGGACCATATTCCAGTTCTAGAATGAACCCTGCCAGAATACTCTTCCTAATGGGACATCTAATGGGCCTCCCACTGACAGAGGAGACCACCCCCTCTGCAGCTAGGGACAGGAGACACTCCCAGCCCAGATGTAAAGAGGGCTTGATGTATATTCATTGTTATTTAATATTCGAGCATCTTTTTCTAAAGATATTTCTATTGAATTCACTTGTGGTGTTACCATCTGGAAAATATCAAGCCTCACCCCACTGAGGTAAACCCCTATTGCGTGTTTCTTCCCTTTTATGTGAGCCCAATGGGCATGGAGTATGTGTCTCTATGTTTAGCACAGTTCCTTGCCAAGGCAGTTCTCAGGCACAAGACACTCTAAATAAATCAGGATTGTATAGACCCATTAACAGCCCCTTCTAATTGACACTAACAGGAAGTTTAAACCAGGCTGATAAGGAGCCTTCATGACTTCTTGATGTGAGGTCTTTTTTACGTTTGAAAGTGGTGGATTCGTGTTTTAAGAGTCAGCTGTCCAAAAACTCATTTATTTCATTGCAATCAGCTTTTAAATTGGGCCAAATCTTCTCCCAAAGCATACAAATAAAAGGTTTAGTTAACTCTGAAGGATGCAGGCCATCAGAACAAGTGGTGTTCAACCAATGGAAATGGAAAAACCATCCATGTTAGACAAGAGGAATTAAGATAAACATTTGTATTTGGGTGGGGAGAGGAAATCATGAAGTGATTATGGAGTAGCTTACTCTAACAAGAATCATCCCCTTACAGACACTCTCTTCCCTCTCCATCAGGGCGGCCTTGAATTTTGAAGGTAAACCCCCAAGTGAGTATAACAGGTTTGCCTACTCAGAGCCCTGCCAGGACAGGGGTCAGGGCACAGAGTTGTCACACAGTACTCCCACACTTTCATCTCCTGTATCACCTGTTCCATGGACTTTGCTGCTCTACCTTCTCATCCCCCCTTGCAAGTCTCCATTTGCATCATCACATGTTCATTATTTCTGTCATTTGCATCAGAACACTGCTCTTCTTCAGGCCATCTGGCAACAACTTACCATATAGCATAAAATCATATCAAAACCCACTTTGTTGACATAAGGACTGAGACAATGTCAGAATCCAGATGTGATAGTGTCTCCATTATTTGTCATATGCACACTTGGGGACTGAATTCTTATCATGTGCCTACTGGGTCTAAGATAGCTAGGGATATCAAATGAAAAAGTATTGTCCCAGGACAGTGGGTCCTAGCATTTTGATGTTTCTGAATATCACTTCAGTTCAGTTCAATCGCTCAGTTGTGTCCGACTCTTTGCGACCCCAAAAATCACAACATGCCAGGCCTCCCTGTCCATCACCAACTCCCGGAGTTCACTCAAACTCATGTCCATCGAGTCGGTGATGCCATCCAGCCATCTCATCCTCTGTCATCCCCTTCTCCTCCTGCCCCCAATCCCTCCCAGCATCAGAGTCTTTTCCAATGAGTCAGCTCTTTGCATGAGGTGGCCAAAGTTTTGGAGTTTCAGCCTTAGCATTAGTCCTTCCAATGAACACCCAGGACTGATCTCCTTTAGGATGGACTGGTTGGACCTCCTTGCAGTCCAAGGGACTCTCAAGAGTCTTCTCCAGCACCACAGTTCAAAAGCATCAATTCTTCGGCACTCAGCTTTCTTCACAGTCCAACTCTCACATCCATACATGACCACTGGAAAAACCACAGCCTTAACTAGATGGACCTTTGTTGGCAAAGTAATGTCTCTGCTTTTGAATATGCTATCTAGGTTGGTCATAACTTTCCTTCCAAGGAGTAAGCGTCTTTTAATTTCATGGCTGCAATCAACATCTGTAGTGATTTTGGAGCCCAGAAAAATAAAGTCTGACACTGTTTCCACTGTTTCCCCATCTACTTCTCATGAAGTGATGGGACCAGATGCCATGATCTTAGTTTTCTGAATGTTGAGCTTTAAGCCAACTTTTTCACTCTCCTCTTTCACTTTCATCAAGAGGCTTTTTAGTTCCTCTTCTTTTTCTGCCATAAGGGTGGTGTCATCTGCATATCTGAGGTGATTGATATTTCTCCCGGCAATCTTGATTCCAGCTTGTGTTTCTTCCAGCCCAGTGTTTCTCATGATGTACTCTGCATATAAGTTAAATAAGCAGGGTGACAATATACAGCCTTGATGTACTCCTTTTCCTATTTGGAACCAGTCTGTTGTTCCATGTCCAGTTCTAACTGTTGCTTCCTGACCTGCATACAGGTTTCTCAGGAGGCAGGTCAGGTGGTCTGGTATTCCCATCTCTTTCAGAATTTTCCACAGTTTATTGTGATCCACACAGTCAAAGGCTTTGGTATAGTCAATAAAGCAGAAATAGATGTTTCTCTGGAACTCTCTTGCTTTTTCAGTGATCCAACAGATGTTGGCAATTTGATCTCTGGTTCCTCTACCCTTTCTAAATCCAGCTTGAACATCTGGAAGTTCACAGTTCATGTACTGTTGAAGCCTGGCTTGGAGAATTTTGAGCATTACTTTGCTAGTATGTGAGATGAGTGCAATTGTGTGGTAGTTTGAACATTCCTTGGCATTGCCTTTCTTTGGGATTGGAATGAAAACTGACCTTTTCCAGTCCTGTGGCCACTGCTGAGTTTTCCAAATTTGCTGGCATATTGAGTGCAACACTTTAAAAGCATCATCTTTTAGGAGTTGAAATAGCTCAGCTGGAATTCCATTACCTCCACTAGCTTTGTTCATAGTGATGTTTCCTAAGGCCCACTTGACTTTGCATTCCAGCATGTCTGGCTCTAGGTGAGTGATCACACTGTTGTGGTTATCTGGGTCATGAAGATCTTTTTCGTATAGTTCTTTTGTGTATTCTTGTCACCTCTTCTTAATATCTTCTGCTTCTGTTAGGTCCATACCATTTCTGTCCTTTATTCTGCCCATCTTTGCATGAAATGTTCCCTTGATATCTCTAATTTTCTTGAAGAGATCTCTAGTCTTTCCCATTCTGTTGTTTTCTTCTATTTCCTTGCATTGATCACTGAGGAAGGCCTTCCTATCTCTCCTTGCTTTTCTTTGGAACTCTGCATTCAAATGGGTATATCTTTCCTTTTCTCCTTTGCCTTTAACTTCTCTTCTTTTCTCAACTATTTGTAAGGTCTCCTCAGACAACCATTTGACTTTTTGCATTTCTTTTTCTTGGGGATGGTCTTGATCCCTGCCTCCTGTACAATGTCACGAACCTCTGTCCATAGCTCTTCAGGCACTCTTGTCTATCAGATCTAATCCCTTGAATCTATTTGTCACTTCCACTGTATAATTCTAAGGGATTTGATTTAGGTCATACTGGAGTGGTCTCGTGACTTTCCCTACTTTCTTCAATTTAAGTCTGAATTTGGCAATAAGGAGTTCATGCTCTGAACCACAGTCAGCTCCTGGTCTTGTTTTTGCTGAATGTATAGAGCTTCTCCATCTTTGGCTGCAAAGAATATGATCAATCTGATTTCAGTATTGACCATCTGGTGATGTCCATGTGTAGAGTTGTCTCTTGTGTTGTTGGAAGACGGTGTTCACTATGACCAGTGTGTTCTCTTGGCAAAACTCTGTGAGCCTTTGCCCTGCTTCATTTTGTACTCCAAGGCCAAATTTGCCTGTTACTCCAGGTATGGCCTGACTTCCTACTTTTGCATTCCAGTCCCCTATAATGAAAAGGACATCTTTTGGGGGTGTTAATTCTAGAAGGTCTTGTAGGTCTTCATAGAACCGTTCAGCTTCTTCAGCGTTACTGGTCAGGGCATAGACTTGCATTACCGTGATATTGAATGGTTTGCCTTGGAAATGAACATAGATCATTCTGTTGTTTTTGAGATCGCATCCAAGAACTGCATTTTGGACTCTTTTTTGACTACGATGGCTATTCCATTTCTTCTAAGGGATTCTTGCCTGCAGTAGTAGATATAATGGTCATCTGAGTTAAATTCACTGGACTGGAATGGACCCATTCCAGTCCCTTTTAGTTCACTGATTCCTAAAACGTTGATGTTCACTCTTGCCATCTCCTGTTTGACCACTTCCAATTTACCTTGATTTATGGACCTAACATTCCAGGTTCCTATGCAATATTGCTCTTTACAGCATAGGACTTTACTTCCATCACCAGTCACATCCCCAACTGGGTGTTGTTTTTGCTTTGGCTCCATCTCATTCTTATTGGAGTTACTTCTCCACTGATCTCCAGTAGCATATTGGGCACCTACTGACCTGGGGAGTTCATCTTTCAATGTCCTATCTTTTTGCCTTTTCATACTGTTCATGGGGTTCTCAAGGCAAGAATACTGAAGTGGTTTGCCATTCCCTTCTCCAGTGGGACACGTTTTGTCAGAACTCTCCACCATTACCTGTCCATCTTGGGTACCCCTACATGGCATGGCTCAGTTTCATTGAGTTAGACAAGTCTGTGGTTCATGTGATCAGTTTGGTTAGTTTTCTGTGATTGTGGTTTTCATTCTGTCTGCCCTCTGATGGATAAGGATAAGAGGCTTATGGACGGACACTTCCTGATGGGAGAGACTGAGGGGGAAATTGGGTCTTGTTCTGATGGGTTGGGGCCATGCTCAGTAAATCTTTAATCCAATTTTCTGTTAATGGGTGGGGCTGTGTTCCCTCCCTGCTGTTTGACCTAAGGCCAAACTATGATAGAGGTAATGAAGATAATGTCAACCTCCTTCAAAAGGTCCTCTACACACACTGCAGCACTCAGTGCCCCCAACCCTGCAGCAGCCACCACTGACCTCTGCCAGAGACTCCTGGACACTCACAGACAAGTCTGGGTCAGTCTCTTGTGCAGTCATTGCTCCTTTCTCCTGGGCCCTGCTGTGCATGAGGTTTTGTTTGTGCCCTCCAAGAGTCTGTTTCCCAGTCCTGTGTGAGTTCTGGAGGCTCTATGGTGGGGTTAATGGCGACCTCCTCCAAGAAGGCTTATGCCACACCCAGGTCTGCTGCACCCAGAGCCCCTGCCCCTGTGGCAGGCCACTGCTGACCCGTACCTCCTCAGGAGACACCCAAACACGGCTCTGTCTCAGTCTCTGTGGGGTCTCTGGGTTCTGATGTGCACAAGGTTTGTTTGAGCCCTCCAAGCGTCTCTGGTGGGTATAGGGTTTGATTCTAAATGCAATTTCACCCCTCCTAGCGTCTTGCTGGGGCTTCTCCTTTGCCCTTGGACGTGGGGTATCTTTTTAGGGGGGATATTTCAAGATGGTGGAGTAGAAGGATGTGTGCTCACCTTCTCCTGCAAGAACTCTGAAATTACAACTCATTGTTGAACAACCATTGACAGGAGACTGTGGGATCCCACCAAAAAAAGATACCCCACGTCCAACTGGGCCTCGTGCTTTCTTTTTAGAATATTATTAATTTTTGATTCTATTTCCTTAATAGAACAAAGCTTATTTAGATTATCTGCTTCTCCTTGTGTAAGTTTTGGTACCTTTAAAGGAATTGGTCTGTTTCATCTAAATCACCAAATTTGTGAGCATAAAGTTGTTTGCAGTATTCCTTGATTATTCTTTAAATTCTAATGGCATCAGCAGTGATTATGCCTCTTTCATTATTAATATTTGTAATTTGTTTCTTCTCTCTTTTTCTCTTGGTTACCTTGGCTAGAAGTTTATCAATTTTATTTCCTAAAGAATCAGCCTTTAGTTTTGTTAATTTCTGTTTTTCTGTTTCAGATTTGTTTTACATATTCTCTAATTTTTATTATTTCTTTTTTTTCTCCTTGCTTTAGGCTTAAATTGCTCTTCTTTCTCTGTTTCCTAAAAGTGAGGCTTTGAGACACTTAAGCTGGGTATGTTAGTCTGAATCCTCTGAGAAACAGATACCAAGATGGAATTAAACACCTTTATCAGAGGAGATCCTTGTGAAAAGAGATAGGGAAGGAGCCTTTAGGCTCCATCAGACCATTATGTAAGTCTGACCTGGAATAAGAAGAGAGGGAGGGAAAGTTGGCTGTCTAAGAAAGGTTCAGCAAGGCTGACAGGGAGTCTTCAAGCCAAAGCAGGCTGTTGAAAATTTCTGTGTCTCCTAAGAAAGAGCTTGCCTTAATATTCTGCCAGACTCTTTCAATAGCTGGGAGAATCCCATGGGATTAGTCTTTATGGAAAATGCAGCAATGGATTTCAGAACATACAAGCTGGAGCCCTGGTCAGTTATATATCCTGTAATGAGAGATCTGAAAGGTACACTTTTATGGTTACATCGCCAAGCTTTAAAAGGAGGAGAGAAGGAAGCAGAGGCTCCAGAAGCATGGAAGACCTCAACATGAGTTTGAAATAAATAATCCTGTTGGCTAGATATAGGACTAAGTGGTAAAAAGGACAAGAGATTTGTGTGAGGTTGGCCTTAAAGGACAGCTGGGGAAATCTTGGATTATATCCTAAAAGAGAAAGAAGATCTGTTGAGGGGTTTTACATACAAGAGTGACAAGATTGGATGAGATCAGTGATAAGTAGAGGATTCTAGCAGCAGTGTGGAAGATTGAGTGAGGGGCAGAGAATGGAGGTTGGAAGACAAGTGAGGAGAGTGTGGCCCTGGTCTAATGAGAGATGATGAGGGCCCAAAGCAGGCAACAGGTGATGCAGAGGGCCCAGATCCAGGAGCTTTTTAGGAGGTAGGATTTGAAGTGACTCAGTCACAGGAGGGGACAAGTATAAACTGAGACCCAGATATTGGACTTAGGGGACTTGGGAACAGGAGAGAAATTTACAGAGAAAGGGAATTATGAGCCGGGAAGCAGGTATGGAGGAGGAAATCAAGAGGTTGGTTAGTTTTGGACAAGTGGCTTCTGAGGTTCATCTGTCTAGCTGGTTGGTCTAGGCTCAGAGTCATTGCCTAGACTAAACGTAGAGGTTTAGGTGCCTTTTGAGGCCATGAGTATGACTGAAATCACCCAGACATAGGACATAACTTTGGGAGAAAAGAAGGCCAAATATTCAAGTTCAGAGAATTCACTGGTAGAGACGAATGGAAGAAGAGGAGCCAGCAGAGGAGACTGAGCTTAGTTATGTGGGTAGAAAAGAAAGAGTGGTCCTCTGAAATCGGGAAGGGGGAATTCTAAGTGGAGCGTGACCAACAGTGTCAAATGCTGCTACAGGGGAGCCAGTGAGAGGAGAACTAGGAAGCGTCCTCTGTTCTGTGCACAGCGGCACGGGTTGAATTTTTCTCCCAAGAAGATATGTTGATGTCCCGCAACCTCAAAATGTGAGGTTATTGGGAAATGGGGTTGTTGCAGATACAATTAAGATACAAATTAAGATGAGGTCATCCTGGATAAGGTGCACTCCTAATTCAATATGACTCCTGTCCTCAGATCAGGCTTCCCTGGTGGCTCAGACGGTAAAGTGTCTGCCTACAATGCAGGAGACCCAGGTTCGATCCCTGGGTCACGAAGATCCCCTGGAGAAGGAAATGGCAACCCACTCCAGTATTCTTGCCTGGAAAATCCCATGGATGGAGGAGCCTGGTGGGCTACAGTCTATGGGGTTGCAAAGAGTTGGACATGACTGAGCGACTTCACTTCACTTCACTGTCCTCAGAAGAGCAGAAAAGACAGCTGTAGAATGAAGAATGGAAGCAGAGACTAGAGTTCCACGGCACAAACCAGGAAACGTCAAGGATTGCTGGCAAACACTGAAGCTATGGAAAAAAGCATGCAACAGATCCTTCCCTGGGTCCTTCACAGAGAGAATAACCCTACTGATACTTTTATCTAAGATTTCTAGCCACCAGAACTGTGAGAGAATAAAATTCTCTTGTTTTAAGCCACCCTAGTTTGTGGTACTTTGTTACAGGAGTCCCAGGAAATTAATATGTAAAATTAAAGAGCCATCATTTTGTTGCAAAATCAGACAGGTAAGTCTTGCTTTAAGGCTGGAGGAAAGATAAGTATGGGTTCAGAACGAATTCCGTTAGAAACAGGGAGTAGTGGAATGGGAGTTGGAACGTGTCAAAGTGTCACAGCCTGTTGACATTTTTTTCTACCAAGACCGGGGATCATCTGCTGGAAGTACAGGAGCTGAAGGAGGTCACAACTTCAATGACCACCTGTATCCGTTCTCTATTGCTGCACTACAAATTACCCCAGAACCCAGCAACCTAAACCAGTTAACATTTATTATCTCACATGGCTTCTTGTTAAGTATCTATTTAATTTATTATTTACTTGGCTGCCAGGAGTTTAAATTGTGGCATGCAGGATCTAGTTCCTTGACCAGGGATCAAACCCAGGCCCCCCAGGCCCTGTGCATTGGGAGCACAGAGTCTTAGCCACCAGACCACCAGGGGAGTCCCTCACATAGCTTTTTTCGAAGAGTCGGGAATCTGCGAACACCTGAACTGAGTGGTTCTGGCTCAGGCTCTCTCGCGAGGTTGTAACCAAGACGTCGGCCAGGGCTGCAGGCCTCTGAGGTGTTAACTGGGCTGGAGGACCTGCTTCCACAATGGCTCACCCATATCCATCTCTGCATGGTTACCTGAGTGTCCTCACTAAACAGCAGCCACTTTCCCCTATGACAAGCAATCCAAGAGAGAGACCAAAGCATAAACCTCAATTTCCTTTATGACTTAGGCTTGGCAGTCATGTATTGTCACATCCGTTGGTGATGGTATATGTATCATCTATGGATTATGTAGACCAATTCTGATACAATAACTACACAAGAGAACAAATACTAGGAGGAAAGGATCATTAAGGAGCCGTCTTGGAGGCTGGCTACCACACTTACCTATATGAAGCCTCCTAAGTCTTGAAACAGGTCCTGATATCTTCCCCTGAGTTTCAGACATTTATATTAAGGTATCCTCTGGTCATTCCCCCCTTAGATGTCCCGTGAGCACCTCAAAGGCAACAGGTATAAAACTAAACTCATCATTCTACTCCCAATCCAGGTTCCTTGTCTAACACTCTCATAGGCAGAAGGTCTACTAATGACTCACACATCCAAATTCGAAGCTGGGATCATCTATAATCACTTTCCTTTACCAATTCTTCCAATCCAAACCATCACAGGTCATATTAATTTTACCTTCTAAATATTTCTGGAATCTATTGTTTCTTCTCTATACTGCTTTTCACAGCCTTAGTTAAGGAATTTATCTTTCGCCTGAATCACTGCAACAGCCTCCAAACTACTGGACCAACATACAGCTATCAAAAACCAGGAAAATTCTCAGATTTACCCTACTCAGCCTGGATGCTAGCAATTTCATGGATTTTGACAGAATACATGAGACTCCTGGGTCGGATACAAAGGACTTTACAACTTTCAGCATGCCAAGCTACTGGGAAACTACCCTTTTGTCCTTCAAAGGATGTTTGTGTAGCAAGCATTTCTGGAAGATGGAGCTAGACACACAAAGAGCAGACAGCTTTGCTTGCAGCGTACTATAAAATTATAATCATCTCACACGCTAGTAAAGTAATGCTCAAAATTCTCCAAGTCAGGCTTCAACAGTATGTGAACCATGCACTTCCAGCTGTTCAAGCTGGTTTTAGAAAAGGCAGAGGAACCAGAGATCAATTTGCCAACATCTGCTGGATCATCGAAAAAGCAAAAGAGTTCCAGAAAAACATCTATTTCTGCTTTATTGACTATGCCAAAGCCTTTGACTGTGTGGATCACAATAAACTGTGGAAAATTCTGAAAGAGATGGGAATACCAGACCACCTGACCTGTTGCTTGAGAAACCTGTATGCAGGTCAGGAAGCAACAGTTAGAACTGGACATGGAACAACAGACTGGTTCCAAATAGGAAAGGGAGTACATCAAGGCTGTATATTGTCACCCTACTTATTTAATTTATATGCAGAGTACATCATGAGAAACCCTGGGCTGGAAGAAGCACAAGCTGGAATCAAGATTGCTGGGAGAAATATCAATCACCTTAGACATCAATAACTGCAGATGAAACCACCCTTATGGCAGAAAGTGAAGAACTAAAGAGCCTCTTGATGAAAGTGAAAGAATGAAAAAGTTGGCTTAAAGCTCAACATTCAGGAAAACGAAGATCATGGCATCTGGTCCCATCACTTCATGGGAAATAGATGGGGAAACAGTGGAAATAGTGTCAGACTTTATTTTGGGGGGCTCCAAAATCACTGCAGATGGTGACTGCAGCCATGAAATTAAAAGATGCTTACTCTTTGGAAGGGAGGTTATGACCAACTTAGACAGCATATTCAAAAGCAGAGACATTACTTTATCAACAAAGGTCCATCTAGTCAAGGCTATGGTTTTTCCAGTGGTCATGTATGGATGTGAGAGTTGGATTATAAAGAAAGCTGAGCACTGAAGAATTGATGCTTTTGAACTGTGGTGTTGGAGAAGACTCTTGAGAGTCCCTTGGACTGCAAGGAGATCTAGCCAGTCCATCCTAAAGGAGATCAGTCCTGGGTGTTAACTGGAAGGACTGATGCTGAAGCTGAAACTCCAATACTTGGGCCACCTCGTGTGAAGAGTTGACTCATTGGAAAAGACCCTGATGCTGGGAAAGATTGAGGGCAGGAGGAGAAGGGGACGACAGAGGATGAGATGGTTGGATGGCATCACTGACTCAGTGGACATGGGTTTGGGTGGACTCTGGGAATTGGTGATGGACAGGGAGGCCTGGCGTGCTTCAGTTCATGGGGTTGCAAAGAATCAGACATGACTGAGCGACTGAACTGAACTGAAGTGAACAGTTTCCTGAGCTTAGGGTTTCTCACAGAGGCAGAACCCCCACTGCATTCACAGCCTCTGCCTGAGTCACTCTGTGTTGTCCTTGTGGTTCTCAAAAAGCAACAGGGAACCGAGACGATTTAATGCCTCATTCACATAATATGTAGAAAAGTGACAGACTCATGGGGAATTGTCGCCCAACAACAGCCAGAATCTACAGCAGGCCATTCAGTGGCTCCCCGCACCTACAGAACAAAGTCAAGCTTTTCAAATGACACTGTCCACCTGTGCCCCTCACTTTCCTCCTGCTTCTTACCTCATGACGTGGGTCAGAAATAACATGCAGCCCCTTCAACAACTGGTGCTAATTCTTGCTTGGGTCATCTTCTTTGCCTGAATTCCCCCCACCCTAACTCTTTCCCTAGAAATTGTTCATCCTATGCTCTGTGAAGTACCTTAGGAGGCTTACATGTGTTCTGAGTGTTGCTCAGGGTTAAGGTTTTCCTATGGGCACATGGGGCCAACCATCCTTACTCTTTTTTTAAAAAATATTTGTTTGTTTGTTCGGCTGTGGGGTCTTAGCTTTGGCATGCGGAATCTTTTTTTAGCTGCAGCAGGAGGAATCTTTAGTTGCAGCATGTGGAACCTAGTTCCCTGACCAGGAAGTGAACCCAGGTCCCCTGCACTGGGAGTGCAGAATCTTAGCCACTGGACCACCAGGGAAGTCCCCATCCTTACTCTTCAATGGACTAATATTTACCACTCACAACTACTGTCTTCTTCCCCTAAATGGAACTGCCTTTCTTGTGATGAAGGCACAGCCTGTTACAATAAAATGAGTCTCCACAATTTTCTTAGCTGCTTCTATGGTGGGGTCAGGTAAATACCCAATTTCTGTTCTTACTTCTGGTTCTGGTTTGGCCTCTCAGCTGTCTCCCCAGCTGGTCTGAAGCAGCTCCATTCGGGTTCTGTTTTCGTTTGTTTTCACTACCTCTAAGTCAAAATCAAAGGCATATTTTCATTTAAAAAATAGCCATTCACAACATAGCTTTACAAATCTCCAACTGGAGACCCATGAAGAGTATGAAAAGACAAAAAGATGTGACACTAAAAGATGAACACCTACCAATCCCCAGTAGGTGCCCAATATGCTACTGGAAAAGAGTGGAGAAATAGTTCCAGAAGAAATGAAGAGCATGAGCCAAAGTAAAAACAACGCCCTGCTGTGTAGGTGTCTGGTGATGGAAGTAAAGTCCAATGCCGTAAAGAACAACATTGCATAGGAACCTGGAATGCTAGGTCAGTGAATCAGGGTGAATTGGAAGTGGTCAAACAGGAGATGGCAAGAGTGAACATAGACCTTTTAGGAATCAGTGAACTAAAATGGGCCGAAAAAGGTGAATTTAATTCAGATGACCATTATATCTACCAGTGCAGGCAAGAATCCCTTAGAAGAAATGGAGTAGCCATCATAGGCAACAAGAGAGTCCAAACTACAGTGCTTGGGTACAATTCCAAAAACAACAGAACGATCTCTGTTCGTTTCCAAGGCAAACCATTCAATATCATGGTAATTCAAGTCTATGCCCCAATTACTAATGCCTAAGAAGCTGAAGTTCAAAGGTTCTATGAAGATGTACAAGACCTTCTAGAACTAACACTCAAAAAAGATGTCCTTTTCATCATAGGGGACTGGAGTGCAAAAATAGGAAGTCAGGAGATACTGGCAAGTTTGGCCTTGGAGTACAAAATGAAGCAGGGCAAAGGCTCACAGAGTTTTGCCAAGGGAATGCACTGGTCATAGCAAACACCCTCTTCCAACAACACAAGACACGACTAACCATGGACATCACCAGGTGGTCAATACCAGAATCAGATTGATCATATTCTTTGCAGTCAAAGATGGAGAAGCTCTATACAGCCAGCAAAAACAAGACCAGGAGCTGACTGTGGTTCACATCATGAGTTCCTTATTGCCAAATTCAGACTTAAATTGAAGAAAGTAGGGAAAGCCATGAGACCATTCAAGTATGACCTAAATCAAATCCCTTAGGATTATACAGTGGAAGTGACAAATAGATTCAAGGGATTAGATCTGATAGATTGCCTGAAGAACTATGGATGGAGGTTCATGACATTGTACAGGAGGCAGGGATCAAGAAATCCCCAAGAAAAAGAAATGCAAAAAGGCAAAATGATTGTCTGAGGAGACCTTACAAATAGCTGAGAAAAGAAGAGAAGTTAAAGGCAAAGGAGAAAAAGAAAGATATACCCATTTGAATGCAGAGTTCCAAAGAATAGCAAGAAGAGATAAGAAAGCCTTCCTCAGCGATCAATGCAAAGGAATAGAAAAAAACAACAGAATGGGAAAGACTAGAGATCTCTTCAAGAAAATTAGAGATATCAAGGGAATATTTCATGCAAAGACGGGCACAATAAAGGTCAGAAATTGTATGGGCCTAACAGAAGCAGAAGATATTAAGAAGAGGTGACAAGAATACACAAAAGAACTATACAAAAAAGATCTTCATGACCCAGATAACCATGATGGTGTGATCACTCACCTAGAGCCAGACATCTTGGAGTGCAAAGTTAAGTGGGCCTTAGGAAACATCACTATGAACAAAGCTAGTGGAGGTGATGGAATTCCAGCTGAGCTATTTCAACTCCTAAAAGATGATGCTGTGAAAGTGCTGCACTCAATATGCCAGCAAATTTGGAAAACTCAGGAGTGGCCACAGGATTGGAAAAGGTCCGTTTTCATTCCAGTCCCAAAGAAAGGCAATGCCAAAGAATGTTCAAACTATTGCACAATTTCACTCATTTCACATGCTAGCAAAATAATGCTCAAAATCCTCCAAGCCAGGCTTCAACAGTACATGAACTGTGAACTTTCAGATGTTCAAGCTGTATTTAGAAAAGGCAGAGGAACCAGAGATCAAATTGCCAACATCTGTTGGATCACTAAAAAGCAAGAGAGTTCCAGGAAAACATCTACTTCTGCTTCATTGACTATGCTAAAGCTTTTGACTGTGTGGAATCCAACAAATTGCGGGAAATTTTTAAAGAGATGGAAATACCAGACCACCTTATTGCCTTCTGAAAAACCTGTATGCAGGTCAAGAAGCATCAGTTAGAACCAGACATGGAACAACAGACTGGTTCCAAATTGGGAAAGGAGTACGTCAAGGCTGTATATTGTCAACCTGCTTATTTAACTTATATGCAGAGTACATCATGTGAAACCCTGGGCTGGATGAAGCACAAGCTGGAATCAAGATTGCTGGGAGAAATACCAATAACCTCAGATATTCAGATGCTGCTGCTAAGTCACTTCAGTAGTGTCCGACTCTGTGCGACCCCATAGAAGGCAGCCCACCAGGCTCCCCCATCCCTGGGATTCTCCAGGCAAGAACACTGGAGTGGGTTGCCATTTCCTTCTCCGATGCATGAAAGTGAAAAGTGAAAGTGAAGTCGCTCAGTTGCGTCCAACTCTTGGTAACCCCATGGACTGCAGCCTACCAGGCTCCTCCATCCATGGGAGATATTCAGATGATACCACCCTTATGGCAGGAAGTGAAGAACTAAAGAGCCTCTTGACGAAGGTGAAAGAGGAGAGTGCAAAAGCTGGCTTAAAACTCAACATTCAAAAAACTAAGATCATGGCATCTGGTCCCATCACTTCATGGCAAATAGACGGGGAAACAATGGAAACAGTCAGAGACTTTATTTTGGGGGGCTCCAAAATCACTGCAGATGGTGACTGCAGTCATGAAATTAAAAGACGCTTCCTCCTTGGAAGGAAAGCTATGACCAACCTAGACAGCATATTAAAAAACAGAGACATTACTTTGCCAACAAAGGTCCATCTGGCCAAAGCTATGGTTTTTCCAGTAGTCATGTATGGATGCGCGAGTTGGACCATAACGAAGGCTGAATGCCAAAGAATTGATGTTTTTGAGTTGTGGTATTGGAGAAGATCCTTGAGAGTCCCTTGGACTGCAAGGACATCCAACCAGTGTATTCTAAAGGAAATCAATCCTGAACATTTAATAGAAGGACTGATGCTGAATCCCCAATACTTTGGCCACCTGATGCAAAGAGCCAACTCATTAGAAAAGATCCTGACGCCAGGAAAGATTAAAGGCAGGAGGAGAAGGGGATGACAGAGGATGAGATGGTTGGATGGCATCACTGACTCAATGGACATGAGCTTGAGCAAGCTCCTGGATGTGGTGAGGGACAGGGAAGCCTGGAGTGCTGCAATCCGTGGGGTTGCAAAGAATTGGACATGGCTGAGCGACTGAACACCACCACCACCTGGAGCCCTATTGCGCGTCTAGATAGAGCAGAAGTGAGGTTAAAATGGTGGCCCGGGGCCTACTTGCACAAGACTATCTATTTCACTTCTCCCAAACAGAGATGAATAGCCTGTGTCACAAAGATGGTGCAACTTTCCCTGGTGGCTCAGACACTAAACAATCTGCCCGTACTGCAGGAGACCCAGGTCAACCCCTGGGTGGGGAAGATCCCCTGGAGAAGGGAATGGCTGCCACTCTAGTATTCCTGCCTGGAGAATTCCACGGAGAGAGGAGCCTGGTCGGCTATCGTTCATGGGATTGCAAAGAGTTGGGCCCTATTGAGTGACTAACACTTGAAAAAAAAACAGTTTAGAGAAATGCTGTGAGAAAACTATTAAGTCATTTCAGAAGAGAAACCTGGTGGCCATTTTAGAGTTATGTTTTGAAAGGATTCTTAGTGACACTGATTGCATTTAGCTCCTTTCTATAATTGCTCCCATTTTTGTTTCTTTATGGTTTTTTTTGGGTGGGGGAGGTTTCTAAGAAATGAGGTTAATAGCATGAGCCACAAGCCTGGCTCAGAGTAAAGAAAATGGGGAGTGATAGCATAAGGCTTGTAAAGACCTGATGAAACTTAAATGAAAAATGCTATATAAGATCATGCCTGTGTGGGTGGGCTAAAAAGGTATAATTTTCCTGCTTGGCACTTCATTTTTGTTGTGTAAGTGTCACGTTCTCAGGTATCTCCCCAGCTGACAAATGATCCTTCTTCCTGAGGCCCCTGATGAGATTTATAGACTTGGGCTCTTGGAAACCATATTTATGGAACATAATTCTGGCTCCCATCTCCCACCCTCTAGGGATCTTCTTCCTACCCCTATGCATTCCAAATACCTACAATGGTGCTTGGAACACAGTAAGTATTCAATAAAACATTTGTTGACTCGATGATCCTAAGGATTGAGACTAAAAAGAGTCCTTCTGTGTTCGAGGCTGGGAGTCTGGAGCTGTGGGCAACCTCACCCCACGCTTCTCGTTACTGAGGAACAGAGGAAGGAGGAGACCAAGGAGACTTGGAGAGTGATCTGGAGAGTGAGAATCTGGGCTGAATCTCCCACTAAGCTGCAAACCATTGTCACTGAATATATGTCTTTGTCCTTATTCTACCTTCAGAGCGTTAGCCCAAGGCAATGCAAAAACCTGGAGGTTGACCTCGCAAAAGTCTAGGTGTGATTAACAGGGAAATGGATCAGTAATGATCAGAGGATCCAGTAATCCCACTCCAGGGCATGTATCCAGACAAAACTAGAACTCCAAAATATACACGCATTCCAATGTTCACAGCAGCACTGTTCAGAATAGCCAAGAAATGGAAGCAACCTAAATGTCCATCAACAGATGAATGGAGGAAGAAGACGTGCATATCTACAATGGAATATCACTCAGCCATAAAAAAGAACAGAATGATGCCATTTGCAGCAACATCGATGCAACCAGAGATTATCATACTGTGTGAAGTAAGTCAGAAGGAGAAAGACAAATACCATGTGATATCACTTATATGTGGAATTTACAACACAACACAAATGAACATATCTATGAAACAGAAATGGGGGTTGCCAAGGGGGAAGAGGGTGGGGAGGGATGGACTGGAAATTTGGGGTTAGCAGATGCAAACTATCATATATAGAGTGGATAAACAACAAGGTCCTCCTGTAGGGCACAGGGAACTATATTCAGTATCATGAGATAAGCGATAATGGAAAAGAATATTAAAAAGGATGTGTATATATATAATTGAATCACTTTTGCTATACAGAAGAAATTAATACAACACTATAAATCAACTACAAAACATTTCAATTTTTTTAAAAAGTAGGTCATCACCAACAGTAGCCCCAGAGCAAAGGTGGGCTATGACTTTCTGGGAAACTCTCAGCAAGCTAGCGGCCACTCATCCCTTTCTCTCCCAGCCATCTGTACTTACAAGTGTGTTCTGACAGGGGCAGAAGGACACTAGCTTAACTCAGTGGGAACATGAAGAGGTCAAACAGTAAAAGCCCAGTTTCCACAGAGATATTTGATAATGTTATACAGGAACTAGTAGGGAGCCCATATTGGAGCTCTAAAAGCATGGTCTCAAGTGGACTTTGCTTTTATTCTCGCCACGAAATAGAGGCAAATAAACACTTTATCTCACTGCCATAGCCATGGAGACACTAAGTCAGATCACAGCATTAGGAACACCAAAGTGGACAAGAAGCTGCAACGCCACACCAATAGACTGTGGTCCCGTTCATCAGGAATTGGAGGAAGGCCACTCTGCAAAGCATATCGGAAGTAGAGAGAGCTTCCTGGGTTGTATGCAATTAAGAATGCCTTAGGGGAAGGATAAATTAGGAGTTTGTCATTAACATGTACACACTAATATATGTAAAATAGATAACCAACAAGGACCTACTGTATAGCACAGGGGAACTCTACTCAGTAGTTTGTAATAATTTATAAGGGAAAAGAATGTGAAGAAGAATATATGTGTGTGTGTGTGTAATTGAATCACTGTGCTCTACACCTGAAACTAACACATTATAAATCAACTACACTTCAATAAACCACCACCACCGCCACACTTCAATAAAAAAATAACTCATGGAAAGACAGCTGATGAAGTTTTGACATTTCAATTCTGAACTTTGAACACTTATAATTTTCTGCATGCTAAGTACGTTAAGTAAGCTACGAAAAGGAAACACACAATGGTGTGGAACACAAAGAATTTAGATGACCAAAGAAAATTCCAGAAAGAGTCAGAATGAAGACATTTCCTCTAGTCATGCCTGGCTTAGTATTTTGCTAATACAGTACTAATGAGGAGCTGTATTAGTGTCTGGTTTTGCTAGGTTAGGCTGCAGGACAGAGGAGCCTGGTGGGCTGCCGTCTATGGGGTCTCAGAGAGTCGGACACGACTGGTTCGACGCAGCAGCAGCAGCAGCAGTAGCAGCAGCAGACAACTAGGCAGTCTCTGGGACTTAAGTGGTCCACAGGGTTTCTCCCTCACTCCTGAAGTTGTCTGCTTCAGGCTCTGCTGCAGCTAGACCCCTGTTCTTCCCCACTTAAGTCCATATTAAAGGAGCAGTTTCTAGCTGAGACATGCTGCTCACATGGCAGAAGGCAGAGAGAGGCCAGAACCACACTTTGGCTTTTGAAGCTTCTGCTCCAAGAGGTGCTACCATTTTCGACCCACATTTTGCTGACCAAACTGAGTCACATGGCCAAGCCTGCCTGCGAAAAGGACATTTAATCTCTCAGGGACAACTGCAGGGGTGGGGTAGAGTCAGGAGAGGAGGTGACTGTTTTGACAGTCCTACAATCCAGGGATTAGGTGTATTTCCAGTAGCACACACTCTAGTAACATCAGCCTGATCTATATGATTATGCTAAGGTTAATTGTATAGTAAACAATTTACAGACTCAATCCATATGAAAGTTTGGTCATTTTTAATTTCTCCTTTTATGGCTCCCAAAGCCTAGGTATTAAAGACTCCCGCCAGTGCTAATAGAAACTACTGAATAGATGAGATGACTCCTAACTGGCAACTACAGGATTCTGATTCTGGCAACGATTTCAATGGGATCCCTCAGAGGTACATGCTCAGTCGTGTCTGACTCTTGCAACCCCATGGACTGTAGCCTGCCAGGCTCCTCTGTGCACGGAATTTTCCAGACAAGAATACTGAAGTGGGTTGCCATTTTCTTCTCCAGGGGATCTTCTGAATGCAGGGATCGAACCCGCATCTCCTGCATCGGCAGGCAGATCCTTTACCACTAGCACCACCTGGGAAGTCCATCTCTCAGAGGAGCGTTTCTAAAGTATTGTCTGTGCGCCACCTGCAGCAGAACGACTTGGAAGGCTGGTTTCATATGCAGAGTCCTGGGCTCCATTCTAAATATACTGAATCTGAGTTTCTAGGAGCGGGGCCTGGGAATCTGCATTTAACTAGCGTTGTAGGTGATTCTGACATGGACCAACTAGTGAGAATTGCCATGCCAGAGAACCCACCCTCAGCAGGCTCCTCTCAGAGCACATTACACGGGAAGGTCCCACTGGATCTCTGGCTGTCCTGATGCACCCTGGGCCCCATGTGCTATGGGTCCAGAAAGGACTTGGAATTTTCTGGGGAGTCAAGGAGAAGGAGGTGCTTTTTACAGAATGGTTTTTAATGAGGGGCTCTATCCTTCCTTCAAATACATTTCAGTTTATATAGCTCACTATTTTTCTCATAAATCAACATCTGTGAATCATTTTTGTTCTTTGGCTATTTTTAGAAATGAAATGTGACTACATTGAACAATGTTCTCATAAAAAATCCTCTTATAATAGTAACAATTGCTCTAAAACTTATACTTTAACTGCTTCCCCCCAACAATGTACATTTGGAACCAAATCTGTGATAAAAGCTTAACTGTAAGTTTCCAAACCTGATTTTTTGGTGATATTTGCACGTTTTTCAGTTCTTGATCTCAGAAATGAAAAATGAAATTTAAAAACGTATATTCTCACTGGGCTCTACTTACGCTTTTCCAGGGTTGCTTTAAAGAGAAGGATAGCAGTGCTCCATGTGGAACAATTTGGTTTCGAAATTCTGTTTCAGCGACCTCGGCTACTGCTGGGGCCATTAAATCCAGTACCCTTGTACAGCCAACTGAAAGTTTCCTGGCCTCATGCTCCCCTAGCTGGGTTGGGCTGGCACCCTGGTGGCATAAGCTTCAGGCTGCCAGCCCAGTTTGGGGCAGTTCAGCCTGTAAGGAGTTTGGTTAGGCTACTCGGCCTCCCTAGGACTCTAAGGTCATCACTGTGTTCTGGAAGAGGGGACATTTAGGTACAAACCTCTTTGAGTTCTATTCTGTTGTCCAACCCCCACCTCACATATGAATTCCTTTCTAAACGTGGCTGAGCAAGAGTTCATGACATTAGGATCTCAAAGGTTATTTTTGAGTTATTTCTCCCGTTTCAAAGTCATGTCTACAGCCAAAGTGAGGAAGAGACAATTTACTACAAAATTCAGTTGAGAGGAAGGAAGGAAGAGAAGGAAAGAAGGGAGAAGGAGGAGAGACTTTTTAAAAACCAATTACTGAATAAATGTAATAGCAAACAAAAGGCATTCAAATGCTTTAAAAAAAAATCAATTTTATACGTCTTTCTACTCAGGCCAGTGACAACCACAAAGACAGATATGCTAGTTTAACATAACTGACTGATTTTATGCAGCACTTGGACTTCCCAGGCGGCTCAGTAGTAAAGAATCCGCCTACCAATACAGGAGACTCGGACTTGATCCCTGGGTCGGGAAGATCCCCGGGGGGAGGGAATGGCAACTCACTCCAATATTCTTGCCTGGAAAATTCCATGGACGGAGGAGCCTGGTGGGCTACAATCATGGGATTGCAGAATTAGGCATGAACTAGCGACTAAACAACCCTATAGCACTTATCTCTTTCGGTCTACAAATACATTTTTAAATGATAGAGAACATCGAATACAATCATGTCTACAGAAGAAAAAAGTTTCTAAGAAAGAAAGATTTCACAGACCCCATTTTTGTATACCCAACCTCAGCAAGGTCAGGAAAAAGGAAAGAAGGAAGGACAGAAAAGGAGGGAGCGAGGAAGGAAGGAAGAGGGAATTTCTGCTTTGTCCTTTTGCTTCCACTGTGCTGACCTGGCCTCACAGCACCTCTCAGCTCTATCCAGACATTCACATCCCTTTGTCCCTCCAACGATGGGCTCTTTTTCCTGTGGCTCCTAAATTCTGCCAGTTGAGCACAGCCAGATACATGTCATAAGATGAAAAGCCTCATGCCAGAGGAACTTCTGGATCTCCAGAGGGTTGGCACCTCTCTGGAAGGATCCTCTCCCTTTTATACTGACCACAGAGCAACAGCTTGTTAACACGGCATCACAAGCCATGTGAGTGGCAGACACCATGCCAAATCTGGGCCCTGTTTTATATTCAGCTAATGTAGACTCAATTTAGTTTCTTGGGGTTAGAATGTTTCAATATTGCCTTATAAAAATATTCCATTCTGGTTCTCAGGCATAGCATCAGTTCAGAAAAGCTGTAAAGTTTTAGCTGCCAGTTTCTCTTGCATTCCTGTTTTTGTCTGTAATTTCTAAAGACTTGTAAGTAGATGAGGCACTTTACAAATACACAAAGACAAGGGCCTGGCCCTCGGTCAGAAAAACACAACCCAAATGAAAATAATCCAAGCAGAAGCAGTAACAGACAGTTTGAGGGGAGGGCATTAGCTTTGGAAAGCGAAGTTTAAAGTATTTCTGTTTGTGTTTTTGTTTTGAAATGGGAGTGATGTGAAGGGCAAGGGGGCGGCTTCATCCTGAGGTTTGCTGTGTTTAATCGACGCAGGCTCGTGGTCTCAGGAGGTCATTCAGTTCAAAAGCAAACTTGTTCAAACTGACCCACCCCACCCCCCCAACAAAGAAACTGCTTTCTATGGTAGACAGCGCTTTTTTTCCAATGACTTTGCGGCTGACCTCAGTTCCCCAGACAAGTGTAGGCTTAAATAAGATAATTGCTTTCTAAGGCATTTTGCCTCCCTTATAGAAAATCTTCTGGAACACGGAGCACACCTCTACCAGGGAGGAGACCACACCTGAAGTCACATACTTAATTGGTTGTTTTATTTGCTTTCATCAGAAAGTTCTACTGACGATGTCAAGCAAAAGTCAGGCATTTAACTTCCTAGAAACAAGCCAGTTACCGGGCACCGTGGCATAGTCAGTTAATCCAAGACACATTTTTATGCAAACCTCAAGTTATAACCCACATATGGTGGCAGATCATTATCCTAAGACTCTAAATTGAACCAGTTATATAGTTGGAGGTGGATCTATCATAATCTGGAAAACTTGTCTTTCACTGGTCTATTTTAACAAGTGTAGGGAGGAAATAAAACTCAAAAAGCATAAACTGTTTTACATTTTGAATTGAACTTTGATAAAAATGGAAATACTCCAAATAAAGAAATACTGGCAAAAAAAAAAAAAAAAGAGGGAAAGATGCAGACAGAAATAAAGTAGAAAATGTAGAAATAAAAAGGTTCTGTTACTGCTTTTACATTTCCTGATTCAGTTAAGTGGAAAAGGCAGGATACACAATTATGTAGAGATATGATCCTTAATGAGAGAAAGAGACAAAGAGGGGTGGGGGAAAGGCAGAGATAGACAGAGGTAAAAGACTAAAATGAAATGTATCAAAATAGATCCCAGGGATTAATCCCTGGGAATTGGGATTACAGATAAATTTCATTTTGTTTTTGGGCTTTTTGTGTTTTCCAAAACACACAAAAAATCATTTTTTTAACAATAAAAAAGCATATTTTTAACAATAAAATTCAATAAAATATTTGTAAAAATTGTTTCTGATTCAAAATGCAATATTCTTTAAATTTTGAGCACATGTACTGATAGACTTCAGGGTTGTTAAAAGTAGTTTCTATCTGTACTAGCATACCACCCGCCCACCCCCCAACCCCCGCCAGGCCTAAAAGAACAGGGAGCGTGTGCGCGCGCGCAAACACACACACACACACACACACACACACACACACACACACACACACACCACACTCCCACACTCCCACACTCCCACACATTTTTTACACAGCTCACAGATAAAGACTTTTCCAGCCTAACCATATTTTAACAGGTCCAATGCCCTAAAATGCAACAAGAGATGACAAAATAAGGTGTTTAGTGCTGACCTCTTGCAAATTATCATCTCCATCAGTGGACACAATCTGTAAGGTCAATTTTAATTGTCCACGATGAATTTGATTTATGGGGCTTTCCTGGTGGCTCAGACGGTAAAGAATCTGCCTGCAGCGCAGGAGACCCGGGTTCAATCCCTGGGTGGGGAAGATCCCCCGGAGAAGGGAATGGCTACCCACTCCAGTATTCTTGCCTGGAGAATTTCATGGACAGAAGAGCCTGCTGAACACGTGCCACATAACGTGAGCTTAATACAGTGGCAGCTGCTGTGCCATGTAGAAGCCAGGTTCACCTTGGTGTTGCTTTTTACTGCATTGGTTGTTTCAGGAGCCCTGATCTCTGGGATCCTGGACCATTTCAGAGCCTGGAACAGCTAGAGCTGGGAGAATGTGCAGAAATTTGCTCCGGGCATCTGTTCCATCTACATCATGAAGTTGGCCTGGTCTCCTCTACAGACCTTTCTGTTTCCTTGGCATTTGTCCTTTGGATTACTTTGTGGATAAAAGATACCCTCACAGACAGATTCCAGATAGTTACCCTGGCCTGCTGCCTAAAATTATTAACTCCATTTGTTCCTGTACTTGAAAGCCCTTGAATTTGAGGTTTATTTAGAACAAAATCCTATCCACAGAAATGCAAATTTCTCTAAAAGGGTTCTGAGCCATTGATGATTCAGACATGAGGATAAACCTACTTGATCAGATTGCTGCCCCTCTAATACCTAGACAGCTAGATTGAGGAATGGAACTTCTGATGAAATATAAAAGGAGTCTGAGTGGCAGGTAGGGACGGAGGGATGCAGCTTGAAGATAAAGGCACAAGTGGGCACTTTGACCCTACGGGCCTGAGGGAAGAGGCGCACGGGTATTCGGGGAGGAGCAGAGGCAGCCCTCAAGCCTCCGGTCCTCCTTCCCCCGACTCTCAGAGGATGCCTCTGCCTCCCTCCATACTTCCTCAGCTTCCTGCCACCAACCAGCCAGCCTGCCAACCCCCTGCACCGCACACAGGCTCCTCTTCTCCCAGCTTGGGCTCTGTCCATCCTCTGCCCGCTGGATCCCACCTCTGCTGCCTTCCCTGCTACCTTCCTTAGCTCCTTCCCCTTGCTCTCCAGCACCTTCGATCTTTCTCTCTTCATCAGCTCCTTTAACCTCTTTTCCCACCTCAACCAACACGAAGTGCTGTCCATAAACTCGCCATCTACTTCTGCCTTGCTGCCTCTCAGCTGGCATCTAGGAAGAGCTGCTTCCCACCCCCTTGCTTTCCACATCTTCACCTGCCCTCTCTCCTTGCTCTTTGTCTCTCTTCTGCTCACTTCCCCACCGTGAAACTGCTCTTGCCCGTGACCGTGACAAGGGCGATGAAAGAAATGGAAACAGCAATTCTTGGCTTATGACCTCCCCAAAGCCTTTGACCCCAGTGACCTCTCTGCTTGTTAACTCTTTTCCTTGGCTTCTTTGGTCCCACTCTATCTGGGCGACTCATCCTCTCTCACTACCTGCATGCTGATGACTCCTGTGTCTGTGCTCTCAGCCTAGACCACCCTTCTGAACTGCACCCCCCTGGAACCCAGTTGTCAACAAGATAACCCACATCTCACGAACATGCCAACCAACATTTCCAGGATGGACTCCATCCCATTCTCTCCCTCCCCCACCGCCTGCCACCTCAAGTCCTAGGGATTCATCCATGCAGTGTCCTCTGCTTGAAGAGCACCTGCTCCCCTTGACCCTCTGACCCCATATCCTTCAGGCCTCAGGTTGCTTGTTGCTTCTTCTGGGAAGCCTTCCTTGATACCCCAAATCTGAGTCAGGTGCTCCTATGATTGCAGAAGCTTCCATTTGTAATTCTTTAAAAATTCACCTATCCTTCCCACTGAAATATTTGCTCCCTGACAGCAGGGATCTTTCAGTCTTGTTCATTATCTCTCTCAGCCCAGCCTGATGTCGGGCATATGGGATGCTCAACAAAAATGCATTTATTTAGAAAAGATAAGAGTTGATTTCCAGCATTCAGGTAGTCAGAAAAGTAGGGGAGGATGGTCTCCTTCCTGTCCATAATCCCCTCCCCCCAGTTCCTGGTCACAAGACCAGGCTCCGCTACTCAGGCAGTGATCCTCACCCCACTCTTCAACGTAAACACCAGCCAGGCAGCCTGTGCGCACCCATTCTGCACCTTTTCCACCACGGATAACAATTTTTTCCTACAAAAAATAGATTATTTCTCCTCAAACTGACTTTAAAGTGACTTTCATCATTTTTTTTAAGTTGAGGACTGTCTCTACCATATGTAAAATATGGACCACTCAGCACAAATACATTCTAGGTTGGTTCTACCAAGTAAAATAAATAACCTTGCCACAGGATAACTCTTAAAAACAATTTGGTTGATGTCCTAGTTTTTGTTTCCCTTTCTGGAGTCTAATTTTGCTAAAGAGAAATGTTCAATTCCAATATGGTCATTTCAAAAAATTGTTTTTAAAGTTCCAAAACACTCAGTAGTTTTTCCTTTTGCTTTGGCCAGGTCTGAAGATTTTATAAGCCCAAATACATATTCTTTGATCCTTTAATTAATGTTTGTGGTTAACTTATGAGAGAAAGAAATATTTTAATAAGTTTATACAAATTAGTCATATGATTTCCCCAACTGAACCCACAACACACAACACCCTACACTGTAGGACATCTGTTTGCTTCTTTCCAAAGGTTTAGAGAGGAATTATAAGAGCAAATTTGAAATAACAGAGCTGTACTCCCCACCACGTTGGCAGAAGGGCTGGGCCTTTGCTTCCTGAGCCACTGCAGCTAAGGACAGCAGCCCATTGGGAGACCCAGCTGAGCTGTAGCGTAACTTTTCAACAACAATGGGGACAGAGGACACCATGGCATCTTTTCACCAAAGATGTTCACTGTGGGAATAACAAGAGGAGCGTAAGGAAACTGGAGGGAGTAAGTGGTCTGTCAGTAGATCACGTGTTCTGGTTCTTTTTGCTACTATCAAGTAAGATTTGTTCATGGTATCACACAAACACTCTCCTTCCCAATAGAACCTTCAAGAAAGTGCCTCATCACACTGCTTAGCTAAGCACAACCTGCCAGCCCCAACTTTGGAATGCCTTCTGAGTACTTCTGTTTCTCCTTCACTTTCTGTTCTCATTTTGCAAGGGCTTGCTCTTGACTGGACCTTGCTTTCCACCTTAGTTTTGTTTTCTGGGGTAGACAACCGCGTGGAATATAGATTGGAGCCTGGTACCTCACCTTCTTTCTCCAAGTCCCTGGGATTTCCCTCCTACACCCTGTGGATCTCTGCTGGAGGTCTCTCTTTAACCCCCACCATCCACAGATCAGGAAGGAAGACACTCTGTTCCCTTTACTCAAGGAAGGAGCAGATCTTCCTGTTTTCCGAGGTCCCCTGCGCAGGGCAGAGGATGTCCTACCAATATTTAAGTCAGTGCTATTTGCTCTCATTTAGGCACCAGCAGCGTCAGTCTCCCCTGAGAGCTTGAGAGAAGTGAACATTCTCAGGTCTGTGCTTAACCTACTAAAGTAGGATCTTTGAGAGTTCAGTTCAGTTCGGCTGCTCAGTCGTGTCTGACTCTTTGCAACCCCCTGGACTGCAACACGCCAGGCTTGCCAGTCCATCACCAAATCCCAGAGCTTGCTCAAACTCACACCCATTGAACTGATGATGCCATCCAAACATCTCATCCTCTGTCATCCCCTTCTCCTCCTGCCTTCAGTCTTTCCCAGCATCAGGGTCTTTTCCAGTGAGTCAGTTCTTCACATCAGGTGAAGCTCCAGCTTCAGCATCAGTCCTTCCAAAGAATATTCAGGACTGACTTCCTTTAGGATTGACTGGTTTGATCTGCTTGCAGTCCAAGACTCTCAAGTGCCTTCTCCAACACCACAGTAGCATCAATTCTTTAGCACTCAGCTTTCTTTACAGTCCAACTCTCACACCCATACATGACTACTGGAAAAATCATAGCCTTAACTAGATGGACCTTTGTCAGCAAAGTAATGTCTCTGCTTTTTAATATGCTGTCTAAGTTGGTCATAGCTTTTCTTCCAAGCAGCAAGTGTCTTTTAATTTCATGGCTGCAGTCACCATCTGCAGTGATTTTGGAGGCCAAGAAAATAAAGTCACTGTTTCCATTCTTTCCCCATCTATTTGCCAGGAAGTGAAGGGACCAGATGCTATGATCTTCATTTCTTGAATGTTGAGTTTTAAGACAGCTTCTTCACTCTCCTCTTTCACTTTCATCAAGAGGCTCCTTAGTTCCTCTTCACTTTCTGCCGTAAGGGTGGTGTCATCTGCGTATCTGAGATTATCGATATTTCCCCCTCTGGGCAATTTTGATTCCAGCTTGTGTTTCATCCAGCCCAGCATTTTGCATGATGTAGTCTGCATATAAGTTAAATAAGCAGAGTAACAATATACAGCCTTGACGTACTCCTTTCCCAATTTAGAACTAGTCCATTGTTCCATGTCTGGTTCTAACTGTTGCTTCTTGACCTTCATACAGATTTCTCAGGAGGCAGGTAAGGTGGGGCCCAGGAATCTGTGTTAACAAGCTCTCCAGGTGATTCCTATACAGAATGAGAACCACTGAGCTGACAGAGCGGCAGAGACGGGAGATCACTCACACTCTTTCCAGGAGAAGGGAACAGACACACCCTGGCAGCAGGTCACAAGGCTCTCCCGAGGTCCTAAACAGACAATTTTCTGAAAGCGGCAGCAAGGATAAAGGACTAAGCTCTACCAGCTGGGAGGTTTCTCTTGAAAGTCCCAAAGTTTCTGTTCTTTATCCCCACTGCACCCTCTGCCCTATAACTGCTCTGTGGCAACCAGTCTAATACACTCATACGTCCTTTGTTTATTTGTGGGTTCCTGAATCTTCAACAATGTAGAACTGACCACACTCAAGGTTCTCAAGGCTTGAGACTTGTCCCAAGGCTTGGTTCTGCCAAACAGATATTTAAGCACTTGATAGTGATAAATACAGGGTTTCATTATCTGCCCTCTGCAAACTTCTGCCCACTGCTGCCCGTTCCCTGTTGAACCCCTGCCTGGTGCCCACCTGACCCACAGCAGGGCATTCAGTCTCTGAAACTTAGAAAGCGAGAGCAGGAGGCCCCTGAGCAGTCTCTCTCTCATGATTCTCAAACCGCTTAGTAAAATAACCAGATTAGAACACCTACACAGAAAATGAGACAGGGCAGTATTTTATTAGTATGAATATATTTCAAAGTTAAAATGAAGTTAAATTGTAGGTTAAGCAATGAGTATAATAAGGCTATTATGACCCCCAAATTGAAGTTAGATGGATAAGAGCAATTGAGTCTGCCTCTGCATCCAGTTTATGTCTGAAACAGTTATTTGCACAATATTGAGGGGGGAAAAAAAATCTTCATTCAGATAAAGTAGTTGCATATGGTAACAGTTTTATATAAGAGATAACATTCCTTGCAACTTTGAGATACTCTTCCATTAGATGGAAGAACAGCTTTATTCCACGGTTTACCCACAGAGAGGTGTTTGGATGGCATTATAATGAACATGTTGGCAGTCTTCTGTTAAAAACTTGCTCGTGTCGTATTTGATTGTGCCTTTTTTTATATAGTTGGAAAACTTTTTCAATGCAATTTAAATCAAATGTCTGTGGAAACTTTAAAGACCTCTGCAGCCCTCAGGAATCTACAAAGCAGAAATCTCTCCACAGATGAGAGACCGAAGTCACTTGCTCATGTGCCCTGGCCTTTTGGTGGCAGTGTTGGCTGCATCTCATGTCACCTGACTCCTGTTTTTCTTCTACCTTTCACATGGGACACCTCCCTCCCCCCAGAGACTCCAAGTGCCTTTACTCAGGGCCAGACCTTCCAGAGCAGGAGCTCTGTTTATCCTGCTTAAATGAATTACAGAATGGAAATTCCCCAGAGCCATCTCTCAGCTTGGGCCAGAGGGTGCTGAGCAGGAATGAAGATCCTGCTAAGGGACTCTGCCTCTTCCTGGTGTTTGCCCATGAACTGGCACACACAGTCTTCTTAAAATAATATGGTTTTCTTTTCAGCGGCCAGGGTTTGGCACACTGACTGAGCTCTGCTTGGCTTTTCTTTCATTAAGACGAGTCCCAGAAAGCACTTGCTCATTTAGATGGACTGCATCTGGCATGTGCTCAATTTAGCTAACAAAGATATGATTCTAGCAATGGAGGGGTGGGGGTGTGGGGGGCAGGGAGTGGGGCAGAGAAACGGCACGGGCTTGGAGGAGAAGCAAATTGATCCTGGCCTCCGCAGATGGCCTCAGGTGTTGCGGGCTGCTGCTCACAGACCCTTTCTCTTAGCAGCTCTGCTGCTGCTGCTGCTGCTGCTAAGTCGCTTCAGTCGTCCGACTTTGTGCGATCCCATAGAAGGCAGCCCACACTGTGTGGAAACCAGCACCCTGGGGAGGGAGCTGTAACAGGGAGAGGGCAGAGGGTTCCTGGAGAAAAATGGAGCCGCTCTGGCAGGCTTATGGCTTCATGAAGAAAGGTGGAGAAGCCTTTTCTCTACCTCTGCAGCTTACCTTCTGCTTTCACCTCAGAGCACGGGCAGCAGCTCTTCCTGCAGAACTCACCGAGCCCGGGCGATGGGGCGGCTTCCGTTGTGCAGAGCTGAAACTGCCCACCTCCACGTGGCTCTGGAAATTAAACAGGTGTCAGGCATGTCTGTCATCAGGTGAGAGAAATTCCATCATCTAGGCCCCAAACAGCTCACCCAATAAAAGCCCTTAGGTCTCCTAGCAACTTGCTGTGTTTGGATTTTCCACCTACTTTTGCAAGATGGAATTTAATTAAAAATATATATATAAGTAAAACATATATATATATATATATGAGTAAAACCCAAAGAGCTGGAACCCAGAGGTTTAGCTGACACTAATCCCTCTAACTCCCCCACTTTATGAGGAAAACTGGCCCAAGACTGATGGTGATTTATTCTTTACTTCCTGGTAGAATTAGAATCAAATGGAATGCTTTAATATTTTTATGTCTCTCACAAAAAAGTAATAAATCTAAGAAGGCTGCATGCTGTTATGTTCAGGCTTAACATAATCACCCCATAGAAGATACTGCTGGCTGTTCCCCCAGCATCCATTCTCCTTGCCAAGAAATGATTAGCAATGCGCTCAGGTGAAAATATTCCTATCCTCAGAGTCTTGTATATATGGGAGCAGTCATGCTACCCAGTACTGGCTAATGATCTATAAACCAAGTTTATGGGATGGGTTTTTTTATGAAAACCCTCAGATGATATGCGAATTTCGCACGTTCCTTTTTCTGTCTTCTTGGTGGGAATGAAGACTGGAGGCAGAGCAGGCACTTTGCAACCATGAGAATGAAACCCTCACGCTAAGATTGGTGGAATAAGCAGCTATAAGGGGTATGGGTCCTTGAACATCGCTTGAGTGCCCCCTCTCAAAACTTTTTCTCAGTTGAGCAAAACAAAACCCATTTGGCTAAGACTGTCTTCGAATTTGTCCTGCTGCTGCTGCTGCTGCTGCTGCTAAGTCACTTCAGTCGTGTCTGACTCTGTGCGACCCCATAGACGGCAGCCCACCAGGCTCCCCCATCCCTGGGATTCTCCAGGCAAGAACACTGGAGTGGGTTGCCATTTCCTTCTCCAATGCATGAAAGTGAAAAGTGAAAGTGAAGTCGCTCAGTCGTGTCCAACTCTTAGCAACCCCATGGACTGCAGCTTACCAAGCTCCTCCGTCCATGGGATTTTCTAGTACTGGAGTGGGGTGCCATTGCCTTCTCTGCGAATTTGTCCTAAAGGCAGCCAAACATGATTCTAACCAAACCCTTTCAAAACACTAACTTCACACCACACCATCACTTTAGGCTAAGGAATGTTCCTGTCCAGTTGGTAGACAGAACAAAAACCTCTCTTCTCATTTTATAACATGAGGAATTTGGGGGGAGTGGGAAATTACAAAGTGAGTGAATCTGCTCTTGCTGAATCAAACTCTCCCTCTCAGCCCTTGGCTCCCTGGACCTCTCAGTAGTTTGGCAGGGACCACTGGCTTCCTCCTCCTCCATGGACTTTTCCCCTTCCTTCCTTCTGTGACTCCACTTCACCATACTTTCCCTCATCTTGTAGGCCCACTCTCTGGCCTTCCATGGGTCCCTCTGCTTCTACCCGCCCATTAAATGCAAATGTCCCCCAGGTTTCCCTTCTCTTAGCACTTTACACTCATGTGGGTGGTGATCTCATGTCTCCCCATATATCCACTCTACCTTAGTATGGTACACTTGTTGACACTGGATCAAGTTGTCTACAATGCCCTGCTAAGAGACAAACAGCAGCTCCCAAGAGAAGATGTGCAGTTAGATTCCTTTTCTGCAAAGTAGAAGGAAGAAAAGAATATATTCATAGGAAAAAAATACCCGAAAGGCTATATAAACAAGGTATTAACAGTGGATAGGTGGCAGAGTTAAGGATTTAAAATCCTTAACTCAAATGTAAAATTAACCCTGTAATCCCTAAGGATTGAGAGGAAGTAGAGATTGCTTCAGTAGATTTTCAGTCATTCCCAGTTTGTTTTTCTTTTTTACTCCATAGGTACGTTCTCATTCTTTAGAGAGTCAAGTCCATTTATTCACTCACTGAGTACCAGATGTGTGAGCAGCATTGTAAAAACAAATGAGGTGCTCTCATTTAAGACAAACAGGGTATATATTATTTTACAAATTGATAGAGAAAGGGCATCATTTGAATAATCACTTTTAAGGGATTTTGAGGGTCGAACACGGTATCAGCTCTCCAGCAGCTCCCCGTGGCCTGCTTACTGACTGAACCCCAGACTCCAGGCTGATGGCTGCTCCACGGTCCCTGGACATGTGCCTGGTCAGGGGCTCTGCCCCTAGAATCTGCTGGACCTGCCTTCTCTGGGTACTCTACAAAGTGACAGCCCTGTGACATTTCCCAGCTTCTCTGATTAACTCTAAGCCTCCAAAGTAAAGATTTAGAAAAATTAGTATACTCTAATCAGAGCTTATCTAATTCTAACTTTGCACTTGCAAAAACACTCAGGTGGCATAAGACCACACTTGCCTACACACCAAACTGGATGGGATGCTGACAGCCTCAGACTCCTTCCCTCCCACCACCAAACCTACAAACCCGACCGCATCTGAGCCCGGGCTTCCCACCTCTCCCTAGAGGACAGTGAAATAGCCTCCCTTCCCTGCTTATGATCAAACTCTGCTCTTGTCCTCTGGATTCCAGCTTCCTTCCTCCTCACAAATCTCTTCCCATTGATCATCCTTGTTCTCTCCTGTGTCTTCAGCCTCTTTCTCTAACTGGTTCTTTCTCATCAGCATTTACACGCTCTAGAAGTATCTTCCGATTGGGGAAGCACACTGAATGGATGGATTGTGTTATAAATGTTGGATGAGGAGGGAGCTCTTGCTGTTCAAGCTGTGTCTCCTGCATCGAAGAAGGCGCTGGGCCTTCTGGGGGTTGTAGGGCCATTAGTAGATTGCTTTTTGACTGAACATTCTGAGATCTCCCTTCAGCCCTGGCACCAGACCTCTCCCTTGTGGATAAGCACTTGGCTGCTCTGGAAAGGCCTCTGGTTCCTCCTGTGTGCAATGCAGCTCCCCTCTGGCCGCTGAGCAGTTGCTGCTGGACAGAATGGATGGGAACAGAAGCTGCCAGCTGCGGGCCCTCCACCGGGACGTTTCCTTAGCTACGTCTTCAGGACGTGTTAGCTCCATAGCCATAAATCCTTCAATCTGTGGGTGTAGGGGTGTGTGTGTGCATGTGTGTGTGTGAAAATCTCTTTCATGTACCTGGAATGAGAATTACAGCCAGGCTGGAATTATCAGCCACTGAAGACTGAGGAGGGCTTCACTCAGGTGACTCTCCCGGGGGCTCTCTGGTGCATAGGAGAAGAATTTTCGTTAGAAGTTGGCCAGATTGCAGGGTTTTTAAAGAACCGATCATGACCTCAGTTTCCCAGGGGCCTGTTTCCAAGTGTCACTGGAAAGTTAAAAACTCATAAGTGTTGAACCTCGCTGTTCCCCATCACCAAGGATGCTCCCCAGTCAGCTTGCCTTGTGCTAAGGAAACCACAGCACAACACGGCCAGCTTCCCTGGGACTTTTGTGAACTTGGCTCCTGAGGTCAGCTCAGAGGTTTTCAAGTGTGAGTGCTCATCCCTGCATCCTGCCTTGGGCACAGCATCCCCTGCCCCCACCCCTCACTGCACCAGGCCTCCTGAGCACCACTGCCTCTTCCCAAGGAAGGATGCCAACCCCACAGTCCCGGCAAATCCTGCCTGAGATGGTCTGCCATTGTGCTCAGTTGTGTTGAATGTCAAGACAGAGGTCTGAGAAAATAATTAGGTTTGAAAGACACCAGGAGAGGCCTGAGAGAGGACCCCTGCAGTCTGTTCCAGAGAGGTGATGGCTTTGGACAGCGTGCTTGTTTATCCATGTCTCAGGTCAGTGTGTGCATGTGTGTCTGTGTGTGATCTTCTTGCCTTTGCCCGGAGGTGACTGTGGGCTTTGTTGATAACAAGTGATTCTGACTTTGAGGGTATTGTGTGTGCATAACCTCTGGCGTCCGTTTGTCCAGGCTGGAAGGACACATATTGCTGTCTGCTCATGCACATCATTTTGACCCTTTCCTGTGGCAGCTCACTCCCTGATCTGTCCTCTGCACCATCCCACTTCCTTTGCAAGTTCTCCCTTTGCATCAGACTGCCAAAGTCCACTTGTGTTTTGACTCCAGTGGTGGACTGACTGAGTTTTTATGGTAAGAAACCTCATTGGTTCTAGCGCTCCCTACTGCCTGCTTCTCAGATGAGACTTCCTGGGGGCAGAAGAGGAGTATCAGCCTTCCTTGGCTGCAAAAAGATGTGACATTCAAACCCAGATCTAAATGGAATTCTTGAATATTTGCAGGCTTGTGCAATGACCTGCAAAGTCAGACTTGATAACATTTTCTGGTTAATTACATAATGTGCAATAACTTTAATACTTTAAAAAATGAAAGAAGCAAAGAAGCCATCCTGGCTACCTATGGAGATTAACTAAGATTCTGATGAGGGTTACTTTCTTCTGATGACATAGATCTTTCCTTTGTAAAGAACTGCAAGAGGGACTTTCCTCGTGGTCCAGTGGCTAAGACTCCACGATCCCAAAGCAGGGGGCCCGGGGTTCAGTCCCTGGTCAGGGAACTAAATCCCACATACCACAACGAAAAGATCCTGTGTGCTGGAACTAAGATTTGCTGCAGACAAATAAATAAAGAACTGCTGCCAACTGAGGACTTTTGCAAACAGAATTCAGAAGGAGGGAAATATTTTGTGATGGTGTGACTCTGAGGTCAGGATAGCATTCACTGGACAGCTGGCCTGTCGGGTCCACGTGGAGGCAGAGGTGCGGCATTTATCGAATGTGAAAGCTGAGGGCAAGGGGGTTCCAGAGCAGAGGAGGTCAATGCCATCAGCCATCTGTCTTCGTGAGTGACAGCCAGTCTACAAATACTAGATGATAAGTGGGATGTTCCAGAGTAAAGAAGGAAGAATATGAGTGAATGTAAGGGCAGCTGAGAGTGTGGGACATTCCAGAAGAGGGCTGGGGAGGGAAGGATTTTTGGCAGAACCATGGGTCCTAACCCAGTCCTGTTAGTTTGGATGAGAAGTAGGTTTTCTATCTAAGGTGACCTTCCAGGGGTAGGAGACAAGAGGACAGAACCCTTAGCCATAAAAGGGTTTCCAACCCAAGTGCAGCTCAATGTAGTGGGAGCTTCAGAGCAGGGGTGGGGGTGGGGCTCGCTGAAATGAAAACCTGCCCAGGGGTCACAGCCCAGGTGGAACCCAAGAAGCCACTTGGCCGCTGAAACGGTTCCTCTTCCTGCCTGCCACCCTGAGGGGATTCTCTTCCTCTGTAATGTAGTAAATTCCCCTGTACTCTCCAAACACAGGTAACGGCTTGGCCCCGGTGAGAAATGGCTGGCTTCATGTTTCCCCCCGCCAGTATGATTTCCTGTACATCCAGTGAGGGGCCCTGCCCACCCCCTGCAGGGCTCAGAGCTGAGCCGAGAAGGAAAAAACAAGGCTGATTCATGTTTGTGATTAACTTCTCACCTAATGCTGTAATCCCATCTGCAGCCCTGGCCCAGCTGTCATTGCTGAGCTGGGAACGCCGCACTCGGGAAGGCACAGGAGGCTGCGGGTTCTACACCAACCGGGCTCTGGCCACCCCACCTACACCACCCTCTGCAGCTGGGGTCCGGATGTCACCTCTTTCTGGGATCCCTTTTTTTTTTTTGCCTCTGACAGAGGATCTTTCCCTCCTGATTACCCTGTGCCTTTTTTTTTTTTTTTCAATTTGCACCTTCTTTGTAGTACTTGCCTTCTCTTTCAGCCTTCTCAGGTGCCAAACCCAATGCCAAGCTCAGGTTTAGGACCCAGTGACTCACAATGAAGTGAACTGGATGGCATGGGATGGCTGACCCTGGAAGACTGCTCTGGACAGGAAAGAAGCCCAGAGCAGGGGCCCGCCTCTCTCCTCTGCAGCTCAGCTGGCCTGGCCGGCAGTGCAGATACGACCTCCCTCTGCTTTTCTCAACAATAATCCCAGCCTCTTGTTATGATAAACTACTTGCTCCTTGCTCGGCAGTACATTCAGGAACTGGATGGCCGCCAAGGAAAACTCAGGAGCAGTGGTAGGACTATTGAAATAAATTCATGGCCTATGATAAATACAGGAAAAACAGTGCTGGTTAATAAGCTTATACACCAACAAAATCACATGGTTGTTCAAGAGGAGGAGTTTTTACATACATGTGTATGATTTTAAGTAATAAGGAAACTGACTTTTATATTTTCAAACAAGTAACTCACAACCTTTTCAGTCAAGTAGATGTTAGCTTCAAAGTAGATTTCAATTCTGTGGGAGACTGTGACTGCCTGAAACAGTTCTATTCTCTTTTTTTGCAGATCTTTAGAGCCAGTCCAGAAGGAATATTATATACATTACTTGATAACTGTGCTTTTTTATTTTTAAGTCCCAAATGGTCTCACCCAACTTGGTCACTGGCCTGATTCACCAGACTTGGCTCTGAATTATTTTTGAACGTTTCCAAAAATTAAATCCACTTTCAAAAAAGGAAATTTATGCTACTCCTCAGGCATGCAAAAGAAGAGACTGTCAGTCCTGGAGTTCCAGAGACAGATTCCAAAACTCTTCTGGGCAAGAAAAATGTCCCTGTTGACCTCACAAGTGACCACTGTACATACTCAAGTTCTGATGTCTTTCTTTGAAGAGCTGTCATGTCCTTTCAAAATCAGAGTTCATACCTACTCCTTCTGTGCAGACTGTCAGCAGGTTCACTGTGCAAAAAGAGTTGACCCAAATCAAGGAATTTAAACTTCGAATTCCAGACCAGCCATGACATTTGTATCAGTGGGAGCCTTGGCAAATGCATATGAAAACCTGAGCAGCCCACAGGGGCGTTCTACCAGCTGGCCACCCTGCAGGAGGCGCACGGAGTGAAATAACTAAAAGAAGCCTCTTTACTTCTAACCTGGCATAAATCACCCTGAGCTGATATCAAAGGGGTGGGATGGTTGGAGGAGTGATTGGGAAGCCCCAGCATCAGGTGGCCAGTGGAGAACCTAAGTGTCCTCTGTGTAGTGTTTAGGGCTGGTTTTGGCCTCTGGAATGGCAGAATGCATGACTCTCTTCCAGATGAGAGTCCAAACCCTCCTGGCACTAACTGTGCTTAATGCAGAGCAAACCCCACAGCCTGGTTAGGAGGGAGAGCCTCAGGATAGCTCTGCCGGGTTGCACACCTTGGGGATGAGCTGGGCAGGACTTGGTTTATGCTGCCCTAGGTGGTCCATCTCTTTTTTTCCTCTCCCTCTTAAGAATTCAAAGTGAATGAGCAGCGGCTGGCAGGGAGTGGTTGGTGTTGGGGTTGGGGGGTGGAGGGTAATTGACTGTGTAAATCCCCACTTGTTTGCAAAGCTAAACATCTACTTTCTCCAACCCCCAGGTCCATCTAAGGCTGTGGACCAGCAAGGACAGGATACCCCCAGCCCGTGAAGCTCTGGTTCTGGCGTCCACTTTCTAGACTGAAGGTGATATGGGAAAAGCCCGACTGCAGGGCTTTCAGGTTAGTAAGACTCCAGCTGGCACGGCTTTGGTGTGTCCTTACCGGAGGTCAGGCACACACGCTGGCACACCCAGGGCAAAGGTCCTTCCCTCACTGCGGGGGACACGTCAGTGTAGAACTGCAGAACAGGGAGGACTGTGAGGAAGAAGGAAGATGTGCCATATACCCCCAAATGGCCTTGGCTGTGAAACTCATAAAAGGACATATTAAAAGTTTCTGGGGGCCCCAGTGCCCCATAACCTACACTTGACAGAGCCAGGTCCATGGCAGGTCTGAGGCAGCAACTCCATCGCCCACTGTTCTTTAGGGATGTTACTGAGATTCTTACTACTGCACAGGGTCCATGGGTTCACGGGGAGCAGATGGGACTGTGGCCCTTAAGGGGCTTGCATTCCACTTAGGATGGTCAGAAGAGCATGGATTCTGAAACCAAACTGCCTGGGTTTGAATGTGGGCCCTATTATGTGGCTTGGGGCAACTTAACTAATTTTTCTGTGCTTTTTTTCCATTCCTCTTCTGTAGAAGGGTATAAAAACAGCACCCTAAATATAGGGCCACCATGAGGATTCAATGACATATACAGGCTTAGAACAGAGTTGGACACATAGACTGTGCTTGCTGTTATTACTTGGAGGGAGAAGACCCAGGTCAGAAGTCAGAACCCATAAGGACAGGCCGACTGTGAGGCTGTGCAGAGAGAATGCTTTGGAATTGGAAGAAAACCAGAGCTCTGTGGGGTTGAAATAGGCAGGATGGGCTTATGTGGGGGACAGGAATACTGAGACATGGTCTCCTCTGATCCTTTTCCTCCAGCCAAAGCTGTCCACCCATGACTATGGGACTGCCACCCAGCAGTGGCATGGAAAGGCCTGCAGCATTTTCCCCAAGCCCTTGATGAAAGCCGGGGACCATCCCCCCCAACTCTGCTGCCTACCTCCCTACCTGGTCTTCTGGCTTCACCTTTGATTCCTGTGCTTGTCCACCTACTGTTCAATCAGGTGAGACATTTCAGTTCAGGTCAACAAACTTTCCAACAGGTCTGTTCCAAGTAAGGATCTGGGGCAACAAAAGTGAGCAAAAGTGAATGTTAAACATTGCCCTCAAGGAGCTCCCTAATCTGGTGACAAACAAGGAAACAGTTTTCTAAGTCAGTGTGTTAACAGTGGATGTTCTGGAAGGGAGAAGAGGAGGACTTGGCCCCTGAATAGAGTTAGCAACACTTTAAGGGTGATTTCAAAGGAGGCGGGGGCCAAGGGCTGCAGAGGGGCACGGGGGAGTGGCAGTCCAGACAGAGGGCGGTGTTCAAGGCTTGGTTTGGACTCCTACACTCTCTGTGAATGCCAGGTGGGACCTTCTTTTTGTCTCCCTCTTCCTCCAGCTGCTCTGAAACCCCCCAGGATCTGCCAGGCCTTGAGGAAGAGTGTCTGGAGCTGGCCTGAGTCCACCAGCAGCTCTGCTGGGCTCATTCCAGGCCTCCGGATTGTCTGGTCCAGATCGGGTGGGGCACTCTGGACAGGCAGGCACTGCGGAAGCAAAGACTGCAGCTTTGTAGTAGGCTACAGGAAGGCAAGGGGAGTTGTGGGAGCAGCACCAACTTTAAAGCTAGACCCCTATTCATTAGCTCTATTATCTGGAGCAGGTTGCTTTGCTTCTTTTGAATTTTGATGACAAAATGGGCAGGATAACACCCGGTAGAGCAGCAGTGAGGATTGAGGGAGGAGTATATACCTCAGGAACACCTAGGAAGCCCCTGCTATATGCTTGGCCAGAAGGGATTGTCGAGGTCCTAGCCCCACTCTTTCAATCTGCTGTCTGGATTTACAGTACCAGGTGGCACTTAGATCATTTGCTGTCAAGGAAATCAGAGAATTCAAAACATCTCTCTTTGAAATAGCTTTTAAAAAGAAGGCAGCGTTTGTCAAAGATCAAGCATGATGGTGTTGGTCTTTATCGCAGCAAGAACCCAATAGGGCTGTAGCGATAGACTTTCCCGGAGGGTCCTACTGCTATGGGAGGCTGGCCTCTGGCCTGGAGGAAGGGCCTGTAAGCTGGGAAGTTATATTTCCTGCTTAGATTAAGGAGGTGGCCAATTAGGGTTAATTGTGGAGATTTGTGATGTGGACATCTGCTCGGAAGATGCTACACGCCACAGAACCATTTCATGGAGGCCATGGAACAGCCACTAGACAAGAGTATTCACTCATCTTCAACCTGTCCTCTTCGATGACTCAAACAAAAATCTCCCTATCCCAGGACCAGCTCTCGCCCATCCACACTCCCTATTATTGCAATTTGAATCAGTCTAGCCAGAGATGCAGAAATTGAGCCCAAAAATTGCCCAAGGAGAGGTAAGGAGAAAGAAATAAGAATGCTATTTTTTGCCTGGCTTATGGCATAGTTTATAACATTTCTAGAGTTTGAGCTACTTATATTTAACAAATAATAATAACAAATGATTCAACACATAAAAAAAGATGTGAAGAAACAAACTCTCACACATGGCTGTTGGGGGTAGAAATGGATGCAACCCCTATGAAAGGCAATTGGCAATGTATATCACAATTTCATCTTTTGACATTTGGTGAAATAATTCCACTTCTAAGAATTTACCCTCCCAATAGTCACACTTGTGTAAAATGACAAGTGTTACTTATTCATTGTCAAATTATTTGCAAAGATTTTAAACAACCTGAATATCCATCAACAGAGGACTCTAACAAGTCAATTATGGTGTAGAATACTATGCAGCCATTACATGTGTATGCATATGCCCATGTGAGCATACTTCCTATGTATGTAAACACCTTCAAAGAACATTAAATCAAAGAAGCAAGTTGCCAAAACAGCATGTATATTATGCTACCATTTGTACATATATGTATAAACTACTCTGGAAGGATCTTAAGTTAGCTATACCTGTGGCTTTTGGAGAAAGGAACTATTAATGGGTGGCTGGGGGATAAGAGCAGAAGAGAGACTCTCACCATTTACTTTTTCATACAGTTTGAATTTCAAACCATGTGAATATGTAACCTACACAAAATATTCAATTAAAAAATAGTCTTAAAGATAAATGAACATGGTTGTCCATTGATGGATGACTGAATAAGCAAAGTGTGGTACAGAGATACAGTGGAATATTATGCAGCCTTTAAAAGGGATGAAATTCTGACACATGCTACAACATGGATGAAGCTGCAGGACATTATGCTAGGTGAAATAGGAAAGTCACAAAAAGATAAATACTGAATGAGCCAACTTATATAAGACACCTAGAGTAGTGAAAATCATAGAGACAGAAAGTAGAATGGTAGTGGCCAGGGGCTGGCGGGGAGAGGGGAATAGGAAGTTGCTGTTTAGTGAGCATAGAGTTTTAGTTTTGTAACATCAGAAGGACTATGGAGACTATATGCTGAACTATACACATAAAAGTGATATGACGGTAAATGTAACTATATATATATATATATATATATATAGTGGTAAGCTATATATATCTTGCCACTGCTTGATTAGAGAGATTTCATCACCCCCCTCAGATTGCAGCCAGGTAGCATCATTTGCCGGAGAAGGCAATAGCACCCCACTCCAGTACTCTTGCCTGGAAAATCCCATGGACGGAGGAGCCTGGTGGGCTGCAGTCCATGGGGTTGCTAGGAGTCAGACACGACTGAGTGACTTCACTTTCACTTTTCACTTTCATCCATTGGAGAAGGAAATGGCAACCCACTCCTGTGTTCTTGCCTGGAGAATCCCAGGGCCGGGGAAGCACAGAGTCGGACACGACTGAAGCGACTTAACAGCAGCAGCAGCAGCGTCATTTGCTGGAGGATTTCAGGGATCTACTTCTCTGTCTGGCCTTTTCCCTTGGCCAGATTTTCTGATTATCTGATTGCAAATCCAGAAGATCTGATTGCTCTCTGCTTTCATTTTTAATCTGAAAAGTAGGAACATGATTTCATAACCCTGATACCTTGATTGGATTATTATATTCTGATGCTTTTCCACTCAGGTTCCCAACCATAGTGTATGATAAAATCAACCCTCTGGGATTGTCTAACTTCATTCTATGACCTTCCCCTGATCTGGGTTTTGAAGAAAGCTACAGAGTTGGTATCTGTGCAGTGCTTTGTGTCTCCTGGATTTAAATAAGGCTGAGTGTAAAGGATCCTTTTAACAACTGGGCATGCCCGATTATGTGTCTTCTGAACACTCTGTGTGATGGTTATTCGTACACCAGGGGTGGAAGCAGGAAACAGGGATCACAGAATCCTTGGGCCACACTGTGAAGCTGGCCTTGAAGTGCAGGAGCACTGTCAGCGCCCCACACCCCATCAGCACTGTGAGGAAGGTGGCAGAGAGGTGGGAAAGATGCACAAAAGGCTTGTGTTTGTTCTCTCGATGCCCCTGCCAAATACTCTTATAACATCCTGCCCCAAACTGGCAAACCAAAAGTACATGCCATCCTCGTGGGCTAGAACTTGTAGGTTACAGTATACCCTGACATTAACATTCAAAACCAAGCTGCTTATTTAAGTGTTTTTTACAACCCAGCTAACTTAATCCCTGACTAGTGTGGTGAGGAGTTGTCAAGAGAGTATAACATCTCCCCACACAACCGAATTAAGACCCGCCCCCCAATGACCCACCCATCAGCCTTCCATCATCTGGGCGAGGACGCAGCATGAAAAAGAGGAGTATGTTCCTCTCCTTCCCTGACCTAGATTGACCTGAGTGGGATTTTTAAGGCAGGTCTCTATTCTTTCTTTACATACTGAGTCTAAATTCCACGGCCAGCTTCTCCACACCCATCATGACTGGACACTAGCTTTCCATCTGGCTGACTTCTCATTCATTCCCATCTCGTCTCTGGGACCTGGAGGGACCCTCCAAATCCTCTCTATCCCTCTCCTGCAGAGCCAGGCACTGGTCCAACCTCCACCGGCCCAAATCCATCTTTTCCTCCTCTGAATTCCTATGGCATTTATAGTTAACACCCTACAATTTACTGAACCACTTAATTACATCCTCTTGGTACTGCTCAGTGATTATTTCTTGCCTTTTAGTCTGGCCTCCTGAGTAGATATTGAACCCCAGTGGGGTTCAATATCATACTTCATACATTTTTATTATGTCCATAGAGCACATACTAATGGTAATGGTGACCGTGTAGTAAGCACTTAGCATATACCAGACACAGTATTTTATATATGCTATCTATTTAATACTCGCAATTCCTCTAATGAGGCATCATCATGTTTATTTTTCAGATGAGAAACCAATGTTCAGAGGATAAGAGCTGAGTCTCAGGTCATGTCAGTGGTCTCCAAAGTCTTTAATCAAACTTTCTACAGACATAAGAAAACCAAAGTAAAGAAAATACTTACCCAGGATCGTCCTCTTATGAACATAGGAACTACTCCCAAAGTTTCTAAAAAATTAAGCTCTGCTGTAAAGGGAGATCCCAAGAACAGGGACTTTGTCTGTATTGTTTATTGGTGTATCCCCAACCCTAGAAGTGTGACTGGCTCACAGTAAGTAGGTGCTTAATAAAATATTTGTTGAATGAACAGAAGAAATTAATCAGCAATGCTGTCAAATGCCTATCAATAGAGAATGACTAATACTATGAGAAAAGTAATGTAAAAACACTCTAACTTGCTTGACTTAACTTCACTCACTAAGGAATACTTGCATAGGACCATCTAGAAAGAGAAATGTGATGTAAGCCCAGGTACCCAACTGGATGCCAAATGTCTCCTTTTCTATTTGAGAGGAGTGGGGGCCTTCTATTCCTTATCTGTTCCTTTCTTTCTTGAAAATGACTCATCATCAAACAAACATAAGGTCTTAAAATGATTATTGGAAATAATTTCATTTCTCCCCACCCACCCAGGTCATAACCATAAATATGGATAAATAAAAATGAAACCAAGACTTTGGGGCTTTATTCTCCCTTGTATGACACAACAGGGGCTTCTCAGGTGATTCAGCAGTAAAGAATCTGCCTGCAATGCAGGAGTCGCAGGAGATACGGGTTCAATCCCTGGGTTGGGAAGATCCCCTGGAGAAGGGCAGGGCAACCCACTCCAGTATTCTTGCCTGGATAATCCCATGGACAGAGGAGCCTGGTAGGCTACAGTCTATAAGGTCTCAAAGAGTTGGACACGACTGAAGCAACTTAGCAGAAAGACATCTATGACACGACAGGTGAAAATTACCCAAGCCACACAAATTTCACCATGCCTGGGCTCTAATTTTAAGCATGGGAGAGCAGCTTCTGTCTTGTACATATTCAGTCCCTCTATTATGTTTAACAGAAAAACTTAGAAAGCAAAATAAGTGCCCATAATAGGAGTCTGGTTAAATAAATAAGTAAATGTCGTACATGAATAAAGCAGCATTCCATGTAGTCTGGCAATTAAAAATGGCAATACATTGTATAGCATTTTTCTAGATTCCACATATATGCATTAACATATATTTGTTTTTCTCTTTCTGACTTACTTCACTCTATATGACAGTCTCTAGGTCCATCCACATCTCTGCAAATGACACAATTTTGTTCCTTTTTATGGCAGGGAACTTCACTCAAAGCTCTCTGGTCACCTAAATGAAAAGGAAATCCAAAAAAGAGGGGATACATGTACATGTATAGCTGATTCACCTTGCTATATAGTAGAAACTGACACACCATTGTAAAGCAACTATACTCCAATAAAAATTAATTTAAAAAATAAATACATTAAAAATGATAATGCAACTGGAAGTATCTACTGAATCTGAATATACACATACCCTACAACCCAGCAATCCCCCTCCTATGTCTATCCCCAGTATATACATCCACCAGACAACATGCAAAAGCATGCAGACATCAGACCTAGTCTAATAGCCCCAAACCAGGCCCAAAAGTCCATTAACAGCAGCCGACTGTGTCATGCATAAATGTGGAGGCAGAGAAAGCCAAATAGTTGTGAGGGCAGATCAATAATTATGTGGATGAATCTTGCCAACAGAATGTGGAGTGAATGAAGGAAAAAAAGAGTGGTTCTGTATGATTCCATATGTAAAGTTCAAAAGCAGGCACAGCTAATCCCAGGCTGGTAGAACTCAGGACAGAAGTCAGGACAGAAGTCTTGGAAAGGAGTGGTGACTGTGAGTGGGCAAGAGAGATTTCTGGAATGCTGGAAAGGTTCTGTTTCTTAATCTGCCTACTGGTTACACAGGTGTGTTCAGTTTTTGAAAACTTGTGGTGCTGTACACATATGATGTGTGTACTTTTCTGTGTGTATATTATGTACCCCAGAAAAGGAAAATATGATGCAGATCCATATTTATCGATACAGAACACAGGAAGACACGCAGGCCCCGCCGCAGAGGGGAAAGGTATACCTACATGCACCCATATGTAAAGAGAGTCACTCCAGGAAATGGTTCTCACAAGTATTAACAACACCTTACTTTTGAGTCAGATGTTGAGTTTGGTGTTGTTTTGACTTTTTTACTACTTTTCTGTATTTGTTTGCATTTTTACGTAGCATATGTATCATCTCATACTCAGAAAAATGGTTTTTGTTTTTTTTTTAAAACTCCTCCTTGTTTACAAAGAAAACTAAAAACTGCTTTCTATTTCTTCTAGAAGCAAACCAGTAAATACCAAAGCCCACTGACCAGAGATGGGACATAACTGCCGTGTGCCTCTAATAGACTTCACAATTGCCCCCACTTTGTAAGCATTTCCGAGGCTGAGTCTGAACAGGACAGCCGCCATTTTCAATGTCAACACTTGGGGTAAAGCCTGAGGGTGGACAAAGGGGAGAGGTCAGAGTCCCTGAGAGTTCAGGATAAATGCTGTAGAAACTGCAGGTGATCTGCTCTTCTCTTTGAAGCAGAGAGCAGATAGCTCAGTTTATTAAAGGAAAGTAACCTCCATTTATCTTTCTTCTGCCTCTAATCCATATACTCTCCATGGTCTACCTCTCTTGCTGGGGTTGAGGGGATTCCACCAGTGTTTTGTTTTGTGGGTTTTTGTATTTTTTTTCCCCTCTGTCCTGCCCTATCTAACTCAGGAAAGTTTTCTATTTCTCCTTCAACTCTCTTTCCCACCCAGAGCCTCCTCCACATGCTCACATACTCGAAATTCTTTTAATGGGGGATAAATTACGTTCTTTTACAATCAAAGCTGAAGCTTAACACATGGCCTTAATATTCACAGTAAGGTGTAAATGTCTAATATAATTTCTGAAGAGTAAAATTCTGTTGGGAGATGGGGATAGAGAGAGAAAGACCTCAATTTTGCACTGAGCCGACCAGGTTGCTGATGGTAACTTCCTTCTCTCCACCCAGCCCCCACGTAGGCCTGCCCAGAAGATTCCAAGCCACCCAGAAGCAGAAGGCAGCTGCCATCATCCTGACCAGATCTATATCCATTCCAGACTCAGGATTACGATAATTTGGGAGAGGGTCGACCAAGTCAGAGCCCCAGATGGCAGAAGAGCTGCTTCAGTTTAAGACTCTTAACTCTTTTTCCTCGGGGCAGGAAAGGTTCGAGACAATGAAGGATGAGGTTTTCCAGGCCTGGGACACAACCTTGATCCAAAGCCTACTCATGGCTTTAATTTTTGTAAATCAAAGCCTCAAGTTTTTCTTCACTCTCTCAGCCGAAGACATGTTTCCCAGGATTCAGGAAAAAAATAAATAAAAAGTACCAAATTGGAGATTGTGTGACATCCTGTGCCACTTAAACCCTTTGCAGGCAGGCAGAAATCACGGCTTTACTAAATTCCATTTCCTAAGCCTCCTCCCACTACCCACCCCAACCATTGTCTTCACAAGATCATCCCATACTTGGAAAACATTTGTCTAATTATCATCACACACGATGGGCCTATTGCCAGCTGCTTTTTATTTTAACTTCGGATTCTTTCCAGGGTGTTTGTTTTTTTTTTTCCTTGGGGGTAGGGAGAGGGAGACAGGAGTGTGTGTCTGTTTTTGCTATTACACAGAACCGATCACATTTCCTTTTACAATCACAATTAAACTTCCAGATCCGATCATATGAATACTTCACATTTAGAAGGTTTGAATGCTCATTGATTTGGTCAATCTCACAAAACTTTCCAAGTCTGGAGGTGAGAAATTGACCCATGGGCCCGAGCAAATCATTCTAGGGAGTGTTCTCCCCATCAACTGAGACAGGGCGCCATGAGGTTAAAGCCCCAGTACAAGAAGGTAAGCTCCCACAAAGGGAAGGCCGTTGTCTATCACGGTCACCACAGTAGCCCCACCACCTGCTTGCCTGGCATAATGACGGGTGGGCAGCAAATACTTGCTGAATAACGTTTTACCCTGTGCCAGGCCCCCTGCCGTGGTGGAGGTGGAGATGGGGGTGGAGGACAGCATACCTCATTGAATCTCTATATGAAGCAGGACAGTCAAGCATTGTTGTTGTTCAGTTGCTCAGTCCTGTCCGACTCTTTGTGACCCCATGGACTGCGACACGCCAGGCCTCCCTGTCCATCACCATCTCCCAGAGTTTCCTCAAACCCATGTCCATTGAGTCAGTGATGCCATCCAACCATCTTATCCTCTGTCTTTCTTTTCTCCTCCTGCCTTCTACATTTCCCAGCATCAGGGTCTTTTCCAGTGAGTTGGCTCTTCGCATCAGGGGGGCCAAAGTATTGGAGTTTCAGCTTTACCATCAGTCCTTCCAATGAATATCCGGGACTGATTACCTTTAGGATGGACTGGTTTAATCTCCTTGCAGTCCAAGGGACTCTCAAGAGTCTTCTCCAACACCACAGTCCGAAAGCATAAATTCTTCAGTGCTCAAGCTTCTTTATGGTCCAACTCTTATATCCATATATGACTACTGGAAAAACCATAGCTTTGACTCAGTTCAGTTCAGTTCAGTTCAGTCACTCAGTTGTGTCTAACTCTTTGCAACCCAATGGACTGCAGCACACCAGGCCTCCCTGTCCATCACCAACTCCTGGAGCTTACTCAAACTCATGTCCATTGAGTCGGTGATGCCATCCAACCTTCTCATCCTCTGTCATCCCCTTCTCCCCTTCTCCATCTTCAATCTTTCCCAGCATCAAGGTCTTTTCCAATGAGTCATTTCTCTGTATCAGGTGGCCAAAATATTGGAGTTTCAGCTTTAGCATCAGTCCTTCCAATGAACATTCAGGACTGATTTCCTTTAGGATGGACTGGTTGGATCTCCTTGCAGTCCAAGGGACTCTCAAGAGTCTTCTCCAACACCACAGTTCAAAAGCATCAATTCTTTGGCGCTCAGCTTTCTTCAGAGTCCAACTCTTACATCCATACATGACTACCAGAAAAACATAGCTTTGACTAGAAGAACCTTTGTTGGCAAAGTAATGTCTCTGCTTTTCAATATGCTGTCTAGGTTGGTCATAACTTTCCTTCCAAGGAGCAAACATCTTTTAATTTCATGGCTGCAGTCACCATCTGCAGTGATTTTGGAGCCCCCAAAAATAAAGTCTGTCACTGTTTCCACTGTTTTCCATCTATGTGCCATGAAGAGATGGGACCAGATGCCATGATCTTAGTTTTCTGAATGTTGAGTTTTAAGCCAGCTTTTTCACTCTCCTCTTTCACTTTCATCAAGAGGCTCTTTAGTTCCTCTTCACTTTCTGCCATAAGGGTAGTATCATCTGCGTATCTGAGGTTATTGATATTTCTCCCTGCAGTCTTGATTCCAGCTTGTGCTTCTTCCAGCCCAGCGTTTCTCATGATGTACTCTGCATAGAAGTTAAATAAGCAGGGTGACAGCATACAGCCTTGACATACTCCTTTCCTAATCTGGAACCAGTCTGTTGTTCCATGTCCAGTTCTAACTGTTGATTCCTGACCTGCATACAGATTTCTCAAGAGGCAGGTCAGGTGGTCTGGTATTCCCATCTCTTTCAGAATTTTCCACAGTTTATTGTGATCCACACAGTCAAAGTCTTTGACATAGACAATAAAGCAGAAGTAGATTTTTTCTGGATCTCTCTTGCTTTTTCAATGATCCAATGGATGTTGGCAATTTGACCTCTGGTTCCTCTGCCTTTTCTAAATCTAGCTTGGACATCTGGAAGTTCATGGTTCACATACTGTTGAAGCCTGGCTTGGAGAATTTTGAGCATTACGTTACTAACATGTGAGATGAGTGCAATTGTGCAGTAATTTGAGCATTCTTTGGCATTGCCTTTCTTTGGGATTGGAATGAAAACTGACCTTTTCCAGCCCTGTGGCCACTACTGAGTTTTCCAAATTTGTTGGCAAAGTAATGTCTCTGCTTTTTAATACACTGTCTAGGTTGGTCATAGCTTTACTTCCAAGGAGCAAGCATCTTTTTACATTTTATGGCTGCAGTCACCATCTGCAGTGATTTTGGAGCCCAAGAAAATAAAGTCTTTCACTGTTTGCCTTGTTTCCATGTCTATTTGTCATGAAGTGATGGGACCAGATGCCATGATCTTTGTTTTTTGAATGTTGAGTTTTAAGCCAGCTTTTTCACTCTCTTCTTTCACCTTCATCAAAATGTCCTTTAGTTCATCTTTGCTTTCTGCTGTAAGGGTGGAGTTGTGTGCATATCTGAGGCTATTGACATTACTCTTGGCAATCTTGATTCCAGCTTGTGCTTCATCCAGCCCAGGATTTTGATGTACTCCGCATATAAGTTGAATAAGCAGGGTGACAGCCTTGACGTACAGTCAAGCATTAAGAGTGGTGAGACCCATGGCAACTCTGCAAGGAGCTTAAGGATAGCAATCTGGCTGCAGGGGAAGGTGTTGTAGCTTTGGGATACGTGGGCATAGCCAACAGTTCCACCTCTATTGCACTTTATTTCAGGGTCCCTGGTGGAGTCCATGGGAAGGGGAGAAGTGGAGCTCTGACTTCTTTCCCCACTCCCCAGCACCCCACTGGCTGGAGGTGTGAAGACTAGAGGTGTAAGGCTGTGCTAACAGAAATCTGGAGTCCAGTGACCAAAAAGACACAGGGGACTTGGGAGAGAATTTCCTTCTGCTCCCTGTAGCTGGCTTTCTTATCCCTAAAGAGCAGAGAGCATGAGGAGGACCATCTGTGAAACTGAATCTGGCTAGTCATCTTAACCCAGATCTTCAGTTATAACACTTACACATTCTTAAGTGGGAGCATCTTATTCTAGAAGGGTTAATCCACACACTGGTCACACCTCAGGGAGATTCATTCCAATAAAATAATCTAACAGCTAATATTAACTCATATTTAAGAAAGAGAAAGGCATTTTAATGTTTACTGGAATTTTCTTTCTTCTTTTTGGGGGGATGAGAAGGGAGAGAAAAAGTGAGAGAAGTATTTTTATTTAGTTTTTTTTTTTACTGTATTTTTACTTCGTTGCTATGAGGACTTTCTCTAGTTGCAATGATTAGGGGCTACTCCTTTCATGTGGCTCAAGGGTTACTCACGGTGGAGTGAGAAGTAATAAGCTTCTCTTACTGTGGAGCACGGGTTCTAGGATGTGTGGATTTCAGTAGTTGGTGCAGGTGGGCTCAGCAGTTGCAGCTCCTGGGCTCCAGAGCACAGGCTCTGTAGTTATGGCCCATTGGATCAGTTTCTCCCTGGCATGTGGAATCTTCCTGGACCAGGGATTGAACCAGTGTCCCCTGCATGGCAACTGAACCACCAGGGAAGCCCATGAGAGAAGTATTAGTAACTGAAAAAATTATTGCTTGCTTTACATGTACTTTGTTGGCAGAGACATTACTTTGCCCATCTAGTCAAGGCTATGGTTTTTCCAGTAGTCACGTATGGATGTGAGAGTTGGACTATAAAGAAAGCTGAGTGCCAAAGAACTGATGCTTTTGAACTGTGGTGTTGGAGAAGACTCTTGAGAGTCCCTTGGACTGCAAGGAGATCCAACCAGTCCATCCTAAAGGAAATCAGTCCTGAATGTTCATTGGAAGGACTGATGTTGAAGCTGAAAATCCAATACTTTGGCCACCTGATGTGAAGAGCTGACTCATTTGAAAAGATCCTGATGCTGGGGAAGATTTAATGCAGGAGGAGAAGGGGATGACAGATGATGAGATGGTTGGATGGCATCACTGACTCAGTGGACATGGGTTTGAGTAAACTCCATGAGTTTGTTGGTGATGAACAGGGAGGCCTGGTGTGCTGAAGTCCATGGGGTCACAAAGTGTCGGACATGACTGAGCGACTGAACTCACATGTACTGGTTAAAATCTAGGAGAAGAAATAGGACAGACATCCAAATTATTATTATTCCACACACCTATAGAAGTTGTTGTCAAAACAAATCATTCTGAGGGTCAGGGAAAGAAATATTATCAAACGGTGGGAAGTGAGTCGTTTTTGACCAAGACCTTCAAGAATTTTGACCAGTGGAGATGGAATGAGGGTCTGCCAGGTATCAGAAGGTTGGAGGAAAGGTCTGGGTTGGGGCAGAAGAGTCTGAGGGATCGGGTGCTGGAGAAGAGGTGAGACAATTGCTCACAGCAGAGGGCTGGCAGGAGGGCAGGGAGGGGAGTTGAGGTCATCCCAAGTAGATTGGGAGTCAGCCGAGCTGAGACATGACCATCTGCAAGGGGTCTGATGGGTTCTTGACCCAGCAGCAGTCTGCAGCCTGGTGGCTTAGTGGCAGTGGAAAGCCACGGGGGTTCTCAGTCAGATGAGGGTCATCAACGTTGGCCTCAGACAATCACTGTGGTGGTGAGAGAAAGGTGGGTTGAAAGAAAGAGAATAGGAGGCTGACTGGCAGGCTGTTCCAATGATCCAAAAAGGACCTGGAGTAGTGGCAGAGGAAAGGGAACGGAAAGTCCAAAGTTACGCTGCAGAAGGGGAAAAGCATGGACTCAGAGAACCGTGAAGAGAGACAACTAGACTTCTCTGTGAAGGAAAAGTCACAAGCAAACCCCTTCCAACTCTGCTGAGTCTGACAGGCTAGTAAAACTCTAGGGGATGTGTGGACAGGTTTAGAGAAAAGGGGGGTGACAAGCAACAGCCTCTAAGGTGGGAAGGGCTCTCTTAGAAACACTGAATGGTCAGCAAGTGTACAGGGAGTGCACAGAAGGTGGAAGCAGAGCAAGGAAAGAGGTGGATAGGCCTTTAGCAAAAGCTTGCAATTTTCTCCAGAACAGTTCTCAAGAATCTAACAGTGGTGGTCACCTCTAGGAAGGGGAATGAGGAGCCTGAGGGATGACAGGTTTTCTCTGTTACACCGTTTTTGTATCTGTGAATTTTGAACTTCTTGTGTGTACTACCTCTTATAACTAAATTTGAAAATGTTGGGGTTAAGGGCCCTGATAGCTGCATGCTGTAGTAAGAAACCCCACTTTTCACACACGTGAAGCTCATCAACCTGCTATACCATTTAAGGAATCTCAGCATTAAATTCCCTCCAGTCCCTCTTCCCTCCCCAGCTAGTTCAAGGGTTTTTTCTTGTGTTCCAGTTTCCACTTCATCCTTCACAACTTTGCTGTGAAGAAACACACACAGCAAAGTTCTCAGCTTCCTCTGAAAGGCCTAGGGGTCAAGGATGGTTTACCCAGGCCACCCGTTACTGGGCATCACTGTGCCAAAGTCCGGTGGAGGATGAGAGTGTATGAGAAGTAGGGGAAGTGGCTGGCTAGGAAAAGAAGCTGTGGAAACTAGTCCTCATTGCTTCACTTGGAGCGACCAGAGAAGCAGGGTCAGAAAGTCCCACTTCACCATTTCTGCTCCCTTTGACCAAGCAGGCGGGGCGATGACGCAGTTGGGTCCGGAACGAAGAGTAGATCTGTGTGGCCAGCTCCCCAGGGTCTTCCTCGGGCTTAGAACAAAGACCTCCAGTCTCCAGGGGGCTAGAGGTTCACTTCTCCGGAGGATGGAGCGGCTAGCCTGCTCGCCACCCACCAGGGGAGTTTGCCCTCGAAAAGTCTCCAATCTTTCAGACCGATTCCACCACAATCCCCTTTCCCTAGATCATCCCACGACGCGGAGCAGGGGGCAGGGTATGGAGTGGGGGTGGGGGGAGTTGTTGGTGCAGAGCTCTCCCCCGCCTCTGGCACCGAAAAAACACGTGGCGGGTGACAGCCTGGGGAGAGCGCGGGAGTCACGTAGCCCCGCCCCCTCTCCGGTCCCCAAGTTCCGCGCAGGCGGCTGGTTCCTGGGAGCCCGACGGTTGCACCGGAATTTGGCGTGGCAAGAATGGCTCGGGCGCGCGCCTCGGGGATCTGGGCTCGCGGGCGGAGGAGGCCTGGGCCTGGGGCCCCTGGTGCGCGCTTTGCCGTCTCTGGGAGCGCGCCCTCGCCTTCCCCGCGCGCCGCTAGCGCCAGTGAAGCCTCCACCTCGAAGGTTCGCAAGCTGCTTCCGCCCAGTGGGTACGAGCCCGAACTGTCCTACATTCATATTTTCCCCTCCCTTATAGTCTGTTAAATTGACTAATAAACTCAACACAGCGTTCTCTGTGCGGCTTCAAAAAACTCGGTAATTTCGTTAGAAAACGTTGAAATTCAACCCCAAAGTATTCAGCCCAAATGTTTAGTTAAAGTAACCCCGTGGGTTAATAAACTAAACAAAGGCAACCCATGCAAAACTGGAGCAATGAAAACCAGGCTAAATAAACGAAGGGAAGTTTATAAGAACCCTTTCGAAGGAAAAAAAGAGAAAAGGCACCGGGCACGGAGGTTTAATGTGAAGCATGTGAGCGGGGCTCAGCTTACAGGTACGCGGGCCGACGGCGAAGCGCGCTGTCAAGTCGCCTCGCCGATTGCGGGTTGGTTTGCACCCCCGGGAAACCCTACCCGGGCGGGCAGGCTGCACGGCCTGGCGGCGCGAGCGCGAGTGGCTGCGAGCTCCCCGCTCCGCCGCTGGGCGCCTCAGTCGGCGCAGAGCCGTGCGCCCAGGGCGCGGCAAGCCACCCAGCGGCGGCGCCTTCCCTTCCCCGGAAGGGAGTGTCAGCTCGGTTTAAAACAGTGAGGAGCACTCTGCAGTTTGGAGATACAGAGATAGTGGGTCCCGCGCCCCCAGAAGTTCTCCTTTCCACTCTCTCGCCTCCCACCCCCACTAGCCCCCCGCTGGCAGCGGAGTAACAAAGACATTGCCGCGCCATTGACCCCGAAGAAGCTCTGATGAAAAGAAGGGCAGGCTGCAGGGATGGAAATTTTTACAATTATTTTCTTTTGCCTTTACGTTCCGGAAAAGAAGCCGAGGAGGTAGAAGGAAGAGAGATCTGGTAAAGGCAAGGCGCAGAAATCAGGAGCCAATGTGTTTCTCCTTTGGGAGAAAAGCTGTAAAACCTGGGCCTCTTGTCAACCTCGCCTTCAAAGATCTATCCATGAAAAGAAAAAGGCGGGAGAAGGAGGAATTTTTCACTATAACTTCCTTCTCCCAGGCTCCTTCCAGATTTCTAGGAGAGGTAGCCCCCTAACTTCCCTGCCAGTGCTGGGCGCTCCGCTAAGACCTCAGAGGAGATACAGGTTCGATGCTAAAAGAACCTTCAGGCCGCGGGACAATGGAGCGGACCTCACACAGGGGCGCCGCGTCTATCCCCAAGCCGAGCTTGGCTCCCGCCGCTTCTTTATTCCGTGCGGTGCATCCACCAACTCTCCCACCTCCGCGGAACCCATGGGCAGAGCAAGGAGAGCGGGCTGCGCAGGGGAGGGTTTGAAAGGAGGTGTGGGTTTTAATTTTTAAAGAGCATATTGGGCTGAGGAGGGTAATTTTTTCTTTTGCAACAGACCAAAAAAAAAGAAGAAGAGGGGGGAAAAGTCGGGAGAAATACAACACATTTATCTATCAACCGCTAGACAAGACAAAGAGGTTTTAACAACAGTTTGAAAAGAGCGGCCTGTGAATGGTTACTATTCAATTTGTATTTTATTCCCCGCTGGTCATGGAATTGAGATCAGAAGAAAAAGTGAAAACACATGGCTGAGGTCAGGGGATCAGAGAACCACCACATACAGCAAAGGGAAGGGAAAGCAATGGGAACTCGTGTGAAGAAATGGATTATATAAACAGAGCTTACCATCGCCTGCGCCCCATTACCCTATAATTTACCCTGCATGGGAGCATAGAAATATATTAAAGTAGTGATAGGTTTTACCATTTCTTTACAACACAGCCTCGTGCCAATCAAGCCTACTATATACTTTGAGACATGTTTGGAATTCTTGAACTAATGTGTTTATTTTAAATATCACAGGGAAATTATTACATCACCAGAAAATAATGCCAGAGCTGGGGTCTGCCGCCCTTTTGAAGTCCTGCTGCAACGAAACATGATTTTAATTACATAATCACTTTGAAACTATAATTATATAATAAACGATGAGGATTAAGCGGGAAGTATAGAGTACATTAAAAATTGCTTAGGTCTTGAGAAAACAAACTGAACATGCAGCGGGAAAAGAAAGAGATGAAACTCAAGGTCCTGGGGAGGGGGTTGATAAGTTCTGCAATTGCCTCCCTCTGAACTGCTGCGGGGACCGGGGTCTGGGGTTCGATATGCCGGGTCCATGGGAGGGCAGGTGGACGGCCCGAGCCGGGTCGCCGAGTAAAAACCCGTAAATCTGAGACAGAATCAAAGAGAAACGCGAAGGATGGCTCCAGTGCTTTTGCTAACCTTCCTGCACCAAAACAAATAAACAGAATCGTCGCTTTGGAGTTTACGAAACGCATTTACACTGAAAACCGTCATGAATCGCAATGCCATGGGCAGGCTGAATGTTGCCAAAGATTGGTTTGTTTGCCCTTCCCTTCCAGAACGAAAGGCATCCAGCACGAACTGCGGCGTCGCTGCCCTGAAGCCCGAAACAAGTTTATAAACAACAGCGCGTATAAGGCGAGGGCAACCGAGCGCGCCCGCGAACATCCCCGGGCCAGTCTGGTTCCCCCGGCGTACACGCGGGCTCACAACCGCTTTCTTAAAATCTGCCCTGCCATAAATTTTTCTTTTGGATTTGTCATTCTGGTGAAGCCGAGGGAAGGCGCTTGTTCCTTTAAAGGTAGAAACTTGGATGAATCCGGAGCCAACAGGCGCGCATCTCTCTTTCCTCGGTGGCCCCGCTTCCCCAGAGCTTCCCCATAGCCTGGGGCGCGCTGGCCCTCCTCTGCTTCAAATTGTGTTGCTGGTGTGGGCGGGGGGTGGGGGTGGGTGGTCGTGCTCTGGAGAGTTCTGGGCCTGGGCAAGGAGTCTGAATTCATTTGGAAGCACCCTAGTGACTGAGATCCCCAAATGAACGGCAAAGGAAGAGGCTCCTGGTTATTTTTTCCAGAGGCATCCACCTTACCGCCAGTGCTTTGCCAGGCCAGCAGCACCCTGGGGAGGGAACAGGAGTACAACTCCTGGTTTGGGTCTCAGCAGCCACTCAGGCTGATTTTTAGGATACTGCCACCACCAACATTCAGGCCACCGACAGCCTCTGCTGTCCTTTAATATTTCATAGCAGGTGTCCTGGGTGAGCCGGTTTGCCTGGCCCAGCCAAGTTTTATACATAAAGTTTAAATGCTTCCAGCCGCGGCAAAAGTGGTACCCGGTTGCAGAAGGGCACTTCCACTTTTTGCTGGAGCAGAAAATTATAATAGCAGAAGCAGCCATGTTTAAGTTCACTAGCAACCCGGAAGGTGTTTCCGCAGGAACTCAGTTGTTAAGTATTGGACGAAAGAGGGAGAAAGTGACATTACGAATCCTTCTTTGCCCTGCTGGTGGTTCCAAACGCTGCCCAGGCGGCCCTGGCGGGGTGAAGCTAACGTCTGTCTTCAGCTCCCAACCATTAAGACACATCAGTGTTGCATTAATCTGCAGCGGACCATCAACGTCCAAGAACAAATACAAAAGAGAAATAGTCGATCCGAAGAGTCCTACTGTGAATGTGTTTATTTCTTGCTTTGCTAAGCCCAGGATATAATTTACTCGCTGCCCTATTGCAAACAAAAGCGCGGCCCTAGCCTGACAACGCTGAAGAACACCTTTCCAAACGCCCCGGGAAATGGCCCAGGGGCCATTTTATACTGAGCCTGAAGCCCCAAATCGCACCATTCTGTCCCGGTGAGCACGTGCAAGTGAGGAGACCAAGATGTGAAAAAAGAAGAAAAGACAAAAAATAAAAAGGAGGGGGAGAATGGATACGTGTGTATGTATGGCTCAGTCCCTTCACCGTTCACCTGACACTATCCCAACATTGTTTGTTAATCAGCCACACTCCAATCAAAATTTAAAAAATGTTTTAAAGAAAGAAAAGGAAAAAGAAATTCGATTTCCCAGGACTAATAGTAATACTAATAAATAATATTTATCTGCCTACCACCTAATACAAGCAATTTACCTACGTTATTTTATTTAATATAGCAACCCTGCAAGGTGAATATTATAATCTCTATTAACAATGTCAAATACTTATATAGTGTTTATCACGTGCTTCACACTGTGGTATTTTTACATTCATTGATTCCTCACAACACCCGATATGGGTGGGCATATTATCGTGTCCATTTTACAGATGAGGAATTGAGGCAGTGATCATGTAATCTGTTCTGGGTCACATGGCCATAAGTGACAAGGCAGGGATCGGAACACAGACTTTTAAATCTTGGTCTTGACACTATGCCACCTAAAAAGGAGTGACGGGCTGGGAGAAACTGAGGCTTCTCTCAGGTGCCGAGATTAAAACGCAGGTGGTCGTGAGCTGGAACTGTAGTGCGTCGTCCCAGAAGCAATGCACGGAGAGCCGCGAATCGCCCTCGCAATCCACCGCGCGGTCGCGGCAAAGAACCATGAGCGTGGACCTTGTGCTCCGCTTGCAGCCAGCGTCAACCGTGATGTGTCCCGCCAAGCGCTGAGCCGCTTCCTCCGCTGCCGGGTCCTCTGCGGCCTGGGCAGCGGTTTGTCTTCTCAGACACATCGGAGGAACCTCCAGGAGGGGCCGTCTGTCTGGATCCCTGGCGCGACCCTCCGGAGCACCAGAGCCCCAGGGGCTCGGGGATCTGGCCTGCCAGATTGAGAGAGGCTGGGAGAGGGCCCGGCCGGCGACTGACCCGTGTGCGCCCTGCCCAGAAAGCTGGCTTTCGGCTGCCTTCGGAGAGAGTTCCGACGCGCTACGCGCACCGCAGCGAGGCGCACGATTTTCCACGAGGGGCAGCGCCCGGCGCAACTGAATCTTGTGCTCTACGCTTCCCCAGCGCCGTGAGCTGGAGCTTGTCAGGGCGCAGCTGAGAGGTGAACTGGGGTGGGGAAGGGCCCGAGAAACGCTCTGAAAGGGAGCGGTTTTCGGGATTGTGTCTGCGTGTTGGTAAAACCAGCTGGGAGACTACCGCTGCCTTCCCGAGCGGAATTCCCCATCTCTGTAAGGTGGTAGCAGTATTGACCTGCAAATCTTTACCGCGAAGATAACGGTCCGAAACCAGTGCTTACTGGGGCCGCTGGCAGGCCTGGCCTGTCTCGAAGCTCTTTGCACACGGACTTTGCCTAATTTCTCCCTTGCAGCTAATGATTTTCCAGGCAGAAGTTATCATCCCACTTACTGTCCTAACTGCTTAGCACAAAACCCAGCCCTTCCTTTTATATAAGGAAGGCACCAAAAGATTAACAGACACAATAGACACAGCCGGGAGGTACTTGGAATGGGTCTGGGGACAGGCACCTACCATCTGGAAGCTTTTCACTTCCAGTGACCTCTTAGAACTGGAGTAAACCGTCCAATGTGTCTGAAAACTCAGAGAGCCCTGGGCAGAACTGAGGTTGGGGAAAGGGAAGAAGATCCTCCCCAGAACATCCAAAAGGAAAGGTCCTTAAAGGGCCTGTGAGGTTCTAGTAGGGAAGGGAGCTTTGAATCATCAACATTAACTTGTATGAGAAGTTAACCAATCAGTTAACTGACCACTTGCCCAAGTGCTATGCTGAGCCCTTTACATCCATGCTTTCCATCTTGGCTGCACAGTTAACATTGCTTGAGGGAATTAAAAATTCCAGATGCCTAGAGCAACTAAGTCACAACTTCTGGGTTATTAGCCAGCCATCAGTGTGTTTGTGTGTGTGCGTAGGTGGGTGCTTTTAAAGCACCATAGGTAGTTCCAATGTGCAGTCATGTATGAGGAATCACTGCTTTAGGGAAACTGTCTCATTTCTCATAATAACCCCCACAAGGCAGATCTCAGTGTGATGTCCATTTCATAGGTGAGAGAGTTGAAGGCTTAAAGGGGATTCATACTTGGTCCAAGGTCAGCCCAGGGTCAAACATAGGTTTCTCTGGTGCTAGAGAACCGGTCGGAGAAGTCAATGGCACCCCACTCCAGTACTCTTGCCTGGAAAATCCCATGGATGGAGAAGCCTGGTAGGCTGCAGTCCATGGGGTCGCTAAGAGTCGGACACAACTGAGCGACTTCACTTTCACTTCTCACTTTCATGCATTGGAGAAGGAAATGGCAACCCACTCCAGTGTTCTTGCCTGGAGAATCCCAGGGATGGGGAGCCTGGTGGGCTGCCGTCTATGGGGTCTCACAGAGTCGGACACGACTGAAGCGACTTAGCAGCAGCAGCAGCAGCAGCAGAGAACAGGTATCCTCTCTGGGCCAAGACTCTTCTAGTTTTAACAACTCCCTCTACCTCCAAATTTTACCCCACCAGGGAGATACCCCAAGGTGCAGCAGGAAGAGGCAGGAAGGCCATGGACATTTTGAAGCTCTAAGCACTAAACCTCAGACCACCTACATTCAGAGTCTTCAGTAGAGGGAAGCAGGATGGGGAGAAGGGGACAAGAGCTTTGGTTCTCTTTGGAAAAGGTAGGTCATAAATGACCCTGGGCCCCCAACAGGGCACTCTGTTTGGAAAGGTGATGTGTGAAGGGTCCAGCTGGGCCACCTGGGTGTGGCATGAATTTCTAGGGGAGCCTGGAGTGAAGTGCATATTGAACTAGGAAGGCTGATACCTGGCCAGCAATGTTTTGCCTTGGGCAAGTCTCTTAACTGCTAGGGCTCAGTTTCCTCCACTGTGAAATGAAGCGGTTGGATGGAATTATTCTAAAGTTGTTTCCTGAGCACACGCTTGATAGTTTTTTAAGGCCCTGTGTGAGTAAACTCACTTCTGGACTAAATTAGACTATAATGATAATGTTTTAGCAACTTCATTTATCTCTTGTTTGCTTCTCACGCCTTCTCTAAAAGTAGGAATTGCCTTCATTTTGATCACTAGAGAAGCTGAGGGAGGCTCAGGATTATTTTGACTCCTCTAATGGCCTCTGATACTACTCCTAGAAATACATTTCCTGTCAGCTCCTCTGTTCTTATTTTGCTGATCATTCTATAGTCAGAGAACCTCGGGCACTGGGAGAAGTGGGAAGCACTTGACTGACTGGGAAATTGAGCTTAAGGCCTTAAAACACCCTAAACCAACCCCAGAATTCCAACAGGGTTGGAGGACAGTTATGCTGAGAAAGGAGTGGAAAACTAGTCTTCTGAATCAGTCTTACCTTTCCGCCTCAGGTTCTGCATGTCTAACCCAAGGGTCAATGTTGATTCCCAGCTGGGCCATGGACTCATCAGTTAATGCCTATTATAGAGATTTGAAAAATCTAGAGCCAGAGTTGTGACTTGTTTTCCTGGAGGAGGGCCTAGTGTAGGAACGCAAAGGAGTTTCTGTCCAAAGCATCCCAGCTGTTTACCTTCATGTATCTTGTGCCTCGGTCTCTTAATTTCTGAGTGCTCATTTGAATTCCCTGAGGAGATTTTAAAATACTGATGTCCAGGTCCCATTCAAATTAACTGAATCAGTAGCTCAGGTAGTGAAGCTCATACAAAGGTTATACTTTTTTAAAGGTGCCATGATTCTAGGGGGCACCCAGAGCTGAAAGCAATTGCTGTGGATGCTTGTAGAAGGTCCATGAAGAGGCCAGTGATGAACCTGGACCTTTAAACATAGTAAATAAGTCTGGTTGGCAATCTAGATGTAAGGCTGGAGCCACGTGGGTGCATGTGATGGTCCAGCTGCTGCTGCTAAATCGCTTCAGTCGTGTCCGGCTCTGTGCGACTCCATAGACGGCAGCCCACTAGGCTCCCCCGTCCCTGGGATTCTCAAGGCAAGAACACAGCAGAAGGGTGCAAAGTTGGAGAGTGAAGGATGGAAGTGTAGGAAAGCACAAGCCCAAGAAGAGAAGTAGAAGAAAAAGAGACAATGAAAGACTGAACTGGAGGAGCCTGAGGTGCAGGAGAAGACTCTGAAGGCCTGACATCCTACAGCTGAGGGAGAAGAGAATGTCTTTGTAGACAGGTCAACAGCACCATCACTGTCGTTGGGATGATTTAAGATTAGGCTAAAAAGCCTTCGTTGGACTTGAGGTCCAAGAAGCTTGGAGTGGTGTTAGTAAGAAGAGACACCTGGTGAGGCCAGGGCTTTGAGAAGAATATTGAGGTGAACCCAGAGATGCAAAAGAACTCTTTCCCCCAAGCCATGGATGTAGCCACAGATCTGCCCAATCAGGACAGATCTCCTCCCATAAGCATGTAAGCACCTCTCCCCACTCCACTGAAAATACAAAGGGAATTTGGCTGCCAGTCTTGATGCCCATGTGGAAACGGGTTCTCTCTCCTGTGTACAAACGTGTGAGGGGACCCTACGCCAGAGAGAAACCAAACCATCGCTCAAAGCAGAACATGAAACTTGTTTCAGGCGGCTCACTTCTCCTCAGAAACAGCATCTAACGCAGGGCAAAACAGTCCACCGCACCCGGGTGGCAAACTGAACCAAACCAGCCCTGACTCCAGGCCACAGGAATCGGGGCGGGAGCTGCCAAGCCAGGGAGGCCCGACTCTGCCGCCTGACAGGAAGCTGGCGGAGCAAGCCCGCCTCTGCTCCTCCCGCAGCATGGTTGACCACTATAAAGCAATTCGGAGAGCCTACAAAGAGAGAAAACCCACAGAAACACCAAAAAAGAAACAGAAGCAGCCCTCTGTGAACAGCTAGATGCTGTCAAGTACGACCAACCGCCTGGAGTCCGGAGCCTCGCCTTCGCCGGCGCGGGAGCTGCCCTCCTCCGCGGGCCCCTCCAGGTGCCTCTACCGGCCCTCCTGTCAAGACCCACGGGCGCTGCCCAGCTGGCTGGGGCCCAGCAGGCGGCCAGGCGGAGCCCGCCTTGGGGTTGTGGGAAGAACCTCGCTGTCTCCACCAGGCTGCCTCCTCCTCAGTGAAAAGATAGGGCTGAATCACAATAGCTGTTCTTCTTGGAGTGGGGTGGCTGGATGGGACCGCAGGGGATGTTCACTTTCTTGATCTGGGTGCAGGTTGCCAGTTAGGGTTATGAAAGTTCATTGAACTTTATGACTGTGCACTTTTCTCTTTTTATACTGTACTTCAAGAAAATGTTGCTCTGTGTGTGTGTGTGTGTGTGTGTGTGTGTGTGTGTGTGTGCGCGCGCACGCGCACGTGCGTGCATGGGTGTTTTAAGGCAATGATGACAACGAGCAAGCCCAGTGGCCCAGTGTCACCAGGCCCCAAAATACCACCCTGCTATTTCTCTCTCTCTCTCCAGGCAATGGCCTGCAATTTTCCTCTTGCTCTGCAGCCACCACCATGCAATTTGCACCTCACTAATTTCTTGGCTAAGACTTAACGCTGTCTGGTCACTGCTCCACCCTCCCTGAAAGGAGAGCTCTGATGTCGGCCCTGCCTGGCAGTTTGGGGCTTAGGGGCTGCATCTGATTGGCCACCTGTGACCCAGACGATCCTATTTAGAAATGCAGCTTTAAGGAATCAATCATAGGAAGGGGTAGATGCTCTGGTCAAACAAAATAACTACTACAGCTTCCTCGGAACCCGTGGTGTGGATGGAGCTGAGGCAGTTTTGGAGTTGTTCTGAGCAAGCAGAATATTACGTTTCGCTTAGGTTTGAGGGGGTGTCACTTGGCAGGTCCGAGTGATTGACACTCTTACTCTCCAATTTTCTGCTCGCTGAAGCGTTAAAGCAGCAAGTGGTGAAGTCAGGAAAAAGCCAACAGTCTGGCACAGAGCACTTAATTCCAATCTACAAATAAAAAGCTTTTTATTAAACCTTCTTTTCTCCTTATTTTGCTTCAGATCTCAAATTGTCTCTCCCAGGGGCTTGCCAAAGAGCAACTGTAGCAGATTGTGAACTCCTTTTGCAGGTGGCAATTAAAACAGTTACGTTCTTCTTTTCCATAATGAAGGGTTAGGGAAACTATATATAAGTGGTGAGTAAACACCTAAGACTCTGTATTTTTGCTTCCTGATTCTTAAGGCAGGGTGGGTTAGTGGAAAAATTCACTTGGGTTAGATGGCAGAAGAGCTCGGTTCTGGTACAGATTAGCTAGGTGACCTCAGATAACTTATTTAGGCTCTTTGAGCCTCAATTTTCTAATCTATAAAATGAGAGGGTTGGACTAGATAATAGTCAATGGTCTTTGTCATCCAGTGTTGTACTAATCCATGATACTTTTACAAAGCTAAATATATAATCACCCACCTTAATTAAATATGTAATGGTTTTCAAGAAAAAAAATTCTGTCCCCTTGGAGATGAGTAATCATTCATTAAGCAAATATTAATTTTACCAGATTCTCTGATGGCAGACGGTAGACACAAAGATGAGTACAAGTAAGTTGTTACTCTCCTGAGTCTATGACTGTCCAGAGAATGCAATGCACGCCTCCTTTGAAAGATAATAACAGCAACGAATGTGTAAACTTCCTCATGTCCAAGTGACAGTCCTGACCCAGGTTTATGGCCTGATTCCTCCATCATATTCTCTTCAAAAGTCACCTCTGTAAAGTTTTCAAAGTCTAAATGTCTTACTAGAATCTTTTGAATGAGTTAAGAAAATCTGCTCAGTGCAAAGCACATGCACATTTGAGTCACTATTGATCTTAAATTGCTCAAGGTCTCTCTAGCCATTTTAAGGTTTATCTGTGTGTGCGTATAAACAAATATTCATATATATATTTACAGGAATGTATCTACCCCCTTAGATATATACATTTGTTGTGCTTATTGAAAAAAAAACCCTCCCTACTTAAAAGTTCCAAGTATATGTTCCTTTCATGTGCTTGTGCACCTGTATATTTAGCAATGTCCATATGCCCCATGGATCTCTTACCCCTCAGTCTATGGAGCTGGCAACTATGGTAAGGGTGCCCTGCTTAGATCTGTCCCGACTAATTGCTGATCCAGGAAGCTGCCCACTGGCAAGGCTCCCTCCTGGGACAGTTCCATAATTTGTGGGACCTGGTGCAAAATGTAAATGCAGGACCCCTTGTTAAAAAATTATTTCAAACTGTTAAAATGGTGACAGCAGAGCATTAAACCAAGTGAGGGGCCCTTCCAAGATCACACAACTATGGAGCCCTCTCCGCCATCTGCTCCGGCTGTCTGTGCTGCTGAGAAAGGGCATGCATCAGGGCAAAAGACTGCCCTCACGTGCTTCTAGGTGTCTCTACCAAGGGCACTGCTAAACGTCACTTCCAGGAGCTCACAATCCCACCAATTCCGCCTCCACAGGCTGACAAGGATGGAGAAGTAGGAGAGGATGGCAGAGAGGGTGCGCCAAAGATGGCTTGTGCTCACAGCATCAGCAAACGTCTGCGAGGACTGCCAGAGATCTTGTGGCCCAGCCTCTCGCTTTTTTTTGTTTTGTAATAATTAGAGGCTGCAGGGTGGGGTGGGGTGGAATGAGGGGGCATAGGAAATCACATTTGGGGAATGTGCCCTTTCTCCCTGTCCTCCTTGCCTGGATCCCGCCTTCCTCATCGGGCACTCCTTTGCTTGGACCTCCTTTGACTGCAGGTAGAAGGAGCCACCCATGGATCGATTATTCACCTTGAATAAATGTTTGTAGTTCTGGACTACCGCAGGGCTCAACCTGGAGATGTTGACAGCCTGTTGCTTTCCAGAAGAGGAAACTGAGTCCCAGAGAGGCATCCTGGTTCTACCAAGGTTACAGAACTGGTTAAAGCCAAACCTGAAGCTAAACCCCCAGGCTTGAGTGTGAACCCAGGAGCTTCAGAACCATACCTAGATGAATAACTCCTCTGGGAATGCAGCCCATTTATAATGAAGGACACATTTTGAGACTGTTCTTAAATTGTGGGAATAGCTTCCTTTTTTTTTTTTTCTTGAGTTGAAGATGAGGACGGAGGACCCAGGATGTAAAGCTACACTTTTCTAAGCACAGCTTCATCATGCCCAGACTCCTCTTCCTGGGCTCCTATCACCACAGTGGCAGCATCTTCCCTGCCCAGCACTCAGGACCCTGAAGGCCTCCAAGCTCCACTCACCCACCTTCATCCAGTTTGAGGGGTTGAGATTTCTGATGAGAACAGGTTTCAGTTAGAGAATGGGGCAATTTCCCAGCTGCAGGAGACCTCGGTGATTCCGGAAAGCTGTCCTGAGAATGGATGATAAGGGGAAAGAAGGCAGGGAAGGACAACCTCTCGATTGGACCCAGGAGGCACATACTCGGAGGATCTCAGCACACCAGGAGGAGAAAGGACGGCAGAGGCAGCGCCCGGCGGCTTCCCTCTGACATCCAACCTAGAGCGGGCAGCTGACTTGTTGGGGTCAGAGACTAAAATCCATGGCTCCTGACACCCATCTCATCTCTTGCCACTTTGCATTCTGTCAATGGTCTCTCCATTCTTTTAAATTTTTTATCTTGGGGATTTTTATCCTTCCAGTGTTACGCAGATGAGCCCCAGACGTTCCTGTCCCCAACAGTGAGCTGCTGCCTGAGTATGGAGACTGCTCCCAGCGGGATGCCCAGATGACCACTGCAGCCTTCGAGGACCTGGACTCCCTCCTGGAGCAAGACCTCCCTCCTCTGTTCCCCTTTCTCACCTCTGCTATTCTTACCCCACCCCTTGCTCTCCTCCCATGGACCCAGTCCTTCCAAATTCCTCAGCCCTGTTTTCTGGCAGGTTTGAGGTTGGCTCCATCAGTGCTTAATGATTTTCCATGACATAACTTCCCCCTGCCCGACACCCCTGTGTCTCCAGCGTGACTTCTCCTTTAGCTGCAGCTCCACGTGAAGGCTGCCCGCCTCTGGAATGCACTCTCGCTCTCTGGGGTACCAGAAGTGTCAGCATGCAGAGCAAGCCAGGCGGGGTGGGAGCGTGCGCCTGGAGCTGGCCTCAGCTGGGACAATGGGACTTTTATTTCTGGCCTGGCTCAGCTGGCAGTCTCTCTCCTGCTCTCTTTCTCGGTTGGGCTTTGGTTTAAAGTTACCCTTTCAGGATTAGGTTGGTGTTTTCTTTCCCATGCCACCGGGGAAGTTTCTGTTTCCGAAGTGGACCATATACAGACAGGTCAGTTAGTCACTGGCCTTCGCAGGGCCACAAGCGTCGGTGTTCAAAGGCTTCTGTAAATCACCCTGGCAAATGGGGGCCGACCAAACCCGCTTCTTGGCATGTGGAAAGGCACATTGCAGTGTAGCTAATCTTGAAATAGTTCTTTTCTATTGGGTATATGTTATTGTAATCAAGCATCGCTCTGCCCACCTCTCACCCCCACATTTTCACAGAAAATCCTGGAAGAACTGCTGGGGGGTGGGGGGCGGTGGGCAGTAGGAATGTCTGTTTAAGCAGCCTTGGTTCTTTCTCCTCATTTTTATGCCTTCTGTCACCACCAGGTCTGGCCATCACGGACACCCAGCTCTCCTTTTCTCTGAAACTCAGTGACAAAACACAGGAAACAATATAAAATTTTTTCTTATCCCCTTAACCCAGCTGAGATGGACCAACTTTTTTTTTTTTTTAAGAAATTTAAAAAACCCCAGGGGATGGGAGGCAGGAACCCTGAATCTGTGCAAAGTCAGGGAAGCTCTTTGGGAAGCCCGAAGGCCCTTACCCTAATAGTCCTGTAGGGCTGGCGTAACCCTCCCCCAGCCATCCCTGTGGCTATGTGACTGGCCCATTATTTCCTGCCTGGGGAAGCTGTGCCCCCATGAACACACAGCCCCATCCCAGATTATGGGCCCTCAGCCTCCACACGGGGGTCTGATAGAGACTTGCCCCCTTGCAAGCCTGCAGCCTGATGTTGATTTAACCACACAATAACCACACACATAGTTACACCCATCCCAGAAAGGAAAGCACATTAGGAGCAAGGGGTGGTCTCGCTCAGCCTACCATTATCTTATCCAGGACTTTATCCTTCCTCCTTTCTTCTTCTTCATAGTACAAAAGTAATAACCTACTTATGAGAAGGGCACAAAGTAAATAAAACAAAACAAAATACATTCCTCTCATCTCTCTTCCTAATTCTTACTTCCTGGGAGTAAACAAAACTAACAGTTTGGAGTGTCTCCTCTGAGATCACAGGCACTTTCCGTGACCCAAATGAAATACTCCAGGGCCAAGTGTCTGTTGTTGATGCTGTTTTCAGCTCTTGTTTTGAAACCAACTTTATTGAGATAAATTTACGTACAATAAAATGCTCCCATTTTAAGTGTACATTTCCATGAGTTTTGATAAATACATACACCCTCATAACCGTCACCACGGTCATGATACAGAACATTTCCATCACCCAGAAACTTCCTCTGTGCTCCTTTGCTGGCAGTTTCCCACCTCAGCCCCAGGCAACCACTGCTCTGTCCTCTGTCATTACAGATTCGTTTTGCTTTTTCTGGAATTTCATATAAATTGAATCATGCCGCATGTACTCTTCCGTATCTTTTTTTCTCCTCGGTATAACATTTTTGAGATCCCTTCCCCTCCCTGTGCACAGTACTTTGCTCTTTTCTATTATTGAGTAGAATTCTACCATATGGATGTACCATGATTTGCTCATCCACTCATCTGGACATTTGAGTTGTTTTTCCAGTTTGGGGCTTGTTATAAATAACTCTGAAAGCTGTTATGTTATTTTGAATCATGAAGAGAAGGAGGGAGAGAGGGCAAGTCCAAATTTATCTCAGGTCTATATATGTCAGAACTTAGTAACTGACATATTCCCAAGGCAAATATCTCTATGTGAGCAGAAAGCACAGGTAAGGTCATTTTAGTCTTGATTGCAGTGATGATCACTGCTCACATGAAACGCTAAAATGACATTTTCCACCGGCGGACTCCATTTTGGAAGTGCTCTCTGGCAGCAACTTGACACTGTTTGGTAATCCTATCAATGCCGGGTTCTTATTATGGCCTTCCTCAAATCCTGAAAGATGTAGGGACATTTATACACCAAGGCTAAAGTATCGCTGTTTCACAGAACCAGTACAATTGAATCCCTTTTCTAAGAGAACTGGCTGTCCCAATACTTTGTGTTATGTTCTGAGGTTATACTGTGGTTACCTGCACCATGCTTTTGTCTGTCACAGGCAACTCAAGCTTTTCATCATTAGTTTTTGTAAAGACAATTGCAAACACCTCCTTTCTTGATTTTGTGTGTGTAATTCTTTAGTAAGAGCCCTAAGGACTCTCTCATAGAAAGGAACACTCACTCAATAGCAGTTCTCATGGGCCCTCTGCTGCTCCCCCAGCAACAGTGTACCAGAGGGGGCTTTCCTCCCCTCACGGCCCCATCACTTGAAAAAAAGCTAACACACACAAAAAATTCCATCAACAAAGTGTGTTTGCTGATGGTGGCTTTAATCATAGTACAGTTCGGTTCAGTCGCTCAGTTGTGTCCGAATCTGCGACCCCATGAATCGCAGCACGCCAGGCCTCCCTGTCCATCACCAACTCACGGAGTTCACCCAGACTCACGTCCATCGAGTCAGTGGTGCCATCCAGCCATCTCATCCTCTGTCATCCCCTTCTCCTCCTGCCCCCAATCCCTCCCAGCATCAGAGTCTTTTCCAATGAGTCAACTCTTCACATGAGGTGGCCAAAGTACTGGAGTTTCAGCTTTAGCATCATTCCTTCCAAAGAAATCCCAGGGGTGATCTCCTTCAGAATGGACTAGTTGGATCTCCTTGCAGTCCAAGGGACTCTCAAGAGTCTTCTCCAACATCACAGTTCAAAAGCATCAATGCTTCGGCGTTCAGCCTTCTTCACAGTCCAACTCTCACATCCATACATGACCACAGGAAAAACCATAGCCTTGACTAGACAAACCTTTGTTGGCAAAGTAATGTCTCTGTTTTTGAATATGCTATCTAGGTTGGTCATAACTTTCCTTCCAAGGAGTAAGTGTCTTTTAATTTCATGGCTGCAGTCATCATCTGCAGTGATTTTGGAGCCCAGAAAAATAAAGTCTGACATTGTTTCCACCGTTTCCATCTATTTCCCATGAAGTGATGGGACTGGATGCCATGATCTTCGTTTTCTGACTGTTGAGCTTTAAGCCAACTTTTTCACTCTCCTCTTTCACTTTCATCAAGAGGCTTTTTAGTTCCTCTTCACTTTCTGCCATAAGGCTGGTGTCATCTGCATATCTGAGGTGATTGATATTTCTCCCGGCAACCTTGATTCCAGCTTGTGCTTCTTCCAGTCCAGCGTTTCTCATGATGTACTCTGCATAGAAGTTAAATAAGCAGGGTGACAATATACAGCCTTGACGAACTCCTTTTCCTATTTGGAACCAGTCTGTTGTTCCATGTCCAATTCTAACTGTTGCTTCCTGACCTGCATACAAATTTCTCAAGAGGCAGGTCAGGTGGTCTGGTATTCCCACCTCTTTCAGAATTTTCCACAGTTTATTGTGATCCACACAGTCAAAGGCTTTGGTATAGTCAATTAAGCAGAAATAGATGTTTTTCTGGAACTCTCTTGCTTTTTCGATGATCCAGCGGATGTTGGCAATTTGATCTCTGGTTCCTCTGCCTTTTCTAAAACCAGCTTGAACATCAGGAAGTTCGCGGTTCACATATTGCTGAAGCCTGGCTTGGAGAATTTTGAGCATTACTTTACTAGCGTGTGAGATGAGTGCAATTGTGCAGTAGTTTGAGCATTCTTTGGCATTGCCTTTCTTTGGGATTGGAATGAAAACTGACCTTTTCCAGTCCTGTGGCCACTGCTGAGTTTTCCAAATTTGCTGGCATATTGAGTGCAGCACTTTCACAGAATCATCTTTCAGGATGTGGAATAGCTCAACTGGAATTCCATCACCTCCACTAGCTTTGTTCATAGTGATGCTTTCTAAGGCCCACTTGACTTCACATTCTAGGATGTCTGGCTCTAGGTGAGTGATCACACCATCGTGATTATCTGGGTCGTGAAGATCTTTTTTGTACAGTTCTTCTGTGTATTCTTGCCATCTTTTTTTAATATCTTCTGCTTCTGTTAGGTCCATACCATTTCTGTAATCATAGTAAGGGAGATTTATTTCTTATTACTCTCAACATTGGCCTTGACTGGCCAGAAGTAAGAGGAACTATTCACTCCATAAGAGGACAACAGATTATAATGTATTGAAACTCAAAACTGGGTCATTTGTAGAGACATAGATGGACCCAATGACTTCCCTGGTGGCTCAGATGGTAAAGAATCTGCCTGCAATGAGGGAGACCCAGGGTCGATCCCTGAGTTGGGAAGATCCCCTGGAGAAGGAAATAGCAACCACTCCAAGTATTCTTGCCTGGTATATCCCATGGACAGAGAAGCCTGGTGGGCTACAGTCCATGGGGTCACAGAGTCAGACACAACTGAGTGTTTAACAGATGGCCCTAGAGACCGTCATAAAGAGTGAAGTAAGTCAGAAAGAAACAAATATCATATATTAATGCATATATGTAGAATCTAGAAAAATGGTATAGATGATCTTATTTGCAAAACAGAAATAGAGATACAGACTGGACATCAAGGGGGAAAAGGGGACTGGGATGAACTGGGAGATTGGGATTAACATATACACACTATTGATAGTAAGTATAAAATAGATAACTAATCAGAACCTACTGTATAACTCAAAGAACTCTACTCAATGTTCTGTGGTAATCTAAATGGGAAGGAAATCCCAAAAAAGGGGGACATATGTACACGTAAAGCTAATAGTCCATCCTAAAGGAGATCAGTCCTGAGTGTTCATTGGAAGGACTGATGTTGAAGCTGGAACTCCAATACTTTGACCACCTGATGTGAAGAGTTGACTCATTTGTAAAGATCCTGATGCTGGGAAAGATTGAAGGCAGGAGAAGAAGGGAACGACAGAGGATGAGATGATTGGGTGGTATCACCGACTCAATGGACATGAGTTTGCATAAACTCCGGGAGTTGGTGATGGACAGGGAGGCCTGGCGTGCTGTAAGCCATGGGGTCGCAAAGAGTCAGACATGACTGAGTGACTGAATGAACTGGCTGATTCACTATGCTATACAGTAGAAGTTAACAGCATTGTAACGCAATCATACTCCAATGTGTGCTGCGTGCATGCTCAGTCATGTCCGACTCTTTGTGACCCCATGGACTGTAGCCCGCCAGGCTGCTCTTTCCATGGAATTTTCCAGGCAAGAATACTGGAGGAAATGGGTTGCCATTTCCTCCTTCAGGGGATCTTTCTGACCCAAGGATCGAAGTCACATCTCTTGCATCTCCTGCATTGGCAGGCGGATTCTTTACCATTGAGCCACCTGGGAAGTCCCATACAACAGTAAAAATTAATTTAAAAACTTTTTCTCATCTCCCTCCTTATTATAAGTAAAAGAGAGAAAAAGGAAGCAAAAAGTTGTGCAAAGACCGGGATGTAGCAATTCTCAAGATAATGACAAGGGACACAGAGCCTAAGGAACCGGTTCCCTGAGTGGTTTTTATGCAAGTTGTCTGATCAAAGCCACGTTGGTCATAACATATAATAGAGGCACCCAGAGGATGTTCTATTCACCCTGCAGCCAAAGAATCTCTACCCTCTGACCCTTTTCTCTGTTTAGCTAGACCTGGCCTCCTTGGATGAGCCCTGTACCACCCAGGCTGGCCCAAAGGACATGAAGGAAATGCCTGAGTGACTTTCTGAGAATAGGTCCCCAACCTCACCACCTCCTCCACATTCTGTAAGGAGAGGCAAGGCTGGCTCTCCTACAGACATGAGGGATTCTACTAATAAGTTTCACCCATGAAACATTGATATGTGTGCCTACTCTTACAGACCATTTACTTCCTGATTTGGATCAAATTTTAAGGACTTTAATAAGAACTATTCCCACAGACCCTTCAAAGACAAGTCTGCTGTAATACATTCATTCATTAAAAAGAACCCATTAAAAAGAACCATGAAAAAAAATGGAAAGTAGATAGCACCAAAATGTGGTTTGACTTACTTTGCTGATTTCATGAGGTAATTTGGATGATGGAAGACATGCCACCCAAAAAGCAAAGTCATCCAGTGAAGTGGTGGAATAAACCTACACATTCAAGCCATGACGTCCATGCTTCTAGCCAGGAATGCAATTTTCCCCTCTTTCGAATTATTCATTTCCTTTTTAATAGGTCACGTCTCATTTACCTTGATTTAGCATCAGACCAAGTACAGTTATGTATTCGGTGAGGGGGAGGGAGGGGAAGGAAAAAGAACAAGAGGGAACTTTATGTGAAATATGGTGACCCTGTCCTTAAAACACAGTCCAGGCAGGTCAGGAATTGTACTATATCTTTGATTCCTTTAATACTGCGGGAAGAGTACAGGGCTTCCTTATGTTTATGTACTTGAAAGAATAATGAGAAGTATGCTTGAAAATACTGTTTGATGAATAATGCTTTTGCATGTGTCACTGTGAGGAAGTATCATAATGTACATTTCACCACAAGGCCAAGGAGGATATTTAAAAAGAAAACTCCAGTGTAATGTGAAAAATAGACCGACCCTTACATCTGTCTCCAGGATGAATAAATCACTAAACAAATATTTTAATGGTCTTAAAATACAATCAAAAAGAGCAATTCCCTAAGGTAGTTAGCTTGAGCCCTCATTAGAAGGTTTATTTTATTTGAGTGTATAGATTGTTATATATTTAAAATTGCAATTATGATAAATCTATAGGAAAAACATCACATGACCACATCATGTTAAATGGGCATTCTACATGATAAGGAATGAAAATAAAGCACTGAGATGAAAAACAGGCTGTAATAACCAACCTTGACAAAGGAAATACCATGGTCTGAGGTTCTGATTCCAACAGGAACTTTAGGTGACTTAAAAAAAAAATCCACCTAGAACCCTGACTTCTTTCCACAATATTACCCTTTATGCCACAGTTCCTATTGTACTTAAAAACCTATCAGCTAACCACAGCATGCAATAAGTACTTGTTGAATAAATAAATATTGAACCTGATGTAGTTCTCAATATTATGCTAACTTTTTATAACTTTTTTCCTTACCACTAGCCTGGTAGTTCAAATCATTTCATGCAAAGTTAGGAAATTTCTTGACCTTCAGAACTGATGAACTTTCTTAGACTTTGGTTTCTCTGTTGATAAAAAATTAACATTCTTTTCCATAGAATGACATAGTAGAGTGCTCTGAACATTGTGAGGTTCTTTTAAAAATTCTTATTTTTTAACCAAAAAAAGTGATGCAAACTTGCTTTACCAGGTTGAACAATAACCGAAGGGCAGAATTTATGCAAAATGTGGTAGTCTTCTTACCTAAAGTCAGTCTCAGTCCTCAGAGGTAATTAGCATTAACAGTGCCAGGTGGAGACTTCCCTGAGGGTCCAGTGGCTAAGACTCCTCGCTCCCAGTGCCTGGGTTCAATCCCTGGTCAGGGAACTAATGCCACATGTCACAACTAAAGGTCCCACATGCCACAAATAAGACTTGACAATGAAATAAATAAGTAAATATATATATATATATATATATACACACACACACACACTTTTTTTTTTTTTAAACCAATGCCAGGTGTAATCTTTCAGTCATTTTTTTCTGGGCTCTTCTAAGTATGTGGTTTTTTTTTTTTTTTTAATTTTAAGCTCCCCTGGCAAGAGATATTGGAGAAGGCAATGGCACCCCACTCTGGTACTCTTGCCTGGAAAATCCCATGGACAGAGGAGCCTGGTGGGCTACAGTCCATGGGGTCGCTAAGAGTCGGACACGACTGAGCGACTTCACTTTCACTTCTCACTTTCATGCATTGGAGAAGGAAATGGCAACCCACTCCAGTGTTCTTGCCTGGAGAATCCCAGAGATGGGGGAGCCTGGTGGGCTGCTGTCTATGGGGTCGCACAGAGTTGGACACGACTGAAGTGACTTAGCAGCAGCAGCAGCAAAAGATATAATACTATAATACTGTCTTTCAGGGTTTTTTTTCTTAGTGGGATTTAAGTTTCCATGATAGAATAAAATCTAGGCTAGCCTTCAAAGGAAAGGATCTCTTTCACTCATTAATCCATCCAACGAACACTTACTGAGCCTTCACTGAGTTGGGTCTGGGAAATGCATCAGGGAAGGGCTACTTAGCATGTCACTGAGAATGCTAGTCACCAGCCTCTAGAACCTTTGGGAAATCATCTGTTGCAAAACTTCCTTGGGGTAATATACACTGAATTCCAAAATTTAAACCAAATATATTCACTAATAGGGCTTTATTACACACATTTTTGTATCATTTTATGGAAACGAAAAGGCATTTTTATCTTTGAGTTTAGACTAGAATATATTTTGTCTTCCTGTTGTTCCCTTTGAGGATCATTGACGTGTAATACACTGTAGCTGCAGTTCCTTAATGTCTAGTGAGGGGTTAGGAATCCCCCTCCTACAACCAAGTTATGCCTAAGTCAGACCACCAACCACAAGAAAAAACAATCCTCGGCAGGAAGCAAGCCTGTTCTCACACACTGTAGAGAAACTTCTGCCTGGCTCAAATAGTATTCTGGAATGGGAATATTCAAGCATAATGTTTTAGAGATGGCTTCTGAATTTCCTTGTTTCTTGTGATTCCATGACATGAGGGGGAAAACACACCTGTGCATGTGCGCACACACACACACACACACACACACACACTTAGAGCCTTGATTGTCTACAGTCTACACACCCGGAACTCTGGAGTCAGCGTTAGCTAATTACTGCCGAGGCCCCAGTAGCTTCCTCTGGGGAGTAAATGCGAACCCTGTCATAAGGAAGATACCCAGGAGGCCATTTCTTGCTGTTCTCTCCCTCCTGCACACTGCCGGGGTATGAGAAGAAACCGAGCCTCGGTCCCTCCCCGGAGGCTGCCAGCCCAGCCAGCCTGTCCTCCAGACTCTCTCGTGAGCACCCAGCTGCCCTGCACAGTGGTCTGATAGAGGCTCGGCTCTGGCTGGCGTGCTGGCCTTGTCAGGGAGGCATTTATAGCTGCCTGCTGACCTTGCTTGGCCCACTGAAGACTGTGTGGGCATTTATGCGGTCCCAAGTGGGAATGCTTCTGCCCAATTCTCCATCTTAGGCAAGAACTTTTTGAGTCCTGGCAGCTGAAATGAACTGCCTGGAAGACAAAGAGGCATTTGCTGGGGCCTGAAAATGACCATCTCCAAGGTGAACCACGGCCATTTCTTAGCACTGGTGGGGCTTGGCTGAGGGTGAGCGAGCAGGCTATAAGCAGAGGGAGGGGACTCCGTGTTGGGGAGAGGTGATGCAGCCTGGGCCCCGTGGCTCCCTGCACGTCCTTGCTGAGTTTGCCATACTGCACAGTTGACAGCCTCTGAGCCATTTCTGTGGCTATAGCCAGTCACGTGGACAATTACATAAGTCAAGGTGACCATAGCATGGCCACAGTAGTGTCCACTCACTCCCAGAAGAGGAGGAATGGCTGGTTTACTCTTGATGGACCAGAAGCTAAGCTCCTGGGCCCTGGATTTCTTCTATCTCTAACTATAAGCAAAGGGTCTTTTAATTACAGACTTTATGCAGACAAAGCATATTGGCTGATATCAGCCTTATGATGACAACAGAACTGTATTCGGTTAAGCAAACTGTGCAAAACACAGAGAAGTTTCCCCACTACCTGCTGCTAACTCTCTCCTCTCCTCAAAAAAGGAACCCAGCTAGGGTGGTAAGTCAACTTGCAAGAAGGCCTCCACTAATCCTGACCTCCTGGCCGCCATGCTCTTTATCTTCCCCTTCCACACTGTAATAGTGTGAGTCTCTATGACCTACAGAACATGCCGGAAGGGACAGTGCATCACTTTCGGTTAGGTTCTAAAAGGGGCAGTGGCTTCCGTGTTAATCTCTCTCTCTGATCATCCGTCCGGGGGGAGGCTGTCCTCCCATTGTGAGGACACTCTGTGAAGATGCCCCTGTGTGAGGACTGAGGCCTCCAGCCCACAGCCATGCGAATAAGCCACCTTGAGGGCAGCTCCTCCAGCCTGTCAGTGCCTCGACTGAAACTTCAGGAGAAACCCCAAAGCACCAGCTAAACCGCCCTCAAGTTTCTGATCCACAGAAACTGAGATAATAACCATTTGTTATTTTAAGCCATTCAGTTCTGAGGGCAATCTGTCACGCACAAACATAAACCCACATAACCAGGAATGGAAACCACCCCAACTTACTCCTCCTCTTGACATCCTGGCTCAATTAACCTTCTTTTTGGACCTCACCGCTCTTGCCTTCAGAGGGTCTGCATTGAGACGGGAGCATCTTTGCACCAAGAATCTCACAATCATCCTTAGCTTCAGTCTGTGGACTTGCACACTGTCTACTCTAATAAGAGGTAAAATGAAAATTACTAAGAAAGATTTAAAAAAAAAAAACTATTTTAATTGGTAACCAAAGCAGGTAAATGAATGCAAATATTATACTCTAAATTTTTACTTGTCAAAATAGCGAGGTTTTAAAAAAATACTTATACTTAACTACCGCACAATTGCACTCATCTCACATGCTAGTAAAGTAATGCTCAAAATTCTCTAAGCGAGGCTTCAGCAATACGTGAACTGTGAATTTCCTGATATTCAAGCTGGTTTTAGAAAAGGCAGAGGAACCAGAGATCAAATTGCCAACATTGCTGGATCATGGAAAAAGCAAGAGAGTTCCAGAAAAACATCTATTTCTGCTTTATTGACTACACCAAAGCCTTTGACTGTGTGGATCACAATAAACTGTGGAAAATTCTGAAAGAAATGGGAATACCAGATCACCTGACCTGCCTCTTGAGAAATCTGTATGCAGATCAGGAAGCAACAGTTAGAACTGGACATGGAACAACAGACTGGTTCCAAATAGGAAAAGGAGTATGTCAAGGCTGTATATTGTCACCCTCCTTATTTAACTTCTATGCAGAGTACATCATGAGAAACGCTGGGCTGGAAGAAGCACAAGCTGGAATCAAGATTGCCTGGAGAAATATCAATCACCTCAGATATGCAGATGACACCAGCCTTATGGCAGAAAGTGAAGAGGAACTAAAAAGCCTCTTGATGAAAGTGAAAGAGGAGAGTGAAAAAGTTGGCTTAAAGCTCAACAGTCAGAAAACGAAGATCATGGCATCTGGTCCCATCACTTCATGGGAAATAGATGGAAACAGGGAAACAATGTCAGACTTTATTTTTTGGGGCTCCAAAATCACTGCAGATGATGACTGCAGCCATGAAATTAAAAGACGCTTACTCCTTGGAAGGAAAGTTATGACCAACCCAGATAGCATATTCAAAAGCAGAGACATTACTTTGTCAACAAAGGTCCGTCTAGTCAAGGCTATGGTTTTTCCTGTGGTCATGTATGGATGTGAGAGTTGAACTGTGAAGAAGGCTGAACGCTGAAGAATTGATGCTTTTGAACTGTGGTGTTGGAGAAGACTCTTGAGAGTCCCTTGGACTGCAAGGAGATCCAACCAGTCCATTCTGAAGGAGATCAGCCCTGGGATTTCTTTGGAAGGAATGATGCTAAAGCTGAAACTCCAGTACTTTGGCCACCTCATGTGAAGAGTTGACTCATTGGAAAAGACTCTGATGCTGGGAGGGATTGGGGGCAGGAGGAGAAGGGGATGACAGAGGATGAGATGGCTGGATGGCATCACTGACTCAATGGACGTGAGTCTGGGTGAACTCCGGGAGTTGGTGATGGACAGGGAGGCCTGGTGTGCTGTGATTCATGGGGTCGCAAAGAGTCGGACACAACTGAGCGACTGAACTGAACTGATACTTAATGGTGAAAAGGTGGCTCAATCTTTGTGAAATGTATTAAGAATGTTCCAAAATTTACATACACTTTGATGCAGAGTTGATTACACTGCTACGAACAGATGCTATGAAAGCAAAGAGAAATGAAGATAGAAATGAATTGTTAAAGATGGTCACTAAAGCATTACACTAGTAAAACATTGGACACAACCTTTGTCCAATGGAGATTTTTAAAAATTACGGTACATCCATTTCATTTGAAGCAGTGTTGCTAGTTAAAGATTACAAAGTTTTTTATTATGTGGACAAATATTTAAGTAGAAGTTCAAGGTACAAGATTATCCATGTAATATAGTTTCAATTCTAGAAATATAAACAAAGATCAAACAAAGACTGGAGGGAAATATTTTCATCACTTACCATTTGAATAATCCTCCAAGGCAAGGATAAGGGATAATTATTTTTTGTTTATGCTTTTGAGAATTTTTACATTAATAGATACTTCTAATATGTCTATTTTTATTGAAGTGCAGTTGATCTACAATGTCATACAAGTTTCAGTGTACAATATAGTCATTCAAAATTTGTACAGGTTATATTCCATCTAAAGTTATTATAAAATATTGGCTATATTCTCTGTGCTGCACATTACATCCCTATAACTTATTTATTTTATATCTAGTAGTTTCTACCTTTTAACCCTCTTCCTCTATCTCACCCCTCCCTCTACCCTTCTCCCCACTGTTAACTGCTAGTTTGTTCTCTATTATATATTTTTGTTATAGTCATTGGTTTGCTTCATTGATAGATTTTAGTTAGGAAAAAATGTTTTAAAATTGCAAATGTGTGGAAAATATAGTTTCTTAAAGTCTGGAGTATTTGCCATTATCTGCAAACCACAACATATATTTTGGGTGATTTATGAATGACTCACTTCAAAAGCCTAGGTCAACTTAACCTTCACACTGCTTTCAGGTAGGGGACCAAGGAGTATTCTCTAATAAGACTGTGGCTTGGGCAGGAACTGTGTGATGAGCCCAGGAGGATGTCTGGAGGGAAATGTGTCCTTTGTAGCATCCTGACAATAAGGTGCCCAGGGTCAGGTGCTCTGAAGGAAGTGTTGTGAACTCAGGATGCTGTTTCCTTTACTTAGGGATGGAAGTGGGAGGATAGAATGCAATTACAAAAAGCTGGTCACCCACTCTGAGAAAGACTCAAATCACTGACAGGTTAAATTAATCAATGCTATGACAGCTATAATTATCCCAATACTGTAAAGTTTTGTGTTTAAAAAAAAAAAGTTCTTCCAATCTGTGTCTTTCTGTCTGGATCTCTCTGGTTACATAACTAGAAAAGGGCCCCGCTTAGGAATGAATCACAGATGGCTCTGCTCAGTGTTTGCTTTGAAGTCAGTTCCACTTGATTTATCTGGTCTGTGGTTTGAGGTTGGGATGCAAGGATCCAACGACACAACAGTGTCCAGGCCCCACATCGGGGACAGAGTCACTGGCTCCTGGGCACAGTGCATGAGGAAAGGATTTGCCCCTCTGGGGTGCTGATTCTGACACTGCCCGCTTGGTGGGGAGGGGTAGGGTGTGTTGCTTGCTGGCCTACGGGGCCTGGAGCCTGGGGGCTGGCTGAGGCCGCTCTATGCCTGCTCTGTGAAGGCTGGGGCTCCCAGTGTGAACTGGGCCTCTCCTGACAGATTCCTTCCAAGCAAGGAAGCACCAGACTGCTGTTAGCCGGATGAGGTCAAATGGGGCCCCAGGCTTCAGCCTCCATTGTGGGTCTCAGTAGTTATAGTTCATTGCTCTGTTCATTTTCTCTCAGGTAGTTAATTACATCATTCTCTCCAGTTTTCTGAAAGGAATAATTGACTCAAGAAGCAGGAGTGTCAAATATTTGCAGAGGGTGGTGTGAAATGACTGTAGGAGGCAGCGAAAGTGAGAAGGTGCCATTGAGAATCGTAGAACCACAGACAGGACAGGCAGCACCAGGAAGGCACTGGAGGTCAGCTGGGTCGGGGGCACAGGGCCGACGTCTACAAGAACAGCAGGTTACCTGAAGGCAGGAACTTGGCAGGTATAACACAGCAGAAAGTAGAGGGGCTGTGGACTGGAGAAGGCACACCCTTCCTAATGGCATGAAAAGTAAAAATCTTAATAATAATTTCTGAGCCAAAGAAAACTCAATCAGGTTGGATTTGGCCCAAGGGTCAGCAGTTTGACATTCTTGGGTGGTCCCGCCCTTCAATGTACAGATAAAAAACAGGTCCGGGGAAATGACTCATCCAGTTAGTGACCAGCTGGGCTGAGAAGCCAGCCAGGGGCCTTCTGTTCTGGATCTCTGCTGAGAAACTACCTTGATGGCAGCCTCCCTACTCCCCCAATGGGGCCATGATGACAGTTTGACAGCAAAAATCACCCCATCAACTGCCCACCACCCCCTTATTCCAGGAAATGGCCAGATTCAAAATATCTTCCATCCCAAACAAGAAATACTCTTTTGAAATGACTCCAAATTGCTCACGTGCCACCTTGCAGCCAATGAAGGACTTCCACATGTACCCAAAGACCAGTGAGAAAGTCTCCTACTCCCAAACTCCCACTTCGAACAGAACCTATCAGAAACTCTCTATTTCCTCTTTTTACTCTATAAAGCTACTCAACAACCCTAACACCGTCCAACCCCTGCTGAAATAAAAGTGACCTGCCAAAGTGTTCCCTGGCTGCACGTTTGTGAACGAACAGCTTGTGTTCATTTGGTCCTGAACACCGCCCTATGTGAGAGGACTGCAGCTCTCAGGGGTTTTGTCTTGAGTCTTTCTGCTCCTGGAAGAGTAAATATAATTGGTCCCCCAACACCAGCAAACTTTAAGTATCTTTGCAAAGCAGTTTGCATTCCTAGGATTGTTAGGGGAAGCACACAGACTGAAACCGCCCACCTTTGCCAGGCACCATAGTAACCTTTTGCCTGAGCTGTTTTAGGACAGGAGGTCCTGGTAAGGAACACAGAACTAATAAGCCACCACAAACTGGAAGAGTTCAGGAAAGGTCGAAAGGAGACACCACATGTCTGACCACCTCCCAGAATCCTTCTCTCTGGCATCCATATTGGCTGGACAAGGCGTGCACCCCCAGGAAGGACTCTGAGTTGGAATTATTGGCTAAAGACAACCCAGAAACTAATCCCAGCGCCATAAAACCTGAGACTGCGAGTCATGTGGCAGAGCTGTTCTCCTGGGTTCTCATACCCTACTGCTCTCCGCCCAGGCGCCCTTTCCCAATAAAATATCTTGCTTTGTCAGCACATGTGTCTCCTTGGACAATTCATTTCCGAGTGTTAAACAAGAGCCCAGTTTCGGGCCCTGGAAGGGTCTCCCTTCCTGCAACAGGATGCCAGCTGGCAATTTCTTCCCCTGCTGCACTGGAACTGCAGAAGAGATGCCTGAGGCCACAGGATCCTTGGAAACCACCCATCAGTCCCCGGGGCCTCGCACAGTGGCTCCCAAGTTCTGTAGCCCTGCCTGCCTGCTCTCCCAGGCTCCCCTCCCCAGGTTGGGGCCTACCTCCTCCCAGTCCTCACTAGGGGCCTGTGTTCCAGCAAGTCACAAAACCTCTCTGCAAGGCTGGTTTATCTCAATGGTGGGAATGTTGCAGGAAGAAAGACCCTTTCCAGAGCCCAAATGGGGCTCTTGTCTAACACTTGGAAATGAGGAGACACCCGTGCTGACAAAGCAAGAGATTTTATTGGGAAAGGGCACCCAGGGTGGAGAGCAGGAGAGTAAGGGAACCCAGGAGAACTGCTCTGCCGCATGGTTTGCAGTCTCGGGTTTTATGGTGATGGGATTAGTTTCCAGGTCGTCTCTGACCAAACATTCTGACTCAGAGTCCTTCCTGGTGGCACACGCATCGCCCATCCAAGATGGACGTCAGCGAGGATTCTGGGAGGTGGTCGGACACATGGTGTCACCTTTTGACCTTTCCCAAACTCTTCCGGTTGGTGGTGGCTTATTAGTTCAATGTTCCTTACCAGGACCTCCTTTTGTAAAACAACTCATGCAAATGGTTACTACAGTGCCGGGCCAGGGTGAGTGGTTTCAATCAGTGTGCTTCCCCTAACAGGAACAACAGACGACAGTTGTTCAACAGACACTTACTCTTTTCTCTGTGGTTCAAGCTGAGCACAAGTCTTAGTGATCAACAGCAGCAGAAGTAAATTCTCTGCCTTCCTTCTGACTTCCAAATTTAGAGCACACTTGACTGATAGAGACTTTCTAGCCAACCCAGGCTGCAAAAGTCTAGAAAATATAGTTTTTACCTTCCCACTTTCTGTGGAGGAGGCTTTTCCAGTACGGGAGGCTGGGATGGATGGTCAGCTCTATTTAACCATGATATATATGGAAAAGCCCGCAAAAATAGAACAAAGGAAGGTCAAAGGAAGGTCCGAGGACCAGAGTGAAGACTTCAGGTAGAACAAACAGCACTCCTGGCTAAGCCCAATTTGCATAGGGCAGGCCCAGGTGGAGAAAAAAACATATAAAAGGAGGAGTCAAAGCGCTTTCTCCCTCTCTTTCTCTCCCGCATGAGTGCGCTCTTTCTCTCCCTCTCCCTCTCTCATTCTCTCTCTCCCTCACCCGCGCGCTCCTCCACTCTCTTCTCTTCGAGTCTTTGGGTTGGCATGCCCTCACATTTCGAGGATGGATTCTCCTGCTATCTTCTAAATAAAATAGAGCTGTAACACTGATTTGCCTAAAAGCTATAACACGGTTTGTCCAAGACTCGAGAGCTGTGACACGCTGAGGGCTTTAATGTCCGTCACTCCAAATCTTTGTTGTGACGAGACAAAGAACCAAGGAACATATACTCGCATGACATAATGTAGGCACTGAGCCTTAAAGATCAAATAGGAATTGCCAGGAGGGGACAGGGAGGAGATTTGAGGCCGAGGAAGCAATGTTTGCAACCGTAAAGAAAGAAAATTCAGTTCAGTTTAGTCGCTCAGTCATGTCCAACTCTTTGTGACCCCAAGGACTACAGCATGCCAGACCTCCCTGTCCATCACCAACTCCCGGAGCTTGCTCAAACTCATGTCCATCAAGTCGGTAATGGCATCCAACCATCTCATTCTCTGTTGTCCCCTTCTCCTCCCGCCTCCAATCTTTACCAGCATCAAGGTCTTTTCCAATGAGTCAGTTTTCCGCATCAGGCGGCCAAAGTACTGGAGTTTCAGCTTTAGCAACAGTCCTTCCAAAATAGAAACAAATTGGAGTTGCTGTTTTTCAAAAAGCCTTAGTAATCAAGACTCCTTCCACCCCCTCCCTGTGAGACTCTGCTTAAGGCAATTACAAGGACAATCGCTACAGTAGTGTTTGTTAAGCACTTACTATTCCCCAGGCCCACAGCTAAGCACCTCACATTCTTCCTCTCACTTAATTCTCCTGAAAATTTTATAAGGTAGGCATTCTTATCCCCTTTGTGCTGGTGATAACATTAAGTTTCTATAGTGTTTAGGTTCTATTCAGTTCAGTTCAGTCGCTCTGTCGTGTCCGACTCTTTGCGACCCCAAGAATCGCAGCTCGCTAGGCCTCCCTGTCTATCACCAACCCCCCGAGAGTTCACTCAAACTCACGTCCTTCGAGTCAGTGATGCCATTCAGCCATCTCATCATCTGTCGTCCCCTTCTCTTCCTGCCCCCAATCCCTCCCAGCATCAGGGTCTTTTCCAATGAGTCAACTCTTTGCATGAGGTGGCCAAAGTATTGGAGTTTCAGCTTTAGCATCAGTCCTTCCAGTGAACACCCAGGGCTGATCTCCTTTAGGATGGACTGGTTGGATCTTCTTGCAGTCCAAGGGACTCTCAAGAGTCTTCTCCAACACCACAGTTCAAAAGCATCAATTCTTCGGCATTCAGCCTTCTTCACAGTCCAACTCTCACATCCATACATGCCCACAGGAAAAACCACAGCCTTGACTAGACGGACCTTTATTTAGGTTCTATAGTATAGGTTTAATAAGTTACTCAGGACCAAGCGGGGGCGGGGGGGGGAGGGAGGAAGTTGTTGGGGGGGGGTCAGGTTTGAACCCTGGTTTAGGCTGAACTCCTGACCCCCGTCCTCTAAGGCATGTCTTTCTTTCACTAGGAGCCTCAGCCTCTCACTCTCCCCCATCCCACACTGCAGACCCAGTCCCCCTGTTACTGTCATCTCCTAAACCCAGACAAGCCTGGTCTGAGTTGGAGAGGAGGCAGAACTGGTTTAACTCTTTCACAGATGCAAAGGCCTATTAACTTTTACTGGTACCGCTCCCATGATACCAACTATATTAAAATGTTTCAGCAGCTTAGTTTAAACATAAATGTGGTTGAAAACCTTTTGAAAGGCATTTTATAACTTTGTTTTCATTTTATTTTTTATTTTAACTTGGCCATTTTATAAGAAATTATCTTGAAATCAGTTTTTCATTCTGAAACATTTTGTAGACCCTTGAAAAGCCCTAGGCTCTGGGCTTATGTAGTGATTAAATGATTTTTTTTTTTTAATCATGGGATAAGGAAGAGAGCCTCTCCATAGAGTTCCACATTCTCACCAATGTGTAAACCTTTGACTCAATTTCCAGAAGCATTATTTCGCCTCCTGAGGTGGGCAGCACTAAATCCTTTTGTTAGTGCCTTCTGGGAATTCCTGAGCCGACACCTGCTATTTTGGTGTTCTTTTAACATGTCCAACCTATGGGTGCCGTGAGAGGTGAATCCATGAAAACAGAAGAATGATTTATGTTACTTTATGCATGACCATTTTTCAGTTCCTGAAGCCAATGGGCACCCTTCCTGAGTGAGGTTCAAGGACTAGCAATGATACACTTTAGAGACATTGGCAGAAGTTGATCTCTGAGATGGTGTCTTAGTCATCCAGGGCTGCTATAGCAGAATGCCCCACACTGGGTGGCTTAAACAACAGAAATGTATTTTCTCCCAGCTCTAGAGGCTGGAAGTCCAAGATCCAGGTGCTGGCAGGGTTGGTTCCTCTGAGGGCCATGAGGGAATGATCTGTTCCAGGTCTCTCTCCTTGGCATGCAGATGGCTACCCTCTTCTGCCATGTCCCTCTGTTCCTGCATGTCCCTGATGTCTCCTTGCTTGTGCTAATCTCTTCTTCATAATCAGGATATTATATAGGATGAGGGCCCACCCTCATAGCTTCATTTTAACTTAAGCACCTCCTTCAAGGCCCTCTCTTCAAATACAGTCACATTCTCAAGTGCTGGAAGTTAGGACCTCAGCAGGTGAATTCGGAGGTGAGGCACAATTTGGTCCATAATAGATGGGTTTTCTTTCAAAACACCCTGATGCTCAGAAGTACTCCCTCCATTTTTGCCTAGACTTCAGCAGAGGGCTCTGATGAGCTCGGCAGAGCTGGAACAAGGTGGGTGCTTCTGCTCTAAGGGTGCTTGTCAAGCACTGTGCTAAAGAAATGCGTTAGTAGCCATAACTCAACATCCTGTGATGTAAATAGTTATTACCCCCAGCCTGCACATCAGAAAACAGAGAGGTGATGCCATTCGCCCAAGGTTAATCAGCTAACAAGTGGCAGAGCTGAGAAATGAATGGAAACAGTGATGCTCTTAGTCACTATAATATGCTGGTATGTAAAACCCTTTAATATTAATAAATACATGGGGAGAGAGGCGTAGCTTATCATTTCCAAAGGACTTGGTTTGCTTACTCATCATATGTGTGTGTACATGTGTGTGTGAGCATGTGTGCATGTGTGTGTGTCTGTTTATGTGTAATGGAGGGAGGTGATAACACCTTCTCTGTGTTTTGTTTTGTTTTATGTAGAGTAGTTCAGAGAATTTGCCTGGGAGATCGCCCATAGTTAGGCCTTATTTAGGCCTTAGACTTCAAAGATGAAGGCCCAGGGAGGGAATCTGACTGTGAGCTTAGGCTGGTAGCCTAACAGTAGGAAGGGAATAGGGATTGTGAGCTTGAGTGTAAAACCCAGGATCGTCTACCCCAACCCCAGGATCGTCTCCCAAGATTTGGAAGGGCTCTGCATAAACGGTGTGCCGGGAGGAACAGAAGCCTGAGCCCACCCACACACAGGGACCCCGAGTTGGCAGAATCAGGAGGCACAGTGCCTGTGGAGAGGGCCACGGACCCCCGTGACTGAGGACTGTCCGTGAAGGCCCCTGAGGCCAGGTCTGGTATGGAGACGAGAGGATGCAAGGGTAGCCAGCATCCTTCCAACAGACGGAGGACAGACTCTGCTGCCCCATGAGCCCAAGGGTTCTTACGTGGGGAGGATACAGAATCCCAACAACTGGTCTCAGGATCCTCAGCATCCGGAGGAGTGGGTGTGTGTAACAGATTTACTTTGATTTAGGAAAATAAATTTCTTATCATTTGAACGGCATGAAGCAATCCATATTGTTCTGGTTCCTTTCCCATTTTTCCTGTATTGTTCAAGTGATGGGCTCCTGAACTGGACGTTAAGTGTACAGACAGGGGCTTCAAATCCACACCAGCCAAGCCAGCTATTTCCCAGTCTCTGCATAAGAAGTAACTTGTATACAAGTGTCACATGGGTATTTGGCTGCCTCATCTGCATGTGGCCCATTTTTCCAAACCAGCCATTAGAGTCTTCCTGAGTAGGGATCAGATCTTCCCTCATTCTCTCACCCTCAGCTTGTAATGGTCAGCACAAACCTCAACACTTGGAGAACGCTCATAGATGGGAAGGGAAAGTGCTTAACATTTGAATGACAGCTCTGCCCCTATGCAGAGCATTAACATCAGCCAGCTGGGATTTGAGCAGGGATTTTAGGTATCATAATCAGGAATGGTCTGGCACCTCTCAGCAGGTGCTGGACAAGAAGTGCCCTGGAAGTTGCTGGCAGCTTCCTACGTATCCTTGACTTGCCAGACCCTCACCTGGCTCAGTGGAGGAGGACTGCTTTAGAGTCCAAGAGACTTGGGCTTGAAATTATTTAACCTTGGATGAATTACTTGGGCAAATCACTTAACCTCTCTTAACCTCATTTCCTGGCTTTTAAAATGGGAAAAAGAGAAATTATTAAGGTATTTCTAAGAGGATTAAGTGATATAACTTTTGCAGATTCCTGTTCGCAGAGAAAGGCTCAGTCATCACTGACTGCCTTACCACCCCTGGATTCTATCCATCATCCCTCAAGGAAAGACCAGCATCCAGAACCACTCCTGAGCAGAGGTAAGTGTTAGAAGAGGTAATACCTGAGGGAAGAAAACAGCCTGGAGATTCTGATCCAGGATGACTGGCAGACTCATGAAATTCACACCAAGAAAACAGCAGAAAGACTTAGGACAAGGGGTGCAGCCCATTTGAGGATTATAATTTGTGCCCCTTTGGACCTGCCAGTGAGAGCCCTGGACTCCCCTTACCTCCATCTGAGAGCTATCTAGTTTAAAAAGCAGCTAAACACAGCAGGCACCAAGGGGGCTGTGTGGCAGGATGGTAAGTGCACCGACCTGAGCTTCGATCCTCACTCTGCCACGGACTACTTGTGACGTTGGATTTGACACGTCACCTATCTGAGATTATTTTATCACCTGCCCAATAAGCTGGATGAAGTGTTTATGGTACCTAGGGCCCAGTCAGCACTCAGAGTCATTAGGGCATTATAAAATGGGAGCTAGAACTTGAATTTGGAAGCCGGGCTCTGCCACTTACTTTCTATCCATATTCTAGTAACCAGCCTCTCAAAGCCTCAGTTTCATTTCCAAAATGGGGACAGTAATGTTACCCAGGGCTGTTAGTTTGGGTGCCCCCAGGAGCTCTAGGACAGGATTTGAGAGGAAGGAGTTTCCTTGGAAGGTGCTCCTGGACACCCTGCTAGGGGTGGAGAAGTGGAACAGGGATGGGGAGGCAGTGGGAAGCAGCTGCCTGTGAGCAGCTGCGGCTCGTTTGCACGAGTGTGTGCACAGTGCACACCAGACACCCCACCAGAGGGGTAAGGAGGCTGGCTTACTACCGCCAATCCCCTCTGTCATTGGTTGGGGGCTGTTTCTGAGCGTCTTAACACCCCAGGGTCCTGCACGTGGGGTGAATGTGCTCCAGCAGCCAGGGCGGAAAAAGCAGAGAATTTCAGGTGCTTGAAGTAAGAGCCTGCGGTGTAGAGGAGAGTGAGTGTGGATATGGGCAGACCACCAACAGCCACACGACCTCGTGGGGCTGTTATCATCACTGAATGAAATACGTAAAATTCTCAGAACGTGCCTGGCACGGGGTAATTGCTTTCTCCGATGACACTCACACCAAAGAAGTCCAAACCATTTTTCACTTAAAAACATTCAAAGGGTGTGTGACTATTCTTAATAATTTCGTAGTTAATGGAAAGGAAGAATTAGCAGAAAGTAATTCAACTCAATAAATATTTATGAACAGCTCACCTGTGGTTGTGAGGCACTGTGTTCCCATAATAATAATCAACAGAAATACAGAACTCATATACCTGAGACAAGGTTCTATACCACTACCTCTTCCTAAGCATATCCTTTGGCTTGTTATCCTTTAAAAATACTCTTTATTTTTGACATTTTGCTTATTTCAATTTGCAATTTGCAGGTGGGGTTGCTGAAAATTAATGGATAGTAAATGAATTGCCAAAATCATATCATAAGCAAGTCTCACTTTTCAATTCTGTGAACTATAAACCAATGAAAATTCCAAAGAAATAATTGGTCACCAAGAGCTCTCAGCAAACCTACTCAACAGCAAAAAAACAAACAAACATATGAACATCACAAGCATTAGTTTCTGCAAAAATCCCCCGATCTATAATGTGCTGAGTTTTCTGTTTCGCTGGGCTGCACTCCTCCTTGTGCTTTGGCTAAAGAAAGCAGACTTTTATTGGGGCATTTGACGTCTGCACCCATTGGCATTTCTGGGGTGAACTTCTTCAGCTCCAAGTCTAGAATATACGAGGCAACAAGAAAACCCAGAGAACTCACCCCTATGTTGTTCCTTGGGGCCTCCTGTCCCTGGCTGGTCTGCCTTCTTCCTTCCATCTTTCAGAGTCTCCCTACACTCGTTTCATATATAATGTCAGGATTTTAGCTGTATTTAGTAGCATGAATAGGGAAAAACATGCCAATCCATCTATCCTGAGGTCAAAGTCTCTCGTTCTTCATTTAAAGTGAACTAGTATTACTAAGAATTTCATTGCAAGGCTTGGAAAATCCTACTGCTAAGAAATAGTCATGATTTTATAGGAATCCATAAAATCCAATGTTTGGAGGCCAAAACAAACTTTTCTAATAGAGAGACTTTATATAAGTTTTTCACTCAAAGTTATTGCTTTGTTTGGGAGACCCCTTTTGACCTGTGATAGACATGACATGTCATAAAAAGAATATTAAAAGTACCAGGCTGTCATTGTGCTTTAAGTAATTTGATGATAAGCAAAGGAGATTTAACATATTGAGTAGCACTTTGAGGTTTTAGGAGGACTCTATGCCTAGTGACTTTGAGTCAGAAGGTAAGTTATTCTAAAGTCAGGTGCTACATCTGAGTGGTCTGCTTAGTATCCCCGATCAATTACATCATTCATTTGCGTGCATGCCAGGAATATACACAGCAAGTCTCAAAAGGTGGAGAAAAAAGTTCCCTGGGTCACCTTCACATGGGTGCGCTTATATTTGGTTCAGATTAGAAACGAGTGGGCTGACTAGATAACTTACTGAGCCCCCAAGACACAGTCTAAGTTCCACTAGGGCAAAGTCATGATCAGGAGTGTCAGGTCACTTTCTGGGATTCCCCCCCCAAAAAAATTTCAGGCTGGATCCTATTACCCTTTGTAAGTTGTATATAAAACCATCACTTTTGGAAGACCCCCTCTCCACCTTAAAAAAAAATATCTCTCAGAGATGCTGGGCTGAGACTCAGACTTGGGAGGCAAAGACAAATCATGCTACATTAGTCAGTAATTTGCTGGCGTTGAAATATTTACTTGGTGGTGTTTCAGTCAAGAGCACTGCATACTTAAGCAATGGGTGAGTCTTGGGATGGAAGAGGTGTAAAAATAATGAAAAAGGAACCCAAAGTGTTCTAGCCAAGTTGAAAGCACTCTCCTTGGCACACGTTAATTTTTTTCCCCAAATAATCCTAATGGAGCGTTTTAGTATCAGCTAGATGTTCCCACAGAGTGCCTATAACCCTTCAGACATCAATGTTCTCTTATGTCAATATGTACATAACTAGCAAAGATCTCATGATTCAGAAAGAAGAAATGGTAAAGTGTTATTTAACTTCAGAGTAGGGGACTCTAATTTTAGTTCATAAGGCTCTATTTTCCAAATCTGAAGGAATGTTACATCTTGGAAATGCATGAAACCTAAGCATCCAGATTCTAAATTTCCAAAGACATTTGAACAATGACATATGCATGGATTTAAAAATATGCATGCTAGGCAGATAGTCTCACTAGCAAGAGTCTTCCTTTAAGATCTAACTATTAGCTCCCTGGCCAGGACCTAGCACTCAAACCAAAGAAGAATATGCCATCCCCAGAGGAAGAGTGCAGCTCCAGCAGTAGCTCTGCAAACCCTGCGCAACGAGTCCCTAGAAATGGCACATGTCTGCATCTAGAGATAACATTTACAAAACTCGACTGTGTTTTGTTTTGCTTTAACTTCTTCAGAGGGAGGCCAGTGTTATTCACATCTCGGAAAAGAATGTAAAAACACTACAGGACTTAAAATAACACACTCTGTACTCTCAAGGAGTCAAACTGCCATTGTAAATGATGATGTAAGGAAAGAGCATTCAGAAAGACTTAGAGGAAGGGAACAGTCAATCAGCAGACACAATGGCATGTGCTGTTTTCATAGCGAAGTTCTAGGAGCTGTAGAAAGAGGCAAAAACGAACCAAACAGAGAGTCTGTGCGCAGTGCACCGGACGCTCCAAGCCACCACACCTGTGATGACAATCCCTCCATGGCCTCAAGCATGCACACAGCTTCCCGAGGGACACAGAGTGGAGTGCTGGGAAAGCACATCTCTAGAGCCAGGAAGAATCCCTATAGAATCCCAAGTCCATCACATACTGACTATGTGACCCAGTACTGATTACCTAACCTTTCAGAATTTCCATTTTCTTACCTGAGTATTCATTAATTCATTGGATATGTACTCAAGGCTTATTATGTGGCAAATATTGTACTAGATCCCAAGCAACACAGCAATGAATAGAACTCCTTGTGTGTTCTGATTTAAATTAAATAATACATGTAAAGCATAGAGTACAGAAACTAGCAGAGACCTGGGAGATGCTCAAAAACTATTATTAACTCCTTCCTCCTTTTTATCCTTTGTGGAATGCAGTCGGAGTTTAATCCAAAACAACCACTGGTTCATTGAAAGATAAATTATATTATGGCTACCTCCAACACCAAGAAAGCTTCAGTCCATGAACTCCTCTTAGGGAAATTCAGCATCTTGAGTGTTAGGACTTCATACGAGGGTTGGAGATGAAGGGGTGGAGGAAATTCTACAGGCTTCCTATCAACCACTTGCCCTGGCCAGTTCCCAGTTCTGAATCAACTCCTAACTAACTGATGTGGTATAAGGATAGAGTCCAGAAAGTGGAAGGCATGCTAGGTCACTTCCCAGAGCCATTAACTAGCCATGTGACAGAAGGTAGGTCATCTAAGCCAATAAAAACTACAGCCGTCACTTACTCAAGTTCTTCAAAGTGCTCACTAGACTAAAAATTCCTTGAAATAAAGACTTACTTATTTGCATCCCTCCTTCAGTGGCTACCAAAAGGCAAACAGTTGGCACTCAAGCAACATCTGTTGAATATAAAATTGAAGTCATTCTGCCTGGCCCCTGTTGCAGGGGCATAAGCGATCTTTATGAAGAGCAAATGAGACCATTTCTATAAAAACTCTTTGAGGTTGTAAAATACCCTGAAGATGTAAGGAATTGATATATGCCTGTCTCAGGTCTGGAAAGAAAGTAGGAAAAAGAGAGAAATGGGAAGGATAAAAGAGAGCTGAGGGCAGGACAGGCAGTTGGACTTGAGAGGTATCCGAAGCTACTCTGAAAGTAGAAGAAAGATCTCAATTGCTGCAAGAATTTGGGGTTCATTTCCCACGTAGCCTGACAGTCTTTCAGTGACTCTTCTTTAAGACCTACACCAAGATATTCTGTCCTATGACCAGACTAATGGGTGTTGGAGAAAGGAATTATGACAGTCATTTAATATGATGGATACCACAAAGTCTTTCTAAAATCATGCTTCAGAGAGACTATAGAGATATGGGAAGAAACTTAAGAACAAACTCAAATCATTTTTTAAAAAAAGCAGTGAATATTTTAGTTTATTTAAAGATTAAGTACATAAAAGCATATAGAAGCAAGGACAAAAGCATTCTCCAAGAGGAGATATACCAATAAATTAACAGTAATACATTATTCAGTTCAGTTCAGTTCAGTCACTCAGTCGTGTCTGATTCTTTGTGACCCCATGGAGTGCCACATGCCACGCCTCCCGGTCCATCACCAACTCCCATGAGTTACCCAAACTCATGTCCATTGAGTCAGTGATGCCATCCAACCATCTCATCCTCTGTCATCTCCTTCTCCTCTCACCTTCAACCTTTCTCAGCATCAGGGTCTTTTCAAATGAGTCAGCTCTTTGCATCAGGTGGCCAAAGTATTGGAGTTTCAGCTTCAACATCAGTCCTTCCACTGAACACCCAGGACTGATCTCCTTTAGAATGGACTGGTTGGATCTCCTTGCAGTCCAAGGGACTCTCAAGAGTCTTCTCCAACACCACAGTTCAAAAGCATCAGTTCTTTGGCGCTCAGCTTTCTTTATAGACCAACTCTCACATCCATACATGACCACTGGAAAAACCATAGCCTTGATTAGATGGACCTTTGTTGGCAAAGTAATGTCTCTGCTTTTTAATATGCTGTCAGGGTTCGTCATAACTTTCCTTCCAAGGAGTAAGCATCTTTTAATTTCATGGCTGCAGTCACCATCTGCGGTGATTTTGGAGCCCAAAAAATAAAGTCAGCCACTGTTTCCCCACCTACTTGCCATTAAGTGATGGGACCAGATGCCATGATCTTAGTTTTCTGAATGTTGAGCTTTAAGTCAGCTTTTTCACTCTCCTCTTTCACTTTCATCAAGAGGCTCAATAATACATTATTACAGGTACTTAAAGTAATTGGGATTCCCAGGTGGCGTTAGCGGTAAAGAACCCACCAGGAGTGCTAAAGAACCAATGCAGGAGGCATAAAAGACATGGGTTAGATCCCTGGGTCAGGAAGATACCCTGGAAATGAGCATGGCAACCCACTTTAGTATTCTTGCCTGGAGAATCCCATGGACAGAGGAGCCTGATGGGCTATAGTCCACAGGGTCACAAAGAGCTGGACACAAATTAGCAACTTAGCATGCAAAGTAATTAAGTAATCTTTGCTGTCTTGTTTATCCTTGTATATATTCTACATAGTCTTCAATGAGTAAGCATTAATTTTATAATTGGGAGTATATCTCTGTGCATGAACAGACATTCTCTTCTACGCTCGTTCTTGCATCTCTTTTGGGAACTGAGTCAGATCCAAATCAGTTATTCCAAGCACCAAATCACCAGGAACTGAATCAGATGCTTCATCCAAGTCCCAGCTGGCAAAAAGAAGACCTGTTATTCAGTCTTTTGGTTTTGTTGGCAGTAAGGCTAGATTGGGCTCTTTCCCTCTTTATCCTGGAAGTTGGATGCCCAGGTTCCAGCCACAGCTCTAATTATCTGTGTACCCTCAGACATATCACAGGCCCTCTCTGGGCCTGCCTCCTCCCCTGTAAAATGAGGGAGCTGGACTCCAAAGATCTGGGACCACCTGCACAACTTTTATACCACTCACCACCTTCCCTTGGCTTTTTTCCTCTGAGTATATTGGTTCCATTTTACTCCCTCTGACAATTCTTCCCAAAGAAAAGAAGTGAAGTGCAAACGAGCCTTTCTGAGTTTCTGTTGACACTTCTAATTGCAAGTTGGAAGACCCGGTTGGCTGAAGCGAAGGTTCTGCTTGTTGGTGGAGTCAATGAGCCTGAGCCCGCGCGGTTCCCTCTCCCTCCTCCGAATCAGAGCCCTGGCTTCTTAACTCTGGGCTGGCATCAGAACAGCAGCCAACATTAGGTTGACACGGACATAATTTTTCATCGGGGAAAAGCAGGAATGAATACAAAAGGCTTCTCTCCTTTAAGCAACTTTGAGTATCTGCTTTTGGGCTTATGTCTGTCTGTATCTGGCAGAGCTGGTCTTGGGGAAGACCTGGCATTTGTGACCAAAGGGCCAGTCTCTTTCCTTCTCCAGGATGGAAGCAGCACAAAATGTCTCTGAGCCCCCAGACGCCCGGAGGGGGGCACCCCATCCTCCTCTGCCCCAGCCTCAGTAGCCCGTGGCAGCTCTGCCCCGAGAGCCACAGGCCTCGCATCTCCCCAGCTCCAGCCTCCTTTCAAAGGCCCTTTATTAAACCACCAACTATTTGCTGTCGAGACATTTAGGATGAAATCATTGTGTTAAACAAATAAACGCAGCTTCGTCCAGATTTCTGCTCTGGGAGCAGAGTAAGAAAATAATTTCTGTCTGCTCGCCACAAAAGCGGCTGGAAAGGCCCAAAGAAAAATATTATTTTTACTCCATTGTGTGAAATATTGTCCTGGAGGATCTGACGCACTGAGCGTTTGAAGAGTTTGTGCTGGCAGGTTTCAAGGGTCCCCCGGGGTCGGCCCCCTGGGATTGTTTTCTGCATTAATAAACTTAGCATGATGTGTGTTAAAAGGAACATTCTGTTTGCTTTGTAAATAAGGGGTGTCAAACAAGAAGCAGAAGCCTTACAGACACTAGGTGATGTGTTCTCAGAGGAGGGAGAGGGAGGCAGGGCAGGAGAGGCACCCTGGAAAAATGGGCATTGCTGGGGCTCCCTGAACCGAGCTGAGGCCTTGTTGGGAAAACACAGCAGTCTGTTTGAGTCCAAACCAGGCCATTTCCTCACTGATCCTGGTGGGAAAGCTGCACACTTTGCCCCGAACCAGCAGGATACAGGCTTGGGAAGGAAAGTTCTCAAGTGTCTGTCAGCTGTGTGGTGGAGGGGAGACCGTGGCGCCTGGCAGAGGCCCTCCCCCAGCCCGCAGCCCCACCCACCCCTTCTACAGAAGTTTCCTGGCTTGTCAGGGTCTCCCAGAGCTGGCAGGCAGGAAGGGGCAGAGGTTAAAGCTATATCTCTGGGAATGACGGTCTGACTGTCCCTTCCTCTCTCTCGCCCCTCTGCCTTTCTCAGATGTCTCCGCAGCCCCTGAGCTAGTTCCTCGGCACATTCCTGACGGGCCCTCAGGGACACTGACATCGTGGGAGACACGTCACCCTGGCCCTGTGATCCCTGCCTCTGCGGGGAACCTGAAGGATCCAGGGCAGGATGTGTACCGTCTCTGGCTCAAGTATTTGCTATTTTCACAGGTGCCTCCCCCTGGCCCCACAGCCCCCTCCGTTGTCCGATCCAGTGTTATTGAAGGTTCCCCAGACCTCCCAGGCGCTTTCATTTCCACCCACTGCCCTGCTGGCTTCTTCCCTTTCTCCCGAAGCTCTCTGTTCGCCTCTGCGGTCCTGGAAAGACGTCCTCTGACATCCATTTCTATTCTGGCAAGCTCTGCTTCTCTCCTCAGAAATGCAGACCATTTCTTGAGACTCTGGAGGAAAGAGGTAACAGGGAATGCTGAGTTCTCTCTGGCACAGAGACTGATAGATCCTCAGAGCCTTAACAACGGATGCACAGAAACCAGGGATACATCACCTCCGACCCCAGCAGAATGACCTGGAGGGGTTTATAGGTGCTGTTTTTTGAGCCCAGACCCAAGTGGTTCCACTTCACTTTTTGGTGATGCCCAACCCCCCAAATGTTTTTAAGTTTTGGAGATTCCTATAGTGGGTGATTCCAGCGCAGCAACCAAGGAACCAAGCCAAACTGTGTTCTCAGCCCACGTGCTAATCTCACAGAGAAGTCACTCGCGTGTCTGATTTGTCTGTATTTGTTTCCTGTGGCAGCTGTAATGAGGATCACAAACTGGGTAGCTTGACTATCAGACTATATTCTCACGGTTCTAAGGCCAGAAGTCCAAAACCACGCTGTTGCCCGGACTGCACTTCCCCTGGAGGTTCTGCAGAAGGATCCTTCTTTGCCTTTTTCAGCTTCTGGAGGCTGTCGGCCTTCCTTGGCTTGTGGCTGCATCTCTCTGCTCTGTCTTCACGCTGCCCTCTCCTCTGTGAGACCCTCCATGTTCTTATCTGCCATCTGTGCTATCTCCCTTTGTCTTTTTCTTATAAGGACATTTGTGATGCCATATAAGTCCCATCTGGATAAACTGAGATACGCACCTCCTCTCAAAATTGCTAATCACATCTTTTGCTATATAAGGCAAATACTCATTCTTTTACCATGTAAGGTAATATTCATAGGTTACAAGGATTAGGTCGTTGCATACGTTGGGAAGGGGGGCCACCACTCATTCCATTACAGTCCTTGAGTCAGTAGCAGAGTCAGGACTAGAAGTGGGTCTGTTGACTTGCCACAGAATATGCCTGTGCTGCATCAGGCCCCTGGGCCGCACACACCCCTGTGAAGGAGTCTAGTGTAGAACTTAAGTGCAGGGTTGTTGCATCAGCAGACCTGAGTTTAAACCCCAGCACTTATTTAGTTTACCACTGATTCTTGATCTGCAAACTGGGGATAATCATTTGTTGTTCAGTTGCTCAGCCATGTCCAACTCTTTGTGATCCCATGGACTGCACCACACCAGGCTTCCCTGTCTTTCACAATCTCCTGGAGTTTGCTCAAACTCATGTCCATTGAGTCAATAATGCCTTCCAACCATCTAATTCTCTGTCGTCCCCTTTTCCTCCTGCCCTCAATCTTTCCCAGCATCAGGGTCTTTTGCCTCAGGTGACCAAAGTATGGGAACTTCAGCTTCAGCATCAATCCTTCTAATCAGTATTCAGAATTGATTTCCTTTATTGACTGGTTTGATCCCCTAGATGTCCAAGGGACTCTCAAGAGTCTTCTACAGCACCACAATTTGAAAACATCAATTCTTCAGTGCTCAGCCTTCTTTATGGTCCAACTCTCACATCCATACATGACTACTGGAAAAAGCACAACTTTGACTATACAGACCTTTGTCAGCAAAGTGATGTCTCTGCTTTTTAACATGCTGTTTAGGATAATCATTTAGTTTTAAGGAATAAAGGGTACAATGTATATAAAGCACTTAGGACCAAGCACATGGTAAAGGCTCAATGTTAGTTATCAGTAGTATCACTGTTCCAGCAGGGATTAAATATCTTATCATAAAGAATTATAAGAGAGAGTAAATACTTGCAGCTATATGTTTGATAAGTGATTATTACTCAGAATATATGAAGAACACCTAAAATTCAACAATAACAACAACAAAACAAACAACCTGATTTTAAAATGGGCAAAAAACTTGAATAGACATTTCTCCAAAGAAGACACAGAAATTATCAATAAACACATACAAAGATGCTCAATATGAATAATCATTAAGGAAATGCAAATCAAAACTACAGTGAAATACCACTGCATGCCTGTTAGGATGGCTACTATCAAAACAACAGAAAATAACAAATATTGGCAAGGATATGGAGAAATGGAACCCTTGTACACTATTGTTAAGAATGTAAAATGAAGATACTCAAAAAATTAAAAACAGAACTACCATGTGATCGAATAAATCCACTCTAAGGTACATATCCCCAAATAATCAAAAGCAGAGTCTCAAATAAATATCTGTATACCCACGTTCATAGAAACATTATTCACAATAACCAAAACATGGAAGCAACGCAAGTGTCCATTAGTGGATGAATGGATAAGCAAAATGCGGTATATACATACAATGGAATGTTATTGAGCCTTAAAAAAAGAAAGAAATTCTGGCATATGGTATAGCATAAATGAACCATGGAGACATCATGCTAACTGAAATAAGCCAGTCACAAAAATGCATGTACTGTATGATCCTGCTTATATGAGGTGCCTGGAGATGTCCAAATCATAGGGACAGAAAGTAGAATAGGGATTGCCAGAGGCGGGGGGAGGGAGGTACTGGGAGTTAGGTATTGTGCAGTGAGTATAGAATTTCAGTTTTGCAAGATGAAAAGAGTTTTGCAGATGGATGGTAGTAATAGTTGCACAAAAATATGAAAAAAAAAACTATAATATGCAACAGGTATATTGCTAGTGCAACATTAGCAACCTATGAGCTGGACTTAAATTGAACAAAGAAGATAAAAGTACTAGAAGTCCCTGCTTGGGAGGCAGGAGGAAAGGGGGCCACACTGGAAAAGGGGCCTGGACTGTAGTGAGTGGCAGGTCAGGTGTGGAGTGATTTCAGGGACTTGCACAGAGCTCCTCTCCCTGGTCTCTTAGCTAAGTGGTCTCCAAAGAGCCAGGGCAGCCACCTGCACAGCCTCCTGGTGACCCTCAACGGGACCACCCCCAGCCTACTCTTCTATGGCTCATCTATTGTAGTGTCATCTACCTGGCTAAAGAGGATGAGCCAAAGAAAGGCAGGGGAGACCTTAAAGGTAGCTTAAGAACTGTCTGAAATAAGAAGGTTGGGTGATCTAGAAGCCATTTAAGGATTTCCTGTTGCTTTTGTAAAATCTCTCTTCCACCAGCCTGTATTAAGGAGAAAATTCCTCATGGCCAGAGTTCAGTGCAAACCTCCCAGCACCGCAGAGTTGCTGACCGTCCCCACTATGCTGCCATTTTCAGTAAGCAGCACAGTCGTACTGAACGTGAAAGTCACTCAGTCATGCCCGACTCTTTGCAACCCCATGGACTGTAGCCCACCAGGCTTCTCTGTCCATGGGATTCTCCAGGCAGGAATACTGGAGTGGGTAGCCATTTCCTTCTCCAGGGAATCTTCGTGACCCAGGGATCGAACCCAGGTCTCCCGTATTGCAGGTAGATCTTTACTGTCTGAGCCACCAGTCATACTGAAAGATCCATTTAAAAGGCCTCCCCTTGGACAGATTGTGACTGCAGCCATGAAATTAAAAGACGCTTGCTCCTTGGAAGGAAAGTTATGACCAACCTAGATAGCATATTCAAAAACAGAGACATTAATTTTCCAACAAAGGTTTGTCTAGTCAAGGCTATGGTTTTTCCTGTGGTCATGTATGGATGTGAGAGTTGGACTGTGAAGAAGGCTGAGCACCAAAGAATTGATGCTTTTGAACTGTGGTGTTGGAGAAGACTCTTGGGAGTCCCTTGGACTGCAAGGAGATCCAACCAGTCCATTCTGAAGGAGATCAGCCCTGGGATTTCTTTGGAAGGAATGATGCTAAAGCTGAAACTCCAGTACTTTGGCCACCTCGTGCAAAGAGTTGATTCATTGGAAAAGACTCTGATGCTGGGAGGGATTGGGGGCAGGAGGAGAAGGGGATGACAGAGGATGAGATGGCTGGATGGCATCACTGACTCGATGGACGTGAGTCTGGGTGAACTCCGGGAGTTGGTGATGGACAGGGAGGCCTGGCGTGCTGCGATTCATGGGGTCGCAAAGAGTTGGACACGACTGAGCAACTGATCTGATCTGATCTTGGACTATGTGGGAGAAGGCAAGGGTGGGACAATATGAGAGAAGAGCATTGAAACATGTATATTACTGTATGTAAAATAGATGACCAGTGCAAATTCGATGCATGAAGAAGGGCACCCAAAGCTGGTGCTCTGGGACAACCCAGAGGGATGGGGTAGGGAGGGAGGCGGAAGGGGGATTCAGGATGGTGGGACACATGTACACCCATGGCTGATTCATGCCGATGTATGGCAAAAACCACCACAATATTACAAAGTAATTAGCCTCCAATTAAAATAAATTAGTTAATTTAAAAAATAAATAAAAGGCCTTCCTTCCCTTCCCCGTCACAGCCTCCACCCCCAATGCTCACGCACTGCCTATAGGTTTCCTGCAGCTGTCTGCCTCTGTTATGGTTTTCACTACAGACCTGCAGTCTCCTAGGCACCCAACAATAATCCACAGGCTCAGATGCAGCTTCTCTGAGCTGGAGGGGTATGAACAGGCTCCTCAAATCCTTCACAAAAAAGTGGCCACTGTCCCTTTACTGCTGACCCACACTCCTCACAAGATAAACCAAGCAAGGAGGGGAAAGCAGCTTTGGGAGGCTCAGGACCCTACCCACAACTTCCCCACACCTTGCTGTCTCCCAGAGATTTCTTTTACTAATCTTGCTCCATGAGCAGTGGGTCATGGAGGCACATTCAGGATGATAAGATCCGGACGGTGCCTAAGTATTAAGACCACTGCACCCATTTTTACAGTGAGGGCAAGCCCTGGCTGGTCTGCCTCCCAGAGCGTCATACTGGAAGGCAGCCCATGCCAAAACCCAGGCCCAGAGAAAGCACGAGCTGTGCACACAGATTATAGTCAGAAGAGGTGAAAGCGCTCTCCCCCTGGTGTGCTTAGGCACCGTGTCCACTGTCCGGGGCTGGTGAGCACACTTGTTTTCCTTTTCCTGACCCCCCTTTAGCTAGTTGTCTCTTCATGCAAACTTCAAAGGTGCAGCCGAACAAGAATTAACATCATACCCGAAAAAAACTCTTTACGATAGTACAGAAGAAAAAGATGAAGACAACGGTTTCTTTGTTATATCCCACACATCTTCATGTGGCTACTTTAATGGCACCTCTGGCCCATCCTCTGCATTATGGTCCCTGCCTATAGGCAAACCAAAACGTGGCCACCATGGGAGTAATAACAGCTTAAAGTAGCTCCAGCTATGGATATAATCAGAACCATGATGTGGTGACAAGGTTTCTGTGGAGGCTTAAAATAATGCTAGAGTGTCATTCAACATCTTACAACTGCTGCCGCCTCCCTTGGGATTCTTGCCCCTAGCACACACTGGAGATGGGACTGTTAGCCATAAAATGTTCTTGGGACAGTGTGATTACAGCACCAAGCCATGATTAAACTGCACCAGTTCTAACACCCCTTTCAACTCAGATATCTAGATATATACAGATCTTCAGGTTAAATGGAAGGGAGGCTCAGACCCATGCAGCCTCCTGCAAAGAAGGTCCCGAAAGATGGGACCAAAGAGATGACCCGAAAGATGGGTCCCGAAAGATGACCAAACCTCCAGAGTTTAAGACTTCCTATTTGTCTGGTGTGCCCAACAAGAGATTCATATCCAAAATACACAAATAGCTGATATAATGCAATATTAAAAATAAATAAATAACCCAATCAAAAAATGGGCAGATGATCTAAATAGGCATTTCTCCAAAGAATAAATACAGATGGTCAACAGGCACATAGAAGGATGCTCAACATTACTAATTATTAGAGAAACACAGATCTAAACCACAGTAAGATACCACCTCACACTGGTCAGTATGACTGTCATCAAAAAGTCTACAAATAATACATGCTAGAGAGGATATGGAGAAAAGGGAATCCTCCTGCACTCCTGGTGGGGATGTAAATTGGTACAGCTGCTGTGGAAAACAGTATGGAGGTTCCTTAAAAAATTAAAAATACAACTATCATATGATCCAGTAATTCCACTTCTGGATATTTATCTGAAGAAAACAAAAACATGCCATCTAGGACTTCCCTTGTGGTCCAGTGGTTAAGACTTCTTCCAATTCAGGGGTTGCAAGTTCAATCCCTGGTCTGGGAGCTAAGATCCCACATGCCTCACAGCCAAAAATAACATATAAAACAGAAACAATATTGTAACAATTCAGTAAAGACTTTAAAAATGGTCCACATTAAAAAAAAAAAAACTTTAGAAAAAATGGGCAAAGGATTTGAATAAGCATTTCTTCAAAGAAGGTATGTAGATATTTAGCAAGTACATGGAAAGATGTTCAACATTGTTAGTCATCAGAGAAATGCAAATCAAAACCATAAAGAGATATTACTTCACATCTACCAGGATGGCTAAAATAAAAAAACACAGAAAATAACAAGTGTTGGTGAGGATACAGAGAAACTGCAACCCTCATACACTATCGGCAGGAATGTAAAATGGTACAATCACTTTGGAGAACAGTATGGAAGTTCCTCCAAATGTTAAACATAGTTATTACATGCCTCAACAATTCTCATTCCTAGGTATATATACCCAAGAGAATTGAAAATGTATCTTCATATGAAAACTTGTACACAAGTGTTCATGGCAGCACTGTGGTGAAGTGTCAAGGCTTTTCCAGGCGTCCACATCTTCGGCTTTACTAGAGTACTTTGTAGAACTGCAACATCACATCAACTATAGTGCAAGGACCACAGACACTTGATGAGATGAGAATGTTTCTGGAAAACTGTGTTTTGCTTTTCTATGTACCCCATACTAAATTTTCCATTTCTGCCATACCAATTACTACAAACTGAGTGCCTTAAATAAATAGATTTATTCTCTTTAAAAAAATAAAATAGTCAAAAAGTGGAAACAATGCAAATATCCAACAACTGATGAATGGATAAGCAAAATGTGGTATGTCCACATACTGGAATACTGTTCTGCCATAAAGAGGAATGAAGTTTTGACACATAGCTACCACATGGATGAACCTTGAGAAAATTATGCAAAGTGAAATAAGCCAGACACAAAAGGCCATGTATTGCCTGATTCCATTCATGTGAAACATTCATCTATAGTCCATATTCCATATACATTCTATTCCATTTATATGAACAGGCAAATCCACAGAGACAAAATCAGATTCGTGGTTGCAAGGAGCCATGGAGAAGGGGGAGTGGGGCATGACTGCTGATGGGTATGAGGTTTCTTTTGGGGGTAATGAAAACGTTCTGGAATTATATAGAGGTGATTACATGTGATTATACTAAAAACAACTGAATTATATCTTTCAAAAAGTAAACTTTGTGATATGTAATTTTATCTCAATAAAGCTGTTATGAAAGAAAAAAATAGGTGTATATGTGTCAGTGTCTTGACTCGGGGAACACTGTGGTATGGGGAGAGGAAGCAAAAACCCAAACGATGGGGCAAAAGCCAAACCTGGGGAGGAAAGACCCAACTTCACCCTCACTGCTCTACAACTTCGTAAAAATCCACTTATCCTTCAGATTCTTGGTTTCTTCATTTGAAAAATAGGGAAAATATCCCCCTCAAAGTGTTTTTATATGAGTCAGAGAAGACCTTATAACATACAAGGTGCGATTTAAATGTTAGCTATGGTCTTAAATTTTTCTCTGAAATGGTAATTCTCGTTCCAGTCACTTTTGTAGATTCTGCTCCTTCCTGGCCCTCAGTACTTAAGAGAGTGTTCAGCATAGTAAATACTTCATAAACTTACTCAACAGCTGGGCAGCAGTGTAGGCCTAGGGCTGTAAATATAAACAAGATTTCTTTGTGTCCTCAGGAAGATCAGGGGTGGGGTTAGGGATATCTAGATTCGTAAGTACAATGCATGTGCATGTAATTACAGCGAGATGAGCACGTGATCATGTGTACACATCCACCCTTTTCACCACGGGTCTCCTGGAGATAAAAGATGAAGATTTGATGGGTGAAGAATTTGTGTCTTCCACCACTGGATCCCTCATGCTTCCAATAGGAGGATAGGGTTGAACATGGTTCAAAAAGATTTCCAAAGATTTATGACGTTGGCTATTTAAGGAAATAAGAACATCACTAACATACGATTGTTAAGAGTATGGAAACTTGAAAAATATCATATTTCTGCAGCAAGGGGCCATTCTTAGCTCACCCTCTTTCTTGGTAACCTTGGATTATTTTGTCTCTAAAACCCTAATAAAAACATCATGTAACTCCCTCCAACACCATGTTCAAAGTGAAGCAACAGAGAGTGGATCAGCCCATGAATTTTCTCAGTTATTTATAGGGCTAAAGCCCCACAAGGGAGGCATTAGATGTACCCATTTCTATTAGGTCATATGTTGTTCATAATGGGTTCCTGAAAATCCAGTTGTCTTTTCCTAGGACCCCAGGATGTCATGACCAAAAATATACATTGCAAAACTTCTCCACCTCCAAAGCCCTGCTCAAAGGAAGTTTTGCTGCAGCTTTTCATTCCTAATATTGAGATGTTTCTATTGATGATTATTTGGCATAGCAAGTTTCAAAAGCTGGGTATTTGAAATAGCTTGCTAATATTTTCTTAAATTACATCCTCTTGTGGGCCCATAAAATCCCCAAGTTATTACAAATAAATAAATGGAGTTTCTCTTCACGATGTAAACTAGCTTTCAATGAAGTCATTGAGGGGAAGTTTGGTTTGGATGGAAGCAGTACCTACCCGGGGCAAGCACTGCTTTCTGCTCGCTGGGGGCTGAAGACACGGTCAGCAGCTGCTCTCAGGCAACTGAACGGAGCAAACCCCTGCTGCTTCATTTCTTGTTTTAACTTCCAGTGGGAAACTCAATATGTTTAAATGTTCCTTTTTCTTCAAGTCCTCTGCATGTGGTGACCAGGGCCTTGGAGGTGAGTAAAGAAAGAGTCTGTGTTGGTGCTCACTGACCCCATCCTTACCCCATCATGGACCCAACTGGAGGTTGTGGGGTGATCCTACAGCATGCTGGAACCCCCAGTGCTGGCCAGCCTGACCTTAAGTCCCCAGGCGGCAGCCTTCTCTGGGCACAGTGGGGAATACATAATTCAGGGTGAAAGAAAGTGGGGATGCAGAGGCTGGATCTGCATCCAGATCCAGCGGGGGCTACCTCCTGGATACCTGCAGGCACCCTGCCCTTCACTGCAGCATGGCTCCAGAAGATATACGAGGTGGACTGTGGCCCACAATTGGTGTGACCCACTACTGGTGTGGAAGTAATTACTACTCACACATACAGTTTGGGTCTCACAGTTTGGGTCTTGACTGGACAACTTACTTTTCTGCTTCTGCTTTCCCCTGTGCTCAGAGTCATACAGAAATATACTTTTAAAATAATAATACAAGAGGGATTCAGCTTAAGATGATGACACAAGAAGATCTTGAATTTGCCTCTTCCCACAGACAGACTGAATATACACAAAGGTATGAAAAAATTTCCTCTGGGAAAAAAACATAAAAACTGATGGAACCACTCTTTCACACTGGGCAAAGGAGAGGAAAAGCTCATCAAAGTGGGTAGAAAAGGCTAAGACACAAGCTCTCTTAAACCCCACACCTGGCATGGCATCCCAAAACTGGGAGGGAACTCAAAACCCAAAGCTTCTCCCTGAGGAGCAAAGGGTTTGTACCCCACATTGGGCACCCCAGGTTTTAAGACCAGCACCTGGGAAAAGAGCCCCCAGAACATCTGGCTTTGAAAACCAATGGGGTGCATGGCCTTGGGACCCACGGGCCTATAGTGAACTGAGAAATGTCTCTTAAATGGCTTACATGCAGACTCACCCTGCCCAGGGCCCAGTGCAGAAGCAGCCCTTTGAAAAGCACCCAGGCTTTGTGTGAGAGACTCCTTTCCTAATTTTAAAGCATTGGTCTGAGGGGCAGGGACTTGCTGGAATAATCAGCTGGGCTAGAAGCTGGTGGGCGCCATCTTCCTGAGTTTTCTCTGCCTTGCTTAAGCCAACAGAAACCATCTCTTTCCTTCTTTTTCTTTCTGTTTTCCCCTCTTTTTTGTTTTCAGCTTGTGCATTTTTACACTCCATTTCTGCCTTGCCTTTGCCCTCTCTCTGCCACACCCTGTAACTCCTAGAGGGGAGCATCTACACATGGCTGGTGCCCTGGCTTCGATATCTGGTGACCTGGTTTTTGTAGTTCCCCCCAGAAGATGCCTCTTCATCATCTGACTCTGGAAGCCAGAAGGACTTGAGTTCCTGGGTCCCATGGGACTCTAAAAATTGGAGACAGCTCTTGAGTAGATTGCATAGTCAGTAAACTTGAACAAGCCAGGCTGCTCATCAGGGCCTGTGGGACTGTTAACAGTCAGAGAGACAGTCCTTGACAGGTAACTACCTCCAGGGCAATGCACAGACAGACAACTGAAACACACCCAACAGCATTTCCACAACAGACACCTAGCTGCTGCTCCTGGAGCAGCTGCTGAGGGGTAGGCTTCGGGTTTGGCACACATCTAGGGGATATGGAGGTGCTCTCAGGGAATGCAGGTTGGGGAATGCCATCTTTACATTCTCCTTCTGCCTCACGTCGACTCATTGGTTATCTCCCAGAAAGTAGCGCACACACTCTTCTGAAGCCCTAGGGACACCTCCAGATCACCTGGCTCTTGGGGGACAGCATGGCTTAAGTTTGTAGTCCCATAGGCCTGTATATACTGCATTCTTTAAAAGCTGTTGCCTGGGGGTCTGGCTTCCAATCAGTCTGAATCTACGTGCTAACTGTGAGTGCTAAGTCACTGCAGTTGTGTCCAACTTTTTGCAACCCTATGGACTGGAGCCCACCAGGCTCCTCTGTCCATGGCATTCTCCAGGCAAGTATACTGGAGTGGGTTGCCACACCCTCCTCCAGGGAATCTTCCTGACCCAGGGATCAAAGCCACATCTTTTATGTCTCCTGCATTGTCCAGGGGGTTCTGTACCACTAGCACCACCTGGGAAGCCCCTGGGATGCTGACTGGTCTTGGTAGATTGGGAGAAGTGACTGTTTCATGTAATGTAAAGCATTTCACCCAAAAGCAATCGGATACATATGCTTCTCAGTACACATGGAACATTCTTTAGGATCCATCATATGTTAGGCCACAAAACAAGCCTTAATAAATTTAGGACTGATATCATATCAAAATCTTTTCTGACTATAATAAAACTAGAAATCAACTAAAAGGAAAAAAACTGGAAAATCCACAAATGTGTGGCAACTAATCAACACACCAATGGGTCAAAGACGAAAGCAAATGTGAAATAAAAAAATATATTGAGACAAATGGAAATGGAAATACAATATACCACAATTTATGGAATGCCACAAAAGCAGTTCTAAGAGGGAAATTCATAGTGGTAAATGCCTACCTCAAGAAGTTTTAAAAATCTCAAATAAACAGTTTTATACCTCAAGGATCTAGAAAAGAGCAAATGAAGTTCAAAGCTAAAAGATAGAAGGAAATAACAAAGATCAGAGCAGAAATAAATGAAATAGAGACTAACAAGAGAACAGATCAATGAAATCAAGAGCTTGTTTGGAAAAAAATCAACAAGGTAGATTAAAAAAAGAGAAAATACTCAAATAAATAAAATCACAAATGAAAGAGAAGACCTTACACCCCAAATCACATAAATACAATGGATCACTAGGGACTACTACAAATGATTATATACCAAGAAGCGGGACAACCTAATGGAAACAGGTAAATTCCTAAAAATAATCATGAAGAAATAGAAATATGAACAGGCTGCTTGCTAGTAAGGACACTGAATCAGTAATTTAAAAACCCCCCACAAATAAAAGTTTAGGACCAGATAGCTTCACTAGTGAATTCTACCAAACATTTAGAGAAGAATTAATACCATTCCTTCATAAACTCTTTCAAAAAGTAGAAGATGAGGCAATACTTCCACACTTATTTTACAAGGCCAACGTTACGCTGATACCAAAATCAGGCAATGATACCACACAAAAAAGGAAAATTACAGGCCAGCAAACAAAGATGCAAAAATACTCAACAAGATATAAACAAACCTTATGCAACAATACATTAAAAGTATCACACACAGTGATTCCCCTATACACGAACCTTTAAGCTGAAACCTGCACGGATGCACACGTCCAGTCCACGTAAGTTAATGTGTCTGGCGTGTGTTGTCACATGCGTGCACCCTCTGAAAGTGGCTGTGCTTTGGTGTACTTTACAGTACTATTTTTTGTGTTTGTTCTTTATGTATTATCTGTGTGGATGGCATTATAAACCTGTTACAATACAGTATACAATATATAGCCAACTGTGGTAGTTGAGTACCTAGGCTAACTTTGTTGGACTTAGGAATAAACTGGACCCAGAACATGCTCTCGGACCAGAACTTATTCATTTGTAGGAGACTTACTGCACTAATCAAATGGATTTATTCCAGAGATGATTGAATGCTTCAACAATCATAAATCAATCAACATAACACACCATGTTAACAAAAGAAAGGTAAAAACCATATGATCATCTCGACAGATACAGAAAAAGCATCTGACAAAACTCAACATCCATTTATGATATAAACTCTTAAAACATATATAGAAGGAACATATCCTAACACAATAAAGGCCATTTATGACAAATGCACAGCTAAGATCACATTCAATGGTGAAAAACTAAGTTATCCCTTTAAGATCAGGAATAAAAGATGCCCACTCTTGACACTTATTCAACATAGTATTGGAAATCTAGTTAGAGCAAATATAGAAGAAAAATCAAAGGCACCCAAATTGAAAAGGAAGAAGTAAAACTGGCATTACTTGTGGAAGGCATGAATTCATATAAAGAAAACTCTAAAGTCTCCACTAAAAAACTATTAGATATAATAAACAAACACATTGCTGCTGCTGCTGCTAAGTCGCTTCAGTCGTGTCCAACTCTGTGTGACCCCATAGACGGCAGCCCAGCAGGCTCCCCCGTCCCTGGGATTCTCCAGGCAAGAACACTGGAGTGGGTTGCCATTTCCTTCTCCAATGCATGAAAGTGAAAAGTGAAAGTGAAGTCGCTCAGTCGTGTCCGACTCTTCACAACCCCGAGGACTGCAGCCTACCAGGCTCCTCCGTCCATGGGATTTTCCAGGCAAGAGTACTGGAGTGGGGTGCCATTGCCTTCTCCGAACAAACACAATGGCAGGCTACAAAATCAATATATGGAAAATCTGTTGCATTTATATACACTAATATTTTACTAGCATAATAACAAACTAAGAAAGCAATCTCATTTACAATTGCACCAAAAAGAATGAAATATTAAGGAATAAATGTTAACCAGGAGATAAAAGACGTATATACTAAAAACTGTAAGACAGTGACAAAAGCAACTAAAGAATATACAAGTAAATGAAAAATATTCTATATTCATGGATTAGAAGAATTAAAATTGTTAAAATGCCCATACTACCCAAAGCAATCTACAGATTCAATGCAATAGCTATTAAAATTCCAATGGCATTTTTTGCTGAAATAGAACAAGCAATTCTAAAATTTTTCAGTTCAGTTCAATTCAGTTCAGTCGCTCAGTCGTGTCCGACTCTAACCCCATGAACCGCAGTACGCCAGTCCTCCCTGTCCCTCACTAACTCCCGGAGTTTACTCAAACTCATATCCATCGAGTCGGTGATGCCATCCAGCCATCTCATCCTCTGTCGTCCCCTTCTCCTCCTGCCCCCAATCCCTCCCAGCATCAGAGTCTTTTCCAATGAGTCAACTCTTCACATCAGGTGGCCAAAGTATTGGAGTTTCAGCTTCAACATTAGTCCTTCCAGTGAATACCCAGGACTGATCTCCTTTAGGATGGACTGGTTGGATCTCCTTGCAGTCCAAGGGACTCTCAAGAGTCTTCTCCAACACCACAGTTCAAAAGCATCAATTCTTCCACACTCAGCTTTCTTCACAGTCCAACTCTCACATCCATACATGACCACAGGAAAAACCATAGCCTTGACTAGATGGACTTTTGTTGGCAAAGTAATGTCTCTGCTTTTGAATATGCTATCTAGGTTGATCATAACTTTCCCTCCAAGGAGTAAGCATCTTTTAATTTCATGGCTGCAGTCACCATCTGCAGTGATTTTGGAGCCCAAAAAAATAAAGTCTGACACTGTTTCCACTGTTTCCCCATCTATTTCCCATGAAGTGATGGGACCGGATGCCATGATCTTCGTTTTCTGAATGTTGAACTTTAAGCTAACTTTTTCACTCTCCACTTTCACTTTCATCAAGAGGCTTTTAGTTCCTTTTCATTTTCTGTCATAAGGATGGTGTCATCTGTGTATCTGAGGTTATTGATATTTCTCCTGGCAATCTTGATTCCAGCTTGTGCTTCTTCCAGCCCAGCATTTCTCATGATGTACTCTGCATATAAGTTAAATAAGCAGTGTGACAATATGGAACCACAAAAGACCCCAAATAGCTAAAGTCATCTTGAGAAAAAAGGACATAGCTGGAGGCATCATGCTCCCTAATTTCAAACTATATTACAAAGTTATAGTAATCAAAACAGTATGGTATTGGAATAAAAAATGAACACATAGATCAATGGAACAGAATAAAGAGCCCGGAAATGAAGCCATATATATATGATCAGTGAGTCTAGGACAAAGGAGCCAGGAACATACAATGGAGAAGGAAAGTCTCTTCAACAGACGGTGCTGGGCAAACCCGACTGTCATATTCCAAAGAACGAAACTGGATCCCTATCTTATACCACACACAAAAATTAATTCAAACTGGATTAAAAATTTGAATGCAAGACCAGAAATCATAAAATTCCGAGTAGAAAAACATAAGTGGTAAGCTCCTTGGCATCACTCTTGGCAGTGACTTTCAGATTTAATACCAACCACAAAGCCAACAAAAGCAAAATTAAATTAATGAGACTACTTCAAACTAAAAAGCTTCTACACAGCAAAGGAAGATATCAGCAAAGTGAAAAGGCAACCTACCAAATGGGAGAAAAGATTTTACAAATCATATATCTGATAAGGCATTAATATAAAAAATACATTAAAAAATTCCTATTAACAGAAAAAAAAAATCCACTTGAAAAATAGGTGGAGGATCTGAATAGAAATTTACCAAAAAAGAAATACAGATGGCTAAGAGACACATGAAAAGGTGCTCAACACCACTACTCAATGAAGAAGTGCAAATTAAAAACACAGTGAGACATCACCTCACACCGTCAGGACAGCTGTCATTAAAAAGTCTACAAATAACAAACGTTGGCAAGGATGTGGAAGAAAGTGAACCCCCTTACATTATTAGTGGGACTGTAAGTTGGTGCCGCCACTAAGGAAAATAGTATGGAGTTTCCTCAAAAAAATAAAAATGCAACTACCATATGATCTAGTAATTCCACTTCCGGGTAAACACTAACTCACCACAAGAAAATCAAGTTTGTAAGTACACATGGTGATGAATGCTAACTAGATTTATTGTGATCCTTTCACTACATACAGAAGTATCAAATTGGTATGTTATATACTTGAAATTAATATCATACTTTATGTCAGTCATACCTCACTAGGAAATAAGAACAATAAATCAGGAATGTTGTCCAGGATTCAGAGCACGACTTGGAACAGGGATTATGAGGGCATTACTGCTGATTTTTAGGTGATGTGGGTAGATTATTGAGCTGAATCATTTTTTCCTTAGTCATATGGTAGGAACTGGCATTTTAACAACCTGTGAAATGGCTCCTGGATTTAAGTTGCAGTAGCTTTTAGATTTGCACCTGTAACTAAATGGAAATTAACCTGAGAGCTAGATAGCTTAAAGCTATCAAGTGCCTTTAGCGTCAAAGGCTGGTTGCAAGAGAGGTGTCTGCTATTCAGTTAGCTCCCGTCCATGACAGAGAGAGAGAACGGAGGATTCCAGATTTACCGGTGAACCTACGCTCCCAACAGAAATGCTCCTCCTAGTGCTCAACAGGGACTGAGAAGCAGGGCAGTGTACTGGTGAGAAATCTGGGCCCTGAAGTCAGAGAGATCTGCACTCTAATTCCTGCTCTGCCAATTTGGCACCATTATCTTGGGAATCTCGCCGTTTTGAGCCCCAGTTTGCATATCTCTCAGATGGGGATCAATACTACTTACTGCATTCAGTTCAGTTCAGTTCAGTCACTCAGTCGTGTCCGCCTCTTTGCAACCCCACGAATCGCAGCATGCCAGGCATCCCTGTCCATCACCATCTCCCGGAGTTTACTCAGACTCACGTCCATCAAGTTGGTGATGCCATCCCGGTGGCATGTTAGACATTTGTTTTCTCTTGGCCACACCATGAGGCATGCGGGATCTTAGTTCCCTGACCAGGAATCAAACTCATGCCCCCTGTAGAGGAAGGGTGGAGTCCTAACCACTGGACCACCAGGGAAGTTCTAGATGGCAGGTTAAAACAACTGGCACATGATAGGCACTCAGTAAGACTTCACTTTGCAGTTCAGTTTTTGCCACCCTGCTCCCTCCTCATGTATTGTAAGAACATGCATTGCTTCCCTCCCTCTAAAAGGTCAGACCCGTGAGAGTGAGGCAGAGATTTTTATTTCTTTTATTTACAAGCATTTCCTTAGTACCTAAAACAATGTCTGCAACCCATAAGGTGTTCAATAAATAAATAAGCTCATGCATTTCTTTTATCTTCATGCAACAGATATTCACTAAATACCTACTTTATGCCAAGGAATGTGTGAGACTCAAAATAATAGATTCCTTGAAGGACCATGAGAAACCATCTGTGCAGAGATGTGAGACTCAGGCAAAACAACCAAAGGTTGCTTTCAGGGGTCACCTGAGTGGTGTGAGGGCTATCACTGGGTTGTGTGAGGGCTTCCGCAGAACTTCACGGAACCGGGAGTCTGGAGTACGTGGGTCAGAGAGAGCTTTGCCTGGAGATGGGCTTGGAGCTGCACAGGTCCTCCTGCACAGGTTCCAGCAAGGCACACCACAGAAGGCCCTGGTACACAGGTGTCTTTATAGATCCAATACAATTATTTTTGAGGTCCTAGTGATATGTTCACAAGTTTTTGAGAAAGTACTGGAAAGCCGCTAAGCATTATATCTTTCATTTTGATAACAGATAAAAGATAAAGCTCCACGTCTTCATAAATTCTAATCAGCATACCTACAAACTCATAAGGAAGAACACTCCATTTCACATGACAAATTTTCTGCCCCTGGAAAGTCTACAGAATGACCAAAGGAGAGATTAAATTCCTGAACTTGAACTTAATGGCCTTGTGACCCACCAGTAAATTTATTAGCATTTTTGGTTTTTATAACGTTCTCATCTTGACCTTATCAGGTCTGGGAGCTGAAAGACGTCTCTAATTTCCCTTAGTATATTCTGTGTGTGTGCTCAGTTGGGCCCGACTCTTTGTGACCCCATGGACTGTAGGCTGCCAGGCTCCTCTGTCCATAGCATTTCCCAGGCATGAATGCTAGAGTGGGTTGCCATTTCCTCCTCCAGGGGATCTTCCCAACCCAGGGATCGAACCCAAGGCTTCTGCATCTCCTGCATTGGCAAGTGGATTCTTAACAGCTGTACCACCTGGGAAGCCCTCCTTAGTATCTGACTCTTGCTTTTTCCTTTTTCCCTCCCCTCCTCTTTCTGATAAGAACATCACTGGGTCCCAACCCCACAGGTTGAGCCAGAGATAGCGTTGGGACTTAGTCAGCTGGGGCCTGGGGCGGGAGGACACAGCTGCAGAGTTTCCTATGCTTCCTGATGGCCCACCCTCTACGAGCCTCCTCTCTCCCCATAACTCTCAGTCTCACCCTCACATCTGCCTGATACGGCTAATCCCATGATACCCAAACCCATGTTGACTTCTTGGATATTTACCCATCATGACCAGAATCCCAAGATCCCAAACCATCCCTCTCACTAGGACTCACTCCCACAGATCTTGGTATATCCCCTCAGTCTGACCAACTCCCCACCTTCCCAACCTCAGACACCTCCACTGGATGCCCTCTGGAATTTATAGCCAATCATCACAGGATCCCTACTGACTGCAGACAAGCTCAGCACCATTGTCACTAAGACCAATGATGTCACACCTGTGCCCCGCCTGCCCCACCCCCTCTCCCTACTCCAGCAAGGCCAGCACACCTGCATTTGCCTCGCCTTGCCTGCCTCATCAGTGTGTCCACCTCAGCATCCAAACAAACTGCAACTTCCCCCGGCTCGAAGACAAAACGAAATACAGAGACCAATCCAGGTACTGCCCATTTCTTTACTCTCCTTTACAGTCCACCTCCTCAAAAGGTTGTTTATTCCTGCTGCCTCTAATTCCTTTTCACCCATTCACTTCCTTTAAATTTTTAAAAACTTTTTATTATGAAAAATTTCAATCATATATAAACATAGAGAATATTATAATGAACCTCATAATTATACTACCCAGACTTAATAATTATAAGCGACAGACTTCCCTGGCCATCCAGTGGTTAAGACCCCATACTTTCAATGCAGGGGGCATGGGTTCGATCCCTGGTCAGGGAACTAAGGTTCTACATGCTGCATGGCATGGCCAAAATAATAATAATAACAACAATTATTATTATTATTATAGGTGAGATAACTTATTTGCTTTGTCCTTGCTGAAGTGTTTTAAAGAAAGTCCTAGATAACATAATATTTTTCTCTTAAATACTTCAGAATTCATCTGTAAAAAATAAAAAAATTTTTGTATATAACATATTAAGCTTATGTAAGAATAATGAAGTAATGGTATTGTAATATGTATGATGTAACACCTGGGCTTCCCAGGGGGCACAGCGGTAAAGAATCCACCTGCCAATGCAGGAGACACAAGAGACATGGGTTTGATCCCTGGGTCGGGAAGATCCTCTGGAGTAGGAAGTGGCAACCTGCTCCAGTGTTCTGGCCTGAAAATCCCATGGACAGAGGAGCCTGGAGGGCTACAGTCCATGGGGCTGCAAAGAGTTGGACATGACTGAGTGTGCACGCACGCACACACACACACAAACACCTGATGTAACAATAATCTACCTTTTCTCTCTTAAAACCAACTTACTCCACTCAGTTTTGTCCACACTTGTCCCCACTATTCCACACAAACTTACCGTGCCTAAATCACTCCTGACCCATATGTTGCTAAGGAATGGCCATTTCTCACTGGTAGAGTGACCAACCATCCCAGCTGGCTGAGGACTTGTAGCCCAAACTGGGGGACTTCTGGACAAACTAGGGCAGTCTGTTTCTCAGTTATTTTTCTCATCTTTTAAGGAGCAACTGACAAAGGTGATTACTCTTCCCTCCCTGAACAACATCCTTGTCCTGTCTTCTGGGACGCCACTCTCCCTGGGCTCTCCCTCCCTCTCTGGCCACTTCAGAGTTAACTCTTGCTGATTCCATGCATCTGCCTGATCTCTGAATCTTGGCACGTCCCAAGGTTCTCCATCCTTGGTCCTCATCCTTTCGCACTCTCAAGTCTTCCAATACACATACGCACTGATGATGTGCAGATTTCTACCTCCAGCCCAGACCTCTCACCTAAATGTCAGACTTTTATTCCAGTGAATTCCTTGGCATCTTCCCTTAGAAGTCTTAAAGTTATCTCAAACTTAGTAGTCCAAAACCAAACTCCTGACTTTTACCCTAAAATCTACTCTTCTGATAGCTCTTCTTTTGACAGTAAACGGCAACTTCATTGTTCTGTCTGCTCAGAGCAAAAACCCTGGAGCCATGTTTGAGTCCTCTTTCCACACTCACAAGGACTCCACCAGCAAATTCTGGTGAGTCTTCTTTTGAAAACTATTAACAATCCAGCTACTTCTTACTAGCTCCACTGGCATTTTTTGCTCAAATTATTACAATAACCTTCTGATTGGTGCTCACTCCAATCAATGATAGTTTCCATCATGCTAAAATGCTGTGGTTTTTACACCGTTATATTAAAGCTTGAGAAATGCGAAGAATCATGTATTAACAGAGATTTGAAATTATATTCCCTATAAATCTATACCAAAGGAATATATGAAGTCATAGGCATAATATTGATTCTATTTTAATGTTTGATTTTACAAAGAATCCATCCTAAGCTGGCCCTAGAGATTTATAATTAAAAAATCAAGTTGTCTAGGACTATGGCTTCCCTGGTGGCTCAGAGGTTAAAGCATCTGCCTGGAATGCGGGAGACCCGGGTTCGATCCCTGGGTCGGGAAGATCCCCTGGAGAAGGAAATGGCAACCCATTCCAGTACTCTTGCCTGGAGAATCCCATGGAGGGAGGAGTCTGGCAGGCTACAGTCCATGGGGTCACAAAGAGTTGGACACGACTGAGTCAGACATGACTGAGCAACTTCACTTTCACTTTCACTAAGCTACACTATATATGAAAACAATTTAGATGCTGCTATTTAAATCCTTTTCAAACTGACATAGACTTTAAGTATCTCCAGAATGTTATATAAACTTATATTAAAATGCATGATTATTATATTAAGAAGCCCAAAAACATGGGATAAACCTGAATAGTTGGATTCTATTCTGTGTGCCCATTCCTGGAAGCCAAATTTTCTGGAGGTGGGTCCGCATAACAATAACAGCTAAGCTTACGTTTTAGTTCTTCATTATTAATAGTATTCTACTTCTCACGAACTTATTTCTAAGTTGCCCAAGCAAAACATTAATTTTTAGCATTATATCATGATCTTTATTTTAGAAGCTGTTCTTAAAAAAGAAGTAATCCTAATTCTTTTAGAAGAATTCTTTAAAAAACTAACATGACAATTGTTTCATTGCCGTGACAAAATATGTTTCTAATTATCTTTCCCCAGATGCTCTCCAACAAACACAACCATTATTATTCCTAATTCTCAATAATCAATAAAATATTGGCCAAGCACTCCATTATTAAGATTACATGCAAAGAGGCATGGAGAATGTTATCTGTGGTTTATCCACCAAGAATCCTAATGGAATATCTATTGCAACCACAAAACCATGCTGAATACTATATAGACAAACAAACTTTCCTCTCTGAAAGCCTTGCTGACTCGCTCTGCAAGAGTGAAAAGCTGAGTCAATTATCTGAGAAACCAGTGGGTAAAGAGCAGCTACTCAAGGCAGGCACCTTCCTCGAGTGAGGAGGTGTTTCTGGGAGAGGGAGCACCGCCTGCTCCCTCCTTCCATGCTCCGAGAAAACTATGCTGTGGCAAGCACACACCCAATCTTCTCCAGTCCCCTGAAGTCATGACATGTCTCTGGGGGCAGTTCTTCCAGCTCCCATTCATATAATTGTTACTAAGTCTCCCAAGGCTGCTGTGATATTTCAGATCTCTTCCACAATGTCACAAGACTTGCAATTCCTAATTGCCTGCTGAACTTTATCCCATGTTTGCTCAACCACATCCTTAGGGGAACATGGGTTGCTGTAAAGCTTACAGTGTGGTCCAACATGATCATTGCCTTAGTTTCTTTGGAACAGGTCCGGCACCATCATGGTAGATCTTTTTCAGCCATCAACGTTCCACACTTTTTTTTTTTTTTTTCGCCAGAACGAAGTGTAAATGATAGGAGAGGCAAAGTAAACAGCCCACTTAACAATACTGCTTACCATGCCCTACGCAGGCTTACCCAGAAGGGCCCTCATGGGCCGAGTGCTTGTTCAGGATGGTGGGCTGCTGCTCCTCAGGTGCCATGCTGCTGGCCCTGGCTAACAGCATATGTACATATACTGTGAATGCTGATGGAGTCCACAGAGGTTCTAAGTGCATTGCGAGTCTCCTACCTCTCAGTACCGGAAGGGCTCATCACCTATTAAGTCTTTTGATGGAAAAAAATGGCTGAAGTCCCTCACAAAGGAGGTTTATTCAGCTCACCTTTACCTACTTTGATTGACTGCTATATACACGTGTCATTTGTCTGTGTGTAAATACTAGCTCACGTCGTCTCCACTGACACAGCCAAGCCTGCACCAACCAGTTGAGCGGGAGCGCCAGTAAGAGTTTCAGATATTCCTTTAGCTCATCCTCATACATCACCTTTGCCAGAATGCCCAGAAAATTAAGGCCTCATTGTAAACACTTCCTACAGATAACTGGACACTCTTTCACAGAGAAGCTATGGTCATTTGTTTCAAGTGGTTTTCTGCTTCAAATGAAAGAAGCGATGATTGGTTTTGATCCAATCCTTTTTTTTTTTTTTAATATTTATTTATTTGGCTGCATCGGGTCTCAGTTGCGGCAGGCAGGATCTTCACTGCGTCACGAAGGATCTCTGCTGCTCAGAGTGCACAGGATTTGCTAGGTGCAGCTTAGTTGCTTCAGGCATGTGGGGTCTTAGTTCCCCAACCAGGGATCGAAACTGCGTCCCCTGCATTGCAAGGTGGATTCTTGACCACTAGACCACCAGGGAAGTGCCTGTAGTTTTGATGGGATGACACCCACTTCCTATACAAAAGCTGAGAGATGAGATGCTTTTCCCTTTCATTATGGTAGTAAAGTGACTGGCACACTTGCAATAAAGCCTCAACCAACTGGATGCTTCCTCTCGAGACTTTGAATCTTGAGTGACCCAAGGGTGGCGCCCATGCCTTATCCCAACTGTTCCAGCTATGGTATCATTCCCATTCTACAAGTTTCCTCATTCTGGAGCAGTCTTGGTTACTGTTCTCCCCAGGCCTGGTTCTCCAGGCTCCCTGTCAATCTTTGAACATCAGATAGACATCAGTAAAATCCCTTTTCCTTGGTTCATCCAGAATCTCTGTCTGTTACTTACACCACAGCATTCTGACTAATCCACGAACACAATTGAGAAAGACATAATGCTGACTCCAAAAATATCTTCTCTTTGGCTGGTAGGAGGTAGCTCAGTAAGCTGTTAATGATTAGGGCTGTGTGTTTCCAATAAATCTGCAGATAATGACCTGGCTTGTTCTACTGGTGCTCCTTGTAGACTAACCAACGGCCAGCATTCTGATGTGAATCACTTGAATATTTTTCAACCCACTTCACTATTCTGAGCTTTATTTGTCAGCTAAGAAAATAAACCCCAAAGCTTTCATTTTTATTAACCAGCTTAAACTATTTTGGTCTGGATAAGGCAGTACTACCTCATTTGCCTCACATCTCAGCATGCTGCTTAAAAGCCAGGGTGGGATATGATTTCCCTTTTCCTCCAGAACTTTTATGATAAGAAGCTTCCCATTTTGTCTGTCCTTCAGATTCATCTATGGGGATAAAAGTGCTCCTGGACGTGCTTATTAGAAATGAGTGAAAGATAAGCAAGGACTAGAAACACCTAGATTGAGGCACCTTCATCTATCCAGAGAGCAAAGCAGGAAGTCCCATGTGTGAGGTGGGCAGGGATGGCGTAGGACTGCAGCCAGGAGCCCTCAGAATGGGCACAATGAGTGCCCCAGCTGCTACTTTCATGAGGTTTGTACCCTGAAGAACTCTCATGCTTTCAGCTAAATAGATGTGTGGATTCCACACAAGCAGCCTGTGGGAGGGGCTTGTGCTGGCCCCTGCTGCGGAGGGAACAGGTAAAGGAGCAAACTGAGGGGTCCTCAGAAACCCGGTAATAGAGGAAACTCTTTACTCCAAGGCTTGTTTCATAACAGCAGAAATGACAGCAGCAAAATACCAACAAAACCCAGACTGCCCAAACTGGCATTTTGCCAGGCCTTGTTTATCAGTCAGTCTCTTAAACCAGCCTCCCTGCTGCTTTCCAACGTTTGAGAAATCCAGCTTCCATAGAGAGCGGCTCAGAGGTGTAGTGTTCCCAGAGACAGAGTGGTGATTTGGGATTTCTATCTAGATCAACCCAGTCCCAAAGACCCGAGGCAGACTGCAGGCACCAGAAGGAATACTCAGAACTGAATACACACTTGACTCTCAAAGGATGGTCCCTAAAGGCAGAGAAGTGGTTGGAAAGTGAAGAAAAGATGGAAGAGTCAATAGAAGAGCTGAAAATACAGATCTAGGGTGTACAAGTGTTTGAACAAGGTTCCCAGCTGGCTGAGGAAGGGAAGAAAGAAGGAAAGGGGACTGCTGCTCACCAGCAACTTGATTTCATTACGTTTTTTTTTTTTAATTGCATTTTTTATTGAGATAAAATGCATCATTTTAAAGTGTATAATTCAGTGCATTTTAGTATATTCACAATGTTGGGTAACCATCACAACTACCTACTTCCAGAACGTTTTGATCACCCAAAAAAGAAATCCCATACCCATCAGCAGCCACTCCCATTATTCTGGGCTTCCCAGGTGGCGCTAGTAGTGAAGAACCCACTTGACAAAGAAGGAGACACAAGAGACACAAGTTCAATCCCTGGGTGGGAAAGATGCCCTGGAAGAGAAAATGGCAACCCTCTCCAGTATTCTTGCCTAGAGAATCCCATGGACAGAGGAGCCTGGCGGACTATGGTCCAGAGGGTCACAAAGAGTCAGACACGACTGAAGCAAATTCATGCACACACACGTGTCCCGTTATTCCATCCCCTAGCCTCCTGCAACCACAAATCTACTTTCATTCTCTGTGGGTTTGCTGATTTTATATATTTCATCAGAATGGAATCACATGGTATATGGCCTTTTGTATGTGGCTTCTTCCACTTAGCGTAATGTTTCCAAGGTTCATCCATCTTATACCATGTATCATTACTCTATTTCCTTTCGAGCTTAATAATAATCCAGGGTATGGACAGAGCACATTTGTTCCTCCAGCCATCAGCTGATGAACATTTGGACTGTTCCCACGTTTTGGCTGTTATGAATAGCACCGCGGTCACATTTATATGTATGTGTTCTCAGTTCTCTTCCATGGGTACCTGGAGTGGAATTGCTGGGTCACAGACTTCATCACTTCTTGAGATTCTTGTTCTCAGTGCAGGAGTATGGAGCCAAATGACGATATAGTCCTTGCTGTCATGCTCCTGGATACGAAGCTCTAAGCACAGAGGGTTCAGTGTGATGGCTTGATGTGAGTCCATGTCTCCTGCTGGAATGTGATGAAGACCACAGCCTTCCTGGAAAGAGGAAGAAGAAGGTGAGGTGACAAAGGAAGCCAGGCCAGAGTCAGAGGGCCCTTGGAGGCAGTTCCCACTGCCTCCAGCTGTGAGCTCAGCTCCTCTCCTGAACCTATGGTCCCATCCACAGCCCATTCAGCACTGCTCTTTCCAGAAACACCAAAACATGGGTCAGGTGGCCAAGTGAATAGGTGCAAAGGGCTGATGAGATTTTTTAACCCACTACTGTATTCCAATGTCTTAATTCAGGTTGCTGTAACAAAATACTATCGACTGAGTGGTTTAAAAATAATGGAAAATTATTTCTCACAGTTCTAGAGGCTGGAAGTTCAAGCTCAGGGTGTCAGTCAGGTTCTCATGAAAGCTCTCTTGCTGACTGCTGACAGCCATTTTCTCATTGTGTCTTCACTTGGTGGAAGGGATGAGGGAGCTCTCTGGGACCTCTTTTATAAGGGCACTAATCCCACTCATGAAGGCTCCACCCCATGACCTAATCATCTTCCAAAGGCCCACCTCCAAATACCACTGCATTGAGGATTAGGTTTCAACATACGAATTCTGGAGGAACACAGTCTATAGTGCCTGGAAACTTCAATGATTTACTTTCTAAAGTCTTTCCTCCCTTTATCATTGTGTTCTGCAATGAAAGCCAGAGATCTACGAGGCTGGACCCCCCTGCTAACACTCTGCCTGGTCCATCTCCTGCCCATATTTTCCTTCATTCCATGACGCTCTTCATTCCTTTCTATACCTTTGTCTTCATTCCCTCTGTCAACTGCCAAACAGCTGGAAGAGAATGCACACCTTTCTTCCAATCGAAGTTTGTCTTCCTCTGACCTCTCAAGATATTTTATGTTGTTCCTTTCATCCAAGAAATTCTGTAGGTACTGTTGTAATAGTTCAGATGGATTCTCATCTTCAAAATGTAGATGCTCAGGAAACCCACAGGATGATGATGAGAGACGCTTTTTTGTTCTTGTGATGGGATGGTGATAGTGGTGGAAAAGGTTGAAATGTTGTTTCTAGAGTTAATTAAAATGAAAAAAGAAGACTCATCCAAATACTAGGTACTGGGCAGCTATCTGGGGGGAAGTGTGTCTTACCACCTTGAATCTGTGCAGATCCTGCCTCAGTTCAGTTCAGTCACTCAGTTGTGTCAGACTCTTTGCGACCCCATGGACTGCTACACACCAGGCTTCCCTGTCCATCGTCAACTCCCGGAGCTTACTCAAACTCATGTCCATTGAGTCGGTGATGCCATCCAATCATCTCATCCTCTGTCATCCCCTTCTCCTCCTGCCTTCAATCTTTCCCAGCATCAGGGTCTTTTCAAATGAGTCAGTTCTTCGCATCAGGTAGCCAAAGTATCAGAGCTTCAGCTTCAGCATCAGTCCTTCCAATGAATTTCAGGATTGATTTCCTTTAGGATGGACTGATCAGATCTCCTTGCAGTCCAAGGGCCTCCCAAGAATCACAGTTCAAAAGCATCAATTCTTTGGCTCAGCTTTCTTTATATTCCAACTCTCACATCCATACATGACTACTGGAAAAATCATAGCCTTGACTAGACAGACCTTTGTTGGCAAAGTAATGTCTCTCCTTTTTAATCTGCTGTCTAGGTTGGTCATAATTTTTCTTCCAAAGAGCAAGCATCTTTTAATTTCATGGCTTCAGTGACCATCTGCAATGATTTTGGGGCCCAAGAAAATAAAATCTCTCACTGTTCCCATTGTTTCCCCATCTATTTGCCATGAAGTGATGGGACCAGATGCCATGATCTTAGTTTCCTGAATGTTGAGTTTTAAGTCAGCTTTTTCACTCTCCTCTTTCACTTTCATCAAGAGGCTCTTTAGTTCTTCGCTTTCTGCCATAAGGGTGGTGTCATCTACATATCTGAGGTTATTGATATTTCTCCCGGCAATCTTGATTCCAGCATGTGCTTCATCCAGCCTAGCATTTCATATGATGTACTCTGCATATAAGTTAAATAAGCAGGGTGACAAAAAAGAGCCTTGACATACTCCTTTCCCGATTTGGAACCAGTCTGTTGTTCCATGTCCAGTTCTAACTGTGGCTTCTTGACCTGCATACAGATTTCTCAGGAGGCAGGTCAGGTGGTCTGGTATTCCCATCTCTTTCAGAATTTTCCACAGTTTGCTGTGATCCACACAGTCAAAGGCTTTGGCATAGTCAATAAAGCAGAAGTAGATGTTTTTCTGGAACTCTCTTGTTTTTTGATGATCCAATGGATGTTGGCAATTTGATCCTCTGCCTTTTCTAAATCCAGTTTAAACATCTGGAAGTTCACGGTTCACATATTGCTGAAGTCTGGCTTGGAGAATTTTCAGCATTACTTTACTAGCATGTGAGATGAGTGCAATTGTGTGGTAGTTTAAACATTCTTTGGTATTGCCTTTCTTTGGGATTGGAATGAAAACTGACCTTTTCCAGTCTTGTGGCCACTGCTGAGTTTTCCAAATTTGCTGGCATATTGCGTGCAACACTTTCACAGCATCATCTTTCAGGATTTGAAATAGCTCAACTGGAATTCCAGATCCTGCCTAGGTGGCTCATGATGCTGGCAGGTGAGAAGGCCCTATATACTTGTGAGAAAAACATTTTGACCACTCTTTTTCAATGCCTAAGTTTATGTGGTACGTGCTCTGCTAAGAGAAGACAGTACAAAAACAAATAAGTTGTGTCCTCAAGGAATTTATAGTATTAATAGAAATACATGAGGGAATGTGATGTGTTGGGCGAAGGAGAACAGTTGAAGGTTATGAGGAAAAAGGAGAGAAGGCGACCACCAAGGGCAAACAGCATGTTCCTTCCACGAGTGCTCTAGGCATGAAGGTCAGCAAATCACTGTGTGAATCTTCCTTCTGCCTAGACTGCTGCAGTGGGAAGAGGAACGGAGTTGTTTGGATCCAATGAGTCCAGTTGGGCCTTTCTTTGTGGTCTTAAACTCACAGAGTCACCTTTCTAGATAGTATGAAGACTACAAATCCTGATAACCATGGTGGCAGAATGATTTGCTTGGACTGCAAAAAGATAGTAGTGGCTTTTCCCCCAAAATGTGCATATTTTTATAATTGATTAAGTTAATCCCTACAGTCTATGGTGGGTACAGCCCCTTTAAATTCTAAGGGCATCGAAAATCCAAATAATTATACTGCTGCTGCTGCTACTGCTAAGTCACTTCAGTCGTGTCTGACTCTGTGTGTCCCCATAGACATCAGCCCACCAGGCTCTCCTGCCCCTGGAACTTTCCAGGCAAGAACACTGGAGTGGGTTGCCATTTCCTTCTCCAATGCATGAAAGTGAAAAAGTGAAAGTGAAGTCATGTCCGACTCTTCGCAACCCCATGGACTACAGCCTACCAGCCTCCTCCATCCATGGGATTTTCCAGGCAAGAGTACTGGAGTGGGGTGCCATTGCCTTCTCTGAAATAATTATACTAATACATTTAAAAAAGGGGTGCTGGAGAGGGGATAGGGCAGCAGAAGCAGCCATAGATGGCTACTCCCTTGCAGCCCTGTAGAAGGAAGAAGGCAGGGCAGGGCTGGAAGGGGCCCCCACCACATATATTGCAAGCTGAGGGGCCTTCTCCTACCTGGGGGTCGTGGGATTTCAGCAAACTTTACATATCCTTGTCAAGTGCTGGGAAGAATTTCGATCACAGAGCTGTGTCTGGAGCCAGCTTTGGTGAGTTCAGCTGTTGGTCTGGGAGACACTGTAATAACGACTGGCTACCGGGGAAATGGCAGTTTCTAAAGGACACATGACTTCATCAGTCATTGTGTCTTTGATTAATGTCTTGTGTCCTTCAGGGTGTTTCATCTGAAACTATCATGTAAACACAGACCTTCCTGCCCTCACCGTGAGGCAAGCATTCCTCTTTGAGGAAACTGACAGAATTCTCTCAGAGTCTGAGGGCGAGCATCACAGGCAGGACTGGAATTCGTCCCTTGCCACGGGCTTAGGAAACAAGGCTCACAGCTTCACCCCATCGTCTTCCCTTGGAAGGCAGGGAAGCCAAAGCGGCACAACAGGAGGCTGTCAATGCTTAAACTGTTAACTAGCGTTTTCCCAAAATGTGTTTCTGGTTAGTTTAAAGAAGGATAAACAAGATTTAATAGCTGGCAATGAATCACATTTTTTTTTTTTCCTCCCTAAATGCTATTTGGATCCACTCAAACGCCTGTCGTTCTACTTTTGTACAAATAAATAAATCTCCTTTTCTTTTGTGCATTTTTCTCTGTCCTGCATTTCCTAAAATACTATTTGTTTGACGGATGAGTTAAGCAGTTCTGAGATTTGTTTTTGGCTCTGTAGGCAACTGGGTTGTTTTCTCATCATAATTCAGTGGGACAAGGTTATCACCCCACAAACACTAACACCTCATTTAGAACCAGAAGCACTCCCCCACCAGAAGAAAGCCATTGCTAATGTTCTCCATGTAAGTTTCAGTTGTTACATATCAAGTTTCCCGGTATTAACATCTCTGCCCTGCCCCTTCCCTTCCCTCTTGTTTTAGTTATGCTGGATATACTTCATGCATACAGACATTTAGAAGTAGAATTACAGACAGAAAGTAAACTTGAGATGAAGCACAGAGGTGGGCCCTGCATCTGCTTAGGCTTACGATTCTAGAACCAAGAAACTGACAAATAGGAACAAACCTCACTATAATTTGAAAGCAAAATGAACCCAGAGTATTTTTTTCCCCACCACATAATCACAGATTTTTTTTTTTTAAGACAAAGGCCTGTGAAACAATTGAACTGAAATTAAACCTATTATTTTCCAAAGTAATTGTACTGAAAACTGAAATGTTCAAGCAGACTCTGAATCAAGAGGACATTTCGTTTGGTTTCAAGTCCTTGGTTAAACAGAGAAGTACCTTTTCAGTAACTGCCTATTATAATAAAAGATGAGGTAAATCTATAGAAATATGTTGCAGGTCTCCTTTTCAAGTTCTCCTTATTAACAGAGCCTTTGTGACCCTGTTCCAAACACTCCCTCTGTACTCCTCATAATCAGAAATGCTATAGCCCAGGAAACAAAGGAAGTTCCAAGAAGAAGGCAAACCCAGAACCCAGAGGTGGGTTCGTGTTTCTGTCAGTTCTCAGCTGAGTGGTTGGGAATCAAGAGGGAGCTGTCTTGCCATCCCATCTCTCCCCGTCTCAACTGTCCAAGTTCAAGCACAAAGCCCTAAAGTAACAAAGTAACAGTAACGTGGCCAAGTCTGAAGATTATTTCCCCCAAGTTCAGAAGATTTTTTTTTTCTACAACAGTACTATTTAATGTGCCTTTTGGTACTTAGTATATTGTATTGCAATAATTTGTTTACAAGCTTATGTTATCTCAAAAGTAGGGACCACAGTATCTCCACATTTATAGTCTATGGGAATTTGAATAGAATCTGTATCTCCCTCTTACGTGAAAATTGTATAAATCTTAATTATGTTGAATTGGTTCATTACTTTTCAGGTCTACTATATCCTACATTTCTGTCTATTCATTCTATTAATTTCTGAGAGTTTGATACTGAAATTCCAACTAAAAATATTTAATTATTTAAAAAATAATTGTAATATATAGTGGAACTATATGTAACTTTGTTCTGTATTTTCCAAGTCTCCTGTAAATGTGTCATCATACTTTCATAATTTAAAAAGTAAAAAAGAAAGAAAAAAAAAAGAGTAGGGACTATACCGTCTTTGAATCTCTCAGTATCTAGCACAGAGCATATTAGATAACCTATAAATGATTAAATGAGTGACTGCATGTATGAAAGGATACCAAATGGCATTGATGAATAATCAGTGTCCTTTCCCAACATTCATGTATCCGCCCTGTGTAGTAAAATATACAGTTTTTTTAAAGTATGATTTTCATTCATTAAGTTTCATGCAGTTTTGAAGAGCACTTATGGGGTTTGATCATTATGTCCACTGAGCTCTGGAGTCCAAGAAACCTGAGCTGGGAACTAGTGATACAAGCCCAAGGTTCTCAGTCTTGAGTGTGCAGTAGGATAACCTCAAGGGCTTCTGTTAATACATTGCTGGGCCTACTTCTAGAGGTCCTGACCCACTATGTTTGGGATAATGCTGATGCTACTAGTCCAGGGACCACACTTTGAGAAACACTGATTTAAGCAGGGTGGTGGGTCAGTTCTCATGCTGATGAAACTGCATGACCTTCAGTAGACCTTTCATCCATCTCACAGGGCTCATGCAGATGGGGAAAGTCAATAACACCTTATATCCACAGAGTATGTCAATACACAAACCCTGGATCACTTACATGATTACACCTATCTCAGCCTTCTTCACAGGGATTAAAGCTACAAGTGAGAAAGGAGGTGAATACAACGATGCTTTGGAAAATTGGAAGTATCATAGAAATATATTGCTTTTTTGTCACAAAAATCCAAACTTTATCTTGGGCTTCTCCCACTAGGGCCTTCCTAGATTGGACTTCTTAGCATAGAAATACTGATGTTAATTTAAGGGAACAAACCCGCTAGGTTAGTAAACTTGAAAATGGCTGAAAAGTTTGATGTGTTGGAGTTCACATGCTGGAAGAATCCATGATCCTCTGGGCATTCTATTGAGCTGTTACAGAAGGACTGGCGTGTGTTCAGTACATGAGCATACATCTCTACCCACTGATGCCACAACCGCCAGGATCTGTGCACTCACGAGGCCTAGCTGCTGGCAGCCCTGACTAGCATTAATCAGCTTGACATCTGGAACCAACCTGAGGCACCCCATCCGACTGCCACAGATGCCTTTACTTTTCGGCCGTCACCAAGGAGATTATTCAGTTTAGGGTGCCAGGTCTATACCACACAGTCTGCATGGAGGGTTGAGTGGTGTGTTTAAAAAAATAATAATAAAAGTGAGCTGAATAATCTGGGAGTGTAGGTGAGACAAAAATTTCCCTCAGTAATCTGTCAGCTCGAACTTACACCAGGAAGGCATTTTGCCCGAAGCAGCAGAATTTCTGTGGTTGAGTAGAGCTGGCTAGATTATGTTCTACGTATCCTTGGAGTGCATATTTTGCCCATTTTTGCAAACTACAACATCCTTTAGCTAACTCTACAGCAGTGGCAGCAGCTACTTTCAAAACGCTGTAGCGCACACTGGCCTGCTAAAGTTAGGACCGCATTCTTAGTGGCACTGGGGAAGATGTCCACATCTCTCCTTAGGTGAGTTCCAAAGACTGGGCACTGCTTGGTGACTAGTAATCCACTCACTGTCATCGTCATGGCAGTCGTGTGGGAAGGCGTTAGTGGGCACAACGTCAATTACATCCCTCTTCTATGTTAGCATTTCATGTACTCTAATATGGAAAAAGAGGACCAAGACATTTTCCAGAAGAATAGCTTTTTGGAAACTGCTCTGTGACACATTAAGAAGACACAAGCAATAAGGAATCAGATTCCACCTCATCAAGAAAAAAAGAATCTATAGATAACAGTGTAAATCAGTCAGGAATCAAATGTCTTCCTGGATTGTCACCCACCGCTTCACAGCATTGATTTCTCAAAGCCTAAAACCATAAAGAACCTAAACCAGGCCAGGAAGGGCATCCTGGCCTCCCGTGTTCACTGATTTAATTTTCCCCTCTGAACACATGCAGCTCCATAATTAGAACATTTACCAACCATAAATACAATTTAAACTCTGTACATGTGTGCCTACATGTGTGGAGAAACAGGCTGAGATACGGTTTCAATAAAAACAATCCTTCTGCACTGATTAGAATGTGTAAAGAGGAAATCTGTTTATACCACAATCTACTCAAAACTTGTGTTGGCAGCAACACTTCTGGCTAATAACTGTCAATGGCAAAGCTACATGGAGGATATGAATTACACGACTCACAGTCTGGAGATCAGAGCTCAGTCTAAAATGGCATGTCCGACACTTTCTGCCATGTCCACCATGAAGGGATGCCATAAGTTCAAGGCCTATGAAGCTCAGACTGCTATGAAAGTGGGCATGCTCAATGACACTCCATGGTCTGTCAAGTTCAAGTCCGTCCACAAAGGGAAAAGAGGTTTCAGAGGAAACTGCAGAGCCCTGCAATGTTTTGGGAAGGTGTTAGTATTTATTCTCCATCTCTTCAAATAATGATAGTATCATTCTGGATCTATAGTAGCATGAAGAATGAGATTATTGGATTAACTAGAAACCAACAGGGCATTTAATATTTTATGCTCCATGTTTCATTTCTTGTTGATTTCATAAAAACCAGAAATCAAGCATTGTCCAGTGAGTCCATCACCCATGGGTTCATCCCAACCAAGAGCATCCCTGGTCTGATTAATGCAAGATCACCTGAAGGTCTACAGAACTCAGAAGAACCCCTCAGTCACACTCAAGAAGCAGTAGAAAGAGGGAAAACACAAATAGAAGAGCTGAGGTGGTGAAAAATCACTAGTGAAAAATGAAGACCCCACACTGCTTCCCCACACGGCTTGCAAAAGTTAGCTGAACATCCTCTAGTCCCCTCCATCTTTCCTTAGGCCCCACTGCATTTTCTTTCACTCCAGGCTCTGCCAGAATCTGTGTTGCACCCCAAGTGACTCGGTTTTTATTTGCACGCCTAGTGCTGTCAGACGCAGTGCAACGTGGGGCCATTTTCTCGGACTGGCTACCCTTCCCTTCTCTGGATTCTTCAGGCAATTGCTGAGATCCAGTTCACAACAGCAAAGGCTGGCTACATGTAAGTAAAGACAAATAGAGAGTCCAGATGACTGAGACTCAGGAAGAAATTTGGGTAGCAGTACAGTCTCGTAAAGAGCACTTTCAATATATGACTCTAGTACTTTCACACAGGTTATTTCATTTAATTTTCTTATCGACTCTGATAAGCCATCGTCACTATTGTCTCTAACATTGAGACATACTTAAAAATCCAAGAAAAACTTTGTGATGTACCCAAGATCAAACATCTAGTAAATATCACAGCTGGGTGCTGCAAATGACATTATTTCATTCTTTTTGTGGCTGAGTTATATTCCATTGTATACATGTACCACATGTTCTTTATCCATTCCTCTGTCAATGGGTATTTAGGTTGCTTCCATGTCTTGGCTGGGGAAACAGCAATGCATGGATGGACCTAGAGATTTTCCTACTGAGTGAAATAAGTTAGACAGAGAAAGAGAAATATTGTATGACATTGTTTATATGAAGAATCTTAAAAAATGATAAAAATGAACTTATTTACAAAACAGATTCACAGACTTAGAGAATGAACTTATGGTTACCAGAGGGGAAGGGAGGGAGGGATAGTTAGGGAGTTTGGGATTGACATGTGCACACTGCTGTATTTAAAATGGACATCAACAAGGACCTACTGTATACCACGGGGAACTCTGTTAAATATCCTGTAACAACCTAATTGGGAAAAGAATTTGAAAAAGAATAGATACATCTGTATGGATAACTGAATCACTTTGTTGTACACCTGAAATTAACACAACAGTGTTAACTGTACTCCAATATAAAATAAAAACTCAAAAAAATCACAGCCGGGACTCAAAATCCATCTCTGTATCATGATACTGCAACACAAAGGAAGAATCCTTCCTTTAGCCCTTTATTAGCCCTAAATATGGAGAAGGCAATGGCACCCCACTCCAGTACTCTTGCCTGGAAAATCTCATGGATGGAGGAGCCTGGTAGGCTGCAGTCCATGGGGTCGTGAAGAGTCGGATACGACTGAGCGACTTCACTTTCACTTCTCACTTTCATGCACTGGAGAAGGAAATGGCAACCCACTCCAGTGTTCTTGCCTGGAGAGTCCCAGGGACGGGGGAGCCTGGTGGGCTTCCGTCTATGGGGTCGCACAGAGTCGGACACGACTGAAGCGACTTAGCAGCAGCAGCAGCAGCCCTAAATAACAATAACTAAAAAAAAAAAAAAAATGAGCTCACACCTCAGCACCTGGAACAAGAGTGGTCATCAGCTCTAATGGACCACATGTGACTGTTCACCCATGCAGCCCCAGATATCCACAGGAGGTAGGACAGGCTCTCCGTTGCTTCCTTCCTGAGCTTTTGGAATGAGCTCAGCCTCCACACCCCACCCTGCAGTGCATTTCTAGGGAGCTGGAAGCAGAGGGTCTTCCATAAGGGGCCCTCCTCTGTAAAATACCATTCCTCTGTTCTCCTGAGAGCCCTGGTTAGTTGACCTTTCAGGCATGATGAAAGATAGCTCTTTTTGGTTTATTTTCCCCAGATAGTTGGAGGAATGTTGTTCTGGGCTCATGTTCAGTGGGTTTGTGCTTTTTGTTGCTGTAATGGTGTTTTGCTATAGTAGTATTACCATATTTTGGAAGTTTTCTAAACCATTGCCTATGCACCCAGGGGTGACTATTAAAATGATGAGGACATTTTTATAAATCACAAAAATAAACAAATGTATAAAAGTGCAATTAATAAAACGGGCAAAGCTAACTTGGCTAAAGAAACAACTTAAAGTGTTTTTCAGAATGTAAAGTGAGTTTTATGCCCCAAAAGAAGTCCATAGAATAAAAATTCTGTACATTTTAAGGAAAACTCAGTATACAGAACTGATATGATAAATGGTAAGTGCTGACTTTGATTTTGTATTTTATTTGGGTATCTAGAGGGAAGAAATATAGATGGAAAAATAAACATATATGTGTTAGGAATAACTATATCTTATTTACATATGATTGTTGCTTTACTAGAATCAAAACAATCATGATCATTTTTTTATTTTTGAGTTGTTTTTTTTAAGTGGCCTTCTTGTTCTTTTTCACCCGATACCTATAATCTTTACCGCATCTGAAGGGCTACCATCTTTAGGATATCACAGTCAGAACCAGCTGAGAAACATCAGAAACTAGACTTTCTAGATCACATAGCAATCTTCCTCCCCCTCCCCGTCCACTGCCTCTACCTGCCTCACCCACTGCTCTGCCAGGAGCCTGGCGTCCACCAGCTGGGGCCTCACTGGCTGCACAGGAACTGGCTCGGGTCTCCCTGCTCATCTCTGAAAACCTGCACAGGTGGTTTTCCAAAAGAGAAGAAACTGACTGCTAAATGCTCTGTGTGCTGGGCAAGATTTCCATGCACCCATGAATAGCCATTCAAGTAGGAAATAAAAACTAAGTACTTGATGATTTCATTCATGGGAAAAAATTTAACCACTTACAGGTGAACAAAAGTTTCTAAATGTGTATTTTGTTTCAGATATTTTAGGGGCAAGTGGGGCTTTTAGCCCTCAGATGAGGAGGGCAAAATGGGGTGATTAGGGAAGTGCCAAAAGGTATGTCACCCAGAGGGCTCCTCCAGGCTCTTCCAGGCCTTGGGCTGACCACAGCCTGGGCCCCAGCCTTCTGGCACAGCACAGGTTGGTAGATCTGACAGCATAGGCTCATTGCAGATGATTATGGTTAAAATCTTGGGCAAGATCCGAAGAAAGCAGGTTTTAGACCAACTGGACTTAAACTAGCTGTGTTTTAAATGACAGAGCTGAGGGGCCATGAGGGTCATCCTACAACATCCCATATTATTAAGGGACGGGGCACCTCTTCCCACCGAGCAATAACATGAAGAGGCAAGCGGCCAAAGATCAAATCCTCTGCCAACTATAGAACTGATAAGACTACGATCACGTATGGACCATTCGGTCCTCTGTGTGTGTGGTCTGAAAAATCAAACCAGACAAAGTGTAGGTTTTGGTGGAGGGTGGCAGGGGAGGGGGATGGGGGAGCAGAATCAAAACAGCAACTCTCTCCGGATGTGTTTTAACTCTCCCAAATAAAAGCATGTGGAGGAACAGAATCAAACATGTTTCTCAAGCAGAGAAAATTATTTTGCTTTCAAACACCAACCAGGTAAATATGGTCTCTAAAATGATTAGAAATGCAATTGATGTGCCACTGTGATTATTCTTTCTAATCACATACCAAATTTCAAGTACTTTCTGTAAATTACTCACAGGCAATTAAGTCCTTTAGACTCATCCTGTGATGGTGGCAGTCTTGTTGGGGCATGTTTGTCAACACAGCTGCTGAGATCCTGGCAGGGGGGAAAAAAAGCCACATGACTTTTTCAGCTCATAATTCAGTTAGGTTCTTTTCCTGAGGTTACATTTGGGCATCCTAGCCATGGGTAGCAAGGTAAGTGGCTCTGGGTCAATAGCTAGCAAATGGAGCTCCCTAACATCCCCACTGGAGAAGGCAATGGCAACCCACTCAGTACTCTTGCCTGGAGAATCCCATGGACGGAGGAGCCTGGTGGGCTGCCATCTGTGGGGTTGCACAGAGTCGGACACGACTGAAGCGACTTAGCAGCAGCAGCAGCAGCAACATCCCCACAGATAAAGAATGATCAGATAATGTATTTGGCCTTTCCCTGTCCACCTCACCCCTGCAAAGGCAGACACACACCATGAATTCTAGATCTGTCCTTCAGCTGTTTCCAGTGCCCACTGCAGGTGCAGAAGGGTCAGGGGGAGAAGTGCAAAGCTGAGCCAGGCCCCATCTGGATACTAGCTTCCCAATCTACTCATCCAGTTCTGTCTCCAACATGACCTGCGGACCACTTGGGTGACCCGGAAGAGATTCCTGTGAACTGCGCAGTTCTTCATGTTCTAACTGCTGCTCTCCTCACTTTGTCCCCTCAGCAATACTATACAGCCCTTCCTATCTCTTTAAGGGACATAAATATCCTAAATTTTCTAAGTCTTTTCTCCCTAAGCAAATCAGAGGTTCCAAAAGGGGAGGGAACACATCTGTTCTTTTCATATCCTTCATTATTGCTGCTGCTGCTGCTGCTAAGTCGCTTCAGTCGTGTCCAACTCTGTGTGACCCCATAGACGGCAGCCCACCAGGCTCCCCTGTCCCTGGGATTCTCCAGGCAAGAACACTGGAGTGGGTTGCCATTTCCTTCTCCAATGCATAAAAGTGAAAAAATAAAGTGAAGTCGCTCAGTCGTGTCCAGCTCCTAGCGACCCCATGGACTGCAGCCTACCAGGCTCCTCCATTCATTATTGCTAGTGCTAAGCAAATAGCAGCCTCTCAAAAGCAAACTGTGTGAGGACTCTCCTTGGTGTCAGTTTTGTCAGCTGTACTAGATGTGTAAGGCAGACAAAGGAAAGCAAATATCAAGAATGACAATAAGGCAGAGTCAGCCTCTACAAAGAAACCTTATTAAACTAACACCTTGTCTTTACTATACTCTGAGATAATTCTGTTGTCTTTCTTTCTTCACACTTTGTGGCTATGCTAACTATGAATAAAAAAGTATAATTTTAAGCTTAAAATTATTACTTTTCTGGGCAAACCTTCCAATTGTCTTCACCAATTGACTAAAACTACCTCAGATCCTTTCACATCCTCTGTAGATTTGTTTTCAGTAGAAAGTATTGGAAAGGCCACAAAATAAAATGCTCAAGGATCTGAAAAGAGAGCCTGCCCCTTATAATTGAGACCAAAGCCAAGTTGTTGCATAAATTTAAGTTCTCACTCCTTTGTTGGAGGGGGTGGGGAGAAGCACAGTCATGAGTTAATGGATTATTTTGCCTTTTGAAATTTAAGGGATGAAGTGGGTTGGAATTTTCATTCATTTTCTCCCAGAATATCTTCCTTTTTAAAATTACTCATTGCCAGTTTAATAGTAAGTCAAATGACAAGGAATCGAGGGTAGTAGAGGAAACTGGGGGCTGGTTTCATGAAGGTTGTGTGGGAGCTTTTTCCTTCCAACTTTGGAAAAGATGGACACTTTATCTGTGGAGACATGGGTTCTGGCCTTATCTGCATTTACCCAGGAGAGGGCCTCCACCCTAATGGAATTACCAAAGATCTCTTTAACCCCTAGGACTAAAATTTGGGTCTTCCTTTGTAGAGGAGCCCTTCATTGATCTTATGGCCTTCCACAGACTCTCTGGTACGGAAGTTTAAATGATCAATGGATGTTGCTCCTCTAGTACCTTCTTCAAGTCGACCTCAGTCACATTTTGTACTGTGTGTAAATCACTACCGTTTTTTTCGTGTAACAACTAGTCCTCCCCTTGAAAGAGTAAGTTAGCATGGGCTGCAGAGGAAATGGCTAATTTCTACCAGGACACTGGGACAATCGCCCAAATAAAGGCGGCAGAGTCTGTCAACAGCTTCGTTTTCACATTCCTTTTTCAGTCCTCAATCCATGGGCCAAAGAAGCCCCAACGTCGGACTCACACTCTCACCCGGTCACCGCACCCGACGTCCTGCTCTTCAGGCCAGACCGAGAAGAAGCCTGGCGCTGGGAGGTGAGCCTGCCACCAACCCGAGGCTTTTCACCGCCAGCGTGGATTAAGTAACACCCGCAAAATCAGCATTTGCACACATGCCAAGGGCTGATTACGGGCCTCTCAGCCAAGGCAGCCGACACTACTTCAGAGCAATTTCTCCAATTACTCAGCCCCAGGACAGCCGGGGCGCGACTCCAGCGCACTCTCCCGGGCTGCGGAGCTTGTTACTAGGCCACCTCACGGCCTCCGGCGGGTCTAAACCACGAGACCGCCACCCACCCGCACCAGTGCCGGCCGGCGCTTCACGCTCCATTGACTGGATCCCTTTTCTCGCCCCGGCCCTGGGAAGAAACCGTGTTCCTCCTGGGAGCCCCGAACCATCTCCCGCGGCTCCCCAAAGGACTAGGCGGCTTGAGCCGCCTACGCCTCCAACCCAGCCTCAATCCGCGAAACAAGCCGGGAGCTGGGCGGGAAGCTGCGGATCGCCGTATGCAGAAAAGAGTCGCAAACGAGTCTGCGGGGTGCAGGGAGGGAGCTGCTGCGGGGGTCGTTCAGTGTCAGCGTAGCCTAGCCCACCCCACAAAAGTCAGAACACGTCAGAGCTTTGCCCACCGCGACCCGATTGCTCCCGGGCTGCCCCGCCGCCTCCTTCGACCCGTGCGTCTGCGTCTCTGGCCACTGCCGGAGACCAATTGGTTTTCAAATAAGTAAGATAAACCTAGGATCTAAATTTCCTTTATGGGAGACCGACCGAGAGGCTGTGTAAATGTCTCCTGACAGACGTAATGGAGGGTTATTAGCAGTACAAAGCCTGTCCGACCCGTAGCGTTAGTTCAAGGGAATATTTCGGTGTCGCACTGAAATTGCTACGCATGTAAACCAATTTCCCCGACAGAAGGGTAAACACAGACTCGTTTGAACCGCGAGATGAAAACAGATGGGATATCGCAAACAGTTTCCCAAAATACAACAGACTTCTGGGCCAATTACACGTGGTTAGCTCTGAATGGCAGAGGAAATAGTTTTCTTTGCTGCTAAATGTCACAAAAGTCACCTAAAGGCACAGAAGGAAGCCAATCTGTTTTTGAGAAACTTACTAGAATTAATCTGTGCTGGAGTCACTTGTGAAAAACAGAGTCACCCTTCTGCCCCGCCCCCACTCCCCAGCCCCGACTCCACTCCCCACGCCACCGGGTTCCAGGCCCTTGGGAAGAGCAGAACAGTTTGGTGATCCCGGCTCTAGAGTTTCGAAGTCTAACCCCCCCACCCCCCCCCACCCCCCCGTCGAGAAAAGTGGAGGAGGGGAAGGAAATCTGGCAGGCCCTTGCCAGCCTGGTGGGTCCAAGGAGCACGCGGGGGAATTAGACCGTGAGCCCCGAGAAGGGCCACGGTCTCCTCTCCCCGCCGGGACCTGTGCGTCCCTCCTCCCGCACGCACGCCTCGGCCGCTCGAGTGAGAACACAAAGGCTCACAAGGCTGCCGTGATGCCAGCCGATTAAGCCAGGGCTGCACCACGTGCGTGAAGAACACGGAGCCCGGCCTCGGGGGCGCCAGGCCGAAACCCCCAAGAAAACTCCGGAGAGGCCACAGGACCCGGCCCCAGGGCTTCGGGGGCAGAGCCCGGACCGGGCGGCCTCTCCCCGGAGTCCGCGGCAAGCTCTGCGTTCCGGGCCCGGCCGGCGCCTCCGGGGTGGTGCGGGGCGCGGAGACTCAAGGGAGTCGCCTAGGCAGGGGACTGAATCTCCGAGGCGAGAAGCCTGGGAGCCGGCGCCCCAGCCCACCCGAGACCCTCCCAGAGGACACCCGGACGGGGCTGGAGCAGAGAGGCCGGGCAGGGCGCGCCGGCTCCCAGCTCCGCCCGGCGCTGCGCTGGGCCCGGGTCACCGCGCTCCCGGGCTCCGGAAGGCGCGCTGGCTGGGCGGCCAGGCGGGAGGAAGCGGCTCGGGCCGCGCCGCCCCGCGCCCAGGAGCCGCGTGCAGGGTTCAGCCGTGTTTCGGTTGCCCTCTGACCTGACCCTGAGCGCACAAAGGCCTCCCGGGTGCGCCGCCCTGGCCCAGGCTTCCAGTCGCTGCCAAATTAATGAGCCCACGTCAGGTTGGGTTTACAGCTCGGCCGGGAAGCAGCGGAGTGGAAAATGAGCTGGGGGCCGCTCGGGGGGGTCCCCACATGAGTGCAGAGGCTGCCTGGCGTCCCTGCGGCCGGGGACGTCGAGGCCCGCGTGGGGCCGCGCTCAGTTCTCCACGCGCCCTCTCCCACTGGACCTGAGGGTGCAGGCCGCCCCGAGAAACCTGCCGCTCTGTGAGAAACGTCTGTCCTGCTTTCTTCCCAAAACACACACCTCACAGTTAACATCCCAGCCGCACAGGCCAGGCGTGCTCAACATGGGTCGTTGGGCTGCGGCTTAGCGACCCTTCGGTGTCTTTGCGGCGCCTAGAGCTGCGGCCTCGAATCCGTGCCTCCTAACACCGAGGCTCCGGGACTCCGAGCGCGCGCCCAGACGGACTCAGGACCCACTCCCAGCAGCAAGGGTCTGGAAGGCCAGCTTGGAAGGCGTTTTTCGATCTGCGGCTGGTGCTCGGTTTTGAAAGTCAAAGATCAAAGTCGAAAAGGGATTTGTTTGTTTTGAATGAAGATCTATCTGCTAGTTCATCCTGAAATCTTGAAAACTGACTGAAGGTCTGCTCTCTTAATGAGGAATTCGGTTCAAGAAACATGATTAAATTTGAAGCTGATACATCTTTAATTGATTTATAATCACGACATTAATTTATCGTATTTCTTCCAGATTTTACAGGTATATTAAAAGAAAGTGTGCGTGCATGCGCAGTCTTGTCGAACTCTTTGCGAGCCTATGGTGTAGCCTACCAGACTCTGTCCAAGGGATTTTCCAGGTAAAAATACTGGAGTGGGTTGTCATTTCCTCCTCTGGGGGATCTTCCCCACCCAAGGATGGAACCCGTGTCTTCTGCATCTCCTGCATTGGCAGATGGATTCTTTACCCTTTGAGCCACCTGGAGAGCCTGAAAAAAAGCATTTTCATCTAGAAAACATTCAAAAGTTCAGAAGAGACATGCTCTGAAGAAGCAGCCCTCTTTTTCTGCAGCTTTGTTGCTGTTGAGAACCAAAGTTGGGAGCAACTGGTGTGACATTTACCTTGAATCATCTGTCACTTCTGCATCTTCCTCATCCTTGCTTCAAAGAGCACCCTGCCACAGACCCCTTTTCTTCTGATGACCTGAGTAAGGATAGCCTTAGGTCACCTCTCATGACACCCCAGTTACTCATTCTTGTCCCTTCTCTAGATTCCACACACATCCCTCTAGGCATTTTCTGGGCACCATCTCTTGCAGACCTTGCTGCCCTGAGTCCACACCTTCCTTTGAAACTTCAGTGTACTTGGAAGGTCAAATTGCCTTTATGATGTCAAGCAGTCACTATCTTTAAAGGTGTTCAATATCTCACAGAGTAGCATATAATACTTGATGTACTATGATTATCGTTTTGGCAAACTGTCTTCTCAACTAAAAATTTAACACATTAGGAACAATGACCAAGACCAATTGTCTCTATTGTCCTACAGAGCAGTGCTGGATCAAGAAGTGTTACTTATGTTGACTCCACAACTAATTAGAATTAATACAGTCCCCTCTAAAAGGCTAGTTACTGGAATGGTAGTGGTGGGTGTTCATTCTGAGATATGTCAATATATCTGTCAATATATATGTTGACATATTTGTTTTTCTTCTGAAGCCAGATTGAGATAGTACCATTAAAGAAATTGACATTTTGGTTGGAGGAGGAGAAAGGGAGGTGGGGGGGAAGAAATATAGGAAGGCAGAGGATCTTGAAAAATAATAGGAATGGGTATCAAGACAAAGTGAGGATACCTAAGAAACCATGAGGGCACCAAAGAATTAGGAAGCAAGAACACTCAATGGTGGGCCTGGGAGAGAGAGAGGGAAAGTGGGCCGTGCTAAGGACAAATTTCACCTACTAAGAGGGTATGGTATTATGATTTAGAGCTCATGTTCATCAACTCCTTGGACAGATTGTATAACCCTATGAGCATCAGTTTCCTCACCTGCAAAATGAGGATGGTAATAATACATAGATCACAGAGTTATGAGGGTTAGATAAAATAACACTCTTAATAAGCATTAGCAATGACTACTCTCAACTTCACCTGGGAGCACTGCATCATAATGTCATTAGGCCTTTGGCATTCCTATCTGCTCTATTACGATGTATCTTATGAGCAGACAGTGAAGTGAGTAAAGTGTTTTTTTTCTTTTATATGTAAGAAAGTGAAGAAGAGTCACTGGATACTTTAAAGAAGATATTTCACCAAAAGACAAAAACCAAATTGGAACAATAAGTAGCTGAGAAGAGTTAGAGAACTTTTTATATGTTCACACACACACACACACATCTTCCAAGTAAAATCCTTGTAGAGACGGGAAAAGGTATTGCATCCAGAAAATGTAAAAAGGATGCTCTAAAAATGAAACATTAAAAGAACAAGAAAGAAATTTTAAAAATTAAAAATAGGGTAGCAAAACAGAAATTCAGTAAAAGAGAGTTAAGATGAAGTTGAAGAATCTGTCAGAAAAGAACAAAAAGACAGATGGAAAATAGGGGGAGGAAAGATAAGAAAACTAGAAGATCGATACAGGAAATCCTACACTCAAATTAAATTCCAGGAAGAAAGTACAGAGAGAATAGAGGGAGATTTTTTCTTTTTTCAAAGAAACAGTACAAGAAAATTTCCCAGAACTTACTAAGTTCTTAGACTACAGAAGGGCCAGCTGAATGCATAGCACAAAGACTAACAAAAGACTTATACCAAAAGGCATACTCACAGAATTTCAGAAACTTGTGAATAAATAGAAACTCCAAAACCCTTCCAGAAAGAAAAACAGTCCCAGACCAAAAATCAGAATGGCATTGAACTTCTCAAAAATAACACTAGAAGTGAAAAGATAATGAATAGAGCAATGTGTTTACAATTCTAAGGAAAAATAATTTCCAGTCCAGAATTCTACAGCCAGCTGAACTACTCATGTGTGCAAACAAAATTAAGACATTTTCAGCCATGCAAAATTCTAAAACTTTTATCTCCCTGTACCCTGAAACAGATGCTGCTGACTCACCCAAAAGCCATCTCCATCTTTCTTTCACTTAATTTTTAAAGGCATCATATAGCCATGTGCTTCCGAGAAGTCAAGCCTTTCCCCAGCTCCAAGGAGTACCTTTGATTAATCTAAGCCAACATGTTATAATTCCTTACCCTTTGCCAATGATTGGCTTAGAAATAGGCATGTAACACAACTGAGATCAATTAACTATTAGGAAAATTCTACTAGGGGTCAGGGAAGATTTTCTTCACATCAAAAAGAAGTAAAAGAAAGGGACTTCTTCATTAGTATGTAGTTGTATGAGGACATGATACTCCAAGTTGAAGCAGTACCTTATCAAGGATGGAACACAAATATCAAGGATGGCAGAGAAGAAAGGTGAAAAGAACCTGCATACTTGATAATGTCATTGAGCCATTGTATTCCTCAAACCTGAACCTAGGCAATATCCAGACTTATTGTCTCAAGAATGCCAGAATGCAAACGCTGGACACTTCAGCTCATCTCTCAAGCTGAATTTATAGTGAAAGCAATAATAATTAATAAAAATGACTACTATTGATTGAGTATACTTAGGTACCGTTCTTTTGATTAATGTCTATGATAAACCTGTGAAATAAGTACAGAATTGCTTCCATTTTGCAAATGAGAGCATATTGGCTCAACAAGTACATGAATTAGCCAGATTTGTAACCATTACTCTCTGACTCTAAGGTTTGAGAGTATTTTATTCCGACTCTGTGCTCAGGACAGATGTGAATGGAGCATGGGAAAATGTTTGAAGTATGCTGAGTTCAAACATGGTCTTAATAACCATTTTTAATTCACTTAGTTATTTGCCAATAGTTCTGATTTGTGGTAACCAACCTTCAAGATGGCCCCCAATGATCTTCACTTCCTGGTATTAACATTTTTGTGTAGCTCCCTTAGTGAATAGGGCTGACCTGTGTAACCAACAGGATATCCTGACAATGTGTGATTTCCCAGGCTATGTCATAGAAGCATCATGGCTTCTGCCTTGCTTTCTCTTGGATCACTCACTCTGGGAGAAGCCAGTTGGTGTGTCACACACACTGAAGAAGCCCTGTGGAGAGGTCCATGTGTCAAGAAACCAAAATCTCCTGCCAATATCCATGTGTGTGAGCCATCTTGAAAGTAGATCCTCTAGCCCCAAACATCTGATAATTGCAATCCTGGCCAATACTTGACTACAACCTTATGAAAGACCTTGAGCCAGAACCATCCAGCTAATCTACTCCTGAGTTCTTGACCCATAGAAATTATGAGATAAGTGTTTATTGTTTTGCAACGTAAATGTCCATCAACAGATTCAAATGGATGAGGACCCTGTGGTCCTGCCCTCCCCTCCATTGTCCTCTGCCTGCCTTTTGTCTGTGGAAAAACTTTAGCCAAAGAATAAATTTAATCAGAAAAGTGAGAAAATGCAGAAACAAAGGAAAACAGTGCAACAAGACTAAATAATAATAGTTTAGTTCCTCTTCATGGGCTATAGATCATATTCTGAGCCATATCCTGTGAGCTGTCTTATAGATACGGAAACCCCTACCAAATAGAAGAAGTTAACCACATGATGAGTAGACTATAGACTATAGCCATGGTATAAGCTGCCACAGTTCCAAGAATTGACCGCAGAGAAATGGGAACAAACCAACCCTAGAACTGAAGACTAACTGTACCTAAAATAATCAACTGAGACTGGTCAGAGCACCACATGACAATTTTAAGATGACTATCAAAGCTAACTGTACTGTCTTTACCTGTAACCCCCTCCTGTCTATGAAATCTGCCCACTGATTGTCAGTTGTGGGGGAGTCAGCCCTTGGACAGGAGTTCACCCTCCCCGTGGTTGCTGGCATCCAAAACAAAGCAAATTTTCCTTTCCACCAACCTTGTCTCTTTAATGGCTTTTGAACAGTGAGTAGCCAGACTCCACTTTTGTTTAGAAGACAAATGGATTAAAAAAAAAAAAAGATGTTTTTATACATATGCATATATGTATACATAGTGGACTACTCCTCAGTCATAAAAAAGAATTAAATAATGCCATTTGTAGCAACATGGAAGAACCTAGAGCTTATCATACTAAGTGAAGTAAGTCAGGAAGAGAAAGACAAATACCATATGATGTCGCATACACGTGGGATCTAAAATATGATACAAATGAACTTTTACACAAAAGGGAAGCAGACTCACAGACAGAGAGAACAGACTTGGGGTTGCCAAGGGAAAAAGGAGATGAGAGAGGCAGGGACTGCGAGTTTGGGACTCAGCACAGCTATTTTATATAAAAGGAGTAAACGGCAAGGTCCTACCATGGAGCACAGGGAATGATATTCACTATCCTGTGATAAACCATAAAGAAAAAGAATATTAAAAAGAATGTATATATATATGTGTATATATATATACAGAGAGAGATATCTGAATCACTTTGGTGTACAGTAGAAATGAACACAACATTGCAAATCAACTGTACTTCAATAAAATAAAAAAATTTTTACAGTGTTTATTGCTTTAAGCGGCTCAGTTTGGGGATAATTTGATATATAGCAATAGATAAATTAATACACTGGGTAATTTAATAACCTTCTTCACTTTAAAGGCAAAAGGAGACTTAGATTTATCAATTTATGTTTTTTAAAGAGACATATGTGGTCCTCACACAACACCACGGAGGAGGGCATGGCAACCCACTTGAGTATTCTTGCCTGGAGAATCCCATGGACGGAGGACCCTGGCAGGCTACAGTCCCCGGGGTCGCAAAGAGTTGGACACGACTGAAGCAACTGAGCACGCAGGCACGCACACAACACCGTGAAAGGAATAAAGTACCAGCTCAGAAAACTGATCATCAGACACATGTGCTCAAGGTACTCAAGTTAGCCAGGGACAAAATTAATAGAAGAACATTCTGGGTCTTTTTCGCCAAGCCTTTCCAGTATCCCTGTTTAGAAGTTGGCTCAGGCAGAAAAACCCAGAATGAATACAAAATAAAACAAAAATGAAAGAAATCCCCAAAGAGCCCCTAATTTTAAAATATCTCCTAAGAGGCAGCCAGCCACGTGTAACACTCCCGATGCTCCCAGCCTCACTGCCCTTGTGGTTCTCATTGCACACAAGAGTTTATAGTCTTGGATCTTGCCCAAAATTGTAGATAGTCATCAGTTTTAAGAACATTCATGTATTCTGAACGGTGAAACTGTTAATGGTTACGGTGTTTATAGCTTGGGTTTAAATAGGAAACTAATAAAGATAAAATCTCTGTTTGATAAGGTGCTCAAACCCCAGTCAATGGAAAGCTTCCTGCTGCACAGTGCGTTCTTTGAGTCTATCATTGAGCCCTGGGTCCAGCCTCAGAAAACGCAATTAGGAGGGAGTTAAAACTCACAGAGCCAATGTGCTTTTCTTAGAACTAATATTGACGTGGTAAATGCTACTTTTGGACAATAATGAGTGAGTGAGTGACTGAGTGGGTCTGCTTTTTGTTAGGCACGAGCCCTATAGGGTTTGTTTGGGTTTCCTGTTTACTTTGAAAGAGCAAGCAGAATCTCTGGGGCCAAAACTGCTCTGACAGAAACCTCAGTTGATGACCTTGGCTTGAGTTGGGCAAACCCTTGCAAATAAAGTCTCCTCTTTGCTCCAGAGGTAGTAAAGTTGTAATGTATGCGGTCTTTCAGGAGTAATCATCTACAGCAGGGAACTTGGCAGAAAGAAAGCCTGAGTTTGTTTCTTAGAAGTCATTCGCATTAAAGTCTAAAATGGACTGCAAAGCACATACTCATCTGCAGTAGATGTTGCTACAGGTGTAGGATGTTGTGGTTTCTAACATCTTACATGTGTTCTCTAAACAATACCTCGAGTGTCTTTTTGTTTCTGGGCTGTGTGGTTTCCTGTATTTCTGGCAGATGATCCCCTATGTAGAAAGACAGCTGCCTGCAAAGTTTACTGAAAATTATGTATAAAGACACACATGCAGAAAATGGTGTTGGCTCTGAGAGAAGCTTGGAGCAAGAGCAGGATGGAGCCTGAGGCACTTGTCCAAGTAGCTGAAATAAGCAGTGTCATTAACGTCCAAGCCTGAGCAGCTTCCCTTTACCTTCAGGAATTCCTCCAGTTCCCAAGCTCTTGAGCCGTGCAACAGACTGAGTAATAGAAATCTGAATTCGAAACACAGGAGCACACTGGAGGGAAAAGATAAAGGAAGGCCCCATTAGATGAGAACTCTTGCCAATACTCCATACCCAAGCAGGAATGTCAAGAAGTTTTTGTGTGAATCATCCAAATCATAAATCAAGCAAGCCTCAGCTCTGGAGTCAGAGATACGGCTGGAACACAGCTATTAAATATCGAAAGCTGACAAATGCCCAGGGTGTGGAGCTTAAGATACTAGACAGCCAGGTGGTATTTTATTTTTTTGTTGTTGTGTTTTTGGCCTTGCTGTGTGGTGTGCAGGATCATAGTTCCCCAACGAGGGATCAAACCTATGCCCCCTGCAGTGGAAGGACAGAGTTTTACCCACTGGACTGCCAGGGAAGTCCCTAGGTGGTACTATAAAAAGCAAACACATAGGCAATCCTGAGGCCTGTCTATATAGTCAGTGCACTCAGACTTTCATCCCACGCTTGCCAAGCCAAGGGTCCTCCCTTCCCCCATCCCATGAACACTGTCTTGAGATTATGGAATTCCCACTTTGAGGATTCTCTCCCATTACAGCCTTGCCTGGTACTCATGTAGGTCTCATTTGCCCTACATAAAAGCATTAAGGGGGTTGTGTGTGTGTGTGTGCACATATATGTAAGTATCAACAGATAGTTGGAAGCCCCACATGTAAACTCACCTACAAAGAATCGACCCTACTGAGAGTTCTTGGCTTTAAAAATCTTTTAAATCTTCATTTTCTTTTTCCCCTTCCAAAGAAGTAATGCAAATAGAAGGCAGATAAGCTGTTTCCTTGCAGCCATGTATTTATCCACTGGGTTTCTGAGAATAGTAATCTGGCAGAATCTAGCTCCTGATTCCATGGACTGGGCAGTCCTTGGTGGATTACTGAAGCATGTGCTTCTCCCTCTGTCCTGGAGTTGTGAAGGTGACCAGGGAAAAGACAGGTCAAGAAGGGCAGCTGGAGGGGCAAACTCATGGTTATGCCATAAAGGAGGAGAAGTAGTGCATTTCTTAGAGTTTCAGGTCCTCCTCTCCCATCCCTGTTATTACTCAGTAATTGGCTGCAGGTGAAGAGAATGGCATGCTAAAATGAGAGGCTGAAATTCTTTCTAAGACTCATGTATCGTTAGTATAGGCCCAATGGTGTGGGACTGCCACAGGACTTCTGGCCAACACGGCAGGGATGTGATTCAAGGATGCAACCTACAGATCAGATATGAGAGAGAACTGATAAAGATATTACTTTCTATTTCACTTAGCAATGTATGGTAAGCCCTAGATTCTACACGTGTCAGGCACAAAAGGGAACCTTTCTCTGTAGAACATTACTTCTATTTTTCTTTAATAAATATATCAGATTACTGAGTGAACTACCAGTTAAAAATAGTTGGTTGGATACACATTTGCCTCCACTTCCTCCATAATTTCCACTAAAGTGACAACTAAGGATTCAAACAAACAAAAAACGAAAGGTAAACGAAGAGAGGAGGTGAAACAATAGCAAGTGCTTTTAGCAGCTGAAAAGCACTTGAAAGAGTGGCAATGACTTAGCAGACCCAAGAAATTCGGGAAGCCCAAGAATACTGGAGTGGGTAGCCTATCCCTTCTCCAGGGGGATCTTTCTGACCCAGGAATCGAACTGGGGTCTCCTGCATTGCACGCGGATTCCTTACCAACTGAGATATCAGGGAAGCCCAAGGAAAAGCTGAGAGGTATGAAATCCCCCAAAAGTATAAGAATTGGCAGTACCAGTTACTTCTGGAAGTGGGGATAATAACGGGGCTAATATCCAGAGGACTTGTTGAGCTTGAGAAGCAGTGAGACCAACCCCATACCACATCTCCTCCAATACTCCGAAAGAAGATAGAAATGTTTTCCCTCAAGAGGATAAGACAAAGGATCTGTTGGGCTGAGGAACACCAAGAAATCAAGGCAGAAAATGTGTCCAAAAAAAAAACAGGGTGAATAAGTGAAAGCTGACACACTGAATGTTGACATTAATCCCACAGTATTTTGACATCCTAATTAGAAGAGACTTCTTTAATAAATCTGGCCAGCTTAGGAGAAAAGACCTAGAAACTGACATCAGGGATTCACCTATGAAATGGCCTACCCAGATCACCCCAGAGTGAGGTGAAGCTCAGAGTCTGACAAGCCCTGCTTTGCATACAGAACTTCCTTTCAACTTTGTAGCATCCTACTCTTACATACCAATAGATGGCAAGATTACCAACATTTGAAGACGAATTCTAATAAGAAAAAAGAGGCCAAATCAACAATCAAGCAAATATACAACAACTTGGAAGAAAATAATGTAGGCAGATGAAACCTTTAACAAATGACTATTACCTACATGAAACAAGAACACGATATTACATTTAAAAGGGGAGAATTAAATATAGGAAATAAAAATTAAAGTCTCAATAAAAGTTTTGAAAATGAAATTGAAAAAATATCCCTGAGGGTAAAATAAAGAGATAGAAAAATAGGAGACTAGTAAGAAATATTGAGGACCAGCCCTATACGTTGATCATTGATGAGTAGGAGTTCCAGAAAGAGACAAAGAAAACAGATAAGGGGGTAGATCATCCAATAACTCATTAAAATTGACAGAGTTAATTACCTACCAGGTTCTGGCCAAAGTGGATACAAATAGATTCACACCTCAGCTCATCATTATGAAATTTTAACACTTTATGACAAAGAGAAAATCCTAAAAATTAGGTACGAAGTACCAGGAATTGGAATAGCATCTGACCTCTCAACAGCAATGCTAGAAATATAAAAGCCAAGAAGAAATGTCTTCCATTCCTGAGGGAAAATTATTTCCAACCTAGAATTTTATACCCACCCCAGCACTAATCAAGTAGAGTGGTAGAATAGAGATATCTTCAGAAATGCAATTCTCAAAACATTATCACCATTTACGTTTTCTCAGAAAACTCCTGGAGAATGTGTTCCATCAAAACAATTGAATAAACCAAGAAAGAGGAAGACATGAGATCCGAAAAACAGGGAATTCAACATAAGACAGAGGCCAAGGTAACTTTCAAGATAGTAATGCAGGGAAAACCCAAGACAACAGATGTGTAAAAAGCCTAAAGACAAAGTAATCAAGATTGGAAGGGTTTAGAAGGCTTTTGGGGTGACATCTAATGGACTATCTAAAGTATTTGAGCTTATTAAGAGGAGAGTTTCATAACTGGAAGAGAGTGTGGACTCATTTGGTGATAAATATATAGAAAACCAAGCAAAAAAGCAGTAAGGCAATTATTGATGCCAGGGAAAACAGTAAGTTGTGGAGAAAAGGAAAAGCAATCATAGTGTACTACATAGCTCAGCTGACAATAGCATTTTAAATGGTCATAAAATGGGAATATATATATACATATATATGTGTGTGTGTGTGTGTGTGTGTATATATATATATATATATATATATATCTCGGAGAAGGCAATGGCAACCCACTCTAGTACTCTTGCCTGGAATATGCCATGGGCAGAGCAGCCTGGTAGGCTGCTGTCTATGGGGTCACTAAGAGTCAGACATGATTGAAGCGACTTAGCAGCATATATATATATATATATATATATATATATATAATATAAACTAAAAGCATGTAGAAGTATTTGGGAGTGCAGGGTTGGAGACTGATGGATCATGTGAATATAGGGGATAGAAGGGGGTGAAAAAGAGTGTTTGATCCTTGTAGTCTGCTCTAGGAAGTTAAAAGATAATAGTTAAGAGTGAAAGCTCAAAAAGTAGCAATAAAATCACTTAATTTGGAGCTAAATCATCAGATGTGAATATCAAATAATTGTTTGGAAAAATAGAGTGGGTTTGTCTTCAGAAAGTGAGAATGAGGAGAGACAGAGAGCCCAGGCTTTTCTTTTTCATGCAAGCCTTTTAACAACTTCTTGCCCTTTACAAGTGTGCACATGTACCTTTGGTAAAACATCATCACAGGGCTTCTTCATAGCACATTCTTGAAGACTATTGACTTTGAACACAGATTGATAGATGCTGCTTTCTAAAAGCCTTGGTGGTCTCACGCACCCATTTGTTTTAATTCTAGTGGGAAACTTCAATGGTTATTCTTGGTTTCCTAACCCAGCATGACACTCCTCAGAATCCTCTGCAAGGTGAGGCTGATTAATTAGAGGTAGAACTGGAAGCTACAGCACTCACTCTCTTTGGAGGACAAGCAAGAGAAAGCCTCTTCAGGAGAAAAAAGAAGACAGTGACAAGAGTGGTTGATAATATCAAACCCAGAATGTTTAGGAATTCTTTTACTTTTAGTGTTTTGTTATGAAAACTCTGACATTTAGTAATCTTACCCTCAAAATCAGTCTAAGAATTATGGCTATTTATGGCTTCCCTTGGAGAAGGCGATGCCATCCCACTCCAGTACTCTTGCCTGGAGAATCCCATGGATGGAGGAGCCTGGTAGGCTGCAGTCCATGGGGTCACCAGAGTCGGACACGACTGAGCGACTTCACTTTCACTTTTCACTTTCATGCATTGGAGAAGGAAACGGCAACCCACTCCATTGTTCTTGCCTGGAGAATCCCAGGGACATGGAAGCCTGGTGGGCTGCCGTCTATGGGGTCGCACAGAGTTGGACACGACTGAAGAGATTTAGCAGCAGGATGGCTTCCCTGGAAGCTTCCCTGGTGGCTCAGATAGTAAAGAATCTGCCTGCAATGCGGGAGATGTGGGTTCAGTCCCTGGGTTGGGAAGATCCCCTGGAGGAGGGCATGGCAATCCCCTCTAATATTCTTGCCTGGAGAATCCCCATGGACAGAGGAGTCTGGTGAGCTATAGTCCATGGGGTCACAAAGAGTTGGACACAACCGAACAATTAACACACACGCATGTCTTTTTCAAGCATTGTCAACTAGTGTCAGCAGTCCAAAATAGTTCACTCAGAAGCACAGTCCCTGTGAAATTTTCCAGTGTGAGTTGCACAGACAATACAAGTCAGACATTGTCCAGACGACAACATGGTGAGGGCTCCAAGAATGGACATTCCAGACTTATTTCTGGTTCTCTTGTGAGGAAGCAGTCACTGAAAAGCCTCCACAAGGGGAAACATGTCTTTCCAGGAAGTGGGAGCAATAGAGTAAACCATGAGAGGATCCCAATTTAAGAGGAAGGACTTGGGACAAACTGAGGGAGCACTTTCCCCCCTTCTTTTAAAGAGGAAAGTTTCGAGAGAATACATAAAAACAGAACCAGAATAAAAACTTATATTTTCTTTAAGATGTTTCGAAGGGAAACGTTATGCCATTTTCCAAAGTTTACAAATCCTATCTTCTTAACAGAATCTTCCTGACACTAATTTTGTGCAAGGCATTGTGCTAATTGCTATGGGAAATATAAAATGAACTTAAAAGGGGCTTGCCTTAAGAATTTTACCACCTCTGACACTCATGACTACCTACCTCTGATCATTGATTTTCTCTCTTGAGAAAAATCCTTTCTCTTTTCAAGTAATTAATTTAATTGTGTGTATTTTGCATAGGAATCTGTGTCACTTCTGTCTTCCTTGGGCTGTAAATTGAGTCTGATACCAGCAATGCTTAAAATATAATAATTAAGTTTGAATGAACTTTGTTGGTTTGGGAGACGATGAAGATGATTATGACCATGAAAAACAATATTTTTTACAGTGTACTAAAGAAAAAGACGAAGTTATTATTCTTCAACTGCCCATGTTATAATTTACATCTGTATAAACTAGTAAAGAGTTTTGCAGGATCATTTCTATAAACTAGCCCCTAATTTCTCCCATTGTCCTTCTGAAGGCTACCCTGTAATGCTATACAGTTGGAATGATCTCAGGATCATTTCTATAAACTAGCCCCTCATTTCTCCCACTGTCCTTCTGAAGGCTACCCTGTAATGCTATACAGTTGGAATGATCTCAGGATCATTTCTATAAACTAGCCCCTCATTTCTCCCACTGTCCTTCTGAAGGCTACCCTGTAATACTATACAGTTGGAATGATCTCAGTTGATCACTTTCGTTCTAAATTTCAAGTCTGCTGAACCACTCTCCCTCTCAGTTAAAACGAATTTTCACATTCACATCCTTATTTTTAATTAGGTGGTTAGATACAGATTATAACATACACAGTATAAGCCAGAGATGCATGAATAAACCTCAGACTTGCTGTTCTTTGCAAGGACAGGACACAACACTGTGCTGTTTTGAGGTCTAATTTGCAAAGGCAGAGCCTTCGAATATGTGGGTCAGATTCTCTTCTTCTGCCTGTTCATCTTTCCAAGATATCTCTAACTTTGTGACCTGATGAGCAGGCAGTGCAGGGTAAAAGCATCTAGGCTGATTCACCTAAAAATGACAAGTGAAAAAAAAAACCCAAAAACTCTGGCTGGGATATTTCCTGTGAAAACCAACAACGTAGAGGAAAAGAGGGTTTCCTCCGTGTTCACAGAAATTTTCTCTTACAGCCTCCACCACCTACTCTCAGAAAGGACTGCTCTGCTCATCCCCAGCTCTGTCAGCCAAGATTAGATGCCACCTGTGCCTCCAAATTATAAATGAAATGCTACTCCACCAGAGGGGTCTGGAGCACAGACTGAGACCTTCCGTTTCCAGGCCATGGTCATTATTGCTGTCTTCAATTTTAAAAGGCCAGAAGAATTCTTAGGTTTTGCTTTGTCCTCTCTCTGTGCGGTCTGAACTCAAGTTTTTCTCTTCAGGAATCTAAATCAATATTAGTCTGGATTTGTTAAACAAAATTTGTCAAGTTATTTACATTTTTAACTCACCAGTTAAAGATATGTGCCACATATCATCAGAGCAAGGAAAATGTAAGAAAATAGCATACATGCTTAGGAGTAATTCAGCATTCACTCCTAATTTTAAATGATTTCTTTAAGTCTCAAGCCTCTAACTCCAACTTGTTCTTTTGCCTAAGAGACATTTTAATCTTCTAACTGCCAGGGCTGTTTCTGAAGGACCGGAAGTTGTTTTACTAGAGTTTCTCCCCAGGTGCTATGAAAGTGAGCTGGGTTTTTACTCTCCCCAAAGCTGATGAGTTTAGGGAACTCACTTCTGCTTAGCAAGGAAGACCTGTGTGGAATTTTCTGCTGATGTGTATTATAATCTGATGTTAAAGTTTAAGAGCTATCAGAAAAAAATTTTTTTTATTAAGTGTTAACAGCAGTGCTGTGGGGTTGAACTCTCAGAAAGGAATTTTTCAAAACATGCAATAGGAAGCTCACAGGAAGTTCTTCAAGTGGACCCAGCAGTCAGGCAGCACTGACTTGGTCAGGATACAGGTCAGGATACAGGCAAGAAGCTCAGGCAGAGGCATCCGGGACAAGGCTCGGGACATGACCGGTTTTCTTAGGAAAGCTTGCGAGCAGTGCCAGTCAATATTTAAACCAACTCGTATTATTTGATGTTGGATGCTTTTTCGCAGAGATGTTATTTCTGTTCATCACACTCAACCTGAGACCTCCCGGACAAGCTTAGGAGTTAGAGAAGACCAGAGGCCTTCCTACTCCATCATAGGCAAAACAAACATCCAAACTGGAGGGACACATCTCCCAAGGCGGTCCCCCCCACCTCCCTTTCGACATGCGTCTGCTTCATTCTCACGCATGCATTCACTCATTCATCAAACACTTCTAAAGCATCTGTCAGATTCCAGACAACATACTAGGATTGGCATTCAGTGGTGATCAAAACAGGCTCAAACTCCTGCCCATAGGGCACTTAGACTCCAGTAGCATGAACTCAGAGAATATCAGAGCTGGGGTCTAGGATTTCAGAAGATACGAACTCAAAACGGCTCCAGGGGCCAGACTGGGAATAAAAATGCACCAAGGGTAGGAATGGGTGGTGGCTTCAGAAAACCAGAGAATGTGTGCCCCAAAGGCATCCGCATTCAGTCTTTTGGAACGCTGTCTAAACAAATCAGCGTCCTCTCATAGTTGCTATTCAACTCTCCAATGTCCTCAGACCAAAAATAAGGTCCAAAAGGGATCCGTGCCTTGCTCAAGGTCACACAGCCAGCAGTGGCAAAGCTAAAGCTGGAACTCAGCTGCCCTGGCCTTGGCCCAGAGCTTTTCTACTACCCTGTACTTCTTCTGGGGCTTCCCTGGTGGCTCAAATGGTAATGAATCCGCCTGCAAGGCAGGAGACCAGGTTCAATCCCTGGGTTAGGATGATCCCCTGGAAAAGGGAATGGCTACCCACTCCAGTATTCTTACCTGGAGAATTCCATGGGCAGAGGAACCTGGCAGGCTACAGTCCTATGGGGTCGCAAAGAGTCAGAAACAACTGAGTGACTAATACTTTCATTTTTCTTTCATACTACCTCTGGGCCCAGAGTTCAGCTCCTTGAGGTATCTCAGAAAATTTCTGACATGAGCTTGGTGAACAACTCATTCATTCTCTCAGTGATTGTTTATAAAGCTCTGTCATGTGCAGAACACCAAAGAAAGCTCGAGAGTGCTGAGTAAGACCCATGTCAGGAGCTTCCCTAGTGGTCCAGCGGTTAAGAATCCCCCTTGCAAAGCAGGGGATGCTGGTTTGATCCCTGATCTGGGAAGATCTCACATGCCACAGCGCAACTGAGCCCATGTGCCACAACTGCTGAGCCTGAGCATCTAGAGTCCGCGCTCTGCAACAAGAGAAGCCACCAGGAGAAGCCCACACACCACAGCTAGAGAGTGGCCCCTGATCCTGGCAATTAGAAAAAGCCTGCACACAGCAATGAGGACCCAGCGCAGCCATAAATAGATAAATATAGAACCAATCCCTTCGTGTAAAAAAAAAGACTAATGTCAGAAATGGGCTTTAACCTCCCAGAGCTCAATAGTGTATCGCTTCAGCAATCTATATATTTAATTAGTAGGAAACAATAAATTCCTTTTTTCCCCTTTGAGCACTTCTGAGGCAGTAGTTACGACTCCAGGCTTGGATATACACATGAGCTTAACCTGAACAAGAAATAAATGTAATGTTATGTAATTAATGTCATGGGTCCTTAAAATTAGCTTAGCTCAACAATGGCATAAAAAGGTTACTGTGGAATAGGAACTGGGTACATAGTAGCTGATCCATACAGTCTTGTTGGATGGAAGTGGTCACGTGCTAAGCAATCTCAGCTGCTGGGCAGATGCGTGAACTTCTTCTGCATCAGGCTGCTTTCTGACGGGCTCAGCAGTAGCACGGTCCAGGTTATCCATCCATGGCACTACCATGTATAAGACTGTGTTACAGTGCGTATGTAAGTGCTGCAGTATCCAAGATCAGTGTTATGAACCAAGGCAAGCTGGAAACCACTTTTCGCTAAGACTTTCCCAGGAGTGTGGCGAAATCCTTTGGAAATAGCCAAAGTTAGCTCTCCTAGGTTAACAGCTCAGCGAGTACCACCTGCTATAGCTGGAAGGAGAGATGTATGATCACAGTGATTCATGGGTTGTGGCTAACGGTGCAACTGAATGGTCAGGGACTTGGACAGAACATGATTAAAAATTGGAGTCAAGGACAAGGAAACATATGTGGATAACTTCTCTGAATGGGCATGGAGGGTGAGGCATTTGTGTCTCACGTGAATGTTTACAGAAAGATGCCCAGGGGGAGAGGCAGACCCTTCTGTGGAAATCAATCAGCATCCTTCTCTATCTACTCTTGGCTTTGCCCAACGGGCTCATGAACAAAGTGGCCGTGGTAGGGATAAAGGTTATGCAGGGACTCAGCAACATGAACTTCCAGTCTAGGCTGATCTGGCTACAGCCACTCCTGAGTGCCCAAACTCCCAATAGGCTTTGCATTCCTAATATGGCACATTCCCCGGGGGATTAGCCAGCCGCTTGGTGACAAATTTATTATATTGGATTATTTTCAAAATAAAAGGAGCAGAACTTTGTTCTTACTGGAATGGAGGCTTTCAATTCTTGCCTTCCTTGTCTGCCATGTTTCTACCTAAACAATTATCCGTTTAGACTTATAGAATGCCTATCCACTATCATGGTATTCTAAAAACAGCATTGTTTCTGAAAGGAATTCATTTTACAGCAAAGAAGTTGCAATAGTGGGTCCATGCCGGTAAAATTCATGCTCCCCATTATCTTAAAGCAGCTGACTTGATATAATAGTGGAATAGCCTTTTGAAAACTCATTTGAGTGCCAGCTAGGTGACAATGCCTTGCAGGGCTGGGGCAATGTCCTCCAAACGAAGATCATGGCATCCGGTCCCATGACTTCATGGGATATAGATGGGGAAACAGTGGAAACAGTGTCAGACTTTATTTTTCTGGGCTCCAAAATCACTGCAGATGGTGACTGCAGCCATGAAATTAAAAGATGCTTACTCCTTGGAAGGAAAGTTATGACCAACCTAGATAGCATATTCAAAAGCAGAGACATCACTTTGCCAACAAAGGTTCGTCTAGTCAAGGCTATGGTTTTTCCTGTGGTCATGTATGCATGTGAGAGTTGGACTGTGAAGAAGGCTGAACGCCGAAGAATTGATGCTTTTGAACTGTGGTGTTGGAGAAGACTCTTGAGAGTCCCTTGGACTGCAAGGAGATCCAACCAGTCCATTGTGAAGGAGATCAGCCCTGGGATTTCTTTGGAAGGAATGATGCTAAAGCTGAAACTCCAGTACTTTGGCCACCTCATGCGAAGAGTTGTCTCATTGGAAAAGACTCTGATGCTGGGAGGGATTGGGGGCAAGAGGAGAAGGGGACGACAGAGGATGAGATGGCTGGATGGCATCACTGACTCCATGGACGTGAGTCTGAGTGAACTCCGGAAGTTGGTGATGGACAGGGAGGCCTGGCGTGCTGCTATTCATGGGGTCGCAAAGAGTCGGACACGACTGAGTGACTGATCTGATCTGATCTGATATGCATCAAACTGATGTCCAGTATATGGTGGGTTTTCTCCTATAGCCTGGACTTATGGGTGTGGGAATCAAGGGGAGGACACGGAGCTGACTCTTATCACTAATTACCCCCTAGTGATTCACTAGCAACATAGCAACATTTTTTATTCTCATCCCTGCAACTGACTCTGCTGGTTTAAAAATGTTAGCTTCAAAAGGCACTAATGGTGGAAAATGCTTCCACCAAGGGATACAGCAATAATTCCACTGAACTGGAAGCTGAGATTGCCACCTGCACACTGTTCATGTCAATGAATCAATGAGCAGAGAAGAGGATCTGGTACTGGCTCTGGGGATTGACCCTGATAATCATGGGGAAACTGGAATTACTACACAATAGGGCTAAGGAACAATAGATCTGGAGTACAGGAGATTCTCTGGGCCACCTCTTACTATCTCTATTTCCTAGAATTAAAGGAAAACTACAACAACCCAATTGAGGCAGGATCACAAATAACCCAGACCCTTGAGGAATGAATATTTGAGTCCTCCCACCAGGAAAGGAACCATAAGCAACTGAAGTGCTTGCTTAGGGTAAATGGAATGGGTGGCAGAAGAAAGGAATGCTGTATGCCAGCAATGATCATATGACCATTGGGTAAATGAGGACGGTCAGAGTTTCTTTCTCATTTTAATATTTATATGTTTATATATAATATATATATTAACCAACAATTTTTGTTTTCTTTCCCTTCTAATCTCCATATCACCTAACCCAAAAGGTTTTATATAGTAACTAGCTTTATACAAATATTCAAAGCATAGAGATTGTGAATCAGTTAGAAGAAAAATTAACATCAAAAATCAAAAAAACTGACTTTGTATCCTCTTCTGGGGAAAGAGTCACTGTGTTTTTTGGTTGTATGTGTGATGGTTGCATCCCATCTGGCTGAAGCACAACTGTATCATGGTTTTGGAGATAAAATATGGTTTAAACAACCGTGTATAATGTAAGCTGACAAGGGTTGACTGTGGTGGCTTTGTCATGTGTCAGCGTAGCTAGGCTGAATTCTATTTCCCAGAATGTTACTCCCTGTATGTTTCCAGTTAGAATGCATCACAAGAGAGATTCTCACGTGAGATTTGGAAGGCCGAAGAGAAGCGGCAGCTGCTGTGACTAATCTCCTGGTTCACCCTGATGGTGTGATGTGGGAGTCCGGCCTGAGCTACTCCTCCTTCTTCCGGATGTGCCTTCGGCTTCTCTGACTCCTGAGCCGGTGTGTGTTGGGGCTATGATGAAGGATTCAGCTTCTTCTGAAGACGCTCGTACCATCCAGGGCAGAAACAGCCGCAACTCCAGCCGGTGCTGATGGGTTCCGCTTTATTCTTGCTCTACCCGGTTTTGCCCCACCTTCCCTCCCCACTGCCCGCCCCGCAGACTTTGATTTCTAGCGTCAGTCACAGAGCCAGTCTAACAGAAACTTCCACCAGCTACCCCAATTGCTTAAGATAAAAATCTCTGTAACAGATCCCTGATCACATTATATTTCCTTGTGCTTTTGCTTCTCCGAATGAACCCTGATTGATGCAATGGCTTAAAAAATTGGGGAGTTTATTTCCCTCTCAGTTCAAAGGTGAGCAATCCAGATGGGCAGCACAGCTCTGCTCCATACGAACATGCAGGGACCCAAGTTCCTTTCACTGTGTTGTACCACCATCCTAGGGCATTGTCTTTACCAGCTGGGCAAAGCTGAGTCTCCACATCCAAACTCCAGGAGAAGGGTATGGGGGGGACTTCCCTGGTGGTCCAGTGGTTAAGACTTCACATTCCAATGCAGGAGGTGGGGGTTCGATCCCTAGTCAGGCAGCTAAGATCCCACATGCGTCAAGGTCAAAAGAAAAAAAAAACAAAACACCCCAAAGCAATGTTGAAACAAATTCAATAAAGACTTTTAAAATGGTCCACATCAAAAAAACAAAAATCTAAGAAAAGGGGGAGGTGGGTATGAAGGAAGTATATTTCACATGGAAAGCCTGGCCCTTAAAGAGGCAACCAGTACTTCTGTTCACATTCTGCAGATGAGAACATGACCTTACCTAACTTCAAGTATGATCATAAATCTGTTCTAGTAGGCAGCCATGTGCCCAAAGGGAAAAGGCATTTTAGTGAACAACTAGCTGCCTCAACCATACATATACAGACTAGTTTTAATAGTGCGAATATGACTATGTATAATATATAATATTATATGTTACTATAAAATAATATATAATGTTATATGTTATAGTTGCTATATAATAAATATACAAACTATATATCATGCTAGATATAACTATAGTGTAGTATATAATAGGTAATATTATATACTATGATGCTGCTCCCAAAGTCCTAAAAATAGCAAACAGAACCACTAAAAATGAGCTGAGTTACCCTGCAAACCAAAGCCAGAAGCAGCCCGTGCAATGAAAAATTGAACTGAATGCTTCCAGATTTAAGAAAATTTTTGTGCCAATAAATAAATAAATAAACTACTACTGTAACAATAAACCCCAGGAACTTCCCCAACTAAAAATCATAATTGATTACAAGCTGTTGCCTACAGTATTGAGTTACATTTTGCCTTACCAACTAAATGCTTCAGTAGTTAAAATGATTTTGTTTGAGATTCACATGGATTAAATAGCCTAGAACATATCCACCCTAGACTTAATCTAAGAGAGAGGAGATTTGGTTCAAATGTTGCTTCTCAGCATGTCAGGAAATGTTTTCTTCAATTAAGTAATCTTATTTTAGAGTTAACTCTGTGCCAAGAAAATAAACAATATATCTTTCATGAACACATCCACTCTGTTGTATAAAAACTTTTATTTTCTGGGAGGCTGCTCTTGGAATTTGTACATATAATGAGATCAGAGCTGGAAAAATCCTGTTTTCTTTAGCATTTAATGGCTTTGGAAACTATAACGGAGCCATGTGACACAGTATAATGACAGAGCTCTGTGAACAAGTGAATATCAAAGATCAACAGATAATCTCCCCACCCCCCCAAAACCCTGCAGTTTTACAGGAACCCTGTATTAAGTACAGTGGGATGTTTCCACTCAATCTTGAGCTGCATAAAAATTAGTTGCAAGAGAGTCTGTTGCTGATCACAGACCAAATGCTGTTATGCTTTCAACACATTTTAAGGGATTAGGCATTACGGCTATGTACTTCCAAGATGGAGTTGCAATAATGGGAAGTCAGGCAAAAATCCCAAAGAGCCGGCTGTCTAAAGGACAGTATCATAGAAGGTAAAATGCCAGAGAGCTCTTTTTTGGAGGTCTCTGCCCACCCTCACCCCCAGAGGATGGCTCTGGATGGAGGCTTGGAGCAGAAGCTGTGTTCCCAACACCTCGGGTTATGCTCCAGCAATACCAAACGACTCCCACTTCCCACAGGCGTGCTGTGCTGCTGCTCTCTACCATGATTTTGCATGTGCTGGTTTCCACCCCTTACAGTCCTACAAGACCCAGTTCCAGCATCACCTCTTCTATGAAGCCCAGATAGTTAATTACTCTCTTTCCCACTAAGTTTTCTTCTTACTCTTTTCCCTGGTGGTGAGCTTCTTGAAAGCAAGAAGACTTATTAATATTGTTTATCTTACATTTCTGTTGCCTAACAAATCCAGATTCATGGTGAGTACATGATACATCTTTGTGAAATAAAGAAGTAAATGTTAAATCTAAAAAAGGTGGGATAAGGAAACTTTCTATTAGTCAAATTTAGCTCCCTTTCTGACATATTATGGAGAAAGTGATGGCACCCCACTCCAGTACTCTTGCCTGGAAAATCCCACGGATGGAGGAGCCTAGTGGGCTGCAGTCCATGGGGTCGCAAAGAGTTGGACACGACTGAGCGACTTCACTTTCACTTTTTACTTTCATGCATTGGAGAAGGAAATGGCAACTCACTCCAGTGTTCTTGCCTGAAGAATCCCAGGGACAGGGGATCCTGTTGAGCTGCCGTCTATGGGGTTGCACAGAGTTGGACACAACTGAAGCGACTTAGCAGCAGCAGCAGCAACTGACATATTAAGGGGCCAGTCCCACAGTTTAGTGGAAAAGAAAGGAAGAGAGACTCCTCTGGTCTTTCACATTGTCCCCTCAATCTGTACCTGAGTCAACCAAGACCAACAGTTAACTTCCAGCAGCCAAAAGACCGCTGTGCTCCTTCTATTTCCCTGATCATTCATGGAACGCATGGATGAACATTTGCCAGTAGGAACTACATGGTAGATTCTCCACCCTTAGAACCTCGGTGGCACATTCCCTTTCTGCATGGATACTGCAGCAAACACCAGACAAAGTAGCAGACAGGAGACTTCCTCAGATCTTCATGGAAGAGCTTTCATCTCTTCAAAAGGAAGAGCTGACTTTTCTCTGCTTTCGTGAGCAGAGTGTAGACGGACAATGGGCTACAGCATGCGGGCTGGGGGGCTTCCCTGAGGGCTCAGACGGTAACAAATCTGCACAAATCTGCATGCAGAGCAGGAGACCTGGGTTCACCTGTGGGTTGGGAAGATCCCCTGGAGAAGGGAGTGGCTAACTACTGTAGGATCCTTGCCCAGAGAATCCCAGGGGCAGAGGAGCCTCGTGGTCTACAGTCCATGTGGTGACAAAGAGTCGGACATGACTGAGCAACTAACACTCTCACTTTTACCTTCACATGGGGGTCCAGCCCTGATAGATTCGTCAGACTCATATATACTGTTTCATCACTCCCAACAGTTAACCCATGGGCCTTTCCCGGGCACAGAGACCAAGATGAAGAACAAAGAACCCTGGGGTGGGAAACAGAATGGTGCCTAAGGCCTGCCTCTGCCACTGTTCATGAAGCCTTCTGCGATCCTCTTAAATGCTTGAGCCTCAGTTTTCTTACCTTTTAATAATGGGGGCTACAATATCCACCCAAGCACTTTACCACAAAGTCCTAAGCTTTGAAAAAGTTAGTTTCCACAAAATCTTTTAAAAGCGGTTAGTGCAATGCTCACCTTATCTCCCTCTGCTCCCTTGTGAGTACTCTACCCGTCAGCCCACCTGGACTGCTCACAAGTCCGCAAACACACCTTGCTCACATAGACCCTTTTCACTGGTGGGTCAAGTTCCCTCATTAAAATTCTTCTTCTTGGCTGCGATGTCTTGTGGATATCGGGTACTCCCTGACATAGTGTGATAACAAAGGCACTTCTCTGTGATTCCCCCCAAACCCATAGTCTAGTCTGACCATGAGAAAAACATCACACAAATCCAGATTGGGGGACATGCTTTGGGTTACGTGGCCACTGCTCAAGACTGTCAAGGTCATGAAGACAACCAAAGACTGAGAAACTTTCATAGACCAGAGAAGTCTGAGGAGCCATGACAACCAAACGCAATGTGGTTTCCTCAAATGGATCCTGAAACGGCAAAAGAACATTCATGGGAAAACTGGTGACACTCCCAAGGGGTGGAGTATAGTTAATAGTAATGCATCGATGTTGGTTTTACTTTTAACAAGTGTTCTGTGGGAATGCAAGATGTTAAGAATGGGGGAGGGGGAACCAAGTGAGAAATACATGACAATGCTCTAATATTCTTTTAACTGCGTATATATCTAAACTTATTTCTTGGCTATGATGTTCTGTGGATTTTGGGTACTCCCTGACATAGTGTGATAACAAGGGCATTTCTCTGTGATTCCCACCCCCGCCAAACCCATAAGTCTAATACTTTGGCCACCTGATACAAAGAACTGACTCATTGGAAAAGACCCTGATGATGGGAAAGATTGAAGGCAGGAGGAGTAGGGGACGACAGAGGATGAGATGGTTGGATGGCATCACCGACTTAATGGACATGAGTTTGGCAATCTCTGGGAGACGGTGAAGGACAGGGAAGTCTGGTGTGCTGCAGTCCATGGGGTCGCAAAGAGTCGGATGTGACTGAGTGACTGGACAACCACAAAACGTATTGCAAAATTTTAAAATATATTAAATAAGATTCTGCTTTCCCTTCAAGCTTCATCCAAAGATCACCTCTTCTGTGACGCCTTTCTGAATCTTCCAGTTAGCACTTTCTTTTTTCTAAATCTTCCTAGCACTTTGCTTCCTCCTTAAGATATGTAGTGATTGTGTACTGGTCAACCCCGTCAAATACATGCATATACACATACTGGTATCTGAGCAACCTGGAGGTGATTGATGTCTTTGCTCTGCAGGTGCTAGTTGAGTCACTGACGTAAGTATCCAATGAGTGTCTTTGAATGGGTGAATGAACGGGTTGCCGAAGCCTGTGCTATCACAGTGTGGAGTTACTGCAGCATGTTTACCCTCTCCAGGCTTAGTGGGCCAAGACATTTTCCCCAAAGAGAATTTATTCTGTGGGCTGAGGCAACGTCTGTTACTAGAGGCATTGCCGTACGTTTGCAAAAGACCTTGCATATCTAGATTTTTAAAGCGGTTTAGAAACCACGACTTCTTAATCTTCACACCCCCCTCACATGAAATGCTTTTGGCATAATTTAGTAATTCAAACTCTACATACCACAGGAGATTTGAAAAGTGCCTAATTAAAGACACAATGCTATCCTCACCTTATCCTGGGCTAAATCCACTGAAATTAATGGGCATTTGAATTCAGAGGAGAATTGAGGCATTTTTATAGCTATGGATTTGAAAGGATTGGAGGCATCAGTACACTAGGCTTGAAAAAGAAAACTAGGCTAAAAATCTGGACTAAATAAGACGGTTGTAAGCCATACAGGATGTCAGAATTAAGAAAAATTGTAAAAGACTGAAATTGAACTGCTAAATGAAGGGTATGGGGGAGGCCAGTGGGGGTGGGGTGGGGCAGTTTGAAAAAATGTAGGAAATGTCTTAGCCCTATTTTCTTCTTTCTAAAAAAGAGCTTTTTGAGACTTGTGTTTGCATGGAGGTAGTTTACTTTCAGAAGTGAACTCAAGCCGTAGGAATGGAGAACTGGGGGGTAAGGACTGGTTTAAGTTCTCAATGGGAAGAGAACTGAATTTTGAATACAAGCTATAGGAACTGGGAAAGCCCATGCTTCCCAGGTGGCGCTGGAGGTAAAGAATCCACCTGCCAATGCAGGAGACACAGGAGACTCAGGTTCAATCCCTGGGTGGGGAAGATCCCCTGGAGGAGAGCATGGCAACCCACTCCAGTATTCTCGCCTGGAGAATCAATCCCATGGACAGAGGAGCCTAGCAGGCTACAGTCCATAGGGTCGCAAATAGTCGGACACGACTGAAGCAACTTAGCACACATGATTATGATAAGTTGCTATCGTATTCATAGAAATAGTAACGGTTAATCATGGTTTAGCTAAATTTTGCATATTTCAAGGAAAATTCTAGAAAGCGAATTTTGTAAGTTTGAAAATCCTATGACAATGAGTAGATGGAAAGCCACCCTTACTATTCACTTTTCCAGGTTAATTAGTGCTATTTTAAAATTTATGTATCTATAGACCTATAAGCGCTTCCCAGGTGGCTCAGTGGTAAAGAATCCGCTTGCCAATGCAGGAGACACAAGTGATGTGAGTTTGATTCCTGGATCAGGAAGATCCCCTAGAGAAGGAAATGGCAACCCACTCTAGTATTCTTGCCTGGAAAATCCCATGGTCAGAGGAACCTGGCAAAGAGTCCGTGAAGTCACAAAAGAGTCTGACACCGCTTAGCGACTAAACAACAACAATCTATAGACCAAACAGATCCAAAGGCTGTAACTACTTTTATAAAGAGCATCATTTTCTTTATTTCTAAACCAACTAAATGAAAGCACAATCTTTGGTAAAATAGCAGTTCCTAAGACTATCATGTTAGTGGGAGGGGATTCATTTGTCCCCCCAAATTCCCGTGACAATGCCCTCCTCTGTGATAGCCACCTCGTAGGTGATTTCACACATGCTGCTGCTGCTGCTGCTGCTAAATTGCTTCAGTCGTGTCCGACTCTGTGCGACCCCATAGACGGCAGCCCACCAGGCTCCCCCGTCCCTGGGACTCTCCAGGCAAGAACACTGGAGTGGGTGCCATTGCCTTCTCCAGATTCCACACATACAGGACTGTAATCATTGCTTGATTATGTGCTGCTTCAGCCTCCTTCTCTGAGCTGTTCATCCAAACGTAGTCAGATTAAGAGGCTGGAGGTTTCTGAGGTCAGAAAAGAACTCCAAGTGTAGGAAATAGAACTCTTTGGGAGGTAACTAGTCTGGACCTCACTTAGCATCACTGCTATTGTTTGGCAGTGATGGCAGTCTGGGTATGGCAACCCAGACTCTCAAAGTAGCCCAGGGCCATTACCTCTCTTTCTTTGTTACCCCTTTGCTGTCTGCCGCTGTGGTCTTGGTGTGGAGTGATTTGAGAAAGGTGCTGTGAATAAGTTCTCTGTATTCAAAACCCCAAGCCAGTTCAGAAATACAACCCCAAGATACACGCTTCAGGCTGTCAAGGCTACAGGAGTTAACACCACTGTGCCTCAGAGACCCACTTCCTCTCCCCAGAACTTTCCAGACTTAGAGTTCACCCAAGCTGCACACTTTGTAAAGAAGACTTCCCTCGGACCTCAGGTAATTCACAATTTCCCCAGACCTCAGTTTTCTCATCTATAAAATGTGAGTGGAAGAATAGAAGGTCTTTCAGCTCCAAGATGTTATAATGTAAAAATCCTCCCAAGGCAAATCTTACCTTGCATTTCCACCTCTCCCTCCTCTATACTTGACCTGCATGTGGAAAATATGTGCTGACTCACCCTTCCACACCCTCACCAGACATTTGACAAAGTTGGGAATGTTTCTTTTAAAAAGAGCTTGAGCTATACTTTCTATACTTTTGGCTCCTCTTTGCCAGTAAAAATCCATGACACCACTTCAAAACACACCAACTAAGCATTACATTAGAAAGAGTGCACATTCTCATTCCGGTTCCTTCGGTCTGGGATCAACTTTGTCTGTTTCACATGTCTTTTTCTCTGTCAATCAGGAGGTGGGCGCCTGTCTAGATATTCATCCTGACTTATACCAAGAGGATTGAAATAGGATGTCTCTCATGAGGGAAAAAATGGGTTTTGAGAATTCCTTTGCCTATTCCGTTCCAACATAATTCCAGTTGACAACCTCTGGGCAGAGTTGCAAACCTACATTTTTTTATTTTCATAAATGCTGTTCATCATCAGAAAGTTATAGAGAGTTGACTGGGAGGATGGTACTTAAAGGGGCTGCTCTGGTGGCTCAGCAGTAAAGAATCCTCCTGCAGCGCAGGAGACATACGAGATACCGGTTCAAGCCCTGGGTCAGGAAGATCCCCTGGAGAAGGAAATGGCAACTCACTCCAGTATGCTTGCCTGGAGGATTCCATGGACAGAGGAGCCTGGCGGGCTAAGGGCCATAGGGTTGCACAGAGTCAGATACAACTGAGCGACTAACACACGCATGGTGCTTAAAAACAGCTCTTTTGTTCCAGTCTTAAAAGAAAGCTTAAAGACCAACTCTTAAATGTAGCTTGCTTCATCTAGAATCCCCTGAAAGCATGAATTCTGATAGCCATGTCAGCCTAAACATACAGAAAGCACAATTACAGGACGTTTCCCAGTCGAGTGCGAAAGCTCCCCAGCTTCCCTCTGAGTTTGGTGCCCTTCTGGAAGACAGGCACTGGCCCAATAACACATGAACTCAGTTCTGATTTGCAGTGTTGTTTGTTACTTGGCTCATGTCGGATGATTGTAATTATCTTCCTGATCATGCAAGAAGAAAAGTGCCTCATTATTAAAATTAGCCATCAGTTTTCAGTGGGACAGCAGCACGGATGAAGACGCATAGAGAAGGGCTGTCAGCTCTCCACGGCAGGAGAGTAGTCATCATTTGCTTAGATGTACTGACAGCCTGGCTGTTTGGGTCAGAAGACAAGAAGTATGTGCCAGGATTCCCCGACTTCAGAGGATCTGAAAAGCTGATGCTGAAGGGAAGGATATTACTATGGCAGCCAATGTTTTTTCAAAGAGAGATGGGAAAAATCAATGTGAGGTCTTCCTAATTTGTGTTCCAATTGGGTCCAGAGCTTTCTTTCTTTTGGATTCTTTCAGTGTTTTTCTTGGCTCATTTGTGGTGCATGAAGAAGCTTCTTTTTAGTATGAGGGTGAAAAGCATTTCTCTCTGTTTAGACACTTAAGATATTAATTCTTTTTGCAATGCTGAACCAGAGAAACTGGTTCTATCCCCAGCTCCACCAGGCAAGTCATTTATTCTTTCTGGACCTCATTTCCTCATCTTAAAAAAAAAAAAAAAAAGAGAGAGGTTTAGAACAGACCATCTTTTGTAAAACTAGCTATGTAATTTGCAGGTCCCAGGCAAAATTAAAATATAGGGTGTAAAATTCCTATATTCCTATATTTATATGTAAAAATATGGGGTGTAAAAATTATTAAGAATTTCAAGAGAACAACAGAGAACATTAAACCAAGGGCAGAGCTCATGTATACACAGGGCCTTGTGGGGCTGGACAGGTCACACACACAGCCTGAAGGCTGGCCTGCATCTCCTCTGCGCCTTGTTCAGCATCAAAATTCTCTGTTATCAAGGTTTTTTGGTCAACTCCACAAGTACATTCCTCATGCAAAAATCAAACAACAACAAAAAAGCAAAACCAAAAAATTTGAACTGCATTTTTTGCCTGAAGTCTATCTCACTTTTTTCAAGTTGCTTTGACCATAAGCCCTTCTTGACTTCATTTTATTCTCCAAGATGGATATTTCTTCTTTCCTGTCTAAAACATCCAAATGACCTCTGCTTTGGTCTTTTTCTAAATCACCATATGTTAGGTAATTGTGCCCAAAGGAATTACTTCCAGAGTGGCCTAAACACAAAAGAAAAACACACAGCCAACTTTTTCTCTAGAACAGTACAAACATTTCCTTAAACCTAAGTGTCTCCAGAGGAAAACTGACAGAATAAACCTTTCACGCAGCAAGTCCACTCTGCATAGGGTTGTAGCAAATCCTTCTTTTTGCATTTTTACGTCTCTGATTTATCTACTGCTTTGCCAATAAAAGCAGTCATGTCCTTTGATTTCAGTTTTTTTACAATGGAAAAGTGGTTCGAGAAAAATGACTCAGTTGAGTGTTTTATTAATGGAAAGAACTGATATGCCAGCAACAGTCCAAGTTCTTTGCCCCTTCTCTATCATGTTACACCATAATATAGCACCTCCCTGAGAACTCAGAGATTGCAAGTTAAATGCTAGCAAATCAATGGTTTGTCAGATGTTAGGTTCACTAAAGTACCAACCACAAAACACAAGGAACTTTCAGCATTGAGAAGTAAAATCTAGTCATGTAATTTACAAAGCAACTATCAAAGAAGAGAGGATTTTGTTAACATGTCTTGAGATATGTTTGATTTCTTGCATGAGTTTTTCTGCTATGTTCAAGTTACTGAAGTTTCATCCAGGTAGTTAAACTCACTGAACAAAATTTTACCATGACTTCAAACAGATGGAAAATCAGATTTATTATTGAAGTTAACTTCTAGAATTTTAAGAGGAGAAAGTGACTACTTCAAATCTACTCATGCCTGACAACTGAACCTCAAAATGAATTTATTTTCTATTATGAAATTTTGAAGTGTTCTGTTTATTATAAAAAACAAGTACATTTATTCTTCTTTAATCTTATTTTAAAAAATCAAACACCTGTTTGTCTCAAATATTCAAGATCATGTATGGTTCTGTTTTAGGGAACAATTTAAGGCAAAGATGTTATGAACTATAAAAAACCACTGTGAACATATCAGTCGGTCAGTCACATCCAACTCTTTGTAATCTGATGGATTGTACCCTGCCAGGCTCCTCTGTGCGTGGAATTCTCCAGGCAAGAATACTGGAGTGGATAGCCATTGCCTATTGCAGGCAGATTCTTTAACTGAGCCACCAGGGCCCACTGTCTAGGTCATGACAATTCCAAATATTTGAATTCCAGTATCCTTCAAAATATAAGCAAACAAGTCTAGAAAACAATAAATGCCTATATCGAGAGCTCGTCTACTTCTCTAATGGCAGGATTATTTCTGAAACATTATATTAGTCACTTAGGGCTATCACAACAAAGTTATGTGATAACAAAGTTATCACTACAAACAGTGTGCCTTCAAACAACAGAAATATATTTTCTCACAGTTCTGGAGACTAGAAGTCCAAAATCAAGGTGTCCATGGGCCTTGCTCCCTTGCTCTCTCTAGGGAGAATCCTTCCTTTTCCCTTCTTAGCTTCTTGGTGCATGCATGCTAAGTCGCTTCAGTCATGTCCAACTCTTTGCAACCCTTTGGACTGTAGCCTGCCAGCTCCTCTGTCTATGGGATTCTCCAGGTAAGAATACTGGAGTGGGTTGCCGCGCCCTCCTCCGGGGGATCTTCCCGACCCAGGGATCGAGCCTGCATCTCTTATATCCCCTGCAGACAGGTTCTTTACCGCTAGTGCCACGTTGGTGGCCACTGGTAATCCTTGTATTACTTGGCTTGTAGTTGTATCACTCCAACCTCTGCCTCTGTTGTCACATGGCTTTCTCCCTGTGTCTCTCCTCCTGTTCTTACACAGACCAGGTTTATTAATCTGCCTGAACGGCTATAACAAAATATGACAACTGTATGGCTTAAGCCACAGTCATTTTTTTTCCCTCACAGTTCTGTCTATAAGAGCTAGAAGGCCAAGATCAAGGTGCTAGCTGATTTGGAAGGTCATGAATGTGAGAGCAACACCATTCAACCTGGTACATTCCCCTAAACAAATAATAATCTCTTATGTGTTTAAATGAAATAAAGAAAATGTCTTTATAAGGTGTACCAGAAAAAGAAAGCTCAGTGAATCCCTTAAGACTCCATCCTATTCAGTCATCCATCCCATCAGTTCTCAATGTGCGATGTAAGGACCATTTAACCCAATCCAACTTTGGGAGGGGCTGATTAAAAATGTAGGTTACGTGCTTGCTCCTGCAACAAATATACTAAAATTGGAATGATACAGAGAAAGCTAGCATGCCCCTGCCCAAGGATGACATGCAGATTTGTGAAGGGTTCCATATATATATATTTTAATGCAGATTATTAAACATAGTGTAAAGTGAGAGATTTTTCTGGAAGGAGATTTCTCTAGGTGAGAAAAATGACTGTCCAAGTGAATCTTATTTTCTATCTCTATCACCAAATCTCAGCTATTTCCAGAGTTATCTTTCTCCCGCCTTTGCCATGCCTGGCCTCCTGGAACACCCAGTTCCTCCTCAGTTCAGCCTGGGCACAAGTAAACCCCCTTTCTTGAGTGTCTCTTCATGCAGCTAAGACAGGCTGGCATTCAAAAATGACTTAGCTGAATATGATGGGAAACCAAAAGAAAATATAGGCAACACAATAATAGTCACTAGGCTTTCAGGTTACAGAGAGAACTCTGAGTCAGTGTCGACAGCAATGGAGGACTAGAGCCCTATCAGAAACACCTTCCTTCCCTGCTCCCTAGAGATCTCTGCCAGGTGGCCTCAGGCCACAGCTTGATTTCTAACCTCAGGAGCTGGCCCTTCCCTACCAAACTAGAGTTTCTAAAGACTAACCAGGGGCCTCCCTGGTGGCTTAGTGGTAAAGAATCTGCCTGCTGATGCAAGAGACTCAGGTTCAATCCCCAGTCCAGGAAGATCCCACATGCCAAGGAGCAAGTAAGCCCACGCACCACTATTGAGCCTGTGCTCTAGAGCCAGGGATCCACAGCTACTGAAACCCGCTCACCCTAGAGCCTGCGCTGCGCAGCTGGAGAGGCTACTGCAGTGCAGCGAAGAGCAGTCCCCGCTCGCTGCAACCAGAGAAGAGCTCATGCAGCAGCAGACTCAGCACAGCCAAGAACAAATACACAAATAAAAAGTACCCAGAAGTCACTCGTCTCCTAAGTCAGGCACTTGAGGTGGGGGCTTGGGGGGTGGTGGTCCACAATCATCCACTATGAGCAGAGGATAGAGTCTGTTCTTCTTTGTTGCCCCCTTGCCCAACGCCGTACCTGGCACATCCTGGGGCTCAATGTAATGTCTCTTGGGTGAGAATTTAAACCTCTGCCTCACACAAATGATCAGAGCAACCCAAAATCTTCCCACTTAATCCCGGCTTTGGATCTGAGGGCCGCACTTTCTTCAAGTTGTTGGGGTTGTCATGGCGGGCTTTGGGGATTTGGTTATCTGCCCCACCCACTTCGGGGGCACCTTAGGGCCTTTCTCTCAGGAAAGTGTAAAGTCTCTTCATGACTAGACAACTCTATTCACTAAAGCTCTTCAACCACATGTTGAAGAGTCCTCACTCTACTAGATGGGAGCTGACCCACCCTGACCTGGGATCAGCAGACTAACCTCTTCATTTTGAAAGAAGGGAGCTAAGGCCCAGAGAATGTTCAGGCACTTTTGCAGGCTCTCACAGCCATTCCATGGCAGAGATGCCCTCGGAACTCAAATTACTGAATGCCCAGATCTGGACTTGTTTCCCTCATCGCTCAGCATTCCTCTGCCCCTCCACCCGTTTTCTCTAGAATGGTGACCTCCGAGAAGCCGTGCGAGGCTGCTCTCACCAGGGGCCCTCTGTCCCTCCCCTGCCCTCGGAGTCTGGCCGGCCTCTTTTTGGTTCCCAGATGCTGTACCACACCTCTGTGTTCACCCCGAACCTTCACAGTTTAAGATGAAAAAGCAGATGCTGACCTAGCCCGGGCTCCCCTGCACAAGTCCCTTGGCGCTGGAAGAAGACGGAGTTGTTTTCCAGCATGTGTCATAAATACCAGAAAGCACCTGTTGAAAGGAACGCTATCTAATTCATACGTGTGTGTGTGTGACTCTTTTTTTCTGTTTTATTTGCTTTTATCCTCCATCGACCCACCTTCAGCTCCCTGAATAAATGCAGGCAGACCCTCTGAATAGCTGAAGATTTTGAACAGATAAACCAGACAGTAATTTGGTACCTTTGCTGAGTATGCTGAACTGAAATTAGTGCGTATCTCAAGAGGACCAACATTGCTTAAGAATAACCTTGTTAAAAACTAATTTTATCTCTCTCTAAAAATAGCTACACTTCTTGAACCAAACTTGGGGGAATGTGACAGGAGGAAAAGCAGAGAAATAGAAATATATTTTTTCAAATGTAATCTTGCCACACACACACACAAAATCTCGCCACCACTGCTAATGTTTTAGGGCAGTAGTCTTCAATCTTTTTGGCACCAGGGACCAGTTTCGTGGCAGGTGATTTCTCCATCGATTGGGGTGGGAGTGGTTTGGGGATGATTTAAGCACATTGCGTTTACTCTGCATTTTATTTCTATTATTATTACATCAGCTCCACCTCAGATCATCAGGCATTACATCTTGGAGGTTGTGTGCTAAGATACTTCAGTCATATCCAACTCTTGCAGTCCTATGGACTGTAGCCGGCCAGGCTCCTCTGTCCATGGGATTCTCCACACATGAATACTAGAGTGGGTTGCCATGCCCTCCTCCAAGAGATCTTCCTGATCTAGGGATCAAACCCCACGTCTCAGCCTCCTGCATTGACAGGCAGGTTCTTTCTCAGAGGTTGGGGACCACTCTTTTAGGATATATCTTTTCTATCTTAAAAAAAAAAACCACATAAAACTATTATATCATTTCAGGAAAAGTAATGGTTAAAAAAGAAAGTCTCCACTCACCAGAAGAGGCATAAGAAGAGGCCTGCCTGCACACCCCAGGAACTGCTGACACATGTCTAAAGATAGGAAACGAGAAAGCTACATTTTTCAACTTGGGAAAATAAAAGGTCATGTGGTATTCACAGTATCATCGTAACTGATCCTTTTCTATTAAAAAAATGATATTAATGAATTTGTGGGTGAGGATGAGAATAAGCTTTCACCGTTTTCCCGAGAACAGTCAGTTTCTGTTCTGCTGCTGATGCTGCATGAGGTATCCATCTTCTGGATCCACGTGCTTGTTGGCTGGGGCTGTGGCAGAGGCGATGGCAGCAACAGCCTGAACACAGGAAATCACCTTCTAAGGGGAAGCTCTGGGCTGGCAGAAGTGTATTAACCTTTCATCCATGTCATTGGGTTTAATATGTTAACTTCGTAGTAAAAGCTTCTTCTTTGAGTTCAGGGTTCATAAAAAGTGTTACTGGTCCTTGATGTTCCCAGTTGAGGATAGTAAGGAAAACAGAACCCTGAAAGCTCACATTGATTGAAGCAAAGACAGAGCTAGGGGGTCAGCCCAGTGCCCCAGCGCCTCCCTAGCCTGACAGAACTGAACGGCTATTCATAGCCGCTGGAGCACTTCCAAGCTGTGAGTGTAAATTTACTTGTATCATCTCTGCAGAGAGGAACTGTGTAGTCCCCAGTGCCTCCCGGTTGATTCGGATCGACTGTTTATTTGTTTAGTCCTGTAATGATATTATCCACAGGGCTAGAGCCACACAGGGAGGATGAGGAATTCCTGGAGGAGGGAGGCTGCATGTGTTTATTGCCCTGTCAGCCCTTCACGACAAAAGACAAAAGTTGCTCTAATTTGTGTGTTCCCACACACGTGATCCATATGGACAATATCGAGTATAGGTGCTGATGAAGACAAAGAAAAAAAAAAAAAGGGATTACCAGGAATCAAGATGCCAGATGCCCTGTGAGGAATGCAGAGAAATGCTCTCTGATTAAACCCCACAGTTCCAAAGCTGGAAGGAATTCTGAGATGTTATCCATAATCAGAAGAAAAAAGAACCTCCAGCTCTTGACTGACTTATGCCCTGTGTTGTCTTGAACCTTAAGCCTAATTTCTTTTCAAGCTCAGTGGTTAGCAGGTTTCTCATGGCCATGCCTATTGGGGGGAGGAGGGACCATCATTTCCCTCATCCTCAGCACATTTATTTTTAGCTCAGTTTCAATGGAGTTCCTTGCTGTGGGCATATTATCGGCGCCAATTCTAGTTCATCTTCTCAGCATCAGACTGAAACCCCTGAAATGTGTGGCCAGTAGGTTCCTGATTGTTTTTCTGGAAGCTTGCAGCTCTGAAAGTTTTTAACCTCAGGAACGTGCCCTCTATCCAAGAAATACATGACTTGAAAGGACAGAATGAATCAGCAGAGTCCGCATGTCACTCAGTGGGCTGGCAAACCCTGATCTGCTGAGGGGCAGCAGTGCCCAACTTCTCACTGACTATGGGACCATTATGGCCCTGCCACGTGGATGGAACCATTGCACAGTTCGATCCCTGCCACCTAAGGGTTTCGCATGGTTTACTGATGCCAAGATGGCAAAGGGTGCTGCAGTAAGGGCTGACTGGAAAATAAATGCAAGTAGGATGGATAGCTGCCACAGGCCTTGAGAAACAACACTCAAGGACCCGCCCAAACCACCCCAGCAATCTGATGCAACAATCTGATCTTCAGCTAGATGTTAGTGAGGAATGATGGCACAGCGGGTCAAATCAGACTGCCAGGGCTGACTGACAGGACAAGGCAACATGTTTGAACCTCCAGTGGCAATGGTCCCAGAAAATAGCCACTTGTGGTTCCCAAACAGTGGAGACATTTCACGACCAACAAGATGGAAAGGAATATGAAGATCCATCTCCACTATCCTGGCAGCAGTATTCACTATAGAGTCCCTGCCAACTGACACAGATACTTCCAACGTATATTTAATGAAAGCTAAACTGTGCCTGGAGAAGGCAATGGCACCCCACTCCAGTACTCTTGCCTGGAAAATCCCATGGACAGAGGAGCCTGGTAGGCTGCAGTCCATGGGGTCGCTAAGAGTCGGACACGACTGAGCAACTTCACTTTCACTTTTCACTTTCATGCACTGGAGAAGGAAATGGCAACCCACTCCAGTGTTCTTGCCTGGAGAATCCCAGGGAAGGGGGAGCCTGGTGGGCTGCCGTCTATGGGGTCGCACAGAGTCGGACACATTGAAGCGACTTAGCAGCAGCAGCAAACTGTGCCTATGTAATTATAAAATAGTAGGATTAAGAAGGGTGATGCTTACCAAGTAGACCAGAGGTCCATTAGTAGTCCTCAGTGAGGGCAAACTGGTGGAAGAGGCAGCAGTTTCAAGATAGATGCTGCTACGCTTTGTATTTGGGCTTCCCACGTGGTGCCAGCGGTAAAGAACCCGCCGGCCAATGCAGGAGACATAAGAACGCGGGTTCGATCCCTGGATAGGAAAGATCCCCTGGAGGGAGGGCATGGCAACCCACTCCAGTATTCTTGCCTGGAGAATCCCGTGAACAGAGGAGCCTGGCGGGCTATTGTCCATAGGGTTGCAAAGAGTCTGAGCGACTTAGCATGAACGCATGCTTTGGATTTAACTTCAGGCGGGTTGGTACCCATTAGCCTCCAGTTTGACTTCTCAGTTCTTCTAAGTAGGAAAAAAAGCCTAGAAGAATCGCCTCACTTTGCTTATTGGGTGTGAATGGGAGGCGGGGATGGGAGATGAGGGCATAAACTTGCCCTAGAACAAAGCAAACAGCCATATTAAACAGAGGGGCTGTTATAAAAGCAAAATATAGACAGTGCATGTATTTTTAATGACCAGGACTAGGGTGCCCTGTGCAAACATAAACACCTCCCTGCCTGCGGAGGGCCAGAAACCCTCCAGGCATGGAGTTTGGGTTCCCTGCCACCCCCTCCTAAGGGTGCCTGGCCCTGCCAAAAATCATTTACAAATAAAGAGCTCTCAGAAATGTGCCCGACCTTCGGCCAAAGAGAAGAACCTCTTTTCCAATAAATATTTGGCCGGGAGCGGGGGGAGGGGAGCCAAGAGTAACAAAGGGAGCCCGCGGCCGGGTTTGTTTGGATTGCCCGGGCGGCGCGGGAGCGGCCGGGCGCAGCTGACCACGGGTACAGATAGGTTAATTTCCACATGGAGCGGCAGAAACCCAATCCGCGGGTTGCGAAGCGTGGGTCAGCCAAGGCACGTTAATCTGTTTAGCATGTGCGCCGCGCGGAGGAGCCAGACCACCGGGGCGCAGGAGGCGCGGCCGCAGCCGCGCTGCTCCGGGGGAGTTAATAAAGAGCTTAAGGCAAGTAAGTGTAGCGAGGTGGCGGCAGCCCGGAGCCGGTCGCGCCCGAGGGCCCCGGGGAGGCCGAGGTCGCCTGCTGCCCGCCGCCCGGGCCCCGCGGGCCCTAGGCTCCGTGAGCCCCGGAGGCCGGGCGAGCGCCGGGCGGGCGAGGATGGGCTCGGGGCGGGACGGGCGGGGGGCAAGGGAGCCTCTTCTCCGCGCTCGCGCCGTAGGGGAGAGCAGGGGCGCGGGGTGGGGTGGGGGTGGGGGTCGCCATTTCGAACATTTTTAACTAATCAAAATATTTGCTGATGAGTATTTATTTTTACAAGAACTCGGTTTGGCTGGAAACTTCCCGAGCAACAATACGGGCTGCCGTATTAGGTTTGTGACGCAGCCAAGTGCGGTTGGGCTTATTGAATCTGCGCGCCGGAGATCACTCGCTCCGGAGACGTTTCTCTTTTCTGGGGAGGAAGCTTTCCCAGGACATCTTTCTGCAGATGGCGTTTAGAACACAACCACATGTTCCCCCAAAGCACGGGAGGCTTCGTGTATTATGTTTTGTTTTGGTTTTTTTCGTGTATTATGTTTGGGCTGAGTGAAAAGAGGAACGCACCCCCTTTCCTATCCGAGCAACAAAAGGGAAAATAGCGGGAAATAGCCCAGTCTTGAGACAGGAAAGCCAAGCTCAGAGGTTCTGTCGTAAACACTAACAACACAATTGGATTCATGCAACACGTCTACCTCACTACATCCTTCCAACGTGCCAAGTTTTCCTTCCTCCCTGTCGTTCTTCCTCCCCAATACTCAAGACTCGTTTTTAACTTCGATGAAGTACAGTTATTGAGTCTAGTCGAAAGCATTTACTGAAGCAACGACATACTTGAATTCGAGTCATTGCAAAACCACTGATGACTATCGAGGAAACCCTATGAAAGATGAAGTTGAATCAAGTTTGAAAACGGACAAATGATGGTGCATAGTAAGCAACCTAGGATTACTGGATGATATTAATAATTTTTAAATGATGTTTACTGAAAAAGAGATTTAAATCTCCTAATTCATACCAGTAATGGTCATTAAGAGAAAGACTGCTGTAGCATGAATTAATCTTGAACAATTTAACAAGGGGTTAAATAATGTTTCCTAAAGAAGGACTTCTCCTTGGCTCTGCCTTGAGAAAGCAGGAATTTGGGCAGGGGTTCTTCTGAAAGGAGGCCTGCAGAGCATCACAGTCAAGGAGTACCTGCAGAACGTGTAAATGAGCAGATGTGTAAAATATGAAATTGGATCAGAGGAGCAGAAACTAAATTTACCTATCACAAAAAAAGAAAATGTATCAAGTGCAAGATGAGACAGGACAAGTTCAAATACATACAGAAATAAAATACCTAAAAAGCTCTAGAGATCCTAAGCCAAATATCACTCGGCAATTCGATCTGGTCACTTTCAAAAGCAAACATAATACTAGGGTAAGGAAAATCAAATGAACCATTGGGAACCACGAACCCACTTCTCCCTTTTTTCAAGCTTTTCACTCAATTTGGGGAGCCACAACTGAAGAGATCTAGAGAATTAAAACAGCTTCCCTTCTGTCCTGTACCTCCTTCACTTTCTTGGTATACGTTGGTCATTGAGTGTCCAGATCTTAATGATTTAGTGACATTTGCTACTTGTCTAATTTTGGCCCAAACACTCCCCTAGATAAACACTAAATTATCTGTGCCTCCATCAAGTGTGAAAAGACCTTGTGACTTCTTTTGATCAAAGAGATCGATGGCCCTGAATTTTAAAAGAGAGGAAAGACAGCATTAATAAAAATCGCCCACATTTCATATTATTTTGAAACCAGTTGGCAGAGATGAAGGGACTAAGGAAAGCAAAAGTTTGAGAGAGCCAAAAAAAATCATAGCTGAGAAACTTAAATTCTTTGGCATCAAAGAAGAGAACAGATTTCAATATTTCAAACTCAAATTTCCTTTACTCAGTGACCCCAGCCAAGAGAGGACACTTTGCTCCTGCCAGTCAAAAGAAAGACATCAATAAAATGCCTGGATGTCCAATAAACCAAGGAGACTGCCTGTCTGGAAGGCGACACATTCCCATGCCCAAGGTGTTTTTTGATACTCCTTCACCTCCATATGAGAGTGTCTTCACTCAGGCCTCTGTAAATAACAAAATACCACAGACTGGATGACTTACACACAGACATTTGTATCTCAGAGTTCTGGAGGCCGAGAAGTCCAAGGTCAAAAATGCTGACAGGTTCATTTCTTGTGAGGGCCCTTTTCTGGCTTGTAGACTTGTCCCTGTCTTCACACGGACATAGGGAGGAAGCTCCAGTCTCTTCCTGTTCTTATAAAGGACACCAACCCATCATGGGGGTCCCATCCTCGTGATCTCATCCAAATCTAATTATCTCCCAAAGGCTCCACCTCCCAATACCATCAGGAATGAGGGTTTGAACATATGAATTGGGGGCAGACAGTTAAGGACACAAACTTTCAGTCTCCAACAGGGAGGCACTACCTTGTTGGTTCAAGGCAGCTATAGAACTGGCAGGACAGGACTGGGTGGCAGACCCCACTTCAGGGTGGAGACCAAGCCCCCACACGGGGCCTACTTCCCACTTTGAAGCTTTGTCCATCTTCCTTTTTCAAAACCCCTTATTCCTCTGTTAAAAAGCATTTACTTTTGCCGTCCTTGTTTAGTTCCTAGCATAAGCTGCTTTGGATTAGTTAAAGCCCGTGCCCCCAGCTGGAACGTTATGTCGATAACTGGTGATATGATGAGGCCAGGAGCTGACGTTGATTCAGTCTGTCTCCTGTGCGAGCGCTTTGCATGCATCATATATAATGGGTTCACGACACACCTGTGAGGTAGGTATTACTAGTGCTCTTTTACAAATGACAAAGTCGAGGCTTAGAGAGATCAAGTAGCATATTCACCAGGTTAATAAATGCTAGAGCTGGGTCTCAATCCACTGGCCTTCCAAGACTTAGCTCTTAATCTGTGCATTGTCGTAGGAGCCCATCCTTAGGCACACAGTGCCCGCCCCACCCCGACCCCAACAAATGCCTGTGGAGGATGGTAATATAAAATTTCATTTCAGTGCCCCTGGGATTCAAAGAAAGGCTAGAATTTTGCATATCAACATTTTTTTTTTTTACTGAGTGGAAAAATTATATTTCCAGCCTCTAGAATGTATTCCGGAGAAGGCAATGGCACCCCACTCCAGTACTCTTGCCTGGAAAATCCCATGGATGGAGGAGCCTGGTAGGCTGCAGTCCATGGCGTCGCTGAGTCGGACACGACTGAGCGACTTCCCTTTCACTTTTCACTTTCATGCATTGGAGAAGGAAGTGGCAACCCACTCCAGTGTTCTTGCCTGGAGAATCCCAGGGACGGGGGAGCCTGGTGGGCTGCTGTCTATGGGGTCGCACAGAGTCGGACACAACTGAAGCGACTTAGCAGCAGCAGAATGTATTCATTCTTGGCCCCTTCCATTTTTAAAACTAAGGTCTTTCTCTGTCACTTATAACCAGATTCAGTTGTGTACCTTCTGAGCCTGTGTCATTGTTTGCTGCAACGAGTGATTGATAGCTTTAATTTTTAATGTATTAAACACCAGACTAGTGGGAAATTTTACTTATCCCATTTGTTGTTCTTAAAAGAAAATCTAAGACTGATGAGATATATGGGAAAAATCAGGCTTCCATGAAACTGAGTTTCCCAGGGCCCCAGGAGGTAGCTGGACTCGGGGCAGGAAGTGAACCCAGAGCGTATGAAGAGCTCCAAGGGAAAAGAGTGCAGAATCCCAGTTAAAATGCTCAAGGGGTCTGGGAATGGCTCCTGCTGTAACAGTCCCTGGGGTTAGGGTTGGACATTCATCAAGTGGAGAAAGAGAACAGGGCCTGGGATCTTGAATAGCTCGTGGGTCTCCTGCCTGCACAAGTGGAATTGGTAATAGTGGTGCTTCTCTTCTAAGTAAATATGCTGTCAAGTTGAGACGCAAATCTGGTCAAGTACCTCCGGTGCCTCTGAGGAAAGCACTGCAGGAAAGTTCTTTTTGAAAATGACACTGCGTTACTCCATCACCAGAAAGTATTTTTTCTCTGATAATGTGATTGATGAATAGTTCAGTTCAATTCAGTCGCTCAGTCGTGTCCGACTCTTTGCGACCCCATGGACTGCAGCTCTCCAGGCCTCCCTGTCCATCACCAACTCCTGGAGTTTACTCAGACTCTTGTCCATTTAGTCGGTGGTGCCATCCAACCATCTCATCCTCTGTTTTGATGAACAGAATTGCTTTCAAATCATGATGGATCCGTGTCATTTAGATAAGGCTCTGGGGCTCCAAAGGGAAAAGGGGACCAGTCCCCCCAGAATCCCTCAAACACCAGGTGCCCATATATGGGCCAGACTTGCCTGAAAAGGAGAACAAAGTGATGCTGCTGGTGAATCCCCCGGGCTTCACATTCCAAAAGTGTCCAGTTAAGTGAGTCTGAGCAGTTGCTTCTGAAATCATAAATTCCAAAGACAATGAGCATTGCAATCACAAGGGGTAACAGAAGCCAAACACATTAGGAACATGTTCTTTGAGCAAATAGCATAATTCCGGACACGCGGGAACACATGGTTTGCTTCAAACATGTTTCATTTTGTCATCGCACTGAGTCCACAGTATTTCTCTTTGGGTGCAAGAGTGATTGATTTCGCTGGAAGAATTGTTTGTAAGAACATGAAAGTTGCCAAAGCAAACACGTTGGAGGGAAGTGTGGAGAAGGGGAGTGAGAGTATTTGGAGTAGATTGGGGTTTGGGAAGTTCATGCAGAGGTGAGACAGTGCGATGTAGAACAAATAAAAACATTCTGCACACTTCATCTACATAAATTATGTTCAGAAATTCACTCTGCGTAGACATTAGCTGTGCAGCTACAAGTCTCCCTAGTGTGCCTCTAGAATGTGGGCACAAAGCCAGTTTTTAAGTGAATGATTTGTAACTTTTCCTTCACATAAATTAATCTATTAATTTAGATCATCCTGATTTTAATCTACAGAAGTCATGTAGTCACTATAAAAAAAAAAGCCCTATAATCTATTTGTCTTTCACGATAAAATTCTATTACAACTTGCATTAATAAATTGTCTAAAGATACGTTGACAAAATGAATGAAAAACATTTAAGAATGTTTTCTTTGATCTGTTTCTCACCATGGGGAAAAGAAAAGAAAAATCTAAGACTCTACCTAAATAATACACAGCAACATTTATAATCATGTGAGTTGAAATGTTCCTTTTGGTCATTTGCTTTACATGTAAATTTTTTGTTAGAAATGAGAAATTTCTTAGCTTTTACCTGTCTATGGGTATTAGCTTCTAAAAGATATAAATTTGTTATAAACTACTCATGATTCTTAGATGCTTAAGTGTGCAGTAACACCACAAACTAACGGAGTTTTGTATACTCCGTTAGCATTTTTTTCATATAGCAGTCCTTAGAGTGCAAAGAAAAAGCTTCTAAAAATTAGCAATAGACTATCTGAATAATAGTCTCATTTAAAGATGATACTCTAAGAACAAAATAAGTTAAAACGGAGAGAATAGGGACTTTTAAACTGGTTATACAGTACCAGCGTAGCTCGGTGTACAGGAAGGGTTTCATCAGTCATGCTCAGACACAGTCTCTACCTCCCACTCATGTCCTGCCGCCCATCTAGTACTTCATCGAAGGGCAGGAGGTCACTTTATTAGTTATCTATTGCTGTGTAACAGATTACCCCCCAAACTTAGAAGTTTAAGACAACAACATTTATTATCTCAGGGTTTCTGTGGGTCAGGAACTCTGAGCACACAACTTAACTGGATCTTCTGGCTATGGGTCAATCACGTGGCTGCAGGCAGATCTCATGACATGACTGGGAAGGATCTGCTCACTAGCTCACTGATGTAATTCTTGGCAGGATTCAGTTCCTTGCTAATTGGTGAACTGACACCTCAGTTCCTCCAGAGCTATTAGCTGGTGGCCTCCCTAGGTTCCTTCCCACATGGACCTCTGTGTCGAGTGGCTCCCATGTCAGCTGGCTGCATCAGAGTGAGCAAGTAAGTCAGAAAGAGAGACCAGCAAGATGGAAGACAAGGTCTCATACCTTGAGCATGGAAGGGACCTCTGATCACTTTGCTGCACTCTCTTTGATGGAAGCGAATCACTATGACCGGTCACACTCAAGGGGAGGGAGTTACTTCCTTGGGAACCATGTCAGAAGCTGCCGACAATTAGGAGTATGTTTCCCTGGCATCCTAGGTCCCATTTCATGTGCTGACAGTAATATTCACAGTGTGATTCCTACACCAGCAGCATCACTTGGAAAGTTGTTACAATTGCTCATTCTCAGGCCCAAATCAGATTTACTGAATCAGAAACTCTGGGAAATGGGGCCCAGCATGCCAGCAAGCTCTCCAAGTGATTCTGAGCATTATGAGGTTTGAGAAGCATTGCCTTCAGAGCTGATTGGACCTTCCCAGTTTCTCTCTTACAAGACCAAGACCTCAGTCATGGGAAGCTCTACCCACATCATCAGTGTACTCATGGTTTCTGATGGTTTGTAATGATGGTCATGACTTGCAACACAAATCAAGAGCCATCTCTCAGCAGTACCTCATGTGGCATGTCTGGAAGAGAGTTTTGATTTTTTATTTACCTCAGATTTAAGGTTTTCAACATAATGGAGCTCATGGACCTAACCCCACAAGCTGGTGCTTTGTAGGTTTGGGGGCCAAAGGGAACTTTATCACTTGAACAAAACTTCAAAAGAGCTATTTTTTCAATAGGAAAAAACTCATCCAGTCATCTCCATGCCCGATTGTTTGCGTACCTTGAGTCTCTAAGAGGTTTCTTTTTAGATTCTGTAACTGATCTTAAAAAATTTTTTATGGCCACAAGTGTGCTTCTAAAGTGTGAAGTGGCTAAGAAAGCTAATTCTATGTATTAGGTCCTTCCATTAGGAATGCAAACTGGAGTTGCATCATAGCCACAGAATGCTGTAGAAAATTCTCTACTCCTTTCCAGTTATGTCCCTTTGGTCTCTATACTATCCTCTCAAACTCATCTCGGGAGACCTCCATGATGCAAATACAGATTCTGGGGTTGAAAGATCTGGGTTCAAATCTAAACACTGCCACTTAGTATTTCTGGCCTTAAACAAGTTTTAACCTCTCCAAGCCTTGAAGAATGTGGCCCTACTTTGGCAATTCTGTGGCCAAATGCTAAAGCAAAGGCCCGTGTGTTAGTCGCTCAGTCATGTTCAACTCTCTGCAATCTCATGGATTGTAGCCTGCCAGGCTCTTCTTGTCCATGGGATTCTCCAGGCAAGAATATTGGAGTGGGTTGCCATTTCCTTCTCCAGGGGATCTTCCAGACCCAGGTCTCCTGCATCGGCAGGTGGATTCTAAATGACAGCTATTCCAGTCATCCTATTAACTGACTTCAATGACTTCACTAAAAGGTGCATGTTAAAATGAACAATTCAGAAGGAAATGTAGCAAATATTCTAGTGCAATTTTATAATATTCTTTCATTTAAAAAATATCTTGTTGGATCAACTCCTTGCCTTATAATTAAAAGAACTTTAAAATACTATAATGGCGCAAAGACATATATTGAATGTTTGTTTTTCAGTTATTGATTTGTAGATGTGAAAGTATAACTTTTGTTCACTTAATACAAATCAACTTTTAGCAAGCAAATAAATGAAAGTAGGAAGAAAAAGAATCTGCTCATTTTGAATGGGAAGAGCTTTAAAAATTCTTGTACCCAAAAATGATAAGAGGTCTTCTTTCCTGTCAGGTAAATGGAGAAGTGGAAACATTCATATGACTTTTGGTCAAACCACTCAGTAGTAGTAAAAATGTCAGATACCCAGGGATAAGAATCATCATAACCCTGTGCTCTAGTTGGATAGTATGGATCCTTTAGTCTAAATGTTACGGTTACATCAGCTTTTTCACTGTTTCGCCTCAGTGCATGCGTGCGTACCAAGTTGGTTCAGTTGTGTCTGACTCTTTGCACCATATGGACTGTAGCCCACTAAACTCCTCTGTCCGTGGGATTCTCCAGGCAAGAATACTGGAGTGGGTTGCCATGCCCTTTTCCAGGGAATCTTCCCGACCCAGGGATTGAATGTACCTCTCTTACATCTCCTGCATTGGCAGGCAGGCGCTACCACCTGGGAAGCCCTTTGAATCAGAGACAAAGCCAATCAATTCCAAATGATTCTACCCAGATTTTTCGATTGAACGATAGATTAGTCAGTTTATTCATCAGTTGGAAAATATTTATCAAATGCTAATCATGTACAAGACATTATAGGAATACAGAGAATTACAAGGTATATGCTTTCTTTTAAGCAGCTTAAAACACAGTGGATACTTAATAGAGGACAGTGCATATGAACACATCATAATAGCTCTTAATAGATATCTCACCAGGGTGATTCTCCCTCCCTGATTATATAATGTATTAAATTTGTTAATCTAAATAGTTAATTCAACAGCCCTATGTGATTTATTGGTGATGGTGTCTTATAGAATTAATGCCAATTAAGTAGTACATTTAATAAATTCTTCAGGGTTGGAGAGACAAGTCCTTCTCTGGGAGCAATGAAGACTAATGGAGCCCAGGTTCTGAAATCACAACCTCACCCTAGCTCATCTACAGACTGCTCAATGTTATCATGCTTTACGTCTCCCCTGTGAAAGCCAGGGATGTACTTTATAGGATGGTTGTGAGAATTAAAATGAGATTATTTGCATAACATAATTAGCAAAGCACTCAGCAGAAAGTGCTCCATACATGTTAGCTATGTAGTAACAGCATTCATGTAATAACAGTATTTGTGTAGCATTACTTCTCATATAGTAGTGGTATTCTTGGAGAGGAGAAGTATCTCAGCTAGGTGTGGAGACCACAGAAGAAGAAAAGATAGTACAGGTATGGAGAATAATAGTGTGAAAAGCAGGAAGATTGTAGTGTCTGCTGAGATAGTAAGTTTGGCCCAGTTGTGAAAGATCTTGTTTATAAGGTAAACTTACTACTCCATCATGCAACCTATAAAGAATGACTTTTGATTCTTGAGCAAAGTGTGACATGATAAAGAGGCTTTGGGAAAGGTAATCTGCAGCATATACTAGACAGTGGGGAGACTGGAGATAAGCCCAGAGGAAAAAAATTATTTTAGGGGTACAGGCACAGGGTGATAGGAGCTTGATATCTGACTGTGAGAGTGTAAACAGGAGAAATGAGTCTTTGCAGAGGAAGAATTGACCAAACTTGGTAGATGAGTGGCTGTGAGAATTAATGTGAAATAAAGGAAGACTGTGAAAAGCCTGGGTTAATGTGAAAATGGAGTACTATTGTTGGAAGTCAAGCAGTTAGAAAAGGAAGCCAGTTATGGAAAGAGGCTTATTTTAGAAATGTTAAAGTTGAGCCTTACTAAATCCTGGCGATGTCAACAGTCATTAGAAAACCAGGACTAGAGCTTGGAGAAGTTGGGGATGACATCTGGTTATCCCTCGAGTAAGAGAAGGCCTGATGCAATGGCTGTGGGCGGTACCACACTGACCCATCAAAAGGATCCCCCGGGGGCTGGCCGACTCTTCACTCTTTCCAGCAGGCCCCAGGTAGTAGTCTCGCCCCTTACCCTTGTATCCCTGTCCAGCTTTTATCAAGGTGGACATTAAGAACAGGCTCTAGAACAGGCTGAGACTCATCTCTGGAAACACCCTTCTCCTTTCCTGATTCAGAAAACCATACGCCCCATAGAACTTTTCCATTTTGGAGTCAGGGTAATAGAAATATGCTGGAAGTGTTAAGTGTATAAGAATTAACCACACCCTCAAGTTAAGGGATCCCTAGTCCACCCTTTCCTGCTCTTCACCTCTGAAGTGATTCTAGTCCCTGTCAAAGAAACCTCAGATTTTGTTGACCAGACTAGGAGTATCCATTGATTATAGGCATTTGGTTGACTCCATGTGATGAGGTTTTAGTGTTCAATTATCTGCTCACTGAAAACATCCTGCTCTTTATCCTGCTCTCTCATGCTGCTATTTTTTATAATTCTCCTCCCCTGTGTAATATTCTTTCTTCTTTAAGTCTCATCTCAAACATTCAGTTCAATTCAGTCGCTCAGTCGTGTCTGACTCTTTGCGAGCCCATGGACTGCACTACGCCAGGCCTCCCTGTCTATCACAAACTCCCGGAGCTTACTCAAACTCATGTCCATTGAGTTGGTGATGCCATCCAACCATCTCATCCTCTGTCGTCCCCTTCTCCTCCCACCTTCAATCATTCCCAGTATCAGGGTCTTTTCAAATGAGTCAGGTCTTCGAATCAGGTGGCCAAAGGATTGGAGTTTCAGCTTCAGCATCAGTCCTTCCAATGAATATTCTGGATTGATTTCCTTTGGGATGGACTGGTTGGATCTCCTTGCAGTTCAAGGAACTCTCAAGAGTCTTCTCCAACACCACAGTTCAAAAGCATCAATTCTTCAGCCCTCAGCTTTCTTTATAGTCCAACTCTCACATCCATACATGACTACTAGAAAAATGAAAGCTTTGAGTAGATGGACCTTTGTTGGCAAAGTAATGTCTCTGTTTTTTAATATGCTGTCTAGATTGGTCATAACTTTCCTTCCAAGAAATAAGCGTCTTTTAATTTCACGGCTGCAGTCACCATCTGCAGTGATTTTGGAGCCCAGAAAAATAAAGTCTGACATTGTTTCCACTGTTTCCCCATCTATATGCCATGAAGTGATGGCCCAGATGCCATGATCTTAGTTTTCTGAATGTAATCTCAAACATTACTTCCCCTACAAAGCCTTTCTTGATCCTTCTTTCACTGTGATCTTACACGAATCAATTCATACTTCTATTGAAGCTTATATTTGAATTAGTATACATGTCTTCTCCCCCAACTTCTCCAACCAGATGTGTTATTTTTTCTTTGTATCCACAGCACATCACACCATGGCTGAAACATACTGAGGTGTCCACTCAATGCAAGATGGGTAAATGAATGAAAAATCAAATGTAGGTCTTTGGCTAGCCTTGATCATTTGTTTTAGTTTTAATATCCATATTTTAATATTATCTTTATTTGTACTTTCTTTAATCTTTAATATATGTTATGCTTGTAATACTATATAGACCCAAGAATCTGGTAACAAATTCCCAAGTTTTGACACTTTTATAGCATTTCATAAGAAGTGGTTTTAGTTTGTTATTACTTTTTTCATGTATTTTATTATAGTTTTAAATGAAAATGTTTGCATTCTTTTCAAGAAGTTTGGTTGAAATGATGCCAAGTAATATTTCTTAAGTTGCTTTATTTTTAAAATAATAAACTATTTTCAAGTAAATCAATAAGTGAGAAAAATTTTTGGATAAAGTACTAGAGATTTTTCTATAATAAAAGTAAATTTTTGTCAGATACTCACGACCAAGTTCTTCTGCTCAAGTCTTAGATTCTGTGTGGTCCCTTCTCCCTTCTTTAAACAGATGGGAGCCCATATATGTGAGCAGGTAGATGAATGGATGGAATAAAGAGGCCAAGCTCTCTCTCCATATATAAATCTCCAAAAATAATAGGATACATGTGTGTAAAAGTGGTAAACCACTAATAATATTTAGAACTCCACAATTCCTAGAGGAAATAAAATAATAAAGCAATAAAACATTCAAGGAAAAGAACAAGTACCATAGTTAAAACACTGGCATCAGGACTCAAAACTGGTGTGTCTGAAATCCAGTCACTCATGATTTGGTCTGCTTACAGTGGGAATTTAAGATTGTTTCTATGTCATGGTCCACTTACCGATAGGCAGACCAGATCTCCTGGGCGGGCTCTGCATTGAGTCCGAGCCATAATCGTGCCAACTCTTGATTATGAGGACTGAACACACTCTTCGTGTTGACAGAGATGTTTAACACCGTAACTAGTGGTAGTACTGGTTGAATCACCTTTAAACACTGTGGTAGAGGGAGTAAGAGTCACAGCCATGTCTCGAGTTAATAAACGTCAACATTTCATTGGCCATAGTTCAATTACAAAACAGATAAGGTAATGAGTAGCGCTTTGCTTAAAGAGGGATTGGTAACTGCTATGCTCCGAACACTCCATATTTTGTTTAACATACTATTTTTAAAATAAGACACACATTTCCAAGGACTTAATTTACAGCCATGCTCTAGAAATGAAACCAGATTTTTAAGCCGTCATCAGATCTTATGCATGAAAATGAGTGTTTCCTTTTAAGCAGTCGCCATAGGAGGTCACGTGATACCAGTGATGCTCTTGCTCCCAAGGCCATTTTGAGGACTCTTTGTGACCAGTTTACGGTAGATGATAACTCTTCAGGTACACTTTGGCTTTGCAAAAAAGCTGTTTCACCCCATGTAGTCACCTGTCTTGTTCATGGTATTTAACTCTCAGTGGCATTTGGCTATTTGCAAAAATCAAATCCACCCTCAAAGACTGAAGCTTTTTAAACAAATGGGCAGATTGTTTTAGTTTCCAAGAAATTTTCAGCATTGGGCCTATCAATAGAAAATACAGTGTTAAATGATGTCTTTTAAGCATTGCTTATAAAATATCTGTAGCAAGGACAGGACTAAATTCATTGTTATTAATTATGAGAAACCAACCAATGAAAGCTCTTGTCATCAACAGAGCCTTCTACTAATAGGACATTGACTAAAGCATCTCTTACTTATTTTTAAACTTTTTATTGTGAAATAATTATAGACTCAGAAGTTGCCAAAATAGTCCCTAGAGCTCCATGCACCCTTCTCTGTTTCCTCCCCTCAGTTTCCACCACTCAGTGGTGACATGTCGTATAACTAAGTGCAGTACAATATAAAAGCCAAGAAACTGACACTGCCCAACACCATTAAGTAGCTTACAGGTTACAAGAGGACTTAATCTTCACCAGTTTTACATGCATTCATGCGTGTGTGTGGTTCTATGCAATTTTAGATTACATAAATTTTAATTTGTAGTTACGTGAACCTATCTATAGATCATGTAGCTGCCACAACAAACAAGGCACAGAACTCTTCCATCACTAGAGCTCCCTCCTGCTTGTGTTGCGTGTGTGCCTAGTCGTGTCTGACCCTTTGTGACCCCATGGACTGTAGCCCACCAGGCTCCTCTGTCCATGTGATTTCCCAGGCCGGAACACCAGAGTGGGTTGCCATTTCCTACTCCAGGGGATCTTCCCAACCCAGGGGTCAAATCTGTGTCTCCTACGCCTCCTGCCTTGCAGGTGGTTTCTTTACCTCTTGAGCCACTGGGGCATCTAGAGATTCATGTGACAGGTCACAGAACTCTTTCATCACTACAGTTCCCTCCTGCTACACTTCTATTTATGAACCCCTTCCACCCTTTCCCCTGTCCCATGACAACCAATTTGTTTCCATAGTTTTGTCATTTCAAGAACATTATATAAACAGAATCATCCAATATACAACCTTTTGAAGTTTACTTTTTTCACTAAGCAAACACATTTAAGATGTTGTGTTTTTTTGTGTGTTTTTTTTTTGCATCACTAATGTGTGTGTGTTTGTCACTCAGTTGTGTCTGACTCTTCGCACCCCGTGGACTGTAGCTCGCCAGGCTCCTCTGTCCATGGAATTCTCCCGGCAAGAATACTGGAGTGGGCTGCCATTCCCTTTTCCAGGGGATCTTCCCAACCCTGGGATCGAACCTGGGTTCCCCGCATTGAGGCAGGTTCTTTACTGAGCCACTAGGGAAGCCCAGTAGTTAACTCATTTTCATTGCTGAGCAGCACTGCACTGTATGAATATCCCAGAATTTCACCGCCTGAAGGACGTTTGGGTTGTCTTCTTTTTCCCTCTCGCTATTACAGATAAGTCTGCTGTGGACATTTATGCACAGATTTTTCTGTGAACATAAGTCTTATTTTCCTGGGTAAATGCCTGGAGTATAGTTGCTGGGCTGTATGATAGGTGCATGTTTAGTTTTGTAAATAACTGACAAACTCTTTTCCAGAGTGACAACCATTTTACAGTCACACCCGTAATGTATGAGAGATCCAGTTTCTCTGCATCCTCACTAGCAACTGATGTTATTGTTCTTTTCAATTTGGGCTATTATAATGGGAATGTAGTGTTTTTCTTTTTTGCCTATTTCTGGAAATTACTGATTCAATTTATATGACTGGTATGATGAGAATTCAGTAGAAATGACTTTTTGTCTTCACAGTGCCTTCCTGAATATGTAGCTCATGGCTTATTTTATATTTATGTTAACTTTTTAGATTTAACATTATAAAGAGATATGTTCTCTACTTCAACTTTACCAATATATCCACTAATAAGCAATCAAAACCTCACTTTAGTCTCTTCTATCCCATCTCGTAATTTATCCCATGGCACAAACATGCCCCTGCCTAAAAATGCTGTCCTTCCTGGGCAAAAAATCAGTAGTGGCTGCATTCTTCTGTTTCTTTGGAGGGAAGGAGCACTAATGATGGGCTCACTGGTTGTCTCTGGTTGGTCAGCCTCATGAATTCGTGAGAGAGCAGTCTCTGTGGCTGGATTGCTGGGGATCCTAGGGGACAGCAGGACTGTCACAATCCTATAGATTGGCTGTGCTGCTTTCATTCATAGGGTGCAGAGCTAACTGGCTTGTATGATGACCCATGGATGAGACCCAAGTATAGATGGCTAGGTTAGTTGCAAAATGAACACTTTCAAGCAAAATTCAAAGTGCACTTGACAGCCTGTTGCACTAAGTACTTGCATGTCTGGGATAAAACAAGCTGGATGCATTTATGTTCCCCCCTCAAGTTCATGCCATTCTTTGTGAAGAGGCCTAAAGTACTTCCTACTGTTGAGATGGTGAGTAGGAAACAGAATCCGATGACAAAAGCAGCCTGTGGCTTCTGCTTCCTCTACATTCACCCACAATTACGTCTTGATAATGATGTAACTAACAGTTGTTGCAGGTAAACCATTTCATCTTATTTGTTTACATATGTACTTGTAATCATAAAATTACCTCTGCTGGTTGATAATGATGTATTTTGGAGGAGGAGGGGTAGAGCTGGGAGGGATGTTTGTTTTTAATTTAATGTTGCTTGTTTTCAATTTGGGAGTAAGTTAAAGCTTTCCAGTGTCTGTCTGCCCTTCTTGATCTATATAAATTGACTTACCATTTAAATTGTCTTATAAATAGGAGTTTTACCAGATGAACCTCAAAAATATATTGATGAGTAAAAGAAGCCAAACAAAAAAACTATATACAAACTGTATAATTCCATTTATCTGAAGTTCAACATTTAAAAACAATCTGTGGTGATAGAAATGAGAATAGTGGTTGAGGGTGGGGTGGTATTGACTGGAAAGGAACATGGAAGAATCTTCTGGGGTGTTTAAAATGTTCAATAACTTGATCTAAGTAGTGGTTTACCAAGTTGTATGCTTAGGAGTTGAGTACTTTAGCTGCTGTTATTTAATTAAAATTTAAATTAGCAACTGAAATGAAAAAAGTAAGAGGTTTGATGATTTAAAATCACAGACAGAATCAGTTTGGGCTTCTCACTTCTATGCTTCCAGGAATTTAAAATTTTGCAAATTATAATTTTCCCCATTGGAAGTGAACCACTTTGCTTGTCTCTTTTCGTTTTCTCTGCCCCTCCCAGCTTCTTAACAAGTTAGATTTTTGTTACAATGTCATGCATATTGTAACTGTTAAAATATTATAAAGCAGGGTGTGGAAGCAATAAAAATTTATTAAGATCACTTTAGGCCTTTAAAAATTCCACAATTCCTTTCACTCACATGACATCCTTCATTCCTTTTTTTGAAATTTGGATCCAAGGAATTTTGCATGCTGTGGGTTGACATTTAGTTAATAGCATCTTTTGCTGAGGTTCCACTTTTCTAAATTAACAAGATCAAGAACAGTGACCTGATGATATTTCTTTGTATACCTGGCACTTTTCCAAAAAGGATTAGGGTAACAAAAAGGAGTGGGGGGCGGGGGAAAAAGAGAGAAAAAGGAAGGAAGAAAAGGAAAAGAACTCAACTCTTCTCAATCTACTTTATTCTAGGGCAAAATGTGTTTCAAATTTTTGTAAAAATATCAGATATCACCCTCTCACCAAGAAAATGAACAAATAACCCTACACACATACACAAAATCTGTAGTTGAAATGTGTCTGCTATTTCACATTTCTATCACTTGTTCCTCGAATACCTTGGGTCTTGGTACCTTCCTACTAAGCCATGAAAAAGCCAAAAGCTGCATATAAACCTGGGGGCCGGGTGGCTAGAATGTACAACTTGCTTGAAGAATTGAACCAAGTCAAGTTTAGCTTCCTAAGGCGTATATGAAGCGTTAGTCTCTGAGTCCTGTCTGCCTCTTTGCGAGCCCACAGCTGGGGACACGCCCCTGTGCGTGGAATTCTCCAGGCCAGAATACTGGAGTGGGTAGCCTTTCCCTTGTCCAGGGGATCTTCCCAACCCAGGGATTGAACCCGGGTCTCCCGCATTGCCATTGCGGGCAGATTCTTTACCGTCTGAGCCACGAGGGAAGTCCCAAGGCGTGTCTGGGGATGTGCCAATAGGGAAGGAAGAAGGCCGACGTGTACAGTAAGAATCTGGCTAGGCACATAATACACGTTTATTTAAAAGCCGGGTAAGAGAAAGTACAAATAATTATGTGAGTGAAGAACTCCTGTAACAGCGTGCCACTATGCTAATATAGTAGATCAAAAGGGCACCTGAGACTCCCATTCCCAGAATCTTGACTTGGAAAATTCATATTTTAAAAGTAAGGGAAAGAGTAACCTATACAGAGGCCGTGTGAAAATTCCCTTGGATGGGGGGGGGGGAAATCTGGAGCCTGCCAAATGCTACAGGGTGCTTTTCCACTAGGCTGCCCTCAACTTCTCTGCCCCGCTGCACGTCCTACCGCAGTTGTCTGGGCCCCCAGCCTGGGCAGAGTAAGGGGCGAGCGGTGCGCGGGAAAGGCAGGCCAGCAGCAGGTGGGGAGGTGGCGGACTTCTGTCTCTGGGAAGGAAATGGACTGAGATGAAAGGGCGGAAAGCAGTGGCGCTCAGGGCTTGTGTCTGCGGGATCCCGACCTTCTCGAAATCGCCCCGGGCTCCTCTAATTAGAGAAGGGATGCAGGGTGGGCGTTAGTGCCCAAACGTTTTAATCGAGCCTCTTTTCAATGGCCAGGGATAAATGTTGCCACTGTTACTCTGTGCTGAATGGGTCACGAAGACCCCCGCCCGGCCCCCAGCGTGGCCATTCAGGGCTCTTTTCACAACCTCTAAGCGTTTCAGTCCCTGGGCCTAGCGACACTCCGGAGCGCTCCTAATTAGTCTAATTAGAAAGGTGGATTGATAGATGGGAAGAAGACAAGAGTTGGGTTAGGAAGATGCGCAATGCTGCCAATTTCGGCTGGGTAGCCGCTTATTCTCTCCAGAAAGAAAAGGCCGAAAAGGAGGCTGGAGCTGGAGCCAGCCAGCCCGCCCTGCAGAGGCTCGGCTCCCGCGGGATCCGCGAGCTGGGCGGTCGCTGACCCCGCGCTTCCCTCGCTCTGCCGGAGCAGACAGCGGGCACCTCCGGTTTCTCCCAGAGCGAGTCTCAGGGCCTCGGGACGAACAGCCTTTGCGGAGAGAAGCTGGAAGGAAGGGCCGAGGCCGAGAGCTGCACGGCCTCGCGCCCCGGCCCGGAGCCTCTCCGGCCCGCTGCGCCCCGCCGCCGCCCCTTCTTCCCCCGGAAAGCGGTGCAGAGGCGCGGCCTGGGCGGCCGGCGGGCCGGGCAGCGGGGACTTCGGGGGTCACGACCGGAAGGTCGGTGCGGGGCCTCTGCGACCCGCCGCGCCACGTGGCCACTCCCCGCGCCCTCCCGCCCCGGGCCTTGCGGGCTGTCCAAGCTGCGCTTCGTCTCAATAAAGCCGAAACCCCAAGAAGGAAAGAACTTTGGCTTGAAGAAGGAGGCTTAACTGCGTGCGGCCGTACGCTTGGTGCGTGCGAGGTTCCTTTGCTCTGCTCCGCGAGCAGGCCCCTCACCCGCGCCGCCCGGCGGCCGCGCGCTCCGGGTTGTCGCGCGCAGAGCGGCCGGGTCCCGCGCATTCCTGCGCCCGCCGTGGCCCGGAGCAGCGCGGGTGGCTTCAAGAACACTGAACCTTTAATTGGGCCATAAATCAGACAGGGGAGTGCGGTGGAGTTTGTGCAGGTGTAAAAACAGAGGGGAAAGCCTGGGCTGAGCAGCCAAAGCGCCCGGGCAGGTCAGAACCTCCAGCAAACTAACATCTTGATAAGTCCGCTGACAACAAAATAAACAGTGGAGAGGGCCGGGGGAGGCGGGGAGCGCGGTCGCCCGCGGCCCGCGCGCAGCAGCACAGCGGCCGTCTGCTGGGAGGAGGCAGGCCTCTCCTGGGTTTGTGTTTGGGGCTCTTTTTCGGGGTAGGGGGGTACTTAGGGAAGAAGGAGAAGCAAAATTATCTCCCTTTTCGTCCTCTCGCTTTCAGCATCGCGTTCTGTTGGACAGAGAGCCCCAGGACTGTCAGACGGCGAAGGGTTAGGAAGTGCGCGCAGCCTCGCCGACCCCTGCCCAGTCCGAGAACCAGAGCTGTTGTCGATCGAGGGCCCGGCCGTTGCGCCCGGGGCGCGCGGGCCTCGCTGAGTCGCGACGAGTCCCTGCGCCTCCTCCCAGACGCGGCGCCACCGAGAGAGAGACCACCGGCTCCCGCTTCATTTCAGGGGCTGACAAGGGGAAAACACTACTGCGCCCCTGGCCGAAGGAGGTAAACCAAGTAGAAAGGGCGATCAAAAATTAATTTGGTGCACTGCTCGGGAGCAGCACCCTGTCAAAACCCTACGGAGACGTTGGCACAAGCGGCAAACGGATTCACAGACAAAGGAAAACAATACAAGTCTCGTTAGATCATTTTTCTGGACATTGTTTAAGGTCTGAAAGGGACCAAATCGTTTCAAAATGTTGCCAGTAAAAATTATCCTATGTGGAATGCAACTAATCCTTTTAGGTTCCTGTCAACTGTTTCCACAAAAGGAATCCGATTTTTCAAATCAAAGATCCAAAAGTCTTTGGGGAGAGATTTATTACATGCCAGAGCTTTAGTTACAGAATAGAGTTACAATAACAACTCGCACCCACCAACTCCCCAAAATAAGGGATCCCATCCCACGCAGTTCTAATGACGTGTGGGGGATGGTTGCTGGAGTCCTGCTAAATATGCAGATAGGAGGAGAGTGGGGGAAGGGGGAGGAAGGCAAAGAAATATTAAATTCCTTAAATAGACCAACAGAACACAGCGCCTCAACATTTTATTTTTGTTCTCCGTACCCCTGGTTCCTTTTGAAGAGGAAAACAAGACCCAAACTTGGTGACCTGCCCCCTCAGTTTAGAACTTTAAGGTGAGCTTAATGCTTGAGTACTGAAAAACTCTTCCGAACCCTGACTTCTCTGAGTTTGCATAGTAGTGTGTCTACAGTGTCTGCAAGTGGAAAATATTTAAAAGTGAGAAAAGAATACAAGAAAATATTTTTTCTTTAAAATTTAAAAAAACTTATTTTAAAGTTTTTCTTTGATTTGGAATACAATGTTTAAGAACAAGAAAAAAGTGCCCCAGGGCTTTTCACTGTGCCTCCGTATCTGAGTCTTTCCACAAACGCATGTGAACATAAACGCATTCCTTGCAGATCACAGTCTCAGTTCACCGTAGTGTGAGCATTTTGTGCTGAGCCTGATCATGAAGATCCTCCGCCTCCTTTTCAGTTCTTCACTGATTAGAACTGGTGGCTAGGGTAAGACTGATGGGTAAACGATTGGTAGAAAGCCTTAAAAACTTGAGAAGAAACTCAAATTCCTAGTTCTCTGAGTGGAGGAATTTTGTGCCTCCATACCACATAGGCACCTATCTCTTTTAGGTGCTTTGTGAGTGAACTGCCACACCAGAAAGATAGTTTCAAGAAGCAACCTAAGTTTAGTTTACAGACAATTGAGTTTGGGTTTGTTTTTTTTTTTTAATGGTTTTGTTAAGTGGAGAAGTGAAAAAAGATCTTCCTAGCCTTCCCTCCACCCCATTGTTTGCTGCTGAAATGGCTCGTTCCTCTTGCTGCGTGAGTGTGTTTCTGTTATTAGAGGCAACTTGGTGGTGGGAATTCTTGCGTTTGTTCCCTGTATTTAAATTGGGAATAAAGGGATTTGCAGTGTAGCAGGTGCTCAATAAATACTGCAGACTAATCCCACTTTTCAAAGCTTAGAGGTTAAAGAGATGATCAGTAGGTAAATAATTAGAGAAAAGAAATAGAACAAGAGACCAGAAGAGGGGTTTAAAACACCATTGCTTTGTTTATTTTAGAAGGGAGGAGAAAGTTATCTGTCCAAATATACATCTGACTGAGGTAAGAGAAAACACAATGTCCCCTCTTTTTTCCTCATTATTTCTAGAAAGGGTTAAATAATGATTTATTTCATAGATAGGGTGGGAATGTTGAAGAAAGATGAGCTTTACATGAAGCCAAAAGTTTCTCTTAACTAATATAAGGATTTGGGTATACTCCAAAGTTTAGAGGTTTTTCATTTCCTGGAAGAATATGGATGTGGGACAGAAGCCACAAAAGAATCATCGGTCTACACATGTGTGTAGGTTTTATGTTTTCCAAAATATTTTCATATAAATTGGCATATTGATTCTCAAAACCCATCACCACACTCCCCGCAAATATAAATGAGTGTGAAGAAAACTGATTTAATATTTATTTTTAACTGAGTCTTATGTCTTCTGTTGCAACCTCTGGAGAGTTTTGTGTTTTTTTTTGGTTTGTGATCCCCCCCCCCACCTCATTTAACAGAATACAGTCTTGTCACAGTCATTTTCATATATATGAAACTCTGCATAAAAAATAAAAATAGAAATAAAAAACCAAATTATTGTTCATTCATAATAATCCTTCATTATTGACTTGTCAGAAAATGCGTCACATCTTTTATTGCTGAAAATATCAGCCTTTTAGTTATATTAAAGGAAATTCCTAAGCTAGTGCTCAAAGAAGCTTCTGCTCCCTGCCATAATTATTATCTGCCCCCCCCCCTTTCTTTGCCAGTCTGTTATTGATCAGAGTTGCAATTAAGAGAGACTCTGTAGTTTGTTTCTGTCTCCCTCTGGGACAGACAGACCCGGGCAAGGCCCATGGCCTCAGATCCATCCTTTCCTGGTGCTCCAGGGACTCGCTGGACCTATGGATGCATTACATAGAATTGCATTCTACCTAATGGACCAGATAGATTCTCCTTAACGGTAGCATCTTACATAAAGGGAAACATCCTATCTTGAAAAATAGAGACACTCTCACTTTAAGATTAGAAAATTATCTTTCCAGACCTAATTTCAAATTCAGAATTAGAATTTTCCACGTTCTCGAAGATTCTGATTTCAATAGACTGCATTTCTTCCTGAAATGGGGTTTTGTTGTCTTTTACAACTTAGAATTTAGAAGGGGAGAAAAGCATTTGCAAAAACCCTTTCTCTGATGGATGCATGTGTATGTTTGGCTGAGTCCTTTTGCTGTTCACCTGACACTATCATAACATTGTTACTCGGCTATACCCCAATACAAAATAAAAAGCTTAAAGAGATTATGCATGTATGTGTATATGTGTGTGTGTATCTCTATAGGAAAAAACACTCAGGCTAATCTAGTGAATCCAGACTTGGCATTTCCTTGGTTACCCATTTAAAGATGGAAGCATTAAATATAGTGTGCCTTAAAACAAAAAAAGACACTTTTTCTCTGGAAAATCAGTGTTATCTTGCATTAAGCACCGTTTCTTGAAAAAATCAGCACAAACACTTTCCTTCCTAGTCTGCAGCTCACAGTGAGACGAAATCCCCACACTGGCTCCAGCCTGGGTGGCCTCATAAGGGACAAGGAGTGGCTCCAGAGCCTCCTGGAGGAGGCTGGGCTTCACTGAAGCTTCTGGTGGTGACTGGCAAGGATAAGCTGGTCACATCCAGGGAAAGATGTAATTCCAGCAGGTGGTCTGGAATTCCCTTCCCCCTCCCCACCACCTCCAAGGCATTTCAGGGAGACTAGTGGCCAGGAAGTTTGGAGTTTGAGGTAGGATTGCCCCTCAAGAGACTCCAGGGCCTTGTGTTCACTGCGCAGGAGCTAAAAGAACCCACTCAACACCTGATACGCAGCTGTTCAAAGACAGTAAAATCGCTAAGAGGGTGCGGGATGGGCATATTCTCTGGAAAAAAAAAAAGATTTGCTTTCTCACTAAATGTTGAGTCAGTTGATATGACTCTTAACATGCTCATTTCCACATGAAAAGGATGAGACCCTAAGTCTGGTTAAAAAGACCTACTGAACAGTTTAGCAAAAAAAGTTCTGCCAGTTTGGTAGATTTCAAGCATTAAAAATCAGTAAGAAAAGCTGAGGAAATGGACAAATAGTACAGTAGTGAAAAAGATAAGTCGTCTGTGTGTGTGTTGTGTGTATATGTGTGATGTTTTAAAGAAGATTGCTGATGCAAAGAAACAAAAAGTGATGCTAGGAAAAAAATATACATAACTAGGTGGAGGAAGCTGATATTTCTGAATAATTGACTTTCAATTCCAAATGCATCCAAAACGGGCTGGGTATCTCTGGGAAGCCCTGAGTACAGGTGGCAGGGAGGAGAACCTAGCAAAAACAAAAACAAAAAATGTATAAGAAATAAATGACTCTTCTACACAGCGACCTCTAAGGCAATTGCCCTACCAGGGTGGACGTTTAATCGATCACAATGATGGTAACACGGTGGCAGTGTGATGTATTGGAAATAAAATGGGATTTAAATGCTGCTATCTCAGTAGCTGTGACCTTGGGCAAGTCATATCATTTGAGCCTTTATACCTTTATTTGTAAAGTGCGGTCAATAACAATTATTGTCCTCACTATTTCACAGTGTGGTTGAGAGAAATATTAGTGAAAGTCCTTTAAAAAGTTAATGTGTGCTGTGGGTAGTAAGTGGAATAGACAGGAAAGGGGTTCTGGGGTACTGGTAACATCTTCTTGACTTGAAGCTGGTTACACAGGGGTGCTCACTTAAAAGTTAGACTAGCTCAAAACAGTTTGAAAATTACGATTTAACGCTAAGGACAAGGAAAATTAGAAATATGAAGCTTACATGTTTTATCCTCACTTCTCTTCCTTCCTTATCACACCCAGAGACTGGGGACTCAAAATGGGGGTTCAATGATAAGAATCAGCTGTTTTCTATGTGTGTTTTTTGCTTGTTATTGAATAGCATTTTCCTGGTATAGAAGCAGGAGTGAACCAGGAAGTTTCCTGCACAACAGAGGGGCCAACAGTAAAAAGAAAGGAGCCCCAAACTGTTCACATTAAAGGAAAGATGTGATTAGAGAGATGTGACATGCAAAGAAATTATCTGAAAAGTGAATTCAGTTGGGAAAGTATAAGACCGAAAGAGCCCTGAGCAGCTGGTCATGATCAGATTCTCCATCTTTCTGTCAAATGTAATTGTATCTGAGTTGGCAGGGTATTTATTGCTAAAGTCGAAGGGCCAGATTTTACACTAAACATATTTACACATTTACATTCGTGGCCCTATAAACACTCCACGTTTCACTGGCTGTGACATCAAACACATTTACCAACAAAAAGCATATGCCTAATTACCAAGTCATAGGGGAAAGGGAGGCAAGTGGCAGCTGATGGGCGATGAGCATGCGCGCCTGTGTGTGTGTGTGTGTGACCCAACTGTAACACTCGGAAACCAGTAAAGACAAAAATGGATGCTGACAATGCCGGCCCGCTTCACTTGTCCTCTGCTCCCCAGAACTACCCTCGTCTGGTTCCGTTCGAAAGGGGGAAGGGGACCCCTGGCATTGCAATTAGTCCCAAGGTTACACCCTGACCCTCTTGGAGGAACCCAGAGAAACCAAGGTGTTTCCTGGGCAGATTTCTGACTTGGATGGAGTTTGATGCTGATAGGGCCTTTAACTGGCCCCCAAATGACTTCTCAGTCCGTAATAAAAACAGGTGTGAGCAAAATGTGTAGCCAGCGGAGAATTTCTCAACTAAAACTAGAGTTCTTAATTCCTGGCTTGAGATAGTAACATCAGATCCCTACCCATCAACAGCAGTTGTAATAACACCGTTAGCTGCTCCAAGCTTGGTCCTTGGTCAAGCACGGAAATCAGAACCACCAGAGCTAGAGAGAAAAACAAAACAGGCACAACCGCTGGCCTCAGACAGCCTTTAATAAATGACACGGGCTGGTATTCCATCAAAATAATCACCTTCCATCAGAATAACCACCTCCCCCAGTTCTCTCAGAGGACAGGCGAGAGGAAGAAATGGTGGATTCAAAAAAAAAAAAAAACCTGTGAAGGGCAGAAACCTCCAGCCCCCTTCGGATGGATTCTTACCACACTGTAAGAAGTGTGATAACAAATATATCCCAAACTCCAAGTCTGTCAGCAGAAAGTTTGGGCAGGAATGGGCCACTGAGTAGGGGGCAGGGAAGGAGAGATGTGCAAACAAGATGCCTTAGTAAAACATGAAGAAAGTCTTCGTGATTTTTTTTTCCTTCCCCTCCTCAGTTTCTTTTCTAAGAGGAAGGGAAGGGCCTCTTAAATTCACAGGATGGGGATGGAGGGGAAACACATTGTTGAGCAGAAGCACTAGTTTCTTATTTTAAAGAAATAAAATAATTACCCAATAGAGAAAAAAAGAAATCGACCAAGAAATGATCTAAGGTCATGACACCATGTGTGATACAAGGCACAATTCAATCCATAAGGGCTTCATTACCCCCGCAATAGATAACATTTGGCTAAATCTAGCTGCAGATTAAATCTCCGCAGCATAACAGAGTCCTGAATGGAGAGGCTCCTTTTTGTGTGGTCCTTCTCCGGGAGCTGCCTGAACCATTAGCCCCAATATATCCCTCTCCCTATTAACTGCAATTCCCTCCCGACTGCGCTTCGGTCATTTGTCTCCAGGCTCTACGGGGGCGTTTGATGAGCAGAGAAACAAGGAGAAGGGGAGAAAAGCCTCGGGTTAATGAGTTGTAGCAAATCCACACTTTGTAGTCGGGAGGAGGAGAGCTGGTGTCCAATGTTTGTCCAACTGGTTTATTTTTCGAGACCCAGCCTATTGAGGAAGGCTTGTTCAAGCCGGTTTCGTCCTTACAAACACACAAACATCCTTCTGTTTGCCTTCAAAGAAAAGGGGACCAGAGCTGGATTTGCATGCGAATGAGGAGCCCCGGGAGGAGACGTCCTGGCCCATCAAAGGCCGCGGTAGCCGGGCGGCCTTTGTTCCAGCACCTGCTCGCCCCCGCGGCCTGACGGGGCGCGCCCCGAGCTCCTGGCTCACCGGGCCCACTGCCGTGGTTCACTCCTCGCTTGCCCCGCGGCCCTCGCCTGGCGGCCCACGGCCAACCCCTCGCCTGTCTCCGCGGCCTTCGCTTTCCCATAGGTCGGCCAGGCCCGCGGAGCCAGCAAAGCCGACGGGGGAACCCCAAACCCGGCGGTAGTGGAGGAGCTGCACTCGCAGGACGAAAAACTCGAGACTGAGGCAGGCGGGTCGGCTTCACCTTTTCTCAGGATTCAGGACTCACGACGCACTTGCGGGGGAAGCGGGACCCCGGCTCCTGTCCCGGACCGAAGACAGCGCTGGATCGCCCAGGCTTTCTTGCCATTCTCTTAAAAGCACTGACAGCCTGGGAGGCGGAGCGCGTCCCTGCACTTTTTTAAAGATGCGGAAATTTGGATAGAGAAAGGGATTAGCCGGGACTCCCAGGTTCAGGATACCCAAGCATCACGCAAATAGTGAGATACACGATTTTTATTTTCGCGCGCTCTCCCTAATTACTTTCAGATAAAAATTCAGATCTATGCGTTACAGAAGGCTTTGAGGCCCGCCAGCAGTGCTTGTGCGGTTTGGGCTCCGCCTGCTAAAGCCTGTCCACTCAGGGCGCCAGTGACATCCGGACCTTCCGGGTTCCAATGTCTCCTCTTCCTTAGGTGGGCTAGGGTAAAAGTAACTTTTCAAAAAAAGACTTTGGTCTAACGAATTTCAACTTGTATCTAGGTATCAGTGATAAACTTGGGGGTGATTGTTTACTTTAGCCTCTTATTTTCCCTCTTTCAAATATTCCATAGGGTAAAAAACGTAGAACTTAATTTTGAGGCTATGAGGGTCAGTTTTTTTCCCTCCCCAAAAAGGGAGGGAAGGATAGGGCATCAAAGAATTAATGGCACTGCAAAACAGTGGCCTACAATGTGGCCTTTGTTAATTTGCCAGGTTAAATCGCCAGCTCTTCAGATATATACCTGTCCAGATATTTGAAAAAACAGTTCACTGATATTAAGTATGAAAATTACTATCCCTTCGTTTTATCTGAAGCCCACGTTACTGGTAGTAGCCAAAACTAGTCTCATCTTTTTCAAGAACTATAAACTACCTGCAATAACTAGTTAAGGAAAATAAAATTTGAAAAAAGATATCCTAGATCACCTAAATTTTTAAAACATAAGTAGTTCAATAAACACCTGATGCATTTTCATTCTTTAAAGAGTATCTGAAAATTAAAGATTTTCTTTACATACTCCAAGTTATTCATTCCAACTAGAATTTTGAAGTTAATACTGACTTTTAGAATAAAAACTTCTTTATGCAACTACTGGAATTCTGTCAAAGAAAACAGCTTTAAATACTAGAGCTTTCAGATACAATTTATTTTATCTATGTATTTTCTTGTCTGATTAAAGCTATTTAACTGATGATGAGCTCTATGAAATTTTTTCTAATAAATTTTTAATTCAAAAGTCACAGATTTGTTTTACTTACTCCCATTAAAACATAACCTTATGTTGCAGAGTTTTTAGATTTATAGGATATTGTGCTCAGAAGGGAGTGGAAATTAAATGGAGTGGGAAGCTCCAAAATAAAATTTAAAGTTCTATAAAATTATCTTAGAGAACTGTGGCTTTTAAGAATCCTCAGTGCTCTTCAAAATGGAATCAAATAAGATTTGGAAATGTATACCAAAGTAACTTTTATTTGTAGTCATTTAAAAATAATTTCTGATCCCCTGCAATGGTTTTGACTTAGTATAAATAAAAATCATGGCATGATGTTCTTGTTGTCTCTGAAAATATTACTTTTCTCTTCTGATAATGGGTTCCTACTTTAGCCCACAAGGAAACTTTTTTTAACAGAAAAGAAAATAAACTAAGAAGGGGATGACTAAAGTCGATTCTTTTGGAGAATTTTCTTTGAAAATTAAGTATTTATTTCTGAAAAAGTGTAAAAATCTTACATTAGAATAGTACAATAATTGCCAGTCAAAATTTACAATACTCCTTGTAAAGAATACGCAGTAAGTACAAAATAAAAATTCCGCATGTCTATTATGATACAAAACACAGGTTAAAATAAGAAATGATAATTTTGACTTTTTTCCGTGTGTAAACATGTTAATCATTTTTTCCTTTTCATGAAAAAGCACACCAGACAAATATCCTCAAATAAAAACTATTGCTTCTCTGGCATTCTTCGGGACCTCTACTATTTTTGCATTACTCTTCTGTTGAACATTATTGTTTTTCGTTTTTTGTTTTTTAACGCCTGGACCTGAGACTCTCTAGACCTCAAAAAGGCTTAGATTTTTAAAAAATGTTCCCAAAGTCAAGGAAGCCCCTAGTTAAGGAAGCCTAAACGGAGCGGATCTCCACCAGCACCCTCTTCCTCCCCACCCCAGTTTGGGGGGCTGCTGCATAGGGCGACTTTGCATAAATAGAGGGACCTGCAGAGCCGAAGAGCGCGCCCGATAAGTTGCCAAACACAGTCTCGTCTGAGAATCCCAAGCGGCGAAATGGGGGCGCGAGGTCGGGAGGGGCCGCGCCGGGAGGAGGGAACAAAACACAAAACCACCCAGATGAAAATAGGAGCCATGATTCCTACCTTCTCTTTCTCAAGCGCGCTAACATAGCGTTATTAACAATTTGAGATCCTAGCAGTAAAGTTCTCGACACTGGACAGGGCAGTCCCTTGGTGCAGAGTCCCCAGGGCGGCCGACGAGGAGACGGAGGAGGCGGCAGCGGCGGCGGCGGCCACGAGCGAGCGGGTGAGAGCGGCGGCCGGGCCCACGGCCGCCTGAGCCGCACAGCCGCCGCCGTCGCTACCGCCGGCCCCGAGCGCGGACGGCGTCCCGGGAGATGAGGAGGGCGAGGCCTGCACGGCCACGGCGGCCTGCGCGGCGGCGGCGGCGGCGGCCGGGCCCAGGCTGCCCCCGATGATGCTCTCGATGGAGAAGGGCGAGCGCGCCAGCGCCGAGGCGCCCGGGCCGCCCGCCTTGGCCGCCGAGGCCTGCAGGGGGCCGGGCAGGGCGGCGCCGAGCGGGTGCGGCCGGTAGCCGAAGGCGGTCCGGGCCAGCTCGGCGGCCGCGCCGTGGGGCGGCGGCGGCGGCGGCGGCGGCGGCGGCGGGGGCGGCGGCGGGGGCGGCGGCGGCGGCGAGTGCGGGTGGAAGGCGGCGGCAGCAGCCGCCGCGGCGGCGAAGAGGGCCGAGGGCGGCGCGTAGGGCGGCAGCTGCAGGCCGTAGCCGCAGCCGTAGGGGCCGTAGCCGTAGGCGTGCGGGGGCGGCGGGGGCGCGGGCTGGAAGAGCGCGGCGGCTGCGGCAGGGTCCCCTGCCCCCCCCGCGCCCCCCGCGCCGCGCAGCAGCAGCGACTCGGCGGCGGCGGCGTTGGGCGGGAGCAGCGGCTGCCGCTTGAAGCGCTTCCTCCGGCGCAGGAAGCTGCCGTTGTCGAACATGTCGGCGGACTCGGGGTCGAGTGTCCAGTAATTGCCTTTGCCGGGGTTGCCGGGCTCGCGGGGGATCTTGACGAAACAGTCGTTGAGCGAGAGGTTGTGGCGGATGCTGTTCTGCCAGGCGGGGAACTTCTCCCTGTAGTACGGAAAGCGGCCGCTGATGAACTCGCAGATCTCGCTCAGCGTCAGCCGCTTCTTGGGGCTCTGCAGGATGGCCATGGTGATGAGCGCGATGTACGAGTAGGGCGGCTTCACCAGCGGGTTCTTGGCGCCGCCGCCCGCGCCCACGCCGCCGCCGCCCGCGCCCGCGCCGCTGCCGCCACCGGCCCCGGCCCCCGCCCCCGGGGCTGGACCCGGGGGCGCCGGGGAGCCCCCAGTCCGCGGAGCCAGCAGGATGTCATCGTCGTCGTCCTCCTCCTCCAGGTCCTCCAGATCGTCTTCCCCAGCGTACGAGCGCCGCCGCCGCCGCCGCCGCGCGGGGAGAGCCAGGCGGTGTCCGCCGCCGCCGCCCTCGTCGTCGTCCTCCTCTTCCTCGTCGTCTTCGTCCTCGCCCTCCCCCACCACGTCGATGTCTGTCTCCTCGGCGAGGCCGGAGGCATCGGACATCTCCGTGCTCAGGGTCATAGCTGTGGCGCGGCGGCGGCGGCGAGGCGGCCCATAGGGGCGCCGGGCTCCGGGTTCCCGCCGCACCCCAACCCAGGTCCCGGGTGGCGGGCCTGGCCCGGGGGCGCCACGCTGGGCGGGGAGGGGGAGGCGGGGGGGGGGGGGGGGAGACGGTGCTCCGCGGCTGCTGGAGCTGCGGCGCTGGTGCTGCGCGGCAGCGGCAGAGGCTCGCGCTGCGACTTTGTAACTCCTGCGCCGCCGCGGTGGTCCCGCGATCTCCGCGCTGGTTTGGCTAGGCGCGCACCCCGCCTGGGCGGGGGACTTGACCTTCCTCTCTCCACCAGCAGCCCCTCGCCGCGTCCGTCGAGGAGAGGGTGGCGGGGTACCGAGGGAACAACTCAAGAGTGGCGGGCGCCCGGGAGGGTGCGAGACGGTGGAGAGTCTAGGGACAGAGCTCGGCGAGGAGAGGGCTGAGTCCAGGAGAGGGCGGACCTTTCCCTGGCTTATAGCTGAAGGAGGCCTGTCACATGGTGTGCACGTCAGAGCTCTGCCAAGGCTAGGGAAAGAAAGCCTAGAAAATCAGCCCTACTCCGAGAGAAAGTTCTCTGTAGGAGGGAGCAGCAACTGTGAAGAGGGGGAGGAGGCAGGACCCCACCATTCCTTCCCAAAGGAGCTGAGACCTCTGAGTTTTGCGCAGGCTCGTGTTGGTCTGATCAAGGGCCGTGGCACGAGTTCGAGTTCCCAGTCTCCTCTTCAATGAGCCCTCAACCCGAACCCCAGACACTCCTGGGACGCGACAGTTTGACCACTCGATGGCCTATCGGAACCGTCTAGCCAGGATATGACCATCCCTGAGGGTCGTCTGAGGTGGTCCCTGGGGAACGGCCCTGAGATTTGTTGGTTTGTTCCATATCCTCCAGATAGAACCAGCGGCTCCCCACGGAATCTGATGAGAAACCGCCCCCCACCCCAGTTTAAGCGCAATAATAATTGTTTATTGACCTTTTAACCTGTCCCCTTCGGTTCTTCTTCAAAGACGTTTGTTTTCCACCATCTGTTAATAAAAATGCTGTTAGGGTGGCGTTTTAGTCACTATCTGAAATTGAATGCGAGAAATTTGACTGCTAAACTAAGCCACTCTAATGAGAGGATCTGATTTCGTGGGAATTTCGTGGGAATAAAGAAAGTAACCATTGAATGCAGAGAAGAAACAAATTTTTAGTGGAAACCCAAATACACACCAAAAAAACTGCTTTTAGGAGTGACTCAAAAAAGTTCTTTCATAATGGGGTAAGGGATTCTGTAGTTGTAAGTTGGGATGTTCTAATCAACACTCCACAGTATCTAAAAGTGTTTAAATCACTAAAAAAATACACATATCTCTACACAGTCAGGCTTAATAATAGAAACTACAATGATAAATTTGAAACTTTCATGCCAGTTTTTTTTAAATGTATTTTTTAATCCACTAAATATTTCCAATAGGTATTGGTGAGAAGAAACGAAATAATTTTTAAAAAGAAGATTCAAGTACTGTTCAACTCAATTTTCCTTTTCGGGTGACAGAGTAGTGTGAATAATCCAACGATGGTATTTTAAGTACACCTATCTTTATCACTGGCTCATTTTTACTTTGGCTAGTGGAAAAATCCTAATAGCTTGTGGACTTCATACTCACACAGCCATACATCTTGGGTTTTGCATTTCCTAAGACACTTTTATTTCAAACTGGGGACTTGCCTCAAATTTTTATAAAATGATGGCTTGACAAGAACTGAGGATCAAAAATGAATGGCTGCATGTAGGAAAAATGAGCTGCCCTTACAAATTAATATATCAATTTATGGACCTAGCAATTTTCATGTTTCCAGATGTTTCATTGCTTCTCTTATTAATTACAGAGTCTCAAAAACAAACTGTTAACCCATCTAAGACTTCTTTTTAAATCGAGTTTTTGTTGCTGAGGACAGCTATCAACCAGTTATAGTTACAAATGACCCATAAAGTCCATCACAGATCTTTGAAAGATCTATGAGAATGCCTCAAAGTCTTAAATAAATTATTTTTCATTGACTCTCGTTTGATATATGGCTGAATCATTTAAGTATTGTAATGGGTATTAACCTAAGCCAACATTAATCAGCACTATTAATCAGGCATTACATTGCTTTGTTGATGTAGCCAGGCGTCCTTACCAAGGAGTTCACTTTTACATTGGAAAGTTTAAGTTTTATCTAAATAAACACCGTGATTTTCTCTGCACTGAGGGCTCGTGTGTGGCGAAGCATTTAAAATTGAAACGGAGAGGAAGAATTTGTTCGCAGACCATTAGTTATTTTAGATGATCGGTTACAGCCGTCATTCCCTTCTGTTACCACCGCTGTGAACGTGTATGACCTAGAAGGGCTCGGGGATTGACTTTGCATTCCATTTGTACTGTCCGAAGGTCCTTCCCGAAAGGGTTAAGAGCTTTTCCGTGGAAACCTTTGGGAAAAAAAAAACGTGGCCAAGTTATCTTCTGGCCACTCTGGGGAAAGTGTTAGGATTTACTGAAGGTCAGAGCGGAAAATCAATCTGGGAGAAGCGCTGTAGAGGCAGAGTTGGGTGAGCTTTACTAAAGCCTCGCATTTGGGCACCCCACTTGTTTTGTTTGCTTTAGTTAAGCTACATTTGTGTACCACCTTGAGCTCTGCGCTCGTGAAACTCCGGGGAGTTTCGCGGAAACCGTAGCATTCCGTTGTCCGCGCTTCCCTCTTTCGCCTTCCTTGATTCCCTACTCTCGGGTCTCCCGCCCCAAAGGGCTCCCAGCTCTCGGCCTCGGATGAAAATAAACTCCGTGACGCGGGCGGGGACCGTCGCTGCGACCCCAGCCACGGCACGCCCCGCTCGGGCGGACGCGGAAAGCGGCGGGGCTCCTGCGGGCCGGGTGGTGCCCCAGTGGGCGAGGCCTGCCTCCTGGCGGCGGCGCGGCGCGGAGCCAGTCCCGAGCCGGAGCTCGGGAAGCCGCGGGCGTTTTGTGCGTGCGGCCGGTGGGCTCCGGGGCTTCCCTCCACCTGGGCTTCGCGCGGCAAGGCTTTTTCTTCCCCGAGGCCCCCACGTCGCCTTCTCTGGGGCAACTGGGCGTGCGCGGAGTCATTTCCCTGGACTGTGTGTTTCGGCTATTTTCCCTCGGCGGTTTGGGTACTCCACGAGCCCTCCCGGAGTTACGCGGGATGCCACGCCGCAGGGCAGAGGAGGCGGCAGGACCCTCGGCAGGCACCGCCTCAGTTCTTTGCCCCTGGGCCCGGGACCTCGAGCTCATAACGTCCAGGGGCTTCCTTCGCAAGGACTGGCACTGACTTGGGGGCGTAAACTCGCAGGCGGGAACCTCCACTACTCGCTTTAGGCCCTGGCACATCCCAGGAGTTTACCCGGGAACGTGAATGTGAGCGCGGTTCCAAACTCCGGTACTGTCGGGGCCTTGTCCCGCCTCCAAGTCATTCGACTTACCTGCGTTGAGATACTAATTTGTGCCTGGCACTCCGGTTTTTGGAGAGAGTAACAAAAAACGGCGAGTTTCTGGGTGACTCACGGAAACCAGGTAAATAGATAAGTATTGTGCCTAACTGAGAAACTTTTCCTTGGTGGTTTAGACTCCGTCCTGCCAATGCAAGGGGCACGGGTTCAATCCCTAGTGGGGGAAGTAGGATCCCATAAGTCCCATGCCCTGGACCGCCCCTCCCCCCACCCCCAAAGTGCTTTCTGAGACTCCAGACGAATGTGAGCGATGCTTCTGGGTTTGTGTCCTTTGGGGACTCTATTTGATTCTGCGCCTCCCTTCTTGTGGCATCTTCCCTTATTTTTGTAATTTCAAGCATTGGGAGGTCAAAAAGGACTCTTGTTTTCGGTTTGTTTTTCCGTGTGTGCATGTTAAAATATACATAGCATATAATTTGCCATATTAAGTGTAAGGTTCAGAGACATTAAGTACATTCAGTTTGGTGCAACCATCACCACTATCCATTTACAGAATTTTTCCATCATCCCAAACTGAAACTCTGTACTGGTTAAAGAATGACTCCCATTCTTCCCCATTCCACTCACCTCAGCATCTTGGCAACCTCTATTCTACTTCCTGTCTCTATGAAATTAACTATTTTAGCTACCTACCTCATATGAATGGGAGCATAGAATATTTGACTTATTTTACTTAATTAACATAATGTTTACAAGGTTCATCCATGTTGTAGTATGTATTAGAATTTCATTCCTCAAGCTGAAGAATATTCCATGGTTTATTATGTATGCCACATTTTGTTTATTCATTCATCCGTCAATGGACGTTTGCTTTGTTTCCTCCTTTTCTGTTTATTTTTTAATTTCCACTTACCTAGCTCTTTGTAACATTCTGCATGCAGTAAGCACTCAGTAAAGATGTGCCTGTTCATTTTCCTACATATTTCTACCCCAGAAATCCTCCAAAGATCCTCATTGTTTTTTTGCTGTGCCCTGCTGGATTTGTAACCTTAACTTGCTCACAGTTTTGAGACTTTCAGACTCTGATGCTGTGTATTATCTTGCGTTTTAAAAAAAAAAAAGTAGGAGTTGAGACTCTGCCAAAATTAGTTACACACACACACACTTTTTATATCCTTTTTGTGTCTCCTTACCAATCCTAAATCCTTGAGGGCCCAAGATGATTTTGAAATGTTTCTCTGGCCATCTAGGCCCTTCATTTCAGCATCGCCCTGTGGTGTAATACTACTTGCCATGAGTGTTGGGTCACGTGTGCCACTAAGCTAATTTCAAGGTCACAAAAGTAGGTGCCTCCAGTATGATGGCTGAGGAAGCAGGCTTTGAGAGTTGCTGCAAGTCGCTGCGGAGGCAGTAGTAGCAGAGCAGTAACTTGCCTCATCCTGTCCCAGTTCTAGCAGCCTCCCAAAACACAGGACCCCACCAGGTCCTTTCCACCCCTACGACACCACAGTCTGTTTCTTCAGGACAAGTTAGGGAGTCTGAAGATAAGGCAGGGCATTATTGGCTGACAGTGGTTGGCACCTCTCCCAATAATAGATGCATTTTAACCCAGAAATTCTGTTGATAAACTGGTATAATCTGGTTTAAAATGGTGTTATCTTCAGGCATTGTAGTTGGGAGGTGAGATTCCTTTGTGAAGAAGATATTTTAGTGGTCTCCTGGGTCTTACTAGGCAGTCTGCGCTTGCACAACAGCTCCTTAAACAAGCATTTCGTGGCCTGAGCAGGATTTAGAAATCCTCAAGAATTCAGAATGTCAGCAAAGGTCTAAATCTGTGTTTTAAAACAGTAAAATTATATACACTGACTCAGGAATTTTCATTACTGCAGTTCACCTGGACTAGCCCTCCCATCCCGACACACACCAACACAGACCTGCTCAGCTCTGGGCCTCAGTGGTTTGCAGTAGCGTACATTTAAATTTTGCACCCCCAAATCAAAGTTATTTTTTATTGTAAATTTAAATGTAAAATATACACAAGCCCATTACAGAAAGAATTCCTCTGTTTTGGAGGTTGTCTTCAATACAAGACCTTCAGGAGTTCGTGGCCCAAGGGTGTGTGGCTCTGTCATCATCTAGTATTTATTTACATTGTTTAATAAATTAATTTCCTGGAGATATACTTAGTATTTTTAATTCTAATATAAGAATTGAAAAAAATAATATTACCACATTTAGAAAGAGCCCTTTTATTTTTTGTTGTTGTTGCCTCAGGGGTTGTTTGTGAAGTCTCTCTGGGAAGAATGGGGCTCTCCAAAGTGACTCTAGGGATGTAGCTATCCACAGGACACACTGAAAATGAATTCTTATAAGACCATGAGAAAGCCTCGCCTTGAACTGAAGTTGTTTGTGCTTCAAATGGAGAAGGCAGTGGCACCCCACTCCAGTACTCTTGCCTGGAAAATCCCATGGACGGAGGAGCCTGGTAGGCTACAGTCCATGGGGTCGCTAAGAGTTGGACACGACTCAGCGACTTCCCTTTCACTTTTCACTTTCATGCATTGGAGAAGGAAATGGCAACTCACTCCTGTGTTCTTGCCTGGAGAATCCCAGGGACTGCGGGGCCTGATGGGCTTCTGTCTGTGGGGTCGCACAGAGTCGAACACGACTGAAGCGACTTAGCAGCAGCAGCAGCAGTGTTTCAGAAGTCAAATGTATACAGTAGAGTGACCAGCCCTCTCTTTCTCTCTCTCTCTCTGTCTCTCTCTGTCTCTGTCTCTCTCTCTCTCTCTCTCTCTCTCACACACACACACACACACACACACACACACACAATCTTTTTAACCTGAAGTTCAGGCTTCAACTGAGGCTGAACTATCACCTCCAAGCTCTACTTATGCAAACACAATGGAAGCTCAGTGTCTGCCCTCAGGGGCAACCCCTGCACCTGATACAATGGTCTGACCTCAAACTGGGGGAGGTGAGCAGAGCGAAGCAGAGGTTCGCTGCAGTTGAGTACAATATAGTCCCCTGTGCAGAAAGCACTCTAAATGTCTTCCACTAGAGGCTCCTGTGAATGAATCGCCTTTGCTAGAAGGCTTTGGTTGCTGGCCTTCCAGAGCAGCAAAAACTGAGAAAGGTCCTGAACTCAACATTTACAGATGAGTAAATGCAAATAATGATCACTAGTTAAAAATTTTAAAAAGACATGGAAATTTTAAAAATGGTTAAATGCAATTTTCTCCTATCAAATTAGCAAATTACATGAAGATGATGGGCATGAGGGTAAGAACTCAATCACTTTGTAAAGTGTAAACTGGTGAAACCCTCTGGCAGACAATTTGGCAATGCAAGCTTGGATCTTAAGTGCCATTCTCTTTGATTCATTTAGTCTAGGACCTTACCATAAGGAAAGAACCAGAAATATGAACAAAGTTTTATGTACAAAAATACTTGTTGGAGTAATTTTTTTTTAAAGGGCAAAAATGGGAAACCTTCTAAATGCCCAAGAGTTAAATATATTACTATATTTCCTTAAGATGGAATATTTTGCAACCATTAAAAATTGTGAACAATTTTAATAACTTGAAAAAACCTCAAGATGAAGGTAAATGAAGAGGCCAGAGCAAAAATTCTATGTAATACTTACTAATTATATTTAATATACTATATGCTGTATACATGTAGATTGTATGACTGAAAGGAAATGCACTAGAATGTCAACTGGTGATTCCCAAGAAGTGACAGTATGGCTAGTTTTTATTTAGGTATTTATATTGTACTTTTCTATGTTTTCCCAAATTTCTCACAATGAGCAATGTCCAAGTTGCCGAGTTCAGACACCTGAAGAGCACTATTAGTGTGAAAGAAAGACTAGAAACTGAACAGTTTATATTGGAACAGACACCAAGAATTTAAAGCAAGCGTGATAAACATCTTAAGGAGGAAAGGGAACTTGTTAGTAACATTAGGCAAGAAAAATAAATAACTTTAAAAACCTAGTGGAAACACTGAAGAATGTAATAGATGAAATAAAAAGAACAAATCAATGGAATAAATAGCAGAAGGGATTCAACTGAAGAATGGATTGAACTTGGAGATCATTTTAAAGAAGTCTCCCCAAAGCAGCTGGAAAGGACAAAATTCTGGCTCATGAAATCAAGTGAGTGAGTTGCAGTCAGCACTGAGAGAAAATAGAATTGGATGGAATGTGACAGGATGGGACGGGAGGTGATGGAATAGAGTAAAAAAATAGCATCAGATGACACACCATGATGCTAAGAATAGTTTGTGAAACTTTTACTTCAGTTATTTTCTGTTTTTTAATGCATGTGTGTGTACTGAGTTGCCATGTAAAGTGAAATCTGTTAGTGTGGGCCACAGTAAAAAAAAAGTTAGACAGCTACTATTTAAAAAATATATATATGTTTATATCATGATCTTGCTATTCTTTTCTACCTTCTCTGGAACTTGGCTCATAATTATCCTCTTTTTCTCTTAACACTCGTCTCAGCTTGCAAACATGTTCTTCTCTCCTGAGTGTGCCAATGCAAGAAGTCCCCTCCTCTCCCCTTCCTTTCATCACCTGTTTTCAAAAGGCTAGTTTATCCACATTGCTTCCAACGTCATCTCTTGCCCACTCCTTAGACCCTCACTCCAACTCTGAACACCACTGCTGTATTAATTAATGTGCCATGGAAAAGTCTGGCTGTCCACATTTAGGAAAAACTGAGTTAAATGAAGAAAGCAGGTGCCTTTACTGTGGCACTTGGAGTTTTTTTGGTATATAAAGTGCATTGTGATACTTCCAGAGGGATACAGATGCAATGAAACACTTTCCAAGTTTATTTTACCATGGACACCAGTTTGGAAAATGGAGCTCACTGAAATAATATGATAAAGAGTTAACAATAACTTTCTAATTGCCCAGAGTAAGGATTCTTCTCATTTATTCACTTAAGAAATGTGTATTATCCACTATGGGGCAGATACCATGCTAGGCACATGGGATATGTAAGTAAATAGGGGAAAAAGATCTCTGCCCAGACTTCCCTGGTGGTCCAATGGATGAGAATTCACCTGCCAGTACAGGGGACGTGGGTTCGATCCCTGATCCGAGAAGATTCCACATGTCACGGGGCAGCTAAGCCTGTGTACCCTAGAGCCTGTGCTCCACAGCAAGAGAAGCCGCCACGATAACCAGCCCGCTCACCGAACTGAAGACTAGCCCCTGCTCGCTGCAACTAGAGAAACCCCGCACGCAGCAAGGAAGACCCAGCGCAGCCAAAAAATCAATAAAATGTTTAAAAAGATCTCTGCCCTAGGGAGTTATATATATTTAGCATAAGAGAGACAGACCACAAGAAATAAATAAAATGAATATATTAATTAATAGATGACTTCTATGGTATGATAGAAGGTAGTGGATATTGTGAGCGAAAACAGTGGGGGTTACTGTGTTGGAAGTGGTGAGAGTACAGGATGGAAGAAACAAGTGGGTTACAGTTTTCAGTGATGACCAGAGACTGGAATGGTGATACAGCTGCATGTCTGGGGGAGAAGAAATCTAGGCAGGAGGATGATTAGCATGGGGGCCCTGAGGTAGTGAAACGGAGCAGGACCTTAAGGTCCTTCCCACCTCCCCACCCCGTGTCCTCTGCCTTTTGTCTGTGGAAACACTTCAGCCAAAGAATAAGTTTAATTGCAGAAATGAGAAAATGCAGAAACAAAGGAAAACAGTCCAAGGAGACCAAGTAGTAATAGTTTAGTCAGTAAGCACAGTCAAGGACCTTTAGTTCCTCCTCAGGGGCTATAGGTAATCTTCTGAGCCGTGGCCTGTGAGCTGTTTTATAGATAATGAAACCTCCACCAGGTGGAGGAAGACTTAACCACAAGATAACCAAACTGTAGCCATGACATAAGCTGTCATGGCTCCTAAAATTTGCCTCAAAGAAATGGAAGCAAACTGACGCTGGAATGGAACAGTTACCTACCTAAAACAATCGAGATGACCCTGGTCAGTTCACCATGTGACCAATCTCAAGATGACTGTCAAAGCTAACTGTGCCGTTTTTGCATGTAGCCTCCTCCCTCCATCTATAAAAGCTCTTGCCCCTGATTGCCAGGGTGTAGGGGGGAGTCGGCCTTTGGACAGGAGTCCACCCCACCTGCCGCAAGTGCCAGCATCCAAAATAAAACAAACTTTTCTTTCCACCAACTTGCCTCTTTTATTGACTTTTGAGTGGCAGCAGCCAGACCCCACTTTCAATAACAGTATGCTTGTTATATCCATGGAGTGGCAGGCAGGTCAGGTGATCTAGTGGAGTGGATAAAGGGGAGAATGACACAGAATGGAAGGACAGGAAAAGAGGTCAAAGGGTTGGGGGCTGGAAGGAGGCAACCATGCAAGGTCTTGTAGGCATTAGAAAGACGGGCTTTTACTCTAGGTAAGATGGGGAGTCATTGTAGGATGTCAGGCAGAGCAGTGACCTGCTCAAACTTAAATCCTTAAATACTGTAAAGGGCCTCTCTGGCTGCTCTATTAAGAATATCCTGTATCGAACAAGAGAAGAAACAAGAAGATAGGTTAGAAAGTGATTGCTTTAATGAAGTGGAGACCTGCTGGTGGCTCGAATCAGGGGGATGGCAGGGGGGATGGTGAGAGTGGTTGAATTCTAGGTGTATTTTGAAGGAGCTCATGAGACTTGCTCACATTGAACGCAGGACAGAAGACCAGGACAGGAATCAGAGATGATCATCTCATCCGGTCTTTCCATGGCAGTTTTGGCGCTGCTCCATCTAAGCTGCTTTTTCATTCCTTCATCACCTGAATGTCGGTTCCCCAAGATTGTGTCTTCAACTCTACCTCATTCTATATAGCATCATCCACTCTCATAGCATTATCTGTTATTATTAGGCCAATAATAGCTCTTCCATGAGCTGTGGTGTGCTGCTTCCAGCTGTGTGCTGGATGCATCTACCTTGACTTTGTGCTGGGAATCAAATGCTGTCTTCTGACTTCTGAACCCATGATTCCTTCTGTATGCCTCATTGCTTCCATGTCAGTCTCTTGCCATCCTGCCAGTAAGAACCAGCTGAGACCAAGTCTGATTCCTCCCTCACTCTGCAATGTCTAGTTCGCTACTGAGTCCATTCAGTTCTACTTTCTCCAAGGTCTGGCTCAAATGCCACATCCTCAGCAGAATCCTACCCAACCTCAGCCTCTTTAAAGTAGTTTCTCCTACAAGTTTTAGAGCTTTAGGCTTTACATTTAGGTCCGTGATCCACTTTGGATAAATTTTTGTATGTGGTCTGAGGTACAGACAGAGGCTTATTTTGTTTTGTTTTTTGCATCTGTATATCTGATTGTTTCAGTGCTGTTTGTTGACAGGCTGGTCATTGAATTGCCCTGGCATCTCCTGATGGGAAAGCAAAATGGTACAACCACTTAGGAAAAAAAAAATACGGCAGTTTCTTGAAAGGTGAAAAAGACACCAACTACATGACCAGTCATTCCACTGCTAGCTCTTTATCCAAGAAAAACCAAAACATATGGTCATTCATATGCTTGTATGTGAATGTTCATAGCAGCTTCGTCAGTAAAAGTAATAAACTGGAAACAACCCAAATGTCCATTAATAGATGAATGAAGCATATCTACACAGTGGAATACTACCAAGCAATAAAAAGGAACTGTTGACACATGCAATAAGACAAATGAATCTCAAAATCATGGTGAGGGAAAAGTGTTAGTCTCTCAGTCATGTCTGACTGTCTGTGATCCCATGGACTGTAGCCTGCCTGGCTCCTCTGTCCATGAAATTTTCCATGCAAGAATGCTGGAGTGGGTAGCCATTCCCTTCCCAACCCAGGGACTGAACCCAGGTCTCCTGTACTGCAAGCACATTCCTTACTGTCTGAGCCACCAGGCAAGCCTGGTAAGGGAAAAAAGCCAGATAAAAAATGAATATATTCTGTACAACTCCACATATATAAAGTTCTAAAAGATGCAAACTAATCTAGAGTGATGGAAAGCAGGTCAGCGGTTGCCTGGAGGTAGTGGGGGAAATGGGAGAATGGATTACACAAGGGCACAAGGAAAACTTAGGAGTGATGATTAGGTTATCTTGATTGTGGTAACAATTTCATAGATGTATACCTGTCAAAGCAGAAGGCAATGGCACCCCACTCCAGTACTCTTGCCTGGAAAACCCCATGGATGGAGGAGCCTCGTAGGCTGAAGTCCATGGGGTCGAGAAGACTTGGACACAACTCAGCGACTTCACTTTGACTTTTCACTTTCATGCACTGGAGAAGGAAATGGCAACCCACTCCAGTGTTCTTGCCTGGAGAATCCCAGGGACGGCGGAGTCTGGTGGGCTGCCATCTATGGGGTCACACAGAGTCGGACACGACTGCAGTGACTTAGCAGCATACCTGTCAAAATGTATCAAATTGTACCTTCAACTGCATATTCCGTTGCATTCACAATGCTCTTGCGTGGATTAATCATCAGTGAAGTCTTTAAGAAGATGTGTGTCAGCCATCTTTGCATCCACATACGGTGTTTGGCAAGGCTTCACTGGTGTGAAACAAACAGATAGATCAAGTGCTCTGCTGTATAACAACTGTAACTGGATAGGTGGTCATAATGACTATTTTTAAAACATTGATATTTGTGTTGTTGTTTTGTTGTTGTTTAGTTGCTAATTTGTGTCCAACTCTTTGCAACCCCATACTGTAGCCCGCCAGGCTCCTCTGTCCATGGGATTTCCCAAGCAAGAATACTGGAGTGGGTTGCCATTTCCTTCTCCAGGGGATCTTACCAACCCAGGGATTGAACCCATGTTTCCTGGTTCACAGGTGGATTCTTTACCACTGAACCACCTGGGAAGCCCTGATATTGTGAGTTTAATACAATTACAGTAAAAAAAATATTGTGGTTTTTAAAAACTTCATTCAAAGATTATATCAAAGAACAAATGAGTGAGAATAACCAAGAAATTTCTTGAAAAGAAGAGTGATTGGGTGCTAGAGCTTGCCTTACATAGATATAATTATGTAGCTATAATAATGAAAATAATGGGGACTTCACATAGAAATAAAGAGATGGTGCAAACTGTAGAGTCCAGAAACAGGCCATGAACTGTCAACATGGATTATTTAGTATACAACTTTAAATGTGGCATGACAGATTAGAGGGGAAAGGAAGGAATTATTCAGTAAATTTTATAGGACAGTCGATTAACTTTTCTAGGGAGCCAAAAAAATAAAATTAGACACTTAGCCCATATATTAAAATAAATTCCAGGTAAATAAAACTGGTGGTTCTTTAGAATGGGGAGAGGATGACAAGGACTTCTCACTTGGGGAGAGTTTTTCAAAGTGCTTTATCCTCTTCTGTCCCCCAACTGTAATATTTTAGCTGAAAATAAAGGGAAATGATGAAAACATTTTTTAGATGAAACCATTTTTAATGAAAAATATAGGAGTTTTTTAATTGGATCTTAGAATGTGCAAGCACCTTAAGTATTAGAGATAGAATAAATTGTGAAGAAAAAGATGGATACATTTTGCTACATAAAAATTGTGTAAAAAAAATTATATATATATATATAGAGAGAGAGAGAGAGAAGCAAAGGGGAAAAGATCAGATGGGAGAAGTAATTACAACAAATATGACCAGTGGACATAAATAGGGGACAGAGGACAAAAATAGTTAGGATGGTAAATTTTATGTGTATTTTTTTATAATAATAAAAGAAGTGACAGTTCAGTTGCTCAGTCGTGTCCAACTCTTTGTGACCCCATGGACTGCAGCATGCCAGGCCTCCCAGTCTATCACCAACTCCCAGAGTTTACTCAAACTCATGTCCATTGAGTTGGTGTTGCCATCCAACCATCTCATCCTCTGTCATCCCCTTCTCCTTCCATCTTCAATCTTTCCCAACATCAGGGTCTTTTCAAATGAGTCAGTTCTTCGCATCAGGTGGCCAAAGGATTGGAGTTTCAGCTTCAGCATCAGTCCTTCCAATGAATATTCAGGACTGATTTCCTTTAGGATGGACTGGTTGGATCTCCTTGCAGTCCAAGGGACTCTCAAAAGTCTTCTCCAACACCACAGTTCAAAAGCATCAATTCTTCAGTGCTCAGCTTTCGTTATAGTCCAACTCTCATATACATACAAAACCATAGCTTTGACTAGATGGACCTTTGTTGGCAAAGTAATGTCTCTGCTTTTTAATATGCTGTCTAGGTTGGTCATAACTTTTCTTCCAAGGAGTAAGTATCTTTTAATTTCATGGCTGCAGTCACCATCTGCAGTGATTTTGGAGCCCAAAAAAGTAGTCTCTTCACTATTTCCACTGTTTCCCCGTCTATTTGCCATGAAGTGATGGGACCAGCTGCCATTATCTTGCTTTTCTGAGTGTTGAGTTTTAAGCCAACTTCTTCACTCTCCTCTTACACTTTCATCAAGAGGCTCTCTAGTTCTTCACTTTCTGCTATAAGGGTGGTTTCATCTGCATATTTGAGGTTATTGATATTTCTCCCGGCAATCTTGATTCCAGCAAAAGTAATGACAGAAAAGATAAAATTCTGTGTGGAATTTTTGGACTGATCAGAAGGTTAAGTGAATGTGCTTAACAATTTGAGCTTGGAAAACTTCCCTTTTATCTTCCTTCCCAAAGTGGGGGAAAGATAGCTAAGGATGGTAAGGTGAAGAAAGGGATACTCCTATGACTTGCTGATGGGACTGGAAGGCATTTGGCATGATATAGTAGGAGCCTTAAAATGTTTATATTGTTTGGCTCAGTGATTCTACTTCTAGGAATCAATTCCAAGAAAATAATCATTTATATAAAAAGTGGTTCATTGGAAAAAAAAAAAATAAGTGCTGCATGCAAACATTCCCTCCACAGGAATGTGAGCTCCATGGAGGGAGGAATTATATTAGATTTTTTTTTTTACTTACTGCTGTAACCCCAGTAATAAAACAGAACCAGGCATAGACTAAGTGCCTTGAAAGTATTTGTTAAATAAACATTTATACTTTCTAAATTTTATATTGTGATATATTTTGTATATGTAAAAAGATAATTAAAAGAATTACGAGACACTGAAGCACTACTGCTTGATATAAGAAAAAATGTTGTCTGTATGTCTGAAGTTCCCAGTTATATATATAAAATTTTAACATAGGGGAAAAAATTGTTAAACATGTTCACATTAATCTCTAATCAGGCCAAAAATTCCACACAGAATTTTCTATTTTCTCTTACTTTCTTTATTATTATAGTATATAATATACATAAAATTTACCATCCTAACAGCATATTGAAAAGCAGAGACATTACTTTGCCAACAAAGGTCCGTCTAGTCAAGGCTGTGGTTTTTCCAGTGGTCATGTATGGATGTGAGAGTTGGACTGTGAAGAAAGCTGAGGGCCAAAGAATTGATGCTTTTGAACTGTGGTGTTGGAGAAGACTCTTGAGAGTCCCTTGGACTGCAAGGAGATCCAACCCGTCCATCCTAAAGGAAATCAGCCCTGGGTGTTCATTGGAAGGAATGATGCTAAAGCTGAAACTCCAGTACTTTGGCCACCTCATGTGAAGAGTTGACTCATTGGAAAAGACTCTGATGCTGGGAGGGACTGGGGGCAGGAGGAGAAGGGGACGACAGAGAATGAGATGGCTGGATGGCATCACCGACTCGATGGACGTGAGTTTGAGTGAACTCCGGGAGATGGTGATAAACAGGGAGGCCTGGCGTGCTGTGATGCATGGGGTCGCAGAGTCGGACACGACTGAGCGACTGAACTGAACTGAACTATTTTTAAGTGTACTATTCAGTGCACTAGATATATTCACATTGTTGTGCCACCATCCATCCACAGAAATCTATGTATCTTGCAAACCTCTGAACCCATTAAAGAGTAGATCCCTTTTCTCCTCCTCCTCACCCTCTGGTAACCACGCTTCTACTTTCTCCATGTACTTGACTGTTCTAGGTACCTCATATAAATGGAATCATGTAATAGTTGTCCTTTATGTTTGTCTTTTTTTTTTCACTTAGCATGTCTTCAAGATTCATTCATGTTGTAACATGTATCAAAATTTCCTAATAGGCTGAAAAAAATATTCCATTGGATATACAGACCACATTTTGTTTATCCATTCATCCATGGATGGACACCGGTTGCTTCCACTTTCTGGAAATTATGAATAATGATGCCATGAGCATAGGTATACAAATGTATCTTTGAGCCTTTGCTTTCAATTCTTTGGGAAATATACTCAGAAGTGGTATTGCTGGATTATACTCGAACATTATTTTTAAGGCATTACCATACTGTATTCTATAGTGGTTGCATCCTATTGTATATTCCCAAGTGTTTCAATTTTTCCACATGCTCACCAACACTTGTTGTTTTCTGTTGTTTCATCTTTTGAAGTAGTCATTCTAATGAGTATGAAGTGGTTCCTCTCACTTCTTAACACCACTGGTGAGCTTGGAAATCTTCCCTTTTATCTCCTGCACAATACCTATCAGTGAACAAACATAGAGAAACTATACTCAAGAAGTCCTCAGGTAACAAAGCAATTCATAAGGTCTTCCAGGGTAATCAAGAAAGGGAGGGTAGGAAACCCATACACACGCAGACATACCCACCCTCATTCCACTTGTCAGATCAGATCAGATCAGATCAGTCACTCAGTCGTGTCCGACTCTTTGCGACCCCATGAATCCCAGCACGCCGGGCCTCCCTGTCCATCACCAACTCCCGGAGTTCACCCAGACTCACGTCCATCGAGTCAGTGATGCCATCCAGCCATCTCATCCTCTGTCATCCCCTTTTCCTCCTGCCCCCAGTCCCTCCCAGCATCAGAGTCTTTTCCAATGAGACAACTCTTCACATGAGGTGGCCAAAGTACTGGAGTTTCAGCTTTAGCATCATTCCTTCCAAAGAAATCCCAGGGCTGATCTCCTTCAGAATGGACTGGTTGGATCTCCTTGCAGTCCAAGGGACTCTCAAGAGTCTTCTCCAACAGCACAGTTCAAAAGCATCAATTCTTCGGTGCTCAGCCTTCTTCACAGTCCAACTCTCACATCCATACATGACCACAGGAAAAACCATAGCCTTGACTAGACGAACCTTTGTTGGCAAAGTAATGTCTCTGCTTTTGAATATACTATCTAGGTTGATCATAACTTTCCTTCCAAAGAGGGAAGTCTTTTAATTTCATGGCTGCAGTCACCATCTGTAGTGATTTTGGAGCCCAGAAAAATAAAGTCTGACACTGTTTCCACTGTTTCCCTATCTATTTCCCATGAAGTGGTGGGACGGGATGCCATGATCTTCGTTTTCTGAATGTTGAGCTTTAAGCCAACTTTTTCACTCTCCACTTTCACTTTCATCAAGAGGCTTTTGAGTTCCTCTTTACTTTCTGCCATAAGGGTGGTGTCATCTGCATATCTGAGGTTATTGATATTTCTCCCGGCAATCTTGATTCCAGCTTGTGTTTCTTCCAGTCCAGCGTTTCTCATGATGTACTCTGCATAGAAGTTAAATAAACAGGGTGACAATATACAGCCTTGACGAACTCCTTTTCCTATTTGGAACCAGTCTGTTGTTCTATGTCCAGTTCTAACTGTTGCTTCCTGACCTGCATACAAATTTCTCAAGAGGCAGATCAGGTGGTCTGGTATTCCCATCTCTTTCAGAATTTTCCACAGTTTATTGTGATCCACACAGTCAAAGGCTTTGGCCTAGTCAATAAAGCAGAAATAGATGTTTTTCTGGAACTCTCTTTCTTTTTCGATGATCCAGCGGATGTTGGCAATTTGATCTCTGGTTCCTCTGCCTTTTCTAAAACCAGCTTGAACATCAGGAAGTTCACGGTTCACGTATTGCTGACCTGGCTTGGAGAATTTTGAGCATTACTTTACTAGCATGTGAGATGAGTGCAATTGTGCGGTAGTTTGAGCATTCTTTGGCATTGCCTTTCTTTGGGATTGGAATGAAAACTGACCTTTTCCAGTCCTGTGGCCACTGCTGAGTTTTCCAAATTTGCTGGCATATTGAGTGCAGCACTTTCACAGCATCATCTTTCAGGATTTGGAATAGCTCAACTGGAATTCCATCACCTCCACTAGCTTTGTTTGTCGTGATGCTTTCTAAGGCCCACTTGACTTCATATTCCAGGATGTCTGGCTCTAGGTCAGTAATCACACCATCGTGATTATCTGGGTCATGAAGATCTTTTTTGTACAGTTCTTCTGTGTATTCTTGCCACCTCTTCTTAATATCTTCTGCTTCTGTTAGGTCCATACCATTTCTGTCCTTTATCGAGCTCTTCTTTGCATGAAATGTTCCTTTGGTATCTCTGATTTTCTAGAAGAGATCCGTAGTCTTTCCCATTCTGTTGTTTTCCTCTATTTCTTTGCATTGATCGCTGAAGAAGGCTTTCTTATCTCTTCTTGCTATTCTTTGGAACTCTGCATTCAGATGTTTATATCTTTCCTTTTCTCCTTTGCTTTTCGCTTCTCTTCTTTTCACAGCTATTTGTAAGGCCTCCCCAGACAGCCATTTTGCTTTTTTGCATTTCTTTTCTATGGGAATGGTCTTGATCCCTGTCTCCTGTACAATGTCACGAACCTCATTCCATAGTTCATCAGGCACTCTTATCTATCAGATCTAGGCCCTTAAATCTATTTCTCACTTCCACTGTATAATCATAAGGAATTTGATTTAGGTCATACCTGAATGGTCTAGTGGTTTTCCTTACTTTCTTCAATTTAAGTCTGAATTTGGCAATAAGGAGTTCGTGGTCTGAGCCACAGTCAGCTCCTGGTCTTGTTTTTGCTGACTGTATAGAGCTTCTCCATCTTTGGCTGCAAAGAATATAATCAGTCTGATTTCGGTGTTGACCATCTGGTGATGTCCATGTACAGAGTCTTGTCTTGTGTTGTTGGAAGAGGGTGTTTGTTATGACCAGTGCATTTTCTTGGCAAAACTCTATTAGTCTTTGCCCTGCTTCATTCCGTCTTTCAAGGCCAAATTTGCCTGTTACTCCAGGTGTTTCTTGACTTCCTACTTTTGCATTCAAGTCCCCTATAATGAAAAGGACATCTTTTTTGGGTGTTAGTTCTAAAAGGTCTTGTAGGTCTTCATAGAACCATTCAACTTCAACTTCTTCAGCGTTACTGGTTGGGGCATAGACTTGGATTACTGTGATATTGAATGGTTTGCCTTGGAAACGAACAGAGATCATTCTGTCGTTTTTGAGATTGCATCCAAGTATTGCATTTCAGACTCTTTTGTTGACCATGGTGGCCACTCCATTTCTTCTGAGGGATTCCTGCCCGCAGTAGTAGATATAATGGTCATCTGAGTTAAATTCACCCATTCCAGTCCATTTCAGTTCGCTGATTCCTAGAATGTTGACATTCACTCTTGCCATCTCTTGTTTGACCGCTTTCAATTTGCCTTGATTCATGGACCTGACATTCCAGGTTCCTATGCAATATTGCTCTTTACAGCATCGGACCTTGCTTCTATCACCAGTCACATCCACAGCTGGGTATTGTTTTTGCTTTGGTTCCATCCCTTCATTCTTTCTGGAGTTATTTCTCCACTGATCTCCAGTAGCATATTGGGCACCTACTGACCTGGGGAGTTTCTCTTTCAGTATCCTATCATTTTTGCCTTTTCATACTGTTCATGGGGTTCTCAAGGCAAGAATACTGAAGTGGTTTGCCGTTCCCTTCTCCAGTGGACCACATTCTGTCAGACCTCTCCACCATGACCCGTCCGTCTTGGGTTGCCCCATGGGCATGGCTTAGTTTCATTGAGTTAGACAAGGCTGTGGTCCTAGTGTGATTAGATTGACTAGTTTTCTGTGAGTATGGTTTCAGTGTGTTTGCCCTCTGATGCCCTCTTGCAACACCTACCGTCTTAATTTCCACTTTTCTCCTTATTGGGGAGACGTTTCCAGCAAGCATGGTAGTCATTACCCACACCCTGCCAATATGCCTCTCAAACAAGGCTGACGTGGGGGTCAAAATTCCCTCATCCCTTTAGTCGGATTAGAAATGACAGAGATGGGTTTAAAGGTCAAGGAAAGTTTTGGAACTGATGAATATGCTCACTATCTTGATTATGATGATGATTCCACTGGTATATACACATGTCAAGACTTATCAGATCCTACCCTTCAAATACATGTAGTGTAGTGTATGATTATTCCTCAATAAAGCTGTGGTTTTTTTTTTTTTTTTTAATTCCCCCATCCCTGACAAAATTTGAAATTTATCTAAATGAACTTTGTTAAAAAGCAAGGAAAGGCAAAGCAAAAGCAAAAGGAAGAGTGAGCTAGGGAATAATTGGGGGCAGATTGCAGATTACATTCTCCTTAAAGTATGAAACATACTTAAGAGCCTGATGAACACAGCTTCTCAGCACATACGGGTCCATGTCTTCTTTCCTAACTCTGCTCATGAGGGATTCAGACACTGAACTTGCGGGGGAGTCAGATTGGCAGTGCTCTGGAGTTTGGTTGAGATTTAAGATCCTGCCACAATCTGCTTCCCAGTTCTTTCTTTCTAGCCAATACTTACTACACTCCTCCACCATACCCCCTGACAAGCAGGCATTTTTGTTCTTTTTTCTTGGACTCTGTCCCAAATGAGGAAAGTACTGCTTTATGGGCCTCCAAGGTTCCTCCCCTGCTTCAGGTAAAGTGCACTAACCTTGCTAATGAACTTGTAATCCTCTCAGAAGTTGTTCTGAAATTCCTACCCTCGCCTCTGAGCCACTGTTCCCTATCCTGTTCAGTTCGTCTGAAGTTCATTCATTAAGTCTATTAAATTGACTTGAGGCAGGGTCACCAGTTGTTCCTGACTAAGCCTGAGCCGAATGTCACAAAGGGCCAAGAGAAGGGAAAACCCTTGTCTAGGACCTAAGGTACCTGATGGTCTCAAAAACACCAGTCAGGTAAAGTAAAAATCTGAAACAAAGACATTGCCAACTACTAAGTAACAAAAATTATTTCCAAATTTAGGCTTGAAACAACTTATTATCATGCTGACAACTTCTGTGAATCAGGAATTCCCAAGGAGCACAGAAGAGTTGATATATTTACCTTATATGGGGGCTCAGCTAGGAGAACTTGAAGGCTGGGGGGACTCGGGGCTGTGGACAGGAATCGTCTGGAAGTGTCTTTATTTATGCCTCCAGCAGTTGATGAGAGCTGTCACCTGGGACTCAGCTGGAACACCAAGTGACCTTTTCAGAGGCCTGGGCCTCCTCACAGCGTAGGTGACCAGTCTCCTGAAAGAACAAGTGGAAGCTACATTGCCTTTTAGAAGCTAGCCTGAAAAGTCACATGTGCTATTCCCATAGTAGTCATAACTCCCCCAGATTCAAGGGGAGGGAGCTGCGTTAGTTTATTAGGCTGCCATAACAAAGTTCCGCAGACTGGGTGGCTTAAACAACTGTCTCACCATTCTGGAAGTTAGATGTCCAAAATCAAATTGTCGGCAGAACTAATTCCTTCTGAGGGTTGTGAGAGAAGGACCTGTTCCAGGCCACTCTCCTTGGCTTACAGATGGCCATCTTCTATGTCTCTTCACCTCACTATCCCTCTGTGTCCAAATTTCCCCCCTTTATATTGGATTAGGGAGGCAAGAGTTTGAGCAAACTCCGGGAGATGGCAAAGGACAGGGAAGCCTGGCGTGGTGCAGTCCATGGGGTCACAAAGAGTCGGACATGACTCGGTGACTGACAACAACAAGGGTTACTCCTAATGACTTCACTTGAACTTGACAACCTCTAGACCCTATCTCCAAATAAAGGCGTGTTCTGAAATACTGCAGGCCAGGACCTCAACATATTAATTTTTGAAGAAACAACCTGTAAGAGGAATGTAACTCCAACTTTCAATGGGCAATGTCAAAGTCATCATGTAAAAAGTGCAGTGGGAGGTATTGACGCTTGCCATCACTGGAAAATATAATCTACCCCATCATGACATAAAAAAGTTTAATAGTGAGAACCTATCATTGCTTGTATTATTCGTTTCATATAGGTCAGCACACAACATATAGAACATTTACTTTGGAGGGGGGACTATTATCATATGTTTTATACTTTTAAAGTGGATGGAGAGCTCAAATATCAACTGTTTGGATCCAAACAAGACACCTGGGAAACTCTGTGATTGACTCTTCCCCCAAGGCAACAAAAGGCTATGCTTCACCATCTAGTGCTTCCAAACAGAACTTCCAACAAATTATTATTTCTGGCCCAAGGATTCACTCTACTCTAAACTCCTTTGCTGATTTGCTTATTTGTAGTAGACACTCTCTATTAGTGCTTGTAGTTCAGTCTTGACCAATCTTGTCTTCACTCAGAGGAACTCATCCCTGTTGGTTTTGTTTTACATGCAAAGTAAATTTAAACATGTATTTTTTAATCAATTTTCGGGGAAACAATATTAATAAATATGTACTGTAACAATAAATCCTAACATGCCTCATTGGTTACCATTACTGTGACTACTTGAGATGACGCGTATAGAGCCAAATAAACTTTACACACAGATGGGGCTCCTGCCAAACCCAGATCGGTATTAGTAACACTCTTAATGCCCCAGTGCACATCAGCAGATGTTCTGCAACAAGCACTCATCCAGTAAAGATTATACAAAAGCCAGTCTCGAAAGCCCAAACATTTCTTTTTAAAGTAGGGGAGAAAGAGTGGGGTAGAAACCTAGTCACCCCACAATCTACTGGACCAATTCTCCAGGTTGCTTCTCAGTATTGCTACTCCCACTGTTTTGCTTTTCCCAGCCTCTTTTCTGCTGGTCAGCCTTTCTCTTCCTGATCACCTGGGGAGACACCCATATCTACTGAAGTATGATCCTCTGGAGGTGGGACGCAGGTATTGTTTCGGAAGTTGCCCAGGTAATTCTGGTGATCAGCAAGGTTTGCCAGCTACAGATCAGTGTGATCAAGTTCCTTCAGCATAGCCTACAAAGGTCCTCAGCCCTGCTCAGCCCTACAGTGGCCTCCCTCACCACTTCCCGTCTCATGATTTACCCATAATGACCCTGATTACCAATAGTTCACAAGACTCAGTTTGCTGCTTCACCCCACCGGGCCCTGGTTCCTGCTGAAAACACTCTGCCCATCTTGACTGCCAACCTATCACCCTCCAAAATCCAGCTTGAGGGTCTGCTTCTGTGAGGCCTTCCCTGATACACTCTACCGCCGTCCAGAATTAGTCCTTCTCCCCTCTGGATTCTGACTGTACCTCACTCACACAGCAATCAGCACAAGGAGCAGAAATATACTTCCTCATCTGTCTTCTCTAGAGTGTGATCCACTCAAAGGCAGGGTCTACGGCATGTTCACCTCAGTACCCACAACATCTAATCCCAGGACAAAATGAATTAGAGTAAACTGGTTTTATGGGGGTAAGCAAAGGAATCCTTTGTCAAGGATTAAGACTCCTTTGTAAAAGTTCCTTGCATGTTTTGTTACTCTGCCTGGCCCTGAAGTGATCTGGGAGATTTTCTTTCAGCTTTTAACACAGCACACCCTAGCTCTTTCCCTCAGCAAGAAAGCAGATCCCTATGAAGAGGAAAATAGATCTCATTTGCACTTACAACAAACTTGAAGGACATTAGCACCCAAGAAAAAAATCTCCCAGACTAAGGTCCTCTGGTCTCACCTGGTACGGACCCTTGCCTTTCCTCCTTTCCCTCCTATTTCATACTCCTGCTTCACAGCCCAGATAGGAGGGGCCAATAATTGCATTACTTTGCCTTCCCTCTGTTACCTCTTCCCTGCTTGTAACTTTGACCAATATTGCAGCTGTAGCCTGTAACTGACTCTCCAACTTAATGCTGCCAGTTTCCAGCCAACAAAAGCTTCATAGGCTATATAAAAACTCAGTTACACTAAGGATTTTGGCATCACTCATCAGGAAACCGAGGATTGGTACTGCCCCAAATTCAGAAGACTGAAGTCCTTGCTTCCTGCTCTGGCTGGTCTCTAGGGGAATGGCAACAGGCCCCTCAAGCTACAACAGTGGTAACGCACCAGTGCGTCTCTGACTTTGGGGTATATCCAAGTCACCTGGGGGGCTTGTTACAACACAGACTGCTGCTTCCCACCCCCACAATTGCTGATTCAGTGGGTCTGAGGTGTGGCCTGAAAATCACATTTCTAAAAAGTTCCAGGTGATGCTTATGCTAGTCCAAGGACCGTACTTTGAGAACCACTGTGGTAGAAAGTCGGAGAAGGCAATGGCACCCCACTCCAGTACTCTTGCCTGGAAAATCCCATGGACAGAGGAGCCTGGTGGGCTGCAGCCCGTGGGGTCGCTAAGAGTCGGACACGACTGAGCGACTTCGCTTTCACTTTTCACTTTCATGCATTGGAGAAGGAAATGGCAACCCACTCCAGTGTTCTTGCCTGGAGAATCCCAGGGACGGGGGAGCCTGGTGGGCTGCCGTCTATGGGGTCTCACAGAGTTGGACACGACTGAAGCGACTTAGTAGTAGTAGTAGTATGGTAGAAAGTAGCTGGAAGGGGGTGGATCAAGCTACCAACCAAACTTGTTAAACCTAGAATTGTGTAGTCACTTAGCCGTGTCCAACTCTTTGTGACCCCATGAACTGAAGCCTGCCAGGCTCCTCTGTCCATGGGGTTTCCCAAGCAAGAATACTGGCGTGGGTTGCCATTTCCTTCTCCAGGGGATCTTCCCGACCCAGGGATAGAAACTGCATCTCCTGCATTGCAGACAGATTCTCTATTATTGAGCCACCTGGGAAGCCCCAAACCCAGAATGCTGCTGCTGCTGCTAAGTCACTTCAGTCGTGTCCGACTCTGTGCAACTCCATGGATGGCAGCCCACCAGGCTCACCCATCCCTGGGATTCTCCAGGCAAGAACACTGGAGTGGGTTGCCATTTCCTTCTCCAATGCATGAAAGTGAAAAGTGAAAGGGAAGTCACTCAGTCGTGTCCGACTCTTGGCGACCTCATGGGCTGCAGCCTACCAGGCTCCTCCGTCCATGGGATTTTCCAGGCAAGAGTACTGGAGTGGGTTGCCATTTCCTTCTCTGAAACCCAGAATAGCGGGTCTCAAACTTGTCTGCATATTAGACATATTAGAATCACCCGGGGAGATGTAATGACTCTGGATGCCCAGGCTGCATCCCTATTATTTTTTAAATTGTATTTACTTATTTGTTTTTGGCTGTGCTGGGTCTCTGTTGCTGCATGCAGGCTTTCTCTAGTTGCAGCATGTGGGGGCTACTCTCTAGTTGCGAAGCATGGGCTTACTGTGGTGGCTTCTCTTGCTGCAGAGCGCAGGCTTCAGGGCATGCGGGCTTTAGTGGTTGCAGCACCCTGGCTCATTAGTTGCGGCATGTGGGCTTAGTTGCCCCGCAGCACGCGGGGTCTTCCCGGACCAGGGATCAAACCTGTGTCCCCTGCATGGTAGGTATATACTTAACCACTGGACAACCAGAGAAGTCCCTGAATCCTATTATAAATTAGAATCTTTGAAGGTAGGAGCAAGGTATGTATTTTTTTAATTTCCCAGGTGCTTCTATTATGCAGGCAAACTTGAGAACCCGTGATAAAGACAAGCAGTTCTCAACCCTGTTTGCAAATTAGTCACATGGGGAACTTTTAAAACATTCCTGCGAGGACCCCACCCTGAACCAATTAAAGTAAAGTATCTGGGTATGAGGGCTGCCTCCCTCTCTGCCTTATTTCCTAGGTTTTTCTAAAGTTTAAACAGTGGTGAGGATTATTACTAATCTGCACTTCAGTGAACCCCTGTTATAAACTGTCCTTTCCGTTTCATCTGAGTAATCCCTTCTTGTTTTGAACAAGAGAGACTAGGGGAATTTTATGTTTTGAACACTAGAGGGCACTGGTCTGAATAATCTGGGTGTGGGTGGGAGCAAGAGAATAAAGCTGTCTTCAAGGTAGTGTTAATCACTCAGTTGTGTCTGACACACCCCATTGTCCATGGAATTCTCCAGCAAGAACACTGGAGTAGGGTGCCATTCATTTCTCCAGGGGATATTCCTGACCCAGGGATCAAACCTGGGTCTCCTGCATTGAAGGCAGATTCTTTAACGTCTGAGCCACGAGGGAAGCCCCTTCAAGGTGGGTGCCCTAGCAGGGAGGCCAGACCTTTTCTAAAAATTACCTAGAGCAGCCCTTCTCAGAGCCACCCCCGGACCCGCAGCATCAGCATCACCCGGGAGCTTTTGGAATGCATGTTCTCGGGGCCTACGCCAAAAATTCCAGCTTGGGGCTCTTGATCTTGTTTCGGCAAGACTTCCAGGTGATTCTGATGAATGGGAAGACAGCAGTGGAGAAATTAAGAACTTGATCTTCTGTTTCTTACATAGGTTCATCACTACTTTTTAAAAACACACTCTCACCACACTACCTTTCACACTACTAGAAGGAAGGCTCTAGAAACAATAACAGCAGCAATGTCTTAATTCCATGTATTTCAGAGTGAGGGAGAGCAGTCAGACCTTCACCACCCCTGTGCTGAGTATGGGCTTGCAACCTTGGCCTCTTTGTAGGGCCTTAATAGGTGGTTTTGTGTCCTTGATATGATGGCCACAGGTAATTCCCAAATTCTGCCAGCCATTTGTATTCAGTAGGAGCTCTGTGATGGCGCTTGCCACCCCCAGTGTGATTAGAGTATACTTAGGAAGCTCTCTCAGAGAAGGCAATGGCGCCCCACTCCAGTACTCTTGCCTGGAAAATCCCATGGATGGAGGAGCCTGGTAGGCTGCAGTCCATGGGGTCTCGAAGAGTCAGACACGACAGAGCGACTTCACTTTCAGTTTTCACTTTCATGCTTTGGAGAAGGAAATGGCAACCCACTCCAGTGTTCTTGCCTGGAGAATCCCAGGGACGGGGGAGCCTAGTGGGCTGCCGTCTATGGGATCATACAGAGTCGGACACGACTGAAGCGCCTTAGCAGCAGCAGCAGCGGGAAGCTCTCTGGGGCTCCTGAACCCATCTTCTGTTCTCCATTTCCTCACCAGATGGGGTCACATCCTCTCTACTTTTTATGCAAGCCACAACACATGAGCTTCTCCAGCTAGGCAGCTGGGTGAAGGCCCTGCTGGATTGAACCCATCAGTATTTTGCCAGAAGCCATAGGAAACAGCTCAATTTCCTTTTTTTTGCCAAGAACCCTTTATCAAGCGTTAGCAAGGCCCTCAGGCAGTGTGAGTTTGTTTGGAAGGGAACCAGACCACAGATGAAATGTGGAGTGAGTCCTGTAAAATAAGTAATCCCTGTCCTGGTGCTCTCGGCCAGGAAGGGAACCAAACTTACTGAGATGTGCTAATTCTCAGGATTTTACATACACAATGTCACTTAATCCCCACAACAACATTGTGACATTAGGAGTATTATTCCTACTTACAAAACTACAAAGATATAGGAAACAAATTCGAAGAGCTTGAACCATGTGCCTGGAACCCCTCAGGTAATAAACTGAGATTCACATTCCCAGTTGAACCTACCCTGCATACCTGCGGGTGACTTTGTCCTTCACGCCATGCATCATGCAGAAAAGGCAGCCCTAATTTGTTTCTGCCACTGCATTGCACTACCTGAATATAAACATTGAAAATGAACACAACTTTATAAAGAAACCAGTATAAACCTGCCCTGGGTTTTAAGAGTTGATTCTTGGGATGCTCCATAAAAATCAAAACTGTGGCCAAGGAAGAATTTAGGAAGGGAAGCATAGATGTGATGACATCAGCAATCATCCTTATTTCTGGTACCCTCTTGGGTCTGTTTCTCTCTTTTGATCCTGCTTCTATCCTGACTCTCTATCCCATCAAGAGTTTCCAGCAAATCTCCAGCTGAGGACACTGAGCCTCTTTCTGGAAGGGCTGTGCTGTCTGCCACTGACTGTTCCACCCTCTCTCCCAACACTCCATCCTGATTCCCAAGTATGTTGAACAAGCCCTTTTGAGATGAGAGAATCTGCTTTCCCACAGCCTTGCCAGTCCTGAGCACTGTGTTCTTTTAAAAATCTTTGTCACTGAAGTAGTAAAAATAAAAATCTCATTCTTTTAATTGATGTGTCCTTAATTGCTGCTGAGGTTAAATATATACATATTTGAATTTCTTTTTTCCTGGTTGAATTACTCTTTCATGTTCCTTATCCACCTTGTTTTGGAGAATGGTTCTTATAGATATATCAGAACTCTTTATTTACTAAGGGTATGAATCTTCTGTCGTACATATGCAAATACTGTGTTCCAAATTGTCTTTTGACTTTGGTTATTTCTAAAATAGGAGTTTTATTTGGTCAAATCTATGATTTCTTCCTTCAGAGTCATTCTTAGAAAGACATTCCTCACACTAAGATTTTAAAAATATTTACCTTATTGTATATAATTTTTATACCTCCCTTTTCACATTTAATCCATCTGAAATCTATTTTGTTGTAATGTATGGGATAAGGCTCTTAAGTTGGCACTCCCTCTCAGAGGGATAGCCAGTTGTTCTAATACTTTTTATTTATTGAATGATACATACTTTTCTCACTGATTTAAAGTATTTCCTTTATTATATACTAAACGTTTGCATCTACTTTAGTTTCTTCTAGATTTTGGAGTTTTTCCATTGATCTACCCTTGTGATGGTAGCACACGTTTAATTTCTGTAATTTTATAATGTATTTTTATATATGGTAGTGCTAGTTCAATCCTTTTTCATTAACAATTTTCAAGTATTTCCTGACTACCATTGAACATTTATTCTTCCAAATGAATTCTGCAAGTATTTTGTCAAAACTTGACTCTTCCACTAACTGTTCTAGAAATACCTTGGTCCATCTCTCTAGCTGTGGTGCTAGAGAAGACTCTTGAGAGCCCCTTTGGACTGCAAGGAGATCCAACCAGTCAATCCGAAAGGAAATCAACCCTGAATATTAATTGGAAGGACTGATGCTGAAGCTGAAGCTGAAGCTGAAATACTTGGGCCACCCGATGCCAAACTCATTAGAAAAGACCCTGATGCTGGGAAAGATTGAAGGCAGGAGGAGAAGGGGAAAACAGAGGATAAGATGGTTGGATGGCATCACTGACTCAGTGAACATGAGTTTGAGCAAACTCCAAGAGGTGGTAAGGGACAGGGAAACCTGGCGTGCTGCAGTCCATGGGGTCACAAAGAGTCAGACACGACTGAGCAGCTGAACAACAACAATCTCTCTGGCAGATGTTTTTTCCAATATTCAGTAATTGTTACCTGTACCTACAGTTAACCTGGCACTGTGCTAAGAACTGGTGCTATAAAAAATGAATTTGACTCAATCCCTAACCTCAAGGGACTTAAAATCACATACAAGAAAAGAAAATTAATGCATAGGTGCATTCAATCATGATTTCTGCTGTGGGGAATACTGAAAAGGGTAGAGTTATGTGGAGGCTTTGATATAGCTCCTGGAGAAGGGGTGGAAATGAAAATAGCAAGATGTAACCCGAGCTTCACCTCTAGGCCTGGTTCAGTTCAGTTCAGTTCAGTCGCTCAGTCGTGTCCGACTCTTTGCGACCCCATGAATCGCAGCACGCCAGGCCTCCCTGTCCATCACCAACTCCCGGAGTTTACCCAAACTCTTGTCCATCGAGTCGGTGATGCCATCCAGCCATCTCATCCTCTGTCATCCCCTTCTCCTCCTGCCCCCAACCCTTCCCAACATCAGAGTCTTTTCCAATGAGTCAACTCTTCGCATGAGGTGGCCAAAGTACTGGAGTTTCAGCTTTAGCATCAGTCCTTCCAAAGAACACCCAGGGCTGGTCTCCTTTAGAATGGATTGGCTAGTAAGTGGACTCAAAAAGGGTTCATGCTTACTGTGCACCATTGGAACCCTGACTCCAGAGCTGTGTGTAGGGGACTCCATTCCATCTTCGCACTGCCCAGTGGGTCTGCATGCCCAGTTTTCCCCATCCCACATTAATCCTCTCTGGTTGTGTCTCGCATGCCAGCAACAGTGCAGCGCCCTGCCCAGCAGCATGGCTCTTCATGTCTTTCAAAGCATTATTTGCCTGTGTTATAAAATCTAAAAGCCCTCACACTCCTGGAAGGTGGGCTGATATCATAATTTCTACTGGAAAGAGACATAAATGGATGTTTTGCAAAGCACGCAAGTTGAGTGACTTGTCTAAAGTGCTGGTTGACAGAAGCAAGCATAGAAGGAAAGTTCAGGTTCCTTGGCTAATTCTCTATCTATTGCACCCCATGGCTTACTGAGTAAGCCCAGTCTTTCTGTGTAAGGCAGTTCTAACAGTACTACTCAATCTATAAGAAGATATGTCCAGAATTTCATTCTCTCTCTCCTCTGCCCTTTTCCCATCACCACTGTAATGAAATGGTGGGTCCCCCTTCCTTATACTTCTCCATCCAAACCATGGGGCTGGGAGAGGAGGCCAGAACAAACTAGGGCGAGCACCTAGATGGGCAAACTAGTGAAGAAGAGGGGAAACGGGCCTCTGGGGAACTAGAGTTTGAGGCCTCGTGGCTGTTGGGTTTCGTGCTAATGTGCCTCCAAGGCTGGATCCCAGGCATTCCAACCCATCCACTTCCTTTTCCATTGCCACCGTCAACAGCTTCTGAACAGAATCTTTACTCCTCTGGGCACCTGAAGACGGAATTCAGACTCAGCTTTTCACCTCCTCAGATATAGCTTTTAAACATACACACACACACATCTGTAATGATTTTTTAAAAGGGCTTGTATACTGACTAGCAGTGGAGAGACAGTAGGGACTGAAAAAGGAAAAAGGGTCCACCCTGAGTGTCCCTCTGGTGCTGTTTCATGTAGATACTTCAGAGAAGGGAAGACATTTCCCCTAACCCCCATTTTTCTTTAGAAATATCTAGGATAGAAGATTAATCTGTAGCTCTTGCTCAACTGGGCATTTCATTGCTGGAGTTGAGACTTCAAGAGAAGGGGAGTTTGGGGTCGATGTGGAGGAAATGGGCTGGATGTTGCCAAGACTAACATCGGGGGTGGGGGGCGCTGAGAACAGCTGTTGGGGAGTGTTCTTCCCTACCTCAGCCTCCAAACTGCACCCTGGACCAGCTGGAGGGGGCACAGATAGGGGAGATGGGGATCTGGGCCAAGGAATGGATGGAAAGAAGGGAAATCTTAAGCAATTGGGAGAGAATTTCTATAAGGACCTGGGGCAGGAAGTGTACATGGAGGGTGAAAATAAGTGACCTAAGTAACCAAGAAAAGTCAGGCTTGTAAGGCCAACTGCAAAGCTTGCTTTTGCAAGTAATGTGTATTCCATCTGTCTCCCCATGCCAGTGGAAGCACTAATAAATGTTACATGTTGAAACTTTTGCACTAGCTTGTACATAAAAATTCCATATGCCAATTGACTGGACTACATGAACACATCTGTCAAAAACAGGTCTCTTAGGCACAATTTAGGACATTCCAAAGCAGCTTTATAACTACTTTAGCCTCCAAATGGTACGAATTAACTCTCATAAGCCAGGTCTATTCTCGCTGAACCAAGGTTTGGACCAAATGTCCGAATCATTCAAGTCAGAAACACTCTTTTGCCTTCATTTTAGAGAGTATCAGTAGCAAGCTCTTTTTTCCTCCAGAATTATGCTGTTGATTCAGTGTTTGATGTCACATTGTAAACATATGTTAATATGGCCAAAATGATAAAATAGTTCATGTACTATGAGCTTAAAAAGGACAAAGTTCTGTATTTTTATGAGATTCTGCTACTCCAATAACCTTCAAAATTTACAAAGTACAGTGACACATACTAGGTCATTAGATCTCAGGTGCTAAGTATATTTTACTTTGGAAAAGTCAGTGTGGGGAAACTCCTGAGATGGATCTTTCATTTATATAGACAATTTGAAAATTTTTAATCCATATTTATTTGACTGCACGGGGTCTTTAGTTATGGCATGAGGTATCTTTTAGCTGTGGCATGCAAACTCTTGGTTGTGGCATGTAGCATCTAGTTCCCTGACCAGGGATTAAACTCAGGCCCCCTGCATTGGGAGCACGGAGTCTTAGCTCCTGGACCCTGGGTAAGTCCCTCGATGACCCTTTTAGATCCTTTCCCTTTGTGGAATGGGAGATGCATGGAGGAGGATGCAAACCTCCCCTGCAGAAAGAAGCCTAGATGCAAACTTCATGAACCCAGGCTCAGCACTTATCGTAGCTCTAGGGATGGAAAATGTGCCTCTTTTTTTCCTCATACTGATGTTCCATTCTTATTAACTTTTAGGGGAAAAAAAAAAAAACTGTTTAGAAAAGCAAGTATAACTGATGAATGACCAAGTGAGTTGGATAACCAAATTGGAATCTTCAAATGTCTCAACATAAGGGAGTATTGGGAAGAGTCTAACATAAATGCATAAGTGTGAATGCAAAGCACACACAGATCTCAGAAAACCGGAACTAAAGGGAGGAGGAAATCAGCATGTCAGCGTGTCTGTGAAGAAAGGCTTTAGGGTCTCAGTCATGACTGAATAGGCATCAGCAAGCCATCCAGGCAGCCCTGGTGTCATCTTTGACTCTGCTAATAAAGGAGTACCATCCCAAACAAGGGAAGATTGCCTTCCTTGACTCTGTGTCAGATACTATGTTCAGATATAGATACTTCACTTTTTTTTTTTTTTTTGGGTAAATTGTAATTTTTTTATTGGAAAACAAATATACAACTTGGAATGGATTTGAGGCAAATTGTGCCATAAGCCGATTTTCTTTAAGTGGCTAAAACAAAGTTTAAAAAGCAAGTTAACAATAAAAGAAAATGTTTCTGGTATAGGACCAGGAGTACAAAAAAATAGTGTACGAGTACCTGGATAAAACACCCGTTTTGCAATAGTGCAACTTTTAAGTACATATTGTTGACTGTCCGTAGTCCACGCAGAGTTACAACTCCACACTTCAACAACATGCTGACAGTTCCTAAAGAAAACTACTCAAAAAAAAAAAAAAAAAGGCATAACCCAGATGTTCCCTCATTTGACCAACTCCATCTAAGTTTAGATGTGCAGAAGGGCTTAGATATATCCAGAGTAAGCCACATGCAACATGTTACTTGATCAATTTTCTAAAATAAGGTTTCAGGACAATGACAGTAAAATAAGGGAAGAAAACATGGAGGAATGAAGTCCTAATTACTATACATGCATATTTTTTTTTTTGACAGTAGGGGGAAACCTTTTACAGATAAGTTACAAACAAAGAAAAGGCAAATAAACAATTTTGTACAAGGAATTTAACACATTCTGTACAATGTCTTCACTTTGCTGTCATCATATGTACAAACTCTTCATAGTTTACTTGACCATCACCATCAATATCTGCTTCCCTGATCATTTCATCAACCTCTTCATCTGTTAACTTCTCTCCAAGGTTTGTCATCACATGGCGGAGCTCTGCTGCACTAATATAGCCATTACCATCCTTATCAAACACACGAAATGCTTCTCTAATTTCTTCTTCACTGTCTGTATCTTTCATTTTTCTTGCCATCATTGTCAGAAATTCCGGGAAGTCAATTGTGCCATTACCATCAGCATCTACTTCATTAATCATGTTCTGTAACTCTGCTTCTGTGGGATTCTGCCCAAGAGACCTCATTACAGTTCCCAATTCCTTTGTTGTTATAGTTCCATCACCATCCTTGTCAAATAGTGAAAAAGCTTCTTGGAATTCTGCAATCTGCTCTTCAGTCAGTTGGTCAGCCATGCTGCAAGCGCTACAGGTCTCCGGGACGCAATCACACAACCACTCAGCTCGCTCGCTCCACTTGGACTCATAGATACTTCACTTTAAGAACAAGTTGGAGTGGATCCCAACAGAGCAAGCAGCCTGGTAAACAAGGCATGGCGTCTGTCCCCAAAGGACACCCAGTGCAACAGGGGAACTGAGTCAAATGGGTGCCAGTTCAAGGAAACTGTGGTTGAGTTAAGCCTTAAAAAGGAAATATTTAGAGGAGACTTTCAGTATGGGAATATAACATCTGTTTCCAAATACTTGAGAATCTCTCATGGGAAAGATAAACACTGTTGGTATGGGAAAATCTGAATCAATAAGTGAACTTTACTAGAAGACAAAGGCTTCCCAGGTGCTGCAGTGGTAAAGAATCCGCCCACCAATCCAGGAGACTCAGGTTCAATCCCTGGTTTGGGAAGATCCCCTGGAAGAGGAAATGGCAACCCACTCCAGTATTCTTACCTGGAAAATCCCATGGAGAGGGGAGCCTGGCGGGCTACTGTCCATGGGGTCGCATAAGAATCGGTCACAACTTAACGACTAAATAACAACAGCAAGTACATCCATCCTCAAAGGGAGTGATAGTGCCCTCAAGGGGGTGAAAACTGATTCGAGGCAGGGTGGGGGTGAGCAAAAAGTAACATCACAGTGATTTCTGACCCTTCAAAAGTCAACCTTTCTCAGGGTTGGAATATTTGTATTCCTTAATATTAATTTCTCTTGTCGACCTTTCTTGGTGTCATATAAGCAGCATTGCCACAGTCATGAAAGGTACATAAATGTCTGCTAGATCACTATTGCAAAAATCTGTACTACATCTATGGCGACTAGATGGCTGTGACTGGAGATTTTGTCTTGACTGATAGAGACTGAGGACTCAATCTCAAAGTCACATTAGAAGGGGTGGCCTGCACGTGCCACAGACAGCCTTGAGGCTATTGTCTGTGTGTGATGCTCACTGCTTTCTATAGGATTTGAACTTTGAGAAGTAAATAAAAATGATTTATACTTACTATTTAATTCTATAAAAGTTAGCCAACAAATTAACTACATCAACTGTTGACAAGAAAAACTGTCAACAATAACTGAATAAGTATCTAACATCTAGTTAGGTTAAAAGCCATTTTCTCATATCAAACAAGTTAAAATTTAATGTTTAGGAAATTTAATTTTTTTTAATTGTTTTTCTATCACTGAAAAAAATAACCCTTTTTGAATGATTTGTTTTTAAATTGATTACACTGTTATTATTAACATGTAGTTCTAAAAATTGCCAGTATCTATATATAATTTGATACATTACAGTACAGAAGCAAATAAAACTATATTAGAAGTTAAACAGCAAAGTTATAAAGGTTAATAGCTTTGATTTTGAATTTAAAATGTACCTTAAAACTTTGTCATTCATAACTCTGCATTAGATAAAAGGAAGAGGTTTATGCTTACTCTTTCTATGTATGGAGAAGGAAATGGCAACCCACTCCAGTATTCTTGCCTGGAGAGTTCCATGGATAGAAGAGCTTGGTGGGCTACATAGAGTCAGTCCATGGGGTCACAAAGAGTCAGATAGGACTGAGTGACTAACACTGTCCTATGTATAAAGCATGTGCTTGCTTGCAAGCTACGCTCAGTCATGTCTAACTCTTCACGACCCCATGGACTGTAGCCCACCGGGTCCTCTGTCCATGGGACCCTCCAGGCAAGAGTACTGGAGAGGGTTGCCATGCCCTCCTCCAGAAGAGCTTACCTCACCCATGGATTGAACCCTTAGCTCTAGGTCTCCTGTATTGGCAGGTGGATTCTTTCCCACTAGCACCATGTGGGAAGCCCAGATATACATATACTGCATGAACTGTATATCTGTATATCTAATATAACACAGATATTAGAATTTCATAAGGAACAATTGGCAAAACAATGTCTTTAAAGGTCTTTAATGAATGATAATTTTTTAGAAGTTGAGAAACTCTGAATTAAAGCCTTCTAAGCATTTTGGCATGAAAACATTTCACTCTTGGTTTGCGAGGACGAATTGCAGCCGAAGTTGGAAAATAAGAACGGGTTTATTCAGTCTTGTCTTGTCCTCGTGTCCCCTCTGTTTCTTTTTCCCACCCCAAGGTACCTGTTTTAAAAATAGAATCGCTCTCTTCCTTTTGGAGCCATATATAATCCCATTCACTGGCTTCCATGCTGGGACATGACCCACGCCTGGCCAGCAGTGAACTTGTCACTTGAGCCAGGCCAGTCAGTATTAATTCTGGGACTTTTGCTTGCACTGAGGAGCTGTTTTTCTGTTGGGGTTACATTCGTCAGGTTGTGAGCTCAGAGCTGCCAGGATCTCTCTTTGCCATAACCTCAGGAAAGCCTAGCTGAGAATAGAACCCACTCCGTAGAAAGCAGAGCTGGAGAATGACTGGGAATCGAATCCAGTTGTGCCTGGAGCTATCTGAGCCCCTGGACTTTCTGGTGTCCTTTGTGACTTAGACCAGCTGGAGTCAAGCTTTTGTCACTAGCAATCAGAAGGGTTATTTTTCACTTCCTAACCCAGCTCTGCCCCATTCCCTTACTCCATGACTGTCCAGAGCCTGGGAAAACCTCTTCCTTTCCTCATCCAAATCTGCTCTCCCCACATGGAGACTTGACCCCATCACCTATTTCTTCTCAACTCCACTCTCAGAGAAACTGTTACAATTCTTGCTGGGTGCTGTTGTGAGTCTCAGACACTAATCCTGAAGCAGTATTGCTGGTGCCACTTGGTTAAATTGTGAATTACTATTTATCTGAAAGTATGTATTCTATTTCCTTTTTACTGACACCTTCACAGTGTTTTGGAGAAGGCAATGGCACCCCACTCCAGTACTCTTGCCTGGAAAATCCCATGGATGGAGGAGCCTGGTGGGCTGCAGTCCATGGGGTCGCTAAGAGTCAGAGACGACTGAGAGGCTTCACTTTCACTTTTCACTTTCATGCATTGGAGAAGGAAATGGCAACCCACTCCAGTGTTCTTGCCTGGAGAATCCCAGGGACAGGGGAGCCTGGTGAGCTTCCGTCTATGGGGTCACACAGAGTCGGACAGGACTGAAGCGACTTAGCAGCAGCAGCAGCAGCACAGTGTTTGCCATATGTGTAAATATACATAAATTAATTAGGTGCATTCTATCGTCAACAACTCATGGATGATTAACTATGTATCATGAAGGTGCTGCACACTGAAAACAATAGACTTGAATCTATACTTGTGAGATACTACGCTGACCCTCCATGACAATCGTCTATTGTTAATTTATGACAGATAAACAGAAAGTAAAGTGAAAATTATTTTGACACTTTTTAATGAAGTATGCAAATACAAATAATTTTAATTGAACTACAGTCAGATCAGATCAGATCAGTCGCTCAGTCATGTCCGACTCTTTGCGACCCCATGAATAGCAGCATGCCAGGCCTCCCTGTCCATCACCAACTCCTGGAGTTCACCCAGACTCACGTCCATCGAGTCAGTGATGCCATCCAGCCATCTCATCTTCTGTTTTCCCCTTCTCCTCCTGCCCCCAATCCCTCCCAGCATCAGAGTCTTTTCCAGTGAGTCAACTCTTCACATGAGGTGGGCAAAGTACTGGAGTTTCAGCTTTAGCATCAGTCTTTCCAAAGAAATCCCAGGGCTGATCTCCTTCAGAATGGACTGGTTGGATCTCCTTGCAGTCCAAGGGACTCTCAAGAGTCTTCTCCAACACCACAGTTCAAAAGCATCAATTCTTCGGTGCTCAGCCTTCTTCACAGTCCAACTCTCACATCCATACATGACCACAGGAAAAACCATAGCCTTGACTAGACGAACCTTTGTTGGCAAAGTAATGTCTCTGCTTTTGAACATGCTGTCTAGGTTAGTCATAACTTTCCTTCCAAGGAGTAAGTGTCTTTTAATTTAATGGCTGCAGTCACCATCTGTAGTGATTTTGGAGCCCAGAAAATGAAGTCTGACACTGTTTCCACTGTTTCCCCATCTATTTCCCATGAAGTGGTGGGACCGGATGCCATGATCTTCGTTTTCTGAATGTTGAGCTTTAAGCCAACTTTTTCACTCTCCACTTTCACTTTCATCAAGAGGCCTTTGAGTTCCTCTTCACTCTGCCATAAGGGTGGTGTCATCTGCATATCTGAGGTTATTGATATTTCTCCCGGCAATCTTGATTCCAGTTTGTGTTTCTTCCAGTCCAGCGTTTCTCATGATGTACTCTGCATAGAAGTTAAATAAACAGGGTGACAATATACAGCCTTGACGTACTCCTTTTCCTATTTGGAACCAGTCTGTTGTTCTATGTCCAGTTCTAACTGTTGCTTCCTGACCTGCATACAAATTTCTCAAGAGGCAGATCAGGTGGTCTGGTATTCCCATCTCTTTCAGAATTTTCCACAGTTTATTGTGATCCACACAGTCAAAGGCTTTGGCATAGTCAATAAAGCAGAAATAGATGTTTTTCTGGAACTCTCTTTCTTTTTCGATGATCCAGCGGATGTTGGCAATTTGATCTCTGGTTCCTCTGCCTTTTCTAAAACCAGCTTGAACATCAGGAAGTTCACGGTTCACATATTGCTGAAGCCTGGCTTGGAGAATTCAGGCGGCTGCGACGGACCACCATAGCGCGGCCCAGAGGAGCCACCCCACGTCCGAAGTCAGGGGCAGAAGCTGGGAGGACCCCATGCCCGAAGGGCGGCAGCCAAGAGGAGTTACCCCGCATCCGAGGTCAGGGGGGCGGCCGGGAGGAGATACCCCACACCCCTACGCCCGAGGCCAAGGGCAGCGGCGGGGAGGAGCAACCGCACGACCGAGGCCAGAGGTGGTGGCCAGGAGGACCAACCCCACGTCCAAGGAGCTGTGGCTGCGCGGGCGCAGGAGGGCCTAGAGGAGCTATCCCAGATTGAAAGTCAGGAAGGGCGGCGGTGAGGAGATATCCCTCGTCCAAGGTAAGGAGCAATGGCTGCGCTTTGCTGGAGCAGCCGTGAAGAGATACCCCACGCCCAAGGTAAGAGGAACCCAAGTAAGAAGGTAGGTGTTGCAAGAAGGCATCAGAGGGCAAACACACTGAAACCATACTCACAGAAAACTGGTCAATCTAATCACATTGGGACCACAGCCTTGTCTAACTCAATGAAACTAAGCCATGCCCGTCGGGCAACCCAAGACGGACGGGTCATGGTGGAGAGGTCTGACAGAATGTGGTCCACTGGAGAAGGGAATGGCAAACCACTTCAGTATTCTTGCCTTGAGAACCCCATGAACAGTATGAAAAGGCAAAAATGATAGGATACTGAAAGAGAAACTCCCCAGGTCAATAGGTGCCCAGTATGCTACTGGAGATCAGTGGAGAAATAACTCCAGAAAGAATGAAGGGATGGAGCCAAAGCAAAAACAATACCCAGCTGTGGATGTGACTGGTGATAGAAGCAAGGTCCGATGCTGTAAAGAGCAATATTGCATAGGAACCTGGAATGTCAGGTCCATGAATCAAGGCAAATTGGAAGTGGTGAAACAAGAGATGGCAAGAGTGAATGTCGACATTCTAGGAATCAGCAAACTGAAATGGACTGGAATGGGTGAATTTAACTCAGATGACCATTATATCTACTACTGCGGGCAGGAATCCCTCAGAAGAAATGGAGTGGCCATCATGGTCAACAAAAGAGTCCAAAATGTAGTACTTGGATGTAATCTCAAAAACGACAGAATGATCTCTGTTCGTTTCCAAGGCAAACCATTCAGTACCACAGTAATCCAAGTCTATGCCCCAACCAGTAACGCTGAAGAAGCTGAAGTTGAACGGTTCTACGAAGACCTACAAGACCTTTTAGAACTAACATCCAAAAAAGATGTCCTTTTCATTATAGGGGACTGGAATGCAAAAGTAGGAAATCAAGAAACACCTGGAGTAACAGGCAAATTTGGCCTTGGAATATGGAATGAAGCAGGGCAAAGACTAATAGAGTTTTGCCAAGAAAATGCACTGGTCACAACAAACACCCTCTTCCAACAACACAAGAGAAGACTCTATACATGCATATCACCAGATGGTCAACACTGAAATCAGACTGATTATATTCTTTGCAGCCAAAGATGGAGAAGCTCTATACAGTCAGCAAAAACAAGACCAGGAGCTGACTGTGGCTCAGACCATGAACTCCTTATTGCCAAATTCAGACTTAAATTGAAGAAAGTAGGGAAAACCACTAGACCATTCAGGTATGACCTAAATCAAATTCCTTATGATTATACAGTGGAAGTGAGAAATAGATTTAAGGGCCTAGATCTGATAGATAGAGTGCCTGATGAACTATGGAATGAGGTTCGTGACATTGTACAGGAGACAGGGATCAAGACCATTCCCATAGAAAAGAAATGCAAAAAAGCAAAATGGCTGTCTGGGGAGGCCTTACAAATAGCTGTGAAAAGAAGAGAAGCGAAAAGCAAAGGAGAAAAGGAAAGATATAAACATCTGAATGCAGAGTTCCAAAGAATAGCAAGAAGAGATAAGAAAGCCTTCTTCAGTGATCAATGCAAAGAAATAGAGGAAAACAACAGAATGGGAAAGACTAGGGATCTCTTCAAGAAAATCAGAGATACCAAAGGAACATTTCATGCAAAGAAGAGCTCGATAAAGGACAGAAATGGTATGGACCTAACAGAAGCAGAAGATATTAAGAAGAGATGGCAAGAATACACAGAAGAACTGTACAAAAAGGATCTTCACGACCCAGATAATCACGATGGTGTGATCACTCACCTAGAGCCAGACATCCTGGAATATGAAGTCAAGTGGGCCTTAGAAAGCATCACGACGAACAAAGCTAGTGGAGGTGATGGAATTCCAGTTGAGCAATTCCAAATCCTGAAAGATGATGCTGTGAAAGTGCTGCACTCAATATGCCAGCAAATTTGGAAAACTCAGCAGTGGCCACAGGACTGGAAAAGGTCAATTTTCATTCCAATCCCAAAGAAAGGCAATACCAAAGAATGAAATACAGTATATACTGGCTAATATATTTTGGAACTTGCTGCTGCTGCTGCTGCTAAGTCACTTCAGTTGTGTCCGACTGTGTGCGACCTCATAGACGGCAGCCCACCAGGCTCCCCCATCCCTGGGATTCTCCAGGCAAGAACACTGGAGTGGGTTGCCACTTCCTTCTCCAATGCATGAAAGTAAAAAGTGAAAATGAAGTCGCTCAGTCGTGTCTGACTCTTCGTGACCCCATGGACTGCAGCCCACCAGGCTCCTTCGTCCATGGGATTTTCCAGGCAAGATTACTGGAGTAGGGTGCCATTGCTCTCTCCATGGAATTTGCTGCTGCTGCTACTGCTAAGTCGCTTCAGTCGTGTCCGACTCTGTGCAACCCCATAGATGGCAGCCCACCAGGCTCCCCAGTCCCTGGGATTCTCCAGGCAAGAACACTGGAGTGGGTTGCCACTTCCTCCTCCAATGCATGAAAGTGAAAAGTCAAAGTGAAGTTGCTCAGTCGTGTCCGACTCTTAGCGACCCCATGGACTGCAGCCTACCAGGCTCCTCCATGGGATTTTCCAGGCAAGAGTACTGGAGTGGGGTGCCATAGCATTCTCTGTGGAATTTGCTAGTAAGGTTCTAATCAGTGCACTCACTAGTGCTAAAGCTATTCAGTATTCCTCAGGAGTATTCCATTTAATAATTCTGTTCTCAATAAGCTGAATTCCAGTGAATTCTTGATTTTCAACAACCTTACTCCTGAATGCTTTCCTCTCAAAAAAATTTTTTTTTAATTTTAAAAATAAATACATTGAAATTCATTAGCCAAAGATACTAACAAAAGATGGTTTTGGGTTTCCTAAACCTTCAGTGGTACAGGGTAGCTCAGTGGTAAAGATCCGCCTGTTGATGGAGACACGTTTCAGTCAGGAAGATCCCACATGCCACAGAGCACCGAGGCCCATGCGCCACAACTACTGAGCTTGTGCTCTAAAGCCTGGGAGCTGCCACCACTGAGCCCACATGCTGCAACTCCTGAAGCCCGTGAGCCCTAGAGTCTGTGCTCTGCAATGAGAAGCCACTGCAATGAAGCTGGGAAGTGCAATTAGAGAGTAGCCCCCACTCACCACAACTAGAGAAAAAAGCCCGTGCAGCAATAAAGACCCAGCACAGCCCAACTAAATAATTTTTTTAAAAAAGATTTAAAATGCTCGGGTGCATTCTCAGTTAACTGTGCATGACACAAATCATGGAACAGCAGACCAGCTAATGAGAGATGATGCCACAGCTTATTGCTGTTGTTTAGTTGCTAAGTTGTGTATGACTCTTAGCGACCCCATGGACTGCAGCCTAATGTAGCAGTGGGTTGCCATTGCCTTCTCCACAACAGCTGTTGAGAAAGTGGGAAAAAAAGTCTTATAATCGAGATTTTGCTAAACAGGCGACAGGGCAGTTTTTCTTTAGGTTATATGTTATATGTTAAGTCATCTAGTGGTTAGGGCTCCATTTTGACTGTAGTTGATAGAAGACAGATGTCTGGCATCTGGTTCTGTGACCAAGTTTGGTCACTGGTTAGAGCAGCTGGCAGTCACGCCTGGCCCGATCTCTGTGGGGGGAATAATGACTTGACAGCAGTTGTGCATCCAGATTTGGGGGAAGTGGAGAGTGGTACGAAGTGTTTCACCCAAATTACATAGTACAAGGGTTTGTTTGGTTTTGGTTTTAAGAGTACATATTTTTTTGTACCTGTTATCATAGAAAAGCTGTAATTTTGTTATATTCCAAATGTCTTATGTTTAGCATGGAATATTACTCCATATAGCTAGTAATCTGCAGAGCTGTCATGCTTTATATTACTAAACTAGTTATTTTGTTCATATCTAAGTTATAGCTATCAGCTAAATGGGACTGAAGGCTCTTAAAGTGATTTACTCCACCCACTTCTGAAGTCTCCATCGATGTGATGAATAGACCAAGCCCACCAAGAACAACTTTGTATAGTCTAAAGCCAAACCTCTTTGAAAATTCTTTCTACCCACCCTACCTCACACCAGCTTCTCCACTTCATTCTGGCATTATTTTTTGTCACTCTTTCCAAGGTTAACATTCTCTTGTTGGACATTCTTCAAGGAGTCCTCCAGTCACCTTATAGCAAAACTTAAAAGTCTTTAACATTGCTTCCAGGGTCCCTCATAATTGGTCCTTTGTCTTTGCAGCCTTAACTTCTGACACATATTTCCGTGCAAGACTTCAAAAATTCATTCATACACCATCTTCACAGTTTGTGGCACATCCCAATACCAAATGAACTAGTTACTCAATATTTTTAAAATAGATCAATTACTTGAATAGGTGATTTTAAAAGAGAAAACTTTGTATATCTCTACAAAAATAGCAAGTCAAGTTTCAGTTGCTAGGAGTGAAGATGTGTTGTTTAATCTACCTAGATGCTGCTGCTGTCTAAAGCTCCGAGTTCAAGCCTACTCTTTAAAAGGAGATTAGCAAATGTTACAAAGGTTTTTCATTCTAGAAAGAAAATGTGGAGAAAGAATTGTAGAGTAAAATTCTACCACTAAGTAATGACTTACCTGACCTTGAACCTCCTAAAATCTGAACATTAGGTGTGATGTGTCTCAGTCTTTGAGAAATACTAACTTTTCAAACTGCTTATACTTTCCAAGCCTCCTTATTCTTCTGTGCCTAAACTGCTAATTCTCACCCAGTTGATTCCTCTACCCCTTCAAGATGCAGGGAACTCTTTCAGTTCAGTTCAGTTCAGTTCAGTCGCTCAGTCGTGTCCTACTCTTTGCGACCCCAGGGACCGCAGCACGCCAGGCCTCCCTGTCCATCACCAGCTCCCAGAGTTCACTCAGACTCACGTCCATTGAGTCGGTGATGCCATCCAACCATCTTATCCTCTATCATCCCCTTCTCCTCCTGCTTTCAATCTTTCCCAGCATCAAGGTCTTTTCAAATGAGTCAGCTCCTCGCATGAGGTGGCCAAAGTATTGGAGTTTCAGCTTCAACATCAGTCCTTCCAATGAACACTCAGGACTGGTCTCCTTTAGGATGGACTGGTTGGATCTCCTTGCAGTCCAAGGGACTCTCAAGAGTCTTCTCTTGAAGTTCAGTTCAAAAGCATCAATTCTTTGGCGCTCAGCTTTCTTCACAGTCCAACTCTCATATCCATACATGACCACTGGAAAAACCATAGCCTTGACTAGCCTTTGTTGGCAAAGTAATGTCTCTGCTCTTTAATATGCTGTCTAGGTTGGTCATAACTTTCCTTCCAAGGAGCAAGCATCTTTTAATCTCATGGCTACAGTCACCATCTGCAGTGATTTTGGAGCCCCAAAAAAGTAAAGTCAGCCACTGTTTCCACTGTTTCCCCATCTATTTGCCATGAAGTGATGGGACCGGATGCCATGATCTTAGTTTTCTGGAACTCTGTCCTGGTGAGCAATTCTAGGCAATCTGGGATGCCCTTCCTCAGCATCTTGTCTGCCTGTTTCAGAGCACATAATACTGCTGTAATTAGTTTTGTGTTTCCTCCACTACACTGAAAACTTCTTAGAGCAGGGCTAGGTGTTTCATTTCTGAGACTTCAGCAGTGTGTAACTGAGTGACACATACATGCTTATTTCTATACACATGCATAAACAAACAAACAAATGCATGACTCAGTCAATCCGTAGAAGTATACTTAGACAACAGTTTTCAAATTTTGGTGTGTAATCATAATTACTGGGGGGCACTTGGAAAAAACACAGAGAGTTAGACCCCAGTCCCCTCCTGCTCGAGTAGGCTTGGGAGTCTACCTGCTGTATTACCTCTCCAGGTGAGTATGACACACACCAAAGACAGAGAATCTGTTCAGGTAAGAAAAAACAGATTCAGAGAGATCAATTTATTTGTCCAGGGACTGAAGTGGAAGTGAAAAATGGGATAACTCACCATCGTTTGTGAAGGTTTTTATTTTAGACTTTAAAATGCAGATAAAAAGACTGCTTATAATGGAACTATGAAGCCATGGTTCTACGTTTGTCAGTAGAATAAATACTTATACCCACCTACTCCTCATTTGTTTGAATCAACAGTGAAGGATCAAGTCCAAAAATCAGCCATGATACTGATGGTTACAATTTAACTATGCTTTAATGTGAATGTCATTTTCCTCAAGTGTTTAGTGGATTTGAGCTCAAAACAGACTGTATGCTGAAAGAGAATAATAGGGAGTATAACATTTAAATTTTGAATTCTGTAAAACTACAGGAGACTGAAAACTATTACTCTCTACCACCTGAGCTAAACTTTATAGGATAATATATACATATCATTCCACAGGTGCTTTTCCCCCTAGAGCAGTGCGTTAGGCGGCATTCGTGGTATTTTAGATTTTGATTTCATGATTCTGTTTTGACAAATGAATCCGAATAAAGTCCTGTGATAGTAGAGGACATAGAAAAGCCCAAATAAGTATGAATGCTCCACCTACCATTTTAATATCATTGTGTCAGGTTTAGTAGAATTTTCTAAAATGTAATGATCCACTTTATATTACTAATTTACATTATATTATCTGTATCCAGAGAGACCTCAACTACTTGTTTGTGCTGAGCTAGGCCCAGAGTCCAATTCAAAACTTTTCTTTCTGGTCTTTTACTAAGGATCTTTCTAGAATCCATGTGAGGAGAAACACAGACACAGACCAAAAAATTCCCAACCCCAACCTTGATCTCTGCTTTACATCATAACCAAATATTAGAAGTGGTTCACAGAGCCAACTGTGAAAACAGAAACCTCAGGAAAAAAGGAGTATGGAGTGAATAAAATTCTTAGGGAAAAAATAGTACTAACCATAAGTTTAAAAATAATTTTCAAATACAAAATTTACTATTTTAATAATATTATTTCTAATAATACACTTTTTAATTTCTTTAACACTTTGTAGTAATAAAGTGGTAGGTAGGGCATTCATGACTCCATTCCTCTTAAACCAAAATTCTCAGTTTCTATAAACTTAAAATATTTATTCATTGGACTGAATGGGAGTTTGGGATTAGCAGATGCAAACTATTAAATACAGAACGGTTAAACAAGATCCTACTTATAGCAAAGGGAACTACATTCAATATCCTGTGATAAACCATAGTGGAAAAGAACAGGGAAAAGATTGTTTATATGTATAACTGGATCAGCTCACTGTCCAGCAGAAATTAACACAGCATTGTAAATCAATGATACTTCAATAAAATTTTAGAAAATAAAAGATAATTTACTCATTGGCTTTATCTTATACAGAAAATATCTTCTAGCTTACAATGCCAATTTTACAAATAATGAGACTAGTGAGTGAGGTTTACATTTTTCCGATTCTTTTTTCCTTTAAATATGTGCCAATAAAATTGGACAATTTTCATATTGTGTTCAAAAGTCATTTGAAGTAACTCTTTTCTCTATATGGCAACTTGTACTGTTTGATTGGGGCCCTTTGTTTCCATTTGTTCAACTTTAGGGTTTGTGTTTTTCTTTTCAGATTAATTACATTTTTAAATACATAAGAAGTTCAAGTCAAAACTAACTGAAAAGGTACACTCTGAGAAGTCTTGCTTCCATACCTATCCCCTCCATTGCTCCATTTTGTTTCTGCTCACATCATGTATATAAATTTCACATATATTTCATATATGTGTGTTATATATATGTTCTGGTTTCTTATTCTATTGTTTACTTTTTTTTGGAAAAATAACATACATATTCCAACTTTCCTCTTACAAAAAGGAAGCATTTTGTATATGCTATTCTTCATTGTATAATACTTTAATGCTTTGCAGAATATGTACAATTTTAATTAATTAAACTATTTTGATTATGCTCAAAGAGAATAATTATAGGGCCATTGAGAGCTACTGGTAAGGGAATAAGACAGACAATTCCAGTGCGTGTTTCCCATCACCACCAAGCAATTTCTCAATTCTCAGTGGACACCAGGTATCCACACTGACTAGGTGTCCTATATTAAAATGAATTTCACTTGTTTCTTTACTTTTGTAATGTAGAAACTAGAAATTTAAAATTACATATTTGGTTTGCATTTGTGGCTCACATTATATTTTTGTTGGACAATGCTTTTATAAAATATTATTAACTCCAAAAATGTCTTGCAGTGGAACTCAATTCTGACACTGTTGTCACATGCCAGAGGTTAGGGACTCAGTTAAGACTGCCCACCCACTTTAGATGCCGATCACAAGGTCAGGTTGATACCTGCTCTTCTGAGCAACTGATTATTGTTTGGAGGCTACTGGGTTTGATTAATTTGCTAGAGTAACTCATAGAACTCAGTGAGTTTCCTTACTAGATAATTTACTTACCAGATCATTGGTTTATTATAAAGGACACTTAAACAGGAACAGCCAGGTGGAAGAGGTGTATAGGGCAAGGCATGTGGGAAGGGGCGTGGAGGATCCAAGTCCTCCATGAGTGTACCACTCTCCCTAACCTCCAACTGGGTTATACACCAACTGGGAAGCTCTCCAAACTCTGTCATTTTTCGTTTTTTATAGAGGGTTTATTACATAGGCATGTTTGGTTAAATCGTTGGCCACTGGTGATTGAACTCAAACTGCAGCTCCTCCCCTTCTTAGAGGGTGGGGCTAAATTACAACCCTCTAATCAAACTTGGTTCCCCTGGCAATAACCATCCCAACCAACTTCTTCCAAAAGTTATCTCTTTAAAATAAACTCAGGTATGGTTGAAAGGGATTTGTTATGAAAATCAAGATGCCCTAATTGCTCTTTTCACTTAGGAAAATCCAAGGGTTTTAGGCACTCTGTGCTATATTTACATGTATTATAAACCACAATATTATGACAGCATATAGCACTAATTGTTACCATTATATTTGTCAACTAGCGCCACAATAATACTATATAACAAACTACCTCAAACTTCGTGACTTTTAACAATTTATCTCCATGCTCATAAGCCTGTAGGTCAGCTGTATGGGCTTGGCCAGATGGCCTTACTGCAGGTTGTACGTAGGCTTCAGGACTGCCCCACTTGTGTTCATTCTGGGCCAAACTCGAGGGATGGTGGCTCCCTAAGGCATGTTCTTTTCATGGTGATCTCCAAAGAAGAGCCAAAAGAAACCATACAAACACATTTAAGGTCTCTGCTTATCTCATATCTGGCTAATATTTCATTGATGAAAACAAGTCTTGACTAAAGTGAAAGTGAAAGTCGCTCAGTCGTGTCCGACTCTTTGCAACCCCATGGACTGTAGTCCATGGAACTCTCCAGGCCAGAATACTGGAGCGGGTAGCCTTTTCCCTTCTCCAGGGGATCTTCCCAACCCAGGGATAGAACCCAGGTTTCCCACATTGCAGGCGCATTCTTTACCAGCTGAGCCACAAGGGAGGCCCAAGAATACTGGAGTGGGTAGCCCATCCCTTCTCCAGTGGATCTTCCCAACCCAGGAATCTAAGCAACCCCCCAAAATGGGCAAAGACATATCCTCTGCCCATGGTTGAAGGAAGAGGGAATGGGTATTTGCTGAATCCATTCAAACTGTTCCCCAGTGTGAAGCAGTTGGTGGCGTACCCTCTCTGCCCACCTTTCCTTCCTTCTAACAGTCTTCCTTGTTTTGCTCCCTGTCATATTCGCTCTCTGAAACTGAATGGCATCCTTCAGTTCTTCAGTGACTTTGATGGTTGCTCTCTAGGCCAATTTATGACCTAAGGAAGTTGATGAACTGAGATTGGGGAGTGGTCAGTTCAAATGTTACTTACCATACCATGACTGCTTCCCTGAGACTGAAATAAACTCATCATTCCTAATATTTTGAACCTAATTTTATTTTTCAAAATAAAAGTGAGGGTCAAGGAAACTTCTTGCTCTTATGGTGTATTCTGTGTAGCCCAAATGTGAAAGATGCTTAAGACCTAGAACAGTGATAGGAGATAAAATCTGAGAAATAGTTAGTGCATCTTATGTGTGGTTCTGAAGGTCATAGTAAAGCATCTAGATCTTATTCTAAATGCAATGGGAAGTCACTGGGATGCTATAAACAGGAGAGTAATATCTGCTTTGTAAAAAAAAAAAAACACCGTCTACTGTGTGGAGCATGAATGCAGGGACAAACTGGGGACAGGGAGGTAAGTCAGGAGGCTGTCACAGTAGCAGCCCAGGTGAGTGATGGTGGTCTGGACTAGGGTGGAATCAGTAAATATGATCTGTGGCCAAAGTTGGGGTGTATTCTGAAGGTAGAATGGATAACATTTGCTGATGGATTTGATATGGGAGGCTATAGGAAAAAAGAACAGAGTTGACTCAGTGTTGATTTAATAGTGGATGGGAAATATTGCTCTGCTTTAGATGTGGTATATTTGAGATATCTGTTAGTCATCTAGATAGAGATAATGAGTGAGCAGTTGAATAAACTTTTGTTGGGTACCAGGTACAGAGTTGAGAAAATCATATTCTCTAGCACTCAGTATCATGGTGTAACAGTTATAGGCCCAGACTATGGAGTTACCTGCCTGCATTCATATTTCACCTTTGCTTCTTACTGGCACACTGTAGCTTTAGATAAATTACTTTATCTTTTTTGTGTCTCAATTTTTTGTTTCTATAAAATGAGAGTAATAGTACCTACTTCATAGGCTCCAGTGGGTTAATATTAATACATAAAGCACTAAGAATGATGTCTAGTGTAAAACCTACACAGACATTAGCCGTGTTCAGCACAGTCATCTTCAGTCCACGCCAGGCATTCTCATTTTTTCTTCTTTTCTGACCTTCACTCCTATTCTCCTCCCTCTAAACACTTTTCTGATTCTCTGGATACTAATTGGGAGTCCAATAATTCACTTTGATGAAGACACTATCTACTTGGAGTTAAAGGCTTCCCTGGTGGCTCAATGGTAAAGAATGTGCCTGCAATACAGGAGATGTGGGTTCAATCCCTGGGTCAGGAAGATGCCCTGGAGGAGGGCATGGCAACCCACTCCAGTATTCTTGCCTGGAGAATCCCATGGACAGAGGAGCCTGGTGGGCTACAGTCCACGGGGTTGCGAAGAGTTGGACACAACTGAAGTGACTGAGCACACACCTGGAATTAAAGGGTGTCGGTCTGGGCTTCCCTGATAGTCCAGTGCTTAAGAACTGGCCTTGCAATACAAGGGACACTGGTTTAATCCATGGTCCTGAAACATCCTACTTTCCGCAGAGCAGCTGAGCTGGTGCACCCACAGCTACTGAGCCAGCACTCTAGCCCCACAAGCTGCAACTAGAGAAAGCCTGCGTGCAGCAACAAAGAACAACACACCACAGTCAATACATACATACATCTTGTCTAAAAAGGAGGGGGGATCAGTCCCACAAGACTGCCCCCACTTGAGATGCCAGTTCCAAGCCCTCAGCCACCCTTATTTCTGACCAACTGACTGTAAACCAGGAGTTTGCATGACCCTCAAGTTCAGACATTCGCTGGAGTGGCTCACACAATTCAGGAAACTCTACCTATGATTGCTGGCTTATTATAAAGGACATTACTAAGGAACAGCCAAACGTAAGAGATGAATAAGGACTGGTGTGCGGGAGAGGAATTTCTGGAATCTTCATGCCCCCTCTTTTTTTTTTTAAGTGTCTTTATCTGAAACTTTACTTATTTTTAGCTTTCCAAACTTTAAACGTTTTATTTTGTATTGGGGTATAGCCAGGTAACAATGTTGTGGTAGTTTCAGATGAACAGTGAAGGGACTCAGCCCTACATACACAGGTAGCCATTCTCTCCCAAACCCTGCTCTCATCCAGGTTGGAACATAACATCGAGCAGAGTTCCACGTGCTATACAATAGGTCCTTGTTGTCTATCCACTTTAAATATAGCAGTGTGTACATTACCTAACTATCCCTTCCCCCTGGCAACTATGTTAGTTTTCTAAGTCTGTGAGTCTCTTTCTGTTTTGTAAGTTCATTTGTATCATTTCTTTTTGGATTCCACATGTAAGGGATGTCATACGATACTTCTTCTGTCTGCCTTACTCCACTCAGCATGACGCTAAGCCCATCTATGTTGCTGCATATGTCCATTGCCCTCTCTGGCCTCTGTTACCCTCCCAGCACCTTGATGTGGTCACCACTAGCCTTGAAGCTTTCCAAACCCTCTTGTATAGGGGTTTTTCATAGAGATTTCACTTTATAGGCATGATTGATTAAAATATTGGCCACTGATGATTAAACTCAACCTCTATGCCTTCTCTCCTCCCTGGAGGGTGGTGGGTGAGGGATGGGCCTGAAAGTTATAACCCTCAATCCCCCAGTCCTGCTTTCATCTTATGTGGCAACCTGACCCAACCGGAAGCTATGCAAGGGCTCCAACACGCTTATCATCTTGTTAGTATACGAAAGACACTCTTACCACTCCAAGGGTGTTAGGAGCTGTGGCCCAGAAACCTGGGACAAAGTCCAAATATATATTTCTGTTTATACCACACCATTCTAACATTGAAATATGACCTTAAATATGCACATAACTTTGTATTTTATATATATTGCTTTTCATCCTTTTAAAAAACTTTTATGGTTAAGTATAGCAAATACAGAAAATTGCATACCACTAACAGGTCAATGGAGAAGGCAGTGGCACCCCACTCCAGCACTCTTGCCTAGAAAATCCCATGGATGAAGGAGCCTGGTGGGCTGCAGTCCATGGGGTCGCTAAGAGTTGGACACGACTGAGCGACTTCACTTTCACTTTTCACTTTCATGCATTGGAGAAGGAAATGGCAACCCACTCCAGTGTTCTTGCCTGGAGAATCCCAGGGACGGCGGAGCCTGGTGGGCTGCCGTCCATGGGGTCGCACAGAGTCAGACACGACTAAAGCGACTTAGCAGCAGCAGCAACAGGTCAATAGAGAGACACTTGCTCACCACCCTAGCAACCTTCCACATTGTCTCCTTCCAATTACAACCCTTCTTCTTCAAGAATAGCTACTATCCTAATGTTTCTGACCACCTTTTTTTCATTTTTATCATGCATCCCTAAACACTCTAGCTTTGCCTGGACTTTCTTTTCTTTTTTATGGGGGGTGGGGAGAAGATATTTCTCTTAGGTTTCTTTTTAGCTAAGGAACCCCCTCTATCCTCCTTTTCCTGCTTTTTTACTTTAAATTTTATTTGTTGAAATAACCAGATTAACTGTCCTGTGATTTCCTGGAACCTGAATTTTGTTGACTGCCTTCTGTGGAATAATTCATTTTTTTCTGTTGCTCATATATTCTGTAAATTGATGCATCACCTTGAGGTTAAAAAGTAATGATTTTGTTCAACAAGGGTACTACAAATGTAACAGACCACGAGAAGATATTTGCAATATCTAAAAAAAAAAAAAAAAGACTATTTTATGCCTGGGAATCCAGCTAACAAAGACTGAATAAGATCTTCAAAAAGTTATGTCTATTGAAGTGCATAAAATATTTGAAAAACAGATGCATTATGGTGGTTGTGAATGTGAAGAATCAGCATTCAAAGTTCTTTCAAGCTTCCTTTCTTGTCCTATAAATCTTGAAATTTTAAACACTACAATTCTGCAGGCAGTTAGAGTTCTAGAGGTAAGTGATTTCTGTCAACTGGATACATTTAAGTAAAATTTGGGAAGTAGCAAAAATTTTTTTGCTACTTTGTGTTTTGGCTGGTGAGCATGGTTAAGATCCTGGTATTTTCTGCAGCAGCTTTCCAAAGCCTAGTCATTTGCTTTGAGTACTTACTGTTACAATATCTTCTAAATTTTTGAATTGTAGCTACAGCAGTGTATTCTTAACATCAAAAAGTTCAGTTGTGGAGTCCTGGTTCTCCATCATCCAGGGGACAGCGTAGTAGTTTCCTTGACAGCCCAGTTTGGCAGTATTATCCTGGGACTCATTTCAGAAAGCCTGCTCCTCCAACCCTTTAAACAATATTCTAAACACCAATTCCCCATGTTAAATCGGTATACATTTAAAATAGTCAGATATATTTCCTGCAATTGAATGCAGACTCATACACTAATGAATAAAGATTTAAAACGCTTCCCAAATCTACACAATCAATCCCCAGGGGAAAAAAATTCAAATAATTGAACAAAACCTAAAATATATATGGAACAGAGGTCTGCAAATATGTCAACTTCAAAAATGAAAAATAAGTAATCACCCTACCATATTAAGAATAATGAGTTTCCTGGTGGCCTTGTGGCTAGGATTCAGTGCTTTCACTACAGAGGTCGGGGTTTGATCCCTGGTTGGGGAAACATCCTGCCTGCTGCTAAAATACTAATGTGAGTGTGTGTGAGTGAAAAAAATCAGTTAAAAAAAGAACAATGAGTCTATGTGTTAGTTTAATAATGGTTGATGATTGGGTGATGAACTTATGGAGGTTCATTATATTATTTTTAATTTCATGTGCCTGAAGTTTTCCATAATAATGCAAAAAGAATGTTCAGTCTGATAGTCAAAAAATTGGAATTATAATTTTAGGACTTACCAAAATGAAGATATTTATAACCATGGGATGAAACCATTTAGGGAGAATATAGACAGAAAAGAACATAGGACTAAGATGTGAGCATCTCTAATATTTAGAAGTCAGAGGAAGAAAATAAAGCAGACTGAAGAGATGCCAATAAAGTAAAAGGAAACCAGGTGAGATGTTCTGGAAGCTTAGAGAAGAAAATGTTTGAAAATGTAGAAGGGCGAAGTGAGTCAAATACTGCCTAAAATGAGAACTGAGAATTTGCCTCTGCATTTTTCAAGATGGAGGTTTAGACAATTTGGGGAGAAATTTTGCTATAAAAAGGAACACAAAAATTAAGCAGTGACTGGAGGGGAAGTGAAAGTCACTCAGTCGTGTCCGACTCTTTGCGACCCCATGGTCTATACAATCCATGGAATTCTCCAGGCCAGAATGCTGGAGTGGGTAGCCTTTCCCATCTTCAGGAAATCGCCCCAGCCCAGGGATCAAATCCCAGTCTCCTGCATTGCAGACGGATTCTTTACCAGCTGAGCCACCAGCGAAGCTCGATTGGAGGTGAAGAGAAGTCAAAATTTTGTTTTGTTTTCTGTTAAGATACCTGATTCTAAGGCATATTCAGTGTACTGGCAGAATGATCTAGTTGAAAGGGAGAAAACAGATATAAGAGGGAAGCAGTAACAGAAGAATCAAGGACCTGAGTGAAACAAGCAGAGGGACTATTTCTTTCATGTGTAACAGGAGGGAAGACAACAAACACGTTCAGATACATATAGATGGATAGACTTGGTGGAGGTAAGATGGGGCTGTGTATGTCTATTTTCACACCTTTAATTCTCTAAGCCTCAGTTCCCACGCCATGAATATGTAGAGTACCTATCTCATAAGCTTTCTGTGAGGATTCAACAAAGAGCCAACACAGCATTAACCCAGTGGAAAATTGTTATTAAGACCCTAGTTCATTAATTCTCAACTGTGAATCGCTAATAGTCAAATCCATGTTAACTGGTATCAAGTAGTCAACTTTTTATCTAAGACTCATAAGAAGTAAGGTAAGTAAGTTCACGGATCTAAAGTGGTTAGCCACCTGCTGAATTGCAGATTACTTCCTCCTATCCTCAGTCGGAATGAATCGCTGAGAGATAGGACTCAGGTCTGCTTTCTGAACACGCTTCCCAGAAATTCTGAACCATGGTCCAGCAACCAACCTAACTTTGGAAAGCTAAATTAGCCCTTTTTTTTTTTTTTTTAAACAAAAGCTCTTAGTAAAGATTAAATCGGGCGGAAGGGGAAATTCTAAAGCATTCCGATGATTGCTCCAATCTACACCTCCCAGCGAGTGGAGAGTTGGCTAAATAGGTGAGCACACTCTAGTTGCCCCACTTATTTCCGCAAACGTTAACAGGCGCTGTCTTCTGAGCCTTTAGAACTTGGGGATGGGGCCCTGAGACAGTGCGACTTACTCAACCCTAACTATGCAAAGAACCGTGTTCTCTGGCCCCTCCACAGCCTTCCCAGGGCCACTCGCGGTGCTGCCAGCCTAGTCTCTCCTGCGGTCTCAACCCTGCCATTGCTGGACGAGGGAAGGAGGGCACACGGAACCGTCACAAACGCGGCCCCGTGAGGCCGCGCGTGCGCAGCCAGGCACTGAGCGCTCGCAGAAGTCCGTTTCCTGACTTTTGGAGGAAGTGGCGTTGCGTCACTTCCGGCCTCCCTCTAGCTGCCATCTTGCGTCCCCGCGTGTGTGCGCCTAACCTCAGCTGGTCTGCCCGAGACCACCTGAGCGCCAACCCTAGTCCCCCGCGCGGCCCCATTTCCGCTCCAACAAGGTACAAAAAGGCTCTGGACGCCGGCGTGGGAGGCGGACGGGAACGGGGGCGGGAAGTTCCCGGAAGGAGCGAGACAGGGAGGGACAGGGCTGAGGAGAGGAAGGCGATGCGACGGACAGGCGCACCCACTCAGGCTGACTCTCGGGGTCGAGGTCGGGCCAGGGGCGGCTGCCCTGGGGGCGAGGCGGCGGCATCTCTTCCTCCACCTCCCGGCGGAACCCGAGGACAGGAGCCTCAGGTACCGCGAGGCTTGCGGAGAGTGGCTGGGCAGGGCAGGCCCTGGCTAGGCCGAGGCCAGGCCGGGGCCGGGGGGTGGGGGTGGGGGTTGGTGGGGGTGGGGGCGATCCGGCGTGGATTAGAGCCCTTTCTCTGGGCTTGTAAAGAGCTGGGGAGTTGTGGGAGTGGGATGGGAAAGCGGGTGCTCTTTGGGCTCCCTCGAAAATTGAAATTCGGGAGCTTGGCGGGGTGGGTTTGGGATCCAGGCCTTCGCCTGTGTAGGACATGTATTCTGCTGGTGTCTTGGGAAATAACGAGCGTGGAATGCTGGAGTGAACTAGAGCTTTCCTCGCTGAGGGTTTCCTGTTTTTTTAGATGAAAGAAACTATCATGAACCAGGAGAAACTCGCCAAACTGCAGGCACAAGTGCGCATTGGTGGGAAAGTAAGTTTAAATAGTTGGGGGTTTTTGTTTTGAAGCTTTGTGGTTTAGGTTTTTTCTCCTTTGATTTCTAATATAACTGACTTGTCACTTTGTTTCGAGAGGGCATTTCACCGAACTAGCAAATCGTGTGAAGGGAATGGCAGGAATTAAATTAGATATACAATGTAGTCTGTGTATCATTTCAGTTAGGTCATCACGTGGCCCTTAAAACCCTTGGCTTGTTTTGTCATTGACTTTATAACCTAAGTTGTGTAAAGTCGGTGCTTGGTTTTTTTTTTTTTAATAAACAACTAAAACTGAATTTAAGTTTCACCTATCTTTTCAAATGGCTGTGGGTAATTGTACTTAATAGTTGGAAGTTCAGGTCACTTGTGAATTAAGACGTTTCTGTAATCTTTTCTTAGCTAAATGCAGTCTAGAGTAGTTGTATATTTTCCGGGGTATTTGAAGATGTCATTCTTATAGGTACTTTGCATAGGGATGCAAGAGCAATGACTGGATTTGGAAATACTACCTGTGTAGGTATCTTTCCATTTTTACTTTTAATTACACTAAAACTGAGAAAATGAGAGTGATGAGTGGCAGGTTTTTAAATGATCAGGTTTTGGTTAATTGATTTTTTCTGGTGGCTGCTGGTCCCCTTCAAGGGGATTCTTTTTTGAACTTGATAAGATTTAGATTCTCTAATTTGCTTAAATAAAAAAATCCACTCTACCAGAGGTCTACCGAATGTTATTTTGCATTGTGTTAGTACGTTCCTAGTGCTTAACAAGGTGTGGTAGCCTGTTGAAACAGAACATGTCTTTACTTGGTAAAACTTGTATAAAGCTTCCATGCTACAAGTTTATTGTCTATTAGTTTTTCCCACTTTAAGCATTTGACTTCAAGTTGAGTCTGTTAAGTACTGATTTTGCCAGTAGTGAAAGGATCCAATCCTCCCCTCCCGTCGTCTCCCAAAGCTGGTTTTCAGATCAGCACCTACCCATTAACAGTAGTAGGTGTTTCTTCTTTTTTAGCAATTGTTACAAGCTAGATGTGACCTTCAGGTGCCAAGAAGACTCATTCCTTGTGGGTCGATGTTTGGGTGCTCCTGTAGGTTGTTAATCATCATTCCTTTCAGTGCAGGTTTCAGAGGAGTCAGGTGAATAATGTGCTTGTGTGCCTGTTGTTGTTGTTGTTAATCTGATCATTAGCCTTTAACTTGTAAAAGAGATTCTAGAGTACAGGGAAGTTGAAGATTCTTAAGGCCCATGTAGGGTTAAATTTTAATTGTTAATGTAGGTAGTCTTTCTGTCATCATTGTAATGTGGGAACATTTTCTTCACCTTTTAAGAAACCTACTTACTGTGGTATATGAAATTAGATGAGTTAGTGTTGCTTTAGAGGTATCTACAAGCATTAGGTATTTTTAGGTAAATGCTGTGAAGGCCCTTTTTTTCAATATCTGGTCAGAGCATTGATAATAAATTATTTCAGTAAAAATTGAATGTCAAGAGTGTGAAACATAAAGAATGCAGACTGGTTTTGTTTTTAGAATCTTATGTAATTCTTTGGGATGTATTTTAGAGAGAATTCTTTGGAAACCAGGGTATCTGCATGACCACTTCAAGATAATGTTTATTCTTAAAGGTTTTTGAGGGGTTTCATAACCCATATTTTTTGTAGCTATTGATATTTTCTTCAGGTACACTATGATTTGTTTAAGGCTTTACTATTGCTCAATCCTGAGAGTATAAAATTTAAGAAGTTAAAAGTCATTAGAGGGGGACTTTAGTCCTAGTAGGAGGGATAGGCATCTTTAAAAAAGTAGGAAACTGTTCATAGTGTAGTATACATAGTGAAATGGAAGCATTTTCAACACGCAGAGGTCGTGGTGATTGGGTGTTAACTGCAGTTTGGGGGAGGCACAAACAGATGGTGGCTTGAGCTTTGGGAAGATGGGTATGTGGAGATTGGGTGTTAAGTGCACAGGAGGCAAGTCTTCCTGAAGACTGTATTTTATTCATTCATCAAGTTGTATGCCTTCAGTGAGTATAGATACTGTACTCTACTAGATGGAAGAAAAACCTGGATAGATAGAGTGGGAATTTCTGTTTTTCACTGGTTGATTGGGAAAGGCCACTCAGGTTTGGTGACATAAGAGCAGAAATCTGAAGTGAGGTAGGGAGTCGTGCAAATGTTACAAGAGGGAGCAGTACATGCAGAGACTCCTGTCTGCATATTTGGCCTATTTAAGGAAGAGCAAGAAGGTTTACTTGGCTGAAGGTAAATGTGTGTGTAGTAGTGTCAAGAGTGGCATAGTAGGGGCAGGGCAGATTGTGTAGGGGCCTGGTAAGGTAAGAAATTTGGGGTTTTACTCTTGGGTGCTGTAGAAGTCTGTGTATAGACTTGTGTCTTTAGGATCTTGCCTGTGAATATTAATGAAGGTTGGTTTTTCTTTAATATAAAAACAGAAGGTTAAATAATGGTTATTGACATGGAGTTTCTAAATGAGGCTTAACTAAGGTTGGCACATGCTACCTCAGATAATTTCTAGAGCAGATAATGTTAAAAAGTAAAAGTGGGGAAAGATCACTCCTTTATATCTGACAAAACTAGAAGTGTAGAAGTTATGAAGGATTTGTATGCAATTTTCTTCATTCCCCTCTTTTGGCTTTCATCAGTGCCTTAATATGCCTACTCACTGCATAAAAGGTTGTGGTTATTGTAATTTTCTTAACACAGATTGAGAAGCCAGAAAGGAATTAGAAACTGTCCATTTGAAAATGCCTCTTGTGGCATAAACATGTGCTGTATTCTTTCTTTTTCTCCCTCCAATAGGGAACTGCTCGCAGAAAGAAGAAGGTGGTTCATAGAACAGCAACAGCAGATGACAAAAAACTTCAGTTCTCTTTAAAGAAGTTAGGGGTAAACAATATCTCTGGTATTGAAGAGGTAAGTGTCAAATTTTATTTCTTCACAAAATTAAGATTTGGCTAAAAACTATTGTTCATGCATTTATGATTTTTGACTCTACTTCCAGCAGAGAATTTCATCTCTAAAATATTTGTTTGTACTCAATTAATACCAGGGAGATTACTAAGGGTACAGCGATTAGGTCGTACTTTCCATTTCAGGCAGAATTTTGCTTCTGCAGTACAGTGAAATACAGGTTGCTTAGACTTCTGCTTCTGCTTAATAAAAATGTTCAGTTTTAAAGAGATTTTGATGGGTGTTGCTAGTTTAACTTTTTTTTTTCTTTTTAGGTGAATATGTTCACAAATCAAGGAACAGTGATCCACTTTAACAACCCTAAAGTTCAGGCATCTCTGGCAGCAAACACTTTCACCATTACGGGCCACGCTGAGACAAAGCAACTGACAGAAATGCTCCCCAGCATCTTAAACCAGCTTGGTGCCGACAGTCTGACCAGTTTAAGGAGACTGGCTGAAGCTCTGCCCAAACAATGTGAGTTTGCTAGTAGCGGTTTTGCTCAGGGTGACTGACTTACCAGTAGAGTTCTGAAATGTATGATGCAAATAGATACGAATATCTTTAAATTTGGAAATGTAAACTTTCCTCTAAAGAATATAAATTTTTATATTGATTTTAAGCCGGTGTTCTTAGTGTGTTCAGTAGTTTATCTGGTATGCTATGATCATTATACTTGATTAAATGAAATGTTTTTCTACTAGCTTTCTCTTTTAGATCAGAGACTAAAAATTTTACCTTTTTTAGTTAGAAATGAGGACTTTTTAAAAATGAATGGCAGTTTAGATTAAAATATATTAAAATATATTCTTTAGTTTTACAAATTCAACTGGTATTGCCAATAGTCTTCAAGAATTGGCTTGCCACTACTCTGGATTATGGTGTAATGAGGATTCTGTTTAGAGCAGAAGGTTGGTTGTGTGGTTGAATAGGTTGTACATAAGGGGGATAGCTACTTTATGCTGAAGGCCTCTGATTAAAATTTTGAGCAGTGGAAATAATGAATCAAGATTTATTATATGACCTGCTATTTAGTCATCCATGTTTTTCTTGACATTTGCTCACTCTGCTTTAATCAATTTGTATGTCTGTGTGTGTGTTTGCTTGTTTTTTCTTGCTGAAAAGCCTGCTTTCATAGCTGAGGTAGGCTTTTGAAGGATGCCACGGAAAATTATACATGGCTAGTACTGTGAGGTCTCACCTTTCAAGTGTAGTTCGCTCTCGCTTGTGTAGTAAAAGGAAAGTGCAGGCTTATCAGTCAAAGGCACCTTTAGTTTTTTGGTTTTTTATTTTCACTTCAGTAAAGGTTTTTTGGTATGTGGATTTACCTTTACCCTGTTGTAGGTCAGTGGGATTGAAAGGATGGGTTTGGAATTTGGCGTGTTGGCTGGTACTAGTATTCTTGCTTATTTGTGGACATGAGATTATCATGTTACTGCTAGTATTATAGATGAAATCCCACATGTCACCATAAACCTGAGTCGTAACAGCATTTGGCTTTTGATCTGTTGTTCTCTTGGTTAATGTTTGTTGAACATTCACGTTTTCTTTCACAGCTGTGGATGGAAAAGCACCACTTGCCACTGGAGAGGAGGATGATGATGAAGTTCCAGGTAGGAACCTTCACTTGTGGTTAAACTAGAGAATCTTAGCAAGGGAGAATGAAGAATCTTTGCACCATAGGAAAGATTACCTGGGGAGGCGGGTCATAGGGTAAAGTGGAGCAGAGGGAGAAGGGGAAAAATCACAGTGTTATTCAGTTGGAAGTTAGGTTTCTAGGCTTGGTTTTTCTGTTTGGAATCCTAGGAAGGTATCTAACCTTAAATATTGAGTTAATAGGTATGTATGTTGTAACCTCAGTATAATAGCTACTTGTAGATCACAAATCACCTGTTTCCCACTGATGTATGAGATCCATAGATGTATGAGACGGCATGAAGAAGTTGTAGAAATATCTTGGTATATAATCACTCTAAAATCAGCAGAAAAACCTGTTTGGCAATAGTGAGGCATTTTTCTATCCTGGCTGTCACTGGATAATTTATTTTGTTGTGAAACAAATATTGGACAGTAGACTGCCTAGACTCAGAAATACTGCTTTGCATAGACAGGTGTCCTGAGGTGTCAAGGAAAACTTCAAATTGTGTCGTGGTATTCTTTGTTTCTGCCCTAACATGACTAACATATTACATTGCTAAACTGTAATTCTTAGAATGGAGTGGGAAGGGAGGGGGCATATATATTCTTTAAGCATAGTAGTTGTATCATTGAAAATTAATATCTCCCTCTTTTCCTTGTGTTATTTATATGTCAAATTATACACTTCAAAATATATCGAATGGTTAGTGGCCTCATTGGAAATAAAAAATGTCTTAATATATATCCTAATTTTAACTGTAGGATATATTTTGAGAGCATTTTCCTATCTCCTTTTTAACAACTGATGATTATTTTTGTAAACTTGGTTTTTTTCCTGAGTTTCTCTTTTTTCTTTTCCTAGATCTTGTGGAGAATTTTGATGAGGCTTCCAAGAATGAAGCAAACTGAATTGAGTTAACTTCTGAAGAAGATAAATCTTGAAGAAGTTACTGGGAGCTGCTATTTTATATTATGACTGCTTTTTAAAATTTTGTTTATGGATCTGATAAAATCTAGATCTCTAATATTTTTAAGCCTAAGCCCCTGGACACTGCAGCTCTTTTCAGTTTTTGCTTATATACAATTCATTCTTTGCAGCTAATGAAGCTGAAGAAGCCTAAGAATAAAGTTTGAGACAAAGATAAATAAAATTCTTTGCCTAGTATATGGTTTTATTTTTTATTTCATTGATACCAATTTGTACACAGAAGGCAAAATTGTTTATAGACAGCTAATCATGGCATGTAATATGACTGCTAATCATGGATGGAATCTGATTAAAGATTTAAATGACCGTATAAGTAACAGTGGTGGTATAAAATTCTTATGTTGGAAAACGTTTTCTCCAGTGGGTCTTGGGCTTCCGTGGTTTGTGATGGGTGTAATTATAAGAAAATATTCTCTGGTGGGTGAGTGGAGTGTTTCCTCTTAATATTTTCTGTATTGTAAAGATACTAAGTGTCTTATATATAATAGTTTTCTTTCATTTAATCCTCAATCTATGAAGTAGGGACTATTAGCTCCATTTTGTAGATATAACTGCTGCTGCTGCTAAGTCGCTTCAGTCGTGTCTGACTCTGTGCAACCCCATAGAAAGCAGCTCACCAGGCTCCCCATCCCTGGGATTCTCCAGGCAAGAACACTGGAGTGGGTTGCCATTTCCTTCTCCAATGCATGAAAGTGAAAAGTGAAAGTGAAGTTGCTCAGTTGTGTCTGACACTTAGCAACCCCATGGACTGCAGCCCACCAGGCTCCTCTGTCCATGGGATTTTCCAGGCAAGAGTACTGGAGTGGGGTGCGATTGCCTGCTCTGAGATAACAACTGCTGCTGCTGCTAAGTCACTTCAGTCGTGTCCGACTCTGTGCAACCCCGTAGACGGCCTCCTACCAGGTTCCTCTGTCCCTGGGATTGGGTTTACTTAAAAAAAACAGTTAATTTCTTCGCTCCCTTCTAGGTAATAATTCTCTAAGACGCCTGAAAAAAAAAAGAAGTGTCACCTTAAGTGATAACACTTTAAATGAGCACTGTTTTCCTTAAACTTTTTTTACTTTTAAAATTAACATAGAGTAAAAGTGACAGTTGTAAGAATGTTAATATGTGATGTGACTGCCACCACAGGATACTAAACAGTTACGATTACCCCAGAAAACTCTTGCAGTATAGGGCTACTTTTTAAAAACTGTATTAGCAATCATACCTTAGTTTCTGCTTGCAACAAAAAGAATTCATTTTAAATTTCCATACCAATTTAAAAGTACCTGTTGAAGTTATACAACTGTATCTAAAAGTCACTATTATTTAACTCACAAAAATGAGATGCTATGAGAAAAGTGTGTGCATATCTTAACTATATTTCTATTAAGATGTGCTGCTACAGTAGGACTAGGATGAGCTAGGACTAAAGCCTCAGTGGTTTACAAAATTACAAAACATAAGTACGCGTCTCCAGACTTGTGGGTCAGGTGGGCTATGCTACGTACTCCCGGTCCCAGACTGATGAAGCAGCCTCCATCTGGCAGAGTGAGGATGATGGGTCATGTGCTGGCTCTTAAAGCTGTTGCACTATCACTTCTTGTATGTAACTGGCTAAAGCAAGTGCAGTGGCTTGCTTGGAGGGCAGAGGATTGAGAAGACTTGGAGAAGGGCCCAAGGATTTGCATTTCTTGTGAGCTCCCTGAGGATGCTTTCTTCACTAGCACATTTAGAAATGTTCTCCGCTCACCCCAAGAGATTGCAGTGATAGGCTGGCTTGAGCATGTGAAAAGGCCACTATCTGAACACTTTCAGTTACTTGCCTTTGATCTGTACAGGAGAGGGTCTAAATAGAGATTTGCAATAGATTTCCAGGCAAGGCTTATCCCAGGGCCACTTACTGCTTGAAGCAGATGCTGGCTAAGGTTACCCCTGTTTTGCCTATGCTCAGAGAATTTTTCCCTAACAATCTCAAAATGTTACTTGTTCAGTTCATTATTTAAAGGATCTGGTGGTGTGTTGGTGGCTATGGACAAGTAAGGTTTTTCTTGTAACATTTTCAGTATCACTTGATGTTTGTGGTTTGCCTGTGGCTGGGCCCCACTTTACTCCAAAAAACAGCCTTGAATCAGCATTACCAGTCTCAGGACAGGAAAAAGATTGCAAACAACAGGCTGGCTCTTCAAACTTAGGTTGGAAAGTGATACACGTCATTAACAAATGTTGGCAGCCAGACAAGGCGTGTACATAGTCTGGTAGCCATGAGGATTGGGGAAGTATAATCCTCCCCCACAAAAGGAGAGCAGATTTTTTTTTTCAGCTAATAGAGTCCACCATATCCTTACAATTTTTCTTTAGTTGCCCACAATTCCTGTGGCTATTAGTACCTTAAGCACTGTACAACGCATACCATCTTGTTGAGTCACCAAGTGGTGTCCAACTCTCCAACCCCATGGACTGCAGCATGCCAGACTTCCCTGTCCTTCACTATCTCCCGGAGTTTGCTCAAACTCAGGTCTACTGAGTTGGTGATGTCATCCAACCTTTAGGTTTGTCATAGCTTTTCTTCTAAGGACCAAGCATCTTCTGATTTCATGGCTGCAGTCACCACCCACAGTGATTTTGGAGCCCAAGAAAAAATTTGCCACTTTTTCCCCATCCCATCTGTTTGCTAGGAAGTGATGGGACCGGATGCCATGATCTTAGTTTTTTGAATGCTGAGTTTTAAGCCAGCTTTTCCACTCTCCCCTTTCACCCTCATTAAGAGGCTCTTTAGTTCTTCACTTTTTGCCATTAGAGTGTCATCTGCATATCTGAGGTGGTTGATATTCCTCCTAGCAATTTTGATTTTAGGTTGTGATTACCGATTGTTATAAAAGTCTGTAAAGAGTCACATTATTCAGATAAGAGAGCCCTTAAAACATACCCCTTGAGGAGTAATGTGTGTGTGTGTGCTTAGTCACTCAGTCGTGTCTGAATCTTTGTGATCCCATGGACTGTAGCCCACCAAGTTCCTCTGTCCGTGGGGATTCTCCAGGCAAGTGTATTGGAGTGGGTTGCCATGCCCTCCTCCAGGGGATCTTCCCAACCTAGGGATTGAACCCAGGTCTCCTGCATTGCAGGCAGATACTTTACCATCTGAGCCACCAGGGAAGCTCATAAGTAGTAGGGTGAGACTCAAACCCAGGTCTGCTTTTTTGACCTTAGTACCTACCATAAAGAATTTCAGGTCCTGGCAGGCTGGAGGGCAGATGATTCTGATCTGGTTGATCTTTTGGCTCTTATCCCTATTTGCTGGCTGCCATCCACTGCTTTTGAATCAAACTTACTTTCAGTTGGCTCTAAACCAGGGTTACACTAATAAAGAGACATCAATTATGAACTGAGGATTCTTAGGATTAATATTCTTTTTTTTTAAGTTTTATTTTTTTATTTGGCTGCCTCAGGTTTTAGTTGCAGCATGTGAGATCTCTTTCTTTTTTAGTTACGGCATACAAACTCTTGGTTGTGGCATATGGGATCTAGTTCCCTGACCAGGGATGGAACCTGGGCCCCCTGCATTGAAAGTGTGGAGTCTTAGCCACTGGACCACCAGGGAAGTCCCAGGATTAAAAACCTTGTTGAAATAACTGAACTAGAGTACATTTGTATCATTATAACCCTGTGTGTAAGGACAGAAAGCTACATTCTAAAAATTGGAAACAAATTTAAAGTTTAAAAACAGGCCAAAGGTCACTAAAGGTTGGGTCTGATTTCTATCCATCATTTTGTTCTCTATTACATAACACTCGATTTGTGCTTTAGTAACTCCCTCCATACCACCCCCTCTACACACACCTTTAAGATACATATGTCATATTATGGGGAGAAAAGTCTAAACAGAATTAATAACTGTTTTTAGTCTTTCCAAAATAATAGTTTAAAAAAGCTTCTATTCACATAAATTTTCATCACTCCAGTCAGCACAGTCTTGAATGCCATCTTTGCAGCGAGTTCTGGGAATGCAGGCACAGTCGGCAAAGAAAACAGTATCACATCTCCAGCCTGAACACTTTGGGCACTGTAAAACTACACAATCTTATTATTTTTAAAAGCATAACTGTTAAAATGTCATGTTGGGGAAAAAAAAAACAGCCATTTGGATTTTTAAAATATTAAGAAAAACTGTCCAAGAGGAATATGGCAGTTGTTTGTTAAAGATTCTACATATTCGGGCGAGAGAATTTGTATTTTGAAAAGAGTACTACCTCATACCGACACACTGCATAAACAAGGAGGATCTGTATGAGCTTATGCATTTAATAGATGAGGAACAAAACCGATATTTGGTAATTTGGCAGCTGGCAGCAAAGATCTGTTTATACTGTTAGTCTTCTGTTGCCAACACCTCGTTAGATAACATCCAACTCCTAGGAAGCACTTCTATTTCTACCTTCCATGAGGACTATACAAAAGGCAAAGTGTGGTCTGTTTAGTGTATTCTATTTCCGATAAGTCTTTTACATTGGGGCCAGCAATATATCTTGTATCTACCACCATGGTTTTAGAGTAATCCACTTTACCAGATTGTAAAGTGATCAGGGTACTGCACAGTGTTAAATCATCGTAGGAAAACACTGTGGACGGCGTCTCGAGAGGAGAGTGGTGGACGGCTGGCAAGGAAATGCCAAAGGTTAAATAAACAAACAAAAATCTTTGAAAGTCAAAGCATTCAGAATTTTCTTTGATCTTACCAGATTTCCAAAGAAATGCAAGGATTGTTCATCAAGATTTTTCCCTTTGTTAATCTTGGCAAATCTGGCTTTATTTGCTTCTTAGCTAGAGAACTCACCTAGTTTAAGTATACAAACTACTGGAAATGATAGAATAACTTAATTGTGAATGTGAACATCCTTAAGAAGATTTCTAAGTGTGAGTCAATTTATATGACTGAAATGTAAGGATAGCAACTCTAAGAACCCGTTAAAACATTAATTACATGTTTCCATCTTTACCTGATTCATCTGAACAATCCCCACAGTCGTTTCTTGTGTCACACACCTCGTCCACGTATGTCCAAGTCTTCTGATTGGGGAACATGAATATTCAGTTTTGTGGGAGACTGCTGGGCATTTGGCCTATGTAGACAATGGCGTTATTTCTAATAGAAGCATTCATTCATTGATAATGTTTAAATTGTAATTCTGTACTTTAGATAGGAGTTGCTGGTGACTGCTTTTTAATTTGCCTTGGTCTATGCACTGCAGTCCAGCTAGCCATTACGGAGCAGGGAGGGGGGCAAGCAAGTAGTGAGGTCCCCACACAAGAAGCCCGGCCCTGTGAAGCTGTTTGACACTGTCAATGTGACAAGTCTGGAGGATTTATGGGACAAGTACTGGGTGTTAAAGTATGCATCTGTGACTGTGAACTTCAGGCTCTCTGTATTTTGCTTTTTGAAAGTTTTACAGTTGGACTAGGTTAATAATTAAGAGGCAGGTAACACCACTGTGTGTGTATCCCTTAATCCATGAGATGCTTGGCACTGTGACTGTGGCTAGTCTCACTTGAATTGCTAACGATATTTGTCAGCCCACCCAACCTCATTTAACACTGGATAAAATGTTCACCACGGTATCCTCGTGTCCCTAAATGTGGCAGAAACTCCTTGAAGAGAGAAACCACATCTGCGGAAGCTTCAGCGTTGGTCAGACCTGGATTGGAACCCTGGCTTGTCAGTTTACCAAGCTGTATAATCTTGGGCCAGTCCCCTAACTTCCCCCAAGTCTCTGTTGTTCATGGTTATAACAGCAACCACCTTGCAAGATGGTTGACAGGAATGAAATATTGTGCTGGGTGTCCAGAGCCATGGTTGGCGTGCAGCACGTGGACTCACTCCTATTAGCCACATCAGGAGACTCACGCATTCTGGAAATACATGAGGGATAAATCTGGCTGGTTGTGTGGATTATTGACAGCTCCATCACCTCGCAGGGAGTCTTACTCGCAGGTTTTCCAGGTATCCCGAAGGTGATCCCAGGACTGATGGCAGCAGCCAGCGCTCCAAGCACGCGGAATGCCAGGCAGGAAATGCAGAGATGCTGCTTGGTGGGAGGCCAGCATTGCTCTGCCACAGCAAAGCACACACACAACAGAGGGGAGACAGGTCTTCATCCTGGCGTAGAGTCTCGGGTTGGGGCGTGGCGTAAATCAGCCAGCCGTGGACCGTGTTTGCCTCAGTGTGAAAGGTGGGAGACAGCATTTAGGACCTTCAGCGTGTGCTCTGAGTTGTAGTGGTGCTTTTCCTGTCTACAGCCTCTAATTCAATCTCTGAGCAACAGGCTTTTGATGAATGGGTGTTGCTCCCTGGATTGTAAAAATGAAGCTTTAAGGTGAGACAACAGGGCCAGTGAGGTGGAGTGACTTCTGAGGCTTATGCTGAGGTCAGGGGAACTACCTAATTTCACACTCAGGTCTTCTGGTTCCCCACCCAGGGCTGGGCCAGTGTTTTTTCCCAAAATAGGCCTTCAGGCTACCTACCTGAGAATCACGGAAGGCAATGCAGATTCCTGGGCTCCCCCCGCCTGAGGCCTATAGGATCTCCAGAGGGTGGGACAGGGGGTCTGTATATTTTCGGAGCACCTCAGGTCACTCTTAAAACACACCAAAGTTTGGTACAACCCTGTGCCAAAGATGAAATGCAAACCTTGATCTTGGTTTCAAGCATTCCAAAGGACATTGCTTGCTGGCTTCTGGCCTGAGCAGGCCTGGGAGAGCAGGAGAGGCAAGCTGCCTGGCTGGTTTTACGGGCACACCATGAAGAGAAAAACAGTGCTCAGACTGCTCTTGATCTCTCAGAGCTCAGCAGCACTGCCTGTGCAAGCAGGGAGACACACCCTTGATGTTTCTGAGGCGACCCATTGGCCAGAATTCCTAGCATCTCTGCATCTTCTTCGGGGGCCTGGGTCTGCAGTCACCCCCACCTGGTGGGTCAACAGTGTATTGAGAGAGGCAGAATGGCATCTTTTCATGGAAACCACTCCCGGACTCCAAGGCTTTTTCTGTCCCTCTAACAAGTATAAACATTATTTTATTTCTAACACCTAGAAGAGCTTCAGAGTCAACTGTCCTGTCATGTGGCTGTGAATAGTCACATTATTGGTGGAGAAACTTCGGCTTAAAGAATCTGAGGGTAACAGCCAGGGAGTGGTGGAAGCAGGGCTCAGACACAGTGAGATGCACCACGGTTTCTTGCTGCCCCGCAGAGCTCCACTGAAGACCCTCCCTCTGCTAGATCACAAACACCACAGTTCTTGCTCCTGAAACCACAGTCTCCTGCTCCTGGGGTCCGTGTTCCTTCATCCTTCCCACAGCAGCTACTGCCTTTAAAATGTTCTCATTCTTTGAAAATCCCACTCTGGGACTCTATCCTCAGCCTACAATTAGGTATATAGAAGACAGTTCTATGTAAAAAGCTTTTCTTACCTTGTGTAATAGGCGATGGCAAATGGTAAACAATGCTGAAATACTTCAGTCATTTTTAATATTGAACATCTGTTTACTAAAAGTGATCAAATAAGCTACTCACTTTTATATGTAGTTGGTTCTCAACTGTGCAAAATAATCATAGAGGAACACAAAGCATAAAAACAAAGGCCAGGGTGGTAGCAGTGGCCGTTTCCAGATGGTGACTCATTTGTTCAGCATTCATTTCTTCAGCAAATATTTACAGAACGTCTGTGTCAGGCAGTGTGTTAGGCTACTCAGATAAACGATGAACAAGACTGCTGTCGTCTGCCCTCAGGGAGCTGACAGTCTAAACGATGTGATTTTTAGCAGAGGGGTTTGTGTCAGAATCACCAGGGGGTGCTTTTTAAAAAATTCATATATCACAAACTTCACTCCGAAGATGGTGGTTTTCTGTCTGGGATGGGTTTAGAGCATAATATACTTTTTTTTGAAAGCTCCCTTTGTTACTCTGGCTTCCCTGGTGGCTCAGCTGGTGAAGAATCCACCTGCAACGCAGGAGCCCTGGGTTCGATCCCTGGGTTGGGAAGATCCCCTGGAGAAGGGAACGGCTACCCACTCCAGTATTATGGCCTAGAGAATTCCATGGGGTTGCAAAGAGTCGGACACGACTGAGCGGCTTTCACTTCCACTTTGTTACTCTGAAACCCAGACAGGAGAATACGCTTCTAGAAAAGAGGTCTCTAATCTTTTATCATTGTATAATATATCCCTTCAGGAACAAAACAAATTAAATGAAACTAGCATTCCTATAAAATATATAAACATTTATGTATATACTCAACAAGGCCCTACTGTACATAGCACAGGGACCTATATTCAATATCCTGTGATAAACTGTAATGGAAAAGAATATATAAAAAAGAATATGTGTATATATATATACATAATATAATTAACATAACTGAATCACTTTACTATACAGCAGACACTAACACAACATTGTAAATGAACTATACTTCAATTTAAAAAAATTCTCAAATTTATGTGTAAATTCTATGCCTGTACTGTCTGCTAGTATATTATGTATGTTGTAAAATATTGTCTGAGACTGAAAGTTTAGAAGACTAAAATTAAATATACTATATAAAAATAAAAGTCCTAATATTTTCTTCCCTGAACCTGCAGGAGCCTCTTGTAAGTCCCATGTGGTTCATTTAGAAATTACTTTTCTATTCAAAAGAATAATGAGGCTGTGAATGGCAAACAAAAAACCTACTTTTAAGAAGTCCTTGTTTATTTAGTACCACAGCCTCAAGGGTGTTTAAAAGGCTAATGCAAATGCTAATCATTAAAATAGAATTAGGTATTCAAATAGACCTCAAACATTAAAATGGAATTAGAACAAAGCATGTCTCTATTTCCTCAGTGGCTAACATGTAATTGGAAATCATTTCATTGCAGGTCAGCAGACATGAGGAAACTTTATGGGGTCTCTGGGTCCTAAAGTCATCTTAACTAAGTCCTAACAACCAAGAAAGTGGGAGAAGGAAGTGTGCAGACATGAACAGAGGAGCTTGCTCAAGGCTTGGGGGTCTGAAGCCTGCAGTGAATTGAGGCCAGGCTGTAGCTGCGGATCCTGAGTAATGGCTGGGGCTGACTGAGGCGCCCAGAGGACAATAAGGCCTGGGCCCGCACCGTACTTCCTGACTTGCTGTGAACCCGCTTGATGCAATGTCAGCTTCCGTACTGGAGAGGGCAGCAGAGAGCAAGGAATGGGCCTTCGATGCTTTCAGAAAGCTTCATCAACTACCATCACCCTTACTCCCTAAGGCGAGGCCTGGACAGGAAGGACGGGAAGGACCACAAGATATTCACATCTGTCCCCGGCTACTCAAGGATAACTGGCCAGGACATTTCAAAGTGTTTGGAAGTCAACCTCTAGCCACTTGGCCCTGCCATGGTGATTGTTTTCCATTAGAAAGCAGGAAGTGGATAGTTTAAGCACCTTCACGTAAGCTGTCTCATCCACCATCAGAGTGATCCTGTGAGGTAAGGGCGTTGTAGCACTGTTTCATAGATGAGGAAACAGATGCCTAAAGATGTGAACACTTGCCCAACCTTCCAGAGCCAGTTAGTGACAGAGTCGGACTTGGACCTCAGCCTCCTAAAAGCAGAGTTTAACTTTTCCTGCTAAATTCTCCTTTCTCAGCGTTGGTCAATTTCTCAAAGACCTGTAGATTCTCTATGAGGAATTTGAATTTTTGTTTTCATAGTGATGATAATCTGTCACAGCTGTTATAAACAGATTCTGACTCCTCTGGATGACTACACTTGAGTAGTGATATGTACCATCAGAATGCTTGTGTTTCTGTTTTGATTTGTTTCTCTTTGAGCTTATATCAAGTGAAATCCAACTGACTTCTTGGTATACTCTGTCACTGAGATTTCTTGCCACAGGCTGAACACGGAAATGTGGGAGAACTGAATCATCTCAGGACACACAAAATACAGGCGTCAGACTCAAAAGTAGTTTGCCTCCTAATGTTCGTGTTTATATTTCCAGTAGGCGTGCACTGTGGTCTCCATCTTTGAAAATATCAATTTCCAATGATTCAATTAACAATAATGTTGGTAGTCAGTGTGCCTTGAAGAATGGCTCTGTTCTGGAGTAAAGCAATAATTGGATTAGTTGTCCATTAAAGGCAGATGAATATCTTCAAATCAAAGAGAAGACTTTTCAGAGTTATCAAGTGACATCTGCATTGCTCACTTACAGTGTTGGTTAAGTGGTAGTTTTCCTGCTCCTGAATTACAAACAAAGGCTGGCATGTATTAAAACTGCTGTTTTATGTGCAAACAGATGTTCTTGGGAGTTATATTTTCAAACTTACATTATAGGAAAAGACTAAATATATGACTGTGTATGCATGCTCATTCGCTTCAGCTGTGTCTGACTCTTTGCAACCCTGTGGACAGGAGCCTGCCAGGCCTCTCTGTCCATGGGATTCTTCAGGCAAGAAGACTGGAGTAGGTTGCCGTTTCCTTCTCCAGGGATCTTCCCGACCCAGGGATTGAACCCATGTCTCTTACGTCTCCTGCACTGGCAGGCAGGTTCTTTTACCACTGGTGCCACCTGGGAAGTCCAAATATATTGCCAGATCTGAGCCAACATTTTCCTATTATTAGCTGCAAATTGGCAATTTAGTTTCTGTAAGACAATGTCATCTACTCATCTATCACATTAAATTAATATCGATTTGAATTTCATTAGCTTTATGATATTCAATTTCAATTTTGCTCTGCAATTTATATATTAACCTATAAACATGGAGTTTATACTTTTTAGGGCTGTACATATAGAAATAACATTATATTAAAAATTAAAATAATAGCTTGGGTCTGTAATAATTTCCCAAGAATGCGAAGGGTTCCGTTCATCACCTGGTTTGAGGAACTTACACCTGAGAAAGCTCTCTTATTCCCTTCCCACTCCAGGATGGCTCACCTCTGAGCAGGGCCCACAGATTCCATTCTTCCTCTTTCTTCTTCCCTAACATCAGCCCCAAGTCTTACTGTAATTCTATACTGAGCTCCTGGACCCAACAGGGGGACTCCTCTTCTTGGGAAAAACTTTGAAATATTAATCTAGTTCAATTACCTCATTTTATACATGAAAAAACTGGGGCCTCAATGGATAAAATGGCTCTAGTTCAAGGTCACTCGAGACTGTAGATGGTCTCCTGACACTCAGCACAGGGAACAGATCCACAGAAAGAGGATGGGGCGCAGCAGCCATTGCACTGCCTGCTCGTTTCCTGTCTCAGTTGAGAGGTGAACTCGCCCGCAGGCAGGCCACTGGCCAGTGGGGTGCACAAACTCCCAGCCTGAGACGCCTGCTTCTCTGAGCCAAGACTATAGGGCACAGTGACTGCACTAGGAATCAGCAACCTGACCCTGGACTTGGATTTGGCCTCAGCTTCCACTTCTGTAAAAATATTCAGGGTTTTGATAGAATTTCAGGGTCTCCCAATATTCCCTGAAGATAAAAATCCCTTGGAGTGTTTCTTAAAAACCTACATTCCAAACCCAGGTTTGGAATATCTAGGGGAAGATGCCTATTGCATTTAACAAGGGCCTCAGCTCATTGCTATCATCAGGAAAACACAGGGCTTGCTGAGCACTGGGGCCTCTGCTGGCTGGTCAGTTCTGAGTCATCAAAAAGCCCCAGATGCACTGCGAGCATGGCTCTGAGAGGAAGAACCTGGAATCAGCATCAGCAGTTCGCTCCTAGTAGTACTTCAGTGAGTCACTCAGCAAGGCTCTAAGGGACTGGGGAAACAGGATGGGTGAGTTTCAATAAGAGGAACTAACCAAGAGAGGACAAGGGCAGGCCTTCATGGAGAGACAGCGGCAGCTGTGGGGGGCAGCAGTGTGGTGGTTTGGGATTTGACACGTTGGGGAGGTCTGGGCCTGGACTGGAGCCATATCACTTCTTTCATGGATCTGAGCTCAGCTAGCTCTGTGGTTCTGTTTCAGAAGATGAATGTCCAGTATGGCCCGTGGATGAGAGGTGGTCCTGCTTCAGAGGAACCGGCTGAGTTTCCCCCAGGGAGTAATCCTGGCCCTACAGGAGGCTGAGTGCCATTTTCTGTCTTAATGGGCAGTGGCACCATCTAGTCAGAAACAGACACGCAGAGATGAAGGGTGTAAAAGAAAAGTTATTCTGACACTTGTTAGAACTCTGCGTGCGTGTGTGTTCAGTCGTGTCTGACTCTTGGTGACCCCATGGACTGCAGCCCATCAGGCTACTCTGTCCATGGGATTCTCCCGGCAAGAATACTGGAGTGGGCTGCCATTTGCTATTCTAGGGGATCTCCCCGACCCAGGGACTGAACCCATGTCTCTTGTGTCTCCTGCACCAGTAGGTGGATTTTTTAACTACTAGGCCAATTAGAACAATAGAGAAGACTTATTTTGAGAATATTTCAAGAGAAGAGAGAAACTAAACTCCAGATACAGCAATGGCAACTGGGGATTTATGGCCAACAAGCAGAATGAGGGGGTCAGTGGGTGAAAAGTTACTAGGAGGAATTTGATCAAGGGTAGAGAGACTCTTGATAAACTGGATTCTTGCTAAAGAAGGCCAAGGCGATTACCTATCAAGAGTGGGAGATTCTCACTAAACTGGCTTAGGAGGAACTGTGCCAAGACTGGGCCCAAGGTCAAGGGCACAGGCCAGGGTCAAGTCAAGAAGAGGGCTGAGAGTAAATCAGCGGGTAAAATACTGACCAGCTTAAACTGACTTTGCTCCTGAAATAGGTTGATTGATTCATCAAACCTTAAGTTATTTTTGAGACAGCACTACATACGTGCTGGATGAGAACCCAGGTCTCCAGGATGAACCCAGAACCAAGAATCTTCAGACTATGGAACTCAAAGAATAGAAATGCTTCTACCAGAGCCCTTTACAAAGTGAGAAGTCCTCCAATAGAGAAAATCTGGCTTCCAGAAGCACCGGTAGCATATAAGGACAGATGTCAGACTAACCAATCAGCTTTCCAAGTTTGAAATTCCCCTAACCCTTACATTTTGCCTGAACACTGGCTCAGAGGCACAGATTTGAGCTGGGTTCCTTGCCTCCTTGTCAACTGACCTTGAAATAAAACCTTTTCTCAAAAGCGAATGCCACGGCTTCTACATGCATCGGGAAGTGAGCTCGCGCTCAGTTACAGGAGGAGCTGATTAGGGTTTGTCAGGAAAGAAGTCTGTTAGACGCTGAGCATGGCCAGGCTGAGCTAAGTTAACAAAACCCAGTGGGAGTCTGAATTTCTGTCAGGCTGAAGCAGCTGGCTAAGAGGAAGACTCATCCTCAGGTGAATATGAAGGACTGAACCAGGGGCTTGTATTGCTTAGCAGAAGTAGTTGATAATAATAAAATAGTACTAGCTATAGCTCTGATTGATTGTTTACTATGTGCCAGTAATGTTACACACATTTTTGGAAATCTTTAGAAAAACCCTCAAAGATGATGTGATTATTCTAAATTTACAGGTGATGATGGAACAGGCTCAGAAAAAACGTTGTTCAAATCAGGAGCTGAATCCAGGTCAGAATGATTCTAAAACTCCAGTTATTTCCACTATAGTATGAAACATACATATAGTCATTTGAAGAGATAATGGATTTGTAAAGTGAATGAATAAGTGAACACATGAATTCTATTCAAGTCTAAAATAGGTTTCCTGATAAAAGGACTCATCTCTCTCAAATCTCGAGAACTGTATGAGCCTCTTATCCACACGGACTGCCCCTCTCCATCACTGTTTCACTGCCTTACCTTCCATAATTAAAAAAAAAAATAAGTGATTAAGATGCACAACAGGGAGGATCAACTGGCCGCAAGCCTGGATTCTTGGTGGGCAGCTTAGCGCACGGAAACCCTGGGGATGGAGGAGGTCCGATGGCCACCACGCAGGTGTGGCCGTGTTGATACCCCGGGGTCACTAACTTGGCTTTGCCCAGTTTCCACTAAAGGCCACTGATCAAGGTGGTGAAAGGAGAAGACGACTTGTGACTTAAGTGTGGAGAAGTGTCGTGCCACAGCCTGCCATCCGTGGTGATGTCGTCTGTTCCCAGAAATGCACTGTTGATGGAATACTCAAATGGCTGGAAATATTAACAGCTAATCCAAACCATCAGAATGGTTGGCTCCAACTCTAACAGAGCAGGATAAACAAAATCTTTCTAAACTAGGGAATAGCTTTGGATTATTTTTCTTTGCTTTTCCAACTCATCAGAGATAAGCTTTCATCACCAGAATGTTTTATTAATATTTTTCTAATTGGCATTATTATTTTGTTATTTTGTTAATCAAGCTAATTACAAGCATAGCATCTTTATATCTGTATTACTGATTGGTTTCTTTCAACCATGTTGACATTTCAGCTGTTTTCGAACCAACTTTTTTCTTTCTTTCTTTTGATGAAATGGGTCATGTCTTCTTGGCTTCTTTGAAGGTTGGCTGCCTTTTTAGGGACATTTTAATCATACTGATTGGTGTGCTTATGAAATGTATAGTGAGGACAGATTCATAGGAGGCTGGAGTGGAGAAGAAGGAAATAATTATCTGCCTAGTGTAAAATGTGTACTTGAAATGTTCTGTGTAAGCTGCCAACTATAAAAGGTCACGAAATAATGGTGTGAGCTATTTAGGAGAACACAGTTGTTTTGTGTCTGGTCTCAACCTATGGATAGTGATGTTCTCATGAAAAATGCCTGGGGGTGCTCACCCTGGCAGCTCTTACTTCTTGCGAGACCCCATAGACATTTCCCCAACCGATGTTGTTGGGTGTGGAATGGCCCTGCCCTTTTATAGTTGCAAATTGTACCTCAGCAGCAACTGATTGCATCAGGGAACTCTGAAAAGCAAGTTTTATGATTCAGAAGTCCTGGAGGGTACAGGGCACACCTGGGGTCACACAGTGGGGTTGGGTGTGGGGCAGCGAAACCCAGGGCTTTACTGGGCTGGAAGGCGGAGTGCCTAGGGTTTCACAGCTTCATTTTATTGCTGAATTCCAAAGTTAGTGTGAGAATATAACCTAGTTCTTAGTATTATCTGGGCTTCCCTGGTGGCTCAGTGGTAAAGAATCCACCTGCCAATGCAGGAGATGCAGGTTTGATCCCTGGGTTGGGACGATCCCCTGGAGGAGGAAATGGCAGCCCACTCCAGTATTCTTACCTGGAAAATCCCATGGACAGAGGAGCCTGGTGGGTCCATGAGGTCGAAGAACAGTCGGACACAATTTAGCGACAACAAGTGGTATTATTTTAAATGAACACTTGTAGTTGTCTCTTGCTTCAAAGAAGCCATTACCCATTTCATCAAATCTAGCCTAAAGTGCTTTTGAGATAGATGGTTTCTCCATCCTGCTGGAATGCAGTCAATGAAAAATTTCTTGTAACTACATCGTGACATCATGGAGAAGGAAATGGCAACCCAATCCAGTACTCTTGCCTGGAAAATCCCATGGACGGTGGAGCCTGGTGGGCTGCAGTCCATGGGGTCGCAAAGCCCGACACAACTGAGTGACTTCACTTTCTTTCTTTACATCGTGACTGCCACCTGGTGGACAGTTGTTGTATGACACATTGGCTGCCTCCTGTTTTCCCAGATGGATGCTAATTTTAGAGGTAAAAATGAGGGGGTGGGGGGAAGAGTGTACTTTAAAATTGTTGAAACAGGATATATTTGCATAAAACATATTAGTGACTATTTTTTTTTACATAAAATTTTCATATTAGATCCTTAAATAATGACTCTGGTTTTTAAAAATATGGCTTGGTTTATTGAACCCCAGTAGATGCACAGTGTTGATGAAAGGTCACTACTGCACAAAGGAGGTGACAGCTGCCAGTACAGCCTCGCAGAAGCTGTGCTTATTGCTGCTGCTGCCGGGCTAGGTCACTTCAGGCGTGTCCGACTCTGCAACCCCATAGACAGCAGCCCACCAGGCTCCCCCGTCCCTGGGATTCTCCAGGGAAGAATACCGGAGCGGGTGCCTTTCACCTGTTGAGAGAAAAGGCTCTGACATTATATAGTGATGTCACTATATAATTTAGTCCTGATCATCTTCCTTTCTCTCTCTCTCTTTCCTTTCGGAAAATGTAGATAGAAGGTTATTCACAGTCAACTTCTCTTTCAAATAAAAAAGTTACTAGCAGACCTCATAAGATAGTTGTGGGTGCTTTTGGCCCCTCGGTGTGCCAAGGGACAGCCCTCAGTGCATTTCTACTGTGAACATACACACACGCTGACTCCTACGGGAGGTCTGGTTCCCCTACTGATTACTAGCTGTGTGAGTCTTGCACTTCTCTGGGTGTCCGTTTCCTTGACCGTCTGATGGATACACTCACCTGTCCTCCCAGCTCTGAGGGACTCCTACGTGAAGCCAATGAGGCGATGTGCAGATGCATTTTGGTATCTATTAAAAGCTTTTTGCAAATGTATAATGAAAATGACTGAAAAAATTCTTGGAGAGTGTTTTGGCAAGTGCCTGAGGTGGTAGAAACAAAACTTCTCAATTTAATTTTTTTTGACTTTTAAAATAATTTTGGAACAAAATCCAAGGGTTGGATCTAAGTCTGTGTGTGGTAAAGAATTTGGCCAACTTTCAGGTTTAAAAATGATGACAGAGGACTCCAAGATGGCGTCAGTCGTACCACTGAAGAAGCTCCTGGAAGTCGAACTAGGGGAGCTGCCAAGCTGGATACGCATGCGGGATTTCACTCCTTCAGGCATCGCTGGAGCATTTCAAAGACGTTACACCAAGTGCGTGAACCAGAAGAGAGGCAGCATCGCGGGGCTCTCTCTGGTGCTGGCGGCCTACGCGGTTTTCAGCTACTGCCGTTCTTACAAGGAGCTCAAACACGAGCGGCTACGCAGGTACTACTGAAGAGGGCGAACTCTGCATTCCTGACCATCACCTTTGCCCGGCACCCCTGAATCCTTTCATATCCTGATGGAGAATTAACATCCAATAAACAATGACTGGTGAAAAAAAAAAGATGACAAACTTATCTTAAGGGCTGGCCATCGGCCCACTGGCAGTGGCATTCCGGTCCTGCTCAGTGGGCAGAGCACAGGTTGCGGGAAGCCCACCCAAGAGCAGCCTCAACTTTCTCCCTGGTGCACGCTTCCGTGGCAGGCACGTGGGGACTCCCTGAGCATAAACCCCTCTCTTCAGGCAGCCAAACTTCAGAGCCCTTGTGGTCTCCAAAATGAGCCCTTGAGGCTGTGGGAAGCTTGTGACTCAGGAGCCCAGTGGGGAGCAGACTTGGGGCCCCTCAAAGCAGGAGAACTCTCCTGGGGCTTCCTTACTTGGGGATTCCTCTCTCCCTCTCCTCTTGATGGCCCCATATTGGAATAATCCTCCCCAGGTCCAGACTATTTGTCTGACAGAAGGATTATAAGGATTGTGTGACCCTGGCACTGGGTGATGTAGAAAATCTGACCTCCGGGACCTGTGGGCTGCAAAAAATCTCCTTCAGTCATGATCATGGAAAGTCATTTTTAGCAGCAATGAAAATCATGGCTGCTTTCTGTTACTTGGTAACTAGGTTAGCCTATTTACCAATTTTAGGGCAAAACTTTATTGGAGATGATATGTGCTTATGTATATAGTTAACTTTATTAAAATGTCTTTATAATGAAACTGTTATATAATGTGTGTATATATGAGTGTGTGTCATGTTCATACATCAGTATAAGCATATCGACATTTATGGGAAGTTCTGATTATTGGAAGTGACTGGCAATGAATGTACCTGAGCCATTCTTGTGCAGAATCTTCAGTCTCTGGGAACCCCAAGGACCTAAGTATGACCCAGGCAACTGATTTAACACCCACCAGCTTGGCTATTCAGGATTTACCTGCAGCTGCCCTCCAGGTAAAGCTGTCCAGGAGCCAGAGTTTGGAAAACCCCTACTGATACTTTAGGTGCCTTGAAGCCATTGGCTGAAACACAGAGAAGGTATCATTGGGTGGCTCTGGGATGTGACCCAAATGTTCTAGCTTTGCAGAGCCATTTTATTTATTTTTCAAAAAATTAGAAATGTCATCTTTTTTACGACTCAGATCTGAAGGCATTTCCTTTGCAGTGGAGAAAGGAGAGACTTCTGTCACCTGTAAGAGAAGGAACAGGCTTGACTATTCTGATGCACAGTAATTACTTGGGGTTACAGAACATACTGGAGTGAAGCGAGAGTTCTCTGAGGAATGGCTGAGCTGAGGCTCTGCCATCTTGCCTCATTAAAGGCTGCTCTGTGAATGCTGGTGAAAGAGAGGGAGGGGGAGGGAAGGAGGAAAGGAGGAAATTGGCAGGGTCCAAGCTTTTAGGAAGCAGGTGTCAGGTTCAACAAGAATCATTTAGTCCTACTAAAGATAATCTAGAAGGATCTTTTTGGGGAAAGTATCCTGTTTCTCAATATGTAGGAGTTCTAAGCCAAGCACAAATTGTGTCCTCTCCAGGCAGTTAGACTTGTCTGGACAGATGGATGAATTATAGGAGCCATGTTGTTCGGGGTGGAGGCTCTTCTCTGGGAAGGTTAGTGGAGGAGGTTCAGACAGCGAGGGATGGAGAGAGAGCAGGCTGAATGTGCCTGATCCTGGCTCCTGGGCTGGTCCTCTGAAATCTGAAATCATACCCAAGTCTTAGAGAGAGGGGAGGGGTGGGGAAGGTGAGCAAATGCAACCAGGACTAAAGGAGCTGGGTTTGAGTTTTTTAAATTGAAGTATAGTTGATTTACAATGTTTTAGTTTCAGGTATACAGCTGAGTGATTCAGTTATACATCTATGTATATTCTTCTTCAGATTTTTTTCCATTGTAAGTTATTACACAGGATGTTGAATATAGTTCCCCATGCTGTATAGTAAGTCCTTGTTATTATTTTATATATAGTAGTTTGTATCTGTTAATCCCAAACTTCTAATTTATCCCTACCCTGCTACCCTCTCTGGTAACCATAAGTTTGTTTTCTATGTCTGTCTATTTTAGTTTTGTATATAGATTAATTTGCATTACTTTTTAGATTCTGCATATAAGTGATATCATATGATATTTGTCTCTTTTTTACTTACTTCACTTAATACGATAATCTCTAAGCCCATCCATGTTGCCTCAAATGGCATTATTCCATTTTTTTAAATGACTGAGAAATATTATATTGTATATATATCAATTGCATCTTCTTTCTCCATTCATCTGTTGATGGACATTTAGGCTGTTTCCATGTCTTAGTCACCATGAATAGTGCTGCTATGAACATGGGGTACATGTATGTTTTGAGTTAGAGTTCTCATCTTATCTGGATAAGATGCCCAGGAGTTGGATTGCTGGATCATATGGTAGCTCTATTTTTTAGTTTTTTAATGAACCTCCATACTTTCTTCACAGGAGGCTGCACCAATTTACATTCCCATCAACAGTATAGGAAGGTTCTCTTTTCTCCATACCCTCTCCAGCACTGGTTATGTGTAAACTTTTTCATCATGGCTCTTCTGACTGTAATGAAGTTAGGGTTATCATGGTTTTGATTTGCATTTTTCTAATAATTGGGCTTCCCTGGTAGCTCAGCTGGTAAAGAATCTGCCTGCAATGCCAGAGATCCTGGTTCAAATCCTGGGTCGGGAAGATCCACTGGAGAAGGGAATGGCTATCCACTCCAGTATTCTGGCCTGAAGAATTTGTCCATGGGAGTGGCAAAGGGTCGACATAACTGAGTGACTTTCAATTTTCACTTTCCACTTTCTAATAATTAGCAATTGTGCCTTTTCATGTGCCTATTGGCTGTCTGTCTGTCTTCTTTGTATGTTTTCTAGACTGAGGTGTTTGTTTTTTTTTTTTTAATTGAGCTGTATAAGCTGTTTGCATGTTGTTGATATATAAGGAGCTGTTTTTGTGAAAAGTTTTTAGCGTTCATGTGGCAAAGTGGGACAGAGTCTGGGAGAGGGATTTTCTCCTTGTTTCCTTACACCTGTTAAAAAGTTTAGCATCAAAAATCAACTGTGGTTAAACAGAAAAGGAATGGACTGAAAAGCCATAATTTCACAGAAATACCAGGAAGCTTGAAAGGAAGGCCAGCGGAAGGCTGGGATAAGGGAGACCAGGCATCTACAGGCCCATAGCGCTGTCTTGCCAGTGAGGAAATGGCTGTGATACTTTGTACAGTATCTGCTTCTCCCAGAAACTGGACATTGCTGTGCTCACTGCTGCCGCTGCTATGGACTCCACTGTTCTTAGTGCTTTGTGTCAACAGACACCAAATAAAAAATCTGGAGTGGGAGCATCTGGTTGGTTAAACCTTCATCACATACTTGCATTTTAGCTGCAACGGAGGCTGGGTAAAGGAGTAGCTGGGCTTTCTGGCTTCTTTAAAGGGAAGTGATTTAAGACATTGTTTTAGGAGTGCACCTACTTCTGCTTTATTGATTATGCAAAGCCTTTGACTGTGTGAATGAGTGAGTGACTGTGTAGACCACAACAAACTGGAAAATTCTTCAAGAGATGGGAGTACCAGGCCACTTTACCTGCCTCCTGAGAAATCTATATGCAGATCAAGAAGCAACAGTTAGAACCAGACATGGAACAACAGACTGGTTCCAAATTGGGAAAGGAGTATGTCGAGGCTGTATATTGTCACCCTGCTTATTTAACTTATATGCAGAGTACATCATGTGAAATACCAGGCTGGATGAAGCACAAGCTGGAATCAAGATTGCAGGGAGAAATATTAATAACCCAAGATATGCAGATGATACCACCCTTATGGCAGAAAGTGAAGAGGAAATGAAGAGCCTCTTAATGAAAGTGAAAGAGGAGAGTGAAAAACCTGGCTTAAAACTCAGCATTCAGAAAACTAAGATCATGGCATCTGGTCCCATCCCGTCATGGCAAATAGATGGGGAGACAATGGAAACAGTGACAGACTATATTTTTTTGGGCTCCAAAATCACTGCAGATGGTGACTGCAGCCATGAAATTAAAAGACGCTTGCTCCTTGGAAGAAAAGCTATGACCAACCTAGACAGCATATTAAAAATCAAAGACGTTGCTTTACCAACAAAAGTCTGTCTAGTCAAAGCTATGGTTTTTCCAGTAGTCATGTATGGATGTGAGAGTTGGACTATAAAGAAAGCTGAATGCTGAAGAATTGGTGCTTTTGAACTGTGGTATTGGAGAAGACTCTTGAGAGTCCTGTGGACAGCAAGGAGATGCAACCAGTCAATCCTAAAGGAAATCAGTCCTGAATGTTCATTAGAAGGACTGATGCTGAAACTCCAATACTTTGGCCACCTGATGCGAAGAACTGACTCCTTAGAAAAGATCCTGATACTGGGAAAGATTGAAGGCAGGAGGGGAAGGAGATGACAGAGGATGAGATGGTTGGATGGCATCACTGACTCAATGGACATGAGTTTGAGCAAGCTCCAGGAGTTAGTGATGAACAGGGAAGCCTGGCGTGCTGTAGTCCATGGGGTTGCAAAGAGTTGGACATGACTGAGCAACTGAATGACTTTAGGAGCACCAGGGAATGGGTGAATTTACACAGGAAATAAAATGTGCCTGGTCTGGAAAAGTTAGCATAAAGCCAAAGATAATGACAAACTGATTGTCAGAATAAATTTGTTTTAAGATGAATCAACCAGTTATCTATTTACTTACCTTTATGTACAAAAGAAGAGAAAAGAAAGAAAAAGTTCTAAGAATATTTGTTTTTTAACAAATATCATTTGTTTGAATGACATGGATACGCGCCATTACACACTTGTCTGAACCCAGAGAGCGTATAACACCAAAGGTGAACCCTAATGTGAACCATGGACTTTGAGGGATTAAAATATGCCTCATATTTTAATCATCATTTGTAGCAAGGGTTCCACTCTGGCGGGGATATTGATAAGGGTGCATGTGAGGGAACAATGACATATGGGAAATCTCTGTATCTTCACTTATTTTTGCTGTCAGCCTAAAACTGCCCTAAAAACTTAAGTTCTTAAAAATTAAAAAGCAGGGACTTTCCTGGTGGCACAGTGGATAAGAATCTGCCTGCCAGTGCAGGGGACACAATTTCAGTTCCTGGTCCAGGAAGATCCCACATGCTGTGGAGCAACTAAGCCCGTGCGCCACGACTACCAGCCCATGCTCTAGAGCCTGTGAGTCCCGGCTGCCGGGCCCACGATCCCTGGAGCCTGGGAGTCCCGGGGCCTGTGAGTCCCGGCTGCCGGGCCCACAAGCCCTGGAGCCTGTGCCCCACAGCAAGAGAAGCCACCACAGTGAGAGGCCTGGGCCCCGCAATGAAGAGTACCTCTACTCTCTGCGCAAAGCCTGCACAAAGCAAAGAGCCAGTACAACCAAAAATTATTTTTTTTAAAACATTAAGAAATATTCCTTGGTATATACATTTCCTTAGTACATAAAGAACTTTTTACGTAAAAAAAAGGACAATAACCTAACAGAAAAGTAGGACAAGTGAACACTTAAATACCAATGGCTTGGCTTGTGAAAAGTTGTACGATCTTGCTTGCAATTAAAGAATTGTAAATTAAAGTGGGAACGAGCTACCATTTTAAATCATTAGGATGAAGATTAAAAAGCTAGAAACCCTGGGGGGATGATGAACAGTCTTCACCTACTCAAAGATCATGAAGGTATTCTCCTACGTTTAGGTCTAGATCTATAATCCATCTCTAGGTAACTTTTCAGTAAGATGTGAGAGCTGAAATTTAATTTTTTCTCACAGTGATAGTTAATGACCCAGGGCTGTCTATTGAAAAAAAATGTTTGCTCCAACTGAGTCTCAGTGGTGTCTTTGTGTAAATTAATTGACACATATGTACACATCTGTTTCTAGATTCTCTATTCTGTTCCATGGGTTTATTTGCTTTGTCAATACCTGTCTTAATCATTGTACCTTTACAGTAAGTCTTGAGATTGGGTAATTTAATTCTTCTACATTGTTCTTCAAGTTTTGACCATCCATTTCCATATGCTGAGATTAATCAAAGTGTGTTTCTTTAAAATAGTCATAAGTGATTCTTGTTGGTTTCTTTAGTCCAGTCTCTCAACCAGAATGTTTAGAATTGTACATTGAAGATTGAATTTAAGTCTACCATTTTGCTGTTTGTTTTCTATTTGTCCCACCTATTCTTTGTTCCCATATTTTGCATTTCCTGCCCTTTTTGAACCAATCAAGTGTATTTTTAAAATTATCATTCCACTTTATCTTCTCTGTTAGCTTTTCAGTTCTGTATTATTCTTTTGCTTATCTACTGGTCAAGCCTCGTCAAAGTGAATTTCGTATATATTGTATTTGTTCCTCTTTCTCCTGGAGAAGCCAGTGCTTCTCCCCATTCAGCCCAGGTGCTCCACAAGATGCTGACTCTCAGGTAAATGGGTATGACTGGTGGGTACTAGGGTAAGCTCAGTCTCCCTGACCAGTGCAGAAATAAGCATGTGACCTAACTGCAATGAATGAGGCTAGAGGAGAGGTTTCCTGGAAGCTTCTTCACTCGGTTGGAAAGGGGTATGGGACACCTCTTTCTCCCAATGGGCTGGACAGCAACCAGGAAGCACATAGTCCCTGTTACTGGAAGTCACACTGTGAGACTTAGGGCAGCCAGACAGAGGATAAAGCTGGACTGCAGCCAGCAGAGTGCAGGTCTGAAGAAATCTGGGTCTTACTTGACACACTGCTGAGCTGCTCTAAACCAACCTTGCAGTGCACCTAACTCTGGACTTCCTCTCATGTGAACAAACACACTCACTTGTTTATTTGAGCCATCTTAGAAGGAAATGGCAACCCACTCCAGTGTTATTGCCTGGAGAATCCCAGGGACGGGGGAGCCTGGTGGGCTGCCGTCTATGGGGTCGCACAGAGTCGGACACGACTGAAGCGACTTAGCAGCAGCAACAGGTGGATCTTTCTTTTTTAAATTAACTTCTATCGGAGTACAGTTGCTTTACGATGTTGTGTTAGTTTCTACTATACAGCACAGTGAATCAGCCACACACAGGCACATATCCTCTCCCTTTGGGACTTCCTTCCCGCTGAGGTCGCCACAGGGCATTAAGAGTATATTCTCATTGTGAGAATAAATACTCTCTGTGCTCTAGAGTATACTCTCACTGTGCTGTGTGCTCAGTCGCCTCAGTTGTGTCTGACTCTTTGTGACCCCATGGACTGTAGCCCGCCAGGCTCCTCTGTCCGTGGGATTCTCCAGGGAAGAGTACTGGAGTGGGTTGCCATTTCCTTCTCCAGGGGATCTTCCCGACCCAGAGATCAAACTCAAGTCTGTTGCATTGAAGGTGGATTCTTTACCCACTGAGCTACCTGGGAAGCCCACAGTCTCACTAGTTACTGGTTTTATACATAGTATCAATAGTGTTGTCTTATTTTACAGCTAAAAGCATCCTAATAACAGACACAAGAAGTATACATTACTTTTATATTCAGAAAAATAATAAAGGTCAAGGTTTTAAAATGTCTAAGTACTAGAGACCTGACATTTGCTTCCTAAAGCCATAGAAAGAATTTTCTTCCCCCAGTTCATTCCTGCTAGACAATGGGTTTTGTTAGCTACTATATCATAGTGGTTTGTGGTTGGTTAATCTGCATAACATTGACAGCCGTGAGGCACTGTAACCGTGACCCCAGCAGTCAGCACAAAGCTTGACATTTGTGCTAAGCTGTAAGACAACAGTGGTTGATCTATTTGATTTGTCCCCAAGTAGGAGGCTATGTGGGAGAAGAAAATGGCAACCCACTCCAGTGTTCTTGCCTGGAGAATCCCAGGGACCGTGGAGCCTGGTGGGCTGCCGCCTATGGGGTCGCACAGAGTCGGACACAACTGAAGCGACTTAGCAGCAGCAGCAGCTGCAGCAGCAGGAGGCTACATGAAAGCTGACCAAGGACACTGTGCTCTCTTGGAGAGGGCCCCGTAACATCTCATCAACGTAGGCAGGGCAGCATTATCTCTAAAAGAAGAACCATGCAACAGCACAGTGGTTTATTTTCTGAAGAGGGTGGTCAAGCCAAACTCTGGCTCGGTTGGGTAGATGGGCTCTTCTTTAAATACAGATACTCTGGGAACTTCCCTGGTGGTTCAGTGGTTAAGACTCCACCTACCAATGCAGGGGGTGTGTCCCTCCCAGGTCAGGGAGCTAAGATCCCACTTCTTACAGACAAAAACCCAAAACATAAAACAGAAGCAATATTGTAACAAATTCAATAAAGACTTCAAAAATGGTCCACATCAAAAAAATCTTAAAAAAAAAAATGCTGACACCCTGTTCCTGACACAGATGAGGAGGCCTCTGAGAAAGGGACTCACTGAAGCAGAGGTGCATGCAATTGACTTACTTCTTATTGACAGCCTCCTCGGAAGAGGAGCAAACACCATAGCAGCAAGTAAGAAGAGAGAGTTTTCATACAGGCATGCATCAGGGAGGAGGGGTTACCTGGCCCTGTAGATGAACCCTGTGAGTTGGCATGGGCTTAGGAGGCCAGCACTTCAGTCAATGCCTGTCTCCAGGGAAATCCTAGAACACAAAAATAACAAGATAAGCTCTTTGGTATTTCTGGATGCCAACTTCTGTCCTGGGTGTTGAGGACTCCTTTTTATCCAAAAGGTAAGCAAGATAAGTAAACAGTTACGAGGCATCAAATGTGGGCTCTGTCTTTCAGAAATGCAAGTTAACAAATAATGTTGAGTCATAGTAACTAATAGCTTGCTGAATGACAAGGTGAATCACTCACAAAAGGTAAGATTAGGGTTTCAAAATTCTTTATTTTGTCACACAGGTTTAAAAGGGAACATGTTAATCTTTACCAAAAGATCAGAGCAGGTACCAACAGGCCAGAAAGGATAAGCTAGGTTTCTTTATAGACAAAGATGGCAATGTGAGAGGCAAATGTTAGGATGTGGTTTGAAATATACTGGTTCCACCAGCCAGGAGCTAATCTCCCTTAGAACAGTGGTTCTCAGCTTTGACTGTACATTAGAATCACCTGGAAAGCTATATGTCCCCATAAGGCATCCTAGACTGAAAAATCAGACTGTATGGGGTTTGGAGTGGGGCAGGCCTCAGTGTTTTCTAGACCTCTCTAGATGATTCATCATGGGAATTGAGAACCAGCTGCCCTTGGAATGGAACTTTCTGCCATCACTCTAAGTTTCTGGGCTCTCTGCTTCCTCTCAGGATGTAGGAGTTTCTGTTGCGTCAGTAGGAGCACTGATGTTTTGACATAGCGGAACAAGTGGCATAAGGGAAACTCAGTAATAGACATATTCAAGACTTGAGGGGCTTCCCTGGTGGGATGAGAGGACGAGATGGTTGGATAGCATCACCAACTCAATGGATATGAGTTTGAGCAAACTCCAGGAGATAGTGAAGGACAGGGAAGCCTGGCGTGCTGCACTCTGTGGGGTCACAAAGAGTTGGACACGATGTAGTGACTCAAAAGCAACAACAAGCCTTGAACACACCTCAGTTAGTACATGACATTTTTTCATTGAGGCATAGCTGATGTACAATGTTGTGTTAATTTCTGCTGTACATCAAAGTGATTCAGTTATACATATATACATTCTTTTCTATATTCTTCTCCAAGCATCTCTCATATCCTCCTGCGTTGGCAGGCAGGCTCTTTACCACCAGCACCATCTGGGAAGCCTCGTCATAGGATACTGAATATAATTTTCTGTGCTATACAGTAGGGCCTGCTGTTTATCTGTCCTGTATATAATAGTTTGCATCTGCTAACCCCAACCTCCCAATCCTTCCCTCCCCCAGCTCCCTCCCCCTTGGCAAGCACAAGTCTGATCTCTATGTTCCTGAGTCTGTTTCGTAGGTAGGTTCATTTGGGTCATATTTCAGATTCCACATATAAGTGATATAATACGGTATTTTGTTCTCTTTTTGAATTACTTCACTGTGATAGTCTCTAGTTGCATCCATGTTGCTGCAAATAGCATTATTTCATTATTTTTTTCTGAGTAGTGTCCCGCTGTCTATATGTACCACATCTTCTTTAACCATTCACCTGAGTACATGACATTTTGAACTTGTGTGGAATGAGGGGAGATGAGTTTCAGCAAAGCCATACTCGCCTGCTATGCAGAGTCACTGCGTAAGATCTGCAGGGCAGGGCAGGGCCCTGGGTCTATGCTGGTCTCCACTGCATCCTTGGGCCCAGCCCAAGTCAGCACAGAGCGTGGGTTCGATACGTGTGTTGAGGGGGATTGAATGGCTGTTTCAGGGGGACATATCTTGTTTCAAACATTAAACCTTTTGGAAGAGAGATGGTGAACATAAAAAATCACTGAGCACCAAGACGCTATTTAAGATACTTTTCATAAATTGATTCTGGGATATGAATACATCTGACTATTCTCAGGGAATGTGAAGAAGGAATATAACAGAAACACCTACAAGTTTAAGGCACTTCCCAGGTTCATAAAGTAACATGAACAAATCTAAGTGGAGAACAATTTCACTGAGTTTATGAATAAACAAGGAAACACAGGGAAGACGTACCATATAGTGCTCTGTACTCTGTTTCACAGAGAGGAAAACTCAGCAGGCAATGAGTTTGGGATGGTCTAGTCTCAGTGTAATAATTACATATCCAGCCAGAGTTCAACCCCAGAGCATAAGCTCACCACTAACAGTTCATGCTTCCCGTCACTGACATGATGGTGATGCAGGTCGAGCATGACTGTGTGTACCAGCTCCTATTATACAACCCGGAAAAGGCTTCCCTGTCTCAACAGGAAAATCTACACAACAGACCATAAGCCTGTGACATTTACTTTCATCAGAAAACACTCACACGAATATCTGTGGTTTGTACTCCTCTGAAGTGACTGCATCTCCTGTCTAAAGGCATACCTAAAAAACTTTCAATCACGTTACAATCCCATTCCATATCTTTATTGCTATTTTAAAACCAACCTATACATATTGTAAACATTTCTAGGCAACAAAAAATGTAAACAGTTACTCTTGCCATCCTGGGTTTTATCAGTAGTATCCACTACAAGGAGTAAGGCGGTAAACTTTTGAAGCTCTTATTAGGCGTATAAACCTGAGAAGCACTGTCACAGAGAACATTTGAATATTAAAGAGAAAGGACACTTAAGGATTTTATAATAGCCAGAGTTTGGCCTACCCTTCATTCTATTTATTCTCTTTGCAACTATCAGATTTGGAAACTATTTATCACACAGAAAATCACCTAATGGATAGAAATGCACTCAATGCCACCGACTGGAAATATAAATAGTGATATTGCAGGAAGCATGTGAAACATGTCAAAAGATAGCAGCTTCATATGCAACCAGTTTGTTCTACCAAAATATATTATAGGTTTTAACTTTTGATATGGATAAAGAAACATGAAATGATAATGAAATTATAGTTTTCTTTTATATCAGTCACTAATTGGCATTTTAGGAGAAAATTCTAAGCTACAAACTTTAAAAATCTTTATAGTTTAACGGTTAACACCCCCATTACATCTTCCATAAAAACAACCATTTTTCAAGCTATCGGCAATATTTTTTGAAAAGTTCAAGAATATTAACATGACTAACCTTTTTCACTGAGTTCTCTGGTTCACAGCTTCTTTCACCGTGGAGTGAATTAGTGATCGAGTCAGGAGGAGGATGTGAGAGGGGCGTTGTCACCAACACCAGCACGCTTACGTTAGTTCACCTCTCAGCTGACGACTGAAGAGTGGGTGATGAGCTTAACGCCAGGCTGGCTTTCACTGAGGTACTAAGAAGGGTCTGGCCACATGGCCTTCCTCAGGGCCACATGAGATGAAGGCCACCTGAGGATTGCCTAGAGAAATGTGGTTTGATTCACCATATACTGTTTATTCAAGGTCCCAGACTTAGTGAAGTTACACGTTAATTTGGGTATTTCTGTCTGATAAAGAAGCAATTTCTTCTGTCATTTGGGAAAAGATCCCCCAGATGACAATTCCTGTCCCTGTTGAATAACTGTCAGACTTGTATATAACCCAGCAATCTTATCTTAGCGTTGTTACCAATGCCTGGCTTCTCAAATCTCTTGGAGTCAGTTTTCATATCTTACTGGTTTCCTCATTGAAACAGAGCAAGACCCTATGATTCCTTGTCCCTCATGTCCTCTGCCTGCCTTTTGTCTGTGGGGAAACTTTAGCCAAAGAATAAGTTTAATCAGAGAAGTAAGAAAATGCAGAAACAAAGGAAAACAGTCCAAGAACACCAAGAATACCAATACCAGGAAACCAAATAATAGTCATTAAACATAGTCAAGGACCTTTAGTTCCTTATCAAGGTCTATGAATAATATCCTGAGCCATATCCTACGGGCTTTCTTAGATACTGGGACTCCCACAAAGTGGAAGAAGTTAACTACAGGATGACCAGACGACAGCCATGGCATAATCTGCCACAATTCTGAGAATTTGCCTCAAGAAATTGGGAACAAACTGGCCTTGGTACTGAAGATTAATTGTACTTAAAACAACCAATATGATGCTGGTCAGACCACTCAGGACCAATTTCAAGATGACTGTCAGAGCTGACTGTACTGCTGTTATCTATAGCTCCCTCCATCTGCCTATTAAAGCTCTTGCCCAGTTGCCCACTGGTTGTAGGAGGGGGAGATGGCCTTTGGACAGGTGTTCCCCACCCCACCCACCAGTTGCCAGCATCCAGAATGAGGCACACTTTCCTTTCCTCCAACCTTACCTCTTTATTGGCTTTTGACTGGCAAACAGCTGGACGCCTTACATCATCAGTTAATAAGCTGAATTAAGTCTTTGTCACATGTTCATTTCATTCACATTAGAGAGTCATGTGACCTTTCGAAAGTTGTATTTGATCCGTTTTGAAGGTCATCCACTGAGCTGGCTGAGAGGATTAACCCGATGGAGACAATCTATTTGCAGGCACATGTTTTCTTGGCTTTTGAAGTGAATCCTGGGTGACAACACAACTCTCTAGTTATTTTTTTCTTTTTCTACTGAGATTATGTACTTGTTTTTATGTCTGGCTTGTACCCCTTCAGTAAGTCAGTCTGAACAGAGAGCAGCAATGATGGGTGTTTGCTATTATGGTCTGACTACTTGGTGATCTCTAATGAAGACCTGTTCTCTGTTGGGTGAGAGATGACAGAGAATCCAGTTAGTAGTCTTCTTCCTTGTTTTTGCTTTTAAACAAATCTGTTTGTCTACTTGCAACCTTAAAATCAATTAAGACTTACGTGCTCACTAAGAAAAGTCACCCTAAGTTTTTGTGTTTCTGGTTCACTTCTAATCTGTAGCTAATGTGCAAAGATAGAAGTTTTCCCTCTGTGTGTCTGCATGTCTATAATGGATAAATTAAACAAAAATAAATTTAAAAATATAATTAAGAAAGGCCTTCACCTCTCATTGTGTAATAGAAATATTTTCCTAACACTAGAGGCTATTAAAAAGTGAGATTATGATGTCTCTTAAAGGAGCACTGTTATGATCAGTTTTTAAACATAGTCACTTATATGAGTCAAATCTTCCTTCAAAACCCAGAAGACAAAGAATCTGAACTTCCTCTAGTATTTTGTATGCTAGAATTTTAAGAAAAATATTTTTCTTACAGGAATTGCTAGCTTGGAAACATTTTAAGGATTCTGGTTTACGTAACGAGTCCATTTCCAGCACGACCTGGAATCTTGCTACAACTTGAAATTCTTGAGTCCCAACCCAGACTGACTGAATCAGAAACTCTGTGGGTGGGACCCAAAATATGTATTTTAACAAGCCTTTAAATGGTTCTTTTCATACTGTTCATGGGGTTCTCAAGGCAAGAACACTGGTTTGCCATTCCCTTCTCCAAACTACCTTCTTCAAACTACCTCACAATTGCACTCATCTCACATGCTAGCAAAATAATGCTCAAAATTCTCCAAGCCAGGCCTCAACAGCATGTGAACCATGAAATTCCAGATGTTCAAACTGGATTTACAAAAGACAGAGGAACCAGAGATCAAATTGCCAACATCTATTGGATAATCAAAAGGACAAGAGAATTCCAAAAAAAAATCTGCTTTATTGACTATGCCAAAGCCTTTGACTATGTGGATCACAACAAATTGTGGGAAATTCTTCAAGAGATGGGAATACCAGACCACCTGACTTGCCTCCTGAGAAATCTGTATGCAGGTCAAGAATCAACAGTTAGAACTGGACATGGAACAACAGACTGGCTCCAAATCAGGAAAGGGGTATGTCAAGGGTGTATATTGTCACCCTGCTTATTTAACTTATATGTAGAGTACATCATGAGAAACGCTGGGCTGGAAGAAGCACAAGCTGGAATCAAGATTGCTGGGAGAAATATCAATAACCTCAGATACACCACCCTTATGGCAGAAAGTGAAGAGGAACTAAAGAGCCTCTTGATGAAAGTGAAAGAGGAGAGTGAAAAAGTTGGCTTAACATTAATGAAAAACTCAACATTCAGAAAACTAAGATCATGGCATCTGGTCCTGTCACTTCATGGGAAATAGATGGGCAAACAGTGGAAACAGTGAGAAACTATATTTTTTGGGGCTCCAAAATCATTGCAGATGGTCACTGAAGCCATGAAATTAAAAGATGCTAGTTCCTTGGAAGAAAAGCTATGACCAACCTAGACAGCATATTGAAAAACAGAGACATTACTTTGCCAACAAAGGTCTGTCTAGTCAAAGCTATGGTTTTTCCAGTAGTCATGTATGGATGTGAGAGTTGGACTATAAAGAAAGCTGAGCGCTGAAGAATTGATGCTTTTGGACTGTGGTGTTGGAGAAGACTCTTGAGATCAGTCCATCCTAAAGGAAATCAGTACTGAATATTCATTGGAAAGACTGATGCTGAAGCTGAAACTCCAATACTGTAGCCACCTGATGCAAAGAACTGACTCCTTGGAAAAGACCCTGATGCTGGGAAAGATTGAAGGCAGGAGAAGGGGACGACAGAGGATGAGATGGTTGGATGGCATCACCGACTCGATGGACATGAGTTTGAGCAAGCTCTGGGAGCTGGTGATGGACAAGGAAGCCTGGCGTGCTGCAGTCCATGGCGTTGCAAAGAGTCGGACATGACTGAGAGGCTGAACTGAACTGAACAGATGGTTCTGATATACACTAAAATTTGAGAACTAATTGATTAATCCAGGGGAAACTGCTTAGTTCAACTCACTGTTGTTGTTCAACCTCTCAGTCATGTCCAACTCTTTACGACCCCATCGACTGCAGCATGCCAGGCTTCCCTGTCCTTCACTATCTCCAGGAGCTTGCTCAAATTCATATCCATCGAGTCAGTGATGCCATCCAACCATCTCGTCCTCTGTCGTTCCCTTCTCCTCCTGCCTTCAATCTTTCCCAGTGTCATGGTCTTTTCCAAGGAGTCAGTTCTTTGCATCAGGTGGCTACAGTATTGGAGTTTCAGCATCAGTCCTTCTAATGAATATTCAGGACTGATTTCCTTTAGGATGGACTGGTTGGATTGCCTTGCAGTCCAAGGGACTCTCAAGTCTTCTCCAACACCACAGTTCAAAAGCATCAATTCTTAGGTGTTTAGCTTTCTTTATGACCCAACTCTTACATCCATACTACTGGAAAAACCATAGCTTTGACTAGACAGATCTTTGTCTGCAAAGTAATGTCTCTGCCTTTTAATACGCTGTCTAGATTTGTCATAACTTTTCTTCCAAGGAACAAGAGTCTTTTAATTTCATGGCTGCAGTCACCATCTGTAGTGATTTTGGAGCCCAAGAAAATAAAGTCTGTTACTGTTTCCATTGTTTCCCCATCTATTTCTCATGAAGTGATGGGACCAGATGCCATGATCTTCATTTTTTGAATGTTGAGTTTTAAGCCAGTTTTTTCATTCTCCTCTTTCACCTTCATCAAGAGGTAAAACTGTTTATTGTTGATTGAAAGTACCAGTTTTAGTGAAGTCACATGTTAGCTTACAGATTTCTGTCCTTAGAGATGCCAGTAATTTCTATCCTGTGGAAAAGATTATGGTTTATCATTAAAGGTTAGGGTTTATGGCCTTGTTGGACATTAATCAGATTTGTGTCTCACTCAGCAATCTTTTACTAATATTGCCTAAAATACCTAGCTCCTGAAATTAGTTTTAACATCTTACTGGTTTTCTTACCAGTTAATTAGCTGAATAAAATCTTTGACAGATGTTCAACTTAAACTTACATAAGCATAAAAGCTTTAAACTTTTTGAAAATTGGTTTTTTTTTTTTTTTAAATTTTTGATCTTTCCATGCAGCATGTGGGATTTTAATTCTCCGACCAGGGAACAAACCCACACCCCTGCAGTGGAAGCAAGGATTCCTTTTTCTTCTATTCAAAATGTTTATTGTCAATATTTTGCTCTGTAGAGATAACAGTTGTAGTATGCTTTTCTACTTTAATACTTGATGATTGATCTGCTATTTTTTTAAATTTAGTTTTAATTGAAGGATAATTGTTTTACAGTATTGTGTTGGTTTCTGCCAAACACCAACATGAATCAGCCATAGGTATATGTCCCCTCCCTCTTGAACCTCCCTCCCCATTCCACCCCTTTAGGTCACTGCAGTGCTCCGGTTGAGTTCCCTGAGTCATAGAGCAAATTCCCAGTGGGAAGCATGAATTCTTAACCACTGGATGGCCAGGGAAGTCCTTTGAAAAATTTTGCTAATGTATTTCACTCTGTGGCAGTAATGAGCCCTAGTCCTGTACTAGGCAGTGAGCACCTTGATGGCAGGACCAGTTTTGCTCAATATTTAACCCTCACATCAAGCAGTGTCTGGTACATGAGCTCTAAATAAATTTTTATGCACTCAACAAACACTACCTAAAAGGTATTTAATTTTTAAAAGAGGAATTTTATAACTGGCCCTAATTATCATTCCTGTTGTTTTAATTAACTGTCTATTTCTTAAAGGAGTTTTCTGGGGCTTGTTATCAGGGACCCTGGGTCTAAAAGGCACAGCATTGGAAAGGGGAATTTTGTTCAGGATATTCTCTGAGATCTGTTGGTTGTCAACCTGAGTCAGACCAGGAGAGAAGTGGTTATTTTAGAGTCAATCCTAGCATATGTTTTTTGGTGCCTGTTCTGTTGTGGAGAGCACTTGCAAACAATACTCAAGAGTGGTATGCCCAAATGGATCACTGGATTTTGTTACTTTATGGTTCAGCAGTAACGCACTGGCCTGCAATGCAGGAGATGCAAGAGATGTTGGTTCTATCCTGGGGTTGGGAAGATCCCTTGAAAGAGGAAATGGGAACCCGCTCCAATATTCATGCCTGGAAAATTCCATGGACAGAGCCTGGCGAGCTACAGTCTATGGAATCACAAAGAGTCAGATCACAAAGTGACTGAGTGCATATACCCACATAGACACACACATGCAATATGAATAGGAACTAACACTTCATGGATACGGGCTATTAGTAAGAAAAAGAACCAAATGGAGGGGTGAATGGTGTTAGGTAAAATCAGTTTAAAGCATATGCCTGACATGGGGGAAGCAGGAGTACTATTTTCACATATGACTGAGCTTGCCTTTGGAGCGAACATCTATCATTTTTTTCTCCCTGTGGTTTTCCTTAGGCAGACTGTGCCTCCTGCCTTCTAGGTGGTCTGGGGGCAAGGGTGGGTTGTTAAACAGTCATCCCCTTTCTCCCCTCAACTCCATACAGTGGTGCATTTATATCCAGGGGAAATGGATTTCTGCCTCCTGGAAAATTTAATCCTGAGCCCAATGATGAATGAAGGGATTTAAGCATTACCAAAGAGGCACCCAACATGGCTGGCCATGACTTCCTGATTGAGATAGCGGGTCTAGTTTCAACCTTTGGGACTTCCTACTTCTTCAGCTTTTCCTTCCATTAATTCCCATTTGCTTAAATTAGCTAGATCAAGTTTATGTGGCTTGCAACCCACTGTAGTAACTGATGTCACACCTGTTTTCCAGATGAAGTGATTTAACCTAAGTCCCAACTCGTGGTCACACCAACTGCGAGCTGCTGCTCTCTCTTCCAGATGTTGGTGCAGTGTGAGTTTATAGTGTTCCTGGAGTGGAAGTAAAGAACATCTGACTTTTATCGAAGAAATGACTTCTCTTTCCCAGACGACTTTCCCTACCAAAAAGCTTATTCACGGGAGAAAAATATTCTCAATATACTTCTAGAAATAGTAATAAGTCTATGTTGATTAACTTAGGTTGAATTTATTTTAACTGTATCGTTTGCTCTACTGGAGCACCCTGGCAGGACAGAAGGGCTAAGCTGAAAATCCTAACTAAGTCCCTTAATGCTGCTGCTGCAGCTGAGTTGCTTCAGTCGTGTCTGACTCTGTGCGACCCCATAGACGGCAGCCCACCAGGCTTCCTGTCCCTGGGATTCTCCAGGCAAGAACACTGGAGTGGGTTGCCATTTCCTTCTCCAATGCAGGAAAGTGAAAAGTGAAAGTGAAGTCACTCAGTCGTGTCCGACTCTAGCGACCCCATGGACTGCAGCCTACCAGGCTCCTCCGTCCATGGGATTTTCTAGGCAAAAGTACTGGAGTAGGATGCCATTGCCTTTTCCGAATTCCATTAATAATCTTATGTAATTTTAAAGAAAAAGCTGCAGGCAAACAGCAAAAAAGGACTTTATTCATTTATAACATCATTTTGTAAACAATCACACTGTGCATTTTGAAATTCAATAATAACAAATTTTTTTCTATGGATTTATAGCAAACCCTATATAAAGTCAATGAGTTAAGACAAGAGTGAAGATGAATAGGGAGGAATAATTTCCAAAAACGTTAAATTACAGCACTTGATACAAAGACAGATAACCATCTGTACCATAAAAATTTACATGCCACAAAACACTTATAATTTTAAATATGCAGTAAAATACATTTATTAAAAAAAAAAACCATCAACATTAACTTTTTTATAAACCAGTGACTCAGAGGAATACTTATTAAAACTTACTAAAAATCAGTAAATATTGCAACTGAGGTAAAAATTTATAAGTAAACAAAACTATCATTTATAAGGGCCAAAGGTAAACCGAAGGGCAGATGACACTTTCTGACGACTCTGTCTACTCCTTGATGTTCTGAAGCAGTTTCAATAAATGGGACTCAATAACCTGTTGAACTAAAACAGACAGGTGATCAAGACTACAGCACGCTCATTACAAAATTTTAAAAACTATCAAATTCAACTTAACCTCACCAACTTTTTCCTAAAATAATTTCTAATTAGGATATACTCATAGTTCAAGGGAGATAAGATTACAATGCAATACGTAAAACTTAGTCTATCACTGGCTTTAATAGTTGTTCAAGTTACTGGATTTTTCTGTTTTGGGTTTCTAAATTTTGGAACTGAAGAAGAGTCCAGAATATAAGGCTGTTCTTATATTTCTCTGTTCTAAGGAACAGAGACAGGGCAACTATCAAGCATTGTTTAAACAGTGTGCTAGGAAATATTAAACAGATCTGTAAATAGGTGTGTACTTATCCTCCAGCAACTATTGTTTGGGTGGGTGAAAAGTAACAGTAACAAACTCATTTCTAGACTTTGTAGGAATCAGTTGATTTTACCCACAATTAAAAGTATATGTCAGGAGTTAGGATAACATACGTGTTCCATGACTGCAAGTGGTGAGAACAGTCTGGACCACTGGCTTCTATTATCACAGAACTTTACTAAAATGGAACCTGAGAATTCTAAAACACTTACCACTTCTATAGCCCAGGGCTACAGCTAGATCCATAGAATTATACCCAGAGTCAGTTTCAATTGTTGGGTCAGCTCCATTTTCTATACCAAAATAGAAACATCTACATAAACAAAATGAACACGTGGATGTGTCTGTCTATGGTGGCTCATGTGCAAATAGCGGGACAGCTTTTTTGCAAATTTGGAGGGTATTTTCGGGATGGTCTGACAGAGTACAGGAAGGGCACAGAGTTCACTCTGGTGGGTCAGAGGGAAGACACTTTAAACACACAGGCATCCTCTAGAGCAACTGAAACTAATACACAACCACCGATAGAACTTCGGCTTGAAGACACTGTAGGTAGAGAAAAGAGAAAAAAGCCACGGGTTCACACGTGAGCTCTGAAAGCAAAGCAGCAAGGACGGACGCTGTGACTGCAGGCGTGCGGGGTGCTGGGGCTGGGGCTACATGAGGGCCTCAGGGAAGGGGTGCTCCAGGGCGCATAATATGGCAGGGGCAGCTCACGATTCTCGTGAGGCCAGCTTGTAAAAAACCACATCTTCATGTGGCATTTTCTCAATATTTCCACTTTGCCTGCTTACCTAAGAGCATTTTTACACATTTCACATGATTTCCGTGTACAGCGTAAAGCAAAGGTGTCCCTCCATTCTGGGGGAAAAAAACAGGTGATTTAGCTTTTAAGGATAAGATTCAAATAATTTAGTGCTGCTGTGTGAAGCTTTACTAAGAATTGGGCATGTAAAAGTAGTTTAAGCTAATTTAAAAATTTTGTGAGGAATACTTAAATCAGAATTAGGACAGTAACTTTTTCTTCTAGGTGTTTCATTAACTAAAGGTATTCTTCTAAGTGTTTAATAAAATATAGTTTTCCAAAACCCAAAAATCAGTATTATAGACTCACCCAATCATATTCATTTACATCAACTCCACAATCCAGCAGCATTTTGACAATATCTGTGTAGCCCTTGCTACAGGCCAATGACAGAGCACTTTCTCGACCTTTTCCTAAAAGCTGAGGATCAGCGCCCTGGAGTGGGAAATGGAGAGAAAAGACGTCTCAGTTTTTTGAAAATAAGAATATTGTTACTTTCGTCAATAATAATTATAGGTCAGGTAACGTTCTGGGGTTAACACAGTACTAACACAAACGTCTACTCCTGGATGCTCCGTTATCAAGGTCATCTGAAGGTCTTCCTTTCTCCCTCTACCTGGATCCTAACTGTCTTGCCACTTGGAGCCAAATTATATCTTCTCCAAGAAGCTTCTCTTACAGACTTTTCCCCCATTGCGCTGGGCATTCACTTCTCTCTCACTGCTTCATGAATGACTACACTTGCCTATTTAACTAGATCCGAGTTCCACAAGAATATGAAGAAGAGCACGTAAACTTTCTTGTTTTTGATCCTCTGCCATTACATCTAGCTGGCTGGAGATACAAAAACTACTATATACTTAACTGAACTTGAATAACTGTACATATACATTGTCTGTGGGGTTTTCCTTACATTCTGAAGTAGAAACTCTACCACAGCTATTTGCCCGTGTGCTGCAGCCCACATCAGAGGGGTAAATCCTTCTTCGTCCGTGTGGTTGATAACATTTTCTATTTAAAAGAAAAGCAATTTTTGTGATCTAATTTAACAACCACATATTAATATTGCTATGAAAATACTGGCATTCTAAAAAGGTGACTGTTACTCAATGAGGTTCATACTGTGCTGATTCGGGTTCACTGAACTACTGTGTTTTTGCAATTTTCAGTCTGAATGTATTAAAATATGGCCTCAATGTACATAGCTGAGTTCAAACAGTACATTATTAAAACTATAAACTACTGGATACAACATAATGCTAGATACAGGACAGTCCGTAGAACACCGGACTCAGAATCAGGAGATCAGAGTTTGAATGCTGACTGTCGCTTTCCGGCATATCATTTAATTTCTTTAACATCCAGAATAAGACCTTGCTCATCTCAATGTAAAACTGGGAGGATCACAATAAAAATTAGGCTAATGATAGCCCTTAGCATTATATAAATACATATTATAGAAAGTCCAAGATCTTTTTTTTTTTTAATTTTATTTTATTTTTAAACTTTACATAATTGTATCAGTTTTGCCAAATATCAAAATGAATCCATCACAGCCAAGATCTTATTAAAGCTATTTTTACTCACCAGTTAACATTGCTGCCTTTGAATTTTCTCAAATTTTTGGTATCATAATGTGAATGAAAACTCAATCACTTGAAAAACAGTTTTACGCAATTCTACCTCAAAACCAATTTTGCTCCCTAGACTCAGTCTACTGGGTCCACAGTTTCGTCCCTAAATTTATTTAGTATATTGAGAATAAGATCTTCATATACTTATAAACAAACAAAAGATAAAATAAGTCTTTCTTATAAAAGAATGACATGATTCTAAATGATGAAATGAGCCTTTCTTATAAAAGAACGACATGAGTAAAAAAACCACTCTTTAATCATATGCCCTGCGTTCAACTGATAATATTGGGACAATTGGCTAGTGTTTCGAAAAATGAAAACAAGAGTAAAACTCCATCTTTACCTCATTGCACCAAAACATGTTCCACGTAGGTTAAAGAAATGTAAAAAAGAAACCACAGAAATTCTAGAATAAGGCATGAGTGAATTTATTTATAAACTTGGAGTAGGAAATCGTCTCTAAGCAAGATATAAAACTCAGACATCACAAGGATAAAAGTTTACCACTTAAAAATGTTAAGCTTTTGTTTGAAAATATAAAGTCAAAGGAAAAATGGGAAACTGGGGAAAAATGATATGCAACATAAGCAAAAAGTGAACTTCTTTAATTTAGGTAGGAGCTCATATAAATCAATATAAAACAGGCAGTTTACACAAAAAGAAATTCAAATAGACCATAATTTAAAAAAGGCAAACAAAACCAGCATGAAATACCATTTTTCACCCATGAGATTAGCAAAGATTTAAATCTGATAGTATTCCATGTCAGTGGAGTTATGGGGAAGCAGAAACTCTAACTCTGGTGTGAGGATAGGGCAAGCATCTGGTTACATATATATGCATGAATTATATATATATAAAAATTCATGCACCTTTTGACTCAGTAAATATACTTATAGGAATTTACCCTATGGATATACTTCAAAACAATGCCAACAATATTGTTAAAATAAAAACAAACTGGAATCAACTACTACCAGGGGGACTCATTAAAAAATAAAGACATAGCATGTACACATGCAATACAGTGCAAAACCACAGACCTATTAAAAAGGAATGAAACAGATCTTTGTGTGTTTACATGGGTGAAAAAAAGTGTAATGCACTGTGTATATTTTTTTTTCCAAAAAAGCACATACATATTCTCACATATAGCCCCAAGTATAAATAGAAATATTCTCCAGGAAAGTCTTCTGAAAATGTAAGAAACTTACAGTGCGTGCATTTGGAGGAAAGGCTAGGGTGGTAAGTGAAGCTGTAACTGCTATACATGACATTACTATTTTTAAAATAATCTATTATTATTATTTAAATAATCTTTTTATTATTTTTTAGATTATTACTTTTTAAATAATCTATTGGGTTATCTGCCTGGTGAGATTATGCAACCATTTCTTTTTTGTTTTTATACTTTCTTGTATAAAAATAAAATAACAAATCTGACAAATCCTATTAAATTTGTTTTAAATACATTCTTAAAAACAGGCTAGTACCTTGTTCGATTCGAGTAGCCAGGTAGAGCATCTCTCCCTGGGCAGCCAGCTGGTGAACAGATAAAGCTGAAACAATACCATAAAAAAGTTTCACATGTATCTGTAAGGTACACTACCATCATCTCATGTTTATGTTCATGTAGCAATTTTCTTCTCCAAAACACAATCCCTGGGTTGGGAAGATCCCCTGGAGAAGGGAATGGCTATCCACGGCAGTATTCTTGCCTGGAGAATTACATGGACAGAGGAGCCTGGGTCCACGGGGTCGCAAAGAGTCAGATACCACTGAGTGAGTAACACTTTCACTTTTCAACTTAAAATATAGCCTAACATTTGCAAATGTCAGCATTATCTTAAACATATAAGAGTCCGAGAATTGACTCATATATGTTTAAGGCAATTCTGACAGCTGCAAAGTGTTATTGTCAATGAATATGCAAATTGACAATTATTAACAATTCAAATTGTTACTGATCTTATCAATTAAAGAAATGGTTTAGGTACTTAATTTTTAAAATCTCTCTTGGAACTTTCCTGGTGGTCCAGTGTCTAAGATTCTGTGCTCCCAATGCAGGGGGCCCGGGTCCAATCCCTAGTCAGGGACTAGATCCTGCCCCAACTAAGACCTGGCACAGACAAATAAAAATAATAAATAAATAAAAAGTTTAAAATCTCTCTTTGTCCAAGCTTATAAGGAAGTTGGGTTTAAAAGACTCTTGTGTTTTAATTGACTGAATTCCTTTAAGTCCCAAATATTATTTCTTGAAATAATGGGTATTTCTTAACTTTAGAAGAACTGAGGAAATAAATCAAAAACTAGCCTTGAGAGTAAATTCTTGAGTGCAGACCTAGCTCTGGCTAATTAGCTGTGGGAGCCTGGAGAGCTGATTAAACATTTTCATCTGTATCATGAGGGCTGTGAACCACATGATTTCCAGCTGTTTTTTTTTAAACTCAAAAACGCTATGGTTTTGGGGAATTCCCTGGTGGTCCAGTGGTTAGGACTCAGTGCTCTAACTGCAGGGGCCTGGGTTTGATTCCTGGTTGGGGAACTAGGATCCCTTAAGCCTCTCAGTATGGTTAAAAAAACAACTATAGCTGGAATATTTTAAGGTAATCTCTTTATTTTAAAACAAAGCCAAACAGGCACAGTTATATCATAGCTCACTTTAAAATCAGTATCACTCAATCCTTGACTTCAGGTGATATGACTGGGTGGCCTTAATACAGAAAGGAAAGCAATTGGGAGCCATATGCAAATTTACATAAATGTCAAAAAAACAAAAATCGCCCTGAGGTGGAGTTAAAAGTCCATGAACTCTTTCTAGCTTACCTGTCACAGGATATGATTCAAAATCTGGAAGGATAGAATGTTTCCGAAATAAAGACATATATTTCACCATGCTTTAGAATATAGATACATTTACCTTATATTCTCAAATACAGTTCCTAACATCAAACTGCTGACTGGTTTTCTCTCATTAAGAAATCTGAACTATATAGAGTATTTTCTAACTTATACAGAAAATCTTCATTTTATTTCTTTTAGAATAATTCTACATTTTAAAAATTGTAAATTCAAAGTTTTTAAGAGGTGGTTTCATATTCATATTATATTTTGATTAAAAATTATATTAGAGATCACTCAGTTTTTACTACAAATCATTTGTTGATAGTGATCTAGTGTACAAGTAAAACCCACTCCAAGAACACAAAAAGACAATGTCTTGCTTTGCCCAAAGTTCAGAATAACTCATTTTTTATAGTTTCATAATTCATTTTTTACTATAGTTTTTTATTTAACTTTTTACTATAGTTTTCATAGTAAAACTATGAAGGTTTTAAGAATTAAAGTTTCAATCCATTCTCAACAGAGAAACATAAAACATGATATATTTGAATATGTGATAATATGTGAAAGCTTTAAATTACTAAAACTATCAGGATATCACTTATGCTTTCCAAAACAGGATATGCATTTAATGAAAATAATGTTTCAAAGCCAAACTCTTAAAACTATTACATTAGCAATAACAATATTTTCATACAGCAGTGGGAAATACTTACAATTTGCTAACAGAGGTGTGGTTGAGACCTCATTTCCTCTGTGTTTGTTGGTTAAAGTAGTTGACTGCTTTATGGGTGAGAAGTGCTTTGTTGTAGACGGAGTGTAGACATGCCTTACTTGAATTCCCGGAGAAGGAGATGTATGGATATTGCATTCAGCTAAGTAAAATTAATTTAAACACATTAAAACAATATTTTAACAACAAAGCATTTCCAAGTTCTACGTCAATGTTTACATTAAAAAATACAATACGTATAATATCTTCAACTGGTTCTCAAGTGACATTATTTTTTGCCATAAAAAATTTGTACTAGTAAAAGTTCCAGAAAAAAAATCAATATTAAGCTTGAGCAATATTATCCAGAGAGGTTTATTTTACTCAATAGATGGTTATAAAAGAAAATCTACAGTGTGATGACAGATTTCACTGCATTAAAGCACAAGAAGCTAATGCCAATCACATATTCATGGAATTAATTCATTTATAAAAGGCACATATAATTTTTTTCTCCTATAACTTTAAAAGGTACAATAAGAAACTTTAGTAGAGAATTTGTAAGTAAACAAAGGTCAAGCAAGAAATAAAAAAATCAACATGTACTTATGGACATTATATGACATGAAATTATTTAATTCTGGTTTCTGTAAGATTCTAGAAAACCATATTAAAAGGTGACTTCCAAACTCTCTTCCCAAACGAAAATTTCATGAACAGAAGGAAAAAACAAACAAACAAAAACAAAACAAATGCAGGTATTTATACCATAACTTTCAACCTTTAAATAGGACAGATGCCACCTCCAGGTCTGAGTTAACTTGATCTTGAATATTTTTACTATCCTCTTCATTTAAGGACTTCACAAACCGAGAACAGACATTCATATCAAATCGGTTAGGCAGTATGAACTTCATTCCCATGGCAACACCCTGGGCTGATCCTTCTTCTGCACTGGAGTCCGGCTGATGTTCTATTTTAATGTCTGGCATGCCACTTAGACTGTAACTGCTTGGACACTCTTCCACTATCAGCTGCGCTCCAATATCCAGATTTGCTGATGTGGCCATGATTTCAACTGAGTTTCAACAGTTAAAACATTTCTTCATGATTTCCTCTTGGTTTTAGAAGAATGGTATACTATATATTCTTTGAATTTGGGTATTAAAACATCTGAAAGAAAAAAAAGTATATCAACTTAATGTACAGAAAATAATCATTTTCAATCACATATGCAAACAGTGCTCTTAGAAGCATCGATAGATAATAAAAAGCATAGTGTTCAAAGGTAGAAAAACCTGGGTCTGAATCCAAGTTTCACCATTTATTAGTTGATGTGAATCTGTATAAGTTCCTCAACCTCTCTAAGCCTCAGTCTCACTTGTAAAATGGGGATATACCAATAATCTCACAGGATCTTGGCAAAGATCAGATGAAATACAGTAACATTTTCACCTCCATTACTAGGTCCCAACAAACTGTACTTACCCTTCCCTTCCCTTTCCTATTCCTGAACACTGCTAACTGGATTTTTTAAAAATCAGGCTAACAACAAAAATAAACTTTTCATGTAAAAAATATTAACCTCTAATCTGAGGTTCATTTTTCAACATGCTGTTTATAACTTGCTCTCAGTTTGAATTTAAGAAAAGGTAGAATCCATTTGTACACAAATAGATCAGCAACTACAGTATCCTTGGTTCCTGAGTAGTGAAAGGCTTTACAAAGTCTTGGTTATGATAACTGAAGACATATTTATTAATCAGTTTTTGTTCAGATCAAGTGTTAGCAACTTAATACAGGCTTTTATTAATATGAAAAATGACAATTTTCATTTTTATGAAAAATAAAAAATAGATTATGAATTGGTTTCCTTTGCTTTAGCATCTCTAGGATATTAAGATTTAAGTATAATTTTGGGCCCCAATCTTTGTAATAAGTATTAAGAAATAAGGATTAATGATTTTTATCCAAATATTGTCAAGACATAAACTCAAAAAATGTGAATTCTCAAAATACAGGTTATAAGCACATCTGTTACTGAATCATTTACCACTGTTTTAAATGAGTTTTCAGTAAGGTAATCACTGGCACTTTCCTATGGACCTCAATATATATAATCTGAAGAGAAATTTCATTTTTGTACCTAAATTTGCTTCTAAAAAAATAACTCCAAGATATATAATTGTCATAGATATATAGTCACTGAGACAGGAAGAAAATAAATAGCATCCAGTTAATTTTTTCATAATCTTTCCAGTGGCTCACTTGTAAAAAATTCGCCTGCCAATGCAGGAGATGTGGGTTCAATCCCTGTGTCGGGAAAAAGGAAATAGCAACCCATTCCAGTATTCTCGCTTGAGAAACCCCATGGACAGAGGCGCCTGCCAGGCTGCGGTCCACGGAGTCGCAAAAAGAGTGGGACAGGACTTAGGGACGAAACAAAACCATTTTATCACGTTAAGGCTTACTGCCTCTTAGAAATTTTGAGTGTGCAAGGTGTTTTAAAGTTGTAATTAATTGGAACTAAAAGAGGATCACAGTGAAGTAAAAGTTGGCAAATCATACATTTTACAGATAGCCCCTGTTTACAGTTTTAAAACATCTTCCGAGATTTTTATAACAATCCTTTTTATGTTTTTATTTAATTTTTATAACAATCCTTTGAGTAGTCAGGGTAGGTAATCATAATCGATGTCCACCGCAGAGAACAGGGAGCTCATGACTCCCATCACTCCGTTCATTAAAATAAAAAGCAGCACTAAAGCAAAAGAAACCAATTCTTTCTAAACCAAGTGGAAATAGAATGCTTATCTTGGCACCACTCTCGAGAGGAGGAGAGGCAAAATTGACCGGGTAAGCCATAATTTTGAAGTATAAGAAAAGAAGGGGCCCGGGGGGGTGGGGGTGACGATCCAGAAAAGGAGGCGGTGAGAAAAAAGAGGTAAAGCTAGAATCACCTCAACCAGTCAGAGCCCAGGGAGAAGGGGAGAGCGGCCCTAACGAAATAGAATGGGCAACTGGGTTATTCCCCAGTGGGTGCTAATAACAGGAACCCCCCGCCCACCGTTCTTCATCCTGGAGTTGCCCTACGAGGAAAGGAAGGCGCTATGAGAATGATGCCTCACAGGCGACAGGTGTCCCGGCGTCCCAGGAGAGGAACCCGCTGGAGGGGAGACTGTGGCAGGGAGGGAAGTCTCGTTCTGTCGCCACCCGCCAGCTCTGCCCGAAAAAACTCCCAGCGCGGCTCCGGCACGGCGGGCGGAAACTCTGGCTCAACCGCGGCGGGCCGGCCCCGGCAACAGGGACCGGAGGCTGCCCGGGTCGGGGCGCAGGGCCTGGCAACCACTCTCGACAGTCCACAGCGATTCGGGCCTCTCCATCTGCGGCCAGAGTCACTGCAGGACCCCAGCCAAGCCCCGGCTTGTTGTGATCGCGACGTCACTTCCGATTTCTGCTTTCGGTTTCCGGCCAAAAAGCGTTCGGCGTCGTTGCAGCCGAGAGGACTTCCAGGTATTTTCCCGCCGCTGTGCTGCGCGATCTTTACGATCCCAGTAACTACAGAGATAGCGTCATTTCAGCCATGGTTCTGGGTCTATCGCCTGGCCTTGGCCTCGCGCTCTGGCCACGCCTCCTCCTCCACCATAGCCCCGCCCACCGGGCCCTCCCTGCGTCACCCAGGCTGCGTGCGTCTCGGGAGCCTGCGCCCTGACGTCACCTTCGTGCGACCCGACGGGCTCGTCTGTTCGCGGCGTGTTTCAGGGGTTTCTTACAGTATCCACGTGATCTTCTGCATGTTCTCCTGCATAGTCAGGAAGGGGACTGGCGGAGTCCAAGAAATTCTTGACGCTGGAGTCTCGGCGGACCGTCCGGGCTTACGGAGGTAAAGGGGGCTCCCAATGAAGGTACCCCAGACTCACATCAGGCCTTCCTTGCTATCTAGCATGTTTCCTTGGGGCTTCCCGGTCTCCGCGGAGTGGCTAAATTCCTTAAGCAACCTCTCAGGATCCTCGCAATTTACTTTCGACCTAGATTTTCCTCTTCTACGGTCACTCTCCACTTCTACTGTCCACCATTATTAGTCCCTGGAGTAATCCACACCCTTTCAAAGCAGTAGGCAGATTTCCATCTCTGTCTTTGCTTATGTGGTTCTCTCAGTTTGCAGTGCCCCTCTTATTAAGTGGTTAATTGGTTTCAATATTATTCTAAAGGCCCAACTGAAATGCACACTTTGAATGTTTCTGGTAGCCTCCCAGTTAAAGTCTCGTCTGAGCGTTTTGTTTTCTGTATATTACTTATAGCATACTTTTGGTGTTCTGCCTTGTGATGTAGTAGTACCTAGTTTTCATTCAGGCCCGGTTTTTTCAGCCTGTTACCACTCTCTGATTGTTTTTTTCCTGTTCATTTTCACGTCACTTCTTGCATCCGTGCTTTTACACCGTCTTGCTTCCCCTCTCCTGCCTCTGATGCTGTTCGTCACTTTAATCTGGCAAACCACTGTAAAGTACTTCTTTCAAGGCAGTTATGTTCTCCATCGCCTATATAGTTGACTCTCGAACACTGCGGTGAGGCAGCTTTAGGGGCCCTTACCTTCTTGGGAGGGATAACTTACAGTGGACTCTCCGTGTATGGGATTCCTCCACATCCTGGGCTCCACTTGTGCTTTCAACAAGCCGTAATTCTGTAGTACTGTGGTATTTACTGTTGAAAAAAAATCTGCTCTAAGCAGACCCACACAATTCAAAACTGCTGTTCAAGGGTCAGCCGTGCTCTAGTGAGGGGCTAAGGCCCACAGACAGGCTAGATCTGGCCCACTGTCTGTTCTGGGGTCGTCAGTGAGCCACGTATGTTTTTTATAGATGAACATTTGTGATTTGTTTGATGATGGGTATGTGCTAAGTGACTTCAGTTGTGTCTCACTCTCTGCCGCCCTATGGACCTTGGCTCCCCAGGCTCCTCTGTCCATGGGGATTCTCCAGGCAGGAAGACTGGAGTGGGTTGCCATGCCCTTCTCTAGGGGATCTTCCCGACCCAGGGATCGAACCTGAGTCTCCTGCATCTCCTGAATTGACAGGCGGGTTCTTTACCACTTTGCCACTGGGGAAGCCCTATTTGATGACAGGACACATCATTCAAAGTCCATGTAACTTTCTCCCCCTTCTCCAAAGAGTCTCTTTCATTCATAAACAGAATATCATACTTACAGTTATTTGGGGGTAGCTTGTTAGTAAAAAATTTGAAATTTTTTCTTTCTTGGTATGTAAGTAACTACATAATATCCTCCATTTTGCCTGCTGGCCTACAAAGCCTAAAATATTTATTCTTTGGCCTTTTACAGAAAAACTCTGTGGACTTGTGCTTTATAGCAGTGTTCACACCACTCATGGTTTTAATTTTGTTTCCCATATAACCCAGCACAATGCTTCCTTTTGTTCCTTTCACGAATATTTATTTGAAACTCAAGTGTTAGTCGCTCAGTCACATCTGACTTTTTGTGATTCCATGGACCGTAGCCCACGAGGCTTCTCTGTCCGTGGGATTCTCCAGGCAGGGACGCTGGAGTGGGTATAGTCATTCCCTTCTCCAGGGGATCTTCCCAGCCGAGGAATTGAACCCACATCTCTTGCATTGCAGGCAGATTCTTCACTGTCTGAGCCAGGGAAGCCCCAATTGGGCAGTTGTTCTTAGTCTTCCAGACATAAAATGTTCAGTTTCAGTTCGGCCCCTCAGTCATGTCCGACTCTTTGCCACCCCATGGACTGCAGCATGCCAAGCCCCTGTCTATCAACAACTTCTGGAGTCTGCTCAAACTGATGTCCATCGAGTCAGTGATGCCATCCAACCATCTCATCCTCTGTCATACCCTTCTCCTGCCTTCAATCTTTTGCAGCATCAGGCTCTTTTCCAGTGTGTCAGTTCTTCCCATCAGGTGGCCAAAGTATTGGAGTTTCAGTTTCAGCATCAGTCCTTTCAATGAATATTCAGAACTGATTTCCTTTAGGACTGACTGGTTTGACCTCCTTGCAGTCCAAGGGATTCTCAAGAGTCTTTTCCAACACCACAGTTCAAAAGCATCAATTCTTCGGTGCTCAGCTTTCTTTATGGCCCAGCTCTCACATCCAGACATGACTACTGGAAAAACCATTGCTTTGACTAATGGGGAAAAAGGATCATTATGATGCCATATGTTTATATGAATTGACAGAAATACAGTCAAGTAGATTTATAAAAGACAAGCCTGTAACCTAGCTAAGGAAGTCAGAGGTTTCCTGGAGGATGTAATTCTCAAATATTAAGTGATAAATAAGAGGTAGATAGAAAGAGATCATTCTTGCCAGAGAGGACAGATGAAGACAGATACTGAGACAAGGAAGAGTATGGTGTGTTAAGTGAGTAAAAAGAAGTGAAGCTGGAAAGATAAGCAAGGGCAAGATTACAGAGGGCCTTAATTCTGTTTGAAGGAGCTTGCACCTTCTTTTCTGGGCAGTTTTGGGCTTTGTAGCAAAAGCTAGATTTGCATGGTAGTTCGGTAACTCTGACAGCTATTTGGAAGACAGACAGAGTCAGGGAGACCTTAAATTGCACTATTTCAGTAGTTGAGAAGATGTGAATTAGAACAGTCTAACTAGGTGGTGTGGACATTATGGAGTTTAGACAGATTTGGAAGGTAAAATCAGCAGCTCTTGCTAAATATTATATGTTAGAAGTGAGAAGGAACGACAAGTTAGGACTGATTCAAGATTCCCAGCTGGTGCCAATTACCAGCTGAAATGAAGAGTCTCAGAGTATATGAAGGCACTGACCATGTCTGTTTCACTCAGCATTGTGCCCCAGTGCCTAAAACAGTGTGTTACTTTGTAAGTACTTCAGTGAACAGAATAGTTTCCCTTTTTTAAATCATGAATTGCCATGTTTCATCAAAGCCTTTAAAATATGTTGCACCTGTGTATTTTGGTGTTACAGTGTTTTCAGACTTTTGAGAATAGATGAGTTGCTCCACTGAATTATTCCCCTGTTGCAAATAAATGGTTCTGGAAAGACATTTCAGCTTAATTACATGTTAGTTAAAAGTTTTAATTAGTTGTTGTATGGCAGAAACCAGCACAACATTGTAAAACATTGAGGTAAAGGTATTGTAAAGATCCTATGGTATGTGAAGAAGTTTATGCAAAGAAACACTCTTCATGTTGTGAAAAGTTATTTTTTAAACCTTAGATTTAATAAAACAAATGTGGAATTATAAAAGCTTTCAGTTCAGTTCAGTCGCTCAGTCATGTCCGACTCTCTGCGACCCCATGAATCACAGCACGCCAGGCCTCCCCGTCCATCACCATCTCCCGGAGTTCACTCAAACTCACGTCCATCGAGTCAGTGATGCCATCCAGCCATCTCATCCTCTGTCATCACCTTCTCCTCCTGCCCCCAATCCCTCCCAGCATCAGAGTCTTTTCCAATGAGTCAACTCGTTGCATGAGGTGGCCAAAGTACTGGAGTTTCAGCTTTAGCATCAGTCCTTCCAAAGAGCACCCAGGGCTGATCTCCTTCAGAATGGACTGGTTGGATCTCCTTGCAGTCCAAGGGACTCTCAAGAGTCTTCTCCAGCACCACAGTTCAAAAGCATCAATTCTTCGGTGCTCAGCTTTCTTCACAGTCCAGCTCTCGCGTCCATACATGACCACTGGAAAAACCATAGCCTTGACTAGACGGACCTTTTTTCGCAAAATAGTGTCTCTGCTTTTGAATATGCTATCTAGGTTGGTCATAACTTTCCTTCCAAGGAGTAAGCGTCTCTATTTCCCAGGCAGTGATGGGACCAGATGCCATGATCTTCGTTTTCTGAATGTTGAGCTTTAAGCCAACTTTTTCACTCTCCTCTTTCACTTTCATCAAGAGGCTTTTTAGTTCCTCTTTACTTTCTGCCATAAGGGTGGTGTCATCTGCATATCTGAGGTTATTGATATTTCTTTCTAGAATTTCATTTCAGAATTGTTTTATTCTTGTTTTCTTTCTTAAGTTTAAGCCTTTTAAAATCAACTAACTTAATTTTAATCTTCTACATCAGAAGCTTTTAAATTTAATTTTATTCGTCTACATTAAAATATCAGCTCTGCTTTCTTCTTGGCAGTTTTAGGCTTTCAGGAAGTCAGGTCCCTAGTGAAGTGAAGTCGCTCAGTCGTGTCCAACTCTTTGTGACCCCATGGACTGTAGCCTACCAGGCTTCTCCATCCATGGGATTTTCTAGGCAAGAGTACTGGAGTGGGGTGCCATTTCTTTCTCCATGGGATCTTCCTGAACCAGGAATCGAACCCGGGTCTCCTGCATTGTGGGCAGACGCTACCCTCTGAGCCATCAGGGAAGCCCCAGGTCCCTAGACTGTTTTTATAGATTAAATGTTGTCTTAAGTTTAATTTTAGGAAGCATTTGTATTTGCAGTTTCATGTTAATATTTTCTGTTGTTAATAAATGAATGTTCCAAGCCAGTGTGTTTCGCTCTGCTTTGGCAACTGGATGGCTGAGCCAGTTTTATTCCCAAGTGTTGTAAATTGGTCAGTTAGGTGCGGGAACATTTGTGTGTAGTCTCTGCGTATAACTGAGCAGATAGTACACTATGGTAGCCCTGTTTTCTTCTTGTTTCCTTTAGATTGTCTCTTCTGTATTAAGGTTAAGTGGTTATGATCACTGATCTATGAGCTACCGCACAACCTTTGGAAAAGACACAGAGTAAGAATCATAACTATATATAGGTTTATGAATAGTAGTAATGTGTATATAAAATATTTTTTTTTCAGACATAAGACAGTCACTTTAATTACACCAGTTTCAAACTAGTTACCCTTGGATAACAGTGCAATTATATGAAAGTATGGCTGGTTATAAGCCTGTATCAATCCAGACATATCCTGTACTTGGTGAAAAAATCACCCAAGATACACTGTACTGGAACAACTATAAGGTAAGTGTAGACAAAATTAAGGGGGTGCTGTTTTGCATTTAATGCCAATTTCTCCAGCATTTGTAAGACTTTGGATATGCTAGTAAAGAGTTAATAACTAAAAATAATCTGTCAGCAGCTTATAGTTTGGATAGAAAATTGGATGTCTGATTTTTTTTTCTTGGAATTATATAAAAATCCATATTCCTTAATCAGTTTAATAATACAGGTATCTAACAGACAATAGATGATTAATCAATGCAAGTGAATTAAATTTTAGAACTTGAATCTCATATGAAAGAAGGTTTTAAAAAAACTTTTTTTCTTAATCTCAGGAGGAAGAGATGTAAAATGAATTCTTTGCTGTCTGAAAAGGCTAATTAAATGATTTTTCTTTATAAAAAAGATGATTGACTTAATAGAAAAATGGAAAGATGTTCGGATTGGAAAGTTTATAGGAAAGGAAATTTAAGTAGCCAATAAATATATTAAAAGAGCTCCAACTTCACTCATAATTGAATAAGTGCAAATTAAAACAATGATTAGATAATTATTGAGTAATAATTTAGATACCTTTTCATGTATAATGTTGACGCAAATGAAAAATTTTGATCATCATTTCTGCTTGAGGTAGGGAAAATTGGTGCAAACTTTTCAGAGGGCAATTCTGGCATTATCTCTTACGATAAAAATAACTTGTGGTCTTGTAAATTACACAGCTTGGAACTTCATCAGTGAATATACTCTCCAAAATTTGTGTATGTTATCCTTATGTGTAAAGATGCTCATTGAAGTATCATTTATAATATTAGAAATCTCAGAAAAACCTGTTTGTTAGTAGTGGACTGGTAAAGTAAGTTATGATATATCTTATAATGGATGGTAAAGCTATTGCTCACATGAAAAGTTAGCTAAGATATGTTAGTGAAAAAAAGGCAGGGTACAAAGTAGCCTGCATGGTTGTAACTGTGTTAATACTCTCTATTATTTTTCATTAAGACACCTGTTCAGATCAAGGAGTTTGGTGCAGTGTCAAAAGTGGACTTTTCTCCCCAGCCTCCATATAACTACGCAGTCACAGCTTCTTCAAGGGTAAATGTAATATTTTTCTTTCACGTAGTTTATATTTACTGCTGTTCTTGAGCCATCTAGTAAAATGCTGTGTTTTTTATCTTGTTGTAGATTCACATTTATGGCCGATACTCCCAAGAACCTATAAAAACCTTTTCCCGATTTAAAGACACAGCATACTGTGCTACTTTTCGACAGGATGGTAGACTCCTTGTGGCTGGCAGTGAAGATGGTGGGGTTCAGCTTTTTGATATAAGCGGGAGGGCTCCCCTCAGGCAGTTTGAAGGCCATACTAAGTAAGAGACAGTTGTTTTGTTTTATTTTTTTATTGAAGTATAATTAGCATACATTCTGTTACTTTCAGGTGTACAGTATTTGTGTATATTGTGTAATGATTGTCACAATAAACCGGTTAATATCTGTCACCATACAGTTACAGATAGTTGTCTTTCTGTACATTTGTTGTAAGTTCTGTTGGTTTTACAGGCTTTGAAAGAAAGAGTTCTGTGACGATTATGTACCATTATTGACTTTATTTCCTGATTGTTCTAAGACAGCGTGCATAACTTGGTTCAGTCCTATGGTCCATTTTGATGGGGCTCATGAATTCCCTAGAATTTTTTGCAACATTTTAGGAAATGTGAGTTTCTCTATGTAGACGTCCTATAGCTTTCGTTAACTTCTCAGTGAGTTTTGTGACCCCATTGAGGTTCTAAAGGCAACCTCACAACTGTTATGGAGAACTCAAGAGGCCTGGATTTAATATAAACAAATAGAGTTTGTTTTTTTGAAATCAAGTTGGAAGGTGGGATTTTTTTTTTCTACTTGTATTTGGTATTTTGCTTCTTAAAAATTAAACAGCCAAAGGCAGTTTTATAACTTTGTTTCAGGATTACCAATGTCATTGCTGAAATTTACTGTTGATTTTAAGTCTCAAAAAGTGTTTTTTATAGTATATTATCAGGATAGTCTTAGTTCATCACTGAAATGTTTTAAATATAGTAGATTCATGGAACATGATTCTGCTTAGTGGCAAGTCTCCTTAGAATTTTTAAAAATCTACCCATTTTTAAATTTTTTAAATTAAAGTAACTTTGTGCCAACATTTAGAACATTTAACTTTCCACTGAGCAGCAAAGTAGAAATGTTAACATATCAGAAAATATAATTTTAAGGCCATTGTTCAGTATTTTTATTAACTTCATAGTACCAGGGATATATACATTTTAAATTGGCTTGAGGATAAACATCTGTTTAAAGATTTTTAAGATTTTATTTTTCTCTCATGATTTCTCTCTACAATTACTTACTGAAAATGAGCTGCTTTTCTTGTTATTTAGGATGTTAGACGATACCAGAAATAATTTTTTCTTGTTTTTTGATATATTGATTCTTGATTTTTCAGAGCAGTTCATTCAGTAGATTTTACAGCTGACAAATATCATGTGGTTTCTGGGGCTGATGATTATACAGTTAAATTATGGGATATTCCAAACTCCAAAGAAATTCTGACATTCAAAGAACATTCTGATTATGTGAGGTGTGGATGTGCTAGCAAACTGAACACAGATCTCTTTGTCACAGGTTAGTGAAATCTTTTTCTTCCCTCTTGAAGTTGTTAAGTTTATTGATATACTTGGATGTTGCTTTGGGATTCTTTTTCAAAGAAATATGTATGTGTTTATCCTGTTGTTTTCTTTTCTTTTTCTTCTTTGGGGGATTGTTCTTAATTGTCCTCCACATGTGATTTGAAACATCGTGCTCTGGTTTTCAGAGCTCCCCCAGTGGTCAGGAAGCAGAGGTGATGCAGTCCAGTCGTCATGGGTGTCTGTGTCAGACTCCCAGATGACTCAGTCGTCTGAAGGCAGGAGTAGTTTAAGGTTCCATGTAGGTTAGTGTTTCAGAAACAGACAGTGGTAACAGGGTTTAGAAGTACTGTATCTTGAGTATACATATGTCTTTTTAAAATTTCATCTAAGCCTTTTCTCCTGGTAAAGTTTTGTTTGAATATGCACACACACACATTTTTGTTTTAGGGTCGTATGATCATACTGTGAAGATGTTTGATGCACGAACAAACCAGAGTGTTATCTCTGTTGAGCATGGACAGCCAGTGGAGAGTGTCCTGCTTTTTCCCTCTGGAGGTCTTCTGGTATCAGCAGGTATTTCCTTTAAAAATTGTTTCACCAGTATTGTTTGTCTCGAGTCAGGTATTTCTTTGTCAGTGTGCACTTGAATCGCACATTTAGTTTTTTTGCTTAGACAGTTGACAAGTGGGATAGGCGAGCAGTTTTTATTTACTGAGTACCTACTGTGAGCCAGGCACTGTGCTTTTATTCTCTCCAGTCCCCTAGATGTGCTTAAAAGATAGTTTTCTCTGTTTTACAAAATAAAGACAAAGTTTTAAGTAATTTGTCCAAGAAAAAGTGGTAACTAGCAAATCGGCAATCTCAGAATTTGAGAGCCTGTGTTGTGTACTTACCCAGAAATCCAGGTCGGACTCCTGCTGTTGTTCCTACATACGAGATCTGTAGCTGCTTTTGAAAACACAAGTTCTTTCAGATCTAGAATTAGGCTTCTCTCTTTTTATGTGACTCTTGATTGAAATGGCCTTACTCAGCAAAGAGCTGAGAGTGCTGGAGGAGGAGATAACGTGGACTCAGAGTGGCCTCAGTGTATTTTTCGTCAAGTTGAAAGTGAGGTATTTTTTTCATTATTGTTCATAGTGCATTTTCAGATTTATAATGGAAGTAGTAAATTGGCTTTTTTCATTTGTTAAGTCAAAATTCGTGTGTTGGCATTAGAAGAATACATAGGTAGTGTATAGCTTTGCTTGGTTTTTTTCTTAATTCTAAAATCCAAATAGAAGTTATCCCGTTTTATACTCTTTTCCTCATACCTATTTGATTTCAAAATAAGTTGATAATATTGTCAGAGTTTCTATTTTTCTTGCTGTTATTTTGAGAAATGGAAGTACGTACAAGTTGAACAGGGAGAATGGGTGTCTTTATGCCGATCTCCGTCTGTTGCTGATTAACTGTGTGACCTTGGGCCATCCCTTAAGCAATATAGATAGATCTTGAAGATGAGAGGTCTATCTGACCACTGGGCGAGGTCAGTGGTTTCAAACTGTGGTCTCTTTCATGAGCTGCTGCCCGTGGGGAGACAGGGACTGAGAATTGGGGTCCAGGCCTTTTTCACAGTCAGGATGGGTAAGACCTATGTCCCCACCAACCCCAGCTTCCTTGTCCCCTCCCACCCCTAGCTCTCCAGCCTCTTTTTCTGTTTTACCTGCTAGACTTTTGCTTAATACTTATCTGAAAGAAAAGATGCCATATTAAAAAATTTCATTTTAAACCATTGGATTAAATTGCTTTTAAGAATGCTTCCAGTTCTTAGAGTAAAAGTTATAGAGAAGTTTTTCAGTTTTGTTGGCATTCACAGAATTTTTAGGAAACGATATCTTCGTTATTCTTTCCCATTTTTGTACAAAATTTCTTTGAAGAATGATTTTATGGTGCTTTTCAGTTGTTTTCCAAATTAAACTAATGATTATTTCTTTTTATAGGAGGTCGGTATGTTAAAGTCTGGGACATGCTAAAAGGAGGACAGTTGCTAGTGTCTTTGAAAAATCATCATAAAACTGTGACATGTTTATGTCTCAGCAGCTCTGGACAGAGGTTACTCTCTGGCTCACTGGATAGGTTAGCATTTTAATTTTCTTTCTTAATCATTCTTAGTGTGCATATGTTTACTGCTTGAAGAAATGTTATTTCTGCACAACTTGTGATAGCATTAATATGCTGCCAAATGATTTCCCTGAAAAAAATCTGTTGAGTTGAAAATAGTTTTGACCTTTCATTTATACAGAGCAAACTTATTTTCTCCCTTGATGTAATTTTTTGCTTTAATTTATATACTTCAGGAATTTATTGAATCATTTGAATATTCTTTTAAAATAATTGGTTATTCTGTAGTTTTCTTTTAAAATCATATTGTATATTTTGAAATACTTATGAGTATGTGTATATATATTCTAGCTTATATTCTTTAAAATTTAAAACTTCGTATAAAAATTTCTGTGTGTTAATTGTCTGGAAATTACATATTTCTAAATATTACTGTATTCAGTAAGCATTAGTGTTTCACCAGTTAATGTTCTAGAACAGTGCTCTACAACAGAAACACAGTCTGAGTTACATATGTAATTTTCAGTTTTGCCAGCCATGTTTAAAAGGTAAAATTAATAATATATTTACTCTAAAATATTATTTTAGTATGTAATCAGCATAAAATTATTAATGATAGACCGGAAACAAGTTCAGCCTCATATATATGCCCAATGATACTTTATGATTTAAGTGAAATATAGTTGTATTTAATAGAAAAATATTTTTATATTGCCTCAATTTTAAAATTAAGTAAAATAAATTCACTTCTTTTTCACTGCCCACATTTTAAGTGCTCATGAGCCATATGTGGCTAGAGCGATGACCCAGTTCTAGAGTTTACTTTCATTTATCTGTTGTTGCTCCTTTTATTTCCATATTTCTTTTTTCACTGTTATGTAAAGCCTTGGTTTTTCATCATATTTATTAAAAAGTATACATATTTTAAAAGCTAGAAAATACTTCTGATACAGAGGAACTTACCATGTAAATATAAAGCAAATTCCCTGCAGTGGTATTAGTAGACAGTTTGGGACTTGATTTTTAGATGTGTCCCTTCAAAAGCTCCTGGTAAGTTAGCTCTGTTCATAGTAGTTCTCAACCCAGAGTGCCTTTTGTCCCTCAGGGGCTGTTCGCACTCTCTGTGGACATTTTCAGTTGTTGTCACAACCTGGGGGTAGAGTGTTCTTGGTATGTAGGGAGAAGAGGTCACAAATGCCACTGAAGATCCTGCAGTACACAGGACAGCCACCATTACAAAGAATTATCCTGCCCACAGTGTCAGTAACGATGAGTGAAGCTGAGAAACCCTGCTCTTTGACGTCAATGGACTTTGATGCTGTTTCTTTAGTTTCGAGTTTCATCTTCAGGAGACAGTGGTCTATCCATCTGGTGGCTGCTTGAAGTGTTTATGCAAACAATAAAAAAGAGTTTGTTTTTAAAAGAGATTCAGTGATAAATTACTTTGTAACTAATGTTACTAATCATTTTTCTTCATTGTTGTATGTTTTAATATTCATATATTGAATTTTTAAAAACTAACTTTTTATACTCATTTCTAAGATGCTTTGTGACAAAGCTCTTTTTTTCTTTTTTTGTTAGGAAGGTGAAAGTATATAGCACAACTTCCTACAAAGTAGTCCACAGTTTTGATTATACAGCTTCAATTTTGAGTCTTGCACTTGCAGTAAGTACTTTTAGCTCTTTTAGCTTTTTTTTTTTTTTAAACTTTGACTAACCTTGCCTGTTAAATGAAACTAACGTGAAGTATTAAGGTTTATCTTCGCATTTGAATAAGTATTAGTTTCTTCTTATCACATTAGATAATTGGGTTAAGACAATGGCTGGAATATATGAGTTGTCTTAGTAACTAAGCATGAATTCAGATTTAGGTCCTACTCATTGCACAACTCAAACTAACTGTAGTGTTGTGTAGGCATTGTTAACACTAAGGGCAGGACCTGGAAAGTAGATAAGTCTCTCTTCAGCACATTTAACGCAAGGGTTAAATACTCCAAAAAGTCAGGTTGGCTCTCTAAGCCAAAAAACAAAAGGGCGGGCAGGGGGTGGGGGAGACAAAGGGGCAACAAAATGGAATGTCTCCTTTTCTTTGTTAACTGCTCTTTCTGGGGTGTTTAGTGTCCAGTTTCATGAGCTATTGAGGAGGAAGAATAGGTTTGAACACCTTATATAGAAATCGGAACTGGCAGTGGAAAAGAAGTTATGCAACGTTTTCTTGACAAGATGTTGGAAAGTCGTGCCGCCTCTGGGGCTCCCTGGTGGTGCTGGTGGGAAAGAACACGCCTGCTAGCGCAGGAGACGCAGGAGACGCGGGTTCACCCCCTGGGTCGGGAAGGTCCCCTGGAGGAGGGCATGGCAGCCCACTCCAGTTTTCTTGCCAGGAGGATCCTGTGGACAGAGGAACCTGGTGGGCTATAGTCCAAAGGGTCACAAAAGAGTTGGACACGACTAAAGCAATTAGCATGGGTCCACACACGCATGCTACCACATCAGTCTTTTTCTAGGAGGAGAGTATGGGGAGAAATTATTTTGGAAATATTTCCCAAGATGTTATTAACTGTGTATTATTATACCAACTGGCAGTGATAATTTCCAAGTATAATTAAAAATGAAAATTTCTCAGCGGTGTCTGACTCTTTGCGACCCCAGGCCAGATTACTGCAGTGGTAGCCTTTCCCTTCTCCAGGGGATCTTCCCAACCCAGGGATAGAACCAGGTCTCCCTCATTGCAGGTGGATTCTTAACCAGCTGAGCCACAAAGGGAAGCCCGAGAATACTGGAGTGGGTAGCCTATCCGTTCTCCAGCAGATCCTGTCAAACAGTAGTACCTTAGAGGAATAAAAATGATTTTACTTTAACTTTTCACATAGGTCAGTCACTGTTAGGCAGAGAATCAGTATCCTAATGGAGCTCTTGATGAAAGTACGGACAAGTAGCAAGCACATTATAAATGGTATTTGGAAGAAAAAGCAAGGTGAATTATGAGTTCCTAATACACTAACTTACTTTTCTAATTGCTCTTAGCATGAAGATGAGACAATAGTTGTAGGAATGACCAATGGAATACTGAGTGTTAAACATCGGAAATCTGAAGCAAAGAAGGATTCGGTGCCCAGGAGAAGAAGGCCTGCATATCGAACTTTTATTAAGGGAAAAAATTATATGAAACAACAGGTATTTGTATATTTCATATGTATTTTTTACAGATGAAAGTTGTTAGAATAGCCAGCTTCATCCCTGCACATTACTGAAAAAGTGTAGTTCACCTGGCAGTTAGCTTCATTTTTTAACTTGATTTTACTTTTCTCTACTTCATATTTATCTCCAGATTGCTAGATTGGGGACATTAAATTAATAAGTAATGGGGATGTAACTGTCCAGTTTTCCCAAAACCATTTGTTGAAGAAACTGTCTAATGATACTTCTTAATGCCCTGAATCTTGGCAACATTACTATGCTCAGAACAGTGTCTTTCACACACTGTCTGGTTTGATCTTCTAAATAACCCTGAAAAAGAGTAGAGCCAATAATATCTCCATTTGACATCTGAGAAGATGGAGATACAAAGAAGTTCTGATTGATCCAGGATTTCTCTACTGGTACTAGGTGGTTGCTCAGATTCTTGTTTTCTCTTTCTACTCAGTCACTGCTTGCTATGTAAAGAGAGTTGCAGTGAGCAGTGTCTGCCCAGGATGGAGATGTTGTGTGTGGATCCCAAGTTAAAATCACAGGACACTAAGAACATGGTGATGTGGCAGATTGTACCGTTTTCATTTGATTGACTTCATGGGCTTATAACCCTTCTTTATGATAGACTTCGAGGACACTGTATAACTATGATTATTTCGAATGAAACTATTTGGATATTGATTTTTCTTTGTAAATTTGCTTTTCAATGCAGGATGACATTTTGATCAACAGACCATCAAAGAAACATCTAGAATTGTATGACAGGGATCTGAAAAACTTCCGGATCTCTAAGGCACTTGACAGAGTCCTTGAGGTGAGTGAGTAAAGTGTGTGTGATTTTTCTTTTTGTAAAAACGTTTTTTTAGAGCAGTTTTAGGTTCAGAGCATGATTGAAGGGAAGGTACAGAGCTTTCCCATCTGCCATCTGCCCCGCACATGCAGAGCCTTCAGGGTGCATTTGTTGGAACTGATGAACCCACAGGACATTATTTTTAACTTTTATAATTATTTTAGCTGCACTGGGTCTTCGTTGCTATGTAGGGTTTCTTTAGTTGTGACAAGTGAGGTCTTCTCTCTAGTTACGGTTCACGGGAGTCTCCTGGTGGCTTCTTTTGTTACGGAGCATGGACTCTAGCCTTGATGTACTTTTGTCTGCAACCAGTTGGACCACTTCGTGGCAAATAGGTGGGGAAACAATGGAAACAGTGACAGACTTTATTTTCTTGGGGTCCAAAATCACTGCAGATGGTGATTGCAACCATGAAATGAAAAAGACACTTGCTTCTTGGAAGAAAAGCTATGACCAACCTAGACAGCATATTAAAAAGCAGAGACATTACTTTGCAGACAAAGGTCCATCTAGTCAAAGCTATGGTTTTTCCAGTAGTCATGTATGGATATGAGAGTTGGACTATAAAGAAAGCTGAGCACCAAAGAACTGATGCTTTTGAATTGTGGTGTTGGAGAAGACTCTTGAGGGTCCCTTGGACTGCAAGGAGATCCAACCAGTCAGTCCTAAAGGAAATCAGTCCTGAATATTCACTGGAAGGACTGATGCTGAAGTTGAAACTCTCCAATCCTTTGGCCACCTGATGCAAAGAACTAAGTCATTTAAAAAAACCCTGATGCTGGGAAAGATTGAAGGCGGGAGGAGAAGGGGATGACAGAGGATGAGATGGTTGGATGGCATCACATATTCAATGGACATGAGTCTGAGCAAGCTCCTGGAGTTGGTGATGGACAGGGAAGCCTAGTGTGCTACAGTCCGTGGGGTTGCAAAAAGTTGGACACAACTGAGCAACTGCACTGATGAACTCGAAAGTGCCGGGCTTCAGTAGTTGCAGCGCATGGGCTTAGTTGCCCTGTGGCATGTGAGATCATCCCAGACCAGGGATTGAATACGGCTTTCCTGCACTGGCAGGCAAATTCTTAGCCACTGGGCCACCAGGGAATTCTGGAGCTCAAAGAATTTTTTTTTTTATTTTAAACTTTTATGTTGTATTGGGGTATAGCCAGTTAACAGTGTTGTGATAGTTTCAGGTAGACAGTGAAGGGACTTGACTGTTCATGTATTCATTCAGCTGTAAATGTATCTATTCAGCTATAAATGTATCCATTCTTTCCCAAGCTCCCCTCCCATCCAGGCTGCCCTATAACATTGAGTTTATTTTTAAAAGAATTATTTTGTTTCTTGCCATGACTCAAAACTGGGAAGGAAAAAAACCTGTTTACATTTGGTAATTATTAGTGAGTACTAAGACTGATTCTTTTCTTGTGCTGCTCATGTTGACTCTGAAAAATTTTCTAGCCTACTTGTACAATAAAGACACCCGAGGTTACAGTTTCCATCATAAAGGAGCTAAATCGAAGAGGAGTCCTTGCAAATGCCCTTGCAGGTCGAGATGAAAAGGAAATCAGTCGTGTTCTTAATTTTTTGATAAGGTATGTTTTCTGTCTCTGAAATGCATGTATTTTGCATCTGAAATTTTTATCTCCAAATTTACTTTTAGTTTGAGCTTTGTAGAGAATTGACAGAACAGTTTAGTAAATCTGTTTTAAGGATTTTTTTAAAGTTTGCAGGTTTCAGTAAACAGAATTTTTGCTTTGTAGGAATCTGTCTCAGCCAAGATTTGCCCCTGTTTTGATTAATGCTGCTGAAATAATTATTGGTAAGTAGTTGCTAAAATTCTAGCATGCTTGAAGAAGTAGAGGTGTCAGATAATGAAATCAAATAGATTGAAATACCTTGTCTTTATCAAGTCTCCAGTAAAGATTTCATGGAGAAAACAATAATAGTAAGTCAGTGCATTTTAAAGTACAGTAAAATGTATACAATGGATTGGCTTTCAATTGCTAGCACTAGGGTTATTATAATTTAAAAAGTTTTTTTCTTTAAATACCTACAATGACCATGACTAATTTTTAATGAGAAAACGAAAAATAAGTCGGAATTAATTATTTCTCTCTGAAATACATATATTCAGATGGATTATTTATGTAAAACATAAATTGTACAAGTACAGATATTTTGGTGTCTTTTATATTTCATATTTTTGTACTTTTTCTAAATTCTGCTGTTCATATTTTGTTTAGAAAGATGTTTATAGTTAATGTTTCCTCTCTTTCTAGATATATATCTACCTGTGATTGGTCAATCACCTGTAGTTGATAAAAAGTTTTTGATACTTCAAGGACTTGTAGAAAAAGAGATTGATTACCAGCGAGAACTACTGGAAACCTTGGGCATGATGGATATGCTTTTTGCTACCATGACAAGGAAAGAAAGCACTTCTGTGTTGCAGCATAATACATCTGATGGATTTCTAGAGAACAATAAGATTGAATCATAGTGTCTGCTTAACAGGAAACATAAGAACTCCTAACATGGAATAGATTTGATGCTATTAACTGTTGGGAAGAGAATCTCTTTGATACATTAAAAAAATCTATTTGCAGAAGCAATTTTATAGAAGATACTGGAATAACTGTGCTTGGAAAATAAGAAACTTTTTAAACATGGTTTTCCATGTTCTATTTTGAATTATTTCATGGCATCTTCAGCTGGAAGAGATCTCAGTTTTGGTCATAGTGTACGTCCATCTTGGACAGGTCGACATTAATTTTAATATAGCTGAGTTCTGTTTCAATGTTTGAGTAAACACTCAGAACTCTGGAGAGGGTTTCGACTTAAGAATCCTGCCAGAGGAACAGGGCTTTATTTTTTCCTATCGTGGAGAAACAAGAAAACAAATGGCAACAACCAGTAAATTCTCCAGTCAGTGCACTTGGGGTCACCAGGCTCCAGCTGAACGTGCCCCCTTTCCTTGCTGTCATCATTTGTCCCAAGTCACGAGTTCCACCTCAGCTGGTAATTGGGCTCTATCTGTTCCCAGTGTGGCAGCTTAGTGGCCAACTCCCAAGTGCTTGACACGAGTTTGACATGTAGTCAGAGAGTGTGATGAGGCAGATTTGATAGCTAGAAATTGTGCTCACCAGCCTGTGTTTTCTTTTTCTTCCCGTAATCTTGACTGTGCTGCTCAGGACAGGGCCTGCAGGTAAGCCTTCGGAACCGTATTTATCCTCTTCCCCTCAGTATGCAGCCTTTCTACCAGCTTTTCAGCTTGTTTCAGGTCAGGGGAATGATAAAATTTGCCATTTCTCTTGTGACCAATAGCCTTTCAGCCTTTTTATACCTATATTTGGAGCTTATCTTGCCGCTACCTACCTCTGAAAGCCATTTTCTTTGGCCTGTATTTAGGTTATTTTTCCCTCCTCTATTCCTAACATCACTTTGTGTTTCAGAACCCCTTGTATTTTTTATTTTTTTTTTAAGTTCAACGTAAATCACATTTTTTATAAAGAGACTCTTATTTTCTTCTTGATTTCCTGGGATGTATCAATTCCTGATGGATAGTCACTGACTATTCATTTCTAGCACACTGGTTTTACACTTGGTCCCTTTTCCACCTTCCCCCAGTTCCTGAAGTAGTTAACTATCTGTAAGGAAATATGTCTTAGGCTAGAAGAGTCCTTAATTAAAGTAAGATTTGTAATTGCAGTCTCCTCTTAAATTCATTTCCAGTTCTGTGAATTTATATGTGTATTTTTAAAGCAGAAAGAAATATTCCCATGTTCTGATAAGCATGTATGCTCAGAGAGTCTGGTTTTCCCTTCATGAATTGATTTAAGCCGTTATGAAGCCCAGTAGCTTGTAAGAAACCAAGAATTTGCTTCCTTGAGTAATTATGAGATTAGTCAAGATCAGAAGCTCTGTCTTTATGTTAAGAAGGGTTAATTTACAAGTTGTTTTTTAAATTTCATAAATACGCTGATAAATGGGGTACTAATAAAGCTGAAAGGTTGAGGTTCTTCCAAAAAAGCTAGTTTTTTGGAAGACGGGTTTTTGGCATCCAGGGTTGGTATTCTCATTTATCATTGAATTCACCCTTGAATTCCCCAAGCTTGAGTTCCTCATCCCAGCACTGTGAACTGGCTTGCTTGCTGGGGCCAAAACCACTCATTCCCTTTAACACAACTTCACCAGAGTGCTGCCATTTTTTAGATGAGATATGTAATAATTATAAATTTTCAAAAAGGCTAGGAAACAGTTCTCATAGCCATCAATAGTTCAGTGCTGAGTTCATGAATAGTTTTTAAAGTTTGGGACAAACTGTAGTATTTGCTACTTGAAGTATTATTTGTAATTGGCATATTACAATGTAACATTGGCCTTCATTTCCAACTTAAAATGCCTAAAAATGCCTAAAAGGTTTTTAGATTTGTGAATTTTAGTTGAAATGTATTTTTAAGATGTTACTAAACCTGCAGAAATATTGAAGTATTTCAGAGAACTTATTCACTGTACATTTAATTTATTTTATTTATAAAAGTTACGAACTGTGGAAAGTTTTGCTTGTTGGGTCAAATGCTTGTTGCTTCAAATGCTCGTTGATTTGAAGTGCTATTTACAAGAAAATCAAATACCTTCAATGTATAAACACTACTAAGTTGTTTACAGGACTCTGGAGTATAAGTAAGTTTGTTTAAAGAAATTTGGTCTGTTCAACTTGAATCAGCTCTATCAAACATTAATTAAAAGCCTCATTTAAAATGATTGTTAAAATATAGTAATTTTCTGAATGGAATGACCGTGAATGCTCGTGGGGATAATTCCTTTGTAGAGAAGGGGAAACTGATGATTATGGGAGAGGGGAGCCAGTGGCTGGATCAGTATCCTTGGGAGGAGGTAGGGGTCTGCGTGCCCAAAGGTTGGCCTAGACAGTGTATGAATAGTTTGGGCATTGCTCAGGAAGGAAGCCAGAGATGGGACACAGATGCAGTTAAGTGTGTAGTAGTGACGATGGTGGTTTGTAGAAGTTCTTTACTGAGTTCCTTTATTGGAAAAAACAAGCAACTGAAACAGCCTGGAGAAGTTGGAGCTATATAGAGGTGTTGATCATTTGAATAGAGAACACGGAGTAGGTATGAAAGAGGCCAAGAGCTCATACTTTGGAGCCTGTCTGCCTGAGTTTGGATCTTGGCTCAGCCACTCGCTGGCGGTGTGACTGTGTGACTTTGGCAAGTTATTTTAGCACTTTGTATTTCGTTTTCCTCATCTGTTAATTAGGCACAACCACAGAGAGTGGCTGTGAGAATTAAGGGAGTTAATGCCTACAAAAGTACCTAGACTATTTCTGTTGTTTGCTGTGGTTACTGTCAGGGGAGTGAAAGTGCTAGAGAGGGAAGCAGCATTACCAGCAGAGCTCAGGCCCACGTGCGAAGTGTTACGGGAGCAAGACCAGTCAGCATGACTGTGCTGTTCTCTAGTCACATTTGGCTCTGAGGATGCAGATGTCGGGTAGGCTGAGGTGTGGACTTAACAGCAGAGGTTTCATCAGTGAGTGCAGAGTAATTAAGAAAGGGACAAGGACATTGCTGAGACATGAAATGCATAATGCACCATGGAATCAAAGCTGGGTAAGTAAGGAAATCATGAGGGACTGAGAATGACCGGGTTGACGGACTGTTGGTATGTGTGGAGTTGAGGTGTTACAGTTTGGGTATTAAAGGTAGTGAGCTGGAGACATGAAATGTGCTGGTGAACAAGCCAAGATTATGACTGAATGAAGCCAAGAGTAACGTCGGAGAGAGTGACAGCAAGCGAGGAGCAACGGTGTTGAAAATTCTACGGGGAAGACTTCCCTGGTGGTCCAGTGGTTGGAAATCCTGCCAGTGCAGGGGACATAAGCCTGTGTACCACAACTACTGAAGCCCGCGCACCCTGGGGCTCTGCAACAAGAGAAGCCATCGCAACGAGGAGTCGTCCCCGCCTGCCCCTGCTCGCCACAACTTGAGAAAGCCCATGTGCAGCAATGAAGACCCAGTGCAGCCAAAAATATTTTTTTTTTTTTTTAAAGAATCAATACAGAGTGGCCCTTATTGATGAACAATAAAGTGGAGTATTACGTATGTAGTCAAATGATGTTAAAATTTAAGGAGAGGTTTTCTTGGGAAGGAATGGGGCAGAGTGGTCCAGAAGCATTGAGGCTCACCTGCCCTACCTGTTAGGACAGCTGTTTGAGGGGTGTGGGGACAACATTAGCAGCACTCAGGAGGACCGCAGAGGAAGCTGGCTAGCAGGGACACAGGAAGCAGGTCCCCCCTGCCTCCTGCCTTCCAAATCTTGTGTGAATATATCTGATTGCTGCTGCTGCTGCTGCTAAGTCACTTCAGTCGAGTCCGACTCTGTGCGACCCCATAGACGGCAGCCCACCAGGCTACCCCGTCCCTGGGATTCTCCAGGCAAGAACACTGGAGTGGGTTGCCATTTCCTTCTCCAATGCATGAAAGTGAAGAGTGAAAGTGAAGTCGCTCAGTCGTGTCCAACCCTCAGCGACCCCATGGACTGCAGACTTCAAGGCTCCTCCGTCCATGGGATTTTCCAGGCAAGAGTACTGGAGTGGGGTGCCATTGCCTTCTCCAAATATAAGAGCATACATAGCCTCAAAATAGTCTACACATCTGGGCTTCCCTGTTGGCTCAGATGGTAAAGAATCTATCTTCGATGCAAGTGACCTGGGCTCGATCCCTGAGTCAGGAAGACCCCCTGGAGAAGGGAATGACAACCCACTCCAGTATTCTTGCCTGGAGAATCCCATGGACAGAAGAACCTGGCGGGCTATAGTAAATGGGTGACAAAGAGTCGGACACGATTGAGTAACACACACACACATACACCCTCAACTCTAAACAAATGGGAGTACACTATACTTGCTGTTGTGCATTTCACCTTCCACTTACTGTGCATCAGAGAATCTGCCAACTTAGTACATAGAGCTCTGCTTCATCTTTTTTTTTAATCCTGCCCTATCTCACTGAACAAGATGTGCCATAGTCAGTTTAACCAGACTCTTTCCATTCTTGCAGTTATGCATTGAGTAAGCTTTTACGTAAGTTTTTGTGCATTTTGAGATATATATACTGGGATAAATTGACGTTAATTATCCTAATCCTAGAGTGTAAGTCTTTGTCTTTCCACCCCAAAGTAACATTTCATCCCTGCTGCTCATCTTTATCTAAGGAGGTGCTACCCAGCTTTCAGTCAAGCTGCACCCACCAGAATCACTTGCAAAATGTGTTCTTAAAGACCTCTTCTTCCAGGTACTTTGTGTTCCGTAGGTTGAGTGAGGGTGAGTAAAAGTCACTCAGTCGTGTCTGACTCCTGTGGACAATAGCCCACCAGGCTCCTCTTGTCCATGGAATTCTTCAGGCAAGAATACTGGAATGGGTTGCCATTTCCTTCAGGGGATCTTCCCGACCCAGGAATCAAAGCGGAGTCTCCTGCATTGTAGGAAGATTCTTTACCTTCTAAGCCACCAGGGAAGCCCCTTAGGGTTAATAAGATACTTTAACCTTATTAGGGGCAAGGGCTACTCATATTCCCACTCTACATATGGTGACACTGAAGTGACACAGGAAGTTTAGGTGACTTGTCTAAAATCACATAGTTGGTTTGTGCCAGATCTGGGATTTGAACTTAGACAGTCTGGTTGAAGAGTACCTAGTCTCATCCACTGCAGGAATATTCTAGAAACATGGAATATGTCTTTATTCATCTTTGTATTCTCGACTTTATCCACGATTCCTAGTTGGTGCTTAGTAAATGTGCTGAATAACTGAATGGAGTGAAGGAATGCTTATTGGATCCAGTTCGGGCAGTTCACGTGAAAACAGCAATGTGGTTACTGTGAACAAGATGAAATGGTTGCATTTTCTGAGAGCTGCAATGTAAAATGTTTCTGGAAATTGGCCTTATTGCCCATTGAGAATTTTAATCAGGTAGAACTTAAACCATGCATCAGAACCACTAGCTCACTAGTAGTCCACGAGGTGGCAGTATTACTTTGAAAACCATGAGAAACCTGCTTTTTCAGTAGCCTTTTCTCTCAATCAAGTTTGTGGTGCTGAGTCGTTGTAAGGTGAGTTCTCTCAGAAAACAATGAAGATAATTGGTTATTGTAATGTTGACACAGTGGGTTCAGAAGTCATCAATAATTATTAGATGCTAGCCAGAAATGTGGAAACAAAACCTAACCAACACCCATTTTTAATTAAAGATGGAACTTTTTGACAATGTAGAAAAATGGAAAGAACATGAGCTACGTGATCCCGGGTAAGTCCCCGGGCCTCAGCTTCCATATCTGTCACATGGAGTTAACGTCACTTCCTTTATAGGATTGTTGTGAAGATAAATGCGATGACATGCCAGAGTGCGTTAGGTGCTTTACTGTGTTATTCACGTTTGTGATTATGAAAAGTATGCTTGCCCTGAACCTCTTTGGAGCTTTTTCTTAATTTCTCGGATTATTAACATCATTTGTATCACTTAATGGTTAGGCTGAAGCTTTCTAGTATAAAGGATGTTTTTAAAATAAATTAATTGCACACACTATAAAATAAGGGGTTGAACTGATTTGAGAGAGACTGCTTACAAGTCTCTGATTTTGAAAGCAAATGGTATGATTTGCAGTATGTACAAATAAGACCCCTATTCATGAAAGTAAGATGTGAGTTCCCATTGGATTATTAGTGTTATAGAAGAAATTTTAAGCAGAATTATGTCTTTAAACATATATATTAATGCAGAGTTTTCTTTATGCAAATTTACTATACTAGCTGTGACTGTGTGATGGCTATATTGACTAAAAGGGTTTTAGTTTAGAATTCTGTTAACGAGGGTTGACAATTTCCAATAAACGCTACTCTAAAACACTGCACTCACATAACGTTTTTCTTAATTGAGATATAATTGAAGTTATGTTAGTTTCAGGTGTACTAAGATAGATTCTTGACAAAGTGTTCCCAATAAAAAACACAGAAGGCTCGAGTCAAAAGCAGTTTCCTCTCAGGAAGCAAGTGGAAAGCAGTGGTCAGATTTTTTTCTTTTACTTTTTTCCCCTTAGGAAAAAAGATTTTGAGGCTCACCTGTCTAACCCATTCTTATCTTTCAATGGGAAAAGATCCACGTGAGGAGAAAGAACGGAAAATAGACAATTGCATGAAACTTGTTGATAGTAGCATATCTGAACTTCATTTTTCTATAATTTCTAGGAGAATATTGCGAGGTCATACACATGATTTTCTACCACAACATTATTACCATAAACATCCACATAACCTAGTGGTTTTATTTACTTATCTTGTGAGTACAGGTTATTTAAGATAGCGTGAGACAGTGCATCATTAGTGGTAGGAAACTCTCTCAGTTCAGTTCAATTCAGTCACTCAGTCATGTCCAACTCTTTGCAACCCCATGGACTGCAGCACGCCAGGCTTCCCTGTCAATCACCAACTCCCGGAGCTTGCTCAAACTCATGTCCATCGCATCGGTGATGCCATCCAACCATCTCATCCTCTGTCGTCCCCTTCTCCTCCCACCTTCCATCTCTCTACTCAATTTGTAAAGAAGACCATGTTTGATTCTGCTTTAACAATAAGAGTGATCAAAACTGGAAAATGATGGACAAGAAAGATAATAACGGTTAATACTAATAATATGCTTACTAAGACATTGTTCTCACCAATGTACTATACTAATTAATTTTCACAACTTTGGAGTTGGTACTATTACTCTATCAAAATTACTGTTTTTGCAGTAAATGTGTTAAGTTAATGCAAATAAAACACAATTAGAAACAAGGTCATAACTGTGAGGTGATGGATATGTTATGTAGTTTGGTTGTAGTAATCACTGTATATGTATATCAAGTCATCACACTGTAGAACTTAAACATATACATTCTTTATTTGTCAATTATACCTCAGTAAAGCTGAGGGGAACAAAAGAACAAGCCGCTTAAAAAAAGAATTAACCACAGATGTGGTGAATCTAAGTCATTAAAAGGTGAACACATCAAGCTCTTGCAAAGAACCTCAGGTAACTGGTTGTTATTGTAAATAAAACATTGTCTCTGCTGTTGCTGTAAGAAAGCTGTGTGATCAATGATAGATTTTCTTAGAAAACAGGACACGAGTGTCACTTGATAGAGGAACACTCATGCTTAATGTTCAGCTCAACCAATATAAACTGTTACATTAATAGTCCAAATAGTAACATGGATTAGTTCTCCTCTGGGTTTCTTTCTCAGCAGTATAGGAGATAAAAATATGAATCTCCTGGATCCATCCTGGAAAGACAGGGGTAAGTACAATATTTAAAATCTGAGTGGTGACTGACTTAAATAGTAATTGACTAAATGTTGAATGGATAAGAGAAGAAGTAAGCTGTGAGAAGACAGGGCCATACCTGCCTTAAGTATAGGGTCTGGCAGAAAGGAGATACTAATAAATATTTGCTGCTTGAACGCTGAATCCTCAGAGGCAAATGTCAGACTTGAGATGGAGGTGAGTTGGGCTACTAGAGTGGAAGGTGGCTGGTTCTCTCAGGGCTAAACAAAGAATGAGTTTTCTAGCTCTCTCCTGAGAACTAAATAAAAATGGAAGCTTCAAGGACATAAGGCTTCAAAATCCTAGGATTTTTATTTTATTATGTTTTTATTGTGAAGTCATTTTAGTTTTACAGAAAAGTTCTAGGAATAGTGCAGCTTCTCTCAGCTTCCCCCAAAGTTAACAACAATCAAAACCAGGAAATGAACATTGGTGCAAGGCTGTTAATGAGAACATGCCAGGGCCTCCAGTTTTCTCCCTGATATCCCTTTTCGGTCCTAGGGTCCAGTTCAGGATCCTGCATTGCATTTAGTTGTTGTGTCTCCTCAGTCTCCTCCAGTCTGTGATGATGCCTCAGTCTTGCTTCCCTGGTAGCTCAGCTGGTAAAGAATCCACCTGTAATGCAGGAGAACCCAGTTCAATTCCTGGCTCGGGAAAGATCCACTGGAGAAGGGATAGGCTACCCACTCCAGGATTCTTGGGTTTCCGTGGTGGCTCAGCTGGTAAAGAATCCACTTGCAATGCGGGAGACCTGGGTTCGATTCCTGGACTGAGAAGATACCCCGGAGAAGAGAAAGGCTACCCACTCCAGTATTCTGGCCTGGAGAATTCCATGAACTGTATAGTCCATGAGGCTGCAGAGTCAGACACAGCTGAGCGACTTTCACTTCCTTGTTTTTCATGACCTTGAAGCTTCAGACTGGCCAGTTATTTTGCAGAATGAGCCTCAATATGAGATTGTCTGATGTTTTCTCATGATTAGTTTCAGGTTACGAGTTTTGAGCAAGAATATCACGCAAATGACCTTGTGTCTTTCTCAGTGTCAGGTCAGGTGTTCGTGATGTCTGTATGTCTTATTACTGGTGACTTTAGCTTTGATCGCTTAGTTAATTAAAGCATTGCAGTCCAGGTTTCTCTACGATTAGGTTATTATTTTTGCCTTTGTAATTGAGAAATATTTAGGAGAGATACTTTGAGATTATGCAAATATCCTATTTTCAGCTTTTGTCGTTGTTATTCAGTCACTCAGTCATGTCCAACCATTTGCAACCCCATGAATGGCAGCGTGCCAGGCTTCCCTGTCCTTCCCTATTTCCTGGAGTTTGCTCAAACTTATGTTCATTGAGTCAGTGATGCCCTTTAACCATCTCATTCTCTGTCTCCCCCTTCTCCTCTTGCGCTCAATCTTTCTCAGCATCAGGGACTTTTCCACGAGTCGGCTCTTTCTTTGCCCCAGGTGGCCAAAGTATTGGAGCTTCAGCTTCAGCTTCAGTCCTTTCCATGAGTATTCAGAGTTGATTCAGCTTAAGCTTTCCCAGTGTCGCCCACTAACTGTGGTTTTGGTTTCATTTCCCTGATAATTAGTGATGTTGAGGACCTTTTCATGTACCTTTTGGCCATTTGGATGACTTCTTTGGGAAAATATCTATCCAAATGTTATTTGGATCCATTTTTAATTGGATTATTCTTTTTCTGCTGTTGAGTTGTATGAGTTCCTTATATATTTTTCTGTAATACCCCCTTATCAGATGGGTGCTTTGCTGATATTTATGGACAGGCTCTTTGTGAGGGGTTAAAAGGGGAAGGATCCTCAAAGCGCCTTTCTAAAAACTGGTTTATTACTAAATCCTACTTCAAAATGTTATCATATTTAATCTTAGGTAATAGGATTGCTGCCAAGAAATGCAAATGATTTAATTTCTGTACTCTATGAAGTTTTTGTTCAAATGTATGAGTTCTTAACCTGTGGACCATGAATAGGACTTTGGTAGGGTTAAGAACCTCCTGAAAAGTAAATTCACAATTGGGTGAATATGAGCAAATGTGTATTATTTTAGGGTAAAAATATGAGCTTTTCCCCCAATTCTCAAATGTGTCTGTGACCTTGTTCCCTCTACCTCCTGATTAAAGAAGCCGTTTCTTTAATCGGCCAAGTGGACAAACATAGATCATTCTTTTGTACTTACTCAAACCTGAAGCACTGGGTTTGGCAACACAGATAGAGGAGGACAGAATAAACTTTAGTCCAGGTTGATCATTTTGGTTGGAGGAAAACACATTCATACAATGGATGAAAGACGATAAGCTTTCCTTTTATGTTGCCAGCTACACAGATTTGGCTCAGCATTGCACCATGAGGTATGTTTAACTTATAGAGAAACAATTACATTTTGATGCCAACAAAAAAAGCAAATACGTGTTTGGTGTGATTAATGATACACTTTCCCACTGAGGCTTTAATCTTGTAGTGTTTGCTTATTGTGGTTTATACAGTTCATCACGCAGTCAGTGTCAAAGGTGTAAGTCGCCCAGCAGCATGTTAAAGGTTTTGTGGAACACTGTATCCATCCTTCTCTCAAGGGCTCTTCACCTGTTTCTTAAGACAGCTCATGTTGTGTGAAGGAAGAATGCAGTGTTTTCTACTAAGGAATGTTTGAAGGATGGTATTTTGTATTTGTCATCAAAGCCATTTTGTGTGTTATAGTGTTAGTTGCTCAGTCGTGCCTGACTCTTTGCAACCTCAAGGACTGTAGCTCGCCAGGCTCCTCTGTCCATGGAATTCTCCAGGCAAGAATACTGGAGTGGGTTGCTGTTCCCTTCTCCAGGGGATCTTCTCCACCCAAGGACTGAACCCAGGTCTCCCGCGTTGCAGGCAGATTCTTTACTGTCTGAGCCACCTGTGGCACATTTTAACAGTGCTGAAGTGACTGGCAGAACAAATAGATCCTGAGCTACATGCATATGATGGGGGCAGGGGAGCTGGGAGAAAGTGATGAACAATGAGATTTGTTGATAGTATGTTTAGTAACCTGCTATATCATGAGCATTCTAGGGATCAATAGAAATTATTTATAAAATTGTTAGTAGAAATCATAAAAAATATTTGTCATCTATAAAACCAGATGAAAAGTTTTGCAGAGAAGTTGTGAAAAGCACCTGCCATTCTTTGCTCCTTCTTCCTTGGCTTATTGAGCTCCTTGACCCCTGGGTGGTTCCAGGCGGTTCCTGCTCAGCTCCCACTACTTCACAAACAGCAACTAATTCCAAAGACCTCACATTTTAAAAGAGAAAGACAAGAGAGTTTGTATCTACAACCTTGAGGTTGCAGATGCTATGAAATGTTTCCATTTGTCGCACATCTACATTTTGGAGCCTCCATCCAGAAGCCCTAAGGCCCCATTTTCACCTGTTGCAGTAAGTTCCCCTACCAACAAGTCTAGGTAGGGTGGGAAAGAGAGATTTAGGGATGATAAAGGGGACTTGTCTGTTAGAAAAGTTGGAGGTTGAATGGGAGCTTATCTTTTGCATATTAAGCAAGACTTTTGTGTCCCTGGCACTTTAGGCATAAACAAGGAATATATGTGTACTGGGGTGAGGGTTTGAAAGGGAAAATAGAAAAAGACGCAAAGAATATGTCTGTCATCTCTAGAGATGAAGTCTTAATAAGGGGCTGTTGGAAGATGTTCATTCTTGCCCAGACTCCAGAGTAGAATGGACACTTCTTTCTGTAAGGTGAGGGGTGGAGGTAACACTGAAGCCAATGTTTATTCAACAAATAGTGATCTGTTGCTTCTGCCAGATTTTGTACTAGATGTCAGAGAACCAAAGATGATTAAAACATACTCCTGACCCTAGTGAACTCCCAGCCGAGGGAGATGGAAGCAGTCACAGACTGTCACGACGCTGCGTAATAAGCTTAGTGATCCAGAAATGCACAGAACAAGAGGGAAGTGTAGATAAGGTACCTAATCGATCTTGGCATGGAGGAACATTTTCTGGAAGCAGAGCCTGAGCTAAGACCGGAGATCAGTAGGAAAACACCGGGATCTTAAATATTGTTTTTAGAATTTATACAGCTGAGCAGACCAAAGAGATGGGAAGCCTGGGGCTGGTGAGAGAGCCAGATGCACCAAGGTAGGAATGGTCAGCATGGTGACTGGGGTTAGTTTGACCATAAGGAAGTCTATGACCCCTGAGGGCTTTTGAAACTCACTGCAAGAGGCCATGCAGGGTATCGGTTATGAATACGGGCTGAGTTTCTTTCTTGGTAAAACGAGTATTTCGGAGTGTTGTTGTAAGGGTTAAATAAGTTAGTATAAGAGCCCTGGTGTGTACTAAGCATCGGTGATAGTCTTGGTTCTGAGGCCGTGGTCCATAGTGAAATTCCTTACAGCACTGGTGAATAAGACCAGTGGCTGATGAGGAAACGGCATTTTAGGCAGCGGTGTCAACAGTAGTTCTTCAGAAGGGAAGCATGGGGAACGCTGGTGTTTCCCCAGGACAGAGCTGGAGAAGAACCTAACAGAATCACCTGGGGAGCATTTGCAAACTACGCATGTTCAGGATGTTCCCAGCTCTGCTGACTCAGTACCTCCAGGTATAGGGGCCAGGCATTAGTGATGGGGAAAAGGCTTTCAGGTGATATGTCTGCTCAGACCTCTGGCCTGAAGAGCATGGCTGGCTCTGCCTAACCGTGGGACCACAACCCAACAGGGAATACATTGAGCGAAGAGCATGCCAGGCACACCCTGCTGCTGGGTCGTTTTCCTGAATACACAGAAGAAATCAGATCGTTTCCCTTTCCGCCCTGCAATTTGATGCTCCCATGTGCAAATGTCAAGAGATGGGGTGAGGCCAAAGATAAAAGGACAAGAGCAACAGAAGAGCTTTGCAACCGAAGGGATTAGGGTGTGGTGCCCTGTGCTTTAGAAATTTGACTTATATTAAACAAGGGAGGGTCTGGGGAGCTTGTGCAGAGGCTTTGTGCTTCTTACTTCACAACCATCCATAGAAGATGTTGATGTAGGTGGAGTCTCCAAAGGAGGGAACACAGATGGGACTGGTCAGGCTTGAATGCATCTCTGTGTCCCACAAGGGGCTGTCTGTGGGTGTTTCTCAGGAAGCAGTCTAAAGTGAATACCTTGCCTCAGTGCACCTAAAGGAAACATTGTTAATGTAAAACATATTTATAAACTATGATGCATAAAAAAGGAAAATAAGCAACAATTGTTAGCTGTCTAGAATCTCAGAATTTCAAATGTCCCACAAGGAGAATTCCACAATGTCGCTTGCTGTCCCTGGAGAGGTTTAGTCCCTGTAGCTTCCCTCCTGACTCTGGGGTACTGCCATGCGCCAGTGACGTTCACTGCACTGCTGTGGGCTGGTCTGCGTGCTGCTGGCTTTAGAATTTTCATGAATGTCTATGTATGTGAAGTCACTCAGTCGTGTCCGACTCTTTGCGACCCTGTGGACTGTAGCCTACCAGGCTCCTCCGTCCATGGGATTCTCCAGGCAAGAATACTGGAGTGGGTTGCCATTTCCTTCTCCAGGGGATCTTCCGGACCCAGGGATTGAACCCTGGTCTCCTGCCTTGCGGGCAGATGCTTTAACCTCTGAGCCACAGTTGACAATTCTGTTTGCTGAAATGGCTATTGTCAAGGCTTCCAGTATTGTGTTGACACTAGGGGTTCACAAAGAGATAAGTAAGTCCTTTAGAAGACCTTTGAATCCAGAAAGGAAGACATAAACAATAATGAAGTCTACCATTTCACCAAGTTCTGGCTGAGTACGAGCTCCAGTCCTCACCAGAGTCTCAAAAATGCACGTAAGGTTCATGTTATGTTCTTCACATTGAGGGTAACTGAAGCACATCTTGAAAGTTAACTTGCTAGAGGAAAATAGTTAGCAAGGGGAAAGTTAGGTCTGTCTGATGACAAAGGCTGCTCTTTCTACTCAACATTGTCTCTTACCCAGCAACATGATTAGCAATCAATTAAAGCATAGTGTGGTAGCTATTGTTACAGTGGTATCTTCAAGGCACCGTGAGTATATGGGTGAGAAGGGACAAAGGCTGACTTCTGTCGTCACATGCAGACCAGAAGTCTACCCTGTACTGGTAGTATAAGGGGTACACGGTTAAGTGTTACTATACCTATTTAGAAAATTGGAGAAATGTCAAAGTTTCTTAATGGAGCTGCGCCACACATTTTTGTAAGTTCAGATATGTAACTACAAAATTAGAAATTAGCTACTTAAAATTTTTAAAAATTTTAATTGTAGTAAAACAGACCTAACATATTTACTATCTTAACCATTTTAGGTATATAGTTCAATAATATTAAGTATATTCATTTAATTGTGTAACTAATATTTTATCTACTCTCAAAAATAAGTATCTGTTAGTGTGTATCTCTGGAGAAGGCAATGGCACCCCACTCCAGTACTCTTGCCTGGAAAATCCCATGGATGGAGGAGCCTGGAAGGCTGCAGTCCATGGGGTCGCTGAGGGTTGGACACAACTGAGCGACTTCACTTTCACTTTTCACTTTCATGCATTGGAGAAGGAAATGGCAGCCCACTCCAGTGTTCTTGCCTGGAGAATCCCAGGGACGGGGGAGCCTGGTGGGCTGCCGTCTATGGGGTCGCACAGAGTCGGACACAACTGAAGCGACTTAGCAGCAGCAGCAGCAGCAGCAGCAGTGTGTTTCTCATTTATTTTTCAGTTTTATTTCTTCTATACTTTTAAAACTCTAAGTTCGTTCAATTTTAAACCTACTTTTTATGAGTGATAGGTAACTTGCTAATTTCTTTCTCCCCTTTTCAAATGTAAATTCTTTTGTCTGCCTTGTTTTCAAAAACCTTTACAGTTTAACCTAATCACTTAGCAAGATGGTTAACAGTCTTTCTTCTTTTCTTCTAGAAATCTTATATTAATAGGAACACCAGTGTGCCCAGCTTAAAAAGCCTACACATTTCCAGCCTCCTGTAATTGCCAGTGGTACCTAATGAGATATAAGTGGAGGTTGTTGGGTATAGATTCCAGGAAGCTTCAAAAGAGGCTGGTTGATCTGGGAGGTATGCCCCTTTCCCTTGCTCCTTCCTTCTTCCTGCTATGTGGAACATAGATATGATGGCTGGTGCTATAGTAGCCATGTTGCAATTATGAGGCTACCTTGAGGACTGGAAGCAGTGTAAAGATGGTAAAGCAAGAAGGAAGGGGTCTGAGGCCCTGATGATGATGATGAAGCTGATGAGGACAATATATCTCTGAGCTCCCTTGACATGAAAGAAAATTAAACCTCTCTCTTATTTAAACCACTGTTGTGTCAGTTTTGTGTTGTATGCAGCCAAACCTAATCTTAACTAACATGGTATCTCTAATCTAGATGTCTAGTCTATCTAGACGGTAGATGGACCCCTGTCCTCACCTTTGCCTCAATGCTGCACGCTCATTAGGATCCATGTCTTCTCTCTTACTAGCTGTTTGGCTTATACTGTTCTCCTTTCTGCCTTTATCATCCTTCAAGGCTTACTTCCTCCATGAAGCATCTTTGACTACTCCGGTCTTCGTTGGTCTCTGTCCTCTAAGCTCCCAGGCTTTGACACTCTGCACAGTTCCAGGCGGCGATGCCACTGAAGTCCTGGCCGCTGCTCCTGAAGGGCCTGGCAGTGCCTGTTGGTGCTTGTGGGCCTCATCTGAGTCATATGCCTTTAGGACACATTTTTAGAGCAGACATATTTCTCTGAATTCAGAGCTGAAAAAAATGTATCTTTGATACTTTCTTTCACTCTCCTTTCTTTCTTCTCTTGTAGCTTTTTTTAGTAGTATGTTGAATATGTGAGCTTAATCCTTAAAAACTTTTATTTTTTACTTCACATTTTCTGTGCATTTGCCTTTATGAAAAAAATTGAAGTATAGTTGATTAACAGTGTTGTGTTAGTTTTGGATTTACAGCAAAGTGATTCAGTTTTGTATATATATTATATATGATTCATTTGTATCATTTTTTTAGATTCCACATTTAAGTGATGTCATATAATATCTATCTTTGTCTGACTTCACTTAGTATGATATTCTCCAGGTTCATCCATACTGCTGCAAATGGCGATAATTCATTCTTTTTTAATTATTAAGTATTATTTCATTGTATATATATACCACATCTTTATGCATTCATCTGTTGATGGACACTTAGGTTGCTTCCATATTTTGACTATTGTAAATAGCGCTGCTGTGGACATTGAGTTGCATGCATCTTTTTGAATTAGAGTCTTGGTCTTTTCCAGATGTATGTCCGGGTGTGGGACTGCTGTTCAGTTCAGTTCAGTTCAGTTGCTCAGTTGTGTCCGACTCTTTGCGACCCCATGAACCACAGCACACCAGGCCTCCCTGTCCATCACCAACTCCTGGAGTCCACCCAAACCCATGGCCATTGAGTTGGTGATGCCATCCAGCTATCTCACCCTCTGTCGTCCCCTTCTCCTCCTGCCCTCAATCTTTCCCAGCATCAGGGTCTTTTCAAATGAGTCAGCTCTTTGCATCAGGTGGCCAAAGTATTGGCGTTTCAGCTTCAACATCAGTCCTTCCAATGAACACCCAGGACTGATCTCCTTTAGGATGGACTGGTTGGATCTCCTTGCAGTCCAAGGGACTCTCAAGAGTCTTCTCCAACACCACAGTTCAAAAGCATCAATTCTTTGGCACTCAGCTTTCTTTATAGTCCAGCTCTCACATCCATACATGACCACTGGAAAAACCATAGCCTTGACTAGATGGACCTTTGTTGGCAGAGTAATGTCTCTTCTTTTTAATATGCTGTTTAGGTTGGTCATAACTTTCCTTCCAAGGAGTCAGCATCTTTTAGTTTCATGGGTGCAATCACCATCTGCAGTGATTTTGGAGCCCAGAAAAATAAAGTCAGCCACTGTTTCCACTGTTTCCCCATCTATTTGCCATGAAGTGATTGGACCGGATGCCATAATCCTAGTTTTCTGAATGTTGAGGACTGTTGTATAACACATTAACTCTATTTTTAGCTTTTTAAGGAACCTCCATACTGTTTTCCTTAGCGGCTGTACCAGTTTACATTCCCACCAGCAAGGTAGGAGGGTTCCCTTTTCTCTAGCATTTGCCTTTTCTTAAACTTTCTGGAATATTTTCTCAACGTTGTCTTCAACCTTGTGTTGAAGTTTTTAAACTTTACTACCTTATTTTTTCATGTCTAAATATACTTTTTTGTCCTCTGTCCCCTTTTCATAGCTTCCTGTTCTTATTTGATAGACACATTATTTCATTTTATACCTCTGGAATGTACTAATGAGAATTTATAGAAATTTATGGAACTAAAGAGCCTCTTGATGAAAGTAAGAGAGGAGAGTGAAAAAGCTGGCTAAAACTCAACATTCAAAAAATGAAGATCATGGCATCTGGTCCCATCACTTCATGGCAAATAGATGGGGAAACAATAGAAACATTGGGAGACTTTATTTTTTTGGGCTCCAAAATCACTGCAGATGGTGATTGCACCCATGAAATTAAAGGACAGTTGCTCCTTGGAAGAAAAGCTATGACCAACCTAGACAGCATATTAAAAAGCAGAGACATTACTTTGCCAACAAAGGTCCGTCTAGTCAAAGCTATTGTTTTTCCTGTAGTCATGTATGGATGTGAGAGTTGGACCATAAAGAAAGCTGAGTGCTGAAGAATTGATGCTTTTGAACTGTGTTGTTGGAAAAGACTCTTGAAAGTTCCTTAGACTGCAAGGAGATCAAACCAATCAATCCTAAAGGAAATAAAACCTGAATATTCATTGGAAGGACTGATGCTGAAGCTGAAACTCCAATACTTTGGCCACCTGATGCAAAGGGCTGACTCATTTGAAAAGACCCCGAAGCTGGGAAAGATTGAAGGCAGGAGAAGAAGGGGACAACAGAGGATGAGATGGATGGCATCACCACCTTGATGGACATGATTTTGAGCAAGCTCTAGGAGTTGGTGATGGACACGGAAGCCTGGCTTGCTGCAGTCTATGGGGTTGCAAAGAGTTGGACATGACTGAGCAACTGAACTAAACTGATGGAAAGTTCTGTTTTCTTCCTTGCACTGTGTCTGTTTTATTTTTCTTCCCTATAGCTTAAATTTTAATTTCTTTAGTTTAATTCTATAGTTAAATTTTGGACTCTTTGTCATAGTGTGGCTTTTCTTATAGAAATATAATTGTCCATATTTGAGACAATATGCAGGCTTCAGTGGTTTTTAAAGCTCCCCGTGATATTCCAGTGGTGTACAGCAGCGGGCAGGCAGACTACAGCCTGTGGGGCAAATCTGGCCCACTTGGCTTTTGTAAACACAGATTTCTGGAACCCAGACAAGTTCATTTGTTTCCATATTGTGGCTCACTATTTTTGTACTACAGTAGCAGAGTAGTTTTGACAGAGACCATACAGTCCACAAAGCCTAAAATATTTATTATTTGGCCCTTTTAGAGGAAGTTTGCTGGTCCCTGGTCTAGAAGAAGGCCGAGGCCATCTTGTAAGCCCTGAGCTTGTCCATCACTTCTGTCGTGGTTGCTTTCCATGTCATCTATGGCTGAAATGATTTTTCAAAATTAAAAATGAATTATTTACACTATGCAATAATGTCAGCGAGTGGTCATTTAAGACATTTACTTTGATAGAACAACATCCTTTTATGGCAGGGCTCTGGATAGGACACTATATTATTGCAAAACAAAAAGAGTTAAAGGCGTGTTATTTTTGGACTCTATTTTTTCCCAAGTCTTTCAATTTTCCTTGGTACATTATGGATGATTCTTAAGTCTCTTTATCTGAGTTGGAGTCTCAGGACCTGCATAAGCTTACTTGCCCTACCCGCCCCCTTAAAGTCCAAAGGAAAAGCTCTGCCAAAATATACAACTTCAGGGCTGAATGGGGATGGAGTATTTGCAGAATGGAAAATAGCACAACAGTTCTTGTGAATTACACTTAGCATTAACTATCTTTGTCTTTTGAGTTGGATTCAGAAATTTCAGGACATTGAACTTAGGCTGTTAAGCAATTCTTGGATTCTTTAGTGGCAAGATTCCAAACTTAGTTGTTGGGTTATATTTTAGGAGCAATCAAATGCGTCTGAATGAAAAAACTGAGTTAAAATATATTTATAAAAAATTTTTTTATGGGGGGGACTGATTCATACTAATTTTATTTATAGATTTTCCTGTCTTTTCCCTTCCTCTGCCTGCCCTTTGTAAATGGAAAAACAGGATCTCAATCCTCTTTAATGAGTAATAGCTGCCCAAAGCTATACGTGCTTTTTAAGGCTTCCAAATGACATCATGTGCAGAACACTGAAGCTGCGTTCTCACCATCTGTCATGTCACCAGAAGCCTTAAACATAATTACAGCCCATGTGACAGCTGCACACACATTATTTCCCACCTGTATTACCTCCTCTCTACCTAATTAAAATGGTGTTAGAATCTCAGTTATCAACTCTGTTTTTTCAGGGCTTATGTTATATAACTGTGAAGACTTGGGATTTAATATTTTCATGTGAGTACTCAGCAGGTGTTAGGGGATTGGAGAAATATTGGATAGTGAGTTGTTCTGCCCCGTACCTCATACCTGAGCTCTCCAGCAGTGCTCTTGGAAGCAAAATTGCTGATGATGGGAGATTTACAGACACATGCATTTGGGGCATTATCCAGCTGGCCTGCCTTACACGGGACTGCCTGGGAGATCAAAAAGGGGCCTTGGAGTTAGTTTAAAAGTTAAGAAGTCAACAACAACTTGAGGACAGCTAGAGTAGAGTCATTTTACAAGAATAAAACCTAAACAACCAGTGATGCAAATAAACAATCACTTTTTAGGATAAAAACTGTTAGAGATCCTGGGAAAAATCTTTGCCGTTCCTTAGATGGATCAAGAATAGAATTTAATGCACTTCTCAAGTCAAAAAAGGCTAGATTTCTTGAAGGGCAAGGGAATTTCAACAAAATGTTCATTTTCTAGAAAGCCTGGCATGGGTGGTTTAGAAAAGAGGAAAGAAACTGTTGATCTGGGCAGCTGGAAACTAGCTCACAAATAGGAATCAAAAAATGTGCCTGGGCTAGAGTCTGCATACGTCCTCAACTGGCCTTGCATTTCAGAGGGTCCAGGAAGAGTGGGCCCCTCTTTACTTGAAATCCTTGAAACATCACTATCTAATGGAACTTTCTGCAATGATGGAAATGTTCTGTATCAGTGTTGTCCAATGGGTACATGTGGCTACTGAGCACTCAAAACATGGCTCGTGCAATGAGGAACTGATTTTTAGATTTTATTTCATTTTAATTAAGTAGTATCATGTGACTTATGGCTATAGTAATGGACAGTAAAACAATCAGTAATTTTTGTTGAGGTTAATGTATTGAATAATAGTGATGAAGGTGATATTGTTTAGCCATAAATGGCTACATTTACACTTTTAGGAACTGATTGGAATTGATGTTTCTTATAAAATGGAATCTCATTATTACGTTTTTTTCTTTTTGAAGAAAATCCCCCTGATGAGTTCCTGAGATGGGGTCCTAGATCTGGAAGGCAAAAAGAACTGGAGTTGAAAGAAGGTCAGTGTTACAAAGGAAGGGTCTCTAGATAGTGTGAGCCGCTATAGAGTGGCTCTGGAGGTGGAAAAAGTCTCCAATGGTAGAAACCAGCTGATGAGGAACAGTGTTTTGTCAATGGAGCATCCCTGCAGTTCCTCAAATGACGCACATGGGAAGTGATGAACTCTGTAGGGTGTTCGGGCTGACTCCAGTCAAGGGGCAATTTATGTCTTCCCCATTTTCCTGTTCATGTAAATATCAGTATGCAAATATCAACCACAACAGGCTTGGTGTGCTTTCCTAAAACTACCTGGGACTGAAACAGAGCATAGCCACGTTATGGCTGTGGACTTTCGTGGGCCCTAGGCACTTTTGCCTTCACAGGTCACTTCCTCCATAAAAAATGAAGTAAAATAATTACAGTTTAAGACTCCATTGTCACAAAGTCAAATATACTAATATGTTAGAACATTTTCTTTGACCTGAAAGTTCATTTTTTTTCTTCTCTTATAAAATAAATTAAAACAGCTTGCTGGCTTCTAATAGTGTAGTGGGCTTGGGCGCTGAAACTGCTCTACCTGGTGGAGACATTGGCTCTGTTTGAGAGGTTGTACCTTCACTTTAGGGAAGTCTTCACACTCAAAACTGGCTGGAAATTATCTTTTCTTAAAAGATTGCAAAATATATTTTATACATAGTGGTTGTTGTTCAGTCATTTTGCCCGACTCCTTGTGATCCCACGGACTGTAGCACGCCAGGCTTCTCTGTCCTTCACTATCTCCTGAAGCTTGCTCAAACTCATGTCCATTGAGTCTGTGATACCATCCAACCATCTCATCCTCTGTTGCCCCCTTCTCCTCTTGCCCTCAATCTTTCCCAGCATCAGGGGCTTTTCCTGTGATTTGGCTCTTTGCATCAGGTGGCCAAAGTATTGGAGCTTTAGCTTCCATTGGTGTACAATAAATATTCATTGATTGAAAATATTCAGAAATGTCAAGACTTCTAACAATATGAATATTTCTCTCTTTTTGTTCCTAACGGGACACTTTGAATCTCTCATTTGGCTGCTCGGAGTATGGTCCACAGGCCAGCAGCAGTGGCACCGCTTGGAGCTGGTCAGAAATGCAGGGTATCAGCCTCCATCTGACACTGAGTCAGAATCTGCATTCTGACAAATCTGCAGGTAATTCACATGCACGTTACCCTGAAGCACCACGGGCCTGCAATTTAAACAGGATGGTTCATTATTAGTAGAAATGAAAGAGTTTATTCCCTTAACCTCGTATAATCGCGGGCTAGCTCTTACCCTTCTCCAGGGGTAATTAATTCAGTTTTTCAGTCCAGCTGTTTCCAACTTTGGCAGATCATTGGAATCACCTGGAGAGAGCTTTAAAAAAAAAAAAAAAAAAACACAACCCAAACAAAAGCGCCCAAAATCTCAATGTGTGAGCCTCATCCTCTAGAGATTCTGAAATAATTGGTGTAGGGTAGGATTGTGGGAATCAAGGTCTTACTTTTAAAGCTTCTAAGGTGATGCTAATGTGTAGCCAGTAGGAGAACTGTGAGACATTCCCCACAAGATTTTTTCCTCTGGTTTTGATCATTTTGGCTTCTTTTCTCTGTGTTTCCCAAAACCTTCTCAGTCTGAGCAATCAAGTGTATAATCCAGAACTAGTTTCTTACCTCAGAGTCTGACATGCTCTATTAATTCTCAAAGCTCTGAAGTGTTCTCCTAATATATCCATACCCTGAAATATTAATTGCCACCATTTCCTGCATCCTTATTAAATGTCCCATAATCACCTTCAGTCATTTAATCTTCACAATGATAATAAATACTATTCTTATGCTCATTTAACAGTTGAGGAAATGGAGACTTAGAAAGGTTGGCTCTTCCCAAGCTCATCTTATTTCTAGTTCCAAAACTTGTCCCCCCAACCCCAAATCTATAGTCTTCTAGTATCATGCTTTTATTTAGGAAACATTGAAAATTTCCCAACTGCTATGTCCAAACATTAGATTTACAATGTTATTCAATCTTTGAGAATTACTGGCAAAGGAAATAGAATGAAGAGCAGGAAAGAATTAAGTAGTTAATAGAATTTGGAGTGGTTATATTCCATTAAAGAAAAGTTTGAAAATTATGATATATATTTTTCCAATCTGAATAACTGATATGATAGTGCACTTTAAAAAAACAAATATTAAATACTCCAGAGGTGTCTGTGTTAGGACTTTGGAGATTACTAGGGTAAGAGACAGTCTTTGCCCTTGAAATGACAAGCGAAGAGGATAAGTAACTGTAATAGTCCAACACATGACAGAGAATAGAATCAGGTGCTAAACTGCGTGGTAAGATCATTAAGTTTTGCCAAAGTTCAGAGGCTGGCAGAAACCGGACAACGAAGAAAGGATTTATGGACGAGCTCTGACTGAAGTCTGTAAGGACGAATGGAGACTGAATAACTAGAAAAGAGAGAGATGAGCTGGGACACTGGCCTAATACTCACTGTCCCAGCAAGAATTTTCCCAACTGAATTACCAACCTGTTTTCTTGTTGGCTGAATGACCCTTCTCTGGGGCCAGAGAATAGTCTTTGAATTCTAAACAAATGCCATCCCAGCCAAGCTTAGCACTGTCTCAGTGTCCTGAGTGACCTATATCTGGAGCAACAAAATCAATCAGACACAGGGACTATTTATACAATTGATAGTTTCCTGCTCCATACATTCACAGGCTTCTTTTAAGGTGCTAGAGTACACTTTGCTTAATATTTGAACCAGCAGAAGTTGAAGCCAGGTACTTATTTAAATATTGATCAAGCTCAGAGCTTGAGAGAAGACAAGAAAACTGCAGATAGCATGATTATATGTCCTCAGGTGCTGAGGGTTCCACAACACTAGTTTTGCTTGTTTGTTTCATTTTAGTGGAGAAGGGGTTTGGGGGTAACGTCTAATAATAGTTGGTCCTCCTCCCACATTTTCTTATTTTCTTCTCTGACAGAAGTACTGAAAAAAAGGAGAGGGGAGAAAGAAAGCAGAAAATGCACAGTACTAGTGACATAGAAGAGGTGTCAAGAATACACAGAAGAACTATACAAAAAAAATGTTCACTCTCCAGATAATCACGATGGTGTGATCATTCACCTTGAGCCAGACATTCTGGAATGTGAAGTCAAGTGGGCCTTAGGAAGCATCACTACAAACAAAGTTAGTGGAGGTGATGGAATTCCAGTTGAGCTATTTCAAATCCTAAAAGATGATGCTGTGAAAGTGCTGCACTCAATATGTCAGCAAATTTGGAAAACTCTGCAGTGACCACAAGACTGGAAAAGGTCAGTTTTCATTCCAATCCCTAAAAAAGGCAAAGCCAAAGAATGCTCAAACTACTGCATAATTGTACTCATCTCATACGCTAGTCGGAGAAGGCAATGGCAATCCACTCCAGTACTCTTCCCTGGAAAATCCCATGGGTGGAAGAGCCTGGTAGGCTGAAGTCCACGGGGTCGCTAAGAGTTGGACATGACTGAGCGACTTCACTTTCACTTTTCACTTTCATGCATTGGAGAAGGAAATGGCAACTCACTCCAGTGTTCTTGCCTGGAGAATCCCAGGGACGGGGGAGCCTGGTGGGCTGCCGTCTATGGGGTCACACAGAGTCAGATACGACTGAAGCGACTTAGCAGCAGCAGCAGCACATGCTAGTAAAGTAATGCTCAAAATTCTCCAAGCCAGGCTTCAGCAATACGTGAACCATGAAGTTCCAGATGTTCAAGCTGGTTTTAGGAAAGGCAGAGGAACCAGAGATCAAATTGCCAACATCCTCTGGATCATGGAAAAAGCAAGAGAGTTCCAGAAAAACATCTATTTCTGCTTTATTGACTATGCCAAAGCCTTTGACTGTGTGGATCACAATAAACTGTGGAAAATTCTGAAAGAGATGGGAATACCAGACCACCTGAACTGCCTCTTGAGAAACCTATATGCAGGTCAGGAAGCAACAATTAGAACTGGACATGGAACAACAGACTGGTTCCAAATAGGAAAGGGAGTACGTCAAGGCTGTATATTGTCACCCTACTTATTTAACTTATATGCAGAGTACATCATGAGAAACACTGGGCTGGGAGAAATATCAATAACCTCAGATATGCAGATGACACCACCCTTAGGGCAGAAAGTGAAGAAGACCTAACAAACCTCTTGATGAAAGTGAAAGAGGAGAGTGAAAAAGTTAGCTTAAAGCTCAACATTCAGAAAACTAAGATCATCGAATCCAGTCCCATCACTTCCTGGCAAATAGATGGGGAAACAGTAGAAACAGTGGCTGACTTTATTTTTTTGGGTTCCAAAATCACTGCAGATGGTGATTGCAGCCATGAAATTAAAAGATGCTTACTCCTTGGAAGGAAAGTTATGACCAACCTAGATAGCACATTTGCCTGGAGAATCCCAGGGACAGCGGAGCCTGGTGGGCTGCCGTCTATGGGGTCGCACAGAGTCGGACACGACTGAAGCGACTTAGCAGTAGCAGCAGACAGCATATTAAAAAGCAGAGACTTTACCTTGTCAACAAAAGTCCGTCTAGTCAAGGCTATGATTTTTCCAGTAGTCATGTATGGATGTTAGAGTTGTACTATAAAGAAAGCTGAGTGCCAAAGAATTGATGCTTTTGAACTGTGGTGTTGGAGAAGACTCTTGAGAGTCCCTTGGACTGCAAGGAGATCCAACCAGTCCATCCTAAAGGAGATCAGTCCTGGGTGTTCATTGGAAGGACTGATGTTGAAGCTGAAACTCCAATCCTTTGGCTACCTGATGCGAAGAGCCTGACTCATTTGAAAAGACCCTGATGCTGGGAAAGATTGAGGGCAGGAGAAGGGGACGACAGAGGATGAGGTGGTTGGATGGCACCACTGACTCAATGGACATGAGTTTAGGTACACTCCAGGAGTTGGTGATGGACAGGGAGGCCTGGCCTGCTGTGGTTCATGGGGTTGCAAAGAGTCGGACACGACTGAGTGACTGAACTGAACTGAGGTGATGTACAAAGGAGCATATGGAGAAGGCAATGGCACCCCACTCCAGTACTCTTGCCTGGAAAATCCCATGAATGGAGGAGTCTGGTAGGCTGCAGTCCATGGGGTTGCTAAGAGTTGGATACGACTGAGAGACTTCACTTTCACTTTTCACTTTCATGCATTGGAGAAGGAAATGGCAACCCACTCCAGTGTTCTTGCCTGGAGAATCCCAGGGATGGGGAAGCCTGGTGGGCTGCCGTCTATGGTGTCGCACAGAGTCGGACATGACTGAAGCGACTTAGCAGAAGCAGAAAGGAGCATAACAACTAAGGCCACTAATCCATCCAAGCTTTTGCTCACCATGGATTGGAAACCATTTTTGCCCAGTGTGTTGGTTCATCTCAACTCCAGCAGACATTTATGGTTGGAAGTATGTTTTAGTTTTGAAAACAATATTATTGTTTTTATTTTTTGTCCAGTACTTTGAAGACCTGGCAATGGGCAGGAACTTACTTGTCTTTAAAAGGCTATGCCTGAGGCCAGGCCTTGGGGTCCCAGATCTGTGAAATAGGAGGTGGGATTGTAGCATGAGGTCTAGTGTGCAATGACAGGCTGGGGCCCCTTTATCAAGGCAAAAGGCTGGACCTTTGTGACTTTGGACACAAGGCAGGGTTTTCTTGCTCTCCTTTTCAGCTTTGCCCTCTTGCTCTGGCTGCCCTGTCTGCAAGGTGGCCTGGGCAAGGTGAGGACGGACAGGGAGGCGAAATTGACCACCGCCTGGGAGGGGTGTTGGTGACAGCTGGTGAAGGGGTGTCTTGGTATACAGTTCCTTTGGCCTACTCCCCTGTCCTGTTCTGTCTGGTTCTGACAGGTCTTTATAGGAAAACCAAAACAAAGACTCAAGGTAATTATGAGAAAAATCAAATGGGTTGTTGTTTACTTGGTAAGTCTAGTTAGACTCTTTTCGACCCCATGGATTGCAGCATGCCGGGCTTCCCTGTCCTTCACTATCTAATTATGAGAAAGATCAAATGGGTACTTTTGTCTTTAAAACTGCTATCATTATCTGAAATCACTTTTAGGAAGGCCTGGTTGATGGAGAGGCTTCTCTGCTTGGGGTTGTGATCAGTTCTAACCAGAAAAGCACCGTGGATGGTAAGGGATTCCCTCTCATATTGCTGTTTATGGTAAGTAACAGGATTTTTATGTTTTTGAATTATGATGACTTTTTAAAAAAATTCTGATTTTAATTTTATTTTTTGTTGATTCTTTTTTAAAAAGTTAATTTTTATTTTAATTGGAGACTAATTACTTTACAATATTGTGGTGGTTTTTGCCATACATCGACATGAATCAGCCACGGGTGTACATGTGTCCCCCTATCCTGAACCCCCCTCCCAACTTCCTCCCCAACCCATCCCTCTGGGTTGTCCCAAAGCACCAGCTTTGGGTGCCCTGTTTCACTCATCGAATTTGCACTGGTCAGAATTATGATGACTTCTAATGAGCCCCTTGCGGGCGTGAACACTCAGAGAATCACACAGCTGGTGAAGCTCTGGGCTGGAGGATCGTGAGCCTCGAGAAACAAGAGGCGTCTACTGATGTTTAGGTAAGAACTGGAGCACGTTCAGTCACAACGGTGGTGGCTTTTGGCCGAGGGCAGGCTGGGCCTTCCTCGGGCCCTGCACATCTCCTTTCAGGCGCGGGCAGCCGGCCGCTGACTCCAGTGGGGTCCGGGGCGCGCGGGCGCCGCCATCCGGGCGCAACCTCGCGCCCGCGGTCCCGCAGCCTCTCCCGGTCTTGGTGCTGGGAGCCGGGGGAGGGAGGCCCAGGCGAGCGGCCGCCGGCGGCGGGAGGGGGCCGGCGGAGCCCGCGCGGTACGGCAGCTTCAGGTTTCCTCCTGGAGCCCGTGTCGGGCGCGGCGGCGGGCAGGCCGGGCCATGTGATGCCGGATCCAGCGGCAGCCGGCAGGCGCGGAGAGAGCGGGGCGTCCTCAGCGGCGGGCGCAGCCAGCCCGGCCCCGGAGCGCGGCTTCGGCTCCGCCCCCTCGCGCCGGCCGGGCCGCGCCGCAGCCGCCGGGCGTGGGCCGCTTGGGGAGAGCCTCCCAGGCTCCGGCGGCGCGTTCCGGGCGCCCGCGGGCTGGGCGCGGGGGCAGCGCCTCGCTCGGGCGCCGGAGGCTGTGGGGCTGCAGCTCCGGGTAAGTGCTCTTTGGGGGCTCCATCCTCGCGTCCCCTGGCCCCTCGCGGCGGAAAAGTTTGTCCGCCTCACCTGAGTTCGCCGTCGCGGAGCTACTTTCTCCAGGGTCCAGGGTCTCCAGTGGGTGGGAGGAGGTGCTGCCGCGGGCTCAGCGGCGCGAAGGATGGCCGCCGCCTCCCGGCCCCTCGGGGACTGCAACAAGTGCAGAGGCGGCGCGGCGGCGGAGCGCGGGGTTCCCCGGCCGCGCGGCCCCTCTCGCCCTCTGCCGGCCCCGCTCCGGGGACCGGGGATGGGTGGGTGGAAGCTGGGTCTCTGTCGTTCGGGTGCCGGGGAAATCAGCGGTCTTCCTGCGGTGGAGAAGGGAGAGCCTCGAAAGCTGGGATCGCCCCTCCCATCAATGCCTGGCTCCGGGGTGAGGGGTTCGCGGCGGGTCCCCGGAGAGCAGCAGAGCGAGTGAAATTCCGCTCAGGACATAAGCGCCAACGTTTCTTTAGCGTGGAAACATAAGTGTGCTTTAAAAGGTATCTATAGTTATCCTGGTTAGGAGAGGCGGCCAGAATTCCTTTGGACTTCCATAGGATTATGTTGTGGGTCTCTTTTCCACTGGGAACCTGGGGTGTGCGTGGTGGTCCCCTAACATTCCTGTGCTGGGAGTTTTCCACGGTGGGGCATGATGACGTCCTGTGCTGGCGCCAAGGAGGCTTCCTCGCCTATGAAGGGCTCTGTAGAAGCTGGGTGCTCAGGCCGCCTTGGAAACCCAGCTCTCGTTTCCCAGACACCAGTTAGATTTCCAGGAGAGAATCCATCTGCCTCCCTAGGAACCCATTGCAGCCCCTGCCCCTCTCCTTGGTTTCAGCTGGCAGCAACATCTGTGTTTGCGCAGCGTCTCCCTTCTTGACCCCTGCCTGGGTAGCGATAGACCTCTGCAGAGGTTATCAGAGTTAAAGAGGTTTTATCAGCAGACCCCCACCAATAGATAAAAAATAAGAAAATGTAAGATGTTTAGACAGAATTGATCATTTGGGGTCCCATGGGGCCCCAGGTTTTCTAAAGCTTTGCCATCTTGTGTTCTAGGCCTTGAAGATGTCAGGGGAATTGAAGTCCTTTTTTTCACAACAAAAAATCAAAGACCTGTTCTCTTGGGTTCTGTGGGTTGATCTTTGAACAGGATAGTCCAAGCAGTGACAGCTTTACCTGGGAAGCTTTTAAATTTATCTGTCTTGAGTTTTTATATGTGCATTCTTAAAGCACATAGGTATTTACCTTATCCTGATTTATGGCCAAGCTGACTCCTATGGAGTTATTTGGAGGAAAACAAATGACTACTGCAAAAACCTTTGGCTTTTTTCTTACACCACATAGCATTTCAGTTTAATATTCCTTTGTGGACTTTCTGTGTGATTGTTGTGCTCATTGACTTTGATCCAGTAGGAATTTGGATAGCAGCAGACCTCATGGTTAGTGACTAGAGAAACTGAGGCACAGAGCTAGCTATTGGGCATATGACTCAGGTGAATGCCCTGGCTAATGTGAGAAGGCAGAACAGAGAATTAGTGTTTGTCCTGCTTCTGATTATGTTTTCTTCCTTATCAAAGCCACATAACCTGGTCAACCAAGAACAGGTTATGTAACAGGTGTGTCCTTAGACTTTCCTTTGAAGCACCTCTCCTGTCCGTTGAGCAGTTTAGAAACACTTAAAGGTAGAGAGGAAAACAGTAGTTGGTAACTAAGGCTCTGTGAAATTTCATCAGGTTCCTCACTTGTGTTTCACACCTTTTTTTTGTTTGTTTGCTTAATCATGTGAGTACTGCAGAAGAGTCTGGAATATTTTCTCATTGTGCTTTTATAAGAAACTACTATTGGGGCTCAGACTTAAATTTCGCAGGAATTTCAGGTGAGCTCTGTTACGTGACCTCCTTTGGTATATGAGAAAAGGAAATGTGTTCTAAAGAGGTATTAAAACATAAAGGACTATAATATTACTTCTATATTAAGGATTCTGTACAGAATTGGTAGCCCCTATACTGGTACTTAAAGCTCTAACTTCACATTCAGCCAGAGTTTATGACCAAGTGTGACTCCCCAGAAAAAAGATTTATGGTATAAATGTCGGAAAACCCCTTGCAATTGGAATATGGCTAGAATGGTACTGCATAGAGTCCAGATTACTCTCAAACTGCCAGGCCAACTGTAATTTTATTATGCTTTAATTTACTGATCAGATATGGCAGACCTGATTTATGTAGTTTTTGTTTAATTGCATCTGTATTTATGTTGCTTTAGCGGGACCTTGAATTTGTTATGAAGCAACTCCTGTTGAGAGTTCTAAATTAAAAACAGTGTTATAATGGAAGTGCACCAAATTCAGGGAATTCTGCCATGTTAGAGTTGTACTGCAAATATTATGCCACGTTGTAGGGCTTGGGTCCAGATCCCTCCCTTAGGCCAGGCTGGGCTTAAGAGTTATTTTTCTTAAGAAGTACAGGTCAGGTACTAGATCACAGAGCATTTTGCCCTGATTGGATGGTACTCTGCCATTTTTGTCCAGTCTATATAATCCTTAGTTCTTGTGCTATCATCTTGGTATTTAAAAGTTCTTAAAACCTCTAAGCAGCGTCACTTGCTATTTTGCATTCTGGCAGTCTCTATCATGTTTCTCTCTTTTGATGAACATTTTCTTATATGTATTTGACAAATATTTGAGGACCTATTGTATGCCTGGCTCTGCTCTCTGCTTTGATTCTCTGTACTGTGGGGTTCATATCTAAGGCAATACTTTGCTGATTTTAGAATTTTTAGGATCTGTTGCATTTTGAGTGGGCCTCTCCACACTCAACACTAAGACTTTTGGCTGATAAAATGTCAGGTAACTTTTTTCTGTGACAGTGCATCTTCTTAGCTTGACTGCAATTTTTCTCTTGAAATTTGATCTTGGGCACAATTGTAATTTTCTTATTTCTACCATGATTGCTCCTGGACTTTTTCTCCTGGATAACCAAGGTAATGAGATTTGACATTTTTAGTATGAAGGAGAGTGAAAACATAATTGAATATTGGGCATTTGTTCCAGTGATCTTGATTTTGGACATTTTTATAAAAAAAAAGTAATCTTCAGAGGTACAGTCTCTTATTTTAATCCTCAATTTGGTATTTTGAGGTTTGATTTCTGGAGAGGGTTGATGTAAAAGGAGTGCCTCCTAGCCGAGAATGAAGGCCAGCATAGGAGAAGACGGGCGACACCTTCGCTTTACATAATAGCATGAGTAGAACCAGCACTCAGATACACTGCCTGTTTCAAGTGGCAGACTTTGACTGTTGTGTACATGATCATTTTACCTTTAAAAATGCTTAAAATGTTAATATGCTTTCTATATTTCTCTCAGACACAAAATCCCTTAAAAAAAGCATGAAATATATTGCATATATCAACAAAATGTATGGTTTAGCTCTTAGATTCATTATCATACACTAGTGATTGTGCCCTTTTCAAGGCTTGCACCTCTTCTTCCATTATTTTATAATTTAAAGCATTTATCCTTTATAAATTATCACCAAGTGGTTAAGAGTGGGGACTCTGGGGCCAGTCCGTCTCATGAGATGGACCTGACTCTGTCGCCTCCCTCTACCTCAGGTTTCACATCTGTGAAATGGGGATAATCCCTGTAACCTGCCCTCTAGGGTTGCTGGAGGAATTCAGTGAGTTAATTTGCAGAGAGCACTTCTAGTAGTGCCTGGCAGAGATTAAGTGTCAGAAAGTGATGGTTAGATTGATAACAAATGGAAAATAGCCATTGAAAAGGGAGCTTGAGCAGGTTCTCCAGGTTTCAGAACGCAGTGAGGTGTCTGTGTGATCTCAGGGGGCAGCGCCCTCGGCTGGGAGTCCAGGGCAGGAATGGAGACTCGCCTCTGGCCTCTCAGCTGTGTAACCTGGGGCAGGTATAACCCCTCTGTGGGTCTTAGCTTCCTCATCTGGTCACAGAGGAACGAGTAGACTTGATGGTCTCTAAGGACCTGCTGCTTCGAACGTTCGATACAGCCCTGAAATTTGAAGGTGAGGAGGGTGAATGTCAATTCAGCTTTTGCTGTCTTGGGCAGCACGGCCAGGATGTACTGTCGACAGGGTCAGTCCTGCACCTGCAGCGGGTGGTCGGAAACATTTGAAGGATTATGAAATAATACTATTAACTTACCTCACCTTGATCACCAGACAGTCATCAGGTTGAAATGACTGAGTTATCTTTCTGGACTTAGTCCAGAGGGACTTCAGACATGAAAGTCTGGAGCCCACGCCTGTGGGTCATAGACCATCCTGCTCCCTTTTTTCTGTGGAAAACCCCGCTCCTTGTGGAAGAGGGCGGGGTAGAGCTGAGAAGGTGAAAAACAAGTGGGCTGATTGTTTCTGAATTTCATGATTAAAACATTTTCACACCTGATACAAGGGAAAATGTCACCAATGGCCTTTGCAGGGATGCTGTAAACTAGAAGGGTTTGGAGAAAAGGCAGTCTCTTAAGGACTTCTAACTATCGAGGAAGTTTTCGTTGGGCTGAATGGTTCAGGCAAGTCCTTCTGGGGCAAATTTGTCTCTTCCCCACTAATGACTGTTGTTTATTGTCTGTGCCTGGTCCTTTTTCTTGCTCCACCAGACTCCTGGTTTGCTGTGTGGTCAGGTGTTAGTTTAAAAAAGTATGGGGTGCTCAGTGATTAATGAGATTATGGGTTAGTTGAGTCTCTAGCCCAGGATTCGAAGCCTGGCTGTTTGTTGGAATCACCTGGGTTCAGAATCGTTTAACTTGGGGCCAGCATCATCTTTCAAAAAGGTGACACTAGTTACTTATAAAAGGGTTTGCTAGCTACTTTCGTAATCTTTAGTGTTTCTGGCTTTCTGCAGCTGAAAGAATCCAGGAAAGGGTGATTTTCATGGCATTCCTTTTAAATGGTCGGCAAGTCACATGTCTCCTATTGCCTGGTCTCATGGACCTTCTGCTCCCATTAGCCAGGACTAGTAACTGCCTGTGGAACAAGCCCTGTATTTCCTAACTTCTTTGACGTTGTTCCTTTGTTCCCCTTTTCTTTCTAGCTGAAGTCTCTCGCAGTCCTCAAAGCAAGCTTAAGCCACCATCTCTGAAACTGTTGACTGAATTCTCAATTTTCCAACTTGAGCGTAAGCCCATTTATGGCTAGAACGCCGATTTAGGCTACTTTGTAGGGCCTCCAAGCAGAATATACATATATTGGATGGTTGGTTAGTAATTCCACTGTTACATCAAGTCCTAATTTACAGCATCCCCACAGATGCTAATGGTGATGTTTTCCTTTGTATCAGGTGTGGATTGCATTGGAAAATATTGAGATACATGGGAGGGAAGGAGAATGTTGCTTAAGAAGTTAGATGGCTGGTCCTTCTCAGATATAAATGAGAGGCTACCCAGGCCTCTTTAGGTAACTGTACGTTCTGTCTCAGAGAAGGCAATGGCACCCCACTCCAGTACTCTTGCCTGGAAAATCCCAGGGACGGGGGAGCCTGGTGAGCTGCAGTCCATGGGGTCACGAAGAGTCGGACATGACTGACCGACTTCACTTTCACTTTTCACTTTCATGCACTGGAGAAGGAAATGGCAACCCACTCCAGCGTTCTTGCCTGGAGAATCCCAGGGATGGAGGAGCCTGGTGGGCTGCTGTCTATGGGGTCGCACAGAGTTGGACACGACTGAAGTGACTTAGCAGCAGCAGTACATTCTATCTGGGGAAATGAATGAAATTCTTGTTCAGAGTTATAGTCTTAAGACTGAAGGAAACTCGAAAGGTTTTTCTCTAGTTTCTAGCAAGTGAACAATCCCCATGTATAGCATACCTCCAAATGGTTGACCATTTGATTATTGTCCTTGAATACTTTCAGTAATGGGGGATTAATAACCAGAGATACCCCAGTCTGTCTTTGTTTTCTTCCCTCAACTTTAGATACAATTACTTGTCAAATTGTGCAACATGATTTGATATACATGTACATTGTGGAGCAATTACCAGGATCAAGATGATCAACACATTCATCCCCTCACATAATTAACTTTTCCTGTGATGAGAACACTCAAGATCTACTCTCAGCAACTTTCCGGTATGCAATATCATATTTTTTTAACTATAGCCACTGATGCTGTATGTTGTCTTTGTTAAAATATCTGTGTAGGTTCTCTGCCCATTTTGTTTGTTTTGTTTTATTCAATCATTTGACTGCATGGTGTGTCATGTGGGATCTTAATTCCCTGACCAGGGATTGAACATGTGCCCCCTGCTTTGGAATATTAACCACTGGACCACCAGGGAAGTCCCTACCCATTTGAAAAATGAGATTTTGTTCTGCTACTGAGTTGTATGAGGTCCCTTATATATTTTGGATATTAACCTCTAGATATATGGTTTACATATATTTTCTCCCATTCTGTAGGTTGCCTTTTCATTTTGTTGATGGTTTCTTTTGTTGTGCAGAAGCTTTAGTGGTGGCTCAGACGGTTAAGCATCTGTCTACAATGTGGGAGACCCGGGTTCGATCCCTGGGTTGGGAAGATCCCCTGGAGAAGGAAATGGCAATCCACTCCCATTGCTATTGCCTGGAAAATCCCATGGACTGAGAAGCCTGGTAGGCTACAGTCCATGGGGTCGCAAAGAGTCGGACACGACTGAGCGACTTCACTTTCACTTCAGTCACACTTGTTGATTTTTTGCATTTGTTCCTTGTTCTTTCGGTGTCATATCCAAAAATCGTTGCCAAGACTGACATTAAGGAGCTCCCCTGCCATATTTTCTTCTAGGAGTCTTATGGTTTCAGGTCTTACAAGTCTTTAATCCACTTCAAGTTAATTTTTGTGAGTGGTATAGGATAGTGGTCCAGTTTTATTCTTTTGCATATGTATGTCTGGTTTCCCCAGCATCATTTATTGAAGAGACTTTTTCCCATTGAGTATTTTTGGTTTCATTGTTAAATATTGACCATACAGGCATAGACTTATTTCTGGGCTTTTAGTTCTGTTTCATTGATCTCTGTGTCTGTTTTTATGTCAGTACCATACTATATTGATAGCTTTGTGATATAATATGCAATCAGGAAGTGTGATGCCCCCATCCTTGTTCTTCTTAAGACTTCATTGTCCATTCAGGCTTTTATTGCTCCATACACATTTTAGGACAATTGTTTTCTATTTTCCTGAAAAATAATTGCAGTTTTGACAGGGATTACGTTGAATCTGTAGATGGCTTTGGGCAGTATGGGCATTTAAACAGTATTAACTCCTCTGATTCATGAACACGAGTATCTTTCCATTTGTCTTCAGTATCTTCGGTGTCTTACAGTTTTTGATGTATAGTTAAATTTGTTAAATTTATTCCTAAGTATCTTACTGTTTTTTGATGCTATTGTAAATGGCATTATTTTCTTTATTCTCAAGATGGTTAATTAGTGTACAGATTTTTGTATGTTGATTTTGTGTTTTGTGACTTTACTGACTTCATTTATTAGATCTAACAGTTTTTTTGTTGGAGTACTGAGGATTTTCTATGTAAGATCATGTCATCTTCAAAGAAACATTTTTGTTTCTTCCTTTCCCACTGGACTGTCTTTTAATTCTTCTTGTCTAATTGCTGTGACTAGAACTTCTGTACTGTGTTGACTGGAAATGATAAGAGAGGACATCCTGTCTTATTCCTGATCGTGGAAAGCTTTCTATCTTTTCACTGTTGAGTATGGTATTATCTGTGAGTTTGTTATATGTGGCCTTTATTATGTTGAGGTATGTTTCTTCTATACCCAATTTGTTGAATTCTTATTAAAGGATGTTGAACTTTTGTTAAATGCTTTTTCTTCATTTGTTAACACATTTATTGATTTATGTATGTTTCTTTTTTCATTAAGTGTTAATCACTATAAACTTCCCTCTTAGAACTGTCTTTGTTACATCCCAAAAGTTTTTGTATGTTGTGTTTCTATTTTTAATCTCAAGATTTTTGGATTATTTGAGTTCTTCTTTGACCAGTTGGTTTTTTAGAAGTGTAATTTAATTTCCACACATCTGATTTTTATTCTGACATTCTTCCTGTTATTGACTCCTAGCTTTAATCATTGTGGTTGAAAAAGATATTTTATATGGCTTTCATCTTCTTAAAATTTGTTAAGACTAATTTTGTGACCCAAAATACTCTCCTGGAGGATATGTGTGTGCATAAGAAGAATGTGTATTCTTCTGCTGTTGAATGGAATGTTTTGTATGTTAGGTACATTTGACCGAAAGTATTGTTTAAGTTCTTTATTTCCTTCTTGATTTTCTATCTGGATAATCTGTCTATTGTGAAGTCCTCTACGCTTGCATTGCTGTTTCTGCCTTCAGATTTGTTGTGTGTGTTAAGTCACTTCAGTTGTGTCCGACTCTTTGCTACCACGTGGGCTGTAGCCCTCCAGGCTCCTCTGTCCATGGGATTCTCCAGGCAAGGATACTGGAGTGGGTTGCCATTCTCTTCTCCAGGGGAATCTTCCCGATCCAGGGACTGAACTCGGTCTCCCGCATTTCGGGCAGATTCTTTACCATCTGAGCCACCAGCATGCATATAATTATAATTGTATATCCTCTTGATGAACTGACCTCATTATTATAAAATGACCTTATTTGTCCCTTGTTACAGCTTTTCTCTTAAAGTTTATTTTGTCTCATAAGTATAGGTACCCCTTTCTCTTAGTTTCTATGTGCATGGATGTCTTTTCCTATCCTTTCACTTTTAGCCTATGAGAGTCCTTAAAGTTTAAGTGAGTTTCTTGTAGGAAGCATATACTTGGGTCTTGAGTTTTTGTCCATTCAACTACTCTTTGTCTTTGAATTTAAACCATTTACATTTAGAGTAATTTAGTTATTGATAGCAAAGGACACGCTATTGACATTTTGTTAATTGCTTTCTGATTTTTTCATAGTTCTTTTGTTTTTCCTCTCTAACTGTCATCCTTTGTGAGTTGATGAGGAGGCCTACCAGGGTTCTCCTACTGTTCTTTTATTTATGGAGTGAAATCCCTCCAAGGGGATCCTTCTTGGCACCAAGCTGCTCTGGACTGAGGGATGGAGTGATGACAAATGCTTCCTAGGCTTTTCTATGCTGTCATCCTCTGTTTTTGAGTTCCACAGGGTTTCTGCTGCTGCTGTGTAGCCTAGAGCTTTCCCAGGACTGTGTTCATTGGTTTGTAGGTGGGCCATCTTTGGAAACCTTACATTTTTGAATGGTTTGTAGGTGGGCTATCTTACATTTTTGAAAACTAATTACATACCCTACCTTGAAGCCTATTTAAGTTGGTAAATCTTTCAACCCTTGTTAAGTGACATGATATTGAATCATCTCACTACCTTGAATACTGAACATATACCAATTTGCTATGTTCTTCTTATATGCTGACTGATGGTAAGTAGAACCATTCTAACCCTTGCTGAGATCCCCCTTTCCTCCCCAACATCCCTCCCTGCCCCAGTAAGCACTGAAGCCTCATGGTTAAGATTGCCAGCTGCAGATTACCAAAGTAGGGAGACTCTTTAGCTGTTACTTTCTGCCTTGTGTTGGGTAAGTTATCTGGACTTTTAGTCTGTTTTTACCTATTTCTCTTAAATAGAGTTGTTAAAAATGCTTAGCACAGAACCTGGGATAGATAGAATAATTTCTCGTAACAATGGCTTTCCAACCGTAGTCCTTCTAAAACAAGATTGCTGACTCTTGATGGTCAGTCATCTCGAAATAACTAAGTTTGTTTTTACACATGTTGCTGCTGAGTCATATCTCTTCATTCACGGATGTGTACAATTGGCTTCTTAGTCCCATGAATAAAACTTAATATTTATCTAAATTTCCTGTATATGACCATCTGTTCTAGCCTTTCAAAGTCTTTTAGATTGTTTATCTATACATTAATCATTCACAACCGTTTTTTATTCCAAGTTATCCACAGATTATGCGTTTCTTCAGTGTTTTAAGGAATAAAATTGTTGCCTAGGCTGAGCTCAAGGGCAGAACAATTTAATGTTTCCGTACACAGGGCTTCCCTTGTGACTCAGTGGTAAAGAATCTGCCTGCAATTCAGGAGACTTGTGTTCAGTCCCTGGGTTGGGAAGATCCCCTGGAGGAGGAAATGGCAACCCACTCCAGGATTGCCTGGAGAATCCCATGGACAAGAGGAGCCTGGTGGGCTACAATCAATAGAGTCGCAAAGAGTTGTTCAGGACTGAGCACACTCGCACATACAGACTTTACTTCAGATTAATGTTTATCAGTTTTAGGTAAAGTTGTTCAGAGACTTATTCCTGTTTGCACTAGCATCTGATTCTTAATTCGCCATCCTGTCATAAGGATATATGCTATATCAACCAAATCTACTGTACATCTGCTATATGGAATTACCAATTTGGTGACCACATAGTGGAGTGGGGTTAGTCTCATGTGACTTATTCTTACAGAACTTACCCTGGCTCCAGGTAGCTACTGCTTCCTCTGAGGTACTCAGACACCAGCTTTTTAGTCTACTCTAGAATCTTGCTTGTGATGAGTTTGAAGCTCTTCTGTCTCTAGTTTTTGTTTTTTTAAAAAATCTTTATTGGAATATAGTTGAATTACAATGTTGTGTTAGTTTCAGGTATGCAGTAGAGTGAATCTGTTATATGTATGTCCACTGTCTTTTAGATTCTTTTCCCACATAGGTCATTAGGATTGGCTTTTTTGAAAATTGGCTGTCTCCTATGTTTGAATCCTGTCGTTGTCCACAGTTCTTGGTAGATTATGACTGGAAAATCTCATTGGGCTCTTTCCCATCTTGACCCTGTCCAGAGGTGTCCTCTTAGGATCGACTTTCCCACTTACAGAAGTTCTTTCTGTCCTCTTCAAGTGGAAGGTTTTCTTCCTCCAAGAGTAGACAAAGTCTCAGTCGCTGTGGAGGAGTTCTCCTTATCATCCATCTACACTACATCACCAGTCCTAAGAAGATCTATCTATTCCTTCCTTGATGTTCTGCCGTAAATAAATTGAAGTAAAAATCTCATTATCTTTAGTTTTTTTGGCAACCTCATGTTATTTGGGCCTTTGGTCTGTCTGACACAGCTCTTAAGAGCATGCTGTCTTCATTATCTGTGCTGGAAAAGAGGCAGGGAGGAGGATAAAAGCAAAGCAATTATTTTTATCATCTGAATGGAAAACAGCACAACGCTGGGAATTGGGAGGCCTGGCTTTAGTCTTGAGCTCCTTGAACATAATGATCTCTCTATATCGCCACTGAATCCATATCGTCTGCAAATGGGAGGTCTTGGGTTACTTCTTTGAACCATGGTGATTTCTTTAGGTAGTGATTTCACTGATTGATAATAACATTTGGATGGGCTTCCCTGGTAGCTCAGCTGTAAAGCATCTGCCTGCAATGCAGGAGATGCATTGTGTAGGAGCTGTGGGTTCGATCCTACTGTGTATCAGCATATAAATTCGTGTATAAGAAATGGCTCATTTAACTCTTCATTGTTACCTTTTATGAAATCACCAGCTCTGCAACTTGTCAGAAGTTCTCAGGGATGAATTTCTGGAAGTTGTTTTTATACCCGCTCTCCCAGACCTTAAAGACTTAGCCAGTTTCCTGCGGGCCACTCACTATTCTTGGCTGTAAGGGGCAACACACAAAACCTATTGTCAGCGCTTTATTAAGTTTTAAATGGATGTATTCTTAGGGGGAATAAAATAGAAGCATTTCTCTTAAATGGTATCATTCATGTCAAAGTTGTTATATAAAATACATATGTATTTTTCTTTTCCCATTTAATAACCAGAAATGTTGATAGCCTAATAATTGAATGTAAAACACAATGTCAAAAATCTTTAAAATCGGTCATGGGAATTCGAGTTGTTCTTTGTTCTTTACTTAGAAAGATTCTATGGGACAGAAATTATGAGGCAAAGGTCTCATGGCTTTTGATTTTGGGCCTTTTAATAAAAACTTTTAAGTTGGGGTGAAATAGATTTCACATATAGTTAAATTAGGTTGTTTTGCAATAAAAATGAACACTGTAGATTACTTTCATATCTGTAGAAAGTCCCAAATTAGCTTTTCACTTGGTTTACTTACAAAAAGGGGGCTGAGCTAGGGGAAATTCAAATTTACTATGGACAGGTTAAGAAAATGTTCATTTTGAAAGAAACGCCAAGTAGAATTTAGATACTGGTTTGTTGGTTTTTCTTAAAATTAAAAATAGAATAAGCATTTCTTTTTTCTTTCACCTTCATAGTAGGAAACTTTATGTTTATTGTCAGTATGGCATCTTTATGTACAAGTAGCTGCAGAAATTAATAGACATAGACAAGATGTCTGGATTTCAATTTAAGAATTTTTTTTAGTGGGAGTGAGACATGATTGCTGGTGTTTTGTGCCTTTTATTTAAAAATGATGGTAGATTCTGTGTAAAAGAAACATTTTAAAAAGATAGTCTGGGGATAGCAAAGGCTGAAGCAGAAGCAGAATTTCTGTTGAAATCTTAGCACCGCCACCGACCTACTGGGGGAGTCGTGCCACCTCTTCTAGCCCTAGTGACCTCATTTGAAACCTGAGGAGTTGGGCCAACCCCTTTTCTGTGGCACATCCTGTCTCTTCAGTTCTGTGCTTCTCTGGAGGTAAGGATGGTGTTTTAAGCCTCCCTTAGATTACTGGCTGACTGCTTGGTTCCTAGAGTGCTTTCAGACACTTGAGTGGCAACATCTGAATTGTTCGGGAAACTGGGTTTGAAGAAGCCACTTCAGGGTTGCATCTTTACAGGGAGAAATGGTTGCTCACAGCCTGAGATTTCCCTGTGGTGGCAGCTCATGTTGTTGTTATCTGAATACTTCATGAGCAGTGAGGTGGAATCAGCCAGTAATAATGTCGTAATTATTTTTAATTGAATCCACACATGACTGAAAATGGATATTAATTTCATTTTAGCAGAACGAGTTAATGTCCCTAACTCCATTTAGGATAGGTGGAGAATAGGCACTGATAATCATTTTTTGAAAAAATTTTTGAAAAATGCCAATTTTTAGCTACAATAACACTTATAATGGCTCTTTCTTTCTCCTCCTCTGCTTCCCCACTTCCCTCCACTTTGTTTTAAACTTGTAAAATCAAGTAAGTGAAGTCCCTTTTTTTTTCAAAAGGTATAGCAAATTTATAAAACCTCTGGTATTTAATGTAGCTCCTGATTAGTGATATTAAAGAAAGCAAAATTGTACTCATGAAAAGGTGCCATTTTAAGGCATGGCACCTCAAGATAAAGATATCTTATTGTACTTGTGATGTGGACACTGGGCATTTTTCTGTTTGGGATTTTACTTACTGGATGTGGGGACTCTAAACATTTATCCAGGAGTTCTTTCCAAAGCTTTTCTACCTCAGGGAGTTTAAGAGTTCTGTTAGAGTTGTTTTTTTTTTTTTTTTCCTATTAAATCCTAGTTTTGCTGGTAGAGAGTTCTGTTATTTTTCTGTTGACCAATCATGAAACAATGGTATTAAGTGAGTAATAGTTACATAATCACAATAGTAAAAGATGTTTATCTGCTTTCACAATCAATAGCCAGATGAAAAATAAAAGATAATTACAATTGCAAGCCATAATGGGAACATGATTAACCTAACAATATAAAATAATAACGTACAATTTAGGCGGTCAAGCAGAGTGACGTGGTAAGTGGAAGTGCGTGCATGTACATGTTTTCATCTGCCCAGCCAGTCTTGCTCTTTTGGTTGGTGCATTTAATGCATTTACATTTAAAGTAATTATCGATATTTATGATCCTAACACCATTTTTAAAAAAATTGTTTTGGGTTTATTTTCTGTAGGTCTTTTCCTTCCCTTTTGTTTCCCACCTAGAGATTTTCCTTTAGCACATGTTGTAAAGCTGGTTTGGTGGTGCTGATTTCTCTTAACTCTTGCTTGTCTGGCAAGCTTTTGATTTCTCCATCAAATCTGAAGGAGAGTCTTGCTGGGTAGAGTAATCTTGGTTGTAGGTTTTTCCCTTTCATCACTTTATATATATCACGCCATTCCCTTCTTTGTCGAGTTTCTGTTGAGAAATCAGCTGAGAGCCTGATGGGAGTCCCCTTGGATGTTTTTTGTTGTTTTTCCCTTGTCACTTTTAATATTTAATCTTCCTCTTTAGTTTTTGTCCGTTTGATTACTATGTATCTTGGTGTGTTCCTCCTTGGGTTTATCCTGCTTGGGATTATCTGTGTGTCCTGGACTTGGTTGACTATTTCCTTTCCCATGTTTTGGAAATTTTCAGCTATTATCTCTTCAAATATTTTCTCAGGTCCTTTCTCTCTCTATTCTCCTCCTGGGACCCCTGTAATGCAAATGCTAGCGTGTTTAATGTTGTTCCAGAAGTCTCTTAGACTGCCTTCATTCTTTTCTCTCTATTCTGTTCTGCAGTAGTGATTTCCACCATTCTGTCCTCCAGGTCATTTATCCATTCTTCTGCCTCAGTTATTCAGCTATTGATTCCTTCTAGTGTTATAGTCATCTCTGTTTGTTTGTTCTTTAGTTCTTCTAGGTCTTTGGTACACAATTCTTGCATCTTTTCTATTGTTTTTCTGAGATCCTGGTTCATCTTCACTATTATTATTCTGAATTCTTTTTCTGGAAGGTTGCTTGTCTCCACTTCATTGAGTTTTTTTTCCTGGGGTTTTGTCTTGTCCCTCTATCTGGGACATAACTTTCTGCTTTTTCATCCTGGCTTAACTTTCTGTAATGTTTTTGTTTTAGCTGTTGTGGGGACTGTGGTTCTTCTTCCTTCTTCTGTCTGCCCTCTGATGGAGGAGGCCAGGAGGCTTGTGTAAGCTTCCTTATGGGAGGAACTGGTGGTGGGAAAAACTGGGTCTTGCTCTGTTGGGCAGTGCCCTGCTTAGTAAAGCTTTAATCCAATTATCTGCTGATGGGTGCTGATGGGCTCCCTCCCTGGTAGTTTTTTGGCCTGAAGTAACCTAGCCTTGGACTCTATGGTGGGGTTAATGGTGCCCTCCAAGAGGGTTTACGCCAAGGGCGACCTTCCCAGACTGCTGCTGCCAGTGCCCCGTCCCTGTGGTGAGCCCCTGCCGACCCACGCCTCCACAGCAGACCCTCCAGCACTAGCAGGGAGTTTTGGTTCGGTCTCCTGTGGGGTCACTCTTCCTTTCCTCTGGGCTTGGTGTGTGAAAGATTTTGTTTGTGTCCTCCAAGAATGAAATCTGTTTCCCCTCGTCCTGTGGAAGTTCTATAATCAGACTTGCTGGCCTTCAAGGTCAGATTCCTGGGGATACCCAGTCCCTTTGTTGGATCCCCAAGCTGGGAAGCCTGGCGTGGGGTTCAGAACCTTCACAACAGTGGGAGAACCTCTTTGGTATTGTTGTTGTTCTCCAGTTTGTGGGTCACTCACCTGGTGGGTATGGGATTTGATTTTGTCGGGATTGCACCCCTCCTGCCATCTCGCTGAAGCTTCTTCTTTGTCGTTGGATGTGGGGTTTCTTTTTTGGTGGGTTCTAGCATCCTCCTGTTGGTAGTTATTCAACAGCTAGTTGCAGCTTTGGTGGTCTTGCAGGAGGAGCTAAGCCCATGTCTTTCTACGCCACCATCTTGAACCAGAAGCTGGAATTCTCTGCTAGAGTTTTGAACCTTCACTGAGTTGAGCTTGGCTAGTAATTACTATGAGGCAGGCTTATATGGGTGCTGGGGGCTTAGAGAGAAGAGGCTTGGAAATATTAATAGCTTTTGAGGAGCTCTCAGTGCTGTCAGATCAGCAGCCATGAAAGAAAGTGAGTGTGTTGTGATGTGGAGATGGCAGGGGCAGGGTGCTCTCAGCTGCCCGGGAGATGTGCCTGGTATAATGGGAATCAAAGTGTTGCCCGGTCTTTGTTTTGGTGTTATAGTTTCCTAAACATCATCTGTATTGTAAATATGTATCTGCCTCAGTGATGTTATAAAAACAGAAGTGAATTTAAGAAATAGACATTTTAATGAAAATCTGTATACTTAGTTCATAAATATAATTGGAGTATCTTTTAGATGTCATAACTCAGCACTTACTTTGAAACTCTTATTAAACTTATGTAATTGTTGCTAACTAAACTTTTCAAACTGTTTGTTATCAAACATTTACAGTAATTGTTTGGTAAGGGGCAGGGGAGAAATTGGTTATTATCAAACTGAAAGTCCTATTTTGTATTTATTTACGTTTTGGCAATATGCTTATAATGACTTTATATTTTAAATTTGTATGGAAAAACCTAGCTCTGTACACATACACACACACACACATACACACAAACACTTTTTTTCCTAACTACAGACACTTGAGAATGGAAGCGATTTTATAGATTTCTGAACGTTGGATCAAGGGGGGAATTGATTCTAATGTTTCTGTTGTTGGGGCGACAACTCTGCAGGACTAAGCACTCCACAACTTGAATTACATCGTGCCCACCAGTTTTAAACTAGGGGAGGCAAATGGTAGTTCTTTATCTTTCCTGATGGCAAGAAAAATAGACATTTCAACTGTGCCTTTAGATTCACAGTCAGGTTGATGGAAACAAATAGCCCCAGGTCATTCACCTTAAAACCTAAGTAAAGAAACAAACAGTCGGCCAACCAGAGGTGTAGAATTGGTATAGAATTTGAAGGCTCAAGAGGCAGTTTTCTATGACAGTTAACCTGGGGTATTCTCTAATGCACATTAATGAAGTCTCCTTTATGTACAGCTGGGAAGGTCCCCTGGAGGAGGAAATGGCAACCCACTCCAGTATTTTTGCCTAGAGAATCCCATGGACAGAGGAGCCTGGAGGGCTACAGTCCATGGGGTCGCAAAAAGTCGGACATGACTGAGTGACTAATACTAATACTGATAGTAGTGACATTAAAGAATACTGCTGTGGATACCCTGAGTACATGCTGGCTTTTATTTTGGAGCACAGCATTGTTTGAACAGTTCAGTACTTAAAATTAAAAAATAAATGCCTTCGTGGCCACAATTCAATATCAGTAAACTTACAGAGCATTTAAAGTCACATAGCGCTTAAAAGATACTGACCAAATGAATCACCGCTTCGTGTGTTGTTTTGACAGGAAGTGTATCATGTCTCAATAATTTCCTTAACATTTTTTCCTGCCAGGTGCCTGCTTTCTTCTTGTTAACTTATTCCCATAGAATTCCAAATATGTAGTTGATTTCCCTACTGATACTTTTACAGTTCCTTTTTCCCCTTCTTTAGAGTAGCTGCTGCACTTCTGTTCATATTGAATTCAAGGCTTATTACAGGGAGAGAGAATGAGAAGCCCTTTTGGAGACTAGGATTCAGCCAGGATGCCTCTGTCTGGTGAGTGAATCTTCTTGGCTCCAGCGTGTAAAATTTTGTCAAGGAGGTGTTAAGACGTGCCTGTTGACAGACCGGGTCTGGGGCCAGATGAGCGTGAAATGTTGTTCAGTCATCTGTGCAAAGATTAGAGGGAATTCTTATTTCCTATGTATATATGCAATTGAATGCTTTTTTTTTTTTTTTACATCAAACCTGAGCTACCCTGAAATAAAACAAGTTAGGAAAATAAGATCCGGGGCTCTGTTTTAAGCAAGGTGCTGTGCAGTGAGGTGCGTCGTGCCGGCCACGCTTACAGGGCGCTGTGTGCAGTGCTCTCGGGGAGGTGTGGGCTTAGGACCCCGAGGTGCTCAGGGCGGGGCTGTGGCTGGGAGGACAAGCCCGCCAAGGGAAGCAGACCTTCTTGGCTTGTAGCATCTTCCGGTGGAAGTAGGTGCAGAAATCTCCTTTTTCTAAATTAAGAAATTATGCGGATGTGGGCAAAGCAGAATGTTTGTCAGTAACGTGCAGCTGTTGGACATTCATGTGTTTGCCTTGGGATATTTGGGTCAGGGGATTTTTGACTAGTAAAAATGTATAGGTAGCATCATAACTAAACTCATGTACGCTTTATTACCTAATAAAAACACTTGTAAATTGTATTTTTATCAGTGAGTTATCAGTCACAGCATTCTATTTTATAGCATGCTTTATATTTTTTGTGTGTGATTTTTGTGATTTACTGCTTGCTTTCTTTGGTAGGATAATTTTATGGTTTAAATCCCTTATTTTTCTTTCTTGGATACAGAATTATTGCATTTTAAGTATGCAGTAGGTAACTTCTAAAAACAGTGGTTTCTTCCACCAGAAATTTTCCCTTTCTTGTGGTGTGGGATTACATGGTATAGATAGTGTCTTATGTCACTAGACATTAAAAGCATGGAAATTCATAGTGTATCCCATGTAACATTGAAGACTGTAAGTAGATCTGAAGAAGGCATGCCTGTTGAGGTTATCACTTACACGATCACAGATGGTCCTTATGACACATTAGTATAGTATAAGCTTTTAGCTATGCTAGGAAGGTTAATTTTTCACATCTGTACCCTTCTATTTCGGAATAACAAATTTGTGTAGAAAAAGAAAAGCATTTATTGGCAGACCAGTCCATTTCAGAAATGTTAACAATGAATGTCCGATTTTTGTAATGCATTAATACAGGTGTCAAAACCACTATATGATTAAGGCCAGGTGCACGTATGGTGAATAGCATTCTTGAAAATGTTGGACATTTTGCTTGGACACTAGCTCTACGTTATGCAGAGTGATGGGAGTGAGGTGAGCTGGGCTGGGACTCCTCCTTGCATTCTTCTCTGCATTCCTCTGGCAGGGATCAGGCAGGAACCTCGCAACAAACCCATAAGCAAGACCCATATCCCCATCCTCAATTCCCTCATCTGCTCCCTTCTGTGACTCTCTGAGCAACATATAAACAGTTGCATGTACAATATGAAAACCCCTTAAGAAAGTTAAACAGCCTTATTAAGTATATTTTACATGGCTTGGGTCAGAGTGCCATTTACCTATCAGTTTGGCATTGCTTTGATATGTACTATGCCAAAGAAAACTTCAGCCAGCAGAGGTCAAAGCGGAGCTTTCTTCTGCACTGCTAACATTAGAAAAAAGCTTAAAAGAATTATTCTGTCAGCTAGTTAAGAATTTATTAACAGGCCACTTTTGGGTAAAATGCAGGTGTTCTCAGTCTCAAAATTAAACTTGAGGTTGGCCGTGCAGACCTTGTTGAACTTCAGTAGAGCGTTTTGCACATCTGTGTTCCCTCTCTGAATGGGCATGATGCCAGCTGTCTAGATAAAACTGAAAGTGTTAAGTGTTAGTTGCTCTTGTGTCTAACTCTCTGCAACCCCATGGACTGTAGCCCACAAGGCTTCTCTGTCCATGAAATTCTCCAGGCAAGAATACTGGAGTGGTTGCCATTCCTTCTCCAGGGGATCTTCCCAACCCAGGGAACCTGGGTCTCCTGCATTGCGGGCAGATTCTTTACCATCTGAGCCACCAGTGACACCCCAGATAAAACTGAGTGGTCTGCTAATCAAGTGAAATTGCAGATGGAAATTCTTTGGAAAAGATAAGTAATATATTGATATAAAATCAAAGCCTAAAGCATGATAGCTCTGTGAGAAGTTACCGTGGCATAACTCTGTGAATATACATGTGGAAAAGCAGTGGACGTGATCAGTAGGTAATACACCAGTCCTGTGTCTTTTTGTTAACGCAGTTCTGTATTCAGTGACGTGAGAGGAAAATGTGGAGCCAGTTCAAATTAGGGGGGGGAAGTCTCAATGAGGCCTGTTGTGTAAGAAAAGAGGCCGTGAGGGACATGTTCGAGTAGGAATCCCTGGTTCTGTACTGGAGGTTGCCAAAAATAAAACACAACCGCCCTCAAAGACCAGTGTTTTTCTTTTCTTCTATTGTTTAGCCAGAGTGTAAAACCACTTGAGCAGAAGCATTAGTGAGGCATTTTATGAGACCACAATCTCCCATTCCAAAAAAATAAATTACCACCAGGAGAGGAACTGTGAGTACCTCTTTTATGTATCGGTGGGGCTATGTACACTAAGTGATTTGTAAATGTCTTCCTCACTCTCGCGCTAAGAACTTTTCAGGGGATCCAAGCGTTAGTCTCTTCTAATTCTTCAAAGCCAATGACGAAAAACTCTTCTCTCTTCAGTTGGTGATTGTCATAAAAAGGCAACCACGGGGTAAAGACATTTTTTTTTTTTTTGCTTGTCTCATCTGGTTTTTGGAGTCATGTTCAGCTGTAAAATTGTGTTATTACTGTCAACTGAGTCTCCATCCTGGAGATGATTTGGGCTAAGTGTACAGTGGTTATCCTAGAGTCTTGAGATGGCGTGGGAGGAACTGGCTATGTAACACAATTGGGAAAACCCCTCACTTCTGGATCTTGGGATGGGGAGTGAGGATAGGGTACATAATGTTCCTACTGTGAAAGATGAATTAATTAATAAAGATTTGCTTAATACTTAGTTAAGTATGTGATTGCCATAATCCATAGGTAGAGCTGCTGTGTGTATGTATGGCTTTGTACAGTGGGGGAAATGACGCTTATGAAGCTTATCCAACCATCCAAGCGGTCCCTATAGCGTTTGAGGGCCCTGTTACAGGGAGAATGGGCTGAGATTTTCATCAGCTGTAGAAAGACCTCTTTGTGTCATTTGCTTTGAAGTTTGATAGTGACGATGCTGATACCCAGGTGGTAACTGCTTCCCCTTTGTTCAGCGCTCTGCTTGGAGCCCTGTGTGCATTATCTTTAGTTCCTTCAACAACCTCCTCTGTTTTACAGATAAGGAAATTAAGCAGATATGGGAGGTTAAACAACCTGCGCTAGGTCCAGCAGTTTGTTTATTGATCCCTCCTAGCCTGTGGGACTCCTCGGTCTCCCCACTTTTGCATGATGTCTCTCAGGAGGCTTAGGGGAGAAGGCAGCCTGTCCACATGTCAAAGAGACCAGGAGCGCTTCTGCTGTCTTCAGCTGATCCAGCAAGTGTTCACTGCCGCGACATTTTCAGGTTTGTCTTCTTAGTGAAACTGAGTAGCTCGTCTTTTTCACTTGTCACAATTCAGGAAAGACACTTGTCTGGGGCAGAGGATCTGATTTACATAGCTTGAAAAATAGAAGTTGATGAAAAATAGAAGTTCATACACTTTTTCTCGTAGAATGTAGTATGCTATCTGGTGGGTCAATTATGAGCTCTTCAGTTCATGGCAGTTTCTTAGAGGGAAGGCTCTAGACTAGGCACAGTATTCTCAACCAGAGTTCTGACCTCTCGTTACCTGTGCTCTCTTCCCAGAATTTTTGTGCATTCCGGCAGCCTTTTGGTGTTTTAAATGCGTTGTGATTTGAACTTGAAGGTGACTTCTGCTTTCGTCACTCCCAAGGATTTATGTTTGCTTCTGTTCAACTCTGCCACTCTGTATTTGTCCCCTGTTGGCCTTGATTCTCTCCTCTTGGGTCTTTTTAGTTTCCTAGGCATCGTCAGGGTGGGCAGGGGTCATGCCCACCTCCTCGCTGGCCACTTGGCCAGGGAACTGACAAGAAAGAAGTTGTTTTCCTTCAGAAATCGACTTGAGTCAGACTGGTTTCACTGTCGTCATGCACTGGCAATTATAAACGATATCTGTTAATGTTGCTTCTCCTCCACAAAATCACTTTGTCTAAAAAATTCTTGCAGTCACTGTGGCATTTTAATAATACCCATGAAAGCTTCAAATTAGTGCATTTTAATGACTTTTTAATAAACATTGGATTCAACACGGAGTTTAATTCCGACAACTCCCAGTTATATAGTTGGTCCCCAGCACATAGTACGCAAGTTGGTTCTGAGAGTAAAATCAAGGATTTGGCACTGTTCAAGCTTATCTTGGGTCCAGTTTGTGTGTCCAATCTCTGTAGTACTATTTAATAGCTCATTTAAACAGTTGATTTGGAATCAGCAATGATAGGAGAGGGGTAAAAAAAAAACAAACAATGACCAAACACCAAGAATCAAAACTTAGGTTACTTTAATTCTGTCACTCTGTGTGACTACTTGGAGTTCTTGTGTTTAAAATGTAAAGGAGTGAAGCAGAGTGAGTGTTATGAATCTTAATATTGTTTCATAAGTGAAAATTTTATATTTGAAATATTTTATTGCATTTGAATATCTTTCAAATTGAAATTTGTCTCAGAACTAAAACACAAGTGAAGAAAAGTTATTACTGGCACAGTTTTGTAGCTGCCATCTTTGTGTCCTTGGAAGATATTTAAGAATTTTATTGCTGTTAGCACTTTCTTTTCCCTGGAATGATGATGTATTTGTAGTTCAATAAGGTAATATTTTCACTGCATTTCCTGCCATTATCATGCATTTAAAAAACTATTGCGGAAAATTTTGTTGTGTATGGGAGGGCGTTTTTTTTGGTTGTGCCATCTGGCATGCAGGATCTTAGTTCCCCAACCAGGAACTGGACCTGGGCCCCCTGCAGTGGAAGTGCAAAGTCCCAGCCACGGGACCACCAGGGAGGTGCTGTGGAGGGGCATATTAAATGACCTGCTTTAGGAATCAAATTCACTAGGTATACCACTGCTAGGATCACCCTAGATGTTGCTGTGATACCTTCCCATCTTACATTATCTGCTAAATTGAGAATCGAGGTTATAGAGAAGCTTTTAACTAGCAGACCCTGAGTTAACTTTTGTGGAACTCGTCCTGTGATCTCTACTTCTTGCCCTGTGGTTCCAGCACCTTTTCTCTAGATTACTATGATAGTTTTCTAACTGCAGTCCCTGTTTCTAGGCTCTCTTTACCTGTGGGCATCCTCCCAGCTCACCCACCATCTCCCACTGCTCTCAAGGGGAAGTTGCTAAAATACAGACTTGAGCATGTCACTTTCTGTTTAGAATCCTTCACTGGCTCTGCATAATTTCTACGACCTTTCATGGTCTGGCTCCCATGTTCCTCTCTGGCCTTCCTCTTGCCTGACAGTCCCAGGCAGCTCCCTGAACACACCTTGGTTTTCTGCCTTTGCACTTCTTCGTCCGCTCACCATTTCCTTTTCTCTGCACATCTTTGTTCCCTGCAAAACCCTGCATACCTCCTGTTCTTCTTGGCGGCTTCTGGGTCAGTTATCTGGGTCCTGTGTGCACTCTAAGGACCCGCATCCACTCTGTCATAGTACTTCCTACTCACTGTTGTCATCACTGGTGTATATGTATTGTCTGTAATTTTCCCTGCTGGACCATAGGCTCCAGGCACCTAGCTCTGTATCTGGTGCAGACTGGGTGCTCGCAATAAATACTGCATGAGTAGATAGACCTAATCTACCCAGGCACAGAATCCAGCCAGCTGGGTTACAGTTTATACAAAAGGGTCTGTGATCTGAGGCGTTTTCTAGCTTTGAGTCTCCAACCTATCTGGTCATTAGAACCACGTGGGGTGGGGTGAGCCTTGATATATAATTTCTTGGGCACTGAGGCCACTTGAATTAGAATCTCTGGCAGGTGGTACCTGGGAATCTGTATTAAACTCCATTGGTATAGATTACTTTTTTTTCCCCTGGGAAGTTTTTTATGAAAATCATGATTAATTATTGCTATTGCCTTCTCTGTATCCACTAGTTTGCCACTGCACCCACAAAAGAAATTTTAGTAGTCTCATGGAGTTTCTTGTGTATAAGAAAATAAAATTTGTGCATCTTTCTGTAGTTTAGAATAGAGGGCTCCTATTAACATCTCACTTAATCCTCAACAATTCTAGGAGGTAGGAAGGTGGGTCAGATTTTCATTTTAAAGACAAGGAAACTGGAGCTCAGATGGCAACTTGCTCACGGTCATGTTTTTTAAAGGTATTTATGTAACTAGATTTCTAGGGTTCCCAATCATGGTAGGATTTTCACAGTTTAGAAGTGATGGGGTTTCTTCTCAGGTTGTTTCCTAAAAAATAGGCAAAGTGAATTCACAAGTTCTGCAGAAAGAGCAGAGCCAGTGATTTAGAATCTTGAAAAGAAATGATTCACTATGAAATTTTAATCTCATTTGACTAATTTTATAAAACTTAGAATGGGATTGTAGTATCTTTGTGTAATTTTTCCTTAAAAAGTATGGTAATGAATTCAAGAATATAGAGTATTCTAAGTCATTTGGGATATGGTTTTATCCCTGATAAAATTTAATGTACAGGTTAAGAGAGCCTTTTTAGACAAAAGTTTTACTTTGTTTTTGTAATAGTTTCAACTCCTTTTTATCCACCATTTCCCCCTAAAAAGTCTTGTGCACATTTGTTTCTCCACTTTTTTTTTTTTTGTCCTGATATGAGCCTGGAGAGTCTCAGTACTGTTTACATTTCTGTGATTTTGATTAATTTTCCCCTCCCTTTCCCCTTCCTCTCCTAGCTCCTGGCATTTACTGTCCCCTGTTGTACGGTTGCTGTCTATGGAAACTGGGTGTCTACAGAAACGTGCCCCCTCCCCACATCTGCATCCTTGTTCCTGGTACCCTCTTTAGGTTCTAGTCAAGGACAGCTGTTCAAGATGAGCTTTGCAACAAACGGAGGCATCTCTCTCAGTGTGTCTGAAACTGAGCCTGTTACTTCCTTATTCTACCCCAAATGGCTCCTGCTCCTGCCTTAGTCATTAGTTCTTTAAACTTTTAGTTTTGTATTGAAGTATAACTGGCTAACAATGTTGTGATGGTTTCAGGTAGACAGCCAGGGGGCTCAGCCATGCATATCCATGGATCCATTCTCCTCCAAAGTCCCCTCCTATCCACATAACATTGAACAGAGTTCCCTGCGCTCTTCAGCAGGTCCTTGCTGGTTATTCATTTTAAATATAGCAGTGTGTGCATGACCTTCTCAAACTCCCTAACTAGCCCTTCCCCCATCCTTCCTCTGGCAACCATAGCTTCATTCTCTGTGAGTCTGTTTCTATTTTGTAAATAAGTTTATTTGTATCATTTATTTTTAAATTCCTCATATAAGAGATGTCACACGATATTTCTCCTTCTCTGTCTGACTTCACTCAGGATGACAGCCTCTAGGTCCATCCACGTCCCTGCACATCTGCCTTAGTTGTCAGTCCCCTCCTTTACCCCAGAAGTCTGAGAGTTTGTTTTATTTCTCCTCCTCCTTTGCCCCCTAGGGTGACTGGACCTTTTGAACAGGCCTTAATTCTGTCCCATCTTCTCCATGTTGCCATCGCTGCTGGTCAGAACCTGATCACACTGATCTGGGTTACTCCCTCACTTCCTGCCTTTGATTTGGCCTCCTGAACATCCCGGTCATGAGTGAGCACCAGAATGGTTGTTTCCGCCTTAGGCAGGATCTTCAGTAGTTCTCCATTCTTATGTGAAAAAAGTTCAAGGTTCTCAGTCCACCGTTCAAGGCTTTCAGGCACTAGAGCAGCCTCTGCAGCCTCATCCTTGGGTGCTGCCGCTCCATCTTCCAAAGCTCCTGGTCTCCAAGCTTGTGCTCCTGTCTGAAAGCTTGCTGGACACATCCTACTGACCCTTGCCTTTCAGCCTTGGCTCTGTCATCTCTGCCCCAACTTCTTGCAACTGGCCCTCATGGCCAATGTACCCCTCTCCTTTGCCTGGCTAACTAATACTCTTGAAGATGTCTTTAAAAGTACGATCTCCTTTAGGAAACCTTGTATAGCCTTCTCTATTAGCTAGAACATAGTTGAGGTGACTGTAGAGAGACTTAAACAAGACAGGAGTTTCTCTTACATATGTCAAAGTCTCACTCTAGGAAGTTATCCAGGGACTGTGTTCCTTCTTTCCTGTTGCTCCCCCAACCATAGGACATTATCTTTATTGGCCTGAGTGTAGTTGGCTCACCTCCACACACCTGCATCCAGCCGGCAAGAACAGGGCAAGAGGGTGTGGAGGCCCCACTCCTTCGTTTGAAGAGCCTGACTCAGTCGCCGTATACAGTACTCCTGTTCATGTCCTGCCAGTAAGAACTTCATCATATGCCCACACTGAACTTCAGGGGAGGCTGGGTAACAGAATTCTTGGCTCAGTACTGAAAAGGATAATGGGAGCCACACATGTAACTTAAAATTTTCTAATAACCATATTGAACAATAGAAAGCAAACTAACCCAGTTATTTAAGCCAGTATATTTAAGGTATCATTTCAGCGTGTAGAATCAGCCACATTTCAGGTATTTAATAGCCGTGTGTAGTAGTGGCTACCATATTGTGCCATATAGCTTTAGCGTGTTGGCCATGTGCACAGCTAAAATGGAAGGATCTCAGTTCAGTCGCTCAGTCATGTCCGACTCTGTGACTCCGTGGACTACAGCACGCCAGGCTTCCCTGTCCATCACCAGTTCCTGGAGCTTGCCCAAACTCATGTCCATCGAGTTGGTGATGCCATCCAACTATCTCATCCTCTGTCGTCCCCTCTCCTCCTGCCTTCAACCTTTTCCAGCATCAGGGTCTTTTCCAGTGAGTCAGTTCTTCTCATCAGGTGGCTAAAGTACTGCAGTTTCAGCTTGAATAAAGCTGCATTCATGTTTCAAAACGGAGAAGGCAATGGCAAGCCACTCCAGTACTCTTGCCTAGAAAATCCCATGGATGGAGGAGCCTGGTAGGCTGCAGTCCATGGGGTCGCTACAAGCTGGACACGACTGAGCGACTTCACTTTCGCACAATGGAGAAGGCAGTGGCAACCCACTCCAGTGTTCTTGCCTGGAGAATCCCAGGGATGGCAGAGCCGGTGGGCTGCCGTCTATGGGGTCGCACAGAGTCGGACACGACTGAAGCGACTTAGCAGCAGTATGTTTCAAAAAGTGGAAGGATCTCACCACCAAAATAAAGGGGAGGGTGGATTTTTGGGGTTGGGCAGTCTGTCACCTCTCTCCTAAGCAGTCTCTGCTCTTCTGTCCTGATTTGGTCCTGCTGCTTGGTACTGCCTGTGGCGTATTAGGCATGTCATCTCTTTTAGTCTATCATTCTCATTGCGTTGAGCATTTTAAGGGCAAAGATCGAATCATCTTTTCTCTAGATCTTAGTATTTGGCACATTTAAATTATCCAGTAAATGTTAGTTCAGTGAACCAATGAAGTGATGGGGGATTTCCTTAAATTTTTCGATTGTCTTTATTATTATCCTCATTCATGTGGGTGGTTCTCTTTCTTGTGTATCAAAAGTTATATTTCCTCAGGGAGGTGAATTTACCTTGATTTTATCTGACAAATTTGCTGTGAATACATATCCAGCGATGCTTTAGGTTGAGGTCCACATGCTGATAATGTGGCAGGTTCTCTGGTTCCATGAATGATGTTTTAGAAAATTGTGTCTGGAAAACTCCTGTTTTCCCTGAAATAGTGAGGTTCCTCTGTACTGTTAACCAGATGGAACTGTTTGCATGGAAACCCGTACATTGAGAGTTCCTGTTCAGTCTTTGGGGAGATAGACCATTTCCAGGAAATCCTATTAAAAATCTATTGCAGCTAGAAGACAGATATTTTACATATGAGACACAGTATTACCAGAAGTCAACAAGCCATCCAAACCTACCAGCAATTCCTAGAATTTTAAATGAAACATGAATGTAGCTTCTCATTAAATGAAGTAGGGGACTGAATGTTCCCTAAACTCTTTCAATTCTACATGTGAAAGGCTGTTCTCCTCTTGCACAGGCCTGTCTTGCATCCCTCAGAGTCAGGGAGCTGCAGGATTGCCTTTCCTGGGCTAATCCTTGGTGTCAGGGCCCTTCTCCTTGGAGAATGGAGGGTAATGGGAGCAAGGATAAATGGACGGGACCACATCTCCCCTCTCATTTTTCATCAACAGCTTCCCTTGTCCCTCACCCCATCTTTCTATTCCCCCTGCAAACAGAAGCTTCTCCTCCCCATCTCAGGAGTGGCTCTTGGGTGGAGTTTTATAAGTTAGTTATCCTTTGGGGGAAGAATCTCATTTCAATCAGGCTGTTAATCATCCTTCAGGAAAATAATATTTGTAGCAGCAATAATCACCACCACCACCACCATGATGGTTTTATGGTGCATGCGTGTGCCAGGCTTCTAAGGGCTTTATGTGTGTTACTCACTCCTGTCTTATGAAATAGGCATTGTTATGGTCCCCATTTTATAGATGGGGAAACAGAGGCTTAGACTAAGTAACTTGCCTGGGGTTACAAGCTAATAAATTGCTCAACTGGATTGACACTCATATTTGAATCTAAATTTTGGGCTTTTAACCATTATATGGCCCTGCCTCCAAAATATCACTTCCATAGCTTTTTTCCTGTTTGATAGATGATATGTTCTTGGTGGTGGTGGGGCTGGTGAGAGGTCTGGAGAGGGAGAGGGGCCCAGGAGTACCTGACCTGGAATTGAAGGGGTTGAGGGGGGTTTGGATGAGGCTTTTCAGAACAAGGATGATTTGGCTGGTAGAGCAAAGAAGAGCCAGAAATATCAGACTCACACTCTGTGTGTTGGAAGCACTTTCTCTGCGACCCTCTTTATGATTGGGGAGCTGTGTTGTCAGGCAGTTCAGCCCTCTTGTTTTATTGATCAGGAAACTGGAGCTCAGAGACTTGAAACTGCTTGCCCGGGGGCATTCTCCTAGTGAGTAAAATAAAGTGTGGTCTGCATACTTGAACCTGCTCTTCTGAGTGAATTTCATTAATATTTTGTAACCAACTCTTTTGTTGTTGTTATAATTTTTTATTGAGATATAAATGACATATAGCATTAGTTGCAGATATGCAGCATAATGATTCAGCATTTGTATGTACTGTGAGATGATCACTACCATAAGTCTGGTTAACGTTGATCACCACAGGTAGTTACAATTTTATTTGAGAACTCTTCAGATTTACTTTCCTAGCAACTTGGGGGTGATGAGGCAGTGGGAGGGAGGGAGGTTAGTGGGGCACATGGATGAAGGGCGTCAAAAGGTACAAACTCCGGGTATAAAATAAATAAATCCTGGGCATGTAATGTGCAGCAGGGTGACTCTAGTAACCAACTCTTGTTTGTTATTTCTGTTGTATGTTTCAGTATCAGAAGAGAGTGTGTGCTTGCTTGGAGAATAATAGGGTAATGAAGAAATTGGGACGGAATCTGTTTCTGTTAGACACCTTGGTGTCTATCACGTGGGGTGGGTAGTGGTAGGCAAGGGGACCGTGGGTCAGCCCCTTCCATCCCCCTGCAGAAAAGGAGAGGGGCCCAGACACAGGTGTGGGTCCCTGCTGTAGCCCCCACACAGGTTCTGTATCTCACAGGAGTTGGGAATGTCCTGGCTTCCCTGGCTCCGTGACTATGGTCAGGGGAGAAGGGTCTAATCCCATCACTAGGATTATAGCGGGAGGAAGTACGTTTTTGGAATCGTAAATGGGAACTTTGATTGTCTCATAGAAACATGGGTGTACATGATGCTTAGGACAATACTCACAGATTAGTATTGGAGGTATTAATAAAAAGGCTCTTGTGGGCTGATCTGGATGTTTAACCCCCTTGGCATGCAGGAGCTGCAGATAGCCCATTTACAAGTGTTGTAATCTGGCCCATTCATAACCTGTACTAATTGAAATTACCTGTGTATGAAAGTTTCTGATCTGTCCAAATGAAAAGCTTGTCTGTGTAAAGGTTACTTGATAATTAATGTGTGGAGGAATTACTAGGCACTCTGAACCTCTGCAACTCAGGGAGACCACAACAGTTTTGAAAGATAGACACTACAATTAGGCCTCCTATGTTTAGGAGAATTAGAGAGGATTTAGCTGGAAGCTCAGCCCTGTCCTAACCACACACGTGGGCCTTGGACAGTCTGCTGAGTTGGGTTGGCCCTAAGAGGAGGATGGACAGTGCTGTGGTGGTCCAGATAGTGAACTCAGGATGAGATATGCACGGCTGTAACTCCTGGCTCTACCATTGTTTAGCTGGTGACTTTGAGCCTTCAAGCTGTTTTCTCATCCGTGAAATGAGAGTAGCAACACTTTATGGACGGTGGTGCAGAGTAAATGATGAACAAATGTTAAGAGGTGACTCCAGCTTGCTTCTGTATAAGAATGAAGGGAATTCTTACACTGTTGGTGGGAATGCAAACTAGGACAGCCACTATGGAGAACAGTGTGGAGATTCCTTAAAAAACTGGAAATAGAACTGCCTTATGATCCAGCAATCCCACTGCTGGGCATACACACTGAGGAAACCAGAAGGGAAAGAGACACGTGTACCCCAGTGTTCATCACAGCACTGTTTATAATAGCCAGGACATGGAAGCAACCTAGATGTCCATCAGCAGATGAATGGATAAGAAAGCTGTGGTACATATACACAATGGAGTATTACTCAGCCATTAAAAAGAATACATTTGAATCAGTTCTAATGAGATGGATGAAACTGGAACCTATTATACAGAGTGAAGTAAGCCAGAAGGAAAAACATAAATACAGTATACTAACGCATATATATGGAATTTAGAAAGATGGTAACAATAACCTGGTGTACGAGACAGCAAAAGAGACACTGATGTATGGAACAGTCTTATGGACTCTGTGGGAGAGGGAGAGGGTGGGAAGATTTGGGAGAGTGACATTGAAACATGTAGAATATCATGTAAGAAACAAGTTGCCAGTCCAGGTTCGATGCGCGATACTGGATGCTTGGGGCTGGTGCACTGGGACGACCCAGAGGGATGGTGTGGGGAGGGAGGAGGGAGGAGGGTTCAGGATAGGGAACACATGTATACCTGTGGCGGATTCATTTTGATATTTAGCAAAACTAATACAATTATGTAAAGTTTAAAAATAAAATAAAATTTAAAAAAAAACAAAAATAAAATGTTAACTAAAAAAAAAAAAAAGAATGAAGGGAAAGTAGTTGTACTAGAAGAAGGGGCCTTGTCTTGAAACCACAGTGTTTTAATTAGGTTGTGTTATTTGGGGAATGCTGGTGGAGGTCATGGGGGATGTGGAAGTTCTCACCCAGGCTGGCCTTGTTGTGGTCATTGTGTAAAGTGCTCGAAGTGGAGTTTGGTGGACAGCAAACTTGTGTTCAAGCACAGCTTGTTTCACCGTAACATGTACATGAGCCATTCTTCATTTTTTACTTTTGATATTGTTAATATGTTGGATATCCTTCAAAATTTACCTTTTCCAGTGACTGCATAAAATTCTCTTATATTATTCTCAATGTGGGACTTTTAGGTTATTCCCAATATTTTGTTCATAATGCGTGAAGTGCATCAGAATTTATGGCTCAATTCCTACAAGAGAAGAGGCAGTTTTATGTTTCAACCATGGCGATAGATTGAAAATCAGTATTAGAATCTAGTGCGATAACTCTTGCGGGCCACGACTTCCCATGTTCCACTGTACTGAAGTCTGCCATTGACCTGTTGGCATGAGCCTCTGAGACCTGGAAACTTACCCTGCTCACCTTGGTTTCCTTACCAGCAGCACAGAGTAGGTGTTTGTTAAAAATTTGTCGAAATGAATGGAAGATGGAAATTTTTGTGCACAGAGAGAGGTGAGAAACTCTTGTCCATGTTTTATGCTGTTGCACTATTTTGAACTTTTTTAGGGAATGGGCATAAAAATGATATGCTCTCTTCATGCAAGATGCTTGTCATTTAATTGAAGAGAACAGTAGCAGAGAAGAGAAATTAGGGAATTGAGTAAAACATCAACTGAGAGTCTGGCGAGGAGAAGAAAACTAGAACTAGAAGAGAATCCTTATTGCTGGAGGGATCAGTGGTGTAATGGAGCAGATAGAATTAGTTGGGTTAGATTTTAGATCAGTCAGATCTAATCTAGACAGATTCTAGATCAGTCGAGAGGTTAGGGATGGGTGCTTTAGGCAGGAGGGGTCAGCTCAGGGGCGGGGCTGTGTGTGCACCATGAGTAGGAGAGTGTGCAAATCTGGGGGTACAGGAGGAAAGAGCATTCAATAGCCAGGTGGGGTGGGGCCACGTTAAGGAGAGTCAGAAATCAAACAGAATTTGAGAGACCTAGCGAGCAATAAAGAGTCTTTGTAGGTTCATGAGTGGCATGAGGAAAGTGGTTGAACTGGAAATTCCAAGGTGGTGTCGGAACTGTGTCTCAGGGCAGGTCACTTAGAAGAACACAAATACTCGGTGATGGTGGTTTATGTACCTGGAGTCCGTAGAAGCCTCAGCGACTCTCCCTTCACCCTTGCATGGCCAGACTGGGCAGTGATGTCCTCCTTCTGCAGATAGGGAAATGGAGCTCCCAAGTTGACCTCTCCCAGTCACATGGTTGGAGATGGCAGTGGTTGGAACCCTCCTGGCCCACTGGTTTTCCAGTGATTGCCTCAGGGTGTGCGGGACATGCCTTCTAGAAACTGAGGTCTTTGAAGGGCAAACTGATCCTTGGAAAGAAGGAGATGGAGTCAGTGCATGACTGATGTGAACCAAGTGCTTTCGGTATATTCAATTTCATCACACTGACAGTCTGCTAACTGTTGGCTTCATTAGCTACCTGTTACAGATAAGGCAGTCGAGGTTGAATTGAGTAGCATGCCCCCAGTTGCGCGTCTAGGTAGAGACGGACTGGGGACTCTAATCCAGGCGTATGTGTCTCTCTTCTGCCTTGGCCCTTCCTGCAACCTGACACTTGGACACACTGCAGTTGCTTCTGTTTCCTGCTTTGTTCAGGAATGTGATAGAGTTGATTTTTTCTTTTTTTCTTCAGGTTCTATGTGTACAAAACTAAATGATTTTGGAATGAGTTTAACTGAAGCAGGTGTCTTGCAGGTGTCTTGACTCGAAACTGTTGTGTTTTATGGAGGTAAGTGCATATAGTTGGAGTAAATGTTAGGAATTTTGGGAAGTTAATTGGGAGAAACAATTTTGGTCTCTTTTTGGCTTTTAGGGATTTATTCTTACACTTCTTGTAGGCCACCCCTTGGGTTTCAGAGTGGAGACTCCACAGTCATCATGTACCGAGTGAGGAGAGCTCTGCTTGCGTCTCTGGTCTCAGCTCTTGTCCTCTTGTCACGCACACAGCTCTAAAGAAGGGACATCAGGTCCGGCACAGATCAACTTGCTCCCTGTCCTCAGTACACGTGCTGGAATGCTTTCCTCCCCAGCCCCCTGTCCTTCTTGTCTACTTCAGTCGCATTCACCTTCAAGACTCAGCATGCCCAGCTCCTGGACTGGGTTTGATGTCCCTGCCCTGTGCTTGCCCTGGTCAGGCACCCCTGCCCTGGATTTTCCAGAAAGATAGCATAGGGGCGGAATTGTACCTGTGGTGTTTGGGTTGGGGGTTGGGAAGCGTACCTGTGGTGTTTGGGTTGGGAGAGGTGGGGCCATGCATTGGCTGCCCTCATAGAACAGCCAGCTGGTGATGGGAAGTTATAGGAAATAGCTGGAGAGTGCCTCAGCCATAGATCTTGGTGATAACAGAAACAGCCTTTGCTGCCTAAACATGATCCTAACTGACCCTCCGGCATTCCTTTGCATAAATTCTCTAGCCACGTACCTACCCTTGCATGTGTGTGTGTGTGTGTGTGTGTGTGTGTGTGTGCGCGCATGCGTGTGTGTGTGTGTGCTCAGTTGTGTCCAGCTCTTTGCAAGCCCATGGACCATAGCCCGCCAGGCTCTTCCGTCCGTGGGATTCTCCAGGCAAGAATACTGGAGTGGGTTGCCGTTTCCTTCGGCAGGTGCAGAAGGGGGACCTTGCCTCTCTCGGCAGTGGGGAGCCACAGGGAGGCTCAGAGTAGGTTAGGGGAGCTGAGCAGTATTTGAATAAGTGGACTCTTTTGCTCACCGGCCACGTGGACTGGAGGGAGCTGGGGCTAAAAGCAGGGAAACCAGATGGGAGATTAGTGTCCATGTGCAGTAAACACAGAACTGAAGTCCGGAATTTTCCGTGAGTCATGAGCAACTCAGGGATTAGAACGCACTGACCTTGGGCGCATCAGCCCTTCCTGCCTCAGGTGTCCATGGCAGGGTGACTGTGCCAGCCAGCTCGGGGAAACTTGGTCAGGATGAACTCATCAACATTTTTGGTCCCAATTCAGGTTAATCATGGTGTCATTTTGAGCTTGTTTTGGATACTTTTCTAGCCACCATTAGCACTTCTTTTTCTGAGATAAAAAGTTGAGGTGCGAGAAAACTCAATATTCACAGTAATCCAGGCACCTGCCTGCTTTGTGGGGAAAAGATTTTACCTCAGACTGTGCATTCATCTGCTCTCTGGCACAGTCTGGGCCAGGAATGAGACAACGGGAGAGGTTGATTGAATGCTGGTGTAAAATCACAGCCTGCAGAGAAAACCATCTCTCTGGATTAGGGGCAGACTCCATACAGTGGCCTATTCACTTCAATGTTAATCGTGACCATTTAAGTGAACTTGGACAGCGTCTGGAAAATAAGGGAAAAGGCTTTCAACAAAGCTCTTTTCATGGATGGCTCTTACGACGTGCTCAGTTCTACGGCTCTTAGACAAAAGTCCATATTTTTTTCCCGGGTCTTGTCATGCTTCCAGCAGCAACTCAGAATACGGCCTCTTAGGCCAACACATTTAACCCCCGTAGGGAGCTTTACTAGAACCACAACTTTTTGTTGATTGGTTACCATTCTTAACCTGTTTAATATTGCATTTCTATCTTAAGGGATCTTTGCTGGAAATCCTAACATTGGCGTTGAATGTCACAAAGAGCTTTCAGATCTTATCTCATTTTGTCTCTTCCCGTCCATGCAGGATAACTTCTGATATCTTAGTGTGCTTTTCAGTGGGGTTTGTAAGAAAAGAGTTAAGATTGCTCTGTCTTGGCCTCAACAGCTTACAAATAGAGTTCCATTGTCCTTGTATTTGAGTAGCTCATAGTGTTTTATACACATTAATTCATTAATCGTCACAGAAGTCCTGTGTGTAGGTGGTGGAAAATATTTTCCCTGCTGCGTATTTACACATTGAGAAACTGAGTCAGGAGGCAGAGGCGAGGCGGGGCCTGTGGAGGGGCGCCAGGGCTGCCCTGGTCTCAGTGTCATCTTCTTGCTTGACCATTAGAAAACCCGAACTCATTTTCCTTTGGAAAATAATTATGATTTCCAAGGAAAATAGCCCTGTCGGCCACACTATCTGAAGAACGGAACTGTGAAAGGGAAGACTTGGGGGCGATTTATCGCAAAATGGTTGATGTGGTTTCATTTTCTCGTATCGCCGGCTTTGGTTGTAGCTGCAACCCAGATGGTCAGCACGGTGGTGTGTTTTTGTGTCTGAAACCACTCTTTGGATATACTCATCTCATTCCTTTGATGCCTTTCCAAGGGTTAGAAAAACAAGACGCTATTTGCCGTTCCAGCCTAGGCTGTGCCATAGGTGGCAGAAAAGGCCACCCTTTTTTAGATTTCTACGTTCTCAAGGGGAGGGAACTACTCCCCACTCTTCCTCCCGTTAATCTTTTATCTTCTCACTAGTGCTTTGATGAGAGTAAATCAGTAAAAGGACTCGGTGGGCAGAATAAACTGCATTCTGTGTGTCTCAGTGTCTGTGCGGGCATCTCACACTTATGTACAAACCTGAATTCCTGGTTTCCTTTCCCAAATCTGCACTATTTACAACACTCCCCATCTCTGTTAATGGCAAGTGCATCCTCAGCTCATTCTTCCAACTTTGGAGACACCTTCTTTATCTTATATCTCACTTTCAACCTGACAGGAGATCCTATTGGCTTAATCTTCAGAATGTGTTCAGAATCCAGGGACTGCTCATCGCCTCCCTTGCCACCACCCTGTTCTTGCCCCCCATCATCTCTTGCCTGGATTATTGCAATGGCCTCCAAAAAAGTCTCCTGCCCTGCTCTTGGTCCCTTTGTTGACCTGCACAATAGTAGTTAGAATGATACTTTTAGTGTATATATCAGATCATGTCATTTCTGAGCATGGAATCCTCAAATGAATCTGTTCATACTCTGAGAAACCAAAGCCCACACGTGACTTTACGTGTAAAGTCTTATGTGATCAGGCCTTCCGTTTTTCTCCCCCCCCCCCTTTTTAAGTGCATGTGTATGACTTTACTACAAGTTTTGTGCAATAAAAATACAGACACGACTTGCTCACAGGCTCTTAAATGTAGTTAAAAAGATATCCTTCTTAGGAAGCTCCAGCCTTCTGTCGGCAGAGCGATAACCTGCTCAAGGTAAAGTTTCAGGAGGAGGCAGAAGACTTGGGCTTCCCTGGTGGCTCAGCTGGTAAAGCGTCTGCCTGCAATGTGGGAGACCTGGGTTTGATCCCTGGGTCGGGAAGATGCCCTGGAGAAGGAAACGGCAACCCACTTGAGTATTCTTGCCTGGAAAATCCCATGGATAGAGGAGCCTGGTAGGCTACAGTCCATGGGGTTGCAAAGTCAGACACGAATGAGTGACTTCGCTTTCCTTTTCCTGCAGAAGACTTAAGCAGTTTTCAGTATTTTTTTTTTTCACTGCCCCAGGGGATATTGAAGGTTCAGAGGATACAGGAGTCTCTAAATATTTAGTTGTGGGTGATGCAGTGAGTCTAGGAAGGGGTGTAGTTCTTGAAGTTGGTGGTGCAGCTCTGGGTCTCCTATCTCTTCTGGGAGGTGGTGAGGCTTCTGTGATTGTTTCAGCACATGTGATGGTTGAGGCAGGTTTGGAAAATTTCTCAATACGTAATGGTAATTGGTACAACTCTACTGGTGGGTTTCTTGAAGATTCTTTTTTTAAAAAAATTTATTTGTTTTGGTTGCATGAAGTTTTTACTATATATTAAACTTTTACTAAATATCAGGCAACATAGGTGATAGAAACATTACAAATTAAGCCTCTCTTTCAGGAGTCATACTTTGTTGTACGACAGAAACCATATGGGAGAAATCCTGTAAGTAAAATGAGCATCAGGAAATTTCTCTCAGGGTAACCATCATAAATCAGAGATTCCTCTCAGTATTCTGAGCAGCAGTTGGACTCATATGAGCACACTCTGAAAGGGGATGATCACAAAGACTGCAACATATGTGGAAGGCTTTATCCAGAAGTGATGTTTTGGTGAATGTCAGATTAATGATATAAAGTGTAGAACCTTTAAAAAATATTTGAAATACGTGAAAGCTTTTTAATAAAAATTCTCAGTGAATCTGTACTGAGGGAGACATTTGTATTAGAAGTCATGTTGCAGAAATCTGATTACAAGGTTGTTTTTCTTTTAAAGCAACCTACAAATATCTAGGAATATGAAGCTTTTTAAAAAGCACAAATAAATTGAATAATGTGACATCATTAAATACACGTGAAGAGTCCTTTCATCTGTAGGACTCATGTGTGAATGTCAGTGTGTTTCAGAACACAGATGGTGGATGTTTCATGTATGTGTGAACCCGTCCATAATTGTATGTAATGAAATATGTAGTCTTATTTAGTTCAGGAACTTTTTTATGTATATGAAGATACTTCTCATTAAGTCTCAGTAGGGACTCCAATCATTAAAAGACAATGTATTTAATTGTAATATTCTTTTAAAATTATAATGTATCTTTTCCTCCTGTTTTTGAAAGGATATGGATTTTACTGAACTAATCCTTCAGAAAGAAGCTAAAAATATTTTTGTAAAATTTGTAACTCTCTCGTGGTCAGCCAAATTTTACATTAGTGAAAGTCACTCAGTCATGTCCAACTCTTTGCGACCCCATGGACTATACAGCCCATGGAATTCTCCAGACCAGAATGCTGGAATTGGTAGCCTTTCCTTTCTCCAGGGGATCTTCCCAACCCAGGGGTGGAACCCAGGTCCCTCTCAGTGCAGGCCGATTCTTTACCAGCTAAGCCACAAGGGAAGTCCAAGAATACTGGAGTGGCTAGCCTATTCCTTCTCCAGCAGATTTTTCCAACCCAGGAATCAAACTGGGGTCTCCTGCATTGCAGGTGGATTCTTTACTAACTGATCTATCAGGGAATTTTACATTAGGGATACATTTATTTATAGGAAAAATGCTTCCCAGGTGGCTCAGTGGTAAAGAATCCACCTGCCAATGCAGGAGACGTGGGTCCGATCCCTGGGTTGGAAAGATCCCCTGGAGTAGAAAACGGCAACCCACCCCAGTATTCTTGCCTGGAGAATCCCATGGACAGAGGAGCCTTGTGGGCTACAGTTCAGGGGGTCGCAAAAGAGCTGGACATGATTTAGCAACCAAACAACAGTAACAACAACGGAACACAGCAGAGGACGCAAGAGAATAATTTAGCTGGGGAAATAAGCACATGGAACAGTGAGCAACAAGTGCTGAGATATAATTGTTAGATTGTATAGGGGCAGTCATTGGGCATATGAGGGGAGGGAGGACCCTGCAGTTTACTGAGTACCTAGTCACGAAGAGTCGGACACTTACTGAGCGGCTTCACTTTCACTTTTCACTTTCATGCATTGGAGAAGGAAATGGCAACCCACTCCAGTGTTCTTGCCTGGAGAATCCCAGGGACGGCAGAGTCTGGTGGGCTGCCGTCTGTGGGGTCGCACAGAGTCGGACACGACTGAAGCGACTTAGCAGCAGCAGCAGCAGTGAGTGTCAGTACTACCCTAGTAATAAGAGTTCTTCAAAACCATCTCTTCAAATATTCTTTTATCTCGGTCTGAAATTCCTATAAAAAGTATGTTGAACCTTTTCATCATATATTTCGTGTTTCTTAACATCTTTCATATCTTTCTCCTCTAGCTTTTTGCTATACTATATATTCTTTATAACCCCTTAAGATTCAAATTCTAGTTTACTGATTATGTTCAAAGGCCATTTAAACTCAATCTTCAGAGCTGAGACAAGTCAAACTCTTTAGGGCAAAGATTCTTATTATGTCATCTCTATATTTTTCAGTTCAGTTCAGTTGTGTCTGATTCTTTGCAACCCCATGTACTGCAGCACGCCTGGCTTCCCTGTCCATCACCAACTCCTGGAGCTTGCTCAACTCATGTCCATTGACTTGGTGATGCCATCCAATGATCTCATCCTCTGTTGTCCCCTTCTCCTCCTGCCTTCAATCTTGCCCAGCATCAGGGTCTTTCCCAGTGAATCTGTTCTTCCCATCAGGTGGCCAAAGTATTGGGGTTTCAGCTTCAGCATCAGTCATTCCAATGAATATTCAGGACTGATTTCCTTTTGGATTGACTGGTTTGATCTCCTTGAAGTCCAAGGAACTCTCAAGAATCTTCTCCAGCACCACAGTTCAAAAGCATCAATTCTTCGGATCTCAACTTTTTTTATGGTCCAGCTCTCAAATCCATACATAACTACTGGTAAAGCCACAGCTTTGACTAGATGGACCTTTGTCAGCAAAGTAATGTCTCAGCTTTTTAATACGCTCTCTAGGTTGCATAGCTTTTCTTCCAAGAAGCAAACATCTTTTAATTTCATGGCTGCAGTCACCATTTGCAGTGATTTTGGAGCCCAGGAAAATAAAGTTTCCATTGTTTCCCCATCTATTTGCCATGAGGTGATGCCATGATCTTCATTTTTTGACTGTTGAGTTTTAAGCCAGCTTTTTCACTCTCTTCTTTCACTTTCATCAAGAGGCTTTTCAGTTCCTCTTCGCTTCCTGCCTTAAGGGTGGTATCCTCTGCATATCTGAGGTTATTGATATTTCTCCTGGCAATCTTCATTCCAGCTTGTGCTTCATCCAGCCCAGCGTTTCACATGATGTACTCTGCATGTAAGTTAAATAAGCAGGGTGAGAATATATAGCCTTGACGTACTCCTTTCCCAATTGTGTGTGTTGTTCTATGTCTGGTTCTAACTGTTGGTTCTTGACCTGCACACAGATTTCTCAGGAGACAGGTAAGGTGGTCTGGTATTCCCATCTCTTTAAGAATTTTCCACAGTTTGTTGTGAAAACACAGTTTATTGCTATATTTTTTGGTGAGTCTTAATTTGGTGACTTTTGGAGAGCTTTCTTATTTTCTTGGGAGAGTTCTCAAGAAATAGGCATTTGCAGTGATTCTTAAATAGGCTCCCTTCGAATATCGTGCTTCATGGCAAATAGATGAGGAAAAAATGGAAACAGTGACAGACTTTATTCTCTTGGGCTCCAAAATCACTGCAAATGATGACTGCAGTCATGAAATTAAAAGATGCTTGCTCCTTGGAAGAAAAGCTATGACAAACCTAGATAGCATATTAAAAAGCAGAGACATCACTTTGCTAACAATGATCCATTTAGTCAAAGCTAGATCATGGCATCTGGTCCCATCACTTCATGGGAAATAGATGGGGAAACAGTGGAAACAGTGGCTGACTTTATTTTTTTGGGCTCCAAAAGCACTGCAGATGGTGACTGCAGCCATGAAATTAAAAGACGTTTACTCCTTGGAAGGAAAGTTATGACCAATCTAGATAGCATATTCAAAAGCAGAGACATTACTTTGCCAACAAAGGTCCGTCTAGTCAAGGCTATGGTTTTTCCAGTAGTCATGTATGGATGTGAGAGTTGGACTGTGAAGAAAGCTGAGCACCAAAGAATTGATGCTTTTGAACTGTGGTGTTGGAGAAGACTCTTGAGAGTCCCTTGGACTGCAAGGAGATCCAACCAGTCCATTCTGAAGGAGATCAGTCCTGGGTGTTCTTTGGAAGGAATGATGCTAAAGCTGAAACTCCAGTACTTTGGCCACCTCATGCGACGAGTTGACTCATTGGAAAACACTCTGATGCTGGGAGGGACTGGGGGCAGGAGAAGGGGACAACAGAGGATGAGATGGCTGGATGGCATCACCGACTTGATGGATGTGAGCTTGAGTGAACTCTGGGAATTGGTGACAGACAGGGAGGCCTGGCATGCTGCAATTCATGGGGTTGCGAAGAGTCAGACACGACTGAGCGACTGAACTCAACTGAACTGATGGTTTTTCCAGTAGTCATGTACGGATCTGACAGTTGTACCATAAAAAAGGCTGGGGCTGAATAATTGATGCTTTCAAACTGTGATGCTGGAGAAGACTCTTGAGAGCCCCTTGGACTTCAAGGAGATCAAATCAGTCAATGCTAAAGGAAATCAACCCTGAATATTCATTAGAAGGGCTGATGCTGAAGCTGAAGCTCCAATACTTTGGCCCCCTGATGCAAAGAGCTGACTCATTGGAAAAGACCCTGATGCTGGGAAAGATTGAGAGCAGGAGGAAAAGGGGATGGCAGAGGATGAGATCATTGGATGGCATCGCCAACTCAATGCGCATGAGTTTGAGCAAACTGCCGGAGATGGTGAAGTACTGGGAAGCCTGGTGTGCTGCAGTCCATGGGGTTGCAAAGAATCGGAGACGACTGAGCAACTGAATGATAAACAGCAAATGCTTTGAGCAGTAGAGTTCTCAGGTTATTTAACTCATCATATTGGCAGAAAGGAAGTCTGTTTTCTTAAACACTTAAATGAACAAGTGCTTGTCAACTGATCTTACAAAGGTAGCCAGCCCATTTCTGGTAGGATTGGTGCCTTTCTTTTGTTCTCTGTTAGCAATCAGTTCATCTCTTTGCTCTAACGTTAATTACATGACACTGTTTCATTGTATACTTCCTACAGTAGAGCAGGAGTTTCCAAGGGCAAGGACCCTGAACTTCTGTGGGTGAAAAGTCCCTTGGCTGTTGGGAACAAATGGGACCCAGAATACAGGAGGAGAGTTGGATGAGGGAATTGGAGGCAGAACCAGAAAGACAGAGCTCTGAAGGCCTGATATGTGACCAGTTGATGTTATGAAATGTTGGTTTCAAAATAGGGAATGAAGTCTTTGTTCAGAATGACGTGATATCTTAAGGATGCGGTAATAAAAGGAAAGAACCATAGTCATTCTTTCCAATAGTTTAATGTAGTTAGAAAAGGGAAATGAATTGGTAGAGCATAACTTGGCATGAGCTCATTTCAGAGATGGGCAATGGATGTGGTCTGGAGCTGATATTATAGACTGTCCTTCAATAAATCACTCATTTGCTGTGATTAAGTTTACTGGGTACCTTCCACACCTAAGATATTTTGTATGGTATCGGTGTTTTACTAAATGCTTTGTCAGCTCTCATCTAAAATGAGGTTTTCCCCACAAATATGTAATATAAATGTATAGGCCACACACCTAGACAGATCTGTAATAAAACATGGGCACATACGCATGCACTGAATCAGGGCCGGCATATTTTCTGTAATTTGGCTAATAGACCTGCTTGCTCCAAACTCTGTGCCCTGCCTTTCTTCCTGTATTTGTGTCTTTGAGTCAGTGTTTCTGAATCAAGGCATGATTTGTTGGTAGGGAAGATCAAGGCTTTATATCCACAATTATCATTACCATATTAACCTGGATTGTATCACTCCATTAGTTAGCTTTCACCTACTGGAAGACAGGAATGTAAAGAACTAGGAGATGAAAGGTAAATACGCATGTGTGTTTGTGTATACGTTGGGAGTGGGGTTAAGATGAACTAAATTTAGTGGCCTTATGAGAAATCCTAACATGATGAGATGGAGAAGGCAATGGCACCCCACTCCAGTACTCTTGCCTGGAGAATCCCATGGACGGAGGAGCCTGGTGGGCTGCAGTCCATGGGGTCGCTAGAGTTGGACACGACTGAGCGACTTCACTTTCACTTTTCCCTTTCATGCACTGGAGAAGGAAATGGCAACCCACTCCAATGTTCTTGCCTGGAGTTTCCCAGGGATGGTGTAGCCTGGTGGGCTGCCATCTATGGGGTTGCACAGAGTCGGACACGACTGAAGTGACTTAGCAGCAGCAGCAGCAGCAACATGATGAGAAACAGTGATTAAGCGTGACCATGTATTTGGCCTTCATATTATTAAACATTTATTTCTTACAGTTCTGAGGCTAGAGGTCCAAGTTCAGGTGCTAGCATGGTTGGATGAGAGTCCTCTTCTGGATCACAGACTTCTCATTGTGTCCTCACCTGGCAGGAGGGGCTGGGGAATGGGCACTCATTCCATTCATGGGCCTCCACGCTCACCACCTAAGAACCTCTTCAAGGCCCCATCTCCTAACCCCATCATCTTTGGGGTAAAATTTTTAGCATACGAGTTTGTGGGGGAGACACACTCAGGCCTGCACTCACCACACCTGTGTATTCTGTTGATGCAAATGTTTTCTAGACTGCATTTCCACCCCGAGAGTAGGTAGAGAGTGGTTCAGTTCATGGCATGTGCAGATCTGCCTTGATGTGCTGTTTACTTTTTTGCTTCAGGTTCTGCAAAGTGTGGCCTTTAGTTCCTAGTTCCTTTCTAATAGTGCATTTTTCAGAATAATGGGCTCAGTGTTGCTTTAGGGAACACATTGTTATGTGAGAGCCATAGAAAACATGATCTGAAAAGGGGACTTCTAATTTTCCTGAGGACTTGAGTAAATAGTCAGAGAGAAAGGGCCAAATTCTACCTGCCTCACGGCAGGCATTGCAGTTTTTGGAGCACATCCAATCCTGAGAGCCACCCGCTTGTCCAAGTTCAGGTTGACAGAAAGACAGAGCCTTATTCTTTGGTCTCCCTTGGTGAGGACTATCAACAAGGAACTTATATGCCGTGAAATAGAACCATTCACTCCAATAGAAGTTTTTCAGCAAGACTTTATCTTGATGACGTAACTAAACTGCGCCACCACTCCCCACCCCAATTTGAAGGAGGATTAGTACAGTGGATGTTATAAAGCAGGTATGAACAGTTTGAGGGACTGCAACCAATATTAACTGACAAAAACCAACTTCATCTAAATCATCATAAAAATGTTTAAGTAAAAAAAAGGGCGGGGAGGGCGCAAAGGGGTTTTCAGATTGAACAAGATCATCGCATTTTATCTAATACATTCAATTCTGGCTAGGGTATACCAAAATGGAAACAGGATAACTATAAAACAAAACTTCCAGTACAGCACACTGCACACACCTGGGTCCCACCTGTCCCCCTAATGCTTCCAAACTCAACCATTTCCCAGCCTGTTGGGCCTGACTATGAAGGAGCACGTAGATCTTCTGTTTAATCCAATCTTTGTTATAAGGCTGGTATGTCTGGGTATCAGCTTGGTAAACAAGTCATCTGAGGTCTTCCAGGTCATCAATAAAATCAAACAGCTGACTGATATCATATGTGATAGAGGGGCTGTTGGGATTCATTCTCTTCAGATGTTCTTCATACATTTTACAAACACCTTCCATACGCTCATTCACAGATTCATAGCGTAAGTTCTGCCTTCTGGCCTCTTGGTAGGCTATACCAGCAAGGTGGTGTGAGACATCGCACCAAGTCTCCCCCTGCAGCCGATGCCGACTCCGCCACTGCACACGAGCTTACTCCTCTGTTTTCATTTTTAACTGAAAATCAACATTAATATATAATTTATGAGTTGGGTAATTGATAGTTTAAATGAAAATATTAGGAATTTTAACGGTAGATCTGAAAAGAAATTATGTGCTAATTTCCTGGGGGATTGTATAAAGGACAGTATTATGTAGTTAACTGGTATGACTTTCTAGAATGTAAGAACTCTCCCATGAGGAGGGCCCCTTTATGGGTAGACTTGAAGTTGGCTAGGCTCTCTTTTGAAGAAAAGGCACACCCGAGCCATCAGGAGCAGAATGGAAATCTGTCCAGATTTCTAAGAACAACATGGCACAGTTCTTCAGGATGCAGTACTGTTCCCGTTTTGGGACATTTCACATCCTTGGTCACTGGGTGCCAAGTGCCAAGGTCTATTCTCGTCAGCACTTCGAACATTCTCCCCTTTGCCTTCTCCTTGTAAGTATGCACAGGTCCCCACCAACATAAAAAGACCAAAATATCGAACAAAAGCCCCTTCATCTTCCTCTTCACTGCACTAGAAGTGATTCCCCATAACTTTCTAATTTCCAAAGACCATGGCCCCTTCTGAGTCCTCATTCTCCCTGACCTCACTGTAGTCCCTCATGAGCTCTGCACAATTATGTACTATTATTATTTAAAATTCTGTATTTTTGGCTCTGTGCTGATTCTTCGTTGCTGTGAGTGCTTTTCTCTAGCTGCAGTGAGCAGCGGCTATGCTCTAGTTGCTGAGCACTGGCTGCTCATTGTGGTGGCTTCTCTTGTTGCAGAGCTTGGGCTCTAGGGCGTGTGGGCTTCGGTAGCTGCAGCGTGTGGTCTCAGTAGTCGTGGCTCCCAAGCTCCAGAGTACGGGCTCAGTCGTTAATGGCCCATGTGCTTAGTTGCTCTGTGGCTTGTGGGATCTTCCTGGACCAGGGATTGAACCCATGTCTCTGGTCCAATCGAATCCGCATTGGCAGGTGGATTTTTCTTTTTTACCACTGAAACACCAGGGAAGCCCACAATTATGTATTATTATTGAATTATTGTTTAAGCTCTTAAATTGCTGCTGAACTCCTCATGTGTTTGAACTTGTCTCTCTATAAATGTCTCGATGGCAGGATCTTATATTTCTCTTTGCCTTTAGTAATATTCAGGACAATGTATTTAATATTTAATTTGTTAGTTGAAGATTTTTTTGGTAACTCATTGGACTGTTTTAATATTTAATCTGTAGGAAAGTTCTTTTCTGTTTTAATCTTGAATCCCCACTGCTGATTTTACATGCTAATTATATATGTGATAGAAATTTGTAGTTCTTCTTCTTTTTTTTTCTTAATCAGGGCAAAGGTGAGACCCAGATTGGGTCTTTATTTAGACCTCTAGTCTTAGTCTTGCCTCAGACAGAAGAGCACATCTGTGTTCATGCACACACTTACACATACACACACATTCACAGACATACACATGCCTAGGAGTATACCAGCCAAGCTGGGAAAGAAGAGTGAGGAACACTGAGTGACTTAATGCAAATAGGGGTCAGTTCAGCCCCTTTGCTGCCTGTCTGGTGGTGAGCTTCTCACCTGAGGGCTTAGTAGTAACTTCCCTGTGTGTTTCTTATTGAGTGTTAAAACAAGGCCCACAGAAAAAGGCACAAATGTAGAGAAATAGAGACCAGCAGAGGAGTGTAGGTGAAGAGAGAGATCTAAAGACAGAGATCCAGGCAAGGAACTACAAAGAGAAGCACAGACACCAAAGCAGAGAGAGTAGGTTAGAAAGCAGCAGGGAGGTTGGGAGCCAGGAGGAAACTGGGGAACAGGACACCAACCCCAAAACTATCTCTGGCACGGGAAATTTAGACTGCTTGGGGGTGGGGCCAGGGCAGGGAGAGCGCTGGGAAGGAGAAGCAATTGTAGGAACTGGATGTTCCACCTCCCCTTGGGCCTGGGAGCTGTGCCCTGTTCAGTGGTGGCCCGCCCCAGACCTCCACACATGAACCTGTAATCCTGTTCTGGTAGTTGAGAACCGGGGCCTGGCTACTTGGAACAGGAGAACTGGCCTGGCTACAGGAGCTGGGGGAGGTCCCAAGACCCCTGGGAGACTCTGGAGGAGGGGGTGGGCTAAGGACAGGGACTGAGGCCAGCTCTGTCCTCCAGATGGGCTCATCCATTGTAGTGGCTGCTCTGGGGGCAAGCACAGTGGGGGCCAGGGGTTCCGCAGTGGGCTGGGGCGCTTGAGTTGAAAATCGGTGGATCTCCTGGACTCAGGCAGTTTGGGGCGGCCCTGAGGAGGTGGGTCCAAGAGTCGGGGGAACCTCATCAAAACAGAACATGGCAGTTTTAAGTTGGCAGGGCTGGTGCCGCATGAAATCCAGAGCCTTAATGCCCTGCTTAGCGGCTGCCCGAGGCCCTTGGAATTGGGTCTTACTATGGAGAGTTTGGGCAGCTTGGGGGAAAAAGGGTTAGAGCCGTGGGTTGTAAGCAATAGGAGGTGGAGCACGTATATTGGATGAATATTTCCAGGAAGAAGGCAGTGAAGGGGTAGGAGAAGGGCTTCTGGGCCGAGGGCCAAGGCCAGGACCAGGTGGAGCTTCCACCACATACCTGTCCGCTCGGCTCTGACGTTTGGCAAACAGCTCCCCTTCCCTCCCCCCCTCCCTGAAGCCTTGGTGTTTCAGGGATTCCAGCCGAAGGGGTTACCCTGTTCACTAACCCATGGAGGAATCCTCGAGAAGGGGGCTTAGGAGCCACTGGGGGTGGAGTCTTAGGAGTCGTAGGGGGTGGGGTGTTGAGAGCCATTGGAGGCGGGGTTTTAGCTGTCACGTGAGGCAACGTCTTGTAACTCCTGCCCCCTGGTGGCTGCATGAAGTTGCAGGCTTCAGCCCTGAGGCTCAGAGCATGCTCCTCTTGACCAGATTCTGCTCCCCCAGCCCGGGGTTTTTCATCCAGGTTTTGCACCAACGATAGCAGCTCGGGGTTGGGCGAGTTATTCGTCTCCTTATTTCCCGACCAGAACATCTGCTTTTGGGTTCCCCGACGCCGGGCCTCCTGGAGGATGCCCGTGCGAGCAGCTGGCACGGAGATGCATTGCTCCTGGGCGCTGTGGGGCTCAGGGGCCGCAGAGCTAGAGGGGCAGGCGCTTCTGGGCACGCAGCAGGTCGCAGAGGCGATGACAGGAAGATAGAAGTGGTGGAGGTCATGGCGGCTCCGCTAGCGGGGGCCGGAGGCTCTGGGCTCCGCCTGGTGTAACAGGATGATTAGGGGCTGGGATGTATAGGGAGCTGGTGGCTGTCATGGGGCCGGAGGAGCGTGGGGTGCTGGGGGAAGTGGGGACTGGCACATGGCTTGGAACCCCTTAAGTGAAGCTGGGCACAGGAAAGGTACCCTGCGGAGGAGATAGGAAAGGCGGTGGGGCGGTGCTGAGGCCTCCCAGGCTCTCATTTGCCCTCTTGGGAGCTAGGGGCCAGAAAATAAGCAAGGTGGTACCTGACCGCTGCCCTTGTAAGCCGGGAGTGCTAGCTGAATGGTTAAAGATGCTTGGAGCTGAGGTAGAGGTTCCACAGCTGGGGAGGAAAGGTCTGGGGCTGACCACAGGGGCTGGCAAAGGGCTGGATGGGAGTAGAGCCGCCTCTGGCGGAGCGTTTTGTGGCCGAGGTGGAGACTGCAGGCCCTGCCCCTTGAGCGTGGCCGCTGGACCTTCCTGGGCCAGCTGCTGGGTGATGGAGGCTGCGCGCTGGCACTGCTGTTCAAAGAGTTGGGCCCCTCGCCTGGAGGCCTCACTCGGCTGCCCTCCCAGCCCCCGGCCCTCTGCTGTGCCTGAGCTCGGTCTGGCTAGCTCCATGTCTAGGTAGGGGCTCTCCCAGTCGGACTGGTTGTTGAGGCTGCGGGCTTCGGAGAAAGCCTCTTCCTCCAGCTGGGACTCACTGGTTGGAGGCAAGCCGTCCTCCTCCTCAGCGCCGGTCCCCACGGCAGCCCCAAAGCTCACTAGGGTGTATTTCTTGGCTCTCTGCTGACGTTTCTTAAACATCAGTACCCCCTTGGAGTGGGGGTTAGGGGCTGCGGTGAGCAGGATGCAATCGTCCGGCATTTGGTCTTGGCCTCCTTCACACTCCGCTCTTGGAGGCTCTCTGCCCTTTGTAGCTTGGCTTGTTTGGCCTTCTGGGTATAGGTGGTGGTAAGATCTTCTGCCACTGGGTGGGGAACAGGCCCCGCCATAGGGATGAGATGAGGGCCAGGCCGGAGGGGGCCATGGGGCAACAGCAGGGCCTCATCAGGGGGTGGCTGAAGAGTTGTCCTATCCTCCCAAGATGGGGAGCTCACACGACTGTCACCCTGGCTGGGAGGGCCAAGGACAGCAGGTGCCGGCTCTGCAGGGCTGTCAGACAGGTAGACCTCATCTGGTAGGGCTCCTGGAGGGGTGGGCCTTGTGGAGCCTCAGTGGTGGGGTCGGCGGGGCTTTTCCTGGGTGGCTGGGCTGTCAGCATCACTGTCTGTCTGTCCTTAGTAAGCCTCACTGTCAGGGGGCGAGAGGAGACACCTGGGCTGGAGAGGCTGGGGAACCGGAGCTCCTGGGGGCTCAGGACTCAGTGGAGACACTGGTGACAGTGCCTGAAGCTCACCCGGGGATGGCGATCGCACAGGTCCCTCGTCCTCTACCCGCTGCACAGCGAGGACAGGCCGATTCCCTGAGACATTGATGAGGCTTGTGGCACTGGCATGAGAGAGGCTGGTGCAGGAGACCCCAGTGATGGCCAAAAGCTGATCCCTGTCTTGGAGTCCTGCTCTGCCTGCCCGGCTCCATCTTCGGATTTTCCTGTGCATGAGCACACACGTTAGGACCAGAAAGATGGTGAACTATTCTGGGCAGGGCAAAGCCGGAGGAAACTCTGGTGGAGGTCCGTAGTGGTCCTGATGTGCTCATCAGTCATCCGACTATGGTGCCAGGCAATCTGTGTGTCTTAATTCCATCCTCTCAGCAAGTTATTACAATGGCATTCTTCTTTTCTCCATTCTACAAATGACAGAAACTGAGGCCAAGATTAAATTACCCAAGTTAGGGAACTGCAGGGACAGACATTGAACACATGCTGCCTAAAAGCAAAACTACTGCCCTTTAAAGTCTAAGTGTTGCAGCAATTCCCCAGTAGTTCAGTGATTAGAACTCTTGAATTTTCACAGCCAAGGCATGGGGTTGGATGCCTGGTCAGGGAACTAACATCCCGCCAGCCACAAGGCCCTGGCCAGAGTAAGTAAATGTACAAAAAGTATACAATATCAGAATAATCATAATTTTTAAAAATTCCCAAACCAAAAAACATTGTACTTTCCATTCCGCAAGTCTTATGACTGGCAAAGGTCATGGGTGAGAGAACCTCCAAGACGGAAATCAAAGGGGCCGGGGTCAGCAGGAAGTCTCTACAAGACTTTGTCTAATATGTTATTGGAAGGAGAGTTACTAAAGATAGTTCAATCACATCTCGGTTTGGAGTGGGACCATAAAGTTACCACGACATCTCAGGGGGGAAGGAAAAAAGGAAGTACATAAGAATCCTCAGAAGCTGCCGCAGACGGCCAACATAGAAAAGAAACTAGCACGTACTCAGTAGTTATTATTCTTATCATAGGTGGGTCACGTTTGTTCAGATCACAGGAGCCCAGGGGTATAGATGGATCTTAGTCACAGTAACAAAACAGTTTTTGACGTGGCTTTTGAAAACATTTGAACCCCAGTTCTCAGTCTGTTCCTCCTTTCTGAGACACAGCTTGAGAGACACACCAGGCAGAGTCTTTTCTAACAACTTCAACTGCAAAGCTCTCTCATTTTCCTAAACTCTTAAAGCATTTGCTGTTTAACATTACTTTCTCCACTCCTCGCCTCCTGGTTACTGCTGCACTGCTGTCATTACGCTGCTCCTTCCAGCATGGATGTGGCCAGGCAGACCAGCGACCTCTCCAATCTCGGCTTCAAGTGTTCCTTCTCAGTTCTTATCTTGCTTTGCTTCACAGCTTTTGCTCCCTTGTTCATTTCTCTTGGATTTTGTCACATTTGTCCCCTTCTAAATTTCTAACATGGTAATAGATGGTTGGGAGTGTGGAATCTGGAACAAGACTGCTTGGTTTTAAATTTCCATTCTACCATTTAGTTGTGTGCCTTTGAGCAAAGTGTTTAACCTCTCTGTGCCTTACTTTTCCCATCTGTAAAATGGGGACAATAGCGGAAGGTACTCCATATGTTTGTGAGGACTAGATGAAAATTGTCTAGTACAGCTCCGTAAATGTCAGCCCTATTTCTCTGTTCCTCAGTGCCTTTTGTGAGCTCTCCTTCCTCTCCGTTTCTCTTGGAGTTCTCCAAGTTTCTGTTCTAAGCCCTTTTTGAGTTTGTGTGTATCCACTTCCTTACTCCATCTCATTTACTCCCAAATGACTTTAATTACTGTTACTGTATTATCAAAATCTTTCTCTCCAGCCCAGATGTCTTTCTTGAACTCCAGGTCCCTGCTTTTGACCTGTCTTGGACACCAGTCATCACATCTCAAGCTCTTAACGGCCATAACCCATTTTTATTTCTTTCTCCAAGTCATCTATCTGCCTCCCCTTTCACTTTCCCCTTCTTGGTCAGTGGCACCGTCTTCCCATTGTCTAAGCCAGGAACCAAGGAGTTCCCATAGATTCATTCCTCCTGGTCCTTATGCCCTACATCTAGTTAAGCACCAAGGCCTTTTCATTTTGTTCTTTAATCTCTCACATTTCTTTGTCCTCCCTAAAACATTGCTTTGAATCAGGCTCTCACTGTCTTTCACCTGAACAATAGCAATGGTCTCTTGCTTGACTTCGCTGACTTTGGTCTCTCTCTTTTCAGTTCATCTTAGCCCTGCGTCACAGAGATCTCTCTAACACGCAATTTGGGTTGCTTGCCTCTGTTGCCTAAAGCCACTAATTGGTTTTAAGTTCATGTTACTTAGTATGATGTAACATTGGGGCCTGGAAAAATTTTCCATCTTTCTCTCCCACCACTGCCCTATGCATACTTTCAGTAGTCCTGGAGGTGTTTGTAGCTCCATGAATAACCCTTTCTTGAATGCTGCCGTGTAGTCACTCCTATTTCTTCTACTTGAAATGTCCTCCCATTTCACCGTCTACCTGGTGAACGTCAGTGATTTTCAACAAGGGTCGCTATTGGCATTTGGGTGGGACAGTTCTTTGAGCACAATCAGTCCAGTATTATTGAATGCTCAGCATGCACTGTTCCCAATGCTGAATGCCAGAAGCAGTTCCCTTCCCTCTTCTGCTCCTCCCCTGCCCCACCAACTCAGTCACATAAGAACCAGACATGCTCTGCCCTCATTTCCAAATGCTTTTCTAAGTAGGAATGCCCTTAGTAACAAGCAGTTGTATGTATTCTTTAAGACTTAGCTTAGGCCTCATCTCCTTGGGGAACCATGCCTGATACCTCAGCTGCTGAGTGATTTGAGCATTTCTATCTCCCTGGATTCGCAGAATCCCACACATTTTATATTCTCATTGTTTTCCGTTTTCTCGCTGGGCTGGCAGTTTCTCTAGGAAGAACTCATCCCTCCATCCCCAGTACCTAGGATATAATAGACACTCAATAAAAGTATTGTCAGGCGAGTGTATGCTCCTCGATTCTGTCTCGTCACAACAAAGATTTGGAGTGACGGACATTAAAGCCCTTGGCGTGTCACAGCTCTCGGGTCTTAGACCGTGTTATAGCTCTTAGACAAATCAGTGTTACAGCTCCATGTTACAGCTCTGTTTTATTTAGATAATAACAGGAAAATCCATCCCTGATGTGTGAGGGCGTGTGGACCCAAAGACGTGAAGAGAAGAGTGCCCCAGCATGTGTGGGTCGGGGGGAGGAGAGAGAGAGAGCCCCAGCCCTTTGGCTCCTTTTTTAATATGTTTCCCTCCCCCGGCCCTGCCCTGTGTAAATTGGGTTAGCCAGGAGTGCTGTTTGTTCTACCTGAGGTCCTCACTCCGGTCCTCGGGCCTGCCTTTGTTCTATTTTCGTGGGCTTTTCTCTTCCTTATCTTTTAGTCCACCACCATTTTGAACTCCTTTTCCCTGGTGGCTCAGACGGTAAAGCGTCTGCATGCAATGCAGGAGACCTGGGTTGGATCCCTGGGTTGGGAAGATCCCCTGGAGAAGTAAATGGCAGCCCACTCCAGTATTCTTGCCTGGAAAATCCCTACCAGGCTCCTCTGTCCATGGGGTTGCAACGAGTCGGACACAACTGAGCAACTTCACTTTCCCTATTCTAACTACCTAACAGTATTTATAGAGAAAGTGAATGGTTGTGTTTTCCTTGGTATATAGTTACCTGTTCCTCTAGCTTATTTGCCTGTTTCATATCAGTATACCCTTTCTTTTCAAATAGATTTGATAGACATTTGAAGGGAGACATTTATACTTTTTTTTTTTTTATGAGTACTAAGCATATATAGGAAGTTTGGAGTAAATGTGCTAAACTAAATGAAACATTTAGAAACTAGCTGTTTCTCTGAGGTTAAGCTTCATTGCTTTTAATCATTAAGGTCGTATTTCTAAATGTGAAAGCATCATTTGAGAATTTTTCCAGGCTTTACTCATTTGTCCACTAGTCTTATAGTTTAGAATTGGGTGCAGTAATCTAGCTATTCTGGTTTAAGAATGTAATTTTTGTGGTTAGTAGGTGGAGAGTACCTTTATGTTCCTGCAGAGACCGTATAAAACCTAGTTGGGAATGGGGAGGTGGATGGGGGTGGTGTAAAGCCACAGTTTGCTGTCTGAAATGCAGATGAAAGCCATGGGGGAGGTGGGGCCTTCCACCTGTGGTTGGATTTGTTAACATCTCAGTAGCCATGCTCCTAAGTTATCAGGAGAATTTTCCATGCGCCTATTCCCCCAGCTACTTTCTTTTGTCTCTATAGTCTGTTTAGCAGTCTTTGGGTCAACCTTGTGACAAGACGACCTTAGGTAAGTTACTGCCTCACTTCAAATACTTCTTTGGCTTCACATTGCCTCTAGAAGGGATTTTCAATCAGAAGTATGTGGTTTTTTAATCTTGGATCTCACAAGCTTAAACTAAGCCCCTGACTCCACAAAAGAGAACCACTTTCATGACTTAGTTACTTTGTTTCTTGCTCATAAATAGTATTTCCTACTTTGTTCACTTCTTTGTTCACTTTGTTTCTTCTCTAACATAGTTCTGAATTTCTTTTGACATTTTAAAATTTGAAATTTATTCTTAAAGCTGTCACACAGAATAATCAAAACATGTCACAGGTTGAGAAAGAATCCTAAAAATATTTTAAGCAGTAGCAATATCATTGGAAAATGACGGTGAGAGGTGAGGGGCTGTGGACCACCTATGGTAGCCACTGCAAAAGAGAAAATCGATTAGGATACATAAATTCTAACATGACTTTTCAAATTGACAGTTTTATTGAGCTAATTGTACAGTCGCATTCAGTTATAAGAAATACTATTAGTTGTTGGTTGGTTGCTAAGTTGTGTGCTACTCTTTGCAACTCCATGGACTGTAGCCCACCAGACTCTTCTGTCCATGGGATTTCCCAGGCAAGAATATTGGAGTGGGTTGCCATTTCCTTCTTGAGGGGATCTGCCTCAGTCAGGAATCTAACCCACGTCTCCTGCATTGCAGGCAGATTCTTTACTGCTGAGTGCCCTAGAAACACTGTAGAAAACCTTTATACTCTCTGCCCAATGGTAATATTTTATAAAACTATAATAAGCTCAATTGCCCTACAGCTCAAATGGTAATGAATCTGCCTGCAATGCAGGAGACCCGGGTTCAATCCCTGACTTGGGAAGATCCTCTGGAGAAGGAGATGGTAATCCACTCCAGTATTCTTGCCTGGAAAATCCCATGGACAGAGCAGCCTGGTGAGCTACAGTCTGTGGGGTTGCAAAGAGTCGAGCGTCTAACTGCTACTACTACTAAGATCAGTTGATATTGACAATGATACAATGTACTCATCTTATTCAGGTTTCCCAGTTTTACTTATATTTACTAGTCTCTGTGATCTTAAATTTCAGCATCCTTTTTTATCACCTGTGTAAGTTCACGCATTCACCGCCACAGACAAGATACTGAATGGTTCTGAAACTGCTAGGATCCCTCATGTCGCCCTTTTATAATCATGACCACCTTCCCTCCTTACCCCTCCCAATACTGTATTCTGCCTCTGGCCACTACTAATCTGTTGTCCATTAATTTTTCTCATTTAAAAATGTTATTATATATGTGGGATTATGGTCTGTGACCTTTTGGGATCGGCTCCTATCGATCAGCATAATTTCCTAAAGATTGATCCATGGCGTGTAAATAGTCAGTTCCTTTTAATTTCTGAGTAGTATATATTGCTGACTTAGGCATGTACACACATAAGTGTGCATACAGACAGCAGACTGTGCTGTCTTCACCGTTCAACTGTTGAAGACATCTGGGCTGATTCTAGTTTTTGGCTGTTATAGATAAGGCTATTACCAATGCTGCTGCATACAGGTTTTTCTGTGAACATAAAGTTCTATTTCTCTGGGGGTGGAGGAAATACCCATTAGTGGAATTACTGGTGGCAACGTGTATTTAGTTTTTAAGAGACTGCCCAACTGTTTTCCAGAATGGCTATATTATTTTGCACTCTTACCAGCAATGTGTAAGTGATTAGTGATTTTTTTTCACATTTATAGCCTTCTCATGTCTTTTGTATACATACTGTGTACATATATTATTTGCAAAAATGGGATTACACTATATGTTTTAAATAACTTTCATTTTAAATTTAACTTGGAATGAACATCTTTCCAAGGCATTAAGTATTTCTTTCTATAGTAGATATAACAGCTGTGTAGCATTCCAATACATGAACCAAAGTTCTCTTTTTGAATTAATTGACCTAGAACATAGTATTTGTCTCAGGTATGAAACACAATCATTCCTTATATGTATATACAGGTATCCCTTGGTATTCGTGGAGGACTGGTTCCAGGCCCACTGGTGGACACTCAGATCTGTGGATGTTCGAGTCCCTTGCATGAAATGGTGCAGTGCAGTCAGCCCTTTGTATCTTCAGGTTCCACATCTGTGGATATGGGAGACTGATTGTATTGTGAATTGATCACCACAGTAAATCCAGTTAATATCCATGGTGGTTTTAATTTGCATCTCTAAAGTGGTTAATGATGTTGAACGTCTTCCCATGACCTTATTTGCCATGCAAATATCCTCTTGGTGAAACGTCCATGTCTTTCGTCCATTTTCCAACTGGATTGTTTGAGCGTTCTTAATATATTCTAGATCCTAGTCCTTTGTTGGGTATTTTCTCCCAGTCTGCAGCATGCCTTTTGATCTCCCTCACTTGGGCTTTCACAGAGGAACACTTTTTAATTTTGATGTCTAGCATGATGGAAAAAAAAAGGTCTTAGTCTTTAATGTCCAGTAGTCCCTTGAGAATCTGAAAGCTATAAACTCTTGTCAGAAAAATGCACATCACACAAAATTTCATACCTAAATTTTTGGTGTTCACAGACTCTATAAAGTTCATCAATGAACTATAAGTCATATGAATCCACTTAATTTGCAGTAATCCTGCAGAAGACTCTGGGGAGAGTTATTTTTCTTTTGTTGAAGTAAAAAGTGGAGAAACTCTATACTTTACAAAATAAGAGAAAGCTATATTAGCCAGGCTTTATTCTGTTGAGGACCTAACTCAAATGCCTCTTTCTCAGCAATATTTTTCTTGACTACTCTGGGATACATTGCCAGATTGCTGCTTTAAACTTCTTGGGCTGAACAGCTCTGCCAAGAAAACAGTCTTTCTTGTATTGAATTTGAGCTTTAAGGCATCAGCAAATGAGTGAACTTGTGGGCATTTCACACCTGCCAGGTCAGTTTTAGTAGCATGGCTCTTTACAGTACGTGACTTATTTTTCTTGCTCCATTTCCTTGTTTTATAAAGATGAGTGCACAATAAGAAAATAGAAATGAGATGCTGGTGGTGAGGCAAGGGTTGATAAATTTGATATGATCATTATCTGTGCCCAAGCAGAGAACTGTCAGCATCAGTTAGTTGTATTAAACTTGATCATGCATTCCATTAAGATGAAAAAGTAAAAAGCTCATTGTCGGAAAAACTGGAGTGTATTTTGTTTACATTCTGACTCAGAGCAAACATGAAATTAGGAATGTTGTTAGGTCTTTGGCAAAGGAGTCTCGCCCCTTGGAAGTCTGTTGTTCACTTTTGTTGCAGATTTTTATTTATTTATTTAAAATTTTGGCTGCGCTGGGTCTGCTGTTGCTGCGTGGGCTTTTCTCTAGTTGTGGTGAGTGGGGCTACCCTCTAGTTGCAGAGATGCAGGCTTCTCATGACCGTGGCTTCTCTTGTTGCAGAGCGCGGGCTCTAGGGCATGTGGGCTCAGTTGCCCTGCAGCACGTTGAATCTTCCTGGACCAGGAATTGAACCCACGTCCCTTGCACTGGCAGGCATGTTCTTAACCACTGGACCACCAGGGAAGTCCTTGTTGCAGATTTAGTATGTGTTGTTTTGGGGATGAATTGTGTGTTAACATAAGAGGCCAGTGACCTTTACTCCCTCTGGTTTCCAGACCCGTTACTCTAATTTATCTAACTCCTCAGTGTTTCATAAAAATATCATGTATCCAGGTCTGTCTTCATGCTGAATCCTCCTTTCTCTTGTTCTGTGTATGTAACTCATTTATCGCTTCATGCTCGTCCTATACTATCATGTTCTGCCAGCTCAGGGGTGTTACTCCTTTACCCTTAACTTTTCATGGCTATAGATCTTATCCTGGCCAGGTTGTAAGCTCATCCATGCTAGGGACAGTATTTTTTATATATATATATACTTTATGTATTTTATTATCCCTCCCATGACAGCCTGCATAGTGTTGTGCAGTGAATTGACTTTGACATGAGAGAGGAGCTTTAGAGCTGTGTTGCTAATAAGGACATTGATGCCCTGATGAGATGGAACTTGCCCGCGATGCTTGAGTGATTGAGCTTTGCATTGATTATGAAGGATACACTAAACAGATTAATAGCAAAAGTGAGCCAGTAAAGGGAATGTTCCATTGATGTATAAAAAAGCTTTTTGAGGGCTTAATCACTCTGTGTGCAGATACATCCTGTGAAATACAAGCAAGTGTGACTGGTTTGGCGGAACATTTTGCTAGCAGCTAGCTCCTGCTCCTCTTTGTACTTTACAAACGTCCTCTAATTTAGGCTGTCCCATTTCAGACTGACTGGCTCCCTTTCTTCCTCCCCACCCCCAGTCGTTGGAATTAATGAGATCCTTTTGAATGGTTATTGTGTTGCCTGCTTTCTAATCTTCAGACATTTCCCCACACTGAGTTCACCAAGTAATTCTACTCTTTCACATAAAGCTGCTTAGACCTGCATAAATCAGGTAGGTAACTCCAGTCTGAAGCAGGTCTGTAGACACTGCTGTGTATTCAGCAGTAGGTTTATTCTAAAATGCTTTTTTCCTGCCCATCCATTGTGTTGGCATGGAAGGTTTTTACTTAGACTTACCTCCAGTTTAACTGATCTTCTCTCCTCCTGTTAGTATAACAGTTGTGAAATACAATTAAAATTCTACACTCCAAGGTTCACTGAAGGAGCAGTGAATCAAGATTTCCGTCTCCAGTGCCACAGGTTTCAAACTAAGGTAGCAATAGAATTACCCCAATAGTAATTGCTCTCTGCTCTTTGAAGTTTCAAAGTGGAGGGGGAATATTTGGTTCTGTAAAATCAGATAAAATTCTGTGGAATTAGGACTTCCCTGGTGGTCCAGTGGTAAAGAATCTGCCTTGCAGTGCAGGGGGACATAGGTTCATTCCTGGTTGGGGAACTAAGATCCCACATGGCGCAGAGCAACGAAGCCCATGTACCCTGGAGCCTGCATGCCACAACTGCTGAGCCCACACACCACAGCTGGCGTGAACGTGCACCTCGGTGAAAGATCCCATGTGCCACAACTAAAGATCACACATCCTGTAACCAAGACCCAACGCAGCCAAATAAAAAAATTAATGAAAAATCCTGTGGAGGTTGACAGTATTATAGTGATGTGGTACAGTGCTCTTCAGAATTCCTGATACCTGGGAATTCTTTGGGGCCGCCAGAATGAGGCTGAGCTGAATAGACCTCATTCTTACCCTTTCACCCCAATTACTGCCAAATCATTTTGATCAGTCTAATATGTAGAGGTTCTGAATGATTTTATTTGAAATAAAGATTCAAATGCTTAAAAAAGCCTTTGTGTATGCTTCACATGCAATGACTGGACTTCCCAGGTGGCACTAGTGGTGAAGAATCCCCCTGCGTCTGCAGGAGATGGGAGAGACACCAGTTTGATCCCTGAGTCGGGAAGATCCCGTGGAGAAGGAAATGGCAACCCACCCCACTATTCTTGCCTGGGGAATCCCATGGGCAGAGAAACCTGGCGGGCTACTGTCCATGGGGTCGCAGAGAGTTGGACACGACTGAGCATGTATGCATTGTAATATGCAATGATGATAAATGATAGTTACAGCTAGGATTTATTGCGTGCCCATTAAGTGTTTTCTCTTTTTACTCTATCAAATCTCTTGATCATCCCAACAGTCTTAAGAGGTAGGTACTGTTACTGTTTCTACTTGACACATGGCCTAGGGAAGGGAGGTAAGTAACAGGCCCAGAGTCACACAGAATAGGGTAGAACTGGTGTTCAAACACAATCTGTTTCTGAGCCTATATTCCTTGCTATGAGGTTCTTACAGCTTTTTAGCCAAATGAATTTCTGTCTTTCAGATTGTAGTAATGTTACAAAAGGACTGTGCTGAGGCCAAGGAGAGCATGGGCTCTGGGGTCAGACAGGCTGGATCCACATGCCTTGGCCACAATTAGCCTCTTGGCTTCATTCTCAGTCACGTGGCACAACTTTGCTGAGCTTTTCTTTGCCCGTGTGAAGTGGAGACAGGGGTGCGGGAGGCCCTTCTAGCTGAAGAGGGCAGGTATCAGGAAGACCCTTTAAAGTGAAGCTCCTTAAAATGGGGACCACAATTCAGAGGTAACAGTGGTGGAGAAGAGATTTGCCTGGGGTTCTAGTTTTTGAAAATGAAATTCTGAAAATATTTATAAAATTTATATTTTATTCCTTTGGCTGAAAGGCACCAGAGCATCATGGCTAGAGCTTACCGTTCTGGAGTGGCTGCTTAAATACCAGCCTAGCCTTGTTCAGGGTGACCTATTACACAGTTAGTTTTCAGCTCTGTTGACTCTTAGAAGGAACATAAGGTGAATCATGTGTGTGTGAGAGATTAATTGAAGGAGGTTGTGACTTTTTGTTTTGGCACAACTTATACAGTCGGACATTGGTGTTGTCTTATTTGATTGCAAAGCATTATTATGAGGGTCATTTTTGTTAGAAACACCCAAGATTGTCTTCTGTTTTCTCCTAGGTGGGAAGAAGGTACTTGTATTCCTTTACTGTTGAAATTACTGTCTTTAAGCTTTTATCTTATTATGATTATTTCTTTTTACTTGTTGATGGATCTCTGTCACGTTCTCATTGATAGTTTTGTATGTGACTTGAAGTTCTCCAGTACTCAAACTCTCTTCTCAATTTTATTTAACCTTATTTCATGCTTAAAAAAAGATTTCCAGCATTATTTTCAGCATTATTTGCTTTCCAAAGCATACAGCTATAGAAGAAGTTTTGGTGTAGAGGATAAAATTGCTAGAGGGTAGATGCTGGTGGGGGGAAGAATGAACACGGGAGGCTGTTGCTTGTAATTCTGTAAGTGGTCTGTTCATTTAAATGTTTTTGTTTAGGTAACTTGCTTTGCAGTTAACATTGTAACTGGAGGGACTTGTAAATGAAGGTTTAGGTAACTAAGTAGCATTTTCTCAATGCTACTGAATCAGTGGACATGAGTTTGAGCAAACTCCAGGAATTAGCGAAGAACAGGGAAGCCTGGAGTACCGCAGTCCACGGGGTCACAAGAGTCGGACATGACTTAGCGATTGAACAACAGCAGCCATGAGGATTCTCTAAGATGATGTTGGTAAAATACTTAATGCAGTACTTCACGTACCGTTATCCTTCTAAATGTAGTTGTTTATAGTATTGATAAATATTTGATCTTTATCTGTTAATAGGTTGTGTGAGAGGCATACACACCAGTTTTTAGCATGTTGAAGACAAAATTAGCCATGGTTTTATATTGACTCAGTCTTAGAATATTTCATTTAGATGCAAAAACTTGGGAAACCCAGAACTTCAAAGAATTGATTTTTTTCTGTATTAGTTAAATGTTATTTTTAAACATTAAAATATTCTTTTCACCTGTTGAAAACAGTCTAATATTTTTCTTTAGAGTTAACTAGCAATCAAAGATATTGGAATAGTATATATTTTTCAAAAAATATCTAAAATATTGAATTTTTTGTATCTTGATGATCTTTTCACAAGATTGTTTCCTCTTTGGGGAGTAAAATTAAAAGTTGCGGCTCTCTACTGAGACCCCAAATTAGTCCATGGTGTCTGCCAGAAAGACTAGAACTGTATTGGCTCTTCAGTTTCTCAAATATTAAAAAAAAAAGTGCAGTACGATATAAAAGTACTTGAGTCTCAATTTTTGAAATCGCAGGTGGAGAACTCAAGCGTTAGAAAATGAAGCGCAGCGCATGACACTTCTCTTGCATTGTGCAAAGCTACAGCATGTGAAGAACTTAGGCAATTGTGACTTGTTTAGCAAATACAAATTTTTTATCATTAAACTTGATGTAAAAGGAGGTATGGCCTCATTACACCATGCAGCTCTGCAAGTGAACACAGAGGTTACTGCTTTTAGCTATAACAGAGGAATTAATTTCAGAAAAGTGAGGATATAGTTTTTAATATCTGATTTGGTTTGAAGTTTTATTTGAAGATATATTTGCTTTGAACTTTTTTATTTACAGCTTAAGTAGGTGATCCTGATAGAGGTTTTATAAGTGTTGGAATTGAGGCTGAGAACTGTGGGGGTTTTGGTTTTAGTTTATTTTTTCAAGCAGTGAAATATAGTTTCTCTGGAAAACAAGAAAACTGCTGCTCAAAATGGTTCTTAACTGTCTTCACTGAAAACAGGCAAAAGGTAAACAGAAATAATAAAATATGAGTTGTTAAATGTCAGGTGAAATGTAAATATGTTGTTTAGCCCTTGATGTTTTGCTTTTCGTCTGAGATGATTACAGTCCAAAGTTGAGGCAGGCGTTTGATGAAGTGGGCCTTGTACTGACTGCAGACCCTGGATCCTTCACAGAGCTGTGCCAGGTTGGATTCTGGACTGCACTTCAGCCCACGTGGGCCTTTTCACTGGATAAACACACAACTCTAGAGGCTCTGGTGAGCGCCCTGCACTCCACAGGTCATGCCATAGTCTACTGAACGCAGAGGAGGAGGACTTGGGCAAAGCAGCCTAACCATTGTGGGGAAGGCTTGCTTACTTTATAGAGCTGAGCTTCAAAATGTTGTCCTGTACCCTTAAGTATGAAATGTTAGTGTGTATCCCTTACTTAATGTACTTATTAATAAAACATGCTACTGTGGCACGGACATGAATTTGAGCAAACTCCGGGAGATAGTGAAGGACAGGGGAGCCTGGCGTGCTGCAGTCCATGGGTTGCAAAGACTCAGACATGACTTAGTGACCGAACGACAATAACTACTGTAACAGTGTATATTCTAAAACATACCTCAAATCTAAAAAGCTGTAAAGGTTAAACATTGTAGTAAAAAAAAATTTTTAATAGCCCCTTTTGTTCTCACTAAAAGCATTGACATGTAATACATGGCAGAGTAATATAGTGATAATGTGCCACTGTTTTGAAAATCTATGCTTAGTAACTTTAATGCTGTGTAGTACTTTGGCTTGAATGTCTGGTTCCAAGTACTGTTTATTTTGAAATTGGTTTTGAAGTGTCATAGCTGGAAAGGATACCATACTATGGTAAAAAAGACTCTAATTGAAGAAGTGAGTGCTGGGTGTACTTATAAATAAAGGGATTTATATTTTAATCCCATCCAACAATTATATAAGAGTTTGTTTAAATGTAGCTAGTAAATTCCCATTTTTCCTGATGTTAATCATTCTTCCTGCAAATTAATCAGAAGTTGTTGCATTAAAAAGGAAAAAAACCCATGAAACATTTGGCAAGGTTAAAAAAGTATATTAGAAAGCCTTTCCCCAAAATTTAAAGCTCGTGTGTATGAGGGCTTTAGTAGATGGCAAACTTTAAATAATTTTTGCATCAAAATCACAAAATAAAAACATACAAATACTTTTTCAGCATGTTTTTACGATGGTGTATACTGTCTATAACCTGTTTCTTTTGAGATGCCTTTTCTTTTTCACTTATTAAATATCACCCCTTTCTAGAAGGGATAGGATATTTATTTGAAAAATATTTTAAGAAAAATCTGCTGTAAACAGCCAGTTTTAATCTTAGAAAACCCAGCAAAAGTTTGGAACACTTCTATTTTTGTTAGAAGATTAGGTGGTACACGGTTGGCAACTTTTTAAAGTACTTTGTTGCGAAATAACCAACACCCTTTAATGTGGTAAAGATTTTTATGGTCATTTCCCGTCTTGTTGTAGCAGCGGCTGTAAAGATTTGACCATGTTTAAAGGTCTTATTTCTATAAAATTAACCACACTGACATCCTGGCAAACTGTGCTTTTGGCTTCAGGTTCTTTGTTACGATATCTCACCCGTGAATGACACAGTGAATGGATTTTGCATTTGTGCTTTTTAAACTTCCTATCTGAGAAGTTGCCCCATCAGGGTGGTATTTTGAACATTATTTACTGAAGCAGTAATTCACTCTTCAGAAAATCTTCATATTCTCACCCAAAGTGACTTTTTAAATGTATTTTATCAGACAAAATCTAATACCATCTGTACTTTTCTCTAACTCTATAGCAAGTCTTCCACACAGCTTAATTTGTCCTAATGGGTTTCTTAGAACATTCCGTTTTAAAAGTTTCGCTCCTAAAGGAACGTGCTTTAGTTTTTAACTTTGTGTTTTTTGACTCTATGTTTCAGCCATTTTTTCTTAGCACTGTGCTTACCATAGAGTGCATTCATTTCTTTTACTATTAAGTAGAAATCTTCAAAGAATCTTCTGATTTTATTATCAAGTTCAGTAAAGTTTTATAAAAGATTGGAATTGTGTAGTTAACAGGTGAAAGAGGACTAGTATTTTGAGACACAGCATACATTTAGTGTGAGAGTCATGGTACATGTGCTGTGGATATACGTTCGTTTGAAAGTGAAAGTCGCTCAGTCGTGTCCGACTCTTTGTGATCCCATGGACTATATGGTACATGGAATTCTGTAGACCAGAATCCTGGAGTGGGTAGCCTTTCCCTTCTCCAGGGGATCTTCCCAACCCAGGGACCGAACCCAGGTCTCCCACAGTGCAGGCGTATTCTTTACCAGCTGAGCCTCCCAGGGAAGCCCTGCATGTTTTAAATTTTATTTATTTATTTTTGGTTGCACTGGGTCTTTGTTGCCGACTGTGGGCTTTCTCTAGTTGCGCTGTGCGAGCTTCTCATGGTGGTTTCTCTTGTGGAGCACAGCTCTAGTCACACGGGCTTCAGTAGTTGTGGCCCTTGGACCCTAGAGCACAGGCTCAGCAGCTGTGGCGCAGGGTCTTAGTTGCTGCTCAGCATGTGGAATCTTCTTGGCTTAGGGATCAACCCCTCCCTGCGCTGTCAGGCGGATTCCCATCCACCGTACCACCAGGGAGGTCCTACATTCATATTGTAAATGCCTTCTTGATCATTTTGAATCTTGGGGGCATGTACTTGTCAATGCTCTCAGGTTGGTCATTATTTTTATTTTATAGTGTAGCTGATGAACAATTCCTTTTGGGATTGGGAGTCTCAGTTTTGTTATTTTTGTGGTTATTTTTATTTTTAATTTGAACTTTCTTCTGGACTCCTTAAACCATTCATCCAATTTATGAGGTTAGTTTCATTAAAAATTGTTAACGATAGCCTGTAGGCCCATTTAAGTGTGTCCACATGAACTGCCACGGGGCCCAAAGTGTTGAAAACGAGGACCAAGGCGGGGCCCAGCTCTCAACCCCTCGGCCTTGTGATGCCCTCTGTCTTCTCTCCAGATGAGTCATGGAAGGTAACTTGTGACCCAGGAAGGTGGCCAGCGCCAGCATGTTTATGAACTATTAGTAAAATGTGAGCTAAATGATTTTATAAAGAAATAAAATAGAAATCTTTGTATTTGTCCTCTGGGTCACGTGTGTCCTCTGGGGATTACTGTACTCAAAATCACAGTTCAGGTGCTCCGTGTCTGCCTTCTTAAGAGACATCCCCAAAGTACTGCAGCTGGTGGTGGCCTGGGGACCAGAGCCAGGCTTGCCCTGGTGAGCAGAACTGTGTCCCAGAGGACGCAGGTGGGTGGGGGGAGAGAGGAGAGGTGATGGGGGCCGTGAGTCTCCTTGTCGGCCCTCCTCAGAGTTCACATGCAGCCCACTCTTCACTTTCTTCCCATCTTTAGGTGTCCGTTCAGCTGTGAGCTCTGTGAGGAGTGGATCGTTTCCTGGTCATCTTTGTGCAATGCTGAGCCCATTGAAGGTGTTCAGTGAACCTCATTTAAATGATGCTCCTTTTGTCTAAGCTGCTAGCTGGTTTCTGGGTGCAGATGGGGTGTCTACAGCTAGTGGAGAGGCTGGTTAGCCTGACAGTGGGCTGCCTCCCTCCGGAGAAAGCTTTCAGGTCCTGAGTAACAGGTCCGAGATCTGTCTTGTCACCCATAGCCTCCTGCCCCGTCCAGCCAGGAGTGGATTCTGACCTCAGAGTAGCCTAAGTGATTAACTAAAGCAAAACTTGCCACATGCTTGTGTTGGCCTTTCTTGGCTTTCTGAAATATATTGACAATTTCTGTTTGGGAGCAGTCAGTGGGATAATGTTGGGGGTGATAGATTTTCCTTATTGTAGATATTCATGTGAAAGAAGAAAGGGGGGAAGTTATTTTATACGGAGAGCATCTTATTCCTTTGTTCTTAGTTTTGACTCTGCAGTTTTCCTATCTAGTGGGTATCTCTTCCCTCCATGATGTTAACTGAAAGGCAGGATACAGCTCTACTGGTTGGTCACACGGGGACTCCTCCAATAACTCTCTTGTTTGTTATTTTCATTGCAGATGCGGAAACCATGGAGCTGAACTGCAGCGAAGTACCTCTGTATGTAAGTGCCTAAGCCCTGGGCTGCAGGCCTAAGTGGCTCATTCCTGGACTTGAAAGCCACGGGACCAAAGTGGGAAGAAATGTCTTGGTTACTGTTGAGTTGGGAGTTTTAAAAAAGTCGCACACAGCATTACTGTCTAGTTCAAGTTTTTGCATGGAAACTTTTAAAACTGGTTGACTCCTGGTTCCAAAGTCTAGGTTTTAATGGTATTTTCCTGAGTAACTTTTAACTGTATAACTTCTGGAAGGCAGCTCTGCTCACCACTATACAACCAATGCTTAACTGTATTAACTTCTGGACTCAAAAATATTCAGTTTATCTCTGTGGATGATTTTTGAACACATTATTATATGATATGCTGATAATAACCAAGAATGCTTTCTGTGTGTTTCTTTGGAGGAGAGGGGTTCAGTGATAGTTGGTAACATGATAGTAAGGTAAAATCATGAAATAGGAATTCAAAGGCAAAAGTACTGGGACATACATAGATAGGTGGTGGTGGGGGTTGTGTGGGCAGAGAAGCTGGTGAGGTTCCTGATCAGATGCACCTTCTGGGCTGACAGAGGATTCTGTTCCTGAAGGCAGTTACTAGGTGTAACAGAAGTGAACCAGTTGTCTCCCCACATAGAAAATGACAGATGATTTTCTCTACCTTCCTTATTTTAGGCATAACGTCTTCTTGGAACCTGTGTTGGTGGCGGGTGGGCGTGGGTTGTATGCATTGGAACTGGGCTTTCAGGTAGCCTTTGTATCATCCACTCATGAAATACACCAAGAATATTAAATCTAGAATGATCTAGTATGATCTCAATTTATATATATCCCCAATAGACAAAATATCAAGGAACTGGAACAAATTTAAATAGAATCTTAAATCAATTAAAATATAGTCATTCGTTTCTCCTTACACACACATCACTCCCCAGGCCCTCCCTCTCTCCCCTCCTCCTCCTCCCTTGCTGCGTCCTCCCCTCCCCCTTACACATTCCACTCTATTCTCTGGAGAAAAACAAAATGATAAGATAACTGAATAATGAAAAAGCTGCCTTCTGGGTTACCCAGTGTCTAGAGTGTTCTCTCTAGGTTGTGATTTGGAGGTCATAAAATGATTTATAGATGGTTAGACTTGGCCTAGCCATAATTAAGATTAAGAAAAGAGATTGGTTCAAGGCTACATTAGACCAATTTAGTCCCAAGTTTTTAATTTTTTTGGTAACTTAATCCTCTTTAGCTTTATTCTTTCCACTCTGCTCCCCTACCTCAAACCAAACAGATCTAAAATCCAATCATCATATAAAACTTGAAGCCAGTCAGAATGGCTGCGATCCAAAAGTCTACAAGCAATAAATGCTGGAGAGGGTGTGGAGAAAAGGGAACCCTCTTACACTGTTGGTGGGAATGCAAACTAGTACAGCCACTATGGAGAACAGTGTGGAGATTCCTTAAAAAACTGGAAATAGAACTGCCTTATGATCCAGCAATCCCACTGCTTGGGAATACACACTGAGGAAACCAGAACTGAAAGAGACATGTGTACCCCAATGTTCATCGCAGCACTGTTTATAATAGCCAGGACATGGAAGCAACCTAGATGTCCATCAGCAGATGAATGGATAAGAAAGCTGTGGTACATATACACAATACAGTATTACTCAGCCATTAAAAAGAATACATTTGAATCAGTTCTAATGAGGTGGATGAAACTGGAGCCTATTATACAGAGTGAAGTAAGCCAGAAAGAAAAACACCAATACAGTATACTAACGCATATATATGGAATTTAGAAAGATGGTGACAATAACCTTGTATACGAGACAGCAAAAGAGACACTGATGTATAGAACAGTCTTTTGGATTCTGTGGGAGAGGAAGAGGGTGGGATGATTTGGGAGAATGGCATTGAAATACATGTAATATCATATATGGAACAAGTCACCAGTCCAGGTTCGATGCACGATACTGGATGCTTGGGGCTGGTGCACTGGGACGACCCAGAGGGATGGTATGGGGAGGGAGGAGGGAGGAGGTCCAGGATGGGGAAGACAGGTATACCTGTGGCAGATTCATTTCGATGTTTGGCAAAACCAATACAATATTGTAAAGTTTAAAAATAAAATAAATTTAAAAAAAAAGTAAAAAAAAAAAAAAATTGAAGTATGTTTGACTTACAGTGTTGGATTAGTTTCTGCCGTACAGCAGTGATTCAGTTATACACATACACACACACACACACACATAACTATATATATAGTTTTTTCTTTTTTATACTCTTTTCTGTTATGGTTTATTATAGGACACTGAATATAGTTCCCCGTGCTATATAGCGGGACCTTGTTATTCATCTATTTTATGTGTAGTAGCTTGTATCCCAGCTGGCTCAGTGGTAAAGAATTCAGCTGCTAATGCAGGAGTCATGGGTTCGGTCCCTGGGTGGGGAAGATCCCCTGGAGAAGGGAATGGCAACCCACTCCAGTATGCTTGCCTGGGAAATCCCATGGCAAAGGAACCTGGTGGGCTGCAGTCCATGGGGTCGCGACAGAGTTGGACTCGATTTAGTGACTAAGTGACTAAGCAACAGCAAGAATCTGCTAATCCCAAACTCCTAATGTATCCCTGTTCCACACCCTTTTCCCTTTGGTAGATGTAAGTTTGTTTTCTATGTCTGTGAGTCTGTTTCTGTTTCATAAATAAGTACATTTGTGTCATATTTTATTTTATTTTATTTTATTTTTTTTCTTCCAATTTTATTTTATTTTTAAACTTTACATAATTGTATTAGTTTTGCCAAATATCAAAATGAATCCACCACAGGTATACATGTGTTCCCCATCCCGAACCCTCCTCCCTCCTCCCTCCCCATACCATCCCTCTGGGCCGTCCCAGTGCACCAGCCCCAAGCATCCAGCATCGTGCATCGAACCTGGACTGGCAACTCGTTTCCTACATGATATTTTACATGTTTCATTGCCATTCTCCCAAATCTTCCCACCCTCTCCCCCTCCCACAGAGTCCATAAGACTGTTCTATACATCAGTGTCTCTTTTTCTGTCTCGTACACCGGGTTATTGTTACCATCTTTCTAAATTCCATATATATGCGTTAGTATACTGTATTTATGTTTTTCCTTCTGGCTTACTTCACTCTGTATAATAGGCTCCAGTTTCATCCACCTCATTAGAACTGATTCAAATGTATTCTTTTTAATGGCTGAGTAATACTCCATTGTGTATATGTACCATAGCTTTCTTATCCATTCATCTGCTGATGGACATCTAGGTTGCTTCCATGTCTTGGCTATTATAAACAGTGCTGCGATGAACATTGGGGTACACGTGTCTCTTTCCCTTCTGGTTTCCTCAGTGTGTATGCCCAGCAGTGGGGTTGCTGGATCATAAGGCAGTTCTATTTCCAGTTTTTTAAGGAATCTCCACACTGTTCTCCATAGTGGCTGTACTAGTTTGCATTCCCACCAACAGTGTAAGAGGGTTCCCTTTTCTCCACACCCTCTCCAGCATTTATTGCTTGTAGACTTTTGGATCGCAGCCATTCTGACTGGTGTGAAATGGTACCTCATAGTGGTTTTGATTTGCATTTCTCTGATAATGAGTGATGTTGAGCATCTTTTCATGTGTTTGTTAGCCATCTGTATGTCTTTTTTGGAGAAATGTCTATTTAGTTCTTTGGCCCATTTTTTGATTGGGTCGTTTATTTTTCTGGAGTTGAGCTGTAGGAGTTGCTTGTATATTTTTGAGATTAGTTGTTTGTCGGTTGCTTCATTTGCTATATTTAGATTCTATATATAAGTGCTATCATATGGCATGTTTTGTTTTCTTTCTGACTTTATGTAGTACAATAATTTCTAGGTCCATTCATGTTGCTGCAAATGGCATTATTTCATCCTTTTTTCGTGGCCGAGTAATATTCCATTCCATACACACACACCCCACATCTTCTTTATCCATTTATCTGTCGGTGGACATTTAGGGTACTCCCATGTCTTAGCTATTGTAAACAGTGCTGCTATGAACATAGGGGTGCATTGTATCTACTTGAATTAGAGTTTTCTCCAGATAAATGCCCAGGAGTGGGATTACTGGATAATATGGCAAGTCTATTTTTATTTTTTTAAGGAACCTCCATAGTGTGTTTTCTAGGGGCTGCATCAGTTTACATTCTCACCAGCAGTGTAGGAAGGTTCCCTTTTCTCTGCACCCGCCACCCACCCTGACCCCAACCCCAGCCTCCCCAGCATTTGCTGTTTGTAGACTTTTTGATGATGGCCATTCTGACCAGTGTAAGGTGGTACCTCACTGTAGTTTTGATTTGTATTTCTGTAATAATTAATAATGTTAAGCATTTTTTCATGTGCCTATTGGCCATCTGTATGTCGTCTTCAAAGAAATGTCTATTTTGGTCTTCTGCCCATTTTTCAATGGGCTTTTTTTTGTTTGTTTGTTATTGAGTTGTATGAGCTGTTTGTGTATTTTGAAAATTAAGCCCTTGTCAGTTGCATCATTTGAAAATATTTTCTCCCACTCAGTAGGTTGTCTTTTTGTTTTGTTTATGGTTTTCTTTTGCTACGAAAAACATTTGAAGTTTGATCAGATCTCATTTGTTTATTTTTGCTTTTATTTCTATTGCCTTGGGAGACTGAGCTATGAGAACATTGCTGTGATTTATGTCAGAGAGTGTTTTGTCTGTGTTCTCTCCTAGGAGTTTTACAGTGTCACATCTTGTATTTAAGTCCTTAAGCCATTTTGAGTTTATTTTTGTGTCTAGTGTGAGGGATTGTTCTACCTTCATTGATTTATATGCAGCTGTCCTGGATAGCTGCATTCCCGGCACCACTAGCTGAGGAGACTGTCTCTTCCTTATTGTATATTCTTGCCCCCTTTGTTGCTGGTTGACTGTGAGTGTGTAAGTTTATTTCTCTGTTCTGTCGCATTGATCCAGATGTCTTTTTTGGTGTGTGCCAGTACCGACTGCTCTGTTTACTGGAGCTTTGTATTATTGTCTGATGTCTGGGAGGATTATGCCTCCAGCTTTCAAAACCTCGTAGTTGATCAACATTTTGGTATATTTCGAACCTAGACTACCAGATTAAGACCAGATTTGGGAAGAGTCAATATGCATTGCTTAAGGAGAGAAGACACTTAAACAGACCAACGGAGAGCAAAAAAGTTTTTTAATTATCAAATAATATAAACTAATTAGAAAAAAACAAAAAAATACAGAAAGTGTTCAGAAAATAAGCCACTCATAATCTCATCCTCTATAGATGGTTTAAAACAGGGATCCCCAGCCCCTGGGCCACAGACTGGTACTGGTCTGTGGCCTGTTAGAAACTGGGCCATACAGCAGGAGGTGAGTGGCGGGTGAGCAAGCAAAGCTTCGTCTGTATTTACAGCTGCTCCCCATAGCTTGCATTGTCACCTGCCCCACCTCGTGCCAGATCATTGGTGATATTAGATTCTTATAGGGGTGCGAACCCTACTGTAAGCTGTACATATGAGAGATGTAGGTTGTGTGCTCCTGATGAGACTCTAAAGTCTGATGACCTGAGGCGGAGTGGAGGCACTTGAATCCTCCCGAAACCATTCTGCACCCCCAGTCCAGGGAAAACTTGTTCTTCATGAAACCATTCCCAGTGCCAAAATGGCTGGGGAATGATGGTGTGAAATGTTATTGTTATTTATCAGTTTAAAGGTGTAATTTTCTCATTTTACATCTCTGAAACTGAGAGACTCTCCCTTCAGTGTTTATCCTGGCGGGTGTCATGATGGAGCTGTCAATACCTGCGCATGTGTGACCTTGGTCACAATGGTTCACACTGTTGTCATTTTAAATTACATATGTGCCTTTCTGGTTCTATATGAATTAATTGCTTTCAAAATGATTTCACTGTGATTTGGCATTAAAAAGTCAAAGTTACTGTGTGTATAGAAAGACATGGAAAGAGCAACATGATAATGTGGTAAAGTCTATAAATTTCGATGAGCTCTTTTAAAAGTATAAAACTCACAAAAACTTGGCAGTTTTTCTCCTAGTGGAATATAAAATGCATATTATAACTGGTATCTCAGATGAAATACACTGTATTTAGCATAACTGAAACGTGCCTTTCCACTTGATGTTTTGTGTCGGTATCTTTGTGGATTGACCTAAACCAATCTTCCCGTTTGACCTCATGCAGTAAGCAGTCAGTGGGGAAGTATTATAATGAAAACACGTTTTAAATCAAATTTCATCAGATGAGTAACACATAGGCAAAGCAGACACAAGCTAGGCTATTATTTGTTTTTGTATCTTGGGGCAGGCTTCCTCTGTGACCTTCTGTCTTCAGATGTTTCGTAAATATTCACTTCTGTTTTCTCCTAGTTTACGGCAATCTGGTTATAAACCCATAATATTTTATTCATATTTATTATGTTATATATATTTATTTTAAAATACGCGCAAAAATCAACACCATTTTTAGTCCTGTTATGTATAATGATGTTGAAATTTTGGTGTATTTTTTCCCGAGTTTTATCTATAAATTTGTGTTGAATTTTATTGAAGGTTCTTTTGGCATTTATTTACATGGTGTGTTTTCTCATGTGACTGATACACTGAATCTTGGAATTTTGATTCTTTCCAGTGTATTCCCAGTGATTCTGTCTAGTTGTCATGACTAGTTCTTTTGGAAAAACAAGATAACTCTAAGTGTGGTTAAGAGAGAACCCAAACAAAACTAGAAATTATGAAGAGTCCTTAACCTATTGAGATGATTTGCTGTTGTCGTTCAGTCCCTCAGCTGTGTCCAACTCTTTGAGACCCCACGGACTGCAGCACACCATGCTTCCAGGTCCTTCACCATCACCCGGAGTTGGCTCAAAATCATGTCCATTGAGTCAGTGATGCCATCCAACCATCTCATCCTCTGTCATCCCCTTCTCCTCCTGCCTTCAGTCTTTCCCAGCATCAGGGTCTTTTCCAATGAGTTGTCTCTTTGCATCAGGTGACCAAAGTATTGGAGCTTCAACATCAGTCCTTCCAATAAATATTCAGGACTGATTTCCTTTAGGATAGGCTGGTTGGATCTCCTTGCAGTCCAAGGGACTCTCAAGAGTCTTCTCCAACACCACAGTTCAAAAGCATCAATTCTTTGGTGCTCAGCCTTCTTTATGGTCCAGCTCTCACATCATACATGACTACTGGAAAAATCATAGCTTTGACTAGACGGACTTTTGTTGGCAAAGTAATGTCTCTGCTTTTTAATATGCTGTCTAGGTTGGTCATAGCTTTTCTTCAAGAAGCGATCGTCTTTTAATTTCATGGCTGCAGTCACCATCTGCAGTGATTTTGGAGCCTAAGAAAATAAAGCTGCCACTGTTTCCATTGTTTCCCCATCTATTTGCCATGAAGTGATGGGACAGGATACCATGATCTTTGTTTTTTGACTGTTGAGTTTTAAGCCAGGTTTTTCACCCTCCTCTTTCACCTTCATCAAGAGGCTCTTTAATTCCTCTTTGCTTTCTGCCATTAGAATGGTATTGTCTGCATATCTGAGGTTATTGATATTTCTCCTGGCAATCTTGATTCCAGTTTCTGCTTCATCCAGCCCGGCATCACACATGATGTACTCTGCATATGAGTTAAATAAGTAGCGTGACAATATATAGCTTTGACATACTCCTTTCCCAGTTTTGAACCAGTCCATTCTATGTCTGGTTCTAACTGTTGTTTCTTGATCTTGATTATAAAAAATATTAAGCATAATTGTACGCTAATACACTGGAAAAATCATTTAAGACAGGCTTTAGAAACATAAATTGTGAGATTTACCTCAAGAAGAATTAAATCACATAATGGGGCAATAATCATGGAGAAAAAAAAATAGCAATTATTCCCCAACTTCTGTCCATCCTTCACAAAAGGGTACTTCATTCAAGTGGGTCCTATAAGTGATTTCTTTTTGGTTCCTTTGATTATAACCTGTTTTGATTTATTTCTTACAAAACTTTTATAGTTAAAATGTTTTTCCATTTTTATTTTTGGGTCACCATAGAGAATCCTTCCTAAAGATGGTAGATTCTTTATACCTATAGAAAAAAAAAAATCTATGGATGTAAGTCTTTCCCTGCCCCCTGCCCCATATATTTTGTTTGAATCCATGAAAACTTTCAACTTCTTTTTAAGGTTTTATCCTTTGGTCTTTCAGCATTGTCTTCACCTTCTAGAACAGCTGATATTCTATGGCTGGACTGTTCTAACTCTTCTGTCCTTTAAAAATTTTTTTTTTAGTCTGATTTCTGCCAGCATGTTTTCTTTTCTATTTTACTTTAGTGTTCTGTACTAATAAGTTTATTTCCTGCTTGCCAGAACAGTTTTGGGCCATTACTTTGTTTTCAGTTTCTATGCAGTATTTTCGTATCTTGGCATGGTATATTTCTTCTATACCCACCTAGTTTTATTGTGAGCACAAAGCAAGAACTTAATCTTCTTTTCTCTATCTTCCAGGAATCTGTTTCAGAGGGAGGAAGTATAGTCTCTGATTATGTGTTTATCTGATCATGTGCTTTAAATGTTTTCCTTTATTTTTGGGGGTCAAACTTTTTTCTCCTTGGCAAGCATTTGTGTTTGCTTATCTTTAGGAATGGGACAGTCTCAGTACTGGGAATGCAGAAATATTCCTGAACTCAGCCTTAGACTTACCCTAATTTTTAAATGAACCATGGAGGTCCGTTGAGTTGTTATTGCAGGAACAGAGAAACACTGCAGCATAATAAGATTACAGAAGAAGATGGAGTTGGCAGGACTGATAGCCAAGAGTTTATAATATTGATTTGCAAACCTTAGGGATATAAGCATTACAAATCCAATTTTCAGCCTCTAGCAGCTTCCTGCATCTGTATTTTGAGGGGAACTAAAGGAAGCAGTTCTGAAAGGCCAGGCGTTTGTTCCCCGAAGAAAAGCAGAGGCATGCCATCTGGTTTGAAGTCCAGGCTTAATTTTCAGATAGAATGGTAACATGGTTTTAGGAGGAGATGTTTTAAGCTAGCAAAGAGCTGTAGTGAAGAAACTAATGAGAAATGGGAAAGCCTGGAAAAGTGTAAATTACAATGATTATAACTGATCTGAGATACTTATTTTCTAGCTTAATGCTATTTAATGGACACCACTTGGGAACTTACATTCTATATTTGAAGTCATAAAGTTATTTTTTATTTTTAGTTGGTTTTTGTTTATTTTCTAGTCTGTATGTAAAAAGAGGAACTGCTGCAAGTACAGCTTAAAAAGAGATTTTGCTGAGTATCAGATTGAATTTTGAAAGAGAAAACGTTTGTACATTCACAAGAAAGATTGTATGTTTTTGCTGAATTTTTAAAAAAATTGTATAGTTGATTTGCAATGTGTGTTAGTTTTACATGTGCAGCATAGTGATTTAGTTTTTTTTTTTTTTTTTTTACAGATTATATTCCATTGTAGGTTATTTTTGATTACTTTAAAAATTGAGTTTTCTCTAAATTTTTGTTGATTAAGAAAGGTTATAAAATACACATATGGCTTCCCTGGTGACTCAATGGTAAAGAATCCATCTGCTAATGCAGGAGTTGTGGGTTCGATCCCTGGGTCAGGAGGATACCCTGGACAAGGAAATGGCAAACCACTCCAGTATTCTTGCCTGGGAAATCTCATGGACAGAGGAGCTTGGTGGGCTGCAGTCCATGGGGTCTCAGAAAGTCAGACACAACTTAGCAACTGAACAGCAGCAGCATAAAATACATGTTGTTATGCACTTCATCCAAGAACTTCCTTTTCCACATTAATTACATTTTTATTTTAAATAAAGTGTAATTAGCATTCATCTTTACAAAAATATCAGTTCAGTGCTGTAAACAAAATAGAAGAGCTTTTCCTTGAGAAATTGATTTCCAAAGGTTTTTTTCTCAATAAAATGGCTTTATTTCAAGGATTATTTAAATCACACTTGCTTATTATAAAAAAAGAATAAGAAATTACCAAGAAGAAAATAGAGATCACTTCAAATTCCACCTTTGGATGAATTTTCATTAGTATTTTGATGACAGTCCTTTCAGAAATTTGCGGGCATGCACATACACACACACAGTGGATGAAAGAAATCATGTAAAAAGCTGTTTATGTTATCTTGCACAGATCCCCATTATTCTCTCCCCGTTTCCATACCTCCACTTCTGTCTCACAGGTAACTCTTATTGAAACCTATTGTAGTCATTCTCAACAGCATTAGCCTCCTTGGGAAACTTGTTGGAAATACAAGTTCTGAGACCTTACTGCAAACCTACTGAATTAGACACTCTGGGTGTGGGGGCCTAGCTATCACCTTCAGGTGATTCTGATGTCTGCTAATGTTTGAGAATCATTGACTTAGTGTGTTCATTTCTACATTTCTCTGTGCTCATACAACCCTACACGTCCGTAAATATAGACACAGGTTTTAGTAAAATCATTTAACAAGTCTGAATCAGGGAATTCTCTGATGGTCCAGTGGTTAAGACCCTGTTCTTTCAATGCAGAAGATGCAGGTTCAATTCCTGGTTGGGGAGCTGAGATCCTACAAGCTGAGTGATAAATGGCCCAAAAAAGAATCTGGATCATATTTATATAAACTTCTATATCTGTTCTAAGCCAGCATTACTTTGTGGAAATCTTTGCAAGTCATCAGGTGTAGCTCTAATTCATTCTGTTTAATAAATGTTTGTTTGGGTTAGGCCCTTTCTCTGTGGATCAGTATTTACTAGACATCGTTGTCCATAGTCCTTATTTATGCATACTTTCATTTTTATGGGATAGATTCCCAGAAGTGGAATTGTTGAATGAAGAATATTACATACTTCAATTATTTCTTTGCAAATGAGGTGTAAGAGTTCACATTTTATTTAGCAACTTTCAGATATACTTAATATCTAGTTCTTTAGCCCTAACAATTGTGGTAATTATGAAGTTGGGGGTTATAAATTCATTTTCACTGTGCAAAGAAGGGTAGCATGTTAAATTTTGTAAAAGTTCAAAGACGTTCCCTTGTTTTAATCTTTGTTTTAGGGAGAGGCATGGTGCTTCGTTTCTGCTGTTTCTCAGATTCTGGCTAATATGAACATCTAATCCATGGAGACTTTTATAACATCTGCGAAGGGTGTGTCTGTGGAACTTGGTGTGTGGGCTCTTGCTCTCTTCCACCTTTTAGATGTGTTAATGGTAGCAATTGACTGAGGAGAGTAATCATTTTTTTTCTCCTGCTGCTGCAGATTATACAACCATTTGGACAACAGAGTTTTAGCTTCAGGAGATTGTTGCCAGTTGGATCTAAGTGGCTTCCCTCTTCCCTTAGCCTTTTATGGTCGTTATTCTTTTATTTTGAGTCTCAGTATCCTGCTGAATTAGGTCCCAAGTATGTTGGTTGCTGTTGGGCCCACTGTGTGTAATTGAAGGTGTAATCTGGTGTTTGGTGATCTAATCAGTGCTGTAAGTAGCTGAGCTGAACCTCCTCCATTCAACCTCTTCTATCTCTGGGGCTTGGTGAAGTGTCCTTGAATTCCTTAGCTGAGCACACTCTCCCAGGCCCCAGCCTTCTGGAGTGGGACCCCAGGACAGGGCCCAGGGAGGCCATTTCCTAAGGAGGCTGTAAGTGACTTGGTCGCTTTGTTCTGTGCTCACCTGGTGGACACCTCCTTCCTGACTCCCACAGATTCCTTCTGGCTTCTGGTTCCTGTCGAAGGAAATCCTGTCCTCCAGATGCTGCCCCCTCTCTGCCTGTAGCTCCCCCGATGGGCCTCCTGTGATCAGTCCCTCTTGACCATCAGCTTGGAATCTTGGTATGTGAAGGCACCTTTGAGATCTTTGCCTTAGCCACTCGCACTTTGCAGATGAGGAAATCCAGGCTCTGAGAGGGAGAATCACTTATTTGACTATGTTAACTCAGCTGGTTTGACACTCAGGATCTGTAAATGATGTATTGGAAGCCATAACGTTTTTTTTTTTTTTTTTTTTGCTCAGAAAGTTTGTTGGTGGCAGATCCACAATAAGCCTGGGAGTTTTGCATCTTCACTAGCTAATCAAAATGACCTCGCCACTGCACTGTTACTACAACTTCATGTCCCCATTGGCCAGGTCCTCATTTTGTCCTTCACCACCCTGAGGTCTCTCTTTGAGCTTTAGGACATTGAAGAATGATGTAACTTCTTGGACTTTCAATTAAAGTATCTCTTTTTTCCCCTCACATTTTTTTTTTTATCCTGCTAAAGGATGCTGCTTGTCACTAGGCAACCCCTGACCCTCTAAAGCTCATTTGCTCACAAAAATCAGGGCCTGGGAATTGATGATCCTTGGTGCCATCAAGCTCTCAAGCTCCGCTTAATAGTAATGTCGCTAGTTCCAGTGTCAGGGCCCTGGTGAGGGTGTCTCTTAGCACATGTCCATTTAGCTAATTCTGGCTTTGAGAATGGGACCAGGAGGGGCATTTGCCTGAGATGAACTTACTGATCACATGTTTACTTTGTGCAAATTTGTTTTTAGGAAATTATCCTAAGTTTACCTGTTCTGACTTAAACAGGACGGCATGAGCATCTCAACTAATCGCTACCTGTTGGGTGGCTTCCTCCATTGTTGCTTGAGCTGGACTGGCTGAAGTCAGCGCTCCTTCTATGGCTCTTGCTTTCTACCAGCTTAGCTTGACCTTTTTCTGCCTGGTCTTTCTCTGCTTGATCCTGCTTTTACCTTTTGGCCTTCTCTCCTGCTTTCCCTAAGGAAGGGGCAGACCAACTCCAAAGCAGTATGTTGTTCTCACTGCAGAGCAGGAGAACCATGGTAACTGCCCAGCCCTGCCAGCAGTCACATGATGTCAGTTCCTGTGAAGTTCTGAGTGCCTTAGCTGCTCCAGGAGGTTCTCTGATGGTTCTGGCAGGTGTAGAGGGGGAAAAAACCACTTCTCAAACTCTAGCAAAATCTTCAACCTAGAGATGCTACATAAATCCTCCCTTAGTTTCCTCCCTGTCCAGGTTCTTAAAGAAACACTACTCTTTGCCCTCAGCACATTGGCGCTTGATGGTGCCCCCTTCTACTGTTATCTTGAGATGCAGGCTTCTGAGAAAAGACCTGAAGGTAAAATGTACAAGTGCAGGAAGCTGCTGGAAGAATTCAGTCCAGCACACAGCATCTCTGGAGGAATGTCTTTGCTGGTGTGGGCTGGGGGCTGTGGGTACATAAGTACCAAGTGTTCTTGTCGCATTTCCTGTGTTTCAGTGGCAGCCTCCACAGTTTTGGGTTACATGCAGGCTTGTGTCTTTTAATATAGAACTTGTAATAATTGACATTTTTGTTCTATTTGATTTTTAAAAGATGTATTGCCACCTTAAGCAAGAATTTTAGGCATGATGGGTGTGGGTCAGATTTTTCTTTGGGAGAACCTGCAGTAGAAGAAGTGAGATGTGAAGCAGTAAAAATGTTTTATTTGCTACATAGTGATTCTACATTCTCAACAATCCCTGTCCCGCACCCCTGAGGGCATGTGCTATATGGTTTGAAAACTGTTGTCTCAAACTCCTGACTCTTTTTCCTCTCTACAACTTGATCCAGTTTGGCTTTAACCGTGTTCTTTTGTTTGTCTGTCTTTTCCAAACTAGATTCCTGAAGGGCACTATTTGGCTCTTGCTCAGTCTAGGGTTTTTCTTAAGTCCCCATGAAGTGCAGTGAGTTTTTCCAGTCAGTAAGGATGTAGTCGAGAGGGAAAGAGAAAAGATCCTAGGACCTTACTCTGTCAGAGTCCACTGTGAGTGGAGAGGCAGACAGTCAGTAGGTAAACAAAGACAGAACAATTTCCACTTGTGATGTGCGTTAGGACCAGACCGTGGTATGGTATGGTAGAGAAGAGTATGTGTGTGAGTGAGGTTTGATTGATTAGAAACCAGAGTCCCTCGATAGCCTTCTGGTAGAAGCTCTGAGGCCCTGAAGTTGGGCCTCATGTACCCATGTACCCGCGGGATCGTCAAAGGCCCGTGTGGCTGGTGTGTGGTGGGGGAGAGGAGATGGGTTGGAGAGGTGGGCGAGGCCGCTCATGGAGAGCTTTGTGGCCAGGGTGATGAAGTGAGAAGTCAATGTGGGAGTCTTGGTGGGGAGATTGCCCACTCTGGTTTGTACTTTAGATGTGTGTTCCCAGTGGTCTCAAACTCTGTTGATCCTCTTTCAGCCTGTGCTCTTTGTCTGTTGCACTTTCTTCTCCCCTGCTTACGTGGGGGTTCCCCCAGCCCCCTGCTTTCTCTGGCAGCTCATTTCTCCTTGGTTTTTCAACCGCAGTTTCTCCTCGAAGACTCCCACACGCAGGCCCTCCTCCTGAACTCTGCCCCTGCTACATCTTCTGTTTCCAGCTGGCCTGTTGGCTCTTTCCACTCAAATTTTCAGCTTTGGCTTCAAATCCAGACTGTTATATTTTTAAAAACTTTTTCAAGTTTCCAAACCAATGCCCTTTATAACCTCCTGATTTGTGTTACTCTACCACCATTCTCCCAGGCATCCTGGCTTTAAATCCGAGTTTTCCTTATTCCTCTGTTACTGTCTTCTGTATTTGATCAGCCATCAAGACGTGCTAATGGTCATGACTGTCTATCTTCTCTTATCTGCTGTGATTCTCATTCATCTTTGGATTGATGCCTTTACCCTCTGCAGAGCTGCCTGTTTCTCAGACTTTGGACACTTTCTTCTCTCTTTCAGATGTTGGTTATCATCTTGTGTTCATCTCTTGTTTTGTACTCTTGTCTGTTTTGAGACAGGTCCTCTGAGACATGTCCCCTTTCTACCTTGGTGGGCTTTCTTTATTCTCTTATTTGCAGAACTTTGTTCAAACTGGTCCAGTTCCATAACCAGGAATAGCCTCAGGTTGGGGGCTAATTTCACTGTTAGTTTGGGAATAGATGGGAACCTTCATTTTGAACTTTGGAGACTTAAACCACTAAATTATTGTGGCAGAAACATTTGAATTTAGCATGAAGTTAGTAAGTAGTAGCTGTAGGGGTCGATGTGGATGAGAACTACTTGTAAATTTACTCAGTGAGGTCTTTGGGCTGGTTATCTTGGCAAAACAACTGTTTAAGGTTTAAAGCCAAAATTAAGGACCACTAAGCTGAGTGAAGGCTGCAGTCCATGGGGTCTCGGAGTCAGACACGACTGAGCGAGTTCACTTTCACTTTTCACTTTCATGCATTGGAGAAGGAAATGGCAACCCACTCCAGTGTTCTTGCCTGGAGAATCCCAGGGACGGGGGAGCCTGGTGGGCTGCCATCTGTGGGGTCGCACAGAGTCGGACACGACTGAAGCGACTTAGCAGCAGCAGCAGCAGGAATGGGTTACAGTGTGGTATTTAGGTTACAATGCTAGACATCTGTACAATGGGTATCTTTTTGGCAGTTTCCTAAGGCTTGGTTTCACTTTATGGGTTAAGTTACCATTTTGGAAGCTGTTTCTTATCTCCTGGGTATGTTGGCAGTGATCAGGATGTATTGTTACCCCAAAGTACCTTGGGCATAGCCTGTGGCCTAAAGGGCTGGGCTTTCCAAAGGTGAGGCTAAAATTCAAAGAGAACTACAGCTTTTTGCTTAAAAGGAATGAACTAGGAAATTTAAATTGCCACTAAATAATACTAGATTCACACTTAAGTAGGACAAATCATTTGGGGCAAAGGAAACATTTGGCTCCAATGAAATAGCTTAAAAACCAAACATTTCTAATAAACTTGTTATGTGCTCAACAGTGTACAGTATGTTCTTTAATGATTTCTCATTTAATTTTACAAAAACTCTGTGGGATAGGGATTATCTCCATCTATAGATAAGAGAATTTAGGTTCAGGGAAGCAAGGTGATGTTCTTTCATCTGGGCCAGTATCTGAGGTTCTCACTGAACTGAGTCAAGGCTGGCAACCCAGCTGAATTCTGCTGGAACTTGCATTTGAACCCAGGGTCTTCTGACTCTCACTCCAGGATGTTCTCAATTATAGTAAACCGTCCCTTGAACACCGACTTTTGCCCTTTGTTTACATCGAAATACCAAGTGCAGTGTCCAGTGTATGGGAGAGTTGGCAGACGTGTTTGCTGATTGCTTTTCTAGAGAAGCACTGAGGATGGAGATAAGATTGATCTCTGACTCTTAACAGGAACATTCTAGACAATGGCTGTGGTCACTGGGGAGTGGGTCCAGTTGACAAATAGACTGATAATTAAAGATGGCGCTTGGTCCATCTGTGAGATTGAATAGATCCCTTGTACTGTGAGCTCCAGCCAGACTCTGCTCTTAGTTTCCCCTGAGTCTCATGCATCTTCCTACCCCCGGACGTTTGTATGTGCTGTTCCCCATGTGGCATGCTCGTGCCCCTTCCCGCTGTGTAGAATTATCACTGTGCAGGTTTCAACTCAAATAATACCCTCAAAGTCCTCTAGACACTCTCGACATTTTACATTTTTGAGGAGATTTTGCTTATTGTTTTGTTTAATGTATCTTCTTTTTAGCTTGTAAACACCAGGACAGCAGAGATTTTAAACTTTCTCCACTGACTTTTCCAGTACCTGTTCAATGCCATGTTCAAAAAATATTTATTGGATGAATACTTGATTTTAATTTAGTTGCCTTCAATAAACAATGTTCTATGAACTTACAGTTGCTTGGTGGGGGAAGGATGGGAGGGAGGAATAGTTAGGGAGTTTGTGATGGACCTGTACACACTGCTGTATTTAAAATGGATAACCAGCAAGGACTTACTGTACAGCACTTGGTGCTCTGCTCAGGGTTACGTGGCAGCCTGGATGGGAGGGGAGTCTGGGGGAGAATGGATACATTCCTTTCTTGCTGTTTACCTGAAACTATCATGACATTGTTAATCTGCTATACCACAATACAAAATGAAAAGAAAAAAAGAACAACATTCTGTGTTCATCTTGGCGCATGCTTTAGTTTTGTTTGCTTGTTTCTGGATGGTTATGTGCCTTTCCCCAGCAGGTATGTGACCGTCCCTGTTTTGGGCTGGGGGCAGCCATGCTAGCTTTCTCTTCTCCAGGTGCATGAGAGTCAGAAAGACGGCCAAGCAGGAGGGGGAGCTGTCATCATGATGGTCAAGAAACTGGGAGGTTTGGGAGGAAATTGTCCTAAAGTTTGAATCCTAACTAAATTTGGAACGTACTTTATGGACTGTATCATAATTATGCATTAAATTAAGGAAGTCTTTGTGAGGTAGAAAATTCCCAGCTGAGAATTAGAATTTAAGAGTGGGGAAGTTCTGATAAAGTAGTAGGGAGTGAAAAGCTTGCCTTTTCTAACAGAGGATACCTGATGAGTCCCCGAACTTGGGAAGGATGATCTATGAACCATGTTGCATGAACTGCACCTCCGTTTGGCATCTTTACTGATAACCACCCAATATTCAGTTATTATGTTCCATGTCTTTGGGGGGGAAAAGGTCATGGCACTACTGCTGTAGTTGTTGAGCGCCTTGTAGGTCCCTATCAGACGTTTTCGCACGTGATCCATTTCACTATCACCACACGTGACTGTTTAGCAGAGGAGGTGGACCCAGAGATGTTAAGTGCCTTGCCCTGAGCTCATCCCTACATGCAGTCATTCCCATGACAAATTTTTGGGGCCAAGGGCTATATGAGGTCCAGGCTGGGACAAATCCAGGTTTTATGGGGCCTGAAACTTCTGCAGTTTTTCTCTTTCAGAAAAGGAATATAAGACTACAAGTATAAAATTAGATTGAAAGTAAGAATGATGAGAAATTACAAAATTGGAAAAAATTGACAAGTCCCATAAATATAAAAAATAGTCCCAATATTCCTCTTAGCCAGATGCTCCAGTATAACCTAGCAGGACGGGGAGTGTGTCTGGGGGAACTCAAATGAAAAGAGAGGGCACGCTTCACTGATGGCAGTTAAAGTGTCTCCCCCACCCCCAACTCTGGCATGAAATACAGAATAATTTTATTAATTATTTTTCCTGTAAAATTCACCCAACATACTTTGGGTGAACACGAGCTCTCAGCCAGATTTCCCAGTAGTCCCCATTGTTGTCTTCCTCTGGTCATGGTGACCACCCCGGGCTTGTACAGATCAGACTCTATCCACTTTCAAGATTACCTTACTGTAGATCAGACAAAACTGACTGTGTGAACGTGATGTTTAGGCTCTTCTAGGGCCTTGGAAGAGGCCTTGTGAACTGGGAGCCCTAAGCTTAAGCTTCACATGGGCGTTTGTGTGCATGCGTGTGTACAAACCTGGGGAAAGCGGGCTGCCCTGCCCTCAGTTTGCTAGTGGAGAGGCCACCGCACCCCCACCGAAAGCACTTAGTGGTCCTGTGATGAGTGGCTCGATGAAGACAAGCTGAGGATGCTCCTGAAACCCCGAGGGGCGTGGGGGACACTTTTCAGAGAAACGTCCTGGGTTGAGAAGGGTAAGTGTCAGGGTAAAGCGCAGCCCAGATAGAGGGTGCTGAGTGGGAGGGTGCATGCCCCGGTGAGAGCCCTCTGGAGGGGAGGGTTGAGGTCAGCCTGGGGAGGAAGATGCTATGAGATCGATATTCAGATGGGGGCAAAGCGGGCATTGAAACCCAGGTCTTCAGACTCTGCTCTACTACAGTATATGATGATCCATGCATTCTCTGGGTTCTCATACTTAACTTTGCAAACTCTTTCCCTCCTAAACATAGAGGAGACCATCATTCAGCCTTTTCTGACAGATAGCAGAACTGTGGAGGGCAGAATCAGCAGTTTGAGTCAGAGAGGGGGTGGGGGACAGTTCCTGAGTAACAGTGAGAGTTGTACTCCTGAAACAGTGACAGTACTGGCATCCACGTGGGAACCCTTTGTGGGTGCATGGCTGTCAAGATTCCATGTTTCCCCAGGAACTTGTCTCATTTAAGCCTTCCTCTGTTTGTGAAGATCAAGAGGATCCACTAGAGAGGGAAATTTAGGGGGAAACTCAAGAAGCAGTTTAGAAGCAGTTGCTGGTCTAGATCATGTCGAAGACTTTATCTTCTATGGAATTCCACACGGAAGTATGCACTTCTGTGCCAACTTGTAATTTGAAATGCCCAGGCTGTGGAGCAGCACGCAGATGAGGGCTGGTCTCTGCGGTTGATCTGGTCTGTGGGCAGTGGTGACTGTGGTGGGGAATTTGAAAATCTAGGTCGCTAAAACCGAATATGCTTAAGAATCTGACATAATCGTTTATTGTTTAGTATTTGGTCATAGTTATTAAAAGTGACTTTCCAGAAATTGGAAATATAGCTTCTTTTATTTCCTTGAGAACAGATAATAAAAAAACCCACAGGAAAAATGAAATGGTTACTGAAGTATTCATTTTCAGCCGATATTTTCAGCACATGGTTTAATAAAGTTGGATCATTAAAGCATCAATCCGCTTAAAGGTACTTGGCCACCCATAAATTTGTAGGTCAAGTAGGAATCACACATCTTGCCATTTAAAATCATCATAAAATGTTGCAGTGCATATTTTGGTAAGAAATTGAAAACACTTTGTGTAGAATGGAATGTAAAGGATTAGTGGTGCAAACAGGAGTTGAATGGCTATGTGCGTGAAGTCCAAGACGAAGTCCAAGACTGACTTTTCTAATCAGTTGTCTGCTTTATTTTGAATGGTGACTATCTGGTTCTTTATTACCTTCCTTGTACCCTTTTTAAATAAAGGTATTTTGGAAAAGTTGCACACCGATAAAATAACGTTTTAGCCAGAGAGTACCCTATTTGAATAAAACCCAATAGTGAATACTCTTGATAATCCCACCAGTTGTATGTTTGATTTCAGATTTTTGTAAACTAGGTTTGTTTGAACTGGAAGCACCCTATACATCTTTGTGTGTTCTTGAATTTTAAAAAGACTTTTGTACATGAGTGGTAAAGCTTAAACATGAAAATAGATGATATTTGTCAAAACCACTGACTGAATTCAATAGTCAGCTCCCCCTCTCAGGCAAAACAGGAAAGAAATAGGCCAAGATGCGGTGGGCATAAGTTAGAATGTGGCAGTTTGTTGGTGGAATTTCTGTGGGTGGCTGCCATTGTGCTTCAGTGGAACTTGAGGTCGCTGGGAGGGATATTGAGCCATTAAATTGTATGTAGCTCTGCTCTTGATAAACTGTCAGAACTTTTGAAGCATTTTTTGATAGTGGAAAATAGAAGTACCTTCAACTTCCACAGACACGTAGATAAACTTATGGTACGTTAACGTACTCATCACCCTCCTTCTCCACCCTTGCTAACCCCTGGCAATCACTAATCCATTTCCTGTCTCTAGAATTTTGTCATCTTGAAAATGTTATGCAAATGAAGTCATGCAGCATGTGATCTTTTGAGGTTTGCTCACTCAGTATAATGTCTTTAAGGTCCATCCAAATGTTGTATCAGTAATTTATTCTTTTTCATTGATGAGCAGAATTCCATGGTATGGGCGTATCATAGTTCAACTGTTCACCTATTGTCTTAGGACATTTTGGCTGCTTCATATTACTTACTATAAGTAAAGCTGCTGTGAACAATTGTGTAGGTATAATTTTCATTTCTCTGGGATAGATGTACAGGAATGAAGTTGTAGGTTTGGTTATTGTATTGTTTTGTTTTAAAGGAAGTGCTAAGTTCTTTTCTGGAGTGGCTGTAGCTTATTACATTCATGCCTATAATATATGAGAGATCTAACTTCTTATCTGCATTTAACATTGTCAATATTTTTATTTTTAGCTGTTCTCAAAGGTGTGTAGTGATAGCTTTTTATAGTCTCTGCTGCAGATTTTTCCCCCTTTATTCTGGTAAAATATGTATAGCTCATTTTAACACTATAACTGTATATAAGTATACAGTTCAGTGACATTAAGTACATTTATATTGTTGTATAACCATTACCATGATCAACCTCTAGAACTTTTTCATTTTCTCAAATGGAAACTCTGCACCCATGAAACAATGACTCCCCAGTCCTCCTTCCCCCTCCCTGGCAATCACCGTTCTGCTTTCTGAATCTGAGTTTGGCCACTGTAGGCGCCTCACAAGTGGAAGCCGACCATGTTTGTCATTTTGCTTCTGCCTTCTTTCATTTAATATAATGTTTTCAAGGTCTGCCTACGTTGCACATCTCAGAATTGTATTCTTTTTTAAGGCTAAGTAATATTCCACTGCATATGTACACTAGACTTCATTTATCCATTCATTTGTTGGACATTGAGTGGTCTCCACCTTTTGCTGTTGTGAATGATGATGCTATGCACTTTTGTGTACAAGTTTCTAAGTCTCTGGTTTCAGTTCTTTTGTGCAGATATCTAGAAGTAGAGAAGTAGAATTGCTGGATCACGTGGTGTGTGTGTGTTTTGGTTGCTCAGTTGTGTCTGACTCTTTTCCACCCCATGGACTGTAGCCCGCTAGATTCCTCTGTCCATGGGGTTCTCCAGGCAAGAATACTGGAGTGGGTTGCCATTTCCTCCTCTAGGGGATCTTCCTGACCCAGGGATTGAACCCAAGTCTCTTGCTTCTACTGCAGTGGCAGGCTGGTTCTTTACCACTAGAGCTGCCTGGGAAGCCTGGATCACATGGTAATTCTATGTTTAATTTTTGAGGAACCACACAACTACTTTACACAGTGACTGTGCCATGTGCATTCCTGTCAGCAGTATATGGCACTGGGGTTTCTAAGTTCTCCATGTCTTTGCCGAAACTTTTTTATTTTTGATAGTAACCATCCTCATGTATGTATAGTGGTCTGGTACAGATTTTGATAAAGAGATTTGAAATGTTTAGGAGGAGATTAAAGTTAATTTACACATCCCTCTGAAATTGTAGCTATTTCTCACTATCTGAATATATTTGGATCTTGAATTCAGATAACAAGAGTTAATGTGGTAAGTTCGTATAGCGAAGAATACTCTAGCTAAATCCTTTTGAGTAGGGAAAGGTGAGAGTTCAGATAGCAATATTTTAATCTAAAAAGTTATGTAAATCTGACTAAAAAGCCAGAAGAGACAGTGGGAGTTTAGAGAGTGGAGATTATTTTAAAGTCATTTGTCATGGACAACATTGCAGGGAAAGCTCAACCAATTTATGTAACTACGTGCTTTATGGTTAAATTGGTGACTTTAGGTCAGATTGCCTGAATGATGTTTAAAGAGAATAACTTTCTATAGTGCCTTGCAAATTCAAACCCAGAGTCTTTTTGGGTTTGGGGTTTTCTGAACCTCACTTTATTGATTCTTTGATTCCTAGAAGATAGGAAGAAATAGAGACTCTGGCCCCTTTTGGGGGCTTCCTGTGGAAACAGGTCTCCTGAGGGACGGCACTTAGGAAGGCTCTCAGGCCTCTGGCCTGGGTCAGCCCGGAAGCCCCAGGGAGGTCAGGGAGGGCAGGTAACTCACGGTGGTCATTGCTTGAACAAATGTCTATTGGGCTTACCTGCTACCTTCCAAGGATTGGTGAAAGTTGGGTTATGGACCTTGTCTCTTTTCCTTTCACAGTTTAGGGTAGTAACTGGGAAATCTTAATTTTTTTACCTATCCTTTGCCAAAAGTGTATGTGTGTGTATTGTGAATATTACCTGTATATGTAAACTGCATATTCACTTTCCATCATCATCTTTGTTTAAAAGAGAATTTTAAAAAATAAGTGACTTAACATGGGTGTATGTGTGTGTTGAGGGGGGTGGTGCAGAAGAATGGGAAGGTGTTGGGGTCTGAATGTTGTGTCCCTTAAAATTCATATGCCGAAATCCTAATGCCCAGTGAGGTGGCATTAGTGGGTGGGGCCTTTGGGATGTGCTTTAGGTCATGAGAGTGGAGCCCTCATAGATGAGATCAGTGTCTTTATATAAAAAAGACCCCACTGAGCGCTCTTGCCTCTTCTGCCATTTAGGTTACAGTGAGAGGATGGCCATCATTGGAGAAGCATGCCCTCACCAGGCACTGATCACGCTGGTGACTTGATCTTGGACTCCTCAGCCTCCAGAACTAAGAGGAATAAATGTCTGCTGTTTATAAGTAACCCAGTTTACGGTATTTTATTATAGTAGCCTGAATGGACTAAGACAGGAAGGAATGGGAGAAGGCATTTAGGGCATTTCCTGCCTGGACTGAGGTAGATTTCTGGGAGATCCGTGCTTCTCCCCACTAGAGTGATGAGTGTTGCTGTGTTGGCCGTGTGTTAAAGGCCCTGACTGGGGAGGTATCCATCCATTGACCCAGGATAGATAGTGAATCTTTTGAAAGTATCTAAAAACAAAATAAGAAAACAAAAAAGAAACAAAAAATCCCACCATTTACCCATTAGAAGGGAACTGGTTCAATCTCTTTCTCTTTTATTGTTGTTTAGCTGCTCAGTTGTGTCCGACTCTTGACACCCCATGAACTGTAGCCCACCAGGCTCCTTTGTCCATGGGAATTCCCAGGCAAGGATACTAGAGTGGGGTGCCATTTCCTCCTCAGGGGATCTTCCTGACCCAGGGATTGAATCTGCCTCTCCTGCATTGGCAGGCAGATTCTTTACCACCACCAGAGAAGCCTCTCTTTCTCTTTGGAGGTTGCCTTATGAAAAAACAAGATGGCCTTTCCAAATGCAAATCCAGTCAGCCTGGAGTTAGTAAGCCAGGCTAGGAACCAACTGAGAATTATTAGTATTTTTTTTAAAGGCTTGTAAAATGAAAAATTGCATACAAAAGTAACTTAGAAACTAGAGGAGGAAACTTGAAACATGATCATAGTATAACTGACTTCGCTTGCTGACAGCCAGCAACCGCACGGGATTACTAGAGCTTAGCCCCTTTAAGAGCTCCTGGTAGTTAGGAAAACAAACTCCAGGTCATTTTCAAGCAACGATTTATGCAGGGTAAAGATGGCTCTGAGTTCTGAGAGGAGGGAGGATTCTGTTGAAGGACATTCTACATGTTGACCTTAACTTCTTCCAGAGTTGGCTTTGGCTCATGATCTTTGCTTAATTCTAAACAAAGTGATTTTTACTTTTTCATTTTTGCTTCAGCTCTCTGTTTTCCTGTAAGTAGGGTGTAGCCTTTTATCTTGGCCACGTGATCACCTTTATTTGCCAGATTTTTTTTTTTTTCTTGGCCTGATTTAGGCAGGAGGCATTTTGATTTCCTTTTCCCTCAGCGTATTTCTTTGTTCTTTTCTGACTTGCTCAATAAGTATGCCATTAGAGTTTGACACCCCAAAGTGAAGACTCCTTTGTGTCCCCAGGAAGGCCCATCAGTTCATCCTAAAGCTGTTAAATCGCTTGGGTTTGTATTTGTGATTGGCCAGCAGGTTCAGTGACCACCACAGTGTCACTGCCTGGCAGAACTCCCAGATGAGCCAGGAGGCTCCAGCATGTTAGGACAGCTGGTTTACTGGGATGTCATCTCGTGCATCATGGCATACTGGGGTTCCTGCTCTGCTGTTGGTTAATATTTGGTAGACGCAGGGGGAGAAGATAGGAGGTTCGTATACATAATTTGGGTTGGGTAGGTGGAGCACCTTTGAGTATGTTGAAAGATTTAATGTTTTGGGAACTGAGATACTTAAAACAGTTTAGAACTGTGATGTTTCTGTACTTGTGGCCTGTGACCTCTTTTCTTAGGTGACATTTAAATCTATGAATTACTTGGTCTTCATAAAACATTTTATACAAGCAGAAGATGTTTTATATATTGAAAGCCATTGACATGTGTGGACAGAAGCAACTGTGTCCTTATTAAAAATAACTTTAAAGATACACCCTTCCTTGCCCCTCCTACTTTGAGTTATATCCCTCCCCGCTCTGTTCTAGCTGTTAACAACCTGTGTTACTCAGCCAATGCTTCCACCTTCTGTGTTGACTGTACTAGCTTCACACTTCCTACTCAACGCCCTCTCCTTCCAGATTTGGGTTAACTGTGTGATCTTTGAGTGAATGTTAAGCAGCTTGTGCACTTGCAGAGTAAGCCCTCGGTCAATATTTATGGCCTGGACTCGTCGTAAACACTGTGATCAGCCAATCCTTCCCAATTTTTCTATAAATAAAAGCCACCAGGTGCCCATTGCCCCAGCTAGGTTAGCCCCTTCTCTCCACATCTTGAGTGTGCATGCCTCTGGAAGAAGAGGTGGACATTTGACTTTAGGTATTGATTTTAGGGCATGAGAGAGGAAGCGGGGAGCAGAGAAGCCCACTGGAGGAGACCTCGTCTTAAAGTCCCTGCTGTGCACCAGGGGAACTACTGTTTCTGGCCAGTGTTTCTGGGGATGGTGATTTCCAAGAGCACTTCTGAAGTTGGAAAGAGGAGTTTAGAGACCGTGTTGTCGTCTCAGGTGCCGACCTCCGATGACAGGAGAGGTGGTGGCAGTGAGTAGAATGGCTTTCTGCTAGGCGTGTGAGTGCATGCCGGTGAGTGCCTGTCTGCAGCCTTCGGGAGAGCTGAGCTGTGTGGCTGTGTTCTCAGGACCACGGCTTTTTGTGGTGGTGAATTCCACTCAGGTAGAATAAAATGTTTATCCCAGGATGCTTAGGTAGGTCCAGCAGCTGTCAGAGCCCTGAGTGGGTCTGAGGAAGCCAAGGGTCTGTGTGTTTGCACACCATCTGGCCAGGCTGCTGCAGAAGGGCTCTTTGGTGAAAGGGGCAGAAATAGCTCAGACAGGATGCAGATGAAATCCAGTGTGTTGTTTTAGCCTCTGAGGTAGGCCATTCAAGTGAAGATCATTAAAAATCAACCAACCAACCAACAAAAGAGCACTGAAAGTGATTTTGATTTCTGTGTGTCACAAGGTAAGTGAACTGTGGGAAAATGAATTGTTATTGTTGAGTCGCTCAGTTGTGTCTGGCTCTTTGTGACCCCATGAGCTGTAGCCCTCCAGGCTTCTCTGTCCATGGGATTTCCCAGGCAAGAATACTGGAGTGGGTTGCCATTTCCTCCTCCAGGGGATCTTCTGGACCCAGGGATTGAACCCGAGTCTCCTGCATTGGCAGGCAGATTCTTGACCACTGAGTCCTGAGGGAAGCCTCTGGGAAACATACAACATCTTAAAATAGATTCTGTTCAAGTTCATACAGGCTTCCCTGTGACTCAACTGGTAAAGAATCCGCCTGCAATATGGGAGACCTGGTTCGATCCTTGAGTTGGGAAGATCCCCTGGAGAAGGGAAAGGCTACCCACTCCAGTGTTCTGGCCTAGAGAATTACATGTTCTCCATTTTGGGGGCTTCCATGATAGCTCAGTTGGTAAAGAATCCATCTGCAATGCAGGAGACCCCAGTTTGATTCCTGGGTCAGGAAGATCCGCTGGAGAAGGGATAGGCTACCCACTCCAGTATTCTGGCCTGGAGTCCATGGGGTCGCAAAGAGTCAGACATGACTGAGTGACTTTCACTTCACTTCACATCAAAATTCATGTATTATAATTTGTCTGTTTTCTCACTGGACTCTGAGTTGTAAGAAGAAGGACTTGGCCTTTCATTGCTGAGTCCTGGGTACCATGCCTGGTACAGAGAAGGTGCTCAGTAGACATTGACTGAATGAATGAAACATATAAAGGTAAATGGTGCTGACACTTACAGATCCTGCCTTGTAAAGAAATTCTAGGTGAACTAAGAAGGTTGGAGAGAACAATCCCAGTCTGTGATACTCTGTTTAGGAGGAGGAGACATTTGGATAAAGGCCTTGGATGAGACAAGTTGTGGTTACTTATGGGAAGTCAAGGTGTACCGGGGGGTAAACAGCTTCCTGGATAGGAGTTCTCTTCATTCCTCTCCTTTTCCTTTCCCTTCCCTTCTTGCTCCTGCTTTAACATCAGCAAATATGATTATCTGAGGATATATATAAGTAATGTGTGACTTTAATCCTTAACTCAAAGGAGGAGGAATAAAGCTCAGAATTTATGGACATATGTTAAAGTCACTACTATTTTGTGGGAGAGAATTTCAGGTGATTATAGGAGCAACTATTGGGTTGGCCAAAAAGTTCCTTTTGTTTTTAAGTAAAAATAAAAAACACATTTTTCATTTTCATCAAGAACTTTATTGAACAACATATTCACCATTTTGCTCCACTACTCACTGCCATTTTCAGGCAACTTCATAATTCCATCGTCCCAAAACTTTATCTTTTCGAGCAAAGAACTGTTCAAGTGCCTTTTACAATCTTCCAGGGCTTGGACATTTTTTTCCTTGAGAGAATTTTCTAAAGACCAAAGTAAATGGAAATTTGAAGGGGCAATGTCTGGTGGATATGGCACGTGAATCAGAACTTCCCAGCCAAGCTGTAACAGTTTTTGCCTGATCATCAAAGAAACATTAGGTCTTGCGCTTATCCTGTTGGAAGATAATGGATTTTATGTTGACGAATTCCAGACACTTTTCCTTGAGCTTTTAGTTGGTCTAATTGGGAGCATTACTTGTTGGAATTAATTGTTTGGTTTTCTAGAAGGAGATCATAATAGAGGACTCCCTTCCAATCCCACCATATATGTAATACCACCTTCTTTGGATGAAAACTGGCCTTTGGTGTGCTTGGTGGTGGTTCATTTCTCTTGCCCCACAATCTCTTCCATGCCACATTATTGTACAGTATCTACTTTTCATGACTCATCACAATTTATTTTTAAAATGAAATGCTTTCATTATGTTTCAGTGGAGAATCGCAGGCAGAAATAGGGTCCAAAAGGTTTTTTTGGCTTAACTTATGTGGAACCCAAACATTAAAGTGATTAACATAACCAAACTGGTACAAATGATTTTCAGGGCTTGATTTGGATAATTTGAGTATGCCAGCTATCTCCTGCATGGTATGACATTGATTGTTCTCAGTTAATGTCTCAATTTGGTTTCTGTCAACTGGTCTACCTGACTGAGGAGCATCATCCAGCAAGAAACCTCCAGCAAGAAACTTCACAAGTCATTTTTGACCCATTCAATCAGTCACAGCACCTTCTCCATACACTGCACAAATCTCTTTCTTTTTTTTTTTTGTTTTTGTGTTTTAGTTGTGATTTTACCTTTCTGGAAATAATAAAGCATAACATACCCAAATGTTGCTTTTTGCTTCCATCTTCAATGTTAAAATGTCTACACAAAAATTCATCAGTTTAAAAAAAATGCATGCTGATATGACAGCTGTCACAATACAGTCTAACAAAATTGTTTCAAATGAAGTTAAAGACAACTACGCACTACTGGAGCCATCTTATGGAAAAAATCAGATGAACTTTTTGGCCAACTCAAACATAATTTCATTTTTTTCTGGGCACATAGTTTGTAGGGCCTGGAACAAAATGAAAATGTAGGGACCCCGAGTTCAGGATTATTGAAAATCTCAAGATTGGAGCAGCAGACAGACTGGGACCCTGGACAGTCACAGGCTGTGTACCCATAAAACCAGCCCTGAGGTTATTCAGCATCCTGTCTTTCCTTAAAAATCTGCCCACTGATTTTAGCATTCATTTGCATACCTTCCTACAGCAGTTATTATTGTGATTTTTTATTGGCAACTTTTATTTCCCTCATTTTTCCTATAGTTATTAATTTGAGTTCTTCTGCAAGGAAATTCATATCAGTATAGACTCATGATACTTATTTTCTTCTTTGGGTTATAACCAGATATTCTTGTTGTTATTTACTTGCTCAAGTTTTTCCAGCTCTGGATATTAGGAGATCTTTCAGTTTGGCTCTCTGAAATACTGTCACCTGTCTGTGTTGTTGTTGGGAATTCTGTAGTTTTTGGCACCGTAAGATGTTCCAGGCTGATCTTGTATTTTCCGTGACTCAGCTGTTTCTCCAAGGAGCCTTGGTTCCTTTCTATTGGAGAATGGTGTGTTGATATCAAGATCTGAGTCCCATGTATGCTCATTGCCACTGGAGTGTCACTGCTTCGAGGCCCTCTCAGTGGACAGAGCCTAAAAATGTCTGTATGTACATTAACCCATGGGTGTACAACCTATATATTAACATAAACATCAAGTTCATACTCAGTCTTTGGTCCAGCACCAAAAGCTTACTCTAGTATTCACCCTTTGCTTATAATTCTTTTGACTATGAGAAACTTGGCTTTTGTTAACTACATGTATTTACTTATCGGTTTAAACTTCATACACTGGTTATTGGTAACCTGAACTCCTGTGAAACCATATATTTACCAACTAGAGTATAGTGCTTATGTCCAACGTAGTTTGTTCTTTATCCTGGGTAGTTTTGTTATCAGTGGATGTTGAATTTTGTTAAATACTTTTTCTGCATTTATTGAGATGATGTGGTTTTTCTTCTTTAGTCTCTTAACATGGTGAATTACATTGGTGTTTGAATGTTGAGCCAGTCTTGGATTCTTGAGATGAACCCCACTTGGTTGTGATGTATTATTCTTTTTATGTATTATTGAATTGAATTTCCAAACATTTTGTTGAGTTTATTTCTATGTTCATGAAGAACACTGGTCTGTAGTTTTCTTCTTTTATACTGTCTTTGTCAGGTTGGGGTGCTAGTGTAATTCCACTTTCATTTGAAGATTCCCCATATACAAAGAATTCTTTCTTTGTTCATATAAAATATGAGGAAATACAATGGTTAGTAATATTAATGCTATGATTCTACAAGTAGTCTACTTTTTGACAGTGAAAGTGTTAGATCTCTCGATTTCTGTTTACCTCTCTCCTTACTGGTGAGATGGATGCTTTCTTTTTGGTATCTAAGTGCACCCCAGGGCCAGTGCAGCTGTGTATCTTGTTACTAACACTGTGCCAGGCTTCTCCAAAGGGCAGTGCCTGAAGTTCTAGCCAGCCTGGGCTCAATTTGCATAGAATTTTGCATGCATGTTAAGCAGTGGGGAGAAATGGGAAATAAGTATTTGGAACAAACATAAAGTTCAGTGAACTTTCCCCTTGAAATTATTAGCATGCTTCCATTATACACAGAACAATGGAAAAGTCCTCATTAAACTAGCAGAACAGAGACATATTCCTAGTACTTGCATTCCAGGCTCTTTTTTTTTTAATTTAAATTTATTTATTTTAATTAGAGGCTAATTACTTTACAATATTGTATTGGTTTTGCCATACATCAACATGAATCTGCCACGGGTGTACACGTGTTCCCAATCCTGAAGCCCCCTCCCACCTCTCTCCCCATACCATCCCTCTGAGTCGTCCCAGTGTACCAGCCCCAAGCTTCCTGTATCCTGCATCGAACCTGGACTGGCGATTCATTTCTTATATGATATTATACATGTTTCAATGCCATTCTCCCAAATCATCCCCCGCCTCCCTCTCCCACAGAGTCCAAAAGACTTCTATACATCTGTGTCTCTTTTGCTGTCTCGCTTACAGGGTTATTGTTACCGTCTTTCTAAATTCCATATATATGCGTTAGTATACTGTATTGGTGTTTTTCTTTCTGGCTTACTTCACTCTGTATAATTGGCTCCAGTTTCATCCACCTCATTAGAACTGATTCAAATGTATTCTTTTTAGTGGCTGAGTAATACTCCATTGTGTATATGTACCATAGCTTTCTCATCCATTCGTCTGCTGATGGACATCTAGGTTGCTTCCATGTCCTGGCTATTATAAACAGTGCTGCGATGAACAGTGGGGTACACGTGTCTCTTTCAATTCTGCTTTCCTCGGTGTGTATGCCCAGCAGTGGGATTGCTGGGTCGTATGACAGTTCTATTTCCAGTTTTTTAAGGAATCTCCACACTGTTCTCCATAGTGGCTGTACTAGTTTGCATTCCCACCAACAGTGTAAGAGGGTTCCCTTTTCTCCACACCCTCTCCAGCATTTATTGCTTGTAGACTTTTGGATTGCAGCCATTCTGACTGGCGTGAAATGGTACCTCATTGTGGTTTTGTTTTGCATTTCTCTGAGCATGAGTGATGTTGAGCATCTTTTCATGTGTTTGTTAGCCATCTGTATGTCTTCTTTGGAGAAATGTCTGTTTAGTTCTTTGGCCCATTTTTTGATTGGGTTTGTTTATTTTTCTGGAATTGAGCTGCAGGAGTTGCTTGTATATTTTTGAGATTAGTTGTTTGTCAGTTGCTTCATTTGCTATTATTTTCTCCCATTCTGAAGGCTGTCTTTTCACCTTGCTTATAGTTTCTTTTGTTGTGCAGAAGTTTTTAATTTTAATTAGGTCCCATTTGTTTATTTTTGCTTTTATTTCCAATATTCTGGGAGGTGGGTCATAGAAGATCCTGATGTGATTTATGTCGGAGAGTGTTTTGCCTATGTTCTCCTTTAAGAGTTTTATAGTTTCTGGTCTTACATTTAGATCTTTAATCCATTTTGAGTTTATTTTTGTGTATGGTGTTAGAAAGTGTTCTAGTTTCATTCTTTTACAAGTGGTTGGCCAGTTTTCCCAGCACCACTTGTTAAAGAGATTGTCTTTTCTCCATTGTATATTCTTGCCTCCTTTGTCAAAGATAAGGTGTCCATAGGTGCGTGGGTTTATCTCTGGGCTTTCTATTTTGTTCCATTGATCTATATTTCTTTGTGCCAGTACCATACTGTCTTGATGACTGTGGTTTTGTAGTAGAGCCTGAAGTCAGGCAGGTTGATTCCTCCAGTTCCATTCTTCTTTCTCAAGATTGCTTTGGCTATTCGAGGTTTTTTGTATTTCCATACAAATTGTGAAATTATTTGTTCTAGCTCTGTGAAAAATATCATTGGTAGCTTGATAGGTATTGCATTGAATCTATAGATTGCTTTGGGTAGTATACTCATTTTCACTATATTGATTCTTCTGATCCGTGAACATGGTATATTTCTCCATCTGTTAGTGTCCTCTTTGATTTCTTTCACTAGTGTTTTATAGTTTTCTATATATAGGTCTTTAGTTTCTTTAGGTAGATATATTCCTAAGTATTTTATTCTTTTCGTTGCAATGGTGAATGGAATTGTTTCCTTAATTTCTCTTTCTATTTTCTCATTATTAGTGTATAGGAATGCAAGGGATTTCTGTGTGTTGATTTTATATCCTGCAACTTTACTATATTCATTGATTAGCTCTAGTAATTTTCTGGTGGAGTCTTTAGGGTTTTCTATGTAGAGGATCATGTCATCTGCGGCTCTTACCCTCGTTCATGAATTGCCCTTCTCTCAATGCCTTTTGGAGGAGAAATGGAGGGAAACAAGTGAGTTGTGCAATGATATAAATTTTTTTCTGGGATTGGAGATCACTTCTTTGTTTATTGATCTACAGAGTATAATTATTTAAACATAATGAGCATTTGCTGAGAATATTTTTTAAAAATTACTGTATGTTGTGGTTTCCCCACATGTAATTATATTTCCTTTCACTTTTACTTCCAGTAAAAGTGTAACAGCCTTTTACACTTAAGCCAACAGCCCTAAGAAAATAACACTATATGAAAACCAACTTTTTATGGAAATGCACTATTTGATGAAGCAGTTATTATTGTGAGAAATTCTTAACCTCCCCGCATTGGCTTTATTTGTTAATGTGGAACACCTGTTTCCCAGTTGCCAGGTTCATGAAACCTATTGCCCAAGTATATCCTGGGGACTAGTTCCACTGTATATTCTCAAATGCTTCTAGCAGTTCTTCTAGGATCTCTCTTTTGCTTTCTTCCATAATTGCTTTGTAAAATTCTTCATTTTCATTCACTGTGTCCCCCCCTCTTTCGCCTCTCCCTTCTCTCTTTCTCCTCCCCACTTTCCCCTTCTGTCCCCAGCTCCCCTTAGCCCTCTGCCTTTCATCGCTCCTTTCCCCTCTCCTCTCTCTCCTCTCTGTTCCTGGCCTGGTTTTGGGCATCCAGGGCTAGGTGTCAAATCCCAGATGCTGTAGTTTTCTAGCTGATACAACTTACTTTGCCTCTTGGAATGGGTGAGGACTGACCCAGGGGCAGGGAGTGGTAGGGTAAGGGCACAGAAGGACTAGAACTTTCCAGGCCTTGTTGACTTCAATTCTGAATAAATAGAAGTTTCTGGCAGAACTATTTGAGGTGTGATCTTGACATGTTTGTGAACATTAACCACCACTCAGAAGTCTGGAGGAAGGGAAATATGATGGTATGTTTGGAGGAAGGGGCAGATCAGCTGTTAATCATCCCGAATATGTGTTATGTTTATGAGATGGACTTTTGTAACTAGGGAAAAACATGAAAAGAAATTTTCATGATGAGTTAAATATTTTTGTTCTCATCTTGAAGGAGGGAATACTGAGTAATTATGTAACGGCTCCCAGGTTGAACTATCTTTTCCTCTTTAACTGCGCGTTTTGTCTTGCCTTTAGCACATGTGTATTAATACATGTATGCAGAATTTGAAATGGCAAATGGATATCTTTAAAGAGAAATTATTAGTTCCTCACCAGAGCAAATGAAGGAAAGAAAGAGGCTGAGCCTGTGCTGGATTTTGGGTCTAAGGAAGAGGTGGGAGAGGCAGGTCGAGCTGGTCCTCTTATGATAGCACTTTAACTTCAGGGAAGTTACTAACCTCCATGTGTCTCGGGTCCTTATATGAGGAGAATAATAGTACTTGGCCATGTGAAGTACTGGCACCCGCGACTGGCCCAGAGTCGTCACCATCATCTCTGGGAGCAGATAGTGGTCAGGGTCACTTGATAAGAGGAAGCATGAGGGCAGGCCTTGCAGAAGAACACATCAGTCTCTAGGTTTGGGGACTGAGATGCAGTGAGGTGTCAGTACAGTTGAGGTGCAGTGAAGCAGGGAATGCAGGATTTCAGCTCTCAGCTAGAACCCTGAGAGTTTTGTTGCAAATGTTTGAAGGTGTGATGAGGAATGAAACCAGAACTGGACTTGCCCATACTTAGGAGGCACTGAAGAATACCATTGGACATTCAAATATGTCCAGTGGTAATTCTGTCTGCAGAATAGAATGCCCAGGAAAGTCCAGGATCAAAGGGGATAGTATGTACAAAGCTTATTTGAAGACATTCTTTGTGTTTGCTTCGTTATCAATATGATGACATCAGTATCAACACAGCTTCTAGGCATTCGTCCGTATGTCTGTGTGTATGTGTGTGATTTAGGTAAACTTAAATTTAATCGTGTGCACAAATATTAAGAGTACATGTGGTACATTTAAAAAAAATATATACTCCTGTCATCATCACCCAGATAGAGACAGAGACTCTTTGTAGCACACCCTGTGCTCCCTCCCAGTTATTATCCATTATTCTTTCCAAAGGTGAACACTGTACTTCTATAGTAAGAGGTCCTAACTGAATGTTTTTCTTCCTAACATATTAGTATTGAAGAAATACAGCTTCAGCAAGACATAAATATGTTGAGATAGAAAAGTGAAATCTTGGTTATAGTCTCTTTACCAGCAATTAATTCATTATCACTTCTTATAGAAAGTAAATACTAATTCATGAGATTAACTCAAGTCATTTTTCCTTTTCTTTCTTCTCCCTGTGCTGCATGGCATGTGGGATCTTACTTCCTCAACCAGGGATTGAACTCTTGCCCATTACAGGGGAAGTCCCAACCACTGAACCACCAGGGAATTCCTGAGTTTAACTCATTTCCCATCATTCATAGAAAAAAATCTCTCCCACTGTGTGAGTTAGAACTTTTAGTTGCAACCTTCAGTACTGCTTTAGGCTAAATATAAAGTCACTGGAAGATGACTGGAAACCCATGCTTGGTAAAGAGATAGGGCCCGCAGTTGGAGGCTTGTCTTGCCCCTGGTGGGGTCCAGCTTTGGTGCTGTCATCACTGCTGGGCAGAGTGGCAGTCGCCCCTGCTGCTGCTCTGAATCACCTCTTCAAACTCTGGGTTTTTAATGTCACTCCAATTTCAGAGCCTGAACGGGACTTGATGAGCTAAGTGTAGGTCATATGATGGCCAACGAGCAGCAGAGGAAATATCCATTTCCGTATTGTGAGGTAGGGTCTCGCCTGCCACCGAGACTCACACAATGGGTGACTTGCTAAAAATAGGAAGAGCTTTGGATGCTGTTCAGACAAAAAAGAAAATAAACAAAATATCCAAAAGGTGAAATGTCACAACACCTTAAAGTTGCTGTTATTTCTCATGTTATTTTTAGGTCAGTATTGGCTGTAAAAATAGATTTTATCTCTAGGCCACAGAAAGACCTTTGGAAGAGACCCTGATCCTGGGAAAGATTGAAGGCAAAAGGAGAATAGGGGCAGCAGGGGATGAGGTGGTCGGATGGCATCACCAATTCAATGGACGGGAACTTGGGTAAACTCAGGGAGATAGTGAGGGACAGGGAGGCCTGGCGTGCTGCAGTCCATGGGGTCACAAAGAGTTGGACACTATGTAGCAAAACTGAACAGTAACATAGGTCCCAGTAGAACACCCAGGTATAATGATGTGCTGGGGTGCAGGTTGCATGGACCTTCTGGCCAGGGCACTGCTATCTCAACATGCTAGTCATTTTCTTAGGGAGCCATTAACAGTTTGTACCTTGTATAGGCACATCAAGTTGTCTAGGCATGATTTTGTGAATCTGTTTCACAAAATGTGCTGACAGTGCAGCGGTGCCTCACCCTGTGCTAAGACTGACTGGTGACACGTGCTAATCAGAGTTCCCGCTTCCCATGCTTGTATGGTGTCTACTACCAGAGCCCAGGGAAATAAAGCTGAGGTGTTACCACCTTCATTTATTACAAAGGAGGAGGAAGATAATCTCCTCTGATTTAAACTACAGGCTTATTTTAGAATGAAAAGCAGTCTGAATTTGATTCACTTGCCCTTCAGTTCAGTTTAGTCGCTCAGTTGTGTCCGACTCTTTGTGACCCCATGGACTGCAGCATGCTAGGCCTCCCTGTCCATCACCAGCTCCCGGAGCCTGCTCAAACTCATGTCCATGGAGTCAGTGATGCCATCCAACCATCTCATCCTCTGTCATCCCCTTTTCCTCCTGCCTTCAATCTTTCCCAGCATCAAGATCTTTTCCAATGAGTTAGTTCTTCACATCAGGTGGCCAAAGTACTGCTGTTTCAGCTTTAGCATCAGTCCTTCCAATGAATATTCAGGACTGATTTCCTTTAGGATTGATTGATTCTGTCTTCTTGCAGTCCAAGGGACTCTCTCAAGAGTCTTCTCCAACACCACAGTTCAAAAGCATCAATTCTTTGACACTCAGTTTTCTTTATAGTCTAGCTCTCACATCCATACATGACCACTGGAAAAACCATAGCTTTGACTAGATAGACCTTTGTTGGCAAAGTAATGTCTCTGCTTTTTAATATACTGTCTAGGTTTGCCATAGCCTTTCTTCCAAGGAACAAGTGTCTTTTAACTGTCCACAGTGATTTTGGAGTCCAATAAAATACAGTCTGTCACTGTTTCCATTGTTTCTCCATCTATTTACTTATAATATACTTTATTATAAGGATGGCCTGTTTACATACTTATAATAAAGTGTATTTTTATTGGAATAGTTGGTGAACCTGTTTATTGAGACAGAGAATCCAGAATGAAGTTAAAAAGGATCCTGAAGAATCCACCCAAGCAGATGCTCACTCAGTGTCCAGTTATCACATCTGGGAGCCTGTCAGTTCCGGTCTTTTGTTGCTGTTGACTGCTAATTGAAAAATAATTAAGCTGCGCACAAATATATCTGACATATGGGGACTCAGAGACAGAAAAGGTTGCTGCTATGCTAAAACTGTTTAGTAGACTAAATAGAAAGACTGTGAATATAGGAACTATATGTGAACTAAAGCTTTTCAGAAGGAAGGGAAAGAGAAAATGGGAGAATTAAAATTTTTGAATATCCACCACATGGCAGACAGTGTGCAGTTGTGTAAACCTTTTTCTAACTCCCATGACTTACCCAGTGTGCTCAGTATGGTTTTCCCCTCTCCAAGGCTCAGAGATGATAAATAATGGATCTGGAGTTCCATAGCTATTTAATGGATACCCTGGGAGTGTCAGACTGGAAGGACTCAATAGGAGTTTGTGGGATTTAAAAAAAAAAAAAGGAGTTTGTGGGATTGATGACTAGAGCAGAATGACCAGCTTTATTGATATGTTACAAACATACAGACACACACACAACTTATTTTTATGTAATTTTCTTATGTTATATATGTACTTATTTATGTGCATGTGTGTATATGTATGTGGGTGTATATATATTAAAAAACAAGGCTAATCGAGTTTTAAAGTAGCTTTTCTTTGGTGGTCTGGTTTAATGAACAGATTAGGATAATTCTTTATAAAGTGTCAATAGTACTTTGAGTTTTTAAAAATAATTTAATCTCGTAATCAGCTAATGGACATTAGTTTGCTAGTCATCATTTCTTATATGAAAATATGAAGATGTATTTCAGTCCATATTCTAATTTAAGAAAGTTTTACTTATTTTCCAAGTGTCTAGGAAAGAGATCAAAATTGCCGGGAGAAATATCAATAACCTCAGATACACAGATGACACCACACTTATGGCAGAAAGTGAAGAAGAACTTTCATCAAGAAGCCTCTTGATGAAAGTGAAAGAGGAGAGTGAAAAAGTTGGCTTAAAACTCAACATTCAGAAAACCAAGATCATGGCATCCGGTCCCGTCACTTCATGGCAAATAGATGGGGAAGCAATGGAAACAGGGACGGACTTTATTTTCTGGGCTCTAAAATCACTGCAGATGGTGACTGCAGCCATGAAATTAAAAGACGCTCCTTGGAAGGAAAGTTATGACCAACCTAGATAGCATATTCAAAAGCAGAGACATTACTTTGCCAACAAAGGTCTGTCTAGTCAAAGCTATGATTTTTCCAGTAGTCATGTATGGATGTGACAGTTGGACTATAAAGAAAGCTGAGTGCCGAAGAATTGATGCTCTTGAACTGTGGTGTTGGAGAAGACTCTTAAGAGTCCCTTGGACAGCAAGGAGATCCAACCAGTCCATCCTAAAGGAAATCAGTCCTGAATATTCATTGGAAGGACTGATGCTGAAGCTGAAACTCCAACACTTTGGCCACCTGATGTGAAGAACTGACTTGTTGGAAAAGACCCTGATGCTGGGAAAGATTGAAGGCAGGAGGAGGAGGGGACGACAGAGGATGAGATGGTTGGATGGCATCACAGACTCAGTGGACATGAGTTTGAGTAAACTCTGGGAGTTGGTGATGGACAGGGAGGCCTGGCGTGCTGTAGTCCATGGGGTCGCAAAGAGTTGAACACGACTGAGCAACTGAACTGAGGAAAGAGATGAATGCAATTATTATTCCTGAACCTGTCCCAGGCCACTGTCCCCCCTTGTCTTTTCCATGGACAAGAACAGTGGGTGTTGCTCTTCCCCTTGGATAGAAAGACTGTTTCTTAGGGAAAACAGTTTCCTGCTTTATGAAAACCTGTTTGCACATCTCTGGGTAATTATACCCTTTGAGACTTGTAACAAAGATCAGTTTAAGGCTTAGTTGTGTGCTCTTCCAAGACAAAAACCCAGTTCCCTCACTAGGCTCGGGAAAAAATTGAAATCTGTAGGAAGAGAAGTCTTTCTAAATCTCCTCTGACACCTCTCAGAAGCACTTTTCTAATATCACTGAGGTGTGGCAGGCATTTTAAGCTGTAAATTGAATAAACCATATTAATCTGGTGACTGCTTAGTCATGCATTCATCAATGTAGAAATGTTTCTGATGTGGGCATGAGGAAAATTAGAAGTGCTCAACTCCAGCCAAAGCCCTGGCTCTCTGGAGGGGCTTCCAGTGTTTGCATTTGGCCACCTTCTGAAAGTATTAGGCAGGAAAACAGTATTATATCTTCTGTCCCCAGTCCCTTTTAAATACCTTCTCTCAACTCTGGAATCCTTTGTGGTTGTCAGGTGGCCCACAGAGGTGCCCATGCCAGGGTCTGTGGGGGCATCACTGGCCTGAGTGTCCTGAATCTTACTTAATCTACTCTCTTAAAAATTCTCTTTTCAAGGCCCTGTTCCTTTAGCATTCTGTGCTTACTATATGATGATTATGTTCTGTACTTACTATATGTAATCCTAAAAGAAATTGCTTAAAAAAAAGATAGACACATTTTAGAGAAAGAATTACAAAGAGTACAATGTAATCTGAAATTGAATAGGCTTTTGGTTGTTTTCTTTTTTTTTAAGGCAAGTTTATTAAGGTATAATATGCATACAGTAAAATTCAGTAAACAGTTCTACGTTTTGACAAATGCATACAGTTCTTTAACCAGCACAGGAACCCAGATAGAACATTCCCATTACCCCCAGATTTCCTGTGCTGCCCCTTTGATGTTAATTCCTCCCTTAGCTCTGACAACTGTTGATCCACTCCCCTCCCTACAGTTTTACCTTTTGCAGAATGTCATGCAAAGTGGATTCATACATCAGGTAGCCGTTTGGGTCTGGCTTTTGCCATTCAGCGTAATGCATTTGAGATTCATCCATTTGTAACATGTCTCAATAGTTCATTTCTTTGTATTCCTGAGTGATAGTCTGTTGTGTGAAGGTCCTGACATTCATCTGTTCATCTATGGAGGGATATATGAAGTGTTTCCAAATTTCAGTGATTACGCTTAGAGCTGCTAGAACATGCGTGCACAGGCTTTATATGAATGTTAAGTTCACAAAGTACTTAGATAAATACCTAGGAATGGATTGCTGGGTGGCATGGTTTAGTTTATCTTTATCAAATGTTATTGTTAAATTTACTTTACATTTTATAATTTTTCTTCTAATTATAAAAGTGATACATGTTTATTATAGAAATTTTGAAGAATGTAGAAAAGTATGGGACAAGAAGGCTAAAAAAATCCTTATCCCATATATCTTTCCTTTTCATCTGGGTATGTGCATAATTTATTTTAACAAAAATGGTTATTTACCTATTGTTTTGTGACCTGTTTTTTAACTCACAAATATTTTTATATCATTAAATATTATTTATCATAATTTTTAATGACTTAATACTATTCGACTGGAGTAGGATCCCTTCTCCAGGGGATCTTCTCAACCCAGGGATCAAACCCAGGTCTCCCACATTGCAAGTGGATTCTTTGCCAGCTGAACCACAAGGGAAGCCCAAGAATACTGGAGTGGGTAGCCTGTCCCTTCTCCAGGGGATTTTCCTGACCTGAGAATAGAACTGGGGTCTCCTGCATTGCAGCGGATTCTTCACCAACTGAGCTATCAGGGAAGCCCAGGAAATGGTAACCCACTCCAGTATTCTTGCCTAGAAAATTCCATGGACAGAGGACCCTGGTGGTCTACAGTCCATGGGGCTGCAGAGAGTTGGGTACGACTGAACGACTAAACACAATAATATCCTAGAAGTAAATTTGAAGATAGGAGTATCATAAATCATGGCAGACTGATATAGGAGATATTTTGGTACAGAGGAACTTAGAATTCCTCAGTTGTAGCTGTTTGCACAGGCCTCATAATATCTGCACAGCCCTATTTCATGTGGATTTCTTTAAGAACAGTTATTAATAGAAACTAATATGGCCAATTGCCTCTGTAGATATACCTTTTAGCTTTGAGGCATATGGATATGAATAAAGTTTTGATTCACTCTGCTTTATTTTTCCCCTTGTGTAAACTCAGTAGGTATTAACAATGTTTTAACTACTGGCCATAATCATATTATCATTTTTCACTTCCATATAAGAATTTGCAATATTTTTCTTAAGTGAAATTAAGGCTAGAGATGATCATACAGTAAATAACCAGTTGGTAACAAAAGAGCTCTTTTTTAGAGTACTGCCTGAATACTGCTTGCATTCAGGTGAGCTCTCTGAGATCTGAACTGAGACAATCAGTGGGTTTGCTCTCTGGGAAGGATGGGTGTGTTTGGTGGGGGAGAAGTCCATTCATTCGCGTGCCTGATTTGCAAAGACCTAGGCTTGTCAGGTGTATTTTTGTGGTTCTCTGAAGAGTAGGATGACAACATTTGTCTGGGTAATGAAGAAAAAGGATGTGAGAAGAATTTAAAAGATTGGCTTTCCATTTTGGATACCTGGCAAGCGTTTCTTTTTGTCTGTTGGAGTACAGTTGCTGTATACTGCTGTGTCAGTTTCTGCTGCACAGCAAAGCGAGTCAGCCGCATGTTTACATATATCCCCTCTTTTTTGGATTTCCTTCCCATTTAGGTCACCATAGAGCACCGAATAGAGTTCCCTGTGCTATAATAGTTTCTCTTTAGTTATCTATTTTATGTATAGTATCATTAATGGCTTCCCAGGTGGCCCAGTGGTAAAGAATCTGCGTGCCAGTGCAGGAGACGCAAGAGACACGGGTCCGATCCCTGGGTCAGGGTCGCCTGGAGTAGGAAATGGCAGCCCACTCCATATTTTTGCCTGGAAAACTCCATGGACAGAGGAGCCTGGAGGGCTGCAGTCCATGGGGTTGCAGAGAGTCAGGCGTGACTGAGGGCACGCGCACACATGCACACACACACACACACACACACATCAGTGGTGCACACATGTCCATCCCAACCTCTCAGTTCATCCACCTTCCCCCTTGGTGTCCATATGTTTGTTTTCTCTTAGTTTGTCTGTATTTCTGTTTTGCGAATAACATCATCTATACCATTTTTCTAGATACCACATTAGGTTAATTAGTGAAGTTACTTAGTCATGTCTGACACTTTGCGACCCCATGGACTGTAGCCTACCAGGCTCCTCCGTCCAAGGGATTTTCCAGGCAAGAGTACTGGAGTGTGTAACCATTTCCTTCTCCAGAGGATCTTCCCTACCCAGGGATGGAACCCAGGTCTCCCACATTGTAGGCAGATGCTTTACTGTCTGAGCCACCAGGGAAGTCACATATATGCATTAATATTTATTTGTGTTTTTATTTCTGACCTACTTCACTCTGTATGACAGTCTCTAGGTCCATCCACATCTCTGCAAATGACACAGTTTTGTTCCTTCTTATTGCTGAGTAATATTCCATTATATTTAGGTACTGCGTCGTCTTTATTCATTCCTATCTGGCAACCCTTTCTTAAGCATCCACCCTTTCTTCTGCCAAGCCTCGCTCAGTCATGTCCAACTCTTTGCAACCCCATGGACTGTAGCCCACCTGGTTCTTCTGGTCATGGGATTCTCCAGGCAAGGATACTGGAGTGGGTTGCCATCTCCTTCTCTGGGGGATCTTCCTGACCCAGGGATCGAACGCAAGTCTCCTGCATTGCGGGTGGATTCTTTACTATCTGACCTACCAGGGAAGCTCCCAACTTCAGAATACCTGTCTCTTGATTAAGACAGCACTAAATTAGAGTCAGTTGTTACTCTAGTAATCAAGGTGACTGACTTGGATAATGTGAGTTATTCTTCCATTGGAATGAGCTTGATTGGAGAGACCAAATCCTTCACACTTTTAACCAGGGGAGATGTGTGGGTGCCAGCATGTCTCCCCATGGAGTAAGAGACGCACTGCCAGGCCTGAACAGAGACCCCCTGGCTGAGCTCCCAGTCTGCTGTGTATGGCCAGCCAACCTCTAAACAAAATTCAAGCTGTATAGATATTCATCTGTTATTTTGCTTGTGGACGTATTATCTGAAGCCCAGCTATAGTAGAAACAATAATTTTCTTTTATAAAGAGTTGGTCTAGAGCTTGGCTTTGGTTTTATCTTTGTTAGAGAAGCAATTAAAGAGAGTTTAGAATATATGCCTTCTAGCTAATTGGGAAATAAAGCATTGGGAAATTGGTTGACTCACTTGTAGGCAAATTAATTTGGTGGAGGAGTGTATCAGCCCAGTGTGTGATCAATTTACTAAGCACAGTGTAAGTAGCTAGGAATAAGGCCAACCGGAATCCTATGCTAAGCAGTGTTGCAAGGTGGCTTTGTATTCGGGCAGTTTATCTAGTTCCTAAAGAGAGACGAGAATGACACATTTCATTTAATTTGGATTTTTAGTACCTTTTAAGTGAACTAGGCATTTCTAAGGACTTAATGTTGTCACTCACCTTTGAAGGTTGTCCCGTATTCCTGCTGCCCGACTGTAGTTTCTCCTTAGTTTTGAGTGATTTTAATCTGAACACATTAGGTTTCAGTCTTGTTCTCTCTGCTTAGAGATAGAGAGCTGGGTCTGAAAAGAATAGCAGAGCTCTTACAGAAGGAGGTCAGTGTTTGCACTTAGAAATGAAAGTATGTCAACTGGTCTTGTAATGGTTTCTAGAAATGTTCTGAATGGCATTTGGCATTTGGAGATTAGGAACATTTTAAAATTCATTGCTTAATATTTTTCCTTTGCAAAGTATTTTTTTAAAATTAATTTATATGTTCTTATGTCAAATGTTTTCCTGCCATGATCTTTACAGAGACCAGTTTACTATCCATTTGAACTAGTATAATTGGAGCAGGAGAGATTCAAGTTAGACACCATGAAGAACTTCCTAAAAAGCTAGAACTATGGGAATACTAAGAATATAGGGAAATCTCTTCTTGGTGACATACAAAGGGAAAACAATTAAGTTCTATTTGTGCTGCAGTTTGACTTGTCTCTCTCCTTAGAATTAGGAGGGAGTGGATGGAATCTTTTGTGACCACTTCTACTCTGTGCTTTTGCGATTCTCTGAATATCAGAAAAGGGAAAAAGCCCAGTGCAAGTTTGAACCATTTTCACTATGGAATCTTAGGTGTAGGAATTCTTTGTGCCAAGAGGAATAGATGACCCATTATCCTCTTTAAACACTTCTGATGGTGGAGAGAAACTTCTTTACCCCACATGGAAGAGAGTCTACATTTGGACAGTTTTAAATTATTGCAAATTATTTTAAACTATGGTTTAAAATCTATCTCCGGTAGTTCTCTTCATTGGTTTTAGTTTTGCCCCTGAGCCATTGTATACGTGTATATGAACTTTGTTCTTCCTTATTTTAGATTTTTTTTTTTAATGGCTCAGTATGCAGCCACTCTGTGTGTTTTTATTTGTTTATTTGTCTGGGCCAGGTCTTAGTTACTGCATGTAGGATCTCCTTCCCCAACCAGGGATAAAACCCGAGCCCCCTGCATTGGGAGCTTGGAATCTTACCCATTGGACTACCAGGAAACGACCCCCCACCCCCCCTGCCCCAAACTCTGTCCTTACACACTTTCAGAAGTTTAAGAATGGCTTTCATGCCTCCCCACTAGGTGTTCTCTTTGCCAGAGTGTACCCCGGACTTCAACAGCTGTTCCCGACATGATGTGAGTTTGGGACCTGTCATTACTTTGGCTGCGCTCACCATTGAGTTAGAACGTGGGGCTTCTCGTTAAACAGAAAGCTTGGGCGGCTGCTCATGCAGAGGACAATGGTACTATTACCTTCCTTGTTCAGACAGTGTCCTGCAGCCTTGCGTCGTCTTAGCTTTCTCCGGCAGCGTGTCACACTGTTCACCCTCCTGAGAGTGCTGCCGTCTGAAATTTCTAGATCCTGTACACACCATGGTGTTTCTCTGGTCCTCCTCCACTGTGCTGCGGAGTTTTCTCTAAGTATAATACGTTCATTGATAGTCGGTAAGCTCCTCTTGTTAGTGTTGGCCCTACTCCTTCTGAATCTTCACTTGTAATAACTGACCCTCCCAACTTTGCTCCTGCCATTTGTAAATTTGATAAGGACATGTGTGCCTTCACTGAAGTCATTAGTAAACATGTAGAACAGGATAGAGCCTGGCTTGGTTTTGGGAAAGGCTTCTTGTTCTTAAAACAGTCATTTCCTTGTTTTGTCTCAATGTAATAAAGAAACGGTTGGGCCAGTTGCTGTTGAATCATGGCTCACAATTGGTGGCTTCTCTTTGTGGTGTCTCTACAGATCTTGGATCAGCTCCTTACTTTGCAAGTCTGAAAGTTCAATTTTTCTTTCAAGTCAGATGTGATATATAAATCCATTACTGAGAGCTATAAATAGTTTTAAATTATGAAAAATTGAAAAAAGTACAGTGCACAATATACTACAAAGCCTTCTTTTTACTTATCATGTAGAGGTAAGACAAGTGGACAGGTTAGTATTTCCCCTTCTTAAAAGGGAAAGTGAAAGTCGCTCAGTGGTGCCCAACTGTTTGCCTCCCTGTGGACTATACAGTCCATGGATTTCTCCAGGAGAGAATACTGGAGTGCGTAGCTGTTCCTTTCCCTAGGGAATCTTCCCAACCCAGGGATCGAACCCAGGTCTCCCACACTGCAGGCAGATCTTTACCAGCTGAGCTACTTCAGTGGAAAAAGTGACGGTGTTAGTCACTCAATCATGTCTGACTCCGCGATCCCATGGACTGTAGCCCATGAGGCTCCTCTGCCCATGGGATTTCCCAGGCGAGAATACTAGAGGGGGTTGCTGTGCTGTCCTGCAGGGGATCTTCTGACCCTGGGGTTGAACCTGGGTCTCCTGCATTCAGGCAATCTCTGTACTGACTGAGCGACTATGGAAGCCCATGCTAAGGAGTATTCCTAGCCACAGAGTCTAGTGACATCCCTACGCTGAATGCAGGGCCCTGAGAGTTGTATCCTGGGGGGAAGGTTCCCACTGGGAAGTCCTGATACCAGTCAGGGAGGGAGCTGCCAAATGACTCTGGGTTAAGTGTGTTCTGCAAATCTTGTTTTCTATGGCTATTCTTTCTACTGTTTTACTTGTGTTTTAAAGGAACAGTTTGTTACAAGATGGTTGCCCAGAGGTGTGTCAATTTGCTCCCAGAAACCAAAGAAGAGTATAGTGCTTTGTGTTAAAATGTGAGTTTTATAGCAGTTCAAGGTATAGTCAGAGAAGAAAAGATGAGCAGAAAATTAGGAAATAGCAGAAAGCCCTGAACATCAGATAGGGCTTCATAAGTATCACTGCAACCTGGTGGGATTGACCCGCAATTATGTGCCCCTAGAGGCGTGTCTTGGCCTCAGGGGAGGAGCAGGTAGGGGTTGCCAGCCTGCAGAACAGCGTCTGTTTGAGGACTTGGCCGTGAGGTTAAGAGACTGCCTGGCTCAGCCTCCTCACTAGCTGTGTGGCCTCGGGTAAGTTATCTAAGGACTCCTGCTCAGTCTCCTCATTTGTCAAATTGGGATCCTGCTAGAACCCCTACCTCGAAGGCTTTGACGTGTTGAAAGAAGTTAGAACCAGGCTTGGCAGATGAGTGGGGGTGGTGGTACATGATGCTCTAATGATGAGGATGAGCGTGCACAGTGCTGATCCCCGGGGGTAAAGGAGGACCGTCCACAGATGCCGCTTTAAGGAGCTTCCACATTCACGCTCGCTCTCTGCTATCAAAGAGATCTAAACATTCAGAGTAGCTGGCTGGATCTTCTTGTCTGAGTGACTGTTGGAAAATTTTCATTCTCTAGGTTTTCTGTTCCTAAAAGCCATGTAGATTATCATCCTTTGAGTGGTACCCTTCGTTATAGGCTCATGGCTTATTTCAGCACACGGCCAGCATGTGTTCCATTTCTTGTCTGCCTGGTTGCTGGTCGCATGTCAGTGAGCGGCTGCTCTCTGACACGGAGCCAGGCACTTTCCTTTCCTCAGTAAGGTGAGCCACGTGGCAGTAAGCAGCCAGTCTCACCCAAATCGTGTGGACTGATTCTTTTTTTTTTGTAGTTTCAAAGAGGAACTTCATAAGTTGGGGGGCCTGTCTTTTTAAGGGTATGTGAATACCTGTGAGCCATCCACGTAATAACAGTTGTTTTGATCTTGAAATGGTAGCGAGCAGTTGGTAGACGTGAACTCAGATCCCAGCTGTGACCTTGTAACTTGTCCTCTCGCCTCCTTCATTTATAAGATGGGCACTTCCAAAACCTACCTTGCAATGTTATTGTAAGGATTAAATGTGTTTCCTAACAGTGGTGTACAGGGTACATCCTGCTCACCATGCCGGATTCCAGTGTTGCCTGGCATCCATAAGTACCTTTTAGGCATAATGAAGGAAATGAAAATATTTTTTATCAGAACGCACATTCTAATAGATTTATATTCACACATTTATATATACATACATATAATTGTCTGTATATAAATTATACATTATATGTTTAATATATATGTTATATATAATGACATAAATATATATATTTATGAATATATTTATATATATAAATTCTACATATAAATATTCACATATTTATATACATACATTCCAGTACTGACTTTATGATGGATGCTACCCCAATTAGTACAGGTTAAAATATCTGGTATGAAGAGGAATATCTTAAAAGATGGATGTTTTCAGTGTTTATCTAAAGTGTTTTAAAACTTTAGATATTATAAAGAGAAATTGATTCTTGAGGTTACCCTAAAAATTAATCACCTGCTTAGAATCTCTTGGTCTTTTAGTCTGTATTGTCTTTTTTTTAAATTTTATTTTAATTGAAGGCTAATTACTTTACAATATTGTGGTTTTGGACATACATTGACATGAATCAGCCATGGGTATACATTTGTTCGCCATCCTGAACCCCCTCCCACCTCCCTCCCCATCCCATCCCCCAGGGTAATCCCAGTGCACCAGCCCTGAGCACCCTGTGTCATGCATTAAACCTGGACTGGCGATCTGTTTCATATATGATAATATACATGTTTCAGTGCTATTCTCCTAAATCATCCCACCCTTGCCCTCTCCCACAGAGTCCCAAAGTCTGTTCTTTACATCTGGGTCTCTTTTGCTGTCTTGCATATAGGGTCATTATTACCATCTTTCTAAATTCCATATATATGCATTAATATACTGTATTGGTGGTACTGAGTCTTTGATCAAACAGTTGAAGACCAACATCTTAGATGTCTTTGAAGTAGTCTGTGTGATTGGACTGGGCTGTTCTTATTGTAATAATGGGTTGAAACTCTTAATTTTCCCCTCTTCTTTGCCTTGACGCTTTAAAACAGAACATCTCTAATCTCTTATCCATCTCTTATCTTGATGTTCTCTGTGATGAGAATAATCCATTTTTAGCAACTGTGTGCTCCATAGGCTCAAAATTTAGCAAATCGAGTTTCAGTGGGAATGCTTTAATGTCTGTGGCTGTTGGGAACATGTTTACTGAGGGAGAGTTACGTGTGCCTTCCTTATATGGTCAGAAAGTTTTGGAGATGTGTAATTTGGAAGGAGGGTATAACCATTTAAAAACAGAGTCCGTCCATGTATAAAGAGAACAAACTTAAGTGTTTACCAGTGGAGGTGGGGTGGGGGAGGGGCGTCAGGTTCATGGGGGTTAAGAGTTACCAACTTTAAAGAAAACCAAAAATACAGTCTGTCTATCCTGTTAGGAATGGGATAACTTCAGGGCTTGCTGTAATTGAAGGATTTCTTCAGTTAGACAGGTGTCTTTAAAAACACAAACCATCATACGTCTTGGGGGGATGCTTTTGCTTGGCTGTTGAAGGATTTCTTCAGTTAGACAGGTGTCTTTAAAAACACAAACCATCATACGTCTTGGGGGGATGCTTTTGCTTGGCTGTTGAAGGATTTCTTCAGTTAGACAGGTGTCTTTAAAAACACAAACCATCATACGTCTTGGGGGGATGCTTTTGCTTGGCTGTTGAAGGATTTTTTTTTTTTTTTTTTTGGGAAAAACCAAGTTGGTCAGTGGCTTATCAGAGTTGGTCTGAGTGGATCTGCAATTGTCTGTCTAACTCCTTTGCTGAAGTGAAGTGAAGTCGCTCAGTCATGTCCAACTCTTTGCGACCCCGTGGGACTGTAGCCTGCCAGGCTCCTCTGTCCATGGGATTCTCCAGGCAAGAATACTGGAGTGGGTTACCATTTCCTTCTCCAGGGGATCTTCCCGACCCAGGGATCAAACCCGGGTCTCCCACATTGGAGGCAGATGCTTTAACCTCTGAGCCACAAGGGAAGCCCTGTTGAAGGATTTTTTGGAGAAAGGATCTCACGGAATATTGCGGAAGCGGCGAGGACACCGGCACATCAGCAGATCGGCCAGCAGGCTTCTGTGTGGCCACGCGTCAGGCAGCCCCCGGTCACCACGTGGCCAGCTGACTCCTCTCTGAGCTGCTGTTTTTAAAGGGAGAGAGTTAGTGCTGGACCTCTCTGACAGGTAAATTATAAAGCTGTGTGCCTCTGGGAAGCTTTCAGCAGCCTTTAGTTGAGCTTGCTCTACTTTTGGGACAATACCAAGTGGCGTGATTTACTGTTCGGTGTCAGAAATCTCTCTTTATCACTTGGAACAACATTTAAAACAGTGCAGTTTTCCTTTATTATGTAAACAGTTCTTTACTGATGAAGCTGTTCTCTCCCAGGTTTTTTTTTCACCCTGAATTAAGGGACACTTGCAGAAGTATAACTTTTGGCACTGCGTTTGGGGTAAAATTGTTGACAGAAAATATGTGTGTGTGTGTGAGAGAGTGAGAGAAAGAAAGAGAGAGAAAGACACTCAGACAGACAGTCTGGGCATGCAGAATATGCTTTTGAAAGTAGCCACTCAGACTCTGTTGTTGTGGTCTGTGGGCTCAGGAGTTGTGGCCTGTGAGCTCCAGAATGCCTGGGCGTCTGTAGTTTCGGCTCATGGGCTCAGTAGTTGTGGCTCATGGACTTATACTCCAAGTCATGTGGGATCTTAGTTTTCCAACCAGGGATCAACCTCACATCCTTTGCATTGCAAGGTGGATTCTTAACTGTTGGACCCTAGGGAAGTCCTAATCCCTAACTTTTAGATTTTTTTTTTTTTGAAGGGTAGTAGTATTCAATTTTCATTAAACTGAGCTTGGGATTTAGTGACACTCCTAGCTCTTAGATATCCTCTGGGAGTCACTCATCATGCCAGAGCCTGTGGCAGAGATTAAGCCAATAACCAAGCCTTCCCTTGGACACACAACTATACAATGTTTTCTAGTTGCACTTAGTAGCTGAGGCCTTGCCAGTGCAACGGAGCAGGAGATGGGCGCCAGGCTCAGGCCTGGACAGCTGTGGTGGCCCACATTGTTTTCTCCTTCCAGCTGGGATGGAGCAGGGTCGCTTTGTAGCCAAGTGTTGCAGGTGGCAGAGCTGCAAGGTGGCAGGAGCCTGGGTCCCTGGAAAGCTGCCTGGAGGAGAGCCACCCAGGCAGCAGTCTGCGTGAGGCTGTTATGTGAGCAGGAAATGCACTTTCATTGTGTTACACCAGCTAGCTTCCAGGGGCCAGCTTTACTTTCGACTTACCTGTCACTAGAGTAAGGCACTGGAGCAGCTCCCTGTCTTTTCAGACCTGTGTTTGAGCCTCAGACAGAGCCCTCGTTGACTGTTTCCAGCAGATTGGCTTTTTTCATTGACCTTTTTTGTTTCCTTCCCTTTTCCTCCATTCTCATTGCTTTCTCCTCTTTCATTAAAAACGCCCTGTAAATCTTGCGATTCAAATCTCAGCTTCCATGCCCTGCCTCTCAAAGGTCTCCTTGACTGTCTGATCTAAAATAACTCTCTAGGTCCTTGCTATCATTCTGTTTTAAATTTTCTGAGTGGCACTCAGCATTATCTGATGATATTTTCTTATTGATTGTGTCTTCCCCGCAGAAAACTCTAAACCATGAGATCAGGGAATTGCTCACTTCACTGCTGCCTCCCTTGTTCCTAGAACAGGGTGGAATGTATTCAAATAAGGGCTTAATACTTGGTGAATGAAGTATGAAACTATCTTACTTTGGATTAGGAAGAAAGTGGTATATGAAAGATCAAAATGGAAACAACAAACAGTAAGAAATGACTCTTCTGCTTTACAGGTCTGCACAGTATCTGTGCATTAAGATATTGCCTAGACTTGGACAAAAAAGGATAGTCAGTGACAAAGGTAAATCTAGGTCCCATGGGACCCAGAGTTTGCGAGGTATTTGGTTACAGACCTTGAAAGTGAGTGCTCTGTTTGTTTATCTGTAAACAGACAGTCCTGCACTGCAGGATTCTTTACCACTGAGCCACAGGGGAAGCTGAGCGCAGACAGACGGAAGTAACAACCAGGTCCAGAAGAATTCGATCACTGATGCAACTTGGCCAAACTGTTGGAGCAAATTATCTTCTGGATTAAAATACCTCTAGTTTTTTCCCCTTGCAGTTTAGAGGGAAGGCTATTTTGAAGTAGAGAGAATCTTCAATTCTAAAATGTAAAGTCGTTTTAATGGGTGTATAGTGCTTATTTTACCTCTCTACATTTATTTCTGTAGCTCCTGTTGCTGGCTCTGAGCAAAATTTGAGAGAGTCATACTAAGTTTGGTTGAATACTTCAGCCTTTTGGGCACAATATCCTAATCTGCAAAAATGAGGACACTGTACCCCTAGATGGGGAAAGTGCTTGGCACACAGTAGGTGTTCAAGAAATGTTTCCTCAATAACAAAGAATACTAACAGATAATGTTTTTGGTACTATTATATTAATAGCCAGTTTATTTATTGGGCTTCCCAGGTGGCACAGTGGTAAAGAACCCACTTGCCAATACAGGAGATGTAAGAGATACAAGTTCGATCCCTGGGTCAGGAAGATCCCCTGGAGGAGGGCATGGCAACCCACTCCAGTATTCTCGCCTAGAGAATTCCATGGACAGAGGAGCCTGGCGGGCTACAGTCCATGGGGTCGCAAAGAGTCAGACATGACTGAGCAACTAAGCACAGTATGAACAATTTATTTATTAAGCACTTAAGTGTTAGCTGGCGGACATGTATCAACATATGTGACTTCACTTAGTCCTGACTGTCACATGTGGTAGGTCGGTTCTGTGTGTATCCCCATTTCACGGTTTAAGTAGCGGAGGCAGCTGAGGTCGAAACCCAGGTCTGCTCTAAGCCTAGAGGCCTCACAGTCGACCTTTGCCTTCTTTACTCTAGAGCAGGGGTCCCCAGCCTCCGGGATCCGATGCCTGATGATCTGAGGTGGAGCTGGTTTAACAATAATAGACGTAAAGTGCACAGTAAATATGATGCGCTCGAATCCTCCCCAGACCATCCCCACTCCCCCTCGTCCATGGAAAGTTGTCTCCACAGAGCCAGTCCCTGGTGTGGGGACCGCTGGTCTACAGCAGCAGGATGTGCACGGAGATCCAGACCAGCGCGTCTCGTCACATGGTCAGTCCTGTTGCTCCAAGCCCATGCTTTTCTAGCTTCTAGGGTTATCTTAAGCACTCTGTAGAAATGACGGAGCAGTAGGGTACTGTGAAAGAGGCCGTACTCCAAGAAAGGCCAGCCTCCACAGTGCCCTTTCTGGTGTGACTCTGTCCTCTAGGTCAAGTGGCAGCTCCGATTGTGTCCCTCCCCTGCTCAGAATCCCTCCAGTGAGTCCCTGTGCCCCAGGTTGTCCATGAGCTGGCCTCTGCCTCCATGTCCAGCTTCCCCTGGCCCTCTTCCCCACCTCCGCTGTTACCACCTGGCCACAGCAAACCATCATTCCCCAAGAACTGTTCCACACCCCATCTTTATACTCAGAATTCCCTTCCTTTGACAAAGTCCCTTTCATCCTCTGGGAGGTCTTTCCCGGTGTTGCAGATGGAACTGGTTCCTCCTGCCCCCATTCTGTGTGGGGGCCCTGCACTAAAGTGTGTGTGTTTGAGCTTTTCTCTCCCTAGCAGGCTGTGAGCTTGGTGAAGGTCAGGATGGGTTTTGTCTTCTTCCTACCATCTGTGCCTGGCACACATCAGCTATTTGTTGAATGAAAGGAGAAGAGAGAATAAAATGATTCAAAAGTGGTCACAATATTCATGTTCTTTGGACAAGAGTCTTTTCCTCTAAGCAGACACTCAAAATGCATTCCCATGTAACATGAGGCCCCGCGGAGCTGTCAGTCTGGGGAGACTGTCAGTGCGGTGGGCCAGGGGCTGCTTCCAGGTGATGTAGTGCTGAGCATGGAGGCAGGATGTGCCGGGAGTTAGGAGGGTAGCAGAGATGGGTTTGATTCCTGGTACTGTCCCTGAACCTCCAGATCCCTGTGGTCAAAGTATTTTACCTTGGAGAGCCTCAGTTTACTCATCTGTGAAATGGGACTGATGGCTTCTGCCTCAAAGGATGGTTGTAAGGACATCATGAAATAATTTGCATAACATGCTGCCTGGTGCATTCAAATGCATGCTACTATAAATTAAGACGCAAAAGATCCTATGATGGCCATTTTTATCCTTACGGTTTCTTAAGAACCTCAGTGAATAAATTGATAAATACTCTTATTTTCACATTGAATTTTCATGTCCAGAAGTGAGAAATTTCATATTCTTTGTGATTTATAATGAAATCTCTCTTTCCTGAGATGACTTTGGTAACATCTTTATGGTGGGGAGTTTGACAGTGGTAAAGTATCTGCAAAATATTCTTTGCAGCCAAAGATGGAGAAGCTCTATACAGTCAGCAAAAACAAGACCAGGAGCTGACTGTGGCTCAGATCATGAACTCCTTATTGCCAAATTCAGACTGAAATTGAAGAAAGTAGGGAAAACCACTAGACCATTCAGGTATGTATGACCTAAATCAAATCCCTTATGATTATACAGTGGAAGTGAGAACTAGATTTAAGGGCCTAGATCTGATAGATAGAGTGCCTGATGAGCTATGGAATGAGGTTCATGACATTGTACAGGAGACAGGGATCAAGACCATTCCCATGGAAAAGAAATGCAAAAAAGTAAAATGGCTGTCTGGGGAGGGCTTACAAATAGCTGTGAAAAGAAGAGAAGCGAAAAGCAAAGGAGCAAAGGAAAGATAGAAGCATCTGAATGCAGAGTTCCAAAGAATAGCAAGAAGAGATAAGAAAGCCTTCTTCAGTGATCAATGCAAAGAAATAGAGGAAAACAACAGAATGGGAAGGACTAGAGATCTCTTCAAGAAAATTAGAGATACCAAAGGAACATTTCATGCAAAGATGGGCTCGATAAAGGACAGAAATGGTATGGACCTAACAGAAGCAGAAGATATTAAGAAGAGGTGGCAAGAATACACAGAAGAACTGTACAAAAAAGATCTTCACGACCCAGATAATCACGATGGTGTAATCACTGACCTAGAGCCAGACATCCTGGAATGTGAAGTCAAGTGGGCCTTAGAAAGCATCACTACGAACAAAGCTAGTGGAGGTGATGAAATTCCAGTTGAGCTATTTCAAATCCTGAAAGATGATGCTGTGGAAGTGCTGCACTGGATATGCCAGCAAATTTGGAAAACTCAGCAGTGGCCACAGGACTGGAAAAGGGCAGTTTTCATTCCAATCCCAAAGAAAGGCAATGCCAAAGAATGCCCAAACTACCGCACAATTGCACTCATCTCACATGCTAGTAAAGTAATGCTCAAAATTCTCCAAGCCAGGCTTCAGCAATACGTGAACCGTGAACTTCCTGATGTTCAAGCTGGTTTTAGAAAAGGCAGAGGAACCAGAGATCAAATTGCCAACATCCGTTGGATCATTGAAAAAGCAAGAGAGTTCCAGAAAAACATCTATTTCTGCTTTATTGACTATGCCAAAGCCTTTGACTGTGTGGATCACAATAAACGGTGGAAAATTCTGAAAGAGATGGGAATACCAGACCACCTGATCTGCCTTTTGAGAAATCTGTATGCAGATCAGGAAGCAACAGTTAGAACTGAACATGGAACAACAGACTGGTTCCAAATAGGAAAAAGAGTACGTCAAGGCTGTATATTGTCACCCTGCATATTTAACTTCTATGCAGAGTACATCATGAGAAATGCTGGACTGGAAGAAGCACAGGCTGGAATCAAGATTGCCAGGAGAAATATCAATAACCTCAGATATGCAGATGACACCACCCTTATGGCAGAAAGTGAAGAGGAACTAAAAAGCCTCTTGATGAAAGTGAAAGAGGAGAGTGAAAAAGTTGGCTTAAAGCTCAACATTCAGAAAATGAAGATCATGGCATATGGTCCCATCACTCCATGGGAAATAGATGGGGAAACAGTGGAAACAGTGTCAGACTTTATTTTGGGGGGCTCCAAAATCACTGCAGATGGTGACTGCAGCCATGAAATTAAAAGACGCTTACTCCTTGGAAGGAAAGTTATGACCAACCTAGATAGCATATTCGAAAGCAGAGACACTACTTTGCCAACAAAGGTCCGTCTAGTCAAGGCTATGGTTTTTCCTGTGGTCATGTATGGATGTGAGAGCTGGACTGTGAAGAAGGCTGAGCGCCGGAGAATTGATGCTTTTGAACTGTGGTGTTGGAGAAGACTCTTGAGAGTCCCTTGGACTGCAAGGAGATCCAACCAGTCCATTCTGAAGGAGATCAGCCTTGGGATTTCTTTGGAAGGAATGATGCTAAAACTGAAACTCCAGTCCTTTGGCCACCTCATGCGAAGAGTTGACTCATTGGCAAAGACTCTGATGCTGGGAGGGATTGGGGGCAGGAGGAGAAGGGGACGACAGAGGATGAGATGGCTGGATGGCATCACTGACTCGATGGACGTGAATCTGGGTGAACTCCGGGAGTCGGTGATGGACAGGGAGGCCTGGAGTGCTGCGATTCATGGGGTCGCAAAGAGTCAGACATGACTGAGGGACTGGACTGAACTGAAAGTATCTGAAAATAGGCATCTGTCACAATAAGGTTTATAAAGCATATTAGATTGTATTTGTCTATTGAATGTCTATGGTTGATCCTATGAAGAACCAGAAGTTTATATACCACAGAGGTTTGGGTTAGAATTAGAGGATGGTCAGAGCTGTTTCATGTTCAGATTGAAAAGACATTTGACCATAGTACTATTTGATCAGGCTTCCCTTGTGGCTCAGGTGGTTAAGAATCCGCCTGCAATGCGGGAGACCTGGGTTCGATCCCTGGGTTGGGAAAATCCCCTAGAGAAGGGACCAGCAACCCACTCCAGCATTCTGGCCTGGAGAATTCCATGGACTGTTTAGTCCATGGGGTTGCAAAGAGTCGGACATGACTGAGTGACTTTTACTTTCACTCTTTGATCATCTGAATTTGTAAACTGCTGACTGAGAAATGCCAGCAGAGGGGTAAATGGAAGCTCTTCCTTCCTTCCATCCATCCATCATCCCTCCATGTCCCTATAAGAAATGGAAGGAATGGCCGGGGTTTCCTCAAAGCATCTTCACAAGGGCCCTAGAACACCTGCTTACTTCCCCACGCCTGGAAAGTGTCCGTTTATACCCTGTGGCCCCGTCTTCCTCGTGGTACCAGCTATGGGGCCTTCTGCAGTCGGTGAGAAGCAGAGCTGAATAAAGATGTGGTCTCCTGGGAGGCTGGTGCATGGGCCTCCTCTTGGCAGAGCCTCCATGGTAGGGCAAGAAATGCTCATCACTTGTTGCCTGGGTTCCTGCAGTGGGCCCCCCTGATTCCACCCTTGTCCCATCACGGTCTAGTCCCAACATAGCTGCCAGAGTGATCCTCTTAACATAAAATTCAGATCTCGTCACCTTTTTACCCAAAACAGTGCAATGGCTTCCCTCTGCAGAGTTAACACCCAAGTCCTTACGGTGGCCTTTCCTTACCCCTGACCTTGCCTCCCATTTGCCTTCTCTGCTGCTTCAGCCAGCGGGTTTCCTTGCTGTTTTCCAGACATTCTGGGGCACTTGCTGGCCCCTCAACCTCACATGGTCTTTCACATCCATGGGGCTCACTCTCTTACAATAGGTCTCTATTAGAACATCATCTCATTAGAGAGTTTGTCCTACTGACTTATGTAAAACATCTCTTTACCCCCACCTTATTTTTATCAGGTCTTCTGAATCACTCACATAGAAAGAAAGTGAAGTTGCTCAGTCATGTCTGACTTCTGCGACCCTGTGGACTGCCACCAGGGAAGCCCTGAATCATTCACATGCTGCTGCTGCTGCTAAGTCACTTCAGTCGTGTCCGACTCTGCGTGACCCCATAGATGGCAGCCCACCAGGTTCCCCCGTTCCTGGGATTCTCCAGGCAAGAACACTGGAGTGGGTTGCCATTTCCTTCTCCAATGCATGAAAGTGAAAAGTGAAAGTGAAGTCGCTCAGTCGTGTCCGACTCTTAGCGACCCCGTGGACTGCAGCCTACCAGGCTCCTCTGTCCATGGGATTCTTCAGGCAAGAATACTGGAGTGGGTTGCCATTTCCTTCTCCAGGGGATCTTCCTAACCCAGGGATTGAACCCAGGTCTCCCGCATTGCAGGCAGACGCTTTAACCTCTGAGCCACCAGGGAAGCTCTGAATCATTCACATATCAGAGGCTTAATTATTTGATCATTGTGTCTGTCTCCAGACTAGAATTATGGGGTAGATGGTTCGGTTTAGCCACAGGACTTAGTAGACACTCAGTACCTACCTGAATGAAGCATGGATATGTGGGGAGACATAGGGGCTGGTTTTGGCTACCTGGGGATCCATGGGCCAGTCTCTGATGTGCCTGTGTCCCTGGAGATTGCGAGGTTCGGGTGGGACAGCGTGCACAAACACTTTGTGAGTGGTGAAGCACTAAGGAGGTGGAAAGTATTATTCACAAGGTTAGCGCATGCTCGGCCGTTTTGGGTTGGTTCTCTGTGTGCTGGCCTCAAATGTGGCCCTCGTCTTGCTGCACTTTGTGCCAAGTTAGGAACAGGGAGCAGACTCCAGCTGACTTTTGACTGAATGGTACCTCTTATGAAGCCAGCATCTGGAAGTCCTGGATCTAGGTCCTGTTTTTCACTGGTTAAGAAGCCTGAGAAGTTGACCTGAAGATTCAAAGGGAATCTTAAGGGGCAAAAAAGGACAAGGCCAGAAAAAAGGGCTCCTGAATTCCAAAGCCATTGTCAATTCTAAAGGGAGAATGAGAAAGGACTGTCTTGGGGCATCCGCCCCTTCTTCCTGCACTATTGCTCATGACACAGGAAAGAGAGAATTACTACCGTGGGGTTGTGGCAGGTAGCTGGATGTGAGGAGTTTGAAGACGCGCCCTCCTGCCTTTATGATGTGTCACAAACGTGCACATTCTGTACTGTTTCTTTTGCCTTCAGTTGTTTTTTAAAATGATATTTATTAGTCTCTCTCTTTTTCGTGTGTGCTATGTGCCACGTGGGATGTGGGATCTTAGTTTCCAACCAAGGATTGAACCTGTGCCCCTGCAGTGGGAGTGCAGACTCTTAACTACTGGACCTTCAGGGAAGTCCCTGCCTTTAGTTCTTGATTTTGATCAGATGAAATATTCTCTGCAGGCATCGAAATTCAGGTCCTCTCCCCTACCCCCCTTCTTTTTACAAAAGTGTTTCCACATTGTAGTTCCTGGGAGGGTGGACATTTGTGTCTCATCTGCTCATTTTGATTTATCTGTTTTCCATCTTTCTGGCCCTGTTCCTGTTTCAGTTACATTCCATGGTGCTTTGTTTCTAGCTGTCCTTTTGCCATTGTTATCACGCCTCAGCCCTCTGCTGCTGCCGTTTTATCCTTTCTCTCCCCACTGAGCCCTCATTTTCAGTCTTTCTCTTGCCTCCCATACATTCTTTGGGAGCTGAGGCTGATCTTGATTTCTGGATGCTCTTTCCTCATTGTCCTGCTTCTCTGGTTTCTGTGGCATCATGTTTCCCATCCTGTGACTGAGCTGGCTTTTACCTGCATTGGTTCTGAGTTGGGAAGGAAAAGGGTCAGAAGAAGAGCCATGGCCCCTGAGAGCACTCTGAGGTTGAGCAGAGGTAATGGAGGTCTAGGAGAGCAGAGATGAGAGGGTGGAAGGATATGGATGGTTTGGGGACTGGGGAACTTTGGGGGAGTTTGCTTCTGATTCTAATTTGTTTCCATAGAGATTCTTCCCAGTCCTTTGGGGAAGGAGTAGGATTGACTTAGGGCTTGGCAGTGGTAGCTTGGGGCAGTGAGAAGAGGATTAGAAGCAGAGTGAAGACGTGGGCTCTAGCCCTGGGTCTGCTATGTGATGGGACCCAAAACAGGTCACTTATCGTGGTGGGCCTTCAGTTTCCTCACGTCACTGGTAAAGGCAGGGTTTTGATCCAGGTAAGTTTCTTGCAGATAAGTTTCTTTCAGCTGTATATTTTGCAAGTTTCAGAATCTATGCTTCTCCTAGTGAGTATTCTGATTCTTTTATTTTGCACGGGATCTTTTTACTTGGCAGGATCTTCTGTGTTCTTATTTAAGAAGGGCCCGTGTGTGTGTGTGCATGAGTGTGTGCCTGTGTGCATTGGGGAGAGGGGTCTTGGCATAGCTGGCCAGAGGAGAGGGGTGCAGGGCTCCTTTCCCGTGTGCCCTCATGAGAGGGATTTCCTGTGGAGTGCAGGAGCTCCGTGGCCTACCCTGAAATAAGAATACAGACGGTGTGGCTCAGTTCTTTGTCTAGGAGAGATCAATTTACAGAGATTTATGTTTCCTTGTATTCCTGGTAGTCTTTGGAGTGGTGTGTTCAGTACTGTCAGCAGACCTACACTGACTTTCAGACATCACTTGGTTTGACATAAATCTATAGACTTCAAATGTTTGAAATAACCATGTGAGCTTACCATCTGCATAGGTTCAACCTGAGTTTGAATTTGATGAGTCATAGTGTTTATTGTGGAGAAGGCGATGGCACCCCACTCCAGTACTCTTGCCTGGAAACTCCCATGGATGGAGGAGCCTGGTGGGCTGCAGTCCATGGGGTCGCGAAGAGTCGGACACGACTGAGCGACTTCACTTTCACTTTTCACTTTCATGCACCGGAGAAGGAAATGGCAACCCACTCCAGTGTTCTTGCCTGGAGAATCCCAGGGACGGGGGAGCCTGGTGGGCTGCCATCTATGGGGTTGCACAGAGTTGGACATGACTGAAGTGACTTAGCAGCAGTAGCAGTGTTTATTGTGTTGTGAATATAAAGCTTGAGCTCTGAAATGTAAAATGAGCTAATAGGACTTTATTTTCCAACACAGACTAGATAACAGAGGGTGTGCTAGAGTCAGAGGGGCATTGCTGCTGCTGCTAAGTCTCTTCAGTCGTGTCCGACTCTGTGCAACCTCATAGATGGCAGCTCACCAGGCTCCCCCGTCCCTGGGATTCTCCAGGCAAGAACACTGGAGTGGGTTGCCATTTCCTTAGAGACTCTAAATAGATGGGGTTGAAACTTTTTTTCTGAAGGAGGAATCTTTTTTTCCCCACACAAAGTATTATGGAGAATGTATAAACTTGATACAAACTTTATTATAAATGTTTTCTTTGAATTTATTATGTTCGTTAATTCAATGAGAACAATGACTTAGCCTAGGAGTGCAAAGCTTCTCCAGTGTATCAAAATTTGGTAAATAATACATTTAAGTGAATTAAATATTTTTAGATATAAATGTAACTGAAAACATAGTTTCCAAAATGAAATTTGAAAGGAATGTTCGCAAAGTTGCAACCTTCCTCTGTTAAAATCTGTGGTCCCCCTAATGTCAGTTTGAAAACCACCAATTCAGAGAATGAAAAATAAACTAAACATCAATCCAAGAAGCTAAGAAATAAACCAAAGCGAAAGAATATGGGAGAAATTAAATAAGCAAATTCCAATCACCACTTATGTAGACCTCCCATTTTTTTCATATTGAAGCTAGTAACGTAGAGGTATTATTCAAGGTATTATCAATTTTAGACTTTAAAGCCTAAATAGCCTCATTCTCTTAGAATAAACAAATAAGCAAAGGAAAAACAAAAATCAAAGCCTCCTCCTTCCGCTAGTGCTTATTCCTCTTAAGATGAAGTCATTCATGTCATCTTTGGACATCTCCAATCCTTAGAAGGCTCTCACTGGAGAGCTGAACTCGATGCCCTGTCTTTCCCTCCATTGTTTCATGCTTTTCCCCTGGGGCCTGCAGAACATGTCTAGCCTCTTGTCTGCATGGCAGATCCTGGTATTTGTGACGGTGACCGTTTACTCATGAGTCTTTTCTCCTTTGGCAAAACAGCCCCAGTTCCTTCAATTGTTCTGCCGTAGGACAGCACGGCCTCTGTGTCCCTGCAGCATCCTTGTCATTTTCCTCTACACATGTTGTCAGTTTGGTCTGTATGTTTTCAAGTATTTCATGGCCCAGGTATGTCTGATAGGTACAGAGAAGAGCTGGACGATATCATTCTTAAGGAACAGTCTAGATTTTCCTCAATGCAGAGTTGGGCAGAATTAGCATCGGGTGGCTGTCTCAGTGATAGCTCATGCTTAGTTGATTATTGACTAAAACCCCCTCTGATATCCAATTGTTAAACATTTTGTTTCATTCTTAATTTTTTTCAGTTGATTATTTTGGAACCAAGGGCAGGACATTTAGTCCTCAAGAAATGTTGATAATGGAAGGGTAGCGATTATACTTTAAGTATTCTTATATCCAACCTGGTATCTTTCCTACTGTGATCTACTTGAAGTATCAGTTATTTGTTTTCAATTTCTAGTTCTCTGTTTTCATGGAATCTGTGAATAAGTTAGTGATGTTAAAAGGAAGTAAGCTGAGCAAGTTTTTAAAGCCTGCTTCTGGCCTTGTGAGAAACCTGGAGTCATCTTCTGACCATCATCATGAATTGTTTTTCACTCAAGTCAGCTGTGTTACAGGAACAAAGGCTATTTTAATTCTATAGTGGTGAATCATTTCATCCAGTGGGAAAATCATCAAGAATTTTTTATGTTTGTGTTTATGTCTAACTGAGTATAATGCAGAGGTTTGGATACTGGGTGCCTTTTAAAATAAATACTGCTATATACATTTAGCTTACGGCAGTTATTCCTTTTGATTAGTAATCTGCTAATTGTGTGTTCACAGCTTTATTTCCTTGTCACTTGTGTTCCGTCACTGTTGAGAAAGGCATGTTAAAGTTTCCCGCTGGGATTGTGGATTTTTCAATTTCTCCTTTTTGGATTTGTTGTTTTTTCTTTTATATATATTGAAGCTATTTATTAGATGCATATGGATTTAGTCCTGTATCAGCTTGTTTAGCTTACACTTTATGATGAAAGGGTCCTCTTTCTCTAGTAATATGTCTTGATTTAAAAACTACTTTGATATTGCTTTGGCTATATTAGCTTTCTTTTGGTTTGTGTTGCATAGTGTATCTTTTTACTTTACTTTAAAACTTTCTGCTTTATTTTTAAAGTGTATCTCTTGTAAGCAGCATATAGTTATTGTTATTGTTCTTGAATTGTTCTTGTTCTTGAAAACCCATACTTAACTGCCTCAGCATTGTATTGGGATCAGTTAGTCTGTTTATATTAAAATTGCTGATACAGTTGGATTTATATCTGTCATATAACCCTCTATTTGACATGTTTTACATTCTTAATTTCTCCTATCTTATGTTTTTGAGTATTTTCTATTTCATTTTTACTCTATAACTTGTTAACTATACATTCTTTTCCCATTCTGTTAGTAGTAGATTTGACACATTATATAGTAAGTTATTGCTTTTAATGCTTTCCCAAAACTCTTAGATGCTCTAATTCTACTTCCCTTTTATGTTACTGTAGTCAGATATTGTAGTTATACAAATATTTAAAACTCCACGACTTTATAATTATTATTTTGTACATTAGGTATTAATTATATTTACTCACATCATTATACCTCATTGCCTCTTGTATTTTCACATTTCTATTTGAGTTCATTTAACTTTTGCTTGAATATGTTGTTTTAGTAATTCTTTTAGTGCTAACAGGGAATTCCTTCAGTATTTGTCTTAAACAGTTAATTTCAACTTCAGTTTTAAGAATGTTTTTGTTAGGTATGGAATTTTAGGTCATCAATTTCTTTTATTACTTTAAAGATGTCATTCCATTCTCTTCTAGCTTCTATACCTTCTCAGAATGGTTCTGCCCTTTCCACAGTTTTAATTATATTTTATTCACATTTCCAGAGTTTTCTGATGCTTTTAAGAATATTATTTTTAATTTTTCCATCTTTGTTTTCTTGTTACCAGTAAGAATGTTAGCCTGTCCTGCTCTATTTCATCCTGTCGGGGGGAAAAAAGCCATTTCTACCCCAGAAGCCAATTCTGAAGAAACGTCTTGTGAGTCTTTTAGCTCATATTGGTTTAATCTGTCTTAAGAAAATGACATTCTGATATTTCCTCCTGGACTTAACCAGTTCAATTCATATTCAAGTGGATTTTGTTGACTTAGATTTGGTTTGGATGATAAATTTTAGTGATCTTGATATTTTTACACTATGCAAAAGATGCTTTACAGAGTGCAGTCAGAAAGAAAAACAAATGTCATATACTAATGCATATATATGGAATTTAGAAAGATGGTCCTGATGAAATTATTTGCAGGGCAGCAATGGAGACACAGGCCTAGGGAACAGACATACGGACACGGGGTGGGGGCGGGGAGTGTGGAGAAAGGAAAGGGGGTAGTGTGGAGAGAGTAACAGAAACTCACAGTATCGTATGTAAAATAGACAGCCAATGGGAATTAGCTGTATGACTCAGGCAAGTCAAATCAGGGCTCTGTGACAACCTAGAGGGGTGGGATGGGGCGGGAGGTGGGAGGGAGGGTCAAGAGGGAGGGGACACATGTGTACCTATGGCAGAGACCAACACAATTCTTTAAAGCAATTATGCTTCAATTAAAAAGTAAATTAGAAAAAGATGCTTTAAGCATGTTTTACTTATTTTTAAAATTTAGTTTCATTTTTAATTGGAGGATAATTACTTTACAATATGGTGATGGTTTCTATCATACATCAACATGAATCGGTCACAGGCATACACATGTCCCCTCCCTCTTAAACCTCCCTCCCACCTCCCTCCCCATCCCGCCCCTCTAGGTTGTCACAGAGCACCAGCTTTGGGTTCCCTGCATGCTTAATTTTTTGGCCATATCACAAGTCATGAGGGATTTAATTCCCCAACCAGGAATCAAACGCATACCTCCTGCATTGAAAAGACAGAGGTCTCAACCACTGGAGCACCAGGGAAGTCACTTCAAACATGCTTTAAATCAGTGGTTCTTAACCTTTTGGAATCATAAGCTCCTTGTACCTTCCGAGGACTCTCTGGTTAAAAGACCGACGTCTACTGTCCCCAGGTGAATGCTTAAAACTGTATGAAGTGTGTTCTTCATGGGAATTAAGGAATGTTTCTCCTACCTCCCATTCTCTCTCCATACCATGTCTACCTGTGGGTTTCAGGATGAGAATCATTATATTCATTATAAAATAAATGTTAAGTGTAAAGGTGTAGGTAAGTCAGTTAATACTTGAGCACTTGCTGTTTGTACAGGGACATGTTGGGAAGGAAGGTGTGCTGGGCCTGAAACAGGAAGATCCAGATTTGATTGTGGCTTTGCCATATGCTGGGCCTGATGGTATCAGTGTTCTCATCTATAAAATAAAGATCATGGTAACCCTTCCCAGACATTCTTGTGGGAATGAGATGAGAAAATACACAAGAAATCACTTAATAAATTGAGGAATACTGTTCACATAAAAAATAATAAATGTACGTGTATACATATGCATTTATATATAATATGTACACACAGTATATAGGAAATCAGTTTTCCTTTTTCAAACTTTGTTGAAAGAAGTACTTCAGCTGAATACAGTGATTAGGAATGAGACTTTTTGCCCATAGCACTTTCTTTGGAATTTTTCTTGAGGAATGTAAAGATAATATAACTTGGGGTGAGGCAGAAAAGAAGAAATCCAATACTGTTAATCTGGCTCTGAAATCCTATTAGTGTTGATTCTAACTAATACCTGTACTTTTATTCTCTTTTACCTATGGCATGGGACAAGGTATCTCTTTAAAGTGTATTTTTTTAAGGCTCTTAGAACATTTAACACACTTTCCTCTGCAGAGAAGTCTCTGGGTAAAATGACTATTTTTGTTGTTGTTGTTACTGTAAAAAAGACAAGTTTCAAATATTAAAAACAATCAAATTTGATAGAATGTGTTATTTACATTACGATTATGGTTTTAATGGCATGTATTAGGAAACATTCATTGTGATATTTGACATGTCAGTTAACACCCTCATTGTGCTTCTATTAGAAATTATCCCATATAAAGTCTATGTAGAATACTAGAACACCTTAGAAAACCAAACAGTCTTACTGTCATATTAAAAGGTGACAATTATCAATAAAAAGCATTTGTTAAATTCCCATTTTTGTTCGTTACTATAAAAGCTAGAGTTCTTAACATTTTTTGGAATCTTTGAATGCCTTTGAGAATGTGATGAAAACTATAAACCATTCCTTAGAAAACTGGACTCAGTGCTAAGTTGCTTCAGTGGTGTCTGACTCTTTACAACCTTATGGACTACAGCCCACCAGACTCTTCTGTCTATGGGGATTCTCCAGGCAAGAATACTGAAATGGGTGCCATGCCCTCCTCCAGGGGATCTTCCTGCCCCAGGGATCAAACTCATGCTCTTAAGACTCATGCATTACCACTAGCACCACCTGGGAACCCCTAGAAAATTGCACACACATGTGCATAAACAGTTTTGCTAATAATTTTTAGTTTCCCAGACCACCGGAAACCCAGATGGACTCTTCCTGTAGACCCGGATTAAAGAAACCTCACTGTAAAAAGGTGTGTGCTTGCACACTTCGTTCTTGTTGTCATCATTTGAAACTATACTATTTGTCTATTCCCTGTTGGGCCAGGTGGTTTAGAAAGTGGATAGTTAAGGTTGTTGTCCAGCAGGTGACACTTATTAACAAAGTATGTACAGGTGTGTTGTCTATAGAGCGTGAGAAAGGAAAGGGAGAGAGGGAGGGAGAACATTCATACAAGAATACCTAATACTCAGATTAAGATAATATAGCCACCAAGTTGTTGAGGGTATTAGAGAACTTGACTTAGAGGCCATTATAGATTAATGAAAAATATTTAGAATATGCACATCAATGTCACTGTCCATTTTCTTCTTAAATGCCATTGGAAGATGAGTTAAGAGAGTTGGAAGAAATACTTTAAGATGGCAAATACATTTTCTACCTCTTTGGTTCCTCTGAGAAGAAATACATAGATGTCACAGCATTTCAGCAGAAGATTTGATCGTGGACATTACTGATGAGTTTTACAAGTAGAATTTCTCCAGGGGGATGCTTGATGGTTAAAAAAAAAAAGTGTTGGTTTAATTAGTTAATTTTTTGGGTCTGTGCTTATACTGAGAGATATTTAGTGTGATTATACTTAGTTAAGGTTTTCTGCGTTACTTTTATTACTCCTGTTTTCCATATGACCTGATCTTTAGTGGTTTTACGGGAGTACTCTAGTGCTTTTGATTTGGGCATGAGAAGGTAACAGGAGAAAGGGGATGGTTGTGATGTTGCTTTCAACTGGTTCATTTGCAAAAGTGAAAATTTTGACCTGATTAAGGCAAAGGTAGGGGCTTCCCTGGTAGCTCAGCTGGTAAAGAATCTGCCTGCAATGCCGGAGACCCCAGTTTGATCCCTGGGTCAGGAAGGTCTCCCGGAGAAGGGATAGGCTACCCACTCCCGTTTTCATTAGCTTTCCTGGTGGCTCAGAGGGTAAAGAATCTGCCTTCAATGTGGGAGACCTGGGTTTGTTCACTGGGTTGGGAAGATCCCCTGGAGAAGGGAATGGCTACCCACTCCAGTATTCTTTCCTGGAGAATTCCATGGACACAGGAGCTTGGCAGGCTACATACAGTCCATGGGGTCTCAAAGAGTTGGATATGACTGAGCAATTTCACTTTCTTTCAAGGCAGAGGTGACCTTAGATAAATAGAGGAGAGAAGACTAAAATTCTTTAAATCAGGATTTAATCAGGCAACTATCAATATTGGCTTTGATAAAAGTGGCCAATAAATTTCAGCAGCAGTGGAAAAAATATGAAATAAGTGAGAAGCTGTTTATTATCTGTTAACTTAGGGAATAATAAAACTTTTGGGAAAGTTGGAATAAAAATAATACTCTTGACCAGTACAGGTGATGACGAGAGTTGTGTTTTTTAGCTTTTGTTTTGTATTGGGATATAGCTGATTAACAATGTGATAGTTTCAGGTGAACAGGGAAGGGACTCAGCCACACATATACATGTATTGATTCAAAAGCTGATACATTTTTGGAAAGCAATCACACACATTGTGACAATTGTGTCCATTCTTGGCCTCATTTCTGGGATTCTACTCTAAAAAGTAATTTAAAGAATAAAAACAATAGGCATGAAAGTACTTAATGTTTTTTTTTGTATAATGTTAACAAGCTGGAAATACCCTTAATGTACAATAGAGGAATGATTAAGGAAATTAGGGAACAGCAGACAACTCGATGGAATGCAGTTGAAAATGGTGCCAAAATTGTAACAACATGGAAAAATGCTTTGGATAGGAGAAAAGTACAACCATATGTGTATTTATGCCATGTGTATAACTATGTAATAATTAACTGTGTGTTGAACAAAGACTGGAAGGAAATAGGAAAAATTTTTAAAGTTTGATAAATTAGGGTGGTGTTAGTATAGATGAAATTTATATGTCTTTGTTATTTTGTTCAAAAATGAAAAATTTAAGACAGTTTTCTAATTTTATGCACTTATGGATTATGTTGAATTAATTGGGAATTTAACTATTTGATGTGAAGAATGTTTTTGCCCCTAATAGATAGTTACTGTTCCAGAATGGTTTACTGAGTAGTGCATTCTTTCCCCACTGATTTGAAATGCCACCTTCCTTCATTGTTACGTAATTTCCATGGCAGGGGCAAGTTCTGATCCTCTCATCCCAGCTCAAACCATATTCTCTTTCTCAAAACTTTTGTTTCCAGTCTTGTGTATTTATTCTTCCACATGAACTTGAGAGTAAGTTTGTTGATTTTCATTTGACAAATTTAGTTTTGGTTTTAGTTGGAGTGTATTAAATCTATAGATTAAATTGGGAAAATAATTTTGCCTCTTAAGCCTCCTGGTGTTTCCAGAAGTTTTGGTGAAATAGCTGAGTTTTTAAAATTTTTATTTGGGATAGAGTGAATTAACAGGTGATAACATTTGTCTTTATCTGTGTAAAAGCAGAATGATTCTGATATTGATGCCAGCATTCACTTACAAAAGTTTCTAGTTTTCAATTGCCTGAAAGAAAGTATGCAACTGAGTCCAGATGGGGAAGTGATGGAGACACACTGGAAATCTGTACATTGGAATTTATGTTTGCCATTAATAAAATGGCCTTTTGGGAAAAGTAGCTTTGAATGGCCACAGTGGTTAGGATGTCCTCACTCTCAGGCATGGACTGTCACCTGTGGCTGATTGGTGACGCTTACTTGTTCCTCAGCACATTTTCAGAGTCTCTTTCCTCCTGCTGGTCTCCTTTGTAGCTTTATCGAAATCTCTTTTCAACTTTATCTGACTTTTTTGGGTGGAATGTTCTCGTCCCTTCCTATTTTCTCTCCCTGTCTTCCTCTCCTGCCACCCCCTTCTGTCTCACTGGGTCTCTGATGGTTTCTGTATCATTTCCTCCGTCCCTAATATTCTTCACCACATCTTTCTGATTTCTTTGTGATTAGCAAACGAGAGACTCTTTTTCTTGTTGAATATTATTCTTAATGCTAGGACTTCTGGACATCTCTGTAATGGCTGCATCTTATTTCTCACCTGTTGCTTATCTTTGACCAATGTAAAGCATAGTATGGTCTTGAAAGGGAGGCATAATTGAATTGTAAAGCTCTACTGTTTGGGGCTGTATTGCATTGAAAAGGATTGCAGTTAAACTTTCATAAGGCATAGTCCTGGTTCACCTAGCCAAATAAAATGTACTATGATCGTTGTTTTGAACAGATATAGATTAGATATGCTTTTGATCTGTGAAAAACTTTGACCTGTTGGTACAGTTTATTTTCCAACATTAAAAAAAAAAGTCACCAACACATCAGTTTAGATTTTGTCTATGGGTACTTAGCAGTCTCTTTAGAAACCAGGAGCATGACTAAAGCAAACTGGTCTTCCTTTTTTAGGAAATGGAATTTCATCTCAGTTTCCTCTGTCTGTCATGTCAGACAGTTGTTATTGTTTTTTGCCTTTCTGATCCTCTTCCTGAACTTTTTTTTCTGGAAACTATTGTATGGTAGATTTTTCTTGGCATGTTATTTTCTATTGATTGTGTATATATGTGTGTGTGCGCATGTGAGCATGTGCTTACATGCCTGCTAATGCGCCTGCTCACAGGCAGATTAAGGATAATTCAAAATAGGAAACTAGTGTTTTTTTTTTCCCTGAACTCCGCAGTTTGTATTTATTCTTATTTATGATTTAAGATGATGTTTTGTGTGTATGGTGCATTGCAAACCACTGGGAAGACATAGTCTGTTTATTTAAAAATTTTAGCAAGAATAACCATGTAGTTACTGGAAAGAGGAGGTCCACGCTGATTTTGTTTTTGATCCTGATTGGTCTACCTCTTTATATCCTATGGAATATCATGCTGATATCCATCAGAGGCTAACAGATGTGAAGGAGACTCGGGGGGCCTTTCTGTCTTCACTTTTTCTCCTGTCACAGGATGAGGAACTCTGGAAGGGTAGTTTTGTTTTTGTTGGGCAGGCGCACAAAAGCCCACATCCTTCTCCACCCTGGACTGAGCCCTGGAGCCCTCTACCTCTTGGTTTCTATTTCCCAGCCACCCCTACAAGCTGGGGGGTGTGTGCCTGCTCCCTGGAGGCCCCCTTTGTACTGCCTTTTTGTATTTGAGAAGAGGGAGTGTCCTGAATCCTTGGCGATCCGGAAGGCTCATCCATCACTGGTATTTGGGCTGTAGACTGACTGGCCGCCCCACACCACCCCTGGATGCTAATATACTGGGGGGTGCTAGCCTGCTGCTGCTTCTGACATGAGTTCTGTCTTTCCTTCCGACATGAGTTCTGTCCTTCCTTCTTCCCTCCCTCCTTCCCTCCCTCCCTCCTTCCTTCCCTCCCTCCCTCCCTCCCTCCGAGTGTGCCTCAGTGACCCAGGGTGGGACCCTGGGTGTTTAGCAGGGATTGGTGCCAGCCGGAAGCTTTTCTATAGAAGGTGTGAGGCCAGGCTGGGTGAGAAAGTGGACCTGGCAGTCCTTCAGAGAAGACAAACAGTGGTGAGAAAGGGCATGCCAACTGTTGGGTTGCATAGGGCTGTTTATCTGGCAGTGCTTGAGGAAACACAAAGTTCTTATAAGCTGCTTTGGTCTAGTACATAGGCCCCAGCTAAGAATAATTATTTTGAAGTATCTCAGGTGCAGGAAAACATAAATACAAGCAATATATTCATCAGGTAGGAATTCAAAGAAAGTAAAGAACAAAGTATCATCTAATAAATAAAAATATTCTTTTGTATGCCCTAACTTCTTCACTTTTGAAAGCAGAACAAACCAGCTCTGACATGCATACATAAATAGATCAGAAAGCATCTCCCTGAGGTCCAAAATGTTGTTGTTGGGAAGAAGGATTCATGATATTTGGGCTCGCCCACGTGAAGCGAACATAACAAAGGACCCTGTTTTGGCCCGGGGCCCTTGTTGTTTGGTTTCTTAGAGCCAGGACAAGGAAGTGTGATGATGCCTCAACTTGTTCATTTTTCAGGGGCAGATGACGGTCTGCGCGAAGTTTGGCAAAAATGTTTATCTTCCTAAAGATGCTGAGTTTTACTTTATTTATAATGGATCTCATCAGAGACACATCGTGATTGCAGAGCGCACAGAAGATAATGTTCTCCAGTCCAGCATTCCAGGTGAGGCGTGTGTGTCTGTGTGTGTGTGTGTATTCAACGCTGGGTTATCTCATGTCTGAGGCTCTTCCAGCTGTGTCTGCAGGTCCCCAAGCAGCCACAACTTAGACTTACCCTCCAGACTGGGGAGCGGGGCTCTGGATGCAATCTGTCTTAATATTGCCTCCTGTTGTCCTGGGACCCGTGGCCAGGGACAGCTCAGAGAGGCCTGAGATACCTGACATCCATCTTAGTTCTCTCTGCCTCATTCTCCTGTGGTTGGTGTAGCGGCCTCTCTCTGCTTTGCTCCCTTGGGTGGCTGGGGTTCCTTACTCAGCATCCTGTCCATCCAGATGTTTCATTGTTGGATCTCAGGCTCTAGAACTTTCTCATCCCACCACCATTCACATTCTGAAACCTGTAGTTCTCCCAAATGTCTTCAAGTATCACAGTGACAGATGACAAGTTATGAGCCAACAGCGCTCCTTAGGGACAGTCCTTTTGTATTTTCAGTGGGTGTGGGTTGTGCATCGGACAGCAAGCTCTAATCTAAAGGTGAATTAAGGCATCCTTTACCTGTAGGAAGGGGGGGTTTTTGTTGTTTTTCTTGTTTGTGGATTGGTTGATTTCAACTGTGGGTCTTTAAGATCCCTTTAAATTATATCATCTAGGGACTCTTCAATTTTTTTAATAGGTAAGACTAGCTTCATTTTTTTTTAAAACAAAATGTTTTAAGTGCTTCTGTAGGATATCTGTTGCATGTGGGAAGAAGGAAGACAGTACATATGCAAACACAGGTATAGTGAGAATGGTAGTGACCTACAGACACCTTGCAGACCTCCTTGGGTTTGATCGCCAAATCAATCTACTGTCCTACTTCTGGGACTTTGGGCAATTTTAAGCTCTCCTATCTTGGGCCCAGGAACTCCCATCCTCATAAAAAAAAAAAAAAGAAGTCAAACCACATTAAAGGCAGAAATTATACTGGCTGCCAGTCTCCTTTGCCTCTCCCCTTTTGCTCGGGTACTTGTGTTGCTTTTGCTGCATTTGGCTTGGCCCTCTTTTCTTGGTTTTTCTCCTTTTTAATCAAGCTTCTATGTAGAGAGAGAATAAAAATGATAACAGAAGTGCTACTCCTAACATCAACATTTTTATCTTTTTCTTTACTTGCATGTCGGGGTGAATATTCTCCCCACTCCTTGTGTGTTGAAGAACATCTGTTTGAGTATACTGTGGCCTGCTTAGAAGGGAGCGTTCATACCTTGAATTTAACAAATTCCTTGCAGGCAAAGGACAGTTTCTGTTTCTGAATCTTAAATTTTCCTGGATATAGCTTTGCAAGGGTACCTTTCTGAAGTATGGACAACAGATTTCTATAGTATATGCTAGACACATTTAGTCTGGTGGCGGAGCTGCGTTCTGTGTTTGTACTGCTGGGCCACTTTAAAGAGACGATGATGAGAAAATGGCAACAATGATCAGAAAAAATGGCAACAATAGTTCCTGCCTGGTAAGCCCAGGATGCTCTTGTTCCTTGAAGCCTGGCAGCAGAGCTCCTAGGGAAAGGCTCTGGAGAATATAAGGCAGAACAAGGATGATCTGTGCCTGGTAGTCGTTTGCTTGGGGGTCAGTGGTGGCCGAGTGTTAACCCTTCTCTGTCCAGCTATGACGATCATAGTCAGAGAAGTGTGAGATTCTGCCAAGGACAACACAAAAACATACCTGGGGCGAAGTTCCCAACCTTGGTAAAATGAAGGAAGAGTGTAAGGAGGAGGGAGAAGCAGCAAGGTTAGGTGGCCGCCCAATAGCAGAGGCATTAAGAATAGCTACAGAACAGAGACGCTGCTCTCAGAAGTGGCCTGGGCAGTGAACATTATTTTTAATGTTTCTGTGGATTAGCGTTTACCCATCCTACTCAATGTTCAAAAGGACGCTGAGGAATTAGGGTAAACTTGTGTAGCTTTATGGTGCTGCCTTAGAAAATGATCACCTAAATAAATATATAAAAAACCTGTGACTCAGAAGGAAATGCCAGAACAGAAAAGGACAAAGGTCTTTAAGACAACAAGCTTGAATTTGACGATTGGGCAGAAGTACGTGGTGAAGTTGTGCCAAACAGCAGTGGTAATGATAGGAGTGTTGGTGTTAGTCACTCAGTCGTGCCCAACTCTTTGCAACCCCATGAACTGCAGCCCACCAGTCTCCTTTGTCTATAGGATTTTCCAGGCAAGGATTCTGGAATGGTTTGCCATTTCCTTCTCCAGGGGATCTTCCCCACCCAGGGACTGAACCTGGATCTCCTGCACTACAGGCAGATTCTTTACCAACTGAGCTACCAGGGAAATAATGACGAGGGAACAGGTGCTAAAATGGTCAGAGCTCATAAAAGTTAGCTTGGAACTGGAGTCCCTGGAAGAAGATGGGGTCAGTGTTCATTTGGACCCGCCGGCTGGGCAGCGTTTAAAGCTGACTGGCTGCATTTCCTGTCTGCCTTACTCTTCTGAGCGTGTGGTGTGTATGCTCGGCCTCTCGCTTTGGACACTGGGAGTGCGTCTTCGGCGGCCTCAGGGTGAACTGTTCACTGTCTTGTTGTCCAGGCCACGGGCTTCAGGAGACGGTCACCGTGTCTGTGTGCCTGTGCTCGGAAGGTTACTCCCCGGTGACCATGGGCTCTGACTCCGTGACCTACGTGGACAACATGGCCTGCAGGCTGGCCCGTCTGCTGGTCACCCAGGCCGATCGCCTCACCGCCAGCAGCCACCAGACCTTGCTGACCCCGTTTGCCCTGACGGCGGGGGCATTGCCTGCTCTGGACGAGGAGCTCGTGCTGGCCCTGACTCATCTGGAGTTGCCTCTGGGGTGGACCGTCTTGGGGAATTCTTCACTGGAAGGTGAGTCCTTACCAGAAAATTCAGGTGTATTCTCTCTATGTGAAGTTCAAAAGGTGCTCTGCGATCTGTTTTCTGTTGATCTGGATGGGTTTTCCTGCCTAATTTTGATCCAAGCCTTTCCCTGGTCAAGTTGGGGTCTCTGATGTCCTGAGCCGCTCGTCTCTGGGCTGGTGAGGCCACTGTATTCTGAGAGGTGAAGAACTTTGCCTCAAGGAGGGAAGGCTGTTTCTCTGTGGCAGGTTTGGACCATGCTTCCACTTCCCTTGGCATGTTTTATTGCGGTAACAAGAGGATATTGGTGCCCTCTTTCAAACAGGAAGAGTCATTGAGCAAGGAAGAACATGCAGCCTACTTGTGGAACACTGAGAAATGTGGCCATGCCGGAAATTAGCTAATGCATTGACATCTTCAAAAATGTCAGTGTCACTGAGAACATTCATATTTACTATATTTATCTTAACTTTTGGAATTACTTCTGGACGTCCCTTCTTTTCTGAGAGACTACATAGAGTCTTAATATCATTAAATAGACTCTTAAAACCATGTGGAGCTAATGTGAACAGAGATATAGATGTATTATAAGCCTGTACCATGCATAAGGCTACACTGTTTAGTAGTTAATACTTACGGCGATTACAGATGACATTTTATTGGAGATAGAAATATCACTCTGTATTTATTCAACAAAACATATACTATTGATATTTTTTCTGTGTTCTCCCCATGCCTTTAGCTTTGTGGTTGGATAAAGCTGTTTTTAAGAATTTCTGCTTCCAGATGGTTACAGGTTATAGGTTGGTTTAAAATCAGTCATGGATAGATTAAATGCACTACTCTAGGTAAAGTGAAAGTCGCTCAGTCGTGTCCAACTCTTTGTGACTCCATGGACTATACAGTCCATGGAATTGTCCAGGCCAGAATACTGGAATGGGAAGCAATGTCCTTCTCCAGGGGGTCTTCCTGACCCAGGGATCAAACCCAGGTCTCCTGCGTTGCAGGCAGTTCTTTACCAGCTGAGCCACCAGGAAAGCCCAGGAATACTGAAGTGGGTAGCCTGTCCCTTCTCCAGCGGATCTTCCTGACCCAGGAATCGAATCAGGGTCTCCTGCATTGCAGGTGGATTCTTTACCAGCTGAGCTACGGGAAGCCCCTACTCTAGGTAAAAGGGATATGATTTTTTAAAGATGAATCATAAGGCCATATGCCACAATCAGAGAAAATCTGCATTTATCTTTATCAGGGTTGTACTTAAACTTTCCTGGGCACTTAAGGGTGTTCCTTATTTCTTAAGACCTTGGATTAAAGAATTCACAAGCCTAGTTCCAGAGAAGGCAATGGCACCCCACTCCATTACTCTTGCCTGGAAAATCCCATGGATGGAGGAGCCTGGTGGGCTGCAGTCCATGGGGTTGCTAGGAGTTGGACACGACTGAGCGACTTCACTTTCACTTTTCACTTTCATGCTTTGGAGAAGGCAATGGCAACCCACTCCAGTGTTCTTGCCTGGAGAATCCCAGGGACGGGGGAGCCTGGTGGGCTGCTGTCGATGGGGTCGCACAGAGTTGGACACTACTGAAGCGACTTAGCAGCAGCAGCAGCAGCAGCAGCAGCAAGCCTAGTTCATCACTGAGCAATGCCGGACTCCCATGTGCTGCACTTAGTGTGGTATCTGACTCATATGAATGAAGGGGTGGGCTTCCCGATGGCATTGGTGGTGTCTGTTCTGCTCACCAGATCTAGCAAAGGGCTTGGCATATAGTGGGCACTCAAAAAATGCTTGAATGAATGAGGGGTATATCCTGAGACTTTAAGGAGTCACACCTCCTAGATATCACTTTTGTAACTCTCCTGTACATAGGAAAGGGAAAAATGTTTTCTGGCTAAGTAACTTTATTCACATGTATATACACACATATATATTCATATATTCATTTATGCATATATATGTAGATACATATATTCATTAATATGTGTATATATACATTTATACATATGCATATATATGTTTTCTGGATAAGGGGCTTCATTTTCTTAAGCCTCTTGGCTTTTAAAACAAATTTTATCAATGATATTGGAGGGTAGTTTACATTTTGCAAGGCAGACTCATTTTGACAAACACATAAATCTTTCATAACTTCTCACTAGTTACCATGCTCTTACGTCACCAAGATATGTAAGTACATATTGTGTATATTGTTATATTTTTTTTCATGAAAAAAACTGGAAGCAGTTGCTTCACGTGGCAAGATACTGTATTTTATTGGAAAACATTTCTAGTGTAACAGTCATTAAGATTAAATACCAAGTCCTGGCCCATTTGCTTTCTGGCTATAATATCTTCTGGGCACGTTATTTTTGTTCTGATGCCACAGTTTTAATTTCTTAAATGAGACATGGTAGTCCCCAAACTCACTGGCTTGTTGCCATGGTTGAATTAGATAGTGTATGATAAGGCTTCTACAACAACGTCTGAACATATTAAATTCTCAGTAAAAGTTGACTTTCATGTGTGTTTGTGAACAGATTTCCATTTATAGAGAGTAGGTTGTATGTACATATGTGAAAAAGAAATTGCAGTTGGTCTGGACAAATGAAGCTGTAGGCAAAAGATAAAATCTTGGTGCTGTAAACAATTCCTTGACATCTAGTAAGTTTCTAGACTTTCTCTAAGAACAGTTTATAGTAGTTGAGGTAACATTGCCTGCAGCCTAGAGACTTGTAATAGAACTTCTCTACAACATCAGTGTTTTTCTTTTTGGTCCTCTGATTAAATAAGTTCCACGCTCTTGTTTTCTAGTTTGCAGATCCTTTCTTCCACTTGATTTAGTTTACTGTTGAACTCTTGAATTTTTAAATGTCAGTTATATTCTTCAGCTCTGTTATTTTTGTTTGGTACTTTTAAACATTTTCTTTTTTTTGGAACTCTCATTTTGTACATGCATTACTGTCCTGACCTCGCTGAGCATCTTTGTTATTTTGAACTCTCTCACAGATAAATCACTTATTTCCATTTCATTAAGATTAGTTTTTGGAGATTTATCTTTTTTTTTTTTGATGTTATTACTATGTTTCTTCATTTCCCTTGACTCTGTTTTGTTTTGTGTGCATCAGATAAAACAGCCACCTCTCCCAGTCTTGACAGACTGCTCTTGTGTAGATGAGCCTAATCAATGATCCCAGCCTAAGCTCCTGGTTGCCTCTTAAATCTTTGTGATAGTCCAAGTTACTGTTTTGTTCTTGGTAGTTCCCAGTAGTTGAGCGTGTGCCAAGACCTGTCAGTGCCCTAAAGGGAGGATCTCAGTCAGCACCTAGACGCAGGGCGACTAGAAGGCATGAGCTGGGAAAGCATGCAATCAAATCCCTTCCAGGGAAAGACTGGAAGATGAGTGTTTTTAGCTTGCTCTTCTGTAAAGAACCCTAGGGGGATTGTTGCAGCAAGTGATTATGTGCACACCCATTAACAACTGCTGCTTTATCCACTACAATCCTGTGGGACTTGTGAATGCAAGCCCCATTGCCTGTCAGTGCCTGGTGATCTGGGACCTGTTGCTTGAGTCATAGCCATAAAAGCAGTTCCTTTCAGAGAGACGCTGGTGACCTGGCTTTACTGTTGGAGTGGGACTGGAGCAAAGGAATAAAGGAATTGCCAACTGGCTTCCTTGGGGTCCAGGGAGAATCACAGCCAGCCCCTCAATACATACTAATGAGAAGCTAGACCATTGGGCAGCAGCTTATAAAATATACAGTCAAATCTCTTCCTGGGAAAGACTGGGTGTTCTTGCCTGCTCATTCTACACTGATCCCTGGGGGACAGCCATGGTGCATGCTTCTGTGCCCATCTTAGAGCTGTTGCTTTAATTGCTACGGTCCTGTGAGATTCATGAATATAAGTCTTATAAGCCTTCAGAGATAGGTATTTTGGGGGCCCATCCCTCAGGTGGGAGCCTTAAAAGTTGGAGTGTTATATGTACAGTGAAAACCCTTGAATCCTCAGGGAGAAGTTGGAAGTTGGGTGTTCCCTTCTGACTGTATGGGGCTGTGCTGGGCTGGGGTTAGTGGCAAGAGTTTGTCTCAGCCTTTCCTGCCCATCTCAGTGTATTTTCTCTTTCGCCTTATGTGTAGGAGGCACTGGGGTAGTTACTGGATTTCTCTCAGTAGGAATTGCTCTGTGTGTAGCTGTCCATTTCCATGGGAGGAGGGTGGTTCAGGAGTCTGCTGAGTCACATTTCTGATCCTTCTTCAGTGTAGTAGAGTTATGATCCAAGATGTTTAGAATATCTTACGTGATCAGTGCTTCTCTTTTCTTTCTCTGTAAGCAGAGTGATTTAAATTTATTTTTTATTTTTCATTGATTTACTCACATTAAGGCCATTAATTTCTCAAAAAGTGTTGAAAATAGAATGACTATATTTACAATTACAGAGAGTCTGCAGATCAAATGTACTTTATTGTAAGAATTATTTTCTTTTAGTTATTGTAGAATTAAAATATTAGTACTTGATACTGTCCAGTATTTTCAGCAAAGCCAATGCAGCTTTTTTAGCATACATGTTTAATTAGTGTTGCTTGTCTTTGAGACAGATAAATTACATTAGCAAAGTAAGGAGTAAACTGTGGCATGTAGCCCGCTGAAGTTTAACCATGTGTTAATGATAGGGGCATCATGAATGGAAAACAGGTTTCTTCCTCTAGTAACTATTTCCCCTATGACCTACCCAAAAGCTATTTGGTACTGTACTGTTAACATTTATTTAAAATTCTTTGTATGTATTTATGCTTTTTAGCGGGGTACAGAGGATGTTGGGCTTCCCAAGTGGTGCTAGTGGTGAAGAACCCATCTGCCAGTGCAGGAGACTTCAGAGACATGGTTTCGATCCCTGGGTCAGGGAGATCCCCAGGAGGAGGCATGACAACGCACTTCAGTATTCTTGCCCGGAGAATCCCATGGACAGAGGAGCCCGATGGGGTCTCAAAGAGTCAGGCACGACTGAAGTGACTTGGCACTCACTCACAGAGGATGTTAAGGAATGACTAAAATTGATTTCTGTAATGATTTTGTCATGGATGAGCCTGATGCAAGCCTTACCGTGCAGCATGACTGTATTGCCTCACATTTTATTATAAATCTATTATTTTTCTCTTTTCAAACACTAAATAAGAGTTATTAGAGAGACCCGAGAACCTATAGGAGGGCCAGAGTCTGAGTTATTGTGTCTTATAAAGCGAGGCAGAGCCTTTGCTTAGCCCTGCATGTTACCCGTCATTACTCATCATGCAACTCAGTTATTCTCCAAGGAAAGGAAATAGCCTGTGTTTTATTGAATTTTGTGCCATAAATAAAATTGGATTTCTGTCTCATAAAATTAAACCCATTCTTTCTGAGAAATAGCTTTTGTGATTAAAGCTTCTGCAGGGTCTCAGGACCTCACATTTATAGTAAAACTTTAGTACTATAATAACCAATAAAACTTCACATTTACTTTTTTTTGTTCTGGATTTTTAAATTGTTTTTTGGATAGAAATCTTTTTTCAGAGATTGGCATAATTTTGACAATTAGGTTAACTGGCTTGAAATACTCCTTTTTTTTTTTTAAATTCTGCTGGTGCTCAGATAACTTGAGTTGCAGGCTTCCCTTTCTGCTCAAATTACTTCTTTTCACTTGTGTGTCCAGCAGCCTGCTGCTGCTGCTAAGTTGCTTCAGTCGTGTCCGACTCTGTGCAGCTCCACAGACGGCAGCCCACCAGGCTCCCCCGTCCCTGGGGTTCTCCAGGCAAGAACACTGGAGTGGGGTGCCGTTTCCTTCTCCAATGCATGAAAGTGAAAAGTGAAAGTGAAGTCGCTCAGTCGTGTCCGACTCCTAGCAACCCCATGGACTGCAGCCCACCAGGCTCCTCCATCCATGGGATTTTCCAGGCAAGAGTACTGGAGTGGGGTGCCATTGCCTTCTCCAGCAGCCTGACATGGCTGCAAATACCAAACTTGCCATCACCAACCTTGGCAGCAGTGGGAAGGCTGCCATTTGAGTAAAGATCTCAAAGGGACTGTAGATGCTGTCTCAGAGGACTTGACAGCCTTGCTCCTGGGAACGTAGCGCCTCTCCTGATCTATGGAGGTAGGTAGAGCCTGTCTTGGGTATGCATTTTTTTCTTTTTATTTGGCTGCACCAGGCTTTCGTTGCAGCACGTGGGATCTTCAGTCGTGGCATGTAGGGTCTCGTTCCCTGACCGGGATGGCACCTGGGCCCCCTGCACAGGGAGTGCCGAGTCTTAGCCACTGGACCACCAGGAAAGTCCCCTGTGCCTTCTGATTTAAGGAAGGAAAAGCCCGTTTACTTTTAAAAAGTCATGTAAAACTCTCTCTCACAGCATATGTAGACATTTACAAATCAATTTGTAGTAACAGTTTTCAGATTCAAGACATTTGTTGCCAAAGTAAATTGTTGTTGTGAAAAATGAGTTTGGACTTTTCTTCAGGTCTCTAGGTAAAAGTACTTCATTTGTTCAAAGATCTCCTTATAGGCAGAAGTTCTTTGCTGTGGATGAGAACTCTTCATCAATTATACCAATTGTGAAAACATAACAACCTGTTTTTTCAGCTTTATTGGATATAATTGATGTATATTGTTAGATATGTTTGTGTACACATGTTGATTAGATGCATTGATATAGTGCACGTGATTACCACTATAGCATTAACACGTACTTCTCATTGTGTAATTACCATTTCTCTTTTTTTCCTGTGGTAAGAACATTTAAGAAGGGTGGCACCATGAATTGAATCTGTAGGACATATACATTAAAATTTTTAATGAAGCAAAGAAAATATGTCAGACTGCTTTATTAAGTTTAAAGGGTTAAACTTTGTCTTTTTTCACAGCTGATTCTATAAGTGGAAGAAGTTTTCAGGGTGAGCTGATTGAGCTTTTGCAGCTTTTTTTTGCATGGCTGTCTTGGGTATAAACATAGCCAATGTATTTTGAGAGCTGGTTTCTCATTCTGTAGTTTTATGGTTGGCTGGAGAGCTGTCTCCAAAGAGAAGCAATGGATGAAATGGGTAGGACCCACTGACAATGGCTTAGGGAATTGTTTTGCTTTAGTAATAATTCCAAAGACTATTATTTTAATGATTAATTCCAAAGATCAGATCAACACTATGTACCTTTCCTTGCAAGTGGAGTTACACCATCAGTGGAGTTATAGTAAACAGAACAGACTTAAATCTAGAAGTTAGAGAAATGGTACACTGGTTTCAGAATACATGTTGCAAGGGCCAGGCCAAGTATTGGGTTGGCTAAAAATTCATTTGGGTATTTCCTCTAAGTTTACAAGTGAATTTTTTGGCCAACCTAATAGTATCTGTCTGTGTGGAAACAAGTCATACTGTAATGAATGGTGACTTAAAGGAGAAATAGAAGCCTCAATGAGGCCACAAGTTTAATGATGAGGTACTGCTGTTCCTAAGAGTGGTTAGCATGATGCTCTACCTTATTAATAGTGTCTTTATAAATTCCCTTTGAAGGAGAATGTTTGTTTTCTCTATTTTACAACTTAATGGGGGATAAAAGGAGAAGAAATGCAGACAAACAGAAGGGCTTAGGAAGAAAGTTTATAATAGAGTAGGGGTTATTCAGCAACCATTGTTTTTTAGCTGCTCAGTCATGTCTGACTCTTTTGCAACCTCATGGACTGTAGCCCACGAGGCTCCTTCTGTCCATGGAATTTCCCACACAAGAATACTGGAGTGGGTTGCCATTTCCTTCTCCAGGGGATCTTCCTGACCCAGGGATAGAACCCCCATCTCCTGCATTGGTGGGCGGGTTCTTTACCACTGTCACACATGTCTTAATTGTTTAGTGTTCTTTAAGGAGTTTAAAGAACCATCATATAATATTGCTTATCTGCAGGAAATGCTGTTAAGTGAGGATTAGCAGTTCATTATGAAAGACTCAGTGGGAATTGCCAATTTTCTGTGATACCTACATCTTGCTTCAAGCCACATACCCGGAACATCCCCTCTTTCTAGGCAACAAGAGAAGGGAATTTGAGGGCCAGCGGTGTTTGACAGAGGGAGATATCTGTTTATCTCTCCTTGAATAGACGAAAGAGATCTGTAACCAGTAAGAGGCAAGGCTTGTTTAACACTTAAAACAGAGCTTGTTTAGCGTTTGAATACAGTCTGCCAGCTCTAGAAATTGAAAGAAAGTAAAGTGAGGCTTAGGAGCAAGGCCCTGTTGGTGGGCTGCCACCTGGGTACCAGGTTTTATTAGTAAAGGGGATGAATTAGAAGACTTGCTTGCTGTCCCACAGATGTTGTGAAATGTCAGCTTTGTCTCTCTGCCCTAAAAGCTCTGTCCTGGACAGAAAGTTTGAGATAACATCAGCTGATGTCCTACCAGTGGGCAGGAAGCCTATAAAAGACAGATTTATCACAAAATACAAGTTTATAGGTTTAAAAAAAAATTTGGAAGGACTTTAAAATTAATGCATCATGGGTGTTGACTAATTCTGGGATATATGTTTTTCCCGGAAATCTTGACATTTTTCAACTCAGTATTACTTTCTAGCCTTCTGGCATTTCTGATAGTACCTGGTGGAACAGATATCTCCACACTTTCTCTTCTGACATTTAAATCTGGTATTATATTCCTTCAGTTGCTGAGGTAACACACTGGATAACTGCCAGTGGTGGAGAGAATGATCTTTAAGACAGGTCCCGGTGTAAATGGGTAAAATTGTTTCATAATACTTAGCCATGTACATGCACACAAATGTGTATGTTTTGTGAAGTTTTAAAACCCTTAACCTAAAACTGGTTTCTCTGCCTTTCATCTCTCTTTTTTTTTTTACCTTGTCATTTTTAAAGAATACATTTTTTTGGTGGTAAAGAATTTAACACAGAATTGACCTCTTAAAGAAAGGCCCTTTTCCCGCTTTGAGTCACTTGGACTTTTCCTGCAGTTGAGTCAGTCAACTCTTATTAAGCACATTCTTATTAAGCACTTACTAAGCACAACTCTTATTAAGCACAGTGTTTAAGACACTGTATTTTAAAGAAGAAAAAGCAGCTTAAACTTTTCCTTAAAAATTAAGCTTCCTACAGGACACCAGTGGCCCTGAGACTAGGGTAGAGAATGATATATTTATTCTCACTCCTGAGAAATAGAGAATAGGGTTCTCTTCAGGTTATTTTCTGGTCATTTTCTCCTACTCTCAAAATTTTCAAGGAAAAAACAATGTAAGTGGAAGCTTTTACTTTTAAACGCCCATCCCTACTGTGCTTCCCGAAGGATTCAAGGCAGTGGAAGGTTCTAAAATTCATCTCTGGGTGGCAGTGTTTCATTCCTGGCTTTTCTCTTTTGGGAAGCCTACAAATGTGTGGGGCAGTTTGGGGTTGTACACGGGAGACTGAGACTGGATTTGAAAATGACTGTAGCCAAGTATTCTCTTAATGCTTATCTTGAGTAAAATAAGTTAAACTTTTTTACTGTTTTCATAGATTTCTTTAATAGAATTTGAATACTGGCAACTTTTTGGCTTAGACATTAAAGAATCTGCCTGCAACGCAGGAGACCCTGGTTTGATCCCTGGGTCAGGAAGACCCCCTGGAGAAGGGAGTGGCTACCCACTCCAGTATTCTTGTCTGGAGAATCCCATGGGAAGAAGAGCCTGGCGGGCTACAGTCCAAGGGGTCACAAAGAGTTGGACACGACTGAGCGACTAATACTTTCACTTTTAACTTTCCATGTACTGCTTTATTTAAAAATTAAATCAAATATTGGTTAAAAACTTCCAAATGCTTGGAGCTTAAAAAGGCTGATGGTTGAAGATGGGTGGGTGAGGCCTGGCATGGGGGGCGGGCAGCAAGCTGGAAGTGGTGGGGCGCTCTTAGGGAAGTGGTCAAACGGGTGTCCTGGAACAGCGGCTCCTTTGCTGGGCTCCGGTGAACTTTACAAGGCCTTGTCTTGATTCTTTCAAGTCTGGGTCATGATGTGGGCACAAGTCTGTATAGCCCTCAGGTCTTCTGTCTTTCTACCCCAGGTTTTGTCTCATAGTGATTCTTACACGCCCACTTTCTCTTCCCCATACCTGGAGCTGTAGCAGCTTTTGTTTTGCAGATTTGTCATGAGAGAGTGCGTGTGTGCACACGCACTTGTGTGTGGAGACAGACGGCCTTCTGGAGAGTGGGGTGCACGCCTGAGCTCTTAGGGTTGGTGAGGCTTAGTTTCCTGCCGCTTGCTCTTCCCCACTCTCAATCTGTTGATGTATCCAAGTTCTGTCTTTCTGCTCTTCTTGTCTTGGGTTTGTCTTCTTTTATCTCGTTATCTTTGCCGAAGAGCCAACTCATTGGAAAAGACCCTGATTCTGGGAAAGACTGAGGGCAGGAGGAGAAGTGGGAGACAGAGGATGAGATGATTGGATGGCATCACTGACTCAATGAACGTGAGTTTGAGTAAACTCTGGGAGATACTGGAGGTCAGAGAAGCATGGCATGCTGCAGTGCATGGGGTCGCAAAGAGTTGGACAGGACTGCGCGTCTGAACTGCAACAGTGGGAAGCGTAATAGTTAGGAACTTGAGTTTAGAAGTAGAAGAATCTGGGTTCAGATTCTTGATGCTCCATTTACTACCTGAGTGAGTTTGGGCAGTTGCATAATTGTGTCACGCTTCTGTTTCTGCCCCTACCTTGTGCAGTGCTAGTCAGGAATGGATGAGATGAAGTATAGCAAATGTTAGAGGGAAACAAGAAGTGTAAAGTCCTTGTAGTCACTGGCACCTAGCAAGGATGAGATAAAAGTAGACGTGGTGACTGATTCTCATTCATGCCTAACAGCTGCCATCTGGACTTCTACTTAACTTTTTCTGAATTTCCATCCTCACTCTCATCCCAGGTGGACTTCATTTTATATATTGGTATTCTGTTTGGTTACCCCATTTATCTTCTCCTTCCCTCACCAGAATATCCCTTCCTAAGTGTGCCCCTGTTCTGAAGGAGGGGATAAGATCTCCCACTAAAGTTGCAGCTCATAGCTACCAAGTTGAATATTTCTCCATGCGGGCTTGGATCTGTGGCTTCCAGGGCAAGGCAGATGTGTGTCCAGTTTCCTGGTTGTGCTTAAATTCAGATTCTCAATGCAAACTTCAAAAGGCCATTTCCAAGATATGATGAGTCTATGCTTTTCCTTCTTGTCAATAATAGAATTAGATTGTGGTATATTTTCATTTGTCTTCCAAACAGAACAAGGTTCCTGGAGGGTCACTTGGAAGGGTGCCTGGGAATTCCAGAGGCTCCGCTGTGGTGTGAGGGGAGAGCAGAAGAATGCCCAATGTATCGTAGGCTGTCAACGAATATCAACTGAGTGAATGACTGGTAGATGGAAATCAGAGCCTTGAAGAAATATTAATAGATGTAAAAAGTCTGTTGTACAGGCTGGAAAAGCAAGTATGACATAATTACTGCTTATGGCACCTGATGACAGCCTGCTGCCCAAGCCGTGGGATTGACACACATTTGTTTTAATGGCACATCTGGTGTCTTACACTGATGCAATTATAGTGCCTCTTAAGCAGATAACTAGTTCCCTTAAATTATGATGTTTAATTATAACCAGAGGGAGACTGCTTTTGAATATACATAGATCTATTTAGCGAGTGTTTATTATATTTTTGTATTAAAAAGACCAGACAAATATGTATGCCTGGTAAGTCCCCCAATATAGGCTTTCTTAGTTCTAGAGAATCCTGTCTCATATCTTATTTTCGTTACAGGCCCCTGACAATCTTGGATACTAGGCTGAGCAGATACTTCTTTCCTTTTACAGATGAAGCAACTTAAGATTTGAGAATTCAGTGGTCTTCCCAGAGCTGCATCACTGTGGGTGTTCAACTCTAGGTCTCTGACCTCTTTAATCCGATCCCTTTGCACTAGACAGGGTTGTGTCTGGTCTTCATATCTTGTGTCGGTGCCCATATTGTACAAGTCAGTCTGGGAATGTCCCCAGATTGTGAAAGCCAGATTGCCATTGTTGAGTTCTGATAAGGATGTTTTAGTGTTCCAGCTGATTTAGTACTAGTCCCACAACGTAAATATAGTCAACCTCTATGAAATACAAAATCTATGAAATGCATTCCAGGACTGTGTATCAAAATGTGAATTTTCTGGAATGATTGTGTGTGTGGTTGGTGTTTTCCCAGATTTTCAGTCAGGGGTTGTTATGATCTGAGTATCTCAAATGTGTCTGATACAGAGCAGATGTTTTAGGAAGCTGCTGCTGCTGCTAAGTCGCTTCAGTCGTGTCCGACTCTGTGCGACCCCATAGATGGCAGCCCACCAGGCTCCCCCGTCCCTGGGATTCTCCAGGCAAGAACACTGGAGTGGGTTGCCATTTCCTTCTCCAGTGCAGGAAAGTGAAAAGTGAAAGGGAAGTCGCTCAGTCGTGTCCGACTCTTAGCGACCCCATGGACTGCAGCCCACCAGGCTCCTCTGTCCGTGGGATTTTCCAGGCAAGAGTCCTGGAGTGGGTGCCACTGCCTTCTCCCTTAGGAAGCTAAAACCTGCCATTATGCTTTTTCAGTCCTCTTCTACCTTTTAGCTTTATGATCCCACCATGCCTGCCATGTTGGTCTTGTGCTCCATGGGACGTCGTGTTTCCATATCTTTCCCATGAGTGTGTTTATATTTGCAGTTCCTATCCTAGACTCAGTAAGCTCCAGTCTTCTGTGTGGAAGGTGGATTTGTTTATACACACACCAAAGCCCTGATTAGACTCCCCAAGTGGAAGATGCCATAATATGCAGTCTCTCCTCCCTTTCTCATTGAGAATCCTGAAAAATATCAGAGATTGTGTGTGGTGCTCTCTGTGTAATTTTTGCTAATCGTTTTTTATTCTTTTTATGCTTATCATTTTATAAACATCTATAAATTTTCAAATCGTGATACATGATGTAGGTTGATTAACCTGTAATTAACTTTGTAGGTCAGACAGTTTACTTATTTCTGTTCACACTTTCCTAGAGCTGTAGTTACCGGATAGGATTTCATGGGCAGGATATTTATTTTATTGCAAACTAAAATGGGCTGGCGCTGCTTCTGCTTTGTCCATGGGTCCTGGCGTGTGGTAGTCTTTTGCTTCAGCGTTTGTCTGCTCCGTGACTTAGATGCAGAAATTGAAACCTCTGTGAATATATATGTGGCTTTGGAAACCAGAGTAGAACTTATTTTAATTGATAGGATTTATGTGAAATAAAAAATATATTTTGTTCATAAGCTTTTAGGATTGAATACATTTTAGTGGCTCTACTCAGGAATTACAAAACATTGGTAAACTCTAGAAAAGAGAAAGACTTCTGAACCCTACACAGTAGAAGGACTTGTTCAAAGATATTTGCCCCTAGATTATTGTCGCCACCACAGGTTTAATATTTTGCTTAATGTGTAAGGCTGTGTCTTGGTGTAGCAGCAAGTGATGTAGGTTAAAAATAGCTTGTAAAAGTCAGAAGTATTTTTCGGTCTCATTCATTGGTGAAATTTTTTAGTTAATGACCTCTTTAAAAAAATTTTTTTATTGGAGTATAGTTGCTTTACAATGTTATGTTATTTTCTGCTGTACAGCAAAGTGAATCAGCCATATGTATGCATATATCTCCTCTTTTTTGGATTTCCTTCCCAGAGATGATTGGGAAGACAGTGGAATAAACAGGAGACATAGATCGGGATTTTGTTTACCAGATATTTATTTAAAGTAGCAGATCTCAGCTCTGGCTTTGAATGGTTATAGGATCCCTTTGGAATCTTTAGAAGAGATGGCTGCTTGAGCTCAGCCCCAGAATTTTAATTGTTCTGAGGAAGGTCTTGAACACAGCTATGTGGGTGAATGGGGAGAGAGAGGAAGAGACCTACAGACATCACTGAACCCCGGTAATACCAGTCCTCCTCATTCCGTCCTAGCCACATTCATCTCTTTACCCTCAGAGGTGTTATTAGGTAACCATTATCTTATTTTTTCTCATAGTTTTACCACCCACGTATTGGTGTATAATATAAGGTTTAGTTTTCACTTTTTTAAAAACTTCATATTAATTAAAACTTATTTGTGTATTCTTTTGTGACTTCCCCCTTCAGCATTATATTTCTTAGTTTCTTCTCTATTAGCATGCAATTCATTTTTATTGTTAGTATATTAGTGTTTGATTATACTGTAACGACTGAGTGACTTCACTTTCACTTTTTACTTTCATACATTGGAGAAGGAAATGGCAACCCGCTCCAGTGTTCTTGCCTGGAGAATCCCAGGGATGGGGGAGCCTGGTGGGCTGTCGTCTATGGGGTCGCACAGAGTCAGACACGACTGAAGTGACTTAGCAGCAGCAGCATACTGTAACTTATCCTATTATGGATGGACATTAAGATCATTTCTATTTCTGATCATTTACATTTTTATGCATGCTTCCTGGTGCATGCAAAGCACAGTCCTCACTGGGGTTTAAACATAGGAGTGGAATCACTTAGCCATATGATATTAGTGTCTTCAAATTTATTAGATTATGCCACTGTGTTTCCCAAAGTGGGTGTGCCAATTCACATTTCCCCTAGCAGTGCACGTGAGTTCCTAAGCGCATGATAATTTATTTTTCATTCTTCCAACCTGAATTTCCTGCTACCTTAGAAGCACAGTCAGACCTCGTGTGATCATGGTCCCGAGTTTGGAGTGAACAGTCTACAAAAGCACCGTCCTTTAGTAACAAGCAAACTGGTCACCTGTGCTCTTGTGCCTCGGGTGCTCTGGTGTGTGATCTGTGTTGCAGATCTGTTATCTGTAATCTGTGCTGCATTTCATAGATCTCTGATCTCCAAAAAGCCAAAGCAAGGATGAATCTTCCTAGGACCTTGGGTCTTTGATGTGAGAGGCTCATTTGCCAGGAGGAGAAACTGAGGTGTGGCAGAGAGGCAAGGGTGGCTTCGTGCCTCTCGCCTTGTTTAGGGCAGATGTGCCCCCCTTTATGCCGTGATGGGACTGTTGATTGAATGTCACAGCCTGCTGTTCATTTTGTGTCTGAGTGATCTTGCTCCCAGGATGTTACAGGTCACATCTTTTAATGTTTTCCATTAGAGCAATTATTAGTAATTCTGCTTTAGTTATATTAGATCAAATAACTCTGGGCACCAACTAAACAGGAAAAGACAAATTTATCTGGTTAAAAAAAAAAAAAAAAAACAGCCCTTCATTTTAATTAAACTCTCCCATGTCTGCCAAATTGCAGAACCTCTTTCCACAGCTTGTTTTCCTGACCCCTGTTAAGAATCTGAAACTCTGTAACAAGCAGAATTATTTATATATGTCATTATGTTTCCTATTTCAAGCTCTTTGCTTGATTCTGGGCTCTGAACATCTATATTCACTGAGAAAGCTTGTTCTGAACACATTTTGGGCAGCATTTGGTTTCCTTCAAACATCAGAAGTGCTTCTCTCCCCCTGCCTTCCTGCTTTCCCAGGAAGCAGGTGGATCCAGAGGGAGACAGTGGCTACAGTGAGCACCCAATCCCGCAGATCTGCTGAGCACAGCATGCGGGAGTGAGACGTCCTGGGACCCTTTGCTGCAATGCTTACACCTGCACACACCTCTCCTCGACCAACAACATGCAGAGAAACTGTCTGGGACTAAACGTTACTTGGGTGTGCGTGCATTTGGGACAGTTTCTGGACAAAAGATACAGAGACCAAAAAACCCAACTGCCACTTTGAAGAGGCTGGAGCAAAAGCAGAATACTGCACCTGCCTCCTGCACTCAACGCCGGCTGAGGCCTAAGCCACCCATCCAGCCATCCTTTGAACACATCCCCACCCTCGCCCTGTATAAGGAACAAGCTCTACTCCGCTCAGGAAAGGAGCAAGCAAGGGAACCTGTTGTTTATTCTCGCTCCCCTCTGCTGCAGCAGGGGCCCCAGAAAAGCCTCGCCTGAATTTCTTGTCTGACTTTTAGTCAATTTCTATTGATTGGGGGAGGCCAGGAGCTCTGGCTGGTAACAGATAGAGCTGGAAAGGAGAGAACAGGGGGCTGGTCTAGTGAACAGGCCTGGCAGATTCTGCTGGTGGAGGAAGCAGGTTCTCTCCACACTCACACCTCAGTCAGGTTGGGTACAGTGAAGTACAGGCAGGTTTGAGGGTATTTTAGGGCCTTGCTCCAGGCAGTACAGGCAGCACCATTTAAATGGTTGACACCACACTGCCTTTATCAATGCTACGATTTTAACAGGGAACACGAATATTTTAGATGTTCCCTTTTGGTCATATTTTTCTTTGAAAAAAAAATTGTATCCCATATAAGCATGGGCATTTCTCAACAGGTTCAGACCGAGAGCTGTGACTGAGCGATCCCATCCGAGTGTGGCTGGCTATCGCTGCATGCTGACTGGCACCCTGGGCAGTGTACTGGTGTGTGTGTGTGTGTGTGTATGTGTGTGTGTTGTCCCCTGATCCTGACACGTCTCTTCCTGATTATTATTTAAGAAGGAAAAAAAGTGTCAATGTTACCAAACGTGCCTTGTTGGGAATCAGTTAAGAGTAAAGAAACCTTACTTTCTAATTAAGTGGGTTTAAAAGTCAAAAAGTTAAAGGATAAAATAAAGATAAGTTCTCTGGTAGTCTTTGAAAGATAGCAAGTATATTAAGCTTGGCTGGTGGGGGTGCACTGCTTTGTCTGTTTACAGATGTTTCAGATCTCATTTTACTTGGAGTGGGAGGGAGGGTCTGTGCTGCGTCACACAGATACACGTACAGTGAAGTCTGTGACGTTGGCACATTGGAACTCTAAGGCTTTATGCTCACTGATCTACATGTAGAAATAGTGTAAACCAATTACAAATGGAAGCTAAACCGTTTTCTTTTGCAGCCATGTGCAATGGAGTATTCCCTTCTGATTGTTTCACGTTAGAGTCTTGTTGGATGCTGACCCAGCAGCACAGCCTGCTGGTAAGGCCAGGCTGGGTTTAGGGCCCGAGGAGGGAGACGTCCCCGCCCCACCCAGTGGGCCTTAGCATCAACCTGAAGAGGGAAGACATGGTTGGAATTTACTGAGAACTGGAAGTTTGCTTTAATGAGGGTTTTCAAGTGCAGAGGAGGAGTGATGGTGGGGGAGGGGGTGGTGGAGGGTGGCAGGGAAGGGAGTTTGATTAGGATTAGATCAAGATCATGGTAGAGTGGTTAAATATTGGTTTTAGGGCTTAAACTGTCAATGCTTTCTAATAAAGCATTGACATGCCTTGAAGGAAGGTTGTATGATGAATATTCAATCTTTGCCTAAGCGGGAGTCTTTCAGGACTAGTGAAGTTATGCTAATGAAGACAATGGAGTAGCAAAATCATGTTGGTGTAGACAGTAAGCTGGGTGGAAAAATCCGTAGGTTTTCTGTTCAGTGTCCCAGCTGTGTGGGAGTATGTAGTTTGGGTTCATAGATTTTAGTCAAGAGGTATTGATATCAGAGGAAGAACTAAGAATGATAGATGCTTCACAGAGCATGTGTAGCCGTGTATTAAAAGCTGACTGTCATGGGTACTCATTAGGGAAAGAGCCATTGGTCATTTATTCATTCAACAAGCAAATATTTATAGAGCATATAACTCGCCAGGCACTGTGCTAGGATTAAAGAGAGATAAGGTCCTGTCCTCTGGAACTTTCCACTCCAGGGTGAGGCAGCATCCTCTGGATCTCTTTCAGATTACAAACAGTCAGTAATATTACTTAACTGGAGGGTATGTGCAACTCAGATCCTTACTGCGTACTTATTCTGACAGATCTTGAATGTTAGCATTTTTGTGTTCAGTTTGTTTTAAGGTGTGTCTTGATGCCTATGGAGTTCATAGGCTTAGCTTTTCTAAATATAAGCAAGTATATTCTTTTACATGTTTCCAGTGTAATGTTTATCATGGGCCAGCTGTGTTCCAGGTACTGAGTTGTAGTAGAAATACGGTGTACAAACTCTATACAAATTAGATGATTTAAACATACACAAATGATTGAGATTTTTAACAGTCACTTGTCATTCGACTCAATAAATACTGAATGACTTCAGCAGGCTCCTCTGTCCATGAGATTTTTCAGGCAAGAATATTGGAGTGGATTGCCATTTCCTTCTACAGGGGATCTTCCTGGCTCAGGGATTGAACCCTGGTCTCCTGCATAGCAGGAGGATTTTTTTTTTAATCATTGTTTAGTTCTTCGGTTTTTGCCATAAGGGTGGTATTATCTGCAAATCTGAGGTTATTGATATTTCTCCCAGCAATCTTGATTCCAGCTTGTGCTTCATCCAGCCCAGCATTTTCAGGATGTACTCTGCATATAAGTTAAATAAGCAGAGTGGCAATATACAGCTTTGACGTACTCCTTTCCCTATTTGGAACCAGTCTGTTGTTCCATGTCCAGTTCTAACTATTGCTTCCAGACCTGCATACAGGTTTCTCAAGAGGCAGGTCAGGTGATCTGGTATTCCCATCTCTTGAAGAATTTTCCACAGTTTGTGGTGATCCACACAGTCAAAGGCTTTGGCATAGTCAGTAAAGCAGAAATAGATGTTTTTCTGGAACTCTCTTGCTTTTTTGATGATCCAACGGATGTTGGCAATTTGATCTCTGGTTCCTCTGCCTTTTTTAAAACCGGCTTGAACATCTGGAAGTTCACAGTTCATGTATTGTCGAAGCCTGGCTTGGAGAATTTTGAGCATTACTTAAAAACAGTACTGCCCTTATGGCAGAAAGCAAAGAAGAACTAAAGAGCCTCTTGATGAAAGTGAAAGAGGAGAGTGAAAAAGTTGGCTTAAAGCTCAACATTCAGGAAACTAAGATCATGGCATCCAGTCCCATCACTTCATGGCAAATAGATGGGGAAACAGTGGAAACAGAAACTTTTTTTGGGGGGGCTCTAAAATTACTGCAGATGATGATTGCAGCCATGAAATTAAAAGATGCTTACTCCTTGGAAAAAAAGTTATGACCAACCTAGACAGCATATTAAAAAGCAGAGACATTACTTTGCCAACAAAAGTCTGTCTAGTCAAGGCTATGGTTTTTCCAGTAGTCATGTATGTGAGAGTTGGACTATAAAGAAAGCTGAGCGCCGAAGAATTGATGCTTTTGAACTGTGGTGTTGGAGAAGACTCTTGAGAGTCCCTTGGACTGCAAGGAGATCCAACCAGTCCATCCTAAAGGAGATCAGTCCTGGGTGTTCATTGGAAGGACTGATGTTGAAGGTGAAAGTCCAATACTTTGGCCACCTGATATAAAGAGGTGACTCATTTGCAAAGACCCTGATGCTGGGAAAGATTGAGGGCAGGAGGAGAAGGAGACGACAGAGGATGAGATGGGTGGATGGCATCACTGACTCGATGGACATGAGTTTGAGTAAACTCCAGCAGTTGGGGATGGACAGGGAGGCCTGGTGTGCTGCGGTTCATGGGTTCGCAAAGAGTCTGACACGACTGAGCGACTGAACTGAACTGAGCCACCTTGGAAGCCCATATACTATGCTAAGTGTTAGCAATAAAAACTTCCAGGATCCCCTCAGCCTATAGGAGGACACAGTCAGGAAACACCATAAGACACACTGGCAAACACCAATAGTGAAAACCCAGACACAGACCAGGCGAGAACCCCCATGTCAAGGGGCATGTGAAGAGGCACAAGTCAAGCTTTTTAAAGAAAGTGCTGGTGGACAGAAGAGCTGTGGGCTACAGTCCATGGGGTCTCAGAATCAGACACTATTGAGCACACCTGAGTGCACACACACATACACACACAAACACACACACAGGTATATGTAGCTTTGGCAACACGGAAGTAATCCCAAGAATCTAATAGGTGGGTAAAAGTACCTCCGTGAAGTCTGAGAGAGGCCATGGACTTCGATTCCATTCTGTCTCAGCTGCTGAGTGGGGAGGAGCACCTCTGAGGACAAAGGGTGGAAATGAAGGCTCCTTGACACTCATGGCCCCTGTTAGCCTGTCCTGCTAGGGCAGCAGCATCTCCTTAGAGAACACCTTAGCAAATTGATGATGTCTGTTTCCAAAAGATGGTGCTCTCCTAGCACTGTTTTCCCCAGATGACTTCGCTGACATGAGTGCACCGTGGTGGGTAGAACATCGTTGTACCAGTGATGAGCAAGGCCGGCTCCAGTGCCGCCTGACCTGGCACAAGTCACTGACCTTTCCACATCTGCAAAACGAGGTGTTTGGATCAGATGTTTTTGATCATTCCTGCCGCTCTTCCGTGCTTACTATTACTGTTCTTACTCTGACAATCTCTTGGAGAAAATACGTAAGATAAACTTTTTAAATGGAGGAACTATTAACAATGTCGCATGTTTTTCCTTTTCAGTTTCTCTGCATAGGGAGTCTCTTCTGCACCTGGCTATGAGATGGGGCCTTGCTAAGCTTTCCCAGCTCCTTCTGTGTCTCCCTGGGGGAGCCCAGGCCCTGACTTTACCCAACGAGGAGGGTGCCACGCCATTAGACTTGGCTTTACATGGTGGACATTCCAAGCTGGTTGAAGACATCACAAAGTGAGTTTGGCTGCTTCATAGATTCTCTCTCAGTCTACTTTTATAAAGTCTTCCAAGCATTATGGAAAAATTAAAGATGACCAAACCACAAGCTAACATTCGGTTTATAGTTTACCATCAGTTTCCATGTATAAAGTATAGATATACATATCATATATAAACAGATACAGCGTGATAGTTGGTATTCACACATCATGGGGGAGAGGGAGTCAGGAAAAGTCTCTTAAAAGGCTCCATGGTGGGGGAGGTGGCTACTATAAGAAAAAAAATGTTGGGAAACACTAGCCTAACCCTGGCTTTCATTAGTTTAAATGTCACTTCTTTAGAGAGGCCTTCTACATTCCGATCTTTTATGATTATGATTAAAGTGTTAATTGTGACTATAATTATCATTAATTTATACTATATATCATAATTTATGATTTTATATATAATCATCATCAATTATTTCATAAATGTTTCCATTCTAAATCATTTGGGGACTGAAACTTATTTCTATTTTACCTGCTGTGTTCAGCATATACATTCATTGAAAGACAGTAAGTTTTTGTTGAATCAGTGAATAACAAACCCTAAGATACTATGTAGCCAATGGGCTGGTTAGTAGGATCTGGAAATAATGGAAGTGAAATAATTTGTTAAATGTAAAGTTATCTATGTTGAAGATGATACCTACACTTTCAGTGTCTGTTACTTAGAATGGTTCAGATTGGTCATTTTTATTAGTGTTTACTTATGATTAGAGGAATCCTATATGATGATTTCCTTGACTTAGCATGTGGTAATAAGTGGGAAGCAGCAATGAGCATTGCAAAGTATTACATAAATATTAAATATTATCAGTGTTATTACATGGTTTATCTTCATGGACTGGTTCTTTTCATTTGGCCCATGGAATTCATTGTAATTAATTTATGGTTGTATGCCACCTGAGTAGATGTTGAAGTCACAACTTTCTATTTTTGTTCTCACTTGGTCAAATGAACACCAAGTAAGGAAAGAGCCCATCCTAATGGAATTGTCCTTGTCTTTGCTCTACTGTGACCACACTTTCTTTACCTGGAAAGGGCGAGGCGGGACCACTCCCTTGACTTTGTCACTGTGGATAGTTCAGGGTTACACTGAGGACCTGGAGCGCCACATCTTTATGTTTGGTAGCTTTGTATCTTTCTGTTGTGTCCAAGACGAGAAGATGATATGGTATTTAAAGGTTTACACATCGTCATGTCAATAAAAGCAAACAACCTGATTAAAAAATGGGCAGAAGATTTAAAGACATTTCTCCAAAGAAAACATAAAGATGTCCAAAGAGTACATGAAAAGATTCTCAACATCAGTAATTATCAGAGAAATGCAAGGAAAATGTCCAGTGAGGTATCACTTCATACTGGTCAGAATGGCCATTATCACATGTCCACAAACAATGCTGGGTAGGGTGTTGAGAAGAAGGACCCTTCTACACTGTTGGTGGGAATGTAAGCTGGTACGACTGCTATGGAGAACAGCCTGGAGCTTCCTTAAAAAACTAAAAAGAGTTAGCGTATGATCTAGCAATTCTATTCCTGGGCACGTATCCAGAGAAAAACATAAGCTAAAAAATATATGCACCTGAGTGTTCATAGCAGCACTGTGTACAGTAGCCAAGATACGGAAGCAACATAAATATCCGCTGCCAGAAGAATGGACAAAGAACGTATGGGGTATATTATACATATGTGTGTGTGTGTGTGTGTGTATAAATGTGTGTATACCCCCCCCACACACAATGGAATATTACTCTAACATAAAAAAGAATGAAATGATGCCTTTTGCCACAACGTGGATGGACCCAGAGGTTATCATCCTAAGTGAATTAAATCAGACAAAGACAAATATCATATCATCCATATGTGGAATCTAATTTAAAATGATACAAACGAACTTATTTACAAAGCAGAAACAGGTTTACAGATACTGAAAGCAAATTTATGTTTATCGAAGGGGAAACGTTGTGGTGAGCAAGAGCTTGGGGTCAATGTATGCATACTATTATATATAAGATAAATGACCAAAGAGGACCTACTATATAGCACAATATGTTCCGTGATAACCTATAAGAGAAAATAATCTAAAAAAGAATGAATACATGTATAACTGGATCACTTTGCTATATATGTGAAACTAACACAACGTTGAAAATCAGCTATATGTCAATAAAATTAAAATTAAATGTTTACTCATCTAATAAATTCATTCATGATGGGATTAGAAGTAGACTGTAAGCTAAATTCTGATTATGTGAAGGAGCGTCCATTTTCTAAATTAATTACAAGACTCTTATGGTTTAGGCTGAATTATTCACTTCAGTGGCTTGCTGTTAACATGGGGAGTTGTTTTCTAGAAGATTCTAAAGTCCCTGCCGGTAATTATGTCAGGAGTGTGGGGAGGTGCCCCAAACCTTAGAGTATGAGTGTTCTTAATGGATCTGTCATTCCATGTGATGGAGACAACGTTGATGTGGTTGGAAGTATACTGTAATTTTGCAAATATGCAAATGTTCATTAACAAAGTGATGTAATGGAAGAGGAGGAGAGAGGCATAGAGCTAGTTCTGTGAACGGAAGAATTTGGGAGCTCCTGTGGGCTGTGGCAACATGCTGAGGTGGGCTGTTACCTGGGAGCCCTGGCATCTCTCTCCTGACCCCTGTTTATCGACCTATAGACCATCCAGAATATTGTGACACTAACCGAGAAGCCTACATAGAGCTAATAATAATGAACGTGCAGTTGTTCTCTGACACACAGAAAATAAGCTGATACTCAGAATTTAGTTTGAGGATATTGTTCCTTTGCCCATGAGTGATTTCAAGAAATCAACATGATCAAATTTACGTATGTTTTCATTTGCATGAGGAAATGATTCACCGCAGTGGACCAGTGTGTTATGAATATCTCGTTTGTTTGTAACATCCAAACCTCACCATGCTCCCTAGAGATCATATCTGTTTTCCACTGTAATCACCTAATAAACCATCAGCTGCCAGCCAATTTGTTCTACTACATGTGGTGCCATTAAGGCCAGAGGCATCTTTTCAGATTAAAAGGAGAGTGAAATATTGAGGTAAAGCACTATGTTTACAAGTCAATACTGTTGCATTAATTATGTAACTCTTTTAAGTATATAATATATGTGAACAGCTTTTCAACTGATGACTTCTCTAGCTGGGAAAACAAAGATGGCTTTATTGGGATGTGTTTATACAGTCTTATGTACCTGTCTTCAGTAGGAAGCAATTGTTCAGCCAGTGGGCTTGTAATAATATCAGGGCTGATGGGATAAAATCAGGGCACTGGGATTGTGGGTTTTGACTTTTGGTGTTTCAGCTTCCAGGGCAGGCGTTCCCCAGGTTTCTCCTGCGTGCAGCTCAGCGAAGATGCCTCTCTGCGGTATATTCACTCATCAGAAACTCTGACCCTGACGCTTAACCACACAGCCGAGCATTTGCTGGAGGCGGATATTAAACTCTTCAGAAAATACTTTTGGGATAGAGCCTTTCTCATCAAGGTTTGTGCCCTTTATTATGGTATAAGGTATAATAACTCATGCTTTTTGAGAGTTCAAACAGCAAACTCGTTATCTGGGGAACAGTATTTTTTTTTTTTTTTTGAGAGGTAGCACTTTGTTTTTTTCTAATGAGACTTGGAGGGACATGGCATTGGAAACTGTTACACCAGTAGAATGAAGATTATTATATAATATTTTGGCAGTAGTCATTTTATAATATTGTTCCCTTTATTTTTCATGAGCCAGCATCACTGATGTTGAATTTTAGTATTCTAATGTTGGATATTTGCTATGAATTTACTGATTGTATTATAATTCTTATCTAAAGCAGTTGCCTTTAGGGTTATTTTACATGAATAATACCTTCTTCTGGGATTTCTTAGGAACTTACACATAGTTGAGCCTTTGTTTCAGTGTACAGCTTCTTCAATGGGGCCGGCCACTTGAGACTAGTACTTTTTCAAAGATATTTTCCCCTCCCACCATCACCCAAACATCAGCTTTGAGTGTTGTTACAGCATGCCCACCTTAGGTTTAAAATGTTTTATCTTCATTATTATTATTTTTTTGGTCAAATCTCAAACACTAGAAAGCAGATTTATATATTTTATTTATTATCAAGCAGAATGTTCTTTTGAGTAAAAGGGCTTCAGTCAGTTTAGTTGCTAATGCTCACAGGTATAACGGATTTACTCACCAGATTGTGTGACACCCCCTGCAACCTCCCAACCCCCAGTCTTTTCAAGCACATCCATTAATAAGTACCACCGAAAAAAAGCACCAGTTTCATCACCAGTTTAGGCTTTACAAAGTGAACAGTCAGTTTAGAAAACTGACACTATTATCAGTTTTGACTTGTAAAATGTTTGCTTTATATTACTAAATGAAAGATTTTAGCCATAAATATTATATAACAAAGCTTATAACTTACTCCATATAGGGTTTTATTAAATGATTAAAATGAAACATACTCTTCAGAGTATAAACTACCTCTGTTTGTTGAGTTTAGGGAGTTTCTTTTTTTTTTTTTTTAATTCATGCTCAGGTGCATCTGACTCTCTGTGACCCCATGGACTGTAGCTTGCCAGGCTTCTCTATCCATGGAATTCTCCAGGCAAGAATACTGGAGTGGGTTGCCATTTCCTCCTCCAGGCGATCTTCCCAATGCAGGGATCAAACCTGCATCTCCTGTGGCTCTTGTGGCCCCTACATTGGCAGGTGGATTCTTTACTACTGAGCTACCTGGAAAGCCCAAAAGATTTAACCGTAAATATTCTATAGCAAAGATTATTGCTTTCTCCGTATAGGGTTTTTTTTTTAAACAGTTAAAAATGAAACATGCTCTTCAGAGTATGAACTACCTTTGTTTGCTGGCTTTAGGGAGTTTCAGTTCAGTTCAGTTGTTCAGTCGTGTCCAACTCTTTGAGACCCCATGAACTGCAGCACACCAGGCCTCCCTGTCTATCGCCAACTCCCAGAGTTTACTCAAACTTCTGTCCATTGAGTCAGTGATGCCATCTAACCATCTCATGCTCTGTCGTCCCCTTCTCCTCCTGCCTTCAATCTTTCCCAACATCAGGGTCTTTTCCAATGAATCAGCTCTTCGCATCAGGTGGCCAAAGGATTGGAGTTTCAGCTTCTACATCAGTCCTTCCAGTGAACACCCAGGACTGATTTTCTTTAGGATGGACTGGTTGGATCCCCTTGCAGTCCAAGGGACTCTCAAGAGTCTTCTCCAACACCACAGTTCAAAAGCATCAATTCTTCGGCGCTCAGCTTTCTTTATAGTCCAACTCTCATATCCATACATGACCACTGGAAAAACCATAGCCTTGATTAGATGGACCTTTGTTGACAAAGTAATGTCTCTGCTTTTTAATATGCTGTCTAGGTTGGTCATAACTTTCCTTCCAAGGAGTTTAGTGTGTAATTTTCTGGCCTACGGTATTTCCTCATTGTGCTTAAGGGTACTTTTAAAGATGCAGAAGCCCTCAGCCATTCCCGTGGCTTCTTACCCAGGCCCCAGGGGTGGATGTTCTATCCGGACAGAGGCTGGGCCTGGCCCGGCAGCCTTGCTCAAGGTGAGCGCCTCTCCCTGCAGCTTCATAGGGGCTGCTGCTGCTGCTGCTGCTAAGTCGCTTCAGTTGTGTCCAACTTTGTGCGACCCCATAGACGGCAGCCCAACGGGCTCCCCCGTCATAGGGGCAGAGCTTAACAATATGTGTGTCCTTAGAGGGGGCACTCAAACAGCAGCAGGACCACCAAACTCCTGCAAAGGTGAGGGCGTGCTCCGCGGAAAGCTGGAATTCGGAACATTTCCTTCATTATAAAAACCTCCAACTTCTCAAGTCAGATTTGTAATTTCTTATAACCTATTTGAGATTATTTTTTACTGATGATTTTGGGAGATTTAGGATGAGTAAATTTAGATGCTTTAATAATTGATTATAGTGAATTATGCTATAACAAAGACCAACTGGAGGTTACTTTCTAGTGTATCAGAGATTTTCATTTATGAAAAACACTTGGTAAAAGAAGAATCCATTGCAGTGGGATAGCCTTGTGTTCCAAGTATCAGCATCCCTTTTTTTAATCCTTCCTGCCCTGACCTGTTGGTTGGGTGGTGCATAGGGAGACTGGGAAGGGAATGAGGCTGAGGTTCTTCCAGAAATTGTGATGTCATAACTTACAGTAAGAAATATATTTGGTCTCAGTCCATGGTTCTTGGCTCATAGCTCTCCAGACCTTTGGGATTTCCTAAATGTTGAGCAGATAAATGTGTGTGGTTTTTTTTTTGTTGTTGTTCTTGTTATGTCAATCTGGCGACTTTAAGAAAGCACTTAAGGATAGGGGCTAGTTACCAGGAGACCCACCCACTTTCAGTCCTACCTCCTCGACCTTCAGGGAGGGGAGAGGACCTGAAGATATAGTTTCATCACCCAAAGACAAAGACTTCGTCTAGCGGGGAGCCTGGTGGGCTGCCGTCTATGGGGTCGCACAGAGTCAGACACGACTGAAGTGACATAGCAGCAGCAGCAGCAGCATGCCTTCTTAATAAAGCAAGCCTTCATTAAAACCCCAGAGGACTGGATTCGGAGATCTTTCCAGTTGGGGAACTGGTTGGAAGTGCTGGGTGACTGGCCTGCTTGGAGCGGCACAGAAGCACTGTGCCCTTTCCTCAGACCCTGCCCTGTACATCTCTTCCATCTGGTTATTCCTGAGTTATATTCTCTTATATATATAGCTATATTATTAGAGTTACCATGTATTTATCAATAACCTCAGATATGCAGACGACACCACCCTTATGGCAGAAAGTGAAGAACTAAAGAGTCTCTTGATGAAAGTGAAAGAGGAGAGTGAAAAAGTTGGCTTAAAGCTCAACATTCAGAAAACTAAGATCATGGCATCCAGTCCTATCACTTCATGGCAGATAGATGGGGAAACAGTGGCTGACTTTATTTTTCTGGGCTCCAGAATCACTGTAGATGGTGACTGCAGCCATGAAATTAAAAGACGCTTGGTCCTTGGAAGGAAATTTATGACCAACCTAGACAGCATATTAAAAAGCACAGACATTACTTTGTCAACAAAGGACTGTCTAGTCAAGGCTGTGGTTTTTCCAGTGGTCATGTATGGATGTGAGAGTTGGACTATAAAGAAAGCTGAGTGCCGGAGAATTGATGCTTTTGAACTGTGGTGTTGGAGAAGACTCTTGAGAGTCCCTTGGACTGCAAGGAGGTCCAACCAGTCCATCCTAAAGGAGATCAGTCCTGGGTGTTCACTGGAAGGACTGATGTTGAAGCTGAAAGTCCAATCCTTTGGCCACCTGATGCGAAGAGCTGACTCATTTGAAAAGATCTTGATGCTGGGAAAGACTGAGGGCAGGAGAAGAAGGGGACAACAGAGGATGAGATGGGTGGATGGCATCACCGACTCAATGGACATGGGTTTGGGTGGACTCCAGGAGTTGGTGATGGACAGGGAGGCCTGGTGTGCTGCAGTTAATGGGGTCTCAAAGAGTTGGACACGACTCAGTGACTGAACTGAACTGAGCTGATAATAAACCTGGAAGCTAGTAAGTAAAATGTTTCTATGTCTGTGAGCTGCTCTAGTGAATTAATTGAACACAAGGAGGGGGTTGTGGGAACATCTCATTTATAGCCAGTTGGACGAGTCCAGGTAAATGTAAGCAGGTAGTGATCATCATATAGGCTGTCCACACTAAAGTTTTACAGTTTAGGTTAACATGTAAAATTATATATAGTGTAATGAAATATTTATTTATTAAATCTTAGACGTCTAAAAGTCTATTTTTATGTAATAGCTATAGACAGTGACTTTGCTTTGAGAGACTCATTTGTTCTCGAGGCAGCTTCGGGTCTGGGTTCAGGCATTGCTCAGTTATCTGGAGCCTTCTAGTGTGACGACAATAAAACCTGCTGCAGAAACTGGAGTTTGCTCTACAGGATAGAAGACCTGTGCAGGTGATGGTGATCCCATTCAGAAGCAGTCCTTGTTCTGAGTTGTAACAGATTCATGTTATTACATGATATTATAGCTGACACTGGTAGACTGATCATTTGTAATAAATATTAAATGCTGAAAATGACAGGTTTGTGTTAAATATCCAAAGTGTAAAGGTAGTTATTAGGAAATTAAGCAGTAGGCAAAATATTAGCAATATCTTTAATCATGTTTTTGTTCTTTCTGCATAACAAAGCTTTTTATGTTAATCGAATACTAATAATTTAGTTTTAGAACTTGGCTAAAATTAATGTATAAGACGGCTGGGAAATATAAGTGTTCTGAAGTTGTATCCAAAATTACGGGAATAAAAATTAAGTTTTAATCAGATCAGATCAGATCAGTCGCTCAGTCATGTCCGACTCTTTGCGACCCCATGAATCACAGCACGCCAGGCCTCCCTGTCCATCACCAACTCCCGGAGTTCACTCAAACTCACGTCCATCGAGTCAGTGATGCCATCCAGCCATCTCATCCTCTGTCGTCCCCTTTTCCTCTTGCCCCCAACCCCTCCTAGCATCAGAGTCTTTTCCAATGAGTCAACTCTTCTCATGAGGTGGCCAAAGTACTGGAGTTTCAGCTCTAGAATCATTCCTTCCAAAGAAATCCCAGGGCTGATCTTCAGAATGGACTGGTTGGATCTCCTTGCAGTCCAAGGGACTCTCAAGAGTCTTCTCCAACACCACAGTTCAAAAGCATCAATTCTCCGGCACTCAGCTTTCTTTATAGTCCAACTCTCACATCCATACATGACCACAGGAAAAACTATAGCCTTGACTAGACGAACCTTTGTTGGCAAAGTAATGTCTCTGCTTTTGAATATGCTATCTGCTGCTGCTAAGTCGCTTCAGTCGTGTCTGACTCTGTGCGACCCCATAGACGGTGGCCCACCAGGCTCCCCCGTCCCTGGGATTCTCCAGGCAAGAACACTGGAGTAGGTTGCCATTTCCTTCTCCAATGCATGAAAGTGAAAAGTAAAAGTGAAGTCTCTCAGTCATATCTGACTCTTAGCAACTCCATGGACTGCAGCCTCTCAGGCTCCTCTGTCCATGGGATTTTCCAGGCAAGAGTATTGGAATGGGGTGCCATTGCCTTCTCCGGAATATGCTATCTAGGTTGGTCATAACTTTCACCCCATTTAAAAAAGAAGTATTTCTTTATTTTGTAATAAGAAACCATCATTGCCTGATGTCATTTTGCATAGACTTGCCAGTTGCCTTTGAGACTAGGGTTTGGGGGTTAAGGCTGACCCCCAGGTAAACACGTGGAGTCAGGGGCCATCTTCGGCCTTGAACCTGTGTGGCCAGTCCTCTTTAACCCCAGGTACTCACCCTGTGAGGCTCCCCTGGTGACCCAGATGGTAAGGAATCTGCCTGCAATGAGGGAGACCTGGGTTCAGCTGGGAGGATCCCCTGAAGGAGGGAATGGCTATCCACTCCAGTACTTGTGCCTGGATAATCCTATGGACAGAGGAGCCTGGCGGGCTACATTCCATGGGGTTGCAAACAGCAGGACACAATTTTGCAACTAACGCTTTCCCTCATCCTGTCGTTTCCTTAGTACCTCCCCAGACATACCTGCTCTGGTCCATCCATTCATTCCATCATGGGCCCTAAGAGTGAGTACGGTGTCCTGGGAGTCAGGCTAGGGACAGGTAATAGCCACAGAGGCTGGGTGACTGGGGACTGCTTGTTCCCTGCTTCTTTGTGATTTGGTCAATTATGTATATTTTCCTGTTCTTTTTGCTCTGGCCTCAAAAAGATGCTCTGACATCGTCATGAATAAGCACTTGATGCGCTGAGCTGAAAAGCATGCCCAGGGCGGAGGGTGGGGAGATGGTTTAGGGGTCTCTGTCGGTTGGAGGGTTGCCCGCCCCAGTTTGCCCATGTATTTGTTTTGGAACGTGTGCTGTTGCAGGCTTGGATAGTTTTTGACACATCAACACATAATTCTGTCTCTTCACATTTTCATTGACTGTGTGGAATCCATTTGAAAAGGAAGTACAGAGGGCTGTAAGGGTAGCCGCATTCTGTCTACAGCTCATGACCCAGTCTTGGCCAGGAGAAGCCTGATCCTGCCTGTGCCAACATGCAACCCTTGGCTTATGCTCATCCTGGGTCCTACATGTATCAGTGGTCCTCTCTGTATTAGTGTTTCCCCCTACTCTCCAGGCCCCTGATCCCTGTGTCTTAGGGTGTGGATGGGAGTCTAGGCAGGCAGATGCATAAAGCAGCAGCCCTTCATACTGATTTCAAGCTTTGCTCTTCTCTGTCCCCCTTTTGGTTCATGTCTCATGCTCCTGAGAACCTTCTGGTGGTGTGATCCGGGAAGCAGTGAGAACCACTAGCGGAGACAGTTTTGGCCCTTGTCTCGGGTTCCTTCCACCATCTCTTACGTCATGCAGGCTGCTGTTTCATGTTCCCCGACACCCCATCTGCCCCCACCTCCCCTGGCTTTGCCTCTGGCTGTTTCACCTCTCAGATCCTTGATTGTGATCTGCATCTCTTGCTGCATATCTGAAGCCTCAAACAGCTTTCAGTGATTTTTTTTTTCCCTGCCTTTCTTAGGCTCTTGAAGAGCAAGAAGGCACGTCAGAGGAGAAACCAGATATGCCCTCCAGCGCTGCAGAAACTGAAGAAGGTATGCATGCTCCTTCCCCACCTGGGGAACTCAGAAAGTGCTCAGCATTCTCTAGTCAATTGCGAGTTGAAGTGTGTGGAGAAGGAGAGCAGGAGCCGATGGACTCGGAGGCGAGAGTAGGTTGCTCTGGGGCCGCAGGGCCCAGAGTTCCTTCAGCAGCACTGACCAAAGGTACTGTGCATTTCCACTTTTTACTCAGTCACATTTACTGGTTTCCTCCCACAGTGCTTGGGGGGCCTCTCCTGACATTCAGAGGGCGTTCCCCTCATTACCAAGGTCAGTCTGTTCCATTCAGTCCTCCTTCACTCTCCTGTTCTCCAGCTCGTTCCACCTCTGTGGAGCCTCTGCTCTGTGCTGGGCAAGTGGGTCCTAGAGGATGGAGGTTGTGAGGGTGTCCTGATTGTCGTGTGGTCCGGGGAGCTCCGCCGCTGTGCAGAGGTGAGTGGTGAGGGGTGCTGAGTGGCTTCAGGGTCCAGGCGGCCCCACCCAACCCAGGCTGTCCTCCACAGTGGTTCACGTCGCGGATGACGCTTCAGAGGCTGAATGTCTGAATCTGCTCGAGGTGGGTGTCCATAGCAAGAGGTGTGTGTTTGAAAATGCATCCTCAATACCCTGTTCCACATCATAACGAGGAGTCGTGTTGATGGCACACTTGCATGTAACATCCAGCTTATTTGTAGAATATGATACTTTCTTGTTTTCTCCAACTTGGCACCTTATTAGGGCATGTGATCTCTACTTCAGTTTAGGTTCTTTCCCCTTCAACACACACAAGTAGATCTGATCTGTTGGCAAGTCCTAGTGACAAGTCCAGTTTAAAAAAAAAATCTCTTTTTTAAGTTATGAAAGTATGATAACCCATTTACAGGAGACTTGGAACAAACAGAATACAGTTATATATGGTTCCATTATATATTACAATTGTTTTTTAAGTAGATAAATTAAGATTTTTAGTTGGAGTTTCAATATCAAGCTCTCAAAAATTAATAGAATGACTATACAGAGAAGTAGGATATAGTAGACCTGAAAAGCACTATAAACCAACTCAACATAATTAAGATTTATACAATTTTCACACAATAGTAGGATACAAATTCTGTTCAAATTCCTGGAGACTGTAAACTCAGAGACACTGGAACATATCCAGGGACATAAAACAAGGTGAAAAAATTTCATGGTCTAGAGGTATTGAGATAATACAGAGTCTCTTCTCTTATCACCATGGAATTATATTGGAAATCAACATCAAAAGATATCTGAAAATAATCCACATAGTTTCAAGTGCAGTATGACATTTACGAAAAGAGATCTTTGACTTAGCCATTGAAAGACTCAATAAAGTTAGAATGAGAAAAACACAGAAAGTGATTGCAGAGAAAGCATTTAAATGAGAAATTAGTACCAAAAGAGAAATTAATATTAAAGATACTTTAAAGAAAATCCCCTGTATTTGGAAATTAAATGTCCACTTTTAAATGATGAGTGTATCTAAGAAGCCATAACAGGGAACATTGGAAAATATTTGTAATAGAATAAAAATGAAAAGAGAATTTATCAGAATTTGTTGCATGCAGCTGAAGCTGCTCAATACAGTTAAATACTTGAATAACATATGAAAACAAATAGTAGACACTATGGGCTGCAGTCCATGGGGTCGCTAAGAGTCGGACACGACTGAGCGACTTCACTTTCACTTTTCACTTTCATGCATTGGAGAAGGAAATGGCAACCCACTCCAGTGTTCTTTTCTGGAGAATCCCAGGGACGGTGGAGCCTGGTGGGCTGCCGTCTATGGGGTCGCACAGAGTCGGACACAACTGAAGCGACTTAGCAGCAGCAGCAGCATAAAATTTTGTGAAATTTAAAAAATATTTGTACTTTACTTAATAATACTATATCACTCATTAACTTCCTGGGTTTTTTTTTTTTTTTTTTTTAAACAGTGTAGTACTTTTTTATATTCTCAGAATTGGATTAGAAGTTTCAAGCCTTATTCAAACTTTTAAAAAATCACTAAGATAATAAATTTTCTAGACTTTTAGCAGTAATACCAGATGCCAAATACATGGAACTATATCAAAGTTTTCAGTGAAAATAAATTAGAAATCTAACATTCTATTCATACTAAGTCAAACAAGTGGAATCAAAATGTCATAATTTTTCTAGCTAGGCAAAAATTCATAAATTTTCTAAAATATGCATTATATTATACATACTGTATACACATATGTATCCGAAAGCTTTTCTACTGCTTTTGAAAAAGGCTTGAGAAAGAACAACAACAACAACAACAAAAAGAGACAGAAATTGGGAAACGTAATGAAATGGGAGCACTGAATGTGAAACAGAACAAGAGAAGCAAACTAGATAAAAGTAAACGATCATCATATTGTCCAGTTGTTTTTAAACATGGCTGCTCATCAGAAAGACATCTGGAGCTTTGGAGAAAAGTAGCAGTACTTAGGCATTTGTATTTTTCAAGAAATTCCAAGGTAATTCTATTATGCGTCTGATTTTAAAAAGTGATTACAGGTTTCTGTATTAAATGGTAGTTTTAGTGATATAGAATTCTGTTATTTTCTGTTGACCAATCATGATACAATGATATCATGTAATAGTTACATAATCACAATAATAGAAGATGTTTTTGCTATTTTATATTTTTACTATTTAAAAATATTATACTTTCAGTATTTAAAAAAAAATAGTAAAAGATGGAGTTGACAATTTGGAACTGGCACGGTAAAACAAGCTGTCCCGGCACATTATAAGTGCTTCAGGAGTCGTAGGCAAAGAACACTGAGAGAACTTTGTGGCGTGTGATGGTGGAGTGGCCAGGGAAAGCTGCTTGGTGGAGGTGACCCCAGTGCTGTGATCTAAGAGAGGGAAGGGAATTCTAGACAATAGGAATATGTACAGTACAGAGTCCTGAGTCAGATAATGCACTGGGGAAAATGCAGGCCGCTTTTTGGCCCTGGAGTATAGGGGGGGGGTGTGTGTGGGGGTGTGTGTGTGTGGGGGGGTGTGTGTGTGGGTGTGTGTGTGTGGGTGTGGGTGTGTGTGTGTGAGAGAGAGAGAGAGAGAGAGATGCCAGGAACATAGACCTGCAAGGGTGGCAGATCTGCAGGGCTTGTACACAAGGCAAGGAATCGGAACTCCACCCTGACAGCTCTGGAAACTGTTTTAAGCAAATTAGTTCAGGTTGTTATTTAGGAAGCGCACTCTTCGAGACTGTGGAGAATGGGTTAGACGGGCCAGGGGCTGCCACACGCGATGCGGAAGAGGGTCTGCGCCAGAGCAGTGGGAGGAGATTGGAGATGGAGGGATGGAGGGGGACTGTCCTGAAGGTGTAGGATGTCAGTGGTGAGGGAGAAGGGTGATTCTTCCATCCCTGGTGTGTCGCCGAGTAGGATAGGCCTTATAAGAAGCAGGATCATGTCAAAATATACTCAGTTTTATAGAGGTTGAATTTGGTGGGCCCCAGGGTCAGCCATATTAATATACCTGGCTGCCAGCTGGACTGAAATCACTCAATCAATAAGCAAAAGAATTTGGATACAAACACAAGTTCTCTAATGCCAAGTAATTAATGTGTGTTTTTTACAGACCTTATAGACAGTGCTTGGATGTTTATACCCTTGTTATAAACATGTTAGAAGCTGTGTGTACATTCCGGCAGAGGGCAGTATTTAGCTAAAACGAAAACCTCCAATTTGTTTTTGTTCATTCAAAAGCCTGCAGGCAACTCAGCTGAAAGAACAAAACCTTTTGAGTGTAAGAGCTTGATTTTTTCCCCGCCTTTAAGCCCCCAAAGTAAACCTTCCCTTTGAGATATCATAGAAGATTCTTAATAGATCATGTTTTTCTACTCCTCCTGGGGTATAGGGGGATGTTTTAAGTGTGTATCTATAGCTACCATTGATTAAAAGACAATAATAGCTTTAACTTAGAAATATACTTTTCCCTATTACTGTGATAAATGTTTTTATTATTGTCTCTGAATCAATTATGTTTCCATAATTTCATGATTGTAATTGTTCTCCCAGAATGATGAGATGTTATTGCAAATGAAATAAATGGCCAAAAGGTCACTCATTTTCACTATGCTTGGAGGAATAAGCTAATTATTAGTGTGTATTGATCCACCAACTGACTCCATTTTGTCTCTTGCCATCTTTGTCCTCATTTGATCTCCTATTCTAGTAGTTCCTAAGGAGCATTGTATAGAATACCAACCTTGGAAAATGCTCTGAAGAATAAGAATTCTTTGTCCAAATAAGTAGAGATGCTGCACATGAAACCCCTCTGTTGGAAATTGTGTGTCAGTTGCTCAGCTGTGTCCGACTCTTTGCGACTTTGCAAATCAAGAATACATTTAATGTTTTGTAGGTTCTAGTAAGTCTTGTAGTCAAGAAACCTGTGTTTCTTCTTTAACCCAGGAGTTCTCTGACGTGATCATGGGAGAATTCCCTTTTTCTTCATTTTCAACATCTTATGAAAATGATCTGTGGAAGGTGCTTTGGGAATGTTACTCTTCATCTCTCCTGATTCTGCCCTTTCTCAAGCTTATTATGTCCTCTATTTTGTCCATCATGTGGATTCTGTCCATATCTTAGTATATAATTCTCACACCGAGAAGGGGATTGGAAGGCATTTTTAAAACTGTACTCATGGTCATCTTGAATGCTGAGCTCACACAGCCCAGTGTACTTTTTAATGTTGTTTGGGAGGCTGTTACCTGCCTAGATTGTATGGGGCTATAAAATACAGCCATTGCAACACTACTGACCACTATGTGAATCCATTTGCTTCTATTATTTTGCCGTTTTAAAAAGCCCTGTGTAATTGTCTCAAATTTTACGCGACTGGTCTTTTACATTGTTGCCTTCTTACCACAAATTATCTTGCACATTCTCTTTAACAAGGAAATAGGGAGTTGGGCTTGGAACCTGAATGCCAGACACCAAGGGAGAGGGAGGAATTGTCTCCTTCAGGGCCGGGGTGGCAGTTTCAACCAGCTCAGAGGGGCTTCCCGCTCGCTGTCTCGTGCGGAAGGCGGAGGGGCCGGGGGTCCACATGCAAGAGCCGATCTAGGCAGCAGGCAGGCACCCTGCACACCCACTGACTTACTGCTCAGTGAGCCTCTGATGAGTGCTCCACTCTGCCAGGCACTGTGCTCCTTACTGGTCAGGAAGCAGTCCCCAAAAGGACCAAGAGGAAGAAAAACCCTTCATCTCAAGGAGTGTGCTTGCTCTGACTTCCTCTCGCGTCTCTTTGGAGGGACAGGCACTGCTCGAGGTGCTGGGTGTGCTGCTGGGAGCCGAGCTAAGTTTGCACACTCGCAGAGCACACCTCCCCGTGGCCCTGGAGAGGGACACTTTTGGGAGTCAGGAGTCACATTGGGGCCACAAGGAGGTGGTAGCAGAGAGGGGTCACGTAACTTGTGTGAGGTGACAGCTTGCTCGAGCAGTCAGGACTCCGGTGGGTACGTTCTTACCCACCATGCTGTAGATACCCGCCACCCTTCTGTCACAGAACATTTGTATGCTTAGACTTTGGACTGCTGCTCTGGAGTCCTCTCCAGCTTTTGTACGATGGAAAAGTGCAAAACTGGAGTCCTTGCCTAGAAGTGAGCTGTTTTCCACATGACTGACCTGTCTGCTATGATGAGAGGTTGTGACCCACATGCAGAGACATGTCTTGATGACACACCAGCAACAAGCAGCCTCTGCTCAAAACCTCAGCTCTGCCATGAGCTGACTGCTCAACAGGATGCAAGGGACTCCGCTGTGTTTCCTTTTGTGGAAAATGGAGTGGGAGTGTCATTTCATACTTCCTTCAAAATAAGGTTTAAATGAGAAAATACAGGTGGGGCACCTAGACCAGTATCTAACCAGGGATGCTTAGCCAACGCTGTCTCGAGATGAGTGTGAGTTACAGCGTGCGGCTGGACTTGGTGGTGATCATGTGCGTCACGATATCAGGGCATAGCTCTTCATGTCGCAGTGACTGGGTGAGCAGATCTTTCGCTTGAGTGTTCTTTAGACGGGGGTGCAGCTCTTCTCTGTGTGCTCTGAGTGATGCGGGAAGAGGTTGTTGTGTGGTGGGTTCTCCTTTTTTCTAAAAAGGTTTTATTAAAGTATAGTTGATTTATAATGTGTTTGTTTCAGGTGGACAGTCAAATGAATTAGTTATACATGTACAAGAGGTTTTATTAAAGTATAGTTGATTCACAATGTTGTGTTTGTTTCAGGCAGACAGTCAAGTGAATCAGTTATACGTGTACATACATCCACTCTATCATGGAGTCTTTCGCATACAGGCCATTACAGAGCATTGAGTAGAGTACTGCGCTATACAGTATGTTCTTACTAGTTATCTGTTTTATATCCAGTAGTATGTTTATGTAAATCCCAGTCTTCCAGTTTATCCCTCCCCTTCTTCCCCCTGGTACCCATAAGTCTGTTTTATCTGTAACTGTATTTCCGTTTTGTAGATAGATTCATTTGTACCAACTTTTTTCTTTTGTATTTCACACAGGAGCCAAATCATTTGATCGATTCTCCTTATTTGAACCTCTCCTGTGAAATATTATTGGGAAAACCAAGAGTTGTTTTATCCATGCAGACTTTCCTTTCCAAGATTTTTTCGTTTTAAATACTGTGGCTTTGTGTATCTTTTTGGAACTGTTGAATATGGTTCCAGTGTCTTGTCAAGATGCAGATCCTTTATCTAGGATGGCTGGGGCCTGAGGCGTTGGGGATTTAGGATAGCCCTTGCAAAGGCTGTTCTGCAGGGGTGATTACTCATCTGGGAACACAGCTCTTATTTTAACCCCATTGTGAAATGTCCATCCAAGGGCTTGGTCAGCGTTGTTTACCTTGAAGTCAGGTACTTGGGCATTTGCAAGACAATTACCAATCACACCCAGAGAATGTACTTCGTAACCCCAGGAAGTCATCTGTGTTTCTTTCATTTGACAGGGAGTTCAGCCTTCTCTCTGTTTCTTTTAGTATCTGACTTTGCCAGTCCACTTTCTCCCACCTGTCCCCAGAAAAGAATCAGTTTCATCATTAGAAGTCCAAGGGTTAAAATAAGATACCAAGCTGATATAATGTCCATTTTGTGTATTATTACAATCAGATCAGATCAGTCACTCAGTCGTGTCCGACTCTTTGCAACCCCATGAATCGCAGCACGCCAGGCCTGCCTGTCCATCACTAACTCCCAGAGTTCACCCAGACTCACATCAATTGAGTCAGTGATGCCATCCAGCCATCTCATCCTCTGTCATCCCCTTCTCCTCTTGCCCCCAATCCCTCCCAGCATCAGAGTCTTTTCCAATGAGTCAACTCTTCACATGAGGTGGCCAAAGGACTGGAGTTTCAGCTTTAGCATCATTCCTTCCAAAGAAATCCCAGGGCTGATCTCCTTCAGAATGGACTGGTTGGATCTCCTTGCAGTCCAAGGGACTCTCAAGAGTCTTCTCCAACACCACAGTTCAAAAGCATCAATTCTTCGGCACTCAGCCTTCTTTACAGTCCAACTCTCACATCCATACATGACCACAGGAAAAACCATAGCCGTCACTAGATGGACCTTTGTTGGCAAAGTAATGTCTCTGCTTTTGAATATGCTATCTAGGTTGGTCATAACTTTCCTTCCAAGGAGTAAGCGTCTTTTAATTTCATGGCTGCAGTCACCATCTGCAGTGATTTTGGAGCCTAGAAAAATAAAGTCTGACACTGTTTCCACTGTTCCCCATCTATTTCCCATGAAGTGATAGGACCAGATGCCATAATCTTCGTTTTCTGAATGTTGAGCTTTAAGCCAACTTTTTCACTCTCCACTTTCACTTTCATCAAGAGGCTTTTTAATTCCTCTTCACTTTCTGCCATAAGGGTGGTGTCATCTGCATATCTGAGGTTATTGATATTTCTCCCAGCAATCTTGATTCCAGCTTGTATTAGCATTTTCTCGGGCTTCCCTTGTGGCTCAGCTGGTAAAGAATCTGCCTGGAATGCAGGAGACCTGGGTTTGATCCCTGGTTTGGGAAGATCCCCTGGAGAAGGAAATGGCAACCCACTCCAGTATTCTTGCCTGGAAAATCCCATGGATGGAGGAGCCTGGTAGGCTACAGTCCATAGGGTTGCAAAGAGTCAGACACGACTGAGAGACTTCACTTTCACTTTCAGTATTTTCTCAGACACATAAAAATTCTCCATCTTACCTCTCCCAGTTCATCATAGAATTAAAGAATCCTAATTTGAGCTGGAAAGAATCTTGGATTTCTCAGAACTCATCTGAGTACAGCCAATTTTGCCTCATTCTGCTCTAGCTAGGTCAGATTAGCAGGAGTCGGGGAAGGACAAGCATTTACTAAGCATATTAACTGAGGAGTCTGCTATGGTTGAAATAAGCTCAAGTTGAAGGTATAATTAAGGAGTTTTTATTTATTTATTTTTTCTGAATTGAAATATAATCCAAGTGTGAAATCTTAGGGACATGACAGTATTCCTAAGAGAAAATTGAATCCTGTTTATGTTGTTGAAAGATGACTTTGCCTCATTTTATTCAAGCAGTTGAGTAAATCAAGAAAATTATGTCCTAACCTCAATTTGAAATACAATGACTTAGAGCTTCCGCTTAGTTGATAGTTGCAACCAAATTTGGGGGCTGAGGATACCTTTTTTTTTTTTTTTTTTTTTTAACCTCATGACTTAATTTTTGACTGATTGAGATTTTATGGGGCTGGGGGTGGGAGAGAGTACACATTGGAGATGTAAATATATATATATATAAAATAAAAAATATTAAACATAGAGCTGTCATATGACCCAGTGATGACACTCCTAGATATATGCTCAAGAGAAATGAAAACATAAATCTACTTAAACTTGTACACAAATGTTCAAAGTGGCATTATTGATAACTGCCAAAAAAGTGGAAACAATCCAAAAAGTCCCTCAGCTGAGAAATGGAGACACAAAAATGCGATCTATCTATACAATGGAGATAGATGGTATTTGGTGGTAAAAGGGGTGAGGTCCTGACGATTGTGACGTGTATGGACCTTGACAACAAGCTTGGTGAAAGAAGCCAGTTACAAAAGACCTTATATTGTACGATTCCATTATGTGAAATATCCAAAATGACATCCATTAAGACAGAAAGTAGTTAGTGGTTACTGAGGGCTTGGGCGGAAGTGGTGGTGGTTGGGGAGAAATGAGTAGCGAGAGTTAATGGATATGGTGTTTCTTGTTGGGGTGATGAAAATGTTCTAAAACTGGTCGTGGTGAGGATTGCACAACTCTGAGTATGTTAAAAATCATTGAATTGTATACTTTAAATGGATGAGTAGTATGGTATTGAATTATACCTTAAAGCTGTTACATATACACACACACACACATATATATATACACACACACATGCACACATATATACACACACAAATACAAATATACAGTTACAAATTATGTGTATGTGTGAAGAGACTATACTAAGCCATTAGTGGTGGTTTTAGAGATTGTTTTTCTTAGTCCCTTTCAAGTTTTCTTAATTACTTTTGTGGCTCAAAAAAGTGTTATGAATCATTTAAATTAAAAAACCCAGTATGTATTTTTTTTTAAAAAAAGGTGTTTTAATTTCTTTCTGAAAGAATGCAGAGTAGAAAGAGAAAAATTATATCATAAAAGACGATGTTTCAGAGTTGTTTGAGGTCTTCTCTCCTGATGCCCTCTCCCTGACTGCTTGTCCTGGGCCACAGTGGGAACCTGGTTGAGGTTGAGCTTGGTGCACTGGCAGGACTGTTGGAGCGCATGGACCAACAGGGCTCATGCTGACATTGCTGTGGATAAGTCTCTCATTGTTTCTTCTAGTCTACATTTATACTGGGAAGGCCAAATGATAGTTCTTGCTAGTATTCCTAATAAGAAAAAAAAGTTATAATTCCTTCAGTGAAAAAGGTATAATGGAGATACTGAAATAAAAGATCAGAGTTATGATTACCTCTGAACTGAGAGTGGTAGACGTCACAGATATTTTCAAATTTTTTCCTGTTGCCATTGTAATTCTCTAGTAGTTGTGAATCAGACATGCACACATGGATAAAACATTAAGGTGATTCATGGAAGTGAAGTTATTAGTGAAACTCCAGTGTGTAACTGGAGAGCAAAGGGTGGCTTGGGCCTTGCGGAGCTGGAGGAGTTGGGGGAAGCCAGGGGAAAGGCATTATCGGTCTCATCAACCTGGCAGTTCAGAAGTTGTGACGAAATAATGCTTGTATTGAAAGTGTTTGGATCAGTATCTCATCAGTTACTTTGGGCCATTGGATCCTAATCAAGGAAAGAAGCATTTGTTCAGCACCTGTAGTATGGAAGGCACCCTGCTTGGTCCTGGAGATGCAAGTGATGGACTGAAATTGATTGGACCCAACCTTCCCAGTGCCTGTAGTCTTTTGGGAGAAGAGGATTCATTCCAAGACTGTGAACCACCCTGGGAGACCTTTTTTGGGCATTGGTGGGGCAGGAGAGCAAGCTGAGAGCGTGACTCTTTTTTCCTTTGTGTTTTTGGCGCCGCCCTTCTTGTCTAACCCAGCTGGGGACTTGATTGTAGAGAGTTGAGCCTGAGGTAGGAGGGAAGCTGCAGGAGTTGTCTGGCTGCCTCTGATCCAGGTTCTTTTTGCTTCTTCCTGGGGTAGGGGTCAGCCGGCACAGCAAATTGTAGTTGAAGAATACTGAGCAGCCCGTATTTTTGATGTAGCTTTCTCATTGCTTAAGTCTAACCTCTGTGGTCCCATTTCTCAAAAGGAGACAGTATGGTTTGTGCACAGAATTGAGATCTGTTAGGCTAATCTGTTTCTTAACAAGACATTGATATTAATCTTACAGCTACTCCATCCTGTGTTGAAAACCCTGTTTGCTGGTGCAGTGTCCCTGGTGAACATGAATATTAGAGATTACTTCTTGTTCTATTATAGTTTGGCAATAAAGAACATGTTTATGATGTTTGGTAAGTCTGATTTAGGAGGGGGTGATCTTTACTTCTGGGTGGGCCTTGAAGGCAAGATTCAGTAAGTAAGTGAAGTCGCTCAGTCGTATCCGACTCTTTGCGACCCCATGGACTGTAGCCTACCAGACTCCTCTGTCCATGGGATTTTCCAGGCAATCGTACTAGAGTGGATTGCCATTTCCTTCTCCAGGGGATCTTCCCAACCCAGGGATTGAACCTGGGTCTCTCGCATTGTAAACAGACGCTTTACTGTCTGAGCCACCAGGGTTAATAGGCCTTTAAAACAGAATAGCTTGGGTTTACTGATACCATTATCCGCTGAAGGTTGCTATAGCAATGAGTAGTTTGATTGCACTCTGCAATTGGTGGTGCAATGGCTGAGTGTAAAAGGATCCTAGGCATTTAGCAGAAACTCTGCTGGAGCAATTAAACTCCAGTGGAAGGAGTGCCAAATTCTTTAAAACCTCTAAGATGTAGTTCTGTATCATTCTAGATTAAAGATACATTATTGTCACAACTATTTTTAATGATTTTGAGATAAAGGCTTTATAGCTTTGGAAGTTCTTAAAATGATAAAGTACACATTCTATGAAGACATCTGTTTTAACATAGTTTGCACTATTTGCTTGAATATTGAACAGAATTGGTTTAGACTGGAAGGAAAATGTAGGCTGGCTGTATATGAAGATTAGCCTTTTGAGAGGGGCAGGGAGATGGAATCCAAACACCCCACAGGGGTGGACTCTGAACAGATTACCAGGTGAACACACCCTTTGTTGCTGCAGGTGGATTACCTGACATAGAGATTTCTTCATCAGCAACCCTGAAAAAAATGTGTATTCTTCTTCTGAATCAGCGCTATGGGTGCAGAATTCTTTCGAGATGCAGAATTCATATCATTTAAGAGTATGTGGTCTAAAATGGCTCTAAAGTAATATCCAGTGATGGGCAATAAAAATGTCTGTGGCTCTCTTGCTGTCAGTGCAGATGTGTCTGTTGAAACTTTAGTTCTAGTTTCTCTCCTTTTTTTTTTTTTTCTATTTTTAACATGTTGGTGGGTCACTGAATTTTTAGAGTTTGAGTATATATATTTCACAACAGAAGACTTGCTGTGCTCTCATATGGTAAACACTATAGTAGGAGCTTCACATCAGTTTTCTGCATCTGTGCAGTAGGACGGAAACTTTCTCCTAACACAGTGTTTTGGACTTTGGTGCTTAAACAGCAGGCTTTTGAAGGGTGAAGTTGTCTCATTTTGACATTTCCATCAGCGGCCCTGTTGTTCTGCAGATGGTACTCTGCTGCCACCTGGAGGCCTTACTTGAGATGTGCATGTAAAGGTGGGCTGGGATGCTGGACAACAAAAGCTGGACGACAAAAGGCTGGGCATCAGTTACTGTCTTGTCCTTACTCCCTGTTGAGGTCAGTGGTCATGACTACATGAAATTGAAGCTATTGTCCTTTTCATTTTTCATCACAGAGGCTAATATACAGTATGAGTTCAAGAGCAATATATTGTGTGTGTGTGTGTGTGTGTGCTGGTCGCTCAGTTGTGTCCGACTCTTTGTAATCCCATAGACTGTAGCCCACCAGGCTCCTCTATCCATGGGGATTCTCCAGTCAAGAATACTGAAGTGGGTTTCCATGCCCTCCTTCAGGGCATCTTCCCAACCCAGGGATCAAACCCAGGTCTCCTGCATTGCAGGTGGATTCTTTACCATCTGAGCCACCAAGGAAGCCCAAGAATACTGGTGTAGGTAGCCTATCCCTTCTCCAGGGAATCTTCCTGATACAGGAATCAAACCAGGGTCTCCTGCATTGCAGGCAAATTCTTTACCAGCTGAACTTCCAGGGAAGCCCCAATATACGCTGAAAAGTGAAAGTGAAAGTTGCTCAGTTGTGTCCGACTCTTTGTGACCCCATGGACTACACAGTCCATGAAATTCTCCAGGCCAGAATACTGGAGTTGGTAGCCTTTCTCTTCTCCAGGGGATCTTCTCAACCTAGGAATCGAACCCAGGTCTCCTGCATTGCAGGCAGCTTCTTTACCAGCTGAGATACTGGGGAAACCCCAATATACTGTGGTGGAGCGCAAATATCTTTTGAACTTGCTTAATGTAAAGCAGGTTCAAAGTTATTGTTATGCAGATTTAAAAAAACACATAATGACTTTGTGTTTGTTGACTTCTCTGCTCCATCCTAATGAAGACCTTAGACTTTTTCTAAGCAGAAATGTGGAAAGAGAGAACCAGCCTTGTTGCTAGGCAGGAAGAAGAGCCTGAATGAATCTACTCGGAGGTGTGAGACCTCTGTGCCTAACAGTAACAGGAGTGGCAGTAGAGGAGGGAATGCCTAGTTAATGCACCTGCCAGGAAAACTAGGGGCTCCCCAGAACTGGCATCCTGCAGAGCCCGGGGGGCAGAGAAGCAGAGGAGGGCCTGGGCCCAAGGTGTTATTATGCGAACACAAATCCTGGTTGAAGATCTCCATCCCACCGCCCTTGTTAGCAGTGCCGTCTCTTCTGTTCTCAGGCCCAAACCTGCTCTCGGTGCTTGCTTCAACCACAGTGGCTCTTGTTTACGGGCAACTGAGTATTTGGGAAGAGAACCAATCAGTCAAGACAGAGAAAAATACACCTTAAGTGGGCCTTCCTGTTCATCCCGGAACATCGTGAGCACTGATGCTTCCGGGAAAGCCTTTATGCAGAGCATGGGCCCCCTGGGTGCCTGGGGCTGGTGAGGTGGAGCCGGGCACTGTCTGAGGTCCCAGCCCAAGGGCTGGGCTGATGTTTAAGGCTGTTCTTGACTCTAAACCATGGGCAAGGAAAGGCTGAACCTCGTCTAGAACGAGCTAGGCTCTTTTGAAACGTGAAGTCAGTGGTACTGGAGCAAAGAGAAGTGCGGGGTTTCCTCAGGTGGGTACGAGTCACATCCTTAGAACGGGTGCTGTATGGAGAAGCTTCGGTCAGCACGCGGCCTTCCTTCTGGGTTGGGGGGTTTGTTTGTTTAATGGTCATCGTCTTCCTCAGGATTTCCTGTGAGAGCTCCCGGGCTGGCTTGTTTACATCTTGGTCCCCACCAAGATAATAGCAGAGCGTGGGCTGTCAGTCATATGCTGCTCTGCGGAGTGTTTTAAGAAGCCAAATCTAGAACCAAGTTCCACACAGACAGCTCTGAGCAAATCATTTATATTTGTCATCTAGTTTCTCTTCCCTCCGCCTTTTTTCTTCTTCTTCCCTTTTTTTTTTTTTTTTAAATTTAAAGCATGTTCCTATCAGTGGATTCTGATGAGAATTATTCTTTTTGCAGAGATTAAGAATTCGGGGTGCAGCAGATCACCACCCGGGAAGGAGGGTGTAAAGGTAATGGTTCTCTGCCTGTTTTCCTCTTTGTTCTTCTCTCTGAAGTTGAAGTGGAAGTAAAGATCTGGTGCTAATACACACAGGAAAAACCCAAAGCAAGAAAAACTCAGGGATATGTCCCGAGACATGTTGCGAATAACTTGAATTATTACCTCTATCGAATTTTCGATCTCTACCCTTGATGACTACACCTGGCGGTCTTTCTGGGTTGTATATGTGTCTTGTCTATGCAAGATACTTGAATACATTTTCTAAAACTTTGTACCTGAAGATGGTATCTATAGATGTTTCCCAACAATGCGTCTTCAGAAATGAACCTGGGAGATATTCCCTGAATATAATATAGTCTATGGATGGCTTTTAGGCATGCTTCAGCTTGGTACAGATCCTTTGCTTACTTCTGGCTCTTAATACTAAGTACTTGTTAGTATTTAATACTAACTTAGTACAAATACTAAGACTTGTTTTTTCTGTTTACATATGGTGACATGTATAACATGTCTTTCCTAATGTTTTCTTAGCTTGCTTTTTCATTTACAAAAATAAACTTTAGTGTTAGCAAGTAAGTAACTTGTAAAAAACCGACCTGACTTCATCTTTTTCAGCGTGTGAAAAGCCTGGTGGTTCCACTGAATGAACATGAGGACCAGGAGAGGCTAGATTTGGGTATGTTCCAACATATGGCTTCCTCTGGCATTCATGTAGGGGTATCACAAACACAGGTATGCAGGGGACAAGAAGAAAATCTATTTAGAAATAAAACATTCCTTCCTGGGAGCCGCGTCTGTTTCTTGAAATGCATTTGAATCTCCATTTACAATCTAAAAAACAAATCAAAACAAAGGAAGGAATCCAAGCTTTTCCTGGACGGTTTTACTCTGAGCACGTGCTGGCTTGGAGCTGGTCGTATGTTACCCTGTTATCCCTATGAGCCAGGCACTACTAGCTTCTGTGTGTAGGTGGTATGACTGGGGCCACTGTGGAGAGTAAATGGAGGACTCGAGACTCATAGCTTCATCCAGCGGGCCTCAGAATTCCCACGTTTACCTCTGTCCCCCTTTGACACCTGGTGAGGACCCCTTGGAACTGAGTCTGTGGGATCTTTCCCCCGGCCTCAGAAAAAGACCAGATGCTGACCCTGGGGCATGGATCGGACGTGGGTGTCATTTCAAAGGAAGCAGACATTCTCTTGGCAAGAGGAAGGTATTTCTTCCTGTGGCTCTGGGAATTCCCATCCGCTCACAGGCATCATAACTCAGCACTCTGCGAGGGATATCTCCCCACATCTCTTCCTCGAGCCTTTGCTGATTGTTCAGGGCTCATCAGGGCTCCATTCTTACCTTTTGAGTCAGAGCCTGATGAAGCTGTTGGGGGTTTGAGGATATGCACAGGCGGGGCCGTCAGCTGATGTCTCATTTGGGCACCTGAGAAGTGGGAAGCAGAGGATCGAGAAGTTTCTCAGTCAATTTCTTTAGGCTCAGGCTGCTCGGACGCCTGGAGAGTGCCGGGGCAGAGCAGCCTTGGGAGCTGCAGCGGGGTGGGGATCGGGGAAAGCAGGACACCTCCCTGGGTGAGAACCGAGGTGGGTAGGTGTGCCGAGTGGAGGGTGCAGGGGGCTCCCCGGGCAGTGTTTTCTCGCCTGGCAGGCACAGAGCAGAGCAATTAGGAAATCAGGGGAATAAAGCAGGGCAAGGGGGAAGCACCCCACGTGCCACTTGGCTGTGCCACAGGCAGAGGTGGTTTCTGGATCTCCTTGTGTGAGGTGCCACTGAAATTTGGATAGAAACTAGACCATCCCCGGTGCTGTGCACTCTTTACTGTTTACGCTATGTAAGGTGTGCGTGTGCTAAGCTGTTTCCGTCGTGTCTGACTCTTTGTCACCCTGTGGATGGTAGCCCGCCTGGCTCCTCTGTTCATGGGGTTTCTCTCGGCAAGAATACTGGAGTGAGTTGCCATGCCCTCCTCCAGGGGATCTTCCCAACCCAGGGATCGAACCCGTGTCTCTTGTGTCTACTGCTTTGGCATGCGGGTTCTTTACCCCTAGTGCCGCCTGGGAAGCTACGTAAGGTAAGAGGATAAGAGGAGTACTTTACTTCCAGAAGAGAGGGAGAGGAAGGAGAAGGGAAAACAGGCATGTCCACGTAGATGACTGTCGTGGGCCACCGAAGCCCAGGGTCCGGCCGCTGCTCATGCGTGCAGGATGTCTCCTCTCCAGATTGCATCATGCTTCCAGGAATGTTCGCTTTGAAGAATGTTTACCAAGACAAATTGCTGGTGGGGGGAGGAATGTTGGCTGGTAAAAGGATTGAGTAGCAGGATTATTTTAATTTTAGGCTCTAAACATTCACTCTCTCCTCAAATGGGTATCCGTACTGGGTAAGAAGATGCATGTTACGGAAACTAGTAACCTGATCGAATGGAAGTTTTTGTCAGTAGCATCATTGTGTCTGAGGAGGGGTGTGATGACGAGTTTGAGAGCGATGAGCCTGTATGCCTTTCTTTAATCTCGGTCATTTACGAGGAGGTCTGTGAGTGGTTGTCCATTGTGGAGATTGTCTCTTGCTTTGTTGTTCATCGAAACTTGGTGGGTTAAAAAAATTACCTTATGTGAAGAATGTAATACCTTTTAAAAGAACCTTCTGAACAGACTCACAGACTTAGAGAATGAACTTACGGTTACTGCAGGGGTGGGAGGCGGGGAAGGTTGGGAGGAAGGGGTAGTTAGGGAGTTGGAGATCAACATGAACACACCACTCTATTTAAAAAGGGTAATGAACAAGGACCTAGCGTATAGCACAGGAGAACTCTGCTCAATGTTATGTGGCAGCCTGGATGGGAGGGGAGTTTGGGGAAGAATGGATACGTGTATATGTTTGGCTGAGTCACTCTGCTGTCCACCGGAAACTATCACAACACTGTTAATCATCTATACTTCAATATAAAATTTTAAAAAAGTAAAAAAAAAAAAAAAGTTAAAGAACCTTTGAGACAGAAGAGGGCAGCAAGCAGTGAGCAAGAGTCAGGTGGTAAGCTGCTGTCTGGAACCAGAAACGGCTTTTTCCCGGGGCCGCTTCCAAACTGCTTTACTTCGTATGTGAAGCTGATCTTGTGCTTATTCTCTGAGGCGGTGGGGATTGCTGTGGGGTTGAGGTGCATTTCTTGGCTGCCTTGTAGTATTCAAAGCAGTGTGACGTGAGTTTAGTGTGATCTCGTCAATGATGTCAGTGCTGTTCCGGTGGAAATTTCTGTGATGATGGACGCGTTCTGTATTTGCACCGTTCAGATCCAGCCAGTGGCCACGTATGTCAGTATAGCGTGTGATGTGTGAGCAGTGTGACTGAGGAACTGCCTCGGACTACAGCTCTTGCACTGGACAGGGAAGATCCAGAGGAGGTTTCCTGTGTACTGTTGTTGGTGCATCAGAGCATGGACAACCACCTCGACGTTAGTTTATACGCTGAAGATGACTGCTCATGGGAGGAATAATGTCTCCGGTGGGTAGTAGGTGGTAACCCCATCCAAGCCAGTGCCTCTGAGGTGCGTCAGCAGTGAGTCATGATACTGACATTACATTTATGGTGAGTCCAGAAGCGAAGGCCCCACTCTCTGTGGATATTGTGCAGTCTTGACCTTTTGCTCAGAGGGGAGAGTGTGAGTTGAGGGCCGGGGTCTGACTGTTATGCTGCCGTCGTGAAGAGTAGGACTCTTTGGCGTATGGCGCCTTCACACTCTGGGCAGGTGGGATGCAGTAGAGGGCAAAGCATTTGGAGCAAAAGAAAGAGAGAAGGTAGATGAAATGGGTCCATATGGAAATTAAAAAGGAAGAAGGGGTCTGTTTGGCTTGAGGATACAGGGCTAAATGTGATTAAGAAGTCGAAGCTTAACAGTGGGCCGCTGTGAGTGTTATGCAAGGAGACGGGATGCGAACATGGAGCAGGAAGCATGGCCCTCCTTGGGAAGTACAGTGGGGAGGGTGAATGTCCGCTGCTTGTTGGAAACCCAGCTACCAACAAAGATGCGTTAGACCAGCTCTGGATTGGCAAAGCTGGAAACGACTTGCTTAGTTGTTTATTGTAGTTTAAAAGCAAACTTTACTTTTGAAAGGTTGAATCAAAGGTTGAATCAAAAAATAAAAACATGTGCCTGGTAAGAAACTAAGGTTTCTGGTTGAAAGTTAAGTTCACGACTGAGTACTGTGAAGCAAGAACGCCAGTGTCTTAGGTGGATTATGGAAGCCCCGGGAGGTGACACGCCCCTCTCAGCAAGTGATATTCCAGTGTGAGTGAGCTTGTATATGACAGCCCAGATTTGAAACTGATTTTCCTGCAGTCATTTATCAGCTATTGTTTACATTCAGTTCGTTGCGTCTAACCATTTGCGACCCCATGGACTGCAGCACGCCAGGCTTCCCTGTCCATCACCAACTCCTGGAGCTTACGCAAACTCATGTCCATCGAGTTGGTGATGCCACCAACCATCTCATCCTCTGTCGTCCCCTTCTCCTCCTGCCTTCAATCTGTTTGCATTGGACTAAAGATAATTTGTTGAAGTTTACTAAAGCTGTAGGTTATATGAACATTTGGATGGAAAAAAATGAAGGCTTGGTAAGACTGACATGTTAAGACAAGAGCTCTGTGAGCATGCTTAACTTTCCCTACAGGGGCAGGTCATAGGGAGGTAGGGTCACTTGGGGACATGGTGATGGAATTGACTGGTGTCATCTTTCTGCCTGGGGAGTCCTGGTACCTGAAGCTCTGGGTGTGAAGCAGCTCCTTATCTACTGTTTGGCAAGTGGAGAGTGCTGCTGCTGCTGCTAAGTTGCTTCAGTCATGTCCGACTCTATGCGACCCCATAGACGGCAGCCCATCAGGCTCCCCCGTCCCTGGGACTCTCCAGGCAAGACCACTGGAGTGGGTTGCCATTTCCTTCTCCAATGCATGAAAGTGAAAAGTGAAAGTGAAGTCGCTCAGTCGTGCCCGACTCTTAGTGACCCCATGGACTGCAACCTACCAGGCTCCTCCGTCCATGGGAGCCTGATGCAAATGCTTGGGATTTTAAGCATGATAGTGTGCTAAATGGAGCTTTCCTGATGGCTCAGACGGTAAAGAATCTGTCAGCAATGTGGGAGATCTAGGTGGTTTGATCCCTGGGTCGGAAAGATCACCTAGAGAAGAGAATGGCTACCCATTTCAGTATCCTTGACTGGAGTATTCCATGGAGCCTGATGGGCTACAGTCCATGGGATTACAAAGAATTGGACACGACTGAGTGACTAATACACACATTGTGCTAAATAAGCCTTTCAGAAGAAATAACTTTCTCTTTTGTATACAGAAGTAATAACTTCTCACAGTAGAAAACGCTGAAGTTTCAGAAAGAATAGAAAACAAGAAATCACTCCTATAGTTCTGCCACCCCCAAAGCAGCTGCTGCTAGATTTGGGTATGTGTACTACTAGTATTGTCCCTGTGCATCTGTGTTTTTTGCATGAAGTCTTCATTTCATGCAAAGATGGGCTCGATAAAGGACAGAAATGGTATGGACCTAACAGAAGCAGAAGATATTAAGAAGAGGTGGCAAGAATACACAGAAGAACTGTACAAAAAAAATCTTCACGACCCAGATAATCATGATGGTGTGATCACTGACCTAGAGCCAGACATCCTGGAATGTGAAGTCAAGTGGGCCTTGGAAAGCATCACTACGAACAAAGCTAGTGGAGGTGATGGAATTCCAGTTGAGCTATTTCACGTCCTGAAAGATGATGCTGTGAAAGTGCTGCACTCAATATGCCAGCAAATCTGGAAAACTCAGCAGTGGCCACAGGACTGGAAAAGATCAGTTTTCATTCCAATCCCAAAGAAAGGCAATGCCAAAGAATGCCCAAACTACCGCACAATTGCACTCATCTCACATGCTAGTAAAGTAATGCTCAAAATTCTCTAAGCCAGGCTTCAGCAATATGTGAACCGTGAACTTCCTGATGTTCAAGCTGGTTTTAGAAAAGGCAGAGGAACCAGAGATCAAATTGCCAACATCTGCTGGATCATGGAAAAAGCAAGAGAGTTCCAGAAAAACATCTATTTCTGCTTTATTGACTATGCCAAAGCCTTTGACTGTGTGGATCACAATAAACGGTGGAAAATTCTTCAAGAGATGGGAATACCAGACCACCTGACCTGCCTCTTGAGAAATTTGTATGCAGGTCAGGAAGCAAGAGTTAGAACTGGACATGGAACAACAGACTGGTTCCAAATAGGAAAAGGAGTACGTCAAGGCTGTATATTGTCACCCTGCATATTTAACTTATATGCAGAGTACATTATGAGAAACGCTGGACTGGAAGAAACACAAGCTGGAATCAAGATTGCCAGGAGAAATATCAATAACCTCATATATGCAGATGACACCACCCTTATGGCAGAAAGTGAAGAGGAACTAAAAAGCCTCTTGATGAAAGTAAAAGTGGAGAGTGAAAAAGTTGGCTTAAAGCTCAACATTCAGAAAATGAAGATCATGGCATCAGGTCCCATCACTTCATGGGAAATAGATGGGGAAACAGTGTCAGACTTTATTTTTCTGGGCTCCAGAATCACTGCAGATGGTAACTGCAGCCATGAAATTAAAAGACGCTCCTTGGAAGGAAAGTTATGACCAACCTAGATAGCATATTCAAAAGCAGAGACATTACTTTGCCAACAAAGGTCCGTCTAGTCAAGGCTATGGTTTTTCCAGTGGTCATGTATGGATGTGAGAGTTGGACTGTGAAGAAGGCTGAGCACCGAAGAATTGATGCTTTTGAACTGTGGTGTTGGAGAAGACTCTTGAGAGTCCCTTGGACTGCAAGGAGATCCAACCAGTCCATTCTGAAGGAGATCAGCCCTGGGATTTCTTTGGAAGGACTGATGCTAAAACTGAAACTCCAGTACTTTGGCCACCTCATGTGAAGAGTTGACTCATTGGAAAAGACTGATGCTGGGAGGGATTGGGGGCAGGAGGAGAAGGGGACGACAGAGGATGAGATGGCTGGATGGCATCACTGACTCGATGGACATGAGTCTGGGTGAACTCCGGGAGTTGGTGATGGACAGGAGGCCTGGAGTGCTGCGATTCATGGGGTCGCAAAGCGTCGGACACGACTGAGCGACTGAACTGAACTGATGTTTTTTTTACTTAGTTGTGATCATGTAAACAATAGGATTGTGCATCCTGTTTTTTCATGTTAGATTATATGCCATATGGAAAGCTACATGTTAGAAGGTAGCTGAAAATAATGCTGTACATTTTTTCTACTAAAAATGTGAATTACTTTTTTAAAAAGAGAAGATGTCATAGATTCTCCCTGTAAGTGTTTGAAAGTGTTAGTTGCCCAGTCGTGTCTGACTCTCTTGCAAACCCATGGATTGTACCTGCCAGGCTCCTCTGTCCATGGAATTCTCCAGGCAGGAATACTGGAGTGGGTAGCCATTCGTTTCTCCGGGGGATCTTCCCAACCTAGGGACTGTACCTGGGTCTTTTGCACTGAAAACAGATTCTTTACTATCTGAGCCACCATAAATGTTTATTGGCTAAGAAAAAAGAAACCTCAGACCCTCCCTTTTATAATATAATTGTTGATTTTACAGAGTGGCCCAATTGTCAGTCCATGCTGGAGGCTCAAGTCCCAGTTATTTATTAATACCCTGGGTCACTTCATTGCTGTTATTGTTTGTTGAAAGTGAAGTGAAAGTGTTAGTTGCTCAGTTGTGTCTAACTCTTTTGCAAACCCATGGAATGTAGCTCACCAGGCTCCTCTGTCCATGGAATTTTCCAGGCAGGAATACTGAGTGGGTTGTCATTTCCTTCTCCAGGGGATCTCCCGACCCAGGGAGTGAACCCAGGTCTTCTGCATTGCAAGCAGATTCTTTACTGTCGAGCCACCAGGGAATCTTATGTGTAATGAGAAAACCTCTCAGTGCGTGTTGGGACCGGCAAGGTGGGCACTGGCAGAAGATGAACCAGAGCTGAATGTGGAAGGAAGCCTAACATGATGCCAAAAAAACCTTATCCAGATGAACTGGGACGAGGAGGCACAAGCAGAAACAAACGGTAGGAAATGAGGTGTTTCAGGGTGCGCAACCCAGCCAACGCAGACTGGACGGAGGAAGATGGAGCACCTGCACAAAAGGCTTAGGAAAACATCACCAAAGAGTAACTGGGAGAAAATGATTGGAAGATGCAAAGAAGAGTCCCTGTAGAACAAAATGTCAGGGGCTGTGCAGACTCTTTATCTGAGACCTGCATTTGTGGATATATCTGGGAGAGTCCAAGGCCCATGGATTTGGGTGGTGAGCTGGGTGGAGACAGCGCAGTCAGTAGTACTCGTCTGGCAAATCACTAATCAGTAGGACTAATTAGGTTAGTCTTTTCTTCTTATACTAAGTGAAAGTTTGTAAATGGAATTGAAGCTACTAAGCTATAAATACTTTGGCCACCTCATGCGAAGAGTTGACTCATTGGAAAAGACCCTGATGCTGGGAGGGATTGGGGGCAGGAGGAGAAGGGGACGACAGAGGATGAGATGGCTGGATAGCATCACCGACTCGGTGGACATGAGTTTGAGTGAACTCCGGGAGCTGGTGATGGACAGGGAGGCCTGGCGTGCTGCGATTCATGGGGTTGCAAAGAGTCGGACACGACTGAGCGACTGAACTGAAGCTATAAAAGCTTATAAAGAGCAATTTAAAATTGTTTGGAAACATCTCAAAACTTTTATCTTCAGAAACGAGATCTAAAATGTGCAATCTTAAGATCTAGGACTCATGTCACTGGAAGCCGGCCCTCTCTCATAGCTGTTGTTCAGTTGCTCAGTTGTGTCCGACTTTTTGCGACCTCAAGGACTGCAGCATGCCAGGTTCCCTGTCCTTCACTGTCTCCCCGAGTTTGCTCAAACTCATGTCAGTTGAGTCAGTGGACTTCAGCATCCATCCTTCCAGTGGATATTCAGTCCTTTAGGATAGACTGGTTTGATCTCCTTGCTGTCCAAGAGACTCTCAAGAGCCTTTTCCAGCACCACAGTTTGAAAACATGAATTCTTAGTGCTCAGCCTTCTTTATGGTCCAACTCTCACATCCATGACTACTGGAAAACCACAGCTTTGCTTTGTCGGCAAAATGATGTCTCTGCTTTTTAATACACTGTCTGGGTTTATCATAGCTTTTCTTCCAAGGAGCAGCATCTTTTTAATTTCATGGCTGCAGTCACCATTCACAGTAATTTTGGAGCCCAAGAAAATAAAATCTGTCACTGTCTTTTAGTTATTATTATTTAGTAACACATGTACCTATGTTGAGATCTCAAAACTGTTGCATGAAATGTGGAAGAAAAAGGAAAAAAGGGAGAGGGGGTAACCTTAGCAAAGCTGTTAGCCTTCTGAAAAATAGTTTTAAGCCTAATTTCTTGCAGGTTTCTATACCCCAGGCTATAAGAATTTTGGGTAGATTCCTTGTTTTCTTCATTTAATTCTTTTCATTTCTTTTTGCGTGGGGGGCGGGCATCATCTTTCTACCACAAACCAAAGCTTACCAGTGTTTTGGTTTTGAAATAAAGGAGCTGGGACTGGAGAAATCTCGAGATGACCACTGGAATGCAAAGTTATTTGTAAAAGTTTGGATTCGAATTTTATTCCTTTTGTTCACTTCAATGAAAATTTCTTCTTGCAGTTGTTGAGGTTTTAAAAATTGGTTTTGGTAGAAGAAATTGCCGACTTATTGGAATTGTGCTGAGTGCTATAAGCTGAGGTTGGCTCTCTTATCACGAGTGTTCTGCCTTCTCTACTTGTGGTTTCATTGTTTGAATAAAATTCTCCTTGTGGAATGCAAATAAAGCACTTTTCTTTAAATTAGACAATGGGAATATTTATTGACAGACTTTTATCCCATAAGTTAAAAGAGAACTTTGGGATTATCAAGTTAATTAATACTACAGAGTAGGAAGTGTGAAGGAACTAAAGCCTTACAGTAGGTGTAATGTCTTCATGTGATGGTCTTATAATTTATCATAGTTGCATAGTTGCTTTTTTTTTTTTAATAAGTGCAGAGTCTAGGAAGCTGTCTGGTCCAACGATAGGTCTAATGTTCTGCCTATTTTTTGCTCATAACTATGTGTTTAAAAACATAAAGCAAAATGAAAGTGAGTTAAGATTAGGCATTGCTAGTTAATCTAAGCACTGTCTTATCTGAACTCTCTCTGCGCACTGGAATTACCTTGAGGCTTTAACAAATAATCCTGGAGCCCTGGTCCCGCCTGCAGAGAGGTCAGACTTAATTGGCCTGAAGTGCAAACCTGTGTTTCAGGAGTTCTAAAAGCTCCCCTAGCTGATTCTCAGATACAGCCGAGATTGAGAACCATGACAAAGCTCCTTAAGGGAGCCCTGCTCTGCTGAAATCACTCCTGACTTACTGGATTTTCAGTATTTTTGAAATCAGAGAAGTGTGGTTCAACTTTGATTTCAATTGTTTACAAAAACAATTAATGGGAGCCCATTTCTTTTAGGTTTTCAGGCTTTGAATGATTATCACCATCAATATCATTGTAGATCTAAGGGAAAGGTAAAAAATAAAAAATACATTGAAAAAGTTACCTAACTAGTTGAACCGAAATGAAATGATTAAGCCTTTAAAGATTCTTTTTAAACATTAGGAAGAAATCAAGCGATTGTATTTGCTGTCATGTTCACTTATTGGACTTAGAGGTGTACAGATTGGAATGAAGGGAGTGGGTGGCTGTGTCCGCTGATGTCGAGAGGGCATTGCAAGGAGCCCTGATGTTTGACAGTGGTACCAACCTAGCTGCTGTCGCTGTTGTTTAGTTGCTGTCATGTCTGACTCTTCGCGACCCCATGAACTGTAGCCTGCCAGGCTCCTCTGTCCATGGGATTTTCCAGGCAAGAATACTGCAGTGGGTTGTCATTTCCTTCTCCAGGGGATCTTCCCAACTCAGGAATCGAACCCACATCTCCTGCATTGGAAGGCATTGGCAGGTGGATTCTTCACCACTGAGCCACCAGGGAAACCCAGTTGTAGTGTATTCTAAATGGCCTTTTTCTTTCATCTCACAAACTAACTTAATTTCTGAAATGTAATCAAGGAGAGGAAAAAATGGCAGTTCTTTCTCTGAAACCTAAATTTTTTAATTCTCCAGAATAGGATCCTCAACTCTAAGTAAACCAGCTTAGTGAACAATTCCATAGCTTCTATCCCTAAAGATGCTATTTTGATTAAATCAAACAATTATAAATTTCAAATAAGCATAAAATCTTAAGGGAACTATACCTACTTTGTAAAACATGGAACAAATGAAAGATATGGAATATATTCTGGAAGTGGTATTTGTAAATGCTTTGTATGGGAAGTTAAGTTTCTACTTAGGGATTTTGTCTCCTTTTCTTTGGTTGAAACACTTTAGAACACCTGTGTGTACAGACACTTTATGAAAGAATCGTCCATACAGAGAAATCCTTGAGTTTTGGGCTTGATGGCGGTGTCAGTGTGTTTGCGTGAGTTTAGGCTTGCTGAGTGTGTGTGTGTGCATGCTGAGTCATTTCAGTCATGTCCAACTCTGTGCGACCCTATAGTCTATAGCCCGACAGACTCCAATGTCCATGGGATTCTCCAGGCAAGAATACTGGCATGGGTTGCCATGCCCTCCTCCAGGGGATCTTCCTGCCCAGGGATTGAACCTACATCTCCCTCATCAGCAGATGAGTTCTTTACCACTGTTGCCACCAGGAAAGCCCCCAGGCTTGCTGAATACCCAGTGGTTAATGCCTTAAGGGCAATTAAGGAAGGTACTTAAGGGCGATTAAGATTCTAGACTTCCCCGATGACTCAGACGGTAAAGCGTCTGCCTGCAATGCGGGAGACCCGGGTTCGATCCCTGGGTCGGGAAGATCCCCTGGAGAAGGAAATGGCAATCCACTCCAGTACTCTTGCCTGGAAAATTCCATGGACAGAGGAGCCGTGTAGGCTACAGTCCATGGGATTGCAGAGTCGGACATGACTGAGCGACTTCACTCACTCACTAACTTTCATTGCCAGCAGTACAAGCTCTAACAGTTTTTTGGGACAATTTGCTGTAACTTTCAGTGTGCCTAATTTGGAAGACATTTTTATGTTGTTCTTCACCATAGGAGATTCTGCTGAAGAATATGTGTAGAGGGAAGAAGTGAAGCAATCAGCTGTCGAATAGGAGATCCAGTGGAAAATAGTCTGTTGTTCCTTCATAATATTTAAAGTAACAAGCAGAAAAACAGAATAAAGAATGAAATTAAAGGTGTCTAGAATTTTAAAGCAAGTGTTGAGTAAGCAAGCTGGGCTTCATCCACGTTCTTGAGATTTAGGTGCCGTTAGGTTTCTGCTGATCTCAGTGAGGTAGCCTTACCTGCCCCACCAGTGCCCAGTAAGGGCTTCCCACTGGGGCTAACTCTGGGGAGCATATTAACCCCCAAAATCACACTGTTTCTGAGAAGTTAAAGTTATTTTCCATAGATAATCTTTTAATGTCTAATTCGTTTCCTCAGAGTTACATGGTAACGTCATGTAAGAACTTAAGTAAAGGGAAATAGAGTTTTATTCTGTGTATCTGAATAAGCAATGCAGACTTGTTTTGAGCATACATTCCACAAATATTTAATGAACATAGATTCTGTACTTTTTGCCCCCATTGTTTAAAACATTTTTACATTTTGTTCCATAGAACAGTTTTAGATTTATGGTAAAGTTGCAAAGGTAGTTCAGAGAGTTCCCATATCCCCAGCCCTCTAGACCACCTAATTGTTGTTGTTCAGTCATTAAGTTGGGTCTGCTCTTTGCGACCCGATGAACTGCAGCACACCAGGCTACCCTGTCCCCCGCTGTTTCCTAGATTTTGCTCAGGTTCACGTCCATTGAGTCAGTGATGCTATCTAACCATCACATCCCTCTGCTGCCCTCTTCTCCTTTTGCCTTCAGTCTTTCCCAGCATCAAGGTCAAGGTCTTTCCCAATGAGATCCCCCACTCTCCCTTATTATTAAACATCATATGTTATTATCATGATAAATTTTTTAGAATTAATGAGCCAACGTTGATACATAATTACTGACTAAAGTCCATCCTTTATTTAGATCTTACACAACTGAGCGACTTCACTTTCACTTTTCACTTTCATGCATCGGAGAAGGAAATGGCAACCCACTCCAGTGTTCTTGCCTGGAGAATCCCAGGGACGGGGGAGCCTGGTGGGCTGCCATCCATGGGGTCGCACAGAGTCGGACACGACTGAAGCGACTTAGCAGCAGCAGCAGCAGTTTTTATCTTAGTTTCCATTTTGCTGCCCCAAGATATCATATTACATTTAGTTGTTGTGTTTCCTTAGGTTCCCTTTGGCTGTGAGAGTTTCTCAGACTTGTTTTTGATGATCTTGACAGTTTTGAGGTATACTGGTCAGGTATTCTATAAAATGTCCCTCAGTTGGTGATCCCTATCATTTAACTGGAGTCATGGATTTGGGGAGGAAAACCACCGAGGTAAAGTGCCATTTCCATCACATTGTATCAGGGGTATAGAATATCAACAGTCACAGACCTGTCATTGCTGATGGTGACCTTGATTACCTGGTGGAGCTAGTATTTGTCAGGTTTCTCCACTGTAAAGCTGCTCTTCCCTACTCCTCTTCCCGTAGTGTGTTCTTTGGAAGGAAGTCATGATGTACAGGAGTGAGGACTTCTCTGTATGCTTCCCTGTGGGCGGAGTACCCACCTGTACTATTTGAAGTTCTTCTCCATGGGAGATGTGAATCCTTTTGCTTATTTGTTCAAGCATTTATGTCAGTGTGAATTCATGGATCTTTATTTTAAATTTGGGGTAGTGACCTCGTGCTACACTGTTCAGAGTGTTTTAGCTTTGGCAACGAGGGACTCTCTCAGTTGACTTCTGTGTGCTTTCTACACATTCCTGTCATTTTTTGTTTTTGCTTTTATGGTGTTGAACATATTCTTTATGATACTATAATGGTGGGTACGTAACACTATGTTTGTCAAAGCCCGTAGAAATTTATGGCATCCAGAGTAAGCTTCAGTGGATACAAATTTAAAAATTAGGAGGTTGGAGGATTCCTGTGATGGAATATAGAATGTAGCAAAACAGTCTAATTTTATTAAAAATTTTGGGAATGTCCTTACTACAGACGATGGGAGTGGGATGCAGACCTCAGTCACTTTGGAAATGAGTAGTCTGTAAGAATAAAGGCAAAGGAAACTGTACATAAGCTCTCTCTTCTTGGTTATAAAGTTATTTCCCGTAGGGGTTAAACAACAGAATGTAGGTTAACATTTCCGATACTACTATAAATATATACTGGAAATAAGTAAGTCAATGGATTATGGAGAGTAGGTGTCAGGTTTTCCACAATTGAAGTGGGAGTTTATAAACAAGCAAGGGGAGGAGGCCAGAATGATCCATGTGGTAATGAATTAGAGATGTCGACATCAGTATGTACTCATGATTAGTTAAAATAAATACACATGGTTGTCTGTGGAAATATTTGTAGGTATGGGTGTATACCTAGGTTTAATGTTAGCCTCTCAGTTGTGTCCAACTTTTTGCAACCCCATGGACCGTAGCCCACCAAGTTCCTTTGTCCATGGAATTCTTCAGGCAAGAATACTGGAGTGAGTTGCCATTTCCTACTCCAGGGGATCTTCCGTCCCAGGGACCAAACCCAGGTCTTCTGCATTCCAGGCAGATTCTTTACTAACTGAACCACTAGGGAAGCTCACAGTTGGGTTAGGACACACATGTTGCCTTGCTCTGTCAGTTAGAGGCCCCAAAGGATCAATATTCAAGTAGCATATACAAGATGAGTCCACAGCATTAAATACTAAAAACAAACAAACTGGATTATCCATCATGTTTTCTGTGAATTTCAGCTTCAAAACTTTATTGATAATGTTTATATTAAAACTATTTACATTCTTTCTCTTTTAACTTATTTACATATGAATGACCATATAAAAGTCTATAAACAATTGATGTTAAAATTGATTCTAAAAAAAGTTTCTGAACAAGTCTATGTCATGCAAGAAACTTTTTCAAAAAGTTTGGGGAAATTGAAAATTAAAATTGGAACATTATGAGAATAATGAACATGGTCCACTGGAAAAGGGAATGGCAAACCACTTTAGTATTCTTGCCTTGAGAACCCCATGAACAGTATGAAAAGGCAAAAAGATATGACACTGAAAGATAAACTCCCCAGGTCGATAGGTGCCCAATATGCTACTGGAGAAGAGTGGAGAAATAACCGCAGAAAGAATGAAGAGATGGAGCCAAAGTGAAAAGAATGCCCAGTTGTGGATGTGACTGGTGATGGAAGTAAAGTCTGATGCTGTAAAGAGCAATATTCTTAAGAACCTGGAATGTTAGGTCCATGAATCAAGTGGTAAATTAGAAGTGGTCAAGCAGCAGATGGCAAGAGTGAACATTGATATTTTAGGAATCAGTGAACTAAAATGGACTGGAATGGGTGAATTTAATTCAGATGGCCATTATATCTACTACTGTTGGCAAGAATCCCTTAGAAGAAATAGAGTAGCCCTCGTAGTCAACAAAAGACTCCGAAATGCAGTACTTGGGTACAATCTCAAAAATGATAGAATGATCTCTTTGTTTAGAAGGCAAACCATTCAATATCACAGTAATCCAAGTCTATGCCCCAACCAGAAATGCTGAAGAAGCTGAAGTTGATTAGTTCTCTGAAGGCCTACAAGACCTTCTAGAACTAACCCCCAAAAAAGATGTCCTTTTCCTCATAGGGGACTGGAATGCAAAAGTAGGAAGTCAAGAGATACTTGGAGTAACAGGCAAATTTGGCCTCGGAGTACAAAATGAAGCAGGGCAAAGACTAACAGAGTTTTGCCAAGAGAACACACTGGTCATGACAAACACCTTCCAACAACACAGGAGAAGACTCTACACATTGACATCACCAGATGCTCAACACTGAAATCAGATTGATTATATTCTTTGCAGCCAGAAATGGAGAAGCTGTATACAGTCAGCAAACAAGACCAGGAGCTGACTGTGGCTCAGATCATGAACTCCTTATTGCCAAATTCAGACTTAAATTGAAGAAAGTAGGGAAAACCACTAGGGCATTCAGGTATGACCTAAATCAAATCACTTACGATTTCAGTGCAAGTGAGAAATAGATTCAAGGGATTAGATTTGATAGAGTGCCTGGAGAACTATGGATGGAGGTTCATGACATTGTACAGGAGGCAGTGATCAAGACCATCCCCAAGAAAAAGAAATGCAAAAAGCCAAATGGTTGTCTGAGGAGGCCTTCCAAATAGCTGAGAAAAGAAGAGAAGCTAAAGACAAAGGAGAAAAGGAAAGATATACCTATTTGAAATCAGATTTCCAAAGAATAGCAAGGAGAGAGAAGAAAGCCTTCCTCAGTGATCAGTGCAAAGAAATAGAGGAAGACAATGGAATGGGAAAGACTAGAGATCTCTTTAAGAAAATTATAGATAGCAAGGGGACATTTCATGCAAAGATGGGCACAATAAAGGACAGAAGTGGTATGGACCTAACAGAAGCAGAATATATTAAGAGGTGGCAAGAATACACAGAAGAACTATACAAAAAAGATCTTCATGACCCAGATAACCACAAAGATATGATCACTCACCTAGAACCAGATATCCTGGAATGTGAAGTGAAGTAGGCCTTAGGAAATATTACTATAAACAAAGCTAGTGGAGGTGATGGAATTCCAGTTGAGCTTTTTCCAATCCTAAGGGATGATGCTGTGAAAGTGCTGCACTCAATATGCCAGCAAATCTGCAAAACTCAGCAGTGGCCACAGGACTGGAAAAGGTCAGTTTTCATTTCAATCCCAGAGAGGGCAATGCCAAAGAATGTTCAAACTACCACACAATTGCACTCATCTCACACGCTAGTAAAGTAATGCTCAAAATTCTCCAAGCCAGGCTTCAACAGTATGTGAACCATGAACCTGCAGATGTTCCAGCTGGATTTAGAAAAGGCAGAGGAACCAGAGATCAAATTGCCAACATCCATTAAATCATAGAAAAAGTAAGAGAGTTCCAAAAAAACATCTACTTCTGCTTTATTGACTACACCAAAGCCTTTGACTGTGTGGATCACAACAATCTGTGGAAAATTCTTCAAGAGATGGGAATACCAGACCACTTTACCTGCATCCTGAGAGATCTGTATGCAGGTCAAGAAGCAACAATTATAAACAGACATGGAACAATGGACTGGTTCCAAATTGGAAAAGGAATATATCAAGGTTGTTTATTGTCACTGTGCTTATTTAACTTATATGCAGAAAACATCATGTGAAATGCTGGACTGGATGAAGCACAAGGTAGAATCAAGATTGCCGGGAGAAATATCAATAACCTCAGATATGCAGATGACACCATACTTAAGGCAGAAATCGAAGGAGAACTAAAGAGCCTCTTGATGAAAATGAAAGAGGAGAGTGAAAAAGTTGGCTTAAAGCTCAACATTCAGAAAGCTAAGATCATAGCATCTGGTCCCATAACTTCATGGCAAATAGATGGGGAAATGGTGGAAATAGTGAGAAACTTTATTTTGGGGGCTCCAGAATCACTGCAGTTGGTGACTGAAGCCATGAAATTAAAAGACGCTTGCTCCTTGGAAGAAAAGTTATGACCAACTTAGACAGCTTGTTAAAAAGCAGAGACATTACCTTGCCAACAAAGGTCCATCTGGTCAAAGCTATGGTTTTTCCAGTAGTCATGTATGGATATGAGAGTTCGACTATAAAGAAAGCTGAGTGCCAAAGAACTGATGTTTTTGAACTGTGGTGTTGGAGAAGACTCTTGAGAGTCCCTTGGACTGCAAGGAGATCCAACCAGTCCATCCTAAAGGAAATCAGTCCTGAATGTTCATTGGAAGGACTGATGTTGAAGCTGAAAATCCAATACTTTGGCCACCTGATGTGAAGGACTGGCTCATTAGAAAAGACCCTGATGCTGGGCAAAATTGAAGGCAGGAGGAGAAGGGGATGACAGAGGATGAGATGGTTGGATGGACATGAGTTTGAGCAAGCTTCTGGAATTGGTGATGGCCAGGGAAGCCTGGCATGTTGCAGTCCGTGGGTTCACAAAGGGTTGGAGATGACTGAGCGACTGAACCGATGAAAATAAATTCAGATGTAATCATAAATGTTGCTTCCCTAAATACCTTGGCTCTTCCTACTATGTAGAATTTTTTTTTCTTCTTAGGTTGTAACAAGATGTTAATACTTTCCTCCTTGCCCTCCTTTCTCTCTGCAGACTCGTGGCCCATATTCTTGCTTCTTCTGCCCCAAAGGTCCCTCACATCTACTATCCACAGCTGCCTCTTCAGGGCAAATTAAAAATTCTTCATAATGTATCATTCAGGAATATTTAATAAATTTATCCTAATTCTTTCAAGTTATGCCTGAGAACAAAAGAGGTCTACTAAGGATCTCTCTTTTCTTAGAGAATCGTCTAAGTAGAACCTCCACCTGCTGGCAATACTAAACGCTCTTGGAAGCTTTGACAAAATAATTCATTAATATGTTACTTTGGTCAGAAAATCCATTATTTTCCTATCTTAAAGTGTTTCTGAGTATTTTCTTCTCTTATATTACACGTGTATTTATCATAATACAACTAATTTCATTTGTTGGCTTTCTAGGTTGTGTCCATTTTTCCCCCTTAGATAGTAGGATGACATAAGGGGACATACAGAACTTGTGAAGGGGCATGCGGAGTTTTTGTTCAGATAAATTAAGGTAGTTATGGTGGGTAAGAAATTAAAAAAAATTATTATTTTTAAAGTAAGGTGGTATTATGAATGGCATCATCCAATTTATGACCACCATTGTATCATACTCCTTTGTGTGTGTGTGTGTGTGTGTGTGTGCACGTGTGTGTGCGCGCTCAGTCGTGTCCAAGTCTTTGTGACCCCAGGACGGTCACCCACCAGGCTCCTTTGTCCATGGAATTTTCCCAAGCAAGAATACTGGATTGGATTGTCATTTCCTTTACCAGGGGATCTTCCTGACCCAGGGATCAAACTCGCATCTCTACCACGCTCCTACTTCGTGTCTGCTTTATGTGAATTTAACTTTCTAGGCTCTATTTTAAAAATTAAATAGGGAGAGGAGATAGGGAGAAAATAATGTGAACCTCGGGTGGTTCTAGACTCAAGTGAGTTTAATGGCCCTGAGAGAGCATGACCCTGGGGATGTGAATGTGTGCTTCCTGCCCCGGCTCACAGTGAGCACATCTTACATGTGGACGTGAGCCCTGCTTTTTAAAAAGATTTTTTGGATGTGGACTATTTTTAAAGTCTTTAAAATTTTGTTACGGTATTGTTTCTGTTTTATATTTTGGTATTTTGGCCCCAGGGTTTGTCGGATCTTAGCTCCCCAACTAGGGTTCAAACCTGTACCACCACCACCCCCACATTGGAAGGCAAAGTTCTAACCTCTGGACCACCAGGGAAGTCCCAAGCTGTGGTTGTAAAGATCCTTGTTTTCTGTAAAACATGGCCTCTCAGGGAAAGCCAACCATTGCACCTGGTACCCAAGCAAGGTAACGGTGTTCTCCAGCAAAGAACTGCTTCTGTTGCACTTGGAGCGATGCCATGGTGCCTTCTAGAGGTTTTGGAGGAAGACTTTGATCATCTCTGAAACTTTCGGAACTTGAGGCTTGAAATTACCACTGTGTGTGGCTAAGTTATCCAAGATAGGCTTGTCCTTGCATCTTGGCTCCTGCTGCCTCTTGTCTGTATTTTTTTTTTTTTTTTTACTTTTTCCCCAAGAATGTGTTTAACGGTGTTAAAAACTGTTGTCTCTGGTGGTCAAACAATGGAGCAGAGAAGCAAAACAAATCCTCCTCCTTTTTCTGTTTGGGTATGATGTCCTTAGAACTTCTTTCTACGTTGCCATATCTCTGTTTTGAAAATCAAGCTATTACTCTTGAGGTGAAGATAAGCATCCTTCAGTGTCTACAATTTAGAAGAGAAATATAATCAAAGGGAAAACTTTACTAACATTTAACACGTAAGCTGAAATTTAGCAACAGCTTATGTTCTCTACTGTCATAATCTCATTTGATCTTCACAACTCTTTGAAGTATAGATGTTATATCATTTTATAGGAGACAACTGAGGATCAGAAAGTGTGAGTGACTTGGTTAGGGCCACTAAGTAAATAAGTGGCAGAGCCCAGATATACAGATCTTCCTTGACTTCTCATGAGGTCATGCCCCAATAAAATCATTGTAAGTTGAAAATATCATCAGTCAAAATGCATTTAATAAGTCTAACCTGCTGAAGATCCTAGCTTAGCCTAGCCTGTCCCTGTCTTCAGTGTGCTCAGAACATGTACATTAGCCTAGAGTTGGGCAATATCATCTAACACAAAGCCTATTTTAAAATAAATAAAATAAAATAAATCACAGTAAAAAAATAAATAAATGCTTTCAAAAATAAAATAAAGTGTTAAATATCATGTAATTTATTAAATGTGTGCTAAGTTGTTTCAGTCATGTCCAACTCTTTGCAAATCATGGACTGTAGCCACCAGGCTCCTCTGTCATGGGATTCTCCAGGCAAGAATAGTGGAATGGGTTGCCATGCCCTCCTCCAGGGCATCTTCTGGATCCAGGATTGAACCTGTGTCTCCTATGGCTCCTGCATTGCAGGTGAATTCTCTACCGCTCGGCCACCGGGGAAGCTGGTGAAAAAACCGAATGGTTGTACAGGTGCAGAATGGCTGTAAGCGTACAGGTTGTTTAACCTCACGATCACGTGGCTGACGGGGAGCTGCACTCACTGCCACTGCCCAGCATCATGACAGACTATTATAGGGCATATCACTAGTCTGGAAGATCAAAATTCGAATTTTCAAATCTGGTTTCTACTGAATGCTTCTGCTCCATTGGTAAAGTTGAACCATCATAAGCTGGGGACCATCTGTATTTGTCTCCAAAACCCCATGCTTTTTCTTTTCAGCGTGTGGTTCTTTAAAAATATGAATATAAAACACAGTTCTTGCCCTCAAGGAATTTTGGATCCCACTGGAGGATGAGAAAACCGTACAAATGCTGTAATTTAAATCAAAGTATGAATACTCTTCCAGGGAGGTTCAGTTTTATCAAGATTGAAAAGTAGGTGACAGTATGTGTCCTGGATAATTGTGACTTTATTTTTTAAGTAAAGGATTTTTAATTAAAGGAGGCACAGTAAGGCTGATGAAATCATTTACATTCTTATGTTGTCGTGGTTGTATGATAACTAGTGAGAAAGTGGCCTTGGGGATATATCGTTGAATTCTGCCAGCTGCAATTGTAATCAGCCAGTCAGAGAAAGCAAAGAAATTAAGCTGTTGAATATGAATGAGATGTAAATAACATCTTGAATTAATTTAAATGCAATCACATTGACCCAATGGTGGTGGGGGGGGTAGAACTCAATTACCATAGATAGTAAGGAGGATAAATGACCCATATTTAGGAGAAATTCTTTGGTAGGAAAATGAGCTGGCCTAAAAAAAGGACTGTGTCAACACAATACTCCACTTTTTATGTTAACTATGCGCTGCCGGTCAGCACACTTAATTCATTCTTTAAACAAGGTTGATAAATAATAAAGCAAATGAGGATGGAAAGTCTCTTGCTGGGCTTCTCACATGTACCAGTTGGGTAGTACTAGTAGTTTTATTGCTGGAATAATTTTGATATCAACAATAAGTCGACATGGAATTGGTCAACCAGGACTGTACTTTGGGGAAAATTAGATTTAGACGGCTCTACCTGACAGCTCCCAGATCTGCATTTTGCAAAGTTCCTTTATGTCTTTGCATTGACCTGAAGGTCTTCTGACCTGTCTCTGATGGTCAGTAGAGGAGCAGCCTGTTGCAGTAGTTTGTTGACCTGGGATTTATCCTGGTTAAGTGGTTCCAAAACTGTGATAATGAGAAAGACAACAGTATCTCCTGACCTAGTACTTTCAAATGGTGATTATCTCCACTGGAGGAGGTTCGCTTTCCTGGGTCTCTGGACATCTCTCAGGCCGCCAGGAGTCCTGTGCACACCCCAAGTATTGTCTGGAGCCTTAGAGAACAAAGGGTCTTTTCTACCCAATACTGTTGTTCTTGCCATGATGAATAAAATGCAAATATATGTTGAAACATTTTACTGGAGTTCACATAGCTTTTTTGGTCCAGATGCACACATTTAGTCACCCATCAGATACTAAAAATATTGCAGCTCTCATATAAAGATTCTTCATCTACAGGTTAGGACTTAACTGTGCACATCATTCATTCATTTCACAGCTGCCTACGATGTTCTCAGTTCTAAAATAGAAGAAATGGAAATCCATTCACAAAATTTTGTCTATTTTCTTATAGAAAGATGCATGTGTACTAAAACCTTATCTAGTATTAGAGTTGAGAGTACTTTTTCCATACAGTTGCACCCAGCTGAATAAGAAAAATATATACTTTTCAAATAAAAGGACACGAAGTAGAGAATATATTGTGTGTTTTCACTTAGTTGTAATGCTAGCAATTACCTTCTAGTTGTATTTTTATCTACTTGTATGCTATGTTTACAAAGCAAACAATATGAAAACACAGAGGTGGCTTATGTAACTCTGATTTGAATTTGAAAGTAAGGGATTTCTCCCCTTTTTTTACATCTAGCTGTACCCCTCACCCAAATGCTACCCAATCAGACAGGATTAACTATTAGAGAGCAGGTTATGCATCTTACTTTCTCACACTGCATGGCATGAGAGTGTCAACAGTTTAGGAACTAATTGAAATAAAGAGATGGGTGTTCATTAAGACACATCGTGGCATTTCCAGATCTGCAGAGCTGAAAAGATCCCCATCTTGTTTCCACTTGCCTTTAAAGTTTATTTGGCTGTCAGATGACCTCAAAATGGAGCACAATACTTCTATGCTTGAAAGAGACTCCTGGATGAGACTTAGGGTGCACTTTTTTCCTGCCCCTGACCTTGGCTGCTGTACTTGAGCTTATTCGAGGCCAGTATATCTGTGTGCCTGCTGGTCGGGATTTAGAGAAGTAAGTTTGAGCAGGGTCACGATTTATGGGGAGGCAGTAACGGGCTTCTACTGAATGCTAATTACCAAAGAGTTTTTCAGGGAGGCTGTGTAAATTAGTCACTAGCTCTATTGAGATGGAATGAAAGTGTGCATCAGAGTCCCAAAGGCACCCAACGCCTTATGACTGACGACCAAACCCGGAGACAATTTGAGGGAAAAAAATGCCCCAGTTGCGTTAAAGCGTAAAGTAGGTGACTCTGCATGAATTTAATGAGATAACTACAATTCTGGATGGAAGTTAAAGCTTCCAACCCCTTGAGGATTAAAAGGATGGGGAGACTGGATTGTTAAATGAATTATCAGAGCTGTTTTGGCTCTTAGATCTGAAAAGCTGCCAAACCTGCCAATCGTATGAAAGAATAGACCGCTCCGGAAAAACCCCTGCCCTGTGTATGACGGCCTTTATTTGCCTATGTACCGGAGCTTTCTGGTTGTCCACACACATAAACCTCAACCTTTATCTCACGCTGCACAGGATGGCTTTTCTGAGAAAGCATCCCCTAGCTCCCCACCAAAACAGGCGCCTGCCTTGGGAAGCTTTTCTTGAGTTCCAGGCGGCTCTAAGTTCCCAGTTACCTTTTTTCTTTACTTCCATTTCCAGCAAGGAGAAGAGTTAATGATTCATTTGCTCCCAGTGACCTTTTGAATAACTGGACTGCGGTGTACCCGTGCCACTCTGAGGGGCCGTGCTTACCTCCTTGTACTTTCTCAGTTTGGCTTGAATATTTACAGCCTCCTCCTTGGTCTACATGCCTGAACGCCTGAAGGAAGCAAAACATTTATTGCCTCTCCCGCCCCGGTGTTCGGTGTTCGCAGCTCTCACCCAGCCCCATCCCTTCCTTTTACATCACACGGGAGACTCGCCTCCTGGCTGGGGACGCCCCAGTTCTTCCCGAGTCTCTGCTGTCGAGCCTGTTTGATTTCATCAAGACAAAAAGATGGATTCTGACTCGGACTCACCTTTTAACTACTCATGGCCTTCCTTCCCCAAAATGAAGATTCGACGGAGGGCGTCCAAACAAGGTAGCTCATGGGATCTTTTACTTCTCCTGGAGCCGAGGCAGGCTTCTTCCTCTTCTTACCTTTCTTTTCCTCATTGCTTTGCAGAACTCCTTCTGATGAAGTGCGTGTTTATACGTGTCTTTGTAAAACTCTCACAATATGTGTTTTACAGTAGACCTCTGAAGTAAACCTACTCACCCTTCTTGTGTTCCTTTCACTTTAAATTTACCTTTGTGCTGTATCGTGCATATGCTACTCCCTTTAAAAAAATAAATAAACAGGGAGCTTAGTACAAGGTAAATGTTTTGGAATCATTTGCTCAGAGTTACCTTGGTGTTACCTTGCCAGTAAGGAGTCTTGTTGATTTAAAAGTGTCTGGTCTTTGTGGGATTTACAGAGAACTGTGTGTGCATTCAGTACCCAGTTTCTGCTGTGTTTGTGTTTTAGTTTTCAAGTGTGTGCTAATTAAAAGAAGTTTTTTTTTCGTTAATACCTGAGAAAGTTCTCTCTTTTCTGTACTACTTTCTTGATTTTGTAGATGCTCTAAGGAAGGGATTTTAAGAAATTTCTCCAGGGGATGCAGTCATATATTAAGAAGTTTATTAATAATAATTACCAGTATGCAAAATGCTTTACTGCCTAAGGAAGAAGAGCTATTATTTGCAGTATGATTAATGATGGCGTGGCTTCACACTGCTTATTCCCCTTCACCTGCAACCCACTCTCATGGTGCAGGTCCTGGAAACCAGGAGATAAGATGGTCTTAGGGAATAGCGGAGGTGGCCTGAGAATCTGGTACACCACCCCTGGCAGGTGGGGATTGTTGCCTTCTCAGGCTGATCAAAGCTACAAAGGTAGTGAGCAACCCTTTCTTGTCTTGTGGACGAATTTTGTGTGGTTATGTTTTTAATTCAAAGAGAAAGAAACACTTTTGTGAGCTTGCAAGCAGAAAAGGTGTTTCTGAAAGTGGGCTGCTGTTGTGGCTTTATCCTGGGTGGCGGGGGTGGGGGCGGGGAGGGCAGAATCATCTGAGAACAGAATGACCTGCTACATTGCCCTCTGCTTCTCCTGGAGAAAAATGGGGGCTGGCAGTTGTCCACGTACCTGATTTTCTTCAAGGATTTTTCCTTCTAAAATAAAAAGAGGTGTGTGTGTGTGTGTATGTGCTCTTGGGCTGAAATCAAGGCTCCCAACCCCAGGAATAAGATGAGCTGACTCTATAGGAGTCCTAGAAAGCCTCACCCTCAACAGACCTCCCACACTGTTCGTTGCCATCCTTGAAATTCCGTCGCTGGGGACTTAAACCATTTGTACAACATTCTGTTCTCCTGTTTTAAAATTTAATTGCTGCTGCTTTTGGGGTAAAGAGCCATGATTCAAATGTGACTTACTATTAAATAGTTCGGGGGTGGGGGGAAGAATCTATGAAGAACAAAAGCATGTGCATGTGAAAGCAAGCTCAGATGCCAATGGAAAATGGAGTAAAATGTTAGCGATAAGTAGGTCTGGGGAAAGGGCAAGTATTAGTGTTCTTTATGTTATTCATTCAGCTTTTCTGTAAGTTTGAAATTATTTCCAAATAATTTGTTTAAAACTTTTAAATGACTTCTGGGACAGGAGCTACACCAAGTCCTTAATTCTTTAGAATGAATATTACTAGTTCTGGTGCATGGAGAACTTCTTGAGGGCAGGTAGCAGTTCTGTAAGACTCCTTAATCTTTGTGCTAATTCTCACTCAAATTTGGGGAATAATCTGTTTTATGTAGTTTTGTATTTAAATGTATTGCCTGGCTGGCGGGCAGGATGCCAATGTTGTGGGGGGCCTGGGTAGTCTAACAACCTGAAGAGTTGTGAGATTAATGATTAGGAGGCCGATGGAGAACCCTCAGAGTCCAGTGGAGTTGTAGGGAATGCATTAATCACATTCTCCTTTGAAATCCAAAGTTGGAGCACAGCCAGTTTGAACTCCAGCAGAAAGTCATAACATAGTTATGTATAAATTAAACTCGATTCAAGTGAAAGCAGGTACCTGAGATATGAAAATGATTAACTATTTGCTGCTAGTAAACAAAGGACAAGTGAAGCTCAGGTGGGTAGCAGAGAGCGGGGCTGTCAGTATCCCAGGCTTCATTCTTCATTAAAGGATGATGAGCTGGTTGCGAGGGATGGCTTTGGTCACACTGTTTCTATTGTCAGCTGAGTGGAATCCCAGAACCAAAAGGGCCTTAGAGATCCCCGGGCCCAACCACCTCATTTTATAGATAAGAATGATGAGATCCAACGAAGTGAAGTGTTAGGGAATTGTTTGAGTGCTCAACAAGCACGTCCAGAGTGCCAGACACTTCCTAGAGGGTGGATGAAGTAGTGAACCAGATAGATCCTGTCTCTGCTTACAAGGATCTTAGCATTGGGAATGGATCATCTCTCCTGGCAGTAGAAGAAACACTGAGAAACCTGATTTTTTCAGCCCCGTGGCTAGATTGTGATGATCTATGGTCTTTTATCCCTTAGAAAATGATCTAATTATTTCTCCAGGCTTTAAGATGTCTTGAGTTTCTTCCTTATTCTTTCCTTCCTTCTAATCATCACCAACATCATTCTCCGGATGTAGGTTCTGGTCTCCTAGGAAATCATGAGGAAGGTATTGAGAGCTTAGAATTTCTGGCTTATAAGCAAACCTTTCGTATTTGGTTAGAAATATTTTTTATTCCCTCTCCTTTTTCTGTGCTGATCCTCCTTGTTAGTATTCTCTGTCTTTTAATGTCCCCTGCTGCCCTTATCACTGTTCTCTGATAGATACATGCACACATTACTGGCCTGTTTAGAGAGATGTGAAAGTTTAGAGGGTGTAGTAATATGAGGAAAGTTGGATTGGCAGAAATCCATCAATGCTTATGTATTAACTTAAAACTGCAACTAGTACTTGTCTTCATGTCCTCATAAGGAGAGAGAAGAGGGTCTAACTTGGAAGTAGGGCCTCTGGAAGGGACTGATGTCTAGATGGTGATGGGATGTAAGCAGGGGGCGAAAGCAGTGGAAACCAACTGCCCCACAGCTATTCCTGGGGTTCTCAAAGTTGCCTTTGGCATATTGTGGGCAGCCCAGGACAGGCCGTCCTGGGGACCTACTGGTTAATAATTGGAGTGGGTCAGAATCCATGATTGTTTGCTTCAAGAGTCCAGGAATGCCTGGATTTTTATTTTGTTGATTTCAGTAGGAGATTCAACCAAGAAACAATATTTATTCATGAGAAATTTGAAACTGTAAGGATTGGCTTTTGCCTGTTCCCGGTGATTCTTCAGTCTTTCCAGTGAGCTGCTCTTCTCTTTCTGCCTTTCATTCGCTCATGCCCTGTGTCTCGCTCACTCCTTTTCCAGCTCCTGTCCTTCATAGACTGCCTGCAATGCAGGAGACCCGGGTTTGATGCCTGGATCGGGAAGATCCCCTGGAGCAGGAGATGGCAACCCACTCCAGTATCCTTGCCTGGAGAGTCCCATAGATAGAGGAGTCTGGCGGGCTACAGTCTGTGGGGTCGCAAGAGTTGGGCACGACTGAGCGACTAGGCACACACGTACAGTGGCACAAAGTGTGAACGACTGCTCTTTTTTCCCCTTTTTTTGCTGGTGCAAGAGGCAATGCCTGTATGAAAACTGAATGACCTTGGAGAGCTTAGATAGCACCAGACTTTCTGTAGTCATAGTCAAAATAACTAGTATGTGTATACTACTTTATTAATCATAATAACCACTGTTTACTAAGCTGTGATGGGTACTTGACACTTAAACATCTGATTCTCAAAATAATTCTCTGAGAGATATTGTATCTGTTTAACATTTGAGGAAACTGAGGCTTAAAGAGTTTTTAAAGTTATTTCCATACCGAGAAATGCAGATAACAGTTACATGGTAAAAATAAGGAAAGGAAAGAATGAATGGCATTCATTCATTGTGTTTATAAGGTGGTTTGCACATGTGTTATCTTGTAAAAGACCTGTATGTCAGATATGGTCATCATCTTCATTTATTAGTTGGGGGCTCTGAGGCTCAGGGGCTTCCCCGGTGTCTCAGATGGTAAAGAATCTGCCTGCAGTGCAGGAGACCCAGGTTCAATCCCTAGATCGGGAAGATCCCCCAGAGAAGGGAATGGCTACCCACTCCAGCGTTCTTGCCTGGAGAATCCCATGGACAGAGGATCCTGGGTGGGGCTACAGTCCATAGGGTTGCAGAGTCGGGCACAACTGAAGCAACTTAGCATGCATGCCTGCTGAGGCTCAGAGAGATGAAATGAGTTGCCCAAGATTAGACTAATAAATGCAGAACCAGACCTACGCCAGATCATAGCCCTTGATTTCAGAGGTTTTGTTCTTCCTAGTGTATTTTACCAGCTCTCAGTAGAGATAAAAGATGGTGAATTCAGTGAGTAGCTTTCTTATATTCATTGGGTGCCACTGTGTCTCACGATCCTAGCTTCTCCCTGTCTTATGTACCTTGGACAAGAAGTAGAGGTGGCAGTAGAAACTCTGGGGAACACTTGGGGAGCACAGTTTCCACTGTCTTGACACATCTTCACACACGTGTATCTAGTGCTGACACACACCCCTCGTTTGAGAGAAGAGCTGGTAGATGACCGCCCCGCTGGACAGTCGGGTGAGGAACAGGACAGGCAGGAGGAGCTGAGAAAAGGATGGGAGAGGAGAGCTTCCAGTGCGTCTTGGAAGACTCCTAGGTTTGTCTCAGAGAAAGCTGAAGTCAGAGAGAGTGAGGATGCTGGGAATGGAGATAAGAATCAGGAGACCACTGTCTTGGCGTGTCTCATGAGCTCATTTAGTGTTTGGAGAGCAGGTACTCAGTGTGAAAATTAATCCCTGACCCAGTGCGTATGAAAGGTATGATGGTATTTCAGAAGATTTAATGATAATTTTGAGACATGAGGTACTCTTGTCTCAGGGGCTTACTTGCCTTCTTCCTCTTTTCCTGCCCTCCCTTCCTTCCTTTCTTTCAAGAAGTTTTAGTGAATACACACACTTTCATGGGCATATGTGTATTTCATCTAGAAATTCCCTAAAGGATGCCTGAATACCATAGGAGGAAAAAGTCACTACAGAAACTCTTATTAAGGAAGAGAAACATTTTCCTAAAGGTGACATAACCTGCTAAGATTTTGTTGGCTCACAATGAAGATAGTATTGAACCTCATGCAGAGCAGTTTCAATTTCAGACGCTGCCCAGAGGCCTGCCTTTGTCAGCCCGAGAGAAGAAGGCCGTTGCCAAACCACATAGCTACATACCCCTCATGGCTCCCTTTAGTTAAACAAATACTTTGCCAACTATTTGAAACTGATTTGTTTCCTTTATTTTGAGTTAGTTCAAATTCTTAGGCAAGGTACATGTCTGCATTAATCCCCGTCAGTGGAGAGGAGACATTATTTTAATTTATTACCCCATGTTCAAGAGCTTCGTCCCTACCATTCCAGTTTTGGGGAAGGACCAATGGGTTGTTTATTCAGATGCATTAATTAAGGGAGAACTAAGGGAAAATGTGATAAGTCCTATAGGAGAGTTCAGGACAAATTACTGTTGAAGTTCAAGGTGAAGAGACTAGTTCAAGTTGAGGGTATCATGAAAGGGATGGCGATTCAGTAGCGTGTGGTCAAGTGGTGGGGTTGTTTTCTTTGTGTTTGTTTTTTATGACTGCTCTGGGTCTTCATTTCGGTGCATCGGTTTCTCATTGAGGTGGCTTCTCTAGGCATGTGGGCTTGATTGTGGAATCTCCTGGACTAGGGATCAAACCCATGTCCCTTGGATTGGTAGGTGGATTCTTAGCCAGTGGACTACCAGAGAAGTCTGAAATGAAATTTTAACAGACTGTCCTTCCAAGCAAGTGGACAGAGTCAGATATATACAGAGTGTATCAAAGTGATGGACAGTGGCCCATCTTTGTGTGCTGTTTATTTATGGAGCACAAAACAGAGAGAGATGCCAAGTGTTAAACTGGCCTGGACGGTTGGTTCTAGTATTCTCCTGCCCTTCACTGCACAGCACTCTCATTCTTTAATAGGGGGCCCCTCCACTGCTCTGGGCATGGGTCCAGATGATGCTGCCACCTTCTTATGTGGCCTTGTCTTCCGGGATGCTGTGAGATGGGCATCCCATTCAGGTGGGCCAGTCACAACCCTCCTCCTGTCTGGTCACAACTGTTGGCCCAGGGTGGGCACATGACCCCAAGTTGGCCAATCAGAGTGTTTCCTTGGTGTTCTTCAAACTGGAATTTGGAAGGCCTTGTCTTCCTTCTTGGGTAGCAGTGCTGGAAGGGTGGAAATGAAAGCTGTTAGCTGGGAGAAACCAGTCTGTAGTAGGAGGAAATACTGCACACACGTAAGTATAAGCAGTCTTGAGGTGGGTCCCGCTGAAGTCCAGACGTGCATTCTAGTCTCTGGGGGGTCTGTTGCTGCCATGATTCTCGCCCCCCACCCCGCCAAAGCTTGCGTGTTAGATTCCTTCGTTTCTGGAGCTTCCCTCACATGCTTCAGTACATCTCTCCCCTCCCCCTTTTACTTTTTGTTTAGCAAATTCAGGTCACTGTTTATCCCACTTCCAACTTGAAGTCTCTAACTTGTCCTTCAAGATGCTGCCCGAGGGTCCTTTATTCTGGAAGCCGCCCCTGAATTCCCTCAGTTTCATTGTTCTGTCCTTTGTGCCACTGTGACTTGTGTACAGTTGTATAACAGGCATCACATTGCTGTATTACAGCTATCATTACTGTCCCTTAACCCAGAAGACACTGAATTCCTTGAAGGTGGAGCCTGGCTGACGTATTTTCACATTTCCGGTGGCTGGATCACAGAAAGTCAGCAGTAAATATGAAAGAGTATTGTGCATGGTTTTACTACACTACACTCAGGTTTAATTTTGCCTTTAAACTTCTTATTTTATATTGAAGTATAGCCAATTAACACTATTGTGATCGAACCGACTCAGGCATACATATACATGTCTCCGTTCTCCCCCAGGTAGGGCTTCCCTGGTGGCTCAGACAGGAAGGAATCTGCCTGCAATGCAGGAGACCTGGGTTCGATCCTGGGGTTGGGAAGATCCCCTGGAGAAGGGAATGGCAACCCACTCCAGTATTCTTGCCTGGAGAGTCCCATTAACAGAGGAGCCTTGGTGGGCTACAGTCCAAGAGGTCGCAAAGAGTCAGACATGACTGAGCGACCAAGACACAGCACGCATATTCTCCCCCCGGGCCCCTGTCCCATCCAGGCTGCCACATAACACTGAGCCGTGTTTCCTGTGCCTACAGCAGGTCCTCGTTGGTTCTCCATTTTAAATATAGCAGTGTGTAAATGTCCGTACCAAACTCCCTAACTATCCCTTCCTACCATGCTTCCCCTCTTGCCTTTATTTCTTTATTTTGTCCACAAGAGATCTGATCTGATGAAGTCCTATCCTAGGCAGTGGGGAGGGGAAAGGATATATTTTAGTCTAACAGAAAACTTGGTCTGATGCAATAATGAAAATAGTCATTTTTGATAACTGCTCGGTCTCTTTAAGTAAAATATCTAGTCTCTCAGATTTCTTCCTTCTCTTCTCCCTTTCTTGCCAAGCTGATGTTGACTCTGATTTCCTGGTGAGGGTGTGGGGAGTATGGTAATATGGGGGAGGAAGAGGCTCCATCTTTGACTGCTCTCTGGGTCCTCCTGGGCTCTGCTATGGATTTCTGCTATGGATTTCCTGTCTTAGGCTCTTGTCTGAGGCACGCTTGTTGTATTAGGTGTTCTGGCATCTGTGACCACAGTCCTTCAGCTGGATCTTCTCCATGGTATTGATCAGGACCCTGTGGCTCTCCTTCCTGTCTTGTCCTTGCCCTGGCTCTTTATACTATAGAGACCTGGGAATCTCTGCCCCTGGCTGCTGGCTCACATGTATCCCTAAAAAGATCTGGCACAGGGGCCCTTCCTTTGCCCCATGATGGGCCTGTGGCAGGCCATGAGAACTCACTGCAGCCACTTCCTGCGTCTCTCAGATGCCTGTGGGGTCTCGAGGAGCCTTGCTCAGCCTCGGGCACCTGGGAACAGCCCAGGCAAGCCGGCCCTGACCCTCCTGCTTGACTGCAAGGGGGCTTGGTGGTGGTGGTCCTCTGATGGGGTGGGGCAGCCTGCAAGGCGATCACATGCAGAACCCCTGTTGGAGCGGAGGAACACCCACCCACCCTCAGAGCAGCCCCCAGCCCAATTCACACTGTTCTCTGCGGGCAGAGACCGGTGGGTCTTCTGCCTCAGATCTCTGCTGCCCGTGCCAGTGGAGAGCCCTCGTTATGAACTGCAATAAATCTCCTATCCAGTGGTCATTCAGGCTAACCTGCCCGAAGTTGCTCAGGATAATGGAACAGGATTCAGGAAGCAAGTAGTTTCCCAACCAGGAGACACGTAGAACAGGTTGGAGGCATGCCAGGCAGCGCTTGGCTTCCATTATGTATGTGTTCACTAATTCAAAAGGTGCTTGCTAAAGACCCCAAATAAGCAAAAGGTGTTTGCAGGTTGCTGAGAGAGCAGATTTTAGAAATTCTCATCGTAAGAAAATTTTTGTAGCTGCATGTGGCGATGGATGTTAAACCAGGCTTACTGCGATCACTTTGCAACATATACAAATAAGAAACCATTATGTTGAACACCTGAAACTAATGTTATATGTAAATCATACCTCAAAAAATAAAAACGGAACTAATTTGCATTTCAGTGAAGTCTTTATTTTGCTAATGGAGTTCCTTGTCTGTAGTAGAGCTCAGTTACTTTGGGGAATAAGTAGAGCAAAAACCCAGGGTTCTAGGGCTAGGTCCTGGAGAATTGGAGCTCCTGGTGACTTTTGAAGTAGGCACAATCATATTCACATGCCTGTATCTTTCCATAAGATTATGCAAGATTTGAACCATTCATCGGGTTTCTTGTGATGATAACATACAGGAGCATCTGCCTTATCAGTTTGTCCGTATGTTTTAATCGACAGTCACCTGAAGGGGTCCTGTCCATGTTCTGCCACTTTCTGTGAGGTCTTTCACTTCTGTCCTGGAGTTTGTATAACCTGTTAGTTTCTTTCCTCTCAGCTTGCCTGTTTTTTCTGTCTTTTGACAAATTGGCTGCAAGCTTTGGAGAACTGCCTCAAGAAGGACAGGAATTGCTGATTAAATCTAATCACACCAAAGCCTGCACACCACACATGACTGAACATCTCCTTGATAGCTTGGGGGAAGTTATTTTCATCTTTGAGTCGTCCTTTTTCAAACATTAACATGTGTTCTCTTGAGGGCTACTTTGCACTACTACAATTAGGAATGAAGACCTGGAAAGGGTGGGGGAAAAGCTGTAGCGTCTCTGAGCCTCTGTTTTCTTTTCCTCTCTTCCTTCTTTTTCCCTACCTCCCTTGGTGCCTCCAGTGTATTATGAGGGAAAAGGTTAGTTTTATTCCTCAATAATTTTGATAATTAGGCCTCTCAAAGCAGCAGAAAGGGCTGCTTTCAGGATCTGATTTTAGAGCGCCAAGTTGTAACTTGTTGTTGTGAAGGAGTTTTCAGCAGTGGTTCCAAGGCCCAGGGCTGGAGAAACAAGGTTCACCCCCAGTACCTCTAGATCTGTTCACTTCGGTTATCAGCTGTTATAGCTGCAGATAGGGCTGGTTGAGAGGCCTGATCTCATGTCAGGGCTCACGTTTCTTTTTTCACAGGATCCCAGGAGTATGAGGTGAGTTCTGAGGGTGAATTGGACATTTGGAACCATGTTTGAGCCACTGTAGTTTGGTAGACTCGGAGAAGGCAATGGCAACCCACTCCAGTACTCTTGCCTGGAAAATCCCATGGACAGAGGAGCCTGGTAGGCTGCAGTCCATGGGGTCGCTAAGAGTTGGACATGACTGAGTGACTTCACTTTTACTTTTCACTTTCATGCATTGGAGGAGGAAATGGTAACCCACTCCAGTGTTCTTGCCTGGAGAATCCCAGGGACGGGGGAGCCTGGTGGGCTGCCGTCTATGGGGTCGCAGAGTCAGACACGACTGAAGTGACTTAGCATCAGTTTGGTAGATAAACGTTCCCTGGGTTCTCCCAGACTCATCTTGGTGTGAACTAGTCTTCTGAGTAATGTTAGCTTGTCTGTGACCCTCAGGAAATTCCTGGGCTGAGGCTCATCTTGGAGTTTGGATGGTTTCCCTTTGTAACCTAAAGTCCAACTCAGAAGAGTGAGGCCAAGAGATGTTCCAGGTCAGGACTAAAGTTGGGTTAGCCAACAGGTTTGTTTGGATTTTTCCATGAAGTCATACAGAAAAACTTGAACGAACTTTTCAGCCAACCCAATATCAGGAAAATCCCAAGAGGGATTAGAGAAAGACTAGGCAAGAAGAGAAAGGTTGAATGTACCTCAACAATATTCATGCGCATTTGTGAGGGCAGCTTTGTTCTTTCCTCTGCAACACACTAGGACCACGGGTAGAAAAGACTATCTGTATGCTTTAGGATTTGGCAGAGCTCCCTTTGAACTTGGGAGGTAGTGAACTGCAGTGAGAAAGGACGTTTCTGTCAGCACTGTGTTTGCATTTGCGTCTACCGTTTAATGTCTCGAGGTGACCGCTGTCCTTTGTAGACCTCCTTGTCTCCAAAATGAACGTGGTAATACCTCCTGTGGTTAGGGAGAGTGGGGTTAGCAGGTATTTAAAACAATACTGTGGATGCTTGGGTACAACTTTTCCAGCGAACACATTTACATGCCTATTACCCGATACAGTTGATTTACTGATAATCTATTTTGCATGAGATCCCACAGCTGTCCTTTCATAACAGGAGGCAAGTTTTTAAACCATGACTTAGTTTTCCCCCCTTATTTTAGTTGTAAAAATGGTTATCAGAAATCTAGAAATTACAGACAGGAAAGTGTTGAAAGTGGAAAACCACCTGTGCTTCGTCCGTCACCTAGAAATAGAAATTAGCATCCGTGTATCGTCTCAGTTTTTTCTCCTGGTTACCTTGCATGTGATTCTGTGGGTAAACCAAATGAAATCATGTCTTTACTATTGCATGAGTGTTTTCTCAGCACAGATCACATTGTATTCTGGCAGTAGGTCTCCAGGGGCAGGAAGTGAAGAAATCACTGGGGTACAAGTCATACTGTAACCTATTAATGAAACTTCCTAATGGAAAATACCAGACATTGCTCAAATACCAATGTCTTTGGTTTTGTAAAGTAGGACACTGAGTAATTCCAATTATTAGATAAAGTACTTTGACCTACCTGGGAGAATACCTGCCTCTCTAGAGTTGCTGTTTCCTGGTTGTGGGACCTTGGTAAGGTCATTAAATAGCACCACAGTTTCCTAATCTGCAAAAATAACAAATAGCGTGGCTTTTAATGGGTGGCTTTGGGAATCAAACAAGTTAATATATAAAAATCGTATGGTGCTTGGTTCAGAGCTCTATCTGTGATAGCTAAAATAGTGACATTAACCCATGTAAGTATCCAGTATGGCACAGGTGTCCAGTAGATGCTTACTCCTCAAGTATCTAATTGTTGGCTTCTACTGTCTCCCTTTTAATGTTCCCCCCTCCCCCAGCCCCGATCATCTTCTTCAAGTACCTTTACTTTGCAAACCTACCTGTGTATGCATGCTCAGTCACTTCAGTCCAGTTCAATTCTTTGCAACCCCATGGACTGTAGCCCACCAGGCTCCTCTGTCCATGGGATTCTCCAGGCAAGAATACTGGAGTGGGTTGCCATGCCCTCCTCCAGGGGATCTTCCTGACCCAGGGATTGAACTCAACATCTCTTATATCACCTGCATTGGCAGGTGGGTTTTTTTTTTATTTTTATTTTTTACCACTAGTGCCACCTGGGAAGTCCCATTATTCCTTTAAAAATAACCTACCTGATATTTTAAATGAGAGATTAAAGAGTAATATTTCTGGGCTATTGCTAGAGAGGGCACATCGATAGAGTCACACAGGAAACCCTTAACATCTGTGATGGTCTGCACAATGGGGTGTCTGTTTTCAGCTCAGACACCAACCAGAACAGTTACTTATCCTAACAGGAGGGGCAAAATGAGACTGTCATCACTGCAGTGTGGTAGACGACACAGAACAAAACACAGAGGAAGCAGGCAGGAAGTGCCCCGAGGAGGAGGACAGCCTCGTGACTCTTGAGTCTTGTGCGGGGACCTCCTGGGGGTCGTCCATAGTGACTGTGCTTTGGGGACATCAGAGGCGGAGGCTGGAGGCCGGAGGCCAGGGAGCGTGGGGACCAGTAGTCAGTAGACACTCAGTAAGTGCTGAAAAAGAATGAATGAGTAAATGGGTGGATGAATGAGAGGAATACGAAAGTGACACTCCCATCACCACCTGGAGTAGTACAAGAACAGCTAGGCAACAGGAAACCCCTCAGAATCAGAGAAAACCTTGCCAGACCATAAGAGAGTGGTGTTTTGTTGTACTGGGTGCAGGGGTTCTGTCCTTTTCTCAATGAGAAAGTATTCACTCCTTTGGAGAATATTTTACCGAGTATGTACTATGTATCTGATGTGGTTCTGGGCACTGGGGGAGTGAACAAAGCATTCAAAGTCGCCCTTCTCTGGAGCTTACATTCTAGTAGAAGGAAACAGACAATACATGATAAATACATGATATGCTAGGTGATGTTACGTGGTGTAGGAGAAAATAAGACAAGAGTGTAGGGGGTTGCTATTTGATACATATAAGGGTCAGCTTCTGTGATAACCTTTGTGTAGAGAGTGGAAGAAAGTAAGGGAAGGAGCAAGTCTTCTGTGTATCCAGGAGAAAAGAACTTCTGATAGAACAGCAGGTGAAAATGGCCTGGGGCACAGAACAGCAGGGCCAGCATGGATGGTAGACCAAGGGGCAGACTTCAGAGAGTTTGGTTTAGGGTGGAGGAGGGGGAGATTATGTAATTGTGATATTTTGTTTATAATAAGAAATAATATTTGGTCTTTAGCTGCTTTTTTTGGGGGGGTGGGTCACAGAGCAGCTAAAACCCTTGGAAGATTCCAAGTGCTGAGAATGATACAGGTGCTTTTGTTGTGTTTGATGAGATGACTTTGGATCTAAGGATGGGGGCTGAAGATTGAGTAATCAACAATGGCCAGAGATTTAATCAATCATGTCTGTTTAGTGAAGCCTCCACAAAACCCCAGAAGGGTTTGGGGAGCTTCAGTTGGTGAACACATGGAAGTATCAGGTGACTGGTCTGATAGGAGAGGACGCAGAAGCACCATACCCCTTCCCTGTATCTTGCCCTGTATATCCCTTCCCTCTGGCTACTCCTGCGTTATATCCTTTTATGATAAGCTGGTGATCTGGTAAGTAAAATGTGTATTTGAGGACCATGAGTCACTCACTCTAGCAAGTTGATCAAGCCCCGGGAAGAAATTCTGGGAACTTTGGATTTATAGCCAGTTGATCAGAAGTACAGGTAACAACCTGAGCTTGCACTTGGCATCTGAAATTTATCGGGGTGGCAGTTTGTAGGATTGAACGCTCAGCCTTTGGAATCTGACGCTGTCTTCTGGTAGGCAGTGTCAGAGTAGAGTTGAGCTGTAGGACAGTCAGCTTATGTCCAAGAATCGCTTGAGTGTGTGGGAGCCTCTCCACCCTCAGCATGGGAATGGGGCCCCAGGCCAGTTTGGTGAGACTCTGTAGGTTGTGGTAAAGTTTGGCTCTAACTCAGAATGAGGTGGGAAGCCACTGGAAAATTCTGTGGAGGCAGAGCATGATTTGATTTCGTCTGTGAAAGAAGTGCACTGCCTCTCCTGTGAAGGACAGAGAAGCGGATGGAAGGTGGCCAGTGCGGAGATGATACCTTGTGGTAGTCTTGACAAGAAGGTGGCGGTGGTGCCCTGGGTAGTAGTGGAGTGATGAGGAAAGGTCAGGTTCTGGGTCTATAGGTTGTGAAAGAGAACAGTGCAAGAGTTGCTATCTCCTGGGAGGAGTCGGTGTAGGAGGGAAAATGGTGAGTTGTGTTTCACACCTGTTGTGTTTGACATGGCTGCTGTACAACTCAGTGGCAATACCAAGGAGACAGTTGTATTCAGGGGAGAGAGCTGGGATGGGGGTGAAAATTTGGGAGTTGTCATCTTATCGTGGTACGTAATGCCGTACTGTCAGAGGACCGGGAGAATGAGTGCAGAGAGAAAGAAAAGAGGTTTGAGGACTGGCCGTGCAGCACTGCAACTTGCCAAATCTAGAAGATGAGGGAGACTGAGAAGGAAAGGTGTGGGGGAGAGAGAGAGAAGGGGGCAAAAAGGCAGTCATCTGCACCAGAGGCTGCTGTAGGTCACAGGAGAGCTGACCTCCAGATTCTGTAACCGGAAGGGCATGGGTTAGGTGCAGTGCTGGGCACTGACCTTAAAAGTCAGCTTTACCTGCTTTTTTTTGTGATGGTTAGTCATTCTCAATAAACTCTTTTGCTGTGTTCATAAGCTTCTAGGTCTAAAAAAAACTGAATGAATGAATGAGTGAATAAAAGAGAGAAACACACACGCACACAGGAGAGGTGAACTCAGAGGCCCTGTTCTGCCTTTAGCAGCGAGAGCTTGGTACCCAGAGTGAGTCAACCCAGGTCAGCAGCAGGTTTGCAGAAGCTGCCGTAGTCAGGTTTGTTTATGTCTGGGTGTGGGTCTCTTATGTAACCAGGCAAATAGGCCACGCTTTCCCTTACTGCCTACTAGGCCCTTGGCTTCTTGAGGCAGAGTTGGATTTCATTAGAAGTCAGGTTGCAGAGGCTGTAGAGCGGTCAATGCTCTTAACTGTTTCCTGCCAGGGCGGGGACAGATTTGGTGTCAGAGAACAGGCATGCCCCCGCCTTTCCGGCCTCACTATCCGCTGGATTCCCCTTCCCGCTCCAGGTGAATGTCTCTTGTGCGTCACCTCACTAGCGTGTCTAGTATAGCGAGGAGTGCTGCTGAAAACTTCTGCTGCAGGGAGACGTCCCACGGATCACATTACAGAGCAGGGAGAATAAAGGGCAGGCGGGTGCAGGGCAGAGAGAGCTGGAGATCCCCTTGGAGTTACTGTTTATCCTCCAGGCATTCTGCAGGGAGAACCTGGCCCGAGTCCACTTCATCATGTTAGAACATCGTAGTTTCTGAAATCTTCCCTTTGTTCTTGAGAAACGCTGTCTCTGATTGTCTGACTGGATGCTTTGTTCGTCCTGCTCTTATAATCTCTCCCATTTCGTAAGATCTCATCCTTAAATTGCTGGAGGTAAATTTTACCGGCTGGTTGGGTTTGTTGTTTTGGTTACTGTGTTCAGGATGAACTTGGCAAAGTTTTTTAATGTGAACTGAATCTGGAAATAAGAGTTAAAACAGTTTAGGAGCTCTTCATGTAGTAAACAGAATGTTTTGTGCAATTCCAGTTGCCTTGGATTGGTTTTATATGTGTCAAGTTATAACCAAAGTTGAAATTGTTTTTTTTTAAGAAGCAAAACTACATCAGTTCAGTTCAGTCGCTCAGTCGTGTCCGACTCTTTGCGACCCCATGAATCGCAGCACGCCAGGCCTCCCTGTCCATCACCAACTCCGGGAGTTCACTCAGACTCACGTCCATCGAGTTGGTGATGCCATCCAGCCATCTCATCCTCTGTCATCCCCTTCTCCTCCTGCCCCCAATCCCTCCCAGCATCAGACTCTTTTCCAACGAGTCACCTCTTTGTATCAGGTGGCCAAAGTACTGGAGTTTCAGCTTTAGCATCATTCCTTCCAAAGAACACCCAGGACTGATCTCCTTCAGAATGGACTGGTTGGATCTCCTTGCAGTCCAAGGGACCCTCAAAACTCCATGAGAGAATTAAAATTATATAACCTCGTTTACTTTTCTAATAATAGCAAGCATTAGTTTGTGTCAGGTTAAAATCCTTTGTTTCAGATTGTGTTCTAATCACTTAAAGTTTGAACTATTTAATACATACAGCAATTCGATGAGAGAGATGTATTATCATCCCTATTTTATAGATCAGGTAGTGGAGATATGAAGAGGTTAAGTAACTTGCCCAGCGTCACACAGCTAATAGATGGTGGAGTAGAACTTTGAATCCAAGCATTCCAAGACCCTTGTTCTTAATGACTGCAGAGCACTGCTCTTTACTCATTTAAAATTGGCAGCTATTGGATGGGAATTGAGTTTTTGTTACTTTTAAACCATCTCTGAAATATGAGTTTACCAAATACTAAAAATTAATACTATCAGCAAAACTCTACAATTAATTTTTTTGCTAAGAAAAACTGTTTACAAATCAGCATTCGTTTAGGACAAAGAGTTGATTTTTTTATTGTAAATTATTTCTGTATGTTCATTGAAGAAAGACCTGAAGGATATATTTTTTTTTGCAGGGGGAGCAATAATTTTTCCCTTAATTCACTACTAAAGTGGTTACATATGGAAGTAATTAAATCATATATCTTGAAAATCTTGATAAGTTTTTTTTTATGAAACTGTTGTAGGTTTTTCTTTGAACTGAAACTAGCAATAGAGCATTAATCACTTTAATATGAATGTATGTAACTGATGTTTATTTGAAGATACTGTATACGACTCTTTTCTTTCCACAATAAATCTTATTTCTGCTGGTCTGCAGCTCCTTATTTGTAGTAACTGGTATTGAAGTTAGTAAAAGAGTGGAAGTCTAGTAAGTCTGTGTCCTCTTTTGGGTTATTAGTCTGTATTCACTTCTAGGTCCTGTTATCTTTTGATATATCCTGGCAAGTGGAGGCTATGGATGCTTCAGGGAGTTACACTGCAAAGGATTTGGGGGCCAGTTTTATAAACAGTTGCAGTGTGTGACCCAGAAAAATCTACATGGCAGGTTTTGGATGACAGATGGAGAGAGGGGATTTTCTTTCTTGCTACTCTTTTAAGATTTTGTATAGCCGTGCCCTCCATCAACAAGGCTTACTATCATTTCCTAAGGGACAGGATGAAGACATGGTCTAGGCCAGTTGTCCAAAGTGTAGGGTAAGTCCTCTGGCCACTGTTGATCTTTAATATGGTGTCCCAGCCTAACACGAGATGACTCTGAGTCACCTAGTAAGGCAGGTATTTCCTTTTCCGTTTTCTTCTAACTCTGATTCAAGGAGGAAGTCAGTTGGCACCATTGCCCTTGTAACATCTCCCAGACCTTTCATACTGTTCCCATGAACAGTGTGAAAAGGCAAAGTGATAGGATACTAAAGAGGAACTCCCCAGGTCAGTAGGTGCCCAATATGCTACTGGAGAGCAGTGGAGAAATAACTCCAGAAAGAATGAAGGGATGGAGCCAAAGCAAAAACAATACCCAGCTGTGGATGCGACTGGAGATAGAAGCAAGGTCCGATGCTGTAAAGAGCAATATTGCATAGGAACCTGGAATGTCAGGTCCATGAATCAAGGCAAATTGGAAGTGGTCAAACAGGAGATGGCAAGAGTGAATGTCGACTTTCTAGGAATCAGCGAACTGAAATGGACTGGAATGGGTGAATTTAACTCAGATGACCATTATATCTACTACTGCGGACAGGAGTCCCTCAGAAGAAATGGAGTGGCCATCATGGTCAACAAAAGAGTCCAGAATGCAGTACTTGGATGCAATCTCAAAAACGACAGAATGATCTCTATTTGTTTCCAAGGCAAACCATTCAATATCACAGTAATCCAAGTCTATGCCCCAACCAGTAACGCTGAAGAAGCTGAAGTTGAACGGTTCTATGAAGACCTACAAGACCTTTTAGAACTAACACCCAAAAAAGATGTCCTTTTCATTATAGGGGACTGGATGCAAAAGTAGGAAGTCAAGAAACACCTGGAGTAACAGGCAAATTTGGCCTTGGAATACGGAATGAAACAGGGCAAATACTAATAGAGTTTTGCCAAGAAAATGCACTGTTCATAGCAAACACCCTCTTCCAAAAACACAAGAGAAGACTCTACACATGGACATCACCAGATGGTCAACACCAAAATCAGATTGATTATGTTCTTTGCAGCCAAAGATGGAGAAGCTCTATACAGTCAACAAAAAACAAGACCAGGAGCTGACTGTGGCTCAGATCATGAACTCCTTATTGCCAAATTCAACTGAAATTGAAGAAAGTAGGGAAAACCACTAGACCATTCAGGTATGACCTAAATCAAATCCCTTATGATTATACAGTGGAAGTGAGAAATAGATTTAAGGGCCTAGATCTGATAGATAGAGTGCCTGATGAACTATGGACAGAGGTTCATGATATTGTACAGGAGACAGGGATCAAGACCATCCCCATGGAAAAGAAATGCAAAAAAGCAAAATGGCTGTCTGAGGAGGCCTTACAAATAGCTGTGAAAAGAAGAGAAGCGAAAAGCAAAGGAGAAAAGGAAAGATATAAGCATCTGAATGCAGAGTTCCAAAGAATAGCAAGGAGAGATAAGAAAGCCTTCTTCAGCGATCAGTGCAAAGAAATAGAGGAAAACAACAGAATGGGAAAGACTAGAGATCTCTTCAAGAAAATCAGAGATACCAAGGGAACATTTCATGCAAAGATGGGCTCGATAAAGGACAGAGATGGTATGGACCTAACGAAGCAGAAGATATTAAGAAGAGATGGCAAGAATACACAGAAGAATTGTACAAAAAAGATCTTCATGACCCAGATAATCACAATGATGTGATCACTGACCTAGAGCCAGACATCCTGGAATGTGAAGTCAAGTGGGCCTTAGAAAGCATCACTAGGAACAAAGCTAGTGGAGGTGATGGAATTCCAGTTGAGCTATTTCAAATCCTGAAAGATGATGCTGTGAAAGTGCTGCACTCAATATGCCAGCAAATTTGGAAAACTCAGCAGTGGCCACAGGACTGGAAAAGGGCAGTTTTCATTCCAATCCCAAAGAAAGGCAATGCTAAAGAATGCTCAAACTACTGCACAGTTGCACTCATCTCACACACTAGTAAAGTAATGCTCAAAATTCTCCAAGCCAGGCTTCAGCAATACGTGAACCGTGAACTTCCTGATGTTCAAGCTGGTTTTAGAAAAGGCAGAGGAACCAGAGATCAAATTGCCAACATCCGCTGGATCATCGAAAAAGCAAGAGGGTTCCAGAAAAACATCTATTTCTGCTTTATTGACTATGCCAAAGCCTTTGACTGTGTGGATCACAATAAATGGTGGAAAATTCTGAAAGAGATGGGAATACCAGACCACCTGACCTGCCTCTTGAGAAATCTGTATGCAGGTCAGGAAGCAACAGTTAGAACTGGACAGGGAACAACAGACTGGTTCCAAATAGGAAAAGGAGTATGTCAAGGCTGTATATTGTCACCCTGCTTATTTAACTTCTATGCAGAGTACATCATGAGAAACGCTGGACTGGAAGAAGCACAAGCTGGAATCAAGATTGCCGGGAGAAATACCAATAACCTCAGATATGCAGATGACACCACCCTTATGGCAGAAAGTGAAGAGGAACTAAAAAGCTTCTTGATGAAGGTGAAAGAAGAGAGTGAAAAAGTTGGCTTAAAGCTCAACATTCAGAAAATGAAGATCATGGTATCCGGTCCCATCACTTCATGGGAAATAGATGGGGAAACAGTGGGAACAGTGTCAGACTTTATTTTTTGGGGCCCCAAAATCACTGCAGATGGTGACTGCAGCCATGAAATTAAAAGACGCTTACTCCTTAGAAGAAAAGTCATGACCAACCTAGATAGCATATTGAAAAGCAGAGACATTACTTTGCCAACAAATGTCTGTCTAGTCAAGGCTATGGTTTTTCCAGTGGTCATGTATGGATGTGAGAGTTGGACTGTGAAGAAAGCTGAGCACCAAAGAATTGATGCTTTTGAACTGTGGTGTTGGAGAAGACTCTTGAGAGTCCCTTGGACTGCAAGGAGATCCAACCAGTCCATTCTGAAGGAGATCAGCCCTGGGATTTCTTTGGAAGAAATGATGCTAAAGGTGAAACTCCAGTCCTTTGGCCACCTCATGCGAAGAGTTGACTCATTGGAAAAGACTCTGATGCTGGGAGGGATTGAGGACAGGAGGAGAAGGGGACGACAGAGGATGAGATGGCTGGATGGCGTCACTGACTCGATGGACGTGAGTCTGAATGAACTCCGGCTGTTGGTGATGGACAGGGAGGCCTGGCGTGCTGCGATTCATGGGGTCACAAAGAGTTGGACATGACTGAGCGACTGAGCAACTGAACTGAAATCTTTCAGGATCTCCCTTTATGACAGAGAGCAGGCTCTGAAGATCCCCAACTTTGATAGGCAACTGTGTTTGGTCAGAATGTAGTTTCATTGTTCTGTGTTTCCTTGTTTTAGTATGTGTAATTCTGTTCTACTTTCAACAGGAAATACTGGCTTTCTGTTTATAGTGAGGATAAGGTTTTTCTATGAAAATTAGTTTTAATCAAAGGAAAATGATGAGTTAATCTAAAAACAAGAACTAGAGTATATAATAATGTAGGTGATACGTAGACATGGCAAAACAGTGAATTTCATAGAGGAATGGCAAAATTATGGGAAATATTGGTCTGATATCTGCTAAGGGCTTCCCTGGTGGCTCAGTGGTAAAGAATCCACCTGCCAATGCAGGAGATGTGGGTTTGATTTCTGGGTTGGGAAGTTCTCCTGGAAAAGGAAATGGCAACCCACTCTAGCATTCTTGCCTGGGAAATACCATGGACAGAGGAGCTTGGCGGGCTATAGTCCATGGGGTCGCAAAAGAGACAGACAGGACTTGGTGACTAAAGAAAAACAACCTTTGCTATGGTTAATTGTATAAAGATCTACGGTCTCTTCTGTATTTGTTTTGGAATTCAAAATGTTCAGGTCTTATTGGCAGATATGACTTGCATAGGAGATACTGAGGCAGTGCCATCATCAAGTACTGCAGTATTTCTGCAAGAAAATATATGAATGTACAGTGGGATAAATAAAGATAAATACATGACCCCATGTGGTTCAGCTCAGGTCACGAAATATGTTTTTGAACCAAACATAAGAAAAAAAGTTTTGATTTTCAGAGATTTCTAGATTTCAGAATCACAGATAAGAGATTATAGATCTGTCTTTGTAAACAAATTACATCATTTTCTAAAATACTGATTAAATTAATCATGTGGAAAACAAATGATACACCAACTTGGTCCAAGTAGCTCTGCTATCTTAAAGTTTATTTTACTGCTGTGTATCACCTCTGTATACATTCTGATCTGCTGTATTGGGCCAGGTAGATGTGTTTGTGGAAGAAACATTGAATCCAAGTGACTTTATACCTGTGTATATGAACATGGAAATAGTTCTTGGTCCTGCTCAGCCTTGAGATGTGAGGGTCAGTTTTGAACATAGGACTTGCTCTCTTGGTAATTATGAACTTGGATATTGGCTAAATGGCAATGCATTCACTGGCGCCAGACAATTTGGGGGAATATTTCATTTGGTTCTGTGTCTTTAAGATAGAAAATCCATCAATTGTTTGCAACTGTTTAGTTGAGTGTAATGTTAGTTCTTAGATAGTCTAGTTATCAATGAAGTCTTAATTTAGCCATGATCAAAATATTTAAAAAGGGGCATGACCAGACTCCCCAGCCAGCTATTTTATAGTCTGTGAACTTAAGACATTGTAGAGCAGTTAAGCTGGATTAATTACAGCTCAGAGGGTCATGTTATTTATGATTGTTTTTCAAACATTCTGGAAAATGATAAATGAGCAAGTATTTTCTTCAGAACACATTGAGATTTGTCAGATTCTTGATTTATACCCTTCAGAACATGCTTTTATTTTTTTTGTAATTAGCATAAAAATGTATAGTAATTGATCATAAAAATTATACTTAAGTATTTATGGGTTTTGTATGTTATATTCCATCTATTTAAATAATTTGATAAAACAAGACACTGTAGACATGAAGTTTTGCTTTTACATTGTATATTTCCTCAAGAAGCTTAATTAAATTTCACTTCACTGTTCTGTAGGGAAGAGGTATACTTAGATGTAGAATCTGAGCCCAGGGCCATTTGGCTCATACATATTTATATTTGAATTTTATATTGTTGTCCAGGATTTTCCATGAAGAATAGAGTTTTTTTTTTTTTTTTAACTTCTGGTACATTAGTGCAACAGTTATTAATGTTTTTTCATTTCTCAACTCACTCCCATGGGCTTACCTGGATTTTAAGTCATGACATAAATAAGACGGGTGGTAGGATTAGGGCCACTTCTGATGGAGCAGAGGCAGCACTAACCCTTTTGCACCCACTCAAGAAACATTACTGGGATGTCAGTGAGGATGGCATTTGCTGTGGCTGTAACTTATTAAAGTAATTTACAGGTATTAAGAATCTACTGTTAGGATAATACACTATGATTAATATTAATAACCTTGTACCTCACACTGAACATGGTAAAATCACCATTAATAATAACAAAACATCAAATATAACAGTGACAATATTTATTGAGCAATTGCTAAGTGCCAGGCATGTGTTAAGTGCTTCTCATGTTTGAACTCATTTAATCCTTATAACCACACTATGAAGAAAGCACCATAATTATCTGCTTCTTTATGGATGAGGATACTTTGTAAATGTTTTTGGAGATCAAGTAAGTTAGCCAGAGTCACAAAAAATGAGGCATTCTGACTTGACAATGTTTTATTATCTTCAACTTTATCTTCCTCATATAGGGCTCCCCTCATAGCTCAGTTGGTAAAGAATCCACCTGAAATGCAGGAAACCCCAGTTTGATCCCTGGGTCTTCTTCCCTGGAGAACAGAAAGGCTACCCACTCCAGTATTCTGGCCTGGAGAATTCCATGGACTATATAGTCGATGGGGTCACAAACAGTTGGACACGACTGAGCAACTTTCATTCGTTTTATATTCCTCACAAATACAGTAACATCTCAACTCTCTGGGACTCAACTTTGAGCAACTTTGCCTGCCTGGAACAAACCTGAGAACATGGAAAGCAAGCGAAAACATTTCTGTAGTAAACATAGAAACAAAACTCTCTCTGTATGAGATTATACATATTCAGCAGGCAATGAATGGCCAGACTGCGTCCTATCCAGGGTCCTTTCGGAAAAGGTCTGGAGCCTGACTACTTCAGTGGAATCCGAGGCTTCGAGTATGATCACTAATGCTTCTGTGCTATAAAGTGAAATGAGTTTTAGTTTAGTGTTAAGAATTGAAGACCAAAAACCCAGTTGATTCTTAGAAAAATCTTTCATGGTTAGAAAAATAGTACTTGAAATGGGCACATATTTCTTTATCTGAAATGATACATTCTTTACAAATGTTTTAGCTAACAGAGGGTTTGGATGTAGAAGAGAAAATGCTTGCATTGTTGATCTTGTTATGTGAAGACAGCGAAATGCCATCTTGATTTTTTTCTTGTGATTTGGTTAAGACAGTAAAGCTCGACTGTAAAATAAATTCCTTCTATTTATTTGCCCTGTTTTCATTTTTTCTCTAGATCGTTCCTTTGATGCCCTCAAAAAATCCAAGCACCCCTCAACATTGCTTGCTGCTGGCCAGCTCTCTGACATGCTGAATGGTGGTGATGACGTCTACGCTAACTGCATGGTGATAGACCAGGTGAGGTATGAGTGCTGTCGCTAGGGGGATCTGTCCTCTTTTAAAAATGTGCGCATCTCAGAATTCCATTGTGCATTGTTGTATCCTCGGAAAATTCCAGCCTAAGAGCAGCCAGGTGATGTTGCTGTGGAATCTCATCATACGATCTCTTGACGTAGGTCCTTCCTTGGGAACCCAGCACACCTTAACTTCCACCGAGAAGCACCATGGGAGGGGTCTTAGGACACCGGCAAGAAGAATGTGGGAACTTATCCATGGGGCCAAAATAGGAAATGACATTTGGGAGGCCAGTTTCTTCTCTGACCTGATTATGTAATATTTGTATTCAAATCCAGCAGACACTAATGAGCGAGAGCTTAATGCCAGCCCCATGTGAGACTGTCACATAAATTACTTGCTTAATCCTCACAACACACCTATTAGTGTGTGATTAGGATATAGAGCTTTAGTATTAAAACAGAATGGTGAGATGTTGCAGGGAGGCTGGAACCTTTTAGAATTCTCCACCCATTCCCTGATAGAGATTTGTGAGTTAAAACTCAGAGAGACAGATGGCTTGGATGTGTATCTACGTAGGGATTTATTCTTTGTTCTTTCCTGTAGCTTGGTGATCCTCACATGTTAATATTTTTAAAATTATAGTTATAGATCTGAAAATTTCTGCATGCCCTAATTTATGGGAGGTTTAAGGGATTCTCAAGAGTAATTTTGATAGCACATAATTTCTGCCTTATTTCCTGGTTTTAAAACCTGATCTCCACATAAGAGTTATTTTGTATATGCTCATTGAACAGTGATCTATTTTGTTCTTTTTGGGTTGTTGTTGTTAGTATACGTATATTGTATACTATATTGTTAGTATACATAGATTTTACCCTATTGTATCTGTTACTTATAGATATTTTTTATGATGTAAACTTTTTTTTTTTCTGTCTAGTGAATGCTAATTTCTGCCCATTGGTTGAATGTCTCTTTCCTTTGGTTATGAGAAATTGTTACATTAAGTGCATAGTATAAATGGGATAGATTGGAGTGATATCCAAAATGACAGAAAAACCAAAAAATCAGAATGGACATCAGCTCTCAAGAACGAGTGCATTTCTTTAGGTGTGAAGCACTGAATGTCAGCCCTAGTTATAGAAATCTAGGATGAGACACAAGAGTTTAGGACAAAGTGGGAGTTCTGGGGACATTCTTTTAAGATGCAAGGTGATTGGACTTACTGTGCTCTAGCAACATTCCGATTTTAATGGCTTTATTCTGTTGCCACATTTTCTCAGTGTTTAAATACATTTGTCATTATTTTTTCATTCTGTTCCCCAGTGAATATTGCAGTACTTCCATTTACCCCCAGAAGCTAAAATTGTACTTGACTCAACATTTGTGGGGGCAAACTGTGTCTTTGTATGTTGTAAGATACATTAAAAATGGAAAACTTTGGAAGCCAAATTAAGGATAGGAAAATAACTTCTGTTTGGAAGTACTTTGAGAGAAGTTTTGCTTTAATAATGTGAAACATACATCCAAAGAGAACTCAAACAGCCTGATTGGTAAACTGAAATGAAGTAGAAGATTGCTGAATTTGTGCAGTGAAACAAAAATCAAAATCTGGCTACAAGTCACAGAGTTTCTTATATCGGTGTGGTGTCGTTTGTAGTATCATTACATCATTTGTTTTACTGTTCCTATGTCCATTTGAATAGCAAGGACAACATAAGGAGTCCAGATTCTGCATACTGAAAATAGTTTCTAGCAATATCTGGAAAGAATCTAATTTTCTTCATCTCTCTCAATCTGGCATGGAAACCTGAAAAAACGGCTAGCTTATTTACATACTGTTTCCTATGAGTTTTCAAGGTTATCAAGCTACCTGATGAGGACGCTCATGTGATATAAACTACTTTGAAAATTATCATATAAACTACTTTGAAAAAAATTTATTTGGACATTATTTCAAGCCTGTATAATTCAGTACAAAGAATTCTTGTATACTCTTAATAAAAAAAATCTCCAAATTTTACCATATTTTACTTCATTATTCTGAGTATGTATTTGTATATGTGTACTTGTAAATGCTTAAGATATGTATACAAATATTAACTTGTTTGAGAGTAAATTGAAAATATGATGCCCTTTTACTCCTCAATCTTTCATAGTGTATTTTCCTAAAAGCATAGATATTCTCTTACTTAAGCCATATAGTTACCAAAATCAGGAAATCATCATCCACACACTATTAGCCGTTTACAGACATTATTCAATTTTAGCCAATTGTTCCAGTAATGTTCTTTGTAGCAAAAGAAAATTAAATAGCATGTCTTGCATTTAGTTGTTTCTCTTTTAGTCTTCTTTAATCTGGGACAGTTACTTAGTGTTTGTCTTTTACAATAATTTTGAAGAATATATTCCAGGTTGTTTTTGGAGCTGCTCTCTTTGTTTTTACTGTTTTCTTGCTCAAAAGTGATGCCTTTTGATGACCACCACTTCAGATCACCAGTACTTCCTTCAGTTCAGTTCAGTTCAGTCGCTCAGTCGTGTCCGACTCTTTGTGACCCCATGAATCGCAGCACACCAGGCCTCTCTGTCCATCACCAACTCCCGGAGTTCATTCAGACTCACGTCCTTCGAGTCAGTGATGCCATCCAGCCATCTCATCCTCTGTCGTCCCCTTCTCCTCCTGCCCCCAATCCCTCCCAGTATCAGAGTCTTTTCCAATGAGTCAACACTTCGCATGAGGTAGCCAAAGTACTGGAGTTTCAGCTTCAGCATCATTCCTTCCAAAGAACACCCAGGGCTGATCTCCTTTAGAATGGACTGGTTGGATCTCCTTGCAGTCCAAGGGACTCTCAAGAGTCTTCTCCAACACCACAGTTCAAAAGCATCAATTCTTCGGCGCTCAGCCTTCTTCACAGTCCAACTCTCACATCCATACATGACCACTGGAAAAACCATAGCCTTGACTAGATGGACCTTTGCTGGCAAAGTAATATCTCTGCTTCTGAATATGCTATCTAGGTTGGTCATAACTTTTCTTTCAAGGAGTAAGCATCTTTTAATTTCATGGCTGCAGTCACCATCTGTAGTGATTTTGGGGCCCGAAAAAATAAAGTCTGACACTGTTTCCACTGTTTCTCCATCTATTTCCCATGAAGTGATGGGACCAGATGCCATGGTCTTCGTTTTCTGAATGTTGAACTTTAAGCCAACTTTTTCACTCTCCACTTTCACTTTCATCAAGAGGCTTTTTAGTTCCTCTTCACTTTCTGCCATAAAGGTGGTGTCATCTGCATATCTGAGGTTATTGATATTTCTCCCAGCAATCTTGATTCCAGCTTGTGCTTCTTCCAGCCCGGCGTTTCTCATGATGTACTCTGCATAGAAGTTAAATAATCAGGGTGACAATATACAGCCTTGACATACTCCTTTTCCTATTTGGAACCAGTCTGTTGTTCCCTGTCCAGTTCTAACTGTTGCTTCCTGACCTGCATATAGGTTTCTCAAGAGGCAGGTCAGGTGGTCTGGTATTCCCATCTCTTTCAGAATTTTCCACCGTTTATTGTGATCCACACAGTCAAAGGCTTTGGCATTGTCAATAAAGCAGAAATAGATGTTTTTCTGGAACTCTCTTGCTTTTTTGATGATCCAGCGGATGTTGGCAATTTGATCTCTGGTTCCTCTGCCTTTTCTAAAACCAGCTTGAACCTCTGGAAGTTCACGGTTCACGTATTGCTGAAGCCTGGCTTGGAGAATTTTGAGCACTTCCTTAGGGCAAGTGTTTTGATCCACTGGGACTTAAAAAAAAAAGATTATTTATTTGTCTGCCTTGGGTCTTAGTTGGATCAAGTGAGATCTCCCATTGTGGCGCAGAGTCTCTAGTTGTGACGTGGGCTACTGTAGTTGCAGGGCATGGGCTCAGTTGCTCAGCAGCATGTGGGATCTTAGCTTCCTGACTGGGGATCAAACCTGTGTTCCCCTGCATTGGAGTCATAACCGCTGAATCACCAGGGAGGTCCCCAAGTGGGACTGTTTTTTCACACCATCCAGTGGAGGTGGTACTTTCTCTTCCTGATGCAGATTTTAGATCCGTCTTTGGCCCTCTGCTGACTCCCTCCCATGCAGATTTTTCCAGACTGCCCTTACCCTACTGCAAAGTCTCATGGCAAGAGTATGACAGGTTGCTGGCTGAGATTTCATGTTTAGTATTTCAGTTCAGTTCAGTTGCTCAGTCATGTCTGACTCTTTGTACCCCATAAACCACAGTATGCCACGTCTCCCTGTCCATCACCAACTCCCCGAGTCCACCCAAAACCATGTCCATTGTGTCAGTGATGCCATCCAAGCATCTCATCCTCGGTTGTCCCCTTCCTCTCCTGCCCTCAATCTTTCCCAGCATCAGGGTCTTTTCAAATGAGTCAGCTCTCTGCATCAGGTGGCCAAAGTATTGGAGTTTCAGCTTCAGCATCAGTCCCTCCAATGAACATCCAGGACTGATCTCCTTTAGGATGGACTGGTTGGATCTCCTTGCAGTCCAAGGGACTCTCAAGAGTCTTCTCCAGCACCACAGTTCAAAAGCATCAATTCTTTGGCACTCAGCTTTCTTCACAGTCCAACTCTCACATCCATACATGACCACTGGAAAAACCATAGCCTTGACTAGACGGACCTTTGTTTGCAAAGTAATGTCTCTGCTTTTTAATATGCTGTCTAGGTTGGTCATAACTTTTCTTCCAAGGAGCAAGCATCTTTTTAATTTCATGACTGCAATCACCATCCTCAGTGATTTTGGAGCCCAGAAAAATAAAGTCAGCCATTGTTTCCACTGTTTCCCCACCTATTTGCCATGAAGTGATGGGACCAGATGCCATGATCTTTGTTTTCTGAATGTTCAGCTTTAAGCCAACTTTTTCACTCTCTTTTTTCACTTTCATCAAGAGGCTCTTTAGCTCCTCTTCACTTTCTGCCATAAGGGTGGTGTCATCTGCATATCTGAGGTTATTGATATTTCTCCTGGCAATCTTGATTCCAACTTGTGCTTCCTCCAGCCCAGTGTTTCTCATGATGTACTCTGCATAGAAGTTAAATAAGCAGGGTGACAATATTCAGCATTGACATACTCCTTTTCCTATTTGGAACCAGTCTGTTGTTCCATGTCCAGTTCTAACAGTTGCTTCCTGACCTGCATACAGATTTCTCAAGAGGCAGGTCAGGTGGTCTGGTATTCCCATCTCTTTCAGAATTTTCCACCATTTATTGTGATCCACACAGTCAAAGGCTTTGGCATAGTCAATAAAGCAGAAATTGATGTTTTTCTGGTACTCTCTTGTTTAGAATTTACAGGTAATTTAAAGTTTGAGGTATTTTCTGTCTTCTAGTTATGCTAAACCCATACATCTTATGTAGCTTTATTTGATCTTTTGTTTGGGAGACTCAGATTTATGTGACTGCCAATGACTTGTTTCCCAGGTTCCTATAAACTATTTTGTAAGCTAAAATGCCTACTGTTTAGTTTTTGTCTCAAGTATTTAAAACATTTCTCCTCATTTTGAGTCAGTGGTTCATAAAATGTTAAAATCATAGTCAGTTTCTGGTTTTGTAATACAGTTTATAAAACACTTGGTCGTCTTCCTTTTGTGTATTATGGGAGAGCAGGAAGTAAACAAAAATATATCATGTAAGAATTCCTTTGCTTACATAAAGAAAAACAAGAACAACAACAACAAAAAAAACAGAAAAGATAAATAAGTTGGAGGGTCTTTAAATTGTGAAAACTGTATTCTTTGTTCTGCCAATCTTTCCTGGTTTTGCTCAGCAAATATTTTTCTTTCAACTACCAGGTTGGTGATTTGGACATTAACTATATTAATATAGAGGAAATCCCTGCAAATACCTGTCTTGAATCCATGGATTCTTCTCTGGGGCCTGAGAGCAGCAAACCCAGCCTTCCTACTGAAGCCAGTGCTGGCACATACCCACCAAATAAGAGGCCAGAAGTGACGTCACACACGGAAGCCCAATCATCTTTCATATCATCTAGTTCGTATGCTTCCAATTTGAATCTTTCTTTTGGTCTTCGTGGATTTGAAAAGGAGCAAAGTCGTCTAAAGAAAAGAAGGTAAAGTACTACATTCTAGAGAGAAAATGTAGAAAATCAAAGAACTTTGTAGCTGGACTTGGAAAATTCTATTTTCTTATTGTTATTGCCCCCACCATTTTTATTTCTACATCAAAATTTGCCTCCATTTAGGTTCTTATATTTCATGACTTGAAAGTAAGATACATAAGAAAGCAGACAAAAATATAATAAAGGAAAACCACAATGAGATACCATTTAATACTTACTAGATATGCAAAAATTTTATGAAGTGTAATAATACCATATTTTGGTGAAAATGCATATGATAGAAACTCCTATATACAGTTGATATGAGTGAAAGTTGTATAATAACTTTGGAAAATATTTTGGCATTTTCTTGTAAAGTTGGATGTGCATATATATTATGACCCAGCAGTGTTTCTTCTGTGTCCTAAAAGACATGCATAAGACTATTTATTGCAGTAGGAAATAACCCAAATGGTAGGGGATGAAAAGATAAATTACACTGTAGTTACATAATGGGATACTGTGCGGTAGTAAAAGTGAATTAACTATGACTATGTCTACTTGCATAATCACGTGCAACTTAGAAACATGAAGTAGAACAAAAAAAGGAGCCACAAAATACTTCAGTTAGATCTCACATTTATAAAATGCAAAAACAATCTGTTACTGTAGGGCATGTATAATGTGCTTAAGCAATAAGGAAAAACAAATGAGAATGAAGAGGATAAAAATCCCCAAATTTAAGATACTTGTTACATTGAGTGGGCATTGTAGGGAAAGGATAAAACAACAGTGTGGCCAATGTTTGTTTCAAGTTGAGTGGGTTGATGGGTGTTTATTCTATTTTAAATTTTTTATTGGTGTATAATTGTTTCTGCAATGTTGTTAGTTTCTGCTGTATCACAACGTGAATCAGTTATGTGTACACATATCCCCTCCCTCTTGGACCTCCCTCCACTTCCCCACCATCCTACCCATCTAGGTCATCAAAGAGCAGCAAATTGAGGTGTTTGTTTTATGTTTATCCTCTGTAACTTATAGTTACCTTCCATATAATTTCTTGTATATGTAAAAATGTCCTTAGAACAATCATTTTATTGTGTATGATTGTACATATTTCTATGTGTGTGTGCATGTGTGTGAGACCCTGTGTCTTTGTCTTCACTTCTTATCCATTCATCCTTTAGTCTATTTTCTTTAGGGAATAGGCCCATTTTTACTGATTTCATTTTATCCTAGGGCTTCCCGGGTGGCTCAGATGGTAAAGAATCTGCCTGCAATGTGGGAGACCTGGTTTCGAGCCCTGGGTTGGGAAGATCCCCTGGAGAGGAGCCTGGCGGGCTACAATCCATAGGGTTGCAGAGTTGGACACAACTGAGCGACTAAGCACGCATGACTTTCCTTAGGTAGTGAGAACAAAGAGGATTCTTCATGAGAGTGACAAATGAGAATGAAGAAGAGAAAAATGCCCAAATTTAAGATAATTGTTACATTGAGTGGGCATTGTAGGGAACGAATGAAACAATGGTGTGGGCAATGTTTGTTTCAAGTTGAGCCTTGGACCTCTGATTATATGTCCAGTTTTACACATAAGATTATGAATCAAAATAACAATAAAATGAACAGACATATGAGTATATATAAATATGTACCTGAATGAATATTCGACAGAAACTTAATCAGAAAGGAGTGAAAGGAAGGGTAAGAAGCAGTCACTGGGTGCTGATCCCTGGGTTGCGCTGATAAACAACAGCTGGAGATTAGAAACCTTTAACAGGTAACGGTACCAAGAGTGATGTCTAGTGGATAGATAATAAAAGATCTTCTCTAGATTTTTATTGTGTGAGTTATAGTTTTAAAGATGCTTGTGTGGTCATGGCTGCAAATTAAACTGATGGGACATTTTGGGCTCTGCTTTGATTTAAGAGACAAGGAAAATAACCAAATTTGAAGTCTGTTTCTGGTTCTCTCTATTTCAAAATCAAGATGATTTATTGTGTTGTTATTAAAATTTTAGCTCCAGAAGTATAACAGCCAAAGAAAAACTACATTTAAAAAGTACATTATATATTAACATGCCTATGGAAGTTCTCAGCCTCAAAGCTTGAGTGGTTTAAAATGTAGATGGAATGGAAGGAGCTGGAAAGGTGCAAGGTCAAATTCTTGCCTTTTAATTTTATGGTTATCAAAGTTAAATGAGGAAAGAAAAGCAGTAGGTTAGCAGCATCACCACCTGCTTCTGAAGAGTTGTCATAGGAATCATTTTTTAAAATCTCTAAAATTGATAATTGAACAGGACATGTTTGGAACCTCACTTGACTCATGCCTGACCCATTTCTTGTCACCAGCTCTGGAATGAGATCTTCATACCTCTTCTTGTCTTAGTGTGCTTCTGCCCTCCTAACTTGTCCAGGGGCAAAGGAAAGAAAGCCATGCTGCATTTTTCACATGTAAATTGCTCCAGAGCCTGCCCCCTCTCCACTAAACAGCTCAGTGGCTCTGTTTTGTCTGTGTTTTTAATATTTGAAAGGTAACTATTTGGGCCTTGTAAAATTCAAACCCAGATCTCCTGCAGTGCAGGCAGATTCTTTACCAGCTGAGCCACCAGGGAAAGCCAATAATTATATTTAAAAAACAGAAATAATGAAGATAGTAGTAATTTGAAATGACTTTTGCTAGGTTTAAATGTTCATTCGGGGAACCATAAAATCTTGTTTAAGAAGATCTATTCAGGATGAGGGGAGAGGAAAAAATGATAGAAATCACTTAAGTATGAATTTTGTTAGGTGGTGAATGAGAGCCCCTTGTAGCTGACACCAATAGAGACTGAATTCAGGGAGGTAGAGAGCCATGGCTGTCTTAGTTGATGACTTAGCTGTTTGTTCGCTTTTTGCTGCAGTTCCAGCCTTGATGCCTTGGATGCTGACAGTGAAGGAGAGGGCCATTCGGAGCAGTCGCACAATTGCTACACTCCCGTGTGTCAGAGTTCCTCGAGAACTGGCATTGCTAGCGGGGATGAATTGGACTCTTTTGAGACCAACACTGAACCAGATTTTAATATCTCCAGGACGGAATCATTTTCTTTATCAAGTAGCCTGCAGCTGAAGGTATTCTTATTAGTATTCATTTGGTTTATTAAAAGCCTGGAAAGTATGTTGTCTAAATCTGCTCATCTCTGAAAGACAAATTATGTTTATGGTAACACATGTGAATGTTTTTTTAATTGAAGACCCATGAACTTCACGAGTCTGTCTTTTCACACTCTCACATTCTAATGTGTATAGTCCCTACGTAGAATGGCTGATTTGTTTTCATGATTCCCCACCAACGAAAATCATCTTTCATGTTTTTGGAAAATGTTACCATTTTATAGTGTTTTCTGCCATCATCCCTTAAGCAATGGGAGAAAGGCTGGTAGTATGAAGTGAGTTTAAATGATCAAGCTTGTTTTGCACACATAAAATTTTACTTGGTTCTGGTGATGAGGTAAATAATATTGCCAAGGCAGAGGTAACATTTGTTGAGCTGCATGAACTCATCTGGAATACCATAGACTCTGTTAGTTTTTCCACAGGAGACAGCTTTTGTGTCTTTTTTCACATTGGAGTTTCATTTCATTGTGGTTTCTTGAAATGACTAAACTTTTCCAGTCTTACAGGGAAGCCCATTTATGTTTGGACCTATGTTTTCTGTTTTATTTCTATTGTCCACTTGTTTTCTTTTTAAATTGAGTTTACTACTGTAAATGCAATGTGTTTGAGTAAAACACTATAAAACGATACGTGCTATGCTTTAACATCTCTTATCTCAAACATATGGTGGTTATGATTATGTTTTATTTTTATAGTATGCTCTACAATATGCAAAACATGCTTCATGTATGTACAAAACACATACTTTTCTCATAACTCACCTAGGATATAAAGTGGTATTTTTATTTTAATTTTTGATCTGTTAAAGTTGTGCAGAGATTAGACGTCCACATTGCCCAAAGCTTGGTGAGAGAGTCAGAACTCAGATCTAGGCCTTCTGACCCTAGAACCTGAATCCTCTACCCTCAGCTCTGAGGTCTGTACAGCTGTCATCATCTTCTGAAACTAAAGATCATGTGATATTTTTGGATAATAAAAATTAGATATGGTTATTCATGTAGCTAGTTCTCAGACTTGTAATTTGAATGGAACTATGAAAAACTCCAGAGAAGGCAATGGCACCCCACTCAAGTACTCTTGCCTGGAAAATCCCATGGATGGAGGAGCCTGGTAGGCTATAGTCCATGGCGTCGCTAAGAGTTGGACACGACTGAGCAACTTCACTTTCACTTTTCACTTTCATGCATTGGAGAAGGAAATGGCAACCCACTCCAGTGTTCTTGCCTGGAGAATCCCAGGGACGGGTGAGCCTGTTGGGCTGCCGTCTATGGGGTCGCACAGAGTTGGACACGACTGCCGTGACTTAGCAGCAGCAGCAGCATGAAAAACTCATCATTACTTAGAAGGAAAAGTAATTCTCTGTGAAACAGTTCTATACTGTTCACTTTTAAGAAGAATCTATCCTATAAATTATGGCTTGCCTTGCCTTTGTAATTACCCTGTATAATTTTTTGCCAAGGAATTCTGGATAATTTTCAAATTGCTATTGTTAGGAAAAATGATTACCATGCATGACTTCAATGCAGAGGATGGCACTTGGCTAGGGCCCTTTGTGACCAACTCACTGTTAGGGGATAACTTAGGTTGGCCTTTTGGACTGCCAGGCCCACTGGGTCTTTCCCAATAAGAAAGTCATGGTTGCCATGGCTCAAGGCCATTCAAAGCAAGGTCAGGCTTCTATTTTCAACTTTCCTCCAGGCTCTTCAACTAAAGCACGAGCCTAAGGCAACCATGTGCTTTTACTTATGGAGAACAAAAGAAAATAGTGCTTCTAAAGGGCTGTTGCTGACGCCTTGTTTTAGTAACACATTTTGCAGCACTTTCTTTTACCTCTGACCTTAAGTGGTATCTTAATGGGAGGTGGGCCTCAGTCCTAAGTCCACATGGCCTCTGTTGGATGGGTTTGGGTGCCGTAAATGGCTTTAGTGACATTCTGTTGCACATTCATGTAAGATTTCTAGAATATGTAAGAAAAACATGTTTTTATTATCTTGCCTTCTTACACTTTCACATATGTTGCCGATATAATGATAGAAATAATAGGTGGTTGGGCACACAGGAAGAAAACAGCAGGTCACTTAAAGGGATAAAGTTAAACTATATACACCAGTGATAATTCAAACAAAATCCCAGGAAGTACTGGATGGAAGATCTGTTGAAAGATGAGCAAAGACTAGAAGGATTTGTATAATGCTCTATGCATTCTTTTTTGGAGGCTGCAGCTAATATTACAAATAGCCTTTGTGTGTGAGTCACTCAGTCATGCCCGACTCTGTGATCTCATGGACTGTAGCCCACCAGGCTCCTCTGTCTGTGGAATTCTCCAGGCAAGAATACTGGAGTGGGCCGCCATTCTCTTCTCCAGGGGATCTTCCCAACCCAGGGATCAAACCCTGGTTTCCTGAATTGTAGGCAGATTCTTTGCCATATGAGCTACCAGGGACACCCTCAGGAAATAGCCATTAGGAACTTTTAAGAACATAATTTTAGGTGACTGTTTCTTTACCTTCTAATAATTGTTATGTATATAGATCTTAGTTCATACGGAATTTTGCTTAAAGGCTACAGTTTAAAATTATAAAAATAAATGACAACTCAGGTCAAAAAAAGTCAGACTTGTTGAATATGCAGAGAAAATTATGTGACTTAATTTTTCACTTTTAACCAACATGGTTAGAATGTTATACTTGTATCCTAAGTATATCCTATATACTTGTATAAAGTATATAGGAACTATTCCCGGAGCTCAAGTTTATTTGAGCATTCAAAAAACAATAGCATGTTTTAGAGTTGTGAGTGAGAGACAAACAGAAACAAATCATTAATAAGATTACATCAGAAATATTCAAGTTGAATCGTTTTTGTAAAGGTCCTGATTTAGTAACGTTGATAATGAGTGCATACTTTCAAATCTTCTGTGGAATTTTTTTAAAAGCTTTGTTATGATTTCTTTTAGGAATCATTGTTTTCTGGAATCCGTTCACGTTCGTATTCCTGCTCATCACCCAAAATTTCTTTAGGAAAAACTCGATTGATGCGTGATTTTACAGTGTGTAATTCAATTGAAGGTAAGCATTATTTACCATTTGGCTGTGAAAGCATTCTTTTCCAGAGTGGATTTTCAGTTAGTAAAAGTACATAAAACATATAAGAGGAGCAGGCAAGTATTCTAAATTTCATTTTCACTATTGAGTTTTCTACTCTTAGCAAAACCCTCAGCTCACTGGATATCACATAAAGCATAAATTTTATTTTGATGAAATCACAAATATGTACACACCTCTCTGCTGCCTTATTTTTTTTAATAAAATGTTTTCCTCAAGGGCAGTGTAAACTAGAATTTATTCTAGGTTCCTTATTGTGAGAACTTTAGAGAATTTTATTTAAGTAAATTAGTGATGAAATAACCCAACTCCCCAGAGGCAAAGCATTGCAAAATAGATTATCTTCATTTCTTTATTTAATAAGGAACTTTAGCAAGTTAAAAGAACATACTTGAAACACAAATAGGTATATCTCAAACAGTATTTTTTGTGACCCATGTAAACAATAATAGATAAACTTTTATACAATCAAATTTTAATTAGAATACAGCATACCTACAGAGAATTGTTGGAGAAGGCAATGGCACCCCATTCCAGTACTCTTGCCTGGCAAATCCCACGGACGGAGGAGCCTGGTGGGCTGCATTCCATGGGGTCGCGGAGAGTCGGACACGACTGAACGACTTCCCTTTCACTTTTCACTTTCATGCATTGGAGAAGGAAATGGCAATCCACTTCAGTGTTCTTGCCTGGAGAATCCCAGGGACGGGGCATCCTGGTGGGCTGCGTCTATGGGGTCACACAGAGTCGGACACGACTGAAGTGACTTAGCAGCACAGAGAATTGATGCTTTTGAACTGTGGTGTTGGAGAAGACTCTTGAGAGTCCCTTGGACTGAAAGGAGATCAAACCAGTCAATCCTAAAGGAAATCAGTCCTTAATATTCAATTGGAAGGACTGATCCTGAAGCTGAAACTCCAATACTTTGGCCACCTGATGTGAAGAACTGAGTCATTGGAAAAGACCCTGATGCTGGGAAAGATTGAAGGTGGGAGGAGAAGGGGACGACAGAGGATGAGATGGTTGGATGGCATCACCGACTTGATGGACATGAGTTTGATCAAGCTCTGGGAGCTGGTGATAGACAGGGAGGCCTGGCGTGCTGCAGTCCATGGGGTTGCAAAAAGTCAGCCATGACTGAGTGACTGAACTGAACTGAACTGAACTGATACCTACAGAAAGAAGTACATATTATAAGCATGTAGCTTGATAAATTTTTAAAAGTGAATTCAGATAAATAAGTAGAGTAGTTGTGGGCAACTCAGAGCTGCCCTTATAGTCTCTCTTAGCTACTATCCCAATTGTTAGCTGAATTCTGGAGTGTGATTATTTAATACTTTCTGTTCATAGTGTATTATGTAATAATTACATTTAAAGGTGTTATTGGGAAGTATTAATGTCAGTCTGTAGTATATAGTATTATTACAAATTTTTTGTCAGTGTATCAGATAATGCCTTGTTTTGGTCTATTATCTATCCTTAAGAGTCTTAGAGGACTCAGAAAGCAGGAGATGTGCTTAAGTATTCTCAATATTTGGAATATTTAAAATAGAACATATTTTACTCCTTTTTTCTTATTCTTGCTTTGTTATATTGCCATTATTTTGCATTTTTATGCTGTGTGGAGCAATGTTGAAAGCATAATCTTTGTGCTTGGACTTGCCATTCTAAAACAGTGACTCATGAATGGCTTCAGTCAGTATTTGCTGAATGAATATACAGACAAAATGCATAAATCACAAAACAAGTGCTGCAAGGCATTTTTTTTTCCCTTTTTCCTCCTGGGATGTCTTTTTGGAAGAAGAGAAAACAACACTGATACAAATGTCAGTTTTGATTTTTAGAATGAAAGATGGAGAGAAAGGACTAAGAAAAACAAGGATACAACTACCTTGAGGGGACAGGAGTAGACGATGGATTGAATTTGCCCTGGATTTTTTTTTTTTTAATACCATAAGTCTGTCTAGGATCTCCAGGTCCCCCTGACCTTAGCTTAGGTTGGGATTCCTTTTAATGGCAGCTTGGATACCTTTTCACTAATAGTCTTAGAGATGGCGAATTAACTTTGTGCTATAACTATTTGGAAAACACTTAAGTTTTCTGTGCATTGTGCAAAATGGTACCTTTGGCTTTTTGTCTCTAGTATCTCTGATTGTTAAATTCTGACAGTTATGATGTTTGAAATCTCAGATGACTGAGGGAAAAATTGAAGTTTGTAAGGGAAAGAGCCCTGATTTATGAGTTCTTTAATGAATAAGGAAGGGTATTTTTGCTTTACATACATTCCGTAAATCTTTGCATTTGAATTAGAAAGAATAAGAAACTGAAATTAATTCCCTGTTTTTTTTCTGTGAATAAAAGCTTGTCTTTAGACAGTATATTTAAAAATAGGGCAGTTGAATGAAGTTTGATACTCTCCAGAGGTAAGAATTACAAACAGGCAATTTAGGTTGAGGTTACACACTAAATGTACAAAGATTCCAATGAATATTCTTCTATGGTAGCAAACATTTGGGTTGATAACATTTAGGTCAGTCAAAATCATAGGACTGCGAAGAGTAAATTAACTCTTAAGGAAAAAGAAATAATTTTAACGTGTGTGTGTGTGTGTGTATGATCACAGCACATGTGTGAAAGCTTGACTGCTTCAAAGATGTGTTCTAATGTTTCATTGTTCAGTCTGCTTGCTGCTGCTGCTAAGTCGCTTCAGTCGTGTCCGACTCTGTGCGACCCCATAGACGGCAGCCCACCAGGCTCCCCCGTCCCTGGGATTCTCCAGGCAAGAACACTGGAGTGGGTTGCCATTTCCTTCTCCAATGCATGAAAGTGAAAAGTGAAAGTGAAGTCGCTCAGTTGTGTCCGACTCTGAGCGACCCCATGGGCTGCAGCCTACCAGGCTCCTCCATCCATGGGATTTTCCAGGCAAGAGTACTGGAGTGGGGTGCCAGTGCCTTAACTTAGTTCATAAAATCATTAAATGTTGCCATGTTTTGGCCTTCTCTCCATTTTCTCCAAATTAGGGAAAGTGATAAAGATATTTGGAGCAGTGCCCTAGTTATACAGAATAACTTGTTTTCTTGTTATTTGTTAACTGGTGGTATGTATAATGATAACGTAGAGTTGAGTACATTGTGTGCACTTCAGACTAACACATGACTGCTCATTCGTCTGCCTTCGTTTTCATTTTATTGTTCTGTGTCTTGTAGAGCAAAGAGCTTACAGCTTGCCGGAGCCACCGAGAGAACAAAGGTATTTTAACTCTTTCAGATTTCCTGAGGCACTGTTTGATCCATCTTTGGAAATGTTTAGCCATTGTTTTCGGTACCTGTTCAGTAGTTTGTGAGAGGTTTTGCATAAAGAGCCTGCTTGAGGCTTTGCTCCCTTTGTGATCTGCGTGGGTGTACGTGTGCCCGCTGCTCCGTTCAGTCCCTGGATGAGCAGGGCTCAGGACTGGGGACAGAGTAGGCTGGGGTTATTTTCAAAGCCAAACACTTCCAAGCACAGGACAGTGGGGAGCAGTGTGAGACCACCTGCTTTAGAAAGGCATCAGGTTCTCACAAGGTCTGTCCTCCACAACAGGAAGACTGCTGCGTGATAACAGGCCCTGGTGCCAGCTACAGAAAGTATCTAACATCCCTGCTGTCTGTTATCATGGAGTCTTGTTTAGAAGTGTTAAGTTTGAAACAAAGAATAAATGATACAGAAAACGCTTTGAACATTATCAACTTTGTGATTAATATGCAGATTTGAAAGCTGTATGCCCTAAGCTGCTCTTTCCTCTAGAAGGTAAAACTGTCCTTGGAGTTAACCTTGGGCAGCCAATGAGCCAGCAAACTGGACCACTGTGTTCTGTGGGTCTTGAGAAACTAACTGTTATGAGTCACACTGTGAAACAGCCTTGGGGTTATGTCAGACATGGCACAAATGTTTGACTTTGAGAGACCATATGAGAAGGAAGAAAATCGTTTTAATTTGGGTGCTATTAATGCTCAAACTCTGAGATCTTTTACTATATAGATCAGAATGGACTATTTTGCTTTACATCTTGGACTGTAAGTATGAAGAAGAAAAAGAAATCTCCTTTTGTTCCTTTCTATTTTTTGGAAACCAGAATAGAAATTTTGAAACAGACAGACTTAGAATGCCACTTAAGCATAGGCCAACGAGGATGGCATCAGGACAATGACAATGATGACAGTAGAGAGCAATGACTGTTGTTGGGTGTTTTCATGTGCCTGGCACCATTTTAGATGCTTTACGTTTATGACTTATTTAAATTATTTACTGACTACTTCTGGAATTTGTTCATCATCCTGGTCATCATTTTGATTAGCAGTCTTCTCCTTGCCATCTTTTTAACAATTGAAGAAGTAGGCTGGGGTTATTTGACTGATTGTAAAGATTTATTTTTTAAATCAAAAATATTTTCCATCAGGAGAGGAATTTCAGACTGAGTGAGCCAATGTCAGAATCAGTTAAGTACTGACTTATGAAATGTGTTAGCTTGAATGGAGACACAGACAGAGAACAGACTCATGGACATGGGGCAGTAGGGAGGAAGGAGGAGGTGGGATGTATGGAGAGAGTAACACGGAAACTTACATAATCGTATGTAAAATAGATTGCCAATGGGAATTTGCTGTATGACTCAGGGAACTCAAATCAGAGTTCTGTTAACAACCTAGAGGGGTGGGATGGGGAGGGAGGTTCAAGACAGAGGGGACACATGTATACCTATGGCTGATTCATGTTGATATTTGGCAGAGACCAACACAATTCTGTAAGGCAATTATCCTCCAATTAAAAAATAAATGAATTTAGAATTTAAAAATAAAAAGTAAAAGGGCTTGAACAACAACAAAAAGTGTTAGCTTGGATGGAATGTATAGGGATCATCTCTTTCTCTCATATTCCTCATTCCTGGTCCCCGCCCCCCATTCTTTGGTCTGTCTCTGGTCTACATCCTGAAAGCATCCACCTTTCTTAGCCCTATCCCCTGGTGTATCCAGTAGAGTCGATCTTTCACCTCACCCACTGTATTCCTGACAGCTTGTTGGTTACGCCAGTATGATACCTGCCTAGACCCTAATGCTTTGCTTTGGTCATGTTATAGATATTTACTTGAGGGTTTGCCTTCTTTATTTGCCTTATTTATTTTGATCACTTAGTTTCTGGAAAAGAGTTCAGCCAGGTAAAAGGAGCCGGGGGTGGGGGGGGGGGTGGGGCTCATTTTGGACCTTGCAGGCTCATTCCTGTAGGAGCAGACACTTCATCTATCCCAAGTCCTTAGGATTATGTGGTATGACTCAGTTATTTTATTGCCACCATCCATCTTAAATCTGATGGATCTACTACCTTTTATTTAAAAAAAAAAAAAAAACTGATCTGAGTGTTCAAAGTTGAAGTCTCAACTCTGTCAGTTTTCAATTTGGAAAACTGGAGCTTTTTAAACACTTAGATGCCAGGTTCTGAAAAAAAACAAATAGGTTAGCATATTGACTAGGCCAAAGCCTTTGACTGTGTGGATCACAATAAATGGTGGAAAATTCTGAAAGAGATGGGAATACCAGACCACCTGACCTGCCTCTTGAGAAATCTGTATGCAGGTCAGGAAGCAACAGTTAGAACTGGACATGGAACAACAGACTGGTTCCAAATAGGAAAAGGAGTACATCAAGGCTGTATATTGTCACCCTGCTTATTTAACTTATATGCAGAGTACATCATGAGAAATGCTGGGCTGGATGAAGCACAAGCTGGACTCAAGATTGCTGGGAGAAATATCAATAACCTCAGATATGCAGATGACACCACCCTTATGGCAGAAAGTGAAGAGGAATTAAAAAGCCTCTTGATGAAAGTGAAAGAGGAGAGTGAAAAAGTTGGCTTAAAGCTCAACATTCAGAAAACGAAGATCATAGCATCTGGTCCCATCACTTCATGGGAAATAGATGGGGAAACAGTGGAAACAGTGTCAGACTTTATTTTTCTGGGCTCCAAAATCACTGCAGATGGTGACTGCAGCCATGAAATTAAAAGACACTTACTCCTTGGAAGGAAAGTCATGACCAACCTAGATAGCATATTTAAAAGCAGAGACATTACTTTGCCAACAAAGGTCCTTCTAGTCAAGGCTATGGTTTTTCCTGTGGTCATGTATGGATGTGAGAGTTGGACTGTGAAGAAAGCTGAGTGCCAAAGAATTGATGCTTTTGAACTGTGGTGTTGGAGAAGACTCTTGAGAGTCCCTTGGACTGCAAGGAGATCCAACCAGTCCATTCTAAAGGAGATCAGCTCTGGGTGGCCACCTCATGCGAAGAGTTGACTCATTGGAAAAGACTCTGATGCTGGGAGGGATTGGGGGCAGGAGGAGAAGGGGACGACAGAGGATGAGATGGCTGGATGGCATCACTGACTCGATGGACGTGAGTCTGAGTGAACTCCGGGAGTTGGTGATGGACAGGGAGGCTGGCGTGCTGCGATTCATGGGGTTGCAAAGAGTCGGAGACGACTGATCAACTGAACTGAGCTGACCTATCATTCTTTAGTTCCAAGAGTTAGATCTCCTCCCATATTGTTCTTCTCTTAGATACTGGATGGCTCTTGATGGTGTCCCAAAAGGTGTTCCAGAGAGGATTTCTTTTCAGCTTTCAAATGTACTTTTTTCTCCATTCCATGTTATTCCAAGAGTTTTGCAAAGCAGAATGCTTAAAACACAAGGGGTATAGAAATTTATGGATATATTAAGCAGTGGGTTATCTGAGAGGGTGGCTGTGAAAGTAGAAGGAAAATAAAAGGGCCTGGGTTCCTCGTGTTATTCTGAGTAGTTGTAAGACACTTTCATTTCTGTTTACCTTTTAAACTATTTTCTGTAAGTAGCAAACCCAGTTTCACTAACTGCAGGATTTCGATGGCAGGACACACACTGTCCTGCAGGACCGAGAGGTAGCTCTGAAGTATTCCTTATTTATTTTAAATGCATTCATAGATATGAATTCTCAAGTCTAATAGAAAGGTCAAATAACTTAGTTTTCTTTAATGTGTACCAGGTAATTACATGTTATATTTAAGTGTGAGAAAGAACCTTAGAAATAATTTAGTCTTTGATTAGATAGGAAAAGTTGAAGTCCTAGAAAGTTGTCATTTTACATTTCATGCATATCTATAGCATGCTTGCTTTTGAGAAGTATTTCCCAGAGATGAATGTATTAGCCACTAACACTGACAAATGGGAAGTCTGAGGGGGATAGAGAGACATTGGTTATGAAATGTTTATTATGGAAATAGTCTGCAGAAATGTTATCTGCTTGATCTTTAATATATTCATGCTTTCTCTCTCTGTGATAAGATTAGAAATATCAGAAGATCAGACACAGTTCTGGGAAAATAAGAAAGTTCCAGGGAAATTTTATTTTCATAGCTGGGACCATTTTTTTCCTCCTAAAGAGTGATTCCATGGACTAGTGGAAAATAAATGATATTCGGTGTGTTCAAAGATTGGGTACAGTTACCTTTAGCTTACCTCTTATTTTGAGGGAGTTTCTGTAGTCTTCTCTCCTTTCCAACAGAGAGAATCTCAGGTTGCAGAAAACGTGACTGAGTGGGAGAGACGGAACCCTGAGGCAGATGATCTGTTTCTCAGGCTATACGGACAAAGAAATGTGTGTCTTCTGAGTATTATCTCTGTTCCAAAAATAAATAAAGTCCCAGTTTCATGTCATTAGTTATTTGGCTTCTGGGTACTAGAAAAATTCTATTAGCATGGTAAACAGGGAGATGAATGTTTTCAGAATAAAGTTGTGATTCTAGGATTTCCTTTATTTCTCCAATATTTTAATATATATTTTTTAAAGTATTCAGAAAAGCTGAAAGAATTATATACTAGAATACCTATTTCCACCACCTAGATTCTGTAATTGTTAGCATTCATTGTGAGGTAGTTGCTTTATCACATACCTGTTCAAGTAAATATAAGATGTATTTTTGAAAGTTTCTATTCTTATCTTTAGAATAACCATTAAAGGCTGAAAAAATATATATGTTTAAATATATGTGTAATATATATACACAAAAATATGTGTAAAATACATCTGTGTATTTGTCTATACACACACATATGTATGTATGACTCCTGGTTTTTTTGCTCCCTGTGATAAGTTTTATAAGCTGTGATAACAGGTTCTTTTTTGTAGAATTCAGGAAGAAGAATGGGATAAATATATCATACCTGCCAAATCAGAATCTGAAAAATACAAAGTAAGCCGAACTTTTAGCTTCCTCATGAATAGGATGACCAGCCCTCGGAATAAATCAAAGGTAATTAAGGTTTTATGCCTACTGTCCATAAAGCATGAATGGCTCAGTTTCTGAGCAATTAGTATAGTTTGCACTTTCCCTTTAAATTCACTTACCACAGATTTTATACACACACGTTTAAACATCTCTGTATTTCATGTGGGGCATTTTCCAAGTCATTGGAAGTACAGAGACCACGTCATCCTGGTAGAGGTTTCATTTTGGCGTTATCGTATCCCTTGGTGTGCAGCCCTCCTCTCCGGATAGGACACATAAAGACTTTGTATGACTTCTGTACGTTGGCTGGCTCTGAGCATTTTTCTCTTCTTTTTTTTTTCTCCACGTTGCTGCTGCTGCCATACCTGAAGACAAAAGGCAAGGATGCCAAAGACAAAGAGAAACTGACTCGACATCAGTTTGTCCCTGGAACTTTCTCTGGGGTTCTGCAGTGTTTGGTTTGCGATAAAACGCTCCTGGGGAAAGAGTCATTCCAGTGCTCCAGTAAGTTCTTGGGCCCCACGTGGGCTGTCTTCCCGCTTCGCCTCCCGCGAGAATAAGCATCCTGAGGGTAGTGTCATCACTCAGTGCGCTCACACAGACGTCTGTTTCTGTGCCTCCATGTGGTTTCATTAGCAAGCAGCGACCTGTAATGGCTGACTCCATACTTTTCGTCCACATGTGATAGTCTCTCCCCAAACAGGCTTGCATACCTTACTGCCTACTGATGTCTCCACTTGGAAGTCTGAGCAGTGTCACAAATGTTATGTGTCCCCCTGGGGCTCCTCTCACTTCCCTCTGTGCCCACCTACATGCTGACCCTCTCAGTTAATGGCAGTCCCATCCTTCCAGCCAAATGCTTGCACCAAAATTATTCCTACATCCAAGCCTTGAACGTTACTCTTGGCTCTAGCTTCAAAATATATTAATATTTAGAGCCAACCACTTCTCACACCTGCCACTGTTAGCAGCTTGGTCTAAATCTGCCATCTCAATGGCTTTGCAACTGGTTCCCTTGTGCATTTACTGCAGAAAGTATAGTTCTCAAAACATCAGTCTGAGTGCGTTTGTCAAGGCATTATCCCCATGTTCCAGATTCTCCTGACACTTCCTGTCATCCCCTGGGACAGCCAGAGCCCTGACAATGGCTCCCAGGCCCCCATGGTCTCTCCTCCCGTCCCTTCCCCGACTCCTCCGGTTCAGTCCCTCTGGCATCTTTGCTGTTCTTCCAGCATGCCAGGCTCCAGGTGCACTTCTGCCTGTGGGCTCTCCTGCATATCCCCCTGCCTGCAGAAGTCTTGCCACAGTCAGCCGATGGTTTGCCCCCTCACCTCCTTCAGGTCTGCTCAGATGGCACCCCTTAGTTAGGCCTTTCCTGACCACCCTTTGCTTGGCTTACTTCCTGTCCCCCTTCCTCTTTCTTATCCCACTATAGCATTTCACATCATCTAACTTGCTCTCTGTTCTCTGTATCAATTTTATTATCTGTCTCCTTCACCAGATTATAAATTCTACAAGGGATGGGTTTTTGTCTGTTGATTTTGTCCTCTGCTATGTCTGTAGTGCCTGGAATAATGCTTGCATAGTTCAGTTCAGTTCGGTTCAGTCGCTCAGTCGTGTCTGACTCTTTGCGACCCCATGAATCGCAGCACGCCAGGCCTCCCTGTCCATCACCAACTCCCAGAGTTCACTCAGACTCACGTCCATCGAGTCAGTGATGCCATCTAGCCATCTCATCCTCTGTCGTCCCCTTCTCCTCCTGCCCCCAATCCCTCCCAGCATCAGAGTCTTTTCAGTGAGTCAACTCTTCGTATGAGGTGGCCAAAGTACTGGAGTTTCAGCTTTAGCATCATTCCTTCCAAAGAACACCCAGAGCTGATCTCCTTTAGAATGGATTGGATCTGCATCCATCCATCCATCCAACTGCAAGGTTGGATCTCCTTGCAGTCCAAGGGACTCTCAAGAGTCTTCTCCAACACCACAATTCAAAAGCATCAATTCTTTGGCGCTCAGCTTTCTTCACAGTCCAATTCTCACATCCATACATTACCACAGGAAAAACCATAGCCTTGACTAGCCGGACCTTTGTTGGCAAAGTAATGTCTCTGCTTTTGAATATGCTATCTAGGTTGGTCATAACTTTCCTTCCAAGGAGTAAGAGTCTTTTAATTTCATGGGTGCAGTCACCATCTGCAGTGATTTTGGAGCTCAAAAAAATAAAGTCTGACACTGTTTCCATTGTTTCCCCATCTATTTCCCTTGCATAGTAGGGGCTTAGTAAATATTTGTGGAATGAAAGAATAACTCAGTGCAAGAGAATTCAGGCCCAGGCAGATGAAATACATTTTGTGGTACTTGTTGGTGACCAGAATTCAGGAGACATTTTGGAAGTGGCATGGGAGTACACAGGGAGGCGAAGAGCAGGGGAAGATTATATGTAAAGTTCTTCAATAAATTCCCAGAAAATGATTAAAAATGTGACTGTATCCATTCACATTGTCTTTCAGATGCCAGTTTCATTGCATGTTTGAATGTTGCTTTCCTTGGGGACTTGATTTCTTTCTTTTATGGGACCTGATGTAGCATCAAGCAAAAAGAATAAAACTACTCTAAAAAATAAAGTGTGTTCATTTAAAAAATAGCATCAAGCAGTCTAGCTGTGATTTACTTTGCTAAATTTTTAGAAGTTTGTGGAAAGGATTGTTTGTGGATTGTTAATGGCTTGCCTCCATGACTTCCCTGGTGGCTTAGATGGTAAAGCGTCTGCCTACAATGCAGGAGACCCGGGTTCAATCCCTGGGTTGGGAAGATCTCCTGGAGAAGGAAACAGCAACCCACTGCAGTATTCTTGCTTGGAAAATCCCTTGGATGGAGGAGCCTGGCAGGCTACAGTCCATGGGGTCGCAAAGAGTCAGACACGACCGAGCGACTTCGCTTCACCACACTTGCGTGTCAGCAGCCAGTTTACTGGCGTGATGGCACATGCTTCATCAGTTGCGACTCCTTTCTTCTTCACAGGGTCAGATCCCTTCATCTGACCCCCAGCCACATCTCTGACCTTTTTGTCCTCTCATTTTTATTTTTTTTTACTAATTAAGAAAATTAAAATTGATTGATCTATTTGTATTTGGCTGCACTGGGTCTTCATTGCTGGTGTGGGCTTTCTCCCGTTGCGATGAGTGGGAGCCATCCTTCCCTGCGGTGCACAGGCTGCTTTTTGTGGTGACTTCTCTTGTTGCTGAGCACAGGCTCTAGGGTGAGCAGGCTTCAGCAGTTGCGCCTTGCGGGCTCCAGAGTGCTGGTTCAGTGGTTGTGACTCAGAGACTTAGTTGCTCCACAGCATGTGGGATCTTCCCCAGCCGGGAATCGAACCCACGTCCCCTGCATCGGCAGGTGATTCTTAACCACTGGACCACCAGGGAAGCCTTCTCCTCATTTTTAGATGAACTCCTCAAGTTGGGCTGCCTCCACCCACTGCTCTGGTGTCCATTCCTGCCACGTCTTCCTCAATGATCGGATTTTGACCTCTGTCCCTACTGCTTAACAGAAGTCCTCTTCTGGATGGAAACACGGAGTCACTTTCTAGTCAGTTCTGAGCATCTTGCCTCGCTACTGTTCTCAGACTCCCTGCTGTCTCTCCTGTTTCCGTGTCTATTGTCCCTCCATGCAGAAGGATGTCCCCTTTTCCAGAGCACACTGCTCTTCTGTCCATCCCCTGGATGGTCTCCTTTGCCCTAACTTTGTGTGCCCTCCAAACTTGGTTCTCAGGCACTCGTTCTTTTCTCTTTATTGTTTCTAAGTATAGTCACCCATATTTTATTCTGAAATATGGTATTTGGACCTGTTCTTCCCAGATGAACATCGTTACACCTCACTTGCTACTTCCATATTTCCAGTTGCCTAGGGAGGCTGAGCCCCCATGTAACTTGTGACCCTGCTTGAGAATTATGGCAGAGCCACCGTATAAAACAACACTGTCCCCATCGCATCCCATCTGTGGGCTTCGTCTAGAGATTTTCTTGTCTCCCAGACCAAGGTGTCTGAAACCGACCTCACAGTCCACCTGCAGAAGGCTGTTCTTCCTGCTGGGTTTGTGATGCCAGCTAGAAACTTGGGCATGTTAGTCTTAGCTCCTCCTCTTTCTGTCCTCCTAGTCCATGCGGTCCCTCTTCCATTTCCTTTCTCATGGTTCCTGCTCTGGTGGCTTCTCATCAGCGCTTCTGGGCTCTTGAGAGCAAACTGTGCTCGCTTCCCCTCTCTCCAGTTGCTTTCGCGGTTTATCGTGGGCACTCTCGCCACCTTCGTCTTAATGAAGTGCTGCTTCCATCCACGCATGTGCACTTGAGGACTTCTGTGTTTTTCTGTTTGACTGGACTAAGCTGAGGTTCTTCAGATGGGTATTCGGTTCTGCCTGTGAATATTACTATACCTAATCTTAAAAACACAATATGATGTAAAACAAATAATATAAATATTCAAAATCTTGTGGTGTCTGTATTCTTCTTTATTAAAGCCTGAGTTGCTAGTTTTCCACAAATATTTCTATAAAATTCTCCTTGTTTATAAATAGACTTCACTACTTACATTTTGATGTTACATGATTTGATGCACAGAAGTTTACTAATCACAGCTTCACTGCAAATTTAGCTTTCATAAACTTAAAATTACCTTAAGGCAGTTAAATGCCTTTTATAAGAATTTTACATTGTCTAAAATTGATATTCTGTTGACTTTCTTTTTGTTTGTATTCCTCTTAACTATTTCTGTGTTGTTAATTTGAGGTGTGTGTCTTTAATTTAGCTATAGGTAATTATAATGTAACTGAGAGAACTTGTTTTATATTAAGCATTTTTTCCTTATTTACATTTAATTTTACAACGTCCACTATCTTTCATGGTTCTTTGCTGTTTTCCTTGATGTCTGGTTTAGACCATATAGTGTTGGCTTTTATCTTCTCCAGGTATTTGGCAAGGTAGACTTTTTTAATATTTACTGATAATAAGTATTAATAAGGAGCTGTGGAAGGCTTATAACTTAATACTCTTATTTCTCTTATAGTTACTCTTTCCCCACCCCAGCCTCTATGAGTATACTGAATTAATTATTATCATTTTTATAATGTGTTTCATCTTTTAGGAATAATTTTATGTTTCAGTAATAATTAGCTATTTGTATTCAGTTCTGTGTCTCTACTTATGGTAACTTTGAAGATGCAATACTCTAGTTTGGTGTCAGTGCTCACTTTTGCTGTATTTTTCCTTCAGTAAAAACTCCTAATTTTGATTCTATTTTTAGTAGGCAATAGGATTTCAGATAATTTTTTTCCCAAGAAGTTTATTGGAATAACCTGTTTTCTGAAATCTTGTGTATCTAAGGTTATATCTTTGTTTCACACAGTAGCCAGTTTTGTCTAAATAAATTCGTCAACCAAACCTTTTCCTCTGCAGATTTACCAATACTGGTCCCTTATACCTAGGCAGTTAGTATTATACTGAGAACTTTTAACTTCTTTAAGAGGACTTTTAATTTTTTAATCATACAGATATTGTTAGAATGTGTCTATTAGAATAGGTGCCATTTAATGGTTTTTTTCCTAGAAAACAGTAAGACTTTTTTATTTGCCTTTTTTGGGTTCTTTTTAAGCCTTATAAAAGTTTTTGTCAGTTGTAGCTGTCAGTTGTCACTTCTGGTCTCATCTTTTTGATTTCTTCCTTGGAGAAATGTGATCTGTTATCTGGCATCTTTGTATGAAATCTTTTGTTTGATAATTATATGCTGCATTTTCTCCACGTTCTGGAGAGAATCTTTCAAGTTTAATTTCATAGTACTGCTTTGATGCTTTGTCACATCGATTCTTCTCAATTTAGCTTAAGTTCCACTCTTGCTCTTTTTCTTCCTTGAAGAGCTTTCTTGTCCCACAAAGTTCCGTTTGCCTCTCATCCTGTTGGCCTGTGGTCAAATCCTGTATTCCCTACATGACCTTTGGTCTGTTTTGTGTATCTCAGGGAGGGCACATATCTGCATTTTTCTTCTTTTTTCTGGATTTTGGAATATTCAGTGGCTCCCTCTTGCTGTGAATTTTCAGTATAACTTGGTTTGGTGGTCTCTCCTAGCTTCTCGTTTTTCCTGTCTCATTCTCTTGTTCTGGGGTGAGGAGGAAGTATCCAATTTCAGTGATTGCCTGCAGGGCCAGTTCGTGGACAGCTTGGCTTCTGCTCATTGGCCACTGAGGTGTTGACTAGATGCCTCGGAAGACCTGCAGGGGGAGGAAGAGTGTGGGCTGAGTGTCCTGCTCAGTTCTCAAGGGGCCGCAGCTGCTGTCCAGTGTGGCTTAGATGGAATTCAGTGAGAACGTCTCCCCTTCCAGAAGGATTTGTCTCGTGGAGTTTCTGATAAACCACAGGCTCCTCCGTCTATACACAGCGTGTAGGGGTGGGGGTGGATGGGATGAGGGCGTCTCGGTGGGCCAGGTGGAGTGGGAGGGGGGAGAGGGCAGGAAGACATCAGTCTGGCAGCAAGCTGTCCCCATGCAGGGAGGTCTCTGAGCCTAGCCTGTGGGCAGGAGAAGTGTTCCCTTCCGCCTTTCAGTGAGGTGAGGCCACATTGTTTCATGAAATAAAACGTAGGCAAGCTGCTAACTGTTCTCTTTAATTTGGTTTCCTCTGATTAGTAGGAATTCTCTCAGAGCCCGACAGTGCATTTTTTTTCTAGGATTGTAGTGCGTTTTCCTTTCTTTCCGTCCTCATAGGCATTTCCCTCAGTGTGTGAGTGGGCAGTTGCCAGATGTAAGAGGTCCCTGATGAGTAAAGGGTGTGGAGAACTGCATGAGTTCTCAGGCAGAAACGGAAGTGTGTGTCACGCGTAGTTTCAGCTGACGTAATCAGTAAGACCCTGTGCAGAAGGGGGAAAGTATCTCCAAGGAAATTAAAATATTAACGGTGTGTTCTGCTCCAGTGGTGGGACAAGAATGTGGTTTAAACATGTTTTCTTTCCTTTTTAAATTTTCTAAGTAGTTTTAATGTTTACGTGTTATTTTTATTGTTGTTGTTCAGTCACTAAGTCATGTCTGACTCTTTGTGATCCCATGGACTACAGCACACCAGGCTTCCCTGTCCTTTGCCATCTCCTGGAGCTCGCTCAAACTCATGTCCATTGAGTCGGTGATGCCATCCAACCATCTCATCCTCTGTCGCCCCCTTCTCCTCCTGCTCTCAGTCTTTCCCAGCATCAGGGTCTTTTCCAGTGAGTTGGCTCTTTATATCAGGTGGCCAAAGTATTGGAGCTTCACCTTCAGTATCAGTCCTTCCAGTGAATATTCAGGGTTGATTTTCTTTAGGATTGACTGGTTTGATCTCCTTGATCTCCAAGGATTGTTACTTTTATAATGATCCTTAAAGGCATGATGTAGCCTTATGCATTTCACTTTGCAGATTAATTTAAGTAAGATGGACACTTTTCTCTCTTCTCCTTTTGTTCCAGACTGTAATGGAAACGTACATAAAGTCTGTAAAGATGCTGCCCCTCCGTGTACCAAGGTAACGTGTCAGCCCGTGTGGATACTACATGCTTGTGTGTAGCTCGCTGCTTCAATGTTATCTGTTTATATTTTTAGATCTACTATTACTGTCTCAATTTATTTTTAAAATGGTCATTGTAATGATAACACATGCTCAAAGTGTATACTTATTCACTTAACTATGCACTTGTAGAAATAGAGGGAACGTTCTGTTTTTATTACATGATATGGGTGGGTTAGACTTTCTGTCAGGACCTACTTGGTTTACCATTGCAAACCTTGTGAGTATGGAAATGAAGTTTAGAGCACTAAGTCTCAAATACCAGCCCACATCAGAGTTGCCTGGAGGGCTTGTTAAAACACAGATTTCTGGGCCCCTCTCCCAGAATTCCTGATGCAGGAGGTCTGGGTGGGGTTCTGAGAATGTGCCTCTCTGACGTGTTCCCTAGGTGATGCTACTGGTCCTCAGACCACGCTGTGAGGTGTGCCGGACCAAACACTGAGGAGCGTTCGCAGTGTCTGGGGGTGGGCTTGAGCAGATGGAGGGGTTTATCGTCACGGTCCTTTGTCTCCCACTGGAAACCCAGGCCAGGAGTGCATGTGAGTGAGCACGAGGCCCCTTCAGAGGGAAGTGTGCGGTCTCCAACCCTGTGTTATTTGAAACACACATTTTGTTGGGTCACAAAGTCGAGGGTAACATTTCAGTGCTCAAGGTCGCCGTGTCCTGTAGCTGGGAGGAATAGCCCGGAACAGAAAGAACAAGTAGGAAGGAGATAGCGCTGCCGTGACTCCTCTCTGAGCCTGGGTTGGAACAGGAGCTGGAGATTTGCGGTCCCCTCAGGCTTTTACCAAAGCCGGGCTCTTGCTGAGACCTGTTCTGGAGGCACACCTCCCTTACAACGTGTACATCTCATTGTCATAACACTTTTCTCTTGGTTGCGTTTTATGTCTTTTGCTTTGAATTCCTCTTTGTGTGAAATAAAAGAACATGAAAATGGCAAAGATAAGAAGCCTGTTCTGTTTAACTGTGGACGTTCTTGTAGTCGAGTGGTGCTTTGATCTTTCTTTTTGTGTTTCTCATGTTCTTACAGAAATTCCAAGACAAATATAATAAGAACAAACCACAGACCATCCTTGGAAGTAAGTGATATGAAAAACGGCAAGAACTTTTCTCCATTTCATACATACCACACGTTCCCCGTCTCTTTCAGTTCTCCGATTGGCCCAGTTATTCCTCCTTTCATGGCATATGCTGGGCATGTTTTCTTGTTTAGTCACTAAGTTGTGTTCGACTCTCTTGTGACCCCATGGACTGTAGCCTGCTAGGATCCTCTGTCCATGGGATTTTCCAGGCAACAATACTGGAGTAGGTTGCCATTTCCTTCTCCAGGGCATCTTCCCAACCCAGGGATTGAACTTGAGTCTCCTGCCCTGGCAGGTAGGTTCTTTATTCTGAGCCACCAGGGAAGCCTCATGCTGGGCAAAATTGGCATCATTTTTCTTGACAAAGAAAGCAAGAATGGCAGAAGCTTTGGCAACGTAGTAGCCTTTGTGCTACATGTGCTTTATGATCCTTTAGATTAGGGAAGGCTGAATGGAGGTCGTATTATGATGTTGCCTCAATTTTAAGATGCACATTAGTGTAATAGGCACTATTGATAACAGCCTCTTGGGGGAAAGATAAACACCATATTGAAGTGAAGTGAAAGTTTCTCAGTTGCATCTGACTCTTTGCAACCCCATGTCCATGGAATTCTCCAAGCCAGAATATTGGAGTGTGTAGCCGTTCCCTTCTCCAGGGGATCTTCCCAACCCAGGGACTGAACCCAGGTCTCCCACATTGCAGGTAGATTCTGTATCAGCTGAGCCACCAGGGAAGCCCAAGAAAACTGGAGTAGGTAGCCTGTCTCTTTTCCAGTGGATCTTCCCAACCCAGAAACTGAACCAGGGCCTCCTGCCTTGCAGGTGGATTCTTTCCCAGCTGAGCTACCAGGGAAGCCCGATCACTACATTAAATGTACATAATTTTATGTTTTCCTAGCAACAGCACATATTTATCTTGACCAATACAGAAGATATGCTTCTTAAGAATCACAAGATTAGGATAAAGTCCTCAAATTGAGAATCTATAGATTCTTATCAGTCTCTGTTATTCATTATCAGAGCAACCTGGTACGTTTTAGTAGCCAGCCTGAGGCTGTGATTGCATCAGCTCCATTAGAATGACAGTTGAAATTTCAGGGTAGACCTGTGTTTTGTTTGCATGTGGTTAAACTCAGTGATTCTGTTTTTTCTTGAATTATACATGGTTGAAATTGAAGTAATTGTCAGCCTTTGACAGTCTTTACATTGCATGCAAGAACCAGACAGACCATTGTCCTACGTTTGAAAATCCTTTGATTTGACGTGAGAGATCTCACAGTTTCTTCTGCTTCACATATTACATAGCTTGCCCTGTGGCGGGCACTTTACGTTTGTGGTCACTTTTCACTTCAGTGCTGCAACAGTGTGATCCGTGTTTTAGAAGCCATTTGAATCAGGGTTGTTAGGGGAGTATGCAAATTGATGGCAACGTGTGACTGCATGTGATGTTACCCAAGGGAAAATTAGTGCAGGCAAGTGTGACATTGGTCACACCCCTGCTTCTTCACCAGAAGTCCCTTTGACCTCAGCTGGAAGACACTCCTCAAATTCGTAAGGTGAAACATGAAAATAACTAAAAAGCATTTTAGACTTGATAGAATACCATCTGTTCCTTCTCTTGACTTAGGAGTCGTGAGAATAAAATTAAATCATACACGTGTAGAATCCTTTGTAATGTCTTAGGTTTCCATATAAGTCTTTTTCCCCCTTTACTTGAGAAAGGCATGTGCTAAGCGATCATACAGGATTGAAATATTTTCGGAGAGTCACTTTTAATACACATCAAATGCAAATGTTTAGATGCCCATCCCATTTTAAACTGACCAGAAAGGTACTGAAGCATCGTTTCATTTTTTGGAAGTGAGAGAGAAGAGCCCCGCTTGGCTTGCAGGTTTCATCTGCCTGCCATTCTTACAGCGTAAAGAACAGACTCCCCAGCATCATTCCAAGCCACTGATGTGCTCTGTGTGTGTGTGTGTGCTTGTTTATATACGCAGTGCGCATTCTCGTGACAGTGCTAATAGCACCTTGTATCTGTTTACAGCTGGCTCTGAGGAGTGCAGCAGGATTTTATGGGCAAGCTGCCCCCGTGTTTCCCCATTCCATCTTCTGGTTTGTTTGTGGAATCCCAGCTGCCCCCAGTTTCTCCACGTGGGTATGCTGAAGCAGGCCTGAAGCCTGGTTCCAGGAGGGTGTGAGCTGGAAGGGACGTTTCCAGCAGGTGTTGGGATGTGGCCAGGAAACTGGTTTCAAGGCTGGGCTTGCAACACGTTAGAAGCCGCCATTGGAGTGTTCAGCTTTCTGGCTTTTAAGTGGCTTTACTTAAAACTGGCTTTACTCGTTGCCCTCTTTGGAAACATCATGAAGTGTCCATTCTGATTTCCAGATTCTTCGTTTCGAGACGTCCCATTGCCTGGGCTCTCTCTGCACCCTTCCTCCTCCATGCCTATCGGGTTGCCAACTGGGAGGAAGGAGATGGCAGGGCAAGTGCATCCCTTGTCCAGAAGTGTCCCAGGCACCACCTTGGAAAGGTAAGGCTCGCTGTGGTGTGACGCCTTGCGGTCTCAGTGTGGCAGACTGGGCTGACTGTCCTCCCTGCCCCTCCAGCTTCAGGAGGCCGGGGGCATCCTTGGAGTCCGAGAATGATGGCAGCACCTGGAGAAGCAGGTCTCACTCTGACGAGCTGTTCCAGCCCATGGGCTCGTCCCCCTCCACGGACTCCTTCTTAACGGAAGGTGAGGAGAAGATGCCTTTGTGCTGACATGGGTTTCTGTGAGCATTTGCTGAAAGGGATGTTTTCCGAAGGACATAAGATGGAAGCATTTTTCTTTTATTCTGTTTAAGAGAGTTCTGTTTCATGGTGTCTCTTTGGTGCAGGTTCTTCTGATAAAAACAATGAACACTGAGCCCCAGAAGAGACTCCCAGATAGTAGCCAAGGGAACATGATGTATTTTTTAAAGGGACATACTCTCCAAAGAATGTCATAAACATCATGAAGAGAAAGATGTTCTTTAAAATTTTTTTACAGCTGTTGATGAATTGGAATAGGATCATACTTTAAAATATATATATATATTTCAGTTACTTAAGACTGGACTTGTCTGGATCTCTAAGATATTTATCCCCTTGTGTTGCCTCCTACTTCTGGGGGAATAAAAGCATTTTTTAAAAACATGTTTGTGGAGAGGACAATCTGGGGAATTGCTTGTTGTATCCAAGCTGTATTAATAGGCAGAGGAAAACCCAATGAAAGGAGAGGAGTGGTAAGAAAGAGGTAGACTCTTCCCCATACATCTGCTTATTCTAAGTCCATTGTCATCATGTCTGTACTTCTCTGAGCTGGATTCTCTCTGAGGGGTGCTGTTCAGACAAGTAGAATTTAGTTTTCCCGAAGGGGGTATGTGTGTGTTGTCAGATTCTCTCAGAAAAATCTGTACTCACATGTGACTCATAGCCTCGTACCCTGCTTCATGTTTATATTGAGGATAGCAAGGCAAGTGAAGAGCAAACCAAGTGGACACGTACAAGATTCAGTGTTGAGTGAACAGTGCAGAGTAACGTGGGGCGAAAAATCAGTGAGTTCAAGGCTGTGTGAGCACGTGTGGGCTCTGCAGATGACCAAAAATAAAACTCAAATAGAACAAGCCAAACAAATGAAAGAACTTTTTTTTTTTTTGCGTATACACACAGCAGCTGTTAATACCTGATTCTGCTTTGCTTTTCATGCGTAATCTGGACCATTTCACTAGTTTGGTTTCGGTTGTTTCAATTCTGTATCGCAGTATTTTGGCTTCGTTGTTTCTATGTTCATAGCGGGTTTCTTTAGGGTGATGAATCTATAAACGTAGGCACTTGAGAAGGTCTGTTTGTGTTACACGTGTTCACCCACTTTAGCTTTTCTTTTCTTAATGGATGTTAGATGTCGTGGATTCTTCTCTGTGGAGTGACCTCAGCGGCGATGCCCAGGAGTTTGAAGCGGAATCTTGGAGTCTGGTGGTGGACCCTTCATTTTGTAGTCGGCAGGAGAAGGATGTCATCCAAAGACAGGATGTCATTTTTGGTAAGCGTTACAATCATGGTCTCTGGGTTGCAGCGGTGTGGTGCAGAGGCAAGACCATGGATTCAAGCTGGAGTTCAAATTCTGGTTCTACCATTTCCTGGTCACTTAGTCTCAGATATAATAATAACTCACCTGAAACTCAGTTTTTCCTTTTGTAAAATGGGGATAATGAGGCTCAGGATCAAAATGTTGTGAGGCTTGAAGGAGGCCTTGTACATGCTTGGTACAAAGCAGATTTGATTTCTTCTACCCTTTTCAAGTTGAATTAGGCCTGATCTCTACTCGTTTGCCTCTTCTGTTGTAAGAATCACAGAGAATGTTCGCGTTTTTAAGGTGGGTAGTCAAGGCTGCTGCATTTACGGCCTTGTAGTTTGCCTGCACACACCAGGGACGGTCACTCACGAGATGCAGTGGGACCGACAGCACCTGGACTGGTATCACATGTGATTGTGGGTGGCAGTGTTGAGGATGGGGTTCAGTTGTGGGAGGTTTTACGATTTCATGCTACCTGGGGTGAAGGCAGTCTGAATTAGGGAAGGTTAGATGATAGAGTTGTTAGGAAAAAATGAAGCTTAAAAATTTTTCAAGTATAAAGTAGATGTTGGAAAGTGGTTCCAAGAAGGCACCTTAACTTTAAATATGAGCCTAGCCCTTAGTTTTCACTAATCCTGTGTGTGCAAAGCACTGCAAAGTCCGGTGGTGACTAGGGCCCCTTCTCCCCTGTGTGAGGTGGTTATGCAGGTCAGATGAGCCGATGTGCGTGCATGCTGTGAAATCAGTCTAAAGCTGTGTAGGAGGGAATTTCTTTGGAAAGGGTGGTTCTGTCCCCTTTAGTATTTCCCATGCAGTTTGTTATATTGTAATTTTCTTCTTTTATTTCTTGATTTCATATATTATTAAAAATAGTCTAACCCATTTGGGGTGAATTATAATGTAGTGTGGTTCAGAGCATGGGCCTTTGGGCCAGAAGGTCTTATGTTCCAGGGAAAATCGTTTACCCTCTTTTCTTCATTGGCTTTTAAAGATAAGAAAATCATTCGTATATTTGGGATCATAATGGATTAATGGATTAAATGAAGTGACATGGTAGATACTTAGTACAGAGTAGGTGTTAAAAATGTGGTAGGATACAATAATAACAATAAATTAGTGGGTAGAGAGTTTTGTTTATGATAAAATAATAAACAAAGCCACATTTTGATTTGTTTCCCCTCCATGGCTGATATTTTGTATTCTTTTTTAAAACCTGTATGTGGGTTTGGAAATACTCGTTAGTCTAGAACCGACACTTCTGATGCTCTTGGTAATGGTGAATTATTGTTTTCTCTCATGGTGTATTTTTAAAATTGATATATCACAAAAATTGAGATCTAAAGTTCACCCCTTTACAGTGTACAAATCTATATTATAGTATATTTGTAATGTTTTAGTATATTTATAAAGTTGTGCAACCATCCACCACTGTCTAATTCCAGAGCAGTTCCATACTCCAGAGAGAAACGCTGTGCCCAGTAGCAGCCATTTCCCTGGGCTCCCTCCCACCAGCACCTGGAAACCACTCATTATTTTCTGTCCCTATGAATTTGCCTATTCTGGACATATGGTGTGTATTATGCAATATTTAGGTTTGGGGCCTGGCAGCTTTCACTTAGCATACTGTTTTCAAGGTCCATCCATGCTATGATATAATTCAGCACTCTGCTCCTTTTTGTGGTTGAGTGATCGTTCATTGTACAGATATACCACACTTTGTTCTTCCGATCATGACTTGAGGGTTGTTTTGGGTTGTTTCCAATTTGGGGGTCACATGGTAACTTTATGTTGAGCCTTTTGAAGAACTGTTTTCCAAAGCAGCGATAACATGTTACATTCACACCAGTGATGTATGAGAGTTTTGATTTCTCCATGTCCTTACCAAGGCTTCTTTATTGTTCATCCTTTAAATCACAATTATTGTAGTATATATAATGTGGGGTCTCATGGTAGTTTTGATTTTATGTTTCCTTGATGGCTAATGTTGTTGCTTGTCTTTTCATTTGCTCATTGGCTGTTAGTATATCTCTTTAGAGAAATATCTATTCAAATCTTTTGCCTATTTTGAACTGTTGTGTTTTTTGTTGTTGAGTTATAAGAGTTCTTTATAAATTCTGGACTCGGGTCCCTTATCAAATACATGATTTGCAAATATTTTCTCCTGTTACGTGGATTGTTGTTTTCACTTTCTTGATGATGTCCCTTGATCATAACACATTGGTTTCTCTTGGAGAAAGTAGAACTTTGGAGACAGATCCAGTAATGGAAAGGACCTACTGTTGTATGCATTGAGGAACTTTATTGTATTTAATTCAATGTAATTCACCAAGCTAATTGTGCTCCTCAGTTCAGTTCAGTTCAGTCACTCAGTTGTGTCCGACTCTTTGCGACCTCATGGACTGCAGCATGCCAGGCCTCCCTGTCCATCACCAGCTCTGGGAATTTACTCAAACTCATGTCCATTGAGTCAGTGATGCCATCCAACCATCTCATCCTGTCGTCCCCTTCTCCTCCCGCCTTCAATCTTTCCCAGCATCAGGATCTTTTCAAATTTTGCTCCTACTCAATGCAAAAAAAAAAGAAAAGAGGTAAACTAAGTTATATTTTATGGAGTATTCAGGACAAAATAAAACCTGGTTCCCAACTGAAGGTACCTAAAGATGTTAGCTGGTTATATTATGAAAGTTTGATACAGTTGGATTCTGTATATATTGGACTTAACTTTTACATATCCTCTTATAATATCTGGGAAGAAGAGAATAATTTTGAGCTTACATTAAAGATTTAGTCAGTGCTGATTTAATAGTAGAAGAGTATTGTTATTCTTAAACCTTTCCTCTTCTATTTATATAACATATAGTATTTAGCTATAAATTTAGGTCGATAGGGATACTTTTGGAAAAAACTGAGGTCTGACTGACATATGACATTATGTTAGTTTCATGATAACTTAATGGTATTTGTATATATATTGCAAAACGATCAGCACAGTAAATCTAGTTAACCTTCAGGGATCCTTGTTTTAAAGCTTGTTTCTGCTCACCTGTTCCAGAGCTAATGCAGACAGAACTGCATCACATCCAGACCCTGTTCATCATGTCTGAGATCTTCAGGAAAGGGATGAAAGAGGAGCTGCAGCTGGACCACAGCACTGTGGACAAAATCTTCCCCTGTCTGGACGAGTTACTTGAAATCCACAAGCATTTCTTCTGTAGTATGAAGGAGCGAAGGCAGGAATCCTGTGTTGGCAATGACAGGAATTTCATCATCGGCCGAATTGGAGATATTCTAGTACAACAGGTGAGAAAGGTTTGAAAATCTTAAAATCTCAAAGCTTAAAGGTACAGGCTCTCTAGTGTTCAAAGCCTGCAGGGAACTGAAATTGATTTCATTACGATTATTGACAGTTGGTTTTCTTTTGTTTGATGCTGGTATGTGAGACTGATATCTGAAAGCTATTAACAGCCAGTGAATGGCTCTTCTGTGTTGCAGGATGCCTGGCTCATCCATCTGTCTATCACTGTCTCCAGAAGGAGGCGCAGCCACAGATGAATTCCTTATGAAAATTCACTTCTTTTTTTTAATATAAATTTATTTATTTTAATTGGAGGTTACTATTGTATTGGTTTATTTGTATTGTATTTATTATATTTATTTTGTTTATTTATTGTGTTGTATTTATTTATTTTAATTGGAGGTTACAATATTGTATTGGTTTTGCCATACATCAACATGAATCTACCACGGGTGTACATGTGTTCCCCATCCTGAACCCCCCTCCCTCCTCCCTCCCCGTACCATCCCTTTGGGTTGTCTCAGTGTACTAGCCCCGAGCATCCTGTCTCATGCATCAAACCTGGACTGGCGATTCGTTTCATATATGATATTATACATGTTTCAGTGCCATTCTCCCAAATCATCCCACCCTCTCCCTCTCCCACAGAGTCCAAAAGACTGTTCTATATATCTGTGTCTCTTTTGCTGTCTTGCATATAGGGTTATCGTTACCATCTTTCTAAATTCCATATATATGCATTAGTATATTGTATTGGTGTTTTTCTTTCCGGCTTACTTCACTCTGTATAATAGGCTCCAGTTTCATCCACCTCATTAGAACTGATTCAAATGTATTCTTTTTTTTTTTTATTTTATTTTATTTTTAAACTTTACAATATTGTATTAGTTTTGCCAAATATCGAAATGAATCCGCCACGGGTATACCTGTGTTCCCCATCCTGAACCCTCCTCCCTCCTCCCTCCCCATATCCTCCCTCTGGGTCGTCCCAGTGCACCAGCCCCAAGCTTCCAGTATCATGCATTGAACCTGGACTGGTGACTCGTTTCATACATGATATTATACATGTTTCAATGCCATTCTCCCAAATCTCCCCACCCTCTCCCTCTCCCACAGAGTCCATAAGACTGATCTATACATCAGTGTCTCTTTTGCTGTCTCGTACACCAGGTTATTGTTTACCATCTTTCTAAATTTCATATATATGCGTTAGTATACTGTATTGGTGTTTTTCTTTCTGGCTTACTTCACTCTGCATAATAGGTTCCAGTTTCATCCACCTCATTAGAACTGATTCAAATGTATTCTTTTTAATGGCTGAGTAATACTCCATTGTGTATATGTACCACAGCTTTCTTATCCATTCCTCTGCTGATGGGCATCTAGGTTGCTTCCATGTCCTGGCTATTATAAACAGTGCTGTGATGAACATTGGGGTACATGTATCTCTTTCCCTTCTGGTTTCCTCAGTGTGTATGCCCAGCAGTGGGATTGCTGGATCATAAGGCAGTTCTATTTCCAGTTTTTTAAGGAATCTCCACACTGTTCTCCATAGTGGCTGTACTAGTTTGCATTCCCACCAACAGTGTAAGAGGGTTCCCTTTTCTCCACACCCTCTCCAGCATTTATTGCTTGTAGACTTTTGGATCGCAGCCATTCTGACTGGTGTGAAATGGTACCTCATAGTGGTTTTGATGTGCATTTCTCTGATAATGAGTGATGTTGAGCATCTTTTCATGTGTTTGTTAGCCATCTGTATGTCTTCTTTGGAGAAATGTCTATTTAGTTCTTTGGCCCATTTTTTGATTGGGTCATTTATTTTTCTGGAGTTGAGCTATAGGAGTTGCTTGTATATTTTTGAGATTAGTTGTTTGTCAGTTGCTTCATTTGCTATTATTTTCTCCCATTCTGAAGGATGCCTTTTCACCTTGCTAATGGTTTCCTTTGATGTGCAGAAGCTTTTAAGGTTTAATTAGGTCCCATTTGTTTATTTTTGCTTTTATTTCCAATATTCTGGGAGATGGGTCATAGAGGATCCTGCTGTGATGTATGTCGGAGAGTGTTTTGCCTATGTTCTCCTCTAGGAGTTCTATAGTTTCTGGTCTTACATTTAGATCTTTAATCCATTTTGAGTTTTTTTTTGTGTATGGTGTTTGAAAGTGTTCTAGTTTCATTCTTTTACCAGTGGTTGACCAGTTTTCCCAGCACCACTTGTTAAAGAGATTGTCTTTAATCCATCAAATGTATTCTTTTTAATGGCTGAGTAATACTCCATTGTGTATATGTACCACAGCTTTCTTATCCCATTTATCTGCTGATGGACATCTAGGTTGCTTCCATGTCCTGGCTATTATAAACAGTGCTGCGATGAACATTGGGGTACATGTGTCTCTTTCAATTCTGGTTTTCTCGGTGTGTATGCCCAGCAGTGGGATTGCTGGGTCATAAGGCAGTTCTATTTCCAGTTTTTTAAGGAATCTCCACACTGTTCTCCATAGTGGTTGTACTAGTTTGCATTCCTACCAACAGTGTAAGAGGGTTCCCTTTTCTTGATGTGATGAGCTGTCTAAAAACATGCCTCCCCCATTGGCCCTTGATGGTCTCATCAGTAGTTGCAAAATAAGCACTGCCTAATTTTAGGAGTGAGGCAGATCTTATCACGAGAGCCCTGGAGTTCATGCCTGAGAGATAAGCAAGTTTCATTAGAAGGAGGCACTTTTTAGGTGCTTGGGATGTTTGAGGCATCAATGAGAATAGGCTGTGCCACTCATCGGTAAAAAAATAATGTATTGTTGACAATTTGTATTGGCCCCTCATCTCTCTGAAAGAAGCTGTCCATTTAAAACATGCTAATGCGTGCATGCGTTCTCAGTCGTATATAACTCTTTGTGACCCTATGGACTGTAGCCCGCCAGGCTCCTCTGTCCATGGAATTTTCCAGGCAAGAATACTGGAGTGGGTTGCCATTTCCTCTTCCAGGGAACCTTTTCCACCCAGGGATCAAACCTGCATCTCCTCTGCCTCCTGCATTGCAGGTAGATTCTTTATCGCTGAGCCACTGGGGAAGCCCCAGAACATGCTAATGCAGAAATTAAATAACATGCATCCAGCAGCCTTAAAATGGCTGGGACTTTTAAGGTACTTCCATTATATTACCTCACCCCATGGACTGCAGCCTACCAGGCTCCTCCGTCCATGGGGTTTTCCAGGCAAGAGTACTGGAGTGGGTCACCATTGCCTTCTCCAAATCTTCACTATACAGTGAGGTAAATATTATTTTCCCTAAAACTGAAGTATGGAGAAGTAATGACTTTCCCAAGTTCACACATCTTGTTAAATGGCATAGTTGGGGTTTGAGTTAAGAATATGTTATTTTGAGATACCATGGGAACATGCTGGGCAAGCTTGCTACCATCACTAGTCTTTAAGTCCCAGTAAGGTAGGGAGTCTCATCTGTTTGGTTACTACTCTATTTCAATACCTAGAACAGTGCTGGGTACTATAAATATTTATAGAATGAATGGGCCTGCAGTGCAGGAGACCCGGGTTCAATTCCTGGGTCGGGAAGATCCCCTGGAGAAGGAAATGGCAGCCCACTCCAGTATTCTTGCCTGGACAATCCCATGGACAGAGGAGCCTGGCAGGCTACGGCCCATGGGGTTGCAAGAGTCGGATACAATTTAGCAACGAAACCACCACCGCAAACACACCAGGTATTCACTCCAGGGCTATATTTTGTAGTTGCTTAAAGCTTTTTGACGAAAGGCATGGATATCTCTCACTAGTTACTTTAGTTTGGCTTTCTCTAAGTAGATGCCAAAATGTCACGTTCAGAATTTAATTTTATATCAGTTTCGCCCTGTCACAGACACCAAAGGAGTTTAGTTGTTGGTCTATAGACTAAACATTTAAATATACTTAAATACAAATATTTGTAATACACAAAAAGAAAAAAAAATCCTGACAATTGCCCCAGATCTTTTCCCTCATGTCTCACTGTGTAAAAATCCACACTAGTGTTAAGTTCCTAATCAAAGTGCTTAATGTTTTGCATCTTATCTTTAAAGTCCTTGACCTGTTCTATTGTCATAATTCACCCCAAACATATACAGTGCCAGGTTAAGAGACAATAAAGTACTTTGCAAGACAGTTTGAATTAAAATGTCTAATTGTGTCTTTGTGAACTTGAATCTGAGGGCTTCCAAAAATGAAGTGCAAAATTATTTTATCATTTGAAAGTATTTCCATCTATCTTTCTTCCCTTGATACAATCATGACTTTTAATTCTAATCACTTAAAATAGTTTTTTGTTCTTTCATCGCTTTCATAGTTGACAAAAGTTCACATTTCTACCAGTTTTTAATTTAATTTGTGTGGAAATTGAGGACAAGGTTTGGGAAGCTGACTGTTAGCACAGGGTAAAGCCTGGCAGTCTTTGGGATAAAGCACACACTTCTCCAACTGGGGGGAAATCCTTGGTATTCAGAGAAAGGATTAAGTCTGCTTTTGTGTTCCTGTTCGCGGACACGCTTAGTCGGTGTGGTGGGCTTCCTTCCAGTTCTGTGTAAATAAAATTGTCTCCTGAACAATATAGAAGCAAAGTCCTCAGCCAGCGGCTGTGGGAGTGGCTCTGTGGGAACAGAGGGCCAGCAAGCTGCTGAAGGGCGTGTGAGCGGGTCTGGGGAAATCCCACATTCCAGTCTTAGGCTCCAGACCTCAGGAGGCTGACTGGAATGTGATGGTAATTTAGTCAGTGGGAACTTGTGTTGGTGAGGAATTCTGAACATATGGAGCATGGTGGGTATATAGCAATGGTTTTCCAATTTCAGGTACATAGACGTCTCTTAAAGCTTAAGAATGAGATATCCTATGTACCCACCCCCTACCTAGAGTGTTGTTTGATAGCACTGGGTCTGGGGGCATTTTAAAATTATTTCCCACCAATAATAATCTCATTATGTATCGGCTGAGGTGCTGATAGAGATACAACAAAATTACAGAACGTTGCTGTCATCATGAAGATTCCTCCTCTGGCCACTTTATAGCCGCACCTCCTTCTCTCCTGTCTCCAACTGCTGGCCATCACTAATCTGTTCTCTGTCATTTCAGTCATGACATATGTGTCATATATACGTTGTACAGATTATATACACTGTATGTCCCTTTTGGATTGACTGCTTTTCACTCAGCACAATTCTCTCCATCATTCAGATGGCTGTGTGTGTCAGTTGTATGCTGTGGTGTGGATATGCCACAGTTTCTTTAATCGTTCACTTATTCAAGAGCACCTGGTTATTGCTGGTGTGCTCAGTTGCTCAGTCGTGTCCAACTGTTTGTGACCCTGGGGACTGTAGCCCACCAGGCTCCTCTGTCCATGGGATTTCCCAGGCAAGAATACTGGAGTGGCTTGCCATTTCCTCCTCCAGAGGATCTTCTTGATCCAGAGATTGAACCCACGTCTCCTGCATTGGCCAGCAGATTCTTTACCACTGAACCTTCTGGGAATCCATGCACACGTGAGCACATGAGCAGTCACATGCAGATTTGTATGCATATTTAAAGTATCATTTCTCTGGGATCAGTGCCTGGGAGTACAGTTTGTGGGTTGTATGGTTGGTAGTTGCATGTTTAATTTTATAAGAAACTGCCAACTGTTTCTCAGAGTGGATGTAACATTTTACATTCCTATCAACAGTGTACTGGTAAGCCAGTTTCACCACGCCCTCACCAGCATTTGGAATCGTCACTGTATTTTATTTAACTATTCTGAGCGGTGTGTAGTAGTGTCTCGTTGCGGTTTAAATCACATGTCCCCAGTGGCTTATGATACTGGACGTCTGTCACGTGCTTACTGGCGTGTATGTGCATGTCCTCTCCGGTGAAATGTCTGTTTCCCCAGTGGCTTATGATACTGGACGTCTGTCACGTGCTTACTGGCGTGTATGTGCATGTCCTCTCCGGTGAAATGTCTGTTTCCCCAGTGGCTTATGATACTGGACGTCTGTCACGTGCTTACTGGCGTGTATGTGCATGTCCTCTCCGGTGAAATGTCTGTTTCCCCAGTGGCTTATGATACTGGACGTCTGTCACGTGCTTACTGGCGTGTATGTGCATGTCCTCTCCGGTGAAATGTCTGTTTCCCCAGTGGCTTATGATACTGGACGTCTGTCACGTGCTTACTGGCGTGTATGTGCATGTCCTCTCCGGTGAAATGTCTGTTTCCCCAGTGGGCTTATGATACTGGACGTCTGTCACGTGCTTACTGGCGTGTATGTGCATGTCCTCTCCGGTGAAATGTCTGTTTCCCAGTGGCTTATGATACTGGACGTCTGTCACGTGCTTACTGGCGTGTATGTGCATGTCCTCTCCGGTGAAATGTCTGTTTTCCCAGTGGCTTATGATACTGGACGTCTGTCACGTGCTTACTGGCGTGTATGTGCATGTCCTCTCCGGTGAAATGTCTGTTTCCCCAGTGGCTTATGATACTGGACGTCTGTCACGTGCTTACTGGCGTGTATGTGCATGTCCTCTCTGGTGAAATGTCTGTTTCCCAGTGGCTTATGATACTGGACGTCTGTCACGTGCTTACTGGCGTGTATGTGCATGTCCTCTCCGGTGAAATGTCTGTCCTTGTCTTTTGCCCATTTTCTACTTGGGTTGTTTTCTTACTGTTGAATATTGTTATTTTTTATCTATTCCAGAGACTCACCTTCAGGCAGATGGGTAGTTTGTGAATATTTTCTCTAAATCTGTAACTTCTGTAATTTTGGTAAAGTTCAATATGTCAGGTTTCAGGCTCTTGGTTTCAAGTCTAAGAACTCTTTATCTAGCATGAGATTCCAAAGATTTTCTCCTATGTGTCTTTTTCTAGTTTTACATTTTTAAGTTTTATAGGTTTATGTTTTACATGTAAGTCTGTGATCCATTTGGAGTTAATTTTTGTATAAAATACGAGACTTTGGTCAAGAATCTTTTTTATTTTCATCTGTGGATGTTCATCTGCTGTAATATTGTCTGTTGAACGGGGCTGTCCATCTTCCAATAAATTGCTTTGCTCTCTGTCCAAATCTGTTGGGTGTTTTGGGTTCCTATTTTGTTCCGTTGATGTGTGTGTATCATTCCATAGTGATAGTTATGACCGTATATGGTAAATCTTGTTAGGTAATAATAGATCTAATAGTAAGTTCTATAATAAATCTTGATATTGAGTAGACAGCTCTTTCACTTTATTATTTTTCAAGATTTTTTAAGCTATTTTGGTTCCTTTATCTTTGGTATAAATTCTAGAATAATCTTGTCTAGATCTCTAAAAACTTACTAGGTTTATTAAGAATTGCATTAAACCTTTTGAGGAGAAGTGACATTTTTAGTGTGTTGAATCTTCTAATCTATGAACGTGGTGTTTATTTAAATCTTCTTTGATTTCTTTTGTCAGCATTGTGTAGTTTTTAGCACACAAGGTCTCTGTATGTTTTGTTAGATTTGTACCTGTGTATTCTTGTTGGTGGTTTAAGAATCATTTCCTGAGATGTATTTGCCCCAAACAGATAAAACTGTGAGCAAAGTTGAAAAGTCCAGAAATAGTGATAAACTTTCTAAGGGGGTGTAGGTGTATTTTGGTTTCTGTTGCAGTGATCTTCAACATGGATGTGTATGTGTGGGGTCATCAGAGTCTGAAAGACTGGCATTCACATTGCTCAGCAGATTCTCTGCATACCAGCTTATGATTCTAAGTGGGTTTCTTTGTAGATTTTTCAACAGAGATTTTTCTACAGGTTCAGTTCAGTTCAGTCGCTCAGTCGTGTCTGACTCTTTGCAACCCCATGAATCGCAGCACGCCAGGCCTCCCTGTCCATCACCAATTCCTGGAGTTTACTTAAACTCATGTCCATTGAGTCGGTGATGCCATCCAGCCATCTTATCCTTCTCTTCCTTCCTTGAGAACTTCCTTGAGAAGGGGACTTCCTTGTCGTCCCCTTCTCTTCCTGCCCCCAATTCCTCCCAGCATCAGGTTCTTTTCCAATGAGTCAACTCTTCACATGAGGTGGCCAAAGTATTGGAGTTTCAGCTTTAGCATCAGTCCCTCCAATGAACACACAGGATTGATCTCCTTTAGAATGGACTGGTTGGATCTCCTTGCAGTCCAAGGGACTCTCAAGAATCTTCTCCAACACCACAGTTCAAAAGCATCAATTCTTCGGTGCTCAGCTTTCTTCACAGTCCAACTCTCACATCCATACATGACCACTGGAAAAACCATAGCCTTGACTAGACGGACCTTTGTTTGCAAAGTAATGTCTCTGCTTTTCAACATGCTATCTAGGTTGGTCATAACTTTCCTTCCAAGGAGTAAGAGTCTTTTAATTTCATGGCTGCAGTCATCATCTGCAGTGATTTTGGAGCCCCCAAAAATAAAATCTGACACTGTTTCCACTGTTTCCCCATCTATTTGCCATGAAGTGATGGGACCAGATGCCATGATCTTCATTTTCTGAATGTTGAGCTTTAGGCCAACTTTTTCACTCTCCTCTTTCACATTCATCAAGAGGCTTTTTAGTTCCTCTTCACTTTCTGCCATCAGGGTGGTGTCATCTGCATATCTGAGGTTATTGATATTTCTCCTGGCAATCTTGATTCCAGCTTGTGCTTCTTCCAGCCCAGCGTTTCTCATGATGTACTCTGCATATAAGTTAAATAAGCAGAGTGACAATATATAGGTTTTTGAAATCCTCAGTCCCTGATTCTACTTGTGACCATCAGTTAATGAATTGGCCTTCTGGTTACTCATCTTTCTCTGTCATCTTGGTTAATAATAACCTGCCTCTTGATCCATTTGTGATGACAAATCAAGCTCCTACCTGAGCACTGAGTTTGTGGACATGGTCAGTTAGCCAATGTGAATGTCAGTTTTCCTGAGGATCCCTGAATATGCCCCATACCCTTCCTTCAATCTATAAAAGTATTAAAACTGCAAATCGAAATTATAAAGTTGTGTAAACACCCAGAACATAGAAGATAGCAAATGTTTTTCATTTGGCTATTGATAATTGAGTTAGTTCAATATCATATAATCACATTATGTTGATGTCTTCCTTTTACCTATTGATTACTTACTCTTTCTTTAAAAGGTATCTGTGGAAGAGAACTGATTATGGTCAGAAATCCCAGGAATTTATTCTTTATTTGCAAAGAATGCATTGAACTATATGAAAATTGCATGTTCTTTTTAGTGTTTAAAAGGTGAAAGTGAAGTTGCTCAGTTGTGTCCAACTCCCCATGGACTGTAGCCTACCAGGATCCTCCGTCCATGGGATTTTCCAGGCAAGAGTACTGGAGTGGGTTGCCACTTCCTTCTCCAGAGGATCTTCCCAACCCAGGGATTGAACCCGGGTCTCCCACATTGCAGGCAGACACTTTACCCTCTGAGCCACTTAGAACTGACTAAATTTTCAAACCATCATTGAAATGTTATTTTTCTCAGTTTTCAGAAGAAAATGCAAATAAAATGAAGAAAATATATGGGGAATTCTGTAGCCATCACAAAGAGGCTGTTAGCCTCTTTAAAGAACTCCAGCAGAATAAAAAGTTTCAGAATTTTATTAAGGCAAGTATTTTAAAACTCTTACAAAATGGTAAGCCAATGTAAAGTTCATGCTTGTTTTTTACATGATCTAAGCAAGGTTCACATCTAGATACTGTTTTTCAGGGAAGAAGGAAGTGATATGTGTGTGGCAAAGATAGAAGACTGCTTTTTCTGTGTTAGTAAAATATTTCTCCCAAATCATTTACTTTTGTATTTATATTTGTGAAGACATGTTCTCCATACTTCTGAGCACCTTTGTCGTATCTTATGAAGCTACTTCATGCTGTGACAAGTAATAAGTCAGAAGAGTCACAGTAAAGATAAAGAATCCACTTCAGCCCCACTGGATTAATTGCAAGCAAATCTGTGACGCACCTCATTTCATATATAACTTGCATCTCTGAACAATATATATTTTAAAAATTACAGTGGCGTTATTGCACTTAAATAAACAATAGTTCTTTAATATCTTTAAAGAGTTGGCCAGTGTTCAAAATTCCCTGATTATCTCATAAAATTGGATTGCTTAAATTAGGATCTGACCAAGGTTTAGATATTGTATGCAGGGCTTATGTCTTTTAAATCACCTTTAAATTGAATGTGCCCCATCCCATTTTTTGGTGTCCAACTTATTGAAGGAATTTGTCCCTTAGAGTTTCACAGACTCTAATTTTTTTATCTACCTTTTTAGGAATGCTACCAGATTCTCTCTTTTAAAAAAATACATGGGTATTAAGAACTTGAAAAGAAGACTGAGGTTTTTAGAAAAAAGTTGCCCTGATTAGAGGAAACTTTAAGGACTATTCTAAAGAACAGCATACGTAGAGGAAAACCTGTTGGGAAAACAAATAGTTAATTGCAAACTCCTGTTCAAAATATAACTGATTTCTGACTGCTTTTCAAAACTTTTGCTATTCATGAATCTTAGCACTTATATGTATTAAAACTTGCTCATTTTGGAATTAACTGTATCAGAGTAACTTGAAACTTATTAATCTTGGAGATTTGGGTTGTTGATATTAATTTCAAAGTATACAGTTTAATGAAAATAATGTTTTTAATTAATGATCATGCACGTTATGTCTGAATAGAATGATACCATTGCAGATTCTTTGTATTGTTAAATTCCTACCTAAAAAGAAAATACAGGTAGTGTTTGTGTATATTAAAATATGTATGCATATATATTTTAAGCTCCGAAATAGTAACCTTCTGGCTCGACGCCGAGGAATTCCAGAATGCATTCTGCTGGTCACTCAGCGCATCACAAAATACCCTGTCTTGGTGGAAAGGATATTGCAGTACACAAAGGGTGAGTGATGACTCCTGGGGTCAACATTTGCCTCTTTCGTTAGGTTTAAACATAGCCGAGGTGTTGTAAACAGCTACAAATGTTTGTGGCATCTGATTCATAAAGATTGTTCATTATAGAAAAACTGTAAAGCCTTAGGATTTGGATCCATTTTGAAAAGTTCTCTTTCGTAATGTGACTTGGCCAATAGTCTGAATGCCTCCAAGCAGCCCAAAGCAAGTAGGCTTCCTCATACTCTGACCCTGCCTTTCCCATCTCTATTTCCCCCATATCCGAACCTTAATACCTCTTCTTCTTCATCTTCCTATTACCCTCCCAGTAGTGATTTGTTAGATTGAGGATGATTTATGAAGGAGCTATTTTTGACCCTGTCAACTCATCAAAGACTAATATCTGGGAATCCTCTGAGACACTGTTAATTCACATGGCTGTTCTGTAAGCTCCTTGAGGAGTTATTAGTTCAATAGGTAGTCCTGTGGTTGGTACAAATAGGTTATCAATAATAGAACAGTGCAGTGAATGGATAGGTAAAAGTGCCTGTTCCTCAAGGATCAGGCTTATTGATCATGAGTGAATTATTAGGATGGTAGTGTATTATGTTAACAAGGGCTTTGGTTTGACCTTGTGTAAATTTGCGTGGCCTCTGCAGATACTTGGCTCTGCCACTCATTAGTTGGGCAAGTTAATGAAATGAGCCTCAGTGTTCTCCACTACCAAATGAGAATACTAGTCCTTATCTTATGGAATTGGTGTGAGGCTTAAATAAGATGGTCTCAGAAAGTGCTCAGTATACAGCCTAATATAAATAAGGTGCTTGATGAGTGGGAGCTATTTTTATTATTTGTATTATGATCAGTTATCTTGAAGACCATGAAAATGATAATGCCCACTCTAAAAAGTCAGCTTTTAACATCCTTTCATTGGTAGGGGTCTCGGTGAGTAGAAACACATGATTTAGTCTTTCCATTTTTTTAGTCACATTAGAATGTGAGTTCCAGAGAAGGCAATGGCACCCCACTCCAGTACTCTTGCCTGGAGAATCCCATGGACAGAGGAGCCTGGTAGGCTGCAGTCCATGGGGTCGCTAAGAGTCGGACACGACTGAGCGGCTTCACTTTCACGCATTGGAGGAAGAAATGGCAACCCACTCCAGTATTCTTGCCTGGAGAATCCCAGGGATGGGGGAGCCTGGTAGGAGGCTGTCTGTGGGGTCACAGAGTCGGACACGACTGAAGTGACTTAGCAGCAGCAGCAGAATGTGAGTTCAGTCAGGAATGGTAGCACCCATTCCTTATGTCCCATTTTTTATAGCTTCCTATAATTAATATACAAGAAAATATAAGCACAATACAAAGAGACATGCTTCATAATTTTGTTCTTGGTGAAAGAATGAAAACGAAATCAAGACTTTCAGTTTGTATCATGGTTATATTTTCTTTCTTAATTTTAATGTACATCTAAGAGCTATCAGATTGTGTGAGGTCAGCTACTGCTGCTCCAAGAATCGTCCATGTCAAATTCCAGGTAGAATGTGAGACAGTGATTGCAACTTGGTGTGTCAGAAGTGAGAAGTGTGAATTCTGGCTCCTCAGGTGCAGCTGTCATAGTGACTGAGTGAACACTACCTCCTTAGTTAAGTCAGACCTCTCCCCCAGTTCTTTCTCTGGCTTCTGGGCACACGAGATCCTGTGACTCTACTAGGGCTGTGCTTTTGGACTGTGATTAGAATACCCTTCACCTGGAGATCTTGTTTACAAGCAGAGTCTGCTTCAGTAGGACTGAGGTGGAACCCAAGGCAAGCATTCCTGACGAGACTTCTGGGTGGCACGCACATTCCTGCACTTTTGAGTTGCAGGCTGTTAAAAGACAGTGACTTATCCCTGAAGATCCGAAGACTTGGAGCCTTTTCTTGCCTTATTTTAAGTCACTTTGTAATTCAACTTTGATTTTCTCTACTCAGCTTTCTTATATTTGACATACACTCTTTATAAAGAAGAATCTTTATTTTTGGTGGTGGGGACTGCAGCTTAGGTGAGTGACGGGTAGTAAGGTTGCAAAGTAAAGGCAGTAGGCTCTACCGTGGGCAACGAGAAAATCTCCCTTGTTAACCACCGTGTCTGATCTGTTCCTTGGTTGACTGACTAAGCCTTCATGTACCCGTTTAAGGCATTTAGAGCCTGGAACGTTTAGATCCTTTGGAGGACAAGTCCTTATTCCATTTCACTGCTATTTCTGTGTATTTACTTCTGGTGCTCTAGGCTCTAGAGAATCTTTTATTTTCTCTGTTGACTTTCTTTTCTTCTCTCCTTCTAGCGGTTTCTGACTTCCTGAAACTTTCCCTTTCAGTTCCATTCACCTCAATAAACATCAATTAGTTTTTTAAACACAAAATTTAGAAAATAGTTAAATTTATTTCATCAGAAGCTCCAGGAAGCTGTTGCAGAAACTCCTCTAGAAGTTTTTCTTCAGAGAGTCTAGAGATAAGAGATTTGGCCTGAATTTCAAAGAATCGTAGTTGGGCTGATGATTATCTACTCTGTTGGCATAGCTGACGTAGCCATGCAGCACAGTGCCTTGGTCCCAATTTTTGAGGCTGAAAAGATGTTTTAATACATATTATTAGTATATTTATCTTTATGCTAATGCAGTTGTAAACTATAATTTTGAATGTTACTTTTTATGGAGCTAGGGATCCAGGAAGGCAAATGAGTCTGGTGTCCATTCAAGTCACACTGCAGCCTCCTTTTGGGAAAGGATTCCAGGTTGAGCTTGTAGCTCAATGAAGTTCTGAGGAGCTTGGTATGGGGACTGCTTGATTACTCATATCTGGGCAGGTGGAAGGAGGGCTGAACTTGGGATATGATAGTCACGGCTCTGGGAAGAAGGTCAGACCAGTCTCTAGAACTCAGACATCATGTAGTCACAGTGTTCTGCTGAAGTATCTGATAAGGAAATCTTCGTAAGGACACATTTTAACCATCCTTTTGGGCAGGAGGGATGCAGGAGTGATGATAGAATATTTTTTCCCTCTTTTTTAAATATTGGCGTTTAGTTGATTAACAATGTTGTGATAGTTTCAGGTATGCAATAAAGTGGTTCAGTTACACGTGTTCCTGTCTAGATTGTTACATAATATCCAGCAGAGTTGCATGTACTGTACAGTAGGTTCTTATTGGTTGTCTGTTTTAAATATACCAGTGTGTATATGTCAGTCCCAAACTCCCTAATATTTGAAGTCAGTCCAACATTTTTGCTATGGGATTTCTGCTCTTTAGATGATGTATTTAACTTTTTTTTAACATTAAAGAAAAAGTGTCTCCCTCAGCACTCCGGCTTATTGCTTGGTGTCTGTTCTTTCTTTTTCCCATGCAGAGAGCACTGAAGAACAGAGAGACTTATGCAAAGCTCTTTGCTTAATTAAAGACATGATTGCAGCTGTGGATTTAAAAGTCAGCGAATATGAGAAAAAACAAAAATGGCTTGAGATCCTAAATAAGATCGAAAACAAAACATACACCAAGCTCAAAAATGGCCATGTGTTTAGGAAACAGGCACTGATGAGTAAAGAGAGGACCCTGTTATATGATGGCCTTGTCTATTGGAAAACTGCTACAGGTCGTTTCAAAGGTACTGCGGCTCTAATAGGCCAGTTTCTGTTTCTAATGCGCATTATTCATTTAACAGAGGACAGATTTTCCAAAGAAAAATGGTTCAGCAATGCAGGCACACACACAAACTGTGGGTCAGTGGAAAGACTGCTGCAGGGTTGAGTTGGAAACCTCAACAGACAGAGGTGGCCCACCCTGCACACCTTTGGGGAGAGTTTGCTGCCCCCAAGCAAAAGGCTTCCTAAGTGTTGCATGGGTTTTCAAGTTTGCGATCAAGTCTGAATCAAAGGCACTGAGAATCCTAATTGGTGGCATGGAAATATTATTCTGGAAAATATGCCTACACACCCAGAGTCTATTGTGTGCCAAGCCAGCCCAGAACTCAGACCATTGAGGAGAGAAATAAACTCTAAACATCTTTGGTATGGAGTGACATAATGCATGAATATACATGTTGACATTGGGGGTGTTCGCTACTGAGCAGACATCTGTTAATCTGGTCAGAGTTTAAGACAGTTTATTCTGATCCTTAAGGAATGATTCTGTAGCTAGCACCTTGCCTGAGGCTTTGTCAACACTGGCCACTGGACTTAATAGGACCTTGGTTTTCACTGAATATTTTCCTTCCATTTTTGAAAGCTACAACATTAAATTTTGCTGGAGATTTAGCTGTACCGACAATGACAGGCACAAGCATGCACTTAAATGCCACTTACTTACTATGTTATCTCTAAAGTAAGCCTTTAGCTATCATAATATAGGCATTTTAATAAAAGTTTTATAATTAGACTAAATCTTAGCTTTTTAATATTTAGTTTGTTTAAATTAAACAGGAAATGATAATTTTAATAAGGGCATTTGAATTGTGGTTTGCTTCATTAATACTAGTAATTTTTTTCCTTTGAAGATATCCTAGCTCTACTTCTAACTGATGTGCTGCTCTTTTTACAAGAAAAAGACCAGAAATACATCTTTGCAGCTGTTGTAAGTATTCAGCCATGTGATGAGTATTTCAATTACTTTAATCCCACATCTTCTTGGAAAATGCCTGAAATGCATAGTGAAATTAACAAGATCATCGACAAGATCATGCCTGTGGTATATTCCCATTATCAGTGATTACAGTGTTCAGTAACAAGCATCCAGTTGGTTTTCCAAGCATGATGTGAGTTGATTTATCATAACCAGGACTGGTAGTCAGTTGATGCAGCAATTTGATCAATTGTGAAAATACTGAAGTATTTTGATACTAGTTGGTGAATGTGTCCTTAGTCGCTCAGTAGTCTCCAACTCTTTGCAACCTCATGGACTGCAGCCCGCCAGCCTCCTCTGTCCATGGGGATTCTCTGGGCAAGAATACTGGAGTGGGCTGCCATGCCCTCCTTCAGGGGATCTTCCCAACCCAGGCATCGAACCCAGGTCTCCTGCATTGCAGGCAGATTCTTTACCGACTGAGCCACCAGGGGACCCTCTGCTGCTTGACTATCTTGGTCTTCCCTTCAGAAACCCCCTCCCCTCCCATTCCTGACTTCCCAGCAACTGAGATATTAATGCTGCTTCCCTGGTGGCTCAGAGGTTAAAGTGTCTGCCTCCAATGTGGGAGACCCAGGTTCGATCCCTGGGTCAGGAAGATCCCCTGGAGAAAGAAATGGTAACCCACTCCAGTATTCTTGCCTGGAGAATCCCATGGACGGAGAAGCCTGGTAGGCTACAGTCCACGGGGTTGCAAAGAGTCAGACACAACTGAGCGACTTCACTTTCTTTCTTTCTTTCTGGTACCTCACTCTCTTTATCCCTGCTGGGCAGTGCCTGCTGTACCAGTTGCTAACTCCATTCGTGCTGTCCCTTCTGCCAAACATGAGAATACCATCCTGGTATCTGAAGTGTAAAGAGGCTTCTTTCTTCATTCTCCCATAGTGGCTATTAGATAATAAGGCTGTTCATGTAATACTTATCTTTGTACTGTGTTATTTAATCTCATTGCCAGCACAGAGTGAGGCATAGAATAGCAGTAAAACCAATATTTTATAGCATGTCTTATGCAGCATCTTGTGGCCCACAGTGACTCAGTTAAAGATGGAAGATGCTGTCAGTTAACCCCTTATCAGCATTGTGGAGCATCAGGCCCTGTTATAGGGAAGAATCTAAGATGTGGTACCAATGTGAGCAGCATAATGGAAGCTGTCTGCAATGTTGGTACTTGTCATCCATTGATTGATATGGAATGAATTACTAAACAGAATCGGCCACTTTATGGAATCACCAGTGGATGTGATGTAACAATGAGGCTGAACGTAGAAGTTGCTTTACCTCTTTCCCTTGGGCAGGGGTTGTCAACTCCAGTGTCTTCAGGGATTGGGCAGGAAATATATTAATTAATGAGTAAACCAGCCTGGACTCTTGCTGTCAAGGAACTGGTAGTGGTAGAGACTGCAGTGAACCAGTGAATCCATGCCCTTTCCTGCAGAGGGCAGGATGACTCAGCCATTGCCTGTGTTTTAAATGAGGGCATGGGCCCAGGGTTGCTAATCTTCTGCTTTCCCTCAAAACCCAGAAATCTAGTGTTTTTATTTTAAAACAGTGAAATGCTCGGTTTTTAGAGACTGGAAAATTATTTCTAAAAAGCTCTCTGCAAGCTGACCTAGGCCTTTGCGTCACTGGTTTTTGACATCTGTCTCCAAAGCAGCCAGGTTCCCTCCATTCCTAGAGGTTCAACTTGAATTCTTGATCGTCCCTAGGGTCCCTGTGTGGTTCATACGCGTAATCATGGTCCTGCCCCTGATGCCTCCTGGTCTATGGTGGTTAAATGTAAGCTACTTTCTATCCACTGACCTGTTTTTCATTTTTAAAATATCTGACCCCACCACCTCCTCTCCTGCAACACTAAACTACTAGTTCAAATTATGTGTGTGTGTGTGTGTGTGTGTTTATATATATTCAAACCTATTCTGCCTCTGCCTCTTTATGTACAGAGGCTGCTGACCTTGTAAGCTGAAGGTGAAACAGCATTGCAAGAAGGAAGGTAGATAAGGTCTTATATAGTAAACCCATAATCGAGTAAGGTATATTAAACGTGCTCACAGGTGCTCCCTAATTAGAAAGCACAGCATTCCAAAAGCTTTGGCACAAAGCAGCTTTGACTTCCACGAGCAGAGGCAGCACCCAAGACTGAGTAGACCAATGGTTTGTCCCATGGTGGGTTGGTTTTTTGTGTTTGCTTCCCTGAAGAATTGGATGAAGATAGAGTGAAGTGATCCTCTGGTCATACCCTTGCACACAACTTCAGATGTGGTGAAGCTGGGTGATGCTGGGAAAATAGGCCAGCACTAAGGAGTCAGCAGGGAGGGCTGGAGCGGCATGTTCTGGATAAAGGCATCTCTTGGTTCCTGGGGCAGAAGCAAAGCTGCGTGCTGCAGCCAGCTCTGTAAACAGTGGTAGAAGCCACAAACCAAAGAAGATTCTTCATATTTAGCCCCCAGAGTATTCATTATGTAGGCATTCTTTTGGCCATTTGTTCAACTATCGCTACCTACCAAAATTAGCATTATCCATGTTTTTTTATTCATCTTTGAATCCCCAATGCTTAGAAGGAGGCCCTGAAGGATCACAATAAATGTTGATAGGAAAAGTGATTTAATCAGCCAAGTTTTAGACTTTGTTCCTATTTCCGTCTGATGGGATTATGCCAAATAGAGTTCTGTGAACATTTACTGAGTTCCCTACTTTATTCAAAACAATGTGTTAGGTATATGAAGATGAATTAGACCCACTTCTGCTCACCAAGAGCTCACCTATCAGTTGGTGAGAACAAGAGGCATTTGCACGTGGGAGTGAGCCTCTGTGCTTGGTACTGTGGTAGCAGGAGACACTGGTCCTGGAGAATCTGGGGTCTTGCCTCTCTTTGCTTACCTTTCATTTTAATAGATTTCTCTTTGTTGCTTGGGGTTCTGTACACATCACCTTGTGAAAACACTGTTGCTGTTAAGTGCCAAATCCAAGGGTCACTTTAGGTCTTCCAACCCTCTTAATCTATTCATAATATTTGATACTCTGTTTCCATGCCCTTCGAGAGAAGTCTCTCTATCCCTCACTACTGCCTTTTTGGATATTTTTTCCTATTGCTCTGATTGTTCTTTTTAAATGATATCTTTTTAAATCATCAATTCCTAAGGACATTCTCTTGCATCCTCTTTTCCATCCGCGCTTCACCATATCCTTTTCATTGGAGATCTTACCCACTTCCACAGCCCTTCCGGAAAGGTTGCAGTGGGATATTTGCCTAATACTGTCGCTTTCCTTAGCTATTGTGTTTTGAGAGACCCTTCCTTTAAGTAGGACGCTGTTTCATCTGCAGCTCATCCTGTTTTATGTAGGATCAGAAGCCATCAGTTATTTCCCTTCAGAAGCTCATTGCTAGGGAAGTTGCGAATGAGGAGAGAGGAATGTTTTTGATCAGCGCTTCATCTGCTGGTCCCGAGATGTATGAAATCCATACCAACTCCAAGGAGGAAAGAAATACCTGGATGAGACGGATCCAACAGGCAGTAGAAAGGTAGCGCTTCCTTCTGTCCACTATTGCGGGAATGGACTTGTTCTGTTGGGGAAAATAATCTAACCATGTCTCCCCTGCATGAAAGCTCAGCCTCAGCTAGAAGGGTCTGCTCCCTGCCCCCTGCTCCCGCCTGCCATAGCCCCTCATCTGCATCTGTGTTCTCCACGCCTCCCTGCATGTAACGCCCCGTCTCCTTCTGCCTGTGTGACTCCCGCCCGTCTTGGTACATCTGTGACCCAGCATCTTCATGAAGACCTCCGCAGTTCCACTGGTCTCTTCCTAACCTGAAATCCCTTAATACCTGCTCCCAAAGCATTTATTTGATGCTTGATATCTGCTACCACCTTGTAGCTGTCATTTTATTTATGTATATATGTTTGGTTGTTAGATTGGAAGCTCCTCGAGGGCAGGGACCATGTCTTCTGTTTTTCTGTGTCCATAATTCGGAAGAATCATTCAATAAACAGTTTTAGACCAGTGGATCTGTATCAGCTGACCCCTCATTGCTGGTGCCATGACAGTTTTTATAAATGGGGGTGTGAGGGTGATCGTTCTTAATGGTAATTTGATTAGATCTTGAAAGATGTATAAAACTCCTCCACTTCCACTGCACTCCACCCAGCCTGGCACCCTACCTCCATCCGCCTCTAGTCTCTCTACTCTTACCCTCATTGAGAATGGAAATACCCAAATGCAGTAGAAAGCAAAAAGTATTCTTTTAATTGTACCTACTCCTGGCATTGGTATTGTGTGTGTATATGTTTGTGTATGTGTGTGTTTGTTGGAATATTTGAGTCATCCTAAACTGCTCACTTTGAAAGCTCTCTTACATTATGCAAGCTCCATTATATACTCAAGAAAACCAAATCTCTTGGCCAGGGGGCATGATGAATTCTCTTTATGCTAAATTTTTCTTTTCTGAATAATTCTTCTGCCAAGTTCCCATGTCTTTCTAATGAACCTAAAGAGACCTGGGTTTGGTTTCAGTTGTCTCTCTTGGCTGTTGTCTTTTAAAGTTGCCCAGAAGAAGAAGGGGGAAGGACAAGTGAGTCTGATGAAGAGAGGAGGAAAGCTGAAGCCAGAGTGGCGAAGATTCAGCAATGCCAAGGTACAGAGCAGACGCCCCTGCGTCCCGCTCACGCGGTTCTCCTGGGAGACTGGGAAGGCCCAGGTGGCGTGAATAGGAGTTCAGGACTGAGTAATTAATTTTGTGCATGCACCCACGGCCCACCCTGGCTGCTCTCAAAAATTGTATATATATTAATATATATTGACACTAGAAGTGCTCAAATAAAATGAGGCCCTACCTCTTCCTCCTTAGTGATTAAAATACACATGTTTAAAATCCTGCGTATAACATGACAGTAATTAAGGCAGTGTGGCGCAGGTAGGCACGGGAGCGGCTGTCTAGCGTTTTTAAAGATTAATTTATTCTTGGCTGCGCTGGGCCTGTGTTGCTGCACAGGCTTTTCTCTAGCTGTGGTGAGTGGCGACTGCTCTCTGGTTGTGGTGTTTGGGTTTTAATCTCACGTACAGATTCCTGGGTGGAGAGAAGCCGTTGCAGGGGCTTCTCTGGTTGCAGAGCACGGGCTCTCGAGCGCAGGCTCAGGGGTTGTGGCACGTGGATTTAGTTGCTCCATGGCACGTGGGCTCTTCCTGGACCAGGGATCGAACCCTTGTCTCCTGCATTGGTAGGTGGATTCTTTACCACTGAGCCACCAGGGAAACCCCGTTGTCTAGTGTTTTGATTTTAGATCCCAGCACCATTAGGCCACAGGTGACTGACTTTGGACAAGGATCATCGGAACTCTGGTCCTTGGTTTCCAAATCTGTGAAATAAGGAAATTAAATGAGCTCAGTGATTCTCACCTCTCACTGGGCATTAGAATCACTTGCAGAGGTCTTTAAAAATTCTGATGCCTGGATTTCACCCTCAGCCAACTCACCCAGAATTTGAGGGCGATGGGCTGTACACGCCAGTATTTTAAACTCCCCTCTGATGATTCTGAGGCAGACTGAGAAGCCCTGGATTCGCTGCTGGTTGGGGTCCCTTTAAGCTCTAAGAATTCTGTGACATGCTGAAATTAGAGGAAGACGATGCATGCGAAGATGGTTAAAGAAATTGGATGTTGAGAAACCAAAAACGTAAACCGGTATGTTTGGTTTTGACCAGGACTGGCTGAAGGCCGAGCGTTCCAGCCCTGGCGTTGTTTTCCCTTGCGGGAAGCGCTCATCAGGGACAGCGCCGCCTCAATTTTCATTCCTGAGCTTCATGTTTAGTCTTAATAGAAAACAGCCTGAATAAACAAAGATTGGCTTTGCAAGGTTTTCTGGAATTAGGGGAATTGGAAGGGAAACGAACATTTATTGAGTACAACAAATTTATAGAAGAGACAGTGGAAGATGTTTAATCATCTGCTGGAAGCTACAGTCACCAAATAGAAAGTTAGGATTTGAATCTGTTTGTCCCACCCACTGACTTGTACTTGACCTGTTCAACCGTCCTGCTTGCTAATTAGCAACATTTTTGTCTTAGAGCCTGGGTTTTCATTTGTTATATTCATGTGACAATTTTCAATGATAAATACTATTTCTTAGAAATACTCAGTAACCAAGATCAACAAATTTGCACATATTTGGAAGAGAAACTGCATATCTACGCGAAACTTGGAGAACTAAGTGGATTTCAGGATGTCCATCTAGAGCCCCACCTCCTCATTCAACCAGACCCCGGAGAGCCTCCCCAGGCAGCCTCATTACTGGCCGCAGCACTGAAAGAGGGTAAGTTGCTTCCAAAAGGATTTTTCTCAACAGACTCCCAAAATGTTTATTAAGCAGCTACTATGTGCCATGTGTTGTGGTCTTGGAGCTGAAGATACAGCAGAATAAATCCTTATTATTCAGAGACAGAGTCCTTACTGATTCCAGAAACAGCAAAATATATTTTTTAAAAAAATGTCAGTTTGGTTCAAGTGCTATGAAGGAAAATAAGGATAAGGGGAATAGAGAGTGATGGGGTTGGCTGCTGCTGCTGCTAAGTCACTTCAGTCGTGTCCGACTCTGTGCGACCCCATAGACAGCAGCCCACCAGGCTCCCCCGTCCCTGGGATTCTCCAGGCAAGAACACTGGAGTGGGTTGCCATTTCCTTCTCCAATGCATGAAAGTGAAGTCGCTCAGTCATGTCTGACTCTTAGCGACCCCATGGACTGCAGCCTACCAGGCTCCTCCATCCGTGGGATTTTCCAGGCAAGAGTACTGGAGTGGGGTGCCATCGCCTTCTCCAGATGGGGTTGGGGAGGTTCTAATTTTGTTAGGATGACCAGGGAAGTGCTCTTTGATATGGTGATATGTGAGCAGACAAGAAGGAAGTGAAAAAGCAGAGTAGACAACTGGAGAAAGAATGTTCCAGATTGGAGAAGTGCAGGTGCAAAGGCCCTGAGGCAGGCGAGCACCCAGCTCGTTTGAGGAACAGCAAAGGGGACAGTGCAGGTGGAGGGAAACAGGGGTGGAGAGTGGCGGGAGGAGTTACAGCGCCTAGGCCGCGGGGTACATAGATGAGACCAAGATTAAGTACTTGGAATTTCATTGTGAGTGACATGGGAAGCAGTACAGAGTTTTGAGTAGAGGAATGTCTTGGTTTGTGTTTTTAAAGGAGCCCTATGAGCACAGTGTGGGAGAATAACAGAGTCTAGGGCATAACCGCGGGAGTTGCTGGCTGAGGTAGGTGGAGGACGAGGTCAGTGAAGGGGAAAAAGTTAGGGAGATGAGAGGCCAGGGTGTTGGAGGACCGTGTTCATAGAGTTGCGATGACAGAGAATTTTGACAAGAGTAGCACTGGGGGAGGGGAGAGGACTTATGCCAGGTGCCGTGTTGTTTGAGAGTCTGTAGATGAATGACAACCAGGAGGGCCAGTAAGTGGTATAAATCTGGTGGCATAAAATTCAAAGGAAAAACAGGTTTAGGGAGGAAATAGGGCTAATAGACTGGAAGTGACAGTAGGGACGGAGGGCTTGGGAGATAAAAAAGCCACCACCTGAGAGTGGCAGGGGATGCGGTCATTCAGCACACGGGTTGATAAATTACAGACCGTGGACTAAATGCGTCCCACCTCCCACCACGTGTTCTTATAGCGATAGTTCTATTGGATCACAGGCACACCCATGTGTTTCCTCTCGTCTATGGCTGCTCTCTGGCTACAATGGCAAAGATGAATAGTTGCAACAGGCAACTGAATAGTTGCAGTAGGCCCACAAAGCCTAAAATATTTACTCTCTGGTTGTTTGCGGAAAACATTTGGTAAGTTCTGTCTTAGAAATCTCAGTACACTACCTCTGGAAGAGGATTTAGAAATCATGGAATCTGTTGCATCTGTTTCACAGTTGAGGAAACTGAGCTCTTAAGGAGGGCACGTGTGCTCAGTCGCTCGGTCATCTCTGACTCTTTGCAACCCCATGAACTGTAGCCCACCAGGCTCCTCTGTCTATGGGGATTCTCTAGGCAAGAATGCTGGAGTGGGAGAAAAAAAAGGAATACTGGAGTGGCTAGCCATGCCCTTTTCCAGGGTGTCTTCCCAACCCAGGGATTGAACCCAGGTCTCCTGCATTGCAGGTGGATTCTGTAGTGTCTGAACCACCAGGAAAGCCCAAGAATATTGCAGTGGGTAGCCTATCCATTCTCCAGGGGAACTTCCCAATCGAGGAATCAAACTAGGATCTCCTGCATTGTAGATGGATTCTTTACCAGCTGAGCTACCTGGAAAGCCTGAGGAGGGCATCAGTTCAGTTCAGTTCAGTCACTCAGTTGTGTCCGACTCTTTGCGACCCCATGAATCGCAGCACGCCAGGCCTCCCTGTCCATCTCCATCTCCCGGAGTTCACTCAAACTCACGTCCATTGAATCGGTGATGCCATCCAGCCATCTCATCCCCTGTCATCCCCTTTTCTTCCTGCCCCCAATCCCTCCCAACATCAGAGTCTTTTCCATTGAGTCAACTCTTCGCATGAGGTGGCCAAAGTACTGGAGTTTCAGCTTTAGCATCATTCCTTCCAAAGAAATCCCAGGGCTGATCTTCAGAATGGACTGGTTGGATCTCCTTGCAGTCCAAGGGACTCTCAAGAGTCTTCTCCAACACCACAGTTCAAAAGCATCAATTCTTTGGCACTCAGCTTTCTTCATAGTCCAACTCTCGCATCCATACATGACCACTGGAAAAACCATAGCCTTGACTAGATGGACCTTTGTTGGCAAAGTAATGTCTCTGCTTTTGAATATGCTATCTAGGTTGGTCATAACTTTTCTTCCAAGGAGTAAGCATCTTTTAATTTCATGGCTGAGTCCACTGATGGAGAATCTCTCACTCATTTATTCATCAGATATGCTTTAAGCATCTACCTACCATGTGCATACCAGATCACCTTACCTGGCTCCTGAGAAATCTATATGCAGGTCAAGAAGCAACAGTTAGAACTGGATATGGAACAACAGACTGGTTCCCAATTGGGAAAGGAGTACATCAAGGCTGTCTATTGTCACCCTGCTTGTGTAACTTATATGCAGAATACATCATGCGATATGCTGGGCTGTATGAAGCACAAGCTGGAATCAAGATTGCCAGGAGAAATATCAATAACCTCAGACATACAGATGACATCACCCTTATGGCAGAAAGTGAAGAGAAGCTAAAGAGCCTCTTGATGAAAGTGAAAGAGGAGAGTGAAAAGCTGGCTTAAAACTCAGCATTCAGAAAACTAAGATCATGGCATCTGGTCCCATCACTTCATGGCAAATAGATGGGGAAACAATGGAAACAGTGACAGACTATTTTTTTTTGGCTCCAAAATCACTGCAGATAGTGACTGGAGCCATGAAATTAAAAGACACTTGCTCCTTGGAAGAAGAGTTACGACCAACCTAGACAGCATATTAAAAAGCAGAGACATTACTTTTCCAACAAAGGTCTGTCTAGTCAAAGTTATGGTTTTTCCAGTAATCATGTATGGATGTTAGGGTTGGACTATAAAGAGAGCTAAGCACCAAAGAATTGATGCTTTTGAACTGTCGTATTGGAGAAGACTCTTGAGAGTCCCTCGGACTGTAGGGAGATCAAACCAGTCAGTCCTAAAGGAAATCAGTCTTGAATATTCATTGGAAGGACTGATGCTGAAGCTGAAACTCCAATACTTTGGCCCCCTGATGCAAAGAGCTGACTCATTTGAAAAGACCCTGATGCTGGGAAAGATTGAAGGCAGGAGGAGAGGGGAAGATAGAGGATGAGATGGTTGGATGGCATCACTGACTCGATGGACATGAGTTTGAACAAGCTCTGGGAGTTGGTGATGGACAGGGAAGTCTGGCGTGCTGCAGTCCATGGGATTGTAGAGAGTCAGACTCGACTGAGCAGCTGAACTGAACTGAACCATGTGCACTATTGTTGGTGCCAACTAAGGAAAGAGTAATGCTTTCATAAAAATCTCTAGGAAACAATACACAAAGAAACAAGGTAATTTCAGAAAGCCAATAAGATAATGGGATTGGATGAGGGGAAGGCTTTACTGTAGAGAGGTCAGGGAAGATGCTCTGAGGTTATGTTTTGAGGTGAGAATTGACTGATGAGAAGCCAACTGTCTGGAGACCTAGGGGAAGACAATTCCTGGGCTGAGAGAATGTGAGTTTGTAGCCCCTGCATCGGAATGAGCTTGGCATGTTCAATGAAAGAAGGAAGGCCAGGTGGCAGGAGGCAGAGGAGACTGTGCTATGGGTGGGCAGGGACCAGATATTTCTAGACTGTGGTTAAAGAGAGAGGGAGAGAGAGATTTTATTCCAAAACCAATGGAAAGTTAGTTGTTGGAAGCTTTTAATCATGGGTGTAGCATGATCTTATTTATGTCTTGAAAAGAATGAGGGTTGATGAACGGAAAACAAGATCAGAAGGAGAATAGTTTGCCTGGAGACTGTTAAGAAGCGGTTACAATGAGAGAGGCTGGGGCCTTGGTCTAGACCAGGACTGTTGGCAATGCAAGTAGGGAGAAGAGGGTAGAGACAAGCGAGTTTTTAGAAATAAAGCCCAAAGGCTGGATTGACATGAGCCAGGGGCCCTCTCATTATCCTTGATGATGTCTTTATCACATAAGTTACATGCTTGCAATTTTAGCCTGTGCTGCTGGGCGTTCTGTAGTGCTCTGATACCTGGCTGGCAGAACTTGGCGCTGATGTGCATTGCCCTGCAGTAGACTTAGTTGTATATGTCTCTTTCCTCCTCTGCAAACTCACCTTATTAGCAGATGCCCAGTGGCCCCCAGAGTAGGTGCTCAATGACTAGTTACTAAATTGAATCACTGGACAGAGTGTTTTAGAAATATTTGTAGAATCCTCAGAATTATACTATTCTCCATGCTAATTGCAGACTTTTCCTTGTCATTAAAAACTTGCCTTTCTCAGTGTGGTGTTTCCCAGTCTTACCAGATCTCAAGAGGAGCCTTTGGTGCTCTTTAACGTTTAACTCCTCTGTTTTCTTCTCTGGATAATCTGATCCAGTAGGTCGAGGGTAAGGATTGGGAACCTGTATTTTATTTAAGGCATGTTTGGGGAAATTCTCTTTTGAAGAATAACTAATATTTCTGAGTAGTCAGTTTGAAAATCCTAATGCCTGATATTATATTTAAATTAACTGAGCTTCAGGAAGTTTTTTTAAAGCATACTATTTTACTGAAAGTTGCATTTGAATTATTTTTACTGTGAGTTTTTAAAAAAAAAAATTGAATTAATCCTATATCATAAAATGATACTGAAAGTATTGGTCTAAATTTCAGGTGGGTAAACTTTTTCTGTAAAGGGCCAGATAGTAAATATTTTAGGCTCTGCAGGCCATGTACAGGTTTTTGGGAACACAATCTTCTTTGTGCATGGATGTATATTTTAATACAACTGTAAAAAAGGTAAAAGTCAATTTTGGCTCCTGGGTCATATAAAAACAGACACAGGTAAAATACAGCTTGCTAACCCCTGAACTAAGTAAAAAATGTGTGTGTGTGTGTGTCTTTTAAATTGGCTTTTGTTTTCCTCCTCCTCCTTAGCTGAGAGTCTGCAGGTGGCAGTGAAGGCTTCCCAGATGAGCGATGCATGCCAGTCCCCCGAGGAAGGTTGTGGAGAACCTGCTTTGCCGGACGTGCTCCATTCTCAGGACGCACCAGGATCGTCTACTGCTTGTAAGTGAGTGTGTGGCCTTCGCGGTGAGCCTGGGCACAGACCTGGGGCACAGAGTGGGCACATAAGATGAAGGCAGCAACTGTGCCCTGATTTGGAGGGTTCTGAGTGTATTCTTTAGGAAAAAATCTGAGAATAAATAGGCAGGCCTGCTTTACCTGAAATAACGACGCGGTGTTCCGAGGACCAGGACTTAGACAGTGGCTGTAGGCGGTGCTGCCTAGCTGCAGGTTACTCAGGCGGGCAGTGACCCTCCCCAGACCCTGCCCTGCCTTGTGTTGCCTGTGACTTAACTGAATGCAGTCTTGCAAGAGCTTTTGCAGTTTTGGGGTTTTTTTTTGGAAAAGGGTCCCTGCAGTTCATTAAAAAGTAAGTCCTTTACCTTCATCTCATATGGCCAACTGAGAAAACCAAACTCAGAAAACTAGAATCTAATGCGTGCATGCACACATGCAAGACACACGTACACACACACCCACATATACACACACATGAAATGTAGAAGCGCCAAAAGATTCTTGATCAATGTTGCTATACACTTTGAGGTCGGGATTCATTTATTAAACAGTGTTTCAGAAGACTTTAAATACAGAAAAATAGAATGTAGTAAGTTGATTTCAGTAATTTCTCAAAACCTAATCATATGTGTAGTTGTAAGCGAAATATTTAGGTCTCCAGAGGTTTTTGAGATAGAAGCACGTGGTTTTCATTATATCCTGGTGACTAAAAACCTTACTTCCACCAGGTCTTCTATGCTCAAGATAAGATGTCTTTTAGTAGCTAGAGATTGGCGGATTAAATTGCCTTAGAATTTCTTTAACAGCATCCCTTGGTTAATTAAGAGATGAATGGAAGCAGTCCAGTTTTAAAATTTTATACATTTTTTAAAACTAGCACCAATAATTACTTTCCTCTCTTGGGTTCTACTTTATCTAATCCTGGGTTTCTATTTTCAGAATGTGCACATATGTTTTTCATTTCAACACAGCCCAGATTCGTCCGGGGAGTTGTACTGCCCCGGGTGATTTCCTTTTTAAAGAAGAACCTCAGTATGCCATTGAGGAAGTTCTAGCTAAAAATACGAGTAGGGATCTGCCGCTCTCAGCCTCAGCCCAGGGACAGCTGGAGAGGCTCCGCTCAGCTCCGGCAGCTGCTCGAGCACAGGCCGCACCCACCTCCATCAGACCGGGCCGTCATCTCCCCTGACATCTACTAGAACCATCCAGAGCCCGTTCCCAGGGGCCTGATGTCAGGGTTCCTGTAGAGGAGGGGCAGGTTGGTGTTCAGTGCTGGGGCTGGACTGGAACACAGTGCTACCGGAGTTTGATGCTCCTTATAGGGTTGATAAGGGTGAAAAACACTTTCCTAAACAAAAAGTCTGTAACTGGATGGGTTAGTCCCATGACAGGCTTCAAGGACTGGGTCCTTCTAAGTCAGGCCCATGTCAGTCTGAGATTACAGACCAAGAAAGACCCTCTGTTTTCAGTTCTCAATATACCTAATCAGGTAGACAGGTAAATCTACTTCCTGTGAAATTATGAAGACCCTCTTGTCTGTTCTGAAAGAGAATACAGGAGCAGAAGGACCTGATCCGTTCCACTCTTCTTGCCTTCATCTGGCTCACCGTCAGCTTCTTTCCCTATCTGGTGGTCCTCATGTCTATGAGGGGGACAAGAGAGAGAATGGCTAATTCTTTGGGCGTCTCTCTGAGAGTTAGGAATAGTATCCAAGGGTTGAACCATTTTTGAGTGCCAGAAAAAGCTCTACAATGTGTCCCTTCACTATAGAGGAAGCATTGACCAGCTTGGGCAAAATGAACTTAAATTTTAGCTGATATAATTTGAAGCAGTTTCTGCATAAACAAAAGCTTTTTCATAATAAAAGAGGCCTTGGGAATCAGAGAGGGCTCTCATTTTCCAGAGATCTAAGTATTTTTTAATTAATTTAAATAAAAAAGTATTTCCTTCATCAGAAATAAAGTTCCAAGATAGTACCAAGGAAAAAAATTATAAATAGTGTCACAAATGAATATTTATTTCATGAGGTCCTGATTGGGCAGAGTTCCAGTGAAATTCTATGTGGGAAAGGGCTCTGGAAAGTCTAGTTTTAATCTGTGCAAGATGAACATGGTATAAATTTTAACTGAATTCACATGGGTGGATAAATAAAATCCTACCATTGGAGATTTAATGGATGGAGTGAAATCTCTTTGGTACTTAAACATATTTCTGGGCTAAAAATATTTCTGCGTTTTCATACATTAAGTATATAGTAATTACAGTGTTTGTGAATTTAGAGCATAAGCAAGAATTGTAAGGGAAAAAACACATTTGGAAAGTATTGAAAATATTACTAGTAAGTTATTTGCAGATAAGGACAGCTTCTCAGTTTCATGACTCTGAGCTCATGCAGTTTTCGCCATCTTTACCTGCTTAGAAAGACATTTCATTCCTCCTGTTGGACGCCTCCCTCCCTTGTTTATGGCCTGCTGCTCTTGTACCAGCCCTGAAGGAGGCTTCCCAGACCTGTCTCCTTAGAGCTGGTCTGCCAGCCCTGGCTTTTCTTCTGCTGTGCCTGTTTTTATTTGACCCTCCCCAGGCCTCTTTTCCCATTAAGTGAATGTGAGATGCAGAATCCTACCGTCTTGGTACCACAGACATCACACAGACATCTCTCTGCCAGAAAGAAAGAAAAGTAAAAACACTGGATGCCATGGGTCAGATTGGCACCTGCTAGTGTGTAAGCTCCCTGGGGGCAGGGACTCTGCACTTTACTCTGCTCTGTTTTAGCACCTCGTAGAAGAATGTTCGATACATGTGATGTTGTGATGTTTCTTACCTTGGAATATGTGTCAGCTGTGTGCCAAGGACCCGCTCCGCTGGCTGATGTTTGATGATGTCCTTTTTGTTTCTGTCTCAACGATGTGCTTCCAGCACTAGTCACAGAAGGGACAGGAGGAAGAGGCTGTTGGGATGTGGATGCCGGGACCCAGGGTGTGGGAACCGACCTGGCGGTTTCTGATGCGGGGGAGAAGGTATTGTGAACTGACTTGTTAGTAAATGGCACCGGTAACTTTGTGTAATAAAACAACCTCAGCTCCTGGTCTATCCTCGGCAGTGAATAGTCTGCAAGTGTTTTCTGCATTGTTCTCCATTTCAGTATTCGTACTTAAACTTCCTACCTTTTTTCTTAAAATGTTCTTGCTTTTCCGATATCGTGTAGGTGTAAACCAAGAAACAAATGAAAAGTTATTAAAAAGATTGAAAACTCAAATGTTTATTTGTGTGTCTGCGCTCTTGCTTCTGGTCTCACTTTCCGCCCTGCAAACCTCCAGCTTTTCACCCAAGACATTGAGTACCTCTTGGCTGAGAGGTGGTCCTGGGCTTGCAGGCCCTTATGCAACCGGGTGACGCCAAAGTGGCAGAAATAATTTTGACTTTGAAACGTCCTGGTGTCTTCACTTCCTTTTGCCTTCCTCTCCTTTCTGATTGTTTTCCTCTCACCACTCTTACCGTCGCCTGCCTTTTGGATAGTCTTGTAGTTACCCTAATCAGTTTTTGCTTCGTGACATCACCTTTCCTTAGTACGTACTATACACATAGGTTACAACACAGTCTTTTAAAATGAAATTTCCTATTAACATCAAATGAAACTGAGATGTCGGAGAGAGATGGGGAATAAGAACATGATTCTGGGAGGTGGCTAGTGGGCCTTCCCAGGGTTATCTGGGCCCAAGAGTTACTGTATCTAAAATTGAATTAGGTACATTACAGATACCACAGTGTGTTAATGTGGGAAAATGACATCTGTCAGATCTTTATGTAAATTATGTAACATTTTGTATTTCATAGATATTTTTGTGTATATTACATATGACTGAGAAATCAAAGATATTGTAAGAGCCATAGAAAAGATGGCTGTGATTTAGTGTTTTTTCAAACTTCAAAATGAATATAGTCATTAGATTTCACTCCACTTATTCTGACTGTAAGCTCTCTAAGTTCTTTCATCTTAAAACATTCCTGCTCTTCTGCTGTTTTCAGGGCAAACTTGACTTTCAAGTCTAGTTTCCAGCTGCTTTTTTGTTATTAGAGGAGGGAAGTAGGGGAAGGGCTGATTAGTTTTGAATGGAAAGCTGAGGTGGCTTCCACCCCTAAAGTCCTCCTCTTCCATGATTCAGTCCCAGGTAAGAGAGGAGGTGTCCAGGTTCCTCTCTGGATGAACCTACCTGGAAAATTTTGCCATTAATAAGACATTTTGAGAAATGAATTGACCTATAGAGCAGAATCATTTGAAATCACACTTTAAAGAAGTATATGATGGCTGTTTTGTAATTATCTTTCTTAATATGGTAAGGTTTTAAAAGAAGCATTTCTGAAAAATTTTTTCAAAATTTCAGATTTGTAACCCAAATGTCAAAATATCCCACGTGTAAAGCACCTAAATGCAGCTATGCACATTGCCCACAAGGTGGCGGGCCAACTCCATTAAAAAGATGACAATTCAAAATTCCTGTCTCCTATCAAGCTTAGTGGGTCTTGGGAATAGGTGACTTCATGTGGCATAATCCAACTAATTTCTGTGTTTCTAATTTTTATAGAGTATAAAAATTATGTCCCGTACAATCTTCTTACAAACGCAGTGGAGTGTAGAGCAGGGACAAAACCAGAAGAGTGGAGAGAACTCCAGAATTCACTATGGAACGCGGAGTTCTCGGCTCGTGTTACCTTCCCGAGGGTGGGGCACAGCTCTAATGAATAAGCTGCATCTCCTTTCCCATCATTTGTCCTTCCCCTGTTCAAGATGCTGCTTGGTAGTGAAAGCTTTCATGGGCAGTGTGGGGTGAGGAGTGAGGGGGTAGGGAGAAAAGGCCGGGCTAGCTCATCACAGTGGCCTCATCAGCCTGAACTAATTGAATGTAACAAGTTTCATGTTACCTGAGAACTGTTCCTTGAGGTTTGATTTAAAGCTGCTCAGACAAGACCACAGGTGGTGTGTAGGCGGCTGCAGGCCCTTGGGAGGCAGCAACTCTGAGGATCCCCGCAGTGTGATGTGTGGAGGACACAGTGGCTGCTCACTCTTTATCTATAGTATGGCATGTGCGTGTCCATTACACGCCAAGCAGCCCTCTTAGGTTTGCAGACACAGCACTGAATACACAGATGAAATCTTGCTACTCCTTGGCTTGCATCCTAACGAGAGAAAAGAGACAGTGAACAAACAGACAGATGTTGCATTCTGAAAACTGGAAGCCCTCACTGTGCACATGTGCTCTCAATGTGTGCAGTGGAGACGCAGGGAGTCAGGTAGAGATCCACCCCCCACCCCCCCAAGGAGCACATGGTCTCCTGTGGCCTTGTTCACAGCCTCTGCTGCCAGGGCTTCTCCTAGGTGCCCATACCTGGGCCCCAGGCGCGCTCAGCGGGAGGATGCCAGCCGGCTGAGTGCTGTTCTTTGCGCTGCCTCTGGGTCTGGTTTCTCCTCCCAGCCAGCGGCAGTTATGACTTCCCAAATCTCGAAGTGAGTTAGAGACTGGGCATTGATGACCTGTAGTTTCCAAGCCTGGCCTCCAGGATACAAGCCTGGCCCGAGAGACTAGCCTGGGTGCAGAGAGCACCATTTACAACATGGTGTGCATGAGGTACATGTGGTCACTTTGAGCCTGCAGCGCTCCCCGAGCATCTTCCCTGGGTGTCTGTCTTAAGGGAGGGCTGAGTGCATCTGGAAGGAAGTGGCCGTGCAGCTCAGATACCAAGGCTGTCCAGGGGGGGCTCTCTCTCATCTGGTGGTGGTTGAATTCTATAGACTTGGCTTTCTGGGAGGAAACAGTCACTATGGAAGAGTTTTAGAGCGAGAGCAGTGATTTCCCTGAGGGCATAGACTGTGGAACAATGCAGTGCAGCCTTTTAAGAGTGGAGTGAGTGTTCATTTTCTTTATGTTTTTATGTATTTTAGGTGGAATATAGAAGTTTCCCAGGTTCTTTGCAGTCAGAGGTGAGCTCTGCATATCTTAAATATGTCATCATCCTTTCTTTGTTTGTGCATAATGAATGCTTTTTCAAAAATTTGACACTCACAATCTTATTTTTCAGATTATACAAGCGATACAGAATTTAACTCGTCTCTTATATAGCCTTCAGGTAACTATGCTCTGACCCTGTGAATGTTTTCCCTCATGCAATTCACTTTATTTGATGAGTCCCAGACTTTAAAATTTAGAACATTTGAGAGGTAATGAATGATCTTAAAAGAACACCAACCCTCCACCTCTACCCCAAGTGTAACTCTGCTGATGGCTTGAGCTTCACCTGGTTTTGTAATCACGAGGCATCACCATTACTGTAGTTTATATAACATTCTTCTCTGAAACCATAAAACAGTTCATATCTTTAAAAAATATTGATGAATATGATCTGGCTGGAAGTTTGCAATGAAACTCTTAAGTGAGTGTAGTATGACTTCACATTTTCTGGTGAAAACTTAAATTCACACCTAAACTCTTTTCACTTCCACATGTGGCCTTAGGCCTTTGGGGCAGTCAGTAATTCACATGCTCTTCCACTGTTTGCTTGGTTCATCCACCTCACATTTATTGAGTACCCTCCCCGAGCCAGGCACTGTGATGAAGACTGAGCACAAAAGGGCAAGTGGTCCACAGAGTCTACCATCAGATGGCTCCCTGTCTGTCTAGGAAAGACAGGCATCCTAAAAATGAGGGCTCTGGGGCTGGATGATCCCCTGAGTCCTGCATAAGAGAGGTGGAATACATCCAATTGCTTAATTTGTGAGTTAAAAAATATTTTAAAATGATGTGAAAGCAATGTTTATAGACAAATTTATAGAAAGATCTTGATACATGTAAATAAAATGACTTGTGATTCTGTGGAGAGAATTACTGTTGTCTGGGGGTATGTATCCCTCCGGTTTTTAAAAATCATTTTATGTGTACCCTCGGAGCCTGTACCTCTCTCTGTCATCAGTTGTCTCTATAGCACAATTGTTAATGGTTGTATAATATTCAGGTCTATGGGATTAATCCATTTCTCATAGTTTATGGCTTCCCTGGTGGCTCAGATGGCAAAGAATCTGCCTGCGATGCAGGAGATCCATGTTCGATCCCTGGGCCAGGAAGATCCCCTGGAGAAGGGAATGGCGACCCACTCTAGTATTCTTGCCTGAAGAATCCCATGGACAGAGGAGCCTGGCAAGCTACAGTTCAAGGGGTCACAGAGTCAGATGCCACTGAGTGACTAACACACACACACAGTTTATACTTTCCTGTTAATAATACCATAGCTCACGTCTTTGTGCACTGACCTCTTTGAACACATCTGAGTGTGTCCTTAGGATGAATTACTGAAATCAGTTTTTGAGGTTTTTGAAAGACATTGTCAAAATAATTAGCACCCCTCTCTACTTCTCCTCAATTTGAAAATAAGTCAAGGTAGCTCATGACCTTAATTTGCATTTTTTGGTTATTACTGAAATTAAACTCCCCCCCACACTGGTTTATTGTCATTCAGATTTCATATCTTAAATCTGTTGACTATTAAAAGAAAATTAAGTCTGATACTAAGTTTTCATCAGAAAAGATAGTCATCCTACATTGCTGTTTTGTTATTGAGTCAATACTTTGGCTGCATCAAGATGTCTTTGATGTTCTATTGATCATCTGCCTATTCTTGATCTAGTACCATTATCTTATCTATTAAGATTATTAAGATAAGTACCACTCTTTCAAATATCTGAATTGTCTTTCATAAAAGCTTTTAAATCACTCTGGCAAATTTCTTAAACTTATACTGAGAGAGTTTAATTAAAATATTACTATATTTATGAATTAAGTTGGGGAAAATTGGCACTTTGGCAATAATTGTTTCTCTTGACTGAGAATATGTTATTTTATGTTCTGTTGGAAATCTCTGTAATTGTCTTGATGTAGGTACTTTTTTTCTGCTAAATTTATTCCTGGATATTTGTCTCTGTTCCTATTGTGAACAGAATATTCTTTTTTTCATTATGTTTCCCCAATATCGGTTGCTGGTATAAATACAAGTATTGAATTTTTTTTTTTTAATAGGCCAACTCATTGAATTTTTATTTTAGCAGGGTTTTTTTTTTTTTTTTTTTTTTTTGACTCTTTGGAGTATTCAAAGTAGAAAGTAAAAAATTGAAAGTAATGGTATTACGGCTACTCTTAAATAATTAAATTAATTTTATTTTCTTGACTTCCTCCTCTGGTTAGAAATTCTGAAATGTCTTAATAGTGGCCATAGTAATATTAAATAGTAAATAATAGTGGCCACCCTTGTCTTATTCAAGATTTAGTGGGACTACCTTTAATGTCTTACATTAGATATGCTGGTCTCGGGTAGATGTTCTTAGAGATTAATTTCTCATATAAAACAAACATTCTTTCTTGTACATTTTAACTGAGAAGGAACACAGCGTGAGTGCAGTTCGTTAACTTTTGGGAGATGAAAACCCTGAGTGTCCCAGCTGGTTTGCCCGGTGGAAACAACTCACAAGGTTCTGTCTGTCTAAGTGCAGCCCTCTGTGGATTCAAGGTTCAGAAAAGCTGGGTGACCTAAATGACCTAGTTTTTGCAACATTAGGTTGAAGCAAATAGCAAACTCTATAGTGTGTCCTCTTAACCAAAGCTTTTGAGCTGGCTTAAGGGTATGTGCTCTGAAAGATTTCTGTTCATGGCACAGTCATCTCCTTTGAAGCTGAATCTCTTCTGCATGATTAAAGTTTTTTACATAGCATTTTTGAATCAGATGAAAATGAAATTTGATCCCTATGTTAGAAGAATAGAGTTAGAGATGAGGTACAGGCAAGACAAAGGAAAAGACACACTTCAGCAGAGAAAAGTTGAGAGAGACAGTATATGTGTACAACTAAATTACTTTGCTGTACAGCAGAAACTAATACAACATTGTAAACCAACTATAGTTCAGTATAATTTAAAAAAAGAGAAAGAGAGTGAATTGGGAATTTTCCTAAGCTTGAAAAGTAAGTGCTGTTCTCTGTCTTACATGTAGACATAAACTTTAAATATGCAGATGAATATCCAATCTTCAGATTTCACCCCTATGCTACAGAAGAGAGTTGTTTTATCCCAAATGTTAAGTAGATGAAAAATACTTCATGTTAGTGTTTAATTAGTCTAATTGTAATCATTACCTGAGAGTTACCATTGCCTGTGGAAGTTTTGGCATATAGAATATTGGATTTGTTGGTTGGTTTGTTTTACTCTGCTGATGCCCTTAGGAATTGTTAGAATTAGCTGGTGATATACAGTCTACAGTTTGCTTTAGCCAGGTCAGCAGAGTCCTGAATGGCTTATTATTTCATATTTAAAGACCCAAGTTATTAGGACCTATTTTCAGTGGTATCACTGTTTTCTTTATAATAACCACTGAAAGACATTAATCAAATACTCATGTGAATTTCAATTTTTAATTGATTTTCACATTTAGAAACATTTCATTTCAAAAGATGGATACATTTTTGAGTCTTGTTCCAAAACAAATACTAATTTAAAGTATACTTTAATTCTTTAATCTGCAAGAGTATAGGAAACTGCTGACTTAAAGAACTGATGGTCAAATCCCCACCTTCTCAGCACCTGTTACATGGATAGCTTTTTAAATTTTTAGGAAAGGAAAATGAGAATTTATCCCTTGGACGGTAATAATTTCTCATAACAAGTCACAGGACACACACATACCCAGTTGTGGCTATTTTCAATTTGTTCCTTCTCTGTTTCTTTGTGCTTTCAATGGGAACTTGTGAAAATAAAAGCTTCCAAGGGCACTCACATTTTTTTGTTTTGTTTTATTTTGTGGAATCCTTCTAAAAGTTGGCAGTTACTTCCCGTGATACTGCCAAACTTTTAATAGGTAGATACCATAACTCAAAGACAATTTTTTTTTTTTTAATTTGGTTGGTAATTTCCTCTGAGTTTTAGAGTATCTATGTCCCTGTAATCATTCCAGCCTCCTTTTACCATTCTGTCGAACAGATGAATTTCAGCTTAGTGTTTTGTGCATGACCTTCCTGCTATAATACAAAGAAACAACAGTAATGAGACTAGCTTTACCATTTATATATCTCCTAAATATGATATTAACTGCTATGATAAAAAAGATTACTTAGCAAAGCTTCCAAATGGTTGACTTTTATATCTTCACATATGTCATATAGCTTAAGTAATTTCTGGTTGGAGACTCAAAAGGTACTACCAGATTTATATAGATTCTTAAGTTCTCCTGAATTATTGACTATCAAGACCTCAGAAGGATAATGTGGCACAGCACAGAAAGGCAGTCTTGTGAATTTATGGACTGAATTCTTACTCAGAACACTTGCTTAAATATTATCCAACAGCATCAACAAACCACATTTCCAAAGGAGGGAGAGAATATTCCTTTTGGGCTTTATTTCTTTTGTGTATACATCTCAGACTATACCAGTAAGGAAATGCAGACAAGCCTGTCTGAAGTGCCAAGGCCAGTCTCGGGAGGTAACTTAGAGCTAGGGGAGAAGTGTTCAGAGAGAATCATTCGACCATACTTTCATGTGTAGAGGTGCTGCTAGCTCACTGTGTGGACAATACGGACGCCTTTGCTTTCTTGCCCTCTGCTTTGACAGGCCGCCTTGACCATTCAGGATAGCCACATTGAGATCCACAGGCTGGTTCTCCAACAGCGGGAGAGCCTGGCCCCGGGCCCCGCGTTCCGAGGCAGCCCCTTTCAGGACCAGGAGAAGTCCCGCAGCCTGGAGAAGCAGCGGGAGGAGCTGGCCGATACCCACAAGCTGCAGCTCCAGTTCCAGCAAGACCAGCACCGCTGGCTCCGCAGGTGCGACCAGCAGCAGCGCGAGCAGGAGGCCCGGGCCAGCCGGCTGCAGGAGCGCGAGAGGGAGTGCCGGGCGCAGGAGGAGCTGCTGCTCAGGAGCCGGGGCGAGCTGGACCAGCAGCTCCAAGACTACCAGCAGAGCCTGGAGCGCCTGCGCGAGGGCCAGCGCCTGGTGGAGAGGGAGCGGGAGAGGATGCGGGCCCAGCAGAGCCTGCTGCGCCACTGGAAGCACGGGCGGCAGAGCAGCCTTCCCGCCGCGTTTTCTCCAGGAGCCCTGGAGGTACGGGACTCCTGTGCTCGCAGAAGCAGAGAGTAAGACGGCTTCAGTCATGGTGGTTTTGGAGCCTTTGAACACACATCTGTCTTTTTGCTGCTCATGTAAGAGCTCACAAGAGTTACTCGATGTGTAGGGAGCAAGAGCTGGGAACTTCCAGAGACAATACCCATGCATCTTGACATATGCACATTTGAAAAGTCTGGGTACTTCTGGATCATGGGTTCATGGTACTCATGATAGATGCCCTCGATACCAAGGGAAGCAATACAGAATTGCGTTGTCCCAGTTAGGCGAGTTTTGTCCTGGAGTCTCCCTGGGCATGAGTGTGTTTCACGTCTGAAGACGGATGTGCTCTGGTCTTCAGAGTTCTGTAGAGATTTACCTTTCAGTGGATCATTAGCTAGGAACGTGCACAGGTACTGAATTTAACAAGTATACTACCTATTATTCCAAGCTTATTCTCTTTTTTGTAAATTTGACCTAAAATGAAAGTGAAAGCCTCTCAGTTGTGTCCGACTCCTTGGACTGTAATCCTTGGAAATTCTCCAGGCCAGAATACTGGTAGCCTTTCCCTTCTTCAGGGAATCTTCCCAACCCAGGGATCAAACCCAGGTCTCCTGCATTGCAGGTGGATTCTTTACCAGTTGAGCCACAAGGACCTAGTAAATTCAAAATCCATTTTTCACCAGTGGCCGTTAACATGAGTAGTTTAACGTTTAGTCAGAATAAAACCTTTGGAAAAGTTCCGTGTTTCATTTTGCACCCTCTTGAGCCACTCCTGACAATTTCATTTGTCCCAGGAGTTTACTTTTCTGTACTGTGTGCCCATAGATACTTTTTAATGATAGGATATAAAGTTGTAGAAGTTGATCAGCTTATAAGAATGATCTGTGTTATTTTCCTTTCTAGTTGGCTAAATTATATTTGTTGCAAATACCTTACTATACATGAATGTTTTCGACTTTTATTTAGCAAAAGTGAGAATGCTATTCCCTCAAAGTAGAAACATTTTAATGACAGTGAACACTACTGCACGTGTTTTTTCATTTGATTTGTATTTCTTTTAAGATATGCTATGTTCGGTTAATTGAAGTTTTTGGTACTGGCTTATTAAAAGAGGATGGGAGGAGGGAGTCAAGGGTAATATCCTCTACCATACTCATTAAAGTCTTGATTGCTAAATTCTGTTAGGAACAAATACTTTATAAAACTGGTGCAAATTGCTGAAGAAATTATTGTGTTTTTTCTTGCACAGGTAATGGAACTTAATCGATCTGAGACTTTACGTCATGAAAATTCATTCTTCATCAATGAAGCTTTAGTGCAAATGTCACTCAACCCTTTGAACAAACCGCCGCCACCAGGTATCCATCAGGATGCGGCTTACCCCCCAGGCATACCTCATTCTGATTTGGTAAGGACTACTGAAAATCAAGTAGACCTCAAGACGGACGTTTCTCAACCCTCAGATATCAACCATGAACTGTGGATAGCGGCTGGGGCCTGTCATCAGATACCCCCTCTCCACCAAAGCAGCAAGGATTCTTGTAAAAATGGTAATTAATACTTTACATGTCATCTGTGTAGTTTCCACAGGAAGCTGTTTCTCTGAGTGGTTGGCTCTTCTTTAGAGCAGATCGAAGGGGGCCCTAGAATGGAAATACATTGGTGCTGCTGAGCGGGAGTTTGCGGCATACACTTTTCTTTGGGGAAGTCTGGCTTCCATCGCTCATGAGAATCGAGACAAGCTAGAGCATGGGTGGAGGGCTTAGAGGATGTCACCGAAATGTGAGAAGCAGACAGGGTTATCATATCTGTGGGTTAAATGATAACTTTCCCCTGAAAAGTGAAGCAACTTGATATTTATTCTTCACTATAGACCTGACCACATCCTGATACATATCCGTGTTGACTCTCAGAAATAAAAGACAGGGACAGGGTTTGTGGTAGGGCTTTATTGTCTCTTGGGGCAATTTCCTACAACTTTAGTAAAGTCTTCTGTACTGCTGTTAAACACCCCAAGTGAAACCGTTCACATCATCTGTCATTTTTTTTTTAAAGGTGTTGTGTCTCCTTAAGTACTTCATAATAACACAATTTGCTAATCCCATTGAAACATTTGTCACGTATAAATGAAAGGCAGCTCGAGTTACCAGCTCCATGTGAATCCAAATGATTTAAATCTATGTCTATTATAAATTGTTTTCCGTGGGATATGAGGTAGGGAATGAGAAGAACTTGAAACCTCTCTACCGAAAAACAGATGGCATGCAATAGAATAAACAAATGGCTGGCCACATGGATGGGAAATAAATCACCGACAGCAAAATGTTTCAGAAATGTGGAACAAGCAGTGGTACAGGGACCCTCAGAATTGGATAGAGATCGGTTTCCATGCTTCATAGATGTGCTCAGCTTGTCTGGAGAGTAATTTGTCAGCAGCAAAAAGGTTTGAATGTGTCCAGCTTCTTGGAATTAGGGAGTAATAATTCTGACACTGTCCGGAGGTATGTCTATTACTAACCCAAATTGTATTAATTCTTCGCAGTGGATAATTCTTTACATTATTCGGTCACTGCTGTAACGTTTCTTGTCAACATATAAGAGAATGAAGTAGTTTTTTTTATCATTTCAAATATTCTTTAAACAAAAGGAAAAAAAATGGAATAGTGAATTGAGATCTAAAACAGGGGCCGAATGTAGAAAATGTAACCCCTCGAATATACTATCTTGCAGCTCTAATGTTGTAGAGACCATGCTGCAGAGTGCCTTCTCCTGGTGCGGTTGCTTTGCTGTGTGCATTCATTAAGTTGCTATCTGCAGCGCTTTCTGTGTTGTCAGTGTGGTTTTGCATGCCAGCTTTGGGATAATTCAGAAACTCAGTTTGAGTTAAACCACATTCTGCTTTTGTTTGAAATATGTATTCCTACTTTTTCTGTATCTCCCATCTTTTTCTGTTGAGTTGTGCTTTAAAGTAGAAAGCTTTTAAACATTTGGCTGCCTGCTTGCAGGAGATAGAACATGTACTAAGGAAATAAACAGTGATTATATACAAAACCCAGTGTCTCCACATGTAAGGAATTAAATATAGCCAAGGAAAAGGCTGAGAAAATGCGCTTCTGCTTCAGATATTGTGTCCAGTATAGGCCAAGGACAGTCAGAACATTGATAGAGCAAAATCAACTCTGGCCTTCCTCTCTCGGGAGCATCCTGGTGTGTGCAGGAAGGATTAGATCAGAAATGCAGTGTGGGCTGTTAAGCATTGGAGTTTTGCAACTAGTCAAAAAAACTCTATTTATGTTGGTTTACTTAAGCATGATAAGCAGTTTCTGGAGGATAGAGAATAAAGTCAGAGATTAGGAGGAGGTGATAGGCAAGTGGAATGAAAATTGGATAGATACTCTTAAGAGGGTTGTCAGGGCCAGATAAAATTGTTCGAGCCATTCCAGAGCTTTCACGGTTCTCAGAATCGAAAGTAGCTCAAAATAAGCCGCTGATGGTGGTCTTCACTGGACTTTTTCTGGGCTTTCCTTGCATGCCTTTGGAGGGGGCAGGAAGGGGGAAGCGGGGCGGGGGGAAGCTGGAAGAAATCAGTCCAGGCTGTACTGGTGGAGAGGGGCCAGTCCACATGCTGGGATCCAGGACAGTGCTGTGTCGGCGTCCCCCGCTTTCACACTTGCTGCTCTATCGTGGGGTGAGTGGCCATCAGGGACCACTGCTCTCACTGACGGAATTTGCCTCTCATGTTCTTGGCTGGTGTTTGTGTTAAACGTGCATTTAACTGTGGTTTGATGTCATCAGTGGGCTATTTTCAGGCAACTCCCTAAAGAATCATTTGCTCTTTTGTCTGATCTTGTGTTGGGTGCCTGAGAGCAGCTCAGGTCAGTGGAAACGTGAATTTGTGAATTTGGGGAACAGTAAACGTAGTGGAAGAACAATGGGTGTAAATAAAACTCCTGAACACGTTTAGCTGTGGCCCAGATTGGAATTTTCATTTTGGTCGCTCAAGCCGACCTCATCAGACGTTTTCCTGTGCTCTTTGTGTTCTGCTTGCCACTGATTTTTCGGTGTCTTCATCATTACTTCCACCGGTGACAGTTACAGGACACTTAACCCAATCTGAAGCCCTGTGCTAAGGTTTTGTGTGGAGAAATCCACTTAGTACTAGCAACCACCCCCTGAGATGACTCTGTTATTGTCTCCATTTGAGGGGGAAATGGAAGCAAGAGAGGCTCAGTGATCTGTCCAAGGCCAGTAGCTGGTAAATAGCAGAGTTGGAGATGCACTGGGAAGACGGGTTCTAGAGCGAACGCGCTGAGCTGCTACATTGTATGTTGCTAATGTCTGGAGTGCTGTTTTAAATTCTCCTTTTAAAAGAAGCTGGAGTAGAACTAGAATAAATCCTGTTGTAATGTCTTGGCAGGATATTAATGCTGAAGGCCTAGTTCTTTGTGGTTGTCATTGCTTTTGTTCCTTCCTTCTTTTTTTTAATATTACCATTTGGAAAATATTTCTAAATCATTTGGATTGTGGTGGTCAATGCTTGCATGAGTTCTGCGGATTTTCAGATTTCATGAATACCCTTTAGCTTCACATTGTTCCCTATCGGACACATTTTCTTAAGGATCGTTTGTGTCTCCAGTGTTCCCTAACAATAGCCCTGTGTTACTGGTAAACATTTTTTAAGGTAATGCTTTATAAAGAGCGTTACTTTTCAGTTTTGGAAGTTGTCTCATGAACAAAATTCTTGATGTTTTAACATTAAATTCAAATTGGTATTTGATTTTATTTATAGTCGAAGAGATGCTTGGCTTATGAACGTAATCCGCACTCTTCTGAGGGACACTAGGCAAGACTCCAGAAAATTTGAATTTCTTTAAACAGTGTAGTCCCTATAGGGCAATTGCTATATAAATGGCCCCATGAAATGCTTAACTGTATTACTCTTCTTAAAGGCAAAAATCAGCAAAACCCACCTTCTTTCTGTGCCGTTTTTTTTCCAGTTTTAGAATTCCAAAACTATTTACTCAGCGTCTCTGTTAGTTTATAGTTGTTGTTTAGTCACTAAGTTGTTCCCACTCTTTGCAACCCAGTGGACTGTAGCCACCAGGCTCCTCTCTCCATGAGATTTCCCAAGCAAGAATACTGGAGTGGGTTGCCATTTCCTCCTCCAGGGGCTCTTCCTGACCCAGGGATCAAACCCACGTCTCCTGCTGCACCTGCATTGGCAGGCAGATTCTTTACCACTGAGCCACCTGGAAAGCCCATAGTTTATATTTGCCTTTTCCATTAATCAACAGAGAAAATATGGTATGATAATTAATCTGAAATATTCTTAGTCTCCCCTTTCAGTTATATTTTTATCTGTACCTCAATATTTGCAGGTTACCAAAAAATTCCTTTTCAGCAAATCATAATTTTTCTATAATGTGTATGATAAAACTTAAATTGAGAACCAGATTTCAGGCATTAGTCACATAGTTGACTTTGGAAAAAGAATAACTTTATTAAGTTTGAATTCCAGAAGAGTGTTTCCCTTTACTACATGTTAGAATTTAGTGCCCATCAAAATATTTTCAGATTCAAAGCATTGTATTCAGAATATTTCGTCTTGGCAGTGTTGTCATATTTTTTTTAAACACAGCTGTGTTAAGCTTTCAGTGACTTTTTTTTTCTGACATATGGAAATATAATAGAAAATTTCCAAATAAAAGCTATGCTGTAGTTAGTATTTAATAGTCTTTAAGAAGTGAGTAGGTGATAATTTCTAACATTTAAAAAATATTCTGTAATTCAGAAATGGGTACCTTATTTGTGTATTCTGTGTGAAAAGAAGCTTTTGCCAAAGACCTACAGGCGATTTCCCATCAGCCTGAACCTGGCACTAGATAGTATAAACTTCAGTGACAAAGAGGTATTTGAAAAGGTGGATGTATTAGTTCGCTAGAGCTGACAGAATAATGGAGAAGGCGATGGCACCCCACTCCAGTATTCTTGCCTGGAAAATCCCATGGATGGAGGAGCCTGATGGGCTGCAGTCTGTGGGGTCGCGAAGAGTCGGACACGACTGAGCGACTTCACTTTCACTTTTCACTTTCCTGCACTGGAGAAGGAAATGGCAACCCACTCCAGTGTTCTTGCCTGGAGAATCCCAGGGACGGGGGAGCCTGGTGGGCTGCCGTCTATGGGGTCGCACAGAGTCGGACACAACTGAAGCGACTTAGCAGCAGCAGCAGCAGCAGCTGACAGAATAAAGCACCACAGATTGGGTAGCTCAAAGAGAAGTTTCTTTGCTTGCACTTCTGGAGGCTGGAAGTCCAAGATCAAGATGTTGGCAGGATTTGTTTTTCCAAGGCCTCTCTTGGCTTATAAGAGGGTTGTCTTCTCCCTGCCTTCACATAGTCTTCCCTCTGTACAAATCTGTGTTCAAATTTCATCTTAAAGGACATCAGCCATGTTGGATCAGGGCATACGTTAGTGACCTGACTCATTTACTTCTTTGAAGGCTCTATCTTCAAATGCATTTTGAGGCATTGGGGGTTAGGACTTCAATATCTGAATTTGTGGAGGGGGATACAATTCTGCCCTTAACACAGGATAAATTATTATTTTCTCTTTGCTATTTTTAGGCGCCGTGAAACTTTAATTAAAAAAAAAAAAATACCAAAGTTGAATTGTAATTTAACTACAGTATGAACTTAAAAAAAAGAGAAATTTTTAAAAATGCAAAATAATAAAATTGTGATAAATATCTATATTCTTTATAGATATAGGTATGTGCTATCAAGCCTCTGTCAACACAGTGAAGGTGAAAGTGTTGCTCAGTCCTGTCTCACTCTTTGCAACCCCATGGACTGTAGCCCACCAGACTCCTCTGTCCATGGGATTCTCCAGGCAAGAGTACTGGAGTGGGTTGCCATTTCCTTCAACACAGAAATTAGGGCAAAAGATGTCTATAAATTCATTAGGATATTCTTCCAAACCTAGACCTTAATTAAATAGCTTTGGGAATTTTGAACTCTCTCTATGATTGGGAGAGAATCAGATGCCTTTATTTTGAATTGCTTAAATAAAACCAAATCTGAAGGGTTGAGAATATTCATATGGCATGAAATTATTATATCTATATCTATGAGAGTTCATAGAGGTCAAAACTGGGAAATTATTGATCAACTCTTTATCTTTTTTTCTAGAATCTTGGCTATCACTTTGGTTAACATTTTAAGGGAAACCATAATACTGCTTGCTCTCGGTCATCTGTGTCATGACAAGAGTATAAACAGCTGGGCTCAAAGGCTTAATTTTAATCTTCCTCACTGATGGGTGGAGGTGATTGACTTTCGCCTTCTGCGGATTTTGTACCAGGAATGGGAAACATGCCATTTGCCTCTAGAGCCTGGTGAGCCGTGGGTGCTGGCTGCCAGCTTCCTGATTGCATAGTTCTCTGGGGGCAAGTTGGCTGTGTGAGCCATCTGGGCCAGGGCCATCCCGCTGCAGTGAGCAGAGCCCAACACACAGCAGGAGATCGAAACCAGCAGGTGGGTGGGTTCCCAGGCAGCCAGCCAGCCGTGGGGCTGTCTGTTCTTCCCCGCTGAGGTTCCAGGCTGGTTTGAACAAGCTGCTGAAGTGGGAGCCTACTCTGTGTGAAGGATTCCAGGGGTTAGGCCTGACCTTGGGTCATCCTTAGCTGAAATAAAAGAACACCCCACATGCATCTACATACATACATTTATGTGCAGACACAAGTTTGTGGTCTATGGCTTGCATATTTGACCTCTGTAGTACAGTGTGGCTTTATTCTCAAAGTGATTAAGGGTTGGGTTTGGAAGGAAAGTTTGTAATCAATTTTGTACCAAACCGGCCTGTAGGATAAGGCCTGCTCCTGTCTGTCTCTGTGACTCCTGGGACAGTGATCCAAACTGGGCAGAGAAAGCATCACACTTTTCACAAATCCCAATCTGGGGACTGTCTACTCCCTCATCCCTATCCATCCAACCATGAAAATTTCATTTTTAGGGCTTACTTAAGACGTTGGGTGTTCCACTAAGGACTGATGTTTCGTGTTTACCCAAGAAAAATGTGACCATCTGGTTCAGTGTGGGTGGCAGACTTTGCCTTACAGGACCACATAGTGAATGCTTGGGTCTTTTTCAGGCCATTGGTCTTTGTTGCATATAGTCAACTCTGCCTCTGTAGCTCAAAATCAGTCATAGAAAATACATTAAGAATGAGATAAACTGTGTTCTAGTAAAATTTTATTTGTAAAAAATAGATAGTCTAACTTGTTTTATCGTTTTCACTTAGATTGAGGAGGTTATATTCCTCCTGGCTTGAAATTAGTCCGTTGAAATTAGTAGTATAATCTTACATGGCACTTCATGGCATTTAAAACGCAGTTGAATTCATGATCTCATATGTCCTTTACAAAAACCTTGTGTGTTGGTGGTTGCTGTCTCTGTTTTTCAAAGACAACTTTTCCTTTTCACTTTCTATTCATTCAGTCCCTGTGAGCAGATGAATTTGGAAAAATGGGGTTAAGTGTACTGGATGGAATTAAGGCCAATGGATTGAAACCCAGGGAGACTTTTCCCCCAACTCCAACTCCTTAAATCCTGTGATGGTGTTGAGGAGGGCCCCCTCTAACTATGAGGCTTATGAGAAATGAGATGCCATGGGTGGGGTTGGCTGCTAGAACCATGGTTCTAACAGTTTCTGCAAGAGAGCAATAAAACAGAGGAATGCATTCCTCTGCTCAGACATTCTGATTTGGTCGGACTTGAATGGGCCTGCAAATCTGTATTTCTAATGTTCTTCTTAGGTGGTTCCGAAGCAGCCATCCTGTTAGCTTTCCCTGAACTGCCAACCTCAGTGCTGGGCTTGATGTTAAAGAACCCCAGTTCAAATGTTAACTCAGGCTCCTATGCCTGCTGGGTGATTCCTAAGCCTTAATTCCTCATTTGTACAAAAGAGAAGTGTTAGCAGAACTTAAAAAAAAGTGCCAAGCATGTTCTGGGTCCACTGAACTTCAGCTTTATCCCCACCTGGCAGAAAGAATTCATTGTAATTGTGGTTCAGAGGTGGCTGCTGATAGAAATGAAAATGTCTCTTGGTGGCTCAGATGTAAAGGATCTGCTTGCAATACAGGAGACCTGGGTTCAATCCTTGGATCAGGAAGATCCCTGGAAGGAGGGAATGGCTACCAACTCCAGTATTCTTGCCTGCAGAACTCCATGGACAGAGGAGCCTGGCAGGCTACAGTCCATGCGGTCACAAAGAGTTGGACACAGCTGAGCAACTAACACTTTACTTTCCTGAATGACAGTAGGAAGCCAGTAGTTTCAAATACAATTTTTTAAAATGTAAATTGGGGAAGTTTTTACTCAGAATGGAAATATAATAGGCTATAAAGGGTTAGCTCCTCTTCCATATTGTTTGTTAGTTTATTACCAGAACTGTCTTAGGGAAAAGTCACAGCATTTTGTTTCCCTTTGTTCCTCTCTGTAGAGAAAGAAGTTACATCAGTCAGCCATGTTTTCAAAACCAAATGTAAGAGACATTTGGCAACAAGACTGAACATCTCAATTTGGGATGCAGAGCTTCCATATCTACAGAACACCCAACCCTCACTGGCTGCATTATATAAATGGTTGCATTACATCAATATATCCCCAGGAGAATTTATAGTAATAATTGAGTTCCCTGAATAGGCTTTCCGCCCAGAAAGAAAATGTTAAGAATGCCCAATAGGAATATTATGGTTTAAATCATTTTCCCTTTTAAATTTAAAAATTGTGTTCTGGTTTATGACCTTAATTTCTTTTTGAGTTCAGTTATCCTGAATTGATTTGTTGTTGTTAGTCCTGGATAAACTGAGAAAAATCAAGGCTCAGAATCACCAGGAAGCACCCCTTATTAGCACTTCTCATAATTTGAATCAAAGACATGTGTAATCATTTATTAGAGAAAGGCAATGGCACCCCACTGCAGTACTCTTGCCTGGAGAATCCCATGGATGGAGGAGCCTGGTGGGCTGCAGTCCACGGGGTCTCTAAGAGTCGGACACGACTGAGCGACTTCACTTTCTCTTTTCACTTTCATGCATTGGAGAAGGAGACGGCAGCCCACTCCAGTGTTCTTGCCTGGAGAATCCCAGGGACGGGGGAGCCTGGTGGGCTGCCGACTATGGGGTCGCACAGAGTCGACTTAGCAGCAGCAGCAGTAATCATTTATGTAAGGACTGCCTGCCTCGCTGTAGAAGCTTCAAGGGCGCGGGGAACTCCATGTACCTCCTTTGTTAATTGCTCCATCATAGGCACCAAGCACACTGTTTGGCATGACGTGAATGAAGGAGTCAAGATCCACACTCTTTAGCAGAAATGAAAGCAACGTTTGGCTTGACTGAGGCATTGAGAGATGTTGAGGAAAGACAGCAGACGTGTGAGGTGTGATGGTAGTTAATACAGACGGACTAGACAAGTGCTTCAGGATAGCTGCCTGGATTGAGTGAGTTTGAAAACTTTTGTCAGGTGGGTGTATGTAAGATGGCATTTTTAAAATGTCAGGATAACTATATGATTGCTTGCCTTAAATACTTTTCTGGATGCTAAGTGGCACACTTTAACTAATACCAAGTCCGGGACATGGTGAAGGACAGCGAAGCCTGGCTAGGTGCAGTCCATGGGGTTGCAAAGATTTGGACACAACTGAGCTACTGAACAACTTTTTTTCTTCATTAATGTTGAAATAAATTTGTCTTCGAATGTATAGTCTCACTTTTGAGTTTGATATAGGTACTCTTTGTTCAACTCTGGAGAACATCTTTTCCTTTTTCCTTTTAGAATATTGTACATATAGCCCCAGATGAATATGTGTAGCAAATGAAAGCTCAAAAAGTTAAAACATCTTCTCCATAAATGCCTTAATTTATTCTAAACAAGTGGAACTGAATTCATCCCTGTCATTTTAGAAAGACGGCATGTAAACAATTTTGCATTGAATTGTTATGTCAGTAACAATTAGTCAGCCTATCTGTTCACTGGGGTATTTCTTTTTAACCATAAAGTAGCTCGAACACCAGTAAATTAAACATGGGCAGCTAGCTCAGCATCAGTGAAACACTTTCTTAAACCTTTTTCCTTCTGCTAAATCCTGTTTAACAGTCCAGTGTATCTCCCCAGGCAAAGCCATTAGTGTTTATTTCGTTAAGTACACTCCTAGAATGTGAACCAGTTTCCCTACCACCACCTTCTGCTCGTCAGCTTTAAAATATTGCCTGAAAGATCACATATTTATTATCAGATCAGAACAGTCGCTCAGTCGTGTCTGACTCTTTGCAACCCCATGAATTGCAGCACGCCAGGCCTCCCTGTCCATCACCAACTCCTGGAGTTCACTCAAACTCACGTCCATTGAGTCGGTGATGCCATCCAGCCATCTCATCCTCTGTCGTCCCCTTCTCCTCTTGCTCCCCATCCCTCCCAGCATCAGAGTCTTTTCCAGTGAGTCAACTCTTCGCATGAGGTGGCCAAAGGACTGGAGTTTAAGCTTCAGCATCATTTCTTCCAAAGATATCCCAGGGCTGATCTCCTTCAGAATGGACTGGTTGGATCTCCTTGCAGTCCAAGGGACTTTCAAGAGTCTTCTCCAACACCACAGTTCAAAAGCATCAATTCTTCGGCGTTCAGCCTTCTTCACAGTCCAACTCTCACATCCATACGTGACCACAGGAAAAAACATAGCCTTGACTAGACGAACCTTTGTTGGCAAAGTAAAGTCTCTGCTTTTGAATATGCTATCTAGGTTGGTCATAACTTTCCTTCCAAGGAGTAAGCGTCTTTTAATTTCATGCCTGCAGTCACCATCTGTAATGATTTTGGAGCCCAGAAAAATAAAGTCTGACACTGTTTCCACTGTTTCCCCATCTATTTCCCATGAAGTGGTGGGACCAGATGCCATGATCTTCGTTTTCTGAATGTTGTAGTAATCTTAAAATTAAATATGATCACATCTTAAGAAATATATCCATTTGCTGTGCCCCAGACAGACTGAGAACACATAGAAAGGCACCTATGTGTTCTCAGCTAGTCAGTTTCCAGAAACAGCTGGCTGAGGGGGTGAAGTCTTGTCCTGTTGTTCTGCTCAGACTTTGAGCCAGATGATAAATAAGCCAAGGCTGGGTTTTAATCTGTGGCGATGCTGATTTGCCATGGTAAATCACTGTAGAGTTTGTTTAGAGAAGGGGCCGGGGTACCCGTTCTCATCCTAAGCAAGATATTAATTCAGTTTAGTTTGAAATGTTAATGCTTGGTTTGAAGGCTTACCTAAGGAAAACTGTGGTCTTGCAGAGGTTCCCAGTTCTGTAGGATAGGACTCTGAGCCTTTTTGCTAAATAATTTCACAGTGAGACTGTGCAAATTTAATTATTTTCATGGTGACTCTTCCATCGCTGTCTTTTCCATAGTTCTCTTTGTGCAAATTCCATTATACACTACAGCTTTTTCTTCCTAAAACATAACATGCTGAATGTTGGGATTAATTATAGAATATTTGAATCATCTGCCAAAAAATACAGGAGACTCTACTGCTCAGGTGTATTGAGGTCCTTTTGTAAGGACTGTTGCTGTAAGGCATTGGAAGAAGCATTTACAAGCAAAACATTGGCAGAGCTTTAATTTTATTTAATGACCTGCTTCCTACCAGTGATCTTGGCACCCTGTGCAGTGATTTGCAATCAATTAATCACACAGGATGTTGTAACACTGCAGTAAGGGCCTTGCGCTGTAAGAGTCTCATAAATCCGCCAGCAACAAAAAGAGGAACTCTATGCTCAAAGCCCTCTCCACGCGAAACTCCAAATCAGGAGGTGATTTTAATGCTCTGTTTTCTAACATGTCCTCAGAAGCCTCAGTACTCCCTTGTAGGTTCTGAATTTTGATTGCTGTCTCTCAAAGACGGTTTGGGGTGTCGGTTTAGGAGTCTGTAAGGGTTCAGTTTAGACCAGTCATTTAGATGGGTGGGATTCTTTTTTTTTTAATAGAAAAAACACAATTATTGCAGGACAATTGCTCTACAATATTAGTTCTTCTGGATTGCTGGAAAAAACTATGAGTTTGGTTATTTTCCCTGAATTCTGGGCAATCATGCTCAATTGTAATAGGTTGTATTTTTCAGAGTATTATAGGGGATGATTCAGAAAGGAAGCATGTTTTCATCCTGGGGATGCACTGACATTTGCTAGAGGCAGATGGCAGAAGATGGGATGGTGAGATATTAGAAGTCACGGAGAAAGAGACTTTACATACTTGGCTTTGCCAAAAACTTCTGGAATCTGGGTGTTTAGTATCTTAGGCTTGTATTCTTGTCATTTCAGACGCACCCGTGAAGTTGGGCTATGCTGAATCTTTTTTCTTATTTTAGCATAGTAAATATGGAGCCATTAAATATTCTTAAAATTATATAAGCCTAAACTCTTGGATAGATATAGGTTGTGTTTTCTTGACTTGTTTCCATATGGCTTTGTTTTGGGGATGTTCTTATAACAAGAATATGGAATTGTGTAATTCTTAATGTATATTCCATCTGATTAAAATGGGACCTTCTTTTAAGAAGCTAAAGCCTTTTAGAGCTATATCACTTCCAGTGAGTACATTCAACTTCTGACTTGATGAATTTATTCCTACCAAAAAAAGTCATCCTATTTTTGATTACTTGTAAATGTATCCAGATTGGCGTGATAGATTATACACAAAGCAGAGCTCATATTGTATTTTTAGGTGCTTGATGCTTCTGTTTAGCATGAGCTCTAAAATATACCCACAAAGTTTTGCATGTGCAGACTACTTTTCACTGGCACATAAATTGGAAGGAGAAAGCATAAGGATCGTTTGGGCCAAAATGTGATGGTCTGTTAGTCAGTGTGTAGTCAGGAGGCCCTGTCCTGCATCTGGGCTCCAGTGTGAGGAAGTACGGTCACGCACTGGTGTGTCCCCGAGGATTGTGAACTGAACCCCATCCCTCTTGAAAGGAGAACGCAGCAGGACTGCAAGGGAGAAGTCGTGTCTGGCTGCCTTTTAGGGTGCTCCACTCAACTACCTGCAAAGATTTTTCTTTTAATTTTGTTATTTTATGCTGAACAAGCAGCCCGAGGTAAAGCATTGTGAAAGATCAGATACTGCATTTGTCTTTAATGAGCTCCCTGTGCTCTGAGCTGGGTATGGACATGGGAGAAAAGCTTAAATCTGAACTGTGTAAGTGAAGTACTGGGAAAAATCATGTTAAAATGATCCTACTCAAAGAAGTTAGCGTTGCTCCTAATAAGAGTATGGAGGAGTTTTTGCATATATTACTGCCAGTGAGATAAACTATTTCATCTTCAGATTAAAATATTTCCTCTTCAGATAAGAGATAGAGATATTAATACATAGAAATGGTGGATAGTTTTTAGAGATGATGATGATGATGATTATTGTTTTAGATTATTGGCTAACTTTGAGAATGTGTTCAGGAAAATTTCAGAAAATGTATTTCATGAAGGGCTTAATTAAATGACTGATGTAACCTAGACCCAGAAAAAAAATGCTAGTGTGGAAACCTGTCTAGCAATATCATTTTTGACCACAACGATCAAGACGAGACATACATTCATATCAGGAGAGTAGGTGATGTGTAGTTGTCTATCATCAGAGATGAAAAGATAAAAATCTTCCTTCTCCCACTTCCTAAACCGAGTTTCAGCAAAAACTAGACTAAAATGATACTCTTCCAATGTAATGAACTTAAGGTACGGTTTCTGGTACTTCACTGTTAAATGAGGGGTTTGAATGAATGAATAAATGAATGATTAACAAGTGAATGCATGAAGGAATAAACTTGATTAATATTGAACAATGGAGCTGAGTGGCAGAGTGAAGATAGCAGGCCTGGGTTAGATTCCAGCTCTGTCATTTACCACCTGTGAAAACCTAAGCAAGTGTTTAAACTTGGTCTGTTTCAGTGTCTTCATCTATTAAATTGGACTTTTGATACTATCTGCTTTGTAGGAGGATTTTATAAGACCAAACATGTAGAATTCTGAGCACTTTGGAAGTTCTCAGTAGAGAAAAGGTATTTTCAGTAGACATAGTTATTGTCACTGTTATCTTTTAGCTTGTGTTAAAGGAAGAATAAATCATTAGGAAGAGCGATCAGTCATTTCAGCCACTAGGTTACTTCCAAAATAGCTGCTCTGGGGACCGGAAGGACATATTATGTCTCGTTTGAGTCTTATCTAAACAGACACTTCTCAAAAAATGTTCCATAGAAAGTTCCCATAATCAGATGATACTGGGAAGTGGTGGTTTGGAGACTAAACAACTTCTTCAAAACTTTCATTGTGCTCATATGTACTGTGAATCTCCAAAAGTGGCACTTCCCAAACCTATTTAACCACAACATCCTCTTCTCCAGCCCAGAATCTTGCAGGGCTACTATTTCTTAAAATACACTAGGGGGAAAAAAAATAACAGTGATGTAAGTGGGTGTTGAAATAAATTCAATGTACATAGCACACCCTTCATTTTTTTCCCCCCGTAGGAACAATTGAAATCCAAACAACATATCCCGACATGATTTACCACGTGGGCTGTCTTTTGAATACCCAATTCAGCACAATGAATATAAGATGTAGCTTTGTTTAGCCCCGAGGCAAGCATTTGGGCCTGCGAATAAGGGCTTGTGTCCAGTACTTAGGTCTTTTTTGGGTCACATTTCTTGGACTTATTCACACATACCATGTGCTGAAATTAGTCATCGCTGATGAAGCCCAGGAGGTTACGTGTTTGGGCCTGAAGGCCTGCTCTGACTCTGAACTCGCTGTCTCATCGCATGCTGCTCTGTCCCTCCTCTCTGTGGTCCAGCCGTAGGAAGTTCCTCCACTTACGTGAAAGACCCCCCTGCTTTTGTATATCTTTCCTCTGTCAGGAATATCCTCTCTTCCACCCTTTATTCCCAACCTGGTAAACTCTTGTTCATCTTTCAACACCCAGCTCCAGGGGCACTTTTTTCCAAATGTCTACCCAGACCTTCCCCTTCTGGGTTGGGAGTGCACCTTGCGATTCTGTAGTGTCCAGTAGATCCTTGTATTACTTTCCACCACATTGTGTCACGTGTTTTCCCTTTGGACTCTAAGTTGCTGTATATTGTTTGTTTGAGACATTTACTTACATCAAATGCTCTGGCATTAACTCTATTATTCATTTTTGTGGAAAGAATGTCAAGGCACAGAATACCACCATCATTCTAGAAAGCTCCCTTATTCTTCTTACTAACCAACCCTCCCTCCCAGAAGCAGCTACTCATCTGCTTTCCATCAAATGCAGGTTAACTTTGCTTATTCTAGAATGAAATGGAATCAAATACTATGTACGTTTGTGTGTCTAGGTTTTTTTTTTTACTCAACATACTGTTTTTGAGATACATCCATGCCGTTGCCTGAGTCCATAGTTGGTTCCTTTGTATTACTGAGGAATCTTGCTTAGATGATTGTATCACAATTACTTATCCAGTCTTCTGTGGACGGATACCTGGCTTATTTCTAGTTTTTGGCACTTATGAATAAAGCTGCGGTAAAGAGTCTTGTACAAGGCTTTTTGTGAATTATGTTTTCATTTCTCTTGGAATGAGTAGAATTCCTCCTAGAATAGTGCCTCTTTAGCTCTTAAGAAACTGAAACAGTTTTCAAAGCGACTGAATGGACTATAAACTTCTCGGGTGCTGAGACAAAGTCGCGTTCAACTTGGTTTCGCTGCTTTTGGACCCAGTGCAGGGCACAGATTAGGCGCTCAGTGTCGATTGAAGGGTGAGTGGACAAGAAGCTCAAAACAGTTTGCTGCCTGGCACACCCTCTACTAACGGAAAAAGAAAATTAATGCTTTGTCCATCAGAGAGATGGAAACTGGCTAACTGTGGGCTTATTCCAAGCAGACAAAAAATGGGGAATAACAGCTCCCTTTGACCCTGCCGTAGACCTACATGTGCAGGTGAAGCCACGTGTGGACACGGGACCATAGAAGGATGCTCATCACCAGCAGCTGCCAAATTACCTCCCAAAGTTAAAACTCCCAGCACTCCCATTCAAAACCTTTCACAACCTACTCTTCCAGCCCAGCCCACCTCTTTGATTTACCTGCACAAACTCACAATACCACCAGACCAAACAGCCCTCTCTCTCTTTTTTTAATAGCATCCAGCATTTCCTTTGCAATAGGAGAGAGCTCTACCTGGAATACCTCCACCTGAGGCCACCCCTTCCTCTTGACATTCTCAGCAGCGAGGCTCAGTTCCAGTTCTGTCTTTGCTCCAATGCCTGTCCTGGCCACCCACCTGAAAGTGCTCTCTTGGGAAGGTCTCTGAAGTGGTGTTTGCCTGTGGAGAGTGTTCATTAGCCTCTTTCGTAGTTCTCTGGGAAGTAATAGGCTTTCTGAGGGCAGTGTGCCCAGTGACCCTTACTGGTCTGGAAGGAGCTGGGGCCGTTGGCCACGGCATCACTGAGGCTGCTTGCTCTTTGCTGTTGGTGGCTGATTCCACTGAAGAGACGTTAAATTACATGTTAATTCTGTGACTCCTCCTTTGAAAGAGTTGTTTACAGAAGAAAGAGCTCTGTCTAAAAGGAGAGGATAGAGTGCAAACTTGGGAATTTGTGTCACCTGGTAGATGATCAGGGCTTTCCAGGTGGCACTAGTGGTACAGAACCCGCCTGCCAGTGCAGGAGACAGACATGGGTTCTATCCCTGGGTCCGGAAGATACCTTGGAGTAGGAAATGGCAAGCCACTTCAGTATAAAAGGAAATGAGTTTCTCAGGCTCCAGTGTGAGTCACAGGTCATGTTTCGGGAAGTGCCAAGTATTAACATCTAGAATAGCTCCACGTGATATTGTATCATAAGATAATATATAAAATCATCTCCTCTAGGAAGAGATGGCTCCAGGGCGTAAAGTGGTTTTATCTAGTGATGTATCTTCTCATTTGATTCCTGTTTTAGTAAAGTCCTGATTTTGCCTCTTTTTTTTGCCTGCCTTTGCCTTCAGACTATCATCGACTTCACTAATGGTACAATTTCTAAAAGTATTTAATTTCCAGAAATGTAATATAGCAGTCTTTGCTCAGATTGCAAACATTAAATATGAAAAGAATGCTAATGTGAAAATTTACATTGAACAAAACATTTCCTATATATTATGTAATACTTTTAAAATTATAATCATTTTGAGTGACATTAATTCAAGGCTGCAGTTGGAAAAGATATTTCAGGGTTTGATTTCTCAGCAAATGTTTCAAACAGATAAGAATTATGAAGTGTTTTTCAATTTTAAAAAGAAAATTTTATGTTGCTCTGAAAACTGTAAATACCAATTTCTTAGAACACGAAAAGGCATGTAAGTTCTTTGACATCGCATAATTTTGTGGTTGATCAAGAGAAAAATACACTCATTTGTATATCTTTAAAGAATTGGGTGCCATTTTTTAAAAGTCTGGTAATAACATAATTATTAAGAACTAAGTAGAACTAATTAGCTTGGGTGTGTTTGCTCTACCTGCTTGCCTTCTGGTTTAAAGAAGAACACTGGATCTTGTTTGCTTAAGAATTTTAACAGCTGCTTTTCCCTCTACTGAACCAGTAAGAAGTAAATGCAGCTTTAAAATTCCTAGGTTGACTTCCTGCATTATTCACCTGGCAGAGAAATGAATTCAGTCTTCTTTCAGCAAAATGAGAGGCATAAGTCTTTCAGTGTGAGTAGGGTCCTGAAGCAGTTTCCAGTTTTATTGCCATGGTACTTAGGAGTCCCTGGTCTCTACATCCTTAAGAGGAATTCAGTGCCATGAAAATACTGCCCTGTCCGGGTAGCTAGAGACCTACATGTTTAATTTAGCACAGTCTTAAAAAGCTGTCCCTGCTTCTTAACATGGACTCTGAGGTTGGGACAACTTAATTTGTTTTGATTTAAAATTTGAGCTTGACATATTTCTTGTCCACCTGAACATATGGATGATTTCAAACGTGTACAAAATTAAGCAGAGATACTCATGTACCATCACCTGACTTCAAAAAATTAGAAACATATGGGCCAGTCGTGTTTTATCTAGATTCCTGCCCACCAACCCCACCCTCCAACCACACACACCTTGTACTATTTTGAAGCAAATTCTAAACATCATCTGTAAACATTTACTGATACATAACATTTCAGTATATATCTCTAAAAGATAAGGCTCTCTTTTTTTAAACTGTTATCACACCTGGGAAAAATTATCCCAAATTCCATAATATCAACATACAGTCTATTTAAATTTCCAATTGTTTTATAAATGTAGTGCGTGTGTCCTTTTTCCCGCTTATTTTTTGGACTCAGTATGCAAATAAAGACCACGTGTTACAATTGGTTGCTGTGTATTTTAATGCACTTTTTAACCTAAAAGTTTTAATTTTGAAAACTTCAAACTTAAAGTATAGAAAATATGTATCAGGCATGCATTTAACAAATGTTAACCTTACACTATATTTGCTTCAGACATCTCTTTGCCCTGCCCCCCATTTTTGAAAGAAATATTAGATATGAAATCCCTTCCCCTTATTTTTTTTTCTCTTCAGCATTGACTAATATCCTGCAATTGGTGTATATCATTTACATAGTATATTTTTATGCCAGAAACATGTATATGTATCCATAATTATATATCCTTTGTTTTGTTTTAACAAAAAATATATTGTTTCTTCTATATGTAGGTATCCATAAACATGTCGTATTTTTGTTAAAACAAAAAATGATATTTATTGCGTATATATATTTATAAACATGTATTTTTATTTTGTTTTAACAAAGAAAAAATATGATATATTGTTTATTGTCTATGGATACATATATATGTTCAGTTCAGTTCAGTTGCTCAGTTGTGTCCGACTCTATGCAACCCCATGAACTGCAGCACACCAGGCCTCCCTGTCCATCACCAACTCCCGGAGTTCACTCAAACTCACATCCATTGAGTCGGTGATGCCATCCAGCCATCTCATCCTCTGTCATCCCTTTGTCCTCCTGCCCCCAATCCCTCCCAGCATCAGGGTCTTTTCAAATGAGTCAGCTCTTCGTATCAGGTGACCAAAGTATTGGAGTTTCAGCTTAGAAAATAAAAATATATATCTTGTTTATGGATACATATATATGTAGTGATGGTATAAAAAGAGCCTGTTCTCCATCTTCACCCTCTCCCCTCATGTGTATGTGTATGTATGTCTATTTACAACTTACTTTTTTCTTTCAGTGCATCTTCATACAGGTAGCACAAAGAGTTAATGTTAAAATATTGTATGCTATTCTGTTATGTGGATAAACACCCACATATTCATTACCCTGTGCTTTTGTGTTCAGTTGCTCAGTTGTATCTGACTCTGCTCCCCATGGGCTGAAGCTCCTCTGTCCATGGAATTTTCCAGGCTAGAATACTGGAGTGGGTTGCCATTTCCTACTCCAGAGGATCTTCTGGGAAGCCCTATTCATTACCCAGCTAATGAGCCATTAGGATATTTCCAATTTTTCTAAATTACAAATGATTCTCAGTAAACATGCTTATTGGAGAAGGCAATGACACCCCACTCCAGTACTCTTGCCTGGAAAATCCCATGGACGGAGGAGCCTGGTAGGCTCCAGTCCATGGGGTCGATAAGAGTCAGGCACAACTGAGTGACTTCACTTTCACTTTTCACTTTCATGTATTGGAGAAGGAAATGGCAACCCACTCCTGTGTTCTTGCCTGGAGAATCCCAGGGACGGCGGAGCCTGGTGGGCTGCTGTCTATGGGGTCACACAGAGTTGGACACGACTGAAGTGACTTAGCAGCAGTAGCAGCAGCAAACATCCTTATATGCATGTCTCCTTGTGCACACGAGTGAGAGTTTATTTAGATTATGAACACCTGTAAGTGGTAGGGATGTCTTTGATTTTGCTGGGTGTTACTGATTTCTCTCTAAAATTGTATGTAGCAGCAAAATAGGAGAGGTCCAGTTTCTCCAGATTTTCCCCAACACTTAGTATTGGTAGGTTTCTAAATATTGGCTGATGTCATGAGTATAGAATAGGGATCTCCTTTCTTGGGTTTCCCAGGTAGCCCTGGTGGTAAATGGTAACCCTCCTGCCAGTGCGGGAGATCCAGGAGAAGTAGGTTGAAAGAATACTAGAAAGTTGTTGTGCCCTCCTGCAGGGGATCTTCCTGACCTAGGGGTCAAACCCGCATCTCCTGCGGTTCCTGCATTGCAGGGGGATTCTTTACTGCTGAGCCACCCAGGAAGCTGGTAATTTTGATCAGTGGTTCACAAAGTGTGATTTGGAGCGTCTTAGTATTTTCTAGGTCTGCTGAAATGGATTATCATAAACTTCAGTTCAGTCGCTCAGTCATGTCTGACTCTTTGCAACCCCACGGACTGCAGCACGCCAGGCCTCCCTGTCCATCACCAACTCCCAGCATTTACTCAAACTCGTCCATTAAGTTGGTGATGCCATCCATCTCATCCCCTATCATCCCTTCTCCTCCCACTTTCAGTCTTTCCCAGCATCGGGGTCTTTTTAAATGAGTCAGCTCTTCACATCAGGTGGCCAAAGTATTGGAGTTTCAGCTTCAACAACAGTCCTTCCAATGAAGATTCAGGACTGATTTCCTTTAGGATAGACTGGTTGGATCTCCTTGCAGTCCAAGGGACTCTCAAGAGTCTTCTGCAACACCACAGTTCAAAAGCATCAATTCTTCACCACTCAGCTTTCTTTATAGTCCAAATCACACGTCAATACATGACTACTGGAAAAATCATAGCCTTGTCTAGATGGACCTTTGTTGGCAAAGTAATGTCTCTGCTTTTTAATATGCTGTCTAGGTTGGTCATAGCTTTTCTTCCAAGGAGTAAATGTCTTATAATCTCATGGCTGCAGTCACCATCTGCAGTGATTTTGGAGCCCCCCCAAAATAAAGTCTGCCACTGTTTCCCCATCTATTTGCCATGAAGTGATGGACCGGATGCCATGATCTTAGTTTTCTGAATGTTTGCCGGGAGCAGGAGCTCCGCCCCTGGGAAAGGTCATGAGGAAGGAGGCTGGGCATACGCAAAGGCGGGATCGAGCCTCAGGAGTCCCCCTGGAAATTCTCAAGCATCTACCCCCAAAACCAGAGTCTGCCTACTTTCTGCTTTGTGCTCTCAGCTACATCTCTGACTTTACGGGGGGCTGTCCCCCACTACCTCTCTCTGAAAAAAAAGAATTAACTTACAGCTCCAGTTAATAAAGTTCCTGGGTGTGATAGTGTTTCAACCTACAAACTCCTTTGAAAGTCCTCTAGCCTGCCTAAATAGTTTTTTCCGGCCACATGTGATTGCTCAGAGCCTCCCAACTGTGAGAGGCATGAGATGTTCTAAACTGTCTAAATACAGATTCCTTTGAGCAGTTAAAAGATTGATTAGAAATTGTATTGGTGAAGGGTTTTTCACTTGTTGGGCCAATGTTTGCTGCTAAGTCTCCATATCCCTTACCTGCTGTGTCCCTGGCAGTGTATTGATTAATATTATTGGTGTAAGTAGTAGCTTTAATGTTTGTAATCTTGGACACTTGAGTTAATTCTTTTTCTTGTTATAGCCCACCACACCTTTGCCCTGTAGGAATGCAACTTTATCTAATGCTTTTGGAGGGTGGCACCTAACTTTAGAATAATCACCTTTAGAGAAAAATAAGTTTCTTAAAATGTTAACAGGCCTCTGGGCCAGAAGATGATGCAAATCACCTAAGCTTTTGCATATGATAAGTTTGCAGGAAGAAAGCCTGGCTTACTGCATGACTCTACCCCTTCCCCCATTATCCTCTATGCCTAACTTAAGGTATAAAAACTACTTTGGAAAATAAAGTGTGGGCCTTGTTCACCGAAACTTGGTCTCCCCATGTCGTTCTTTCTCTCACCTTCTGGCTGAATTATTCAGCCTCTTTTCTCCACTGAATTTCCTCACTGAGCTATCCTTATTTCAGCCTCTTTTCTCCACTGAATTTCCTCACTGAGCTATCCTTATTTCACCACTCTTTATATCCTTAATTAACGTTTAATTAAGCAGTTATTTCCTGACCCTCACCGACGCCGTCCCCGCTTCGAATTCCCTGGATCCACCGGGGCTGGACCTTGGCAAATGTTGAGCTTTAAGCGAACTTTTTCACTCTCTCTCACTTTCATCAAGAGGCTCTTCAGTTCTTCTTCACTTTCTGCCATAAGGGTAGTGTCATCTGCATATCTGAGGTTATTGATACTTCTCCCGGCAATCTTGATTCCAGCTTGTGTTTCTTCCAGCCCAGCATTTCTCATGTTGTACTCTGCATATAAGTTAAATAAGCAGGGTGATGTTATACAGCCTTGACCTACTCCTTTTCCAGTCTGTTGTTCCACATCCAGTTCTAACCTTTGCTTCCCGACCTGCATACAGATTTCTCAAGAGGCAGGGAAGGTGGTCTGATATTCCCATCTCTTTCAGAATTTTCCACAGTTTGTGGTGATCCACACAGTCAAAGGCTTTGGCATAGTCAATAAAGCAGAAGTAGATGTTTTTCTGGAACTCTCTTGCTTTTTCAATGATCCAGCGGATGTTGGCAGTTTGATCTCTGGTTCCTCTGCCTTTTCTAAAACCAGCTTGAACATCGGAAAGTTCACGGTTCACATATTGCTGAAGCCTGGCTTGGAGAATTTTGAGCATTACTTTACTAGCATGTGAGATGAATGCAATTGTGCGGTAGTTTGAGCATTCTTTGGTATTGCCTTTCTTAGGGATTAGAATGAAAACTGCCCTTTTCTAGTCCTGTGGCCACTGCTGAGTTTTCCAAATTTGCTGGCATATTGAGTACAGCACTTTCACAGCATCATCTTTTAGGATTTGAAATAGCTCAACTGGAATTCCATCACCTCCACTAGCTTTGCTCATAGTGATGCTTCCTAAGGCCCACTTGACTTCACATTCCAGGATGTCTGGCTCCAGGTGAGTGATCATACCATCGGGACTATCTGGGTTGTAAAGATCTTTTTTATATAGTTCATCTGTGTATTCTTGCCACCTCTTCTTAATATCTTCTGCTTTTGTTAGGTCCATACCATTTGTGTCCTTTATTGAGCCCATCTTTGCATGAAATGTTCCTTTGGTATCTCTAATTTTCTTGAAGAGATCTCTAGTCTTTCCCATTCTATTGTTTTCCTCTATTTCTTTGCACTGATCCCTGAGGAAGGCTTTCTTATCCTCGCTATTTTTTGGAACTCTGCATTCAAATGGGTGTATCTTTCCTATTCTTTTGCTGATATCTGTTACTAAGTGATAATTCACTTACCATCACATGAAATGAACCAACTAAATAAAAGCATAAAATGTATCTTTCATTTCATTTATTTATTTTTGCTACTTTTACACTTGGTTTTTATAATATATCTGGGCTTAGAATTCTAGATCGAAATCATTTTCCTTCAGAATTCTGAAGGATTTGATTCTTCCACTTCTCAGCAGTGCTGTTGAAAAGTCTAATGCCTTTCTGATTCCTAATCCTTTATTTGTAACCCGCTTGTGCTTTGGGAGTCTCTAGAATGATCACTTTATTCATTCCTGGAGAATTTTATAATATGCCTTAGTATAGTCTTTTATTAAAATCATTTTTACTAGGTACTCATTAGGTTCTTTCCGTTGAGAAATATACTGTTATTTCCTTTGAATCTGTGACATTTTCTTCCTTAAAAAACTGGGCTAGTCTTCAGCTTACTGGAACTCTTTCTGGTTATAAATTAAATCTCTTAGAGCCTCTGATTTTTCTGTTTTGTTTTTTTCTATTCATTTCCATTTCTTCATGTTCTTGTTCTACTTCCTGGGAGATTTTCTTGCCTTTAACCTTCTAATATTTCATTGATTAAAAAAAAAAAATTCAGCTAGCAAATTTTTAATTTCTAGGATAGTTTTTTCTTGTTCTGTTATAGTTCCTATTTTATGGAAACTTACTTGGTGGCTGAAATATTTTTAAAATACATTTTTAAAGATTGTTTATTGTGGTGCTTGGATGCTTTCTTGTGTTCAGCTTCTTGTGTTCCTGAGTTGTGTTTTGTTTTCAAGTTAGGTTTGCCTCTCTTTTAGGCTCTCTTTTCCATATTCCATAGCATACCTACCATTTTGGATTAGTGTGAAGTTTTGAATTGCATTGAATGTTTGAATCAAAGTCAAATAATGTTAGTGGCTTAAAGAGAGAAGTTCTATTATGCAGTTCTATCTTGATTCCATTTTCAACTTGATTTCTGCTGAGAAGATGAGGATTAGAATAAATGAAATTGTAAGGTATTTTCTAAATATAAGAATTCCAAATTGGTGATTCCCACAAATCTAATTAGAGTAGACAGAATTTTTGAATAAGGTATTCACTAATTCATTAATTCATTTGACAATATATATTGACATCTACTATCACTAGGAACTGCAATTAACTTTGATATTGTTGGACTGGATGTATAACTTTTAGTTCCTATTTCTTAAAAAAATATTGCTTTTTAATTTTTAACTCTTAAATTAAAAAAAATTTTTTAATCAAGCTTTTTAATTTTTAGAAGGCTAAAGAATAGAAATCCAAATTCCAAATGAACCTTATCAATTATTGCCATGGACAAATGGACCAAGGATATAAAATGAAATCTTTTCTGAATTATATTTCACTAGGAGATGTTAGATTTTCTAGACAGGAGTGAAGACCGTATCTGAATCTGTATTATTTTTTATAGCGAGCTGTTAAACACAAATGAACCTCATCTATTTTATGGAACATGTACATAGAAATTGTTTATCTTTCTAAATAGATATAAACCCCTACACAGCACTTGCCAATGACTTGTCATACAGTTGTAATAAAATTGATCTAGACATATTTCACATCCAGAAAGAGGCATCTAATTTATTATCATAGTATTCTGTTTATATCAGATATATGAAGCTATGCTATTAGAATAACAGAGCCCCTTTAAAATCCAAGTATATGGGCTTCCCTGGTGGCTTAGCCAGTAAAGAATCTGCCTGCAATACAGGAGACCCTGGTTTGATGGCTGAGTCAGGAAGATCTCCTGGAGAAGGGAATGGATACCCACTCCAATATTCTTGCCTAGAGAATTCCATGGACAGAGGAGCCTGGTGGGCTACAGTCCATGCGGTGGCAAAGACTCAGACATGACTGAGCAACTAACATATTCATGAAAGACTATGGACTTTTAAAAAATTGATCATGAAACAAATACAAAAGTAGAGAGAATCATTTAATGAATTAATAATTACCGATAGCCAGTCTGGTTCATTGATGAACTTTTCTCTGTCCTCTCATATTAGGTTATCTTAAGCAAATCCAGGACTTCCTATCATTTCATCTAAAAATACTTCAGTATCTTTCTCCAGAAGATATATACTCTTTCTTTCTCTTTTTAAATGTCACTGCAGTATCATTATTACACCTTAAAAAATTTAACATTAAAAAAGTAATTTAAGTAAAAACTTAAAATCATACTCTGAGTACTTGAATTTCTCTGATTGTCTCAATTTTTTCTCTTTGTTTGGAATCCAAATAATTGCATATGTTGCATCTGGTTTGTATATCTTTCAAGTCTCTCTTAATCTAAAGTTCCCTCACCTTAAAAAAAAATAATCTTACAATTTATTGAAAAGACTGGGTTGTATATTTGCTGAAAAGACTTTTTTTCTGAAAAAGTTGTATTTTCTGAAGAACTTGCTACGTTCTGGGTTTTGCTGACTGCATCCCTGTGCTATCACTTAACATAATCTTCTGTCCCTGTATTTCCTGTATGTAAACTGGTAGTTGGGGGTAGATATTGGATACTTGACTAGATACAATCTTTATTTATTTATTTTTTTAAATTTTATTTTATTTTTAAACTTCACAATATTGTATTGGTTCTGCCATATATCGAAATGAATCCGCCACAGGCATACACGTGTTCCCCATCCTGAGCCCTCCTCCCTCCTCCCTCCCCATACCATCCCTCTGGGTCGTCCCAGTGCACCAGCCCCAAGCATCCGGTATCGTGCATCGAACCTGGACTGGCGACTCGTTTCATATATGATATTATACATATTTCAATGCCATTCTCCCAACTGGAGTTGTCTACCCCCTATATTGTATATGTTGAATTATTTCCTCTTGCATCCTATTAGGAGGCTTGCTATATCTGTTTTTCTGATTAAGATTGATGCATGGGTTCAGGTGCTGCCAGCTTGATCCATCCATTAAAACATCCCCCATCAGCTCTTTTCCAAATGCTTTTAGGAACTGTTGATGATGATTGAGTCCTCAAACAGACATTACGTACAGGGTTCAGAGTTTCTGAATTTGGAAAATCTCACCTATTTCCAGCTTCCCACCCCTGATTTATCTTGCATGTTGGTCATTTATTGTCTTTTCCTTTCTTGGTCTATAATAGACTTATTACTCTCTAGTACACCATTCCCCCAAGTGTACTACACAGAACACAGCACTGTGAAGTACACTGTGAGCAAAATCTCCCTGAGTTTGTGGCCTGCCACATACAGTTTTTCCCTCTTAGAAATTTATAATACAGGTGAGCCTACTGAAGTTCTGAGGAGTCTGTCAGTAAAGAAACTTGATTAACCCAGAGTTTCATCAACTTGCTTGATCACTATATTCTTTTATCAGTAATACCTATTAGTGTCCTGATTAGAGAAACACACCTTGAAATGCATCTCAAAGAAGAGGGGAAGGTGGAGGTGCTTGTCCCATCCTCCTGTGAGGCTTTCTGATGTTAAGGTCAAGACTTGGTAACATGGGCACCCTTCTAGGCTAAGAGCAAGCCACAGTTCACACAGAGAACTGACATACCGTAATGCGTCTTGTGTTAATACGGTTTTATCTTCATTACATTGACTGCTTCAGTTTCTGTGCTTCTTGTCAGTGTTATCCATATAACCAACTTAGAATTCCTAATATGTTAATTACTGGTAAGAAAATAAAGCCCAACTCTAACAGTCACAACTTAAAATTTTTTCCGTTTGCTTTCTTACATTACAAATTTACACGTGTACACCACACGCATTCATGTGCACACACTCCCTTCCCAGAGCACACTTCAGCTATTTTATTTCCGGTGCAGTATTGGTATTTGAGGAGTAATAAAGGGAATCATAGTACTCACTGGGTCTTTGCCTTCAGATATCAGCTCCAGATTGGTTTTTATGCCAGATGCCTACATGTTGTTTGTGGCTCGCTATGGGAAATGCAGTTGAGCACAATTAGTGAGAGAGACCAATTTTCTTCCACTCTGAGGACACCTTGAGTTTTGTACAATAAGTGTTTTCCATTAGAAGGAAAATGCTATGCATTAGTGCTCATGAGAAAAAAATAGTGATTGCCAGTAATGCCATCAGGAAACAATTTTTAAAATGTTTTGCAGAACAAGCATGAATCGGTCATTAAATGGGGAATACAGCTTATTCACAGACTTAGAACATGAATCACAATTCTTTTTGAAGTGGTGTTATTCTAGAAAAGTGTAAATTTTGATTTTAGGAACACACACAAGGGATACGGTAATAAGGAGCATAAGTCAGAACAGTTCATTAAAATAAATAAGAATGGAGCCAAGACCCAGAGGACATGAAACTCTGTTTTGTGAGGCTTGTTGGAGAATGGAATGGGATAAGACACGAGAAACCTGACATGGCATCACCAATGATCCCAGTATCGATTCAACATGCTTTTGTAGCACTGGGCTGCTGGCTGCCTGGCCGACAGGTAATGGGGAGCTAAATTCAGACCTAGAGAGTTAATGTTTATGACAGAAGTTATACTGGAGCTTTTAAATTGAAACAAAGCTTGTCTTTAAAAATTATCAGGATTTTAAATGCGCTTCTGTTCAGAAAATCCAGAAAAAGGCAAAGACTACTTGAATTAAATATTTTACAACAATAAACAACTCTGTACTTTATGACGAATTACTCTTAGGTTTGCTGTTCATAGAAGGGAAGATCAAGTGTAGAGTTTGACCGTGGACCTTATCTTCCACTTATTAGGTAGCTTTCCAAATACTGTACTCTGAGGGCTATTTGTGCTCAATTCATATACATGTTGTTAGGAAGATTAAAAGTAGAAGGATGGGACATAGGTCTGGAAATTACCCTAAAAACATTCTTTTAAATGCAACTTAAGGTAATAAATTTGTATTCCTTGAGCAAAAAGCAGTTGAGAAATGCATCCATTTGTTGCAGTTCTAGAATAGTATTTGGTGCATTACTGAGCCAAAACACAGATGAAAAAATTCTCCCACAATATAAGAAGTCTAAGAGGGCCTGAATGATTTTGGTTGCGTCATTCATGAACTGAAGTCCAGAGAGCAGAAGTGACATTTTACCTTGTGCTATAAAAGGTCATGTCTCAGCTTGGGAAGCACTTCATTCATTTCCAGTGTGAGACATGGTTGCATTTTACACCTTGACATTACTGTTTGGTCTTAAAAATAACTGATTATCCTGTGGGCTCAAAAGAATAATGATAATGAGGGACTGTTGGAGGGAAGGCTGATTTTCCTTCTGGCTTGTGTCAGCTTTTCAGGAGCTGATCCCTAAGGTTGTATGTTGTCCCAGACCCCATGTTCTCTTCCTTAATAGTTTGAAATTCCAATAGCAGGTGAGCAGGGTGAAATGATTACTTCAAATGTCAACCAACAGGTTGCAACAAAGGGCTAAAAATGGGGGCGTTTGAAGAACTGTCTCTGAGTATCAGTGCATCTTGCAGCCCAATGGCCTGGGCATTTTCTGCTTCCCACCCATAAGACAAAGGGGATAGCACCTGCCAAAATGTGGGCATTTATAATTTTTAGAAACTTCATGAGAAGACTGACATAGACCCTACAAGAAGTCTAAGGAAATTTCTTGTGAAGGATGAAGTTTTAGGCTGTGAAGAAAATTTCAGCTACATAGGAAAAAACCATATGTGTGCTTAGTCGCTGAGTCGTTTTCGACTCTTTGTAACCCCATGGACTGTAGCCCACCAGGCTCCTCTGTCCATGGGATTCTCTAGGCAAGAATACTGGAGTGGATTGCCATGTCCTCCTCCAGGGGATCTTCCCAACCCAGGGATCAAACCCAGGTATCCTTCATTGCAGGCAGATTCTTTACCAGCTGATCTACCAGGGAAGCCCATACACCAAGATTGTACTCCTTCACTTAGTTTAGGCTTTGATGTGTTTCAGGTTATTTGTTCTTATTTTAAGGTTAATAATGTTCACTCATTGTTTGGAAAATTCAGCAGTAGCCACAGGACTGGAAAAGGTCAGTTTTCATTCCAATCTTAAAGAAAGGCAATGCCAAAGAATGTTCAAAGTACTGCACAATTACACTCATCTCACACGCTAGCAAAGTAATGCTCAAAATTCTTCAAGCCAGGCTTCAGCAATACGTGAACTGTGAACTTCCAGATGTTCAAGCTGGATTTAGAAAAGGCAGAGGAACCAGAGATCAAATTGCCAACATCAGTTGGATCATCAAGAAAGCAAGAGAGTTCCAGAAAAACATCTACTTCTGCTTTATTGACTATACCAAAGACTTTGTGTGGATCACCACAAACTGTGGAAAATTCTGAAAGAGATGGGAATACCAGACCACCTTTCCTGCCTCTTGAGAAATCTGTAGGCAGGTCAAGAAGCAACAGTTAGAATTGGTTCCAAATTGGGAAAGGAGTACATCAAGGGTGTACATTGTCACTCTGCTTATTTAACTTATATGCAGAATACATCATGCAAACATGCCAGGCTGGATGAAGCACAACCTGGAATCAAGATTGCCGGGAGAAATATCAGTAACCTCAGATACATAGATGACACCACCATTATGGCAGAAAGCGAAGAACTGAAGAGCCTCTTGTTGAAAGTGAAAGAGGAGAGTGAAAAAGTTGGCTTAAAACTCAGCATTCAGAAAACGAAGATCATGGCATCCGGTCCCATCACTTCATGGCAAATAGATGGGGAAACAATGGAAACAGACTTTATTTTGGGGGCTCCAAAATCACTGCAGATGGTGACTGCAGCCATGAAATTAAAAGACACTTGCTCCTTGGAAGAAAAGCTATGACCAACTTAGCATATTAAAAAGCGGAGTCATTACTTTGCCAACAAAGGTCCATCTAGTCAAAGCTATGGTTTTTCCAGTAGTCATGTATGGATGTAAGAGTTGGATTATAAAGAAAGCTGATTGCTGAAGAATTGATGCTTTTGAATTGTGGTGTTGCAGAAGACTCTTGAGAGACCCTTGGACTGCAAGGAGATCCAGCCAGTCCATCTTAAAGAAAATCAGTCCTGAATATTCATTGGAAGGACTGATGTTGAAGCTGAAACTCCAATACTTTGGCTACCTGATGAGAAGAACTGACTCATTAGAAAAGACCCTGATGCTGGGCAAGATTGAAAGCAGGGGGAGAAGGGGACAACAGAGGATGAGATGGATATCACCGACTCAATGGACATGAGTTTGGGTAAACTCCGGGAGTTGGTGATGGACAGGGAGGCCTGGCGTGCTGCAACCCATGGGGTCGCAAAGAGTCGTACATGACTGAGTGACTGAACTGAACTGACTGTATGTTCACTCTGTTGAGTTTCCAGAGGTATGATAAGGATCAAATTATTTCTTTTATGTCATCGAAGAGAGACAGTTGTATAGATTAAAATGTTCTTTAGAGTTTGACATTTTATTTAATCATAATAGCATTTGGTTTTTAGTTGACCAAATTATGATTGTATTAATATTTCTCTGCTTATTTAAAAAAATGAAGTAATATTTCTATTTCCAGTAATTTACAGGCATTTTGATCACAAATAAAACTGGATGATTAATTCTACTCCCCAAGAATCCTGCTTTCTAAATCAGAGTGGTTTTACTTTAACAAATGTTTTTTCAGTTTAGGGTTCTATATGGTGATCATACTCTCTAGGGTGGAACGTGTGGAAAAAGGTGGCTGACCTTGAGAAATATACAATTGCTGGGCTAGGATTCTTTCAGGGTTGAAATGGAGTAATAAAATCAGAAATCATGGCATGGTTTCTAATTTCAAAGACAGACTGTCTGACCTTGCCTAAATAGTTCAGGTAGAAACCAAGAAGGAACATGAAGAAGGAAATTGAGTTCCCCTCCAGGTGATATACAGCATAACCTTAATACATCTGGGATTTCAATGTGGGCCGTTCATTCACTTTAGGGTCCAGAAGATGTTTTTTCCTGTATTTTTATTCTTACTTGAAAAAGTTCTGATGAAAAATACCTCTATACCCCCTTTACTCACAAATGAAAAAATCTCCCTCCCACCACCCATGTTTATTCTTTGTTCTCTGTCTTCCTGAACTGGAGCCTACAATTTAAGATAAAAGAATTCTTTCTGGTATGTGTTTGGTTCTTTGGCTCTTTTTGAACAAGTCTTCTCTTGAAACCATGACGGGGACTTCCCAGATACCTAGACTCACCAGTATTTTGGATTCTTTGCTGCATGTTTCGTACCCGAGAGGGGAACGTATGTGGATTAGGGGCTTCCGTTGTGCCCTGCTGTGTCACATTTGTCAGCCATCACTTCCCAATGGCCTCGTTCAGTGGATGTTTGTTCATCCTCCACGTAGTGCCTCTTGTGCCCTGGCTGCACCTTCTGTGGGTCAGGAGACACTGCTGTGGCCTGTGGCCTAAGTGAACTGCTCTGCAATCCGTCAGCGTCTGCTAGGTGCAAGTTTTGAGGTGTGTTTTTGTTTTTTAGGTTGCACATGATGTACAACATCAGTAGTTTAACTGGAATATTTATTTTTAGAGGTGAAATGGTTTTAAGGGCTGGGACCAGGAGCTGAAATTGTGAAAATGTGTGATGACCTCAGACAGGCATAGGAGGAAAAACATTCTAGGTTGATTTATATTGCCCTGATAGTGAACTCATTGCCTGGGGTTTACCTGATTAAATGAGAGAGGTACCTAATTTTATAATAATTACTATGTCAGTTTTGAGGAGCTCAGAATGTGTTTTTCTTTCTTTTTTTTTTTTGGTAAGTGACTCTTCAAAATGTGATCCTTAGGGAGATTACACATTAAACATCCAGGGTGTCTTAATTCAGCAAAGATTGTCAGGTCATTTCCAGCACAACGAGGAATAAGGACCATGAGGGTCTTGAGCAGATGAACATGTGGCAATGGACTTCTGAGTTCCATTCTGGATTACTTCCCTTAGCTGCATGGTGGACAAGAAGTTAACTAGTCTGAGCCTCAGCTTCTCAATCTGTAAATTGTGGGTGATGACATTTGGAGGCTTAAGGGGATAATGACTGTAAACAGCTTGGAACAGCTCCCCTACCTGGAGAAGGCCCTGTACACAGGGTGGATTTAGAGGTATTTTCAGTAGTTATGTTTTTAGTAGTGAATGAATACCCTGTATTTGAGGTACAGGATTTGGAATCAAGGTCAGGAGAATCAAGTCACCTCAATGTAAATGGATCGTTTTCTTAGTGTCCCATTGATACCTAGAGTCAGGAATGGTCTGAACCTTTGGGCAGAGCTATGGAGTACAGTCTCCCCTCCTTTCTCCAACCCCTCCCTGCCCCTCCTTTCTTCCTCCTCCCTTCCCTTCCCCTTCCCCTCTTCTCCTTCCGCCTCCGCCCAGGATCCTCCTCAGCTGGCCTGGAGGCAAAGGTCAGCTGCTCCAGGTGACTGTGTCTACTTCCTGTGGCCCTGGCTTCCCCTCTCCGTTGGCTCTGCCTCCTGTTAGAAGTGAGAAAAGGAGGTGTAGCAAAGGAAGCCGCCTCCCTGAAGATGGTGCCTTGTGAGGACGTTTAGCTCTTCATTCCAGCCAGGCCTTGCTTCCTGCCTTCTCTAATAACCAAAGATCCTTGTCAGGAGGGTAAAAATTACAAGCATTTTTATCATCAGAATAGTGGCAGTTATGTGTATCCATGTAAATAATAGAGGCTTTCAGTAAAATGTTATAAGGATTATAATGACCTCTTGTTAGTGGCTGAAAAAAGAACAGGTGGGCCTCGGGGCTCTGCATTTTCCCCACCTGGGTTTCCATATATACTCTGCTTTTTGCTCCTCTTGAAACTGGTTATTTGTAATTTTGCCACATAGTCAAGCTTCGGGGAGGGTGGTCAGTGGAGCAATCCACAGAGCATGGTTTGTAGCAAGAGCTGTGCTTTTATTTTTTTCAAATCACCCCCTCCACCGTCCCCCGCTTTGCCTTCCCTTTAAATCATGTATGAGAGAGTTTAATCAGAAAAGGGGAAAATAGATTATGCCCTGCTGTTGCTAGGTAACCAGAAAAATAACAAACCCAGTTAGAGTTGATATTGAAATGATTTTCCCCAGGAACCTGGCTGCTCTTGCTAAGTGATTCGTGGGGTGTTAACAGATTTGCATACTGGTGAGGCTGCAGGGTCTCTGTCCTTTCTCCCTGCCTCTCACCCACATCAGGAAAATCCCAGGTACATTATTTGAGTCTTCCAGTCAGTTCTTGACTTTGAGATACTGTGAGGGAAGATCCTTGCAGAGGCAGATATGGCTTATTGCACATAGCCAGATAGATACTGTATTTCTAGGACATTGAACACCTTTTCAAAAATACCTGGGACCCCTGTCTCAGCAGGTGTGGTGTTTGATCAGCTTACAAATGGTGACAAGTCTTTATTTGTTTCACATTTTACTGGGAGTATTTTGTAAAGGTTGTTTTTTAGCCTCAGGAGACGTTTATACACCCAACCAAAGATTTTAATGATTTTGATTAAATCACAAGATACCTGTTTTGTTCCTTTCTCAGGGGACTCCGCCATTCTCTCCATGGCTGGCTCTGTGGGCATGGTATTGCCCAGCCTTTGAGGGCTCTGTCTCTGATTCATAGTGTCACCTGCCTTGTGGGTCTCAACCTGACTCTCCCGTGACCTGTGCTGTCTGTCTGTTGCAGATGTGAACATCTCTCAGACTGCATACCCACCCCTCCATGACTCAAATCCACACAGCCCTCGGCTGCAGACGTTTATAGCAGAAGAAAAGCTAAATCTACAGAGAGTGACCAGACAAGACGGGGAAACTGGAAATGGAGCAGAAGAAAATATTGTTTACCTCTAATTGTGTTGTTATTTTTCCAAATGAGACAACATACTGGCATTTTGGGGAGATTTCTTTTTTTTTCCTCTCTTGATGTGTGTGACTGTCCAAAGTACTTTAGGAGTAATGTTTAATATTTTGTGCAGGTTTATTTGAGGGGCATGAGTCTAATAATTAAATTATTGAAACAACTGTGTATCATCATTAACTTATCACACCTAATTTCTGATTTTTGGAGGAGAAATTGACTTTAGATAAGCAGGAAAAATTTCAAAGTTATTGGAACCCTAGAGTAGAACCCCGCAGAGTGTTCTGTACTGGGTCATCTGGTTTTTGGAATGCCTCTTAAGATCGAGATGAAGCCCTTTGGATAGAAAGAGTAATATAATGGGCAGACTTTCACAATCATGGAAGCTGGTTAGGGAGAGTGGCCTCAGGGGCCTCAAAGGCAGAGAAAGATGTAGGAACAATCTTTTCTTGGCTAGTCTTGGGACATCAAAGGAGTCAGTCATGGTGGTGAGTTGCAACAGTCACCATGCAACCAAGGAGTCCCTGTCTGGGCACCTGTCCTAACCAGCTGGCCGCTCTGCTACGGACACAATCTGGACACTTAGGACGTGGGCCGGAGCCTTTTCAGGTGCACTTTCTAGGTCCTAATGCTTGTGGTCTTTCAAGTCACAGTTCAGCATCCTCTTTGAACACAGCCCAGAGGCAGAGCCCCAACAAGTCAGTTTGATGTAAAACTTCAGTAATGAAATTTTATTACTGCAGCGAGGCTTTAGTAATGACCTTGCTTCCGTCACCTGGCCCTGTCTCCACCAGCTTCGGAAACACCAAGGACAACCACTCACCAGAAGGACCTCTGCCCTGCAGAGATTCAAGGATAAAAGCTGCCCTCTTGGTGAAACTTGCTGCCGGAATGTGCTTTTCCACAGAGGAACATTGGCACATCTTGCCTTCAGGGTAATAGGAGTCTTTTGTGAGAAAATAAACCAAGAAATGTTTTCAGTTTGTTCTTCACAAGTATTTGTATATATTTTTGTCAGTGTCAATAAATATCTTTTACCTCAGCCTTTCACTTTGAAATTTTTAAGTTGTGTAGAGCCATTGTAAAATATATACATCACCCTCAAACACAACCTCCCCTTATTAAAAATGAAAATAAAAGAGAAATACAAAATTCACCCAGACATTCAATACTGCTTCTGGCCATTTTAGCCACAATCATATTACATTCAGAGACTAATTTTCACAGATGGATATGTCTTATTAAAATTTTAATCAGTCACTTCATCTCCAAGATGAACTTGTAAATGACAAGATGCATGTTCTATTCCTCAGGCATCTAGAGAGAAAAAAATCTATCTTCCCTCTCTCTCCAATAATGTCTATTCCAGAATTTCCTATCCTTTGAATAAAAATCTTATAGATATTTCAGTCTAAATCCTTGCTCCAATAACTATAAATATCTTTCCTTTTTTCCTGACAGAGGATATGGAAATAACCATATGTGAAAATAGGTAAAGATGTTCAAATCCCCATAGAGTTCTTTAAAAATACATGTGCTCAGTTGATTTTCAAGCCCTGTAAACTATGGGACTTTGGGTAGTCACACAGGGAAAGCTTTGGCATCATTTGATATATCTCTATTCATTGGTTCCTCTTGGTAATTTTTAAATTTAATATTATGACTTGTCAACTGAGTCTAACTCTCAATGCTTTCTTGATAAGTTTTTCCTTTCCACTTTATCCTCACTATGTAATGAGCTCAGTTCACAGTGGAATTCACCCTGTGACTCCAATACAGTTTCACTCATCTTAGGAGAAGACCACCCTGTTTCTCAGCATCATAAATAAGTTGCCCTCAAAGAATATTCCCCACCAACTGAAGAACTTAAAGGAAACATTCATCCCTTTAAAGATTTGTTGTAGAATGAAAGCAGCATTTCTGCCCTGTCCCTTCCAAGCTTCATAAATTCATGTGCATCTCATTTGCAGTCCAAGCTTCTCTGTACTTCATCAGGACTGCATAATTGTTGGAGTCCTGTAACACTTTCTAGCCCACTCACAATTCAGAAAAGACTGAAAATACTTGCTGCAGAGGAGGTGGTGTATATAGGAAAATATGAAATGAAGAAGGTGAACAAGGTGAAATCATGGGATTACAAAAAAATGAAAAGGAGTTAGGTATTCCTTTCTGTGACCGAGGTAGGGCTCACTGTTCAAACTTGGAATCAAACTAAAATTATTAAGGTTCAGCCATCTCTGTCTTAATGAGAGAGGAATATCAATTCTGGAGTTGGACGATCCATTTCCTGGCTGTGTCCTTGGCCTATCTCTTCAACTCTCTAGGTCTTAAGCTTCCTCATTAAAAAAAAACTAGGATGATTACCTTATGGAATTGTGAGAATTAAGTGATTATGCAGTGTGTTTGTAACAGAGGCCTGGGGCATAATAATCACAACATATTCTGGCTATTATTATCATATCACAAGCTCCTTTAATAATTGGTCAGTCCTTAGGCAGATTGTACCTGCATAGCCAGAAACACTGAAGGGTCAGGAGTCTGAAAATTTCCAGTATAAGAGTGGACTAAGACTTTATAAGGTTAGCTTTTAACTTATTTGCATCTCTAAACTTCCATTCAGCTTGCTCAATAAACATTTATTGACTGTCTGCTAAAGACTAAACAATCTGTTAGAAGCAGGCAAAGATGAACAAGCCTGAAAACTGTTGAAGACAAACACATGAAAAGAGATACACAGATTGCTATGGGAGCTCAGAGAAAGGGCATGTTGGGGGCCAGTAATATTTAGAAAGGGGCTTCCCTGGTGGCGCAGTGGTAAAGAATTTGCCTGCAGAGCAGGAGCTGCAGGAGACACAGGTTTGATCCCTGGGTCGGGAAGATCCCCTGGAGGAGGACATGGCAACTCACCCCAGTATTCTTGCTTAGAGAATCCCCATGGACAGAGGAACCTGGCAGGCCACAGGCCATAGGATCACAAGGAGTCCTAGCATGACTGAAGTGACTTAGCATGGACCATGTAGAACATAAATCTAACATATATTTGGAGGCACCGCAGAAGGAATTCCTCCCCTCGCGATCAAAATAGTCAGGAAAAAAATCCATCTATTTTGGCCTCTTTCAAGCACTCTAGTACAAGTTGTGGGGAAACATGGACATGTCTCTCTGAACTTGGTACTTGATCAGGTGCCATAGAAAGCCACTTGATGGAGGGCTGCTGAAATCCTGGGGAAATCGTTATTCAAATCCATTTCACCTGCCTTCACTAATCCAGGTCATCTACAAAAAACCTGCATGTCCTCCAAGAGGCACGGAGCCTAAACAAGAAGAGATTTGCCCAAACAAGTTGTTTTCCAGGAGTTGGAGTCAGCTGTGTCTAGTTGAAGCTGAGCTGGTTAAGACTGGATAGGCCCACAACCCTCCAACTGGGCATGCGTGAGTGTCTGCTCTGTGACCTTTCGTCGGCCAAGGGCTGAAAACTCCACCCTCAGTTTGTGTTAAGTGCCTCCATTTTAGAACGTGCAGAGCCCTGGAGCTCAGTTACACCTGAGCAAAACCAGGATTACCGCACCTTTTCCCATCCTTTCCCCACGCTCCCCATGTTTATTTGTTATCCCATAAATACCCCAACTCCCCAGCAGTTCACTTTTCTGGGAGGCATACTTGAGATGTACTCCTCAGTCTTCTCGCTCGGCTGCCTTAAGAACAAGCTCTCTCTGCTGCACACGTTGGGAGTCTCAGCGATTTTGTTTGCTAAGTGCTAGACAAAAGGAGGGCACCCTGTCACCTCGCCCTTCCACACCCACCTCCACCATAGAGCAACTGGGTTCTGGTCAAAAGGCTACTTGGGTGTCTACCTACAGATCCTAAACCACAAGAAGCTGAAAGTAAAGGGGTTACTGGGGGCTACCTGAAGATGCTTATAGGAATAGAGGGACCCAGAAAATATGTCAATTTCTTCTGTGGGATGAACTGAAGACTCAGATGAGTCGAAGAGTTTTAAGTGGAGGAAAAAAAGGAGCTGGGGGAGGGGGAAAGACTCACTTTGCTTGTCTGCTTTATTTTCTTATCTCCATTTCAGTAAGGTTTTCTTGAGGTTTTATCTTTTTCTTTCCTTTGGAACACATTCCTTTTTTTTTTTCCTTTTACCTGAGTGTGGGGTTTCTGCATAATATATGAAACAGCCATCTCTCCTGATCTTGAAACATTGGTCTTGCATAGGAGATTGAACCTTCTTGTTCAAACCTGCCCTAGCTTTGGGTTGTTTCCCAAACCTTTGGGATTGTCCAAGCAGCCTTGTTTGTTTTTAGTGGTTCCCAGTGGTGGAGATTGTGTTGAAACCTATCAGTGTCTTCCAGGGTGGCAGGGAACCTTAGTCAGCACCTAGATTTCAGCTGGTAGGAACCCAGACCCTCAGTCAGCAGCTTTAAAGTGTGTCAGTACTTCACAGTGAAATATATACAGTGCTGTGGGAATGCAAGCACAAGCCCAGCTTGCCAAGAGAGCCAGGCGATCTGGAGGTGTCTGCTGGACGACAGTGTAAAAACCAGGACAGCAGACGAAGGTATAAACTCCTTTCTGGGGGATGCTGGCAAGCTGGAGCCAGGCAGAGGGAGGACACAAACGTGGCATTCCTGCCTCTGCTCCCCTGGGCTGCAGCCGCAAAGACCAGGGGCAACCCAATGGGGAATGCGGTGTGGGGGAGTGGGTTTAGGGGGCCCGAGGGTGGGAGGAGGGAGAAAAGCAATTGCACCCCACCAACTTTAGTGAGAAGGCAATGGCAACCCACTCCAGTACTCTTGCCTGGAAAATCCCATGGACGGAGGAGCCTGGTAGGCTGCAGTCCATGGGGTCGCGAAGAGTTGGACACGACTGAGTGACTTCACTTTCACTTTTCACTTTCATGCCTTGGAGAAGGAAATGGCAACCCACTCCAGTGTTCTTGCCTAGAGAATCCTAGGGCCGGGGGAGCCTGGTGGGCTGCCATCTATGGGGTCGCACAGAGTCGGACATGACTGAAGCGATTTAGCAGCAGCAGCAGCAACTATAATGAGGGAGAAGAGGAAGGGCAAGTAAGAGGCACCTGTCAGCATCTCCATCCCCATCCAGAAAGAGAATGCGACTCAGCTCTGTAGGCTGAGGCTTTTAGGTCAGCAAATGAATCTCTTTCACAGAAAGTCTGTGGGCTTTTCAAAGGGCTACTTCTGTAACAGGCCCTGGGGAGAGGGAGGCTGTGGGTAAGGCTTTTAAAAGCCAGTCTTCTGGGGCTTCCTTGGTGGCAGAGACAGTAAAGAATCTGCCTGCAATGCAGGTAGACTAGAGTTCTTAATCCCTGGGTTGGGAAGATCCCCTGCAGAAGGGAATGGCTACCCACTCCAGTATTATTGCCTGGAGAATTTCATGGACAGAAGACCCTGATTTGACCTGTGACTCTTGGGGATCTAAGTTCCATTGGTTTTCAAGTCAGATGTTTCAGGGACTAGTCTAAAGAGCTGATATTAAAATTTAGAGTGCCTAATGTGAGAGAGAAACCTTTTCCTAAGGGAGGTGTTTGTGAGTTCCATCTTAGATAGTGGGTCACCACGCTGGGGGCTTAGGGCAAGACGCATCTCAGCCTCTGCATCTCACCTCCATGTGGCCCTTAATCTTGTTTTCCAATGTATTGGAACTGTTTAGCTAGTTTTTAGATCTTTTTCAGAGACAATTGTTACACACGCAGGTATAGATTTAGTGTGTTCAGAGGAGGTGGGATCTCCCTACACCACTGTCTTAACCACCTCGTGCTTTTTTTCTTTATCAACGCTGATGCTGTCCCTCACTCCATCTTCATTTCCACTTAGGGCTTTGTGGAAAATGGAAAAGAAACAAGGGTAGAGGGGACACATGAAATAAAGATTCCGTGATGACCTTGTGATTCCCACCAAGAGCCCAGCACGTTCTTTCCCGACTGCCTCTCAGGCACAGATCTCCCACTCCGAAGTGTGATAGAAGCAGCAAAAAGACAGGGAAAAGTCAGACCTGGGCTCTGCTTACTGCAATTCCCTTGGGCCACAGGGTTGCACAACGCCACTTACATTGTATGAATTTGCTCATGGAAATTCAAGGTGAGTGGAATCTCTTGGAGTTGCATAATCCTGCAACCTTGCTTCTGAGCTAAGTTTGCTTACAGATGAAATGGGGATAATAATAGCCATATCTTGCAGGGCTGTTGTGAAAGCTGAGTTAAGCCGAGCACAGTAAATGCTGCACAGTAACCACTCTGAAAACGAGAGCAGGGGTTCCATGGCTGGTGATAGGGATGGAGAGACGGCAAGCTTGGGCTCGTGCAAGATCTGATGTAGTTGGGGCATCATTGCTTCAGTTTTTCACAGCCCATTCTCCTTTGCCCTGGGAGATGTCCATGATCAAAGCCTGCCATGATGCTACACCCAGACTGAGATTGTTATGAGACTTACTGACCGAATGGAAAATCTTTGGAAATCTGAGCTCAAAGAGGAGCTAGAACCTTGATCCTGTTTCCATTCCGTTTCTTTGCCTCTGGCTCATGAGTTCAAAGCAGTTCTTTCAAGTTGATGATTGAATATTGTTTTGGGTGAAATAACTTGATGGGGGACAATGGTTCAGTAGTTTTGTAGAAGCGTCATGGCTCAGAAACTTCTGCATGCCGTTAACTGACTCCTAGTTGTCTCCTACCAACAAAACTCTTGAAGAGAGGAAAGGCAGAAGTTTTAGTTACAACAGCCAAAAAACTCAGAGACAATTGTCTGCCAGCAAAGAATGAATTTAGAAGATAGGACTACACTTTTATTTGCTAATTTCATTAGATATCATAGTTCCATTAGAGAACTGGCCCTTATGCCTGTGGGGAGCCCCGAACCCCAATTCCTCAATGACTCCTCTTTCATTCAATTTGGAGATACATTATCCCCAGGGCCAATGTCTCTAGGCTTATAGAGTTCCAGTCATTTGGAATGGTTTGGGAAGTTCCCCTCCATACTCAGAGGCTCATCTGGGAATCCTAATGTATATCATAAAAAGGGTCTGATTTGCCTACTGAAATGCATTTTTACTTACCCGGGAGTATGTCTGAATTCTTTTCTTCTCCCTCCTTAGTGGGTTTTGTGTTGTTTCCCTATTCAAAGAAGGAAGCCAGGAAGGGAAAGGCGTTACAACTCCTAATGGTTTACTCTTGTGAGCATCTAAGTTACTCAAGTTAAATATTTATTGACAGAAGCTGGTATGGACAGAAATGCCACTTGGGGGCAAATGCCTGTCTTCCTTTGTCCATGCTCTCTTACCACCACCCACCCCCAACAGCATATGACCTCTGAGCAGGTTTTCTGGGTAGTTGTCAGTGTTTCTTTTTCCTGTCTCTAACATAATAGCTTCAAACAGAAACGCAAACACAGCCAGCATCAAGGAGAGCATCTGAAGAGGCCATGGCGCTTGAAACAGGCTCTTCAGAAATGTGCTTGACGTTTCCCTTGGCTGCTTTCACGGCCTCCTTGGAAAGGCTTAAGGCACCTCTCTGCTTCTGGCAAGCTGTAACTGGGGGGGAAGTTTGGCAGGTGCCCGCAAAGAACAATAGGCTTTTAATTATGGTCCAGAAGCTCAGGAAGCCTCCCCCTCCCCAAGAATTTCTTTAACACTTGTGTTTCTTCTTACTGCCCAACAAACAATAACTGTAAGCTCCATCAAGGTAACTGTGGCCATTAATCTTCTGTAGCACAAAAATTTCTTGTAACATAAAGACAGTAATGGGATTTTTTTTTTTTTGCAATACCTTGAAAAATTAGTATTAACTTGTGCTCCCTATTTGAGGCAGTTGATTTTAGTAAGGTGATGCTGAATACAATTTCATAACTTTGTCTTTCCATGCAAACAGCCTCCGTGCAAAATTCTCATATCTGACACTTGAATTAATGTAAACACATTTCAGTAATGGTCGTATTTTGCGTTACTCAGAGGAAGATTTCTGCATGCAGGGACCGAGCCTGGGAAGCATCGTTGCTATGGAGACCATGAGGGTTGGATTAATTAAGGCCTGAACAGATGTTGTGAAGTGTGCAGAATGCACTGTTTTCTGCTAGTAATTAAAGAGGGTACGTGTGTACGTGAGCAAGGAGAAAAAAATACAGACAGAGACAAAGCGGTCAGATAGATGTGCTTGGCACTGGACACGTAACATTTCCTCTGGTAAAACTAACCACTGATCACTCCGCTGACTCTATTATCTCCTCCACCCATGCCAGACAGAATAATTGCTTGAAATGGACAAGTGGCCCATTCATCCTTCCTTTCTTTGGTCTGATTTATAAGAGGCATAGGAATATACAAAACTGTATTCTTGGATCAGTGGGTTCAAACAGCCCATCTGTCTGAACACTCAAAAATCAAACTGGACCATGTAAATGGTTTTTAAACTACCTAGCAGGGAGGCCAAGCATGTGGACTGGAGCTATACTAATTGTCCAACCTGCCGGGGCTGCTGTCATCAGTGACTTGGCAGCCAAGAAAGAGATTGGCTGCCCACTGCCATGGAGAAATTGTCCTGGGAATGCCTTCAAGATGAGAAAGTAAATGAAACATCAATCTAGTTCAGGTTTAATTTGGGGATATTTGATTTTTTTCAGTTTGAACTGAATGTTGATTTAAAAAAAAAAAAAACACCCTGTATTTGTATTTTCACTTGAATGATACATAGGTTGAGATCCAAGTTCAGCAAATTAGGTTTCTTGAGAATCCTGCTTCCTGGCCCCAGAAGTGTCCCCATGTTGCCTCCTCCTGGTCAGCAGGAAGCAGTTAATGGGTTGAAATTCATCCTAAGATTTTCCTGCTGGACTGGAAGCAGTTTGACTAGAATTGGTAGCTTTTGAAGCAAGATAATTTTTCCTTCATCTCAAAGCTGTGGGAGCAGTGTTGTCTGAAAATGGGGAATTGGAGCATCACACACAGAGGTACTTTGTTTCCTGGGGGACAGTGTCCTAGCGTCTGTGGCCAAACTCAACTTCTTCCCATTCCCAGACCATGGGGTTGAGTCAGAATGGGGTGATGTACTAGGGAATTGCACCGTAGGGATGGGTAGAGTGGGAGGGAGGGGAGGGAGAAGGAGGGGAGGGAGAGAGAATGACAAGGTGAGGCAGGTGTCTGATCACAGAGGTATGCCCCTCAAGAGGCAGGCTCCCATGCCCCACCCCCGTGGTACCCTTTGCCCAGCTTTGCTATGCCACTGAGGACTGCCTGGTTCAATCTACAAATGGGGAGCTTCTTTCTCTTTCTTTTCTTTCTTTTTTTTTTTTTTTTAATGAGGTGAAGGCTGCTGGTGGCACTCAATCTAAGTGAAGATCAGACATCTTACAATTGTGTACTGTTGGGAGCTATGGAGATAGGAAAAGAGGGACAAATTGGATCAGTGTGAATTTATCACCATCTGATGGGAAAATATAAGTGCCCGTCTTCCTCTCTGTATTGTCCTCTCCAGATGTGACCTATAGTTCATTCACCCTTAAACTTGATAGTTCAATTTATTGTGATTTTCTCACTTTTCCTCTTATTTGAGGATTATCTCCATTTATGTCATGGGAAAAAGCATGACTGAGGCTACATAAATAGAATGGATTAGGATTTGCCTTTTGAATCAACTGTGGTTTGTTTTCATCTCTGGTCATTAATGAGAAAAAAGACCTTTAAAAATATAATTGTCTTTTTCTTCTCCCCAATATATGTAAAGGGAAAAATATATTCTGGGTAATTTTATCCTTAGAGATAAGAAGAAAAAAGCAATACCATTTTGATGCCTTTGGAGGGACATCTGTTAAGTGCTTTAGTATAAGAGCAACAATAAAAACCTTGAAACAAAAGAAAATAGAGCCAGTTACAGGGAGTGAATTTGAGGAAAATCTCCCTTTCCCCTAACTCGTCAAATTTTGAGGACGTTTTTGATTCTTGTTACATGTTAATATGTATTCTTTCTGTATGTGTGCAAGTGTGTGTATGCACTCACACATTATTTGTGTCACTTCAGTATACCTGCTGCTCCAGCAACAAACTATTTTCCTTCTATCATTTCCTGCCCTGTGTTATTAATGGGTGCTCAGTTACTTAGTCGTGTATGACTCTGTGACGCTATGGACTGTAGCTAGCCAGGCTCCTCTGTCCATGGAGATTCTCCAGGCAAGAATACTACAGTGGGTTGACATGCCCTCCTCCTGGGGATCTTCCTGACCCAGGGATCAAACTGGAGTCTCATATCTCCTGCATTGGCAGGTGGGTTCTTGACCCCTAGCACCTTCTGGGAAGCCCAACATAATTAAAAGTATGAGGGCAAAAGAACCCAGTTGCCACCGTGCTGCAGACACAATCCCAACCCTGGCAAGCCTGAAAGACAGGAAGCATGCAGTGTATAACTCTATTTGTTCCGTGGCCAGTGGCCAGCGGTCCAGGATTTCAATCCTCTCTGTCATCCATCCACCAACTATTCATCTAACAAAGTCAGTGAACATCTGTCATGCCTAGGACTCTGCTTGATATAGGGGCACAAGATGCCTATTCTAAGGTATGTGTCCACCAGAAGGCACCATTTATGAAGCCAGAGAGACCTCTATCTACAGCAAAAGAACAATATGGTTCAAGCAGCAGCACAGAGCAATAAATGAACAGCCCAAGCACCCAGTTCTAGGAGTTAAGTGGGGAGAGTTCTGAGATGGGATGTGGGAGGAGAGACTTCGTGGGCTGGTGAGTATTTTGGTTGGTTTTTGTCTGATGTCAGAGGTTTGAAATTTTCCATGTAGTCTTATCTCAACCAGAGCAAACCACAGCTTGGGAGGTGTTTGGAAATGAGTGGAAGGTTTTTTTGATTGTCACCATAACTGGGAAGAGTTATTAACATTTAGCAAAGAGGAGGATCAGGGACACTCAGATGCTGCAGTAGGTGGGATGGGTCTGTAAGGATAGCAGCTGCCTCCAAAATCCCTCTGAGAAGCACCGATTGAATGCCAGCTTTTGAGAATATATTCTAATTCACAATGTGAATTCAAAGTGGGGAAGCATTTAGAAATCTTTCATACACGCTGAGAAGGTGACTATTTATAGATACTGGTTTCTGAGCACCTTGATTGTTTCAACCAGAGTTCAGATTTTTAAGGCTTACATCATGCAGATTCAAAGAGGGACCTTAGGACAAGCATCCTTAGAGAAGTCATCTCCTTAATGTTGTCAACCCCGAAGTGAGAGACAAGATCAACCCAGAACCGAAGTTAACGGGGCTCTGACATTTTTATAAAACACACACTCACTTTAGCTGACATTTAAATGAAAAAGCCCAGCAGTATAGCAGGGAGCTGATGGATTCGGAAAGCACTGGATATGAGATAATGAGAGCTCTGCCATGCTTCTCATGGTGAGGGGTAATAAATGATCTATTCCTGGCCAAAAGCAAAGGAGAGGAGGCACTTTCTGCATTTGCACTGCAGGAATTTGCATCGCATTGAGACTAAAAGTCATACAAATACTGCTTTTCTTCTGCTCAGTAGAGCATATTCTCTTATGAATCTTGATAACAAACAGGAAAAAGACCCTGGTAGGCATTTCTTGTGTCAAAGACACTAGTGGTTTCTATCTAAAATTTTCCAGTGTGCTCCGGACACACCAGCCTTATAGGTAGACAGGTGAAAATTAACACTGTATGTGGGTTGGTCCTGCTTTGACCCGACACCACATGTGGGAGGTTTGAAAAGCTCAGGTCAGAAAGCTAAACCAACCAACCCGTGTTTGGAAACTTGTCTTCTGCTTTGGGCAGAGGGCTGCCTCGCGCTGCTCCGAGGTGTAGTATGATCAGAGGGCTGAGGGGGAAGAGGCAGGGGTAGCGGGCGGGCCTCAGGCACCCCTGGGTTGCCTCCAAACTCTCGTGCTTCAGTTTTCTCCATCCATAAAATGGTCTAATAAAGCTTTCTGTCTCTCGGAAGATGAACGGAGTGAGACTCATAAAGGACTTTAACTCAGGATCAATCCAAGATACTTTTAAATCCTTTTGAAACGAAACCACACTAGGGGACATTTATCAGGAAGCCAGATTGACCAAGGCCTACAGGAAGCCCAGTAAAAATTAACAGGAGAAGACATTTTCCCTGCTGCTTCAGGGGTTAAAAATCTGCTTGCCAGTGTAGGAGACATGAGATTGATTCCTGGTCTGGGAAGATCCTGAAACCACAGAGCAACAAAGCCCTCGTGCTGAAATTACTGAAGCCCATGTGCCTGGAGCCTGTGCTCCACAGCAGGAGAAGCCACTACCATGAGGAGCTGGCACGCCACAGCTAGAGTAGCCCCCGCTCGCCACAACCAGAGAAAAGCCCAGGCAGCCAGGAAGACCTGGCACAGCCAAAAATAAAATTATTCACAAACCACTTATTCACATTAATAAGAGAAGAGAATCCATAGTTTCCATTCAGAAAAAGTAGGTGCTCGTTTCATTTTGCTAACTAGAGATCAAATCAGATCAGTCACTCAGTCGTGTCTGACTTTTTGTGACCCCATGAATCGCAGCACGCCAGGCCTCCCTGTCCCTCACCAACTCCCGGAGTTCACTCAGACTCACGTCCATCGAGTCAGTGATGTCATCCAGCCATCTCATCCTCTGTCGTCCCCTTCTCCTCCTGCCCCCAATCCCTCCCAGCATCAGTGTCTTTTCCAGTGAGTCAACTCTTCACATGAGGTGGCCAAAGGACTGGAGTTTCAGCTTTAGCATCATTCCTTCCAAAGAAATCCCAGGGCTGATCTCCTTCAGAATGGACTGGTTGGATCTCCTTGCAGTCCAAGGGACTCTCAAGAGTCTTCTCCAACACCACAGTTCAAAAGCATCAATTCTTGGGCACTCAGCCTTCTTCACAGTCCAATTCTCACATCCATACATGACCACAGGAAAAACCATAGCCTTGACTAGACAAACCTTTGTTGGCAATGTCTCTGCTTTTGAATATGCTATCTAGGTTGGTCATAACTTTCCTTCCAAGGAGTAAGCGTCTTTTAATTTCATGGCTGTAGTCACCATCTGTAGTGATTTTGGAGCCCAGAAAAATACCGCACAAATCATGTCAACAGACACAGAAGTTGATTGATGATGAGATTTGTCCTTTTACTCAGATCCTATTCATAGCTCTAAATCATCTTTAGTTCTGACTCTTAAGCCATTGGCTCCCCAAATTGGGGTGATATTGTGCCACCAAATATGGCTCCTAGTCCTTCCTCGGATAGGATATTCTGCTCCTGAACATGAAAAAAAAAAAAAATATATATATATATATTTCCCTTAGAAACCTAGAGTATCAACAATGACAAAAAGTGAAGCAAAACAGTCTCCTGTGGTCCTTGAAATGTGGTCTATATTACCCTAATTGGGCATTTTCTAAACAGATCTATGTGAAATAACTTTTGGGGTATTTATCTTAATTAAATATTTCTCCAAGGAGCAAATTATTTTTTATGTGCTTTGTAAGTTGGTTGCCATTAAACTGCATCTGAAAACAAACTCTTTCCTCCTTGATTTTTCCTTTTGGGGGATCCATCAAGAGATTGACTTTCAGGATGCTTAATGAAAGACAAGAGCCCATCAACGTTGCTAAGGAACTGTAGGAACTGTGTGCTAATTTTGAGGCTCTGCATGCTGGCTGGCAGCCTTGTGCAGCCCACAGGGTCACAAATCTTCCACTCTTTGCTCCAACCTTCCCTGCAGAGAAAGAAAGTCTTTGGAGGACCATGGAATTCTAACACCTTCCACTGAAAAGCCTGCTGATGGACTCATCTGGGCAACCTCAGATTACAGATGGGCATATGGGAATGGCTGGCATAAATCCAGTGAGTGAGTTTCATTGTTGTTCTTGTTCATTTGTTAGGGTTGCATTGCTGGTGTAGACATTTTGCCTCTAATACATTCATTCAACTGTTACATTGAAATTCCAAAGTACTCCTCTAGGGGGAGCAGTCTGAAAGCGCCACAGAAACATTTTGGGGGGCAGAGGCAAAGTAAGATTAATTCATCACGAGAGGCGGTCCTAAGATGGTGGAGGAATAGGATGGGGAGACCACTTTCTCCCCCACAAATTCATCAAAAGAACATTTGAACGCTGAGTAAATTCCACAAAACAACTTCTGAATGCCGGCAGAGGACATCAGGCACCCAGAAAAGCAGCCCATTGTCTTCGAAAGGAGGTAGGAAAAAATATAAAAGACAAAAAGAGAGACAAAAGAGGTAGGGATGGAGCTCCATGCTGGGAAGGGAGTCTTAAAAAAGAGAGACGTTTCCAAACACCAGGAAACACTCTCACTGCCAAGTCTGTGGTGAGCCTTGGAACCACAGAGGACAACATAATCGGGAGGACAAATAAATAAATAATTAAAACCCACAGATTACGTGCCCAACGTAACTCCCCCAGCAGAGAAGCAGCGCAGTCGCCTGCATCCGCCACTAGCAAGCGGGGGCTGGGCAGGGAGGTGCGGGCTGCGTTGCTTACAGTAAGGAGTAGGCCTGAATGCTGAGGGAACTAACTTGGGCTAGCAAACCAGACTGTGGGATAGCTACCATGCTAAAAGTCCTAACCTAAGATACTGCCAGGCCTGCTCACATAACAAAGGACTGAGCAGAGCTAGCTGGCTGTAGACCATCCCCCTCTGGTGACAGGTAGCCAGAGCTGGAAGGGGGAAATCGCAGCCCCAGAGAGGCATCATCTATCAAACTGCAAGCAGGCTTTGTTGCTAACTAAGACTTCTTGGGATTCTGGACGGTCAACAACTGCCTGAGAAGATGTGCCAGTTGTATGCCCAGAAAACCAATCGGCAGGGATGGGGGAGGAGGTGATAAGTAGCAGCAACCATGTTCGCCAAACACCTCATCACCTGAGCTGCTCGGACCTGGAAAGGGCACAAAACACAGGCCCAACTGAGTCTGTGCCTCTGAGGACTACTCGTGTACCTGAACCTGAGCGGCTTAGGTGTGGGAAGTGCATACAACCCAGGGCCGGCCTCAGACAGTTCCCGGCAGAGCAACCTAGAGCCTAAGCAGTGTAGACAGGGAAAGCACACACGCTGTGAGCGGGGGGCAAACCCAGTGCGGCCCAGACACTGCAAACACACACCAGTGTTATTTGTTTGCAGCGTTCCTCCCTCCCCACAGCACGACTGAACAAGTGAGCCTAAAAAAGTGTCCACCACCGCCCCCTTGTGCCAGGGCAGAAATTAGACACTGAAGAGACCAGCAAACAGAAGAAGCTAAAACAGGGAACCGCCTTGAAAGCGACAGGTGCAATAGATTAAAACCCTGTAGTTAGCACCGACTATACAGGAAGGGGCCTATAGAACTTGAGAAATATAAGCCGGATCAAGGAACTATCCAAAAATGAAAGCAAACTTCATATATATGTATTTTATAATTTTTGTGACTTAAAAAAATTTTTTTTTAATATTTTTGAAAATCCAACCTCTACTCTAGATTTTTAATCTTTGATTTTTGGTATTTGTTATCAATTTTGTACCTTTGAGAACCCAATCTTCAGTACCATTTTTACTTGGGAGCGAGATTACTGGCTTGACTGCTCTCTCCTCCTTTGGACTCTTTTTCTCCACCAGGTCACCTCTATCTCCTCCCTCCCCCTTCTCTTCTTTACCCAACTCTGTGAATCTCTTTGTGTGTTCTGGACAGTGGAGAACACTTAGGGAACTGATTACTGGCTGGATCTCTCTCACTCCTTTTGATTCCCCCCTTTATCCTCCTGGCCACCTCTGTCTCCTTCCTCCCTCTTCTCTTCTCTATATAACTCCATGAACATATCTGAGTGGTCCATACTGTGGAGTGCACATAAGGAAGTGAATACTGGCTAGCTTGCTCTCTCCCCTTTTGATTCTGCCTCATCTCATCCTGGTCACCTCTATCTCCCTCCTCCCTTTTCTCTTCTCCATGTAACTCTGTGAACCTCTCTGGGTATCCCTCACTGTGGAGAAACTTTTCATCCTTAACCTAGATGTTTTATCAATGGTGCTGTATAGATGGAGAAGTCTTGAGGCTACTGTAAAAATAAGACTGAAAACCAGAAGCAGGAGGCTTAAGTCCAAATCCTGAGAACACCAGAGAACTCCTGACTCCAGGGAACATTAATCGACAGGAGCTCATCAAATGCCTCCATATGTACACTGAAACCAAGCACCACCCGAGGGCCAACAAGTTCCAGAGCAAGACATACCATGCAACTTCTCCAGCAACACAGGAACACAGCCCTGAGCTTCAATATACAGGCTGCCCAAAGTCACTCCAAATCCATTAACATCTCATAACTCATTACTGGGCACTTCGTTGCATTCCAGAGAGAAGAAATCCAGCTCTACCCACCAGAACACCAACACAAGCTTCCCTAACCAGGAAACCTTGACAAGCCACCCATACAACCCCACCTACAGTGAGGAAACTCCACAATAAAGAGAACTCCACAAATTGCCAGAATATAGAAAGGCCACCCCAAACACAGCAAAATAAACAAGATGAAGAGACAGAGGAATACCCAAACAGGTAAAGGAACAGGATAAATGCCCACCAAACCAAACAAAAGAGGAAGATATAGGGAATCTACCTGATAAAGAATTCCAAATAATGATAGTGAAAATGATCCAAAATCTTGAAAACAAAATGGAATCACAGATAAATAGCCTGGAGACAAGAATTGAGAAGATGCAAGAAAAGTTTATCAAGGAAGGACCTAGAAGAAGTAAAAAAGAGTCAATATATAATGAATAATGCAATAAATGAGATCAAAAACATGCTAAAAGCTAAGTCGCTCAGTCATGTCCGACTCTTTGTGACCCTGTGGACTGTAGCCCACCAGGCTCCTCCGTCCATGGGATTCTCCAGGCAAGAATACTGGAGTGGGTAGCCATTCCCTTCTCCAGGGGACCATCCCGACCCAGAGATCGAACCCAGGTCTCCCGCATTGCAGGCAGACGCTTTAACCTCTGAGCCACCAGGGAATCCTTAAAAAAAAAAAAAAAAAAAACACTCTGGAGGGAACAAATAGTGTAGAATAATGGAGGCAGAAGATAGGATTAGTGAGGTAGAAGATAGAATGGTAGAAATAAATGAATCAGAGAGGATAAAAGAAAAATGAATTAAAAGAAATGAGGACAATCTCAGAGACCTCTGGGACAATGTTAAATGCCCCAACATTCGAATCATAGGAGTCCCAGAAGAAGAAGACAAAAAGACCGTGAGAAAATACTTGAGTTGATAATAGTTGAAAACTTCCCTAAAATGGGGAAGGAAATAATCACCCAAGTCCAAGAAACCCAGAGAGTCCCAAACAGGATGAACCCAAGGTGAAACACCCCAAGACACATATTAATCAAATTAACAAGAATCAAACACAAAGAACAAATATTAAAAGCAGCAAGAGAAAAACAACAAATAACACACAAGGGGATTCTCATAAGGATAACAGCTGATCTTTCAATAGAAACTCTTCAGTCCAGGAGGGAATGGCAGGACATACTTAATCATGAAAGAAAATAACCTACAGCCCAGATTACTGTACCTAGCAAGGATCTCATTCAAATATGAAGGAGAAATCAAAAGCTTTACCGACAAGCAAAAGCTGAGAGAATTCAGCACCACCAAACCAGCTCTCCAACAAATGCTAAAGGATCTTCTCTAGACAGGAAACACAAAAAGGGTGTATAAACTTGAACCCAAAACAATAAAGTAAATGGCAATGGGATCATACTCATCAATAATTACTTTAAACATAAATGGGTTGAATGCCCCAACTAAAAGACAAAGATTGGCTGAATGGATACAAAAACAAGACCCCTATATATGTTGTCTACAAGAAACCCACCTCAAAACAAGAGACACATACAGACTGAAAGTGAAGGGCTGGAAAAAGATATTCCACACAAATAGAGATCAAAAGAAAGCAGGAGTAGCAATACTCATATCAGATAAAATGGACTTTAAAACAAAGGCTGTGAAAAGAGACCAAAGAAGGACACTACATAATGATCAAAGGATCAATCCAAGAAGATATAACAATTATAAATATATATGCACCCAACATAGGAGCACCACAATATGTAAGACAAATGCTAACAAGTATGAAAGGGGAAATTAACAATAACACAATAATAGTGGGAGACTTTAATACCCCACTCACACCTATGGATAGATCAACTAAACAAAATTAACAAGGAAAAACACACTTTAAATGATACAATAGACCAGTTAGCCCTAACTGATATCTATAGGACATTTCACCCCAAAACAATGAATTTCATCTTTTTCTCAAGCGCACATGGAACCTTCTCCAGGATAGATCACATCCTGGGCCATAAAGCTAGCCTTGATAAATTCAAAAATTGAAATCATTCCAAGCATCTTTTCTGACCACAATGCAGTAAGATTAGATTTCAATTACAGGAGAAAAACTATTAAAAATTCCAACATATGGAGGCTGAACAACACACTGCTGAATAACCAACAAATCACAGAAGAAATCAAAAAAGAAATCAAAATATGCATAGAAATGAATGAAAATGAAAACACAACAACCCAAAACCTGTGGGACACTGTAAAAGCAGTGCTAAGGGGAAGGTTCATAGCAATACAGGCATACCTCAAGAAACAAGAAAAAAGTCAAATAACCTAACTCTACACCTAAAGCAACTAGAAAAGGAAGAAATGAAGAACCCCAGGGTTAGTAGAAGGGAAGAAATCTTAAAAATTAGGGCAGAAATAAATGCAAAAGAAACAAAAGAAACCATAGCAAAAATCAACAAAGCCAAAAGCTGGTTCTTTGAGAGGATAAATAAAATTGACAAACCATTAGCCAGACTCATCAAGAAACAAAGGGAGAAAAATCAAATCAATAAAGTTAGAAATGAAAATGGAGACATCACAACAGACAACACAGAAATACAAAGGATCATAAGAGACTACTATCAGCAATTCTATGCTAATAAAATGGACACCTTGGAAGAAATGGATAAATTCTTAGAGAAGTACAACTTTCCAAAACTGAAGCAGGAAGAAATAGAAAATCTTAACAGACCTATCACAAGCACGGAAATTGAAACAGTAATCAGAAATCTTCCAGCAAACAAAAGCCCAGGTCCAGACAGCTTCACAGCTCAATTCTACCAAAAATTTAGAGAAGAGCTAACACCTATCCTACTCAAACTCTTCCAGAAAATTGCAGAGGAAGGTAAACTTCCAAACTCATTCTATGAGGCCACCATCACCCTAATACCAAAACCTGACAAAGATGCCACAAAATAAGAAAACTATAGGCCAATGTCACTGATGAACATAGATGCAAAAATCCTTAACAAAATTCTAGCAATCAGAATCCAACAACACATTAAAAAGATCATACACCATGACCAAGTGGGCTTTATCCCAGGGATGCAAGGATTCTTCAATATCTGCAAATCAATCAATGTAATACACCACATTAACAAATTGAAAAATAAAAGCCATATGATTATCTCAATGGATGCAGAGAAAGCTTTTGACAAAACTCAACACCCATTTATGATAAAAAACTCTCCAGAAAGCAGGAATAGAAGGAACATACTTCAATATAATACAAGCTATATATGACAAACCCACAGCGAACATTATCCTCAATGGTGAAAAATTGAAAGCATTTCCCCTAAAGTCAGGAACAAGACAAGGGTGCCCACTTTCACCACTACTATTCAAAACAGTTTTGGAAGTTTTGGCCACAGCAATCAGAGCAGGAAAAAAATCAGCAGGGTAACAATATACAGCCTTGACATACTCCTTTTCCTATTTGGAACCAGTCTGTTGTTCCATGTCCAGTTCTAACTGTTGCTTCCTAACCTGCATACAGATTTCTCAAGAGGCAGGTCAGGTGGTCTGGTATTCCCATCTCTTGAAGAATTTTCCACAGTTTATTGTGATCCACACAATCAAGGGCTTTGGCATAGTCAATAAAGCAGAAATAGATGTTTTACTGGAACTCTCTTGCTTTTTTGATGATCCAGTGGATGTTGGCAATGTGATCTCTGGTTCCTCTGCCTTTTCTAAAACCAGCTTGAACATCAGGAAGTTCACGGTTCACATATTGCTGAAGCCTGGCTTGGAGAATTTTGAGCCTTACTTTACTAGCGTGTGAGATGAGTGCCATTGTGCGGTAGTTTGAGCATTCTTTGGCATTGCCTTTCTTTGGGATTGGAATGAAAACTGACCTTTTCCAGTCCTGTGGCCACTGCTGAGTTTTCCAAATTTGCTGGCATATTGAGTGCAGCACTTTCACAGCATCATCTTTCAGGATTTGGAATAGCTCAACTGGAATTCCATCACCTCCACTAGCTTTGTTCGTAGTGATGCTTTCTAAGGCCCACTTGACTTCACATTCCAGGATGTCTGGCTCTAGGTGAGTGATCACACCATTGTGATTATCTGGGTCGTGAAGATCTTTTTTGTACAGTTCTTCTGTGTATTCTTGCCATCTCTTCTTAATATCTTCTGCTTCTGTTAGGTCCATACCATTTCTGTCCTTTATCGAGCTCATCTTTGCATGAAATGTTCCTTTGGTATCTCTGATTTTCTTGAAGAGATCCCTAGTCTTTCCCATTCTGTTGTTTTCCTCTATTTCTTTGCATTGATCACTGAAGAAGGCTTTCTTATCTCTTCTTGCTATTCTTTGGAACTCTGCATTCAGATGTTTATATCTTTCCTTTTCTCCTTTGCTTTTCACTTCTCTTCTTTTCACAGCTATTTGTAAGGCCTCCCCAGACAGCCATTTTGCTTTTTTGCATTTCTTTTCCATGGGGATGGTCTTGATCCCTGTCTCCTGTACAATGTCACGAACCTCATTCCATAGTTCATCAGGCACTCTATCTATCAGATCTAGGCCCTTAAATCTATTTCTTACTTCCACTGTATAATCATGAGGGATTTGATCTAGGTCATACCTGAATGGTCTAGTGGTTTTCCCTACTTTCTTCAATTTCAGTCTGAATTTGGCAATAAGGAGTTCGTGGTCTGAGCCACAGTCAGCTCCTGGTCTTGTTTTTGCTGACTGTATAGAGCTTCTCCATCTTTGGCTGCAAAGAATATAATCAATCTGATTTCAGTGTTGACCATCTGGTGATGTCCATGTATAGAGTCTTCTCTTGTGTTGTTGGAAGAGGGTGTTTGTTATGACCAGTGCATTTTCTTGGCAAAACTCTATTAGTCTTTGCCCTGCTTCATTCCATATTCCAAGGCCAAATTTGCCTGTTACTCCAGGTGTTTCTTGACTTCCTACTTTTGCATTCCAGTCCCCTATAATGAAAAGGAGATCTTTTTTGGGTGTTAGTTCTAAAAGGTCTTGTAGGTTTTCATAGAACCGTTCAACTTCAGCTTCTTCAGCATTACTGGTTAGAGCATAGACTTGGATTACTGTGATATTGAATGGTTTGCCTTGGAAACGAACAGAGATCATTCTGTCATTTTTGCGCTTGCATCCAAGTACTGCATTTTGGATTCTTTTGTTGACCATGACGGCCACTCCATTTCTTCTGAGGGATTCCTGCCCGCAGTAGTAGATATAATGGTCATCTTAGTTAAATTCACCCATTCCAGTCCATTTCAGTTCGCTGATTCTAGAATGTTGACATTCACTCTTGCCATCTCTTGTTTGACCACTTCCAATTTGCCTTGATTCATGGACCTGACATTCCAGGTTCCTATGCAATATTGCTCTTTACAGCATCGGACCTTGCTTCTATCACCAGTCACATCCACAGCTGGGTATTGTTTTTGCTTTGGCTCCATTCCTTCATTCTTTCTGGAGTTATTTCTCCACTGATCTCCAGTAGCATATTGGGCACCTACTGACCTGGGGAGTTCCTCTTTCAGTATCCTATCATTTTGCCTTTTCATACTGTTCATGGGGTTCTCAAGGCAAGAATACTGAAGTGGTTTGCCATTCCCTTCTCCAGTGGACCACATTCTGTCAAATCTCTCCACCATGACCTGCCCATCTTGGGTTGCCCCATGGGCATGGCTTAGTTTCATTGAGTTAGACAAGGCTGTGGTCCTAGTGTGATTAGATTGACTAGTTTTCTGTGAGTATGGTTTCAGTGTGTTTGCCCTCTGCTGCCCTCTTGCAACACCTGTCTTACTTGGGTTTCTCTTACCTTGGGTGTGGGGTATCTCTTCATGGCTGCTCCAGCAAAGCGCAACCATTGCTCCTTACCTTGGACGAGGGGTATCTCCTCACCGCCGCCCTTCCTGACCTTCAATGTGGGATAGCTCCTCTAGGCCCTCCTGCGCCTGCGCAGCCATGGCTCCTTGGACGTGGGGTTGGTCCTCCCGGCCACCGCCCCTGGCCTCGGTTGTATGGTAGGAATATATCTACCTAAAGAAACAAAAGACCTATATATACAAAAGTATAAAACACTGGTGAAAGAAATCAAAGAGGACACTAATAGATGGAGAAATATACTGTGTTCATGTTTCGGAAGAATCAATATAATGAAAATGAGTATACTACCCAAAGCAATCTATAGATTCAATGCAACTCCTATCAAGCTACCAACAGTTATTTTTCACAGTGCTAGAACAAATAATTTCACAATTTGTATGGAAATACAAAAAACCTTGAATAGTGAAAGCAATCTTGAGAAAGAAGAATGGAACTGGAGAAATCAACCTGCCTGACTTCAGGCTTTACTACAAAGCCACAGTCATCAAGACAGTATGGTACTGGCACAAAGACAGAAATATAGATCAATGGAACAAAATAGAAAGCCCCGAGATAAATCCACGCACATATGGACACCTTATCTTTGACAAAGGACACAAGAATATACGATGGAGAAAAGACAGTCTCTTTAACAAGTGGTGCTGGGAAAACTGGTCAATCACTTGTAAAAGAATGAAACTAGAACACTTTCTAACACCATACACAAAAATAAACTTAAAATGGATTAAAGATCTAAACATAAGACCAGAAACTATAAAACTCCTAGAGGAGAACATAGGCAAAACACTCTCCGACATACATCACAGCAGAATCCTCTATGACCCACCTCCCAGAATATTGGAAATAAAAGCAAAAATAAACAAATGAGACCTAATTAAAATTAAAAAGCTTCTGCACAACAAAGGAAACTATAAGCAAGGTGAAAAGATAGCCTTCAGAATGGGAAAAAATAATAGCAAATGAAGCAACTGACAATTAATCTCAAAAATATACAAGCAACTCCTGCAGCTCAATTCCAGAAAAATAATGACCCAATCAAAAAAATGGGCCAAAGAACTAAACAGACATTTCTCCAAAGAAGACATACAGATGGCTAACAAACACATGAAAAGATGCTCAACATCACTCATTATCAGAGAAATGCAAATCAAAACCACAGTGCAGTACTATTTCATGCCAGTCAGAATGGTTGCAATTCAAAAGTCTACAAGCAATAAGTGCTGGAGAGGGTGTGGAGAAAAGGGAACCCTTTTACACTGTTGGTGGGAATGCAAACTAGTACAATCACTATGGAGAACAGTGTGGAGATTCCTTAAAAAACTGGAAATAGAACTGCCATATGACCCAGCAATCCCACTGCTGGGCATACACACCGAGGAAACCAGAATTGAAAGAGACACGTGTACCCCAATGTTCCTTGCAGCACTGCTTATTATAGCCAGGACATGGAAGCAACCTAGATGTCCATCAGCAGACGAATAGATAAGAAAGCTGTGGTACATATACACAATGGAGCATTACTCAGCCATTAAAAAGAATATATTTGAATCAGGTCTAATGAGGTGGATGAAACTGGAGCCTATTATACAGAGTGAAGTAAGCCAGAAAGAAAAACACCAATACAGTATACTAACGTATATATATGGAATTTAGAATGATGGTAACAATAACACTGTATGCAAGACAGCAAAAGAGATACAGATGTATAGTACAGTCTTTTGGACTCTGTGGGAGAGGGAGAGGGTGAGATGATTTGGAAGAATGGCATTGAAACATGTATAATATCATATGTGAAATGAATCACCAGTCCAAGTTTGATGCATGATACAGGATGCTCGGGGCTGGTGCACTGGGATGACCCAGAGGGATGGTACGGGGAAGGAGGTGGGAGGGGGGTTCAGAATGGGGAACACGTGTACACCCGTGGAGGATTCATGTTGATGTATGGCAAAACCAATACAATATTGTAAATAGCCTCCAATTAAAATAAATAAATTTGAAAAAAAAAATTAATTCATCACAAACTAGAGGTTTCCCAGGTGACACTAGTGGTAAAGAACACTCCTGCCAGTGCAGGAGATGCAAGAGGCATGGGTTTGATCCCTGAGTCAGGAAGATCCTCTGGAGTAGGAAATAGCAACCCACTCCAGTGTTCGTACCTGGAAAATTTCATGGACAGAGGAGCCTCGCGCATGGGCTACGGAGAGTCCAACACACAGAGCAACTGAGCACAACACAGCATTCCAAACTAATTAGAGGATAATTCATCAGCTGGAACGTGGCAAAGAGAATCCTAGACTTGCAGAAAGAAATTTAGCCCCATCATTTTCTCCATTTCAGAGAGAGAGTTTGAATAGAATACAGTAGAACTAGTAGGCCTTAACAAATCTAAAATGAATACAAAACACAGTACGAAGTAGCAAGAAAGCCTGGGTTCTAGAGTCAGACTACCTCAATGCAAAGCCTGGGGCTACTGCTGAGTACTTGTATAACCTTAAATGAGTTATTGCTTAATCTTTCTGTGGCTCAGGTTTTCATTTGTTTGGGTAACCATGCTACCTGATAACATTATTATTATTGTTTTTTTAATATGTGGCCACACTCTGCAACAATTAGGAGCTTAGTACCCTGACCAGAGATCAAACCCATGCCCCCTACATTGGAAGATGGAATCTTAACCACTGGACCACCAGGGAAGTTCCTCATCAGGTTATTTTGAAGTATATATACAGTTATATAAACAGTTCTTAGAACAGTGCCTTGTACATAGGAAACCCCTAATAGAGTCCAATGAGTATATTAATAGCCTTTATTGGAACTTGCTTTCAGATACTTCATTTGTATCACGGCATTCACCATCCCCATTACTCCCTTGAAATGACTTTATTCATAGAGGTTCTTTGAAAAGTTAAAAGTGGATGACATTCCTCATTAATTCTCACAACATCATCAAGAAGAGAACAAGTATAGGCCACTTTGCCACAGTGGAAAAGAGTAGAGTTTCCTCGAATAGCATCTTTGTCAAAGATGGGGAACCGATGCTGTATGTGCCTAAGTGGTCATGAACTGGCTGGTTCTCTGGATTTTCACAATCCCTCTCTTTTCACTCTGGCATCAGGCTCATGAACAAGCTCATGATTTCCCCTGGAAAGTGCTGATGGTCATTTACCACTCCCAAGAAGGGAGGATAAAAAGGAAGAGGGATGGCGAGACCTCAAGCTACTGTCATGTGAGATACGTAAGTCTGATACCTTTTGGTTTTCCACCCAGAAACTCCTGCCAAAGTTGCCACAAAAACCCACAGAGCAAAAGGGAATGGCATGTGCCATGGCTTCGGTAAAAAGTACCTCTCAGGCAAGATACTAATTTCCATAGAAATATGACCTTTCAGCATATTACATGTAATCAACAGGGAAGGGACTCTGGTGGTTAAACACACTTGCCCAAGACTAATTTGTTTTCAGTTCATTTCTCTTAATTGAGATTAATATACCTCAGAATAGATATGGAGAGAAATGAGCCATTTTCCAGAGATAGAGGTTTCTGGATGTCTCACATTTAGGTATCATAGAAATTCCTATTGTTTCTGTCTCTTGGCGCAGTTGATTCTCAGGTACAATTTGTTGCGCCCAATATGATGTGTTGCTGAATAAGACATAAAACCCCCTGAACCTCTTCAGCTGCATTGGAGGCCAACTGGGTCTAATTTCAATGTTCATCTTGGACTTGAATTTGTTCCCACATACTCTCTAAAGAGGGCTTCCCAGGTGGTGCTAGTGGTAAAGAACCTGCCTGCCAAAGCAGGAGACCTAGGAGACATGGGTTCGATGCCTGGGTCAGGAAGATCTCCTGGAGGAGGGCATGGAAACCCACTCCATTGTTCTTGCCTGGAGCATCCTCCTGGGCAGAGGAGCCTGATGGGCTACAGTTCAGGGGGTCACAATGAGTCAGACATGCCTGAAGCAACTTAGCATGCACACACTCTGTAAAGAAGACAATCTTTACAAAATCTGTAAGTTATATACTATAAAAAAAAAAAAAAAACAGAAATTTTATTGACTCTTTAACTGAGCCAAATACTTTTTCTTGAGTCAGTAATTTCAATAGAACCATTCCCTGATGTTATAGGGTCCACCAGTTTCCTTCTTTTTAACCAAAGTGAAATTGTCCCATGGTCCCTGTTACTTCTGCCCACCATGCCCATGTCTCAGTAGTGTGTTCTTAGCTCCCTTAGCTACTTCTGTTTCACTGCCATGGTCTGTTTGTGCAGCATGGGTTACCCTGCACAAATTGAGTAGATAAACTCTGCTGATTTTAGTGCAAAGAGTAAGCAGCAGGTGGCAACGTGGGAGCCTGCGAGGTATATAGCCGGTAAGATGAAAGAGAGGAGTGGGCCTTTGATTTTTACTGAAGAAACTTGGCTTGTTTGTGCAGATTTTTGTGCAAGATGACTTAACATGACTCCCAGTAGCAACATGTAATCTGGCTGCAGTGAGGTTGGTATAGCTCAACTTTCCACTGGGAAAAACAGCAGATGGACTAGGCTCAGCCCAGTGCCTGCAGACATTTCAGCCTCAGCTGTACATCAATGGATCCTTGCTGGCTCTCTGCACCGAGTTTTGAAATCCATCTGCATGTAGAAGGAAACGTTCTCTCTTTGCTTGGTCACAGAAGTGTGACCATTTTGCTGAAGCCAATTAATATTCTCCTTCATAAGAGCCATTTGATGTCCAAGAAACCTAACAGATCTTTTAAATTAAAATAAGCTGTTTTATTTTGAATGGGAAATTCTCCACCTGCCAAAAATTCTCCTTCAACCTCTGAAATCCCAAAACCACAGGCAAAGTAAGAGTTCCTAGACCAAGCCATTAACCTGCCGTGAACAAATAGCTGATGACCGGCAGCACAGTAAGTCCAGGACCTCCAGGCAAGACAAGTCCTAGAATCTAGGTGGGAGATGGGGCAATGGATGGAAGATAGGCAGGTGCGCTTATCTATTGTTTTCCTCCTATGCAAGAGCTGCTGTGGCTTCGTGCTGGGAGCTGGAATATGTAAGCAGACCTGAGTCAGTGTTGAGATCTGATCAACACGTGAGGACTACTATATCAATCCTTCACGATTTGTCATGTGTTGTGCTAATATGTCATGGGCAGTATTTCTGCAGGTACTATTGCTATTCTCAGAGAACCAGTAAGTAGGCTGACATTCAGAAAGGTGGAGCGATTTGTTCAAGGTCATCCAGTGGTAACGATAGATTCATTCAACCACTATCCAGCTGACTTCAAAGCCTGCTATGGTTTTAAACATATCTCCACTCCTTGGCTTCCCTGGTGGCTCAGACGGTAAAGGATCTGCCTGTCATGCAGGAGACCTGGGTTCAACCCCTGGGTTGGGAAGATCCCCTGGAGGGAGGGCATGGCAACCCACTCCAGTATTCTTGCCTGGAGCATGCCCATGGGCAGAAGAGCCTGGCAGGCTACAGTCCATGGGGTCACAAGTCAGACAGGACTGAGCGATTAACACTGCGCTGCCCTACTCCTGTTTGAGTTAGATGGAGATAAAACAGATCCCTCAGGGCTGCATACTCATTTCATTTCAGTCACTCAGTTGTGTCCAACTCTTTGTGACCCCATGGACTGCAGCATGCCAAGCCTCCCTGTCCATCACCAACTCCTGGAGTTTACCTAAACTCATGTCCATCAAGTCGGTGATGCCATCCAACCATCTCATCCTCTGTCATCCCCTTCTCCTCCTGGCTTCAATTTTCCCCAGCATCAGGGTCTTTTCAAATGAGTCAGTTCTTTGAATCAGGTGGCCAAAGTACTGGAGTTTCAGCTTCAGCATCAGTTCTTCCAATGAATATTCAGGGTTGATTTCCTTTAGGATGGACTGGTTGGATCTCCTTGCTGTCCAAGAGACTCTTGATTCTTCTCCAACACAATAGTTCAAAAACATCAATTCTTCAATACTCAGCTTTCTTTATAGCCCAACTCTCATATCCATACATAACTACTGGAAAAACCACAGCTTTGACTAGATGGACCTTTGTTGGCAAAGTAATGTCTCTGCTTTTGAATATGCTGTCTAGGTTGGTCATCACTTTTTTTCCAAGGAGCAAGCGTCTTTTAATTTCATGGCTGCAGTCACCATCTGCAGTGATTTTGGAGCTCCCCAAAATAAAGTCAGCCATTGTTTCCACTGTTTCTCCATCTATTTCCCATGAAGTGATGGGACTAGATGCCGTGATATTAGTTTTCTGAATGTTGAGTTTGAAGCCAACTCTTTCACTCTTCTCTTTCACTCTCATCAAGAGGCTCTTTAGTTCTTTGCTTTCTGCCAGAGGGTAGTGTCATCTGCATATCCAAGGTTATTGATATTTCTCCTGGCAATCTTGATTTCAGCTTGTGCTTCATCCAGCCCAGCGTTTCTCATGATGTACTCTGCATATAAGTTAAATAAGCAGGGTGACAATATATAACCTTGACGTACTCCTTTCCCGATTTGGAGCCAGTCTGTTGTTCCATGTCAGTTCTGACTGTTGCTTCTTGACCTGCATACAGATTTCTCAGGAGGCAGGTCAGGTGGTCTGGTATTCCCATCTCTTGAAGAACTTTCTACAGTTTGTTGTGATCCACACAATCAAAGGCTTTTGCATAGTCAATAAAGCAGAAGTAGATGTTTTTCTGGAACTCTCCCGCTTTTTCAGATGATCTAGTGGATGTTGGCAATTTAATCTCTGGTTCCTCTGCCTTTTCTAAATCCAGGTTGAACATCTGGAAGTTCATGGTTCATGTACTGTTGAAGCCTGGCTTGAAGAATTTTGAGCATTAGTTTGCTAGCGTGTGAGATGAGTGCAATTGTGCGGTAGTTTGAGCATTCTTTGGCATTGCCTTTCTTTGGGATTGGAATGAAAACTGCCCTTTTCCAGTCCTGTGGCCACTGCTGAGTTTTCCAAATTTGCTGGCATATTGAGTGCAGCACTTTCACAGCATCATCTTTTAGGATTTGAAATAGTTCAGCTGGAATTCCATCACCTCCACCAGCTTTGTTCATAGTGATGCTTCCTAAGGCCCACTTGACTTCACATTCCAGGATGTCTGGCTCTAGGTGAGTGATCACACCATTGTGATTATCTGGGTCGTGAAGATCTTTTTTGTATAGTTCTATGTATTCTTGCCACCTCTTCTTAATATCTTCTGCTTCTGTTAGGTCCATACCATTTCTGTCCTTTATTGTGTCCATCTTTGCATGAAAAGTTCCCTTCAGTTCAGTTGCTCAGTTGTGTCTGACTCTTTGCGACCCCATGAATTGCAGCACCCCAGGCCTCCCTGTCCATAACCAACTCCCAGAGTTCACTCAAACTCATGTCCATGGAGTCGGTGATGCCATCCAGCCATCTCATCCTCTGTCGTCCCCTTCTCCTCCTGCCCCCAATCTCTCCCAGCATCAGGGTCTTTTCCAATGAGTCAACTCTTCACATGAGGTGGCCAAAGTATTGGAGTTTCAGCTTTAGCAGGTATCAAAAGTGTTATATGTATGTTCAGGACTACCTGCCCAGTGTATGTTTTTAGTGTTTTACTATCAAATTTAATTCCAAATGTTTATTCTTAAAATCTAGGGATAATAAGTGTTCATTAAGCATTTACCAGGTGTGAGACATTATACCAAACACCTTAAAATCTGTGACTTTAATCACTATAGCATGAGAGGTGTTCTCCCCATTTTACAGAAAAGACAACTGAGGCTTAGAAAAGTAAGCTGTCTAAGCTCTTGTGATACTAGGTTGAACCATACGGCATTGTCATTTTGTGGCCAAAACCAACCAAATGGTAGGGCAACTTTAACCAGCAAAACTGGGACTTGAGTCCAGGTCTGCACCCAACTAATGAGCAAAGGAGTAATAGCCTGTGGGGGGAAGCCAGACTTAACTGTCCTTGGCATCTCTTAGAAACGATGCCTCAGATCAGGGAGTAAGAAACCATTAGAAGCCCCTTGTGGCTTTATAATGCATGAACCTACATATGCTTCTAGAATGAACAGACACAAATATGGTTGGGGTGTTGTTTAGGTGGTGGAATTTAAACTCAGCCCTTGGATAGCATACCACACTCCTTACCCCCTGTCTTCTTGTTGTTTGACACTTGATTTCTTCTGCCTCCCTTCAACTCTGCTCTGTTTTTGCCTCTCGATTCCTGTCCTTGGATTCACCTTTATCCTGAGCTTCTCCTGTCATGACTTGCTTTGACCTGGCCCCTCTTCTGAATTGGCCCTGGGCGTTGGGCTGCTCTGTGTGACTCATCCCCTTGCCTGGTTCCCACCTCTCACTCACTCTGGGTCTGTGTGCTGCTGTTCTCAGTTGAGCCCTCTGGGGCTTCTGGCTCTGGCTCCTGGGCCCAGCCCAGCCTGGGCAGCTCTTCACCCTGGGGCTGACCTTGATGTTCCCTTAATTCCCAGTTTTCCATACCAGCCACTTTTCTCTTTCAGCTGATCTGAAACTCCCTTTTCCCCCAACCCAACACATGGGCTGGGGCAGGCCAGACTTTGAAGGTGTTGGTGATAAGTGTGGAGGAGGTGGGAAAGCCAGCTGGCTCTGTTTGGTTCTCATGAGTAGGAAGGAGCTCTGCAGAGAGGGAGAAACTCTAGTGAAGACCATGAGAAGCTGGTGGCTATAGTTCCAGGGAAAAGAAAACAATGGTAAATGGTATGATGGTGAAGGGGGGTGAAGAAGACAGGAATTAGGTTCTTTTGGCTACCCAAGCATGCAAATTACTTCAAAACAGTCCTCAGAGAAAGCCACCACCCAGGCAAAAGAAAACAAGCAGGTGATGCCCCTAAGAAGAGAGGTGGCAGGAGGAGGAAGTTGATTCCCACAGTTTTAACTAAGAAGGAAGATGTATTAGATCTTCCCTTTCCTCTAAGCTAAAGCAACGACTGTGGGTGGGACAGAATGGTGTATAGAAGGGGAGGTCAACAGTTTTCCCCTTTTCCTTATGGAACATTTCCTCCTCCTGGGCAGCCCAGGCATTTGGCTTCATCTCTATGGGCCAATTAATTAAAGCGATAAACATTTTTAAAGATTTGGGAACAAGTATCTAGCAGAGAGAAAGCAATCAGCTTTATGGGAAAGTAAAAAGGATCTCAGTAGATATATTTGAGGTGATTGGGGAGGTGGCTAATAGGAAACCCACAAACTGTTGAGTCAACTTACCTTGGGGTTTTCAATACCTGGCAGCTATAGAACTAGGCAATTGATCTTCTACATGTTTAAAGACAAATTCAACAAGGGAAGCCCTTTCCCTACAGTTTAATCATTTTTGCCTTCTGTGACACATAGCTGCATGGGTGGATTGTAATCGTAGAGCTTGGGCAGGACAGTGAAAGAAGATGTTAGGGGTTAACATGAGCTAGGAGAGTAATTAGGAAGTACAGGAGGCCAGAGAGAAACAAAGATCAGAATCTGAGCCACAAAGGGTTGGAACACCACCCAGTCCTATCCTGATGCTGCCACTTCCTCCAAGCAGAACTGAGGCAGTTTCCTTGAGCCTGACTCTGTGGAAGCGGTTGGAAGGTGATGCGGTTACTTTAGTGAGCATAAGAACATTGATCAGGATTTAAGGTGTGAGCTTTGGAGTCAGATGCCTGGGTTCAAACCCCAGTGCTACCATTTTCTACCACTTAAATCTCTTTCTTTACTCTTTCACACCCTTAGCAATAAAAATGGGAAAGCAACAGCTACCTCATAGGATTAAATAAGAGTTTGCATATATAAAATGTTTGGCATAGAGCTTTATTCATACTGATATAATAAGCATAATGATGAGGATAACAGTGGTGCTGACTCCTAGCCTGAGAATCAAGGTTGATAGCAAAAACTGATGCTTTAGTTTTTAACCTTAGAAACCTTCTTTACTTATCTCTATTTAACCTTTCAGTCTCTGGATGCTCTCTAAATCCTTGGTTTTCCTGCAGATGCTGGGCCTTGTATTAGACTCACCGATGCAGGCAAGATGCTCATTACTTCTTCACATGGCCTTCAGAGTATTGTTCTTGCTCTTGCTGTCTACCCCACTTCTGGGGCAAATGGTGCTGCCAAACCAGATTAGGAATACCCGAGAGGAGGTGCTTGATAAAGTCCAACCCTTCTTCCATTTGAGTAGGAGAAGAAAGCACACTCTATCAAAGAGATATGAAAAGAGCCAACTGCCAAGTAGTTCTATATTGCTTCCTGTTGAAGTGTCAAACACTATATAACATATATCCTTTTAGGCAGTAGGGTTATTGAACAGAAGAGTCATTGAGAAAGACCCGAGTTTTGAGACTGTTACTTGATACGTCTTTAATGGAAAATATTTAGTGTCCATTTACTGGAAGTGATGCGTCTCAGTACTGTGGTTCAGTTGGAACATAGTCATTAAACCATGCTTGAGTGTTCCATATGCTTGTGGTTAATAAGCATTCGACTTTGGTTGTTCTGTTTTCTGTCTTGTAATGTCCAGTCCTGCCTGTGTTGTATGTGAGAGGCGGGGGGTTAGAATGCTTTGGAAGCAATTTGTATTGGAGTCACATTGACTTAAGGAGTTAGTATGGGTCAGTAAATATCCTGGAGCATGTTTATTTCATTCTGTGTTCAAGTATGGCAATATTTACAGCTTGACTCAAAGTGGATTCTAATTAGAAAAGGATGGTCATCTCTTGAACATGGATTGTTTTCTCATGTTTTTTACAAATTGAACATATACACATAACTTCACTCTATAGATATAACACATATAGTCACATCTCTCTAGCATTATTAGTGAATTAAGTCCTCCCCAATAGGAATTTTCAAGACAACTGAAACTTATTCCCTTTAAGATCGAAAACCTATTTATTGTAATCATTTAAGTGAAAATCTTTTTTTTGAAATAGAAAACACAGTTCTCTAACTAAATGGTGACTCTCAATATAAATTAACCATTTTGATAACTCAGAATGAGGGTTAAAAACCACCTTTCTTATAGTGGTTCAAAACTGGCCTTCATCAGATGGTTTCTTTTAGATGGTTCTGGGCAGCAATGTCTTTGGATTTCTGATTTTTAGAATAGTTCTTGTATCCTTCCTTGCTTTTGTTCTGCTGCTATAACATCTTGCCTCTATCAGTAAGTTTACTTCTGTGATGTCTCTCTCTTTAAAAATTTATTTTTGATTGGGAGACAATTGCTTTACATGCTGTGTTGATTTCTGCTGTACAACAATGTGAATCAGCCATAGATATACATTTACCGCTCCATCTGGAGCCTCCCTCCCGCTCCTCCCACCCTGGCCCTCATTACGGAGCACTGGGTTGAGCTCCCTGCAGCGCCTGCCCATCAGCTTTCTGTTTTGCACAGGGCAGTGTGTGTGTTCCAGGGCTGCCCTCTCAGCTAACCCCACCCTTCCCGCCCCATTCCTGCCGTGCCCTCGGGCCTGTTCCCGAGGTCTGGGTCTCTATTCCTGCCCTGTATGAGGTCCCTTTAGACCAGCCGTTCCTACTTTACACTGAAACCAGATAAACTGGTCTTAGTGAACTCTTAAGTAAACCAAAGGCTTCATAGTCTGAGTGAGGTTTCCTTAGAAATAAAACATTTACATTTCAGTATATAGACTTAGTGAGTTCTCTTTTGGCTATTCTAGTAAACTTTTGTGCTTCTTTTAGTGTTTTTCTGAAGTGTTCCAGATAGGAGAAATTACAAGATGTCTGAATTCTAGGTAATTGAGATGCTGCTATAATCTTGGAGAAAAGGAATCCATTACTTGAATTTAGTCTGTGTGTCCATTTGCTCCAGCCATGAAGATGCAAGTCTTCCTGATCAGTCCAACCCATGCTAATCCCTCTCCTGATTCCCTGAGGGCCTTGCTTTGATCTCTACCACACAGCTAGTAATTTATTACACACAATAGACCCCTGGTGGAATTCACAGGAGACGCAGTCTAAAGCTTTAGCAAATCTCTAGAATTGCAAATATTATTATAACATAATAATATCCCTCACACAATGTAATAAAATATGGTAGAAAAATTTAAGTGTTCCTTTAGACCCTTAATGACTCTATAAATACAGGACTTAAGTTACTTATAAAGCTGGTTGACTTTCATTTCGGGGCCATTTCTTACAAAGAAATAAAATTTTATTATTGCACCAACATTACTGTGTGGGCCCTGACAGAGGGAAGCAGAGCCCAGATCTGAGGGGGTGGGAGCGGGGGTGGGGGTGGCAGGGTGGGTGGATGCTGTGGGTTATACTGGGCTCTGACATCCGGCAAAACGATTCCCTGGATACACCATGCTCTTACCTTGAATGATTCAAGTTAGCGTGTGCAACAATAACAAGAGATCGGGGACCAAGGACCGCAAGCTCAGAAGCCTCCAGGACCAGGCACAGGGATGAAGAGAGCCAGGTTCATCAATGCACTCTGAGGGTATTTCCATTTCCACCTGTTCCAAACACAGCTTTTCACATGCTGATGGTGGTGATAGCATTGAAGGGCTCACTCAGCCCCCTTCTCTTTTTCTGTCTCACTTCTAGGGACTGAAACTTGATTACCCAGTTTCCTTGCTATGAGGAATAGACATGTGACAGAATCCTGGCGAGAGGGCGCAGGCAGAGGGCCTGGGGAAGGTTGCCTCATCTCTTTTCCTTCTCACTCCCTGAAATATGCAAAGTGCTTTTCAACCACGGACATGAAAACCGCACAAAAGATGGAAAACAAAAACAGGAGCCTGTGTCTCTGACAGCTTCGTGGAGCTGCTAGCCCTCATACTTCAGCCAATATGTTTGAATATTCTGTTACTTGAAGCTGGATATATTCTTGACCAGATCATAGTTCTCATCATAATGGAACATTAAACTGTGTTATTTCACTCATACAAAATTTTCCTGTTAAACACATTGTCATAGTTTTCCTCCCCATTAGAAATGTACCTCTAACACACTTTTTGGGGGAAAAAAAAAAAAAAAAAAACATAAAAAATGCAGCCCTCTCAGTCTACTTCTCTTGCTTTTTGAAAAGAAAAATACTAAAATTTTTAAAAAGTGAAAAAATAAGTGTTAGATGAACTCTGACTTATTGCTGGAAGAAAAAGTAGGAAATGATGAGTGGTGTAGAAAAATAAAGGACTCACACCGCATCCAAAGAGATCTTGGAATGGGAATATGGATTCAGCATTGCCTGTTTTCCAAAAAAAGAAACTTGTTTGACTTTTTAAAGAGAAGCTGGAAATATATTTGTGATATGTTCTATTTTTATAAATTTCTTGGCAGCTAATTTCTAAATTTTTAAACACTCTCTGAGCCAACAATATGTAGGGTAAGCTCTACGTGTATGCCTGGACAGTTGGTCTGATTCCTCTTCTGTCATGAGGAAGCTCATTAAACTTGCACATTGGAGAACACCAAGGATCTACCACACCAACTTAGCATGGTTTATCATGCCATCCGTAAAATCTTTTCTCTCCAACTCAATTGCTGGCCATCTGCAAAAAAAAGGAACAGGCTATGTATTTTTTTCTTGTTTAAGGATACTTGATCTGTGGCTTCTGGTGGGTCTTTGCGATATTTTCAAAGAAACATAATATCCTGTCGCCCTACATTGTCTTCCATCTGTAGAGCGTTCACAGAGGGCACAGCACCATGAGAAACAGAAAAGTGTGTGGGAAGCGCACAAAAGAAACAGAAACTGGCAAATCCCGGGGAATCTAAAGGAAGGGCCCATGCTCATGTGACCTAGGAACCCAGGAGCAATAGCAACCACACACTATCAACTCTGGAAAGGGAGTGTTACACCACGGCACAGATGTGTTGTTACTCAGGGAAACCTTCAAGCAGGGTTTGAATCTTAAATCAGATTTTGAATAGGAGGAGGACCTGTCACCCTGGGTGAATAGCTACTCAGAGTCAAAACACAGAGGCTGTTGAAGAATGAGAAGCCTCTCTCCTAAAAGAATCTGAAACCTGGATGTCTTTTCTCAGACAAAGTGAAAAACCATCTCTGCAAGAATTGTTGAGTTATGTACATATAGCACGCATCATGACAGGTTACGTGAAAATGGGAACCATGAATGCTGAGAATACGTCAGATATGTTTGTTAAACATTCAAGTGATTTCTATGATAATGAAGGCATGCTCGCCCAGCTGTGAACATTTCAAGTAAGATGAATTACCAGGTACACTGGTCCATTTAACAGCGTTGGGTTGTTATCAGGGCTGGGAAGTTAAATTTAAAGCTGTACATTGAATGTCCAGCCAAGCACCCAAAGAATGTGGAACGAAAGCTAAGGGAGCCATGCAGCTCTAGAAAAATCCCCAAATTTGAACAACATGTGCTTGCTTGATGCCTCAAGTTTCAGCAGGCTGGCAGCCAAATATTCTGAATTCATTTCATACCTGTGAGGGCTTCCAAAACTAATAGTTCTGGCTTTTGTTTGGTATTCAGTAGTCATGGATGATATGATGACAAGAACAGAGAGAGATGGGGTGGAGTCAGAGGTGGACAGGGCAGGTGTCGGAAGATCAGTGAACCTCAGCAGGGGGAAGGTGAGTCAGAAGAGGTCTGTGAGGTTCTAGGAGGTGCAAAGTTCTGAGCTGGAAGCTGAGATGGAGGCCCACAGTGATCTGTATTTGTCCGTGAGGAGGCTGCAACACAAGCACTTTAAAAAGAAAGGAGATTAACTATGGAAGCAGACACCTACTTCAAATTCTGCCTTTCTCATGCCATATATCAGCTGGATGACCTTGGGCATGTTACTTAATGTCTTTTGAACCTGACCTCTGTGTCCTCATATGTGGTATGGGGCTAGTACATCATACCTTAGAGGGGTTGTTTGCCAGGGGTCAAGTAGACAAAGCAGGCAAAGGGCTTAGTTGCCTGATACAGAATCTCCTTGCTATTATGGAGATTTAGCCATGCTAAAAGCTGGCTATTATCTTTGTGACTATTACAATTAATCTGTATTATACAAATAAAAAAAGAATTAAAGCTGGTTCCGATACAATGGCCTTATTATTCAGGCAGCTAAAAATCATATTTGGCCTAGATGGTTCCCTGGATTGTGTTGTGAAGGCATTTCCGATGAAGACTCCATTTGGTGGGTATGAAGCCGGCAGTGATGTGGTTGGGTATTTTTGGAGCCCAGCACAGGGTTTGTCCTGCAGTAAAGTGTGTGAATAGATGGTGTCCCTGGGAATTTAGAATGGACCTGATTAGGAGGGGTGTCACTAGGTGCCCCAAACCCCTGAGTCCTAGAAGCTTGTTAGCTGAGTGTGATTATAAAGCTTGTGCAGCCTGAACACCTTTCTTTACAAAGGATATCTGCTCCCCTTCACTCATACTCCAACACTCACAGGAGAGATCGCTGGCAGGGGCAGCAGCCTGGGGAGTGATCAGCTTGTGTTGTCAACTTTCAGAAAAGTTCTTCCTCTGCTAAGACTCCACCCCAAACTTCACCATCAACATTCCCCCTGCTGCTGCCTCCTTCGCTACAGCCCAAGTTCCCTCTGAGGACAGAGCAGAGGGCACGGGAGCGCGGGCGCTTCTTGCAGAGGCCGGGTGGTTCCCTCGGGGTAATGTGGAAGCCCACTTCAGTCTGGAATGGTTTTAATAAAATTCTGGTGAGAGGTACAGGGATGAACTAAGATGATTTTCCTAGGATGCTGCTGATAATACTGAGACCCAGGATTTACAAACAACGAAGCAGACCTCCTTTAAGAGGGTCAGGAGAGTGGGAACCCTGACCTTTCCCTGGGAATTGAGTTTCGCCTATGGAGCCACTCTGTGCTTTCTGGAAGATGATTCGGGCAGAAGATTTCACTAACTTTAGGTCATCTGGGCAACTCACTGACTCAACTGGCTTTGAAAGCGTAGAGATACCAGATCCACTGTGGACAGAGCAGAAATGAAAGCAAGCTTTTCTCAGTGTGATGAAATGTGATTGACTGATTGCTCTAATTTTTAGTAAACTCCAGAATGTTAATGGTCTGGGAGTGCAGCTACTGATTCAAGATAGCACATCACCCAAGTATGAATCTAGAGGCACCATAGTGATGGCAAATGAAGGCATTTGCATTTGTCCAGAAATAACAAAAACAATGATAATATAAATACACCTAACATGGTTCAAAATGGAGCAATTCCTGTCAATGACCACTATCAAGTCTCCTTTAGATAACCAACTGGAAAGTCACTGATGACAGAAGGTCTATTCTCAAAAAACCCACATCCTGTAGAAGCACAGTCAGTCCAGATACAACTGCGGATCAAAGTATGTAGGAACCCATGCCTTCTTTCCTGTACCTTGCCCTTTGAAAGTGAAAGTTGCTCAGTCCTGCCCAATTCTTTGTGACCTCATGGACTATACAGTCCATAGAATTCTCCAGGCCAGAATACTGAGTGGGTAGCTGTTCCCTTCTCCAGGGAATCTTCTGAACCCAGGTCTCTCACATTGCAGGCATATTCTTTACCAGCTGAGCCACCAGGGAAGCCCACAAATACTGGAGTGGGTAGCATATCCCTTTTCCAGTGGATCTTCCTGACTCAGGAATTGAACTGGGGTTTCCTGCATTGCAGGCAAATTCTTTACCAGCTGAGTTACCAGGGAATCCCTACCTTGCCCTTTAAAACTCAGTAAAAGACTCAAACCCTCACCCTTCAGGATCAACACTACTCTATGCATTTGGCCCCTTTCCTCCCTTGGAAAGTGATTAAAAACTCTCATTTCTTCCCTTGTTCATTCTTCTGTGAATTCTTTCACAACCCATGTCGGTTCACCTAGCAGATAATAACGGCTTATAATCTCTTAATTGGGCCCTTGATGTGAAGAGCTGACTCACTCGAAAATATCTTGATGTTTGGAAAAATTGAGGGCAGGAGAAGTGGGTGACAGAGGATGAGATGGTTGGATGGCATCACCAACTCAATGGACATGAGCTTGAGCAAGCTCTGGGAGATGGTGAAGGACAGGGAAGCCTGGTGTGCTGCAGTCCATGGAGTTGCAAAGAGTCAGACACGACTGAGTGACTAAACAAAAGTCTCTGAGAGCTAGGTACTATTCTAAAATGTTTGTGTATTAACTCACTGAATCCTTACACAACCTTCAAAGTATGGTTCTGTTGTGCTCTCCGTTTTGTGAATGTGGAGACTGAGGCTCAGAGACATAGAAAAACTGACAATGTAGCTAACACGCAGTGAAGCTAGTCAGAGAGATGTTGCCAGCACCCCTGCCACGGTCACACCTGGGGCTTGTCAGTTTCCTACCCACTTTCTTAATCATGTGGGGTTTCCTTTGGCTTCCATCCTGCTCCACATACATCCCATTTGTTAGCTTGACCCAGAGGAAATCAGTTTCTGCAAGTCAAAATGATGAATTGATGATTAGCAGTTTCAGATTATTCAACCTAATAGTCCATGGTCCAGGGGTCATTTTTAAATTAATTAAGACAATAAGCACATCCCATTTTCTGCTCATTGTCATCTATTCAGAATGAAGGCATGTGACCAAAGTGATCCACTCAAGATGAATCCTAAGGCTCTTGCCTGGAAAGTTAGGATGGAGGTGGTCATGTACAAACATAAGGTCCAGAACTTCTGTAGCTCTATTGATAAGAGTTCAAAAATTAAAACAATTTATGGACTACCTGTGCCTATCTGTAGCCAAGAGAACCCAATGTGTAAAGCCAAGATATTATAAAAACCACACCTGATCCCTGATCTCCATACATTTTTCACTTAGATCAGTGAATCAAGCTTTTTTTTTAGTGTGAGGCACTGCTGCTGCTGCTAAGTCGCTTCAGTCGTGTCCGACTCTGTGCGACCCCATAGACGGCAGCCCACCAGGCTCCCCTGTCCCTGGGATTCTCCAGGCAAGAACACTGGAGTGGGTTGCCATTTCCTTCTCCAATGCATGAAAGTGAAAAGTGAAAGTGAAGTTGCTCAATCGTGTCTGACTCTTAGCGACCCCATGGACTGCAGCCCACCAGACTCCTCCATCCATGGGATTTTCTAGGCAAGAGTACTGGAGTGGGGTGCTATTGCTGTCTCCGATAAGGCAACTGAGTTGAGTTCTTATTCCCAATCACAGTTCAGTCATTCTTAAGTGGAGAGAGATAAGACAGGATAATTACTTTGCAACGGGCATGAGTGGCAGAGAAGTCAGAAATGGTTGTGACCCTTTATACCTCAGTTCTCTGGCTCTTTGGCCAATAAGCCTTGTAATGCTGAGACAAGACTGTTTCCATTACACAACTTGCTTTTCCTTTTTACTTGCAATCTTTTAAACTCCATCTCTAAAGCTGTTCTGTAAAGGAACAATTGCATGACAAAGATACAGTGAAATGAAGTCCTTTCTAAAGTGAGACAGAAGGTAGAAGAACTGGAAGGTTATGGAAGACAGTGGGACAGTGTGAAGTTTTATATCCAGTGGGAGCTTTATTCAGGAAAAGTAGGAAGTGAGGAGTTGAAGGCAGTGTCCTGGTCCTATGTTATGAATTTACCCTGAGATTTATAGTAAGTCATTTCCATGTAATATTTTTCCATTTGGAATGAGTCAGCCATCCCTATTTTCTTCCACTCCATGAGGGTGTGATGAAGATTAAGTAAGGACAGCATCAGTGCTCTGGTGCCCATGAAAGGTCGACACTGTTGGTTGCCTACCCAATATCCATCCTATGACCTATTTCTTCCTAATAGAATCCCAGCGTTGTACAGAAATCCATGGGTTAGAATGTTTCCCAGTACAATGTGCAGCCTGGGTAGGGATTTTATTTGAGCTAAAGGAAACGATTGTTCCAACTTCTTAAGAGCATTACTTTTCCAATAGTTGATGATTGCTCTCTCTAGGAACATAGATATTGCATATTTCAGTGATGATATGAGTAGTGTTCTCTGATCAGAAGCGATTTCACTTCAGGCCCAAGAAGCTTTGAATAGAAAGGAGGGCCTTTCAGTGTTCCATTGAAAGAGTGTTAGAGACCACACGCCATTCAAAATAGGACCGAGTCCCAGAGAGAGATTCATTTCCGTCATGGGCGGTGATGGAAACTGAGGGAAAAAAACTCTTGAAATTTATTGACTTAAACTTATTTACAACAAGCAAGGGTCCTGCAGGCTGAGGGTTTAAGTTGAACAAAAGGACTGAGATGCTAGTTTCCATTCTCCTTTCCCTATGGGATCCCTACAGTACCCAAGACACTTTTGTTCTTGTGTGGCAGGCAGAGCCAGTATTTCTGTTACTGAACTAATGACTTTCCTGTCTGTTCACTCACTAGGACAGCAGGGAGGTGGAGGACACTCTCCCCACTGTGGAGGGAGCGAAGACTCGATCAGGGGAAGGAGCGAAGTAAGACAGGTCAAGGCTGCTCTGCAGAGCATGTTGCAATCCTGGCCATGGTGCCTGGTGGTGAAGGCAATTGGCCCTGGAGAATGCTCTAGATCCCTGAGTTGCATGGGAAAAAGTGAGGCATGGTTCTTTCTGGTGAGGTAGGATGGCCTGGGTGATTACAAAGGGAAGGAGAGTACATATGTTCAGGATCCTGCTTGGGGGATGCAGGCCCCTTCTGGCAGCGCATATGAAAGTTTTTTTTTTTTTTTAATATTTCTCCTTTTTTTAAATTGGAGGATAATTGCTTTACAATGTTTTGGTGGTCTCTGCCATACATAAATGTAGATCAGTCATAATTAAATATATATATACACACATATCTCCCCTCTCTGTTGAGCCTCCCCTCTTATTTCATGGAAGATTTTGTAGGCAGTCATTCGAAAATGAACTTGAAGGGAAGCCTTTAAAGAAGAAATTTCGCTTGCTATCTAAGAAGATGTGTGGAATTGAACCTGGGAAACCCCATCAAATTGGCCTTGGAGATAGTGGGGAGTGATTATAAGTCTCAGAAATCTGAAAGCATTGACTTTCATCATCTCTTGAAATTTCTCCAGAATCAGGAACGCTGTTGCCACAAACACTGATGCAATGTGTGGGAGAACTAGGAGAAGGAGAAGATGAAATGAAAGCTGCAGCTGTGCTGTGTGCAAGGCAGGCCAAGTGCAGTCACGCATGTGAGCCCCTCGTCCTTTGGCTGCGTGACGAGGCCGCACGTAGCAACTGATCCCAGAGCACTACCAAGTGTCACTCGATTCCAGGCAAAAGGCTTATATTTATGTGCTCAGTGTGCTACTTGTATGTCAGGGATGTTTGTCTGTGATGTCAATACTTCTGAGAGAGCATTGGTAGGGAGACCTTAGTGCTTCACACACTGGGTTGGTCTGGATTTCTTTCGGCCCATGCTTGGGGCTGGACAGGCACCAGAAGAGGCTGTGCAGTGAGCAAGGACCCTCAGCCATGAAGAGACTGAGGATGCCACCAGCCCAGAGTCCCTGGGAAGCCATCACAATGTCACCATCACATCAATGGCAGTGACAACTGGCTTCGCATTAGGGCTCACTTGGGGCTTGATGTCACGCAAGAGGTGATAGACCTTGTCGTGTTTCATTCTCACGATTACCTTCTGAAGTTGATAGAAATATTTCTAGTTTACAGAGGAAGTGAAGGGAACCCAAATCACATAACTGATGTGATGCAGAGCCAGAGGACAAATGCAGGTGCGTGTGGCCCCTCAGCCAGCCCTGCACATTTCATCAAGCACCCTCAGACCTTGATGCTGCTCTTATGGTAAGTCCTGTCTGAGTGCCACCCTTGTTTCTTGGCCCCACGTGATGTTTCACCCAGCTTAATATCCCAGCGTGGGTCAGAAGGGAGGGGGTCTCCTGAAACTCATAAAAGGAGGTCTCACCGCTGAATCCCAACCAAGCCCCTGTAGGCCTCTTCAGCTTCAAACATTCACTTCTTGCCCCAGAGATGAGGAGAAGGCAACCCCTTCTTTCCCGACAGACTTACACGCTAGCGGCCCACACATTGAGGTGTCCATCTCTCCAAAACGGGCCGAGTCCCTCTGAACCATCTCCAGCTCCGGCATGGAAACCCCCTCCAGGAATTGTTTCTCCCCAGCCAGTGGGTCATCACCTGCCAACCAAGAGGCTCACGCAGACTCTGAGTTGCCAGGAAGATAAAGAAATATCAAATTTCAGCTCTCCCTCCCTTTTTTCATTCTAGGATTGATTCCTCTTGAGTTTCAAGATAGGGGGGAAGGCGTGGAGGTGGAGGTCACAAGGAAATTTATAGGACGACTTCCCAGAGCAATTTGCAATGTTCAGCCGTGAATATTTCCAAGGGGGTGAGAGCAGCTATCCCATCGCGGCCTGCCTGCACACGGGAGCCTGGGGAGGGAGCAGGGCTGCTAGCAGGGAGGGTGGGAAGCAACCGAACACTCACCTTTCCTGTTGGCCCAGGGGAGGGTGGGTGGCTGCTGCTGCAAGTGTGGGCACCGCCCCCACCCTCCCAATTTGTACTTAATCTCTGGAGACTCACCTGTGCTTTCCGTGCCAGGCCCGGATCCATGGCAAGAGTTTCCATTTTCCCCCATTTCCTAAGCAGCTAGCAACAAAGGAAAGACATTCTGAGAGCCCCTGAAGTGTTTTTATTGAAACCCTGTTCTCCAGAGAGAGATTGAGGAAGTGATTTAAGCAACCTTATTACAGAATAAAAATGTAAGCTCCTACTCCATGACAGGAAATGCGAGAGAGAGACAAGGCCGTTAAAAAAAGAAAAGTTTGCAAAAGGACTGGAATGAAAAAGATGTTAAATAATTGTGTGCCAAAGCAACAAAAAACAGCAGCGGACTGAAAAAGAACTTTAAAAAGTCTACATATAATATTTGTCCCAGGAGGGAACTTCTTTGGGATGTTATACATTACTTTTCACATTTTCTAATGAAAATGATTCATCAGGCTGTGTATAATGGCTGGGGGGAGTCACTTATCTTTACTTTTATACCTTACTAGACCTATCTGAGGAGAAGGCAGTGGCACCCCACTCCAGTACTCTTGCCTGGAAAATCCCATGGACGGAGGAGCCTGGTAGGCTGCAGTCCTTGGGGTTGCTAAGAGTCGGACACGACTGAGCGACTTCACTTTCTCTTTTCACTTTCATGCATTGGAGAAGGAAATGGCAACCACTCCAGTGTTCTTGCCTGGAGAATCCCAGGGACAGGGGAGCCTGGTGGGCTGCCGTCTATGGGGTCACACAGAGTCGGATACGACTGAAGTGACTTAGCATAGCATAGACCTATCTGATGCTGTATGCTATGCTGTTGACAGTATTATATGAGAGTCTTTGTCAATGCTTCCCAAAAGGTTTCAGGTGCTTCATATTTTGATTGCATAACACTTGTGTTATACCATAATTTAGCAGCATCTAAATAAATCTGCTCATTATTGAGGCTGATTAAAAAACAGGCACAACATAACACAGCTACATTTCCAGACTCACTACCCACTGCCCCCCACTCCTCCAGCCCTGAATTCCGCTGAATACTCCCATGGCTGGTGTCACTGAAAGGAAGAGGAAGTGTGTCCCCTGCTGAGCTCTATTTGGGGAAACTTTTTTCTTTCCTTTTTTTTGTTTGGTTTTGATGTTGGTTTTTTGTTTCAAAAATAATTCTTTTAATTGGAGTATAGTTGATTCACTATGCTGTGTTAGTTTCTGTACAGCAAAGTGAATCGGTTATACATACATCCACTCTTTTTCAGATTCTTTTTCTCATATAGGCCATTGCAGAGTATTGAATAGAGTTCTCTGTGCTGTACAGTAGGTCCTTAGTAGTTCTCTGGTTTTATATATGCCAGTGTGGTATATGTCAATCCCAATGTCCCAGTTTATCCCTCCTCCTGCCTCCCCCTTGGTAACTGTCTTCCACATCTGTGACTCCATTTCTGTTTTGTAAATAAGTCCATGGGTACTGTTTTTTTAGATTCCACATATAAGTGATATGTTTGTTTTTCTCTTTGACTTCAGACAGTCCCTGGGTCCAACCATGTTGTTGGAAACGGCATAATTTCATTCTTTTTTTAATTGATGGCTAGATCCTCCAGGCATTTCAGAACCCATGGATAGAGAGCGTTTCTCACAGGATAAGCTCTTCCTGTATCTTAACCCACAGCTACTTGGGGAAAGGGCTGGGCTGGGTGTAATCACCTGGAATGTGTAGCTGCACTAAAGCCAGACTTGTGTTGGAAGGGCTTATTGCTTCTTAAGAAACACTCCCCTTGAGCTTGGTTTCCTTCTGGGTTCCAGGGGCGCTAAGTGCCCTTTCCCTCCTGTGAGGAGTGAGGGTTAAGGGTGGGCTGGGGAGACAAGCCTCTCCTTCTGCCCCTTTGGGTGCCCACCTGCTGGAGATGAGACCAGGGATTCTGCTGGCATCACCCAGTGGTGCCTGTGAGTGGTGGTGGCAGGGCAGGAGGGGTGTAAAGGCCATGGTGGCCCCTGGCTGACTCCTTCCTGGAGACTGGTGGGAGGCGGGGGAGGGAGGTTGGTTAAGTGTTCAAGGGTCGGGAAAGCGGTGGATGAATGGGGTGGGGTGGGATGGGATGGGGGTGTGGAAGGAGGCCAGCAAGGGAAATGACACACACAGAGTGTGACGGGTCCTGTCTATATAAGGTCTCCTGTCTCATCTCCTTCTATCCTCTTAGGGTGGGTACCATTCAAGCCCCATCCCACCCCAAACATGCTTGCAGATGTGGCAGCTAACCAGTGGCATCCACATTCTTTAGATACAGCACTCTCCAAATCTCAAAGCACCTACAGAAAAGATGCAGTGTCTGAGCAAAACTTAGGGTTCTAAATAGCCTGATTTCTCTCTTAAGAAGCTTTTAAGAGGACTAAGTCTGCATAAAATTGAGGTAACAAGCAGTATTATTCCTTCAGGCATGTTTGAGTCAAAAAGACCTTGAATTTTAAAAAGTAAAAACTGCTGCCTCGCTTATTATATTCACTCTTCTAACAAGCCACCAAGCAGCCATTGCCTTCTCCCACGCCGATGGACATATATCTTGCCGAGACACATGCGTCCGAAGTCAGGATATTGTCTGGGAAACCTGAGCCCAGCCGCCTGTGCAGGAGCCGACATCACCACGTAATTCCTTCCAGAAGAACAGAAACCCAGGCCCAAAGTAGCAACGCAGAGTCCCCAAAGCATGCGTTACCATTTCTTTTTGCGGGGATTATTCTCCATTACACACAGCAGGAGGGGCGTTCCCGAAGCTTTCTCACTTTCTTTTCATGTCCCTTCATTTACTTCATCCCGAGAGGCAGTCAAAGTCTCCAGGCCACACTCAGCAATAAAAACTCAGCAAGTTGGAAGGATACGGCATGAAGCTTTGCAGCCTGCAGGGGAGTTCTGCTGACAGCACTAAAATTCAGGACCTGCCTCTAGCATCCCAGGCAGGTGTGTTTATTCAGCAAAGGGGGAGCTGGAAATGCTTCCTTTGGGGATGCTTCCTCCTCTTCCTGCCGTGTTTTCCTCCTGTGCTGCCTTGAGCCTGGACTTTGCCACTTGGGGTCTCAGACTGGTTCCTGGAGCTTTGTTTGGATCCTGGAGGTTACTTCCTTCAGAATCCTTTGTACTATTACTAGTGAGGCTGAGTCCTTTCAGCAGGGGCCAAGGGCTCTTTATGAACTGTGATCTAAGATCAGTGTCTTTTTCCTCTCAGGGCTTTTCTTGGGCTGTCTTTGAGTGCATGATGACAGAAACCAGTCACGTATTGGTTCCTGGTATGTAAATGCAAGGCATCCTCTAAAAGTACTCATAGAAAATAATATTTCCCCACCAAATAGACAAACTCATAGACATGATTGCAGATGAAATGGCCCACTTTGCATGTCACTGAGGTTTCTCTCCTATGTCTGTAAATTCTGAACTCTGAGTCAAGCAAGGTCACTTTGGGTGTGTATTTTGAAAAATGCCTCTGCCTGCTGCCTGCTAAGTTGCTTCAGTCATGTCCAACTCTTTGCAATCCCATGGGCTGTAGCCTGCCAGGCTCTTCTGTCCATGGGATTCTCCGGGCAAGAATACTAGAGTGGGTTGCCATGCCCTCCTCCAGGGTATCTTCCTGACCCAGGGACTGAACCCCTGTCTCCTGCGTTGGAGGCAGATTCTTTATGGCTGAGCCACCAGGGAAGCTGGGAAAAAGCCTCTGCTGCTGCTGCTAAGTTGCTTCAGTCGTGTCTGACTCTGTGCGATCCCAGAGACGGCAGCCCATCAGGTTCCCCCGTCCCTGGGATTCTCCAGACAAGAACACTGGAGTGGGTTGCTATTTCCTTCTCCAATGCATGAAAGTGAAAAGTTAAAGTGAAGTCGGTCAGTCGTGTCTGACTCTGTGCGACCCCATGGACCGCAGCCTACCAGGCTCCTCCATCCATGGGATTTTCCAGGGAAAATGCCTTTAGTTGTATCACAATCAGCTTTTCAGAAAGTCCAAGCATCAGATTCACCTGGAGGCCTTGTTAAAATAGCTCAGTGGAGCCCTCCCCTGGAGCTTCTGATTGAGGAGGTCTTGGAGATGGGAATACCAGACCACCTGATCTGCCTCTTGAGAAATCTGTATGCAGGTCAGGAAGCAACAGTTAGAACTGGACATGGAACAACAGACTGGTTCCAAATAGGAAAAGGAGTACGTCAAGGCTGTATATTGTCACCCTGCTTATTTAACTTCTATGCAGAGTACATTATGAGAAATGCTGGACTGGAAGAAACACAAGCTGGAATCAAGATTGCCAGGAGAAATATCAATAACCTCAGATATGCAGATGACACCACCCTTATGGCAGAAAGTGAAGAGGAACTCAAAAGCTTCTTGATGAAAATGAAGGTAGAGAGTGAAACAGTTGGCTTAAAGCTCAACATTCAGAAAACAAAGATCATGGCATCCAGTCCCATCACTTCATGGGAAATATATGGGGAAACAGTGGAAACAGTGTCAGACTATATTTTTGGGGGCTCCAAAATCACTGCAGATGGTGACTGCAGCCATGAAATTAAAAGACGCTTTCTCCATGGAAGGAAAGTTATGACCAACCTACATAGCATATTCAAAAGCAGAGACATTGCCAACAAAGGTTCGTCTAGTCAAGGCTGTGGTTTTTCCAGTGGTCATGTATGGATGTGAGAGTTGGACTGTGAAGAAGGCTGAGCGCCGAAGAATTGATGCTTTTGAACTGTGGTGTTGGAGAAGACTCTTTTTTTTTTTTAATTTTATTTTTAAACTTTACATAATTGTATTAGTTTTGCCAAATATCGAAATGAATTCGCCACAGGTATACATGTGTTCCCCATCCTGAACTCTCCTCCCTCCTCCCTCCCCATACCATCCCTCTGGGTCGTCGCAGTGCACTAGCCCCAAGCATCCAGTATCATGCATCGAACCTGGACTGGCAACTCCTTTCTTACATGATATTTTACATGTTTCAATGTCATTCTCCCAAATCTTCCCACCCTCTCCCTCTCCCACAGAGTCCATAAGACTGTTCTATACATCAGTGTCTCTTTTGCTGTCTCGTACACCGAGTTACTGTTACCATCTTTCTAAATTCCATATATATGCGTTAGTATACTGTATTGATGTTTTTCCTTCTGGCTTACTTCACTCTGTATAATAGGCTCCAGTTTCATCCACCTCATTAGAACTGATTCAAATGTATTCTTTTTAATGGCTGAGTAATACTCCATTGTGTATATGTACCACTGCTTTCTTATCCATTCATCTGCTGATGGATATCTAGGTTGCTTCCATGTCCTGGCTATTATAAACAGTGCTGTGATGAACATTGGGGTACACGTGTCTCTTTCCCTTCTGGTTTCCTCAGTGTGTATGCCTAGCAGTGGGATTGCTGGATCGTAAGGCAGTTCTATTTCCAGTTTTTTAAAGAGTGGCTGTACTAGTTTGCATTCCCACCAACAGTGTAAGAGGGTTCCCTTTTCTCCACACCCTCTCCAGCATTTATTATTTGTAGACTTTTGGATCGCAGCCATTCTGACTGGTGTGAAATGGTACCTCATAGTGGTTTTGATTTGCATTTCTCTGATAGTGAGTGATGTTGAGCATCTTTTCATGTGTTTGTTAGCCATCTGTATGTCTTCTTTGGAGGAATGTCTATTTAGTTCTTTGGCCCATTTTTTGATTGGGTCATTTATTTTTCTGGAGTTGAGCTGTAGGAGTTGCTTGTATATTTTTGAGATTAGTTGTTTGTCCGTTGCTTCATTTGCTATTATTTTCTCCCATTCTGAAGGCTGTCTTTTCACCTTGCTAATAGTTTCCTTTGATGTGCAGAAGCTTTTAAGGTTAATTAGGTCCCATTTGTTTATTTTTGCTTTTATTTCCAATATTCTGGGAGGTGGGTCGTAGAGGATCCTGCTGTGATGTACGTCAGAGAGTGTTTTGCCTATGTTCTCCTCTAGGAGTTTTATAGTTTCTGGTCTTATGTTTAGATCTTGAATCCATTTTGAGTTTATTTTTGTGTATGGTGTTAGAAAGTGGTCTAGTTTCATTCTTTTACACGTGGTTGACCAGATTTCCCAGCACCACTTGTTAAAGAGATTGTCTTTAATCCATTGTATATTCTTGCCTCCTTTGTCAAAGATAAGGTGTCCATATGTGTGTGGATTTATCTCTGGGCTTTCTATTTTGTTCCATTGATCTATATTTCTGTCTTTGTGCCAGTACCATACTGTCTTGATAACTGTGGCTTTGTAGTAGAGCCTGAAGTCAGGTAGGTTGATTCCTCCAGTTCCATTCTTCTTTCTCAAGATTGCTTTGGCTATTCAAGGTTTTTTGTATTTCCATACAAATTGTGAAATTATTTGTTCTAGCTCTGTGAAGAATACTGTTGGTAGCTTGATAGGGATTGCATTGAATCTATAAATTGCTTTGGGTAGTATACTCATTTTCACTATATTGATTCTTCCAATCCATGAACACGGTATATTTCTCCATCTATTAGTGTCCTCTTTGATTTCTTTCACCAGTGTTTTATAGTTTTCTATATATAGGTCTTTAGTTTCTTTAGGTAGATATATTCCTAAGTATTTTATTCTTTCCGTTGCAATGGTGAATGGAATTGTTTCCTTAATTTCTCTTTCTGTTTTCTCATTATTAGTGTATAGGAATGCAAGGGATTTCTGTGTGTTGATTTTATATCCTGCAACTTTACTATAGTCATTGATTATTTCTAGTAATTTTCTGGTGGAGTCTTTAGGGTTTTCTATGTAGAGGATCATGTCATCTGCAAATAGTGAGAGTTTTACTTCTTCTTTTCCAATTTGGATTCCTTTTATTTCTTTTTCTGCTCTGATTGCTGTGGCCAAAACTTCCAAAACTATGTTGAATAGTAATGGTGAAAGTGGGCACCCTTGTCTTGTTCCTGACTTTAGAGGAAATGCTTTCAATTTTTCACCATTGAGGATAATGTTTGCTGTGGGTTTGTCATATATAGCTTTTATTATGTTGAGGTATGTTCCTTCTATTCCTGCTTTCTGGAGAGTTTTTATCATAAATGGATGTTGAATTTTGTCAAAGGCTTTCTCTGCATCTATTGAGATAATCATATGGTTTTTGTTTTTCAATTTGTTAATGTGGTGTATTACATTGATTTGCGGATATTGAAGAATCCTTGCATCCCTGCGATAAAGCCCACTTGGTCATGGTGTATGATCTTTTTAATGTGTTGTTGGATTCTGATTGCTAGAATTTTGTTTAGGATTTTTGCATCTATGTTCATCAGTGATATTGGCCTGTAGTTTTCTTTTTTTGTGGGATCTTTCTCAGGTTTTGGTATTAGGGTGATGGTGGCCTCATAGAATGAGTTTGGAAGTTTACCTTTCTCTGCAATTTTTTGGAAGAGTTTGAGCAGGATAGGTGTTAGCTCTTCTCTAAATTTTTGGTAGAATTCAGCTGTGAAGCCGTCTGGACCGGGGCTTTTGTTTGCTGGAAGGTTTTTGATTACAGTTTCAATTTCCGTGCTTGTGATGGGTCTGTTAAGATTTTCTATTTCTTCCTGGTTGAGTTTTGGAAAGTTGTACTTTTCTAAGAATTTGTCCATTTCTTCCACGTTGTCCATTTTATTGGCATATAATTGTTGATAGTAGTCTCTTATGATCCTTTGTATTTCTGTGTTGTCTGTTGTGATCTCTCTTTTTTCGTTTCTAATTTTATTGATTTGATTTTTCTCCCTTTGTTTCTTGACGAGTCTGGCTAATGGTTTGTCAATTTTATTTATCCTTTCAAAGAACCAGCTTTTGGTTTTGTTGATTTTTGCTATGGTCTCTTTTGTTTCTTTTGCATTTATTTCTGCTCTAATTTTTAAGATTTCTTTCCTTCTACTAACCCTGGGGTTCTTCATTTCTTCCTTTTCTAGTTGCTTTAGGTGTAGAGTTAGGTTATTTATTTGACTTTTTTCTTGTTTCTTGAGGTGTGCCTGTATTGCTATGAACTTTCCCCTTAGGACTGCTTTTACCGTGTCCCACAGGTTTTGGGTTGTTGTGTTTTCATTTTCATTCATTTCTATGCAAATTTTGATTTCTTTTTTGATTTCTTCTGTGATTTGTTGGTTATTCAGCAGCGTGTTGTTCAGCCTCCATATGTTGGAATTTTTAATAGTTTTTCTCCTGTAATTGAGATCTAATCTTACTGCATTGTGGTCAGAAAAGATGCTTGGAATGATTTCTATTTTTTTGAATTTACCAAGGCTAGCTTTATGGCCCAGGATGTGATCTATCCTGGAGAAGGTTCCATGTGCGCTTGAGAAAAAGGTGAAATTCATTGTTTTGGGATGAAATGTCCTATAGATATCAATTAGGTCTAACTGGTCTATTGTATCGTTTAAAGTTTGTGTTTCCTTGTTAATTTTCTGTTTAGTTGATCTATCCATAGGTGTGAGTGGGGTATTAAAGTCTCCCACTATTATTGTGTTATTGTTAATTTCTCCTTTCATACTTGTTAGCATTTGTCTTACATACTGCAGTGCTCCCGTGTTGGGTGCATATATATTTATAATTGTTTTATCTTCTTCTTGGATTGATCCTTTGATCATTATGTAGTGACCTTCTTTGTCTCTTTTCACAGCCTTTGTTTTAAAGTCTATTTTATCTGATATGAGTATTGCTACTCCTGCTTTCTTTTCGTCCCTATTTGCATGGAAAATCTTTTTCCAGCCCTTCACTTTCAGTCTGTATGTGTCCCCTGTTTTAAGGTGGGTCTCTTTTAGACAACATATGTAGGGGTCTTGTTTTTGTATCCATTCAGCCAGTCTTGGTCTTTTGGTTGGGGCATTCAACCCATTTACATTTAAGGTAATTACTGATAAGTATGATCCCGTTGCCATTTACTTTATTGTTTTGGGTTCGAGTTTATACACCCTTTTTGTGTTTCCTGTCTAGAGAATATCCTTTAGAATTTGTTGGAGAGCTGGTTTGGTGGTGCAGAATTCTCTCAGCTTTTGCTTGTGTGTAAAGCTTTTGATTTCTCCTTCATACTTGAATGAGATCCTTGCTGGGTACAATAATCTGGGCTGTAAGTTATTTTCTTTCATCCCTTTAAGTATGTCTTGCCATTCCCTCCTGGCTTGAAGAATTTCTATTGAAAGATCAGCTGTTATCCTTATGGGAATTCCCTTGTGTGTTATTTGTTGTTTTTCCCTTGCTGCTTTTAATATTTGTTCTTTGTGTTTGATCTTTGTTAATTTGATTAATATGTATCTTGGGGTGTTTCACCTTGGGTTTATCCTGTTTGGGACTCTCTGGGTTTCTTGGACTTGGGTGATTATTTCCTGCCCCATTTTAGGGAAGTTTTCAACTATTATCTCCTCAAGTATTTTCTCATGGTCTTTCTTTTTGGCTTCTTCTTCTGGAACCCCTATGATTCGAATGTTGTAGCATTTAGTATTGTCCTGGAGGTCTGAGATTGTCCTCATTTCTTTTAATTCGTTTTTCTTTTATCCTCTCTGATTCATTTATTTCCACCATTCTATCTTCTAATTCACTAATCCTATCTTCTGCCTCTGTTATTCTACTATTTGTTGCCTCCAGAGTGTTTTTAATTTCATTTATTGCATTATTCATTATATATTGACTCTTTTTTATTTCTTCTAGGTCCTTGTTAAACCTTTCTTGCATCCTCTCAATCCTTGTCTCCAGGCTATTTATCTGTGATTCCATTTTAATTTCAAGATTTTGGATCAATTTCACTATCATTATTCGGAATTCTTTATCAGGTAGATTCCCTATCTCTTCCTCTTTTGTTTGGTTTGGTGGGCATTTATCCTGTTCCTTTATCTGCTGGGTATTCCTCTGTCTCTTCATCTTGTTTAAATTGCTGAGTTTAGGGTGTCCTTTCTGTATTCTGGCAGTTTGTGGAGTTCTCTTTATTGTGGCGTTTCCTCACTGTGTGTGGGTTTGTACAGGTGGTTTGTCAAGGTTTCCTGGTTAGGGAAGCTTGTGTCGGTGTTCTGGTGGGTGGAGCTGTATTTCTTCTCTCTGGAGTGCAATGAAATGTCCAGTAATGAGTTATGAGATGTCTATAGTTTTGGGGTGACTTTGGGCAGCCTGTATCTTGAAGCTCAGGGCTGTGTTCCTTTGTTGCTGGAGAATTTGCTTGGTATGTCTTGCCCTGGAATTTATTGGCCGTTGTGTGGTGCTTGGTTTCAGTGTCGGTATGGAGGCATTTGATGAGCTCCTGTCAATTAATGTTCCTTGGAGTCAGGAGTTCCCTGGAGTCAGGGTTTGGACTTAAGTCTCCTGCTTCTGGTTATCGGTCTTATTTTTACAGTAGTTTCAAAACTTCTCCTTCTATACAGCACCATTGATAAAACATCTACATTAAAGATGAAAAGTTTCTCTACTGTGAGGGTCACTCGGAGAGGTTCACAGGGTTACATGGAGAAGAGAAGAGGGAGGAGGGAGTTAGAGGTGACCCAAATGAGATGAGGTGGAATCAATAGTGGAGAGAGTGGGCTAGCCGGTAGTCACTTCCTTATGTGCACTCCACAACTGGACCACTCAGAGATGTTCACGGAGTTATACAGAGAAGAGAAGAAGGAGGAAGGTGACAGAGGTGGCCAGAAGGATAAAAGGGGGGAATGAAAAGGAGGGAGACAGATCCAGCCAGTAATCAGTTCCCTAAGTGTTCTCCACTGTCTGGAACACACAGAAATTCACAGAGTTGGGTAGAGTAGAGAGGGGTTAGGGAGGAGACATAGGCGACCTGATGGAGAAAAAGGAGAGTCCAAAGGGAGAGAGAGCAGTCAAGCCAGTAATCTCGCTCCCTAGTGAAAAATGGGTCCTGAAGATTGGGTTCTTAAAGGTACAAAATTGGTAACAAATACATAAAAGCAAAAATTATAAATCTAGAGTAGAGTTTGGAATTTCAAAAATACGATGTTAAAGAAAAGAAGAAGGAAAAGAAAGAGAGAAAAAATGAACAAACAAAAACAAACAAGGTTGCGAAAATTATAAAGTAAGTACAGGTACAAAATTGATAACTAATACCAAAGAGCAAAAATTAAAAATCTAGAGTAGAGTTTGGAATTTCAAAAATACGATGTTAAAAAAAAGAAGAAAAATAAAGAGAGAAAACAAACAAACAAAAACAAACAATGTCGCAAAAGTTATAAAGAAAATACAGGTACAAAATTGATATCAAATACCAAAAAGCATAAATTAAAAATCTAGAGTAGAGTTTGGAATTTCAGATATACAATGTTATATAAAAGAAGAAGATAAAGAAACAGAGAAGAAGAAAAAAAAAAGTCACAGAAATTATAAAAAAAAACTATAGGTACAAAATTGATAACATATACCAAAGAGCTAAAATTAAAAATCTAGAGTAGAGTTTGGAATTTCAAAAATACAATGTTAAAGAAAAGAAGAAAAAAAAAAAAAAGGTCAAAAAATTATAAAATACATATATATGAGGTTTGCTGAAGAAGAAAAAAATAGGGTCTTTTTTTTTTTTTTTTGCAAAGTAATAGGTTATAAAAGTGAAAATTAAAGGAACAATAGAGGACTTAAAAAAATTAAAAAAAAAAAGAAAGATCGTAAAAATAATAAAAATATATCTAGGACTTTCTTGGTTTTGTTGTGGGTATTGTGGGTTCAGTTCATTTTTGGCTAGTTCCTTGGTCTGACTTATATTTATCAAGATCTATAGGCCCCTTCCTATGTAGTCCGTAGTAACCACAGGGTTTTGATCTATTGCCTGTAGCTTCCAAGGCGTTTCCCTCTGTTATATCTTCTTCTGTTTGCTAGTCTCTTCAGTATCTGGTTTCTGCCCTGACACAAAGGGGACGGTGGAGGACACTTTTTTTTTTTTTTTTAGGCTTACTTGTTCAGTCGCGCTGTGAGGAGGGAGGGAGTGATGCTGCAAACAAGTAACACTGGCGTGAGCTCACAATGCCTCAGCCACCCTGGGTCTGCCCCCGCTCACAGCGCGTGTAGCTTCCCTGCCCACACTGCTCGGGCTCTAGGTTGTTCCGCCGGGAACAATCTGAGGCCGGCCCTGGGTTGCATGCACCTCCCAGGTCCAAGCCGCTCAGGTTCAGGCACTCGGGTAGTCCTCAGAGGCGCAGACTCAGTTGGACCTGCGTTTTGTGCTCTTCCCAGGTCCGAGCGGCTCAGGTGATGAGGTGTTTGGCAAGCGCCAATGCTGCAACTTATCACCTCCCCGCCACTCAGTTATCTGGGTGTAAAACCGGCGCACCTTCTCAGGCAGATGTTGACCGTCCAGACCCCCAAGAAGTCTTAGTTAGCAAAGAAGCGTGCTTACAGTTTTATAGATAATGTCTCTCTGGGGCTGCGATTGCCCCCTTCCGGCTCTGGCTGCCTGTCACCGGAGGGGGAAAGTCTACAGCGGGCTATCTCTGTTCAGTCCTTTGTTCCGTGCGCCGGCCTGGCGGTGTCTTAGTGCTGGCTTTTCGCGTGGTAGATATCCCACAGTCTGGTTTGCTAGCCCAAATTATTTTGCTCAGATAGCGCTCAGGGTGTTCAGGCCAGATTCTTACTCTGAGCGATGCAGCCCCGCGCTGCACCTCCCTGCCCAGCCCCCGCTTGCTAATGGCGTGTGCAGGCCTCTGCGCTGCTTCTCCGCTGGGGGAGTTACCATAGGGCTCGCAATCTGCGAGTTTTAATTGTTTATTTATTTTTTCTCCCTGTTATGTTGCCCTCTGTGCTTCCAAAGCTCGGCACAGATTCGGCAGTGAGAAGGTTTCCTGGTGTTTGGAAACTTCTCTCTTTTTAAGACTCCCTTCCCGGGACGGAACTCCGTCCCTCCCTCTTTTGTCTCTTTTTTTGTCTTTAATATTTTTTCCTACCTCCTTTGAAGAGTTGGGTTGCTTTTCTGGGTGCCTGATGTCCTCTGCCGTCATTCAGAAGTTGTTTTGTGGAATTTACTCGACGTTTAAATGCTCTTTTGATGAATTTGTGGGGGAGAAAGTGTTCTCCCCGTCCTACTCCTCCGCCATCTTGGCTCCTCCTCTGGAGAAGACTCTTGAGAGTCCCTTGGACTACAGGGAGATCCAACCAGTCCATTCTGAAGGAGATCAGCCCTGGGATTTCTTTGGAAGGACTGATGCTAAAGCTGAAACTCCAGTCCTTTGGCCACCTCATGCGAAGAGTTGACTCATTGGAAAAGACCCTGATGCTGGGAGGGATTGGGGGCAGGAGGAGAAGGGGACGACAGAGGATGAGATGGCTGGATGGCATCACTGATTTGGTGGACATGAGTCTGAGTGAACTCCGGGAGCTGGTGATGGACAGGGAGGCCTGGTGTGCTGTGATTCATGGGGTTGCAAAGAGTCAGACACGACTGAGCGACTGAACTGAATGACTGGGTGGGGCCCAGCAGTTTCCATCTATAACTGATTTCTAGGACTAATGAGTTAGGGTTCCCAACCGACTCCCCTTCTACCCCCGAATCCACGCCCTTTCCAGAACCTCTGAATAGGACCTTATTTGGAAATAGGGTCGTTTCAAACGTAAGTAGTTAAAATGAGGTTGTACTGGAACAGGGTGGATCATGAGCCCAATGTGACTGGTGTCCTTATAAGAAAAGGAGAAGAGAGACAGAGACACAGGGGAGAAGGCCATGTGACAAGAGAGGCAGAGACTGGAGTGATGTGTCTGCAAGCCAAGGACGGCCAGTGACTGGGAGCAACACCGCAGACTTAGAGAGGTGTGGGACAGGTCTTTCCTCAGGGCCTTCAGAAAGAGCATGGTCCTGCCTACACCTTGATCTTGATCCTCTAGCCTCTGGAACCATGAGATATCACCAGTTTGTGATAATCCACTTCAGCAGACCTAGAAAATCCGAAGACATCCCAAATCACTCTTTGAGAACCACTGATCAAAACTATTGGCTTCCCTGGTCGCTCAGTGGTAAAGAATTTGCGGGCAATGTGGGAGCCACAGGAGATGTGGGTTTGACCCCTAGTTTAGGAAGATCCCCTGGAGGAGGGCATGGCAACCCATTCCAGTATTCTTGCCTGGAAAATCCCATGGACAAGAGGAGCCTGTCGGGCTACAGTCCATGGGGACAGAAAGAGTCGGACACGACTGAAGCAACTAAGCACGCACACATGCACGATCAAAATTAAACCATCTCCTTCAACTCCTGTTTCTCTTTATAACATCAGTGATACATTTTTTTCTGGACTAATTCCTACTTGCATCTGCCAGCACCTCCTTAATTCCCTAAGAAGTTTCACAAGCTCCCATTTCCTTAATAGTTCCCTGTTTCTAGTTCCTAATCTTTTTACCTCTAAATAACCTGTGGGCTCTCTTCAGTTACATTGTGGTCAAAGAGAAGCTCTGATTCCTCCCAAGCTGATAGAATTGTGACTTCACGTGGCTGAGTCTCCACACACTCTAGTAAGAGATTCAGGTAGCAGGAAGTCAATGCAAGAGACGCCAGGGAGCTACAGAGATGCAGGGGGAGTGAGGGGATTTCAGCCTCAGGAAGACAGGCATTAAGAGGGATTTATCTGCCTTCAAATATATGAAGTGTAACTGTTCATTCGATGCAGACAGCCCATCTTCCACCCCTCTGAGAAGGGGCCAAAGAAAAGCAGGCTTAGGAAGGAGACCTTCCAGTGGACAGAAAGAACTTTCTGAGGTTGGAGGTTGTAAGTCACTGGAATGTCAAGGGAGACATTTAAGTAAAGAGTAGACACCCTTTCATTAGATGGGATTTAGATGGGGCCCTTCCTGGAGCCAGGAGGATGAATGGGATAGACTCCTGAGGAGCTTTGCTCTTCAAGTCTACAGCCTTGCAGAACAAGAAAAATTCCCAGTTGGGGAAAAATGAACTCAGAAGGAAGAAACATCTCTCTGTTGGTTTACTGATGATCCTAGGTAGAGAATCTGTCTGAATTTCTTCTCATTTTTAACTTGATGCCTGAAAGACACCCTTTGGGGCTAAGTTAAGAAGTTAGATTAGTTGGCAGGTTTGTTTTCTAATCCTTCTGGAACTACCTAGTTGAGTCCAACTTCTCCACCTGCATGATGACAAAAGCAGGGCGTCTTCATTTTCTATTGCCACATAACAAATGATCACAAACTTAGAGGCTTAGGCCAATGTGTATTTATTATCCCATGGTTTCCGCGGGTCAGGGCTCAGGGTGCAATTTGCCTGGGTCCTTTTCTCAGGGTCTCACAAGGCTGAGGTGTCAGTGGGATGTGGTACTTTCTGGACCCTTTCCAAGCCCACTGGGCTGCCAGCACAATTCAGCTCCTAGTAGCTGCAGAGCCCACTTTCTTGCTGGCCGTCGCTGGGGTCCTTGTATGTCGTGGTCCCCTCTCAAAACACGGCAGCTTCTCTCCCTCTGTACTATAACTCCAGGGTGACATCCATCCATTACCTTCGCCATTCTCGACTGGCCTGAAGCCGGTCATAGGTACCACCTGTGCGCAAGGAGCGGGGGTTGTATGAATGTGTGGCTCACCGGCGGTCGTCTGAGACTGACCTACCACAGTGGGGTTGGGAAGAAGCTCTTCTGCTCTTGCTCCTCCCCAAGGCCCAGATGGCAGGGCGCTGAAACCCAATGGCTTCTGCCTTATTTGAAATGTATCTGATTAAATAAATATGCAACTGGCACTCCAAATGGAATGCAGAAAGTGTAACTGAGTCCTATTTTACAGACCAGTTGTGTTTGAAAGCTCAATTAGGCAATCAACTGTTGGAATGTTAAGTTCTTTAATCAAGAACATGATATTAAAATTAGTGGTTTTCTATATTTGTTTGTTTGTTTGACAGTATAGCATAGAGGGTAAGCTTTGTAGCAGGACTACCTGGGTTCAAGTTCTGACTCTGATACTATGTGGTCTTAGGCACATCATTTAAGCCCTTCTGCCAGTGTTCTTCTTTTATGAAATGGTGACAGTACTTTATGGAATGCTGGTGAGAAGGAAATGAATTAATAAGTATAAAGCACCTAGAAGAATGCCTGGCATATCATAAACACTATGCATGTGTTATTATTTGAGCTTGGATCCCAGATGTCACATGCCACTCACGTGCCTGACACTCTGTGGACATTCTTAGGACTTAGCATTTCTTGGCTATGGCCCTGCGCCTTTCTCTTCCACTTAGAATGCAAGAAAAAGTGACATTATAGTGGTAAGTTTGAATCAGAACTGATTTTTTAAAAATTGAAATGATCCCTAAATTTCATCCTTTGTAATGAGTATTAATAAAAATGATTATGATGCTGAAATGTGTTGTGCATTTACTATATGCCAGGAAGTCTACCAAGTACGATGACAGCATCACCCCTCTGAGGAAGGTACTATTACCCCTTTTTACAGAGGAAGAGCGTGGGGCTTACGAGTTATTTGCTTAGCTGACTGGGAGCAAAGCTCGCCATAGGATGGAGCTCGAGCATCTGGACTCCAGAGCCCTCAATCTTAGTATCTCTCCTATGCTGTTTGCCCCTTTTATTGCTGGCAACTTAGCCCTCAACATACATTCTGTGATATGACAGCCAAGAAATACCAACGTAAGTGGTGCGAAAGGAGACAGGCACCGTGGGTTCCTGTTTAGAGATGGGCATTGTGTAGAAGGAGACAAAGGACTTGGAAGATACACATTCGGGTGAGCACCTCGAATCACACATGTGCAACATTCCTCACTCACCATTCTGTCCCTGACTCCTCAGGACACGCTGCAGAGGCTGGTGCTGCCTTTCTCTGGCAGCTAAAGAAATTGAGGCTTAAAAGTTGCCAGTGAGAAGCTGAACCAAGAATCAAATCCCAAATCTTTCAGTCCCCAAGTCTGCAGTGTTTCCACCACACACTGTTGACTTAGGGGTGAAGCCAGAAGAGGGGAAAAGAGGGAGAGGCCCTGGGCAGGCAGAGGAGCCCACTGGCTTTGACTAACTTGGCTGCTGTTCTGATGGATTTGCCATCAAAGGACTTCGCAGATTCCTAATTCTGCCAGGTGGGCTTCCCAGGTGGCTCAGCGGTAAAGAATCCTCCTGATAAAGCAGGAGACGTAGGTTCAATCCCTGGGTAAGAAAGATCCCCTGAGAAGGAAATGGCAATCCACACCAGTATTCTTGCCTGGAAAATTCAATGGACAGAGGAGCCTGGCGGGCTGCAGACCACGAGGTCACAAAGAGTGGGACACGACTGAGCGACTCACACACACACACCAAATTCTGCCATGGACCACTGCTGTAACTCAGAGCAAATCACTCAGATGGCTTCTGCGTCAGTTCCTCACTTTTTCAAATCAAACTGACCTTGTTTGAAAGACAAAGTGAGATAATTTAAGCTCACAGCGGTAGATGCTATAACACTTTTCTCATAGAAACAGACTCTCAAAGTGTGGAGGCAGAGAGTAGGAGAGAGAGATGGAAAAAGAGATGAGCTGCGGGCAGAGTGAAACAGTGTTGACGAGTAGCGAACCTTGTTTGTGATTTATCATTATGACCCTTTGGATAAGAATAAAATTTAATCCTGGAGCCCAGAGGTCACTCCAGAATGCTATTTCAACTACTTTCCAGGTTGCCTTTAGAAGATAGACATTAAGTGAACAAATACAAAGCAGATGCCTATTAAATACATAGAGGAGGAAACAGACATCTTGACATCACAAGTTTCAAAGGGCAGAAACTGACAGAATGAATTCGGAATCGCATGCACCTGGTTCCATTCCCAGCTCCGTCGCTTAGTTATTGAGTGGGGTAGTTTAATTCTGTTTTCTCATTTTTAAGACGTAGATAGGAACAGCAACCTTGCAAGGTATTTGCAATAATTAAATGAGGTAATGATTCCATTAGCTCAGTGCAGGACTCACGTGAAGTGCTCACTAGTGGTGCCTGGTGCTCCTGCTGTATCAAAACTATGAAAATAAGGACAAAACCTGGAGAAAACATGGTTGCTTCAGTGTAAGTACTTTTTAAGGAAAGTTCTGATTTGAGTCCCACCTTTGGATTCCGGTATGTGGGAGAGGAGGAGCAGTGGAAGCAGATGGAGATCCCAGATGTCAAGTCCACCTGTGTGTCTGCTGCTGGGAACAGGGTAGTGTGGAAAGACAGTGGTGAGTTTCAGGAATAATTGGGTGCTGGCCTTAGAGCCCATGTGCCATCTCTCAGATGTGGTGGAGGTGCCAGCGACACCTGGGAATGGGTTAGCGAATGAAGGTGGTCCTTCCCCATAACATCAACAGGCCTAAGAAAGTTGTTGACAGCGTTACTGAGGGGTAAAGGATGCAGACTCTGGAGGCAGTTTTGGTATCTACGGCCTCAGACAGTTCATTTTGCTTCTCTTGGCCTCACCCTTCTCATCTATAACATGGAGAAGAAGGAGTATAGTAGTGCTGACTACACAGGCTGTGTAGTGATGAAACGAGACAGCATCCATCCAAAAGCCCTAGCAGGGCTAAGTACATGATAAGCTCCTATTTTTACCTACAGTTATTACCTCCCCCTACAGTTCCAGGGAAACTGAGATTCAGCAAAACCAAAACAATCAGACAAATAAAAAATTAGAAGCCAGTAAATATGGCCTCTAATTTTTTATTTGTCTGATTATGCCAAAGTCTTTGACTGTGTTGATCACAATAAACTGTGGAAAATTCTGAAAGAGATGGGAACACCAGACCACCTGACCTGCCTCTTGAGAAACCTGTATGCAGGTCAGGAAGCAACAGTTAGAACTGGACATGGAACAACAGACTGGTTCCAAATAGGAAAAGGAGTACGTCAAGGCTGTATATTGTCACCCTGCTTATTTAACTTCTATGCAGAGTACATCATGTGAAACACTGGGCTGGAAGAAGCACAAGCTGGAATCAAGATTGTTGGGAGAAATATCAATCACCTCAGATATGCAGATGACACCACCCTTATGGCAGAAAGTGAAGAGGAACTCAAAAGCCTCTTGATGAAACTGAAAGAGGAGAGTGAAAAAGTTGGCTTAAAGCTCAACACTCAGAAAACGAAGATCATGGCATCTGGTCCCATCACTTCATGGCAAATAGATGGGGAAACAGAGGCTGACTTTATTTTTTGGGGCTCCAAAATCACTGCAGTTGGTGATTGCAGCCATGGAATTAAAAGAAGCTTACTTCTTGGAAGGAAAATTATGACCAAACTAGACAGCATATTAAAAAGCAGAGACATTACTTTGTCAACAAAGGTCAAGGCTATGGTTTTTCCAGTGGTCATGTATGGATGTGAGAATTGGACTATAAAGAAAGCTGAGCACAGAAGAATTGATGCTTTTGAAGTGTGGTGTTGAAGAAGAAAGGAGATCCAACCAGTCCATCCTAAAGGAGATCAGTCCTGGGTGTTCATTCGAAGGACTGATGTTGAAGCTGAAATTCCAATCCTTTGGCCACCTGCTGTGAAGAGCTGACTCTTTTGAAAAGATCCTGATGCTGGGAAAGATTGAGGGCAGGAGGAGAGGGGGACAACAGAGAGGATGAGGTGGTTGGATGGTATCACTGACTCAATGGACATCATGAGGTCTGAGTAAACTCCAAGAGTTGGTGATGGACAGAGATGCCTGGCATGCTGTGGTTGGGGGGGTTGCAAAGAGTAGGACACGACTGAGCAACTGAACTGAAATGTGGATTTTGTGCCCAGCTCTGGGATTCCACCTCAAGGGTGTTCCTGCCCCTCCTGCCCATCTCAGAACTAAGAATTCCCTTCATGTTCTGTTCCCTGTACCTCTGTCCACATCGTTATTAGAACACATGTTGTTGTAGAGGCGTGTCCAGAAAAGGGACTTGCAAGGTGTGCACATCTTCTGTCTTTAGGCAGTAGAAGGGACTCTGAATGACTTTGGGGGAAATTTAGTCAGTGGTCCTTAAAGACCACGCTATCATTAGGAAAACATATCCCACATGATCACCTGAGACGCACAGGATGTTAAGTACTTCCACCAGAGCTGAAAATTGTTAGTTTCAGATTCCTGCAGCCTCTCAAAAGTTCTAAATGCTACACAGAGCAGAAAGCAAAGTTCAAAAGGGAATTTCAAAAGAAACTGTTAGGCGTGTGCTGAGAGAAATCAGTTGATTTCATCTGCTTGGGAAAAGCATTTGGGCACAAAGTGGGCTAAATCTGAAGCGTTGGCACTTTGCAAAAGGCCAGGTTTCGCAGGGGTCAGAAGGACAAGCAGAAAGGCGGGTGCTCTAATGGCTAGACATAAGTCTGAAGGAGAGCATGCTGGACATGTAGCATTGCCTTCACATTAAGGGCATATCACTGGGGGAGAAAAACAGAGATAGTCTTCCCAAGCTTTCAACTGAGAGCAACTGTAGAAACGCACATCTCCTGTGTGTCTCTCCAGATGACCCACATGGAAAACTTCACCTCGGACTCTCCCGGTCACCAAATGTATGGGATTTTCCCCCCACACCAAGCAATTCCCCTAGATACCAGCTGGGTGTCCTGAAACTCAATTAAGCTCTTAGCTGCCCTATCTGGAGGTTCCTCTCCCGCATACCCCAGCGATTCAGAGTTGTTAGATCTGGGTAAAGCCAGGAAATCTGGATTTTTGGACTCTTCTTGGTTGATTCTGATCATCATCCAGATTAGGGGGCCTCTAGTCTATAATAAAATCCCTGTTTCTCCCAGGACCTAAATAAATGAAGATTAATCCTGTAAACAGTGAACCGCTGCACACCACTTTCATCCAGAACATCTGACCCCCTGAGGGTTCCCTGGGGTGAAGGAGACGAACATAAAAGGAACCAGTGGTGTGTACACACCATCCGGCAAGGTGACGACACCCGAAGACTGGAGAAAACCCATTTTCCTTTTAGAGGAGGATGCCAGCCTATCGTGCCCCATTTGTTTACTGGGGCAAAGAACCTTACATACTGTAAAACCAAGAATCGTGAGCAGGAAGGATTCCCTGCGGACTGGAGAGGGGGTGAGGGAGGACTTGGGAGTGAACAGAGCTGGATCAGAGGCTCCACCTTAAAGCAGGTAGAGAAGCCCCACCCCAGGCTGCTCCCTGTACCCAGTACAGGCAGCTCCTCTCATCCAGTTAGGAGCTTTCATCTGCATCCGATGCTCTTCGCCCTCCCCTCTCTGTCTCTCTGGAGCAGACTGAGTTCAGTTCTGAGCACACCTTTCCTTCTCGCCTCTGCTGATGAAAGGGGCGTTATTCCCAGTGACCTAAGCCCACATCAAAAGCAGCAGCTCAGGGAGGCACTAACCAAAGCCTGTGGCTCAAATGTCAATCCCCTGTCTTCCAGAGAGCTGGTAGGAATGCTGTGTAAATAGGCTGGGAAGGAATTCAACTGCCTGTTGTTCTGGATGAAGGATTCCGTTGGCTCAGGAGGGGAACCTGCGGCTCCAAAGCTGCAGATAGTGATTTTCGCACACACCCAGCAACCATCTCTCAGGTCGACGCACACTTTCTTGATTATCCCTGTAGAAGGTGAAGACATTCCTACTTGTTGAGTGACTGTCAGGTGACAGGCCCTGGGTAAAACTCAACACATTCATTCCCTTATTTTACCTTCCAGCAATTTTTTGGAAAAGTCATCATTACACCATTATCATCCCCATTTCATGGATCAGCACACTGAGGTTCAGGGAGGCAAAATAATTTGCCCTTCCATAGGGAGTAAGTGGCAGAAGAAAGATCCAACCCTAGTCAGTCTGTCTTCAGGGCCCTTATTTCCTTGGTCCTTCAGGTCTTAAAGCACAAGTCAGGGGTCGGGTTAAGATAATTATTGTGTGAGCTGTGAGGATCGCTAGCATGCTCAGTGATGACAGCCTTTTAGTAAATATCCAAGTCCAGTTATTTTTCGAGCATATTTGGTTGTAGAAACTATCAATGTCAATTATTTTCCAAAAGACTTAGAGATACGTCACTGCACATAAACATCTCCTGGTGGGTTTAGTTTTTAGAAAATGTTGAGTTGTTGCTGTTTAGTCCTTCAGTCATGTTCGACTCTTGCAACCCCATGAATGGTAGCCCACTAGGCCTTTTGTCCATAGGATTTTCTGGGCAAGATTACTAGAGTGGGTTGCTATGTCTTCCTCCAGGGTATTTTCTGGACCCTGAGATTGAACCCGCATCTCCAAGTCTCCTGCATTGCAAGTGGATTCTTTACCACTGAGTCACTGCACATAAGCATCTCCTGGTGGGCTTTGTTTTTAGAAGATGCTGGGAGAGAAGTACAAATTCATCAACCCAGTTAACATGGACTTATTCTTACCATGTGAGTCCTGATTTACAGAAGGATTTCCTTTAAATGGGCGTGGCCATTAGCAGCCCCATCTTCCCCCCACTAGTTGTTCTCTTGGTGCCCACTTAGAGCAGTGACTCTAAACCCTGATGCTTGAAGCCTGGGTCCTACTGCCAGAGCTTGTGCTGTGATGGATGGGAGGTGTGGCCCAGGCACTGAGTCTCCAAAGCTCCCAGCTGACTCTGATGTGCAGCCAAACTGAAACGACTGAGCTGTACTGGTGGAGAAAGGACAGGAGTAGGGAAGAGAGGGCCAGAATCTAAAGGGTTAGGAGGTGTGGAGGAGTGATCCACTCTTTCCAGTTTACCACGGACTGTCCTGGTTTGAAAACAAAGTCCTATGTCCTGGAAATGCCTCCATCCCAGGCAAACTGAGATTGCTGGTCACCCTACATACCACAAGCATTAAGCAATGACAAAGGTTCTCAAATGACAATCTCTGTCCATGGGAAAGGGATCTGTTTGCAAAACTTCTCTTTACACAACCCTTTAAAACCACATGGCTCTTACATGGAAACACACAACCCCATTCCATTTGAATTCTAGCAAAACGAATGTATGTCCCTGGTTTCACACTCCGTGGTCCTTTGGCTTTGCACCGCGGTACATTACTGTCCCTAAAGCTTCCATCCGGCTCTGTGGATGTATTCCATGGCCCTGTTGTATGAGAAAAGACACGCTGATGGCCCTATATTTTTTTCTGTTGCTTTTATTAAAAAATTCCTGACACCTGAAAATTATCAGGGTTCTTTGAAGCATCCTGTAATTCTGATTCCCATCAAGTTGTGAGCAATCTGAGATAAATCTGAATTTACCTAAATTAATGTATAACTCTCAGCAGCACTCCACCCCCTGCAAGCATCCTGACTGGGCTTCATGGAATCTTGTGTGTTGCTGACTTCCCACGGGCTCCAGGGATCCTGCCGTGGGGAGAGGGAGGCTGTCATTCCTGCTCACTGAGCGTGTTTGGCAGCTTTCGCAGTAAACACCATGGAGACTAGTCTCTGCTCTGACATGTCTCAAGCGATGAATCAATCAAACCACGGGTTTCTGGTGGGCCCTGCCTGCCCAGCCTGGGCTGGTTTCATGAAGGCCCAGACATTGGCGAGTGACCTGTAGTTACAGACCGGAATATTCACCTTCATTGTCAGCATGATGCTCTGGAAAATGCCACATCCGGAAGCACCTGACAGGAGTTGCAGAGTGTTTCCTTGTGATACAGCCCATGTGTTGAGTGCCCCATCTGTGCTAGTCACCATGCTGGGCAGCACAGACATGTCCAGTCTTCAGCCTCATAAGAAATCTGAGAGGGACATGAGAGAGCAGGCTTGGTGAGATGGAGTAGGTCACCTAGCTGGTAAGTGACAGAGAGGAGAGGTGGATCAAGGAGGGCTTGATCTGCTGATTCCAGACCTACTGCTATGACTCCAAGAGCACACACCCCCAAAAGGGTGGAGAGAAGGTTCTGGAAACACAGCACATAAAACAGATGACATTTAGATAAAGAAAAATTCTTAAATGCCAAGAGTGTAGTATAATGGTTACATGCCTGGACATGGATCCAAACTGTCTACTTCCAAATCTTGGCTCCGCTTATCTGTAAAATGGGATTAAATGAGTTATTCTAGTTCAGATGGAATTCAGACCTCAGTGGTAGTCATTGTGTTGCTATTATTATCTTTACTGTTGTTATTGCTGTATTATTATTATTGCTTCCTTAAGTCTTTGATCTCATACCTTGAGCTCCTTGGGCCATGATAACACCAGGATTAACAAACTCCTGGGAGAAAAAGCCACCCAGAGCAGGGGACACTATGTTTTTTTCCTCACATCATGGTATATTTATTTTCTTAAAAATTTTTTTAAAAAAGAAAAAAAGGTCCCCAAACCCTCTGCTATTCCTCATTCAAGAAATATTGAAGCCAGGGCTGTGTTCAGCACTCACAGGTGATTCTGAACTATTGGCAGCTGGAGAACATTTTGCACAGGGGCTCTCAGTTGGCCCCCACTCCGTTCCCGGGCTCAGGTTTATTTTACTCAGAGCCACCTGGGATTGTGAGGAAACATGCTGATCGTAGGTTTAACTAGGCAGCTGGAAGTCCTCTAGTTCAATTTTCTCTGTTTTAGGAATCCCTTCTCTAGCGTCTCTCTCTTGGCATCTGAATACCTCCATGGTTGGGATGCTCACCACCTCAAGGTGAAGTCAGTATTACTCACTCTTCACAAGCTCCAAATGTTACACAGTCCTTTCTGGATTAGTCTGCAATCTGCCTGCCTCCAACCACATTGACAAATTGATGGCCGTCTCACCATCTTGGCAACATGGAGCACCCCACATCCTTTTCCGCAAGATGGAGGTACCCCCTGAACCTATAGTTTATGTAGTTGCCAGTTCTGGCCTTTTTCAAAGTTTGTTTTCTGGGGGAACATGCTCCAGTCTTGGAAGTCAGATCTTAGAATTATGCTGGGAACAATACACTTACTGTGTGGACTGTTTTTTGGGACACAACCAACCAGCATTGCTTAACAGTTTTGTGCAAACATGTTCTAATGGGCTTAAGTATGAGATTTGGTCATTTCGGCCCAGGGCTAGACTGGCCACGTTTCAGTCTTCCGATGGAATCCCTAGTTCAAAATCCCCTTTATCACTTGGCTTGTTCCGATTTCTCCCTGTATATAAAATCTTGGACCCAGTCAGATATCAGTGGGGCCTGATCATTTTTGACTATTTCCATTTTCTAGGTGGAATTGCTTTTCAATTGCTTTGTCTGAAACCTGGAGATAGAGAAATTTCTCAGTGCAGGAATCTGTAATGCCTCTGCTTTCTAGGACTGAAATTAATTATAAAAGGAGAATTGCTCTGGCTTTTACAGAAGGGGTTATCCTACAATCATACTAATAATAACTTTCATTTTTATAGTCACTTCCCTTCTGTAAGAGAGTTCAAAGTGCTTTATGGGCATGGTCTTAATTGGATCATTTTTATTATTTTTTTAAGTACAAGTGATGTAGTATATCATTACCCACACTTTGTAGGGAGGGAAATGGGGGAGCAGGGAAGCTCAGGGCATGGGAAAGGAGGAGGAGGACTTGAACATCTGGACCCACGACCTCATTCTGACTGTTCCTCACCTTGGCAATGTCCTCCCACCCACCTCATTCCACCCATTTCTCAAAGGCCAGTTCAAGTGACCTCAACCCTGATGGAGATTTTTCTCTTCCCAGTGGCTTGCTGCAATGCCATATGACTCTTGATTTAACTCAGGTTGTTTTTTTTTTCTCCTAGATAGGTGTTTTGGGACATTTTGATTCCTAATAATTTGCTCCAATTGTTCGCATCTTATCCTTCCAAGATGGAGTAGAATTTCCTCAAGCCAAAGAACTGTGTAATCTATTTCTTACGTAGCCCAGACAGCTCTTGCATAAGGGCTGGGTGTGTATCGTGTACTTAACATAATCCTAACTCTCTCCCTAGGACTTCTGTGATGGGATATGCTGCAGTAGGAATGAGTGATTGTTCATGCCTGGAATGTGGCCTGGAAGGGGAGAAACTTCAGCCCATCAACCCGATTTATGAGTAGCGCAGGGCATTGTGTTATGTTGTGAAAACAGTGCAAAGAAAGGCAGGTTCTGCCCCTGCCTTCAGAATGAAGGGGTAGGGACCACCTTACAATGGTTGATGGCAGGATTTGCAGCCTGCAGATGTGGCCTTGAATCTCGGCTCCACCACTTATGAGTGGCCTTGAGTAAGTCGTTTAGACACTTGGAGCCCCTGGAATGTCTTTTGTAAGATTAAAATAATAATAGCATAGTGATGATAAATGAGATAACATCTACAAAAGCATTTGGCACAATGGTTCATACAGAGTTAAGAACCAATAGCATCCACTTTAACACCATTATGAAGTGGCTGGTAATTTGAAGAAAAGGAAAGCAAAGTGGCACAGCAAGGACACGTGTGGTTGTTCAGTGGCCAGTAAACCGCGGGATGAAGGAGGGTCCTGCAATCCACCTGGAAAGACAGCAAGACTTTGGGTTTTGAAAGGGATGAAGGACGGGGAGGCTGAGGGGAAATGAGTGAGTGCAGGAAAGAGAGTGGGCTTGGCTGATGAAGTCAAGGTCTGCATGGAGAAAGGCCAGCAGGCGACGGTACGGTGTGCCCAATGCCAGAGTCCACCGTGGGAAGTTCTTTCCTTCAATAATTCTCTTTAGCAACGGCCAGGAAAGGATTATGACCATTTGGAAGCTTAGGAAGTGGAGATTCGGAGGCCAGCTGCACAGTTAGTTGGACATAAGTACAGATGTCGTGGTTGCTGTTGGGGCTCATGGGTCCTCTGGCACACTCTTGGTGGAAAGTGAATTAGGCAGCCGTTTGGAGAGCACTTCAGCAGGACTGTTCAAACTGTGAATTCCCCTCAAGGTACTGATTCTGGAGAAACAAGTGTATGTATTCAAAGAGGCAGGAAGAGGGATGTTCACTGGACAGTCCAAAAACTTGGATATAACTCACGTGTCTACTAATGACGGGGTAAATTGTGGCATGTCCTTATTGTGGTACGTTATTCAGCAATTAAGGTGACTTCCAGATGGCTCAGCAGGTAAAGAATCTGCCTGTAAAGCATTAGACATGAATTTGATCCCTGGGTTAGGAAGATCCCTGAAGGAGGAAATGGCAACCCACTCCAGTATTCTTGCCCAGAGAATCCCATGGACAGAGGAGCCTGGCAGGGTATGTACGGTCCATGGGTCACAAAGAGTTGGACACATTTGAGCATGCATGCACTTTCAGCAATTAAACATCATGAGGTAAACTTATATGACCGATATGCAATAATCTCTAAAGGAAACTGTTTAGTAAAAGAGAAAATCTGCAGATGATAAAAGCACTATAATGCCATTCACTTTTAAGATTCTATATGTGTATGGGTATATTGGTACATGCACTAAATGTATGGACAAAAGATCTAAATGAAGACAAATCAATCTTTTAACAGAGATTATTTCTGGGGAGTGAAGGGATATCTATTGGAGAGTGTTGGGATATCTATTGGAAAGTGTTATGTGTTAAAGGCAGTTTTACATTTGAGTCTACATATTATTGTTTTCAAAGAAAACATATCCAGCTACTACCCAAATTCAGGAACTAAAATTTGAAAATATATACACTACATCAATATTGCAGAACACTATAGGGTCATTAAAATATGCTAAAATATGTTACAAAATATGTAAAATATAGTTGCTGATTTGGAAAAATTTCCCAGGTAAGTGGGAGGTAAAGTTTCAAACAGTATATCTTATATATATATATATAGCTTTATAAAAGTTAGCATACATGTAGCACAAACATACATATACATGAATAAACACTGGGGGGAAATACCAAATATTGATTATCTCTTCTGCTGCTGCTAAGTCGCTTCAGTTGTGTCCGACTCTGTGCGACCCCATAGACGGCAGCCCACGAGGCTCCCCCGTCCCTGGGATTCTCCAGGCACGAACACTGGAGTGGGTTGCCATTTCTTGCTCCAATGCATGAAAGTGAAAAGCGAAAGTAAAGTCGCTCAGTCGACCCTCTAGTTAGTGGGATTAATTGTACTTTAAAAAATGTCCTTTTTATACTTGCAGCACTTAGCCACAGTATTGCTGCATAACAAATCACCCCAAAATTCAATGCCTAGGATAACAATCACTCTTTCCTCGCTCACTGCCGCCTGGAGCTCATCTCAGTTGGATGTTGCTTCAAGCTGCAGCCTGGGTCCAGGCCTACTCTACGTGTTTCATCTTCCTTGGACTGCAGGCCAACTAGAGCAGAAGGGCAAGGGAGCGAGTGGAAACACGCACTCTCTCTTCACCTTTGGTCTGGAGTTGGTGCTCTGTCTGTTTTGCCTGCAGGGCCAAGCCTAAGCCAGTCGGGGAAGGAAATAGACTGTTTCTAGTGGAAGGATCCGCAAAGTCTTTGCAAAGAACATGGGTACAGGCGATGGTGAAATGTGGTAGCTATAATGCCGTCTATTACAACTGAAATGGGTTTTCTAATTTCCTCCGCTGTGAATGTATATTACTTGTAAAATAAATGCCTTATTTTTTAATGGGCAACACTGCAGAAAGATGAGTGGCAAAGCAAGGAGCTGGGAGTCTCAGTGCTTTGTTTAGTGCTTCTCTGACTCAGCTGCAATCTGTTGGCTTTGCGGATCATCTCTGGTTTCATCCTGCCAGTCAAGGTTTCCAACAAAGTCTTCGTTGGAATAACATGTCTTCTGTTTGGACAACCTTACAGGCCTCATGTCTTTTTATGAATATTCTGTGTTTAGAGAGTTCATGTACCTTGGGAGAATAACTTGGAATGCTACATGATTTTATGAGCAGTATAAAACTGTGAGAAAAAATGGCAGCCAGTCACTGTATTCTAAGGCAGTTCAGTTCAGTCGCTCAGTCATGTCAGACTCTTTGTGACCCGTGAACCGCAGCACGCTAGGCATCCCTGTCCATCACCAACTCCCGGAGTTTTCCAAACTCACATCTATTGAATTGGTGATGCCATCCAACCATCTCATCTTCTGTCGTCCCCTTCTCCTCCCACCTTCAATATTTCCCAGCATCAGGGTCTTTTCAAAAGAGTCAGCTCTTCTTATCAGGTGGCCAAAGGATTGGAGTTTCAGCTTCAACACCAGTCCTTCCAATGAACACCCAGGACTGATCTCCTTCAGAATGGACTGGTTGGATCTCCTTGCAGTCCAAGGGACTCTCAAGAGTCTTCTCCAACACCACAGTTCAAAAGCATCAATTCTTCGGCACTCAGCTTTCTTTATAGACCAACTCTCACATCCATACATGACCACTGGAAAAACCATAGCCTTGACTAGACAGACCTTGGTTGACAAAGTAATGTCTCTGCTTTTGAATATGCTGTCTAGGTTGGTTATAACTTCCTTTCTAAGGAGTAAGCATCTTTTAATTTCATGGCTGCAGTCACCATCTGCAGTGATTTTGGAGCCCCAAAAAATAAAGTCTGACACTGTTTCCACTATTTCCCCATATATTTGCCAGGAAGTGATGGGACCAGATGTGATGATCTTAGTTTTCTGAACGTTGAGCTTTAAGCCAACTTTTTCACTCTCCTCTTTCACTTTCATCAAGAGGCTCTTTAGGTCTTCTTCACTTTCTGCCATAAGGGTGGTATCATCTGCACATCTGAGACTATTGATATGTCTCTCAGCAATCTTGATTCTAGCTTGTGCTTCATCCAGCTCAGTGTTTCTCACGATGTACTTTGCATATAAATTAAATAAGCAGGGTGACAATATTCAGCCTTGACGTTCTTCTTTTCCTATTTGGAACCAGTCTGTTGTTCCATGTCCAGTTGTAACTGTTGCTTCCTGACCTGCATACAGGTTTCCCAAGAGGCAGGTCAGGTATTCCCATCCATGGTATTCCCATTCCAGAATTTTCCACAGTTTATTGTGATCTACACAGTCAAAGGCTTTGGCATACTTAATAAAGCAGAAATAGATGTTTTTCTGAAACTCTCTTGCTTTTTGAATGATCCAGCGGATGTTGCAATTTGATCGCTGGTTCCTCTGCCTTTTCTAAAACCAGCTTGAACATCAGGAAGTTCATGAGTCACATATTGCAAGCACACAACAAAGTTACAAGAAGCCCTTTTGTACTTTTAGGCAAGTCTCAAATGAAACAACGAAGTGCAAATCAAATCTTCCAGCTTCATCTTGGCCGGCAAAAATGGCAGCCAGTCATTGCTCACAGCAATGACAACAATTTATTATCTCAAGTTTTTCTTCTGTCATGAATTATTGCACCTAAAGCATCCAATTGCAGGAATGAGGGACAATATAAAGTTCACCTAGATTGCCCTCCAGCCGTTGTGTGTGTGCTTGTGTGTGTGCGTGCATGTTTAGTCACTTGAGTCGTGTCCAACTCTTTGTGACCCCATGGACTGTAGCCCGCCAGGCTCCTCTGTTCATGGGATTCTCCAGGCAAGAATACTGGAGTGAGTTGCTTGCCCTCTTCCAGGGGATCTTCTCGACCAGGGGTTGAACCCGCATCTCTTATGTCTCCTGCATTAGTAGGCAGGTTCTTTACCACTAGTACTACCTGGGAAACCCCTTAGCCATTACACCTGCCCACAAAAGAGAAAACCACTTTCAGAGAATGTGCTTGGACAGAAATCACTCCCCTAACTCCCCTCTGCTTCCCCCAAGCTAAACTTCTGGCTCAGTTTCCTTGAGAGAAAACCCTTGACCCTTTCAGGTATTCAATAAATTTTACACCAGCCTAATTTAACACTATAAAAAAAAAAGACATTTAACTCCATCTGTGGGAGGTTGGGGTGTATGTGTGTGTGTGTACCTGTGTGACAGAAAATTTTTTATGATATGAATGTTTATGGACTTTTTAACCTTGCTCTCTAATCTTGGACATGTCTTGGCCAAACTATCTTTTTTAACTGCTTGAATCTTTCCTCATAAATCACTCGATGTCTCATCTCTTCCTTGTTTCTCAGGTGCCCAGAATGGAGACAGAATCGTCTAGATCCACTCCCAGATTATGTCAGGGTCCCACAGAGTTTAGTCCATATCAGAAGCAGGCCTGAAAGCTTCAGGAGTTTTAAGCCTTTCTTCTACTAATGGGACTCAGGTGCCCACTGAACTCAGAAGAGACATTTCCAGCCCAAGGGCTCAAGCAAAAATCATAAAAACACTTCAGGCTTTTCCACACAAGGCCTTCTCTGGTTTTGACATCAGAGGAACCTGCCCGAAGTGGCAGGGGTCTGTGGGGCTTTGTGCCTATGGTCGATGGGGGAGAGAACACACGACAGGGGACCAACGTTTTTCCATTTCTCTGTTCCCAGACCTCTCCACGGGTGATTTAATCATACACTTCACAAAGGTTCACATCTTATGAACTGTGTGTCTATACCTTACCTTAAAATATGTGGCAGAGAGAATCACTTTTGGAAAATGTGCTTGGAACAGAAGCCACCCACTCCTTCTCTGCCCCTGCCTCCCCTCCCCGTCCCTAAGCTAAGCTTCAGCTCATGTGTCTTGCTCAGCCTCCCTGAGAAGACACTCTGGGCCCTTTCAGACATGCAAGCTGTGCCCGCCCCAGCTGCCATCCCATCTCTCTCTGCAGGTGTTTCAGCCCTGCCCTGGTTGTGTTTCTGAGGCAGGAACAAGGTTCTTAAACAAACTCAGCTGCTTAGTTTATGGTCATGCTTAGCTCTGAATAGGTATCCTTTTCAGAATTGTTCAAGGTGGTCAAACGGCAGAGGCAGTAACAGGCTGCAAGAACCTCCAAGCTAGCTTGAGAAAGACCCATCAGGCCATTTCCCAGCGTGGGAAGTGATTATGTCCAAAAGAATGAATGAACCTTACCTGGTCTGGTGCTTCTTTACAAAACAGAGAGCTAAACACTTTCTAGAATCTCAACAATGAATTGAGAAGGTCTAGGAGAGGCCAATACTTCAGAGAGGTCGTTCGGAACTCTGCAATGGGTCACCATTGCAAATTCTCTGATTCTCTGCTATTGGAAGACAGCGTTATGGGAGTTTAAACTTTTCTCCCCCCACAATAGTTAATGCCAATAACGTGACCTCAGAAAGTTATTTCATTATTCCTGTCGTAGTTAAGGGCTTCCCAGGTCACAGTAATGGTAAAGAATCGGACTGCAATTGCAGGAGACAAGAGACGCGAGTTCGATCCCTGGGTTGGGAAGATCCTATGGAGTGAGGCAAGGCAACCCACTCCAGTATTCTTGCCAGGAAAATCCCATGGACAGAGGAGCCTGGTAGGCTTACAGTCCATGAGGTCGCAAAGAGTGGGACATGACTGAAGTGACTTAATGAACAAGAGATTATAATTAAACCTAAGGAAAAGTTCCATAAAGCAGAAAATGCAAAGTCTTGCTCTATTTGCAGAGGATGCATTGGTTAAAACAAAAACAAAAACCAAATTGTATTTGACTAAGAGGGTCTACACAGAGTCGGACACGACTGAAGCGACTTAGCAGCCGCAGCAGCAAGAGGGTCTACTGGACTGGACTTGTGGAGTAAACTCTCTACCCAGGCTGGGTGCAAGGCACATCAGGTGCTTTAGAGATGGCGTAACTACAGTGCTGGTATAGTTTAGATTCCATATGGGCAAGAAATGGGCCAGTTCACAGCATTGCTATAGGAATAGGGTTTAGGAATGAAGATAGAGGGGAAAATCTGTTAGTCTCTTCCAGTGTTTTAGACCAGAAGATTTCCTGGGCAAGCAACAGATATTTATTTCTGAGTCTTGTCTTTGGCCCAATAGTCATTTTCATCACCCCTTTGAGGCCAGTTTCAGGTGAGGCAAGACTCGTGGGAGTTAGAGTGGAACATTTCTGAGTCTGCTCTGAAAAATACATGTTCTATAGAATTGTCATTGAGTGTAACAGAGATGCTGTGATCACACAAACTTGTAAACACCGATTTAAACAATCTTAAAAGCTTTCCTGCCAGAGTGTCATTGAATGTAATGGCAATTCTGTGGTCATACAAACTTGGAAAATATGATTTTAAACAGCTTTAAAAGCTTTCCTTGCTGCATGGCTTCTCGAAGCCTTTTAAATTCTGAGGTGTACTGTAAATCTCCAGGCAACAGTGGGGATGGAAACAGTACAGTGCATATGCTGTGTTTCAAAAACTTATCTCATCATAAAACCTTCTTCTGCCTTTCTCTCCTAGAAAATTTTTTAGAACTGGAGCTCCGTGAAAGATTCTGTGACCCACACTGTTCAAGTGGAAAAGCCCAAGATTGGGAATTAGTTTTTTTGGGTTCTAGTTGTGGCTGTCTAACTTTGGGCATTTATTTCACCTCGCTGAGCCTCATCTACAATAAAAGCAAGTTTGGTTCTAGAATCCTGTGCTTCCTTTATCTTTTTTTGACCCAAATATACTCTGAGGATTCTGTTAAGACAGAGTTAGCTTACCACCAGTTGAAGACCTCCCAAGATGAACAAACTGTGGTAGCTCACTACCACTTCTGTGGCTCACCTAGGCATGGATAAAACCAAGTAGATTTGCATTAAGCCAACACACACCACTAGCCAAGCCTTCTTGGAAAGAACAGTTTATACTGTTGAATGCCCTCTTGACAAATTACTTGCAAAGAGCATGAATCACACTTGAGTCCATTGCAAAGCTCATCACATTTTCCACCAGGGCCCAGGAGAATTTTCAGAGGGGAGGGAAGATATGGTCGTTTACCCCTGGGGCTGTTTGTCAGAATGATAAAGAAACTATTCTGGGCAGATAGGACCTCATAAAATAGCTGTCTGCTGGAGGCTTTGCAGTGACTTTGATGTTCTGCAGGCGAAAACCATCACAAGCATGGGTGGGCCAGGCCCAGCCCAAGATGAACTGGAAGGCATCATTTCTTGAACTTCTCATTCATTCAACAACTCTTTATTCAGCACCAGCGAGCTACCAGGCTTGACCATTAGCAGGATCATCAGCAGCAGCAGAGGCTTATTTTTGTAACACTCCTGCTGAAATTGGGTATTACCATTTAAAAATCTTCACTAATTTTAGAAGTGAAAAAGGTTTCCACTGTGGTTTTAATTTGAATTTCTGATTCTTGACATTTTACAGTTTTTAAAATTTAATTGTGATTTCTCTTTTACAAATTTTCCACATATACATTAGGATCTTAGTAGGTGTGGAAGGAACAGATGCCAGGAGAATACCTAATGATCCATGAGCATAGGAGCTATGTTACAACTGTGGTGCCGATGATACGGGATGTGTGAATGACACTGAGGACCCACCAGACGCCAGGCACACACCTGGGTCTTCTCTCTGCCTGGCTGTGAGCTAGCTGTGACCACCTGATGCTGGTTGCTGCTCTGCCTCTCTGACCCCCTCATGACCTCTCAGAGTGATCAGTCTTCTGGGCTGGATGGGGGCACTGGACTCTTGCAGGGAAAAATATTTTGTTTCTGCAGAGGTAGGATAACCCTAATACCCAACAACTTTATTAGGTATTACAATTGTTTCCCCTTTATTTGTTTTCTCTTCCTCATGTCCTAACATGAATTTAGAATCCTTATGGGAGAGGAGCAGTGTAAACAGTCCGTTCTGACAGACCAGCATACATGCTTGAATGACTTCCCCAAGGAAACCCGAATCCTCAGCAAACGTGGAAGCCAGTCTCTTTGCCTCATTTTATTCTTTTCATAACCTCTATGTCCCCCATGAGACAGACCCCAGTGTGGGGTCACGAGGCTTACACAGCAACAGGCTCAGGTGGAGGGTCTCTGTGGTTCGGCCCAGGGCATTTGGATGGACAGTCAACTCCCTAATGGTGATGCTCTTCTCATGTACTTGCACCTCCTGCCATCAATCTATTTTTCTCCTTCTTAAAAAAAAAAAAAAAGAGTTGAGGTTGCAGTGAGCCCTTTTCTTGGCTTGAAGACAAAGGGGCCTCCCAATTTCTTTCTTTCCCTACTCCCAGCATGAACCAGTAAATTCATCATTTGGTTGAGGACTTGTTCCAAGGCAAATCTTTAACCTACAGATTTCATTTTTGCAAGTTAGAACGTGATGCTTTCTACCTCAAGAGGTTTAAGGGAGCCCTTCTCAGAGGGGCCTTATTTCATAAATGCATGCCAGGCTGTGGGGTTTGATGATGACTCATGATTTTAATCACTCCAGCCTGTGACTATCAATGAAGAGCCAGTGTCTCTCCTGGCTTTCACCTCGGCATGGATTTGTTGAAGGCTGGAGGAGGGCATAGCAACCTACTCCAGTATGCTTGCCTGGAGAATCCCATAGCCTGGGGGGCTACAGTCCACAGGGAGGCAATGAGTTGGGCATGACTGAGCCACTGAGCATGCACTCATGCACGACCTCCTCTTAGGTCATAGGCCATCACAACCTCCTCTTAGTGACGGCATGGACATAGACTTAAGGTGATTTCTGTGCATCTGTAAGACATTCAACACATCTGTTTGATGACTGAGGACATTCTAAGGCTGGAAAAGTTAGGAGAGTCCAGCTTGTGAGGAATGGTGTTCAAAGTGCAGTTTGTTTGGTGTTGACTAGACAATCACCCAGAGGTTGTTTTCTTCATTATTCAGGTCAACCATAGCGTTATTCACACTGCTGCTGTTTCTTATCACCCATGACTGAGGATAAGAAACAGTCAGTTCAGTTCAGTTTCTCAGTTGTGTCTGACTCTTTGCAACCCCATGAATCGCAGCACGCCAGGCCTCCCTGTCCCTCACCAATTCCCGGAGTTCACTCAGACTCATGTCCATCAAGTCAGTGATGCCATCCAGCCATCTCATCCTCTGTCGTCCCCTTCTCCTCCTGCCCCCAATCCCTCCCAGCATCAGAGTCTTTTCCAATGAGTCAACTCTTTGCATGAGGTGGCCAAAGTACTGGAGTTTCATCGTTAGCATCATTCCTTCCAAAGAAATCCCAGGGCTGATCTCCTTCAGAATGGACTGGTTGGATCTCCTTGCAGTCCAAGGGACTCTCAAGAGTCTTCTCCAACACCACAGTTCAAAAGCATCAATTCTTCGGCGCTCAGCCTTCTTCACAGTCCAACTCTCACACACATACATGACCACAGGAAAAACTATAGCCTTGACTAGATGGACCTTTGTTGGCAAAGTAATGTCTCTGCTTTTGAATATGCTGTCTAGGTTGGTCATAACTTTCCTTCCAAGGAGTAAGCATCTTTTAATTTCATGCTGCAGTCTCCATCTGCAGTGATTTTGGAGCCCCAAAAAATAAAGTCTGACACTGTTTCCACTGTTTCCCCATCTATTTCCCTTGAAGTGAACCGGATGCCATGATCTTTGTTTTCTGAATGTTGAGCTTTAAGCCAACTTTTTCACTCTCCTCTTTCACTTTCATCAAGAGGCTTTTTAGTTCCTCTTCGCTTTCTGCCATAAGGGTGGTGTCATCTGCATATCTGAGGTTATTGATATTTCTCCCGGCAATCTTGATTCCAGCTTGTGCTTCTTCCAGCCCAGTGTTTCTCATGATGCACTCTGCATAGAAGTTAAATAAGCAGGGTGACAATATACAGCCTTGACGAACTCCTTTTCCTATTTGGAACCAGTCTGTTGTTCCATGTCCAGTTCTAACTGTTGCTTCCTGACCTACATACAGGTTTCTCAAGAGGCAGGTCAGGTGGTCTGGTATTCCTATCTCTTTCAGAATTTTCCACAGTTTCTTGTGATCCACACAGTCAAAGGCTTTTGCATAGTCAATAAAGCGGAAATAGATGTTTTTCTGGAACTCTCTTGCTTTTTCCATGATCCAGTGGATGTTGGCAATTTGATCTCTGGTTCCTCTGCCTTTTCTAAAACCAGCCTGAACATCAGGAAGTTCACGGTTCACGTATTGCTGAGGCCTGGCTTGGAGAATTTTGACCATTACTTTACTAAGAAACAGTAGAAGTTCAAAAATGGAAACTGAGGCTTGGGCCAGTGCCTCTAACTTTCCTTTCTTTATGTCTCTCATTTAAGAAAGACTCAACTCATGGACCCAGACTTGGCTGCCTTTGGAAGAGCGCCATGCTTGTATTTCACATTGCAGAGAGAAACATGGGTGGAAAATGGATGTGTGAAGAGAGAAGCAAATAGCCCAGAGTGTTGCTCATCAAGGTCAACTCCGCCAATCCCAGGCGCTTGACTACAGTGCTTAACTACGTACCAGTTGTGTGGCTTCTGACAAGTACCCCATTTTTCTCATGATAGTATGGGAGTAATTATTGTCCCTATCCCATAGAGCTGTTGAAGGATTCAATGAATTAATACATATAAAAAATTCAACACCATGTGTTTATGTAATAAGGACTCAATAATATTGGCCATCGTTACTATTATTATTGTTGCTGTGATGTTGAGTGGCTCTAGTAAACTGCAAATGGAAGCTGCTGGTCTCCCCGAAGGAGAGGGGAATATTAAATGAGAAGGTGACTCATGATGCCATGAACTACTGCTTTAGAAATTACTGACCAGCTGTGGCAGAAAACATATTGCTCAACCTCCTTTTTTGCCTTAATCTCCTAGTTGATAAAACAAGTTTAAAGTACTGTACCTCTGCCCATCTCCTTGGTTTTCCACAAAAATAAAATACATTTCGCAAAGTACTTTGGCAAGAAAAAATGCAAGCAGTCATCACTGTGGTTTTCTTTTTAGCCATGAAGGTGCTCACATTTTTTTCCCCCAACACAAGTGAAATGGATTATTTTTTTTCCTTTCTTTTACTGTCCTTTTTAAACAGTAGTCTTACAAAATTTGGAAGTGAGAGAGTTGCCTTTAGGGTTTATTATGTTAAGCCTGACCAGTCTGTCATTCACTCATCACCACAGCCTGTGTCCAGGAAGCTCCCAACACAGAGAAGCACCAAGCAGGCAGTAAGAATACAACACAAAGGAACACGTGAGATCTTTGTCCCAACAGCAGCAGAAAACACAGCAGGTAACAAAAAGTCTGCTTGGGGAAAAAAGAATCTAAATAGGCACAAAATACTGGAGTGGCTGCCTGGGAAAGTCAGATCACCTCTCTGGAAGAGATAAAAGAAAATTGCAATTCAGTGTAAAACTATGTAGCAGCCATGGTCTTCATCTTTTAATCATATCTGCTGAAGTTCACTGGCTATTATCTGTGTGCTATGTACTCTCTGCAGCAGTCTATAGCGTCTTATCTCTTTTAATCCTCATTAATAACCCAACGCGGTAGGTATTATTATTCCTTCCATTTTATAGTTGAGCAAAGAGAAGCCCTGAGAGTTTAAGTAAGTTTCTGCTGATGATCGCTAACAAGTGACAGAGACAGGATTTAATCCAGGTCTATGTGACTCTGAAGCTCACATTTAGAACCATGGTGCTGCCCACACCAATGAGTGGTACATGCCACTAGTCTCTAGGGTACAAGTATTGGAAAGGTAATAAATAAGGGTCCCTCCAAAGGAGGTCATCTGCGGTAAGAGGAATGGGGACACATCAGATCTTACACTTCGGTTGCTCTAGGTTTTCACTTCAGTCTTGAGTTTGTGAAGCAATGCCTTTAAGGAAGAGATGTTAGTAAAGGAAAAATATACCCCGGGCCCAGTGTTACCATGGTAAGTGATCTAAGACCTGAGCCCACAATAAGCTATACATCACTGCTCCTCAGCAAACCATAAATAATAATGGCAACTAATAAAATCAAATTCATGTGTACCAATGTGATTCCTTGAGTGTTAGCCTTTCCAGGGAGAGCCCAGCGCATCTGCTGCTGTAACTCAATAGAAATCAGACTCCTGATATTTCTAGTGGGCAGTGTTGAATAGCTACTTTTTAAGAAGTCTGGAATAATCTTACATACTTTGGTGACTATGCAATTGACAGATAATTTACTTCCCATTCATCAACATCCTCAATGAAGGAAAATGTTGGAGTGATTAATAAGATGATTTAATCGGGGAGGGAAGGAAAAAAGTCAGTCTGGGAACTTGGTATTTGGGTAATTTATGGGGAGTATGGCATGGAAAAGGCTACATCAGTTTTGAGCAAGTACGAGTTATGTGCCTCAATAAGGAGCTTATAAATAAACATGAAGTCTTCGCAATCTTGAACTTCAACTCTTCAGATGAGAATTAATCTCATCTGAAGCAATAAGGGACTCTGTTTCAAAGAAAGAAATCTAGGGCAGAATGCCCAGCTCAGGAGACCATCTGAAGAGAGGAAAGCTTTTGGAGAAACTAAAAACCCCTCCATTAGTTATATTTATTTTTAAGATTCAACATGTGTACCAAAGTTCTTCACATGCAACCTCTAAAAATTTAAAATAGATTAATTCTTACAGTAAAAAGGGCTTTAAAATCCATCTAGTCTAACCTCTCCTCATTTTATAAGATGAAAGAGAGTCCAGAGAGCTGAATAGACTTATAAACAGTTGCATGTCCAGTTAGTCTTCATTTCTATTCACTAAATTAAAAAAAAAAAATCATCATTTTATAATCTTTCTGATCCTACAAGCAACAAACACTTGTTAGAACAAAGTGAGAAAAATACCCACAATTCCACCACTCAAATTATTGTTCCATTAATATTTTGGTATATTGCCATCCATCCTTCTTTATGTTTATATTGAATTTTCATTCTACTAAAATTGGATCATCCTATCCTTTTTTAAGTAGGATTTTTCTTTGGAGATTTTTAATAAATAGCTTTATTGCTTTTTTATAACTATAAAAGTAATACATTTTTACTGTAAAACTTTCAGGCAACTTTATATAGAAATTATAAAGAAGAAAATGAAAATCACCAGGACCTCTAGAATTCAAAGATAATAACTGATAATATTAACTTGTTTTCTCCTAGAGTCTTTTCTATGGTACCATTTTCACCTAAATACCTCTATGTCTCACCAACTCAGGGGTTCATATGAAGACTCTGAAAAGTTAGCACATTTACTGCTCTTCCTTACCAGCCGAAGCCTGTGGGATCTCCAGTGCTGCCCCAATCTCTCTCCTGCTCATTTCTGGGGCAACTCAGAGTCCCACATACTCACCCTCTCCTATTGTGCTCCGTGATGTCCCCTCATCACAGAGCCTTGAGGGAGACACGTGGTCACTCTCGGGAGCCTCTGTGAGTGGAGACTTGCTTCCTTGTCCAGTGTGGTGTCTCCTGGGACCTTGAACCTGAATAAATGTTCATGGTGTCCAGAGAAGCTGTAGCCTCCTTGGGCCTCTACGTGGTCTGTTCAAAAGGGCGTGCAAACCCTCCCTGTCAACATAGGCTTTTTAGGTTCTACATTCCTATCTCTTTGGGAAAGGCCAGTATTCTTAAAACTCACTTCCCCCAGCAACTCCGGTGTTAGTGCAAACCAGCTCTGGCAAACGAATGACTAAAGACCTGCTGGCTTTAGCTCCCCTTGTGATCTACTTGGGTGGAATTTTGGATATTTTGAACAAATTTATTGATGTGGTATGAGGCATGAAAATTTGTTTCTTTTTGCATACGGGTATCTTATTGTTCCATCATACTTACTGAAAATACTATCCTTTCTCTACTGAGCTGCCTTTGTACCTTTGTCAAGGATCACTTATCTATCACGTGGGTGTTGTTTCTCAACTCTGTTCTGCCCCCTTGATCACATGTCCTCCAGACCCCACGCTGCCATGATCAGTATAACCTTATAGTAAGTCTTGAAATGGGTAGTAGTAGTCCTCTAACTTTGTGATTCTTTTTCAAGGTTGTTTAAACTATTCTAGGTCCTTTATGTTTCCTTGTGAATGTAAGAATCAATTTGTTAATTTTTTCAAAAATAGTGTCTGGATTTTGACTGGGATGGTGTTGAATCTAAAGATCAATTTGGGGAGTATCGGCAGGCTAATATTAAATCTTATGACTCATGAACATGATGTCTTTCTCGTTTATTTTGATCTTTAATTTATCGCAATATTTTGTATTTGTCTCACCTATTCTAAGTTCCCCTTTTCCTCTTTTTTACTACCATTTTCTTCTTATTTTGGATGAATCAAACATTTTTAATGATTGTATTTTAGCTCCTCTAGCTTAACAAAATAACAAAATGTTTTATTATTTAATAGTAATCTTTTATTATATTTATAATATAATTTTATTATATTATCAATTTTTTTTATTATTAAATGGTTGCTTAACCAAATAGCAAAATCTTTTGTTATTTAAGTGGTTGCTTTAAGGCATATAGGATACATCTTTAAAAAAAAAAATTGGAGTATCATTGCTCCACATGCTGTACTAGCCTCTGCTGCTGCATGACAAAGTGAATCAGCCACATGCACACATGCTTTCCCTCCCTCAAGAGCCTCCCTCCCATCCCCTATCCTACCACTCTGGGTCATCATAGCGCACCAAGCTGAGCTCCCTGTGCTTCACAGCAGCCTCCCACCAGCCATCACTCTCCACACAGTGCACATATATCAGCGCCACCCCCTCCATTCATCCCGTGCTCCCCCTCCCAGCCTGCATCCACATGTCTGTGCTCCATGTGTATGTCTCCACTCCTGCCCTACAAATAGGTTCATCTGTACCATTTTCCTAGATTCCACATATATGCATTAATATATGATACTTGTTTTTCTCTTTCTGACTTACTTTTCACTCTGTATAACAGACTCACAGTCCATCCACAGCACTACACATGACCCAATTTCATTCTTTTTCATGGCTAATACTCCATTGTTTATATGTACCACGTCTTCTTTAACTAACCACACTCTAGGTGATAGTATATAGTAGACCTAACAGAAGCAGAAGAGATTAAGAAAAAGTGGCACGAATACACAGAAGAACTGTACAAAAAAGCTCTTAATGACCCAGATAACCATGATAGTATGGTCACTCACCTAGAGCCAGACATCCTGAAGTGTGAAGTCAAGTGGGCCTTAGGAAGCATTACTACGAACAAAGCTAGTGGAGGTGATGGAATTTTCAGCTGAATTATTTAAAATCCTAAAAGATGATGCTGTTAAAGTGCTGCAGTCAATATGCCAGCAAATTTGGAAAACTCAGCAATGGCCACAGGACTGGAAAAGGTCAGTTTTCATTCTGATCCCAAAGAAAGGCAATGCCAAGAAATGTTCAAATTATTGTACAATTGCACTCATTTTGCATGCCAGCAAGGTAATACTCAAAATCCTTCAAGCTAGGCTTCAGTAGTATGTGACCTGAGAACTTCCAGATGTACAAGGTCGATTCAGAAAAGGCAGAGGAACCAGAGTTCAAATTGCCAACATAGACTGGATCATAGAAAAAACAAGGGAATTCTGAAAAAAAAAACAACATCTGTTTCATTGGCTGTGCTAAAGCCTTTGACTGTGTAGATCACAACAAACTGTGGAATATTCTTATCGAGATGGGAATACTAGACTATGTTACCTGCCTCCTGAGAAACCTGTATGCAGGACAAGAAGCAACAGAATTGGACATGGAACAATGGACTGGTTCAAAATTGGGAAAGGAGTACATCAAGGCTGTATATCGTTACCCTGCTTATTTAATTTATATGCAGAGTATATCATGCAAAATGCTGGGCTGGATGAAGCAACAAGCTGAACTCAAGATTGCCAGAAGAAATATCAACAACCTCAGATATGCAGATGATACAACTTTAATGGCAGAAAGTGAAGAGGAACTAAAGAGCCTCTTGATGAAGTTGAAAGAAGAGAGTGAAAAAGCTGGGTTAAAACTCAACATTCAAAGAACTAAGATCATGGCATCCAGTCCTATCAGTTTATGGCAAATAGATGGGGAAAATGTGGGAACAGTGTCAGACTTCATTTTCTTGGGCTCCAAAATCACTGCGATCGGTGACTACAGCCATGAAATAAAAGACACTTGCTCCTTGGAAGAAAAGCTATGACAAACCTATACAGTGTATTAAAAAGCAGAGATATCACTTTGCTGACAAAGGACCACATAGTCAAAGCTGTGATTTTTCCAGTAGTCATGTAAGGATGTGAGACTTGGGCTATAAAGAAAGCTGAGTGCCAAAGAATCGAAGGTCGCGCGCTTTCGAACTGTGGTGCTGGAGAAGACTCTTGAGAGTCCCTTGGACAGCAAGGAGATCAAACCAGTCAATCCCTAAAGGAAATCAACCCTGAATATTCATTGGAAGGACTGGTGCTAAAGGTGAAGCTCCATTACTTTGGCTACCTGATGTGAATTGCTGACTCATTGGAAAAGACTCTGATGCTGGGAAAGATTGAAGACAAGAGGAAAAGTGGGCAACAGAGGGTTGTGATGGTTGGGTGGTATCATTGACTTAATGGACATGAGTTTGAGCAAACTCTGGGAGACCGTGAAGGACAGGGAAGCCTGGCGTGCTGCAATTCATGGGGTCCCAAAGAGTTGTACATGACTTAACAACTGGACAACGTAGTGGTATTATGTGACTTCATATGTAGTATAAGTCATTATGTGACTTCAGCTAATATGTGACTTCACATGTAGCGTGAGAATCATACAACAAAAGACTCTCATTTCTCTTCTCATAACTATTTGGTGTTACTGTCACACAACTTACTTGTACCTCTTCCTCAACCCCACACTTCATCATTTCATTATTATTTCTGTCTAAACTGTAAGTTATCGTTTAAAGATATTTTATCAATAAGAAAACGATCTTGTATTTTTACCCATGCGTTTACCACTTCTGGTTCTCTTGTTTCCTTTGTGTAGTGCCATATCTTTTATCATTTACCTTTTCTCTGGTTGGCATCCTTTAATATTTGTTTCAATGGGGATTTGATGGTGTTGAATTCTTTCAGTTCTTATTTGTCTGAAAAACCATGTATCTTGATTTGGCTTTTCAAAATTATTTTCCCAGTTATTTTCAAAGTTATATTTCCATCCTTAAATATAAAATTTAAGGATGACAGTTTTATTTCTTTTAGTATTTAAAAGATGTTGCCCTACTGTTGTTTCACTATGAGAAATCTGACATCATCGTTATTTTTGCTGTCCTTTTTCTCTTGCTGCTTTAAAGATTTTTCTCTTTATCACTAGTTTTGATTACTTGTGCTTCTTTAACTCTTGGGCTTGTTTGTCAAGCTTCTTGGAATTTAGGGTTTATAGTATTCTTTGGTAACATTTTGGCCATTTTTTCTTCAAATCTTTTTTTCCACGCCCCCATCTCTGTACCTTTGAGGGACTCTGATTATACTTCTAACAGGTTACTTGAAGTCCTAGAGCTCATTGATGTTTTGTTCATTTTTTAAAGTCCTTTTCTTTTAGTATTAATAGTTTCTGTTGCTATATCTTCAGATTCACTTATTTTTTCTTTTGCGAAGTCCAATCTGTCATTAATACCATTAAGTGTATTTTTCACTTCACATACTGCAGGTTTTTGAAAGTTTAAGTCTTTTAAAAACGTTTCAATACCTGAATAAAGCTGAAAAAAAGAAAAAATCTCTAGTGCCTTAATTTTTTTTTTAGTGTCTTAATTTTTGAACACATAAAATATAGTTGTGATAAGTTTCTTGTCTTTGCCTGATAATGCGAACATCTCTGTCAATTATTCAGTTTGGATTGATTGGTGGTGGTGGTTTCATCACTAAGTCGTGTCCAACTCTTGTGACCTGATGGACTATAGCCCACCAGACTCCTCTGTCCATGGGATTTTCCAGGCAAGAATACTGGAATGGGTTGCCATTTTATTCTCCAGGGGATCTTCCCAACCCCGGGATCGAACCCAGGGCTCCTATATTGCAGGTGGATTCTTTTACTGACTGAGCCATCAGGGAAGCCCTTTGATTGATTACTCACCTCATTATGGGTCATGATTTCCTGTTTATTTCCATGACAGCTAATTTTTTATTGTATTTCAGACATTGTGAATCTTGTTGTATATATTTTTTTAATCCTTACACTTGTGAACTTTGTCCTCGGTTGCAGTTAAGCTGATCAGAAATAATTTTGTCCTTTTTAGTAACAGTGTTAGTCTTGTTTTTAAGATTTTTAGGCAAGACTGGAGTCATGCTTAGTCTAGAGCTCATTCCCCACCACTGAGGCAAGACCCCTCTGTGTATCTGCCTAGTTAATTGTGAAGCTTCCCAGTCAGCCTGTAGGAACATGCCCGGTATCCAGCCCTGTGTGAAAGCTGGGCACTGTTGCCTCTAATCCTGTTCACTGGTCTTTGCCCATCCATGGGGAATTTCCTCATGTGCACGTGCTGGGTTCTGCAAGGGAGACTTGGCAGAACTCTCTGTGCAGCCCTTTCCTCCTCAGTCCTTTGTTCTGAGAACTCTGGTTGCCTTGGTCCTCCCAGATTTTCAGCCCCCTCTCGTCAACTCAGGGGACATTCTGAGATCCAGTAGGGAATGTTCTCCCTGCTCCATGGTCTTAGAACTCACCAGGGAGTAAGATGAAGCAATTTCATAGGGCTCATCGCATTTGCTTCCTGTCTTTCAGGGAGTATCTTGAAAACCATTGTTTAGTATATTTTGTCTGGATTTTTCTAATTCTCTTTGGTAATTTCATGCAGGAGAGTAAATCTGGTACCTTTTATTTCATCTTGGTGGAAACAGAAGGTAGATTAACATTTACAGATTAGTTTTGGTCATTTTTAGATTGTTTTTCATACATATTGCCAAATTGCTTTCCAGTAACATCAGACAATAAGTGGCAAAACAGTTGAACCAAGTTTATTTATCTTTGATGGCCATCCTTTTATTCAAACAGTGTCAGCTGGTAAGAGGCAGATATTATGCTGTCACACGCTCTTCTTTTAATCACCATTGAAATATAATGTTCTTTCTTTATTAGTCATTTGCATTTCCTCTCCAGGGGGTTTGACTATGCATGTGAGTGAGTATGTGTGCTCAGTCGTGTCCTACTCTTTGTGACTCCATGGACTGTAGCCCATCAGGCTCCTCTGTCCATGGGACTTTCCAGGCAAGAATACTGGAGTGAGTTGCCATTTCCTCCTTCAGGGGATCTTCCTGGCCCAGGGATCAAACCCACGTCTCTTGTGTTTTCTGCATTGGCAGGCAGATTCTTTGCACTTGAGCCACCCAGGAAGCTCTGACTAGGCATGGTCTTTAGTCTTTATATTATTTTTATTAGTTGCAAGGACCACTCACAGGATCTGAGTCAACACCAGGGGCAGAGAGACAAAACATTTGAGATTCCTGTTCCAGGAAGTTGCCCTGTGTACAGAGAGACTGTGGAACAAGAGAAGGGGTGGAATAGATGGAGAAGCTGGGCCAGGGTGCTTTGCAAGCCAGAGAGAGCCCATTACCTAACCCAGAACATTTACTAGATCTTCATTAGCAGCAGAGGTGTAATTAAACTCCAAGATCCATAGTCTGTTCATAGTTCCTTCATGTTTGCAGATGACAGCTAGAGATTTGGGTTTATTGGCAACCTTGCAGAAATGACTTGGGGCTGGGGCAGAGGCGGGGCTTTGAGAGTTGGCAAATAGAACTCTGCTGGTCATGGGCTGTGATTAGTTAGCCCCTGGTTTGTAATATCTATGTAAGCTAAATAAAACTCTCTATTTACAATAAAGTTTTGCTTCTCTTTGGCCCATTTCATGAAAAGAACAGTGCATAGTTGGGTTGATATGCCTATCATCTTTCTCTGGCAGCAGGTAGAACAAAGTTAAGGGAGAAAGGATTTTCTGAAACTCCAGGTTTAGCTCAGCAAACTTTGAAAGTTCTTTTTAATAGCCTACATGTCTTTGATTCCACTGGTCTAAAGCAAGTATATGCAAGAACGTTTTATTTTAATTACAGTAATTCCCCAAGTGAGTGAATTTTTTGGAATCAAATATTTACATGTCATCTGGTAGATCAAGTTTCAATTACCTACAGACTGTCCAAGATCAACCTTCTCAACCACCTTTAAATGACAGTAAACTGTGTACCAAATTAAAAAGAGTAATACATCAATTTATGCATACAAACATGTTTGCACATATCCCAGGGTCATATGCATTTACCATGAAGAACTAGATGATGTTCAAGGTCATTCTAATGATTCATTTGTGTATTAGACTGCTAGGGCTGCAATAACAAGATACCACATATTGAGTGGCTTAAACAAACAACATTTATTGTCTTACTATTCTGGAGTCTAAAAGTCAAGCAAGATGAAGGTGCTGGCAGGATGGGTTTCTAGAGAGACCTCTCATCCTAGCTTGCAGATGGCCGCCTTCTTGCTGTGTCCTTGCATAGCCTCTTCTCTGTGTATGTGCCTCTCTGGTGTCATTTCCTCTTCTAAAGAGAACATCAGTCATATTGGATTAAGACCCCAAATTTACAACCTCACTTAACCAAAATTACCTCTTTAAAAGCCCTATCTCATTCCTTAAAAAACTGGAAATAGAACTGACATATGACCCAGCAATCCCACTGCTGCGCATACGCACCGAGGAAACCAGAATTAAGAGAGACTCGTGTACCCCAGTGTTCATCGCAGCACTGTTATAATAGCCAGGACATGGAGGCAACCTAGATGTCCATCAGCAGATGAATGGATAAGAAAGCTGTGGTACATATACACAATGGAGCATTACTCAGCCATTAAAAAGAATACATTTGAATCAGTTCTAATGAGGTGGATGAAACTGGAGCATATTATACAGAGTGAAGTAAGCCAGAAAGAAAAACACTAATACAGTATACTAATGTATATATATGGAATTTAGAAAGATGGTAACAATAACCCTGTATGTGAGAGAGCAAAAGAGACACAGATGTATAGAACAGTCTTTTGGACTCTGTGAGAGAGAGCAAGGGTGGGATGATTTGGGAGAATGGCACTGAAACATGTAATATCATATGTGAAACGAATCACCAGACCAGGCTCGATGCATGATATAGGGTGCTCAGGGCTGGTGCACTGGGATGACTCAGAGGCAGGGGATGGGGAGGGAGGTGGGAGGGGGGTTCAAGATGGGGAACACATGTACACCCATGGTGGATTCATGTTGATGTATGGCAAAACCAATACAATATTTTAAAGTAATTAGCCTCCAATTAAAATAAATAAATTTATATTAAAAAAATAAAAGTCTTATCTCAAAACAAAGTCCCATTGGGTGAAGGGACTTCAGCATATGAATTGGACTGGGTAGGGGAGGGGTACAAAAATTCAGTTCCTGTGCTTTGGGGGAGGTAAAAGAAATACAGAGGAATTTAGGCCTCATTTGCGACCCCATGGACTATACAGTCCATGGAATTCTCCAGGCCAGAATACTGGAGTGGGTAACTGTTTGCTTCTCCAGGGGTTCTTCCCAACCCAGGGATCGAACTGGGGTCTCCTGCATTACAGTCAGATTCTTTACCAGCTGAGTCACCAGGGAAGCCCAAGAATCCTGGAGTGGGTAGCCTATCCCTTCTCCAGTGGATCTTCCTGACCCAGGAATTGAACTGGAGTCTCCTGCATTACAGGAGGATTCTTTACCAGCTGAGCTACCAGGGAATCCCCTGAGAGTAAATCAGGGTCTGCTCTAGAAATGATATGAAATATTGCTAAGATTTTTATTTACTTTCTTAGGGCAGCTGTAGGGAACTTTATATGATATACATGAGAATCTTAATTATTGAATCCTATAGGTTATACAAGGTTTACTAGGAAGACAAGTTATTATAACCTAGAAATACCCACTAAAAACTAACCAGCTGAAACATTAGTGAACACTCAAGGCTCACTTTCTACTTAATTATTGTTGTTCAGTCTTCAAGTCATGTCCAACTCTTTGCAACCCCAGGGATGGCAGCACACCAGCCTTCCCTGTCTTGCAGGATCTCTAGGAGTTCGCTCCTGGAGCCGGCTCATACAGGCTCTCAGAAATGGTGCACATGTGCCTTTCCAACTCCACATTCAGTGACATCACATTTGGTCACTTGGAATAGACCACAGTGGAGAATCTATACGAGGCAACGGGGAAACACTATAAACCAGATCTCTTTGTTTTTCTGAGAACTGGTTGTTCAAGATTTACCAGCAAATCATTGAATTCATTCATGGCCTTTGAATCAATATCATTGCTGAGTCATTTGTTGCCTATGGTTCAAAATAAAAATTCAATGTAAATAAAAGGCAGCATGAAACTCAATATCCTGCAAAGGATGTTAGATTTGATGACGTTGTTGAAAGTGGTGCTGTGCTAATATCCATGGCATACAATTTGTTGTTGTTTAGTCACTAAGCTGTGTTTGACTCTTCTGCAACGCTATGGACTATAGCCTGCCAGACTCCTCCGTCCATGGCAAGAATACTAGAGTGGGTTGCCATTTCCTTCTCCAAGTTATCTTCCCAACCCAGGGGTCGAACCCACATCTTCTGCATTGGCAGGTGGATTCTTTACCACTGAGTCACTTGGGAAGGCCCAGCATACACATAGCCATTGGCAAATGGAGAGAGTATGAGTAATTATCAACTAAAGAAGGAAAATGAACAAACAGTTACATATTAAAGTGTAAGAGAGACCTTAATGAAAAATGATAAAATATTGATTATGTTTCTCAAAAATATTTTACTTTTTTACTTAAGGTATAGCAGTCCAGCCTGAGATTACAATGTCCTCATAGATGCTATCAGGTGTTTGAGAAATTTCATCCCCAATACTATTTTTAAAAAATAATGCCTACTTAAATATATTCTGAAGTTTTTAATAAAAGGACTTATTTCAATAATTTAGATTTTATTTTTAACATGAAATTCAAGTTAAGTTTTTCTTTGTCATTTATATTTCAAGCGAATTTACCTAAAGGATTCTATCTCTAGCTCAAGGAATACAAACATTGAATATTTAAAACTGGTCACTGAGCATTCATCCATGCATCCATTCATCTATCCACCTGTCCATTTATTCCTCAAACAGTAATTGAGTACCTTTCATGTATTAGACACTTAAACTCCTTGGGAATACTGTCATTAACTTTTTGTTCTAAGAGGAAGGCAAATATATAATTAAATTACAGTGCAATCAGAAAGAAAGTGTCAATAAGATCAGGTACAAGGTCATATACGTCTTAGAATTCAAGCGTCACTCCAATGAGGAGCCTTCTCTAAACCCCTAGTCTGGGCCCTCACCTGTGAGCTGACAGCACAGTGCAGTTTTATTGGAATTTTCCACTCACTTGTCTCTCACCATCTAGACTAAATATATCTTGATTGTAGAAATGGTTTTTGTGTCCTTAAAGTGAAGTAGCTCAGTCGTGTCTGACTCTTTGCGACCCCCGTGGACTATAGCCTACCAGGCTCCTCCGTCCATGGGATTCTCCAGGCAAGGATATTGGAGTGGGTTGCCATTTCCTTCTCCATTTTGTGTCCTTAGGATGTAGCAAAACTCTGCTGCTTGTTTGTTACTCAGCAGAGGTATAATGAATGAAGGAAGGAAGGATGAAGGGCGCTGAGAAGATATTTGTTGAAGGAGTATCTTAGTTCAAGTTGCTGTAACAAAATACCATAGACGGGACGGTTTAAACCACAAACATTTATTTCTCTCAGTTCTGGAGGTTGGAAGTCTGAGATCAAGGTGCCAGCAGATTTGGTTTCTGCTAAGGACCCTCTTTCTGGTTTGCAGATGGCTGTCTTGCTGTATCCTTACATGACTTAGAGATCAAAATTTCCCTCTTGTCTTTTCATGTGAGGGCACTAATCCCATCAGGAGAATCAATGCTTATCACCTCATCGAAAGCTAATTACCTCCCAAAGGCCTCACCTTCAAATACCATTACATTCAAAATTAGGGCCTCAGCACATACATTTTGGAGAGGCACAAACATTCAGCCTGTAAAAAAAAAAATTTGAAGAGTAAATGGGATTTTCCCAGGAGGTCTGAGAATGTAGGGTGGAAAGTGAAGACAGAGGGATTACTATTAAAAGACAAGGAACCCTAAAACAGCATCTTCAGCAAGGCCAGTTTAAGAAACTACAAGTTGTTTTGTTGTTGATGAATCTTAATACAATAGAGCAGTCAGAGGGAAGGCAGGGGTTGTATTCAGTAGCTCACATATTTTACAAATTTTCTGCACAGGAAATGGAAATTATTCAGGAATTTCAAGCAGATCATTATCAACACTTAAGAAACATCACTATGGGCAAAGTGGAGAATGGATTGGAAACAGGAGAATAGAGTAAGAGGCGGGGAACCAATTTGGAAGCTACTGCAACAGTTCAAGGGAATGTTCGTGCAAGTTTGGACTAAGGGTTGTTCTTTCGTTGCTTTGTGTTTCTTCTTGTGAGGGGTGAAGTTGAATTATCCCTCGTAGATCAGAAGAGAGTGAGAAGTTGGGAGTAGAGATCCCGTCAATGTGAGAGGAAGTGGTTGCCCCTTTTTTTTTTGCTGAGCATCACAGCATGTGGGATCTTAGCTGACCAGGGATTGAACCCTCGCCCCCTGCATTGGAAGCATAGCGTCTTAACCACCGGACCACCAGGGAAATCCCATTAGCTGCCATTTGTTGAAGGCACTACGTTAAGATCTTTCATGTACGTCGTCACACTTGACACTCATAGCTGAGGAGAGGGTGTGATTTCAAGGCAAGTTTAACCCTCAAATTAATGCTCTTAACCATTAAGCTCCACTGCCTCCCCTAAGCAGCCAGAGAAATTGAACCCAAAGCTTCAAATCTCAGGAGAAATTGGTGAGGAAGCTATGACCCGAGAAGCAGGACATCATGTATGCCTGTGGAGTGTGTGTATATTTGTTCACACATGGAAGTCTTGGGAGGGAATGGCATTGCCCCAGGGCAAGTTCTTCAGGAGCAAACATTACCATGGTGTTTGCCAGATGTTTTTAGGGATCAACACATGTGGGTGGGGTGGGGGGAAATTGGAGGGTGCAGGACTGGAAAGAGGGAAAGGGCACTCTGGGATTGGGATGGACAAATCCTTGGTCAGTTTGGGGTAAGTAGTGACCTTTGATGGTCACTACTTACCCCATCCAGTATTGGGGTATGAAAGGGCCATCCAGTATTGGCTCAAAATGCTGGTCTATACGCCTTCCGAGGAAGGACATGACCTCAGGGGAGAGGGGGAGAGTCAGGGCAATTGAGGCAGCCCCTGGACTTGCGACAGCTGGGCTACACTCTCCCAGGTGGGCAACACGTTTCTTCTTGAATAGAGATTCTCTGCAAGTACCATGGGCTTAAAAGTTCATCTTACCACCTTTGGGAGCTGAGAGCCTTGGTTCAAAACCTGGCTCTGACAGTGATAGCTTTCTAAGCCTCGCTGAGTCAGTTTCCTCTTCTGTAATATGTGTGTGTCTGTGGTAAAGGCTAATAATAGTACCTAGCTAGCAGAGTTATGGGCTTCCTTGGTGATTCAGACAGTAAAGAATTTGTCCTCAGTGCAGGAGACCCAGGTTTGATCCCTGGGTCTGGAAGATCCCCTGGAGAAGGGACTGTCAACCCACTCCAGTATTCTTGCCTGGAGAATTCCATGGGCAGAGGAGCCCACGGAGCCTGGCAGGCTACATACAGTCCATGGGGTTGCAAAGAGTTGGACATGGCTGAGTGGCTGAACAACAATAGCAAAGTGGAGTTATGCTGAAGCTTAGATAATACTCATTAAAGTGCCTGGCACATAATAAGTTTTTTAATAAACATTACTCATTATTCAAGACATCATATGCTTTGAAAATCTGAATGTTCTACATTGAATGGCTGAGACTGTATACCCAAAACATGTTATGACACATTGCGTTTTCTTCTTATGGAATAAAAAACATAAATATTAATTCCACTTGACACAGTTTACATTGATTGACTTATGTTACAACAGCAGGAAGAGAAATAAAAGACGACTTGATTAATTTTGGAAATATGCTAGAAGTTAATGTATGCGTTTGTAAATGCCTTTCTTAAATAGAAAGTCAGAATGACAAATTTTAAAGTGAAAAGGCAATCCCAAGCTTTCTCTAAATTCATCTCATTCTCTTCCTTTTTCAATTCCTGAAAAGAAGAGCACCAATCTCCTCTTCTCTGAACTCATCTGCTTCCTGGAGGCTTGCTCAGGGGCATGCTGCCTGCATGATTCTCTTGGCGTGAAGTTATTCCCCATGAAGCTCTCTCTCCCTGCCTATATCAGATGTTTATTATGGCCTGAAACTCGTCATCATCTTATGGAAGTGTACCCGGACATTTCGTCAGTTAAGATACAGCAATCGATTTAGTGGAAATGTGACTTAGATGTATCAGGGACTGACTTAATCCCATACCAAAGGAGCGCTGATGACCATAACTTTCTAAGGCTAAGGTACTCAATATTTTCCCTCAGATTCATCCTATTTAAATTCCAGTGTTCAGCTAATGGGCAAATTCTGTAAACACACGCCTCCAAGTCAGCCCCCTGTGGTGGAAGGCCAGCTAGCACTCCAAGATCCTTTCTTCTTAAAAATTTAAATCAACTTTTCACTGGATCGCATGTGTGCTTGCCAAGCCGCTTCAGTCAGGTAGCCCACCAGGCTCCTCTGTCCATGGGTTTGCCAGGCAGGAGTACTGGAGTGGGTTGCCATTTCCTTCTCCAGGGCATCTTTCTGACCCAGGGATTGAGCCTGCATCTCTTGTCTCCTGCATTGGCAGGCAGGTTCTTTACCACTAGCACCACCTGGGAAGGGATCCCTGGATAGCAGATCCCTCTAAATGTCTCTTCAAGGAGGCAGCTTCTCTTCTCTATCCCCATGTACACAAGCAAGCATCTCTCCCCACTGACTATGGGTCTGAAGCTTTGGGAACTGATAGATCAGGGTTGGAGCCCTGACCAGCTGCCCATGCCTGGACCCAGGCACTTGGGCACTACATACATCAGCTACGGATAGGAAGGGGGTGCCCACAAAAGTAGTGGGTTAGACGAAGCAGAAGTCCCATGCACTACGAGTGTAATTACTAGACATCCATGCCTCATTAACATGATAGTAATAATACCCACTAAATCTTGTAAAGAGTAAATTAACATCCAAGAGACACTATCCAACATCCTGCAGCTTTCCTGATGTCGGTTGGATGGTGGGAAAGGTTTTTCATCGTGTGCGTATCGGTGTGTGTATTTCTCCTCCTCCTTTCTCCTGACGAGATTCTGCCTCTTTTGTCACAACTCGAAGCTTCACCTCCTGCCTCAATAGACAGGCTTTTGTAGCGCAGCCCCCTTGTGAAGGTCAAGCCTCTTGCCACCTGTGCCACCACACAGACCTAGAGTTCCATCTCACCTTTTGTCCCCAGGTTGAAGATGCCCCAGGGGACTCACACACTTCCCAGCAAAACGCAGTTGTCCCAGTTTCTCCAAATTGTTTCCTCTCTCCCATATCCCTGGCCATTTGTGAATATACAAGAGTACTTTGAAGACACATTTTGAAATCTTCAGTCTAGTCGCTCAGGCACATCTGACTCTTTGTGACCTCATGGACTGCAGCACACCAAGCTTCCCTGTCCATCACCAACTCCTGGAGCTTGCTCAAACCCATGTCCATCGAGTCAGTGATGCCTTGAAGTCTTATTTAAAGACGAAGTATGGATACCTTGGGACGTGCACTGGGTAGGAAATGAATAGTCTTAGAGACCCAAGGGGGAACCTTCTACCTGACTCAGTGGGGCCCCTGGGCAACACGTCAGTGGGTTTCCTGCATTTTTCACAATACGGAATTGTTTGAGAAGGGGAGGCTCTGCCCAGGTGATCATTGCATAGGCTGTGAGTTAGATAAAAACTGGCTCCAGAAAGGCCTCTTGCAAGATAGTCTGGCTCGAACAGCTACAGTTTAAGCTCTTCTCTCTGACTTTGAACCAGATTAGACAAAGATGTTTCCTGTGGATCCCAGCCTTTGGGGGACCTCCCTACCCCTGGGCCTGCTCCCCCCACCCTCTCTGCTTCCACCACTGCAGTGGTGCTGGGCCTCCTTGAATCAGCAGGCGCTGTGAGATGCCAACCTACCCAGAGCCGGGGATCCAGATATTGATGGAAGGGAGGACCAGCTCATGTGTTTGGGTACCTGGTGCTTGTTTCCAGAAATAACCAGATATCTGAGCAGGAGGGCATGGGTCTGGGGTTCAGGAATTAGGTTTGAATTCTGCTCTTCAGTGATGAGCAGCTATAGGACTTTCAATCTCTCCTGGGTTAGGGTTACTTCAGCCTTAAAGTAAAGGAATTTTACCAAGAATTCTAAGATCTCTTCCAGTTCTGAAAATATACAATGCTTTCAATTCTAGCCCAATGTTATATTCACTCGGGGAGCTTTAAAGCATGCAGGTGCCCAGGTCACATCGCCAGAGATTCTGATCGAACTGGGTTGGGTGGAGCTTCGGTACAGGGTGGGTCCAAATTGGTGGGTCCAGAACAGCACATAGTTTGAGGGTCCCCATCAAGAGGAAGAACAAAATAGTATCTTACTTTTGCAAATTTTACAAAAATGTGACCTTGTGAACACATTGCAGGATCCCTTTACTCCAGGGACCTCCAGAGTGGTCTGTGCAAGTGAGTGTCCTTGAAGGTTAACTCTGCTGCTTCCGAGTAAATCCAAGGGTTCCCAGGCATCATTAAATTGTAAATGTGTCCCAAGTGACTCCATCATGCACAATTCCAGCGTAAGAGTCTGAACCCTAAGGTGAGGATGAGTGTGGAAGCACGTGGTAATCTGGCCAGCTCTGCTTGGAACATCCTTGTTTAGAAGTTTCCCCTCCATGCATTCCTCTCCTAACTAACTTCCACTCACTAGAAAGGCTCAGAGCCAAGGTCACCTCCTCTGGAACCCTTCCCTAATCCACTGGTTAGGTGCTCTGTTCTGTATTTGTCTCAGACCTGTGCACGGTTCTGATGCAGGCCTCACACATGCCATTATAATTATTTCTTTATGCTGCTTTCTCTCTCACTAAACTGTGAGCAACTTGAGGGCAGAGATTGTGTCTTGGGCATCTTTGCATCCCAGGACATAGCACAGTGCCGAGCACATGAAGCCTTCATAGAAACAAGGGAAGCCTTCTTCCCTTCATAGAAAATGTATGAAGGGAAGCCTGCATATTACTTTTACATGGAAGACCTTTTGGTCCCTCCCCATTGTGTTTTCTGGCCTCTTTTCCAATTAGCCAATAAAGATACTGCACTAGAGATCTAGTCAGATTCTCCTTGTTTACAAATGTAAGCTCTTACAACCCCTAGCCAACACTTAATAAAAAAAAAACCAGACTACTGGATGGTACTGGTGTTGGAGCAGAAGGGCCTTTGCACAGAATATGGGAACTCTGTGCAAGGACTGTGGCAAGAACCAGGAGGCACTCCCAGCTGAGATTTTCAAATTTAGATAACTGAGGTAAGGACTGTTAATAGAAGCATGTGCAGAATGAAGGGAGCTGCTACTGGAAATTGAGGCCCCTAGGAACCCTATTCTTCAAGTCTTAAGAAGCACGCTCCTCAACCATGTGGAGGGTTGGAGCCCAGAAGAGGGGCTACCGGCACACTAGTTCTGGAATTGTGGAAGCACCACCAGAAGGATGATGCTGAGGAAAACAGGAATACAGGAAGGAAGACTTTGGTCTTTCTCCTGCCCCTCAGTCTCCCACTGACCCTCCTACTGGAAACCAGAGGCAGTGGGGCCCCAGGGATGCTGTACACAGTGATCGCTCCCCTGAACCCAGCTCAAAGTCGGGGGATAAAGGTGGAGATGAATCTGGGGAGGGAAGGTTAAACAGAAAAATCCACACAACAGATTGGATGATGTCATATTCCCGGGGTCGCGGCGGGGGAGGGGTGGGGGCGGGAGGAGGGGATAACTGGATATCATCTTTATCTGTAATAATTCGATGTAGTTTAAAGTAGTTATGCTGTACTTATTTGAAGTGAAAAACTTACCAAACGGTAGGCTATTTATAACTAGCTTAAAGAAAGGGCAGATAGAAAAACTGACTCTGCATAACCAGCTGCTCTATTCGAGGAAAGAAAAGCAGCAGCGTGCAGGAATTTCCACTCCACCTGCCAGGGACCGGCCCCTGTCGCTGAGAGGTCATCACTCTTGTTTCTACTGTAGTCTTATTTGCTCCTCTGGCCCCAGAGCTGTTGGTACCCCATTCTTTCCCTTACCACCTCCGGTGTCACCTCAGGTATTTCTAAGAGCATCTCCTTTTCAGTGTGAAGACTTGGAAGAGCTTACCGCTTAGCTCTCTGCGGCCACGCACTGCTAATGACCTCAGGGTCTATAACATTGGCATCCACTGGTCCCTTCCTTGGCCTGAAACCTCACACCCATCTTGAAAAGGGACAGAAAGAAAACTGCAGGTCGTGTCTGCAAAGGCAGGTGGGCTGGAGGGGGTGTTCCCTCTGGGTCCACGGGGCCTGCAGTGCTGGAGGGGGCCAGCGGGGGGCGCCTCACCATGCTCTCACTGACCTCTGCTGCCTCAGGGAGTCGCCAGAGGCAGGGAGAGGAGCACATTCTCAGAGGATGTGCCAGAGGCTTTCTTTGGCCCCAGGCCCACTGCTCCCCCAACCCTGGCTGCCCACCCACCGTTTCTTCTTTGGGTCTCTCACTGGGGTTTTTCCGCAGTTGGGAGATGACAGTGTAAGGGATAGGTGGATGGGATTTCCTTGTCTCTCTGGTTCTTGACGTACTTCTGCAGAGCGTTTCAGGGTCAGAACGTGGCTGACCCCTATCACTTTTGAACTTTCTAGTTTCTAACTGGTGGGTGAGGCTGGAAGCTGGAGTGGGCAACTGTATTTGTTGAGATATCTTTCCCTACAGCTATCTGGAAGAACAAGGGGAGTTCTGATGCATTTAGAGCAGGCTGCTCAGGAGGGCAGGGAAAAACACAGAATTCTCCTGGCTGAGGTCTTCAGGAGGAGCTGAGCAGCTGAGTGACACTGTGGCTCCTGGAAGAGGATGCCCGAAGGGCTCATGGGAAGGAGCAAGAGGGGCCAGGTGGTGAGTCTGAGACTTAGCCCCCTTCTTTGGGAGAGGGAAGGAGGGGTGGAGGGTGGGGGGGATGAGAAGTGGAGAGGGGTGTGGAGTTTGAGGCTAAGAAGCATTTTCTTTCCTTCTTCTTCCAGGATTTATCAGTGAAGGGGTTGCCTGCAGGAGATGACCCCAAGAGACTAGGGAGTCACTAGAAACACAATACAGGTAGCCTGTTAGTTTGGGACTTGCCTGAGGGAAGGGGCTGTGGTGTCTTCTTCCAGCCCCGGCTGACTTATAAGACCTGATGTAAATGGAGGTGTTAAAGGGATAGTTTTTGAGTGAATGAATGAATAAAGAATGAAGACAGTGGTGTTTTTGGTCACCTTTCTCTTCAAACTCTGTGGTAAAAGTGCTCACAAGCTGGCTTGCCAAGCAGGTAGATAAGCTTTTCTTTTTGGATGCTGAATGGGAGTATGTGTGGAAGTCAAGTCAATCCCCCTGCCCACCCTTCCCCTGCAATAAAAGGTAACCCAGGAACTCAGAGCAGGGTCCAAGGCAGCATTCTGAGCTCCAAGCTCCAAACACATCTTTTCCCTGGCCCATTCTTAAACCTGTGCCTGAGAAAAGCCCGGGGGAGGGAGGTGGGGGTCTGTGAGTCTGACCTTTCTTTTTACTCAGCTCTCAAGTCCCAAGTCTATAAAACCAGGCCCAGAGATCTAGACAGGGGTGTGTCCTGGGTGTTTGGGGCATATCCTGCCGCAAGCAGAGCCTTCCAGACCGCAGGATTTGTCCAAAATCAGCTTTTCTCCATCCGGGGGATAATTGTGAATAACCATCCCCATGCCAAAACTGGAGATTTCCAGAGCCTTAAAAGCTAATTACAAATACCCTGGGAGTACCGAGTCCATTGCCATAAAAGCCAACGGCCCTGCTGCCTCCTCCAACTCAGAGGGTTTCGTGACTCACAGGGCTGGTGACTCAGAGTGCTCCCAGGCAGGTTTTAATGGGTTTCATGAGCATCTCTTCTCACTGCTATCTGCAGATGGAAGGGAGGTTCTGCCCAGGTGATAATTGCCTTGACCTTGAGTCTAGTAAAAACTGGCAAGAAAAATGCTGTGGTAGCCTTGGGGTTTTCAGTGCTTGAGGAGAGTGGAAGCAAAGCCAGGGCACAGGGAGACAGAGTAAAACTTGGCTTCACAACTGAGTTGAGAAATCAAATGATCTCAGGAGACCCAGTAGAGAATCCTGCGGCTTCCATGAAAAGCCCAGGCCTAGTTAGCAGGCATGAAGCCAAGGCAGGGATTCACTCAGACCTCCTAGCTGTGTGATCACGACCTGCCTAAGCCTTCATTTGCTGTCATCCTAATAGAGATCATTGTAGTATGTATTACATAGATTGTTGTGAAGATTAAACAAACTAGCATAGTGCCTGGTAGAAAATAAATGTCTGATAGCACTCTCTTCTTCAACATTCAGTAGGAAGCCAAGGTGAAGTCGATGGTTGGGCAAGAAACACTTTTGGAACATTTATATTAAATGACACAGTTTCATCTTTTCCCACCACCAGTACCAAATCCAGCAAACAAAGACAAATACAATATACACAGTATAACTTGACAGTTGATTCTTCTACTGAAGTGCAGTAAAATTCTTTACAAAATCACTGTACTTAAGCAGTACTCCAGGCCACACACAACCAGTGGTTACTCAACAAGCTTGCATTATTAAACTCCTATGCTTATAAGATGGGCCAAGCGCTATGACAAGCTCTGTCCTCAGGAAGGTCGTAGTTGATATGGGGACATGTGCAGACACACAATATTGGCCCTAGGGCACAGGTTCTAACACAGTTATGCCTGAACTAGCCTGTCTCACAATTATCAGGCAAGCTTGTTAAAACAAGTCCTGGATTCCACCCCACTGATTCTAATTCAGTAGATCAGGCCAATGAATTTACATTTCTAACCAAGTCCCCAGTGACATGGATACTTTGTGGAGGCTGTGATAGTAGAAGTCAAAAGTTACAGAGTAGTTTATAGTGAAGAAAAGAGTGATGAATTATTGGGGGTGGGGTGGTGTGCTATCTGGGATGACTTCATGGAGGAAGTAGTACTGAAGCAAAGCCTAGAGGTATGGATAGATCTTCAGTAAGCTGCAACTAGAAGACGAAGTGTTTCCATGGAGAAAAAAAATACTAGAAAACCAGAGGAAAGGCAGAGTACCTTCAACACACTGAGAAAACAGCAGGGTATATGTGCTGAGGAGGGAAGGGTGATAGGAGAAAATGTTGAACATTGATTTCAAAGACCTGGGTGCTCAGGCTGAGGAGGTTGGACTTCTGTGAATAACAGAGGGGCTGCCAAATGTTTTTGAGGACGGGAATGATGTCATCGACTCAACGACCTGATGCTTTCCATCTGTGTGAGAGAAGAGAGGAAGTGATGAGAAATGGGAAAAGTCAGTTGGCTGACTGATTTTTAAAAATAATTTTATTTATTTATTTTATTTTTGGCTGTGCTAGATTCTTTATTGCTGTGTGGGCTTTCTCTAGTTGCTGGGAGCAGGGACCACTCTTCCCTGCAAAGTGTGGGTTTCTCATTGCAGTGGCTTCTCTTGTGCAGCACCAGCTCTAGGGGGCGTGGGCTTCAGTAGTTGCGGCACCTGGGCTCTAGGGCACAGGCTCAATAGTTGTGAGCTTCATTGCTCCAAAGCATGTGGGATCTTCCCTGATCAGGGATCCAACCCATGGCTCCTGCATTGGCAGGTGGACTCATCACCACTGAGCCACCAGGGAAGGCCTTGGCTGACTTGTTAAAATTCTGTAAGTGATAGGAGGTCATCTAGAAGCCTAAACTAGGAATAGAAAGATTTGACCATGAAAGGCAAATTGGAGGAGATATCATCAGGACTATCAAATTAAATTGCATGTGGCTGATGAGGGAGACAAACAAGTCAAAGATGCTCCTAAGGAATGGAGCCTGAGTACCAAAGCCAGCAGAAGACAGAGGTTTTAGGAAGAAGAAACATTTAACAAGGAAGATAATGACTTTTGAATGTGAAGTGCCTGCAAGCTGTCCAGGAGTTTGCAATGCAAGCCTGGTTCAGTAGAAAGACTGGGTCTGAACATTTATATCTGAGGACATCACATATAGAAGATTGTGGAAACTGGGAGAGCAGATCCTCCTAAAGGGAGAACACATGAAGAGAAGGGCGTAAGCAACAGAATCTTCGTACGTGTCTAAAGTGGTTGGCGAAGAAGAGCTAGCAAAGACTCAAATTCTGGTCTGGGAGGCATTGGGGAGGTGGTTGAATGCTGTCAATGAAAGCACTGAAAGACAGTGAAGAAGATTTAAGAAGGGCATGGCTCATGGTGTTAACCGCTAGTGAAGCCAAGAGGAAGAGTTTGGATGAGTTGGTTGGGACCGTCATGAGTGCGCTGTCCAAGGTGGGGTAGGATCTGGGCTGCAGAGTCGAGGAATAAACAGAAGGTGAGGAAGTAGAGCAAGCGGGAGTGGAGTGGTGACAGGACAAAAATGGGACAGTAACTTTGAGGGAAACAGGTTCATGGGCAGGTTTTGTTGTGGTTTTAGGATCTGGACAACCAGAGCAATTGTGTCGGCCACGTGGAAGGAGACAGTGGAAAGGAAAAGATTAAAGAGGTAAGAAAAGAGGAGATGATTGATGCCGCAGGGTCTGGGAGGAGATGAGAAGGTGGGAGGGAAAGTCCTGGGACAAAGGACCACTTTATAACAAGGCCCTCTGGGTTTTCTGGCAATGACACCGCCTTGGATGGGCTCCAGGCAAGAGTCTCCTTTTACTAAAACAAGCAGCATGGCGACACCATCGCAGCCCTGGGAATCTCAAATCCAGAGGTGTCTGCTTTTTCCCAAGACTAACCTCGCCTCTTTCAAGCATTCAGAAAGGACCAAAGGTTAAATGAGAGTTTCAGTATTCTAATTTTCCAACAAATTTATTTCCTCCCTGGGTTAGCCAAATCATGGACTCCTTTTCCTCACCTGGGCTCCTAAATTTAATTAGCCAACTTCCTCCTTCCCCTCCGAGAGTCAGAACAGAGGCCTCATTTCTCTTCTCCCCTTCCTAGCTTTTGCTTATCTAAACTAAGGGCCCCCCGGGAGCTTTCAGCTGATTTATTTCAGCTGGTCCCTCAGCCACGTTGACTCTGGGTTAACCTCTTCGGCCCCTCCGGGACCATTTTTAGGCAGGCTCGCTAGGTATTCTGACCTCCTAATAGATCCCCAGAGGGGAAGTCCACAGTGTCACGGTAGATCTTACTACCTAACACCTAGTGAAATCCTAGGCTTTGCTGAGCTCAGCCAAGACGCTGCAGGAAACACGTGGGCCAGAGTTCCCAGAGAGATCGTCTAGGTCTTGAAGAGTAACACTCAACAGACAGCATACAAAGCCGTCTGCACTAGAAGGCTTTAAGGTTGTATTTTAAAAAGCTCTCTTTTTTTCCTAAAAAATTTAATGGGAGAGAATTACTTCTAACTACTAGTGGAAGAAAATAGATGAATTGTGTCTGTTTTTCAGAGTTTGTATAATTTTCAGTTAATATCACGGCTTTATTATTATATGAGACAAGCCAGGAGCTGTTGGGCGAAATGATATTATCAAAAGTGTGTTCCGCTTTTGTTTGTCTGGAGGGCGTGGCATCCTCACCTTGGCCTTGTTCCACATGCTAATTTTTTTAGGGGTGTGTCATTAGTTTGAGTGACAGAGCCCGGTTCTGCACCCCTTCAGAGAAATACATTAATCTCTGTTCTTCAAACATTTTCTTGAACATCCAGTTCTGTTTCATACCATTTACACAACCCTAGCCCTGGAAATTGTAACTCGGTCTCATTGTTCATGTTTAAGTTGTAAGGAGAAAGAAAATAGCTGAATATGATTATAAGCACTGCAAGTGGGATATGAATTTTTGCTTGAAGCCATATTTTTAAAACTTTGTTATAACTCGTATGTGAGTTTGTTTCCTACTGTCTATAGTTTTTGTTTAGGCCTTTAAGAGTAAGATATTGATGAAAATTATGAGAAATGAAGGTATTAAATTATGAGTCGTGCTTTAAAATTAGAAATGGAGTAAAACATATATCATTGCATGGGAGATGTGTGTTTTTGGTGCAATAGCCTTGCTAACAACTCTTTCTTCTTTTATTTTCCCAAGTGTTGGTCTTAGTCAATCTTTATGTGTTGCAGTAATGAAAATTATTTATTACCTCTTTGTGAAATGTTGTAGCCATTTTTGCCTGAGTGGGTGACACTGCTAACCTAAGTGACTCAATGACTGTGGAAGGACAAGGATTTACCGGTTTATGCTGCTTTACAGCCTCCCATGTAAGGAGTAGATCTGTATGGAGGCTGGGCACAGGGGTCGAGGGCAGACCACCTTGGCTGAAATCATGATTCAGTGTGAAAGTGAAAGTCGCTCAGTTGTGTCTGACTCTTTGTGACCCCCACAGGCTATACAGTCCATGGAATTCTCCAGGCCAGAATACTGGAGTGGGTAGACTTACCCTTCTTCCTGTTGGGCCCAGGAATCCCCATCTCAGGCTCCACTAGGGAACTTGACCTGAGGCCTGTACTTCAAAGAGTGCTTCACACTTAATAGACATTCAATAAATTTTTAGCAATGATTGAGCAAATATTTGCTCTCTGTCAGGTGTATGAACTGGGGAAGACAATTGTTAAGAATTAAGTGGGGTGCAAATTTGTTGTCAGAGCTGAAAAATAGGTTCTTCCACAATCAATTGTTTTAAACTACATTTCTTTTAGTGGCTGCACTTACGTGCCTAAAAAAGGCAATGCTAGAGTTCTCAGGGGTGTCACTGAAGACTTGAAGGTGAACAAGCACCATCGAGGAGTTCCGTAAGGGATGAGTGGTGGAGACATGGGTGTCCCAGGCCTCAGGTCAGAGAAGGGGTGTAACAGGAGAGGAGGAAACATAGAAGTCATAGAAGAGGCAAAGCAGCGGTGGCTGGAAAGGAGAAACGGTCCAGTTCACACTCATTTCTTGAGGGACAGGGGATAGGTTTGAATCTGGGGCGCAGTTTTATTTGGGGGGCAGTGGGGTGGTGACCAGGCCTGATGTATTATTTTGTTCAAATCATCAGGGCAGAGGAATCTCCTCTCAGTATTGGTAGGAAAGAGGGAAAGGGCAAGGAAAAAGGGGAGGAAAGAAGGGAGCTTTAGCTGCCAGCAGGTGGTGGCTGTTCTTGCACCGCAGGAGAGGGAAAGGAATTCTCTAGAAAGGCAGGCAGTAGTCCCTCCTGGAATGTGTGGAGAAAAGGCACTGTGAAGGGCCCGGGGGCTGTGCTGCAGGAGTATAGCCCCCTAGCGATGCTGTGGCACAGCTCTTAGGTGGCCCTGAGGGCTGGAAGTGACAGTCAAAGTGGGCCACTGAGCCTGGGAATTTCAGCTTCCTAGATCAAATGCAGTCTTGAAGAAGTTCTTTTCTATTTACCATCTCAGGGTTAGGAAAGCCAAGACCTACATCCATTACATTAACTGCCAACCACTGGCTGTTTGTCCTGGAAGATGTGCCATTGTCACCAACATCTTTACAGAAGATAAGTTCAAGAACCCATGTTAGGTAAAAATGTGGCCTCCTAGGACTTTCCATCAGATATGGATTTGCTTTACTACCAGCATCACCCATCCACCAAGGAACATTGGGTTCAAGCTGGCGGTAAGATGATGAGGCTGGCCGCAGCATTAGCATAAGAGGTACAGAAGACGGACTGCTGAGCGTCTCAAGTCCATTCTAGTGAAACTTCTTTCTTGTTCAGTCGCTCAGTCGTGTCCGACTCATGTGTGACCCTATGGACTGTAGCCCATCAGACTTCTCTGTCCGTGGGATTCTCCAGGCAAGAATACTTGAGTGGGTTGCCATTTCCTTCTCCAAGGGATCTTTCCAGAACAGGGTTTGAACCTATATCTCCTGCATTGGCAGGTGGATTCTTTACAACTGAGCCTCCAGGGAAGCCCCAGTGAAACTTAGAGAAGGTGGAATTCAAAGCCAAAAGAGGAGAGAAGGGAGCACTCTGGAGCTTGGGTTCATGACACTCACCAAGGCCCCGGCCTCAGGTCCTCAGGGTGCACTGGGTTAGAATGGTTAACAGCTATTCTTGGGTTGGCCAGAAACTACGATGTGCTGAGACCATTTTAGGGTGAACTTTGCACTTTTACACATTATCTTGGTCAGCTCTCAACACAGTGATATTATTTCCTCCTTTTTTAATTTTAAGAGAGAAAATGGAGGTTCAAAAAACTTAACCCAGCTAGGAAGTAAGAAAGTCAGCATTTGGGCCCTGGCTATCTGCCTGGTCTGAGTCTGGTATTTCTCTTTATTAGAGAAAAGAGCACAGCTCTGCCATTTATATGTTCTGAGAGAGAGTGCATCTTATAGCCTAGGACATGCCATTTTTTTCTTTTGATTTATTTCTTTATTACTATTAACATTTTCGTATGTATGAAAATCCAAAAGGGATAAACCTCTCCCTACCATCCTGTCCCTCATCTGTCGAGTTCTTCCCTCCCAGCTCTGTTTGTGATAGTTTTTAGGACATTCTGCCAGGGTCTCCTTAAGTCCTAAGAGAAATATGACATTATTTTCTTTCTTTCTTTTTTGCTTTAACACAAAAGTTAGCATATTAAAAATGCTGTTGAATCCTTTTTTTCAGTAACTCTGTGTCCTAGAGATCTTTCTGTATCATTTTACAGGGCGCTTCCTCAACCTCTTTTACAGTTATATTGTTTTCCAGTATACAAATGTCCTGTAATTTATGGAATCAGTGCCCTACTGATGGAAATTTGTTGTTATTCAGTCCCAAAGTCAAACCTGACTCTTGGACTGCAGTGGACTGCAGCACACCAGGCTCCGCTGCCCTTCATTATCTTCTCATGTTTGCTTGAACTCACGTCCACTGAGTCGGTGATGCCATCAACCATCTCTTCCTCTGTCTTTCCCTTCTCCTTCTGCCCTCAATCTTTCCCAGCCTCAGTGTCTTTTCCAAAGAGTTAGCTCTTTGCATCAGGTGGCCAAATTATTGGAGCTTCAACTTCAGCCTCAGTCCTTCCAATGAATATTCAGGGTACTTCCTTTAGGATGGACTGGTTTGATCTCCTTGCTGTCCAAGGGACTCTTAAGAGTCTTCTCCAGCACCATAGTTTGAAAAGCATCAATTCTTCGGTGCTCAGCCTTCTTTATGGTCCAATTCTTACATCTGTACATGGCTCCTAGAAAGACCATAGCTTTGACTATTTAGGTTATTCCTTATTTTTCATATTAGAAAATGCTATAAGAATAAATTGTACATTCATCCTTTAGCATGCATATAACTGCACCTGTTGGTTAAATTGCTAAAAGTAGAATTGCTGAGGAAAAATGGATGTCTTTGTAATTTTTTGTGGATACTCAGCAGAAACTTTGATGAGACCAAAGTGAGACACTAAGTACTTGATGCCATGGTTTCAACAAGGACACACCCAGGTAACTCAGACCCCAGCTGAGTTCCTTCCAAGAATCAAGTATTGGGTGGGCACCCAGGCCACTCACTGCAGCCAAAGATGCCCGGGCTTTGCCTTGTGTAGCCTTTCCTTTCTGTACCAGTTGTAAAGTAAGAATGCTGATGTACCCTTGACGCTCTTCCTCTCATCCTTAGAGGTATCATACTGGGAAGCAAAACTGAGCCAGGCAGCCATCTGAAATCTGCCTTAGGTAATCAGAAAAAGCACAGCCTCTGGGGCCAGAAAGACCACAGTCCTAATTTTGGCTTCATCACTTTTTATCTGGGTCATCCTGGGTGAGGTTCTTATTCTCTCTAGGCCCAGATTCCTTCATCTGAGAAAAAGGGGGAAATGATGGGTCCCATCAAAAGTGGTCATGCTGAGGATTAGAGATAATGTGGGGAAAGCACACCCTGTGCTCAATAAATGGTTGCTATGATTTTGTGGAATTATCCCCAAATCCATGCTCAGAAACATCCGCTTTGTATCTCTGTCACTGAGGCCCAGCATTGGCTTCTACCTGGCACCCACATCAATGGCTCATAACCTTAACTACAAAACCATCTCATTATGGGTGGTTCGACTCTTTGTAAGCAGTTTCCGAGTGGTTGGCCACATCCGTTGATGATGCAGCATTCCTCACACAACAGCCATGCTAAGTTCCAATTACACTCTTATAACATCAAAGGACCCTGGCTCATTAATTAGTCAGAAAACAATTTTTCACTATTCGGTCCTGCGCCTGAACTAGCCCTTCCTTGAAAAGAACCAGGGTTTGTCTAGAGTCAGATGAGATTGGAAACCCTGCAAATAGGGCCACCTGCAGCCTCCCAGTCCTGACAGGTGTCTCTGCCCACAAGAAGCAAAGACCCAGAGCAGACATTTTTCAATGCTGATCTGAGAGTTAAGTTGTTTCCAATTCTTTTTTTTTTTTTGGTCTTTTTTTTGGTAGTTCTTGACGCCCAAATCAGCTCACAGAGGTCTGTCCTCTTGGTGAAGGAAATGAAGGCTCTCTGAAATACAGACAGCTCTGGTGATAGCAGTAATGTGATGATGGATTACCCTTATGCTTCCTCATGCTCCGAATCCATTAAAAGGGGCGAATTGAATTCTGTCTAGTCAGGACCCTCATTCCTTTCCTTAATTGCTTTTTAAACTACTGAAATGAAAAGTTGCAACAAGACATGTTATAGCTATCCCTCCCATTTTCAGGCCATTCTTGCCACAGTCTCATCTTCCGCCTTCAAAATAGTTCAGTAGCAAAATGTTCCAAACTGTGAGTCACTCACAGATTATTCGGGCGACTGAAGGAAAATCTGTTAATAGGATTCACAGCGCTTATAGCCTAAAAGAGGGAGATATGTGATGGCCAATGTGTAAAGGACTCTTCAGTGTCATTCAGAGTAATGAGATTCTGCCGCAGCTTCATCCGGAATTGAAATCACTGACAGTGTATTTGCATATTCATTTTTAGACACTTTGATCTAAAAACCAGTCATTGGAAGAAGTCAGTCTAACATCTGAGCATTGTAGGCACTTGAAAATAGAGGAAAAATTCTCTAAGCTTATCTCTTTCCCCAATATTTTTGTGGTTATGAAGAGGCTGAAGGCTGAATATCTTGATTGATAAGCTCATTGCCTATTTTAGAAATCTGATAAAGATTTTGCAGCAGGAATGTTATAATTATTTGCAATTTTTGACTTTTAGATCATCAAGGATTAATTGCAGGCTTTAATGCCACTTTGGAGAGCTGAGTGGAAATGTTCTTATATTTGCACTGTGCAATATGGTAGCCACTAGCCACATGTGGTATTTGAATTTAAACTTATTAAGGTCAAATCAAATTAAAATTTCCAGGTTTTGGTAGCACGCGTTCCACTTCTGCACTCAGTACCCACATGCATCTGTGGAACAGTGCGGCTCGAAGGCGCAGACGGTGCGATGCACGTGGATCTCCCAGACTAAATGGTGGAAAGCTCTACAGTGGCTAACTTACAAATTACTACTTCTTGTAAAAGCCTTTCCTCCTCATTAGCATGGAGCCCTGGGACTTTACTCAGACCTCATACCATCCCTCACCATGATTAACTATGGAGGGAGCGACTAACAAGTCCAAGTTCAGGCATTCATGGTTCAAGAACTAGTTAAGCATAACTGGGTCATGTGTAGTAATCAAGCTTCCTGAATCACCGAGTTTATCCAAATTTCTTGATTTAAAAAAAAAAAAAAATTTGAGTCAGGACCATAAATGAACCATTTTGGGAGATAATGTTCCCTCTAGGAAAAAATCCATCATTTTTGCATATTGATGTTATTCAACATACAAGCACGTGGAAATTTCCCACCGTTTGAAATAACGTAAGAGTTGGGTCAGCTATATGCAAAACTGAGCCAACAACCTTCCGCTCTAACTGAAGAGTCTGTTTCCCGGTAATGAGTTCGCTCTCAAGCCCGATGACTTGTCTACCTTACCTTTACGTACAAAGGACACGAGGCAGTCTTAACGTGCGCTTTATGAGGAAAACCTAGTTGTTGTTCAATATCCGTATGTTCTTTTAAGGATATCGCTAAGGGAGTTAATGGCTGTTACCTCTCCCCCACTCACTACCTGCCCTCCCAACTCCACCTAGTATCAGCTTTATAGTCTTAGTAGCAAGCATCAACATGAACACCATCAAGGGAAGTCTTGGAAGGAGAATAAAAATTCACAGGGTTACACGTGCACATCAGTGTGAATTAGTCTATGAGCTTCATCTAGGGATACGAGGGTGATAGAGGCTTATTTGATGTCTGTAAAGTAACTAACTTTTAGAGGCTTTATTCTGTACCAGGCACTGTATTTTACACTCTTTCTTCATTTAATTGTCATAGAGCAGCTGTGTTTTTCTAATGAGGAAACTGGGAGAGATGAAGCAATTTACCCAAGTTCATATAACCAGGCTACAAAACCAGGCAGTCTAGGACTGCAGCCTGTACTTTTAATGATGAGGCTCACCGCTTCCCCATTGGTGTCTGGGTCTACTTGGGCACCAGTTGGGGCCCATCCTTTGTCCCAAGCACAGTCTGCTAGGGCAGGCTGGTCCCTGGAGATCTGTGAAAGTCTCAGGGTGTAGGATGTGAGCCCCATGCCACATGTCCTGACTCATCTGGAAGCCAGAAGGCGAGCTGAGCCCTCACTGGCATGCTCACGCTCATTCTCCCCTTGTCTGGGTATCACGTGTGTGTGGAGGGGATAGAGGCTGCTCCACTCACTTCCCCAGCCCCGCCCCCCTCGTGACAACCTCTCCTTGTCCAGAAGCCAGGAGAGGTCGTCCTAATCCTGCTGGCTCACTGTATTTTGGCTTCTCGGTGGACTTAGGGGAACCAGAAACTAGTGAAGGCTGGAGGGTATGCAGTGTCCCTTAGGAATAGAAAATTATCTTTGGTAGGGTCTAGCCTGGTCCCTGCATAAGGGTAAACAGGCTCCCAGCTCCAGAACAATTCTGCTTTAAAGCTCCGTATTTGACAATTAAAACCCAAGGTACAGTTTGAAAAGAAAAGGAAAGGGTAAAGGGGCCTCCTTTGTAGAAGCACCAAATTATCCCATTGCCAGTAGCCTCTAAGGCATGTAAATGAAAGCGCGGTGCTTTTAAAAAGCAGCCCACCACAGCAGCTATCCAGTTAGCAGTCACTTAGTGGGCTCAGTCTGGCTACGTTGTTGGGGAAAGCCGTGCGGTTGACACAACCAGGTGCCCTCAGCAGTCCTGGTGTGTTTGTGTGGCTGGGTTGGGAATTTATTCCCCTACTCCTTATCTGTAGCAAGGTGAAGGGTTACAGGGCCGGACAGGAGGCAAAAGGGCTCCCTCTTCTCTGCCTGGGTGGTCTCTTTGTCCCTGTCTTCCTAGGGAAGATGATTAGATACAGCTCAGGGTTAGGAGAGAAACTTGAGATCATATAGACCCACCCACATTGCTGCTTGGCAGATAAGAAAACTGAAACTTGCAGTGGTAAAATGACATGCCCAAGGTCAGTTTGATGTCAGAGATTATGATCATGGATACTATCCGAAGAAAACCCCAGTTCTTGTCCCAAGCTACAAAGTGGAACCAATTTGTAAGATTGCTTTCTTAAAGGTCTTCAATACTCTTTCTTGGTTTAAAAAAAAAAAAAGCCTCTGTTTTTGTGGTTCCTAGGGCCTCCCTGGTGGCTCCGGTGGTAAAGAACCTGCCTGCAATGTGGGACACCCAGGTTCGTCATACATGGAGCCCTCTGGGCACAGGAAATTGAGGCAGAGGGAAGGTTTTTATTATTATTTATAATGGGGACTGGAACTATCTAAAGGGATTTGTGATGGCTTGTAATGAAAGGGAGGCATCTAATAAAGTTGTTAAAATGAAAAATCATTATATATAGAAGCACCGTGAGTAACCATATTAAACTTCTAAGTTAAAGGCAGCCAAGGGGAACAGAATGTGTAACTCTATTCTCATCATCTGTTGAAATACATTAATTCTTCACATACAATATTCTTAAAGGATAGTTAGAAGGTTACCTTACCATTCTTTTGTTTGTTTGCTTGTTTTGAATCTACCTAGAGAGGGGCTCTGGATCTGGCAATAGTGCTCTGATCCTTACTGGCATGAATAGATAGTGCCCAAGACAGGGTGCCCAAAGACGTTACTACCAGGCTTCACCATTATTTCAAGGCACTACCTTCATGGTGGACCATATGACCCCCTTTAGCTTTTATTTGGGAACATACATTGTCACCTAATAACTTAGCCATCTTTTTATACTGTCAGGGTCTTTACTTCTAAATATAAGAACACATCTGGGCACACGGAAGGCAGAACTCCCCACAGGAGGGTCTTATCAGAAGCCATTTATCTGAATCCCAACAGCAGATACAGAATACCTAATGCATGTCCCACTCCTGTTGAGGAGCAAAGATTAGATGTGAGTTGGGTCTAATGGATAGATAAATGTGGGTCTTATGACTTACAATATAATGACAATATGATATGATATAATGGAATAGTGATCAGAATGGAAGGTTTTAGGAAGACAGTAGAAGAACAGGTTCCACCCAGGGACATGGGAAAAGGCTTCACAGGGAAGGTAACATTTTATTCATTCTTTCAACAAGTAGTTAGTGAATGTCTGTTTTCTTTCTGACACATGTTGGATGCCGGGATGATCAAAATGATCTTGGTCCCCTATCTATAGAGGGAGAAGGGGACTCCCTGAGTGTATTATAGAAAAAAGGAACCCTATGAACAAATATGAAAAAGGCATAGAAGTTAAAGGGTGGCCAGGTAATGTGAGGGCCATAAAGAAATTTAATCTTATAGGCAATGCGGAGGCACGGAAAGATGTCAGCAGGGGAGTGGAATGATCAGTTTCATGCTTTCAAAGTTAATTAGCCACAGAGATTTAATTATTTACAAAACAAAACCATGAAAGTATTAGAAAAAGACATAGGTAAATATTTCCATAATTTTATCTTCAGGGAAAACTTGGTCAATATGTCAAGTCAGTATGACATGAAAAAGTTAAAACCATACAGAAAAAAAAGTTGAATACATAAAGCTTTAAAAGTTGTATGCCACCAAATCACTATTAAAAAGATAAAAATTAAAAAACACTTTTAAAAAGTTAAAAAGAAAAATTGGGAGAATTTAATAGCCTTAATATACAAATGGCTCTTACACAAAATAAGACAAAAAACATCTTCTAGAAAGTGGGCAAAAGAAGAAATTAAAATGTCCAATAAAACAGATAAAAAATGTTCAAGTGCACGATCAATATAAACATATGCCAGTTTCCATTTACCAGATTGAACAAAGGCTTTTTTAAGAACGTAGTGCCCAGTGTTACTCAAAGGACTAGAGAAACAGACACTTAAAAAGATTAGTGGTTTTTGGGTGGTTTGGAAGAGCAGTTTGTTAAAGGTATTACAGTGAATAGATACACTGATTGAGCAAATTTACTTTTAGAAATACATCTTAGGTAAAGAGATTTATTCACAAAAATCTTTGTTCCAAATGATTCATTCCAATGTTGTTTATAATAGTAAAAATCAAACAAAACCTAACACAAACATTGACCAAAAAAACCCACAAGGAGACAATTTAAATAGCCCACTGTAAAATAAAAGTTTAATTAAAAATGCAGTGGCTCAGCCTTGTGCCACGTGACCAAGAGAAAAGATACGGCTCTTTATTTAGACACAGAAATTTGCCCCACTGAAGAAGAATAGAAGATTATGGAGAACCATTGTAGCAGGATCTTTACATACATGTGTACAAGAAAAATCTGGGGAAAAGGACAACAAAATATGGAATGTTATTTCTGATTGTAGTTGCTATTTTTTTCCATCATGCCCATCTTTATTTTCTCATTGAACTTCAAGGGACATGAATTAATAAAAGGAGTTAGCCAGTTCCTGGAGTATAGTAAGACAATTAACTCAGGTGCAAAAGCCTTTGAGGAGGCCATTGCCATAATCCAGGTATGACATGAGGAAGGTCTGTGCTGGGCTTCAGTGGTTTGCAGCCCTGACTATACTTCAGAATCACCTAGGGAGGTATTAAAAAACACTGATTCCTGGGCACAACACAGACTAATTAATTTAGTCTCTGGTGTTGGCTATGTTTTAACCTCTGCCCCTCGACCCCTTCCGAGTGACTAAAATGTGCAGCCAGAAATAAGACCACTGCTCCCTAGAGCAGTGGCAGCTGGAAAGGAAAGAAGGATTTGACATTGCGTGGGTGGGATCTCTGAAAAGGATATTAATGGAGAGACACCCACGAAGCTAGCTTTAGTGGGTTTTCTTTCATTCTCGATAGCTTTCAAGGTCAAGTGTATTGCTGAGGAATGCAGAAGCACTGAAAAATGGCCTCTGTTGATCCCTCTGGGCTAAGCTGCTGCTGACGTTGCAGATGGGAGGCTACATCCATCTGTGCACACGTAGAATGTGACACTGATACAGGGACAAATCACCCATCTTCCTAGTGCCTGTACACGAGCAGCCAGAGTGCCAGAGTCCTGGCAGTGCAGAGAGCTGAACAGCTCAGCAAAAGGATGATATTTCAAATACATAGTTGAATGGGACTGTTACGTACATGATGATTTCGTTAGAGGAGGTTGTGTTTTAAAGCTCGCCAGAGATGGCGTTTCACAACTAATTACAGTATATGTAGGTGTTAGCTAACATTCCAATAACTGTTTCCAGCTACACTGCATGCAATAACTTCCCTTAAGGTTTAGAAATTACGATATGCTTTTAATTACTATCTTCTGAATAGGCGTTACTCAAACAGGAAGGAAAACTCCACATATTTTCACCAGTCTTTGATGTGAGAGGCTACTGAGGCAATTTGGAGAGATATCTTAAAAGGTGTCAGGTAAATACAGGTGAGTTTTAATACATGATATGCATCGACATTTTTATTCTAGGTAGCAACAGAGAGACTTTTGTATGGTTTGTGAAGAATTATATCAGATTTTGGGCTATGGGTACAGAATTTCTCACTTCTTATTGGCTAAAAAAATAAATAAGTAAATGAAGCCATTATAAACAGCAATGAAATATTAATCATGCCTTCCATAATTAAACACCCCCTTTAAAAATAAAAGTTACACAATCTGTCTTTTCACCTCGTTTTGACTTACATCCCAATTCTGGTGGGAGGAAATGAGCTCTGGCCAGAGTAAAACTTGAAAGCGATTTTGATTTTGCAGGGAGCAACAATGAGGCAGAAAACTTGACTTTATCTTCTCTCCCGCTTGGGGTCAGTGTTTTGGTAGAAGGCAGAGAGGTGGAGAAACAGGACAGGAAATATCTGTGCTTCCACCAAAGGTCATGGGAGGATTAAAATAATGGGCTGCATATCAGACCTAATGCTGACAGCCCTCTTCAAAGTTCAATGGTGTAAATACAGACTCAGAACCATTCCCAAAGGCATGGTGAGGTCAGGAGCATTAGGGAGAGAGACCATGTGGGGAGTAGGATAGAGTCTCAGCAAGTAGCTCTGAAGTTCCCCCCATCCCACTCCTGCAGTTTTTGACATCAAAGGCATATATCTGCCTTAATTGGCAGGTGAAAGTGCTGTGCAGGTGACAGCAGGTCTCTGGGAAGATAAGAACAGAAGTCGCTGAGCTTCAAATCATCGATTTTTCTGCCTCATTAAAACTGGTCCTGGGGTCTCAGTCCCAGTGGGGACTGACCACAGAACCCTGAGGGCAGAGGCTCAGGTCCCAATATGCCCACAGAGCGGCTTCACAGACTCTATCGACATCATCTCTATTTTAATTTTTAAGGGTAAAAAAAATAGTCAAACACCACTCAAAGGTATACGATAAGGAGTAAGTTTCCCTCTGTCCCCCTCCCTGACCCCTAGACCAGCTTTCCCAGGCCTGGAGACAACCAGTGAGTCATTTTTAGGCATCCCATCTCCTATTTCATCCCAGGAGGTATTTTCATCCTCTGCCACCTCCTTCGTCTTTTCCCTCCCTCCTCCATTCCCTCCGTACGTGTGTGTGTGTGTGTGTTTGTGTGTGTGTGTATACATTTACTTATATATACATACACATACATAAATATATATGCACACGTTTTTTTTCACATTTTAAGGTGAAAGTCAGCTTTATGCACTGTCCTCTGTCTTGCTGTGTTCCCTTGCTGTGTTCACTTACCAGTAGATTCTGGAGATCATTCCACACCACTCCATATAGGACCCACTTATTCTGTGGCTGTCTGCACATCACTCCACTGTAGAATTGGTTTGTAATGTATTCAGCTAGGTCCCTAACTTATAGACTTTAGATTTTCCCCCCTAACCTCTTGTTAATGCTTCAGCCCATGTTTTTGCACAACTACCTTTATGTAGGAATGTTTCTGAGGGATTATTTCTTGAACATAAAATTTATGAATCAGAGTATATGCATTTAAGACAATTTTCAAGACACCTTATCAAGAATTATGAGATCTTGAAAATGTTAAGTAAAAGAAGTAGGTCACTAAAATTCTGTACATTCTATAAGTCTATTTATAATGAAATATCCAGAATAGGCAAATCCATCGAGATAGAAAGTAGATTGCTGGTTACCAGGGACTGGGAGGGGACAGTATGGAGTAACTAGTGGGTACAAGTTTTGTTTTGGGGCTGACGAAAATGTTCTGAACTTAGTGGTGATAACCGTGCAATCTACAAAAATCCACTGAATTTTGTACCCTGTAAAGTAATGTGAATTATATCTCAATAAATCTATCATTTTTAAAAAATGAATGAGAGCATCTGTTTTCCCCTTACCCTTGACAGTATATGTTCACACTTGTCCATCATTCTTCATCTTAATTATAACAGACTTTCTCTGTTCTTTCAAGGAGGAGTAACAAGCAGCAAATAAGTAGAAAGACCTAAAGGGCCAGCCAGGGATCTAAGGCTCTGGGCTGTCAGTGTTACAGCCTAACAACAGTGGAAATGACCAAGATGGCAACAGTCAAAACAACCAAGTTGTCAATAATCATCTGTGAATTCAGCAGTCCTATAGAAATAAGACTTAAAAAAATTTGAGAAAGGATGTGAGATCCATTTCTCTCAGCCTAAGGAGTTTTGAGATCTCCTTTTATTTACTTAACTAAGGACGTTTGCCACATCTCCTGAATGCAGAATTGCATCCAACAGCCTATCTCCAATAGAAAATATACTTAAAGCCCTATGCAGCCAAAAAGGTTGGAAGCCAAATAAAAACCGTTATTTTTGAACCCAATTCCAGAACTAACTGAAAGTTAGGCTGAAAAATTAACCATTGCCCATCTCTAACTGGTGTTTTCCTCAAGATACGGTTCCTTGGGTTTCCATTTCACCCCTTTTCACCTCTCACCTCGAGCTTAACCCTGCTAAATTCTTCTTTTTCTATGATGTCTTATATTTCAACTTGCTTGTGCCCTGTGGGATTAAGAGCTAAACACTCTTTAATGGAAGTAATCCCCTAACTGGACAAGTTTCTGAAATTGTTAGGCATTTGATCACAAAGGAAAGAAAAAGAGGTATGAAAACAAAGAATATAGAGAGGACAGAGATTTTCACCTTAGTAATACTTGATTGCAAAGTGTCTCTCCAAACCAATATTTGCATGAAAATAGGCCTGTTCCTTAGGAGAGGGCAATGGCACCCCACTCCAGTATTCTTGCCTGGAAAATCCCAGGGGTGGAGGAGCCTGGTAGGCCGCAGTCCATGGGGTCGCTAAGAGTCAGACATGACTGAGCGACTTCACTTTCACTTTTCACTTTCATGCATTGGAGAAGGAAATGGCAACCCACTCCAGTGTTCTTGCCTGGAGAATCCCAGGGACGGGGGAGCCTGGTGGGCTGCCATCTATGGGGTCGCACAGAGTCGGACACGACTGAAGCGACTTAGCATCAGCAGGAGCAGCTGGCCTGTTCCTTGGGTTTTCCTGGTGGCTCAGATGGTAAAGAATCTTGCCAATGCAGGAAACTTAAGAGACACAGGTTCAATCCCTGAATCAGAAAGATGCCCTGGAGAAGGACATGGCAACCTTCTCCAATATTCTTCACTAGAGAATCTCGTGGACAGAGGAGCCTGGTGGGCTACAGTCCATGGGGTCACAAAGAGTTGGACATGACTGAGTGACTAACACTTTCACTTTTACTCTGGTCTGTTTCTAATTCCCAAGAATAAGTTCATCTCTCTTCCTTTGAGAGACAATGTGCGCAAAGGAATTTAGCTTCAGTGAGGAAGATCTTGATGCGTTTGACATTGCTCAGTTTTTTATTTAGCTTCTGTGACTCTAATAATAAACAGAGCAAGCACCTGCAAACAGGACTTAGCACGAGGCAGTCACTAGTCTAGGTACCTAATACACACGGGCTCATTTCATCTTCACCACAACCCTATGTGGGAAGCGGTATAAGTACCACTGCTACGGACTGAATTTCATGCCTCCTAAATTCATATGCTGAGGCCCTAACCCCATAATGTCTTGGTATTTGGAGACGGAGCCTTCAGGAGGCACTTGGGTATCAGGAGCTCTGGAGGGTGGGGTCCTTGTGATGGGATTAGTGCCCTTATAAGAAGAGACACCAGGGAGCTTGCTTCCTCTGTTTATTTCATGTAAAGGGCATGGTGGGTAAGTGGCCATCTGCAAACTAGGAGAAGCACTCTTGCCAGGGAACCAGATCAGCCAGCACCCTGATCTTGGACTTTTCAGCCCCAAGAGTTATAAAAAATTAACTCCCAATCTGTGGTGTTTTGTTATGGCAACCTGAGCTACCACCATTTTACAGAAGGGGAAATTGATATCAAGAGAGGTTAAGTAACTTACCTGCTAAGAACTGGAATGTGACAAAGTCAGGGTTCAGAACCACTTGGTCTGGCTCCAAGGTCTGCGTTCCCCACTATACCTGATCGCCTGTGATAATAGCTACAGTTTTCATGTTGCGGTCAGTTCTCTTCCCACCGTCTTGAGACTCCAATCACACTCTCTTTTGGAAAAAGACTGCATTTGTGCCTCCACTGTAGCCCTCTTCGTGTTGTTTAAATGCCTTGTCCACCTGGGAGCCCTGCAAGGCCTGAGTCTTTTCTTCACTTTTGCACTCCCTAGTATAGTGCCTGGCTAGGTGCTTTAAAAAGTCTTTCTTTGAGTGAATACGTGGAGAGTAAAGATGAATCTGCATAACCTCACAAAGTTTTACAAATAAGAATAAATCACTGTGAGTTCTTTGAAAATAAGAATATTGTAGCATGGACGGCTATTTTGGTAATAATGCATTCAATCAACTGGTCTGTTTAAGCAGCTGCCCAAGCCCCGAGATTCTGAGAGATTTTGTGCTGCTTCCTGATAGTCCAAATGGACTTTGGAATCAGGCAAAAAGGATCCCAGTTTCTGATTTGCTCTTGTCTCCTTGCTCATAAAAGAACCTCGATGCATTGACATTCTGTTGCAGGTTGGGTTGCTGAAGAAGCAGCTCCGAGGTTGTATATAGAGGGCAGGATACTTATTAAGGGGTGTCCTTGACATCCACACCTGTGGGAGGAGGACATGCTGCAGGGTCAGTGAGAGCCTTGGCCATCCCCACCGGGAGCTCTCGAGCTACAGTGACTTTCCGGGTTGTCCTGACTTGGCCAGATGGTCAGGTCTTCCTGCTCCGTAATGACTAGGCTACTAGGTAGGGGCTCCCAGGGAAGGCGCATGACCTTGATGGAGGTGGCTGCTCACAGTGAGGCTTTCCCTTGAAGGGATCGCCATCTGACGGCTGTCCACCGACAGATGCCCAGAAGCTGAGACAACAGGCTTCTATTGCAAGGAGATCCGGGTGGTGTATCCCGGGGCCCACCACAGGAACATACTTGAGAATGAGTGTTTTGGTGGCACAGGAGCTGAGTTTTCTCATTGTTACACAATGTTACTTTCATCTCTTGAGCCAGATTTCCTTTTATGACTCTTGGCAGATGCCCAAAGATCAATGTCTGTGGAGGATCTTTTTAAAAAGGTTTCCACATAGATTATCTCTGGTCTGAGATTCCTTTTTAAGAATGCTCCACCTCTGAGGCAGCTTGGGATTTGTTGCTCTTCTTTCCTTGTATCTCAGAGAATGGGCATTCCCTTTTCCTTTATCAGGTAAATTCCCCCCCTGTACCTTTGACCTGACCCTTCTTGATCTCCCGCAGAGCTCTGTCTGATTCTCTCTCAAGGCTCCTGACTCTTTCCTCTCCTACTCAAAAGAAGGCTCTAGAATATTATCATGGAAGTGATAGGGTCTTAGTAGGGGAGTAACATAATGACAATGGCATTTTGGGAGGAATGCTCTGGCAGCTGTGTTCCAGATGGTTTGTAACTCTAGGCCTGGAAGTAGAAGTGAGCTGCAGCTCAGCTGCTGCTTCTGAGTTGCTTCAGTTGTGTCGGACTCTGTGCGACCCCATAGATGGTAGCCCACCAGGCTCCCCCGTCCCTGGGATTCTCCAGGCAAAAACACTGGAGTGGGTTGCCATTTCCTTCTCCAATGCATGAAAGTGAAAAGTGAAAGTGAAGTCACTCAGTCGTGTCCAACTCTCAGTGACCCCACGGACTGCAGCCTTCCTGGCTCCTCCATCCATGGGATTTTCCAGGCAAGAGTACTGGAATGGGGTGCCATTGCCTTCTCCAGCAGCTCAGCTAGTAAAATGCAATTTAATACAGGAGCAGGTTTTTGAGGAAGCCCTAACTAATGATTCTTAATTGCTTTTTACTCTGTGCAGAGTAGAAAGGATAGTTATTAGTAGGGCATCTCATGGTGAACCGTGGTTTGGGGAGTTTTTCAGGATTGGGTTTGACTTCTAGCTAGGTCACCTCTAGCTGTGCATCCCCTACCCCTAAGCAGTTCATTTACCTTCTCAGCCTTTGTGTCCTCTTCAGGAACATGTGGCTTAATAAGGCTTCCCTCGAAGTGTTGCTGTGAGGGGGACATTTGCTGAGATGACGTAAAGACAATTGCCTGGTGTCCAGCACAGAGTAAGCCTTGGTACCCACTCCTCATTTCAGGTGGTTTCATCAAAGCTGTTGATTCAGAGAAAACTCAGCTGATCAGGAGTTGCCTCAGCTTTGATTCTTTCTAACAAATGGGTCCAGTCACTTTCTGATTTTACACTGAAACCCAGTGTCTGAATTCCCAGCCTGCCTTTTCTTTTTTTTTTTTTTTTTTAGATGTGGACCATTTAAAAAATCTTCCTTGAATTTGTTACAATATTGCTTCTGTGGTTTATGTTCTGGTTTTTTAGCTGCAAGAGATGTGGGATCTTAATTCCCCGACCAGGGATCGAACCAGTACCCACTGCTTTGAAGGCAAAGACAGCCACTGGACCACCAGGGAAGTCAACCCATCCTGCCTTTCTTGGTCCTTTATTGATGAGACATCTCCTTTTTAATGGCAGTTGAGTTGGGTGAATGCTGCTGCTGCTGCTGCTGCTAAGTCACTTCAGTCATGTCCGACTCTGCAACCCCATAGACGGCAGCCCACCAGGCTCTTCTGTCCCTGGGATTCTCCAGGCAAGCATACTGGAGTGGGTTGCCATTTCCTTCTCCAGTGCATGCATGCATGCTAAGTCACTTCAGTCATGTACGACTCTGCGACCCTATGGACAGCAGCCCACCAGGCTCTTCTGTCCCTGGGATTCTCCAGGCAAGCATACTGGAGTGGGTTGCCATTTCCTTCTCCAGTGCATGCATGCATGCTAAGTCACTTCAGTCATGTACGACTCTGCGACCCTATGGACAGCAGCCCACCAGGCTCTTCTGTCCCTGGGATTCTCCAGGCAAGCATACTGGAGTGGGTTGCCATTTCCTTCTCCAGTGCATGCATGCATGCTAAGTCGCTTCAGTCATGTACGACTCTGCGACCCTATGGACAGCAGCCCACCAAGCTCCTCTGTCCACAGGATTCTCCAGGCAAGAACACTGGAGTCAGTTACCATTTCCTTCTCCAATACATGCATGCACGCTAAGTTGCCTCAGTCATGTCCGACTCTGTGCGACCCTATGGACAGCAGCCCACCAGGCTCCTCTGTCCACGGGATTCTCCAGGCAAGAGTACTGGAGTGGGTGAATGCAACACTGAACAAATAAAAACCCAGCATGTAAGAAAAACTTAAGAGATGCTTTGGTGGCCTAAGATCAAATGGTTTGTGCTCTTCCATTCAGGGCGACATGTTGACTTCTGGTGTCCCCACTGCACCAACTCTGACAAGGTGGTTTCTTGGTGCTGAGAAGGGTCTAACAGGAGCTACCTGTCATTTGTCAACCCGCCACAACATACCAGTGTTACCCAATCAGCTTTCTAAAGACTTGTCCCTGTATTTGGAGTCTGTCTTCGAAGAGTTAAAATTCTTATACTGTGAGCCCCTGGAAGATAATTTTAAGTCAGCAAGCAAAAATTAGCTATGAGGAAGGGCAGAGCAAAAAAAAAAAAAATAACTTTATCATGCAGTTGTATCTCAGGTGAAGAACTGGCCAGGGCTTTTCCTTGTTTCAGTCGAAACTTCAAAAACTGCAACAGAGAGTTAGAGGACAGCTAGATTAATGCTTGTACAGCCCAAAGGAAATAGAGATGTTTCATTAGATGAATCAGGATGTTTCATCAGATGAATCAAACACGTATCTGTAAATGAATTCTTGAACAATGATTTTGTTTAAGGAAGTTGATGCTTGTTTTGCTTTCTTACATGATTGACTGGTTTACTCTCTACCTTGCCGGTTGCCTGGTTTGCTTTGACACTAACCTGGCAGAGGGACCAGAGAAGATGCCACAGGCCCAGGTGTCAGGCCTGGGATAGGACTCTGGCTTTGCTCCCTCGTAGTGGTGAGATCTGGGGCACGTTCCTCAATCCTCTGAACTTCGTTTCTCCAAAAGTAACATGGGATTTTAATACTTATTTTTTTGGATTACACTGTGTATAAAATATCACAATGTATATAAAGTGACTGGAATGCAGCAGGGGGTTAAAAATGCTATAGTTCCTCTCTCTTTGCCTCCTAATTCCCAAAATAGCCAGTGGGTTTTAGTTTAGTGATAAATATCAGTTGCTACCTCTCTCCTGTAAGTCACTACTTCCTGGTACAGAACAGCCCACATGTAGTGCCGCAGGCAAGCCCAGGTACGAACAGAGAAAGTTGCCGAGGCAGTTTAGTTCAAAGAGTCTGAAGCCAGGCCCTGACCTTGGGTAATTTCCTTCAGCACCTTGTGCCTCAGTTTCCTCATCTATAAAATATGGATATCAATATCTACCTCCTAGCATTGCACGGAGGATTAAGTGAGTTCTAGTATTTGAAGCAAGTAGCAGGGTGCTTGGCAATTGTAAGAACTCTGTGTTAGTTACTATTGCTGACTCTGGTAGACACGTTTGTGGCTTCCTGCTTCTTCATAGTCCCCATCCTTGGGAACTGCCACCACCCCCTACCCCTTCTCCCCCCAGTGGTGTTTGTATTCCAAGCCCCAGTTGTTGGGATCAGAACTGGACATCTTACATGAGTTGGTCCTCTCCTCGGTTTGGGACCTGTGAGCAACTGAGCCAGTGAGCTGTGGGCTGCTGAGCTGAAAGGTTGCATAGACTCAGGTCTGAAGCCATTATCTGAGCTCTGATAGATAGAGAAAGCTTTTCTGCTAAGAGAAGCAGGAAAGTGGGGGCAGATATGAGAGAAAATCAGAGAGGAGAAACTATACGGCCCATAAGGAATTGTGCAAAGCCTGGGAAAATGGTTTTTCTGGTTCCTGAGGCCAGCCTGAGAACTCCAGACTCTAACACTATCCATCCAGTGCCAACCCCCCTTCCTTGACTAGCTTAAACAATTCACTCTGTTCTGTGATTAAAACACTGAGCTTCAGCAGGAAATGGTCTACATCCCCAGTTTCCTAATGTTTTTTGCTCACATTGTTGCAGAATTTTGAAAAACTATGTATCTCCACACGTTTTTGAGTTGACATCTAAAATTTTTGTTTCAGTTTAAATATCATATATCATGGAATCTAAGAGTGTGTAAATTGATCACAAGATACTACACGTCCTACTTATTGCACCACATTACGTGCAACTAAGAAAGAAGGCAATGGCACCCCACTCCAGTACTCTTGCCTGGAAAATCCCATGGGCGGAGGAGACTGGTAGGCTGCAGTCCATGGGATCGCTAAGAGTCAGCCACGACTGAGTGACTTCACTTTCCCTTTTCACTTTGATGCATTGGAGAAGGAAATGGCAACCCACTCCAGTGTTCTTGCCTGGAGAATCCCAGGGACGGCGGAGCCTGGTGGGCTGCCGTCTATGGGGTCGCACAGAGTTGGACACGACTGAAGCGACTTAGCAGCAGCAGCAGCAGCAAGAAAGAAAAACTACTTTTAAGCTGTGACCTACCATCATTGCAAAATGTACGCTCACTTTCTAGAGATTAAAATATGGAAATAGGACTTCCCTTGTGGCACAGTGGATAGGAATCTGCCTGCCAGTGCAGGGGACACAGGCTCAATCCCTGGTCTGGGAAGGTTCCACATGTTGCAGAGCTACTAAGCCTGTGCGCCACTACTACTGAAGCCTGGAGCCTGGAGCCTGTGCTCTGCAACAAGAGAAGCCACCGCTCACCACAACCAGAGAAAGCCTCAAAAGTGATGAAGACCCAGCACAGATCCTCCCCAACCAAAAAAATGAAAATCAATAGTCTCTCTTAGAATCATTGAAATTCGGTCGTTCCCAAAGATATCATTGCCTTTCTTCTTTAAAAACCAGAGAAGGGCTTTTGGGAACATAGGCATGTTATGCTCAGACCAGGTTAATTTTAGGAAAAAATATAGGCAGAGATTGAGGATCTGGAGGAAAAAAAATTCAGAACTGCATGTGATCACATAGCCCTTGAAAAACATATATGTGTATGAAAAAATTATTGGTTTACCTGTTTGTTTATAAAAATGATTTTTCTTTAAAAAATATTGTTAAATATTATTAAAGCTATTGCTGCCAAGTCGCTTCAGTCGTGTCTGAGTCTGTGGGACCCCAGAGACTGCAGCCCACCAGGCTCCTCTGTCCCTGGGATTCTCCAGGCAAGAATACTTAGAACAGCAGTAAAGGGACTTTTGAAGAAGAAAAAACTCACATCTTACTTAACAAGAAACTGTCTACATTCCTTCCTAGCTGGTAGTCATAGTAAACCTGGTATTGTCCTTTGCCAGGTGATTTATTTATAGTTTCCAGGGTAGGGCATAGATATTGCGTGTTCAGTTGTTCAGTTGTGTCCAACTCTATGTGACCCCATGAACTGTAGTCTGCCAGGTTCCTCTGACCAAGAAGTTTTTCAGGCAAGAATACTGGATTGGGTAGCATCTTCTACTCTTACAGACATGGGAAGTACCGTTATTCTGCCTGCTATATTCTCAGGTGGTACTAGTGGTAGAGAACCCTCCTGCCAATGCAGGAGACAGGTAAGAGACACAGCTTCAATCCCTGCGTTGGGAAGATCCCCTGGAGGAGGGCGTGGCATCCCACGCCAATATTCTTGCCTGGAGAATTCCACGGACAGAGGAGCCTAGCGGGCCACAGTCCATGGGGCCACAGAGTCAGACACAACTGAAACAACTCAGCACCCCCACACTCACGTGGACCCTAAAATCAGTTTGAGAGCCATTAAATTCCCCACTTTTTCCCCTGGAAAAATCAAGAGGACCATTTGGTGTTATTATCATTCCACGTTGTTTGCCTGCCAACAGCATGCTAGGCTCTCCGCTGAAACATATTTCTGAACAGTCCTGCTCAAAGTGCTTACAAATATAATTATTGTTAACATTTTCAATTATTGAACCCTTACTGAGCACCAACCATGCGCTAAGCCCTCTTCAAAACATACAATTAGTCATGGTTGATGCCCAAAGGGCTTACAATTTAAAATTAAGTCTAAAATTAGACAGATGCAAACATATTTACATAATGAGACTAGAAAAGAATTGACCCTCCCAGACAAGGCAGATGCAGTGCTTTGAGTTTTGTACTCTCCAAACTCACCTTTACTTCCCCAAGACCTACAGATGTACACTCTTCAGGAAATGCACATTGAAACGTTATGTAGATGGGGAAAAAATATTGTGTAAATGCCACTTAAAAGCACATTTTCAAAAGTTAGGCACATCTGCCTTGGGTTCTTATTTCAGATCTTATGACAAATAAGATATTTTTGTGAGTTCCACAATTAGGATTCATCTATGAAAAGAAAATATCTCATGAAAGATGCACAGTGTAGAATTGAATAGCTAACTTTTCAAAAGCTGACGTTGAGAATGACAAGCCGAGTTTTTGAAGGCCCAGAGTCATTTAGGAGACCATTTCACACTGTAGCTTAAGAGCAGGCAGGAAACCGTTTCTATAGTCTAGATGGAACCAATCACTGTATTAAGGTCTACTTAAGGCGGGTGGTTGATGTTTTAACGCACATACACTACTTGATCTAAACCTCCAATGAGTTTTCCAGGCGATAACTTTCTCCATGTACATGTTGGGGGTGGGGCAATTAGAAGAGGTGAATTCAGTGTATTCACCTGCCCTTTTTAAAAATAATGGAAATATATTTACATCATTTGATATACTGGTGTATTGTGTTTGATAAACTGTGGGGACAAAACCACCGCATTCATTCAATGATGAACCAACAAACTGAGGTCCTGAGGTAAGATGAATTGTTTAAGGTCATACAGCAGTTAATATTCTCTTGTTAATACCACAGTCATAGCAGAATCACAGTCACCTGTGATATCTGCCAGGTGTTTTTTTCATTTCCCCTTGATGCTCTTTACCTGACTCATCCTGGCTCTCCATCAATCTCCATCCTTCACCACTACCTGCCTTTTGCCTATAACTCTTTAAAATAAGAAAAAGGTGAATGTTTCTGTAATTCCATGTGTCTGTGATCATTGGCTTTTCCCAAACTTTCCTCCGAGGTGTCAGGTACTATGGAAGCATCAACCTGTGGCTGCAAGGAAAGGATAGTTGTAACGCTCCCTAAAAGACAATGGCAGGGTGCTCCCCGGTCAGGATGGTTGGTGAGGGTCTGAGCTCCCTTGGTTGACCTGACCAGTTAGCATGTTGGGCACAAGTCTGGGTGGAGACTCCACCTGTTCTCACTACAGAGCACAGGGCTGCTGTGTTCAGGGGTCCCACCAAGTGCGCCAGCAACATCTGGATGTATGGGACAGATTGCCACCTACCTTAAAATAACTTAGTGTGCATCTGATTGTCCTGCCAGAACCAGAATAGTAGATGGAAAGGCTAGAACATGGCCTTTGGTTTCTAGGGACCAGTGCTCTTGTTGGAAGGAGACACCACAGCCGGTTGTACCCTTTCTGCACGTTCCCTGCAGGCTGAGGATAGCATCTCCACCCTCACAAGTCAAGTTTTAGATTGCTTGAGGCCGCCTGCCTCTGACTGTACAATGACACTGCCTGGGCTTAAATCTAGCTCCATCAGACTAGACTACTTTCTCACACCATATACAAAAATAAACGCCAAATGGATTAAAGACTTAAATGTAAGACCTGAAACCATAAAACTCTCAGAGGAAAACATAGGCAGTATACTCTTTGACGTCTGTCTTAGCAATATTTTTCTGAATCTGTCTCCGCAGGCAAGGGAAACAAAAGCAAAAATAAACAAATGGGATTACATCAAATGAAAAAACTTTTGCACAATGAAGGAAACCATCAACAAAACAAAAAGGCAGCCTAGTGAAGGAGAGAAAATATTTGCAAATAATATATCCAGTAAGAGGTTAATATCAAAACTATATAAAGAACTCATACAACTCAACCTTGGGGCGGGGGGGGGGGTGGGGACCAAATAACTGGATTTTAAAAGTGGACAGAGTCATTGAATAGACAGTTTTCTAGAGAAGATATATAGATGGCCAACAGACACAAAGATTCTCAATACCACTAATCATCTGGGAAAGCCAAATCAAACCAAAATGAGATACCACATCACGCCTGTCAGGATGACTCTCACCAAGAAGACAACAAATAACGGTGTTAGTAAGGATGTGGAGAAAAGGGAGCCCTCATGCACTGTTGGTGGGAATGTTACTTAGTGTAGTCACTAGGACAAACAGTATGAAGTTACCTCCCAAATTAAAAATAGAACTACCATATCACCCAACAATGTCACTTCTGATGCTGAAAGCTCACTTTCTCTGTACAATGGGGCTGAATTGAATTTCGGAGACAGAGTTTTCGGTGAAGTTGAAAAGGCTAGCTTTTTCACTTTGCCAGGCAAAGGGGGCCACAGTGGGCTAATGCTATCAAAACTGCGTGTCCCAACTTGGAGAAGATAATGAGACGTTTTATAGTAATTGTTGAAAGAGGGAGTGATCAGCTGATGGACATTCTTTTGCTTGGTTGGTGGGGAGGTTAAGTAGGAGTTGGCATCATCAACCTTTACATCCAGGGGTCTACATGCTTGTGGGCAGCAAACCATTGCTAATCATTAACTTCTCCCACCTGGAGGGGGTTTCAGTATCTGCAAAATAGCTCAAAGACATTGTTATGTGTATTTGTTGTTGGGGAAGCAGGATCTTGCCTCAAGGCTGTTCTTGACTCTGTTTACCCCTGATCTCATATCCCCTCCCTTCCTTAATTAACAACTGCTTGAGTCTGTCCCTTGGAACTCAGGGAAGGAAATGGAGACTAAATGAAGGCGGTTTCCTGTAATCAAAGAAGTGGGGGACACAGAAAGACTTTGTGCCTAGGACCCCCACAGGACCCTGCTCAGCATCACTTCTGGGTACTGAGGTGCAGCACTTTTCTTAGAAAATATATGTATCATCCCTGTGTTCAATGCAGCATTATTTGCAGTACCCAAGACGTGGAAGCAACCTTAGTGTCCATCAAGAGGTGAATGGGTAAAGAAGATGGTTATATATAATGCATCATTACTCAGCCAAAAGAAAAAGCTATCGTACACTTTGTGACAACATGGATGGATCTAGAGGGTAATATGTTGAGTGAAGTAAGTCACAGAAAGACAATCACTGATTCCACTTATATGTGGAATGTAAAAAAAAAAGACTTATAGATATATAGAACAAATGGGTGCTTGCCAGAGGGATGGGGGTGCAGGCTGGGCAAATTAGGTGAAGCAGATTAAAAGGTACAAACTTCTGGTTGTAAAATAACTACGCCATGGGGATATAATTATCTGAATAAGTAATATAGTAAATAATATTGTAATAAGTTTATGTGGGGACAGATGGTCACTAGACTTATCATGATCATTTTGTAATGTATGCAAATGTGAAATCATTATGTAGTACACCTGAATTAGATAATATTGTACAACTATATTTTAATTAAAAAAATATATATATATTGTTTGTTGAGGAGAAGGTAGACTCGCGCATTCACTGAACATGCTGTTTAGATTCTCTAAGGCAGCCATGAAGAGAGACCCCACGTCCAAGGTAAGTGAGACCCAAGTAAGACAATAGACACTGAGAGAGGGGATCAGAGGGCAGACAGACTGAAACCACAGTCACAGACAACAGGCCAGTCTGATCATATGGACCACAGCCTTGTCTAACTCAGTGCAACTAAGCCATGCCATGTGGGGCCACCCAAGATGGCCGTGCCATGGTGGAGAGGTCTGACAGAATGTGGTCCACTGGAGAAGGGAATGGCAAACCACTTCAGTATTCTTACCTTGAGAATCCCATGAACAGTATGAAAAGGCAAAAAGATAAGACACTGAAAGATGAACTCCCCAGGTTGGTAGGTGCCCAATATGCTACAGGAGATGAGTGGAGAAATAACTCCAGAAAGAATGAAGGAATGGAGCCAAAGGAAAAACACCCCGTTGTGAATGGGACTGGTGATAGAAGAAAGGTTTGATGCTGTAAAGGGCAATATTGCATAGGAACCTGGAATGTTAGGTCCATGAATCAAGGTAAATTGGAAGTGGTCAAACAGGAGATGACAAGAGTGAACATCGACATTCTAGGAATCAGTGAACTAAGATGGACTGGAATGGGTGAATTTAACTCAGATGACCATTATATCTACTACTGTGGGCAGGAATCCCTTAGAAGAAATGGAGTAGCCATCATAGTCAACAAAAGAGTCCAAAATGCAGTACTTGGATGCAATCTCAAAAATGACAGAATGATCTCTGTTTGTTTCCAAGGCAAACCATTCAATATCACAGTAATCCAAGTCTATGCCCCAACCAGTAATGCTGAAGAAGCTGAAGTTGAACAGTTCTATGAAGACCTACAAGACCTTCTAGAACTAACATCCAAAAAAGATGTCCTTTTCATTATAGGGGACTGGAATGCAAAAGTAGGAAGTCAAGAAACACCTGGAGTAACAGGCAAATTTGGCCTTGGAGTACAGAATGAAGCAGGGCAAAGGCTAATAGAGTTCTGCCAAGAGAATGCACTGGTCATAGCAAACACCCTCTTCCAACAACACGGGAGAAGACTCTATACATGAACATCACCAGATGGTCAACACCGAAATCAGACTGATTATATTCTTTGCAGCCAAAGATGGAGAAGCTCTATACAGTCAGCAAAAACAAGACTGGGAGCTGACTGTGGCTCGGACCATGAACTCCTTATTGCCAAATTCAGACTGAAATTGAAAAAAGTGGAGAAAACCACTAGACCATTCAGGTATGACCTAAATCAAATCCCTTATGACTATACAGTGGAAGTGAGAAATAGATTTAAGGGACTAGATCTGATAGACGGAGTGCCTGATGAACTATGGATGGAGGTATGTGACATCGTACAGGAGACAGGGGTCAAGATCATCCTCAAGAAAAAGAAATGCAAAAAAGCAAAATAGCTGTCTGAGGAGGCCTTACAAATAGCTGTGAAAAGAAGGGAAGTGAAAAGCAAAGGAGAAAAGGAAAGATATACCCATTTGAATGCAGAATTCCAAAGAATAGCAAGGAGAGATAAGAAAGCCTTCCTCAGGGATCAGTGCAAAGAAATAGAGGAAAATAGTAGAATGGGAAAGACTAGAGATCTCTTCAAGAAAATTAGAGATACCAAGGGAACATTTCATGCAAAGATGGTCTCAATAAAGTACAGACATGTTAGGGACCTAACAGAAGCAGAAGATATTAAGAAGAGGTGGCAACAATACACAGAAGAACTGTACAAAAAAGATCTTCACGACCAAGATAATCATGATGGTGTGATCACTGACCTAGAGCCAGACATCCTGGAATGTGAAGTCAAGTGGGCCTTAGGAAGCATCACTATGAACAAAGCTAGTGGAGGTGATGGAATTCCAATTGAGCTATTTCAAATCCTGAAAGACGATGCTGTGAAAGTGCTGCACTCAATATGCCAGCAAGTTTGGAAAACTCAGCAGTGGCCACAGGACTGGAAAAGGTCAGTTTTCATTCCAATCCCAAAGAAAGGCAATGCCAAAGAATGCTCAAACTACTGCACAATTGCATTCATCTCACACGCTAGTAAAGTAATGCTTAAAATTCTCCAAGCCAGGCTTCAGCAATACGTGAACCATGAACTTCCAGATGTTCAAGCTGGTGTTAGAAAAGGCAGAGGAACCAGAGATCAAATTGCCAACATCCACTGGATCATCGAAAAAGCAAGAGTTCCAGAAAAACATCTATTTCTGCTTTATTGACTATGCCAAAGCCTTTGACTGTGTGGATCACAATAAACCGTGGAAAATTCTGAAAGAGATGGGAATACCAGACCACCTGACCTGCCTCTTGAGAAATCTGTATGCAGGTCAGGAAGCAACAGTAGAACTGGACATAGAACAACAGACTGGTTCCACATAGGAAAAGGAGTTCGTCAAGGCTGTATATTGTCACCCTGCTTATTTAACTTATATGCAGAGTACATCATGAGAAACGCTGGGCTGGAGGAAGCACAAGCTGGAATCAAGATTGCCAGGAGAAATCTCAATAACCTCAGATATGCAGATGACACCACCTTATGGCAGAAAGTGAAGAAGAACTAAAAAGCCTCTTGATGAAAGTGAAAGAGGAGAGTGAAAAAGTTGGCTTAAAGCTCAACACTCAGAAAATGAAGATCATGGCATCTGGTCCCACCACTTCATGGGAAATAGATGGAGAAACAGTGGAAACAGTGGCTGACTATTTTTCTGGGCTCCAAAATCACTGCAGATGGTGATTGCAGCCATGAAATTAAAAGATGGTTACTCCTTGGAAGAAAAGTTATGTTCAACCTAGACAGCATATTAAAAAGCAGAGACATCACTTTGCCAAGAAAGGTCCATCTAGTCAAGGCTATAGTTTTTCCGGTGGTCATGTATGGATGTGAGAGTTGGACTATAAATAAAGGTGAGCACAGAACAATTGATGCTTTTGAATGTGGTTTTGGAGAAGACTCACTCTTGAGAGTCCCTTGGACTGTAAGGAGATCCAACCAGTCCATCCTAAAGGAGATCAGTCCTGGGTGTTCATTGGAGGGACTGATGCTAAAGCTAAATTCCAATACTTTGGCCACCTGATGCGAAGAGCTAACTTATTTGAAAAGACCTGGATGCTGGGAAAGATTGAGGGCAGGAGAAGAAGGGGACGACAGAGGATGAGATGGTTGGATGGTATCACCGACTCAATGGACATGGGTTTGGGTGAACTTTGGGAATTGCTGATGGACAGGGAGGCCTGGCATGCTGCAGTTCATGGGGTCACAAAGAGTCAGACACAACTGAGCGACTGAACTGAAGGCAGCCCTATCTCATAGGAATGTAATTTGAGCCACTTATGCTATTTTAAATATTTTGCTGGCTACATAAAAGGGAAAAGAAAAAGGTGAAATAGAATTTAATAAAGCATATTATTTAACCCAAAATTACAAATAAAATATCACCAAAGAAGACATACAGATGGCAAATAATCAAATGAAAAGATGCTCAACATTTTATGTCATCAGGACATTACAAATTACAACTGCTACGTACATGAAAATGGATGAAAATCCCACCATTGACAATATCCGTCCTGAGGAGGATGCAAAACTCTCATTCATTGCTGGCTGGTGGGAATGCAGAATAGTATAGCCACTTTGGAAGGCAGTTAGGCAGTTTCTTACAAAATAAACATTTTCATACCACACAATCCATTGTGCTCCTCAGTAGTAACCCAAATGAGATGAAAATTTATGTCTACAAAAACACCCACTTATAAATGTTTACAGCAGCTTTGTTTATAACTGCTAAAACTTGGAAGCAACTAAGATACTCTTAATATAGGTATGGATAATCTATGGCACATTCATACAATGGAATATTATTTAGTGATAAAAAGAAGTGAGCTATCAGGCCAAAAACATGACAAAAAAAAAAAAAAAAAATCACAACACAAAACATGGAGGAAGCTTAAATGCATATTGCCAAGTCAAAGAAGCCAATCTGAAAAGGCTATGTCCTGTGTGATTCCAACTATATGACATTCTGGAAAAGGCAAAACTAGACATAGTGAAAAGATCAGGGATTATGGAGGAGGGAGGGATGAATAGATGGAGAACAGGGGATTTTTAGAATAGCTTGACTCGTCTCTATGACTAGTGGATACTTGTCATTACATGTTTGTCAAAACCCATAGATTGTCTAACTCAAAGCCTGAATCCTAATTCAAACTGTGGAGTTTAGTTAATAAGCGTATATCAATATTGGTTCATCAATTGTAATAAATGTATTGCACGAATGCAAGATGTTAATAATAGGGAAACTGGATGGTGGTGGGAAGTGAGGGGATTAATGGGAACTTTGTATTTTCCTCACAAATTCCCTGTAAACCTAAAACTGCTTCCAAAAAGTACATTAATTTAAAAAAATCATCATTTCAACATGTCATTAATATAAAATTTTTCAATGAAGAATTTAACATCTTTTGTATACGATTTTTGAAATCTCGTGTGTACAGTTTATTCTTGCAGCCCATTTAAATTCATCCCAGCCACATTGTATGTGATCATGTGATTTGTGATTACTATATTGGACACTGGAAATCTAGAAGTTTTACTAAGATTAGAGATCAAAGGAAAAATATATACTTGAAAATATTTTATCTCTGAAAATAAACCCACATAATTTGGGAAATGTTGTCACACACAGTTCTCTAACAGCAAAATGTACCAAGATTGTTTTCAGTAATCCCCTTGCCAACAGTTTTTAAAGAAGAAAAACAAACACAAATCCAGTCTGACGACTTGCTCAATAGGGTGATTAATTAAGACATATGGGTGAGCATAAAGCAAGATTTCCTCCTACAATCAGTCTTCCAGTGACCTTCATTAAGGACAAAAAGCATTTTAATGGATGGAGCCTTCACCTTTAATAAGCCTTTACTCTGTTATTTCCTATGGAACCATTCATTAGATTAGCAAAACAATGGTAGCTGGCTAATGACGAAGTCGTGGTCAGAACCCCAGGGATAGCCGCTGTCACCATTAGTGCCTCAAGGCAAAATGTCACCTGGTCCACTGTCCAATCCAGTCAAGAAAACTTTGACTTATAACAGCATGCAGAGAGTTCAAGAGCTCAAGAGGTTACAGATGGGGGTGAGTGGATCCATGCTTCACATCTTTGCGTCAGCTTGAGAAGAGGGCATGGCAGAGCATAATAGACATGGATATGGGCAAGGTGGGGGCATTTTTTTCTGCTTCTAAATGACATTCCTGTTTATTAGTGACTGCTTTAGGGAAGGTGCATTTGTTTGTTTGTTTACTATGTCGACAAAAAAACAAATCTGTCTAAGAAAGAAATGGGAAATTTTATTTGAGTCAAATAGAGGATTATAACTGGAAACAGCCTCTCGGTTCCAAGAACTATTCTGCCTGTTAGAGGTCAAACCACAGTTATTTAAGGTTTTGAGACAAAGGGCTTTACATTAAGTGACATATTATTGACAGTTTGCACAACTGAGATTTACATGTACAAAGCGTGGGTCATCATGATTCTGTATAAGATGAAGCAGGAAGGTTGTCTCCAAAGGAGTTGTCTTGTTGATGCTAGGAGGATATTGCTCTTTATGGTTGAGCAGGGATTTCTGCTGATGGGGGAGGACTGGTTGATGTATAATACAGATAAACGATGTGCTGTACAGGGAAGAGAGGAGGCCATAGGCAGAGAGAAATTTTTATGCTCAAATTTTTCTCAACTTGCCTTAGAATATGGATTTTTATCTCATCAATATGATTTTAAATATATTTTTTATTTTGGAACAATTTTAGATTTACCAAAGAGTTGCAAAGATAGTAGAGAGAATTTCTATATACTCTCACCCACTTTCCCCTTACATAACCATGATACACTTCTCCAAAACTAAGAAATCAGCACTGGTACTTTACTAGTAGTTTAACCCCATATTTTGCACTGAAGTTTTAAAAAACTCTTAGCAGGAAGAATTGTGTAGAAAATGAAATGTCAAAGCACCTTTGATCTTTTTTTTTTTTTTTTACAATTTGCAGTTCTCAGTCAATAGCACCCTTCCTATCTCCATCTATTGCTTATCATGCTCCATAATTGTTTGTTTTGAAAATATGCCTCAATTGCACCTTTGATCTTAATTAAAAAAAAAAACAACGAAACAGCAGCAACTAAAAATAATCTTCCTATTTAGGAGAGGGAGGGATGGGGAGGAAGGCGATCTGGGCTTCAGTAGGGACATATACATGAAACTTGCATCATTCAAATCAGATCAAAAGACTTTCTTCACCTGATTTTATGCCACTAGTTACTGTTCACATTGGAGGACAAAGCTCTGCAACACTTTTCCCATTGCATCGCCTGGCACTAATAAACTCTCACTGCCTGCTGAAGAGAGGGAGAGGACCCAAGTGTTCACGGAGAAAATATTACAGCTTCCCCTCCCAGCTCAATCTGTGCTACTCATAGGATTTCAGAAAGCATCTTTGAAGGCTTTATGCATGAAGAAAATTGAGTCCTTTCCCTTTTTGAATTATTAAAAGGGAGTTATGTATTTCTAAAGATGTCTAGTTTAGGAATTGTCATAAATAACACATCTTAGCACATTTAGGTAAAGCTACTCTAAAATGAACTTAGTTTATTACTGACTGTAAATTCAACCAATATAAAAAGATGAAAATTATCATTAAAAAAGATAAATGCATCCAATGTTCCTAGCAGCCCTATTGGTAATAGTCAAGACTTGGAAGCAACCTAAGTGTCCAAAAACAGGTAAATGGATAAAGAAGATGTGGTACATATATAAAATGGAATATTACTCAGCTATAAAAATGAATGAGATATTGTTTTTGCAACAATGTGGATGGACCTAGAGATTATCATATTAACTGAAGTAAGTTGGAAAGACAAATGGCATATGATATCACTTATATGTGATACAAATGAACTTATTTGTAGAATAGGATATTCTACAAATAAGAACAGACTCACAGACATAGAAAATAAACTTGTGGTTACCAGAGAGGAAGGGGGAAGGAATAAATTAGGAATTTGGGATTAATAGAATACAGTACTATATATAAAACAGATAAACAACCAGGACCTACTGTGTAGCACAGGGAACTATATTTAAGATCTTATAGTAATTTACAGGGGAAAACATCTGAAAAAGAACATACAATACATATATCATATATAGCTGAACCACTTTGCAGTACACCTGAAACCAGCACAACATTATAAATCAACTATACTTCAATAAAAAATTCAACCAATATAATTTGAGCAAATGCCATGTATTTGGCTTTGTTCAGGTGTGCTTTGAGGGCCACTCCTATGGGAACACTGATACACAGGGTGTTTCCCTATTAGACTCAAAATTCCCTGATGAGAGAGATAGTGCAGTGTCTTAGTTAATCTCTCTCATCCTCAGACCCTCCATGCCTGAAACAGTCCTCAGTGTCTGATAGTGTCAGAATCTATAACAGACCCAGTAACTGTTGTGTGGATAGATGGTTGAATAAATGAATATGGGAGTTCATCCATGAGTGTTTCTGATCACTGCCCTTAAGGAGATTGCATTCTGGTTAAGAGGCAGAGAAGAGCAAGCATACAAATGATCTCAATGCCTGTGGAATGTGGTAAGGGCCATAAGAGAGGAGCCTGCTAAAAGAAAGCTCTGTTGAGGTTTAGGTGTAAATGGCAAGTCCCGGGAATGTAAGCAGAAGTAAGTAGTACTTGAGATAGTCCAGGAGGATGGATAGGGTGTCATGAGCAGGGATGGGCGAGGAAATAAGTGAGGACTTTCCAGCCTGAGAGAACAGAGGGAACAGACACAGCCAGTTGGAAAATCATGAACATTTTGAAGAGTAAGTTTGGATAGCTTATGTGGTTTGTCGTTGTTCAGTCGCTAAGTCACATCTGACTCTGTGACCCCATGGACTGCAGCACGCCAGGCTTCCCTGTCCTTCACCATCTCCTAGAGCTTGCACCAACTCATGTCCATTGAGTTGGTGAGGTCATCTAACTATCTCATCTTCTGTTGATCCCTTCTCTTCCTGCCTTCAGTCTTTCCCAGCATCAGGGTCTTCTCTAATGAGTAAGTTCTTCACATCAGGTAGCCAAAGTTTTGGAGCTTCAGCTTCAGCATCAGTCCTTCCAGTGAATATTCAGGATTGACTTCCCTTAGGATTGACTGGTTTGATCTCCTTGCAGTCCAAGGGACTCTCAAGAGTCTTCTCTAACCCCACGGTTCAAAAGCATCAATTCTTCGGTGTTCAGCTTTCTTTATGGTCCTACTCTCACATCCATACATGACTACTGGAAAAACCATAGCTTTCACTAGACGGACCTTTGTTGGCAAAGTAAGCTTATGTGGTAGGAAGGGAAAATAAGCAAGATTCACATGCTGGGACCACATTGTATGGGTCCGTCAATTCCTGGGTTTGCTAACTTGGAAGTGATCAGACAAATCATGAGGAGAAGCTGACATGGCGTGGGGGCCGTAAGACAGGTGTTTAAGCCCATTTCCCAAAAACATGATAGTTGTAAGGAGACGGAAGTACAGGACAGAAAAAAAATAAATCCGTGATAATATAATTCACCTTTAAGTCCTGTGTTGACAAATCAGAAATCTCCCATGTTTTTAATGTGAAATCCATGTCCTGATTAAATTCACTATCTGCTCTGTCAATAGCACAGTTTTGTTAAATAAGCAATTAAAATGGTAGCAAATTTTGACTTAATGTCTTTTCTTTATATGTTATATTAAAAGCTGTGTGATTAAGCTGACCTGGGGTTTCCAAACAGAAGGTATACAGTCGACTTCACACGTTTAAGAAGTGAAAAGTCCATGCTGAATTGCATCATGGACTCATGGAGTCTCAAGGATAAAGTATGGGCATCTCGTGGGGGCAAAGCATTCTTAGCGACGGCAAAGAAGGCTCACGCGCATCACAGTAGTGTTCTGTATTTCAGATTTGCATTGCAGTGGAGTACCTCTTCAGGCTTCTCTGAAAATCTTCTTTGGAAAAGACAGACCGAACCACATTACTGGGTAGTTCCTGTTTGTTTCCCTTTACAGGGGCCTTCTGCCACTCTTGCTGGATGCCTGACTGGCTACTCTGTGACTAGCTAAGCTGCACGGTTCCCAGCATCAGGCTCACCGGGTGTACAGATAGATGCTATCGTGACAGTAATAGCTGCGTGTGCTGTGTTTGCACATCTGCGGCGGCCTTCTGAATTGAGTTTCAGGCCCCAGCCAGGCAGCCCCTCCTTTATTTTCCCTGTCACACCATTAAAGGAAATGAGATTATGGCACAAATCATCATTCACGTGACTCCGGCATAGAAGGTTAGGGAGATATTGCTGAGATAATTCCACAGCCGCCATCGCCCCTGATAATAATTACAATGTGACCACAGGGGATCACCTTCTAATAGGCTTTTGTTCAGTCAATTCAGAGTCTGTTGTGTGCTCTGAGTTTGGATAATTAAAGTTGTGTCTCAGAAGCCGCATGTGGTAGCTCATAATTATGTAGTCGAGTCGGAGAGGAAACCGAGGTGACTGACACGGGGTTGGAGTGAGGAACAGGGGCCCTGGTGACGAGGAAGAAAGAAACCAGTCCCCTCACTGGGGAACTGGGGAATGGCGTTCGCTCCACAGCATCCATGGCTTTATTTATTTTAAAACAAAAACGAGTAATTGTAGCCCTTTCCAGTCCAATCCCTCACCCTCCAGAGGGACTTTGCTAACCCTTTCCTGTCGCCTCCAGCAAAAGAATGGGAACTGACCTGGACACGGAAGAAAAGACAAATGGCTTACTGAAACCACAGAATGGTTTAATTATTTAATCATTTGCATGTTGAGAGATTTGCATAAAGGCAGGGGAAGGCCCATGTTGGAATTTGGCCTGTATCTCCCCCCGTTTCTCACTGGAGCAAAGATCTTGAAGCGTGGCCTGGTTTCAGTTCTGGAATTTTAGAGAAACGTGAACTTTGGAAAGTGTAGATTTGTTATTTCAAGGACACAATATTTGAAAGAAAAATAAACCCAGAGATCGTATCCCATCGGGCCATGTCTCCCAAGTCAGTCTACGGCTGTCAGAGAAACTGAGTAGTTGCTCCACATAAGAAACCCTTGAACACCCATAAAGACACCCGTAAGAAGCCAATTTCCTGAGCCGCATGGGCAGACTGCTAGGGTAAGTGGGTGCCTTCTCAACACTTTTAGATTGGGTCCCGGATTTTCTAGATTCATCACATAAAATATGTTGAAATGTTAGTATAGAACATCTTTCATCTGAAATCTTTAGACTGTTTAGTGGAATCTTAGAATATATTGTAAAAGGCTTTCAGTTTCTGAGCCTTGAAAGTCAAGTTCTGCTGTGTTCTAACATGAGACATCTTTTCCTCCAGATCTTGCCAGGTAGAGAACCAGCCTCTCCTTCTTCCAAACTCTGTCTCCCCTTTGGAAGCACAGCAGGTCAATTCTTCAGCCCATGTGGGAACAACAATTGCTATTCAAAATACTGCCCTTTCCTCAGGCTTTGCCTTCATGAAAATGAACATATTTCATACTGAGCACCATATGGTGTTTGGGAAGAGTGGACACGCAGATGCTTCCTAATTAAAGCATTCAAGTTTGTCATGAGAAATGGCAGCCGCAGATGACTTTGGGCGCGTGTCTGGGAGGGGGTCAGTGGGAAGGGATCCCTGAGCGTGGGTGAAGTGGGAGGCTGACTCCCAGCTTTTTGAAACACACTCTCTGATTGGTCCTCGGGGAACAGATAATGGCAAGAGGCAGTTAATTTGAAGATAATTGAGAGATCTCTTTCCTTTCTTCACACAATAAACCAAGGTGTCGGGCCTCAGCTGGCACTTGCATTCTGGCAGGAAGAAAAGCGCCCAGAATGGGTCTGCTAAAGCTGCCACCTCATTTTCACGTCTCACACAAAGCTGGGAAACCCCTCTCGTGCGGCCCCCAGCCCCAGCTCCGACACTGGCGCCCATGTTTATTGTTTCAACACATCAGACCGTAAATAAGAGTTTCCAAAGAGAGAGGAGTCCATTAGAGGGCTGGGGATGGTCTATTCTTCTGGAAAACAAGGGCTGTGCCTCTAAAAACACAAGCTCACCAACTGGCCAGAAGAGAAGTCCCCTCTCAGAGGGTGGGTTCCCTTGGAGAAGGTGAACTAGCTTTCTGAACTTTTTAATTTATTCTTTCTCAGCATCTCTGTGTAAAAGTGTTTCCAAGCTACTGAAGTCCAGGTATCCTGAGGGGCTTTCTCAGGTTAATTTAGACACTCGTGCACATTTGCATGTGGACAGAAAGCACAGAGGTATCCGTGGCAAGGAACGGTCATAAAGAAGGCTGCCCCACTGCCTGAGCAAGCCGTGCTGAGAAGGGGAAAAGAGGGTCAAAACAAAGATAAAGCTTTTTTTTTTCTTTTCGAAGAATTCTTCCCTCTGTCCTGCCTACCTTCCCAGCTGCTTTTTATTCTCTTTCGGGGCAGCTTGACTATACGTTCTAGGAAAAGCCTTAAGCCAAGTAGGCAGGAGAATAATCTGATTCCCTTTTTTAACACAAACATAACACACATAAGGACTGGATAAAAGAGTTACCTAAGTGTGAAAAAGAAGGCTGCTCTTTTTCTCAGGACTGGGAAACTGCACAGTGATGTTTATAGGTATAACAATGATAAAGAACTTCTAAAAAGTGAAAAGAGCCTCATCGCCAAATTGATTCCTCATCAGTAAAGCCCAGAGAAACAGATTTGAGGGGGTGGGCACACAGGCAAAGAGGAGGTAGGGCCAAGTCTGAAAGAGAAAGCCAGCTGGGAGGGCTGAAGTAGGGGGTTATTAAAGGCAGTAGACAGCAGGGCTTGCTAACCTGATTTGAAGTTATTTTTTGAGGTAAAATATATTTTTCTGTTGTTCTGGTAAGTTGGGGCCAAGTAAGTTTTTTTCTCCTCTGAGCATGGAGATTGTGCTGGCTTTGACATAGAGGGCTATCTTCCAGTTTGTTCGTGAACACTTTCCAGACGTAACTCAGTCTCCTTATATATACAGGGGTGTATGTGTGTGTGTGTTTGAGCAAAAATATAAACATTGGCTATTACAGAGTGCAGTGATCTGTCTCGGTCTAAATAAACTTTACAATTTTTCCTCTATAGTCTCTACTACATAGTACATTTAAGATGCGAAAAATATATTAAGTATAATGATTTTTATACTCTCAGAGGAAAGGATAAAGCCCCACATATATGAGCTTTTCCTCTCTTTACTAGGAAAAGACTGCAAGTTATAATTTTTATTTGCTTTTGAGGGAAAATTTTAAAACCAATATCTTCCTAATCACTAGAATTGAGAGGAGAGGAGGGTAGAGCCATGCATATCTAGCATGTCTACAAACATTGGTAGACTTTTCTGTACATCAGTGAAAATGTTACAGAATAAAACGGAAAAATATCCTACCCATCATCACAGTAAAAGACATAACACAATCAGAAAACCTTAACAAGAAATGTGTAAGAGCTATATGAATGAAATAATAAAACTTTGAGAGACATAATGCTGGAAGATCCCGAGTCACACACTAGACAGCCAAATGGTAATATTGCCTGTTATAAACATGTTAGTTCTTCACAAATTCACTTCAAATTGTGAGATGATCGTGATTTAAGTCCCAGAGACGTATTGAGGAAAAAAAAAAACCTATTTTTAAAGTAATCTGTAGGTGTAATGAGTAATGAATAGCTAAGAAAATGTTGAAAATGAAGACTATATCTGTATGCTGTGTGGACACAGTGGATCACCATGACCTGTGGCTGCACCTTCTAGTATCAACCCTAGAGAAGCTATTGGAGTAAGAAGAAAACAGGGATTTCTGGTTAGCTCCAGGAGAAAAAGTGAAAAACTTTTGAGGAGAGTTAAACCTGTGTGTGTGTGTGTGTGTGTGTGTGTGTGTGTGTGTGTGTGTGCTGGGAGTGGAGGGCCAGATGTGGTGGACACTGCAGGCAGGACGCAGGGCCACCAGCAGAGCTGGGAGAGGACCGGCTGGAGAGATCGAGCTCTGCTGTCCTGGGTGGTTTCAGGATCATCCTCTCGTGCCCCTGTAGACACACTGTGTAGACCGGGCCTTGTAGCTCAGGCCACTGACATCCCAGTTGTACCAGGGCAGCGAAATCCTTTCATTACCGCAGTTAATGAAAGGACTTCTATTCTTCTCTTCCTCTTTTTCCAAATCCCACAATTTGGTGAATTTCCATATTTAAAAAACTGACTTCTAACAATGTTGCTTGTCTTTATGAGTTTAAAGAAAGTCATACAGGAGGTCTTAGGTGTATTTAGCTTTGAGTATATTTATCAGGAAACAAGAATACTTAAAAGCAAAAATTAGCCAAGGGTTTAACTCACAAGTTGGTAAAAGAGTAACAGAACAATCAAAGAATCAAGAGGGAAGGAACTAAAAAAGATAAATATAGAAATGAATAAACGAATACATGTGTATACACTTATACACTTACGAATGAGGAATAGAGATTAATCAAGCTTAAAGTTGTTTCTTTAAAAGTATTCCCAATGTTGACTGACTTCTAGAATAATGATCAAGAAAACAGTATGCAAGTATACCAAATACAGAATGAAAAGGGAAAAAATTACTACCGATAACAGCAATATTGTTTACAGATAATGTGAAGGAAATGAACAGGAAAGGCACAGGCTGGAAGAAAGTATTTGTAAACCATGTATCGGACAAAGGACTTGAATCCAGGCTATGTAAAGAACTCATGATTTAAGAATAAAAAGCTAAACAGCTCCAACAAGAGCTCAACAGAAACTTCATAAAGAAAGATATATGTATATATATGACCAACAAGTACATGAAAAGGTTTTTAATATCATGAGTCACAGGGAAATGCAGATTAAAACCACAATGAGATACTATACACCCACTAGAATGTGTAAAACTTTATCAATAAAAGTGAAAATGTTCATCGCTCAGTGGTGTCCACCTCTTTGCGACCAAATGGACTGTAGCCCACCAGGCTCCTTTGTCCAAGGGATTCTCTAGGCAAGAATGTTGGAGTGGGTTGCCATTTTCTTCTCCAGGGGAAGAACCAGGGAGAATTGAGAATCAAGTATCTTCCTGACCCAGGGATTGAACCAGGGTCTCCTGTATTGCAGGCAGATTCTTTACCATCTGAGCCACTGGGGATGCCCTTGCATTGGAAAGTGTGGCGCCTTAACCAGTGGACCACCAGGGAAGTCCCATCCATAAAAGACGCGATGCTAAATGTTGACAAGGATGTGGAGCTACCGGAAATTCCTAAATGGTTGGTGGCAGTGGTGAGCCCAGAGTAGAAGGAGGGAGTGGCTGTCCTGGGTGCAGGCAATAAGGGAGTAAGTGCATTGTCTGCAGATCATTTAAAAACAATAATAAAACTGACTCTAAGTCAGTCTGCCTTTTATTACCAACATATGCCAGCAATTTTAAACAACGTTAGTGATAAAACACTTCTCCCTGAAAAATATTTTTTGCTGCTCTAACTGCTAACAATTGTTGAGGGTTATTCTTGAATTTTAATAATGTACATGTAAGCTTCAGATTAGCACCTTTTTCTTATTTATCCTTTAATAGCCACTGCATTTTGCATGGAAGTAAAGTCCAATTCTCCCAGCTGTGTCAGTCCCCTAGGTACCCGTACTTGGCTACATGTGTTTTGAGAATAAGCCTAAAGTTCAAGATCTTTTCAGCTGCTTTCAGAGCACATCCAAGTTCTGTGCACTGCACATGAGTGAAGTTAAACAGATTTGAAATGAACAATGAAAACATAGTGATTGTAAGTCAAAGAAACACCTTTAGAATAGTTCCTTGAATTTTGTGATTCTGTGTGACCACTTGGAGTTTTTACTTGTGTTTAAAATTTAGAACAGGAGGAGAGGCCAAAGTGTAAAGTATAATATTTTTATTTAGAGAAATGTAACTTTAAATTCATGAGAGAAATATTTTATTGAATTTGAATTACATCTTAAAAATTATACATTGGTTTATTTTTATTATTTATTCATTTATTTTAAATAGAAATATAATTGACATACAATGTTATCTTAGTTTCAGGTATACAATGAAATGATCCAACGACATACACATTGTAGGATGATCACCACAATCAATCACGATTTGTAATTACTATGATATTATTGAGTATATTCCTTACTCAAGGAATTGTGTGATTGTCTATATCACCATGCCTTATTTGTTTTATAAGTTTGTGCCTCTTTTATCTCCTTTACCTACTTCCCCTCTTCCCCACACCCTTCTTTCTGATGACCACCAGTTTGTTCTCTGGGTCTATGAACCTGTTTCTGTTTTGGGTTTTTTGTTCATTTGTTCTATTTTTTAGATTCCGCATATAAAAGTGGAATTTTAAAACATTTGTCTTTTGCTTATTACATTGCCTTTCTTTTGCTTAGCTTTCCATGTGCCTGTTTATATTTTAAAAAATAAAACTCCAATATATCTTGCAAATATCGTTTTATTTTCCAAACACGCCAAACATTTGGGGTCATTTTCCCCTGAAACACCTCCTCACGTAGTCCCTTGTCCTTCATCCATCTGTTCTCGATCCCAGAGAGACAGCTGGGAGCAGTGTGTGAGGAGACAGCTTAGTTCCCTGCCCAGGAATTGAACCTGCATAGCCAATGGCAGCCCACTCCAGCACTCTTGCCTGGAAAATCCCATGGGTGGAGGAGCCTGCTAGGCTGCAGTCCATGGGGTAAGGAAGAGTCGGACACGACTGAGCGACTTCACTTTCACTTTTCACTTTCATGCATTGGAGAAGGAAATGGCAACCCACTCCAATGTTCTTACCTGGAGAATCCCAGGGATGGGGGAGCCTGGTGGGCTGCCGTCCATGGGGTCGCACAGAGTCGGACACAACTGAAGTGACTTAGCAGCAGCAGCCTGGATGGAGACCAGAAATCCTAGTCACTAGTCCACCATGAGCTAAAGGCTAGAAGCAGAGTTTCCCTAGCTCTTGTCCCATTTGAAAAACGAGTTTCTTAGAGGCAAAACCCACCAAACAGGTACAAAGCTTATTATTAGATTCACGGCATAACAAGTGGGAGCACACGCAGAGAAACCTTTATTTAAGACAGAGGCAAGGCGGAAATGCACATTGGGAGAGGAAAGTGTGGGCGTCATCCCTAAGGAGAACGGCAGTAAAGAGGCAGTTAAATCATTTAAATAGGGCAGTTCTTCCCTGTCTTTGTTTACCTTTGGCCAATTATCTCGCTTCTTTCCCCACACCTGACTTGCCCTAGGATCCTGTCCAATATGTGTGTACAGTTTTTTCCCAAGATGCATTTCCAGTGCAGAGGCCTGTGGGAGGTTGGACAGCACCGATTTTGGGGTGGGGCTGCTCCCTTTTCGACCCTCCAGGAGTCTTCCTGCACATGTGCAGTTGGGGAGGTTTCCCTGACCTCAGGATTGATAGATGTGGTCGTCTAATCAATTTATTCTGGCAGAGCTCAGCTCCTGCCATTAACTTGGTCCTTGGAGTGTCTAGAGAAAACAAAGGCCCAATTTCCTCCACTTGACAAACTCCAGCTGCTCAGCCTAGGGGCCCATCTATCTCCTGCCTCATTCTGATCTGTGCCCAGTGCCCTCCCCGCCTGATCGGCAGGATCAACTGGGCACTTCAACTTGGTAGCTTCTTGTACTGGGTCTCTAAGACCCCTGGGTGCCACGTTCTCTTTCTCTTGATGTACACCCTCATTTTGGGGGAGAGCAACCTCTAGTAGTGTCCTAAGAAAGGGAGCAAGGGAGGTGAATGTGTTGAGACTTTGTATGTCTGAAAACATCCATTTTATGCTCACACAATTATGGAATTAATTCTAGATAAGAAACAATTTTATCTCAGAGATTTGAAGTCCTTCTTCAGTATATTCTATCTTCTGATATTGGTCTAATGATATTGATTGTGTAAATATGATTCCTACATTTTCTCCCCTCCATAGAAATTTTCAATATTTCCTTTTTATCTCTAGTGTTGTCAGTGTCCGTCAGGATGTTCTTTGATGTGATGTCAGTGTCCGTCAGGATGTTCTTTGGTGTGAGTATTTTTGCTTTTGTTATACTGGAATTTTGGTGATCCCCTTAAATCTGGAGTCTTTATTATTATTATTACTTCTTTAAACATTTTATCACCTCTGTTTTCCTATTGTTTCTCGAAGTACAACTAATTAATCATTGAACCTCTAGGACTGGTGCTCTAATTTTCTTCTCTTTCTCTTCTATTTATTTGCCTTTTATTTTGACTTTCTGGGAGATTCTTGTCGTAGTCAGCTGGGACAACCATAATGAATTGTCATATACCTGTGGCTTAAACAATAGGAATTCTCATAGTTCTAGAGGTTGGTAATCCGAGATCAAGGGTGCTGGCTGATTTGATTCCCTGGCAAAGTCCATTCCCTGATTGCCTCCTGTCTGTATCCTCACATAGCAGAGAGAGGAAACTCTAGCGTCCTTTCCTCCTTCTTGTAAGGGCACTAATCCCACTGAAGAGCCAACTCAGTGGAAAGGACCCTGATGCTGGAAAGACTGAGGGCTGGAGGAGAAGGGGGTGACAGAAAATAGGATGGTTGGATGGCATCACTGACTCAACGGACATGAGTTTGAGAAAACTCTGGGAGATAGTGAAGGACAGGGAAGCCTGGCATGCAGCAGTCCATGGTGTGGCAAAGAGTTGGACACGACTGAGCAATTGAATAATAGCAACAACACCATTGCGGGGCCTCCATCCTCAGGCCTTCGTCTGAATATAATTGACCTCTCAAAGGCCCTACCTCCTGATGTCATCACGCTGGGGTTTAGAGCTTCAGTGTATAAATTCGAGACAGAAAACTTTGGTCCATAATAATTCCTCAACTTCATTGTATAACCCTTCTACTGAATTTCTAATCTTTCTAATTTCAGCTCTCATATTTCTATTCTAATCCCCCTGTTCTCTGATTGTTCCTTTCCCTTATTTCCTGTTTGTGTTTGCAGTTACCATACCTTCTTGCTCTGGAGAAAGCACATCTGTTTTTAAACTTCTAGGCCTGGAGGTGACATCAACCTCTCTGCACACAGGGAAGAAACATTATATGGCCCCATGAGTCACAAGGGCTGAATCTTGTGGTCCAGGGGATGTCGAGGCAAAGAGAACATTAGCAGCCTCTTCCACTGAGGATTTCCTCATTGGGCGATGATCTTTGGTTTTCTGTTTGCTTGCAAGAGTGAGGCACCAGAAAGCTTGTTGGAAGCTCTGTGTGTGTCGGCAAAACATGTCCTTCCTTAACTGAAGCTCATGAGGTTGCAAACCGGCTTTTATGTTTAGGGACCCTCAAATACCATTGTCTGAAGTTCTTTTCTCACAAGGAACGTGTTGTTTATTTTTCTGGAAAGAATCCTCCATTTTTCTGTCTTGGGGTACACGCCTGGTTGTTAAATTTTCTGAAGCAAAAAAAAAAAAAAGAGAGAGCTAGGAAGTTCTCACAGTTCAAACACAGAATGGTACCAATTCTCCTGAAATGATGTGCATGCTTCTTTTCCACCTCTGCTCTGTCTGGGGTCCCTGGGTCCAGATTCTCTCTGGCTGAATTTATCCAGATACTAAATGTCGGAGTCTCCTTAAAGAGTGGAGAAAAGGGAAGGAGAAACAGGGGAAGAATCCAACAGCTCCATGTTAAGACTTCAGTCAGCCCTCCTGTTTTCAGCTCCACAGCTCTCATCTCACCCAGTCCTTCTATGACATCTGTTGTCACCAAGTACTGGGCCCGCCTGAGTTCTGTGGAGGAAAGTGTCCTTCGGGGCTATTCACTCCTGCAGGCCTTGGGACTGAAGCCCCCTCTGTTCTAAAGATACATTACATTGCTTCTCTGTATCTGCTGTCCTCCCAAAATGTGTCAGTCATAGTCTTTTATTTGCTCTCGTCTGTCTTTCATTCTCTTTGTCCCTGTGATTGCATATAATAATTTTCTTTTTTACTTTCGAAGTGGGTTTTAGAAGGGGAAAGGATAAAAATACATGTGGTCAGTATGCCACATTTAATTAAAAGTCTAGAAATAATTTTGGTAACAGAGAAGTTTATAATGCTTACTGTGAAAGAAACCAAAAAGCAACATGCAGTGTGTTCCCAAGCAGGTTAGAAAGCAAAGAGGAAGAAATGGAAGATGAGATCAAAAGGTAAATAGTTACTGCTAGCATAAAATAGTGCTGATTTTTAGCTTCTTTTAAATCCTTTTTAGTTCTCTTTAGTTCTTTTTAGTTTTTTTAGCCCCTTTTGGGGCTTCCCTGGTGGCCCAGACAGTGAAGCATCTGCCTACAATGTGGGAGACCCAGGTTTGATCCCTAGGTTGGGAAGATACTCTGGAGAAGAAAATGGCAACCCACTGCAGTACTCTTGTCTGGGAAATCCCATGGATGGAGGAGCCTGGGGGGCTACAGTCCATGAGGTTGCAAAGGGTCGGACACGACTGAGCGGCATCATTTTCTTTCTTTCTTAGTCCTTTTATTTCCAAATGTCTTTACTGAACATGAAAGACTTGTAAACAGAATAAGTACTCTTTTATAGGATGCAAATAAGAGTAAGATCACAAAGTAGAGAAAATACTTGAAAGAAATTAAAAATCATCTCAGTTGAAAGTGTTTTTCTTTGGGCATAATGTATACATTTGAGATTGGATATGATTTTATTACGAATGAATAACAAGAAGAGATATGCAATAACATAATGCCATATGTATGCTGCATGCCAAACTCTATCCATTATCTCATTTAGTTGTTATCACAGAGGTAGATATTATTTTCTTCCCCATTTATAGATGAAGAAACTGAAGCACAGATGTAGAACCCTCATGGCCCTCTGCTGGTACATGACCGAGCCAGACTTGGGACCCACTAATCCTCACTCTGGGCTTCCCAGATGGCTCAGTGGAAAAAAAAAAATCCACCTGCCAATGCAGGATACGAAGGACACATGGGTTCAATCCCTGGGTCAGGAAGATGCTCTGAAGCAGGAAATGGCAACCTGCTCCATATCTTGCCTGGGAAATCCCCATGGACAGAGGAGCACAGTGGGCTGCAGTCCATGGGGTCACAGAGTTGGACATGACTGAGCAACTTGAGCACATGTGCACACACACATGTGTGAACCTAGAGAGGCATCCTTACCCACTACATTCCATTTCAGTCTCTCACGGGTATAGACATACATGGATGTGCCTATGTCCTCATCTAACTCCTTGGACACATTTGTGCTTATGTCTACACGTGTGTTCAAACAGTCAAGAGCATGCCTTGGCTCTTGAACAAATTGCATAGTGAGGACAAGAGAGGAGGTCAGTGCGGCCTCTCTCTGGGAACTGTGATAATAAACACTTGGGGTGACTCTCTAACTGCTTGGGTCTGAATTCTCATCTGTTTCTCTCTCTCTCACTCTTTTCTGTTCCAATAAATCATACCCCACACACAGGAAAAGGTACCCTTGGGCTTCCGAGTGCATTCAGGAAACAAGCGGCTCCCACACCTGTTTAAGCTTATGCTTTCTGACAGCTTTAGAGGCACAATATGGCCCCAGATCTTTGTTTTGAGTACAGTGGGTGGAGGGGGCTTCTTACAAGCCAGGATGCATTAAAAGTTCATGGCAGCTGCCTAGAAGCCACTGCAGTGTTTCTCATTAAAGACAAACTAGTATAAACTCCCTGTTATTTCCAGGAATGTAAGAGTTTTTGATGCTTTCTTTACATCCTATTGTTTCTGAGCTCCAATTAAACAATGCCATATGTAATACTCCCCAAGTCCCTAAGAAAGAGGTCATCTGAATGATTTGGGATGGTCTAATGTTTTTTTACAAAACTACACACAAGTTTCTAAGAAATTTTAATTTGCAGGCAGTAATTCCTGTTGTGATACCCTGGGGCCACATGCTGGATTTTAGTTGGCAAAGGATTTATTATATAGTTTTTGTCTATAGTGTCCTCTTTTGCTTGTGAAAGAATACTTCTCCAAACTAATTTTCTATTTTCCCCCCTTTTTAAAAATAAGGACTTTATTGAGATTTGTATACCATAGCAATTTACTCATTTAGGGTGTACAAATCAATGCCTTTTAGTGTATTCACAAAGTCATATAACCATCACCACAGTCAATTTTAGAACCTCTTTTCTCTGATGTTCTGATGGCACCCAGAATGTGGTTTCCAATGCCATTCTCCAATAAAAGATACTAGAGTTCCTTGGGAAAATGACTGATTCTAGGGATGGGCAGGAAATATATTCTATATATATAATAATATATAATATATGTGATGAACCTGAAGCATCATACAGTGCCTGGAAGTAAAGAAAGACTAAAACAAACAAAAACAAAACAAAAAACCAAAACTCACCATTCATAGGGACATGTCAATGGAAAGAGTTTCCAGTGGACAAAGCTAGAAAATTTTGAGCAGGAAAATGTAGGTGTATTGAATTATAACCCAAAACATAGAATATCTATGTGCTCATACTGATATAAAGAATGATAAAATAAATAATTGGGAGGAAAGACAACACTCCATTGCAAAGAATTCCAATTAATTAATATTCTCTATTGATGAGGCATTGTCACCACCTTCCTTTCTAGGCTAGTTTTCCTTTCTTATTTTGAAGTCTCTGTTAAATCCAGTATGCCCTCTCATAGGCAGTTTCTGTTTCTTTCTTTGTTCCCTGGTATGGTATCGGTCTTAATTTCTTGTTTCCTTCCATGTCTCATAATACTTTGTTGAAAACTGGACATTTTTAGGAATATTGATTTCCTGCCCCTCTCTGGAGCTTGTTTCTGATGTTGCTTACTTGTTTGTTTGGCTGACCCCTTTCAGCCATCCTGTATTCCTTGAGAAGCAGGTAAGGGGAGAGGATCTCCCTTCTTGGCCATGCCTGCCTAGAGTGGAGTTTCCATCTGTCTGAGTGCTGGGTCGTGGAAGGAACACAGATGGCTTGTGGCTCAAGTGCTGCAGATTCTTATAATTCTTACCAAGATTTAGTAGAGTTTCTGAAGTAAATGTTTCTTAGTTTGCTGTATACCCTGAGGACAATTTCTGGAGACTTTATGATTGCTTTATAAAATAGTTTTCACTAGTTATGGTTGTTTTGCTGAAGAATGAGTCTATGGAGCTCCTTTCACCACCATTTGGAAAGTGGAACTCCTCTTTTCTTGCCCTGAATCCAAACCATTTGATCATCCCAGGATGCACAGTGGATTGTTTCTAGGACCCCTTGGAATACAAAATCACTGGATGCTCAAGTCTCTTGTATAAAATGCTGTAGTTATTCACATATAATCTACACTGCTGCTGCTACTGCTAAGTCGCTTCAGTCGTGTCCGACTCTGTGCGACCCCATAGACGGCAGCCTGCCAGGCTCCGCCATCCCCAGGATTCTCCAGGCAAGAACACTGGAGTGGGTTGCCATTTCCTTATCCAATGCATCAAAGTGAAAGGTGAAAGTGAAGCCGTTCAGTCCTGTCCAACTCTGAGCGACCCCATGGACTGCAGCCTATCAGGCTCCTCCGTCCATGGGATTTTCCAGGCAGAAGTACTGGAGTGGGGTGCCATTGCCTTCTCCATAATCTACATACATCCTCCTAAATATTAATACTTTAACCATCTCTAGGTTATTTATAATATCTAATAAAGTAAATGCTATGTAAATTTTCAGTTAATGGCTAATACAAGTTTTGCTTTGGGGAACTTTCTGAAATTTTAAAAAAATATTTTTGATTATGGTTTGTTCCACAAATGTGGAATCTGTGGATATGAAGAGCTGAGTATATTTTCATGAACTCTCTGGTGTTTAAGAAGCTGTCTTCTCACCTGATATGAATCCAGATTTTCTGTATGACAGTCTCTTAAGAGTTGAATGGGGCTAACTTTCCTACAAAGAGAAATGGACCAAGATCTGAGGCCAGGTTCTGCGATGTCTACCCAGATTGATGTGATTAATCTGCACAATATTCCCAACGCCCCATGTTCAGTGATTGAATCTCCAGCGAAGAGCTGTAAGGTTGGGAATTCAGTGATAGCAACCCGTTTGACTGAAGTCAGACCTCAAAACACTCTTTCCCATGTTCAGTTCAGTTTAGTTCAGTTTCTCAGTTGTGTCTGACTCTTTGCGACCCCAGGAATCACAGCATGCCAGGCCTCCCTGTCCATCACCAACTCCCGGAGTTCACTCAGACTCACGTCCATCAAGTCAGTGATGCCATTCAGCCATCTCATCCTCTGTCGTCCCCTTCTCCTCCTGCCCCCAATCCCTCCCAGCATCAGAGTCTTTTCCAATGAGTCAACTCTTCTCATGAGGTGGCCAAAGTACTGGAGTTTCAGCTTCAGCATCATTCCTTCCAAAGAAATCCCAGGGCTGATCTTCTTCAGAATGGACTGGTTGGATCTCCTTGCAGTCCAAGGGACTCTCAAGAGTCTTCTCCAACACCACAGTTCAAAAGCATCGATTCTTCGGCACTCAGCCTTCTTCACAGTCCAACTCTCACATCCATACATGACCACTGGAAAAACCATAGCCTTGACTAGACAGACCTTTGTTGGCAAAGTAATGTCTCTGCTTTTTAATATGCTATCTTGGTTGGTCATAACTTTTCTTCAAAGGAGTAAGTGTCTTTTAATTTCATGGTGGCAGTCACCATCTGCAGTGATTTTGGAGCCCAAAAAAGTAAAGTCTGACACTGTTTCCACTGTTTCCCCATCTATTTGCCATGAAGTGATGGGACCAGATGCCATGATCTTCGTTTTCTGAATGTTGAACTTTAAGCCAACTTTTTCACTCTCCTCTTTCACTTTCATCAAGAGGCTTTTTAGTTCCTCTTCACTTTCTGCCATAAGGGTGGTGTCATCTGCATATCTGAGGTTATTGATATTTCTCCCGGCAATCTTGATTCCAGCTTGTGCTTCTTCCAGTCACCCTGCTTATTTCCCACGTTAACCAACTAAATTAATGAGCCATTTTTTGGTACAGACCATATAACACAGGATGATTTTGTATAGTACATGAGTAACTTTTTTGGGGGTTGATTATTTATAGGTTTACTAGGAAAAACAGAGATAAAAAGATGAATAAATGTTAATATAAATACGGATTTATAGTGTTTCCGAGAAGATAGGTGAAAGATTCAGGGCAGGCGGCAAATACAGTAATGTTTCCCTCTCAGAAATAAATAAATCCATTTAGACTCCGTGCCTTTCCAAGAAAGTGGAAAGTCTCTGATAGTACTTTTCTTTCTGTTTTATTGTTTCAGTGCTCAAATTAAGGAGTGCCATGTCCATATATTATTATTCTCCAAGGCCCTACAAAATTTGCATGAGAGTATACATTATAAAAATGATATATGAACATACACAAAGCATATCAAAATTGTAACTTCACAATGTTGCTGCTTAGACAAGTCTAAAATAGCTATTTATTATACTTTCATCAAAGTAAGCCAATTTAACAGTAATTCAAGAACACAGCCAAAATTGTAAAGGTGGTATGAAAATGACTGAATTTTGAAAAGTAAAATACAAACATTATGTAAAAATTTTACATGATAGCAACTCTGTTAGATGCAGAAATAAATTGGTCATTTTGTTAAAAGCATGGCAAGAAGATGCATTCAAGAATTCTCTCTGCTGGTAGATACACTGGACAGCTTAAAAAACAGGGTCCTCAGTTCGATCCTGGGTTGCAAAGATCCCCTGGAGAATGGATTGGCTACCCACTCCAGTATTCTGGCTTGGAGAATTCTGTGGACTATACAGTCCATGGGGTCACACAGAGTCAGACACGACCGAGCGACTTTCACTCCAGACAGACAAAAGGGAAAGATAATGGCTTCTCTTCCTCCATGCACACCACCTTCTCATTTGAAACTTCAGGTATGGCTAATCTTTTCCTTTTCATGCTTTGCAGAGCACCACAAGGATTAGCTTGAACTAGCTGATAGCTGCAGAGAAGGCAATGGCACCCCACTCCAGTATTCTTGCCTGGAAAATCCCATGGACGGAGGAGCCTGGTAGGCTGCAGTCCATGGGGTTGCTAAGAGTCGGACATGACTGAGCGACTTCACTTTCACCTTTCACTTTCATGCATTGGAGAAGGAAATGGCAACCCACTCCAATGTTCTTGCCTGGAGAATCCCAGGGATGGGGGAGCCTGGTGGGCTGCCGTCTATGGGGTCTCACAGAGTTGGACACGACTGAAGCGACTTAGCAGCAGTAGCAGCAGCAGCTGATAGCTGATTTAACTTAAAAATGAAGCATCCGTAGGCCTCTGGTGAATGATACAGTCAGCAGGATATAGGTGAGTGAAGAGGGAACTGGCAGAGCTCCAGTTCAGAAGGACCCAAAGCTTCTGGTCAGTTGCTGATAATATCATTTCCAAATTGAAGAGCAACCTTCCTGTGAGCATTCTTGTGGGCTGGTAGACAGCTAGACCACTTCTGTAATATATTAACTCAAAGCATTATTTTCTGGTTGTCATCTCTTTTGTTGTCAACAGCTGGTCCTAAAGTCATTTTCAAGTTTATGAATATGTCAGAACAGGTAATGAAGGAAATAGTTAATATTCCGGTTCTACACGTCTCCTGGCAGCCTTACTCCTGGCTTCCCGATGACAGGGAATGTAAACGTTGTGTCTCTCCAGTGCCTATGAGCTTGGTCAATGTCACCTCCTCTTCCTGCTCCTCCCCTGAGAAGAGCATCAAGTTCAAGTAAATGGACACACTGGATCCCAAAGCCCCCCACTAAAGGAAATCAAAGGTGCTGCTGAAAACCAAGTGTAAGCAAACCTCATCAAGAAATGACTTCTCCTCCTCCTCTCCCCCTCATTCCATCAGCCCTGATGCATCTGTATCTCGCTTAACCAGTTTTATCAGTGAGCTTCTAAGTGGCAGCACTAACTGACATGGCTTTTGCTTCCTCGTGTTGCCCTTGCAGAAGATCTAAGTGAGTGGGCAGAGTAAGGATACAGAGTGGAGAAATCAAAGAGATTTCTTGGGTCTGGAAAGTTCTTGGCATAGGGAAGGACTGGCCACAATTATTATGATTAATTATAATCATGTATCATAATAATTATGATATATCTGTGTGGTACTAATATGTGTGATACAGCACACATCCTGTGGGCCTCCTTGAGTCTCCTGGCCTCACCTGTCCCCTGGTCCCTCAGCTCCTGGACTGAAGGCAGGGCGTGGGGAAAAGGGGGCGTGTATCGGTGCAGGACTCATGCTTCCCTCTGTGTTGTGTTTAGCCCTTCCCCCACTTCTGATCCCATAAATGCCACTCCTTAAGTTACCAGATCTGCTTCTCCAAAAGAGGTCTGCTGCCAGAAGTGGCCAGGGGACCCAGCCCAGAAATATAGCGATGTTAACTCCCAGGGATCTTCCCAGGTAGCGTGAGTGGTAAAGAACCCACCTGCCAACGCAGAAGACCCAAGAGACACAGGTTCAGAACCCTGGGTCAGGAAGATCCCCTGGAGGAGGGCATGGCAACCCACTCCAGTATTCTTTCCTGGAGAATTCCATGGACAGAGAAGCCTGGCAGGTTATAGTCCATAGGGTTGCAGTTGGAGATGACTGATGTGACTTGGCATGTACCCACATAACTCCCATGGCCTTCACGTTGATAAATGGGAAGGGAAAGGCAGAAAGGAGTCAGCAGCAGGACATTGTTCTGAGTCTCACACAGTTTACCAGAGACATTCTGCACCTGCCCAGAAGCTGGCTGTGTCTCTTCTTGGCTCATGTGATGCAGCGGACAGCGCAGCAACGCAGGCCCTGGCCTGGCCTCCTAGCCTTCCCTCCCTGCCTTTCCATCATTCTTGCTCCCCATGATTGTCCTTCCCAGTAAAGTGTGAGCACTTAAACCTAGCCCCACACCCCAAGTGTTCTGCCTCTTTATCTCTACAAATGTTTGGTCTTTGCCAAAGCATGAGATCACTTCTCTCTCTGTCTTTTTCCCTTCAAACAAATGCCAGAGATGGGATGGTGGCAGCTCTTAGGTTCACTTTTTAAATTCCTGTCTTTAATTTGCTGGCCTAATGTTCCAATTAATTTTGATCCTTGATTTTGTGTTTTCTTTTTTCTCTGCCTGGCAAAATTTGACTTACCCTTCGAAGCCCAGCGAAATGCCATCTTCCGGGTGACACCTTTCTTGCCACTTGGCCCATGCCTGCCTTGTCAGTCTGTGCTGTTGCAAGCCAGATGGAATAAAGCCTGTACCCCTGCTTCCTAAAGGATGGAAGCCCTGTTCTTGGTTCTTGAATACACTGTAACCATGTTTCCTCCACCCGCTCGAAGTCTTACTGACTTTATCTCCAGGACTGGCCTGTAAAAGGTGTTCAGAAATGTTTGCTGAGTGAAGGTGGTTTGAGCTCTTTTTGCATCCAGCACCGTTGCCTCCATTAGCTCAGATAGGCCTGCCCACCCTGGATAGGACAGGGGCTTCCTAGTCTCCACACTGCCCGTCTTCTCTGACAATGCAATCTGCTCAAACCAGCACCCTGCTCTTCTAAAAACTGTATTCTCTCACCCCTAGATCTCCAGTTATTGTTCAGTTGTGTCTGACTCTTTGCAGCCCCATGGACTGTAACCCTCCAGGCTCCTCTGTTCATGGAATTTCCAGGCTAGAATACTGGATCTCTAGAGCCTACAGAAAAAAAAAAAAAAAGATAATCTAGCATAGAAATAATATAAGTACACAAAGCCCAGACAGACAGTAATAGCCCTTAATAAATGTTAGACACATTATCTCTGATGTAAAAAGATACTGGTGTTCGAGGTCTATGCCAACATAACTCTTAAATCCCCAAACCCCCAAACAAGCTCTCCATTCTGCTCAGGCTTGGCTCCTCTCCCTGCCCCAGGCTGCTCAGCAGTCCTCTGTAACTCAGGAGTCCCCTGCCTCGATCCCAATCCTGTCTGTTTTCCAATCTCCCACCTTCACAGATGCTAGTGGAGTTGCTATAACCAGACAGATCCCTCCTTATCTCAACTTTTATAAATACCACTTTCTCAGCCTGAGATCTGATTGTCTAAGGCTTTTCCCATTTCTTTCCGCAATAAGATTACAAACTTTCCAAGGTCAGGACTCACATTCAAAACTTCTTCAGAAATACTCCTGGGCCAGGAAAGAGTCAGCAAATATTGGCCAGTTGATTCATTGCTATAGAAATTAATCTGACCAAGCCAGGCAGAAGAAGTTAACAATCAGCTACAGCCTGATGGTTAGAAGGTATCGTTGGATTTTAAAAAAGGAATTTTCTGTTATTTTTCCCTATGTCAGCAGAGAAGGAAAAAAAAACCACAGCACGCATTTTCTAGAGAAGAAAACACCACTATACATTATAATAGTTCATTAAAGCATTCTTCTGCTCCTTTTCCTAACATACGCTATGAATCTTCATAGCAGTCAGGGTACATTTTTTTCCAATTAATTTTTTTCTTTTGCTTTCCTGGCAGTCAGTTTTTCTCATAGCTATTTTTCTAAGTCAAACACTTTAATTAAAGTTGGAATGAAAAGTCTGATTAAAATCTAAATTGGCTCAAGGAGCTGTGATCTTCTGGTCTGTTCTTTGCACTCACATAATTTATGTCCCAAATTGCTACATTAGGACTTACAGTCCACTATCCTTACTTAAAAGGTTTAAAAGGCCTGGAGCTTTGAACCAAATAATCCTAATTTGGGAGCCATTGTATACTCAAAGTCAAGAGTTTCAAGACTAACAATAGGTTATGGAGTGAGTTTCCAAAATAATTTAATTTTTGATCAATTCCGAATAATAGACATACAGCTTCTTTCATATTGGTTGCCTTTCACACCCTAACCTGTTACTTAAATGTCCAGTGAAAAAAGTGAAAGTGTTAAGTCAGTTGTATCTGACTCTTTGTGACCCCATGGATGATAGCCCACCAGGTTTCTCTGTCCATGGAATTCTCCAGGCAAGAATACTGGAGTGGATAGCCATTCCCTTTTCCAGGGGATCTTCCCAACCTGGGGATCGAACTTGGGTCTCCTGCATTGCAAGCAGGTAGATTCTTTATATGTCTAATACTCATTCTAAAACTCATTCTCCGTAATAGATTCTCTGCTACAATCTGGAAGAAACCAACTAACTTTGAATATCTAAATGAATAGTTTAAAAGATAATGACGTGGCTTATCTGGGCTTAACTTTTTCTATTTTTCAGAAATCTCTCTGATGATACATTTCAGAGGTAGGAACTGAAAACCCAGAAAAATTAATGTGTCCAAAAGAAAAAACCCAAACCAAGAAAATACCAAAACCTGAACCACCGAGTAAGTTGATAAATCTGATTCCCATTTAGTGGCTCAGGTGGGTGAATTAACAATTTCATAAAAAATGTATAAGACCATCAGGGAAATCTGAATGAGAACAAAGGCTGGGAGAACAAAGCTAACGAAGATGCTGTGGAGCATTTATGAGGAAGAAATCGAAACTACTCAGGAGGCTTGCTTTTCAAGCTCGGTTCCTGGGGGTCAAACAGGGTAACCAGCTCTAATGCGGTCTCTGCAGATTGAAATTGGCTGCCGCGGGCAGAGGTGACCCCACAGTATCAATTACTTGCTACTACCTGGAAAATTTAATTTCATGCCCAGCAATAGATCTGCTTTCTTCTCCCACATGAATGGCAACTGTCCCCAATTGATAAGAAGAATAACTCATTTCCTCAGAGTCATTAGACTCTAGAAGCTTCTCCATTCAGAAAGGCCTCTGCAGATTGTTGAGTGAAAAGAATAAAAGGGACGTGTTTGCCCTTTTCTTAACCTTTTGAGAGATTGTTTGGTTTCTGATTTGTAGTGGGGTTATTCCGAACTCTTGTGTACAACTGATACTTAGATGAACATTGGTTTCCCCACGCAATTCCTCAAAGAAGATGTCCAGGGATGTTAGCAAACAGAAAAAACAAACAAGAAAACCACAGAAATTGTATTTTCAAACAGCAGGGTTTCTGAAGTGAAATTTGTACTGGGTTTATTTTTGCCTGGAAATATTGTAAAGGTCTAAAAATAATCTCCCCCTCTTCCCCTCCCCAAATCATAGTCTTTGGAAAGATGAGGTAAGAACAGTTTTGCTAATGAGATTAGTATTACTCTAGGAAGTTGATAGACATATTTAAAACACACAAACAAAGAACAGACCCTTTCTATGTGGTCTCTCCTCCACTGACCTGAATCTGGATATAAGCTAGAAGAGTGAGAAGGCAAAACTGCCAGACATCCTTAAACATAAATGACCAAAGGAACCCTTTTTGAAAGGATCGTATAAATGTTCTTCATTTTTGATACCTTTGTTCCCCTCGCCTTAATTCTAATTAAAAAACTTTCCTAATGGTTTCATCAGCATTGCAAAGAAAGAATAAAATTATAACTCAATTAAATAGCCATGTATATTCTACAAATTTAATTTCTTTTTAAAATTTTATTTATTTTAATTGGAGGCAATTCTTCCTTTCCAAATCCTTTACAATATTGTGGTAGTTTTTGCTGTACATTAACATGAGTCAGCCCTGGGTGTACATGTGTTTCCCATCCTGAACCCCCCTCCCACCTCCGTCCCCATCCCATCCCTCAGGGTCATCCCAGTGCACCAGCCCTGAGCACCCTGTCTCATGCATGGAACCTGGACTGGCGATCTGTTCACATATGATAATATACATGTTTCAATGCTATTCTCTCAAATCATCTCACCCTCGCCATCTCCCACAGAGTCCAAAAGACTGTTCTATACATCTGTGTCTCTTTTGCTGTCTCGCATATAGGGTCATCGTTACCATCTTTCTAGATTCCATATATATGTGTTAGTATACTGTATTGGTGTTTCTCTTTCTGACTGACTTCGCTCTGTATAATAGGCTCCAGTTTCTTTTAAGGCAGAAATGAAAAATTAACATTATTAATTGGTGTTTCTTGTAGATTATGTGTAAGGGCATGCTTGCACACATACATACGCACACACAAAACACAACACTAACCACATAGCAATGCGTGTGAACAGAAATTTTAGCCCAGCTTGCCTGTAATAGAGTCACTGGAGAGCACAAAATGGACCTCACATGCAATTCTTCCTTTCCAAATCACCCTGCCAATTCTCGTTAATAAAACCAAATCTACCCAGGCCATAAAATGATGAAAGGGAAAGACAGCAGCCAGGGCTTTAGGTGTTAGGCATCTCAGTGGGTGGGGAAATGATGGGGGAAGTGAGGATAGATAAAGAGGTGGGTGAGAATTGCTTCTTCTCTGGCCATTAGTTCCAAGAACAATGCCCCTTCTGAGAAGAGGTGCCATTGTCAGAGGAAGCGGCAAATATTTCCTGCTGAGGGTCAGAGGTCTTCAATTTATTCCATCCTTTTTGATACAAAGGCCATACTCTACCTTCTCCCCATGCTAAGAAATAAATGAACTCACTATCCATGTGTTGCTTTTGACTGCTATTGTAACTATTTAAATGGTTTTTAAGTGTAAGTTGAGTAAAAAAAAAAATCTCAAAACAAAAACTAACATAAAAAAATTTTTTTTAAAAAGGAAGAGAAGGGAAATTACATATCTTGCTTCTTTAGATCTACACAAAGAAAAAGAAATTAAAGATTTTTAGCATAGCTCCCTTGTTATTCAAAATGAGAAACTGGACTGAAAAAGCAAAGTGATTTGCCCCAGTTCATATAGCTTCTTAGAGTCAAAGTGTTATTAAAATCCAAGTGTGTTTAATCTGGGACAATTTGAACATCAAAATAAGTGATTGTAGTACATTATAACCCACTGAATAAACATGAATTTGAGTAAACTCTGGGAGTTGGTGATGGACAGGGAAGCCTGGCAAGCTGCAGTCCATGGGGTCGCAAAGAGTCAGACATGACTAAGCGACTGAACTGAACTGAATAAAATGAAAATCTTGATTCTATATTGATATGAAAAAATAAATAGAAAAGAAGGAGAAGTTCTCTTTAACTAGAATGGCAACTTGTAAATACAGAAGAAATGATTGATTTGTAAAGTTATCAATGGATGGTAAAATTAGAAAGTGGAAGTCTTGATGAGAAACAAGTTATCTACATAGTCTAAAAGGATGTTACCACAAGTTACATATTGATTACAAAGGGGAGACAGTAACCTTATAGTGGAGAAACCTGGTGAGCAATAACCAATAACCAAGTGACAGAAGTAACATCAGAACACTGGGATAAACTGACATGTCCCTTCTGATATGATTACCGAGGGACAACATCACTTCTGTGGAACTCCTGCAAGGCAGCGTCCCCAGAATCTAATCATAAGGAAACAGTCAGACAAATCCAGATTAAGGTGAAGGAGGACCATGTTGATGCAACTGACAAAACTTACTTGTCTTAGATGATTGTATTCTATCAATGTTATTTTTTAAAAGATTTTGCTCTTTGCACTATGAAAAAGAGAACATTTTTATTAGGAAAGATACACTAACATTTTTTTTAGTGTAAATAAATAAATTCATGCGTGCATGCTTAGTCGCTTCAGTCCTGTCCAACTCCTTGCTACCTCATGGACTGTAGCCTGCCAGGCTCCTCTGTCCATGGGATTTCCCAGGCAAGAATACTGGAGTGGGTTGCCATTTCATTCTCCAAAATAAATAAATATTTACTCTAAAATAGTTTAGGGCGAAATGCATATCTTGGGTGTATAGATACAAAAAGTATGTGTGTATATATATATAGTATATATAATTATATATCACAGACAGATAGATGATAGAATAGTAAAACAAATGAGGCAAAATGCAAACTGGTGAATATGTGTAAAGAATAAACATAATTCTATGCACTGTTTTTTTGACTTTTCTCTAAATTTAACATGTTATCAAAATAAGGAGTAACATTAAAAAAAACAACAAGAACAATAGATCTCTTGACTCCAGGACAAAGGCTACTTTGACACATTTAGGAACCAAAATCTTTTAAGATCCTGATGGTTTGCATTTATGTAACATAACTGTCTTAGTCAGTCAGGCTGCAATAACAAACTACCATAGATGATGTAGCTTAAACAACAGAGATTTATTTCTCACTGTTGTGAAAGGTAGGAGTCCCAAGATCAAGATCTCAGCAGATCTGGACACTCTTCCGGGCTTGCAGATGGTTGTCTTCTTGTATCCTCAGCTAGTGGAGAGGACGGAGTGAGAGCAAGCTCTTGTTTCTCTTCTTATACAGGCACTAACCCCATTCATGACAGCTCCACCTTCAGACCTAATCTGCTGCCAAAGGCCCACTTTCCAATATCATCACATGGGGGCTTAGGATATCAACATATGAATTTGGGGACACAAATTCATATTTAGTGCATAGCTGAGTAACTAACCCTTACCATGCTGGCCTGGTGAGCAGATTCCTATCTCTAGTCAGCATGCTATTCATTTCATGGGATCAGGCCTCCAATACGGTCCTGATACACTGACTCTGAGCAGCTGTAATTCCTATTTGGCACAGGTTTAATTCAGAGCTCTGGGCTACCAAAGGTCTATCATCAGTCCTTGAGGTATAGCTTCATGTTGGTCCCATGCTTCTGCTCTCACCCGTCTAACCATGGTGCTGCCTCTGGGCTATAACATTCGAAGGTGTGGGGGTGGCAGCAGAAGCCCTACTGGCACACAGGGCAGCCACCCCAGCCTGAATGCCACTAATCATATCGTTCCCTAGGATGCGCACAACTCTGTCCACAATGGCTTTCAAGACCTTTGCTCCATGATGCCAACAGACCTTTCCAATGACGACCTCATGTTCTCCCGGGGTGGGTCTTAATCCCTGTCAGATAGTTGGTGGACATTCTTCTAGCTGCCCAGAAGCCCCACCCATTGTCCCTACTGATGGAGCTGTGTGGAAGTCAGGAGTGCAGTCAGCATTGAAAGATCACAATCTATAATAGCACTGCTCACGGCCTAAAGAGTTCAGAAGAAGGTATGCTAGGAAGTTGTGCTGTTCTTTGTTATTGCTATAAAATTCTAGAGAGTAAATTTACATTGATCAGAAATTAAATCATTGTTCATATAGTCCTATATACTCTGGGCAAAACTTGCATCTGCAGTCATCATGAATGAAGCCCAGTAACACATTTTGAGAGTGTCACTGGAAGCCAGTATTCACAAACAGCCAGAATAAGAGTGGCATTGTCATGAAGGAAGATGTCAGTAGTGTTAAGTCAGCAGTACAGGGAATGGCTGCTGCTGCTGCTGCTGCTGCTAAGTCGCTTCAGTCGTGTCTGACTCTGTGCCTCCCCATGGATGGCAGCCCACCAGGCTCCCCCGTCCCTGGGATTCTCCAGGCAAGAATACTGGAGTGGGTTGCCATTTCCTTCTCCAATGCATGAAAGTGAAAAGTAAAAGTGAAGTCGCTCAGTATGTCCGACTCTTAGCGACCCCATGGACTGCAGCCCACCAGGCTCCTCCATCCATGGGATTTTCCAGGCAAGAGTAGTGGAGTGGGGTGCCATTGCCTTCTCCACAGGAAATGGCAGAGGCAGGCAAATCTAAATTTCTTCAATACAAACAGGTTCTGAAGAGCCATGACTTCTTCTGTAATAATAGCATTGACACCATTTTCTTTGGTGACAGATATGAAATTAGTCATAAATAGAGCATTTGAGAATAAAGAAGACAAAGAGTTCCTGGGCTTGAATAGGAAGAGCTGGTTCATGAACACTGTGAAGAATCTTTATATGCAGGTATTGAACAATCAGCAAATGCATGAGGACTCTCTTATGTCTATTGTTCCAAATCTTCATTGATAAATCACTGTACCTCACACGAGCCTATGAATTTTGTAATATACAGACGTGTATTTTAAATTGAAGAATAGTCGATTTACAATGTTGTGTTAGTTTCAGGTGTATAGCATAGTGATTCATATGTATGTGTATCCATATTCTTTTTGTAATATATATGTATTTGTAATATAGCGTTTTATAATATATTTTTACATTAAGTTGTTTACATAGATAAGGGCTCCATATAATCTGGGGGTGCCCTGACTCTGGTGATATCCTTCTTTGATGGTAATAATTTAAGAAGGGTTACTATGAGAGTTCTCAAGAATTTGTAGAGCCTCTTTGGGCCTCAGTTTTTTCACCTAGTTAATGGAAACAGTGTCAGACTTTATTTTTTTGGGCTCCAAAATCACTGCAGATGGTGAGTGCAGCCATGAAATTAAAAGACGCTTACTCCTTGGGAGGAAAGTTATGACCAACCTAGATAGCATATTCAAAAGCAGAGACATTACTTTGCCAACAAAGGTCCATCTAGTCAAGGCTATGGTTTTTCCAGTGGTCATGTATGGATGTGAGAGTTGGACTGTGAAGAAGGCTGAGTGCCGAAGAATCGATGCTTTTGAACTGTGGTGTTGGAGAAGACTCTTGAGAGTCCCTTGGACTGCAAGGAGATCCAACCAGTCCATCCTAAAGGAGATCAGTCCTGGGTGTTCTTTGGAAGGAATGATGCTAAAGCTGAAACTCCAGTCCTTTGGCCACCTCATGAGAAGAGTTGACTCATTGGAAAAGACTCTGATGCTGGGAGGGATTGGGGGCAGGAGGAGAAGGGGACGACAGAGGATGAGATGGCTGGATGGCATCACTGACTTGATGGACTTGGGTTGGGTGAACTCCGGGAGTTGGTGATGGACAGGGAGGCCTGGTGTGCTGCAGTTCATGGGGGGGCAAAGAGTTGGACAAAACTGAGCAACTGAACCGAATGTAGAAGGTTAATTTATTATTTACACTGAGGCTAGAAGCTTATTTATTATTTTACATTGAGAAATATTATTGTCAAGCCCAAGTAGGTAGAGGAATTGGCTGAGCACTCTCTTTATAGACAAGATCCTGGGGAAGCAAAGTTATGGGATCAGAAAAGAGAGAGTTTGTTTATCATGGAAATGTTGAGCCTGGGCATCAGGAATGGACAGCCAAATGTGGGAGGGCACATTGGTATAAACCTTTGATGTGAAAGGGCATGCTTTTTCTAAACAGTGGTAAGAGGGGTGGCACCAGTCTTAAGTTCGGAGTCTGTCTAAAATCATCAAACACAAATGATCAGTCTTCTTGCCTAGTGTGTCCCTCATTTATCTATGTTAACAGTTTTGGGTAGGTTTGCCCTGAAAGGGAGTTAGAGCTACAGGGACCTCATATATTTGTATTGTTATAGACTGACTGTGTTCGCACCAAAATTGTATGCTGAAATCCCAACCCACAATGTTTTGCTATTAGGAGGTGAGGCCTTTGGTGGAAGATTGGGTCATGAGGGCAGAGGTTGAAAGTGATTAGTGCTCTCATATAAGAGACCTCAGGCAGCACCTTCCACTGTATGAGGTTGTAGCAAAAAGATGGTCTTCTCTAAACCAAGAAGTAGGCCTTTAGCAGACACCCTGATCTTGACTTTTCAGCCTCCAGAACTGTGGGAAATAAATTTCTGTTGTTTATAAGCCACTCCATCTGTGACATTTTGTTATAGCGGCCTGAACAGACTGAGATTCTGTTCCTTACCTCTGATACTGTAACTCTCTGCAAGCAAGGTTTCCCTCATTTTTAAGTTCCTGGGTTGCAGCTTATACCTGTCTTGTCAGTGAGGGTTGACCTGTTGCCCTGCACATATGAGCCTGTTAACAATGACTTCAGCTTTATTTTCCAGTTACAGAAATGTTGAGGATAATTGAAATTTATATCCAGCTTGGATGCTTTTTTCCTTTGACTCACTAGAGGTATCTCTGATGCCTATACGCTTAACCAGGAGGGCTGAAACGCTTCTTCCTCCCATGCTATTTTCATAGCACATACCTTTAGGAAAATTTCTTTTCCATTGTCCATATTTTACAGTTCTGTTTCCTCTTCTAAACTATGAGCTCATGAAGGTATAAACCAGGCTTGACCCACCTTTGGATTTCCTGGAGACAGTGTAGCGTCAAGATCAAGATCTCAGTTGCTGGAGTCAGACTGCCTAATATGGGGTACGTGCTCCTCCTAATTTCCCTCAGCCTCCATCTTCTCACCTATAAAAAAGGATACTAGTAGTAATTGCCTCCTAGGTTGTTGGGAGGAGTATGGGATGACATAGGTAAAATGCTCAGCATAGCGGCTGCCAGTTAACAATACACACTAAATACTAGCATCTAGTTGGTGCATCAGAGAAGGCAATGGCACCCCACTCTGGTACTCTTGCCTGGAAAATCCCATGGATGGAGGAGCCTGGTAGGCTGCAGTCCATGGGGTCGCTAAGAGTTGGACACGACTGAGCAACTTCACTTTCACTTTTCACTTTCATGCATTGGAGAAGGAAATGGCAACCCACTCCAGTGTTCTTGCCTAGAGAATCCCAGGGACAGGGGAGCCTGGTGGGCTGCCGTCTATGGGGTCGCACAGAGTCGGACAACTGAGGCGACTTAGCAGCAGCCGCAGTTGGTGCACAGAACAGGGTTACTCAAAGGAATGTGTTCTGAGTGAATGAATGCAACTGAATCAGTGAACTGAAGTCACAAATAGAGCTCCCCAATTACAAAACGGGTCCTCATGATACACAAAGACATTTACTAATGTGACTGCAACAGAAGGGCAAATTCTGAGACTATATGGATGGATAGATGAATCACTGGGTTTCTTGAAATTTCCAGCATCTCTTTCTTTGCCCAAAGGCAACGTTCCTCAGAAATCCCCTGAGAAAGACCCACCCCCACTAGATGACAGAATCAATCTGTGAAGAAGAGACATTAGCCATCCCCATTTAATTCAAAAGTGGGAGGTTTAGACCCAGAGGGCTCCTGAGTCTTCTGAAGTTTAAAGAATAATATTCTTCCTGGTTTTCTGCCACTCCAATGAAAAAGTCAGGGCTCCTCTGCTTGGGGGGGTGGGGGTGGGGTGGGGGGTGGGGGGTGGTGGGCAGGAGACACACAGTGGTGAATGCCTTCATCTTTAAGGTCCCAGGTTCCTTACAAAGTTTCCAGGCCCTTTTTTTTTTTGGTGGTGGGGAGGGAGTGTTCTTAAAAGGGCTATTTCATTGCATATGCACTGGCATGTTTCACCGTGACAGGTAGACACATCTTAAAGCAAATACAATTCAAAACAAACAGAGTTGGTAAGAACTGGTTTCTTATATGAACTCATCGAGTCCATCCCCTTGTGAAGGAGAATCAAATCTCAAGGTAGAAGACCAAATACTTGATCCTTTCCAGAAGGCCATGTGGATTTTACTTCTTTTCCTTCCATCACTGATATGATCTCAAAAAACCACATCACCCTGGCTCACAGGAGGAGCTAGGCCTTGCTTTGCTAAGAAAATGCTTGTTGTTAGTGAGGGCCTGAGCCTCATGAATGAAGAGATTTTTCAACCATGTGGCTGTACTCGTGTCTGGTTTCCTGTCAAGCTTGCTCTCTCAGCGCCCACCTCACCAGACTCTTATGTTGACCAAATGAGACATACATAACAGGGGGTTGAAAACCACTGCAAGTTCTATGTAGATGTGATCTGTGCCCATTTTTCAGGGCATTGCTAACTCACGATCCTTAATCTCAAAGAGCTCTAAAGTTTAAATAAGTTTATGATCTGTACACAGGTTTTGCCTGCGTGTGTGATCCTGGGAATTTAAGTTGGCTTGGGTGACAGCTCGTGTGCATGGAGAGAGAAGACGAGGAGAGAAGGCACTGGACAAAGGAGCCTGGAGTTCAGAGGAGCAGGTTCCTGTGTAACCCAAGTCTCCTAAGCCCCATGAACAAACCTATGCCAAGGGTTTTCCTTCGTGGTCCAGTGGTTGAGAATCTTCCTGCCAATGCAAGGGACACAGGTTGATTCCTGGTCTGGGAAGATTCCACATGCCTCAGAGGCAATTAGACCCATGGGCTGCAACAACTGAAGCCTACAACGACTAAAGCCTGTGCTTTGCAGCCAGAGAAGCCCCTGAAATGAGAAGCCTGCGTGCTACTACAGAGACAGGCCCCCTACTCACTGCAATTAGCGAAAGCCCGAGAGCAGTAATGAAGACCCAGTGTAGCCAAAAATAAACACATAAATAGAATTTATTAAAAAAAAAAAAAAAAAACAACCTATGCCAAGACCAGCCCCTTTTGATCCCTCTTGTCCACAAAGGGCCCTGGCCCTGTTAAATGCCCTTACAGAATTTTCATGTCAATGGCTGTTGCTTCTATGGTGCCATCTCCCACTGGGTACCACCTTGTCATGCCCTGAGCACTGCATGCATGGCCCCACTGCCCAACACATTTCCTCTTGATGTCCCCTTTGAATAACACTCAGTCCAGTGTTATCACACCAAGACTGCCTGAGCCTATCCATTTTCCAGCATTTCAGAGAAAGACGTCTTTTTTATTTGCTGCCCACGCTATTCCCCACTGAGCCCCACACTGAGTTCAATGGTGCTGCCCCAGGGACAAAACTAAGTGACAGGCTCAGTGTGCACAAAATCACTCTTCCCTGCCCGAGGCTGATGCTGTGCTTCAGGGCTCCCTGGCTATATCCTGCTTTTTCCTCAAGGCTTCTCTCTCTCAGGAGACTTAGCCTCCTATGGTGTGGACTGCAGACTGAATGCTTGTGTCCCCTCTAAATCCCTGTGTTGAAAGCCTACCCCCTCAATGTGATGGTGTTAGGAGATGGGGTCTATGGGAGGTGATTCAGTCATGAGGGTGGAGCCCCTCTGAATGGAATTAGTGCCCTTAGAATAAGAGACTCCAAATCTTGTTCATTCTCTCTGCTCCTGACCAAGTGAGGATATCAGGAGAAGATGGGCCATCTGCAAACCAGGAACAGGGCCCTCACCGGGCACTGGATCTGCCACACCTTGATCTTGGACTTCCCAGCCTCCAGAGCTGTGAGAAATCTGTGTCTGTTGCTTAAGTCTCCTCATCAATGGTGTTCTGCTATAGCAGCCAGAGCTGGCAAAAACTATCCCACTAATTCGTCTTGTTTTTTAGATATCTCCAGAAATGTCTGCATCTTATTTAGACTTAACCTCCTTCTTCCCCTGCTTCACCTCACTTGCTTTATAAAACTCTCCATGTTTTTCTTACATTCATTTATTCCATAGATTTATTTCAAGAGTATTTACTCTATGAAATGTTTCTCAAGCTATAAAATGAAATTGTATTCCAACTCCAAGCTGTACTAAAAATGTCCTGTAACTTAAAACCCTTAACTAGAGGCACTAGGCTTATGGAAAATTGAGGGACTTGTGACTATAATTTATCATGTATATTCTGTTTTAAGAGATGATTTAAATCCAAACACTGAAATAGATTTAAAGGATTTTATTAAATGTGTTTACTCAAAAATTACACTTTAATGAAACTGCAGTATATATCATTTTAAGCTCCAAATTGCAAAGTAAACAATGAGAAAGTGTGGGTGCTTACCTAGTTCTCCTGGAGGTAAGTTCTGGGAGGACCTGGAAGTTGGCAGAAGCTGGAATAAGAGTGGTTCTGGGGTTTGCTGGAGGTGGCTGGGTTAGGTGGGAAAAAGAATGGGCCCCTACTCCTCTTAACTCCTCCCATCCCCCCACCCCCAGGCTCTAGGGATGGCCCTAACTGACGTCTATTACCCACAAAATAACTCCATATGTATATGGTGGGTGAGATGGGGTGCTGGGAGACAGGAGAGGGAAGAAAGAAAGTGAGCAACACAAATCCCATTTATTTTGAAAGTTTTCAACATCCTCTTCTTGTAAGAGAGCAGATCCCAAGCTGAGTCCCCAGCTCCTTATGCTGCCTGGAGAGTCTAACGTGAGAACAAGAGCAGGAAGGAAAGGTGAGCAGAGTTGTGTGTCCAAACCCACACCCACACCCAGTCCTGCCCCCTCAAAATTCTCTTCTCCCCCAACTCCAGTCCACCCTTTCAGCTTGTAGAAAGCCTGGCAGCAATTCATTCCTGCTCAGCCCAACACCCTCCAGGAGACTCACTGGTCTTTGTGATTTGCTGAAACCAGAACAATGAATTCCTGTGCCTGGGTTAAAATCAGTGGGGGTGGAATGGTGTTCAGGGAGTGAAGAGGGCAGTTTGGGGCTGTGGTGGTTTTGGGGAGAGAAATGAAGGAGCTGCTGTGGCTGAAGGTCTGCAGAGGTCAGCATGGAGCTCTGGGTCCCGGGAAGACTGTTCTGGTTCTCCCAGTGTGGGTTAGGCGTCCCTCCTACATGCCCCAGAGGGCCTCTTCATTAGCGTCAGCACTTGTCTGCCTGCTTTTCATATGACCCTTATTTTCGGTGCTATAAATTCCTCAATGGTGTAGACTGCTTCCAGAGGGGCACAGCATTCCCAGCCCCTAGCCCTAGCTCCCAGGTCAGTAATGTCACTTGTCTATGAATGGAGTGGGCTGCCATATTGATAAGGTCCCTAGACTGAGACTTAAGAAACCTGAAGAATTCCTGTTCTTCATTTATTAACACGGCTGGAACAGTCCCTCTACATCTGTTTTTCTTTCAGTAGCAAAATATCAATTCATCCCATCCTACTAAGCAAATAATGGAGCAAAGTGGAATAATAGATGTAAAGAGGATTTATAGACTATATAGATTTAGTCACAGGTAAGATATCCAGATGAAGCTTGAGCAAAGAAAAGCACAAATCTGGCCATTGTATGAAAACAAGTCCATGTACTCATGTGAAGAGTTTCGTAATACTAGCTTTTTAGCTTCAGAGTAAAAGTAAAAAGAAAGAAGAGGAAGAAGAAAATTACAATAATAATTGAGATAATACTTTAACATTTTGTGAGTATTGTATTTATATGTGTCAGGAAACGATGCAAAACACTTGGCATGCATTGTCTTATTTAAAATTCCTAATGATCATAGAAAGTAGATGCTCTCATTTCTCTGAAGCTTAGAGAGTCATGTGACCCATGGTGAGCCAGAATTCAAATGAGATCTACCTGATTTGGGAGCCAAGCTCTAAACCAGATCACTAAACTGTGTCAAGTAATCACTAGAACTAGTCTGAAGTAGTATGACCTAGTTTGAACCTCCTTAGAAATGAAGTCTTAACTAAAGACAAGTGGTCTTGTGTTTAAATCTTGCCACCTGTGAAACAGTAGTAAGTTGGTTTTTGCAAAGGACTATAGGAAATGCTTGGAGAAGGCAATGGCACCCCACTCCAGTAGTCTTGCCTGGAAAATCCCATGGACGGAGGAGCCTGGTGGGCTGCAGTCCATGGGGTCGCTAAGAGTTGGACACTACTGAGCGACTTCACTTCCACTTTTCACTTTCACTTTTCACTTTCATGCATTGGAGAAGGAAATGGCAACCCACTCCAGTGCTCTTGCCTGGAGAATCCCAGGGACAGCGGAGCCTGGTGGGCTGCCGTGTATGGGGTCGCACAGAGTCGGACATGATTGAAGCGACTTAGCAGCAGCAGCAGCATAGGAAATGCTGGGCTTCCCCAGTGGCTCAGCAGTAAAGATTCCACCTGCAATGTAGGAGACTGGGTTCGATCCCTGGGTTGGGAAGAGCCATTGGAGGAGGGCTGGCAACCCTCTCCAGTATTCTTCCTGGAGAATCCCACACTCAGTAGAGCCTGGCGGGCTACAGTCCATAGCATTGAAAACAGTCAATGACTGGAGTGACTGAGCATGTACGCAGGCAGAGGGAATGCTTGTTTCTTAAACACCAAGGGCACCAAGAGTCCGTGCTGTATGGGAGGGCAGGGGCGGCTCACAGGCCAGGCCAGTTGACCTTCTATGTTCCTTGATTAATTCTGCTTCTTTCTGTTGTGAGAGTTGTTTAAGGCCTAGGGGAGATTTCATTGTCTGAGGAGAATTTGCATTGGTTCCAACCAAAGGTCCCTGAGAGCTTCTCATTTGGAAAACCTGTAAGTTAACCTCTCTACTTTGGATGTTCTCAACTATGTGGGGGGTGTAAAGTCAAACCCCAAATCTGCAGAATGACAGACACAGGCTATGGATTTTCCAGGAAATCTTGTGGTCACCACTAAGAACCCAAATCCAGCCATGCATGTTTCCTTGTCCCCTCCCTTTGCCAATACACCATTTTCCCAGATTTTGACAGGAGTCTTAGCTGTACCTACCTATCTTGCTCAGACCCTGTCCCCTGCATGGTTGATAAGACCCAAGGGCATCAAAATTCTCCAACACTCTCAGTACAGCCTGACTTGGAACCCACCTCCTACTTTGAGTTCTGGCCCCCCTCTTCATTTTGAGCCCCTTAGGGTTTCCTTAACTTTCCTTTTGTTATATTTTCCCAGCATTTCTAGGGAGATTGTAGTATGACAGGGTTTCAGAATACACAGTTCGCTATATTGGCAGAAACAGAACCCCCACCAATACTTTTAAGCAAGTAAAATCTGGTTAAGAACTGACATGAGAAGAGGAAAAGAGACCATTTGAGTTGTCAGTGGGCCTCCATTTCAAATCAGAAGTCAGGGAGAACAACCTTGGAGTTGTTTCTTTGGAGGTCAAGGGATGGAACGTTAAAAATAAGAACTAGCTCAAGAGATCCATGGCTAGAGGGAAGACAGGCATAGCTGCCAGCAGGGCTCAACATGGCCCCTGGGCAAGGAGAATGTCTCCAGAGACCAGCACCCGTGTGAAACTGTGCCTGCCTCCCAGCCCTGCCTCTCACGAGGGGAGCTCAGGGGTGGACAAGAATCCCCATCTCCTGAGCTGGGAAGAGTCTCTGCCCTAGCCTTGAGTGCCTCTAAGGACAGGCTCTGCAAAACACAATGTGTGTTCAAACGTTAAGTCTTTCTTCCTCTCTTTTCTTATGATCTGCTGGGAAACAACTCAGCAATTGGTTCTTGCTGTAGGGCCCCAAAATTAAAACACTTGAGTTCAACATCCAGTTCTTCGGTCCCATTAATGGCTTGACATAAAGTGGCAGGGAATGTTCTTAATTGAATCACATCCATTCAGTCAACCCCAGATGTCTTCCTAAACAAGCAGATGGACTAACCTTGGGAGGCTTGGTGGTTGGTGGGGAGTGTGTGAGGAGGAGTGAATGCCTTTGTCCACTGTTCATTGCCCACTTGACTGACATCTGAGCTGGGTTGACTTCACCTTCACCTTGTACACAGTTACCCATGAAGTTCATTTGTCTCACTGAGCTCTTAATAGATTTCCTCCAGTGAATTTTCATCTTTGTTAAGGAATCAGGGCCACAACTGGCAAGCTTAATGTGTAGGAACCATCTTTCCTCATGTGAGTTCTTCAGCTGGGGGAGAAGAAATGCCCGCACAAAATTAATTAGCCTCAGGTGAGTGGCACGGGGGGTGCTTGCCATGTCGGACATGCTTCAGCAATTGAGAACAAATCTGCATTTATCCTGGAGATGGGAAACTTTGGGCCTCAAAGGGCAATGCTCTTAGAGTTCACATTTTCTTCTCATTCCCCTTAAGGCTACTAAAGTGTCTTAGCCATTGCAGAATCTACTCTGTATTTTAAATTCACAGTCCTTTTGGTTAATTTTAAGAATAGAAGGGTTTCTCTCTCCTCCCACCTCTTAAACCAAGGCCCAGAAAGATCTGGTGATAGACTCAGGATCACACTAGTCCCCAAGGTGGACCAGTTCTTAGGGCAGTTTTCCTTCCTCCATATCCTCAGGGCTTCCCATAAAATGGTAACAGGAAGCAGACAAACAGCTGGAAAATATCCACCCACCCCCCCCCCCGCCCCCACCCCCACCCTGCCCGACCCCACGTAGTGGGAGGAGTGGCCGTGGGGCCTGTCTTGTCTGCAGTGGGATTTTGCTGAATAAAGACACCAAGCAGACCAAACCATGGTCTTTAAATCTTCAGCCTAACACTTTCAGTGTCCAGTGAGGGGCCTAATGAAACCAACACTTCTTTGGATTTTCATCATAGGCTACTTGTAAAGAGCGACCAGCATTTAGTAGGTACATAACATCTCCAACTCTGTGTCCGCCTCTCCTTCAAAGGAAGCCAGGGCAACAGGGTCTACACCTGGATGTGCCGGTGGCCTTCATGTGAACTTTCCTGGACAAACAACCTCAGCACCGAGTTTCCTTTAAACCCAGGTCAGAGAAATCTAAGCCTCCTGGAAAGCATAGACTGCTGACCATTATACCAGTCTTTGGCTCGTTATGATATCGGGCACTCCTCATTCTTTATGCCTCTCTGGGAAGAGGAGATTGTAAAGGAAGCTCTATTGTAAACATCTGGCAAATTTGCCTTCGACAGCACTGGAATCCTCAAGGTTATGTTGTAGGCAGGGCTCTCCTCTCACCTCTCGTCTCTCTTCTCTCTCACCTCTCATCTCAGAGCAGAAGCAGGTTAGACAGTTCCTCTCTCAGCAACCTGGCACGTGGCATTGGGTGCAACTGGCCTTGCAATCTGAAATGGATGACACAAAGAAATGTGGGGGTACTTAAAGATGAATCCTGGTAGGACCAGCGACAATCAGGCTGCAGTGACATCCAAAGCCTTCTGTGACATTACCGTGCTGTATATCTAGCATCTGGTCTCCCTTGGCACCTGTATATCGCCCAGACCTGGTTCTCATGTGGCCTTCTCATCAAATTTGCAGGTTATCCAGTCTGTTTCCAATAAATTCCTTTTCTGCTTAAGTTAGCCAGAAACAGTTTCTGTTGTTTGCAATCACAGATCCTGGTTAGTCGCACCTCCTTGAAGTCGTTTCAATGAATGGATGAGTATTTGAGGACTGAGCTATGCTCATGGCATCTTTATTAAAACGGAATGAGGATGTGAGAGCTTCATGACTGAGGCCTGAAGGACTTTTACGTCTCCAGTTGCTGGCAGTGGGGACAGGAAAGGGCGCCATTTAAAGTCAGCAGGAGGTGGTGATCTATGTTCAATCACCCACGTGACTTTGCTACAGCTTCCAACCCCCAACTTAAAAAAAGGTACTGACAGGCATCTTGCAGATTTATTTTTCCAGCTCTGGTCTCCCTCTCTCTCTGGCCCTCCTTTCTAGCCAAAAGTCAGGCCCCACAGCTGGATGAAATAAAATGATTATATTGGGAGGCCTTAAAATTAGCATGGCTCAGTATGTTTTAAACTTGGGGCCATTCCCTGAGTACAGAATGGAAGCTTTTCTCACTTTCTCTGCTGCAGCTGCTGGGAATGAAGTCAGGAGCCGTCTGCTCCAAGGGCTCCCCCAACCCAGACCTAACACCCACCCCCAGGCCCCCCTCCACATCCAGGCACCACCACACCCACCATGGACCTCAGTGAAAGACAACCCCACTCCATCAACGGCACATTATCATGTGGCTTTCCATTTTTCTTAATCACCTTATTCTTTTGCTTTTCCAAAGTTGAGGATAAATTATTTAACAAGTCTCCAGGGGTTAGCTTTATGAGAACTTAAAGCCAGTGCCCATATGCTATAGGTTAGGGTAAGCCAAACGCTGAAAGTTAATCCTTCTTGTTCCACTCTGGAAAGCACCCAGCCACGCACACACACGTGTGCACACGTGAGCAATCACAAACCCACACACCCCACAACAGCACCTCCCAAACCACATGGCCTGCGCAGTAAAACATCAAGGCTTGAATCACCCTACTCAGGCCAATAAAAACTTAACTTTGGGCCCTTATGTAGTTGAGCCTGGGCTTGCAAAGTATCCCCCACACACCTGGCTCTGTGAGAAAACCATTGTCATGCCTTTCAGACAAGGGAATAGGTTCTGTTTAAAAGCTTACACATTAATTTGCACCTATATCTTTCTGACACCTGCAGTGAAGTATGGAATATCAGAATTGAAAGGGTACATATGCGACATATATAACATTGTACATATACTGTATTTTATAATTTTATAACGTATTAATTCTACCACATTGTATTTAGTTTTAATTTAAGGGGCAGAGAGCAGCTAATGCAGTAGTGTTCAGTCTTTGGCAGAAGAAATAGATTTGAATGTTGGCTCTGCCATTTTCTTACCAGATAACCTTGTTAAGCCAGAGCTGCTTCTTTATCTGTAAAAAGGGAATTGAAAATAGTACCTACCTTGTATTATTGTGACAACTAAAAGAAATATCAAATGAAGTCTTAGCACAGAATTTGGCAAACAGAAAAAGCTATTATTAGCTAGAAAAATGAGAGCTATTATTACTATTCACCCCCGAATGGATTCTGTTTTGAAGGAGATAAACAACAAAACTATGTTTATGAATTAGTAATGAATTCACTCTCCATACCTGTTAGTTTTCACACACATTAATATCACCTCATCAGAACTTCTCATCCGAGAAATCAGTTGTTATAACTCTGGTAAAAGGTAAAAACCATTCTAATTAAGTTTAACTCAAGCAGTCTTATGGTCAATGATGATAGACATTATAATTAAAAAATTTTAAACATTAAAATGTAAAATATTTTAAAATGTTTTATAACTATTTACCTAGAACCAGCCTAATGCAGATTCTCTATTTTTCAGAAGAAGAAACTGATATCTAGAGAAGGGAACTGCCTTAGACCACAGAGCAAAAACTAGAACCCAAGTCCCCTAAGACTCTGAGACCAGCTTCAGTCTCCTTCATTCTGCATCCAACTAGGAACCTACAGCCCACTTAGAAACCACTGGTTGGTACCTTTATAGGCCACATCCTAAACCAGGAACTGTGGTTACCCTACAGGGAACACTACGGGGTTATGTGTCCAGCAGGTCACCCCTATTCTGCCCACAGTCCTGCTGGGGAACTGCTTCACCCCTCCCACTACTCCCCACCCATCCCCCGCCATGGCTCCCGGCGGCCATGTTTGTATCAATTTCGAATCAACTCCTGGCCACGGGAATAAGCACCAGGACGAGGCCTGCTGGTGCTGCTGCTAAGTCGCTTCAGTCGTGTCCGACTCTGTGTGACCCCATAGACGGCAGCCCATCAGGCTCCCCTGTCCCTGGGATTCTCCAGGCAAGAACACTGGAGTGGGTTGCCATTTCCTTCTCCAATGCATGAAAGTGAAAAGTGAAAGTGAAGTCGCTCAGTCGTCTCGACTCTAGCGACCCCATGGACTGCAGCCTACCAGGCTCCTCTGTCCATGGGATTTTCCAGGCAAGAGTACTGGAGTGGGGTGCCTTCGCCTTCTCCGACGACTAGGCCTAGACTGGGCCAATCGGAATAGCTCTTCTCATGAATATGGAATGAAGTGAAGTAAGATCTTTTTCAAGTGAGGAAAGAGTCTTTTTCAGGTCAATGGACACCATTATCGGTTGTGTTTTCAGTGGTGCTGTCCACAGAAGCAGAAAAGGCCAGGGTATAAAAAGAGGAAAGAAAATTGACCCACCAGGAGGAGATGGAAGAGTCAGATTTCTTACGGCTTTTGCCCTGCAGGTTCTAGTTTATTTTGAGGTCTGCTGCCTGCTAACCCACAGATTTTTGGAAATATTGTTGAATGAACTCTTTCCTGATTTAAACTGGCTTGAGTCATTTCTCACTTCCTCGTACCCTCATCGTGGTTACCTTCCAGGAAGTGAGAGCATTAGGGAACCTACACTACATTGCCCATTTGAACCTCGTCCCAATGGGGAGATATTTTCTCATCATCAGAAAAGACATTTCCAGAGTCTTGCTGTACTTTCTCAAGACTGGCATGAATTGCCTTATAGCCCCAGTGACGAGAATCAGAACAAAAGAGGTTAAATAGACTTTCTCCATAGTCAAGGTCAGAAACCTCTGGAAGGTCCCTTTCGTACACAGGCCCCCGTGGATGCTGGGAGTTGCTGGGATTGCAGAAGTCTAGGTGAGAAGGAGAGGGTAAGCTGCAATCATGAAGTATTTCTATGTAAGCGCATAAAAAGATCTGAGAAGAAAGGGACCTGATTTGTTTCAATGTGTTCTCTCATCATAAATAAAATTTCATTCTCATACCCCACATAGAGAAATGGCACTTCCATGCTGCACATCTCATTAATGCATGGCATGCCTCTGGCTGTGGTCTCTGAAGCTCCCAGGTCTACCATGGCCTGTCAGCCCTCCCCACTCCTGTGCTCTTTCTCTAGCAGATGTCTAAGGAAGCCTACCAGACCCCCACAACCTTCTACTCTTTTTTTCTACTTTTACCACCATTGTCCTGAAGGCCTTTGGGCTTCCATGAAACTTGCATTTACCATCTAATAGAAAGCCCTAATCCCTCATAGCTCAGTTGGTAAAGAATCTGCCTGCAATGCAGCAGACCTGGTTCGATTTCCGGGTCAGGAAGATCCATTGGAGAAGGGATAGGCTATCCACTCCAGTATTCTGGCCTGGAGAATTCCATGGACTGTATATGGGGTCCATGCGGTTGCAAAGAGTCAGACATGACTGAGCGACTTTCACTTTCAGAAAGCCCCATGCTCCGCCTGGGCAGCTATAGCTCCAGCACTTGTCAGCCATCTGAGGTAAAAAAACTCCCGTCATCCATCTGGGGCCCAAAACTGTCCCCCTAGAACACAAGATGAGTGGCTGGAAGAGAGATCACAGCAGAGGAGACAATGTGCATTACAGGAGAAGGACAGCATAGCCAGTTGTCACATGACCTGACCATGAAACAGCTCTCACATGTCCTAGGTCTCACAAAGTCCCTACTCTATGTCCAGCCAAACACCGTCTATGAGCCTACATCCGGGAGGAGGAAGCCTGGAGTCAGAGGCCCTTGCACACATTCAGGTGGCAGAGTACCAGGAAGACATGCGTTCTTTGAGGAAACTTGTGCATCACTGGGTATTTAGAGTAACCAAGTACTACGACTTTGCTAAATGACGTGTCATCTTGCATTCGTATCCCAACAAGTATTAGCAGATGCTAGAATGTAAGCCCAAACCCACAAGTACACACACACACAAAGGCCTTACAACAGAGGAGACACAACTCATTAATGTATGTGTGTGTGTGTGTGTGTGTGTGTGTGTGTGTGTGTGTGTGTGGTGCGTATGGACACGAGAGAGAGAGGGAGACTGAGGTTGGAAAGATGACCCAGTATGGACACATCCACGTGTGGCAGGCATAGCCGATGGATCACTAGTGTTTTGAAGGAGCTGACCTGGAAAGCCCTGGAAAATGGCTGAGCCTCTGGAGGTCATTTGGGAGACCTGGTGAGTGGGCATTGGGGCTCAGAATCCATGAGGTCTCCTTCCCTGGGAATCTCAGCTCCTCCTCTGTGACACGAAGTGGTTAGACCTGAAGCTCTACTGGTGCCTCTCTAGTTTGAACCTTCTGAGATTCCTCCTGAAGTTGGTAGGCGAAGGCCCAGAAGGTTTGGGGGGTAAGAAAACGTTTTAGGGAGGGAAATGCCAAGAGAGGAGGTTTATTAGGTGGGAAGACGTTTATAATATGGCTTCGGACCTCACAGTGGTCTGTGATCCACAAGGGTGGCACTGTAATTACAAGGAATTTTAAAGGGGAACCTTCTCAGCCAGGAATAATATAATTCCAGCCTTTGCTCCAAGCTGCTCAGGGCCTATGCAGAGGAACTTATTAAGGCCTACAGACCCCCAGAATGGGCTATAAGTATCATTGTATCTTTCAGGCAATAAAAGGCACTGTGGCCGCAAAGAGGGCTGCCTTTGTGCTCCCAGAGTTACCCACTGGCCCAGTGGTCTTCTGGGGGTGGTCCAGGCCTCCCTGGTGTGGTCTGCAGTAGACTTTCAGAGGTCTGTGGGTTGGTCTGTGCTTTGTCTCTACATACACTCCAGAGGGATTTATAATTTACTTCTGCTCCCTCTTCTGTGAGTTTGCCAAATTTTAATGCCATTCTTCTTGCTTCCCCTTGTGACACTATCCATGCAGACCCTGCACCTCATTTTCACAATGCCAAGGCGGCCTGAGTGTTCTCTGGTTCTGACAAAGTAGCCCGTTAGTCTAAAGTGTCAGCTTCTCTGGTTCGTTCTGGCTTTTAGTTAACATAATATCTTATAATGCTGAATTTCAGCCCCATAACTGGGTACAACATCGCTCAGAAGTTATCTCCTCTTTTACTAACAGCCGTTTTTCTCCTCCAAAGGCGGGTGTTGTCAAGACATCATCCAGACTGTGCCTAGTAAAAGGCCAAGAAAGGAAACCAGGAAAAACAGAGAAATTATTTGTGGGTCAAGGTTTGTTATTCAAATCAAAGTTTCATTTTAGTGGAGAGACAGGAAAAGAACATATGCATGCCCACCCAGATAGTTTATTAATAAGCACAATTGTTTTCCTTTGTTATTGGCTGTTATTTCAAAGGCTCTAGAAAGTATACACAGAGTCATTACTTTTTAAAGTAGTAACTCTTTGCAAAAGTTTACAGAAGCATCTATCTATTGGCCTAATTTTTCAATGAGAGAACATTTAAACCACAACAACCTGAGAGTCCCAGAACCCTTTCAACTTTTTTTGTTCTGTTTGTTTGACAATGAAATTTCACATCTGGGTTGACAAGCTTGGTGCCAAGGTTTAACATAACATGATTTCAAATGGATTAGCTATGATGTTCAAGCAGGAAGACTCAGGCTTCTAACGGACCTCCTTGATAGCCCTTCACCCATAGCTTGCTGCTGGAACAAAGGGTTCATCACTTTGCTTAGTGGCCAGTGAACACAGGCTCTTGATCCAGACTACTTTCCTAGAGGGGACCAATTACTTTTTCATTCACTGTTTGTCAGTTGTCGGGCAGGGTCCAAACATCCAGGCTCCTCCGTTTATGTCATCTGTGTTAACGTGCTCCTATGAGCCTAGATGTGAGACTCAAGCCAACGCGATCCAGTTTATTCAAACTTGTCCTCATTGAGAGGGCCGCTGTTCCCCTATTAACTATGCACATCAACAGTACCTCACCCAAAACCTACTGTAAATATTCTGGAACAAATAACCCCCCACATGCTAATGGCTCAAATGTGATCAAGGTTTATTATTTTTTGCTTCTATCAAGTGTAAAATATGTTCTCCATTAGCAGCCTGCTCTGCTTCAATATGGGGCACGGGGGCCTAGGGTGACCCTGCCATCAGTCTCGCATGGGCCGTATGTAATAACCCAGCACAGGAGAAAGAACAGGGCAAAGCACATCTGGAGGTGTTTGAGGGCCAGGCCTACAGTGTCACATATCACTTCTGCTCACATTTCTTCAGTCACAAGGCCTGACTGAATCACCAAGAGCCACGGAGGAGGAAGAGGAAATGGGGTTGGGGAATCGTGAACTGGTGTCTGCCCCTCTTTGTTCTAGCCCCAAAGCTTAGCTTTATAACACCTCCCCGCTCCACCCCCTAGAGATGCTAGGGGTCTCTGGCACAGGAACTGGAATAGAATCATGTCTACCCTTCGTCCTCATCCTGGTCTCTGGGGGAATGAATGGATGAATTTCAGCCAAAAGAGTGAAAGTGTAGACACATTTTATGAAT